>NC_072382.2:64947500-67935000 GCF_028885625.2 Pongo pygmaeus
CAGAGAGACACAGAGAGACACAGAGAGACACAGACACAGAGACAGAGAGACAGAGAGACAGAGAGACAGAGAGACAGAGAGACAGAGAGACAGAGAGACAGAGAGAGACATCCTTTACAGACAGGTACAGAGGATTGTAAGATATGGCAGACAGGTCTGAAATGACCCCTTGAGTGTCACAGTAACAGGGTATGGGCATCACTCATTCTCTGCCAGATCCAGCTAACTTAGGTTCTCCTACCAGAGGGTAAACAGTAGAGCCCAGGATCTGCTGCCTGCAGAAACAGGCTTGCTGACCTGCAATTTTCTTTCCTGATTTGATGGAGGCCAAATATTTAACATTAGTGCTTACAATAGGTATAGTGGTTAAGGAGTTCTGGCTCTGAAGTCACTGCTTGCCTTTGAATCCTGGCTCTGCCCTTACTAGACAAACTATCCAACCTCTTTGTGCCTTAGTTTCCTCATATACAAAATGGAAGGAATGAGTATAGATCTCTCATGGAATCATTAATGAGTTTTAAATGAGATAATATATATACAGTGCATGAGAGAGTGCTTGCATATAAAAATTCCTTAGAAACACGCATTATTACTAACATTTGAGTTGGCTTATGGATATAACTATAATCCAGACAGTATGTTAAATGCATACATCTTCACATTTATGCTGTGATCTCTGTAATATTAATATGTCCTTTCTATAGACAAAGAAACAGATATAGAAAATGACTCTGCCAAAGGCACCCAGCTGATTTGTCCAGGAACTCTTTCAAGTGAGAAATATTTTTTCCCTCATCTGGGTCCCTGCCACACTGTGTAACATCTCCATGATAATGCTTACTGAACTGTACTGTAATGAACTTTGTTTTCTCCTTTCCATTAGACCAGTAGTTGACAAACTACAGCCTTTGGACCAAACTTGATTCTTAAAGAAAAATTGGAACACAGCCGTGGCCATTTAAAGCTACAATGGCAGAGCCGAATAATTGCAACAAACCATATGGCTCACGAAGCTAAAAATACTATCTGACCCTTTAGAGAAAAAGTCTGCCAACCCCTGCATTAGACTTTGAGAATAAAAACACAAAAAAAATAGCCAGGCATGGTGGCAAGCACCTGTAATCCCAGCTACTTGGGAGGCTGAGGCAGGAGAATCACTTGAACCCTGGAGGCAGAGGTTGCAGTGAGCCGAGATCATGCCATTGCACTCCAGCCTGGGCAACAAGAGTGAGACCCTGTCGCAAAAATAAATAACTAAATAAATAAATCCCAAGTAAAGAAATGAGTGAAAATGTGGCAGACTTGAATGGCTGCCACTTCTCAAGGAACAACTGCCTCAGGGGCCCAGGTATCAGGCTTTTGAGCTCCATCCAGATTCTTAGAAGCCCCTCAGCTCTATGATGCTGCCAATTGTGTAGGGGTCCCCACAGGTGACTCTGAAACAGAAGTAGTATCAGCTCTCCACATTATCACCCCAGCACCTCTCACAGCCTCCTAAAAGAGAGGACCATCATCTTCTTATAAGAAAACCCCTCTTAAATCCTCACTTGTGAAATGGAAAAGTTACTAGAGATGGTTCAGAGGGCCTTTCCCACCTCCTTTTTTGCCCGCTGTTTGCTGACCCCAGCCTTGTTGCTATGCCTTTCCTTGGAATCTCCAATGCATTGAATCAGAATTTGCCTTTCTGCCTGAGGCAGGATGTCCCATGACCACTTTAGCCTCTTGTTGGAAAACAATGCAGAAAATAGCTACCATTAATGGAGCTCCTGCTGTGTGCCAGGGACTGTGCCATGTACTTTGCTCTGAGAAGCAAGGTAGGCTTTATCATCTCCATGTACAGATGAGGAAACTGAGCCTCTTGGGGGTGTAGACACCTGCCCAAGGTCACACAGCATGTTAAATTCTGGAGGTGAGATGGAAACCCATTATTTCCTCTTTTCTCATGTCTCTGACCTGCTTCACCAGGGACCCATAACCAGTCACTGGAACCGTGTTGGAACTCGATTTTTTGATCTTTCAATCAAAGTATTTTAACTGTATCCACCTGATCTGGCTGGGTTCATGACAAATAGGGTGTCACTTATTTGAAATGCATTAGCTGTTTACTTGCCCTGCATCCAGCTGTATGCTGGATACTACGCACAGGGTAGACCAAGCAGTTTTACCTCTCAGGGACCTCACAGTCTAATAACAGGAAGTAACAAGCACTATCCCTAAGCCAGTGAATGAAGGGGCTCCCAGTGGGCGGGGCTATGAGTGGGCAGGGCTGAGTGGGCGGGGCTCAAGACTCCAGGCTCCACCCACCCCTCCAAGTTAGCTATCCATCATCTCTCCCCATACACTGAGTGAGGTTCCATACAGGAATCCCTTTGAACAAAAATTTCCTTTGCTAACTAAGTCTGAAAAACTTTCACACTAAGGGATGAACAAAGCAGGAAGAACAGTGCTGATGCCATCACCATCTGAAAAATAGGCTTTTTCAAGAAATCATGTTCTCTCAGAAGTTCAGAGAACAACTCCTAAATACATTCCTGTAGCATTTTTCATCTCAGAGGACAATTAACCTTTGCAATTAGCTTCATCAACAGGAACTTAATAGCAAATATTTGGTTGCTTAGCAACAAGGAAGCAGCCGCCAGTGGGACTGCAGTATCTTTGCGACTCAAGTCTCCTGGGGTTGCAGGCTGAGGAAATGCTGAGTTGGATTTCCAGATTCTGCAAAGCTCTTTGACCAAATGTCCTCTCCTCTGAAGGCCCTGTCAGTGACCAAAGGGGCGAGTGACCCTGACCAGTGGGGACCCAGCCCTCAGCAGTGACTGGAAGGAGAGTGCCAGCATCTGAGCACCCTCATAAGCCTCAGAACAGCCTGAGGGTACCCAGGCCAGGAGGTGACACTCTGCTTCACCCTGTAGAGATGTGTGGCCTGGGAAAGCCAGGGCCTGCAGAATACCTACTGCTGGGTAACTTTCTTTTCTTTCTCATTTCCACAGGGCCCTGCTTATCCCCATTTGAAATGGGAAAAAGCCTCTGATTAAACCGCTTGCCCAAGTCTCCTGGCAGTAAGTGGTGGAGCAGGATTTCGTCCCAGCCTCATGCTCTTTCCACATCCCCATAGTGGCCCCGGGCTGTGCTCCTTCCCTGGACCTGAGCTTCATTATTGGACCAGATGACCCTCTCGGATCCATCCCAGCCCGGCACGTCTAGATCCTGTGTCCCAACGCAGGCTTCTGAGATGTTCACTTGAATCTCTCACCATGGACATTACCCAAACATTACCTAATGTTTCCAGAAAGAAGAATCCTATTTCTTTCTGTGTTTTAGATTCCAAACCAAAAAGGGACATGATTGTGTGGTGAAAATAACAAGGGACTTCAAATCAGAAAACCCAGGCTCAGATCCCGGCTCTAATATTTACCAGTCATGTCATTTTAGGGTTACAACCTTTCCAAATACCTTTCCCCTAATCTGTAAAGTGGAGATCGTAATAACTACCTCAGCAGGATGCTATGAAGACCAAGTGAGAAGCCTGGCATCTGGCAGGTACTCAAGAAACAAAAACACAAACCCACAAAACAAAAACCACAAGACACTTCGTGCCTCTGTCCTCCTAGTTTCTATGGAGAGGTATAAGACTTTGTCTCTACCTCATTTCATTTACAAGGACTTCCCACTAAAAAGTGAACCAGAGATGCTCTAGACAAAGTTAATTGCCAGAGACCTCTCAGTATATGTATGACTAAACCCAAACAAGTAACTTGAGGAAAATGTTCTCTTTTTCAATGAAATAAAAGTACTTCCCATTCAGAGAGATCTGGTTTGAATTGTGACTATCTCATAGCAGCTCTGTGACTTCGGCAAACACTCCGTAGCCACCATGACATCCTCGGTTTTAACACATGCAGGAAAGCGATGTTTCCCTAATAAGGTTCTGGCAAGAATTAAATTTAAAAACTTACATGAAAGAGCCCATTCCAGTGCCTGGCTCTAGCTCACATAAATTACTCAGGCCATATTTGTTATGTCTGAATCCGTTTGACGAACACTTCCATTACCAGTTTCTGTTGTGACTGTCCTTTGAAATTCCTATCAGTTTATTTTTACCTAATTACTCATATCTACAGTGTTTCAGTCATCAGCTTTAGGAAAGAGCACATCCGCTTCTATTTTCAAACAAATACACACAAAAAAACGTAATTGCAGCCCCAATTTCTTTGGCATGCTGAAAGTGCTGCTTATGTGTAAAATGGCAGCTTAAATTCCCAAAAAGCTCTTTGGAACTTTGAGGCTGCCTTCCATCCCCAGAGCTCCTGCACAAAAATCTTTTCATCCTGCCCAAGCATCAGCCGCCCTCTTTGAAATCCATGCCACAAAAGTCTGCAGAACAAACATCAAGTTAGAGTTACCGTATTACCTGGTAATTCCACTCCTGTATAGACAGATCTATATCCAAGAGAATGGAAAACATCTGCACAAAAACTTGTACATGAATGTTCATAGCAGCATTCTTCACTATAGCCAAACAATGGAAGCAATCCAAATGTCCATCAGCGGATGAATGGATAAACAAAATGTGGCATGTTCATATTACTCGTTCCCTGTTAACACTGTAGCAAATTACCAGAAACATAGTGGCTTAAACAACTCACATTTACTCTCTTACAGTTCTGAAGGTCGAAGTCCTTCATTGGTTTCATTGGCTCGAGTCAAGGTGTCAGCAGGGCTTAGTTCCTTCTGGAGGCTTAGAGGGGAGATTCTGTTTCCTTGCCATTTTCAGCTTCTAGTAACTGTCTGCATTTCTTGGCTGGTACCTCTTCCTTCATCTTTGAAGCACATCAGTCCAATTTTGTTTCTATCATCACATTGCCTTCTCCTCTTCTGTAGTCAAATTATCTTCTGCCTTTTTCTTATGCTTGTGATTATATTAGGGCCCACCTGAGTACTCCAGACAAATCTACCCATCTCGAAATTCTTACCTGATCACATATGCAAGGTTAGGTTCCTTTTGCCTTATAAGGTAACAGTCGCAGCTTCCATGGATAAGGATGTGGATATCTTTGGGGGCCGTTAGTCAGCCTATAGTGTACAGTGGAATATTACTAAGCCATGAAAAGGAATGACATGCTGATATATGCTACAACTTGGATAAACCTTGAAACATCATGCAGAGTGAAAGAAGTGACACAAAAGACCACACAATGAATGATTCCATTTATATGAAATGTCCAGAATAAGCAAATCCATACAGACAGAAAGTAGATTGGTGATTGCCAGGGAGTAGGGAAGGGAAGAAGAGGGAATGACTGCTAATGTGTACAGGCTTCTTTTGGGGGTGATGAAATGTTCTAAAATTATATAACAGTGATAGTTGCACAGCTTTATGAATATACTAAAAATCACTGAGTTATACATTTTAAAAGGATGAATTTGTGATATGTAAATTACATCTCAGTAAAAAACAAATTAGAAAAAGCTCATGTGTTAACATTACATATAAATGATAAAAGTGGAAATGTTCCTTTTTAATCAAATTATGATTTGAAGTCATTTAATTTAAACAAAGTGCTTTCAGCCAAACTGTTCAACCACACTGTGTACCTTGTGGTGGTAGAGTGGGCCTAGGAGTCAGGAGGCCTGAGTTCAAGTGCTGGCTCTACCCCCTACTGTGTCACTGTGTTGCCCTCTCTGAGCCTCAGTTTTCTCACCTACAAAATGGGTAAAATAAAAGTACTGACCTCTCAGAGTTGCAAAGATTCAGCGAAATAGTCACAGAAAGCTTGTCATGGAGTAAGTGCTCAATCAGTGCAGGCAGTTGCTTTGATTTTCTCATCCCCTGATGCTGATCAACCCTAAAGGGACCCCATCCATTCTAAGGGTGACCCACTATTCTAATTTAAGTTTCAGATTGTCTGAGGGGAATTAGAGGGAAAGTATCAGGAAGTGTAGTAAATGTACCAGGCACTGTGTGAAAGGATGTACAGACTCCAGAGTGAAGAAGTGAGTGGGGAGAGGGAAGGAAAGAGAAAAAAAGGAAAGACAGGGGCAAGGAAGGACTTCATAGAGGAAGTCTAGATCTAACGCCAGGCACACTTGTATGTGGACTGAGAGTGTGTGTGTGTGTGTGTGTGTGTGTGTGTGTGTGTACACGTGCATGTTTGTAGGGCAGGCAGTAGTTGACAAACAGGACAGAAGACAGATAGGATAGTGGGCATGAACGAACAGAAAGCATCTGAGGCATGAGTAAGGCTCAGAGACATCATACAGCCTGGATCTTTCAGGAAGCATGAGTAGTTCCTACAGGTAGAAGTTGTGCTAAAACAGGCAACCAAAGTACTTTAAACAGGGAGACAGAGAGTAATCTATTAGATTTGCCTTTTACAAAGCTCTCTGGCTTTAATGGTATAGCTTTAAAAAAGGTGTGGGAGCAGATGTGAAGGAACGCTAGGTGTGGTTGATTAATGCCAATTGTGACTATTACAAGGCCCAGCTGGCTTGAGGTGGAGAATGCTATGACTGTTTTGATATATTTTGTGTTAGAGCAGAGATTGCTGTAAATAAGATGATAATGGCCCCTAAACATAATATAAAAGGTTTGGATTGATGAGTTATTTTTTATTAAAGGGTAGGTGTGGCAGAGAAAAAACAACTGTGGTTATTAAAAAAAAAAAAAAAAAAAAAAAAAAAAGGCTGGAAGGGACAGTTAGGAGACTGTGGCAATGGTCCAGTCATTGGTTGATTAGGACCTTAACCAGGGTAGAGGCGAGAGAGAGAGAGTCTATTCCTGTTCCCACTGGACACCAAATGAACATCTATGTGTAGAGACACACAGGCAAACACACACCACTTTAAAGGCACTGGCATTCTGCAACCACAGGAGTGGACCTAGTGGGGGATGTGATGGTTAGTTCTGTGTCAGCTTGGCTAGGTTGTATCACCCAGTCATTTCATCAAACACTAAATTAGATGTTGCTGTGAAGGAATTTTGTGGCTATGGTTAGCATCTAAAATCAGTTGGCTTTGAGTAAAGGGGTCTTTGACAATATGGGTGGGCCTCATCTAATCAGTTGGGAGGCCTTATGAGCAAAAACAGGTTTACTAGAGAAGAAATTGGTTGTTTCTCTGAGAAATCTTGATACAGAAGGTGTGACCCACTCTTTCTTCACAAGGTCTCCTGTGGGCCAAGGAAGCCACATACTATCAAGAGTCCTGCTTTGAAGTTGGCTGTGGCTTGTGATAGACCCAGGCAAGAAATTATTGTCATTCAAAGATCTCTGGTTGAGGGAAGGAGGCATGAGACACGGGCCTCTTTATTTCCTCCACACCATCTGCCTCACTACCACCACTGCCTTTGGCTCAGCCCATCGAAGGGAGGTACACTGGCCATTCCAAGTCAGGAGGAGGAGGAGGAGGTACAACTCAGCATCGCTAGGCTTGCACCTGTTCCTCCTGACCTTCTGCCACCTCTTCTTTACCCAGTTTCTCTCGTCTCCTGTACTCTGGCCATGTGCCTGTGCAGAGGGCAAGCAGTCGGTTCCAAGGATGGAGTCTCTTTCCTGGCCCCCATGCTGGAGTTTCTGCTTTCCTTCCCTGTCCAGTGTTCCAGAGGAGCTGGAACTACCATCCAGCATTATTTTTCCTCAACCTCCCCTTTTCTAGCCTCCAGCAGTCATGCCATGGTTGCCAGAGTCTGTGACTGGGGTCCTGCTGCCTCCTCCCAGGCACCACTAACCCTGGACTGCCCACCCATCTACAGCCCACCCCATTTCTCGTCACTTGGCTTGCTTGTGAGTTCATCTAGTCTCAGACCCTAGCCTTCCAACCACTCAGCCTGGCCTGTCCCATCCTGACTGAGCCCTGGGCTGGGACCCTTGAAGGCATAGCTGCTACCAGCCCCAGCTGTAGTGAGCACAGTCAGCACAGAAGAGACTCATTGGTTGTCCCAGGAGCTCCACACATTGGGTTGGGGGTCAGGAAGCCCAGGCACTCTTGATTTGAGAGAGCAGTCGCCCCACGACAGTGAGGTGGTAAAGTCATTCTCCAAGCCCAGCTCCGTCGTTGGCCGTCTGGCTCTGCAGGCTCTGCAGCAGCACATGGGAGGGGGTTGCAGACCAAGGGAAAGGGGCTGCAGCAGCTGCAGGGTAGAGCTGGAGTGACTACTGCTGTGACCATGGCCACCCTATTACCTGTCCCCTCTACAGCATGGCATTTCAGGGCCAAAGGAAGCCTTCATACCAGATGCTTATGGCTGAATGTAGAGATGTGGGCAAAATCAAGCTGTATTAGTCTGTTCTCACGCTGCTAATAAAGATGTACCTAACACTGGGTAACATATAAAGGAAAGAGGTTTAATTGACTTACAGTTCAGCATGGCTGGGGAGGTCTCAGTAAACTTACAATCATGGTGGAAGGAGAAGCAAACACATCCCTCTTCACAGGGCAGCAGCAAGGAGAAGTGCAGAGCAAAAGGGGGAAAAGCCTTTTATAAAACCATCAGATCTCATGAGAAGTCACCCTCTATCACGAGAACAGCAGCATGGGGGCAACCGCCCCCACGATCCAATTACCTCTCACCAGGTGCCTCCCATGACACGTGGAGATTTATGGCAACTGCAAGATGAGATTTGGGTGGGGAGATGGCCAAACCATATCACAGACCATCAGCAGTCCTTGGTCAATAATTAAAACGGAAAATACTCAAAGCTGTTTTGACCAACCCAAACCCTGCCTACCATTCCCCTTCCCTAGGTTCTAATTAATTTCTCTGAGATGAACCCTGAGAATAAGTATTTTTGTTAAAGTGCTTTTTAACAAAAATTACTCCTCAGGTGATTATAATGGGTAGCCTGGGCTGAGAACTTCTGCTTTAGAACTTTGCAATTGGGCCAACAACATTGATATCCCCTGAGAGCTTGTTAGAAATGCAGAATCTGAGGCCCCATCCCAGACCTATTGACTCTGAATCAGTTTCGTAAGATCCCCAGGTGATTCACATGCATGTTTAAGTTTGGAAAGCACCGTGGGAAATAAAGGCAACAATCTCTTCACTCAAGGGGAGCTACTTTCATTCTCCTTTTGGCTCCCACTTCGTGACTGCAGCTCTGCATTTATGTGACAGTACCCAGAATGAGGGGTCAAAATGAGCAAATATTATGAGCACTGTGCCCCAGATCTGAGCCACACTCAGCCAGGCCTTAGGTCCACCAAGGGTCACGAATAATTATTCTTCAGAATAGAACTGCTAATGATACCCAGCTGGAAGCATTCCTAATGCTCTTTCCATATACAGCCTCTTTGATGGGTTGGCCTTGCACTGTTAGTGACGCCCCTTAACTGAGCATTTGCCAAATGACAAGTACTTTATAAACACTGATCAGTGTCATCATCCCATAACCCCCTATAAGTTAGATTTTAGCAGCCCAACTTTACAAATGTAGAAACTGAGGCTCAGAGAGGTTAAAGAGCCCAAGGTCACATAGTTAGTTGGTGGCAGAGCCGTGATGGGAACTCTGGGTGTCTGATTCCAGAACTCAGTGTTGTTCCTTGTTTTATTTATGAAGCAAGTACGCCTTGCTTCATAAATAAAAGCTGTGATAGAACTTCAAAAACCAGACTCAGAGATCCCAATGTTCTCAGAAAAAAAAAAAAAAAAAAAGGAAATACATTGCCATTTCCTGAGACCAGTAACCAGAGGGAAGGATTTTTACATAAGCCAAAAGTGCCTGTGGGAATTCAAGCCCGATGCATTAATATAATGATTATTCCTCCCGCCTGGGCTCTAACTATATTTTTATTAGGATGCTTTACATATTCTTTAGCTTAGCTTTTTTAAAATGCTAAACTGTCTCTGCATCCTCAAATGTGCCAAAAATCTAGGCAGTATATTTACAGGAAGTAAACACCCCCCTCCTGCCCTCTAACCAGATAACTCCCAGAGGCCTGAATTAGTGGTATGCCTTTTAAGGAGTTGAAAATTCACCTCTCTCTCAGGAGCATGACTGACATAAAATTCAAATCAAACTAAATTTATGAAGGGAACTCAGGCTGGCTTGAAGGCCCGTCTTGTGGCTGAATAGTTATGATCACGCGCTGTTTTAGATATGTGCCGGGCTCCTCTGAGGCTGAAGTGGTTGGTTCCTGGGGTTTTGTCTCTGGAGAGTCTGGTGGTTCTGTCTGTGGCCAGGGTCAGAGAGTTAGCTAGTGATGAGGTCAGGGTCCACGGTTGGGATGTGAATCCAGTTGGTGACAGAATCTCTAAGCTATGTATGAGATAAGGTGTAGTAAGTTACTTTCTCTCTCCAAAGACATCGACTTGCAGGGTCACAAGGTCTCCCATTTATGGTGTCTTATCATGATGGCCTTTTTCACTTTCAAATATTTCAGCATAGAGAGGAACTCAATTTTAGGGACAGTTGCCCTAATCAAGAATCCTCAGTCCGAGGGCCACCAGCTTTTGTGCACACTCAGGAGGAAGCCCACACAAGAAGCAATAGTTTTAAGGATTTCACTATTTGTCTTTCAATCAACAGCTAAGGTCACAAGCTAGCGTAAGGCATGTCAAAAATGGGCTTTATTTGTGAAAATAGTGGCCCCATTGACTAGGGAGGTGGACACTGATGTCTTTGTTTGGGTTGCCGTAACAAAATACCATAACCAGAGTAGCTTACAAACAACAGAAATTTATTTCTTACACCCTAGAGGCTGGGAAGTCCAAGATCAAGGCACCAGCAGGTTCAGTGCCTGGTGAGGTCCAGCTTCCTGGTTCTAAGATGGTCTTCTCCTCACTGTGTCCTCACATGACAGAAGGGGAAGGGAGCTCTCTGATATCTTATTTATGAGGATGCTAATTCCATCTATAAAAGCTCTTCCCTCATGACCTAATCACCTCCCAAAGGCCCCACTTCCCATAATATGATCACCTTGGGGGTTAGGATTTCGACACATGAATTTGGTGGAGACACAAACATTCAGACCCCAGCAAGCTTTCATTGGTGAAATAAAAGGCGCTCAGGATTTGGGGACTGGCTGAAAATACTTCAGAGACATTTGCATGAGTAGGACCTAAGAACTCAGGGAAGCCTTTACCTGTGACCCTGATGCAGGGTTCTGGGTCTGGCCACTGGTTTAGGAGGCTTTCTGCTTGTCTGATGTCAACAAGAACACAGAAATCTCATGTCTGGAATTTTGTTGTCTACCTCAAGTGATCCTCACATGCAGGGTGAGGTTGGGTGTAAAAGGACAGTCGGGACTTCCCTGGACTCACAGAACAGGCTGTAGGAACTGCTGGGTTGCCTGCTTTGCCAGGGCATAAATGTCTGTGTGTGAAGAAACTGGCTCTGGGACTCACTTTCATGCCACCTAGGAGTGAGACTGTGGGGGAGCAGCTGATCCCACCCCCTCAGACTTCTTTGAATGACCTGTCACCCGCCCCCTACTTCCGAGCTTCTCTGCAGGAGGAAAAGCCCCCAGGTATCATTGCCCTTTATCAAATTCATCATTCTTTCATCTCATTTGTTTTTCACTTTTTTCCTTTGGAGTCAGAGCTGTATGCATCAGACACGGAAAGGATTTCAGAACAGCTCCTGGTGAGGACTAATCTGATGAGAAGTGATTATACTCTCATTGGAGAAGCAATTTATTGCCAACCAAACTCTTGTTGCCAGATGAATAAAGTTGGTGTTAATTCTGCCCACTCGGGGTCCTAAATGACTCCTCAGAGCCACCTGTGGGAATCAACAGGCATTAACGACAAGGGCTGGCCTCACAGTCTGGCCCACTGAGACAACAGCAATGATGTGTACAGCCTCTTAGACACCTTGGGCCCTTCCATCCCTGGAACCCTGGGAAAGTCAAAGCTAAAGGGGCCCTCGGAGTTGTCCAATCCATCCCTCTGTATCATGAGGAGACTGTGGCTCACAGAGATCCCAGGACTTACCCACAACCACACAGTGGAGCTGGAAGGAGGGCTCTGGCCACCTCCCAGACTGCTCCTCAATTCCATTCAACAAACACATGTCCAGGGCTTGCTCAAGGAAAGGCCCTGCCTCATTCTGGGAATAAGCATGTTCCCTGTGCTGGGTGAGCTCTCAGGACAGAGGGGGAGCGATGATGCAGCAAATATGCCTGACAAGGGGAAGGACGCAGCGGAACACACAGTGCTATGAGTCCTGCTGCAGGCTGAGCTTCCTTTGGTCTTGGAAATGAATGTGAAGGATGGTTGAGAGGAGCAAACAGAGATAGAGAAAGGGCCCTAGGGCAGTATCTGGAAACCTCAGGGGTAAGGATAGCAGGCCTGAGACCAGCTCAGCATAGGAGCTCCTGTGGCTGATTTCAGTGCAATGTCCAGAGGCCCCAAGACAGCTCCACGGGTGGGACTTTGCATGGAAGTGGGCACATCAACCCCATCTCTGCATCCGAACAGACCCCTGAAATGGGTGGATTGCCATGCTCCCCTCTCCTCCCTGTAGTCCTTCTGTCCTGCCTCCTTCGTCTCCTCTCTAGCTTCAATGGTTCTCCAAGGATCCTGGAGTCTCTGTGGTATCAGCTGGGTGCTCCTTGGAAAAGCTAATCTCTCTGCCTCCTCTCCTCTCCCAGTAGAAAACTAAATAACCACAATGAACATGTGTCCAGAGCCCTCCAGCCTACAAGGCACTCTTCCCTCACACTATCTCATTTACCCTTCACCACAACTCATTCTTCTCCACCCCTCTCCCAGTGTATAGGTGAAAACAAATCCAGGGTCCGAGTAACTGGCCCAGGTCATCGAGCTGGATCTGGGTGGACCCATTCCTGGACCTCTTCCTAGTACCATAGTTATCAGCACAGACTTTTGAGCTGATTCCCTGACTCTGAATCCCAGCTTCAGCACTCACCAGCTCTGAGACTTGGGAAAATCACTTACCCTCTCTCTGCCTGTTTCCTCATCTGGAAAATGGTACTACTAATAATAAAATTAATCGCACTGGGTTGTCATGAGGATTAAATCAATGAATACAGGCAAAGAACTAAGAATAGTGCACCCTAAGTATTAGCTCTTACAAGCATTAACTCTAACCTAGGGTTCCAGCAGATTCCTCCTGTTAGGCCATTCAGCATCCCTGGGTGCCTTCAGAGAAGTTGCCATCGACAAGGCTGGCCCTCAGGACAATTAGAATCCTTCCTGAGTTTGCCTCCTCCTTCTCCCATCCTCAGTCTCCCTCTATTTCCCCTTTGATTCTCAACAATTCTTCCCCACTAGTCCCCCTCCCGACATCCACACCTAGCCAGACAGGCTATTCCAAGATTCTATAAGATGAAACTACTCGACCTTTGTGTTCAAAATCTGTCCTTTACAATGTTAGTTTCTAAATGTTCAGTTCATACAAAAAGAGTTAGTTGCTCCTTTAAGAGTCCAGTTTTAAATTAAAAAGAAAGCTCTCTAGTAAGAAGCAGCTTTACCTCTGCCTCCCAGCAGCAGCAGGGGGATTATCAGCAAAGAACCATATTGCATATTTAATTGCAATACCATCCCCAAAGCCAAAGTCTTGTCTGGGCTGAGTGGCTGATTTGAGCCCTCATAGTTACTACTTCCAAGTTCTGCAGAAGCTACTGAGGGCTCCATATTAAAGATCTTTGCGGGAGCATGGTTCTCTGACACTGGGAATAACAGAGGTGACCTGGCACACTAGTGCTTGTTTTGACCTGTGGCTTCTTGGAACCACAGGCTTTGGATGCCAAAGAAGATTTACCTTAGGGAAATGGAGGAAGCAGACCCAGGAAGGGGGTGGTTCCTGGAGCTCCTGAGCTGCTCTGGCCACTGACTCTGCCTAGGTGCACAGAGTGCTTTGCCTAATGGGGAAATAGAATAGGGACGTTGGATTTGCCTAGCCCACTTCCATCTATGAGCTGATGATGTGCTTTGTGATGTGTGAAAGAAACAGAGGAAACCTCTGGCATTTCCTGCAGCTTCATTTATCCTCCCTAGTGCCTGGTGCATAGTAGGGACTTAGTATATGTTTGATGAATGAATTTCCCAAAGGTTGATGATCCACTTATTTTGAATCATGAAATTAACATTCAAGGACCCTCTCAGGGTTGCTGGGGGAGTGTGATTGGTTGAGAGCCTAAGCCACTTAAATGCTCTCCTCTCCAGCAGTGGAAAACTTTATCTCATGCCTTTCAAGTAGAGACAGTCAAAGCTTAAATGGCTCAGCAGCTCTCATCGATGTATATCTGTGAATTGAAGCTTCTCAGAATCCCAGTGGAGCATCTAAGTTAAGGAATGAAGGGCGATATCTTGCAAGGGCAGGCTTCCTGGGAGTGTTCAGGAACTTCCTAAATACAATAGGAAATGAACTGCATAAAATAGCTGCCTCCTAACCCACATCGTCAGAGAAAGTATCAAGTTTAAGAAAGTTTTACAGAAACTCAACTAGACCACACACATCATCTCAATACCATGGCCTTCCAAGCATCTGGGTTCAGTGGTCCCTAAAAGGAAAAGACTGTTCCAACATGGACTCCACCCCTAGCTGTCTCACTGTTGCCAGCCTCCTTTCCAGATTACCTGTCTCTTGTCCCTCATCCAGACGTCTGCTGTGCTGTCACTAGAAGAATGCACCTACTTCATAGATCTGGTCAGGCCAGTCTCCTTAATACCCCAATGACTCCCCATTGTCTTCAAGATGGAATAAAACTTTCTCAATTTGGCGTGCAAAGCCCTTTAAAACCTAGTCTTCGTTCAGGCCTGATGTGCAGCCAGTACTCACCAGTAAAGCCATACCAGCTGTTAAAATATTGAAATACTTCTGTGCTCACTCGATGACCCCAGACATGCACCAGCCAACCTCTTTGCTCACATGTCTCCTGGCCAGAGCCCTGAGGAGAAACAGTTCCCTGATGGCATTTGGCACTGACTCCCCTGCAGGTGTATGCTGGGCTGGGCTAAGGTCCCTGGTGCAGGCCAGCATCCCCCAGAGGCACCCTCACATGGAAATATTCGGGTACTACAGCTTCTGTGGTAGACCACACTGGTTTTAAAATGCAGTATTTCGAATATTACTCCCACCTCAGTCAACGAACTGGATTTATTACCATTTCCTTGTTCACTTATTTGATGAATAAAGAATACCTGAATGAATAAAGGGATGAGGGATATGTGAGCTGGTACTTGCTGTCTTCCCCAGCCCTGTCATGAAGAAAGGGGGTTCACAGGGACACATTGGTGATTAGAAGACACAAATAAGGTACCAACCACAGTGACCACAGAGATGTCACTCAGTGCCAGAAATGGCCACTCGGGAAGGGACTTTCATAGATGGGTTATACCCCAACCAAGTTCTCAAGAAGGGTCTTTCATCGGTGGGTTGTACCCCAGCCAGGTTCTCAGCCATCCGAGTTCAGAAAGTGAAATTTTGCAGTGCACCCCAAAGTCATTTTTCAGCAGCAAACTCACATAACCAGGCTCAAAAGTCACGTTGTAAAGTGGGAATGCCAGCCTAATGATTGGTAAAGGTGACTGGAGTGCTCTGTCTCTTGTCCAGGCATTTCAGTTGAGATTTTTTCAGTTGCCAGAGACAGGAATTCTAATTCAAAAATGACTTAAGTGCAAAAGGAATTTATCAGCTTTCAAAACTGAAAGTTCCAGGGAATAAATCTAGTTTCAGGTACAGCTGGATTCAGGCATCAAATGGTATCATCAGCACTCAATTTCTTCCTTCTCTGGGTTCTACCTTGTTGATTTAGGCTCCACATGGTGGATAGATGGCTTCCTGCCCCCAGGATCCCATCTTCTCAGCTTCAAGTCTAGCTGGCAGGAGTGGAAGAGTCTCCCCTGGAAGCCTCAGCATGCATCTCATTGCATCTCCTTGGCCCTAATGAGGTCACATAGCCAACTCTGAGCCAAGCCTTGCGACCAGCAGAGGAGTGTTACATTCTGATTGCCTGAGGCCTAGATCACATGCTCCACCCCTAAGCCAAGAGTTGGTGCCTCCCAAGCACAAGGGCTGAGTGTAGGGGAAAGAGGGAAGTTGGATATGGGCACCACAATGCACGGATAGATGCTGGGCAGCAAACCCAACCAATGCCCACTGTACCAGGACACCCTATTATAGTACTGAGGAGGCCAAAACATTCTTCCGAGGCTTGCTTGGTATGTCAGAATAAGGTAAGAGGGCTATTAAGAAGTGAGATTATTTTCACCAAGATCCAGAAATTGTCCTCATGCCAAAGCAGAACACCATCTCTCAGGCAGAGCTGGGAACAGGCTAACAACCCTCCTCTCTGAAGCCCAGTTTCTCCCTAGGCCCCATCCCTTCTGCAGGCAGACTGTGCCTTGATTCAGATGGGTTGACACCACCAATCCTACCTCAAGGCTGTAGGTGAGTCATTGTGCCCAGCTGTGCCCACCCTACATAGGTTTTCTTCACTCTGACTCATTTACATTGATTCATAAATAAAATGCATTCCCATGGTTCCTTCTACTTGTTCTAATGCTGTCCTGCACAACCCAGTTCAGCAGCCTAATGAGATGGAGCAGGGCAGAGACTTCTCTGCATATCTTATAGATGGTGTGATGAAAGGAAAGAGAGGACAAATGATACCCCCAGGTTCACACAACAGGATAAAGGCTACTCCACCCCCTGCTGATGACCCCCTGGCTCAGCACTTACTACATCAATGAAGCTACCTACTGAGGTTTGTCAGTAACAGTCCAATCTCTTCAGCTCATCACTGAGATGTACCAGGAGACTGACCCTTAGAATGGAGGTGAAAAGACTTTTTTCTTAGCCACTCCCAGGCAATTTCCTCCCACTTTCTCCCATTCTTGGCCCCTGAGCCACTCACAGAGGCACTGCCCTTGTCATTCTTAGGCTGGAGGGATAATTCCTCTCGGCTGTGGGGTGGAACCCTGCACAGCAATCTGTCCCTGAGGACTGACATAGCTCCCATCTAGATGCGGTCAGTGCTCAGATAAGACAAGATGGATGGCAAACAACGTTTGGACCAACAGGTGCCATTTGTTAACATGCTCTAGATCAATGGCTTCAAAAATTAAAACATTCTGTATCTGTCAGATGTCTACAGCAGACCCTCTGGCAGGGCAGAGGTACCAGCTGCAGATTGGTGTGAGGTTGGGGGACATAGAAGGGAGGGGAGATTTCAGTTGGTGGTAGGGAGGATATGGCATTTCCTACCAGAGCCAAAAGCAAGCTCCCTCCCACTGCAGAGGTTCCCCAAATAAGTCAGAGGACGGGGGAGAGGCAAGTCCAGATGCTAACATTTCATAGCAAAAGGATGGAGGGACACATTCCCTGAGTTTCCTAAAACATCAAGCATTGTCTTGGGCATGGCATATACCTGAAACATGGAGGCCTCCCTCCCTTGCATGGAGAAAATGAGCCCACAATGGTGAACGCCTGTCTCCTGTTTTCTGCTGTCATTCGGGATTCATGAGTGTAACAGATGCTGTGGAGCCTCCACCCCATATCCAGCCCACCTGAGTTTACCTGCAGCTATGCGGACATCTCAGCTCTCACCCCCGTGCATGTCCCTCCTCTCTGCCTGGCTGGCATCCTGCCTAAGAGCCTGTTCTCAGTGGCCAGTCACCACCGTGACATGCAGGGGAGTTAATGCCCGGGGTGGGGATGGCAGGGAGTGAATAAGTGCCCCAGGCTCCCTGCGCCTCCAGTGGCTCGATTTTGAGGCAAGGGCCCCATGGTTTTCAGAAAGCTTCCAGGGATCAACCCCAGTTGCCAATGACAGTAACTCATTCATCAGAGCATTCACTTTATTGTTTTTTCGTCTTCTATGTCTAACCTTGCCTACTTCATCATTGTGCTTCCGGGGATCACCTCCCAAATAAATATCTGTGTCCTTGTTTCTCAAGAATGCTCCTGTCTGTGTTTACTCTGTGCAGCCCTTTCTTCCCCCGAGCCTCCTATAGGATCATAGTGCTATGTGAGTGGAGGGTACAGAAAGGGGCACTGGCTCCACCCTGACTTTTCTACAAATCCCAGAGCATTGCACCTCTCACCCTACCCCCGCCACCTTTGCCCTGGGCTCACCAGTCAGCTCTTGATCTTCCAGGATTGGTCCAGCCCAAGGGTCTGTATCGACACAAGCCACGTGGTACGGTAGAAAGAACATGGAGGAGGGTGCTTGGCTTCCAGCTCTTTGATGACCTATGTAGCTGTGGGGAAGACATATGACCTCTCTGAACCTCAGAATTAGGAAATCTCTAAAATTAAGAAAGTACCAAGCCTCTCTCATGGGGTTGTGGCTATGATCAAACAGGGAAATATATGTGAAGCTCTATGTAAACTCTAACTTTTTCCACAGCTGATATTCAGCAAGTACCTACCAGAAGAGCTCTATCTGTGGTTTATGGCTGTTGCTTGTTCTGACTGGCCAGAGCCTGTGCTGTCCCTGTTATTAAATATGTCAAATATCACTTCTGAATAGCATCACTATTACCGGTACATCTTGTATCCCTTGCTTGGAGGCAGCCGGCCAACCTTTCTGAATAGTAGAATCACAGCGCATCTATAAAGAGAGTCCTAGGGAGGGCCATGTTGCTGTGCCAAGGAAGAACATCCTAGTACAAGACATGCAAGGCATCCTCCAGATAGATCGATCCCGTTTCAAATGGGCAAACACAGAGCATCTTGTGCAAATATGCCACAAGACTTGCTTCAAGGCCCAGCCCATTGCTAAGGAGTCCTGTGTTTCACCCAGCTTAATTAAGCATGTTTAAAGGGATACATGCTCTCCCCCATCCATCCACAAAAAGGCCCTTGGCAGAACTCGATTAATTAATCAGAGGGCTGTGCAAGTGGGTGCACTCTCGCTAGTAAAGAAAAGCTGACCTGGGCTTAGATCTAAGGGATTCGAGCTCTGAGTAATCTTGGAAGACTAGGGAAGGCAACCCGGGGACAGGCCAGCAGGCACTCAGGGTTGGGCATGGGAGAGAGATACTCACACTCCGCAATGTGGCATAATACAATGAGGTAGGGAGATGAGCAAAGGTCTTCATTAGAATCTATTTGCATATTCATTGTCAACTGTGACTAGCTTAAACTAAACTCACCCATCACAGAAATCCATAGTGACTATCAGACAGTGATAAGGCTTCTTAGTTCCCAATTTTGCTTTAAAGTAGACATGACTGAAAATATGCACTGTGTGATGCTCATAATCAAAGATAGACTCCAACTAAAACTAACCAATGATTAAACTTCATCCTCACCCCAACTGTTCGCTCAATAACTGTGTTAACCATCATCCTTCCTGCCAGTCATTGCAACTGTGGCTTTAAGGTTGGCACATGGGGTGCTGCATCGGCCTGTTCATAGAAAGATAAGGGGATGTTGGGAGTATTTGATTTATGTGCTATCATGGGATCAAAAGGCAAGCTTTGACTTAGCAGTGGCTTGGTGTGCAAGAGAGTAAGCTAGGACAAAGAGTGCTGATCCACGAGAAGAAATTAGGAGGAGACAGGATTAAGACACTGAGCACTTCCTGCCTGCAGCCCTTTAGTTATGCCTGTAAATCCTGGAAAGTTCTGCAGGTGCTGTATTATAAGAGTAGACACTTCACACAGAATCTGTCTTGGATGACTGATGAGGTGCCACTTCTCTCTCTTTCCAGAAATGCCTTGATCTTTTCACCCTGCTGTGAATTCTCAGGGTCCTGGGCCATAGACTTCTAGTTCTATCTTATTTCTTACTTCGTACCAGGAGTGGGAGGGAAATCTTTTCCTCTTAAGCATAACTCTGTGATATTAACACATTACAATATTACCACATTGTGGACCCTGCCTCTTTTTTCTGTAGTAACAAAGACACTTACTCCATAGGGCAGATGGGAAAAAGAGAAAGGAAGGGAAGGGGCAAGAAACCCCTATGCCATCCCTCATGCCCTGGGCCTTGTGCACATATGCACCAACCTTGAGAAAAGCATCATCATCCAAACCCATTTTACAGCTGAGGAAACCAAGGCTCAGAAATGGGCGTGAGTGTTGGAGCCAAAAACCAAGATTTGTCTCACGCCAAAGCACATGCCCTTGCCCTGAGCCACTGCCTGTGTCCTGACTTGGCCAGCTAGAGTCCAGTGTTTCATTATTCTGTGTCTAATGGGGTATAATAAACTCGAATTAATTCTGACATTCAGGGCAGAATTTGGTCAACAAATAGGGAAGGTATTGCTGGAGGAACTCAGACGTGAGTGAAATTTGGAGCTAAATAAGGTTAGCCAGGCTCACAGGCTGGAGCAAGAAATCAGCAAAGGGCCAGAGCCCCTAGAACCTGTGAATGGGACCTCATTTGGTGGGGGGAAAAAAGGCCTTTACAGATGTAATTAGTGAAGGAGCTTCCTATGGTTTGAACATTTAGTCCCCTCCAAAATGTATTTTGAAACTTAATCCCCAATGCAACAGTATTAAGAAATGTGGCTTTTAGGAGGTGATTGAGTCATAAGACCTCTGTCCCCGTGAATGAGATTAGGTGCCCTTATAAAAGGGCTTGAAGGAGGGAGTCGGCCCCTTTTTTGCCCTTCCACCTTCTGCCATGTGAGGACACAGTGCTCATCCCCTCTAGAGAATGCAGCAACATGGTGCCATCTTGCAAGCAGAGAGAGTAGACCTCATAGACGCTGAATCTGCTGGCTACTTGATCCTGTACTTCTTTCAGAATGGTGAGAAATAAACTGCTATTATTTATAAATTACCCAGTCTGTGGTCTTTTGTTATAGCAACACAAACAAAGACAGATCTCAAGATTAGATCATCCTGGATTACCTGGGTAGGCCCTAAATTCAATGAACTGTGTTCTTAGAAGAGAAGAGAAGGGGAGATGAGACACGCAGAGGAGAAGGTGATGTGATGACAGACGCAGAGGTTGGAATGACACGTCTACAAACCAAGGAGTACCCTGGATTGCTGCAGCTGCCAGAAACTAGAGAAGAAACATCTCCTTCAGAGCCTCCAGAAGGAACCAACCCTACCAACCCTACCAACACTTTGGGTTTTAACTTCTGGTCTCCATAATCAAAAGAATAGATTTTGATTGTTTTAAGCCACCCAGTTTGTGGTAATTTATTGTGGAAACCCTGGAAAACAAATACAGGCTCTATTACTGATAAGAATTAAGGTCAAACCAGGAAACACCAGCCATCCACTGGCTTTGGGCTGAGGCTGGTCCTGGGTCAGTGATTAAGAGCCTGAGTCTCTCCTTAGGAACTGCATACTGATGATAGAAGCTCAAAACCCTCCTTCTTCAACTTGGAGAACTGGCTGAAGTTTCAAATGCCCTCTGGTCAGAGAGGATCCAGGGTCTTGATGGTGAAGAGCTTTGGTGTCTGCTGCTGAGAAGGGCTGGGGCAGGCAGGAGCAGGCCCAAGCTGTGTGAGGTTCCTGTCATGGGGGTGTGGCCTGACAGATAGGGCAGGAAGGGGGAGATTATGCCTCTGGTTTTTTCGTCATTGATCATCTGTACCTTTGGAAGGATGGGCATGAGGACCAGCTAGCTATTGACCCACTGTCCACGGGTTGCATTCAGCTTCTCTGACACAGAGCTGAGGGGTTTCTTTCACCTTTCCTCTCCACGCCACCCCTGCTAAGCACCCCTGCACATGAGGGAAGGGAGCCTGGCATTGGCCTTGCATAGGCCCTGGCTGAGGGCCCAGGGCTGAGCTCAGGCAGGAATTGCCACTTGCAGCTTCTTGGAGCATGAAAAGCTGAAAAACAGATGGCTATCAGAGTTCCAGAGAAAGCTTAGATCCTGAAAGACAAGGCACACATGCCAAGTCCAAAGTCTCAAAACGCTGAATCAAGATCAGAATGTGGAGTCAAGAATTCAGAATGGGGCAAAAGCGGGTTCCCGGGTGGAAGCAGGCTGGGGATGAATAAGGGGAGTCCAGGTTGCCTGCCCTGGGCTGATATCCTGGGGGCTGTGGCTCCCCTTCAAGGCATGACAGGTCCTCGTGAATGACTGGGTGAGGAAAGGCTCATGTAAAGGTCCGAGGCAGCACTGACACCAAGCAGGGGCCCCCATGGTCAGCAGGACAGGCCCATGGTCAAGCCATTGCACTGCTTTCAGTTTACAGTGGGCAAAACAAACCCTGCATCCCTAAGGTCCAACCAGTAGTGACCCAACTGGTAGAGACATCTGTCTTCATGTTCAGGCCTCGGGAAGAGCGGGAGCAGAGAGGATAGAATGGGTGGGAGTAAATGCTCCAGAAGCTTCTTTTAGAGTCCAAACTCCTGTTCAGAGTTGGAGGCCTGCTCCAGCAATCACACTCAAAGGCACCCACAACAGGCCCCTGCAGGACAAAGCAATGTAGTTGGTCAGAGACTGGGAAAAGTTTTCTCTAAGAACTTGGACTATGGTTTGACCATCAGGCTCTCCCTGGCCTGAATCACCTCTGCAGAGACTCCTAACTTATATCTGGGTCCTGGATCCCACCCCCAACAAAACTCCTGGGCAGACTGTGCACAGTGGCTCATGCCTGTAATCCCAGCACTTTGGGAGGCCAAGGCAGGCAGATCACGAGGTCAGAAGTTCAAGACCAGCCAGTCCAACATAGTGAAACCCCGTCTCTACTAAAAATACAAAAATTAGCCAGGCATGGTGGTGCATGCCTGTAGTCACAGCTACTCGGGAGGCTGAGGCAGGAGAATCACTTGAACCTGAGAGAAGAAGATTGCCGTGAGCCAAGATCACGCCACTGTTCTCCAGCTTGGGCAATAGAGTGAGACTTTGTCTCAAAAAAAAAAAAAGGACCAGACACGGTGGCTCATGCCTGTAATCCCAGCACTTTGGGAGACCGAGGTGTGTGGATCATGAGGTCAGGAGATCGAGACCATCCTGGCTAACACAGTGAAACCCCGTCTCTACTAAAAATACAAAAAAATTAGCCAAACGTGGTGGCTGGAGCCTGTAGTCCCAGCTCCTTGGGAGGCTGAGGCAGGAGAATGGCATGAACCTGGGAGGTGGAGCTTGCAGTGAGCCGAGATCATGCCACTGCTCTCCAGCCTGGGCAACAGAGTGAGACTCCATCTCAAAATAAATAAACAAATACATACATACATACATACATACAAACTCCTGGGCAAAGCAATGGGTTGAACCCTTCTAACCTAAGTCCATTGTCTTTGAGTGGGGGAAAAAAAGAGAACTAGCAGGCCTTGCCCAGAGCAAGAGAAGGTAGAGGTCAAGAACTGGGCTGGGGCCAGACACGGTGGCTCACACCTGTAATCGCAGCACTTTGGGAGGCCGAGGTGGGCAGATCACGAGGTCAGGAGTTCAAAACCAGCCTGGCCAATATGGTGAAACCCTGTCTCTACTAAAAATACAAAAATTAGCCGGGCATGGTGGCAGGCACCTGTAATCCCAGCTACTTGGGAGGCTGAAACAGGAGAATCTCTTGAAACCAGAAGGTGGAGGTTGCAGTGAGCCAAGATCGTGCCACTGCACTGCAGCCTGGGCAAAAGAGCTAAACTCCATCTCAAAGAAAAAAAAAGAACCGGGCTGGAGCCAACATTTAGCAGCAGAGGCAGCGGAAGACAAAGAGTGGACTGCCAGAGTCTATTCTGACTTCACGTGACCCTCTCAGGACGTCCTCATGATCCACAAGTAGAAGCAAATGAATCCTTTTCCCCAGGGAGCTGGCTCACCTTGTAGGCTCATTAGTGTTTCAAACACAAATTTGGTAGAACAGCAAAAACATATACATTCGTAACATAATCATATTAATATGTAGAAAAGATCTGATGCAAATTGGAAAGTGGCATTTGGAAACTCTGATAAATGGCCATGCAGAATTTAAGATTCCATCTGGAAGCCTGTTGCGAAAAAGGTGACACATGGGTTTCCACAGAGGGCTCTGCCTTCCCAGGCTCTGACCACACTCAGCTCAAAACAGCTTTCCAAATTACATCAACATGCAGTCGTAACTTGTACCTGTCAAAGGGGATAATTCTTTTCCCCTGTAAATTATGTTATCCAAAGCTAGTCAGGATAAGAGGAAACAGGCTCTCACTTCATGCTGCAGGAGGGAGGGTGAGCCCTTCTGTCTGCACGGCCATTCAGCAGATTGCCTTGAAATTGGTCATATTTCCTCACCTAGACTTTCACTTCAAAGAACTAAGTCCAAAATATGGTTCAGAGGTTGTGCATGCCATCTCACACACCAATTTAAAGAATAGTCACTAAAGTCTTTTTTATTTCATGGGAAAGAAAAAATAATAAAATAAAATAAATAAAATTAAAAACTCCACTACTTCTGCCTTCCAGAAGGATAGCAAATTCATCTCTATAGTAGATGTCTATTTGATTCAGAAAATCTCTGGCCTTTTGGCTATGATAGGGAAGGCCATGGGGTAGTCTATATATAAGACATTGAGACAAAAAGAAAACTAAATTACTTAGCACAACAAAGTAATAGCATCTCTAGAGTGGTCCTGTTATTGGAAAGAGGTCCTGATCCAGACCTTAAGAGAAGGTTCTTGGATCTCGCACAAGAAAGAATGAGGCAAATCCATACAGTAAAGTGAAAGCAAGTTTATTAGGAAAGTAAAGGAATGAAAGAATGGCTACTCCATAGACAGAGCCCATTTTTATGGTTATTTCTTGATTATATGCTAAACAAGGAATGGATTATCAGTGCCTCCCCTTTTTAAGCCATACAGAGTAACTTCCTGATGTTGCCATGGCATTTGTAAACTGTCACAGCGCTGGTGGGAACGCAGCAGTGAGGATGACCAGAGGTCACTCTTGTCGCCATGTTGGTTTTGGTGGGTTTTAGCCGGCTTCTTTACTGAAGCCTGTTTTATCAGCAAGGTCTTTATGACCTGTAGCTTGTGCCAACGTCCTATCTCATCCTGTGACTTAGAATGCTTTAGCCTCCTGGAAGTGCAGCCAAGCAGGTCTCAAGCCTTATTTTACTCAGGCCCTATTCAAGATGGAGCTGCTCTGGTTCAAACGCCTCTCACGATCCCTTGGGCACCCAAGAGAAAGGTGTTCTGGGGAACATGGGACAACCAAGAAGAGAGAAGATGGGAGGAGAGTCTGGGGAGATGGGGCAGGGCCAAGAAATCTGGTAGCAGGACTTTGGGCTTAGCAGAGAGTGGCAGGAATAATGGTGTCTAATCTTCCATTTTCCAGCTGAAATCCCGTTTTACCCAAACCCTTTAATACAGGTCATTATACAGTAGACTTGTATTAACTTGCCTCTGGGAAATGAAGGAGGTGGGGCTTGTTCATAGTTGAAATGGAGTGAATCAGAAAAGGGTGGAAGAGCCAGCAGGAGCCACGGGAAGATGTGAGAGGGAATTACAAATGGAGATTGGAACAAGCGTTTAGAAACAGCAGTTGCAGGAGAATGTGAGCACCAGACCCCACTCCCCCAGTCCACCATCCCCACATTATCTGCAGATACATTAGCAGATGTAACTGCTAATACATACAGATACATGGGAGTAGAGGGGCGGTGGGACCAGGGCCAGGGCCAGGGCCAGACCTAAAGAGGAAATCAACACGTTATCTGGAGTGATGGGATTACGTTTTTGTTTTGTTTCTTTCGTCTTCGCATATGTTTTCAAATTGTTTTTCCCAAGTATGTGTTACTTGTGAAATTTTTTTTTCATCTAACAAGAAGCCATAACTTTATTTATGATAGAAACAGCACAAATTTCAAACCAAGCTGCAGTTACTCCTTTGAGACACCAAAAAAAGTTGCTTTCAGATGGTTACATTGTTAATTCCATAATTGCATTTACAATATCATTACTGTTGTTCTTCAGGGCTCGGACTGCCTTTGCTCTCAACACATTTGCTTGTGACATGACCAATTCTATGTCCTTAACTTCCACACCTGTTTCATCGACCTCTTCCTCTTCACTCTCCTCTTGTACAGTTGGAGTCTGCGTGTTTTCTCAAATGTTTGAGACAGCTTCACCTTGAACTTTGAATTTCTCAGCAGCTGCTAGTTGTGCTTGCTGGGATAAATCTTTGATCTTGGCTTCCCCAAAAACTATTTAAGTATCCAAAGCAGGGCTCTTGTAGACATCTGGTTTTGTGATGACAAAGAGGATATTCTTAGATTTCCAGATAGTGACTCTAGTAACTCCTGTAACCTGTCGAAGACCCAGTTTGGACATAGCCTTCTGTGTCTTCTTTTCACTCCGACTCTGTTTTGCTTTACTGACTGGTTCTTCATCAATTTCAGCTGCTGCTGCCAGCTGGGCTTGTTGTGTGGTTGCCTGGGTGGAATCCTGTTCTTCAAGTTCTGGTACTGATTCATCACTGTCAGATTCTGTTCCAGACCCTGTCTCAGCCTGGGGCTGCGGCAACTCCTGCTCTGTAGCAGGGACAGTTTCTGTGGCTTCGCCGGGCATTTTGTGCAGGGAATGCGGAACGAAGATGGCGGCAGAAAGAGACTTGTGAAATTTTTTAAAGTCAAACTAAAAAAAGTAAACAAATGTGCCAACAGGGCTGTGGAAGGACTTGAACACTCAGTAGCAGCATGCAAGCCTTGCTCCCACACCGTTTTTCTCTTCAGACAGAGGAAAAACAAACAGCCATCAGCGCTGGCTCCTCTCCTAAACCTGCACAGGACATGGACTTGAGACACTTGTGAGGCAGAACCCCTTGTTTTCAGGCTCTACCAACAAGGCTTCCAGAAACTCCAGGAACTCACATCCCAGGAGATGGGCGAAGCGGCAGAGCTGTCATTAGCAGGCCTTCTCTGTCCCCACCATCCTCTATACTCTCATAGTTTCTAGATGCAATGTTTAAGTGTCTTAAAGAAGATTCACATGGAGAAAGTGGACCTCTCTAGAAAAGGAAACGGCATGCCTTCTACCAGGTTCCTGCTTTTATCCTTTCAGAAAATTCAAGAAACCAAAGTTTTTGAGTTCTAGCAGTGGCTGCTCTCGTTCCTGCCAGAATCCCATTCCGTTCTCTGTGCTCTCTCTGGCCTTATGAATCTTGGCAGAGGACTGCTCTCCTATGGTGATGACTCCCATATTAATTTCAGTCTTTTCAAGACGTACTTGCTAATTAAAATGTGAAACAGTTTTTATCCCTTTAATTAAGACACAAGATGGGAAGCATAATTTAATTTGGTCCATTGAAACTATCAGTATTTTTAGCTCCATAACTTGCTTCCATTAAAGATGCCTATGTTAAACAATATTTTTTTTTTTACTCCCACACTCACCAGAGTTTTGGCATGTGCCCTCAGTCCTGAAACCACCGTGGGAGTTTGTGAACTGTGGTCCCATTGAAAAGGCACCGAATGGAAGCTGGAGCCATCAAGGACATTGGCTGTAGGACCCTGTCGTAGGTTGGGCTCCCCTCCCCACAAGAAGCAGACTCGAAGGATTTGAGTACAAGTAGTTGGTACAGAAGTTCATCTAGGGGAGTGAGGAAATAAGACAGGGACAAGAAGAGAGTCAATGCCGGGTGAGCAAATGAGCAAGCTGCTGTTGTAAGAAACTGGGGGGACGCTCACTGGGGACACCTGATAATGCGGAACACACTTCACGGCTACCCCACCAGAGGAATAGGAAGCCGGGTGTTTATCCTTCAATGACCATCCATCACTGGCTGATGGCTGCTCCCAGGGGTGTCAGCTCCCCAGTACTTCCAGACTCCCCCTTGGGCAGAGAGTTGCAGATATTGCAGAGGGAAGCCATGGCGTGGAGGGGTGAGGGGTGAGAGGAGACGGTTACCAAATGCATCTGTAACACACCCACAGCCCGATCCTGCAGCTGCACCAGGCTGGGCAGAAAGGGAGGGGGAGACATGTAGGGAGAGTGTCAATCATCAGCTTATTGCTAGTTCTTTCCATGGCCCAAGAGACAATATCATGGACCAGCAGCAGCCGGGGCCATACTTGGAAGTCTCTCAACAAGGATAAGAGTAGGATTGGAGAAGTGTCAAACTCTCTGGTCCAAAGTCAGAGACCAATATGGGGAAATAAAATGCATGCAGAAATAGATGTGGGGAAATAGAAAAGGCACGGCCAAGGGCCCAGAAATGGGAATAAGCAGATATTTCTAACATCGGTTCAGCTAGTTCAGGTTCAGTCCAAAGGGAACTTTCTCACCCAGCACTGGAGCCCTGACTCAGCGGCTATCCCGTTACCCCAAGGTTCTTCTCTTCAGACAAGGAAAAACAAACAGCCATTGGTAGCTGACTCGTCTCCTAAACCTGCACAGGACACAGACTTGAGACACTTGCCAGGTCAACCCCTGGGTAAGTGCCAGTTTCTCCAGCTGGAGATGGAGAGGACAGTTGTGAATATGACCCTGTACTAAGTGAAGAACTGGTAGCTGGAAAGTGGAAAGTGAACATAATGTCTAAGACAGAGTCAGAGAAATCACCAGTTCATCAGAAACGGTACGGGACAGGGAGTTAGCTAAAGGGGGAATTCTGAGGACAACACTCTGGATACTGAGCTGAGTTGAAAACTAAGGGTGACAGGAATCCAAGAAGGAAGAGAGAACATTAGAAATCTTGCTTGCGCTGTAAGCAAGTCAGCCAGATAAACACAGGTGTGGCTGGAGCCAAGATTGCAGGAGGTCAGACACAGACAAAGTGCACAGTTGTGGACGAGCTCTGTCAGAGGCAGCATGGGGAGACAGCAAGAGGTTATCACTGGGAGCCAGCCCTCAACTGTTCACTTAAGTGAACAGTTTAAATCCTGGCTCCACCACTTACTAGCTGAGTGACTCTGGGCAAGTAGCTTCACCTCTCTGAATCCTTGACCTGCAGAGAATTCTGCGAAAGATAAATAAGGTGTAAAATACCACGGCATAGTGTCTGCCCCACAGTAAGAGCCCATAAAAGCTGCCCCTCCTCGATCTTAGATTTTAACTTGTACTCTGGAGCCCTACTTGTTAAGGGAGCCCAATGGTGGTAGCTTCTGACTGTGTGTATGTGTGGTGCGGGGAGGCAGAAAGGTATGTGTAGACAGGAAGTAGATCCACCTGCCTTACCCCAGGTTTGTTGAATGTACCTCTCCTAAAAAAAAAAAAAAAAAGAACACACACACAACTAGCTATGGATAACAACTCCTTTGGCATCTCCCAGACAGGTAAGGCACACCGAGCCTAAGGGACGTGCCTCTGGTCCCTGCTGGTGATTGTCAGAGCAGGCCACTGAATGCTCTTTACCACTGTGATGGTTAATACTGAGTGTTAACCGTACTGTTCCTTCAAGTATTGAGGGTGTGTGTGCCTGTGAGAGTGTTGCCAAAGGATATCAACATTTGAGTCAATGGATTGGGAGAGGCAGACCCACCCTTTATCTAGGTGAGCGCAATCTAATGAGCTGCCAGCACTGCTAGGATAAAGCAGGCAGAAAAATATGGAAGGACTAGACTGGCTGAGTCTTCCAGCCTTCATCTTTCTCCCATGCTGGATTCTTCCTGCCCTCGAACATCGGATCCTAAGCTCTTCAGCTTTGGGACTCTTGGACTAACACCAGTGGTTTTCCAGGGGCTCTTAGGCCTTTAGCCACAGACAGAAGGCTGCACTCTTGGCTTCCCTAAGACTTTTGAGGTTTTGGGATTTGGACTGGCTTCCTTGCTCCTCAGCTTGCAGATGGCCTATTGTGGGACTTCACCTTGTGATTGTGAGTCAATACTCCCTTAATAAACTCCCCTTCATATATACATCTATCTATTAGTCTTGTCCCTTTAGAGAACCCTGACTAATACAACCACTCTCTATCCTGCCTTCCCCCTAGTCCAGCCCCAGAGCCCATCCTGGCCAGGCCAATAGACAATTCTAGGCCATTGCATCCTCTGTGGGATATGTGGGTGCCTGCGTCTTTAAGGTTCATGGTGGGGTGAGTAGAAGGTGGGGTGAGTGAAGGCACACACACCCTAAATACTTGAAGGAACAATATGGTTGACACTCAGTATTAACCATCACAGTGGTTAAGAGCATTCAGTGGCCTGCTCTGAGAATCACCAGCAGGGACCAGAGGCATGTCCTTTAGGCTCAGTGTGCCTTACCTGTCTGGGAGATGCCAAATGAGTTGTCATCCATAGCTAGTTGTGTGTGTGTGTGTGTGTGTGTTTTGTTTGTTTTTGTTTTTTAGGACAGGTACATTCAACAAATCTTAGCAAAGCTTGTTCCTAACTGAAGTAGTTTTTCCTCTCAAGCAACAATCTCTTCCAAGAAGTGGTAGGCAATGTGTCTGAAGTTGAACAAAGAAAACTGATTCAGTCTGATGAACACACATCTGAAATTCCATTAAGGAATCTATGCTCCACATACAGAGGCAGGGGCTGGAAATCACACCTCCCAGGGCTGGCCTTAGTGGTCCCCCTTCTGGGAAAGCTGGAGGAAGGATGAGGGCACAGGCTTCCACTTCACATGCCCAGGCCTCCTTCCTGCCACCTCGGCTTTGGACACCCAGAAGATGGGAGCATCTTGACTCTTAGAGAGGCAGGGCCATGAGGATTTGGTGCAAATGTCCCTTGGGTCCCCCGCTCCCCTAGTGCCAGCCTTTTCTGGGCCCACAACTCCTAGCACAGAAGCCCCCAGCCCTTGCTGCCTGGGTCTTCCTGTGGAGAGTGAAATGAAACCCATGAAGAGAGGATGGAGGAAGCAGGCTGGCTTCTCTCCTGCCACACTTTACCCACAGTGTGTTTTGAAACAATACATGGGAAAAGCCACCTGCAGCCCTCAGATCCATGGTGATGGACTCATTCTTTCTCCAGTTCAGAAATCCTGCCATGCTGAATCCCTCAATGACAGAAGAAACCTCCTTCAGCAGTTGGCAGCAGGCCACTTCTAGCCCCTCCACCCAGGAGGCCTGTGACACAGTGGCCCCATTGTTCAGGCTGCCTGAGCTCCTCTGCATTGCCATGGCAATGCTGACACTGGCCACCTAAGCTCTGTTTGCCCTCTTTTTATCTTTCGGCTCTGACTATGCTGTGGCCACTCAGAGTAGGGATGGGCCAGGGCAGCAAGAGGCAGGGGAGGTGGGTGACAGCAGTGGCAATGGCAGCAGGGTGGCCTGGCAAACACACAGTTGAAGAAATGGACAAGCAGAAGCGAAGGCTTTTGTGCGCCAGGCCTTGCAACCTCCCCACTCGTGGTTGCTGACCTCACAGGACATCATCAGAGCCTGACGTATTTCCCAATGGCTGTCATCTGCCCATGGATTACTCCCAAGCCTGTGTCTCCATTTTGCCCTTTGTCCTCAACTCCAGATCAGTTTATCCTGCTACTTCCTCCTGAAGGTCCTCCAAGACTCAGCAAACTCACACACTCAAATCTGCATTCTCTGTATTGCCCCTAAGTCTGATCCTCCCCACTGGTTTCCCATCACTGTGCAAGTGTCATGCAAGTTGGAAACAAAAGTCCATCCTTGACTCTGCCTGGGCCATATCTCACATCCCATCAATCATCCAGCCCAGCCAATTCCATCTCCTAAAAGTATTTCCAATCCATCCTCCTCTCCACTCCTGCCGCAATCATTCCAGTTCACACTTCCTCCCAACATCTCACATCCAGATTGTTTCCACATTCCCTACTGGTCTTTTTGTGCTGATCTTCCCCAGCCTCTAATCCATCTGCCTGGAACACCCTTTTCCTCTTGTTCCTCTGGTAAACTCTCCTCCTAAGCCTTCCTCCTTTGTGAAGCCTTTAATGATTTCCCACATGATATGAGGCACATACCCTCATCTCACCCCATGGGCCCAGCTGCTGGCATCCATACCTTCATCAGAGCCCTGGCCACATGACATGACACTGGCTGTTGGCACACCCCTCTCCCACAGGGCTCCCTGAGAGCAGGGGCTCCCAGTGCCCTAATCAATTCTTGACAAACAGTTAATGTTTCATAAGTGTTTAGTTGAACTAATGAATTCTACAATAAAGAGGCCAGGGGTCTGTATCAAAATCCCTTTCCTCCCAGATCTGAAAGACTGGAAATTGGATTTTGTGTTGGGTCTTTTAACTACAGATCCAAAACACCTAAGTCCTTTAGCTACCGAATCTGTCTGGCCCAAGCATGTCCCTCTCTCAATAGCCAGGAAACACTTTTTAAATAAATTCCTTGTCTCAAGTCCCATTTTATTGTTTTAATTCTTTAGAATTGGAGCGAGCTCTCCACTCTCAGTGTCTCAATACCTAGTATTCCAGGTGGATGAGTGAAGCACAGTTACAGTGTTGTGTTCGATTCTTCGGGTCCTACTGTCAGGGAAGATGGGTTGCTTCTCTCAGCTCAAAGCTCCATTCATGGGAGGAGAAAGGCCTTCCACTCAGCCCAGAGCTCCCACTTGCAAACACTCAGTGTTTGAGAAAGATATTAACAAACAAATTAATCAACCAATGTTACCTGTGCCCACAGGTGTAACTTGCTTCTATAGAAATCACAGAACTCTCTCTCAGTGATGCTTAGACACAAGGAGTTATCCTGGGCACTTATCGGCGCTGGAGGAGAATATTTGTGCCTTGGGTAGCAAAATGCACAATTTGTCTCTGTGGTTTAGACTTTTACTCACCCTCTCTGCTGCAATGGTTTTCTTCCAGCCTGATTCCTTCCTTGCTTTCTGTCCCCTGAGTCTTGGCAGGGGGAGACTGACTTCCTTTTCTCTTTTTCCTCTGCGATTCTTGACTTCTCCAAAGCCCAGAGCTCTCCAGGGGGAAGAAACAAGCTTGCTTTTCTATTTTATATTTCAGCTTCCTTTTGTGTTATCACAACATCAGCTGCAACCTCCCCACTGCAGTCAAAACTGTTGTTCTTAACTGTACTCCAGCATTTAAATCTATGTGGGGTAAATTCTCTCTACCATATCTACATAGTCACTCACTAATTCTTTCTCCTTCCCTTCTTCCCTCCCTCCCACCTTCCTTCCCTTCCTTCCTTCCTTTATTCCTTCTTTTCCTCCTTTCTTCCATCCATTCATCTACTCATCCATCCACCCATCCATCCACTAATCCATTCATTTATTGAGCAGTTACTGAGCTGGGCACAGGGAATGATGAAATGAATAAACACAGGCCCAGCACCAAAGGAGCTCATAATCTGGAGAGGGAAATGGAAATTTTTACAATTGTTCATAAAGAGTATGAAGAGAGTGGTGTGACAATCCAAGGGAGAGGATGATTAATTTTAGGGAGTATAAGAAGAATAAATCAAAGAGATGACATTTGAACTGAGTATTGAATATGAAGAAGAAGGGGAAAATGCCACTCAGAAAAAATTGCCACTGCAATGACTTAGAGACTTAAAACAACAGGGTATGAAATAGAAAAAAAAAATGTCAAGAAGCTCAGTATGATTGGAGGAAAGGAGGCACATATGAGAGGAATTTCAAGTAAGGCTAAAGGAACACTGGCCAGATTTGGAGAATCCCAAATGTCAGAGTAAGGTCTCTGGACTTTTTTCTAGAAACCATAGGAAGCCATTGGCGGGAGGTCAGCAGTTGGAAAAATGGCTCTGGCTGCAGAGAATCAACAGGAAAGGGGCTAGATAGGAGGTGGAAGGTCAGTGAAGAGGTTGGCACAATGGACCAAATGAGAGATGAGGCCTGGAGTAAAGGCATGGAGAGTGTGGGATGACAAGGGGACTGTGGAGGGGAGGGTGTCTCTTTGCATGTCGAAAGTAAGATGCCTGTCTCAGAGGAGCCAGATAAATAAATTGCTTCTTGTGCTGTAGCCAGAGAGCTTGGTAAGGCTTGCTCATGGCCCAGCTGTCTGCAAAATGCTCCAAGTCTTGCCTGGCTCTCAGGAGAAGCAAGCCCTCTGCCAGCCTTAAATTAATGACTCTTCTAGGGAAATGCACTGCTGCCTGTACCAGTGGCCCTGCCCATGTCCATGTTAGAACCCATTAGTAAGGCTGTCCTACTGGGCTAGAGCAAACGACAAGGTAACAGTCAAAAGATGGCTCTTGGTCCCTCCGTATGAGGTGACCTGGTTTCTATATCTACAAGCCCTGTTGGAAAACAGAGCCCAGGGTGGGATAAGTCACACATTCTCTTTTTCTCAGTCTCACACCCTTAGAATTCAACATTATTTTTTCATCAACAAGCAATTCACTTATTAATTCTGTTTCCTTCTATTGATATTGAAAGGTTCTTGTTGTTCCAATATAAAGGATCATCCAGAGTGACAAACAGCTACAGAGGAAACGTGGGTTTTCATTCTGAGGAGAAAAAGGAATCAAGAGCTCTTCAAAACAGTAATGAAACAAGGGGATAAAATTTCTCCCACACCCACTGAGTTTAGGACAGTGATCTTTTTTATGCATTATCTCATTCTATCTTCTCAATAGCTCATGAAGTGAGTCATGATTCCCATTTAACAGATGGAGAAACTGAGGCACAAAGAGTTTAGGCCACTTGCCCAATGTCACTCTGCTGCTGGTTTGAAGAGCCAGAGTTTAAATCCAAATCTGCCTCATTTTGAATGTCCTGTTGGTTTCACTGCATTATGTCACCTCAGAATGGCAGTGTGGAGGGTAATGAGAACACAAGTGGGAGGTCAGAGACTGAGAATCACCCAAACTTAGACTTGCAAGACTTAAATCCTGGACCCCCTTAATAGTCTGTGACCTCAGACAAATCACATGGCTTAAGTAAGCATCAGTTTCACCTGTAAAGTGAGGGTTAAATTGGATGATCCAGGTCCACACTTCTATGTTTCTAATTCAAGTAAGAGAGTGAACTCACTGTTAAATGAATAAAGATTTACAGATAGCATTTTTACTTTAATGTTGGAATGTCTCTTAGCATGTGTTATAAAAATAAAACGGCCTGGACTGTGAGTTTGTAATTGAGCTCGTTACTTCACTGATTTGGGTTTTAATTGTCTCCTCTGATTCAACTAATCAAACCAATGTTTATTCAGGGTTTACCCTGTGCCTGGCAGCATGCCACATGGATGAAATAACTTGCCCAGCTGGTACAGCTCCAAATTTAGTTGTTCTGCATCTTCAAACTAAATGAATTGCTGACTTTTCCCCAACTGTCTTTTGAGGAACACTAGTTTAACATGCTGAGAGATGCTACAGAACCAAAAGCATTCTGTGCTCAAATGAATCTGGGAATCACTGCATCAAACACAGATAAGCAAGTTCCTTTACTGTGAGACTCCTCCAAGACTTTGATAAGCTGATACCATTAGGAATCTCCAAGAGTGGAAAGAACAATCAGGGTTTCCCAAACTTAATGGATGGGAGAATTTTCAAGGAGCACCTAACAAAATGAGTATTCTAGTGACTATGCTTTAAGGACCACCAGACCATGGGCTTAAAAATCTTTATTAAGAGCCTAAGAGGCCACTGTCTGACACAGAGTCAGTGGTGTTCATTAAGTGTTAACAAAAAGGGGAGCCTATCTGTGTTCAGAATGAGCACTGTCTCTGGCTAGCAAGTGACCCCATGGGATCTCAGCACTTCCTCTTGGCTGGGGAAGGAGCAGGTTGGGTCAGATACCTCTGACATTCTGGGAGTGCATTTTCTGAAAGGGCATTCACAGCTTTTAGCTAAATGTCCCTTTTCTTCACTTGTGACATTTTGGGAAGATGGATCATTTGGCAAGGACGGGTTCTCAACCCTCTTCTAAGTATACAGGCTTGTCAACAGGAGGTTTATTCAATGAGTCCTTTGAGAATTCATCCTTGTCCAGAATGACTGGCTGGAGTGTTTTATCCTGAATATGCAGGCACCCGCAGTGTGGGAGTTCTGCCAACAGCCTCTTGCAGTATTTTCAGGAGCTGATATTTTTAAAAACCGAAGGGTGCTGCATTTCTTCCCTAACTGTACAACAAGCACAGGAATAACCCCACAATGAGAATCACATTTGTGAAAATGATGCGTTTACTTTGCTATTTTCAAAATTTTATTTTACAAAAATAAAAAGCATTTTAAAATCCCAACCAAGTAGCACATACAATTATTATAGAAGTGTCTGCTTACCTTTCAAAAAGCAATTTACTTGGAAAAGAAAAATCTATCCTTTTTTTCCTTTTCTTTTTCTATCCTTTAACCCTTCACTTTTTTCTTGGCATAAAGTAATAAATTCTTCCTATAAAATTTTTGGAAAATATAAAAAGTCATAAAGAAAATATTAAAATAGTAAGTAATTCCATCACATGAGAAAAACCCACTATCACGTATTTATGTATTTTTTATATGTACTTCATATGTAATTTTTTCATTTTTTGTATTTCTTGTACTAAAAGGAAATATATTTATACTCATACATATTCATAAAAATATGTATATATGTCAGAGTAGGAGGAAATACATATACAAAAAAATATTTTTCACTAAATTGGAAAGGCACCATATACAGTTTTCAAGCCTACTTTTTTCACTTAGCACTGTATCATGAACAGTTTCCCAGGGTTGATGTTTCCCATTCCAAATAACCTGGGGTGTTGTTGGCTCATAAGACTGAAGAATTTACAAGCTGCTGTCAAACATGGCTAGTGATGGCTGTGGCATTAATATCAATGATTCTTCTTGAAAGCAATTAAACTTGGCATTGCTATAGCTACTTAATGTGTTTATATCAGCTCCTGTAATTGTTTTCTGAAGCCATAAATTTCTCAAGTTAATTATAAACAACTTGCTCTGCTTAATTAATGGGCATCACTAACAGGTATTATCTAATATGCATGTGAATGAACCTTATGAGAGCCACACAGGGCCTGGATTAATGATGTCAGGATGGTGGCCCTGGAAGAGAAGTCAATCGCCCAGAACCTGGGTCTGGAGTAGGCTCCAGGAAATGCCAGGACCAGAATCTGCTGCAGCAGAGCATGCCAGGACTGTTCCTGCCTGTGCTGGGTCTTTGCGGTCGAAGTCACCTTGGATCCTCCCAGTTACATGTTATGTGGGTGACTGAGTACCACCTCAGTTTATTAGCAAAGTGTCTCTCCCCTGCACTGTTTTCTTGTCTATGTCAACCATGTTGTTCTTCTCACACAGACCCTGCACTGTGGCTGGTGTAGCATGGTGGTAATGAGGCTGGACGCAGGAGCCAGTCTCCCATGGTTCAAATCTCAGCCTGCCAGCCACTAGATGTGAGAATATTAGCAAGTTACTATTGAATAGCACAGCTCCTCACTTTGGCTGTTTTCAGAAAGGAGATAATCATCGTACCTACCTTATAGCCTCATGAGGACTGAATCAGTTAATTTGGGTAAAGCGAACCTAATAATGTTAATAACCTTAACTATTATTAGGTATTATCATCTTCCCACATGATATACGAGGGAAGCTTCCTTATAGACGAGGAAGCTAAGATTCTATGACCCAGGACTAGGGTTAAGCAAGTGAGACATTTAGGGCGCAAAATTTAAGGAGGCACTCTCTTCTCAGGGTCAACACCTCATGCTAGCCTGGCTAGTGTGACCTGTCCACGTTTGCTCAGCTTGGATCAGATCTGAATGACTCCTGAGCCCTTCTGCTCTCATGGGGACACACTGCTGCTTAGCAATCCTTCCTGGCTTTGACAACCTTGTTCTGAAAAAAGACCACCCCCCCAGGATTGAGATGCTTCTTTAGGCCAACATAGGCTTGATGGCTGGATTTTCTCTGCAGAAACAGTGCTCTGGGAGCCTCATTTCCAGTCACCTCTGCTGGACAAAGGTGAGCAGTGCCGAGGACACAGCATTCTTACTAAATTCTCACTTTCTAAAGCAAGATCTTGACCTTTGGGAGACAAAGATGGCAGAACAGGCTTTATACTGAAATGACAGCCAAGGTGTCTCATCTCCTTGTTTTTCATATTTATCCAGGTGACACTCTTCATTGCTTATTAATTGCTCAGCAGGGCAGTTTCTTGCAGCTGTTGGTAGCCACAGGCTATCTTGGGAGATGAGGCAGGAACCCCAGAATCACTGCTGGAGAAACGACAGGGCTGTTGGTGGGATTCAATGTTGCCAACATTCCATTCAAGTGGAATCAGTGCCCTTCTGGAGCCTCATCTTCGGTGGTCAATGCCAAGGGCCTCATATCGAAGAGAAGCTTCTCTCCTTCAACTACTACTATTTTCAATTTTTTTTTACTGGGCAGGAAATAAACTGGCCTTTATTAAGCACCTATCACAGGTGCCTTCTTCATAGATATTATTATCCTCACTCAGCAATGAGCAAACTGAAGATCACGGAGGTCATGCTAGCCATGCAGCATGGGAGGGGCAGAGCAAGGATTTGGAGCAAGACCTGCTGTACTTTGTGTGCCCTGTTCACTTCCCTGAATCACAATGCTCTGGGATGTAAATTTAGGCTTCACTGAAGCTGAAGTTCCTGCAATCTTTGGGCCTTGGACCTCTCAACTCATTCTCCCTGGGGGAAGGCAGATGTCAGGGACTAAGTGCATATACAGATGGCCATGGTCATGTTCTGAACCATCTTGTTGGAATTCAATAGTTATCTTAAGAGGCTCCAATCCAATAAGCCAAGGAGTTGTTCAGGGCTGAAATGGGGAGCAGGTCCTTGATTGTGGGGGAACTTCAGCAATAAACCCATCATGGTCAATCCCCAAGAGGTAACATTGCCCCCCACCAGTGGACAATGCTACTCTGATCCCTGAGTCTCCTCTAGTGAATTACCTCAGAATTTACTGGTACCTTTCCCAAGGATATTAAAAATGAATTTTAATGTGGGGGAAATTGTTTTAAAATGAATAACATGTTGTGAAGGATGTATTCATATATATGTATGCATATATACATATCTGTGGGGAATAGACATGTGGTTTATTCATTGGTCCATTTGTTCATGTATATTTATTTCTTCACTTTTGAATTCATGTATTCACTTGTGTTTTTATTTGCTCATTTATTCATTCATTTGTTTTTTAATTTACCCAGTCATCCATTCAGCTATCCATCTAACTAACCATTTATTAACCATCTAACTAACCATTTTCCTGCACCTACTATGTGCTAGGTGGCACACTAAATGTTAGGAATATAGAATTGAATGAAACAAAATTCTACTCTTGAGGAACTCACAGTCTAATGGATTAGAGAACCACTTATTCGTAAGTGCATTTCAGTGTTTTAGGTTCTACAGTGGAGATCTATACAATGTATTTTGGGGGCCCAGAGTTGATTATCCCTGCATAGATGTGAGGGAGAATCTTGACAGAAGAAACACTTGAGTAAGAATTCATCAAGCAAAGGAGGTGGGTGCATGGTAAGGACAGGGGAAAGCACTAAGTTCAACCATGTGGGAATGAGTCCATAGCTCCCATAATTTCTCATTCATTCTTTTCTCAGATAGTCATAAGTACTCTGCTCTGGGAAGAATTTATCTGGCAAAAAAAGGAGACAAAACATTCTTCAATTTATCTGCCTATTTCTACCTGCCACCAGAAGATGGAGGTGATGGTTTTCAGTTTTTCAGGAACTAATCTGAGGTGCAGAAGATATGGACCCTGGAGTATTCAAATGTGGCCTGCAGGGGACCACTCAGCTCTTTTTTTTGTGTGTCTAGTCCTGGTAGCTGTCACCCTCCAGTGTCTCTGGTCAACCTTAGCTGCCATAGGTGTAAATTGCTGGAATATAGAAAGAGATTCATTCCAAATAGTAAAAAGGATATTTATTTGCAGGAAGCAAATACTGTTTACCACTTAGTTGTAGAAATTTCCCAGCTTTTCTCTAAGGGACTCATAAGATTTATTCTCAATTTATGTAGTATCTTTCCTCCAAATAGCCTTATAAATTTTTTATCAAGATTGTATTTTGGGAACTGAAAACTACCTGATTTCTACCAGACTGTCACATTTGAAAGGAATTTTATGAAACCCAAATGGGATTTTTTAATGTCTATATTTCTTTTTCTTAAATGGGTTTCCAACCAAGGCTTTCAGATTTTCTCTTTTTTTTTTTTTAAAGAGGACCTTTTATATACAATGTCACAACCAGAAATATGACATTCAGTAAGTGACATCCTATTTTAATTCACTTTGACAAAATAATGAACTCTATTTGTAGGAGCAATAGAGCCTTGTCTGACAAGGAGATGTCCCTGGAGTTTTGCTATAAATGAAAAAAAAAAAAACCCACAAACCTATTCCTTTTTAAAAAAAGTTTTTGAAAGAATGGCAAGTTTGAGATTTTGGAAAAACTTTTTGGAAATGATGGTAAATGTCTAAGAACCGGTAGGAAACACCCCATAGTAATCACATGTCCTGCTATTCAGCAGTCATGCCTGGATTTCTGGTTTGGACCAGCACATATCACTGTCCATCCTCTGGATTCAGAGTTCCCATGCCTGTGAGCCACCTTCAGTGCCTGGTGGAAAGGAAAGCCTCTTGGCTTTGGGCACCCTCTGCTTCCTGTCAAAGGCGGGTGAACAAAACATCCCAGTCCCTCCTCTCCCAGTGACATACATGGATGCTGGCCCAGTGAAAGTCAACAGGGCCCTGGGGTTAGCAAACCGAACACGGGAACCCTGGCCACAAATCCAGCTCAGAAGCCACCAAATCAGGGCTTCCTGGGGAGGGAGGAGAGTGGAGGCATCTGCCTTGCCTCCCTGTTTTTAACCACTTATGTTTAATGCATCTCATTCGTCAATTTTTAAAAAATAAAAGCCTGAGGAAGGAGGGAGAGGCTTTCATGCTGAGCCTAGGAATCATGAGTTATCAGGAGTGACCTGGAGAAATGAGGTTGCGGACTTTGACCCTAACTGTCCAGCTCTTGGACACTAAGATTATAATTCCCAGCAAAAGAGGGCACAAAGGCTTCCTCAGTCTCAGGGCAGGGAGCAGGGAACTCACTTCAAGGCAAGAGATGATAGCAAGTGTCCCAGATTACAATATTGGCTGTCACAAGGAGCAATGCATTCTATTTTTAAGTTTTATTTGAAAAACACTAAAAACAATAAAATCAAAAATCATTTATAAATCAATCACATCTTCTAAAATTATTATACCAGGAAGTGAAATTTCTTTCTTCTGTCCTTCTAACACCAACCCCCCTCCACCATGTTAACCATTGTCCATCCTTCCTGACATTTTCTATCTACAGACAAAAGATTAAACAGATGATAATCTTTTAATTTTATTTACAAAACTGGGACCTGCCATGTATTTTGGTCCACATGGCTGGTTTTTTTCCCCTTAACGATACATGCCAGTGTATATAAACTGAAGTGTTTTTTTTTTCTTATTATTATAGTCATATGCCTTCTGACCCCATCTCTGATGAGCATGTCTTAAGGTCTTTGAGAAAGAGTTGTAAAGTAGAAGGGAAGCTTGTGTCCCAGTTTGTTAGGTAGGATGGTGGAGAAAAAGATCACCATAAGTGCCCAGACCTCTGAAGACCACTCCAGGCTTTCCTGGCTCCAGGCAAATAAGATTCATTCAGTGTGGGAATATTACTGTCCAAAAAGTTCCTTTTGTTTTAAAGTCCAGTTACAGACGCTATAATAGGTTTTTGTTTGGTTGGGTTTTTTTGTTTTTTAAAAAAGAACACTCAAATCCTGGTAGACTTTCTGGAGGTCATTTTATCTCTGCGGGCTGAGGGGAATAACGAGGTTGGTTCCTCAGACCCCCACATCGAGCTGCTCTTTTGTTATTTAAATATAATCTATTACAATAGCATTATCGGCAACAGTCAAATTAATATTAATTGTATTTTGAGTCATTAAAATACAGTTTTCTTTGTGAATGTTTAAAGGTTTTTATTTTTATTTTGCAATATTTTAATCACACATAATTATATGGTAAATAATAACATAAACACCCACGAACTTACTACCCAATTTAAGAAATAAATTATTACCAATACCATTGAAGCTCTCTTTCCTCTACTGCATTTTCCTGCCTTCCACAACCTCCTGCATCCAGGAATAACCATTACACTAAATTTTATGTATATCTTTTTCCTGTTTTTTTTTTAAATAGTTATTCTCCCCTCTGGACATTAAAATCACTGGGGAAATCTTTTAAATACCAGATAGTTTGCTTCTATTTTGGACTTTTCCCTTTGGAAGCCATATAGAGCAACAAGGAAAATGAATAAAAGAAAAAGAAAAAACACAAACATCATTTTATATGGAACTAGGAAACAGAGAAAACCCACAAACTCCAAGTTACATTTAAGTAATGCCCAAAGCAGGTGAGACTCAAAGAGCCTCATAAGAGGCAGATATGAGAAAAGTCAGGGAGAACAAGGGTCTAACTAGCAGACCTCAGAAATCATCAACAAAAAATGCATTTCCAGAAGCAGAGAATAACTGCCCTAAGTGGGACATCTGTGAGTAGGGTAAGAAGCAACAGAGAGAAGTTGTCAAAAGTGCCCCAACAGATCCAGGAATGGCATACCTCAGAAAGCACAAACAAATAGACATTTGAAGGCAAGGGCTGCTCCTATTAGTGGTGGCATCCAATAAAGAAACAAACAAAGAAAATCAAGGTTGGCTCTAGAAGCCCTTCTGAGCCAGTTTAGATGCACAGAGACAAGCAGGTATGGTTACACTGGGTGCCATATTTGAAGGAAATGGCTCACTACTTAAGTAACAGAGGAGGAAGTACTGACTTGCAAAGCCCAGAGATTTTCCATATCCTGTTCTCCCAACTCATCTCACAACCCTCCCCAACAAAAGCACAAAATGACTTCCTGCAGATGGTTGATCCAGAAATCCACCTAATACAATTGACTAACAAATATTTCATAGGCACAGGATCTATTCAACTACACAGACTAGAAAACTCTTGTGCTAATGAAGAACACTCAAGATTCAAAGACACCATAACCAAATATTCCATCATAAAGTTTAAAAATTTGTTACATGCAATGACAAAAAAGACAAAAAATTCAGAAATACAAGAATTCAGGGAAATGAGATGAAAACTGGCAAAATTCAGGGATAAAAAAATCAATTTTTTTAGAAATAAAGAATATATGAAAAGGAACACAAGAAAGAAAAGACACTATAGACGATACAAGATGCCTGTAAATGATACAAAAGATAGGAATGAGAAAAGTGATCAAATGAAACAGAAATAGAGAAAGAGATAAAAAGAATTAGGCAGAAAATTAGAATTAAAGAAGATAGGCAGAAAATCAAACACATGCATAACTGTTGTCTCCAAAGACTAAAACCAAAACTATGAAACAGAATAAATCCTTAATGCATAATTCAAAAACACTTTCCTGAAGTAAAAGACTTGAATTTACATACTGAAAGAGCAAATCATATACTAGGGAAAACTGATATCAAATGGTCCAAACTGAGACATATCCTAATAAAACTGTTAGATGTTAAAGGATTCTTTGAGCAGCCAAACAAAAAGATCAAATCACTTATAAAAGAAAGAAAATCAGGCTGACATCGGACTTTCCCATGGCATCATTTAACACCAACATAGTGAAGTGAAATTCTTATCAGATATTCAAGGAAAAGAAATTAGTGATAAAGATTTGATATCCAGCCAAGTTATCCTTCAAGCCTAATGGCTAACAAACAGTTTAAAATATGCAATAACTCTGGAAATATTGTTCTCATGGGCCATCCTTGAGGAAAATAGCAGAAAATGAATTCTAGTCAAACAAGAGGTAATTGAGGAAAATCTGGCAAAAAGACTGTCAAAGCATTCAATATATTTAACTGTAGACCTAAAATAAAAAGCAAGCATGGGGGTAAAAATGACATAATACAATGTAAATAGCACACACTCTGACAATGTGAAAATGAGAGGAGAAGGGCAAAAGATGATGGAATTAGAAATAAGCAAGTTAATTGCTTCATCCCTAGCAGCTAGGAGTCAATAGTCACCACTTAAAATTAATCGAAAGGGGTAGTTCCTCAGTCTGGCAGTTGAGAATTAGAGAGTAAAGGCTTTCAGATGAACAAAGCTGTAGAACAAAGACTGGATGTGGGTTAATTCTCAGCTGGTGTGTGACTTTAAACAATTGTATTTCCCTAAACCATGGAGATATCAGTGCCTACTGGAAGATAGACGGAAAATCCAACACATGCATAATTGGTGCCTCCAAAAGCTAATTATTAGGAATATTACTACATGAAATTTTAAATGTGAAAGCACCCAGGCCACTCTCTGGAACATAGTAAGTGCTCAGAACTCTGTCATCCAGGCTGGAGTGCAGTGGCGCAATCTTGGCTCACTGCAACCTCTGCTTCCCAGATTCAAGGAATTCTCATGCCTCAGCCTCTTGAGTAGCTGGGACTAAGGTATGCATCCCCATTCCTGGCTAAGTTTTTTGTATTTTTAGTAGAGACAGGGTTTCGCCATGTTGGCGAGGCTGGTCTTGAACTCCTGGCCTGAAGTGATCTTCCCATCTCACCCTCCCAAGGTACTGGGATTACAGGCATGAGCCACCGTGCCCAGCCAGTGCTCAGTGCTCTTACTGGAAAGTTGCCCAAGGGCAGGCATGGGCAACCCTGAGACCCTAGCTGTTGATGTTAAGAAGTCACCCCTCCTCTCATTCCAGGCAAGCACCAACAACTCTACTGGTTTTCTGTAGTGCTAATTTCTGTGTAGAAGGTGAATCTGCTGTAAGATACCATCTTTCCCCTTTAGTTTCCTACTTTAGAGGATTTGATTAACCAGGAGAAGCTGGAGCTACCCCAAGACATTTTTTTTATTTCTTCTATCTGGTTCCTGCCACACCAATATCATTATTATTTTTAAATTTCTATCATAAACATTTAAACACGTTATTTTTCTAATCTTATTATTCTTGTGACTTATTTATTTTTACTTTTACACTTTTAATTTTTAATTTTAGTTCTTAACCCTAAAATCCCATCTATGTCTACATTTTTGCTCACTTTTTACTTTCATGGCTTTATCCTTTTATCTTAATCTTTCATCTCATTTACTTTTATATTTGTAACCTTTAATTTTGTTGGTGTATAGCCTTTTACATTTTCTTCTGAATTTCATCCATTTTATTTAATTGTTATTTTTAAGCTCCTAACCTTTTGCCTTTATTGTGATTTATATTCTTTATAAATGTATATTGCTTTTTTATGGTTGTTTTAATATCCTTTTAATCTCCTATACTCTCTCTCATGACTGAAATAATTTCATTCATTTTTGCCTTTCTTTCTATGAAAATTATGACAAATTTTCATTTCTTTTTACAATGGCCAGCCGGAATGTGTTGCTATAGATGTGGTTGCAAAGAAAAGCTCACCCTGTAAGGAGCAGAGGTTGGACCCTTCTTCTTTGCATTTGTCCTAAGAGCTAAACCCTGTTTGTTACAGAACCGATCCCTTTAAGGGTTTCTACTCTAGCCTACTCCTGAAAATCCAGTAGACTCACAAGTTTACACTTTTCAGAATTCTAATTCTTTTGCACAGATGACACACTTGATTAAGGGATTAAGGGAATGGTGAATGGTGTTGCTTCCAAACATCACACCCTCTAATATTGTAGAAGAGATTCCCTGGTTTTAGATTCATCATCTTTAAGTCAGTTTGATCCTGCTGGACCAATTTCTATCCAGGGGGCTATTAACTTCACTTTAATTGCCTCAAGGGAGATGTTTTCCCTCTTCCTACCAAACAAAATGCTGATTATTTAAATACATATTAACCTTGTGCTGTATCCTAGGATTTACAGTGTGTACTCACCTCATTTGTGGTTAAACAATAACTTCAAGGAAGAGAGAAACCACTGGTAACTCTTGATCTTATTGTAAACTTCTGCCCTTCTAATTGATCCATGCCAGAACAACTAGCAATGGGCATTCAGAAAATACTTACAAGAGGCATGCATTTAGTGACTGAGATACAGGACACTTAATTTTCACAGCTTTACAAAGCAGGGGCAATTATTCAGACCTTGTAGATCCTGGGCCACTTTCTTATTAAGGCCTAGTAATAAACTCTCATTTCATACAGTTGATTAAAACAAAGTTCTCAAGCTAACTAAAACACCTGAGCAAAATTTCTTGTGCCCAGAACTGGTCAAGGATGGTCTCAATTGCCAATTTTGGATTTTGAGTCTATTATGAATACCTTAGTCATGATGCTCTTAGGCACATAGTAATTTATCAATAAATATTTGTTGAAATAATTAACCAAATGATTCAAAAATGTTATTTCCCATTTTTAAGAACATTTCCTTTATTATCTATTACTTTTGGATATTTCATCTAAACGTATGTCAGCTGGTTGTAGGTGTATAGTCTTATTTCTGGGCTCTCTATTCTGTTCCATTGGTCTATGTATCTGTTTTTGTACCAGTGCCATGCTATTTTGGTTACTATAGCCTTGTAATATAGTTTGAAGTTGGGTAGCATGATGCCTTGAGCTTTGTTCTTTTTGTTTAGGATTGTGTTGGCTCTTTGAGCTCTTTTCAGCTTCACATGAATTTTAGAACAGTTTTTTCTAGTTTTGTGAAGAATGTCATTGGTGGTTTGATTGGAATAGCATTGAATCTATAAATTGCTTTGGGAAATATGGTCATTTTAATGATATTGATGCTGCCTATTCATAAGCATGGAATGTTTTTCCATTTGTTTGTGTCATTTCTAATTTCTTTGAGCAGTGTTTTGTAATTCTCATTGTAGAGATTTTTCACCTCCTTGTAGTTGTGTTCCTAGGTATTCTTTTTGTGGTTTTTTTTTTTTTTGAGATGGGGTCTCACTATGTCACCCAGGCTGGAGTGCAGTGGTACAATCTTGGCTCACTGCAACCACCGCCTCCCTGGCTAAAGTGATCCTCCCACCTCAGCCTCCTGAGTAGCTGGGACCATAGGCACATGCCACCATGCCCAGCTAATTTTTTGTATTCTTTGTAGAGACAGGGTTTCACCATGTTGCCCAGGCTGGTCTCAAACTACTGAGCTCAGGTGATCTACCCACCTTGGCCTCCCAAAGTGCTGGGATTACAGGCATGAGCCACCATGCCCAGCCTTTTTTTGTGGCAGTTTTGAATGGGATTGAATTTCTAATTTGACTGTCAGCTTAGCTGTTGTTGGAGTACAGGAATGCTAGTGATTTTGTATCCTGAAATTTTGCTAAAGTTGTCAACTTAAGAAGCTTTGGGGGCCAAGACTATGGGGTTTTCTAGATATAGAATCATATTGTCTGCAAACAGGGATAGTTTGACTTCCTCTCTTCCTATTCGGATGCACTTTATTTCTTTCTCTTGCCTGATTGCCCTGGCCAGAACTTCCAATACTATGTTGAATAGGAGTGATGAGAGAAGGAGTTCTTGTCTTGTGCCTGTTTTCAAGGGGAATGCTTCCAGCTTTTGTTCATTCACTATGATGTTGGCTGTGGTTTTTCATAGATGGCTCTTATTATGAGGTATTTCCTTCAATATCTAGTTTGTTGAGAGTTTTTAAAATGAAGGGGTATTGAATTTTTTTGAAAGCCTTTTCTGCATCTACTGAGATGATCATGTGGTTTTTGTCTTCAGTTCTCTTTATGTGAGGAATCACGTTTACTAATTTGCAGATGTTAAACCAACCTTGTATCCCAGAGATGATGCCTACTTGTTTGTGATAGATTAGCTTTTTCATGTGCTCCTGAATTTGTTTCGCTAGTATTTTGTTGAGGATTTTTGAATCAATGTTCATCGAGGATATTGACCTGAAGTTTTCTTTTTGTTGTTATTGTGTCTCTGCCAGGTTTTGGTATGAGGGTGATTCTGGCCTCATAGAATGAGTTGAGGAGGAGTCTCTTCTCAACTTTTTTGAATAGGTTCAGTAGGAATTGTACCAGCTCTTTGTACATCTGGTAGAATTCAGATGTGAATTTGTCTAGTCCAGGGCTTTTTTTGGTTGGTAGGCTATTTATTACCGATTGAATTTCAGAACTCATTATAGGTCTGTTCAGAGATTCAGTCTCTTCCTGATTCAGCCTTGGGAAGGTGTATGTGTCCAGGATTATCCATTTCTTCTAGATTTTCTAGTTTGTGTGCACAGAGGTGTTCATAATATTCTCTGATGGTTATTTGTATTTCTGTGGGGTCAGTGGTAATATCCCCTTTGTCATTTCTAATTGTGTTTATTTGGATCGTCTCTCTTTTCTTTTTCATTAGTCTAGCCAGCAGTCTATTTTTTTATTTTTTCAAAAAACCAGCTCCTGATTTTGTTGATCTTTTGAATGGTTTTCATGTCTCAATCTCCTTCAATTCAGCTCTGATTTCGTTATTTCAAGTCTTCTGCTAGCTTTGGGGTTGATTGCTCTTGGTTCTTTAATTCTTTTAGTTTTGAATTTGAGATCTTTCTAACTTTTTGATGTGGGCATTTAGGGCTATAAATTTCCCTCTTAACACTGCGTTAGCTGTATCCCAGAGATTCTGGTATGTTGTATCTTTGTTCTCATTAGTTTCAAAGAACTTCTTGATTTCTGCTTTAATTCTATTATTTGATCAAATGTCATCCAGGAGCAAGTGGTTTAATTTCCATGTAAATGTATGGTTTTGAGTGATTTTCTTCATATTGAATTCTGTTTTTATTGCACTGTGGTCCAAGGGTGTGGATGGTATAGTTTCTGTTTTGTTTCTTTAATTTGCTGAAGATTGTTTTATGTCCAATTGTGTGGTGAACCTTACAGTATGTACCACATGCAGATAGGAAGAATGTATATTCTTCTGGTTTTCAGTGGAAAGTTCTGTGGATGTCTATCAGATCCATTTGGTCCACTAGTTGAGTTCAAGTCCTGAATATCTTTAATTTTCTGCCTCAATGATTTCTCTAATATTGTCAATGGGATGTTGAAATCTCCCACTATTATTGTGTGAGAGTTTAAGTTCCTTTGAAGGTCTCTAGGAATTTGCTTTATGAATCTGGGTGCTCCTGTGTTTGGTGCACATGTATTTAGGATAGTTAGGTCTTATTGTTGAATTGAACCCTTTACCATTATGTAATGCCCTTCCTTTTCGTTTTTGATCTTTGTTGGTTTAAAGTCTGATTTGTCTGAAATTAGGATTGCAACCCCTGCTTTTTTGTGTTTTCCATTTGCTTGGTAGATTATTCACCATTCCTTTATTTTGATCCTATGGGTGTCATTGTGTGTAAGATAGGTCTCTTGAAGACAGCATACCATTAGGTTTTTCTTCTTTACCCTGCTTGCCACTCTGTGCCTTTTAATTGGGGCATTTAGCCCTTTACATTCAAGATTAGTATTTATATGTGTGTATTAGATTTTGTATTCATATTGTTTGCTGTCTATACCCTGATTTGTTTGTGTGATTGCTTTATAGTGTCACTGGTCTGTGTACTTAAGTGTGTCTTTGTAGTGGCTGATAAGTCTTTACTTTCCATATTTTGAGCTTCTTTCAGGAGCTCTTATAAGGCAGGTCTGATGGTAGCAAATTCCCTCAGCATTTGCTTGTATTAAAAAGACCTTATTTTTCCTTCACTTATGAAGCTTATTCTGGCCAGGTACGTAATTCTTGGTTGAACTTTCTGTTCTTTAAAAATGTTGAATATAGGCCCCTAATCTCTTCTGGCTTGTAGGGTTTCCATTTTTATGTGTCAAAAAATATTCTTCTTCTTTTGATTTATTTCAATCTGTTAAATATATAAAAACACATGTTTAGCTTGCAGGCCATACAAAAAAATGCTGCTGGTCAGATTTGGCCAGTAGACTGTGGTTTGCCAACACCTGATCTAGGACCTACCCAATAAAGATATTCTTCTGATGGCTCAGATAGCATCTTCCAAAGAAATAAAATGGATATTTATTCTGGCCTTTCTTCCATTAAATTAGCATCTCTTAGGTGATTAGGCTATCAAGATATTACTCCTTTGTTATAACAAATAGAAAGAAGGGTATTCACTTATTCACAGATTCCATAGTGTCATGAGCTGAGACTAACCTTAATAGATAGCATACCTACTATCTAATTAATGTTGTAAAACAGGACCACAAATCAAGTGCTTCTAAAAACAAAGTCATTATATTTTTGTAGACAGCCTCCAATATTAAACTGACTTGTGGCCAATAACCCTAAGAAAGAAGTTCACAAATTCAAATCACAGAGTTGTATATTTTGCAAACAATTTAGCATGGAAAGGGCACAAGGAAACTCTATTTTTCAAGGTTAAATGTTCCATGGGTGTTTACCAAAATATTTTATGAACAAATTGGGTATTTGGCCCACCTGCTTTAAATTTTTTCCAAGCAAAAATTATTGCTGTTCGTGCTCTGATGGAGAATTCTGGGGGCTCAATTACCCTTTTGTCTGTGCACTGGAGTGTATCCAAATGCTTCCTGAGGAAAATCTTGGCCTGCCTCTTTGCTTTCTGTTTATGTCTGTGTCCTTGCCAGGCTCCTCAACTTTCCTAAGTAAATGCTGATCCTGAGCCCACCAGCTGACCAGCGAGGCAGACCTGCTCCATGCTCAAGTCAGCAGTAGAGCAAGCTGCATTGCACGCCAGGTAGCCCTGGCACCTGGAAGCCCAATCGAGCAGTTAAAAGACTCCTGTGTGATTAGAAAATTGTCAGAAAGAAGCAGTCCATGAATTTTTCTCTTCCAGTGGTTCTTAAGCTTCACAGGGTTCAGAGCCACCACTGATAATCAGATGAATCAGACAAAAACTGATATGGTTTGTCTCTGTGTCCCCACCCAAATCTCATCTCTAGTTGTAATCCCCACATTTCAGAGGAGGGGCCTGGTGGGAGGGGATTGGATCATGATCATGAGGGCAGTTTCTCCTATGCTGTATTCTCTCTCTCTCTCTCTCTTTTCTCTCTCCTGCTGCCATGTAAGATGTGCCTTGCCTCCCCTTCACCTTCCACCATGATTGTAAGTTTCCTGAGGCCTCCCCAGCCATGCAGAACGGTTAGTCAATTAAACCTCTTTTCTTTATAAATTACCCAGCCTAAGGTCATTCTTTGCAGCAGTGTGAAAATGGACTAATACAAAAACCATAGGCCCTCTTCATGGAAAAAGAAATTGTTTTAATTTCTGGAGTCCTTATGTAAGAATCTGTTCTAAATCCTCTCAAACACATTCCAGGATGGAGCCAAGTGGCAAGGATGCTTTGGCCCATGACTGTAGAGGTGATTTTCCTGATTGGTACCTAGGGATAATTCCATGAGTTTCCATTTGTGGAAAATTGAGTATTTACTATAGGGATATTTTTGAGGACATTGTTCATTGTATCACACATGCCCTCCAGCTAAAAATTCACAGGCGGAATTTCTCTCTCAGTTCCATTCCTGTGCTTCTCTTAAGGAGCTGTTTTTGTTTGGTTTATCTGTTTACTTTTATTTCTACATATTGTGAATAGTATAACTTGGTGGCTCTTCACTCTGACCATACTTTAGAATCACTAGTAAGCTTTTATAACATACAGATACCAGCCTAGACCAATTAAATCACTGTCTCTTGGGGTAGGGCCTGGAAGTATTTTTCAGAAGCTCACCAGTGTCCCTAACATACAGTCAGGGTTGAGAACCACTGATCCTTTTGGAGTCCTGCTCCTTGGCATTGGCCACTAGAAAACTGAAAGCCAGATATGCTGGCTGCTAGCAGCAAATTCACTGGGCCTTGTGGCTTCCACTGGTATCATCTCTCTCCCCAGACACCATCCTAGCCTTCAGGTCTCATTTTCCATTTGTCAACACATTTTAAATGTGACTTTATCTTGTGGCAACATGTTCTATGTTAGTTGGAGACTGTGGGCAGCCTACCTGAGCCTGCTTAAACTAAACATAATGAGAGGAGTCACTGTAATATCATGGGGTTATTTCATGACCACAGGAGAGGAAGTATAGTTGGATTAGAGGAGGAACAAAAACCAGGATTGCGAAAAATACAAGAAACCAAAGCATTCCCTCTCCTAGTCTCTTACCTTTCTCTTCCCCAAATATTCTCTCTGCTTTCTCCTACGCATTTGTTTCATTCTGTCTTCCTCCATAAACCAGCTTTCTTTTCTTCTCTGTGAAAATAGGTCTCAGTCAAGCCAATTAGTGGAAAGGGACTGCTATCTCCAGGTACTAATTTCAAAATCTCAGGAGAAAGACTGCAATTGGCCCATCTTTGGTCAGCCATCTCCACCAGTTCTGTTCCGCTATGGAGGGAGGGTTAATAAGGTGTAAACATGATTTCCAGGCCCCCCACTATAATTGAGAGAGACAATTCTTAGAGGAGGGAGGTCACAGCCTAGTAGATGCCCCTAAATATGGCTTAAACAGCAGTTGTAAACCACTTTGAGACTTTCTGCAATAAGAAAGAGTATAAGCAAATAAACTGCAATGCTCAACGTGAATTACATCTGCATCTATCTGAGAATTTGGCCTTAGGATCATTATAACATTAGAGAGACAATAAGAAACTTTGTACAGAGTGCAAATGGGACCAGTATTTGCTGAGGGGCCAGGTAACATGGACATTTTGCATTTCTAATACTCCTCAAACTCACTGGTACCTGCAAAAGTCCTGTCTGAAGCCATTTCTGAATCTCACTTAGATAACACACCTGTATGTCAAATCCATGTCAGAGGTGATTCTGGAAAACCTTAGTCATGGCCCTTTCATGGCTCTTGGCCTCACTTGCCAAAACTGCTTTAGAAAAATATGCAAAATGGAGAGCAATAATTTCATGTTAACAGACATTTTGGTTCACCAGGGTTCAGCTCACAAATCTCATGATGCTCAACACTGCTACACAAATTTTAACAAATTTCAAAGTCACTGCAGCAGAGTCATGATTGGACAGGACTTCATTTGTCAGACTAACATCAAGTAACTTAAAAATGAAGCTGGTAGCATTAGCTGTAGCAGATAATCATCAGAAAATAGCTTATGTTTTACAGCAAAAATAAAAATAGTTGTCACTTTTAATATTTGCTAAGTGCCAGGACCTGTGCTAAGAAATTACTTTTCTTAATCCACTTCATAACACCATAGAATATAGGGTAAGTTTTTATTAACTTTTTATTGAAGCATAACTTGCTTTTCTAGGGCACATAGATGTTGGCCCCAATGAATATTCACAAATTAAACACACACGTAACTAGCACTGAGATCAAGAAATAGAATGTGACAAGCATTCTGAGGTCCCTATTTGGGTTCCCTTCCAGTTACCATGCCTATGGAAGGGTGACCATTGTCCTAATATCTAGCAGCATGGATTAGTTTTGTCCATTTCTGTTCTCTATACAAATGGAATAACAAATAGGTACTGCTTCGGGTCTGGCCTTTTTCACTCAACATTATGTCATCTGAGATTCATTCACATTGTCGCATGAATATAGACCATTTTTGCTTATTTCTGTATAGTATTCCATTATGTGAATAAGACAAAATTTATTCAGTCTACTGTTTTTGGACATATGGGTAATATCCCATTTTATTTTTACTATTACAAATAGTTCTTCTATGATCATCCTAGCACATATTGTTTTGGTGATTACTTCAGTGCATTTCTATTGGGTATATAACTAGAAATGAAATAGCTGGAGAGTAAGACATGCATATGTTCAGCTTTATTAAATGCTAACACTTTACCAAAAGAAGTGTACAAATTTATATTTCCGCCAGTAGTATAGAAGCGTTCACTTTGTCCCACATTCTCACCAGCCTTTGAAACTTCCTTTTTTCCTTTGTAGCCTTCCGGTGAGTGTGCAGGGGTACATCGTGACATTCATTTGCATTCCCTTGATGATTAATGAAATCAGGTACCTTTTCACATGGTTGGCTTTACTTGCTTATTTATTTTTCCACATGGATGTTTTCTTTGAGAAATGTCTACTCAAGCCTTCTGCCCATTTTTCTACTACGTTATATTTTTCTAACTGATTTGTAAGAGTTCTTCATATATTCTGGATACAAGACCTTTGTGGGATATATGTGTTGAAAATATCTTTTCATTTTTGCATTACATTTTTACCCTCTTGTTGATGTCTTTTGAAAAACCAAAGTATAATTTGTCCTTGTATTTTTCTTTTTCTGGTTAGCAATTTTTGTGTCCTTTTAAATAAGTGGGCTTTGCTTACTCAAGGATCGTGAAAATGTTATCCTACGTATTCTTCTACAACTTTATTATCTTTTACATTTAGAGCTGCTATCCATCTGTTTTTGATTTTGTATTTGGTATGAAATAGGAAAGTAAAGATATATTTTTCATATAATCAGTGGAGCAACATGTGATAAACAAACTATGCCTTCTTTCCCATGTACTGCCTTAATCACAAATCAAGTAATATGAGTCTATTTCTGGACTTTATTTTGTACCATTGGTAAGTTTTTCTAACTTCATGACAGTTCTACACTGTCTAAATCACTACAAATGTATAATGGGCCTTGTTAATCAGCTTATCAACTTTTGCAAAAAAAATACTGTCAGAATTTTACTGAGATTATATTGAATCAGTATATTAATTTGGGAAGAAATTACATCCTACAATGTTGAGTTTCCAATTCATGAACATAATATATCTTTTTATTTGTTGAAGTCATCTTTAATTTCTCTCAATAATATTTTGAAGTCGTACATCGTTTATTATATCTAATCCTAGGAATTTGATGTTTATTGATGCTATTATAACATTTTAATTTTTGTTAGTTGCTGATAGAAATACAGTTGATTTTTGTATATTGACCTTGTATCCAACAACTTTACTAATTACATTTATTAATTCTAATAGTTTGTGTATTAATTGTCTAAGCCTCCTGCAATAAATTAGCACAAATTTAGTGGCTTAAAGGAAAAGAAATTTATTCTCTCATAGCTCTAGAGGCCAGAAGTCCAAAATCTTGGCTACAATCAAGGTGTCAGCAGGGCCATACTCCTTCCGGATGCTCTGGAGGATAATCCGTTTCTTGCCTCTTCCAGTTTCTGGTGGCTCCAGCATTCCCTGTGAACACATCATTCCAGTCTCTGCCTCCAACTTCACATGGCCTTCTCTTCTGTCTGTGTGTATGACCAACTTCTGCCTCCCTCATATAAGCACACATGTGATGGCCTTTGTGCCCCACCCAAATAATCCAGGATCATCTCCCCAACACAAGATCTCTAACTTAATTACATCTGCTATAGGGTAAATGCACCTAATAGCAATGATTTAAACATACTCTTAGAATGACCCTTTATGGCAGGTGCACCTGAATGTTTGTGCTGAGCTAGGGAATCCAGCAGTGGCCAACTTGGAGATTCATTCCTTTTCTATCACAAACATAACAGCCCCCCGGCCAGTCCTGTGGGACACAGGCTGATCTGTACGGGGGACTGAGGCCTTGAGTTTTGGGTTAAATGAAGATTGCCAGGTGGAGGTCATTAGAGGGAGGCTGTTAAGCGAAAATGCTGTATAAAGCGCATGATGGAGCAACATTTAATAAACAAAATATGCCTTCTTTCCTATGCACTACCTTAATAACAAATCAGGTAATTAGATATATGAGTCTATTTCTGGACTTTATTTTGTAACATTGGTAAATTTTTCTAACTTAATTACACAGTTAGAAAGCAAGTTGTGGTTCTCCGGCCCAGGTCACCGCCACTGGGCCATGTGGTTATGCCATCCTGCCCACTGCCACTGGACCATTTCTGTAGGTAGTCCGGGTCTCCTGCCCAGCCCACTGCCACTGGACTCTCTCCCCTGTGTGTGAGCCCCTAATAAAACCCCACGTCTCGTTTGCTGGCTCTGGGTCTCTTCTTTGGCCTTGTGAACCTGGTGCTTTCCCTACTGAGGCAATTCGGGGGTTCGGCACAATATTTGCCAAGATGCTTTTTTCAAATAAGGTAACATCTATAGGTTCCAGAAATTAGGACCTGATATCCTGAGTGGAGGTGGCGTTGGAGGTGCATTTTTCAGCCTACCATAGTTTGTAGATTATTTTAGATTTTATAAGCACACAATCATGGCATCTGTAAATAACAGCTTCATTTCTCCAACATAGTTTAGCCCCTTTTTATATACTATATAAGCAAACTATGATTTGGGCAACTTATGGTAATTTACACAAGATTCTAGTATCAGGGCTAGGGTTTGAGCTCAGGTCTGGCAGACTCCAAAGTCTGAGTTCTTAACCACTATGTTGCACTGCCTAATATGAGTCTAAGTTCTATTATTGGCAAAAAGAAATATCAGCAGCAGTTCTATGCAAAAGGCATTCTAAGCAATTGATTTTTTCTGAGAACTACCTATCTTCTTAGATGCAAGATATAACATTCAGGAGTGCTTAAAATCTTTGGGATAAACATTCATACTACAAAGTTTAAAATAAGACTTTGGAATAATAATTTTTTTAAAAGACCTAGGTTTAAGTCCCAGACTCACCACAAACTGCTATTATGGCCTTGAACAAGTTACATAATTCATGTGAGCCTGTTTCTACGTCTTTAAAACTGAGATAATAACCATGGCACCGTGTTATTGGAATACTTAAGAAAATGCATGTGCATTTGCATAGTGAATGCTCAATAAATAATTTTTAGCTGCTATTGTGGTGTTATTATATTTATTCATTTATCAAAAACACATTTAGTAGCAAATTCAAAAACCAAAAAAACAGACAAGACCATCTTTGTCTACAACAAACACCACAACAAATAATTGTCACCTGGGCTAATGAGCAGAATGATGGAGACAGGAGGAAACGCCATGGAAGTGAGGAACAGAGAGCAAGTGACTCACTGTGGGTAGGAATGGGAGTCAGGAAGAGCTTCCCAGAGAAGGCGATGCCTAAGCTAAAACTTGAAGGAGAAAGCAGAGAAGACAGGAAGAGCGTTCCAGGCAAAAGGACCAGCATGTGGCACAGGGAGGCCTGAAATTACTTTTCCAGCAGAGGAACAAAACTGCCTTACCTGCCTTGGAAGAAGCAGAGTTCAGGAACTGGAAGCCAGAAACACTGAAGTTCACTCTATTCAGCTGGGAGAGGAAGATCAGAGTCACCTGGAGGAGGTATCTGGCTTTAGAGCTCACAGCTTCAGAGCTGGACTGCTCATCAATTAGAAGGCGCTAGTGATGCCTCCTGCGGAGTCCCTGGCGCCTGCTTGTACTGTAGGAACCATTTGGTTCTTCAGCACGAATCTCTGTGTTCCTGGGGCTGCAAGAGCAAGCCAGCCTCAGTCACCACAGCTGATCCCTCTCAGATGCAAGCTGATTGCTGCCTGACCGGAAGGATGCTGGGAAGGGTACGGGGTGGTGGGTGGGGGAGGCATGTCAAGCCTGGAGGGAGTGAGGAGGAGCTAGACCTCCCACAAAGCCTCTTGAGCAGTTCTTCAAATAGATGCTATGTGGGAGAGAACTGAGGTGTCCGGGCACATCAGGGATGTGGTGTCCAATACTAGGCACCACAGTCCGATGGTGAGTAGACTCAGCACCATCTTACCTGAGGAATAAGAGTTTAACTAGGAGCAACACAGAGGATACCGACAGAGGCCCCAGGAGGAGCAGCCTCCTGGAAGACAGATTAGGCTTTCTTGTTCTGCACCAGAAGGGAGAGCTAAGTCTTCAGATGGAAACTACGGAAAGGGAGATTTGGGCTGTCAACATAAATAATTGTTTGATCATTAACGAATATTGAGCCCAGCCTCGCGAAGCCTCTCGGCGCACTGCAGCTCAAAGGCAACCGACTCACGCTCTTCCCACTGCCGAAGCCCAAGAGGAAGTGCAATTGCGCCGAAGGGGCAGCCAAGGAAGAGCCCAAGAGGGGATCGGTGTGGTTTTCAGCTAAATCCGCTCCTGCAAAAGGGGAAATGAAACCAAAAAGGCAGCAGGAAAGGATACATCTTCAGACAAAAAAAGTGTAAACAAAGGGAAAAGGGGAGCAAAGAGAAAACAGGCCAAGTGGCTAACCAAGAAACTAAAGAACATTTATCTGCAGAAAATGGAGAAACTAAAATCGGGGAGAGCTCAGCCTCTGATGAAGCCAGAGAGAGAGAAGCCAAGTCTGATTAATAGCATGTACCCTGTCTTAGCGGTCCCCGTCTCCCTTCTTGTACAATCCAGAAGAGTATTTTTATCAACTATTTTGTAAATGCAAGTATTTTAGTAGATCTAGAAACGTTTTTAAGGAGGGAATCCCACCTCATCCCATTTTTTAAGTATATGCTTTTTAAGAGGTAAAGTCATTTGCTGGTTGTTTATTTTTTGGTACAACCAGAAGATAGCGCGGGATATTGAATTATGGGAGGCTTTGACTGTCTTGGGTGTTAGCTTAACATTCCATAGATGGGGGTTAGTTTTTATATATTGTAATATAAAGCATACTGAATGGCAACATAGAGTCACAGTCCTGCATTTATGTCTCGGACATTTTAAATTACTTCTAGTGCCATGTTGTTTTTCAGTAGAATTGTTTCCTAAAGAAAGCCAGCCCTTGAACATGGCTCTTCCTGTCAGAATTGTGTGCACTCTGTACCATCTTTGGTCGCAGTCCTGTTTCCCTAATAACTGTGTTCATGTGCTGTGGAAGACTGAAAATTTGAGTATGTGGTATATATGCAATTCAATTTTGAATTGGTGGGACTATGTAACAGTTGATCAATATGTGAAGATACTGATATTTGATAGCCTCTTAAGGAAAAATTGCCTCCAAATTTCAAGCTGGAAAGTCACTGGAACAACTTTAAAAAGGAATTACAATAATGGCTTTTTAGATTATTGGTATGTATGTTAAGAATTGTGTACAAATTGAAATGTCTGTATACTGATCCTCAACGCAACCAATAAAATCTCAATTGTGAAAGAAAAAAAACCAAATATTTATGGAATACCTAATATGTGCCAGACATTATTCTAGGCACTTTACAGCAATAGGAGTTATCCAATCATTGAATGAGAAGCCTTGAAAGGTAGTGAGCTCTCTGTCACAAGAGAAATTCAAGCAGAGGCAGGTCGATTTCTTAGTGGAATGTTGAAGGAGGAATTGAAGTCTGGAGTAAAAAATCGACCCAGCTGGCTTCCAGTTTCTCTTCAGCCTTGTGACTATATGACATCTGCTTTCTAAAGATTGGAGACACTCACATACATTTCCTTTAGCATTCCGTGTTTAATATCTTGGGGAGGCAAAGGAGAAAGGTAGACACCATCCTCTTTACCCTATGGTAAAAGGTAAATGTAGGAAAGTGGAATGACTTTATCAAGGTAACACAGATGATAGGGTCATGCAGAAGCAGGACTAGGGTCCAGGGTTTCTGCCTCTGTCTCCAACATATGTTCCTTGTTCTCCTCTTTGTCACAGCCCTGAAATGCACTGGCCTGCTGGGTGAGGTCCTGAAAGGGTCAGAGCTCCAAGGATTACTAAGTAAGGTAGTGTCAGTCCCAAGCCATGCTGTGGATCTAGGGTAACAGCCAGGGCGGCCTCAGGGGCAGGGGCCACATACTGGGCTTCCTCCTCAGGAGGTTTAATGCTCTGTGGTTGCCATCTTGAAATTCTTAAGACTTGTATCTTTGAATTTGTGTTTTGTGAGGTCTGATGGGACAATGGGGCACTCACAGGGGCTTAGGACCTCAGCTTACTTGTGGTCCTACCTCCTCCCACCTTTCCAGGATGGTTGTCTACGGGGGCTGTGGGGCCTCTCTCTCCCCCAGGCCCCACCGCACAACTGTGGCTGCTCTCCACCCCAGACAGGACACAGGGAGAGTCAGGGGCCCAGCACACACCCACAGTCTTGGTAGTGAGGCTTGGCAGCACCCCTACACACCTGCTGGATGGCTAGCCAGAGGCCCCATCTCCAGGGGATTAAGTCTCACCTACCCAATCCAGGTAGCAAGCACATCCCAGCACACAGGTTCAAAAATCCAGGGAAGCCAACTGCCATGGGTTGGAGGGGTGAGAGCCCATGGAAAGGAAAGATGCCTGGCTTAATTTCTTCAGACCCACAGCCTCAGTTGCCTCTGGCTGCCTCGGGCAGAGTTCCTTGGTACAAGCAGGAAGAGTGTGCATGCCTCTTCCATCAAGGGGCAGAGGTCCGGGGCACTTAAGAGGCTGCACACTCCCCTGCAAGTGTCCCCACACCTGGAGCCCTCCCTCAGGCAGCTACAGCCAGTAACATACCTTGGTGGGAGGAGGGGGTCCTCTCTCTTTTCCTCCCTTCCAGCGCAGGGCTTCGGTTTGTCTCTTCTGGACAGCTCAAGGCACCTTTTGGGGAGGGGCTACAAAATGCAAATTGTATAAGTTTGGTAATTCCACATACACATTAAGTGCTTTTATATTTGCGTTTATATTTGCCTTGCACAATGTAAAGATAAAATTCATGCTAATAATTGAAAACTTTAATTTTTCTTAGAATGACATTAAATAACAAATGAAAAACACCATGACAAGCTGGGAGAGAGACTGCAGAAGAAAGAAAAAAGCTTTATCTATAACAGCACTTTTTTTCTTGCTTTTTAACCTTGAGGCTCCACATTTTCATTTTGCACTGAGCCTCACAAATTATGTAGCTAGCTCTGATTACAACTTGCTCCTTGCCTAAGCCAACCCATGTGCAAGCTAGGCAGCTGATCCTGAACCCAATGGCTAGAGCCCAGTCTCACAATAATGTTACTGTCTGTGAGTGCCCCGTGGTGACTCACAGCTCAAGACTGTATATTTCATGCTTGCCTGAATGCAAAGTAAAAGTGGCTATTTTTATAGAACAAAAACTCAGGGAAAATATGGAATTCAGCCCATCTATATGCACTGCTGCACCTGAGACACTCAGCACACATAATAAATCTGTCTTTGGAAACTTGCTCCTTTACAGTTTTGACATAGATAAATGACAAGTATTAAATCTTAAGGGAAAAGAACCAGCTGCTGTAGTTGTTGAATTACTGAGACAGAAGCCTCCAGGCCTGCTGATTTGAAATATCAGGGAGAGGCCTCCTGGAAAAGGGTATAGGTGAGCTGGGAGAATGTCTCTTCTATTACCAATCCAAGAAACTCAGGGCCACATCTAATATCTGAATCTGAACTTTGCAAGCCATTACCATAACCTTGGACTTCGACCAGTAAGAGGACCTTTTTAGGGGGGACACATGTCATGCTAAACCAATGGTTCAGAACTTGGATTGTCTGATGAAATTTTTCTTTAGACAGAACAGATACCTGGTGAAAGAGCAAGGACTAGCAACAGACATATTTGTTCACTGTTCGGCATGATAGCATTGTAGGAGTCAAGGGTGACAATAGGAATAATTCTAGAGTGTCAGAGTCAAACATAGCTAGCGGATGATGTGGCCTTTCACCATGGTGTTCCTCTGCCCCAGAGTGGAGCTCTTTGAGGGGGGGCTTGGAACCTTTGTTTTTACATCCCCTGGTGCCCCCGCCCCGCCAACACCCCCCCTCCCCCGCCCCGCCCCATACATTATCTGGCATGGAGTGGTGGCTCAGGGCACTTTTCAAAAATTAAATTCAGTCAAGTGCAGTGGCTCACGCCTGTAATCCCAGCACTTTGGGAGGCCAAGGTGGGTGGATCATGAGGTCAGGAGTTCTAGACCAGCCTGGCCAATATGGTGAAACCCCGTCTCTACTAAAAATACAAAAAATTAGCCGGGTGCAGTGACGCATGCCTGTAGTCCTACTTACTCAGGAGGCTGAGGCAGGAGAATCACTTGAACCCCAGAGGCAGAGGTTGCCATGAGCCGAGATCGTGCCAGTGCACTCCAGCCTGGGCGACAGAGTGAGACTCCATCTCAAAAAAAAAAAAAAAAAAAATTAAATCCAACTCCTTCCTTGTTTAGCAAGAAAACCACGGCCCAGAGAATTTTGATGCTATCCTCAAAATCACACAGCTAACAAATAGTAATGCTGGGACCAGAACTGAGACCTCCTTACCCCAATGGGAGCTGATCTAGTCTATCACACTTGGAGAGAAAATTGGTGTCATTTTCTTTGAAGATTATATATAATCCATGTGGATAAAAAAGAATCTCACAGAATCTCAACAATGAGCTGCTGCCAAAATGTTGGCAGAATGAAAATGAGGAAGAGGATGGGGTCCAGGGCTGGGCCCAGCCAAGCAGGGGAAGGCTGACAGTTGCTCAGATAAGGAAGCTGGCCTCTCAGCTCAGGGGGACCTTCTATGGTCCCAACCAGCACCCCAGGATGAGAGCTCTCTGCGCGAAGAGGACACCTACTCACAACATTGCTTAAGTGCGTCTTCTGAGATGAGCACTCTTCTCCGAGATATATGTGGATTAATTCATTTCATCCTCATAACAAGCCTGTTAGAAGGGCACTATTATTAATTCCACTTGACTGAAACTGAGGAAAGTTTTCCAGTGAGAGAGAGTCAGGCTTTGAACCCTAGAGTCTGAACTCTCTCTTAGCCCTTGTTGCTCAGCTGCCTGTCTGGCCTGGGGAGGGGAATGCTCACCAGAAACAGGGAAGAGTCCTTCAGAAGAGGGAACATGTGACTCCTCAGCGGCAGGAGGAGAGCAGCACCTGCTGTTGGGAAGGCCACTCCTGGGAGCGCCTCCCCCACCAGCTCCGTTCCTGGACTCCTCCTTTCCCTGGAGCCACTGCCCGAACTCATCAGACTCGGGAGCTGGATGCAGATCTTTGCATACACCTCATTCCTTTGTCCCTCCAATGAAAAACAGGCAGCATGGTGTTCTCACAGAGCCCCCAGCCCCTGGGCTTGGCTTCTCCCACTTACTGGCTGTGAACTTGGACAGCTCACTTACCCCCAGGCCTCAATCTCTTCATCCATAAACTGGATACCAGCAATGCTTCACAGGTGGCTGTAGTGAGTTACCATGCATGAAAGCATGTTGTAAATTGTTTAGTGTTAGCCAACATTCAATCCCTTTCAGTTTGTTTGTAACGAGGACCAGCTACTTGAGAGCTTGAGAGCATAGACTCTGGACCCAGACAGATAGAGGCAAGTTACTGAACCTTTGTCAATTTCAGTTTCCATATCTGTCAAATGGGCATAATGTGCTGGTACCAGCTATAGGGATGATAGAAGGCATAAGCAAGATGATGCATGAAAAATAATAGTAAAATGTTTATATGCCTTTAAATAAGTTAATATATAATAAGATCACTGATAATCACCTGGCATAGATTGGTATTATTAATTCTTTTCAAACCAGGGAGAAAAAGACAATGCTTTGTAAAATACTTAGCTTTGCTTCTAGCACATGATTTGTGCTCAATAAATACAGGCTACTAAGGTAATGTTATCACTGGTGTTGTTATTGTTATCAGTAATAGTATTAACATAGAGGGGCTAGTGATTCCTATGCACATCGGGGCTAAGCGGCACTGCCTTGGGACTCAGCAGGACTCTGCTTTTCTCTGGCTGGACTTTATCCTGAATTCCCCATTGTCTCAAACCTTGCAGGGCTTGTTTCATGAACCTGCAATCTATGCCACTGCACAAGACCCTGTGTTCAGAAGGGGCTGTGCTCAAAAAGGCTCCATGCTTGGCTTAATACTCTGCTATTGCTGTCTTGAAATTCTTATCTTTCAGTAAGAGGCCCCACATTTTCATTTTGCATGGAGCCTGGCAAATTATGTAGCCAGTCCTGCTGCCTGCCACCCTGGGACCCTCTAGGACTGGTACCTAGAATCTACCTGGTCCATGCCACCTTCCTTCCCTCAGCCTGATTCCACTTCCTGCATCCTGAACACCATGTTTCTAATGCACACAGACACCATCTTGACCCTGACTGCAGCTCTAGCAAACTTGTGAACTGAGGTATAATTTGGCAGTCAGACCACAGGGATTTGTCCTCCCAGAAGCTAGACTTGCTAGAACCATACCTGAATTGCCATACCTTTTCTTTTCTTGTAGGAATCACCTTCTTAGCATTTAAATCTGCTAGAATTATGCACACTATTTTTAACTTGCCTCATCCCATTAAATTCTTCCTATAGCTGATAAGGTATATATTATTTTTCTTGTTTTACAGAGAAGGAAACTCAAAAAGTTTAAATAGCACGCCTAAAATGAAATAACAGATCAGAAGTCACACAAGAATATAAACACATGTGCGTTCAAATCAACAGCCCTTGGGCTGTCCTATCTCATTGCACTCAGTGGTCCTTTTCTAGGTCTAAACTCAGTTCCCTCCCACCAGCAAACCTACCTGCTCAGGGACTGAGATCTCTGCACACTGTCCTCCCCACACCGTTTCTCTGGAGGTCCCCACTCTCCCAGGGTTGTTGTAGGAGACATTCCACAGAAGCACACAAAGGGTCTATACATTAGGTCCTTGTGGCTGGGTGACAAAGAAGCCATAAACTTGGTGTCTTAAGATAAGAGAAATGTATTCTTTCACAGTTTCAGAGCCCAGAAGTCTGAAATCAATATCACTGGCCCTGAAATTAAGGTATTGGCAGGGTCTTGCTCTCCCCTGGAGTCTCCTCTTCCAGCTCCTAACGGCTGCTGGCATTCCTTGGCTTGTGGCCATATCACTCCCATCTTAAAAGTTTACGTCTTTGTGTCTCTCTCTGCACCATCTTCCTGTGGCCTTCTCTATGTGAGTGTCACATCTCCCCCTGCCCCTTCTAATAAGGATCATGTGATTGCTCTCAGGGCCCACCTGGATAATCCACACAATCTCTCCACGTCAAGATTCTCCATCACATCTGCAAAGGCCCTTTTTAGCCATATAAAGTAATAATCACGGGTTCCAAGGATTAGGAGGTGAATATCTTTTGGGAGAGGTGGGTACTTTTGTAGCCTACCAAAGTGAGCAAATATGCTAATAGTTGGGGGAGCTGGACAGAAAAAGAAAGGATTTCTCAGCCCTTTCAGAAGCATTCCTGAGCAGCCTTCAAGCAGCACAGCCTTCCCAAGAGAACTGGCTCCACTATACTTAGTCTGATCCTCTAAGGCAGGGACGGTTTGTGAAGAAGGAGGCAAGGAATCCCTGGATAAGGCCCTAAGGGCTAAAGAGTGAGAGACTGGATCTTCTAAGGAGAGCAGAATCGAAAGTTAAGCTGTCCTCCGGAGTTTCTGTATTCCTTTCTCACATGCTTTTTCCAGTTTTGCAGGTAAAATATGTGTAAAAACCATTGAATCTATTAAGAATTCTGCTCTGGGACCATTGTGTTTTCAAATAGTGGCTAATAAACCCTCTTCCTCCCATTCTCCTTTGAGGCTATTATTCTTTTTCCCTCTCTCATTACTCAGCTGGAAACCTTCTGTTTCTGCTTCCCCTCCTTATGCCTAGATTATCCCTCATCCTTCCATGTTGGGAAAATCACTCCCAACCCAGGAAACCCTGAGGGGCAGCATTCAGTCATGCTCAAAAGCTAAAAAGTACAGTAACTATTTCCTGAAAGAAGAGGGGCAAGCATGACTAGAAAACAGATGCCCTTGAAAAGGCAAAAACCCCTCAAGAAAAGCTTCAGCTCACATCTGAATCTGTGCAGGAGGAGGCTCCCCTGATTGGCTGCACCTGGGCAGTGCCCCAGTTAGCTGGGGGGTGGAAGGGACAGTAAAACTCAGGGCCTTTGATGGAACACAAAAGGAGGCACTGAGAACTGAGACAAACTATGGAATGAACTTGTATATTATTTTATATATGCTCATATATCCAGAGTTCAGTGTTACGCTGCAGCAGATGAGAGGTAAGGATTTAACCACCAGCCCCTCCATATTAGACACTGGTACAGCCTTAAATCAGGAGTGGCTGGGCAGGGTCTCATCTAATACTGCTCTGCTCTGTTGTTTGATGCCTTCCCATTTGTTTCACCTTCCTTTCTGGCTGGGATAACCTGGTCTTCTACATCCTGGCACCAGGGTGGACATACTTACTGCTCATATTTCTTTCTTCAAAGAGCAGACTTTGTCAGCTAAGCTCCTGTTGTTCTCACTAAACCTGACCCTATTAGCTACTGCACTAGTTTGTGCAGGAATTTAAGCTTTTCCTTGATTAGAATGGGTCTGTATCAGTCAGAGTTGGACCAGAGAAGCTGAACTAGTAGGAGAGATGGAGAAAGTGGGGAGAGGTAGTGAGAGAGAGAGAGAGATAGATGAAGGGACCTTTTACAGGTAATTGACCTATGCATTGTGGGAGCTGGTTAAATAGTCCAGGTAAGGCTGTCTCTGTGTCTGATGGTGGAGCTTAAAGACCACAAGGCAGGCATCAGGAAGGGAGGATTATGAACAGGCTGAAACCCCACAGGCACAAGCTGGGACCTCACAAGGACAGGCTGGAACCTGCTATTCTTGTTGCCTCTGACCTTGGTGAAGAAGAACTCCTGCATAGACCAGACCCTCAACCCTGAGCTAAACACTCACACCTGGCCCAGCTATTGCTTCACCAAGGAGGTGAGTCAGCAGGTTAACAACAGTGTGCCTGTGCTACATGATGGCGACTGCCTCCCTTTTGCCCCCAAAAAAATCCTTAGAGGATCTCCTAGTTCACCCACCTTAACCAGAAACACGTGCAAAGGGAATCCTTGCATGTCAGCAAGCCAAACTGACACGTTACAAAGCCAGCACAGTGTCTTAGGTCAAATGTCCCAGGAAACAGACTATGAGATGGAGATGTACATGCAGGAGATTTACTGGGCTGTGTTCTTGGGAGTGAAGGAAGCAGGGTGGGGCAGAGGGAGAAGGTGAGCTGAGAGGCAGTTGCAACAGGATTCTGTATGGAGCTGGGATGGCTTTCAGGGTTGTCTGGAGTGAAGGCAAGGCTGCCTTGGGGAAGAGTGCATGATCTTGGGAGATAGAGGGCAATTTCCAAAGGGGCCTCAGCTGTGAGCTGTCAGCAGCCACTATTACCAGCTGTTGGAGGAATGAGTGCCTCATTCCCAAAGGGGGGATCTGGACGTATATGACAGTATCCAGTACAGTCTGCTTCAACCTACCTGTGATGAGTGTGGAACCTGCCTGTGATGAGTGTGGATATTCTATGCTGGAAGAGGGGTTTTTAGGTGGGCAGAAGGTGAATGATTCTCCCTGTTACTCGAAGTTCATTTATTTGGTGGCTTTTTCCTAGTCCTCTGTTTCTACATTTTTTCCCAGTTACAAAGGCTGGAGTAGAAACTTTTCACAGCTTCCCTGGTACTTTTCTGTTCCCCTGCTTCATGCCTGCTACATATGATTACATGGATGTTCCCCCATACTTAGGCCTCCCTCAGAGAACCTGGGTTTGGGGAATGTGGAATTCTAGCAAGTAGTATAAATTTTCTGAATTTCCTGCCAAGTGAGCTTGGAAAGCCAGGGCTGAGGACTCGCCTTAGAAAGGCTGCCTAAGAACCTCATTCCCTGTGGTCCACTTGGGGGTGAGGTGTGTCCGGCTCCACCCGCTAAGTCATGTTTTTTAGTAACAGTGCAGATCCATAAGAGACAGAAAATACCAGGTTGCCATTTTCTCATTTCCCAGAGCCATCAAACCACCTCTTACACATTACTATTCTTAAACATCCTCAAATTAAAATTATCCTTAGAATTTGGGAGTCACACATACATAAAAGTGTGGACAAGTACAGAAAATAAGTCCATCCTTCCAGTGCCTTCTATGTCAGTGAATGGCACCAGTCTCCATCTAGATGTACAACTCAGAATCCGAGGAGTCTTCTCAGCACCTCCCTCTCCTGCAGCCCCCATATTACAAAAGACTGTCAATCCTCCCTCTTAAAGAACTCACCAGTTCTCCCTCCCACTTCTCTCCTTCTCCGCTGCTGCCTCCCCACCCTCAGACTGCCATTGCCCCTTCTCTGGGCCCCTGTAGTGGCCTCTAAATTTGTCTGCTGGCATCTTCTCCTACCCCCTTCCAATCTGTTCACCATTCCACAAATAGAACAGAATAGTCTTTTAAAAATACAATTCTCATTATGTATTTCCTGTCCTTAAATTCCTTCTGTGTCTTTCTACCTATTTCAGTCAGAATAAAAACTCAAATTTTAATGTGGTCCACAAGCTCCTACAAGGCTCTTCAAGGCCCTGCAAGGCCCCAGGCCTCGTATTGCCCCTGGCTGCACCTCACTTGCTGGGTTCCATCAGTCTGGCCTTCTCTCAGTGCCTTCTCTGAGCCTCCCTTCTGTCATTTTCACACCCTTGCCTACATAACAGCTGCTGTGGTTTAATGATTACCAATGCAGACTCTGCAGTCAGACTGACAGGCTTTGAGTCTCCAGCTGTATAGTACCCTCCTCCTTTTTTTTTTTAACTGTGTAGTCTTAGACAATTGGCAAAAGCTAACTGTATCTCAGTCTCCTCATCTGTGAAATGGAGGCAGTAACAGAACCTTTAGCTAGAGGAATAAATGATTCAGCATTCACAGAGCACTTAGTGTGTGCTCAAAAATATTAGTTATTGTCATAACCCATCCTTCAGTTCTCAGCCCAAGCACTTCCTCAGGGAGGTCATCCTGGCAGGCCCTCCCTGAGCCAGGTCAGGGACCCCCCAGGTGTTCTTATAGCTTCCTGCCCCTTTCTTTCACAGCACATAGCATAGTGTGGTTCTGTCTACCCTTTGCTCTAGGCCATAAGCCCCTTTAGGGCAGAAACACTGCCTGTTTGCTCTCCGGTACATCCCCAGAGCCTGCCCCATTTCTAAAAATAAACATTCCCTTTTCTGGTGCAGTTGGGAGGATGTGGGTACAGGGTATGGCACATGCTTTCTGTCACCATATATGGAGGTGGAAAGTTGGGAGGCAACAGAAGACATCCGAGATGCGTCCTGGGGAGGCCTCCTTGTGGCTGATGAATACTGTAGGAATGGTCTGCCCAGTTCTAGTGAGCCCTGGCAGAGGCATTAAATCAGCCCCAGGAATGTCCCCCAGATTGCTGTGCAAATCCATCTGGTGTCTCCTCACCTAGCCTGCGAGCTTCAGAGTGGGACCCCAGAATTGCATCAGTGTTCCACTCATGGCAGGCAGCCCTTGCCCACCTACAGTAACTCCCGGCCTTAAGAAGACATACCTGGCACATCCAGCCTGGCTACAGAGTTATGTTGTTTTGATTTTCACGTCTCCACTACAGAGCACATCCACCAAGCACCAATACTCCTCTGCATCTGAACCAGAGAAGGGCTGCAGTGATGCCTGTGTTATATATTGGGAGGGCTGAATTCAAGTCACAGCATTGCCATTAATTCTCTGTGTGACCTTTACTGGTCATTTCAACTCCATTATTCATTTTACTTCTTTGTAAAATGAAACATTGAAGCAGATGACTTAGCTCCAGCACAGAGTACTAGGCTACCCCTCAGAGAACTTTCTCCCCAGGACCCACCACAATGATCTCAGTTCTCAGTAACATGGGATCCTACTCAGCACACACATGTGATCAGACTAAGGGTGGATCCCTCACCCAAGCTGGTTCTTCACTCACAGAGACAGTTCTATGGTGTTGAGTATCATAGCTATAGGTTAAGAGAAGCCAGGGCCAGACTGGTGCCCATACCAGGCAGAACCTCACAGTAGCTGAGTTTAGGGAGGTTAACTACAGGCCCTAGAGAAGGAACTGGTCTACCAAGAGAAGACTGGAGCAGAGGCAGGCACATGGCACCAGACAAAGAGAAAGAAGTCACCCGATGACCTTCAGTCTCTGTGAAGCCCAGTTGTAATTCCTCTACCATTGGGTGTCTGGAAATTCCCCTCTGTCTCTTCACTTAAGGGGAGTTTAGATGGTTTCTATTCTTGGTAATCAAATGATTGCTGACTAAGGCATCTTCTCATATTGGATGTCAATTCAACAAAACCTCAACCAGTAAGACTGTGATGATCATGAAAGCTTTAACCTTCCCAAAGACCTCTGTCTTCACTTACCTTATTTTAAAGCCGAACAGCCAAGGAAAATTGATGCTGGAGGAAGGGTTTTCATTGTGCAAAATGAGGAAACCAAGACCCAGAGAGGGAAAAAGACTCAGTCAAGGTCACTTAGTGAGTTAGTGACAGTCAAGGTGAAAGCAAAGCTCTGCCCACTCATTCCAGAGAACATCTCCTGCTGTGCATCAGGGCCTCCTCTTTACCCTGGTCTCACTCTTCCCCCGGCCAGGGCTGTTACAAAGTCAGAGCTGTCTGCAGATTTCTGTATGGAACAGTATTTGTCCCTGGTCTGTTATGTGTTCTGGAGAGTAACAAGATGGAGACCACGGGGATGCTGGAGTTGTGGGTGTGGACGTGGGCACCACACCACGTGCAAGGGAAAGTTTTGCAGACACTGAACTGCAGAACAAGACAATAGCCACACAGGCCACAGAGCACAGCTCTGCCTCCAGGCATGGCCTGGGGGAACACCCACAGGTGAGGAGATGCCTCCCTGATGTGGAAACGGGGATTCACATTGACCAGCCTGAGACTGCTGCACTGGACTCCAGCCGCAGGAGATCCCCCTGGGACTACAGGCTGCACTGGAGAGGGGAGCCCAGCTGGGAAATCACCAGAAACACCCACCTGAAAATCACAGAGCCTGGAGAGGGTGGTGAGACAATTTCTTAATAATTATCCAAAGACCTTTTGTTCTATTAAATACAGCCTCAAGAGAAAAATAAAAGATAGGACTTTTTAAAGATGCCATTCCTATGAGCAAAAAGTCATGTATTTGGAGCAGATACAGATACACTCCAATAAAACATATCATTTTGAACCATTGTTATCTCTGTAACTATCAGGCACAGGCGTGGCACAGAGCAGGTTCTTTACAAATGAGTGCTTATCTGAGCCTAGAACTAGTTTAACTTTAAGTTTAACTAATGTAGGATGTGTAGGCTGGCAGAAGTCTGTAGAATTTCCTAAGGCCAGAGGATCTTGAAAGGGGCCTGGCATCTAACCATACAGCATACAAATACAAACCTTGTAAAGATGTTTGTCTTGTCCACTCTTACTGAGGGGCCTGAAGCATGTTTTTCACCAGAGTCTGGACCTTTTCTGTTTGTTCATTTGTTTGTTTGCTTTTGGCTGTCCTGTCTATGAAAGAGCAAGGGACAGAGTCAGGGACACCTGGATCATATTCTGGGTGCAGGTCTCTTCCCTTCTTGGACTTCATTTTCCCACCCCCACCCCCGCCCACAACCTTAAGACACAGGTGGATGAGATGGTCTTTCCCGTCTCCTCTCCCAGTCTCTATTTTCAGATGATTCTCATGGTTCATCTGAATTCTACCCACAGAGAAACTTATTTAATCTTCAGGTTAAATATTTCAGCAGCTGACACATGGTAGGCCCTCAGTAAATGTCCAGGGTGATTTAAGGGATGCCTCGGGCATCTAGAGTTTCTCACCATATCTGTGTCCGTTCCTATAATTTCCTCACACTCGATGAGCCATGTGGGTTGTTGTAAAGCCTGTGGTTTATGAAAAATAGTTCAGGGCTCAAATCCCAACCAGGGGGCACAAAATCCCTAGGAGGAAGAGCCCAGAATGTCACTGAGGCTGGCAAAGAGACGGCATGAAATAAAACTAGACCAACCTCACTCATAAATATAAATGTGCAAATTCTAGACAAAATGCCAGGAAATTGAATTCAACAGTATATTAAAAGAATAATTTACCACAGCCAAATAGGGTTTACTGAAGAATGCAAAGCTGTTTTAATATTAGTAAATCTGATTATAGAACATATCAATGGGTCAAATAAGAGAAACCATATGATTATCTCAAGAGGAGCCGGAAAATCATTTATGAAGATTCAAAATCAATTCCTAAAGGGGACCTTCTTTAAAATACTAGGACTAAATGATACAAGTGGACAGTGATGGGAATGTTTTTAGTGGGAGGGCACTCCACATCTGAAGGTTTTCCAATGTTTGGGAAATTCCCCGCTTTCTGAGTTTGGGTGGGAGGCAGAGCCATCTTTCACTGTAGAAATGGAAGAAAGGCCAAGTGCTCACTGCCCTGGGTATTGGCCCCCTCCTTGCAGCAACAGTGAGGCATTTAGCATAAGCTCAGATTGGGGAGCAAAAAAGCCAGGCAGCAGAGAATCTTTTATGGCAGTTCCAGTAATAGCAGCAACATCTGTTTCCAGGGACACAGTGATAGAAGCACAAGTAGCTGTATCTGGGCTCTGAGGACCAGCAGAGTTGGTGTTTCGAGATTTGGCATCCCATGGTCAAAGACGGCAGCAGCCATTCCTCTGTGTTCCATGTCATGATCTGCACTGTGGTGCCAGCTGCCCAGGAACTCTTTGTTCCTGACTTCCTGGTGATTCTCTGAACCATCCAGAATCCTGCCAACAAATTTCTTTTTTGCTTAAATCAGCCAGAATCAGTTTCTGTTGCTGGCAACTAAGAAATCTTAAAGACACAGAAGGTTATCTCTTTAACATAATAAAGAACGTCTTATTTTTTAAAACCTGTGGCCAGAAATAATACGTAAATAATGTCATTCCTATTAAAACAAAGGACAAAACAAGAATTTTTGTTGACTGCATATCTCTTTTTTAAAAGTCAGGTTTACTGAGGTACAATTTGCACACACTAAAATTTATTCACTTAAACTGTACACTTTGATAATTTCAGCAAATAAATGCAGTCGTTGAAGCACCATGATATTCAATACATAGAGTATCCATCACCCCAAAAATTTCTCGCAAGCTCCTTTATAGTTAATGTCCTCTTCCACCCCAGCTCTGGAAACCACTGATCTGATTTCTATCTCTATAATTTGGCCTCCTCCAGAATGCCATATAAATAAAATCAGATGGTAGCCTTCTGAGTCCTGCTTCTTTCACTCAGCAAACTGTTTTTTGAGATTCATCCATGTTGTTGAATGAATGATATTTCATTGTATAAATATTCCAAAATTTGTTTATCTATTCTATGATTGATGAATATTTTTATTGTTTTCAGTTTGGGATTATTATCAATAAATCTGCTATAAACATTTGTGTATAGACTTTTGTATAAACACACATTTTTTTCTTGGGTAAATATCTAAAAGTAGGAATGCTGGGTCATATTAAATAAATGTTTAACTTTATAAAAAACTATCAAATTGTTTTCCAAAGTGGCTGTGCTGTTTTGCATTCTCACCAACACTTTATGTGAGTTACAGTTGTTCTGAATCCTCACCAGCACTTGCTATTGTCAGTTTTTAAATTTTAACCATCTAGTGGATGTACAGTGATATCTTGGTTTGACATTAATTTTTATTTTTCTAATAATTGATGATTTTGAGCATCTTCTCAGGTGTCTACTTCCCACCAATACATCTTTTTTTTGGTGAAGTATATGTTTAAACTGTTCACTTATTTATTTATTTGGCTGTCTGTCTTCCTTTCACTGTGTTGTAAGGATTCCTTATATATCCTGAATACAAGTTCTTTGTTAAATTTGTGTTTTGAAAATAATTTCTTCCAGTCTGTGGCTTGTCTTTTCATTTTCTTAAGAGTGCCTTTCAAAAAGCCGAAGTTTCCATTTTGATAAAATTCAATTTATCAATGTTTCAATTTCATCCAATTTATCATTCTTTCATGATTTATGCTTTTTGTGTCATATCTAAAAAACATGTTACCTAACCCAAGGACACAAAGATTTTTTTATCTTACACTTTCTTGTAAAAGCTTTATAGTTTTAGCTCCCACATTTAGTCTATGATTCATTTTAATTTTCTTACATAGAATGAAAAAAAGTCAATGTTCATTTTTCTTTCCATAGGAATGTAAAAATTTTCTGGAACACTATTATTATTTAACATCATTATAGAAGTTGTGGTTGGTATAATTAGATACAAAACATAAGTAAGTTGTATAGTTATTGGAAAGGAAGAGAAAAACTATCATTATTTATAGTCAATATGATTTTGTATCCAAGAAACTCAAGAGAATCTATTGAACACACATAGAATTAATAAGAATTCGATAAGATGATTCATTATGGAGTAAACGTGCAAAAATCAATAACTTTTTAATATACTAACAGTAATTATGTAAAGAATATGAGAGAAAAGAATCCCACACACAGTAACAGCAAAGACTTATATGCCTATAAGAGAAAATAAAAGAGAAAGAGAAAGTGCAAGGCCTAGATAATGAAAATCAGAATGTTTCATTGAGGACATAAAAGAAGTTAACTAAATATAAATGTGTCAATACCTTATATGGAAAAACTCAATAATATAAAGATGTTAATTTTCCCAAATGAACTTATAGTATTGGAGTTATCTGGAGAACATGACAAAATGATTCTAAAATTCATCTGGAAGTGTGAACAGGAAAGAATCACTGAAAAAGTGTGTTGAAGAGCAGTGAGGAGGACTAGATATGAAAATATTTTATAAAGATATCATAATGAAAATATTGTTAAGGACCCAAAATCAAATAGATGAATCAATATGCTAGAATAGCTAAATTAGTCTGAATCAGAAAGTGATATATATGAAAACTTTATGTATGATGACTGAAACATCACTAACCAGTTGGGATCAGGATTTATTGCAGGGTAACAAGAATGGAAGAAAGGAGACCAGTTCACAGGCTATCAGAATAGTCCAAGAGAAATATGATGGCAGAGAAGTTCTCTTGGGTTCCTAACCCAGAGCTGTTCCATGGCCCTCAGGCAAGTAGAACCACCCTCTGGGGAGCAGGACATCCCAGGCTGGTGGGCAGGTGTGCAGAGGGGATGGAGCACATCCAGGGCCCTCATCAACAAAGTTGAACACTATCCCAGCTGGCAAAGGAAAAAGACATAAAGGGCCTTTAGCCATTTCCACAGATGGAGCAACAAAGGGTGAATTGGAGCTGAGAGGTAATATATTGATAACTGACACAGGATGCAATGCCAAACCACACTTCCCAAACACATTCAGCTCTGGACACATCTGCTAACATCCCAGTGGCCAAAGCAAGTCACCTAAACAGGTTCACAATTGGGTGGGAAAGTATGTTCTGCAGAGAGATGGGGAGGAGGGTGAGTATCTGGCAAACAATAATCTCAGTGATCACAGAAATAGTACTAGTGGAATGTGCCAGTGCATTGAAAGGGAAGATAAAGAATTGGGAGGATGCTATAGCTTGGATGCTTGTCCCCTAAACCTCACATTGAAATTGAATCCCCAGTGTTGGAGGTGGGGTCTAATGGGTGGTGTGTGAGTCCTGGGGGCAGATCCCTCATGAATAGCTTGGTGCTGTCCTAGCAGTAATGAATGAGTCCTCTATTAGTTCCCATGAAAACTGGTTGTTAAAAACAGTCTGGCACTGGCTCGCTCTCTTGCTTCCTCTTTCAGCATGTAATCTCCGCACAGGCTGGCTCCATTTACCTTCCATCACAAATGGAAGCAGACTGAAGCCCTCCCCAGAAGCAGATGCTGGCACCATGCTTCCTGTACAGCCTGCAGAGCCAAGAGCCAAAGAAACCTTTTTTCTTCATAAATTATCCAGCCGCAGGTGTTCCTTTATAGCAATACTAAACAGAATAAGACAAACGTGTTTTAGAGTTTAGATACAAGCAAGCCCCTGGGTGGATGATAATGCTATTTACTAATGTAGGAAGGACTGGAGGATGAACAGGTTTCCTGGGTACATCAAAAGCTTTGTTTTGGATTTGTTAAACATTAACATCTAGGAGAAGATAACAAATAGGTAGTGAGACAAGAGTCTGACTCAAACGCCATGTCTAGAAACATAAGCATGATAATCACCAGCCTATAGAAAGTCTTTTATGCCATGGATCTGCTTGAGGTCACCTGGGGAAAGAGTGTAGCTACAGCATCAGAACTGTCCAAAAATAGAGCCCTGGGCACTTTGATATTTCCATAACACATGAGGGAGAAGGATTCAATACAAGGACTGCAAAGGATTCCTGAGTGTTGTGGAAGAGTACCAGGAGAGTGTGGTGTCACTGGAGCCAAGAGAAAAGGATTAGGAAGGAGTGCCAAACTGAGTGCATCGCTGCTGGGAATTTGTGTAAGATGAGAACAGAGACGGGGCTGTTGGTGACCCTGGCAAGAGCTCCATAGGGGACCAACTCTACAAAGCACTGTGCTAGGTGCTAGAGATAAAGAGATGAGTAAAATACATTTCTTGCCCTTTAGGAAATAGCAGTCTGGTGACGAAGGCAGACGTGTGAATAAATCATTGCAATACAGTGTGATAAATCTTATAATGGAAAAACATTTTCCTAAATGGGTTTCACTAAACACTATTTGAGGGAGCTGTTAATCAGAGCTCTAGAAACAAAGTGTCCCAAGACCAAATAAATTTAGCAAGTGCCGCAGACTAATCCCCATTTCAGAAGGCTCCCAGGACACACTAATATTTTAAAGGTTCTGAGAAATTCTGGAGCAGAAATGTATGACTAACTTTGTTTCATGGTTAAATAAAAAAGAATAGATTTAAGTGGAAGATTTTATGTTTTGGCATATCAGTTAACATCCTCCAGACAAGAACAGTTTTTTTCTGAACTCTAGTTTGGGAAGCACTAAAATAAAGTATTAATGGGTTGGGGGATCCCTGGGGATAGCTCTATATTTTTGCTTGGAGAAATCAGAAGCAGTTACCTGGTAGGAGAAGCCGTTGGAGCCAGCAGCCTGCCTAGGGCTGAAACCTGTTCCCTCTCAGATCAAGAGTCCAGGAACTTTATGAAGACTTTTTAATGAGTCGAATGTCCTGCAATACCACATGTGGGCCACATAGCCAAGCTGACGGACAAGCAGGAAACACCCACCCTCTGATGCATGTGGTGCTGCTGCCAAGAGGGGGACAGAGGGAATACCAGAAGACAGGAGGAGAGACGAAGGGAGGATAAAACTCCTTCCAAATCCAAGGAGGCAGGACCCTGAAGGAAACTGGAAGGAAGCCTCTTTGTAATGATGTTTAAGACTTGCTTTGTTAACATCCTCAGAACAGAAGGAAAAGATGTGGCTTCTCTCCAAAACATTTTCATCACTAGAAAGTCTGGTGGCAAAATCCATAGAAGCTGCAAGTCTCTTTAACGCAGAAGGCTACACAATGCTTTGTAAAACAAATAAAATACAGATTATTTGGGCTGCAAGCACCCTGAGAGTTCACAGGGCCTAGAGCAATCAGCTGAGGGCCAGAAAGAATAAGTGACTCGCTCGGGTCTCCTCACCAAGAGGACTGGAGCTGGGACTGAGAGCTGTCGGGTTGCAGGGCCAACTGCAGAGCTCTTGGTGCTATGTGCTGGGCTCAGGAATCCAACATGTTGTCCCTTGGGATCTTCTCTCCACACCCAGGTCTTGTCTGGCACCCCCAGTAGTTATGGAGAAGCAACATCAGTTCCATAGTAGAAGCAGCAACCAGATGGAAAGAAATAAAAACACTGAAGCTGGCGGAGTGATCTAACGGGCAGACTCTCTCACCCCAGGAATGCAGGAGGGGTTTCCCCTCCATGTGCCCTGGATCCTGGGGCCCAGCTGCAGGGAGAATGGGAACAACTGCCCCAGGACCCTCAGTGACCCTGTACCACAAGACACAGTGGCTGAGCTCATAAACCTGCATTCCCTGGACAACCGCTCATATGTTGCAGCCAAGTTGAGAGGTGTGGCTTCTCATTAATTTGCCTATTTCCCCAGAGGTAGAAAAATTAGGGAAAATTAAATCACCAGCTGAATCCTCAGCAGTTTCAGGTCTTCTTCAATTTTTCCCCGACAACTAAGGCACTGGAGGCAGCAGAGACCCCATTAATACTTCACGGCACAAACGCATGCTGCTAAACAAAAATCAATTCGTTAGTCCGTTCACAGGTGTTTTCTGAAGGGTCATCCTCAGGCAGGTAGGGAGTACAAAGAGAGTGAGGCAGCGGGGTTCACACTCATACCTACTGGTGGGGAACAAGAGGAAGCCCCCATCCTGGCAGAACAGGGGCATGATGGTGAGGAGCCTGCCAGGAGGTTGAGAGGTGCAAGTCACAATGTCCAGAGGCCTTGGTAAGCCCAGGTATGGCTAGAACAGATGCTAGAACCTGGTGGGCTGCAGCAATGGGAGTCCAGATAGCAGAAGGCACTCCAAGAAGATGGTTCTGGTTGACCTAGAGTTGAGCACAGGGAGAGTGAGGCAGAAGTCTGGACTTTTGGGCTGAGATAACATGGTGAGTGTAGGAAAGTGAGAGTAGTTTTTTGGGTTTTGTTGTTGTTGTTGTTGTTGTTGTTTTTCCTCAGTGACTCAACCCTGAGAAAATTGTCAAGTGACCCCTTGTCTTGATCAATGATGGAGAAGCCAGGTCTGCCCTTAGAGTTTCAGTAGTTCTAGCTGTGGGAAATGAGAGCCACCAGGGCATGGGAATTGAAGCCCCTGGATATAAGGGGACCCCAGGGGAACTATCCCACCTTCTCTTCATTGGTCTTCTGACATTTTGGAAGACTTCTGCTGAACACAGGATCTGTACTTTAAAGGGTCTTGTAAGTTACTATCTCCGTGTGAAGGAATAAAAGAATATTCTATTTGAAGCTGTTTGCTTTGCAAAGAATCAAATTCCTCTCTGACTGGCTAAAAAACAGAGATGAAGGTTATCACAACGACACAGAAAGACCTTAGATGAAAGGGGCAGGGTAGGAAGCACAGCCAGTCCCTGCAGGGTTTGCATCTAGTCATCTCAGTCTCTCAAAGGCCACAGGGGCTCTCTAATTCTATTTCTATTTCATGCTTCTCTTGATCAATCAGCTTCCTCTGCTTACAAATATTGTACACAGCTCTCTAATGGGATGGCTGTCCTAATCCTGACTCTAGATCACTCCTAGTCTAAAGAGCCTACCATCAATTGGCTACAGGCCTGTGTCACTACATCCAAATTCTTCAGAACCTGATTGATGATTGGCAAGCCAGCGGGTCACTGGCAAATGGCAAGTCAATGGGTCATAACTCAATAGGTCATTAACCAGAAATTAGATTGACTATTTACCAACTATTGCCAAGGAGGGTCTGTTCTTGTAATACATGGACTGTCCCTTACAGGAGATGGGCGCAGGACATATATTGAAGCACAAATAGCATAGAATTGGATAGATGCTTACCATCAGAAATGCAGGCTTATTGCAAGAATTTATAGCAAAACACATATGGTCAGCCTGAGTAATGACCCCCCTACCCCCTGCCAAAGACTTCCACATCCTAATTCAGAAGCTGTTGATGCAGGATTTTCCTCTTGGTCACTTTGCAAGCCAGGACCTCCAGTTGGCAACGCCCCACCTAGGCCTCACTCAGCCACACTGCCTGCTGCAGGAGATGGCTCACCCACTCAGCCCGCCCAGGTAGAGTTCTGGTTTGCACACCAGTTCCTGAGTTCTTGTCCTGTACCCAAGAAAAATGAGGATGCGCTGAAAATTGAGGAGTGAGCAAGATGGGGATATTTATTGAGTGATGAAACAGCTTTCAGTGGAAAGGGGACACAGGGGTGGTCTCCCTACCCAAAGGCGGGAAAGTCTACTTAATATGGCTGAGTTGGGGGCTTCTTATGGGCTTAGAATGGGGAAGGGGCAGGCCATAGGTAGTCTTGGAAAAGGCAACATTCAACTGGTTAAAAGGCATTATTCAGAAAGAATCTGTCAGGAAAGGGCAGGCAAACAGGAACAGAAGTTCTTACTGTGGGTCACAGGTTTCATCTGAGACCAGCAGCCCAGTCTTTCAGCCTTCAGGCTGTTTTTGGCTTGAAAGTGGGGTTTCATCAGGACCTGCCCCTATCGGCCTAGGCATTTGGCTGCCTCCTATCACTATCACTGTGAATATGTTACCTTATATGGCAAAAGGGACTTTGCTGATGTGATTAGGGTCTTGAAATGGGGAGAGTATCCAGTTATCCTGATGGACTCAATGTAATCACAAGGATTCTTTCAAGAAGGAGGCAGGGTCAAAGACAGTAATAGATGTGACCACAGAAACAAGAAGGTGGTGATGGAAGCAAGAGGTTGGAGTGACGTGAGGAAAGGGTCACAGGCTAAGGAACACAGGTGTCCTCTAGAAGCTGAAAAAGGCAGGGAAGCAGATTGTCCTCCAAAGCCTCCAGAATGAGAGCAGCCCCACAGACACCTTGATTTTAGACTTCTGACCTCTGAAACAGCAAGAGAATACGTTAGTGTTGTTTTCAGCCACTAAGTCTGTGGCCATGTGTTTCAGCAGCAGTAGGAAGCTATTACAGCTGGAACCATGGGATGCCATCATCCTAACTGTCCAGGGCTTCTCAAAGGGAACCAGAACTATGGTTCATATTCATTCAGGATGCAACTTGAATTCAAGCAAACCCTGCTCCATTGTGTATACCTTGCATTTGCTCTTTCCAGAAGTGAGGATTCGATTGACTTTGTTCATTGTTATGCAATACAGATCATTCTTACTGAATAGTCAGGCTAATAGGTTTCACATCAATACAGTTTAGTGGGGACTGGCTTCCCTCTTGTCCAACACAAAGGGCCTGATCCAATCAGCCATGTCCAGGGCAGCAAGGTGGCCGCCAGTTAGCAACCTCCGTAGCCCCCCCACACACACACATACACACGCAAAGCACAAAACTTTACAAAGAAGAATGGGTTTAAGCTATCTGTGGGAGTCACCTGAGGATACCACCCACAACCAGTAGGGTTTAACATGCAGAAATTTAGCAAACAATCTTGAGGTTTTAAGAGAAGAATGGCCCCTTACTGACCTCCTTATACTAACCTTGATGCTGCAGTGGTAATGAGTTAAAATTGTGAGAAGCTATGAGCACAAGGCCTGGGGTCCCTTTCTTTGGGCCCTGTGATCATGGCCCTACTGGATCCTAATCCCACAGCTACAGGTAGTCATCTTCCATAGGTCAAAAACAACCACTCCTCCAGCATCTCCTGGGGTGCCCTTGCCCCTGCACATTGGCTTGAAGGAGGGCACAGGATTGCTGCTTGACCAGGAATAATATTTTTAGGAGTTTAAAGAAAATAAACAGAATCTGTTAAAGTCGGTTTCAGGTTCTGGGCATGAAAAGAGATACAGTGCTTGAGCTTCAGGAAATCAGGAAGGCTTAAAAAGTCAAAGAGATATTTGAATGACTGCCTTTGGGACTGGAAGAAACCCAAACAATTAGAGGCATGAAGGTACACTCAGGGTTTGATAGGTGGAGGTGCATCCCTAAAACCAGGTCTCTGGGCTCACTGGAGCCTGACCTCATTTTCAATTGCTGAAAAAAATGCATGCGATAAGCTCGGTCTGAAGATGCTTTGACAATTGTTTGAATCAGCCATTTTCCTAGAGGGTTTTGTTTTATTTATAATTATTATATTTTATTTATTTGTGTTTTTCTCTTGTGTTACCTTTTGTTTAAATAATTGGGCATCCCAGACCAGATTATCTAGAAATAAACTGGTGCTTTTCTGTGGTATTTCTTTAAAGGCAAGTGTATTTTTAACTCAATTTATCTTTTTTTGTACACTCAATGACTTGTCTCAAAACAGCTCCCTCAACTTTCTTAACCTGAATCCTTGTTCAAGTTTCCTAGTCCCTATCATTAAATTAAAACCTTTAAAGTATTTTAATTTAAGCCTTATTTGAAAAGATCATACATATCTCATGATTCCTATTAAAAATTAAGTAATTTAAATGCACACATGTAAAAAATATGTATGTATATATCATATATTGTTATATACATAATATGCCAGAAGGCAGAATTTATCTTCCATGGACTAACATTTTGTCAGAAAAAAAAACTGATAATCTGGTTTCTGGCATAGGCATGTGCAGCCCTCCCCCCATACAGGATCCCTGGGGCAGTCATGGACAATTTCATCTCACATCTCTCTAAGGAATGACAGGTCAGCTCTGTGGCACATGGTCCCCCTCCTGCAAGGTCTGGACTCCTCATGATGCTCAAGGTCCATTGGGAAGATTCCAGAGTGTGAGTGACTTGGGGGAGAACAGAAGGAAGTCTACAGAAGGTTGGGTAGGAAGAGACCTCAGCACACCAGGCTGCAGCTGAGACAAGGCAGGGCTCCCTGGGCAGCTCTGTCTCCTCCATCTCTATGTAGATCATTTTTCTGCCCCTCGTTTGGTGCACACTCCTGCCAACAAGATCTTGGAGGCAAGCTGGGTAAAGATTAGGCTGCCATGAGACCTGAAGCTAGTGCTCTATGGCGCATGTTTGGGAGAGCCCAGGATCTCCACCTCACACCCAGGCCCTGCTCGCCAGCTGAGGGCAGCTCTGTGATGTGTGATGTCAGTGCTTCTGGGCCGGCGATGGTGTGCTGAGCAGAGCTACCATAGACACCCATTCCTACACCTGGACATGTCATGCCTACAAACACAGGACCTGGAGAAACCAGGAGCCATTCTCAATCCACCTTGGAGCCCTAACTACCACTGAAAGGCTTTGCTGGGACCCCAAATCATCTGGCTTTAAGGAGCTGTCAGGAAACTCTACAAAGGGCTTAGCTGGCAACTAAGGGATAAATGGCTAATCACAGTTTAAGTGGTGCCCACTTTCTCTCTGCCCTAGTGTATTAACTTCAAAAATCGAAAGAATGGAGGGGCGCTAATGGTGGGGGCAGGAACAGAGAGCCCTGCCCAGTTTCCCCTTAAATGAGAAGGCATCCAGACCCTCATCCAAGATTTCCGTGGCACCAAGAGCCCAGGGATGGTGGACGAGAAGGCATCCAGTCCAGCATGCAAGGCTTCCATGGCACCAAGAGCCCAGGGATGGTGGTTTCAGTGTCTGGTAGAGGAAAGTTGCCTTTATGCACCTTCCAGCAGGGGGCTCCAGGAGCTTCATGCTGTAGAGAGGGGGGGTTAAGGCCCTGTTTTATCTCTGCAGTTGAAACAGTCACAGATGTCTATGTGCTATTTTCAAATGAAGTTCCTCATGGAAACTGCGCATGTTTTTCGCAATAACCACCCCACTACCACTGCCAAACTAAATGAAGCAACAAGCATCAATTTATATCAATTCAATATTTATACAAACTGTGATTATCTCTTATGGATCAGAAGCTCTGATTGGCAGTTACATATGGTTTTGATGATAAAACTATGAAAACAAATTTATTATTATCTGCAAATGAAGGGTATATGGCAGATAGGATTTTCCAGAGCATGGAGTCTGAAATAACACAAAAGATATCCCTGGTGATGGGAAAGCTGAGAACTCTAAAATAAGAATACTAGGGGCAGGGGCACCAGGTCAAGAAAGGTTGTTGGACTGGATTATATTTGTTAAAGAGAAAAGCCATAGAGCATAGTAGAAATGTCGGGATGCAGAAGAGGAGAACTCCGGGCCACGGCCTTGCTATGTGACGGTGGCCAAGTGCCTTGCCTTGGATCGTTCACGCCTGGACACTGGAGGGGTTGGACTTGCCTGATTCCCTCTCTCAGGGGCAGAGCCGTGGACCCAACCCCGGGGGAGGGGGTTAGGGAATGTGGTGCACACGAGGCCTGGCTAAGCTAGGCCTCAGGACAGGACTTGTGGCAGGAAGGATCCCACGTTGTTGACCCAAGACAGCAGATAGGAGTTGTTGCAGGTGCCTCTTCCGGAAGCACCTCTGAAACGGAAACGGTGAGTGCGGGGTTTATCAGGAAGTGCTCTCAGACTCCACGCCCGTGGGAGTAGTGAGGGGCAAAGGATGGGACAGAAGGAGATGCTGAACAGTGATGCAGAAGCAGCGAAGACCTCCGCAATCCTGCAGGGAAGATTGAGAGCTGGTATGGCCCTGCAGAGATGCACTGAGGTAGGGCGAGGACCCCGGCCCTCTAATCCCCCGCACTGACTCGACATTGGATGTGCAGCCCCTGGGAAGGGGATGTGATGGGCGAGGTGGCTCTCGGCATCTGAGGGCAATCCCTAGAGACAGACTCAGCTCAGAGCTGTCAGCAGCCTGAGGACTGTGTCCCATCTTGGACGGGTAGGGACCCCAGGGGAACCTGGGCGGCGCACCTCACGCCCCCTGCAGGCACAGTGCTGCAACTACAGCCAACCATCCGGAGGGGAGAATTCAGGTGCGAGAGGCCCAGAGAGGAAGCCAAGGGAGACTTCAGGCCCTAGTGAGAAGGCAGCGCACAGCCAGCAAGGCGGACTCACCTAGCTGGGTCCTGCCTGCAGACATCGTAGTCAGCATCTGCGGCCGTGGCGTCAACCAGTAGGAAGTGGATTAGGACCCAACCAGGCTCAGCCAGGCTCCACCACGCTAAGGTTCTGGGCTCTCCCAGCATCTCTGAGGACTGAGCGAGGCCCCAGCCTGGGCAGAGGAGACCTCTGAGGTCGTGCAAATCGTTTTCTATGAATCTCGTCTTCTGCTGCTCTTCCACCCATTGTCCATCAGTCCTTGCCACTTCCTTGTCCTGGGCATCAGCTAGCCTGGAACCCATCAAGGAGGTCAGAAAGGAGTCAGGATCTGTGGTGGGGGCTGGGGAGGTCAACCAATAGTCAGAAGCCTAGGCAGGCCGGGCACAGTGGCTCCCGCCTGTAATCCCAGCACTTTGTGAGGCAGAGGCAGGAGGATCTTTTCAGTCTAGGAGATCGAGACCAGCCTAGGCAACATGACAAGACCTTGTCTCTACAAAAAAATACAGAAATTAGTTGGGGGTGGTAGTATCCACCTGCAGTCCCAGCTACTCAGGAGGCTGAGGTGGGAGGATCCCCTGAGCCTCGGAGGTCGAAGCTACAGTGGTTCATGATCATGTTACTGCACTCCAGCCTGGGTGACAGAGTGAGACCCTGTCTCAAAAAAACAAACAAACAAAAAAAAAAAAACAAAAAAACAGAAGATGACAAAGAAGTCATCTAGGCAGCAGTATGGTAGACTGCAGAGACAGTGAGATTTGGAGGCAGACAGATCTGCCTTCAACTTTCACCTCTGCCACTTTTGGGCTATGTGACTTTAAGCAAATTGCTATACCTCTCTAAGCCCCATTCTGCCCATTAATCCTAGCACCTATCTCTCAGTACTTTATTAAGTCTCCAGGATTATTCCAGCTGCTATTTTACCACTGCCTCTGACTCCTTTTGAACTCTGACCACTGCCTTTTATTTACAATTATGACACACATAGTTAGCTCTAGGTTTCCTCGCTAAGTCCCAAGTCTAATTGTTTACAGGCATCCTATGTCTAACTGCATCCCACCACTCTCTGCTTCTCCTTAAGGCTGGTCCTCACTTTGCTATCAGCTGTTCCGTCTCAGCATCTCTTACTCTTTTCTTCTCAGCCTGACTGCTACTGAAGCCCAGTGTGAGTCCTGGCAGAAGAAATCTGCAAACCCTAGTCAGATGTGTTTCAGCTTTGCAGTGGATGGTAGGGCCAACCTTCCCGTTGGGGTCAGGTCAGAGGACATGACTCTTTAACATTACTGAAATTGGAAGTTTCTTTAATACAAGATGAAGGAAGAGGTCAAATATCATGTAGTAAGTCACACATTTAAAACAGAATTTGGCTTCTACATTTTCTTGGGAATGGGTAGAGAAAAAAGCTTCCCTTTCTCTGTTTAAAGAAATCGAAACTTTAGAGGGCTCTAGGAAGAAAAAAGAGAATCTTAACATAAGAAATAGAATATTGAGAGCCCTTATTAAGATAAGTTTCTTGCTCAAAGATTGAAAGACTCAGTGCCTTTGGAGTTTGGCTCTGGTTGAGGGAGGGGATGGGATGAAGTGACAAATGCCTCAGAGGTTATGGCTAATGGTGCCTTTGGAGAGGGAAGTATTGGGACATGTGTGTGGGAAAAGAGGTTTCAGAATGTGATGGCAGCCTCCAAAATGGCCCCAGTGATGCCCTATCCTGGTGTTCACATTCTTCTAAAATCCCCTCTACCTTGAGTGAGGGATGCTGATGAATAATGATGGGATATCACTTCCAATATTAGGTTACAAAAAGATTCTGGTTTCCATCTTGCTCACTCTGAGGGAAGCCAAGCTGCCATGTTGTAAGCTGCGCTATGAAGGGACCCACATGGCAAAGAATGGAGAATGGCCCCAGCCAGCCAAGAACCCTCAGCCTACCAGCCCGTGAGGAACTGAATCCTGCCAACAGTGATGTGAGTGAACTTGGAAGTGGATCCTTCTCCAGTGGCACCAACAGGTGAGACTATAGCCCCAGCTAACATGGGAGTTGTTTCAGAAGAAAGGAAGTATTAAGCCAGATGCTTTACATACTTTATCTTGGACCTCAAATTCATTCTCTGGGATACATGTTGATATCTCCATTGTGTAGATAAGAAAACCAAGACTCAAAAAGGTGAAAACTTACTAAATGTCATATGATGAATGAATAGAAGACAGGGGATTTCAACTCAGGACTGATAACACAAAAGCCCACACTCTGGTTATTGCAGAAATATACTGTGTTTTTATTTCCACGTTTCCATCAGAACTTAAAAATAAAAATGGACAGTTGCTCAATTATCCCACTAACAAACATATGGCAGCAGCAAGAACTGGTACCACAGCACCATGCTAATCAAGGCCAGGCCTTCCCTGAGTTGGCATACACTCCCATACAGCAGCATCAGAAGCTGCTCAGAGCCTGCAACATCCTCTTGAGGCAGAATCCTCCATGTGCAAAGTGATCTAATGGTCATTTTTTAAAAGAAAATAGCTGAATCTGATGCCAGTATGGGCCAAGTACCACTTCTAAGAACCTTACAAGTCTTAACTCACTTAAACAATCCTACAAGAAAGGCACTATTATAGTCATCCAATTTATGGATGAGGAGACCAAGGCACAGAGAATTTAGATAATTTTCTCCCAGACATTCACCTATAAGGAGCAGAACCAGGATTTAAACTCGGACAATTTGTCTCCACAGTCGCATACAAGACCCCCAGAATTCTCTCCTTGGTCCCAGGCTATCATGTTGCCTGGGTTCCCAATACAGCATTGGGTTTAGCTGGTCTTGGTTCCAGGCCTTCACCTTCTGGATTCAACCTGGCTACCAACACCCTTGATTCTGACTTTCTCCATTCACCTCCTGGTTCCCAGTTCCCAGCTAGCCCTTTCTGCCTTTACCCCATCTGCCCTGGCTCTCAAGCTGCTCACACCTGCATCCCATCCCATGCCTGCACGCCAACCCTCACCTGCCTCCTGACCTGTCTTACAGCTCACCATCCAGCCCACTTGAGGCTCTGCCCACTGACAGGCTACTCCCAGGACAATACTAGCCCCCAGGACAAGCACTACTTCCAGACGGCATGTCATTCAACAAGTCAGGGGCAGGCTTAAGGTTAAAAATCATCCCAATCCTGGAGATATTATCTGAAAAAAAGACTGTTTTCAGGAAACAATCTTCCCATCTGTGGTGATTTTTAAAATATAGTTCCCAAATTTTGTGTGGGAAAGGAAAGTAGCAATATAGATGCAGGAAGAGCATTACTGTGTGGATAAAAAGATGATGTATGCAAATGAACATGCTCAGCCTAGAACTTAAATTAAGGTTACTGCCTGATATGGTAGGTACTATGGTCTGAATGTGTCCCCCAGAATTCATGTGTTGGAAACTTAATCTCCAGTGCAACAATGTTGAGCAATGGAACCTTTAAGAAGTGATTGGGTCATGAGAGTTCTGCCCTCATGAATGAATTAATGTCATTATTGAAAGAGTTAGTTATTGCGGGAGTAGGTTCCTGATTAAAAAGTGAGTCCACCCCCACTTCTCCCTCTTTTTCTCTCACGCACATATGCACTCTCTTGCCCTTCTACCTTCCGCCGTGTGATGACACAGCAAGAAGGCCCTCACCAGATGCAGGCCTCTCAACCTTGGACTTTCCAGCCTCCAGAATTGTAAGAAATAAATCTCTATTCTTTATAAATTACCTAGTCTCTGGTATTCTGTTACAGCAGCACAAAATGAATTAAGACAGTAGGAAAGATCATTGACACTGTTATAGACCTCTAGGGCATGATGAAAAAGCAAATCTGCCCATGTTTACGCAAATAACAGAGTCAGTTAAAGAGGCCATAACATTGATCATATGGGACTTCAATAGCCCTGAAATGGACTAGAACAAGAATTATGGGATGGTAAGGAGAGGCCACAGAGCTAGCAGTGATCAGAAGCTCTTTTCCAGGAGACTTTGTTGAGCAATCAGAAAGATCATGGGCTATTGGGGGCAGCCATCTGAAAAGTTGAATGCAATGAAGGATGAAAGATGGGGCTAAAATGCTAAAAGCAGCGTTTTCAACCAAGTCACATTTCAATTTCGTCTTCCCATCTGTGGTGATTTTAAAAATATAGTTCCCAAATTGCCTGTAGCATCTTGGGAGCAGGGTCTGTGGGCAGACACCTGCTCACCAGTGAACATTTGGAATGACATTTCTGGAGGGAGGTGTCATTGTGGCTTAGAGATTAATCCATAAAGAAGACAGACTTAGAGAATCCCAGAGTAGCAGAGCTGGGAAGCCCTTGAAGATAATATAGCCAAACTGCCCAGAGAGGGTAGGTGACATACTCAAGGTCACACAGCCAGTAATTAATGGAGAAGGGGCTGGAACTCCACTTTTCTAAGTCTCTGTTTAGGACTGCAACATCCCCTGGAGTGAGTGAAAGGAAAGTTCTCGAAGGAATCTCCTCAAAAGGGATGTAGAATAAGAGTGAAGTTGTTGCCTCAGAAAAAAAAAAGTGAAAAATGAATAACGATTGATAAATTCAGATCTCCATTCTCGTCAGAAAATAAAATTTCTCATAATTATTATCCCTCACTACCTTAGAGAAAACAAGAAGAATGAAGATTGTCCTAACACGATTATGTAAAGGCAAGACTAAGAAAGGAGAAGGAGTTGATTCCCATGTAGAAGTCAACCATCTAGGCTAACTGTTCATCCCACCCCAATGCCTCAAACCCAGGCTGCCCACCTATTTATCACACTTTTGCAGGCCTGTGAAAGTCAGCAACAAATACCGTATCTATTCCAGGAGATTGTCCTAGAACCTCCTCAATTTCTCTGTGGACACTATGCCTGCTCTTGTCTCCCTGGTTCTGATTTCCATGTCTGTTCCCAGTTTTAACATTTTTCCTGGCCTTTTCATATTAGTCACCTAAGCCCCTCCTCTTGGGCCTTGGGTCTCAGCCTCATCTCGTCCTAATACTTCCTACTAACCTGGTGAGAAGCTCCCTGCTCTAGCTACAGCCCACTAAGCCTGTATGCTGACCTAGCTCCCAGATGCTCTCAAGTAAAAACAAAAAAGTAGACATTTTGTCTTGAACCCTAAGTTTCCATGTTGGGGGGAGGGATAAGATTATGACCACTATCCATACCCCATCTCTTGAGAATTTGGAGCTGTGGGACGAAAAAGAAGAATCGGAGAGTTGACTGCAGCTGGCAGAAGAAAAAGAACAGATGGTTCCCCACAGGAAAGGCACCATCGGCTGAAGTACCAGCCTCACTCCTGCAGCTCCTACCTGCTATGGTGCAGGTGCATGTGTATGCATGTGTGTGTGCATGTATGTGTGGCCTCCCTGTGGTATAGGGTTGGAAGCCCCACCTGCTTGGGCCTATGCAAAGACCTACCAAAAAATTCTCTCATTTGCTACTCAGCAGTTTGAGGAAAATAAACTTGAATATATCAGTCCTAATCCAGAAAGGCTTGAGATGGTTGGTTGGAGAGTGTTTTCCATGATGTTGGCCTGAAGCCCTTCAGCCACTTTGAACAGGTAGGCATGTGTCTCAGTGTGAAATCTATTTGTAACCCAAGACGACGCTGTCAATACAACAGGAAACTCTTTGCCTCCTCTAGCCTGTGGGCAGGAATAGGGTCCCAGTGACAGTACTAGCTCAGACCTCACTGTGTTGTAACTTCCTTCTGCTCACAACCACTCCAAAGTGCCCTCTGAATGCTTCTGGGCTCCCAGGGGAGGTCTTGGGTGTGCCTGCACACGAGGTGAGTTCTTGAGCCCCAGGTGGCTCCTTCCCTTTCCCCACAAGTCTCAAGGTCTGCGGATCTCTCTGCTTCTGCTCCACAGGGTGCCCCCACTGGTGTCCTGAAGCTCACCCTGCACCAAGCAGAAGTGAGCAGAAGACCCCACACCCTGACCCTGCTGCAACACGTTCACCTGGACACCTAAAATGTGACCTCCATGTCCCCTCTGTGAGAACAGCTTCTTCCACCTCTGCTGTGGGGAACAGCAGCATCCCAGACAGAGGGAACTGCAAATGCAAGGAACCTGAGTGGGGTGGGGGCCACTGGTGGCCAGTGTTTGAAGAACAATAAGGCAGTCAGTGTTACTGGAGCCCAGAGAGATAATGAAAGGTGGATGACATGGGGTCTTGTAGGTCACCATGAGAGCTTTACTCTAAGGTGATGGGAAGCCAGACACCTGCAGACATGTCTGCAAATACCTTTGAGGTTTGTCTGAATCCTCAGCTGCAGAGGAAAACACAGGAAGTATGGGAGTTCCCCACAAGAGTTCACATTTGAACTATGTTTCTTTTTTTTTTTTTAACTGCAAACTCTGCCTCTTAGTTTCAAGTGATTCTCCTGTCTCAGCCTCTCGAGTAGCTGAGATTACAGGCATGTACCACCACATCAGCTAATTTTTTGTATTTTTAGTAGAGATCGGGTTTCACCATGTTGGTCAGGCTGGTCTCGAACTCCTGACCTCAAATGATCTGCCTGCCTCAGCTTCCCAAAGTGCTAAGATTACAGGTGTGAGCCACTGCACCCTGCCTTGAACTAGGCTCTGAAGGATAACCAGGAGTTTTTCAGATGGGGGAAAGAGGAGCAAAGCATCCCAGATAGACAGACTAATATATTCAAAGGCTAAGAATGGTGAAAGAGCAAAACGTGTTCCGGGGTGGCTGGCCATACACCTGTCTGGCATTCAGGACAGGAGGATGTTAGAGGATGCTGCAGCACAATGCGAGGCTCAGGTGTGGCTGGGGTCAGACAGGGAAGACCGTACACAAGGCATCATCTCTAGCTTCCTTAGGAACACATTCCCTTCTTTGAGAACCGCATTGGCCCCTAATGAGCTGAAGTCACTTTATTACTTACTGCAGCATAAACGAGCACTGTTATGAGAGGCATATGGCCCATCTCCCCTCTCCTTCTTCCCATCCCACCCTCGCTCCTGAAATCCAGGCAGCTGCCTTGGGCAGCATCAGAAAGTCCCATGTGCTTGAGGCTTTCAGACAGCTTTTCCCCAATAAGACAAGCTCTCTACTTAATCTGAAGAAATGGAGTGTTATTAAATTAATTTCTGAACTATCCTTGCCAAGAAGCTAAGGACACTGGAGTAAAAGGCAGGGGATGAGGTGGGAGGGTTGGAGGGGAGAAGCAGAATGAGGCAGGACAGCAAAGAGGCAGCAGAGAGGCAAGTTCCTGACCCAGGTCTGCCCAACAGACTTGTTCCAGCAGGTGGGCTGCCTCGTGCTGTCCAAGGCACTGTGTTGAAGAGGTTCAGTAATTAAAATAAGAAATGAGAGTCCTCTGATCAGTTACTGTACCCAGGGCCCTAAAAATGATGGAAAGGTGGTCTCCCTCTGCCATGGGGTCAGCTCGAAAGTAATTACCAGGATACTTTGCAGATTATTGAATAAGTCCCTGGAACCGGCACATTGATTTATATAAGACCTGGAGATTTTGAGAGATTTGAGAGAATATTAAGAATCAATCAATATTTTAATTTATTTCAGGGTCCTGGAGACTTTAGCTCTGTAGAAAACCACAGGGAGGAAACTGTGACCTTTGAAATATGGCTGGCTGGCAGGCAGCAGGGAGGTACCTCGGCAAGGAGCCTGTTTGGCAGCTGCTGCAGGGAAAGACTTCTCTGTGCTGGAATGTTCTCTTTCTTCACAGCATCAGTCAGGAATTTCAAATAGCCAAAGAGTGGAGGGCCTCAGGGTGAGTGAGCTCTGGATCCCTGGAAAGAAGGCTCTTAGCTTGAATGTGCATAGTTTACTCCTCCCCAGAGAGAGTCCCCAGGGCCTGGAGAGAGGAGCCTACAGACTTTGTGCCTCTGCCTAGGATGCACTGCTGTGATCTGGAGACATCCTCGTAGAACCACCTGATGATGTGTCATCATTGCAGGAGATCCAATACCTTCTCACCTGGGTCACCAGGCTCCCTAGGCCATACTCTTCCTGTATCCTCCCCAGGGCTTTGCCAGACATCTCATAGAGCACGTGAGCACCAGGTCTCGGACTATCACCATTCTCCTGTCTTATTCCGCAGGAAGACTGTAAGCTCCCTTCAGGCAGGAATGATGTCTGATCCATTTCTGTGGCCCCAGTACCTGGCATCATGCCTGGCCCAGGATAGGTAGGTATGAAAAATAATGTGTTGAATAAATGGTCAAATGGACTAATGCAAGAAAAATAAATATTTGTAAAAATCAGTTATGTTTCAACAGCAAGCAGATGGCACATTCAAATGTAGTAATTAGAGAAATTCAGAAAGGTGAAGACAGGGTGGAGGTAACTGACCAAAGCACGCAGCACCCTGGGGCTGGCAGCAGTGGGAGAGAAGGAGCTGTTAGCACCCCTAGGCCTGATGCGGCTAAGAGAGAAGCAGGTCCCAGAACCTGGAGCAGGCCACTAAAACAGAGAGGTGGCCTTTTGCAAGGGAGGCAGCCATCCCCTCAAACCTGCAGGGAGGAAGTGGGGGAACAAATACCTTGACTTCACCCTCTGTCCTTCCTTGGATCTCCTCCCTGTGTTCCTCACTGGCCAAAGCCAACCAGAAGTCAGAGGCCAGTGGAGCTCCTTGATTCAGGGTGGAAAGTAAACAAAAGATCCCCAGCAAAGGGCTGCCAGGTAACTCTCTGCCTATTCCATCTGGCTTGTCCAGCCCCACGAGAATGGCAGAACTGGGCACCCCAACTGATGGGCATAACCCAGTAGTTCTCAATAAGGGGCAGTTTTGCCAGCCGCTGGGGGGATTTGTTTTTCACAACTGGAATGGGGAGGGTGCTACTGGTATCTAGTGAGTAGAGGCCAAGGATGCTGCTAAACATACAAAAATGCAAAGGACAGCACCCACAGCAAAGAACTATCCAGCTCAAGATGTCAATGGTGCCATGCTGAGAAAGCCTGGCCTTAATCAAATGTTGAAAGGAACTCAGGCACACTCTGTGCTGCCCTGGCTTCAGCCAGAGAACATTGCCTTACTGTGCTAGAAAGAGCAGCGTCATTTGGTCCAACCCAGAGCCATCGGCCAGTAAATGACCAGTGTCTTGACGTTGAGTGTCCCTTCGGGAAGGTGCTTTAAGGAGAAAGTCTATCTGCTCTCTGTCTCTCCTCACTGACAGTGATGTCCTAGGGTGTCCAGAGTGGTGGATGGGTAGCAGGGAGCACCGCTCAAGCCATGGGCAATTAGCTTTCCCCCTGGAAGCCAAAACCTCCCCCACTGGGCTCACCACCTCCCCAACTTCCCTGATATCGCAACCTTCTCGTTCCCTTCATTTTCAGTTTTATATTCACACCATAAAAACATTTTGTAAAAGTGAATCAAGTCTTGCCATCTGTCTCTCTCACTTTTATCATGTTTGTAATGAAAAGAAGAGTCAAGAGGAAATTGAATCCAAACTGCAAATGGTGTGCTCCTCCCTGGTAGCTGAGATCCACCCGAGCAAGGCGGGGACTTGAGGAAGAGGGTGGCCCTCGTGGTGCAGCATCATGTACAAAGTGAGTTCCATCAAAACCTCACGCAAAGTTCTCATGGCAGCCCTGGGAAGTAGAGCTTGTAATCCACATTGACAGATGAGGAAACGAAGGTTTTTCAAGGGGAGATAAGTACTTCAAGTTTGTACTCCCAACAAGTAGCAAAGCAAGGTCTTAAACTCTGTACTTGGCCATCAACTCCAAGTTGTAGACCAATGTTGTTTCCTATTTCATCCTGACATGAAATTGTTAGCTTACTGCTATTGGGGTTTGGGTACCATATTGAAAACTGTTGAAGTTTAAGTAACTGTGGTACTTAAGAGAGCTCTATTTTACTCCCTGTCACAGCTTAGAGATTTTGTCCCTCATCCGACCCTCCAGGGCCAGAGCTGGGGAGAGAATAAGTTCCATGTGTACATTCATGTCACAAATATTCATTGAGAAAACCATGTGCCAGGTGCTAGATGTGGGATGGCCAGACAGCACCATTCTGAGCAGGGCAGCAGATCTTGAAAAAGGACCCTTGGCACCAGATCAGAGAGGAAACTAATAATGGCAGGCTGCATTTATTGAGCACTCACTATGAGCCAGCTTGCTCAAGTACTTTCTACGTACTAACTCATTGAACCCCATAAGGCTGATACTCTTACAACTCCTATTTTACAGATGAGATGACTCAAGCAGTTTAGAAAATTGTTCGAGGAACCCAGGTTAATAGTTGTTCTGTTCTGACACGTGCTACAGCATGGATAAATCTTAAAGACATTTTGCACAGGGGAAAAAGCCAGTAACAAAAGGAAAAATACTGTGTGATTCCACTTATATGAGGGACCTAGTGCAGTTAAATTCGTACAGACAGAAAGTAGAAAGGCTAGGAGTCGGAGGGGAGAAGGAAACGGGGAGTTATTGTTTAATAGGTTCAGAGTTCAGTTTGCAAAGATGACATCAGTGTGGAGGTGGATTGCAGAACAATGTGAATGTCCTTAAATTAGTGCCATTGAACTATATACCTAAAAATGGTTAAAATAGGCCGGGTGCGGTGACTCACACCTGTAATTCCAGCACTTTGGGAGGCCAAGACGGGTGGATCACGAGGTCAGGAGATCGAGACCATCCTGGCTACCACGGTGAAACCCCGTCTCTACTAAAAATACAAAAAATTAGCTCGGTGTGGTGGCGCCTGTAGTCCCAGCTACTTGGGAGGCTGAGGCAGAAGAATCACTTGCACCTGGGAGGCAGAGGTTGCAGTGAGCCGAGATCACACCACTGCACTCCACCCTGGGCAACAGAGCGAGACTCTGTCTCAAAAAAAAAAAAAGGTTAAAGTAGTAAGTTTTCATGTGCATCGTTCCCTTTAGTTTCTATTGAATTATTCATCTCTTTTATTTTATTTTATTATTATTATACTTTAAGTTTTAGGGTACATGTGCACAACGTGCAGGTTTGTTACATATGTTATTTGTCTTCCTTGACTACACATGGTGCATCTTTGAGGTCATAGACCATACATTTGTTTTTGTTTTTATTTTGTTTTTCTAACCCTGGCACCTCTTACAGATTCCTCGCACATAGCAGGACAGTTAATAAATAATTTTTGAATGAATGATTTTTTTAATAAATTGCATAAAATTAATGGCAAAAGGAAAAAAAATAGTAAGCTTTATGTTATGTATATTTTACAATAAAAAAGGTGAAAAATATAACTTTTTAAGTTGATCATTAAAATTCATAAGTTTTTTTTTTTTAAGGCTCTTGAATCCATTTTCTTAACCATCCCTGTGTTAGAAGCTGTATTAGTCAGTGTTCTCCAGAGAAACAGAACCCATAGGATGTGTATCTATACAGAGAGATAGTAAAGGGAACTGCCTACACAATTATGGAGTCACGCAAATCCACGATCCGCAGGGTGAGCTGGCAGGCTGGAGACCCAGGGAAGAGCCCATGTTACAGGTCAAGTCCAAAGCTGTCGGCTGGCACAATCCCTCTGCTGGCAGAAGTTGGTCTTTGTTCTATTAAAGGCTTCAGTGGGCTAGATGAAACCCACCCACATAATGAAGGGCAATCTGCTTTACTCGGAGTCCATGGATTTAAATGTTCATCTCATCCAAGAAAAACACACTCATAGAAACATTCAGAATAATGTTTGACCAATTAGCTGGACACCAAGGTCCAGCGAAATTGACACATAAAATTAACCAGCACAGGTGGTCAATTCCACCGTGCCACAGCTAAAGAGAGAATAGACCTGCAGTAAGCAAGGAACTGAACTGGTGGGATCAAGTCCAGGAATGCAGGTAAACTAGGGTCCGAAACCAGGGGCAAGCCCACAGCGAGCGGACTGATATGTGAAAGCAGGAGAGACTTTAAGCAGGCTGAGCCAAGGTGAGTGATGGCAGAGATAGTGCTGGCTTAGGATGATGTAAAAATGCAGGCCCTGGCTGCAAAGCCCATAGACTCCTGCCAGGTGAGGGGCAGCCTGTGCTAGGGACAGGCTGAGCAGGGCAGCCCAGGCCACTTCAAGGGATGATGAGGCGTTACACCAGCAGTGTGGAAAATCATCTTCCTTCTGAAGGGGAGGAACAGAGATCACTAGAAATTTTGTCCAGTTATTCAACCGTTCTACATGTCCAGCCTGCCTCAGGTCTGCATATGGGACTTGAATGGTATCAGATATACAAGCACCAGATCAGAATGTGCTTCTGGGATTATATTATGGAGCATTTGGAGCCTACAAGGACTTCCTGAGCTGCCATCAGGGTCCAGAAGACAAATTCAAGATGAAGGGTTCTGGCCAGGCATGGTGGCTAAAGCCTGTAATCCCAGCACTTTGGGAGGCCAAGGTGGGCAGATCGCCTGAGTTCAGGAGTTCAAGTCCAGCCTGACCAACATGGTGGAACCCCTTCTCTACCAAAAATATGAAAAAAAATTAGCTGGGCATGGTGGTGGGTGCCTGTAATCCCAGCTACTCAGTAGGCTGAAGCAGGAGAATCGCTTGAACCTGGAGGCAGAGGTTGCAATGAGCCGAGATCGCGCCACTGCACTCCAGCCTGGGTGACAGAGCAAGACTTCATCTCAAAAAAAAAAAAAAAAGATGAAAGTTTCCTAAGAGGGCAGCACACAGGCATGCTGGGGCCAGGTCAAAGGCAGAGACACCATGGGTGTCAGTGGCCAGGAGATGAAGCCAAAAGTTGGAAGGTGGAAGGAGCTATTGACTACAGCCAAGGGAAAGAACAGGCAGAGGAGGGAATGGGGGTAACAGGTGAGGGCTGATGCCAGGCAGGTTGGAACAGACAGGAAGGGACAAGGTGGTGAGACATGTAGGTTCAGGAACTAAGTCTGTAAGTGCAGAGGGTCCATCAGGGCCCTCTTCATTCTTTGGACCTGGGGCCTTGCCAGAAACATCCAGAATAAAGTCATCCAGGTCTTTGAAGGGAGTAGCTTCCCATGAGTTGATACCCATCTGCAACTGCAAGCCTCACCTCTAGGAAGGAGACAATGAGGCTTTTAGAGTACAGCATGCTGGCACAGACCCAAGAGATGTGGCATCTAGACCCGATATAACTTGGTCTTAGACTACCCATTCCCTCACCAGTAAAGCAGGGGTGATCCTAGCTCCCAGCAAACCTCAGAGTCATTTTCATAGACGCAAGTGAGAAAACAGGACTGAAAGTCCAGTGACATCTACAGTAAGTGGCCCTGAAAATGTTAAATACCAAAACTACAGCAGGGCAGAGGCCCATCCCTGCCACGAGGGAAGAAGAGAAACAATGTGTCTTCAGAAATATGCAAGGTCTGGAGTGGTGAGGAAAGGATGACTTACTATATTCTAACTGAAAACCGAAGACAAACAAAACCAGACGTTTGACGTCTGTTAAAATTCTGCTGCTATGAAGCCAGTGCCAGAAAGAACACAGAATTACAGCCAGGAGTTTACAAAGAGTCAAGGGACCATGCCCAGCCCTGGGCTACAGGACCACATGAGGTCTGGTAGGTAGAGCAGCAGAGGTCCCAAGACAGGGAATGTGGGTGATGGGTGGGAGTAGGTGGGAAGGGCAGATTTCCTACTCCCAAGCCATCTATTCACTGAATTTTCTCAGTCCATCCTGGCAAGTCCCATTTCCATCAGGCTCCATAAACCCTTCCCATTGCTCCTTGTCCCTCCCAGTCTGCTCAATCTATAAATAAAGTCAGGTTTCATTAAACAACAACAATAATAGATACCTGGAATTAAACAACTATCATGTTGGCCACCATCACTTCCTATGAACCCGACATCATGTTCCATGTTTTGTATGTATTATTTCATTGAATCTTCACAACTGTGCATTTCATGTATGCAGAACCTGAAGTTTTGAGAGATTAAATAACTTGTCTACAGTTATTTTGCCTCCTCTTTCCCAGGGCTGGAATTTGAACCTAGGTCTTTCTGATGCCAATATAAGCACATTAGCCCACAGCTCCCCTGATATGTTGAGGATTAGCAAGAGTGGGTCATAACTCTGCCTGTTAGAGAAATAATCTCAAGTATGATGGGAAAGAAAATGTCACTGGAAGGGGTTATGATGAGCTGGACAATGTAAGGTCACTTGAGGATTAGGGAATTGAAAGAATAACCTAAATCCACTGAGAATTTCCATGGGAAAAACATATAAATGAATTTAGTAGCAGTCCCCTGGGTGCCGGGCCAGCAGCTGTAAATAGCATTCCCCGAAGTCTAATTTCCCTATAATGGCTCTTGGTGTTAACAGTTGAGTGAACAATTGTAATAACAGGCAGGTTAATCTTCCCCATAATTTACACTTGGTGAACTGTGGAGCAGGAGGCAATAAGGGCTTTGCCGAAGCAGAGAAAATCCTGAGAAGGCATCTCAGCCTGTATTGTTCCTGGGAAAGGTGATTGTTTCCTTTGTGGCTCTGAGAGTACTGCAAAGAAAGCAGAGTACAAAGCTCTGTCGGGAATGATTGGTTGGGCCAATCCCACCCTTTCATTTTCAAGGCTTGCAGAGAGGCTTGGAGTGGGGTGTGATTGAAGCTATCAGTCACCTGCAGGCCTCCGCAAGCTTTGGAAATAGACTCGGGTTTGAAGATTGGTCCTCCTGTGCAACCACAGTCAGGTTACTAGGACTAGAAGTTTCCAGGGCGTAGTTCCCATTCTGCAAGCCTTTTGGTAAAGGAATTTATTAAGGAGACTAAAAACATGATCCAGTTAAGCATTTTTTTAATGTATTCTGGAGAAAAAAAAATACTGGCTAAATTTAGGAGCTGGCTACAGGCCCTTAAAATGCCTGAGGATCAGGCTGAGTTTTTCCTTCTTATTCGTTTTGTTTCTAACAATAGCTAGGAGGCAACCTCATGGTGTAATGAACTTCATAGTTGGACAGAATGCTTTCAAATCCCATCTCCTCACCCAAGTTCTGAGAACTCTGCAAGACAGTTAAATCTCTCTGAGCCTCAGTTTCTTCGTTTGTAAAAAAAAAAAAAAGGGACATTCATGTTTTGATTGTTCTTGAACAACTCTGGAAACCTGTGAAGTATACACTGGCTGACCAGTAAGTGCAAATTGTATGTAAGGAGGTTCCAAGAAGGTGAATCACCCACCTCCCAGTGCCCACATCTCCACCCAGTTCTGTTGTTCTCTGCTGAAACTCAAATATAGAGCTTAAATATCATCTTATTGTGAAATATAGCATATATACAGAAAGATATATAAAAGAAAAATGTACAGCAGAAATAGAATGTAGAGGGCAGTGATTTGTCACAAAGAAGCACCTGTGAGATCAATATCCAGGTGGAAGTCTAGGTCAGGGGTCAGCAAACTTTTTCTCTAGAGAGCAGAAGAGTAAATATTTTACTTAGCTGATTTGATCCCTTCAGCAACTACCTAACTCTGCTGTGTTAGTCTATTCAGGCAGCTGTAACAAAATACCATAAACTGTGTGGCCTATAAACAATAAAAATATACTTCTTACAGTTCTGGAGGCTGGGAAGTCCAAGATCAAAGTGCCAGCTGACTCAGATTCCATGTCTGGTAAGGGCCTGTTTCCTGGTTTCTGGCCTATAAGGTTCCCTCTCACTGTGTCCTCACATGGTAGAAGGGGCAAGCTAGCTCTCTGGGGCCCCTTTTATAAGGATACTAATTCCATTTATGAGAGCTCCACCTTCATGATCTCATCACTTCCCAAAGGCCTCCTAATATCATCACATTGGTGATTAGGTTTCAACGTATGAATTTGGTAGGAAAGGCACAAACACTCAGGTTACAGCATCTGTGTCTGCTATTGCATTGTGAAAGCAGCCATAGACAATATTAAACAAATGTGCTTGCATTGTTCCAATAAAACTTTATTTACAAAAATAGGTACCAGATGTAATTTGCCAACTCCTGATTTAGATGATGATCAACACCCAGAAGCCACCTCATGTTTTCTCCTTAACAAGGGCAACATTATCCTGATTTTTATGGCAATTACTTCTATATTTTTCTTTACAGCTTTACTACCTAAACATACATTCCTAAGCACTAACTTTTTGCCTAGTTTTTGCACTTAATATAAATCAAGTCATACAGTATTTACTTTTTTGAATCTGGCTTTTTCACCAGACATAACTAGCATATGGCTCTAGATTATTCAACTTTACAAGTGATGCACATGCACATTGCTTCCAGTTTGGGGCCATGGTCAATACGCAGCTATGAATATTTTTATACAAATCTCATAGTACACGTGTACATGAATTTCCATGGGTATAAATCTAAGAAGTTTTGGAAATTCCAAGAAATTTGGGATCATAGAGTATGTATATGTTCAACTTCAGAAGATTCTGACAACTCTTTCCCATATAAATCGTGTGAACTTGCATATCCACCACCAATGCATGATGCCAAGGAAACAACATAATTTTTCCTCAGCCCTTATAAATGTATTGTTGAGACAGACTCCTGTTACTAAAGACAGATTAACAAGAGAAAAAACAGACAAGTGTATAAATGCAAACAGTGTGCATTACATAAGAGAAACTTCAATGAAAGATACCTCAAAGCAGTGACTTGAAACTCTGGCTTATTTAACATCTTCAACAAAGAATAATAAATTTTAGAGAAGTGACAAGACAAAGCAAAGAAGTTTTAAGCTTCCAGAGGTAGCTATGAGTAGAATATGGGAATAAACTAATGGAGTAAAGGTTATTTGTAGATTCCTCTGGTGCCATCTCTGAGCTAATAGCAGTCGTCTCCAGTAAAGGATAATTTATATCATGTCTTTAGGCAGTAGGGGCAGAGGAGAGAATAGAAAGAGCTCTTCCTCCCTTTGCTACTTCTTAATTGCCTTCAGTTCAAAAATATTTATTTCAAAGAGGTAGATTTTGGAATGATGCATTCTGGTTTCCTTCAGTGAGAAGAGTGCCAACTGTTGCACCTCTACTCCAGAGCTACATAGGACTTGGTATTACCAGACTTCTGTAGCTTATCCATTCTGGTGAGTACATTGGTAACTCATGGTTTTAATTTACATTCCTCAATTAGTAATGGGCCCAACACCTTTCCATGTGTTCGCTGGTCATTTAGATCTCTTCATTTGTGAAGTGCTTATTCAAGTTGTCTGCCAATGTTTTCTATTTGGCTGTTTGACTTTTCCTTATTGATTTTTAGAAGTTCTTTTTGTTTTCTGAGTATGAGCTCTTTGTTGACTATATGTGTAGCAAATCTTTTCTCCCACTGTCAGCTTACTTTTCATCAAGTCATTGGAAGAACAGAGAGATTCTTGGTTTCAAGGTGATAAGCATCTATTTTCCATCATAGTTAGCACTTTTTTGATATCCTGCCTAAAAAAAATCTTTTCATACCCCAAAGTTATGAAGATCTTCAGGTTTCTAAGTTGCATTTCTCTAGGATATTATTCATCTAATCTAAATCTAGGTTGTGTTATTAATAATATGCCATTAGTATCATCTTATTATTTTTAGTATTGGCAGAATCTCTAGCAAAGTTGACTTTTCATCCCTGACATTGGATATATATGTGTCTTCTCCCTTTTCTTCTTTTTTCATGAAATCTTTTAATTTTTATAATTTATTTTTGTTATCCAGCCCAAAATGTCATCTTTTCATAAAATCTTGGTGGAGGTGCACCCCAGGGATGATCTGGCCTCAGTCAAGAGCCAATTTTGTAGTGAGCCAAGATCGCACCACTGCACTCCAGCCTAGGCGACTGAACAAGACTCCGTCTCAAAAAAAACACTGATTTTTCCTGTAGCTATGCTGACCACAGCAGGTCACTAAAAGCTGATTGTCAATGGAGGAAACAGTGGCTGCTTGTATCCTAGGTCTTCTGATGGAAGCAGCAGTTCCACAATCACCAAAGGTATTGTTCACAACACACCTCAGCAACATGGGTCCATGAGAATGTACGTTTTAGAACTTATCCATTGGAAGGATATATTTAATACATATCAGAAATTCATCAAATTACTGGCCACTTACAACATATAGAAGTGGACTGTTTCTATAGAAAGGGCTTACAATCTGAGCTAACCTTTTACAATGGCAAATAGTATTACAGTGATATTGTAAACAAACAACTCAAATATGGAAAAAATGTAGTACAATACATAATTATTGAAGACCTCTCTTTTAGGTAAGATTTTCAGAAAACCCAGGGACAGATTTGATATCACAGAATGGTCCATAGCATCCAAAAATATCTTTTTATTGGACAGTAAAATAATATTTGTTGGAAACTAAAAACTGAGATAAAGGGCAGGCCTTTGGGAATGGTAAAGCTTTAATTTCTCCAGTCTTCTTCCAAATCAACTTATTATTAGGGTTCTCATAACACAGGAGGAGGTGGTAGCTTTCTACAGGAGCGCACTGGGATTGATTTTGGTTATATTCCCAGTCAGGGCAATGCCCCTGGGTCTCAAAACCCATTTCACTTTGAGCTCAGGCTTGTGGTGAGGAAGTGTGTCGCAGATTTTATCTACTAATTCAGGTATTAGTGGTGCTGGTTCCGAGAGTGGTGGCAGGTGCTCAAAGGACTCAGGAACCTGGGCTGCATTTTGTGCCAATGAGGTTGTTTCTTTTGAGTTTAAAATAGTTTTCAAAGGTACTCCAGGGTGGATACTGGACTTTCTGTATTGCAGTTGGATAGGCCTTCTTTTGTCAAATCAATTGTAGAATCAAGTTTCCTCTGTACAGCCATAACTTCAGCATTGGGAGAATTGCTGGAATTTCCTGATGTAATTTTTCTGATTATCTGTTGGATTTGATGTAACCGGAGTTGTCAAATTAGGACTTTTCACAGAAATCAACATAAGATCATCATTGTTACTTTCAGAACAGACTCATTTTGATCTGGTGACAAATTAATTTTTTTACTTCCTTTTTCTGAAGGGTTAGGAGGCTCATAATTCACAGAAGACCTTCTTTAAACTGGACTATTAACTGACTCCAGATTCTTTCTTTTCTTTTTTTTTTTTTTTTGAGACAGAGTCTTGCTCTGTCACCCAGGCTGGAGTACAGTGTTGTGACCTCAGCTCACTGCAACCTCCGCCTCCCAGGTTCAAGTGATTCCCCCACCTCAGCCTCCCAAGTAGCTGGAATTACAGGCACCCACCACCGTGCTTGGCCAATTTTCATATTTTTAGTAGAGACAGGGTTTCACCATATTGGCCAGGCTGGTCTTGAACTCTTGACCTCAAGAGATCCTCCCACCTTGGCCTCCCAAAGTGCTGGGATTATAGGCGTGAGCCACCGTGCCTGGCCCTGACTCCAGATTCTTATCCAAATTCATAATCTCTGAATTTGCAACCTTACAGGCTCCATTACTGGATAACATGTTTGGTTCCAAACAATTCCTTTGAGAGAATAATACTGTTTTAATATGTCTTTGGAGTTTTGCTATTTTGGCGAAGAGTTCATCAGCTATTCCTTCATGTTTATTCCTGCACTCTATCTTCCCAGTGCGTTTGTTCAATTCTTTCAGTTTGTTGTCAAATAGTTCGCAATTTATACTATGATCAAATGTCTGACCTGTTCCAGGAACGCTGTTTGCCTTTCCAAACCTACACAAATATTTTCATTAATTTGCTCTGAAGTTTTCATGCATTTAATATTTTCTTTGTTTTCTGAAAACATCCTCGTCTTTTGATAATGGCTGTTGTTATCAGTGTCAAGTGATGACTGCCAAGTTGAATCTGCACTTTCACAATCTGAAATGCTGGAAGGACAGGTTCTACTAGATTCTTCAGTTTTCAAAATGTCATCAGCACAGTTGTTACAAGTGACTGAATTCACCAAGTTAGGTGTTTTCTCAACAGGCACAAAACTTGAGTCTTCTGAACTTAAAATGTTGTCACTTTTTCTTTGATAAAAGGCAGATGTGATTCTGAATTGGAGTTTGTTTCTAAATGGAAAACCATCTGGTCAGTTCTCTTATTATCCACAGTACCGGTTGCTGTAGACTTTGGCATCTGAACACCACAACTCAATAAACTCGGTGGACAGAAACTGGACTTCAGACTACAAGCCCCTTTGTGCTCAAAAAGGGATCCTGTTACATTCGTCTAATATTCAAAATGGTTTTCAGAATGGTCTTTGGAAGTGTTCAGTAAATCTTTTGCCTCTTGTATAAAGACTCTGCTTGGGGAATCTGTTGTTTTACTTGGCTTTTGGTATGGACAAACAACCTGTTCCAATTTTGTTTCTGAATGAATGATTTCTTCTACTGGTTTTCTGCAATTCTGAGAGAATACTTTACTTTTCTCTGGTAACAAATTTTTATTAGAGTCCAATGAGGAAGCACCATTTTCAGAATGTCTACATTTGCTAGTTATGACACTAGGACTGAAATTCTGATTACCGCTTGGAACATTACTCCCAGTTGCTGCTGCTTTCAGTGCTTCAACATGCCTTGACTTATTCGGAATCTCCACTTGCTTCCAGCAACCTGGGGGCATTGTTTTTTTTTTGTTTGTTTGTTTGTTTGTTTTTGGCTTTTAATGTCTTCCCTTTATTTCTATCCGGGCTTGCCATCTTTCATATCCAGCAATGGATCCAAACCAAAAAGAAATCCCTGATTTACCGATATACACCAGTTCTTAAAAAAACACAAATCACTTCCAATAAGGCACTGGCTCATGTATTTCCATTGAAGCAGAAGTCAATCTTAGGATGTAGTCTGTACATGTCTGCAGATAAGATTCATAAGTGCTGAATTCAGTGTAATTAGTCCTTCATTCAGATGCTTAATTGTTGCATTTTCAATTGCTTTCCTGTGATATAACTTATCTTTATCTTGAATCGCCTTCCCCATTAGTTTTGCAAATAGTTATGTTGCAGGTCATTTACTGGCTAGAGCGGCGCCACTCCAGCCACCCGATCCCCACCTTTTCTTCTTAATCCCAATAGAGGTATATCAAGGATGTTTGTCTTTTAAAAGGACTAACTTTGGGTTTGTTGATACTCTCCATTGTATTTTTGTTTCATTAATTTCTGCTTACGTTTATCATTAATTTCCTTCTACTTCATTTGCTATTAATGTGCTGTTATTTTTCTAGCTTCTTGAGAAACGTGCCTGAGTCAATGATTTTTTTAGTCTTTCTTCTTTACTGTGCACACACACGTCACACACACATATTTTGATATTTTTATTATTATTCAGCTTAAATATTCTACTGTCCTGTGTGACTTCTTCTTTGACTTATGGGTTATGCTGAAATATATTTCTAAATTTTTAAACATATGAAAAATGTATAATTATGTCTTTGTTATTGATTTCAGGTTTATTGTATAATTGACAGGGAACATTCTCTGTATGATTTCAGTTCTCTGAAATTTGTTGAGATTTGTTTTATGACCCTGCATAAGGTCAATTAGAATATAAATATTTCATGTATACTTGAAAAGAAAAAAATGCATACTCTTAATTTGTTGGGTGGAGTATTTAAAAATATTTATGAGGTCGTTTGCTAATTATGCTATTTAAATGTCTCTATTCCCTTTTTCGCCTATCAAATATCAAGACCAATGTGTCTATCTTCAAGATATTTGTCTATCTTCAAGAGACTCACCTAACACAGAAGGATTCATATAAACTCAAGGTAAAAGGGTAGAAAAAAGTATTTCATGTAAATGGAAACCAAAAACAAGCAGGAGTAGCTATTCTTCTGTCAGACAAAACAGACTTCAAAACAACAACAGTGAAAAAAGACAAAGATGGTCACTATATAATGATAAAAGGATCAATTTAATAAGAAGATATTACAATCCTAAATGTATATGCACCAAACACTGGAGCTCCTAGATTGATAAAACAATTACTACTAGACGTAAGAAATGAGATAAACAGCAAAACAATAATATGGGAGACCTCAATACACCACTGACAGCACTAAACAGATCTTTGAGACAGAAAGGCAACAGAAAACAATGGACTGAAATGACACATTAGAACAAATGGGCTTAATGAATATTTACAGAACACTCTACCTAAGATCTGTAGAATATATATTTTTCTTATCAGCACATGAAACATTCTCCAAGACAGAACATATGATAGGCCATAAAACAAGTCTCAATAAATTTTTTAAAAATCAAAATTAATCGAGTATCTTTTCAGATCACAATGGAATAAAACTGGAAACCAACTTCAAAAGGAACCCTTAAAACTATAAAAATACATGAAAATTAAATAATCTGCTCCTGAATGATATCTAGATTAACAATAAAATCAAGATGAAAATTTAAAAAAAATTTTAAACTAATGATAATAATGAGATAAGTTATTAAAACCTCTGAGATACAGCAAAAGCAGCGCTAAGAGGAAAGTTTATAGTGCTAAATGCCTATATCAAAAAGTCTGAAAGAGTACAAATTGACAACCTGTTTTCACACCTCAAGGAACTGGAGAAACAAGAATAAACTAAACCCAAAGCTAGAAGAAGAAAAGAAATAACAAAAATTAGAGCAGAACTAAATGAAATTTAAACAAAAAAATTCAAAAGATTAATGAAACAAAAAGCTGGTTCTTTGAAAAAATAAATAAAATCAATAGACCACTAGCTAGGTTGACCAAGAAAAGAAGACAGAAGATCCAAATAAGCTCAATTAGAAATGAAACTGGAGACATTGCAACTGATACCACAGAAATACAAAAGATCATTTGAGACTACTATGAACATCTTCATGTGCACAAACTAAAAAACCTAGAGGAAATGGACAAATTCCTGGGAACATACAACCCTCCTAGATTAAATCTGGAAGAAATAGAAACCTTGAATAGACCAATTACAAGCAGCGAGATTGAATCAGTAATTTTAAAATTGCCAACAACAAAAAAAAGCCCAGGACAGTTGGATTCACAGGTGAATTCTACCAGACATTCAAAGAAGAAGTAGTACCAATTCTACTGAAACTATTCCAGAAATTTCTATTGAGCAAGGAAGAATTCTCCCTAAATCATTCTATAAAGCTAGTATCACCCTGATACCAAAATTAGGAAAGGACACAACAAAAAAAGAAAACTACAAACCAATTTCCCTGATAAATGCAAAAATCCTCAACAAAATATTAGCTAACTGAATCCAACAACATATCAAAAAGATAATTAATCATGATCAAATGGGTTCTATCCCAGGGATGCAGAGATGGTTTAACATACACAAGTCAATAAATGTGATACATCTCACAAACAGAATTAAAAACAAAAACTATATGATCATCTCAATAGATACAGAAAAATCATTCGGCAAAATCCAGCACCTTTTTATGAAAAAAACTCTCAACAAACTATGCATAGGAAGAACTTACCTCAAAATTTTAAAAGCCATATATGACAAACCCACAGCCAACATCATACTAAATCAGTTAAAGTTTAAAGCATTCCTCCTGAGAACAGGAACAAGACAAGGGTGTCCGCTTTCACTACTCTTATTCAACAGAGTTCTGGAAGTCCTAGCCAGAGCAATTAGGCAAGAGAAAGAAGTAAAGGGCATCTGAAGTTTGAAAAAGAGGAAATCAAACTATTGCTGTTTGCAGATTATACAACTGTATACCTAAAAAATCCTAAAGACTCCTCCAAAGGACTCTCAGATTTGATAAATGAATTCAGGAAAGTCTCAGGTTACAAAATCAATGTACTCAAAACAGTAGCACTGCTATATACCAACAATGACCAAGCTGAGACTCAAATCAAGAACTCAATCCCTTTTACAACAGCTGCAAGAAAAATAAAATACCTAGGAATATACTTAACCAGAGGTGAAAGATCTCTATGAGAAGAACTGCAAAACACTGCTGAAAGAAATCATAGATGACACAAACAAGTGGAAACACATCTCATGCTCATGGATTGGAAGAATCAATATTGTGAAAATGACTCTACTGCCCAAAGCAAACTATAGATTCAATGCAATTCCCATCAAAATACCAACATCATTTTTCACAGAATTAGAAAAAATAATTCCAAAATTCATGTAGAACCAAAAAGAGCCCAAATAGCCAAAGCAATCCTAAGCAAAAAGAACAAACCTGGAGGCATCACATTACTGGACTTCAAATTATACTAAACGGCTATAGTTACGAAAACAACAGAGTACTGGCATAAAAGTAGGCACATAGACCAATGGAACAGAATAGAGAACTGAGAAATAAAGCCTAATACATACAGCCAACTCATCTTTGACAGAACATTAAAAATTATAAATTACGGAATGGATACACTAATAAATGATACTGGGAAAGCTGGCAAGCCACAGGTAGAGGAATGAAACTGGATCCCTATCTCTCACCATATACAAAAATCAACTCAAGATGGATCAAAGACGTAAATATGAGACCTGAAATCATAAAAATTCTACAAGACAACATTGGGAAAACTCTTTTAGACATCAGCCTAGGCAAAGAATTCATGACTATGATCCCAAAAGTGAACGCAACAAAAACAAAAATAAATAAATAAATGGGACCTAATTAAACTAAAAGACTTCTGCACAGCAAAAGAAATCATCAACAGAGTAAACAGACAAACCACAGATTGGGAGAAAATATTTGCAAACTATGCATCCAACAAAGGACTAGTATCCAGAATCTACAAGGAACTCAAATCACAAAGAAAAAAAAAACACATAATTCCATTAAAAAGTAGACAAAGGACATGAATAGCCATTTCTCAAAATAAGATATACAAATGGCCAAAAAACAAGAAAAAATGCTCAACTTCCCTAATCATCAGGAAAAGGCAAATTAAAACTGTAGTGAGATACCACCTTACTCCTGCAAGAATGGTCATTATTAAAAAGTCAAAAAATAATAGATGTTGGCATTGATGTGGGGAAAGGGAACACTTATACACTGCTGGTGGGGATGTAAATTAATACAACCTCTATCAAAAACAGTATGGATATTCCTTAAAGAGCTAAAAGTAGATCTACCATTCAATCCAGCAATCCCACTACTGGGTATCTACCCAAAGGAAAAGAAGTCATTATTATGAAAAAGACACTCATACACATTTGTTTATAGCAGCACAATTCACAATGACAAAGATGTGGAACCAATCTAGGTGCCCAATGACTAATGAATAAAGAAAATGTGGTATATTTACACTGTGGAATGCTACCTAGCCATTAAAAAGAATAAAATAGGCCGGGCACGGTGGCTTATGCCTATAATCCCAGCACTTTGGGAGGCCAAGGCGGGCAGATCACAAGGTCAAGAGATCAAGACCATCCTGGCTAACATGGTGAAACCTTGTTTCTACTAAAAATACAAAAATTAGCTGGGCGTGGTGGCGTGTGTCTTTAGTCCCAGCTACTCAGGAGACTGAGGCAGGAAAATCACTTGAACCCAGGAGGCAGAGGTTGCAGGGAGCCAAGATCGTGCCACTGCACTCCAGCCTGATGACAGAGCCAGACTCCATCTCAAAAATAAATAAATAAATAAACAAATAAAATAAAATAATGTCTTTTATAACAACTAGGATGGAGCTGGAGGCCATTATTCTATGTGAAATAACACAGGAGTGGAAAACCAAAAACCATGTGTTTTCACTTATAAGTGGGAGCTAAGCTATGAGTACACAAAGGCATAAGAAGTGACATAATGGACTTTAGAGACTTAGAAGGGGAAGAGTGGGAGGGTGGCTAGGGACAAAAAAAAAAAGTATGCATTAGGTACAATGTACACTACTCAGGTGATGGGTGCACTAAAACCTCAGAATTCACCACTATATAATTCATCCATGTAAAAAAACCACTTGTACCCCAAAAGCTATTGAAATACAAACACAAAACAAAGAAATAAAGAAATGTGCTGTTTTTAGAAGTACTGTGAGGTGCTCTGTTCCTTAAACACTACTGTGTTGTCATTCTTTCTTTTATAAACTGGAATGTGTTTGAATGTCAATTCAATTAGTAAATGTATAAGTGCTGTCTTCATAAACCATGCTTTGACATTTAATATGCCAAACATGACCATTTTATGAGCAAACCAAGTTATCCATAATACATTTTTATGTTCTGCAGCTATCAAGATGGCTTCAGATTTATAGAGTGCTAAAAATGTAACTATATCATAAATATCAATTTTCTCTAAAATTGTCTTTTTTAAATAAAACAGAAAAAATGATATTTCTGACAATGCCTCTGTTCCAATAGATCTAAAATTCTTGAAAAATTGAAATTCCTCAAATATTGAGGGTTCTTGTGCAGCTCTGTACAATCACACATAGCAAAATGTGTCTTCAATTGTGCACTTTTCTGGGAAGCTTGTGGAGTCATCCATATATGCATGGGATTGGGGAAGATAAGCCCACTAACAAATTTTAACTAGCTCTACAGAGCAGTTCTGAGACAAGACCTTGCTGTTGATGAGATGAGGCAGTCTGAGAGTCTGGGCCTCCCTGTGGTCATGCTGGAGCTCTGAGGGAGAAGTAATTATTTTACCATGTAGGGAGGAATAGAGGGATCTGTGGGTGGGAGATGGCTGAAAGCTCACACTCTGCAAATCTCTTTCATCCTCTATGCCAGGACTGTGGATGAGAACAGACATTTCAGGTCCTGAAAGCCTTCCCTGGTCCCTTAGAAATCCAAACTGAGTGAGAGGTTGACAGGAGCTTCTGAAAACTTGTAGTATCTCTGAATGAGAGGCACCAATGGGCCAGACAGGGAAGGACAGAAAACATTCTTTAAGGGCAAGAAAGAGGACAGGCAATGCTGGATTCAAGAGCAGTTAATGGCTCAGGCAGTCACACCTCAAACACAGTGAATGGGTTTGGAGTGGTGGGGAGGAGGTAGAGCAATGACAGAAATCAGTGAGATCAGTGAGATCAAATGGAAAGCCAAAAATGAACTCAAGTGCATATGGGAATTTAGCTCACAGCAGAGGTCGTTTTTCAAGTGAGTGAGCGAACTGATTATTCAATAAACTATATTGGTACAAAACACTAACACTGGGCCAAAATGAAGTCAGGTTTATACCATGCAGAAAAATATGTATCAGATGAGTTCAAGATTTAAATGTGAATGTGTTTTATAAAAAAAGCATAAATGATTACCAAGGTGATAGATACATTAATTAGTTCGGTTGTGGCAATCATTTCACAAGTATATGTTGTATATGTGTATCAGAACATCACATCGTACACCTCAAATATATAATTTTTATTTGTCAGTTGGACCTGAATAAAGCTGGGGAAAATAACCATTAAAAAATGCAGGAAAAGATGACAGTATATGGGCACGTTTATAAAACTTTGTTATCCAAAACCTACATAAGTGAACAAACCTACATAAGTGAACAAACCCACGTAAGTGAAGTAAATAGCAAATATACCATCAACATTGAAACTGTAAGGATCTCAGTCTCACACCGCAAAGAACTATTATCCTGCAACTGAAATTAAAATTATTTGACTCTAGGAGTTGACAAAGAGAATGCAAAACACGACCATGAATACTAAAAGGAAAAAATTATTTAAAATCTTACTGATACCCACCCTACCACACAAATGGGAGTAAGAGGAACCAGGGCTAAAATGGGGCCGAGGAAAAATATGGAATATCCCACAGAAAACTACCTTTCCCCAGCGCAAATAACTTCCTGAGCACAGCATGAGAGCGAAACAAGAGAAGATGCCCCTAAGGATAAGGCAAGAGGCCTAGTTGGGTGGGAGGAAAAATAACAAGCCTTTTCAAACCAAAAGCCAGGAATCTCTAAGATTTTATGCAAAGATGACTAGCTCACTCCAAAATAGAAGAACATAGCACGGGACAGAATCTGGCCTCAAGTCAGCACGGTTACCCAGAGCAATGAATCCTTGTAAGCCTTTAAGTGTTGTAACTAAAGCTAACATAATTACAAAATACAAGGTGAAATGTGTAATTCTTGACATAAAAGGCACGTTAGAAAAAGGTATGTATTATAAGCTGAAACAAAAATCCCAGATTATACCAACAAAATCTTACAAGTGGGGATGCGTGAGGAAGTATGTGTACTAATTTTTTTATATTTCATGGGAGATGGGGCTGTCTGCAGATATTGTTTAATCTATAAAGTTGATAATCTAAGACTAACAGCACAGTCATGTGTCACTTAACAGGGATATGTTCTGAGAAATGTGTTGTTAGGGGATGTCATCATTGTGTGAGCATCACAGAGTGTACTTTCCCTAAACCTAGATGATATAGCCTACTTCACACCTAGGCTATACAGTAGCCTAGTGCTCCCAGGCTACAAACCTGTACAGCATGTTACTGTACTGAATACTATAGGCAATTGGAATGCAATAGTAAGCATTTGTGTATTTAAACATACGAAAGGTACAGTAAGAATACAGTATAAAAGATTTTTTTAAATGGTACCACCTGTATAGGGCACTTACCATGAATAGGGCTTGCAGGACAGGAAGCTGCTCTGAATGAATCAGTGAGTAGTGAGGGGATGTGAAGGCCTAGGACATTACTCTACACTACTGTAGACTTTCTTAACACTGTATACTTAGGCTACACTACATTTATTTTTTAAATAAAGTAATTGAGCTACAGTGTTACAACAGCTATAGTGTCACTAGGTGATAGGAATTTTTCAGTTCCATTGTAATCTTATGGAACCACCACTGTATATGCAGCCTACCACTGACTGAAATATCATTATAAGGAACATGGAACATGGCTATTATGTTTAATTATGTTAAGTATATATATGCAGACTTACCAAGTAGTAGAGCTGAATACCATCCAAATTAATGAAGCAGAAAAGATAAAAAAGCAAACAAACATGCAACAATAGAATACTAGAAAATAGCAAGAAAGAATTAGAAAAAAGCAGAAAATAGAAATTAGATGACAGATAAAAACTAAACACATCTATTACAACAGTAAATGTTAACATGAAAAGTTAACCTAATGCACAAAAAGAATTCTCAGATTAGATTTAATATGAACTAAATCTAGCCGTAAATGCTCTATAGAAAAACAACACAACTTTTACTAGATAGCTTTCATTTGCTTTCCAGATCTACTCTGTTACACTCCACAGCTTTGTGAACCAGGAGGCCAACCAATACCAGTGTATTCCCACATGGCCTTGCCTCCAGCTTCCAGCTGGGTTTGGTCATAGGAAGCACCAGCCTGAGGTCTGAGAGAGGGAGGGAGGGAAGGAGGGAGGAGAGTGAGTGGGGCATTATCTCCCTGGCTCCCTTGTGCAGAATCACCACAGTGGGCTGCCTCCCGCCTCCAAGGGCCACAGCTGCCGTTAGGCAGCACCTTCTCTTCAGGCTCTGTCAGGCAAAGAACGGGTGGTAATGTTGCCCAATGGTTAAGTCCAAGGGTGCTATGCTGTCCCTGTGGTTTCTCCACACCCTTGCTCACACCTCTCTAAACAGTCCCTTTATTAAATTGTCGTCAAGTTACCTAATTTGAGCATGGCATCTGTTTCCTGCCAGGACCTTGACTTATACACACCCAAACAAAATTACTCATAAAGCTGAAAGTAAAAGAATAGGAAAGGAATACTAGGAAAATTTAAAAACAAAAACAAAAAGTCAGGGTTTGTCTTCCTCAGAAAATGCTGAGTTCAAAAAAAGGTTATTAAATGGGATTTAAAAGATCACATTATACTGATGAAGGGTAAGATCCACATTGACATAAAATTATCTTGAAGCTATATGTGGTAAATTACACAGAATTAAAACATACGAAGCCAAAAAATTACCGGAAATGCAAAGTAAAAGGAGGCCAAATTCCAATAGCAATGAGATATTTTAATACAGCTTTCTCAGTCTTTAAAGATCAAGTTAAACATTAGTGGGAAAATTAGTAAAATCTGAACAAACTCTGCGATTTAGATAACAGAATTGTACCCATGTTAAGTTCTTAGTTTTTTTCATATATACTGCAGTTATGCTGATTAACATTCAGGAAAGGTAGGCAAAGGGGGAACTATCTGTACTAGGTAAGTGTGGGGAAATTGTACTATTTTTGCAAACTTTTCTTTAAATCTAAAGTTATTCCAAAATAGAACATTTAGAAAAATACCAAGTTAATAAAAGATAGAAATATATAAAATCTGAATGATGTAATTAACAATATTGACCCAAGAACAGAAACTACTCTTTTCTTCTCATGTAGTCATAAAATGCAAACATTCTCTCTACCTTAAACAAAAATAAACTCAAAAATTCTAAAAAGTAAAAGCATCAGACCACATTATTAACCACAATCCAAAATTAAGTAGAAACAAACCGAAATCCTTGACCATTTTTAAACTTTAAAACTTTCTCTAAGACCCTACATAACTCCTAAGTTTAAGAGGAAACTAAAACTACAATTGCAGGAAGTAGCAGCTAATGCTGGTTGCATTTTCAATAACCATTTTTTCTTTCTTCCTTTCTTATTTCAAATTTTACCTGATTTTTAAAAATATTCCCTCTTCTCCAAGAAGCTATCTGTTTCAGGTGAGGTAGGTTCCACTCCTGCTTCTAGGGAGTAGAATCTTGTTTGGTCTGAATCAAATCATAGCAGTCTCACTCCTACCACTAGTGATCAGAAATGGTCACATGAAACATCCTGACAAATGAACTTTGAAGGAAAGTCAGATGAAAGTCTTCTTGCAAAAGGTTTACTTCAATGCTAAAAAGAAACTGTCCCCTTTCTGCGTCTGAAAATTGTTATGGGCATGTAACACTCAAAGCTGCACCTTACCACCATGAAGGAAACTTACTTAAGAACAATCCCCATATAATAAAGATGGCAGAACAGAATGATCAGAATAATGTGGGTCATTGATGGTATCATTGAACTGCTGAATAAACCAGCCCTGAAACCCTCCTACCTCAAACTTCTTAGGAAAAAAAACTCTTCAAGGCAATTGTCAGTTTTCTGTTATTTGCTACAGAAAGAATCCTAACTGATGTATAAAATATCTGGAATGTAATAAAAAAAGAAAATAATTATATATTCAACCCTGTAGGGTCCAGCCAAAGCATTATTCAGAGGAAAAGTCATTCCCTTTCATCTCCTTCATTCCCAATATATATACTCTCTCTAATACATTAGGCATTTAAATCAGGAAGCTGGAGAAAAGAAAGGCAATATAATGTCAAGGAAAGTAGAAAAAATAATTTAAAAATTCAATGTTTTTTCTGTTGCCAACTTAACTCTGCATATAGGCCTACAACCTCCTTTAAAGTAGAGCATTTTCTCCTTCTCAGCTTCTCTATCATCTCTTAAGTTCAGCTTCAGATTTTGTCGCCCTTCTCATAGTGCCAAGGCAGGGAGGGTAAATAGCAAGCCACTTAGCTTCCTACTACTTCTAGGAAGGTAAGCACTTACCAGGTCACTGCTATATCTTGCTCGTCAAACCAGTCTATCTGGCTCAGATAATCAAGAGCTGACTGTGATGCTAAAGTTCTTGATATACAGGAAGGTAGGATCTCAGCTCAAATACTGTAAAACAAGAGCATCAGATGGCACAGATGGGACTCTCTAGAATGGAGTAAGAGAAACACATGCCAAGCCAAAACAAACATATCCCCATAACTTCTCTGATAAGGATGTTCATCTGTTCCTTAGTGAGGAACCAGTAGATGTTTTCCTCAGAACACTTTCTAGGTCATTTATAATTGGCTGCATATATTTTTGCTGAGGTTAAGGTAGAATGAACTATATCTAATTCTCATTCTAGAGCATGAATTCAGAAATTCTCCTGAAATCCTTTTGTCAATCTATTTAGATCTTACATTAAAATGCTATTTAATTAAAGACATATGTTTGGACTTGGAAAGCCAAATCTCACTATAATAAACAATGTTCTGATCACCAAATGGGCAAAAACAAATAAGCAGATCCGCTACATCATTATCATCATCATCATCACCACAACAATAATAATAGTAGATAACCCTTACTGGGCACATAAACCCTTATTTGTCATATGACAGAAACTACACTAAGCATTTCACATGCATCACTTCATTTAATTCTGAAAGATGAGGAAGTAGAAAGTGGAATTCAAACTCAAGTTTGTCTGCTGCCAAAACCCACATTTAACCATAACAATAAAGTAACCAAACCAGGCTTTTCTTTTTTCTATCTGATGCTGCTAATATTACACTTTCACAGTGGTTCTACATTCATACTCGTAACAAGCCAGTGAAGGAAGAATTATCCCCATCTTACAGATGAGCCTCAAAGATATGAATAATATTCACAGATCATGTACTGATTAAGTGGTAGAACCAGTACATGGTCTTCCTTCCTTATCCTCTAAAGCCCAGGCTTTTTCCATGCAGTATCTTGTCATGCAAGCCATTCCTCACTTGACTATCAGGTGAACAAGGAAGGTAAGAAATTGTCCCCTGGGATCAACATGGAACTTTTCCCTCTCTGCCTCTTTTTCGCATCCCTGGAAACAAAGCAGTTCTGTGCCCTTCACTATTCATTGCTCACCTTCATTATCTTCAGGCATTTTTTTTATCTTGATGATTTTTTTTTCTTTTCCATTTTCTTATCAAGGGTTTGTACACAGGCTATAATTGTGTCACTCAAGATGACAGCCACTTTGGAAGTTTTCCATGCATTAGCACACTATTTAGGAAATAATCAACAGGCCCCAAGAAAAGCATAAATTTTAGCCAAAGCCATTGTTTGGATAGGCAGTTTCCAAGAAATCAGAGAACTTTTTCAGAATTTCTCCAGTCCTTTATGAAAGCAGGCTAGAGCAGAGATAAATGCCTTCCCTTCTTTCTACTAAATATTGGAAAAGATACTATTTTCCAAGTCTCCTTCCCCAGCTGAAACAGTACTAGCCATTACCAAGTGAGGAAGAAGTAAGTCCTGCATCTCTCTCTGTAATATAGCATGATACAAGAAAGAAAGATGTACAAAATATAAAACGTTGTCAAAAAAGTTAAAATCTCAACAAAATGATAGATATCTCAAAAATGCGTGTTATCAGTATCTCTTACAAAAACTTTTTGAAATTCCCTAATGCAGGACTATTAGGTTTCCCTCACTTCCCCTGAGTATCATGAGCTCTTTCCTACCTAAGTACCAAAACACCAACTTCTCTCTTGCTAACCATAAGCCAGTTCTCAGAGGAGATCTTGCACTATACTTGTGCATTAAAAAAATAAAGGCCATGATTTTCAGGGGCTAAAGACCTAGGATATGGTGGTGGTCACCAAACTTCTGATTGGTAAGCACTTCCCTCCTTTCTTCCATAGTAAGCAGAAAAGTCTTATTTTAAATTCTGCGGCCATGGTATTATTTTGTACAGTAAGTCAAGCCCAGAAGAACATCTTTAAAAACTAAGTGGTGCCCCTACTTCTGGCAATGGCACACTAGGTTGTTTGAGTCCAAATCTTTCTCTAAAAACAATAGAACAATCTAAACAAAATATTTTAAAAATCTGTTTGGAGGCATAGTAAAACTGCTATGATTATAAAAATTTTAGGGAATGGTAAGAAGAAAATGGAGAAATACAAGAGGTTAGCTTAGCATTTGAGGCTTCCCTAGAGTTAAGTGCCAATTCTAAATGTAAAAGCAATGGTAGAGAGGCTAAGAAACTGAGTGACGTTTTCAGAAACCACAGAGCTAGAGTGACAAAAAATAAAGTTCATGGTCTTCCAAGAAGAAGGGATTCAGTAAACCCAAAAGGCTTTTGGTTGGTACCCCAAAAGACTGAAACTTTGGAGAAAATGTCAACAAGAAATAAATAATGCTCATAAAGACTTACCTGAAATCGGGCAATTTACAAAAGAAAGAGGTTTAATTGGACTTACAGTTCCAAGTGGCTGGGGAAGCCTCACAATTTTGGCAGAAGGCAAGGAGGAGGAGCAAGTCCTGTGTTACATGGATGGCAGCAGGCAAAGAGAGAATGAGGAAGGCACAAAAGCAGAAACCCCTAATAAAACCATCAGATCTCATGAGACTTACTCATTACCACAAGAACAGTATGGGGGAAACTGCCCCCATGATTCAATTATCTCCCACAGGGTCCCTCCCACAACACATGGGAATTATGGGAGTACAATTCAAATTAGATTTGGGTGGGGACAAAGAGCCAAATCATATCAACATGTATATGAAAATATCATGTTGCACACCTTAAATATATAGAATAAAAAATAAATTTTAAAAAACATCCTGGCCGAGCATGGCGGCTCACACCTGTAATCCCAGCACTTTGGGAGGCGGAGGCGGGCAGATCACGAAGTCAGGAGATGGAGACCATCCTGGCTAACATGGTGAAACCCCGTCTCTACTAAAAATACAAAAACTTAGCCGGGCATGGTGGCAGGCACCTATAGTCCCAGCTACTCGGGAGACTGAGGCAGGAGAATGGCATGACCTGGGAGGCGGAGCTTGCAGTGAGCTGAGATCGCACCACTGCACTCCAGCCTGGGTGACAGAGCGAGACTCCGTCTCAAAAAAAAAAAAAGATCCTGACATTAGAGTTATCCCACACGGATTTTAAAATAATTATTTTAATAAATGTAAAGGTTAAATATCAAAATAGAAAAATTTTGGCAGAAAAACTATCAAAAAGAATTAAATGGAAATTAATTGGAATTAAATGGAATTAAAAATTCCAATAATTGAAATGAAGAATGTAATGGATATATTTAGCAGCATATTATAGATAGATGAGAGGGAATTGGTGAACTAAAAGAAAATACAGTTGACTCTTCATACGCATGGGTTCTGCATTCATACAGTCAACCAACCACAGACTGAAAATATTCAAACCAAAATTGCATCTATACTGAACATGTACAGACTTTTCTTCTTGTTAGTATTTCCTAAACAACTTAGAGTAACAAGTATTTGCATTACATTTACAATGTCTTATGTATTTTAAGTAATCTAGAGATAATATAAAGTACACAGGAGGACAATCCCAAAATAGCAGTCAAGTTACATGCAAATGTGACACCATTTCATCTCAGAGGCCTGAGCATCTATGAATTCTGGTATCCACAGAAGGTCCTGGAACAAATCCCCCATGGACACTGGGACAACACATACAGAAGGAAGCATAAAAAGACAAAAAAATAAGTAAAGAGCAAATGAAAAGGGAAAATATGTGGATAAATTTAAATCAAAATTGAATTAATGGAACAATAAAAATATCCTATAATGCTTTAAATATATAGAGAATTATATAATAGTACATAAGAAAGGAGGAGGGTTTAAAGTGTTACATTGGCCAGAAAGTGACAAAAAAGAAAAGGATTTTTCTTCTTTATCTCCAGGGTAACCACTTTAAAAGTATATAATGAATGAGTAAATAAAAGAAAAAATAAAAAATAATTTCAAAGAAGGAAATAAACGAGAAAGAGGAACAGAGGACGAGTGTATTAGTCTGTTCTCACACTGCTATGAAGAACTGCCCAAGACCGCATGGTTGGGGAGGCCTTAGGAAACTTAGAATCATGGCAGAAGGGGAAGCAAACACGTCAATTTTCACATGATGGCAGGAAGGACAAGTGCCAAGCAAAGAGGGAAAAGCCCCTTTTAAAACCATCAGATCTCATGAGAACTCACTCACTATTACAAGAGCAGTAACATGGGGGTAACCACTCCCATGATTCAATTACCTCTCTAGAGGTCCCTCCCACAACACATGGAACTTACAATTCAGATTACAATTCAAGATAAGATTTGTGTAGGAGCACAGAGTCAGACCATATCAACAAATGAGGCAAATACAAAGATGAAAGTTTTAGACCAAAATGTATCAGTAATTACATTAATTGTAAATGGACTAAAAATTCCAATTAAAAGGAAATATTTTATGAGTAGGTTTTTTTTAAAAAAAAATCTTTACTTACAATAGCGACCCCAAAACTTACATCCACAGAATGGAGGAAAGTAAAGTGATGGAAAAAGATATACCACAAAAACACTAATCAAAGGAACGCTGGTATAGCTATATTTAAATAGATGTCAAGGAAATAGCATTATTAAAGACAAAAAGAGAGAATTCATAATTATAGAGGACTCTACCCAACAGGAAGCTATAAGAATTCTATGTGTATATGTACCAAATAACATAGCCACAAAAAACATTAAGCAAATTAGGCCAAGGTTGTCTAAGACAACCTTGTTTAGTTTGCCTTGTACCACCAGTGCCTGATAAAATGTCTAACACTTTTTAGTTAAACAATAAATGATATTTCTAATTAGACTTACTCCCATAGAGATTACAATAACACATTGTTAATGCTTAAAACATACACAACACACATACACACAAACACATGCTAATCTGATTACTATATGATAGTATTTAAAGGCATGGTAGGCTTTGGATTCATAATACCTGGGTTAAATTCTAGCTCCATCACTTACTAGCTATGTGACCTTGGAAGAAATAGCCTCGATGAGCCTGTGTTTCCTCATAGGTTTTTCCAAGTATGAAATAGAATAATATATAAAAAGTACATAGTAATGTCAGCCCCTAAGCAAATACTCCATACATTGTAACAATTAATAGTAATGATTATACGTTAGAAATTTGAAAATAATCTCAAAGTAGCAGTCAAGAAGCTCCTTTACAAACTAGGATCAGAAATGGTACTAGAAATTAATTTAGTTTGCGTAATTATAAAAATTGGCCCTAAGAATGTTACTGTGGTAGACAAACTTTAAGATGGTCCACATGATTCCCACCTCCTATAATTAACACTTTTTAATAATTTTTACCCTCAAATATGGTCAGCAAAAGTGTGACTTGTTTCTAACCAACAGAATGTAGTAGAGATGATGAGGTAGGTACATGATTATGTTTATATGATCATATAGCACCCATCTTGTTAGAGCCTCTCTCTCCATTGCTAGCTTTGAAGAAGAAAGTTACCATTAATCCGACAGCCACAAGGAAATGAATTCTGCCAACTTGAGGGAGCTTGGAAGTGGATCCTTCTCCAATCAAAGTTCATGAAAACCCAGCCTTGGCTGACACCTTGATTGCAACCCTTGACCCACAGAACATGGACCCTTGACCCGCAGAAATTATGAGACAATAAATGTGTGTGTATGTGTGTGTGTGTGTGTGTGTCAGTGAGCTTTATTGATATATAATTCACCCATTTACAGTGTACAACTCAATGGTTTTTAGTATATTTAGAGTTGTGCAACCATTATCTGCTTTGGAGAAATGTCTATTCATATTCTTCACCCATTTTTAAACTGGATTGTCATTTTACTATTGAGTTTTAAGAGGTCTTTAGGTATTCTCAATACAAGTGCTTTATCAGATATATTCTTTGCGAATATTTTTCCCCATTCTCCAGGTTGTCTTTTTGTTGGTGGTGTCCTTTGAAATAGAAAAGTTTTTAATTTTAATAAAGTTCTTTTTTCTATTTTTTCTTTTGTTGCCTGTGCCTTTGGTGTCATATCTAAGAATCTATTGCCTAATTTAAGGTCATGAAGACTTATCCCTGTATTTTCTCCTAAGAGTTTAATAATTTTAGCTTTTACATTTAGGTCTCTGATTCATTTTGAGTTAATTTTTGCATATGATATAAGGCAGGGCTCCAATTTCATTCTTTTGCATCTGGCTTTCCTGTTGTCCCAGCATCATTTGTTGAAAAGAGTATTCTTTTTCCCTGTGAATTGCTTTGGCAATCTTATTGAAAATCAACTGACCCAAAATTTCATGAAAGTTTATTTCTGTCCTCTCAATTTTATTATGTTGATCTACATGTCTATCCTTATGCCAGTTCCACATTGTCTATAGCTTTGTAGTACATTTGAAATTGGGAAGTGGGAGTCATCCAGCTTTGTTCTTTTTCAAGTTTGTTTTGTTTTGTCTTGTTATTTAAACTTCTTGAATTTTCACATAAATTTCAAAATCCACTTGTCAATTTTTGCAAAGAATCATCTGGGATGTTGAGTAGAATTATGTTGAATCTGTACACCAATTTGGGGAGGATTGACATTTTAATAATATTAAGTCTTATGATCCACAAATGTGAAATATTTTCCCATTTATTTAGATATTCTTTAATTTCTTTCAACAATGCTTGGTAGTTTTCAGAGTATAAATTTTGTACTTTTTTGTTAAATTTATTTCTAAGTGTTTAATTCTTTTTGATGCTGTTCTATATGAAATTGTTTTTCTTAATTTTATTTTCAGATTGCAAGTGTATAGAAATACAATTAATTTTTGTATATTGATGTTGGATCCTGCGACCTTGCTGAACTTGATTATTAGTTCTAATCATTTTTTAGTGGGTGCGTTAGGATTTTCTATAGACAAGCTCATGTCATCAACAAATACAGATAGTTTTATTTTTCCTTTCCAATCTTGATGAATTTTATTTCATTTTCTTGCCTGTTTGCCCTGTTGAGAACCTAAAGTACAATGTTGAATAGAAGTGGTAAAAGCAGATATCCTTGTCTTACCCTAATCTTAGGGGGAAATCATTTAGTCTTCTACCAGTAAGTCTGGTGTTAGCTTTTTTGGTAGGACTTTCATAGATTCTCTTCATCAGGTTGAAGAAGTTTCCTGCTATTCCTGGTTTGTTGAGTGTTTTTGTCATGAAGAGGTGTTAGATTTTGTTCGATACTTTTTTCTGCAATCCTTTGAGATGATCATATGCTTTTTGTCCTTTTTTCTTGATATGGTCATTACATTCATTGATTTTAAGATGCCAAAATGTGAGTTGTTTTAAGCTGGTAGGTTGTGGTAATTTGCTATACAGTATAGACAACAAATACAGCTACAGAATAATAATAATTATAATAGTTAACATTTATGAAATGTTTATTATGTGTCAGAAACTGTTTAGGTGCTCATTGCTATCTCACTTAATTCTTAATGTCACTGAATATTAGAAAGGGCCACTATTATTATCCTTATTATACAGATAGAGAATATGAGGCTCAAGGAAGGTAAGTAATTTGTGCATGACCAGATAACTATCCATACATAGTAGATGTAGAATTTGGAGCTAGGCAGTTTGACTCAGAATCTATGCTTCTAGGTAAAAAAATTTTTCTTCAAACCATTCAATCAATGGCTTAAGTAGGCATTGGAGAACCAGCTCTCCACACTAACTTCTGCCCTAGTTGAATGCTAAGGAAACCAACCCATTACAGACCGTCCCAACAGCTGGACAAAGTTCTCCATGGTGCCAATCTAAAAGTGAAGCTAAACTTCTAAAAAAAAGTACCAATATACCAAAAAAAAAAAAAGAACCTATTTGTTAATAGAGCTCATTTTTAACAAATAATGTAGGGAAAACTGGATATCCACATGCAAAAGAATGCAGTTGGACCCTTACCTTACACCATATACAAAAATTAACTCTAAATGGATCAGAGACCTAAACATAAGAGCTAAAACTATAAAACTCTTTAAAAAAAAGGAATCTTCATGACAGTGGAATTGGCAATGATTTTTTGGATATAACAAAAGCATAGGCAACAAAGGAAAAAATAGGTCAATTGGAGTAGCCCCAAATTAAAAGCTGTGTATCAAAGGACCCAGTGAAAAGGCAACCTATGGAATAGGAGAAAATATTTGCAAATCATATATCTAATTAGGGGTTATTATCCAGAATATATAAAGATATCCTACAACTCAATAACAGAAAAACAACCTGATTTTAAAATGGGCAAAGGTCTTGAACAGACATTGCCCCAAAGAAGATATACAAATGGCCAATAATCACATTCAAAGATGCTTGGCATCACTAATTATTAGAGAAATGCAAATCAAAACCACAACGAGATACCACCTCAACCCATTAGGATTGGTAGCATCATCAAAACAGAAAATAAAAAGTATTGGCAAGGATGTGGAGAAATTGAGACCCTTGTACACTGTTAGTGGGAATGTAAAATAGTGCAGCCACTGTGGAAAACAGTATGGTGGCTCCTTGAAACATTAAACATAGAATTACCTAGCATATGATCCAAAAATTCCACTTCTGGGTACGTACCCAAAAGAATTGAAAGCAGAGTCTCAAGAAATACTTGTACACCCGTGTTCTCAGCAGCATTATTCCCAATAGCCAAAAGGTAGAAACCACCTTATTGTCCATCAGTTGATGAATGGATGAGCAAAACATGGAACATTATTCAGCCTTGAAAAGAAATTCTGACACACACTACAACATAGATGAATGTTGAGGACATTATGCTAAGTGAAATAAGCCAGCCACAAGAAGACAAACACTTTATAATTCCACTCATATGAAGTACTTAGTGTAGTCAAATTTATAAGACAGAAGTTAGAGTGGTGATTGCCAGGGGCTAAGGGAGCCGAGAATGGGCTTTTTTTACAGGTAGAGTTTCAGTTTTGCAAAATGAAAAGAGTTCTAGAGATTGGTTGCACAGTAATGTGAATGTACCTGACACTAATGAATTGTACAGTTAAAAGTAGTGAAAATGGTAAATTTTATGTTATGTGTATTTTTACCAAAATTAAAAATTTAGAAAAACACAAAAAAGAGAGATGTCTCAGGGAAAGTTCTTCAGTGAACAACTTGGGATGGAAGGCAAGGCCTCCCAGAGGCATCTTCCAGAGATCTTGAGAGATGGTGGCAACCTGCCTCCTAAGGAGTGTGGGCCTATAACTGCAGGATCTTGTTTTGCTGAGTTTGTTATGAGAGTTTGAGCCAGAGCTGAACTGTTTGGGACAACAAAGGAGAAACTGCACCCGGCCCAGCACTTTCCTATTCTGCTCCTCCAGAAGGAAGTACTCAGCTTCTTTTCTTGAAAGCTGAACAAATATTTAAAGAGTATTTAGTTGAAGAGGCATCAAATTATCAGCCTGCCTGGGGTGCCCATGTGTCTCAGTCCAGCCCTGCTTCTCCCCATTAGGATATGGCAAAGCCAAGGGCTCTATAGCCAATCTCAGTAATTAGGAAGAGTTAAGCTTTTTGCTGTGTCCACAAACAGTATGGATTGCGGTGTTTCTGCTTAGCTGATCGGAAAATTGTAACACTTTGGCGTCAGTGTTTTCAGCAGCTGATATCTGAGCATTCATTAATTATGCAAAACAGGCTTCAGGGGACCAATTCTATTGAGTTAATTAATATTGAGTGTTGCTAGCCAATTAGCAGCCTTCTCCCTTATTGCAGGGAGGTTGCTGTGGGACATGCCGGGCAAAGCTGGCTTCCGCTACACCTCTGCTCTGACTCCTTCTCCCTTCCATGACAGCACCATTGATGAGGAGGGCCAAAGGCATAGAATTCCCCACCACCACCTGCCTGCATCCTGGGCCATTTCACTATCCATTTAGACATGGCACTCAAAGTGTGGGCAGCAGATCAGCAGAATCAGCATCACTGGGGATGCTTATTGAAATGCAGAATCTCAGGCCCCACCCTAGACCTAGTGAATTGGAATCTGCAATTTAACAAAATCCCTTGTGGTCCATATGCACATTAAAATTTGGAAAGCACTGATGTACAAGACCCATCCAAAACCTTGGCCCTCACAATTCCTTGCCCTTCTTAATCCAGAAGCTTGCTGCTCATTTACCTTACTGATCACAGACACCCATGAACACATCTAGAAACTTGCATTTCTCCACCACTTTAATTTTACCAGCCTTTAATGCACTCTAACAGTTTTCAAATTCTGACATGCAAATCTCTCACATCTAACGGAGACCTCCAGTGGATTGGCCAGGCCATAATCTCTCAATCTGACTCTATCCTTGTAGCTTCCTTCCTTTTTTGATGATAGTGTAACTGCCCAACGGGTTCACCTTGCCCGCTGCCTAGACAGAACTGATTTATCAAGACAGGGGAACTACAATAGAGAAAGAGTAATTCATGCAGAGCTGGCTATGCAGGAGACCGGAGTTTTATTATATTATTACTCAAATCAGTCTCCCCAGGCATTCAGGGTTCAGAGTTTTTAAGAATAATTTGGTGGGTTGGGGAGGCCAGTGAGTAAAGAGTGCTGATTGGTTGAATCAGAAATGAAATCACAGGGAGTTGGAGCTGTCCACTTGCTCTGAGTCAGTTCCTGGGTGGGGGCCACAAGACCAGATGAGCCAGTTTATCAATCTAGGTGGTGCCAGCCAATCCATCAGGTGCAGGGTCTGCAAAATATCTCAAGCACTGATCTTAGGAGCAATTTAGGGAGGGTCAGAATCTTGTAGCCTCCATATGCATGATTCCTAAACCATAATTTCTAATCTTGAGGCTAATTTGTTAGTCCTGCAAAGGCAGTCTAGTCCCCAGGCAAGAAGGGGGTTTGTTTTGGGAAAGGACTGTTATCATCTTTGTTTTAAATTATAAACTATGAACTAAGTTCCTCCCAAAGTCCCATTCAGCCTACACCCAGGAATGAACAAGGACAGCTTGGAGGTTGGAAGCAAGATGGAGCTGGTTAGGTGAGATCTCTTTCACTGTCTCAGTTATAATTTTGCAATGATGGTTTCGATAGCACTTTAATCCTTCCTTCTTTATTATCCTCAACTCTACTGCCCCATGTAGATCCCACTACAAATGCTAAAGCTTTAGTGCTGCTAAGAAATCTTCTACATGTCCCCAGCAGCTTTCTCCCCCATTCTGTAACTAATGGGCTCTTTTTGCCCACTGCCCAGATAGAGCTGATTTGTGAAGAAAGGGCAGTTGCCATAGAGAAAGAGTTTAATACATGTAGAGCCAGCTAAACAGGAGACTGGAACTTTATTATTACTCAAATCAGCCTATCTGAAAATTCGGAGGCTAGGATTTTTTTAAGATAGTTTTTTTTGTGTGTTTTTTTAAGAAGGCAGGGGGCTAGGAAACAGGGGTTTTTTTAAGACAGATTTTCTTAAGAAGGCAGGGTGGGGAATGCTGATTGGCAGGGATGAGCTCAATTGGTTCCTGGGTGGAAGCTACAAGAACAGACGAGCCTGCTTACCAGTCTGGGTGGTGCCAGCTGACCCACCAGAATGCAGGGTCTGAAAAATATCTCAAACACCAATCTTAGGTTTTACAAAAGTAATATTACCCAGATGAGCAATTGGGAAGATTAAGAATCTTGTAGCCTCTGGTTGCATGGCTGATAATCCATAATTTCTAATATTGTGGCTAATTTGTTAGTTTTACAAAAGCAGTCTTCCTCCCTCCAGGTAAGAAGGAGTTTATTTCAGGGAGAGACTGTTATCATCTTTGTTTCAAAGTTAAACTGTAAACTAAATTCCTCCCAAAGTTACTTCAGCCTACACCCAGAAATGACCAAGGGCAGCTTGGAAGTTAAAGGCAAGATGGAGTCTGTTAGGTCAGATCTCTTTCACTGTCATAATAATTTTTGCAAAGGCTGTTTCAATTCTAGCCACTATACTGCCATGCCTCATTTCATGTCCTCTTCTTGATGCAAGGAAGGCAAGCCCCAAAGTGGAGCTTAGCCTCTGAGTGTTCTTGGCTTTTCCCAGGAAATAATTCAAGGGCAAGCTAGAGACAGAAGAAAATAGCTCTATTGAACAGACAGTGTTACAGCTCCAATGGTGTTACGGCTCTGTGACTGCTCCTGCAGAGCAGAGCTACCCCAAAGACAGAGAGTAGCAGCTCAGTACAGTTTTGCAGTCATATTTATACCCACTTTTAATTGCATACAGATTCAGAGGCAGTTTATGCAAAAATTTTTAGGGAAAGAGTATTAACTTTTGGGTAATTGGGCCATTGCCATGGAAAGGGGTAGTAACGCTCCGGTGTTGCCATGGCAACAGTAAATAGACGTGGCATACTGGTTGGCATGTCTGATTGAAAGCTGCTTCCATCCTGGCCCTGTTTTAGCTAGTCTTCAATCTGATCCAGTGTATGAGCCCCACCTCTGGAGTCAAGTCCTGCTTCCTACCTCAGTCTCATCAGAGGACTTCTCCTCTTATCCCACAGAGAACTCCAAGCCATCCAGACCACATTCATTTCTCGTCATCTTCAAACTTACCTGCATCTGCATTTATCTCTTTCTTCTTCCTTCTCTCCTCAGTGAAAGAGGTGACTTTCCTCCCATCTAAATCTAATGACTTGAAGCCCCACTGTTCAATGTCCTTCAATGGCTCCCTACAAATCTCCAGAATAAGGTTCAAACTCTGTCTTCCTGGTTCCTGACTGCTTTTCTTGCCCTTCACCCACTGTTCCTCCCTACGCCCTCCTCCTGCAGCCCTTGCACTCATTTGGAGTTTATCAGGTCCTACCAATTTATTGGAAGTCCTTCAAGCATGGCATGTTATTTCCTATCCCCAATAATTGCAAATTCTGTTTCTTCTACCAGTAACGTCTTCTGGTTAATTGCTACTTTCCCTATAAAACTCAATTCTACATTAATCTCCTCAGATTTTTTTTTATCATCCTTCTAGGAATATGCCTTGGTACCCTTTCTGTATACTATTGACAGTAATATCTGAAATAACTCTCAGTACTTTCCATGTGTCTATGCTAAGTACCTAACCTGCTTAACCTAATTTAATCTTCATCATAACCCTCTAAAGAAAAGTTATTATTATCCCTCTTTTACAGTGGGGAAACTGAGGTTCAGAGACTTATAAAAAGTAACTTTTCGGAAGTTATATTGCAAACATAGGATTCAAACTGAGATCTGTGTGACACCAAAGCCCAATCCCCTAATCACCATTTTACACGACAGTGCCCCATGTCATGCTGTGCTTCCTTTACCAAAACATGATTCGAAGTATCCCTAAATCTCTGCTGGTATGTCTGTTTCTACCTGCTGCTCTTGGTGAAGGCAATGAGGTCACTTCAGTCTGGGGTCGTGCCTTTCCCCTTTGTATACTCCCAGTGTAGACCACAGGGCCATGCATGTTAGCTTCCACAGTGAACATGAGTATCTACTCACCTCAGCTGCCATAACAAAATATCATAGACTGAGTGGCTCAAAGGACAGAAATTTATTTCCTCACGGTTCTGGAGGCTGGAAAGTCTGTCCAAGATCAAAGTTCCAGTGGGATTTAGTTTCTGATGAGGGCTCTCTACCTAGGTCGCTGATGACCAACTTCTTGCTGTGTCCTTATATGGCAAAAACAGATCTCTGGTGTCTCTTCCTCTTCCATAAAGACATCAGTTCTGTTACATCAAGGCCCCACCATACAACCTCATTTAACTTTAATCACCTCCTTAAAAGCACTGTCTCCAATACAGTCACAGGGTGGGTTAGGGCTTCAACTGTGAATTTGAAGGGGATGCACATTCCATTTATAGCAATGAGCTACAACTGCTCCACTGTTTCAGGGACTCTGAGGCACAAATCTGCCAAAAGTGGAGGAGGAGTATCTTAGATCTTCTAAGGTATTGGAAGTACCTGGGAAGATCCAGGAAAACATCACAGAGAAGGAGTATTGAAGGACACTTAGACTATTGAAGGAAGCTAAAATACTTTACCCCAAAATATACTTCTTTGACATATTTCAAGATAGATTATTCAGAAATGCTGGAAACACAGAATAGCTAAAAAGCTGCCTTTTGTGGAGATTTGTCTGCTTTTCACATATATAAGCAATGGGCCCTGGAAACTGCAAATGCCGTGTTGGCAGTATTTGTTAATGGGCTCCATCCTGAGCTCAGTGTTCCACCTGGAAAACAGACTAAATTAGAAGCTACCTATCTAAATGAAATTGGCCTGCTTATAAAATACTGTGGTGAATCCCTACAATGCTGTGTTACCTTGGTTATCTATTTATCTTCCTCTAACATAACCAAACTCCTTCTTTAGAAAGCCTATGCTCTCTGTGCTTTGAGGTGTAAATTTGCTACCATGTTTTCTCTAAAACTCCGTAAAGGCTTTGGCCATGTGGGACAGATAAACTTTAACCTGTTCCATTTACAGATTCACAGTTTAATCCAACAGTCCTTTTAAACTCATGAGTTTTACCTGTCATATGACTAAAATTTTTCAATCAAAGCTATACAAAAATTTTTGCCTATCACTTGGAGTATACACGTGTTCATGTCTGCATTTATATAGTGTCTACATGGTACCAAAATGACTTGGAAACAAATTAGTACTCATAAATTTTTACATAAATAAGCCCAAATGCTTTTCAAGTTGATGTGACTTTAGTAATTTCTGGTAAATAAAGCTAGCTGTAAAATTGTTGGTAAAATAAAATAAGAATGTCTTCAGAATTGTCAGTATTAACTACAATTCAAACATTTCATGTGGTACTCATAAAATATAGTATTTCATGTAGTATCAATATAGATTTTCTTACTGTATATTAATAAGATACAGTAAGAGATTTTTGTTTGAGTAAACTGAAAAAAAAGAGGGGGTGAGAGTGTACATCATGATTTCTCTATCGGGTCTTTTGATTGTCCAGAAAAGCAATTCTCCTATCAGTCACCTATCATTTTTTCCTAGGTCTATTGGTTGGACAGATTTATGCTGTCTTTGCTAGATGTTTTAAGGATGTTTCGATTGTTTATTAAGCAATAAAACCATTGCTTCTGTAATACTTTTGATAATTGCTTAATTTGTCCGTTAGCTTATGTCTTTGGTTTTGAGCAGTTAGATTCCAGGGTCTCTACAAGTAGTCATTGTGAGGCCTGGGGACATATGTGTGTACATAGTGCCTGGGTCACCAGCTGCAGGGCAGAGCCAGGCCCAATATCATCTCGTTCTCCTGGCTTAGCTCTGTCTCCCGGCCAGGCTGAGAGAGGTCAGATCCTCCAGGCATTGTCTTCACAGCTGTCTTCTCTCCTGAGCTCTGTATCTGATACATAACAATTAAAATTGCTTACTTCCTAGGTTTTTCACTGAAAGTTAGGGTTACTAAGAATTAAAATTGTAGTTAATATATTTAATTACAGCTACAAGATATAAGAGAAAGAATAAGAGAAAGATATAAGAGAAAGAAACAAGATACAAAGGAAACTAGAATGTGTTTTTGGTGAAGAAGGTTATAAGGAAGACATGAGAATGTGGTATTTTTTTCAAGGAAAAGTAATTTTGTCTAGTTTAGAGGTTATTTAAAATTTTTTTTTAGTGTGAAGGAAAAATGCATGATAGATAAAACTGAATGAATATAGAAAGTTGAAGAAAGAAAGAGAATGGGAAAAATTGTAAGAGGTTATAAAAGGTTTGGGAACTCTTTTGTGCTGTCAAAGCTGATAGAGATTAGACTAATCTGTTTTTAAGGTTTTATTAAAATTAGTTTCAGTATTAATAATACACTGATGCAAATGTAGAACTTTGTTTTCTCTTTTGAACTAGATTTTCATGTAGTATTAATAAAATATGGCAAAAGATTTTTGTTTACCTTTTGAGTAAACTGAAAAAAATAAGTGGGGAGGTCGGTTGTACATCGTGCTATCTTTGTTAAGTCTTTTGATTGGAGAAGCAAGTCTCCTGCTTTTTAAAATTCATTAATTATAACTGTGGCTAAATAAATATTATTTTACAGAGACCTGTGATCTTATTTTGATTAAGTGTTTTATACTTTTGGTATTTGACAGGCTTCCCAAAATCTAACCTCAAAATTCTAAGATTAAGTCTTTTTGACCTTGCACTACCTTCTTGACATTCCAAAAAGGGCCCCTGTAAGTCCAAGAGAGACATTAAGTTTATTTGGTTTGTTAAATCATTGTCAAATAGAAATAATGTTTATTTTATAGTTATGTTTGTATAAATGTGTTATTAATGTCTTCTGAAATTGTATGAGATTCCTAAAAACCTGATGTGTCTTGATACATGTTATCAGACATATTATTATTATGTAAAATTGTCATAGGCCACAGAAAATAACCAAATTTCTTTGTTAATTCTGTCTTTATGACCATTTTAAATCTTGTCCATAGTAAATTGTTTTATGCTGATGCTTCCTCTAAAAGATCATTACAAGCAAGTAAAATCCTAGGTTATGTCTTTAAGGAGGTTCCTGGAAAGGATGAATAGATTCTGACAGGCACTCTGAAATAGACCTTTGCTGGTGACTTTGACTGGATAATAATTCCAAAACATTCAATGGAAAAAAAAAATAACTGTACTAAAAAAATTGCTAACATAACAACAAACAGATTAAAAATCAATTACATGAGACTAAACTGATGGAAGACTCAAATAATTTTCATGACTTTTTTGTCTGAAACATTTCTGACTCTTTTTATGTGTTGTTTGTCAGCGTCAATTTTTTTTTCTTCTAAGTTATCTATAGCTTTACAGCAATTGGGTAAAATACACTTTTGTGAGCAAAATTGAAGGATTTACCTTTCTCTCTACCTGATTTCTCAAGAATTCAGAAACTATTCATGAGTACTCTTATTTTATGGCAATATAGTTATTTGCATGAGTTCAATAAGAATCTGTGTTTTGGGTTTTTTGTTTTGTTGTTGTTGGGTTTTTTGGTAACACGACACAGTTGGAAACAATGACTATTTTACCAAGGCTTTGATTGTGAGATCATATTTTCATATATGACCAGACTGCTTTGAGGAATTGAAGTTAACTTTTATAGAGCTGATAAAAGCCCCATGGACAAACTAACCTGATGCCATGTCTACACAGTCTTTCCAGGGCTGCTGACCTTTCAGTAAGTAAAGAATGTCACTTTCTGACAGGCCCAGAAACCTCAAGATATTTTAGGGACCTCAAGAAAAGAAGAATTCACCCAGTTTATATTGGTATTACAAATAGTTTTTGTCTTGGCTCCTAAGCTTCAAGAAATTTTTTGAAGTCTAATCCAGATTTTCTTGCAAGAATGTTCTAGCAAAGCCAGCTCAAAAGAGCCTATATGGCCAAACACTTTTCTTGCTGTACTTTATCCAAATAATCAGGCCAAATATAATAGACCTGAAACTTATTTTGCAAATAAATTAGTTTTACTATAATTCATAATTCATCTTGGTCGAAATGGGGGACTGGAGAGAGAAAAGCTATGTTTCAGAAGAAAACTATAGTACATATGTTATTATACTGCAAGTCTAACCATTGTTTTTGAGTTTTTGTTACTTGGCTACAATTTTGACTGACTCCTGAATTCTTACCTAGGTTCAAGTCTCCAGACCAACATTTCCAACTTCCTCCTGCTCTTCTGACTTAAAATCACTAGAAATTAAAACTGTGCTTTTCTTGAAGCCCTGCTAACTGAATCCAGACAACTTGATATAAACTTTAAGATAAACCACTACAGCAACTTATATATAAACAGCCTACATGCTTGTTGATGTATGGACTACTCGGGAAGCTCACTGGATCACCCAATTAGAACTACAATCCAGGAAAATCTGTCAGGTTGCCACTGGAATCTGAAATGCTTCAAAGATCTAGGAAAATTAGTTTATAGAATACTTCCAACATTAACCTTTGTTTTTCTCCTGTTTCCACACAAATGCCTTTTCTTAAAGATCTTCGTGTCTACCTCAGATATAGAAGCCTGGCTCTGAAAGCCCATCTGCAATGCCACATTCTGAAATAAGATGCAACTGTTCAACTGAGCTGACCTATTCTCAGGACTAAGAGACTGATTTAAGAAGATATGATATGATATGCATAAATTTGGTCTTCTCTGCTTATCCCAATCTCTATTTTTTCTTCCCCTTTGCCTATCTCTTATCTCAAAAATTCTAACCCAAATTTCTTCAAAGCTGTCAACTTGGCTTTTAATATGTGAAACTTTCTGAAAGTAAAGTTTCAAAGGAGGTGCTAAACGGAAGAAACTAAAATATTTTACCCCAAAATACACTTCTTTGACATATTTCAAGATGGCTTATTCAGAAGGGCTACAAACACAAGAATAACTAAAAAGCTGCCTTTTGTGGGCAAGATTTGCATCTTTAAAGGAAATAAAGTAAACAACAGATGCAAATAAGCTTTCTCTGAAACTCTTCCTTATCTGAATCTAGGAAAGATTAACTGAGACTTTGACACCGTTAAAGCTCTGACAGAAACATCTACCACTGGCTACCATCATTCCTTCTGAGGGCTGCTACCTGTGAGGTTTCATCTGCAAAACAAGACCACTTTTGCTAGCCAGGCCTCCTCTTCTCTCCCTTTTACAATCTCTTTTGCCATGCTCCAATCCCCAATTCTTTCTGTAACCTCAAGATAGTATAAAAGCATCAACCATTTGGCCATTTCTTTGAGTCTTTATATTTAGTATGACTCTCACACACAAGTGTGCACATAACAAAACTTGTATGCCTTTTTTCCTATTTATCTATTATCAGTGTGTTTTATAAACTAAAATTATCAAAACTTCAGGGGGAAAATTTAAACTTCCATACACTATATATAAGTTGAAAAGATGGCAAAGACCATTTCTGAGAGGAGGAAAAAGCAGGGATAAGGTGGGACAGTGTCACAGAGTATTCAGGCAGGTTTCAGCTTGGCTATCACACAGAATCCTAGTCATGAAGGATCTTGAAGGCTCTGTCTGAAATCACTGATTTTATATGATAGGTCAAAGACTACGTAGCCTTTTACCTTCTCCATCAGCTTTTATCACTTGGTTGGAGTTGCCTGGAACACTAAGTTAAGGATTCTGAGGCTGCATCTGAGTTCATCAGAAAGAGGGCAGTAATAGATTAGTGATGTCTGTCCAGGCACTGAGTACAGGGGAATAAGAGTGGCAGCAAGAATGCTGTGGATTTGCCACCTCTGCTAGAGATCCTGCCCTCCAGGTGTGCCCCTGGTACTTCTAGGAGAACTCAGACTCATGTGGACCTGTAAATATATCCCCTACTCTTACCATGCAGTGTCCACCATGCTCTTCCTTTCCTGCTGTGCTTTCCCTGATTGAGCTGATGGTCTGAAAAGCTGCTTAGAGGAGGCTTAGTTTTGCCCATGTTGAGGGTGCACTTTATGAAACTGCCTTAACCGGGCTAGGGTGTCATTTCCCAATGCACCCAGAATACTCCTGGGAGCCAGAACAGTGCTGGGTTCCATGCAGAGTTGGAGAGAATGGAATATGACAAAACTGTATTTGCCTTTCCCCCAAGACTCCAAAGCAATTCTACTTATGCCCATAGCTCACCAAATTATCTCCTAAAAATTGGTCAGTTCTTTCAGCTTCCAACCTTCACTTTCCTAACCTTAGGGACTCAGACACTCTCCAAAGGGTTAGGTAGTGAACAAAAGTCATATTATCTGTTGTCCTTATCTCCATTCTTCCTGTAGTCCCTGACCTCAGCTAAACTTCTCCAACTTTTTCAATTATAAGACAAAAGTCTCCTTACATATTTAAAAAAAAAAAAGGTCTGATATGATTTGGCTGTGTCCCCACCCAAATCTCATCTTGAATTATAACTTCCACAATTCCCACCTGTCCTGGGAGGAACCTGGTGGGAGGTAATTGAATCATGAGGGAAGGTCTTTCCCATGCTATGCTTGTGATAGAGAATAAGTTTCATGAGATCTGATGGTTTTAAAAGGGGGAGTTTCCTTGCACAAGCTCTCTTCTCTTGTCTGCCGCCACATGAGACGTGCCTTCACCTTCTGCCGTTATTGTGAGGCCTCCCCAGCCACGTGGAACTGTAAGTCCAATAAACTTCTTTCTTTTGTAAATTGCCAAGTCCTGGGTATGTCTTTATCAGCAGCATGAAAATGGACTAATACAAGGTACTCGTGAGAATATGGATGTTAACTATACCCTAAGCCCTCAACTTCCATCAGAACGCTTTATTACAGGGGAATTAAATTAGAAAACATATGTAACACTCTGTAAGTTTCTCCCTCAACTCTAACACCACTGGAGACACTGAGAGCATACTGATAGATAAAATTTAATGAATCTTTATTATGCAAATGCACTGTGTTAAGTACTATGCATACCCTATCTTATTTATTCCTCACATTAAATCTCAAGGAGGAGGGCAAATATTGTGTTATATGCTTTGGATTGTGATGATGCTTCTTGCATTCTTAGTGTTTATTTCCCTGTTGCCTTTTCTTAGGCAAGACTCTCTGAAAGGAAAAATGGAGTTTATATCTACGTCTGAGCCAAGCATTAAAAGGGAAACACCTCCCTACTTCTGAATGCCAAACAAAGGAAAGGGTTAGTAATTACTAAGCAGGAGAATGAAGGAAACTTTCAATAATAATGATTGATAGGGTTAGAAGCTTTGTGTCCCCACCCAAATCTCATCTTGAATTTTGATCCCCAGATATTTGGAGAGAGACCTGATGGGAAGTGATTGGATTACAGGGGTGGTTTCCCCCATGCTGTTCTCATGATAGTGAGTGAATTCTCACAAGATCTGATGTTTTACAAATGGTAGTTTTTCCTGTACTGACACATACATGCTTTCTTACCTGCTGCCATGTAAGATGGGGCTGCTTTCCCCTCTGCCATGATTGTAAGTTTCCTGAGGCCTCTCCAGCCATGCAAAACTGTGAGTCAATTAAACGTCTTCCCTTTGTTTTATAAATTACCCAGTCTTGGGTAATCTTTACAGCAGTGTGAAAACGAACTAATACAATGATATTAACCAGCATATATTGTACCATTATTTATGCTCTAAGAACTTTACACATATTTAATCTGCACTATTATGCTATGAGATAAATGTTATTGAAGATTAGAGAACTAGGACAGAGAGTGGTTAAAAAACTTGCCCAAGGTCAAACAGCTGGTAAGTGGTGGAGGCAAAATTCAAACACAGACGGTCGAACTCCAGCCTACACAGACTCTGGGCCACTAGATGATGCTGCCTCCTCCAAGAAGGTGAAGTTCAAGGCAACCAGGTCACATCTGGTGGTCAGGCATCCTTGCAAGTTTAATTCTCTTTCTTGAGACCAACTTCAGTGTTCTGCTGTAACAAGTAAAGCCCTCCTGTGTGCAGCTCTCTCTCTCTTAGCACTTGCCAGCTGCCTTGGACACATCGTAGAGCATCTGCTGGTCATAAATACCATGGAAAAACAAATTGAAATACAATTGCCTTGACACTGGGCAGGAGATGGAGAAGTCAAGGCATTGTCATGGACAACTGTCCTGTTGAAATTTTCATATTTCTGTTGTCAAAGTGAGTCAACCAGACCCTCCACAAAGAATGAAATTAATGGACCCAAATCAAAGTGAAGATTTGGTATTCTTGTCAGAGCCCATTAAAGTGACCAGTTCAGGTGGCAGCAGGTGGTGGCATTATCATGCAATTTCCACAGTCAATTTGAAGGCTCTCTCTCTCTCTTGCTGTAGCATGTGCGTGCACATGAACACACACACACAAAAGCCTCAAGGCACAAGGGATTTGGTTGGCCTCAAGGTTCAGTCTAAGGCAAATCAAGCAGCATTTCCCACAGGATCTTCTGTCAAACATTAGTGTTGAGGAAGGTTAATAGGCTTGTGGTTAACACAGGGTCCCAGGCTCTAATCATGTTGGGAATGCTGGATTAAGCAAAGTTAGTTGTGTTCCACAGAACTCCTCAGAGCCTTGAATATATTAATGTACACTACAAGTCTCCCAGAGGAGGACAGAGTATGCAGAATTAACCAAACTCCCTTGCCTGCTGGTGTTGCATGGAACATACTGAAGAGACTGCTTTTCTATAGCATGAGTCCTAGTCTTTCTCTCACCTCAAAGCTCCAGGTGCTGAGGCCTTTCCCTGCACATTCTTCCCAGCTCAGTTCTGCAGCCAACTTGACCAGGGCAGGAAGACATTAGCAATCTCAGCCTCACCAACTGGGGAGCCTCAAGAAGGTCATATAGACAAAGAAGCAGCACTCCAACTCCCAGGTGCCAATTGAACACAACCTGCTCTTGCTTCCAACACATTTCCTTGCCATGGGGTGGCTCAGTCCATGTATCTAGGCCTCTTCTGTCCAGTTTTCCTGCCCAGCAGTTGATTTCTATCCTGGGTCTGAACTCTCTGTCCTAAACCCCACTCCACTTGGTATGCCTCTTTTTTGTCACCGCTCCCCACGGACTGTTCTTGGTTCCCAGATGTCATGTTCCTTCCTGGGAGCCTCCTGCAGCTGAAATGTTCACTGGAAATACTCCTGCCCCTCCCCCTGCATGACTACATAAATCATCTATCACTTGGGCAATCCTACCTCACTACCAAGTGGCCCTGGCATGGGTGTCTCTTGTGTATGACAAGCCCCTTGGCTCTTGGACAAAAGACTACCGACTATCTCCACCAGCACCAGACTCACAGCCAGGCCGGCCATTTGCTAGTCCTCAAGCCTAATTAGTGCTGGTTGCCCATCAATCCCCAATGGTCTCTGTTGTTGATGTTCTGGCATGGTCAATGGCCAAGCCCTTCTCAAGTTGTGAATAAGAGCTTGGCAATTTCAGACAACATCCCCAACATCCCATGGGTTAGTAAGACATGCAGCTGAGGTTTTAGGCTCAAGACCAACACATAAGTGGTGAAAAGTCTGGGGCTTCCATTGGGTGTGGTGCTGGTGTGAAGGTGATTTTGATGGTTTAGATTTTGGGAACAGGACAGTTATATTAGATCAATATTCCCAGGCATTTGGATTTCACGGACAATTACAATTTCAAAAATACTCTCTGGGAGAGTTTATAATATTGGCAACCAAGGTGCAATAAAAAAGTAATAATCTGTTAGTACCATCATTTCACACAAGAAGTTGTACCTTAATGTGAAAAAACACAGGGAAGATAATCTCGGCATTGAAAATGAGTTCTATGGAAATTTTTCACACTTTCTCTATTTTACTGGGGTCCAGTAGAAATTGGCCTTGGATCAGCCCCAGCCTGAGGACTGAAATTTTAGAGCCACTGCTCCAGAGGGTCTCTGAGGTCTCCTCAGAGGTTCTATTCATCTAGTTGACTTCTCCTCACTGCCTGGCAATCAGTTACATATCTGACAGTTCCGATTATTGGATGGCACTTTCCTTTATGAAAGCAAGTCTACCTGCCTGCAATTCCCACACCTTGGTCTTGGTTCTGCCTTGACCCTCCCTTTGGACATTTAAAGCCTGTGCCAAAGGCCTTCCTTAGGTGACACCCCTCCCTGTTTGCTCCCCCAGATTTAAGAGTGGACTTTCTGAGGAAGACCTCCCAAAGAGAAAAGGAGAGGTCTGAGCATTGGGGAGGGCTCTACTGGCCTTCCTTCCTCCCAAACCTTCCCTCAATGATTCAATGGCATAGAGCAGGGAGATACCCAAACAGAAAGCAAGAGACTAGAGAACCATGGGAGGTGGGACTCCTGAGGTGGTGGCACTCTGAGCCTTGTGTGACATGAGAAAGTCTTGGTGAGACATCATGGGCTGGACCCCTCCCAGCAGAGTACAATGTCCTGTCACCTCCAAACCCAGGGCAGTTCCAGGGGTGGTTGCTTGGGGTGGTCATTGGAGCATGGAAGGGGACATGCCTTTGAGAACCCAGCTGTGCCCTCTTCTCATAGAGGAGAGAAGCAAAGTAACCCCACATCCAGGGAGCATCTGTCTCGGATCACACCTGTCTGTGGGCTATGTGTTAACTGCTCTTGAAGGACATGGCAGACCTATGCAGAGAGGCTGGCCCTACTCTCAGCTGCTCTCTGAATAAGGGCAGGTCATGCCTGCAGGCAAGCCATGGTCTCCCATCTGGGGAAAAAAAGTTGACAGTTTTTGTGAGGCCCCACAACATGAGTGATCTTCATTCCCATTTACTGAATGTTAATTTGTTTGATTGTAAAATGTCTCAGTGGCTTCCCATTGTTTTTGAGATTTAAAACCATGTTTTTTAACTTAGTCTTCAAGGCACTGTGTTAGCCTCATCTTGCATACTCTGCCCTGACTCACTAAGATCCAGCCACACTGACTCTTCCAGTTCCTCAAATGTACCCTAACCTTTACGCATATGCTGTCCCCTCTCTCTGGACCACTCTCCCCATATGCCTCCTTTACCTCCTCAAACCCTACTCAGGTTTACTTTAGATCTCAGCTAAAAGGCCCCTTCCCTGGGAGACTTCTCTGAACTCCTCAGTCTGGAGATGTATCATCAAATACCACAACCACTACCACGTGGCTACTGAGCACTGGAAAGGTGGCCAGTCCAATTGAGATGCCCTGTAAGTGTCAAGTATACCCTGGATTTTTGAAAACTTAGTAAAATGTAATAATATACAATATCTCGTTGATAATTTTTAATACTGATTACATGTTGAAATGATATTTTAGATATATTGGGTAAATATATTAAAATTAATTTCACTTTTTGTTTTTACTTTTGCTAGTGTGGCTACCAGAAATGGTGAAACTACATATGTGGTTCCCCACATCTGTGGCTCATGTTCTATTTCTTTCTTTTTTTTTTTTTGAGACGGAGTCTCACTCTGTCACCAGGCTGGAGTACAGTAGCACAATCTCGGCTCACTGCAACCTCCACCTCCCGGGTTCAAGCAATTCTGCTGCCTCAGCCTCCCGAGTAGCTGGGACTACAGAAGCACACCGCCATGCCCAGCTAATTTTTTGTATTTTTTTTTTTTTTTAGTAGAGACGGGGTTTTACCATGTTGGCCAGGATGGTCTCGTTCTCTTGACCTCAAGATCCAGCTGCCTTGGCCTCCCAAAGTGCTGGGATTACAGGTGTGAGCCACCACACCTGGCCTCATGTTCTATTTCTTTTTTTTTTTTTTTTTTTTTTTCAGATGGAGTCTCGCTCTGTCACCCGGGCTGGAGTGCAGTGGCACGATCTCGGCTCACTGCAAGCTCCTACTCCCAGGTTCACACCATTCTCCTGCCTCAGCCTCCCGAGTAGCTGGGACTACAGGTGCCCACCACCATGCCTGGCTAATTTTTTTGTATTTTTAGTAGAGACGGGGTTTCACCATGTTAGCCAGGACTCATGTTCTGTTTCTATGGGATAATGCTGGGGCACATTGCCCTGGTGTGTTCCCAGACAGAACTTTATGTTTTTCTTCCTAATCTTTACTGCACTTTAGAATTATTCATTCCCACTGAAATATAAACTAGGTAAGGATGGAGACCATGTTTTTTCAGTTTCCCACTGTGTCCTTAGCTGCTAACACAGTCCTTGGCACACAGTAGGAATAAAATAGATGTGTCAAATGCATTGATGAAATCTCTAACATGTTCCAAACACGTTACACGCAGCATTTCCAAAAGGGTGTGTATGTGTGTGTGTGTATGTGTGTGTGGCTAGGGAGAACAAAACTTCTTTGCTGTTGAGATCTTATAGAGAAGATCTTATAGAGAACAACAGAACAGTTTTGGATGACAGTGGGTGGGAGGCCTCTGTGTGGCACCCCTCACCCCTCACAGCCATCCTGAAGCACCTATGAAACCTTAGAGTCCCTGAATAGACTATACGAAAACCATTGTGTTGCCTTACCCACGCCCCTCAACAGCTCAGTGAGAAATTATGGCAGAGGGCAGAAACATGAATTGTAGCCAGTGTGTGGTGGAGTCAAGTAGGTGTCCATTGAATAGCAAATCCCAGATGAGTCCTCCCAAGGCACTAAAGAACCTCACTGTGTAGAGCAGAGGAGGTTCCTCAGGATACTCAGTTACCTGCCTCCAGAGCAGCAAGCTGGAGGCTTTGTGACTGTGAACAGCCCTACTCTGCTCACTGCTCTGAGACAAATGCAGATGAATACATCTACTTAGAAGGGGCTGCAGGGGAGATTAAATGAGATAAATTTACATGTAGCATCTAATATAGTACCTAGCACATAGGAGGCACTCAATAAATGGTTGCTATTATTATTGTCACTGTTAGCCTAAAAAAAAAACTTGTTGAGACATACTTAATATAGGTAGAGAGTTTATTTGGGCTAAGTTTGAGGACTGCAACCAGGGAGCATAGAACCAAGTGTAACAGCCCAACAGGTGCATCTTGCCCACTGCCCAGAAAAGCCAAAGACTGAGAACAGCTGGTATTGCAACAATGAAAGAGTGTAATTATTGCAGGGCCAGCCAAACAGGAGGATGCTAGACATTTTTAATATCTGCTTCCCTGAAAGCTTGGAGGCTAGGGTTTTCAAGGATAATTTGGCAGACAGGGGGCTAGGGAATGGGTACTGCTGACTGGCTAGTAATGAAATCAGAGGAGTGACAAAAATGGTCCTCGTGCACTGAGTCAGTTTCTGGGTTGGGGGTTTCAGGATGGGGAATCTGTTCCTTGGTATGAGTCATGGGTCCAAACAGAGTCAGGTGGTCACCAGAATGCAAAAGTCTGAAAAATATCTCAAAGACCAACCTTAGGTTTTGACAATAGGGAATGTATCTATAGGAACAACTGGGGAAGTTATAAATCTTGTGACCTCCACAGAAGTAAATGATTATAGAAAGGCAAGCTAGGGAACAATGGCTGGTCATCATTTAACTAACCCTACATCCTAGCAGAATTCAGGCTCCTTCTATAATCCTAATCTTGTGGCCTTTCATTAATCTTACAACAGCAGTTTTGGTCCCTAAGCAAGGAGGGTGTTAGTTTCGGGAAGGGATTGCTACCATCTTTGTTTTAAAATTAACAAAGGCAGTTAGCTTGTGAGGTTACAGGCAAGATGGAGTTAGGTTAGATTTTTCTCATTGTTATAATTTTTGCAAAGGCAGTTTCACAAGTTGCTCTGAATATAAGCTCCCGTTAGCAGAATTTACATGTGGGTTTTTAAAGAAAAAGAAAAGGCAGTTCCTAAGTTGTTTACCAAAAATTTATATTAAAATAATACAAGCTATTGATTGGCTATACATTGTTCTTTGTATCACAAGTTCCAAGAACATGAAGATAATGGGTAAGGCAGGAAAAAAATGCCAGTAACAATTGCCCTCGGGCATAGTTGTGGGGAGGTGGGGTGTGACTAAAGTCCCCATACTTATGTCTTTCTGGGCCTGATAAATTTTGCATGCCCTCCCATAGCTCAGACTGCTCTGAGCAATTTTTCTTTTCTCATCATCATCATCATTATTAAAAATAAGCAAGTAGTAAGCCTGAGCAGTGTGACAGAAGCATACTTCATTATTGGCTAAATGTATTTCCTTTCTGTAGTCATTACTTACATGGACCTGTATCCATGACTTACACTTTGTATAGATAAATGCATGCACACAGTTGTATACACAAAATATATAAGCCAGTGAACTCTATCATCTGTTTGTAGGAGATACGCAGGCAGGAACTGAGCTGAATCTGTTTCCATAGGGGATCCAGCACAGACATGTGATCCTCAAATACAGTACCAACTGTGTCACCTCACAAAAACAATTTCAATACCACTAGGAGTGAAACCAGGGGCATATGAACATTTGTTCCTAATTAACAACAACAGAAAATCTGTCTTGCTAGTCTTACTAACCAATTTTAACCCCAGTTCCTGAGGTGCTACTTGTCATGTTTCATTTGAGAAAAGCGTCATCGTATCTCCATGGTGCCCAGGACACACTCTGGGTCTCTGCGTTGCATACAAGACGGCAGCTCCCATTCATCATGCATTAATAAGACAGCAGGCCAGGAGGACTGGCTGTTCAAAGACTTGGTAACAACCCATCACCTGTCAAAGTGTGAGCCAATGGAGCTGAAAACCATAGCATTTTCACTGAGAACTGTTGTGGCAGAAGAGCCTAAAGTAAGAACTGCCAACCAGTGACTGGTGAATAGGCTTCTCTGTGGGCCTCAGCTGCAAGATTTCGGCCTGGAAACCAGGTGTGGTCCTGTCCCTTCCACCTTCCACCTACCCCATGGAACTAATTCAGAAGCCACATTTTGTGGCCCTTGCCCAGTGGTCCATGAGCCCAAAACTGGAGCTGCAGAAGCCGAGAGCACTCAGAAAGCCTCCAGGGTATGACAGGCCAGCAAAGGGTGCCTAGAGTCCCAGGGTTTCTGGCTCTGCCCCCTCTTCTCTGGCTAAAATCTCTGAAGGCACAAGTGGACTCAGGGGCCAGAGGCCTTTCTACTACAGGGGGTCTATGAACTCTTTCTGTAAATGGCTAGATAATAAATGTTTTTGGCTCTGTGGAACCAACCATCTCTCTTGTGATGACTCAATTCTGCTGTCCTAGTTCAAAAGCAACCATGGCATATTAGTCCCTTTTCACACTGCTGATAAAGACATGCCCAAGACTGGGAAGAAAAAGAGGTTTAATTGAACTTATAGTTCCACATGGCTGGGGAGGCCTCAGAATCATGGCGGGAGGTGAAAGGCACTTCTTACATGGCAGCAGCAAGAGAAAATGAGAAAGAAGCAAAAGCAGAACCCCTGATAAACTCATCAGATCTCGTGAGACTTATGCACTATCAGGAGAACAGCATGGGAAAGACTGGCCCCTGGGATTCTATTATCTTCCCCTGGGTCCCTCCCACAACACGTGGGAATTCTGGGAGATACAATTCAAGCTGATATTTGGGTGGGGACACAGCCAAACAATATCACATAGACAATATGTAAATGATAGGCATAGCTGTGTGCTAATAAAACTTTATTTACAAAAGCAGGTGGCACCCGGGATTTGGACAACCCTGCTTTACACTGACAAAAGTGAAAAAATTCAGATGGCAACCAGAACTTTTATCTTTAAACAAACTAGATTAGAATGGCATGGGATAGGATGGGATGGGATGGGATGGGATGGGATGGGACAATTAGACTAGAACAGAATATGCAGAGTTTAGCATATGGAGAAATAAGTATTGTTTTGTGATTATTTTGTTACAAATATGTTTTTATCCAAATATACCATATGTGTGTGTGTAGCTGCATTCTAGATAGTGATTATCAATGTATTTCTTAGTCTGAGTCAGGATCATAAAAGTGGGAAATACAATGGCATAGTGAATAGAATCTGCAACTATAGTTCAGGAAGTCTGGGTTAAAATCTCCATTCTGCCCCCAATTCATAAGATCAGACTTCTGTTCTTTCAAAAGTCTCTTCCCCTCCGCTGGTCCTCAGTTTTCCCATCTCTACACTGAGAGATTTAGGGATGAGGTCCAAGTTAACCTCTGGTTCTTAGATGCTGTGGAGGCATAGATGTCATTATTTAGTGCCAGTGATCAGGAAGCCCTGCAAACCAGATGGTCCAGGTCAGAGATTTCCAGATAGTCTAGCTTCATCCCCAGGGTCTCTGCCCCACTCCAGCCCTCTCTCTTTTCAACTGAGAAGCATTCGCTTCATTTCATAGCTTGAAGCCTCATTTTACAAATCAGCTCCCACTTGTGGATGAGACTGAATGAAGCTCTTGGAGAGAAAGTCCTTGCACAAAGACACGACACTCATCTTGCCCAATGGCACTCATAAGTGCCTGGACCAAACTCAAATTCTCAGTTGTTTTGTGTTTATTTTTTAAAATCTGAAGCCCTTGTCTTTTTTTCCATAGTATGGTCCTCCTTGGAGAGGGTAGTTTGTTGCAACCTCAAACCCCAAGCTTCAGCTCACCCTCTATTTCTACTTGGGGTCAATTCCTAAATACTTAAAAATGAGGCAGTGGCTGCTAGGAAACAGTACAGGTTTACCAAGAATGGGCCACGTCAACTGAAGTATTTTCCTTTCTTCATGGGTTATTAGATGTGCAGGCAGGGAAGTCAAGTAGAGAGCATGTATCTGAGTTTCTAGAAGATCCTGATAAGGTATCTCACAGGGCCCTGCAGAGTGGCGGGTGAGATGAAGGCTGGAGAAGGATCAAGTGAGGCACATCCATGGTTGGTAGATCAATCATAATAAAAAAGCATCATCTAATAGAGCAAAGGAGATTATGGGAAGGGGGACTCAAATGCCTACATATGAGTGGTGGTGAGTTCTCTGGCCAACAGAAAGGGGTAGGGTCAGCTACAGGAAGAAGCCATCACCCAGATGTAGCCTATTGTGGCCACAAGGGGCCTGGCCAAGTTGAAGCCAGACCCCAATGAAGGTAGAAATCTAGATTTGCCAATTAAAAGTGCTGCAAGCACATTCCAACGGAAAAACAAACACTGTGTCTCACACACACACACACACACAGCACCGCTGTGGGCCAAATACAACCTATAGCTGTCAGTTTGCAATGTTAGGATTAAACATTTGCCATTAACCAGAGAAAGGCAGTGACACAAGGCTCTATTCTCTAATCTGTCCTCTTCAACATTTTCATTGCCAGCTTGAATGAGGACACAGAAGCCATAATTATCACACAGACGGATATCAGGAAACTGGAAGCTGGGGGCAGACAGGATCAAAATTCAGAGTGATTTTCACAGGCTGGACCACTAAACCCAACATGTCAAGATGACACTTGTAAGAGAAAAATGTAAGGGCCTATACCATGGGCCAGAAACTGTTAAACCATAGTTGATCCCATTCACATCATATTGTTCCGCCCTCTTCCCCACTACACACTATATGTGTGCCCTCAGGTTCTGTTCATCTTCTGGTGGACCTTCTCCCCTCTTGGCCTTCCCAAAGCAAGAGGGCACTATCCTAGGACCCCAATCCCTTCCTCTTCCTCAAGGAACGCTGCTGTCCTCAGCCTGTGGCCTCTGCAACCACCTACTCCACCTCCTGCTGAGGTCTGGAGTCCAAGCCAGTAAAAGACACCTACCATCTAAACTGATGCAGCAACCTAGGCCTGACTGTTTTAGTAGACTTTGGAGTACTCAACCACCATGGGAGTCACCCCAGACCCCAGCAGCTTCACTGAGCCAAGCCCAGCTCCAAGATGGCCTTGTCCCTCGGCAGTGGGAAGGACTGGCCTTCATAGCTTATGAACTACGAGAATGCAAGCCCCACCAGGGCAGGGGTCCTGTCCATAGCATTCCTCACCATGGCCCCAGCACCTAAAACGAGGCTGGCCTCAATTATGTGTGCAATAAATATTAGAAGTAAGGACTACAAAAACACATACAGAAATTTGAATATTGACTACCAATTAGATGACTTAAATGACTGATAATTTTGTTAAGTGTGATAATGACATTATTACATAAGAAAATGTTTCCCTCTCTCTCCCTTTTTCTTTATAAGAGGGGGTACAAACTAAAGTAATTTAGGAGTGAAATTACACGATGTTTGGGATTTGCCAATATGTTCTAGCCAGAAAGTGAGGGAGCTGGGGAACAGATCAAACTTTCTACTTTTTTTATGTTTGAAAATTGTCATACTAAAAGTTAAAAACAAAAAACAGAAAATTGGTAAGACTATAAGGCTGGTCTCCTACCAGCAGAGCTACAGGACTAGTTGCTGCAACCCCAGCCAGTAGTACATGGAGCCCCTCTGGCTGAGGCCTCCTCTCCTTCCCTTTAGCTCCCCACAGAGATGGGAGGGCAGATTCCTGCCTTGTGATAGGAAAAGACACTGGATTATTTCCGCACACTGACCCTACCCTCCAGCCAGGCTCTGAAGCAGCCTGTCCTAGGGAAGCCCCTGGGGCTGAGGTAAGCAGTACAGCTCTGTCAGAAAAAGTATGGCAAAGGGTGTATGGCACATCCTTTCAATGCCATAGTGGGGTGAAGGGCACACGAGGAATATCTAGTGGATAGTATTTGGTTCAACTCATAATTTATTATTGATTTAAAATCTCAGATTTAACAAAGGTACCTACTGTTGATTTTGTCCACTAGAGATACAGATAATCTCTATCCATTGAAAATGATAATGCCTAAAATTACATTATGGGCCTGTTGGCCATTAATCTATTTTGGATCTAACCTAGCAATCTTCTACTAGCATTTTTTATAAATATCTGGCTTCTTAAACACTATTTGAGCCAGTTCTAACATCTCACTAGTTCCCTTATTAATTAATGACTAGAATAAACTCTTTGACATACATTCATTTTGTATTGGTATTAAAATGACATTTTTTAACCTTTTGAAAATTATACTTCATCATCTCCCTGGAACTTACCTCCTGTAAGTCAGCTGTTCCTATGTTCTGTTGACACAGGAACTCTGGAGGTAGTCATTTACACTTTGGATAGTTCCAATCATAAAAACAAGATTTAAAAAGCTAAAAATGATTTATTTAATTTAGCTAGAGTCTGTCTCTATTGAGCTCTCTCCCTCTACTAATGCAGTGAAACAGCATTCAGACAAACCTGTGCTCATTTTATTAGCTGCATGACCTTGGGAAAGGTACTTGATCTCCCCAAGGTCCTCCCCTTCCTATCTTCCAGTTGTGAGGACTAAATGAGATAGTCCATGTAAAGCACTTAGCACAGTGCCTGGTATACAATAGGTTAATTCATCTTCTTCTTAATCATTTTCTCATTCATTCCTTTATTCAACAAACATTTGTTGAGGCACTGGTGGTAAATGCTGGAGATGCAAATATGCATAACAAATAGCTTCTGTTCTTAGGATGCATGCTAATTAGGAGGAGAAAAAGAAATGTTTATAAAGAAATTCTAATACAGCATGATAAGTACAACAATAGAATCATGTACAATGCACAGAGGAGAAAGTGATTAGCTCTGAGGCAGAAGCAGAGGTGGTTACCAAAGTAGGCTTCCCACAGAAGGTGATGCCTATGATGTGTTTTGAACATAAATAAGAGTTTCCCCAGCACTCAAAGCGGGAGAAAACATTACAAAGACTTGAAAAACAAAATAGCATGCTACGCCTTGATGGAATATAAAGAGCAAACGAAGAGCCAAGAGATGAATGCTGGAGCGATAGTAATGGGAGATGACATTGGTAAGCAAAGGAGGTTTGACATTCTACTTAAAAAATGATGGCGAGTTTTTGAAAGGTTTTAGGCAGGGATGTGATATTATTATATGTGTATCTTAGAAAGGTTATGGTGACATGATCTATGAGGAATGAAGCAAGACCAAGGCTGAAAGATATCTTTGACTGTTCTCATGGTGAAACAGAGTATGGTAAATTTACTATTATAATAGTGAAACAGAGGTGAAACCTGGAAATAGAATGAATGAAGAGGAAAAGTGTTTAAGAAGTAAAATCATCCATCCAGACTTGGCAAATGAGCAAGGAATGGCAGCTAACAGGTGCAGAGTAGGCACATAAGCCAAGATCAGCTCATTCATAGGCTGGCCAGTGACTAAAGAAGTAGCTGATTATACAAAATTAGGTCCAATCGTATTGATGGTAACACTAGGACAGACTGTTTTTAAGAAAAAAAAAGTCACACAGTTAAACTTTAAAGAGTTTATTTGAGCGTTCAATGATTCATAAATTGAGGTAACACTGGATCACAAGGGGCTAGCATTCCACCAGAAGGGGCAAAAGAGGAAACTTTTATAAAGCATTTGCAGAAGCAAGACAAAGAAAGCAATTTTGATTGGCTAGAAGTTAGGTGGTGGTTTCTGATTAGTATAGTTTCTAGTTTCAATTTACTGTTTCCATTGTGCTTTTATTTGTTCATGTAGGAATTTAAAGTGCCAGAGCCACCCCAATCTAATGGACACCTAATTGATTTTTTTTAACAAGTCAGACACTTTCCTTTCTGAATTTGAATAGGGAAATGCAAAGATAATCTAGTTAATTGGAAAAAGAAAGAGAAAGGAGAATGACATGTAAAAAAAGCACAGACGCTATTGAAAAGAGATCAATGCCAGAGGCTACAACAGGTATGACCACTAGAGAGCTGGACACCATACAACAAAGCTGCTGTTAAAGCCTTATAGTCATTGGCATCTGGCGCATAAATTCATCTAAATCCATCTAGGTTCCTTCCAAAATGTGTAGCATTTTGTAACTGGTCAGATATTAGGGAAAGAAATTCATCTGCGTGAATATTGCAATACAGGTCTCACCTCCTCCAAGTCTTTCCTCCAACTCTTCATTGACCACAGTTTGCTCTCTCTCCCCACCCTGATTTTCTCCATTGTGTAAACTCCAGGCTGATCTTGCTTCATGCCTCCAGGATCCAAAGTCAGAAGCACTTACCTCATTCCTAATTCTTAACTCCACTTGCCTGCTTGGAATGTAGCTCCCCTCCTGCTCCTCCCATCCAAACCCCAGGCTGCTCTGACCTTCAGCAGGTCAAAAGGAAAGAAAGGTTGCAACATGAGACAGAAACCTCTAGATTTACACTTGGTCACAGAGAAAGCAAGAAGAAGAAGAACCGTATTGCTTGCTGGAAAGAACAACCCTACATTCAATCCTTCATTCGGGAATAGTGTTTTACCAGGCCCCTGACCCAGAAGTTTCGAAACTAGCATTTATAAACAGATAAAGTATCTGCAGAAACCCGGGTATCCACACATTCTACTAATGGTCACATATATCCCAAAGGTTGAAGAATATGAGAACTTAAGCTCCATGAGGACCAAGATTTGTCTTTTTCATCACTGATCCTCAGTGCCTACAATAATGTCTGGCAGGTACCAGGAAGCCAGTAAATATTTATGGAGTGAACAAATGTATGGATTCACAGCAAGTCTACAGAGAAATCTCTGATGATATGCTAAGTTCTCGGCCTTCAGCCTACCATGATTAATAATTCAATGAAAACATAAAGGGATTTCTGAAAAAAAATAAAAAATATAACAATGGAGCAGGGAAAAATTTTTAATGCATTGGTGAATCCACTCTAGATTTAAAATATCTGAAAAGGCCAGAGCAATAATCAATATGATGAGAGATTACAACAGAGCTGTCACACCAATTGAGAGATGTGATTTAGCAGCAGTACTCTTGGAAAAGAATCATGGGTCTTAGCTGACCATAAACTCAGAAGGAATTTGAGGTATGAAGAAGTTGTCAAGAAAGTGGCTGTACTCTGAAGTAAGGAATCCAGAAATGAGAGAAGTGATGACCCAGTACAAGGCATGATGCTCAGACCCTTTCTAGAGTGATTTGCTTGGTACTTGAAATATGCTCAAAGAAGGGAAATCAAGGAAAGAAAAGGATAGAGGCCATATTATATGAAAAAGAGTTGAAAAAACTGGAGGTGTTCAGCCCAGGGAAGCCCCAGGGAATATATTAGTTTGCTCAGACTAGATGTCTTAAAACAACTGAAAGGTATGCTCTCCCCCCTCTGGAGGTCAGAAATCCAAAATCAAGATGTTTACAGGGCCATGATCCCTCCTTGTCCTTTCCTGCTTCTGCTAGCCCCCAGCATTCCATAGCTTCTGGCAGCATCACTCCAGTCTCTGCCTCCATCTTCACATGGTGTTGTCCCATTATGTATCTTCTGATAAGGATACCAGTCATACTTGATTAAAAGCCCACCCTATGCCAGTGTGGCTTCATTTTAACTAAGTGTGTCTGCAGAGACCCTATTTCCAAGTGAGGTCATATTCTGAGGTACTGGGGGTTAGGACTTCGACATACCTTTTTGGATAACACAATTCAACCCATAAAAGAAGGCAAGAGAACCGTCTTCATGTATCCTAAGAACTGCCTTGTACAAGATTTGACTTGTGTGGCCCAAAGGGCAGAGCTAAGAAGCAGGAATGCAAACTGTAGCTACTCAGGAAGAAGCACTTTCTAAGAGTGAAAGCTGCCTCCCTGTGGCTCCTGACTCTGAAACTGCCCAGGAAGAGGCAAGTCGATCTGCAGGGGTGGCATTGGGGGCAGTCTTTCCCAGGAAGGGGATGGGGCTGCATGGCCTCATCTCACTCTGTTACTTGATTCTCTGGCACTCTGGCACGAGGGAACTATTTTTAACCAAGCAGAGATTTAAGTGGCTGTTTCCAAGAACCAGTATAAGTAGATGAGCTTCACGATAATGCAGACTGCTTATGAGAAATGGAGCATGAATTGCAGACCCAAGAAATGAATATAATTCAGCCTCTATTTTAATTTTTAATTGGAAAAAAAAAGCCCATCCCAGCCAGAAAGAACAGGGGAAGAGTGTACTTTGCACAGCACTATAGAAAGCATTTGTTAGCCCTGCTGAGACAAATGGCATAGTCTTTTTGCTTCTGCCATCCCCACAATTGGGATAGGAAAGATTTCTACAGAGACTGCCGCTGCTGCCCGTCTCCATGGATAATGAAGGTCACGGTTTATGGGCACAAACTATTCTGCTCCAGACACAGCCTCATTGGCATGCAGGCATGAAAACCCAGCAGCCAGCCCCACACACTGATCAGATTTGGAATTTAGTCATAATGTATACCTTCTCTCACTCCCTCCCATTTTCTCCAGACAGTTTTGCATTTAAATGGAGCAAGACGACAATAGAAAGGAGTCAGGGAAAGAAAATTAGCATTTACTAGGCACCTACTGTGCACCAGGGATTTGTTTCATTGAATTACGCAGGCTTTGATTCCATGTAAGATGGGGTCAGCATGTGTGCATTTGTGTGTGTGTATGTGTGTGTACACACGCTGACATATGTGTGACCTAGATGGAAAATGAAGGGAAAGGAAAGAGGTGGACGGTGCTTACAAGATGGAAAGAGGAATAACGGTGGAGGTCCTGGAGCAGCCTTATGAGACAATGAGTTAGGCTGTTTCTCTGATGGCCAGGCAGGGAAGTTCCTGCCTCCAGCAAGGGTATCCAACCTGGACAGGACCCAAGGGTCAGGTCCAACCAGAGTCACAGGGATGCCTGAAATCAAGGCCTGAGATGAAAGAAAGCTGAAGAATTTGAGAGAATGTAAGGTTCCATCAGTCCTGGAAGGTCTTCCAAGGCAGCCAGACCTCAGCTGGACATTTACGTGTCTCTGTTCAAGATCTTGCTGCATCCAGAGCCCGAACTTTGTAATTTTATCCACTTTACATTTATTGATTTGCTTGATTTACTCTGGAACCTCAGTAAAACTCTCCCCTTTCTGGCTCTAGCCCAGTGGTTCTGAGTCACTCAGGTATAAATGGATCACTGGGGAGACTGTTTATAGAGCAGATCCCCAAATCCCACCAGCAGAAAGAGACGGGTTCAGGGGGTTAAGAATGAAGCTTGATGATCTGAACTTTTAACAAGCACCTCAGGTAAACAGAGGACCATGCTTTCAGAAATACTACTTCAGGTCATTTACGGCTGTGTTCGAAGAATAAGAGGATGTGTCCGCCCCTGTGCTAAAAAGGAGAAGATAGAAAAGTGTCCTTAATGGCCAAGTGTGCTGGTGCACCAACAAGTGTGCTAAAGCAACAACATTCTGGGAAGTTCAACAACTATTAGATTGGACAACCTTTTTGGATTCTCCCTTTCCCTGTGCTGAAGTTTTAGAGACACTCTTTGTTGTACCTAAAAATCTCACTATTGCTTCTCTCTTCCTTAGGGTAAAGGGATGTCCAGCTCTAAGGTGTCAGCTATTAACACCTTAGCACAAATTAGACCATACTCAACCAAATCCTTTCCCAAAAAAAGGACACACACAAGAGAAACTAGCTTTTGTGGAATGCTCCTAGAGATGTCCGGCACTGCAGTCAGTACTCCACAGTGAGGAAGACTGAACAAGACTTGGTTGATGCCCACACCAAGCCAGTGCGATGGCATTTTCTGCATTTGGCGGATGAGAAAATGAGGGTCATAGAGATTTAGTAAGTTGCCCAAAGTCACTTAGCAGATAGCAATAGACCCTAGATAGAATTCAAAGTCTCTTGGCCTCTGAAAATCATCCTAGCCTACTAGACCACTAGAGGAAGAAAGGGGACCCTACTGGGAAGGGCAGATCTGGGTGGGCTTCCAATAGACGGTGGGAGAGGGTGGCCAGAACAGGACATAGGCCTGGAGGTAGAAGATTGTAGGCATAGATGTAGGGGGTCCAAAGACAACTTGTACTTTTGATTTGGTTCTCAAAATAAACTGTTCATCAGTCTAAATAAGTATTGGCCTTTATCAAGAAAGAAAACATCTCTTTCTCTGGAGGGTTGGCCCTTTGGGCAACAGAGGAAGATCTGGGAGGTAAACAGCTGATCACAACTGGGATTGATGACATGGATTGGGTCAAGGCTTGCTATGCCTGGCCTTCAGGTCTTAGGCATGAAATAAGCCTCATCAGAATGGACAAAGGGTTGCACAGGGACGGAGCAAGACGGATTTAACAAAATCTAGTTGGATCAAAGGAGATGCACAGGTGAACCACTGGATGCTATAGTGATGGAGACTATTGGGAGAATGTAGTAGAAACCAGGGATAGCCACTGGAGCATCAGGAAACAGGACCTGAGCTCTCCTGGGAGCATGCCTCTGACAGCACTATGGCTGCAGGTCATCTCTGCTGGATGTCCTGCCATTTCCATAGCCTCTGCCTAGCTCAAACTGAGTTCACCAACCTGTCTGCAAAACCAGATTCTACTTCTGTCTTCACTAATATTATCAGAAGCACCAACATTCTGGGAGGTTCAACAGCTATTAGACAACCTCTTTGGACTCTCCCTTTCCCTCATATCTGGTTACTTGCCAAATCCTACCAATGGACTCTCCATAACGTTCCCCACCTCTTCACTCTTACTGCCCTGTCTGTACCTAGGCTGGGGCCCAGTGCACATATCTCTCAATCACAGCTTGCCATTCAAAGGCTTCTAGGGCCAGCCTCATCCTACCTCATAAACCAACCTTCCACTACCCCACTGTTCACTCAAATGAGCAACCCATTCAAATGAGCAAAGTGGCCTACTTTAAACCAGTCTGTGTTCCTTTGCTCATGCCATTTCTTCCATCCGGATTTCTATTTTCCCTGTGTATTCGTTCATCACTCCCACCCCATCCATGCATTCAACAGATGTGAATGAGTGCCTGCTATATGCTAGGCACTCCTCTAGGTGCCAGAAACCCAGTGATGGTTAAGACAAAGTCTTTCTGCCCTGGGAACTCACATTCTCCTGGAGAAGATAGAAAATAAAGCGGGGGAAAGGGATAAATAATGGCACAGTGTGTATGTGTGTGTGTTTGTGTCTCTATGTGTGTGTCTGTGTGTGTGTGCATACACGTGTGTGTGCATGAGTGTGTTTTAGGCAGAGTAGAGTGGTCATGAAAGGCTTCTTTGAGGAGGGGTTCAGATCAGAGACATGAACGAAATGAGAACTAGTTATATGAAAATTGGTGTAACAGCTTCAAAGTCCTCTCCTCCAACAGAGGGCAACATAAGCTCTATATAAGCCACCCTAACCCCTGAATTCCAGAACTTACTGCCTACGAAATTCACACATCTCTGAGCATATCCTGCCTTGAGTTGCTTCTTGCCTTTTCAAGCCTGACTAGATGATAAGTTCTTTGAGGGTAGTAGTTTGATCTAACTTCATAAAAATCACAGATTACTGGGGCATTGTGGCATGCAACACCCAGTGAAGGTAGCATAAGGGAGAAATCATTTCACTGCGCTTCTGCGAGACTACAAGAAAAAATTTATTCCTTGTGATTTAAGGAAGACTGTTTTGCAGGTGTCATTCATTCCATGTTGGACGTTTTCCTAGCTGGAAGCTAGGAAGGTAACTGAGGTCATTTCTCTGATTTGAATCCACGAGCAGATAAATAAACCCCTCATGACTCAGGCAAAAAAAAAAAAAAAAAAATGCCACCACAGCTCTAAGATAGAAGAACATCCACTGCCAAACTATCTTGAAATCATTGAGCTGAAGTCACAGAGCAAACACCATTCCGAGGGTGCTTCTGCCCTTAGGAGAAGGAGTCCAGGATAAATCAGCAACATTCTCATGACGAGGAGCAGCTAAGGACTAATGAAAAGGGAACTGAAATACGTGTAGACTTTATTGAATCAAATATTGGTTCCTAAATATTTTTAAAGTATACAGTTTTAATATTTAAAAGTGTGTATTCTTTTATAATACTTTAATGCATTTAGCTGATTTAATAAACACTTATTTTTTGAGAAGGAGCCAACACATATTAACTGTGCACCAGCACCTCCAAGCACAGTGGGGGTGCAGTGGTGACCTAACACCTGTGTTCTTGTCCCCAAGGACCTTACAGTCTGGCAGAGAGGGCAGATGCTAAATAAATTAATGTCAACAATTAGGTGGTTACAAGTGAGCAAAATGCTGCAATGGGAGGCTACTGGAGTGTATGGGGCAGGGCAAGAGGTGGGCAGAGGTCAGAGTAAGTTCCCCAAGGAAGTAATATTACATCTGAGACAAAAGTTGACTAGGGCTAATGTGGTGACTCACATCTGTAATTCCAGCACCTGGGGAGGCTGAGGCAGGAGGATCGAAGAGTTTGAGACCAGCCTGGGCAAGACAGTGAGACTCCATGTCTACAAAAAATTTAAAAACTTGGCTGGGTGTCTTGGCACCTGTGGTCCCAACTACTCAGGAGACTGAGGCAGGAGGATCCCTTGATCCAAGGAGGTCGAGGCTGCAGTGAGCTATGATGGCACCACTGCACTCCAGCCTGGGTGACAGAGAGAGACCCTGTCTCAAAAAAAAAAAAAAAAAACAGAAAAAAGAAGAGAAAATAAGAGAAAAAAGTTGACTAGTAGTGAAGGAAGGTAACACAAAAGAATGTTCCAGGCAGAGGAAACTGTGCACACAAGTTCAGTAGTGGAAAGGAGCATGGCACTCGAAACAAGGGCAAGGTCAACAGTGCTGTAGTGAAAGAGGCACAGGATGAGGCTGGGGGCGGTGGAGCAGCAAGAGGCAAAACCAGGCACGTTGTAGGCAAGTCGGCGGTTGTGGCTTACCCCAGGGGCTGTAAAAAGCCATCTCATATTTGAGTCTCGGGGAAGCATACCAGCCTCCATAAAACCAGAATCATATAGATCCCCTCTTTGAGGGAAAAAAAAAATATATATATATATATATATGTGTGTGTGTGTGTATATATATATGTGTATGTATACATATGTGTATATATATGTGTATATATATGTATATATATATGGGAAATGAATCACCTTTTAAGAAGCAAATCAGCTTTAATTAAAGAGAAATGGAAGAAAATCACTTGGACCTAAAAGTGCTTTTGTTTATTCAGGCATTACGCTGTAAAACGCTTTTCTTGCCTAATAAGAGAAGCTGGAGGATAAAAATTGTTTACAATCTAGGTAGCTAAAGAATCTATATGCTTGCAAGTCAGATTGAGATAAGGTCTCAGTAAAACTAAACAAGATTATGCTCTTCTTAAGTGACAAATTTCTCAGTTGCCACTTCATAGAAAGAGGTAAGGGCTGTCTTCCTGTCAAATTGCTTTGACAGGCTTGTTTTTTACCCATCTGAAATGTAAACCTTTAGTGTTCTTACACGAACATCAAGAATTGTGAAACATGTTTTAGATAATCACGAGAAGTCATAAAACATAACTGGTGCAGGAGGTTGTAATCGTTGAAAATGTGTAATTATTATTAGTAACCAGATATAACTGAATGTAAAATGGATTAAATTTTTCTTCTTCTTTTCCTTGTCTGAGCCCCATTATTGACTAACAATATAAATCCACAGTTTACAGTTTCAGGCATTTGAAACAGTAGCAATCTTTCCTTGGGAGCTGTTAAAATAAAAATGAGAGCTTTGCTCATACTTCACTCCCTCTGGTTAACCTGCTTGCGGCTGGCCCAGCCACTCCTCCCCAAACTAATCCACTTCACTTTTCACATGCCTTAGCTTGTGCCATTGCCCCTGCCTGGAATTCCCTTCCAAGTTCCAGCTCCAGAGCCTGGTGTTTCACACCACATGACTAAGAAGACTGCTACTTATTGGCAAGAAACTCATATTGTAAATTCAGGTCTTTGGAGTGACAAGTAAACCTCTTGAAAGCCACAACTCTAAATCCAATTTGCCACCATTTGCTGATTTCATCATTTATGTGGGAAAAATGCCCAAGGGAGGAACATGCAGACTAAAAATGTATAGTCAAATGACTTACCCTGTAAATCAAAATGACATTGACTGACCCCTCTTCATAAAGCATGGACTTTTGTGCTGCCCCCAGTGGCTAAGGTGAAATAGTCGGTGAACCGCCCACACCCTCCCTCTCCCACAATCCCACCACCATCAGAGGCACACACTGTGGATGGCCCAGTGGCCCAGGTTACAGAAATATCTGTGGCCAGAGTGAGGCTTCCTGCCTTACCTGGGAATTGAACCTGTTCACCTTGGCCTCAACTAATGCCAAGCCAAATGGCAACAGACGATTTGGGAATGGAATGATCTTGGATATGTCCCGTGGTCAATTTGGTGATATTATTAACACAAAGCCCCAGATCACTTAAGATAATATTAAGATATGTTGGCACCTCTTCAAAGTGTTTCTCTCTGAGAAGTGGAAAGGCAGCAGGACAAATCTCGACTCATCAGAAAGCAGAGGTTAAACAATCCTCTCCGTGCTGCAGCTGACAGAATGAAGTCAAAGGGAGTGAGCTCCAGGTGTCGTCCGAGGATGCAGTCCACTTGGGCATTCTACCCAAAGCTGTACCCACAAACTGCCAATCAAAATGGCACCTTGGAAATCTGGTGTGTTTGATCTGGTTGGACAACCACATCAGGTCATGCAAGCAAAGAACTTCCAAGTTTAATGCTCCACGAGTCCACATGGATCCTATTAGCTCAGAGCTTATCCCACAGAGACATCCCCCTGGACTCCAACAGTTAGATATTGCTGCCTCTGTCATTCCAAACCACCACTGTGCGGGCAGCTGCTCCTCTCAGACTGTCCTAATTAGCAGCATGGTGCTCATTAACAGCTGCTGCGTTTTCAAATGTTCTCCCCAGCATGGAGCCGGGCCTGCAAAGCCTCCCAAAATACATCCTCCTGCTAAAGTGGTGCATGCCATGGCAGCAGATGTTTGCTGATGATGGGCCTGGCAATTTGCTTTTCCAGGATCTAAGATCCTGATTCTTCCCAGAGCCAGTCAGGGTGGGGCAAAGCACCCAGAGGCAACGCCACCATCATACAGACTCAAGGGGCTTAGCTGGGCATCTGGAATGTACTAGGCAAGAAACTAATGTTAGCTATCAACAGGGCTGATATTCAGCTAGTTTGCACCCAGACTGACCCAGTAGTTGTCGAAATGGCTGTCCTCCTGGATGGTAAATAGCTGCTCTCTCTAGCCCCTGCCCACCCAATGTCCACCACCACCGCTAATTTCACCATCACTATGGTGGTGTGAGGGCCTCTTTCTTGGGACCCCAGAACCTCTCACAAGCCAGCATCCACTCTGATTGATCAGTGCCATAGACACAAGTCATTACCTTCAATATCATGCCTGGCTATCACCATTATCATTCTCATTGTCATTATTTAGGGACTGATATTCTCACAAACATTTCTACCAGAAACTCCACCCCAGCCCTCCAGGTTCTCCCCTACTTCTCTGATTTCTCCTTATTCTCCACAGCAGGTTTTTATCCTCTGCCCATCTTTTGAATGATTATATTTCCTGAGTCATCTCATCCACAGCCAAGACTTCCCCTGCATTGCTTGGGGATTTGCCAATCCCATTGCTAGGGATTTCTTGGCCTAGCTGGGTTGGAACTATGCTTCCAATGATTCCCTTCACGGCATAGTTTTGTGTTAGCATAGACCACAAGAGGCATTTACAGGAGACTTGAAAGGCAGAAGTGAAGCAGAGACCATTTTCCTTTCACTCTCAGAGAGCCTCTGCAAGGCAGCAGGTGCTGTTGCTGTCTCTCTGTCTGCCCACCTCACCCATGTGAGGCAGTAGCCAGGTGGGCCGCTTCTCCAGCTCCTGCTGGCTTTTGCCCTTCAGCTGGGACAGGAGCACACTAGGCTGTGTGATGGAGGAAACAAGCTCCTCCTGCAATAAAAGCTTAAAGGTGGTGAAAACATCAACACAAGTTCTAGACCAACCTCAAGAGTCCTGGCTCATCCTTGAAGGTCCCCTTTTGACCTGCTTCCCCACATCATATCCATCTTCCTTTCCTGACTGCCTGCTCTGTGGACACAAAAGTACCAGCTGTCAATAAACCGTTGACCCAGTTCCTGCAGTGCATACGTTCAAATCCCTATAATAAATCTCTGCTTATATCTATATCTGTATGTTTATCTATACCTATATCTGTATGTTTATCTATATGTAGACAGATAGATGATAGATTAGATAGACAGATGATAGATTAGAGAGGTGATAGATACTTAGATTAGATGACAGATAGATACAAGATTAGATGGGTAGATAAATGATAGATAGATAGATATTGCCTCATGGTCTGCTTCTCTGATTGAGCTCCGACTGATGCAAACTTCCACCCATTCACTTAAGCCCTAAATCTAGTATCATCTCACTTCCTGTCTCTTCATCACTCTCAACATCTAAGGATCCATCCAACAAGCCATTCAACCTTCCAAACCTGTTTTGTTCTCTGGGTGCTTGAATATTTTTACTTTGTTCTGCTTTATGTTGGGATTTGACAATTGAACTATGTTTTCTAAATGGCAACTGGAATATCATGCTAGGAAAAGCAGAAGGGAATCATGAGTGCTTGTAGCTTAAAGGCTCGACAAAGAACGATGAACAACCTCATGCAGGACAGCTGTCCTTTTCATCCCCTCACAACGGTGCAAACGTTAAACAACCGGACGTGAACCTTTGAAAGGGCATGGTCATCAAAGTGTGTCCATGATTGTAGGTGAGAGTTACTCACTATAGAGCATTTGCTATAACCAGTGACAAGCAGTGAACTCACTGGGGGCTTGGCAGTCCCTTAATTATTAACAACAGCTTTTTAAAAATGTGTCTGTATTTATTTATCATAAAGGCGACAGGAGTTGCTAAGAAAATTCATAATGCAAACAGGAGAAATGTTAGCCTACTTAAAAGCAAGGAGCTTAAGTACTGGCCTTTACGTTCACATAATAAATATGCTCATTACACATTTTTTCTACCTCTTTAATAACATCCTGGCAGGAATCTCTAACACATCTTCCCTCTTCCCTTTTAGCATTTTTTCTATGAGTGCTTGCTCATAATGAAGCTACATTTCCTTACCAATGTTTTGTTTTTCCATCCTATCTTTCATCATCCATTAATTCACAAAACATTTCTTAAGTGCCTGTTGTTTGCCAGGTGCTGGGAATATGACAGCCTATTAGTACAGGATTTGTATTTGTGGAGTGTCCATTCTGATAGTGGAATATCTTCTATCAAGAGGTAATCAAATAAATAACAACTTCATTTACTAATAGGCACCACAAAATACACACACACACACATATTTGGGTAAGGGATAGTGAGTGTGCATGAGTGATCAAAGTAGGCCTCTTGGTGGAGGTGACACCTAAGCAGAGATATGAACAAAAGGAAGAAACCAGCCATGTGATCATATGGCACAAGAGCTTCCCAGGCAGTGGGAATAGCAAGGTTAAAGGCCATCGGCAGGAAGGGTCCTGGGTCCTATCATGCATTTATGCTGATTTAAAAAAAGGTGAGAGGGAGTACTGAACATTTCTTTCAGTTTCTGGAACCCTCCCAGCTCTGTTCTGCCTCAGGGCCTGTGCACATCCTATTCTGTTACCTGCATCACGCTGGCCCCTGGGCTCACCTGAATGACTCATTGTTCAGGTCTCAATTCTAAACATTGCTTTTTCAGAGGAGCAGTCCCTGACTATGCAACCTCAGGTAGGTCCTTCTTGTTATTTTCTCTAACAACACCTGCTTTCACCCTCACAAGGTAGTACTGTTTGCTTGTGTACTTATTCAACACATAGAAAGCACTCAGCATCATTGCTGAAGAGAGAAACAACTGAGTGGATCGTAACAGTCACCCACAGAGCATCCAAACCAGGAAAGTTGAGAAATGGGAAAAGGGGTGGGGTGGAATACAAAAGAAAGAAAGTTATTGAGAAAAATAGTGATTTAAGGAAAAACGAAAAAGGAGGAAGGGAAGACTGCTAAGGGGAGCCAAGCAGAGGGACTGGGCTAGGGAGAAAGTGGCAGAGGACTGGCCAGGCAGGACAGTGGGCAGCTGGGACAGAGAGAGTCTAATACCAAAACAGCAGCTGCACTGCAGGCTCCTGCCAGTGAAGGCTTCAGCACTCAGAGGGACAGAGCCATGCACAGCCCGAGATGCAAGGCCTGGCACATCCACCTGCTCACCTGCTACCTACCAGCCAATCCTCCTCTGCCTGGACACTGTTAACAATGGACGGGTCCCAGCACCAGTTCTGCATCAACTCCACATGCTAGTCTCTTCTTCTGTACTCAGAGCATTCATAGTCCCTTAACAATTCGTCATGAGACAGTGGCCAAGCCATCCACCTTCTGTGCACCCCATGATACATTCCAGTTTGCTGAGATCCTTTTGCAGTGTTGCACACAATAGTACCCAGGGCACCAGATGCGGCTGAAGCCCCATGCACGGGCACAACTGCCACATTTGGAATCATGACAGCATGACCTTCTCAGGGCCTTTGAAATTGGCAAACCCACAGCTGGGAGAAGGCTTGGGATGACAATGAGTTCCACCTCCTTTGACAGGACAGGTTACAGCAGATGCTGTTGTATTTTATTGTGTGGCAAATGGATGTGACACGGGAGGAGAGGAAAATAGAACCTGGGAAAGGGCACATGAGTCTTTCTGGGCAGCCCCAACAGATGGGGCCATATATAATGAGATAACACAGGTTCCAATCCCAGAGCCAGCTACTGAGGCGTGACTTCCTTCTTAATGGAAAAAGTAGAAATTCTCCTTGAAATGAGAACTACAAGGCAGACATATGTGCCCAAGGAGAGCTTGAGGATTGAATGCCCCCACAGGGCTCTTTGGGGAGCCAGCAGTTTCTACTGAAAATGCCACCGCAGGTGGAGGTGGACTCCTGGTTACCTGCTCAGACTGGATGAGAAACAAACCTGAGCATTCTGTGTGCGCTTTCCATAGGCTGAGGGAGACCACATCTCTGATTGATGTCATTTTGGGCAGCTGTCTCCTTGGAGCTATTATTTCTCCAATTTACTTTTGCCAGAAAAACAACTAAAGAGCTCCAGTACCCCCACTTCCCTGGGACATTTTTTTTTAGAATGTATCCATAAAATTCTATCTTTAAAAAGGAGTTGCTCAGTTTTCAACATGTGGATAATTGATTTGTTACAACTCACAAAAGAGCATTTGTCATTTTGCAACAACCAAGTGCTCCAGAGATAAGCGTGGAAGCACTTGACTTACTGCTGCCATTAAAGTGAAGTGTTCGGCTGATTATTTGGTATTTCAGAATTCCTTATAAATCACCGCCTTATTTTGGTGATTACAATTTTAAGAAGAGATGCTTGATTTAGTGGCAGCAACAGGGAGGAGGAGGGATACAGAGGGAGGGGCTGGCAGGAGGAGCAGCAAAGGCAAGAAGCTCAATAAACATACAATTGGAAACATCTGTCTGGTATATTGCCCTCTTCTCCATAACTTGCAGCTCAAGTGATATGCCTACACCTAGGAAATTTTCATTACTGGGCCTTTGTCAGAAAAAATATAAAAAGGGGAAGGGGCCCAGGGCTCTTTGCAGTGTGGCATGTGCCACTGCCCTCAAGGTTCTGGTTTCCCGCTAGTTGGGGGTAGAAGAGAGTAGAGCTCCAAAGTGAAATTCATCCTATTGTAACGCATGGGCAAGCCATGAGATCTGGGCCCATGTTCACAGAGAAAACAAGCAAGCAGAGGTCTGGCTCCAGCTCGACACAGCTGGATTCTGAGATGCAACAAAGTGGAAAATGACTTCTTAAGCCCCAGTGAGTCCATCAATCAACTGCATTTATTGACAGCTAAAGGGAGGCAGACCAATGCAGCAGGTGCTTGGAGGGATCCAGGAACGGTTAGACTCAATGTCTGCCCTGGGTAAACTTACAGACTAACAGAGCAGGCCCAAGTGGCATGCAGATTGTCCCCCACAGATTAAAAAGCTATGCAAATTAAGTCCGGGATGTGGTCGTGCATAGGTGGCACTTGGTTCTTCATGTCTCCCCCAGCTGTAAGTTGGTATCTGAAATGTCTGTCTTGGGGAACGAAGACCTCTCCTCCCACAATGAGAGGCCAGGCTTAAATGTCAAATGCCCCACGAGAAGGAATGTGTTGGTAGACCCTGCCTGGTGGAATATGTTCAATGCTGAATTTTTAAAGTTGGAGCATATACAGATGCCTAGGTGGCCAGAATGGCGGGAGAACCCAAAACTAGTCCTATAGGGAATATGTAAAGAAAATAGGACACTCGGCCTAGAGAAAAGAAGGGTCATGAGAGCTCGCATGGACCTGAAAGGCTGTCATGGGAAGAGGGAAACTATTCGTTTTGTAATTGCTCTGGAGAGCAGAGAGAGGACTGCTGGTGGGAAGCTGCAGAGAGGCAAGTTTCAGTTCATTCTACTCTAGCAATGGATGTGGAGGAGTGGCACATGGTGAGTTTCCTGCCATGGGAGGAGTTAAAGGACAGTCTAGGTGGCCATGTTAGGGTCACAAATCAGAGAATCTCTGCATTTGGTTGAATGTAAAACTAGATGCAATTCAAGGTCCGTTGCCACCGTAAGATCATATGACACTGTGACCTAAATTCACACTAAAGTATGAATGGTTGGTAGGTTCTTTCCAGAAATTATGTTGTATTAAAACCAGAGGAGAATTTATTATAAAAATCGATGGATATGCTAACAAAACCATATGTGCCTCTAACAGGAGAAATGGGCTTTGAAATGGATGATGACTGTGGGCGTCCATTTCAGCGCTGAGACTCAGAGTGTTTAAAAGGCTTGCCCCAAAACATACAACCATTCATAGAAAGAGGGACATCTAGTTTATGAACCAGGGCTTATTTGACTTCATTACCCATGCTATTTTCCATAATGTTATAAGTAAGGTGGGACTTATAGGTATTCCTAACTTCCAGGATATGAAGTCGTGGGCTAAGGCCACATATGTGGCTTTGAACACACAGTGATACCCAAAGAGAGTAGGGAGGGCTGTATGAAAAGACAGTAGTATAGGCTCCCATGTCCCATGCTCCATATACCCTTCCCATGCCTGGCTGAATGTGTACATACACACACGGCCACACATATATGGCTGCATGTGTGCCTATACAGCCATATACATATACTATTAGCCATCTGATGAAAAGGTCCAGGGTAAAGGTGGGTTTCACTTCAGCAAGGCTGTTGTCTGTTCCCTGACAGTCTCCCAGGGTAGCATTCACTACGTTAGCAAATTCCCTAGTCTAGGGTCTGGCCCTCATCCTCTTAGGCCTAAAAACAAGATTCTGTCAGCTCCCCAGAGGAAGAGGACTCAGGAAGGCGAATTCACCCAAAGCTCACAAGGGATGGGCATCTAAACCAGTTACCAGTGTGTTCATTTGCAGCCAGGGCTCTCAGTGCCAAGACGCCTGAATATGTGAGCCCAAGCAGGTCCCTTCCCCCTGGAGACAGCTTTGTACAAAGCCAGCAGGCAGCAGGCAGCCGGGGAGCATGGAGCCAGCTCAGGGTCACTGGGAAGGACTAGGCTTCTTGGGCCAGGATGGCTTGATACCTCATCCCCCAGAAAGACAGCCTGCCAGAGGAGTAGATGGAGGCCTCACCCTCCACTCTCCCTGCACAAGCCTCCACCTCTGCCCTTGCAGCTCCTTGATAATGGCTCCTGAAGCTGGCCAGCCCTTCTTCTGCCTGACCGTCCTCACCTCTTTCCAGAGGTTGCAGTCTCCATGTCTCACTGCCTCTCTATGGTGGCTCTGCTAAGCTCTACCTGATCCTGTCTGACCCACTTTATGGTTGAACTCTAAGAGAAGATTCCATTTCCCTTACCTCCTGATGGTTGGAGTCCTGGCACCATCACTGCCCCTCCCTACACAAACTTGGAGACACCCCTCACTTGGACGAGCAGGTGGAGGCCCTCAGCAGGCAGAGTCAGCCAGGCTGGGGAAAAGGTGCTTCAGGGGTATCATGGTCTGCTTCCTGGTGCTGCGTATACTGCTGAGTGGGCCCACACTGCAAGATTCCCCCGGCCCCATCCCACCAGAGAGCATCTCAGGAATTTCAGCTCCCATCGTCAGCCTGAAAGTGAGTTCCTTTGCCCCAGACCTGGGAAGGCATATGCGGCTCTGAGGCTCTTTCCGAACCCAGTTCGCAGACCTCTGCATCCACAGCCCCGGAGTTTCCTCTTTCAACCCTGTCCCCATAACTGGCTGTCTTCCCTGCTGTGTATCCCAACTCCCCTCCAAACTTGAGTCCAACCCTGAGCTCCTGCAGCCGCTCCACACAGAGCCCATTCTACTTCCTGGAGCTCCCAATGGCCTCCTGGTACCCTTTTAGAAGGGAACATTCATTCGGTTAATAACAAAACATTAGTAATAACAAGAGCTTACCATATGCCACCAAGCACCCTGCTGAATGTTTTACATGCATTAGAATCTCATTTAATCCTCCAAACAACCCCAAGAGGTCATCCACATTTCATGGATGAGGAAACCAAGAAGCCAAGAGTAGAATCCCCAGTGTCACACAGCTAATACGTGCCAGGGCCAGAACTAGCACTCAGATCTGCCTGCCTCCAGAGTCCACGATTATAAGTGCTACCCTATCTTGCCACACCTGGGGCAGCACCATCCGGCTAGTGACAGTACCAGGCCTGCCTCACCAGGGAAAGGAGTAGTGAGAGGCCTTATCCCTTCCATCATTTGTTCAGAAGGGCTAGGAAGAAAAACAAAAGTAGTCTAGAGGAAAGGAGTAATGGGGGTTGCTATTTAGATAGGATGATCAGAGTTTCACTCTGCCAACTGCCCCCCAACTTTAATTTGAACTATTACACTCTTCTTAGTTCTATATGTATTGCAAGAGCAGCTTTGATCTTGTTTTAGCCAAGTTGTCACCCCCTAAAGCCTTCCAACATGAAAACTCTGGAGCCATCCTGACTTGATTCTTCCATTGTTATCCTGGGATAGGACCACTTACAGGCAAATCTCTTGGTACCAGTATCTGTCCTCCCTAGAACCAAGTTCTGAGGCCAGGACAGCTTTTGGCAAGCTGTGCCTGTGCCCTGGCTAGTTTGCTTTCTTCCATGGGCCCATAGCTCCCTAGCTCACAAACTTTGGGGCTTTCTGCACCCAAGCTGCCTCTTGCAGAGCCCCCCCATTATGCTGGCAAAAACCTCCTTCCATCCGATGGTTCATTGACATGCATCCAAAAAGAGGACAATTGCAATGAGAGAGAAAACAAAAAAAACTAGCTACGGTTTTAAGATTTCCTGGCATAATTCAAAGTAAGATTATGCTAAGTATGGGGAAAAAATCTTTTCATCAAAGGAACATCATTAGAATTTTCCACATCATTTAAGCCTCTGTGATGATTTAAACCAGTGGATTTCTTAAAATAATAATAACACTAATAATATGACTACCATTCTAAAAGCACACAAAACATGTTTAAGCAAATGCTTGGGAAGCTGCTCACCATGTCTTTTGATGGGTCTTTTTTCCCTTTCAATACCGTTAGGAACTGACAATCATGATTTTCTGAGTAACTACCATGAAAAGGGAATTAGCCAGAAAACCTTGCCTACAGGACTGTAGCATGCACAGGAGAGAAGTTGAGAGGGGCCACAATTAGACAATTAGGAATGACAAGTCTGTTCAACAAATATATTTTGAGTACCTACTGTATGCCAGGACCTGTGCTGGGCATTTATGATACAAATTTCTAAAAAGAAGAAAAAAAAGACCTGGTCCCTGGCCTCAGACAGCTCCCAGTCCAGTAGGGGTGATAGAATGGTGAGCCAGCCACTGTAGCATGGTAAAAGTTCAGGGTACCTTTCATACACACACAGCCAGCAACTCTAGAGTTCAAACTCCAACTTATTGGTTCACTTGGGAAAGTCATCGAACTTCTCTGTGCCTCTCTTTCTTCACATAGAAAATGAGGATAGCAGCGATGAGCTGAAATATGTAAAAGGGCCCAGAAGAGTGCCTGTCGCAAGCTGTATGTACTGGCCATTCTTGTTATTGTGGGCAGGACACCCAGTCTAGATGGGAAGTTAGCCCAGCGGAGAAGGTGGGGAGTGGAGGGAACAGCATGGGCAAAGCAGAGGCGTCAATGGTAGCTTGTATGTGAGTTGCTCTGTCCCTGCGATGATGGAAGATGGAATTTGGAGAGGAGAGTAGTAGTAGATACAGTAGGGAGGTACAAAGGGGTCACCCCATAGGGAATCTTTGTCATGCTAAGGAGCTCGAGTGTTTTATTCACATGTTGAAAGCTGGTGAAGGATTTTAAAGAGAGAAGCAACAGAATCAGATCTGCAGCCTAGAAGAGAGCTTACCCTGGGGAGAGGCTGGACGTGGTCTGGGGCTCTCGCTGGCAGAGGCAGACACAACCTTCCTCTCAGGAAACCATGAGGATACAAAAGTAGGATGGATCAAAAGAAGGAATCAAAAGATATTTAGGATTTCCAGTTCAAGATGGTGGATTGAAGACATGTGTTTTTATCTCTGCTCACTCCTGAAACCCCACTAAAGCAACAGTAAATTTTATATATATATATATATATATATATATATATATATATATATAATTATATATCCCAAGGACAAAGATTAAAGGTGAAGAGTCAATAGCAATAAACTTTCAGAAACCTAGAAGCAAACCATCACTTGGTGGTTGACAAGCAAGTCCAAAGATTCAACTGGATTCAAGCTGAGTATGGTAAACAAAGCCAACAACCACAGGATCTGCCCCCCACAGAAGTCCCAAAGGCCCAGTAATGGTCTCAAATGGGAACATGGCTGGAGGTCTATTTATGAGGCAGAGACCCAGCCCCAAGCTGGAGGACCGCCCATCCCCACTGGAGCACCCTCTCTAGCCTCTAGGGCAGTACTGCCCATAGAAATATACTGCAAGCCACATACATAATTCTAAATGTTCTAGTATCCACATTTTTAAAACTAAAAAGAAACAGGTAAAATTAACTTTAATATTATGGTTGAACCCAATATATACAAAATGTCATTTCAACATGTAATCAATATAAGAAATTACTGATGAGATCATTTACATTTTTTCATTTCAAAAAGTATGTATTTTACGATTATAGCACATCTCGAATTTTCATTAAAAATACTTGATCTGTTGTTAGATTTCATAAAATCTACAGTTGAAAAAAGTAGATCCAGATACCCAATTTGTTCCAGAATATGTAAAAGTTTTTCTATACTGAATAGATTATATATTTTGAAAAGTAAATTGATTAAAATTAATTTTTTTTTTTGAGACAGAGTCTCACTCTGTCACTCAGGCTAGAGTGCAGTGGCACAATCTCAGTTCACTGCAACCTCTACCTCCCAGGTTCAAGAGATTCTTCTGCCTCACCCTCCCGAGAAGCTGAGACTACAGGTCCCCGCCACCACGCCTGCCTAATTTTTGCATTTTTAGTAGAGATGGGGTTTCACCATTATTGGCCAGAGTGGTCTCGAACTCTTGACCTCGTGATCCACCTGCCTCGGCCTCCCAAAGTGCTGGGATTACAGGCGTGAGCCACCGCGCCTGGCCAAAATTAAAATTTTAAAGTTTAGTTCCTCAGTTGCACTGGCCACATGTCAAGTGCTCAATATCCCCCATGTGGCTAGTGGCTATTGTACCGGATGGCAGCACAGCAAAATTACCCCACACTGAGGCCTAGGAGTGGTGAATCCCAATCATACACACACAGACGAGTATCCCCAAACATGTGAGGAATGCCTCTAGCCTGGAGACAGACGAAACCAGATGGGGAAAAGCAATTTGAGAAAAACAGAGACTATACAGGGAAAAAACATCAAAAAATCTATTGCTATTAACCCTGGGGAAGTATCTAAAGATTTTGAATTCGTTAGATTAGAACAGCATACTATTAAAAAGCAATATTCAGAAGACAACACACAAAAATCACTCTTAGAAAGTAACAGAAACCTGTGAGCAGAAATGAAAGATTCAATACAAAAGCTGGAAGATAAAATTAAATAGATAACCCAGAAAGCACAGCAAAAAGATAAGGAGATGGAAAATGAGAGAGAGAAAAGATTTAAAAAATTAAAAGATCAACTCAGATCAATCCAGTCACTGAAAAATAGGAATTCTAGACGTAGAAAGGATAAAATGGTAGAGAGAGAGACACTAAAAATAAGTTCAAGAAAATATTCTGGAGCTGAAGGACACGGATTTCTAGAGTGAAAAGGCCCATTGAGTACCCAGCACAGTGGATGAAAATTGTCACTCGTATGGTTTGGATGTTTGTTCCCTCCAAATCCTTTGTTGAAATGTGATTCCCAGAGTTGGAGGTAGGGCCTGGTGGGAGATGACTGGATCACAGGGGTGGATCCTTCACAAATGGTTTAGCACACCATCCCCTTGGTGATGAGTTCTCGCTCAGTCCATGTGACATCTGGTTGTTTAAGGGAGACTGGGACCCCGCCTTCTGTCTCTCTCTCTTTCTCTTTTTAATTATTTTTTCTTAGTCTACTGTGTGTTGCTAACCCCTTCTCTCTTTGTTGCTTTCACACTCATCATGTAACATACCTACTCCTACTTCATCTCCACCATGAGTAAAACTCCCCAAGGCCTCACCAGAAGCTAAGCAGATGCCAGTGCCATGCTTCCTGTACAGCCTGTAGAACCATGAGCCAAATAAACCTCTTTCCTTTATAAATTACCCAGTCTCAGGTATTCCTTTATTGTGGCACAAAAACAGACTAATACAGTCAGTCACTCTAAAGCATACATAGAAGGGAAATTTCAGAACCCTGGGGGCAAATAAAATACCCTAGGAGCTCACAAAGAGAGTGGGGGAAAAGATTACAAATAATGGCCCAAGCACTTAAAACCCAGCTAATGAGGCCTCCAGGGGTGCAGATAAACAGCTAGTAGCATAGCTAGGACATAGGTGTCCTTCAGAAAGATGCCTCTTGGAAGGTAGTAGTGTCACCTTCCTCAACACCTGCCTGGTAGGTTGAGGAAATGGAAGAGTGCAGAGAGCAGAGAGGGATGTTAGCTCACCAAAATGTAAGTCCTTCATCAGACCCGTGGGTATTTATAACCCTTTCACATGAAATACAAAAAATTATCAGGCCCACGATCACACAAGTAGTTGTGCTTTTAGTATTCATTGACTGAGAAAACACAATTCCAAAATACATCCCTGAAGCAACTACCGGTCTTAAGTATTTTCTTGTTCAAAAGAGTATCTATATACATTTGAAATATAAGTGAATACATAATTTCAAAATATACTTGTTTATAGGCAATGCTTGGTGAGTGTACGGATCTATGGAACTCTTTGCAATAAATCCTCATTTCCCAGCTATCAGGGTCCAAGGTCCACCTGTTGGAAAAGACTGATCCAAACTATGGGCATAGGATACTCTGCAATAGCAGAGAAACACTGCTACCCCTCATGAGGTCAAACTATTAATAGATATTACCAAGATCACGGAATGGAAATCTTTCAGGAGGAAGAAGGAGAAAGCCCCAAGATTCTATGGGAAGATCCAGGTCTTTGTCTTCATCTCCTCCTGCATGGAGTTTGCCATCCAACCCTGCAGGCACCGAAGAGTAGCATCTAAGTGTGTGGTATCAGAGCTCTCTCCCCAGTCTCCTAACAATTATCCTTGTCCCTCCACCCCTGACCCACTCCAGTGAGCAATCCAATATGTGCCAGGCTAGGTGCTGCATACTTTAGTATATGCCATCTCTTATTGTTTAATCTTCACAACCACCTCGTGGAGTGGATATTAATATCCTAATTTTAAATATGGAAACTGAGGATCAGAGAAGTAAATTGCTTTGCTCAAGGTCACTTAGCCAATAAATAGTGGAGTTAGGATCCAAATCTACATCCTGTATGGTATAAATTTTCTTTTCACTCTAATACATTACCTTTTCTCCTTCTGAAATATAGAATTGCTGTTGAGAGATGGGATAGAGGTAGGGGGTGGGTGGTAATCATCCTGTAAGCTGGTTCCAGGCAGAAGGAACTCCTCCTAATGGCATTTCCATAATTAGAATGAATTTTTTCTGATAGTTATAATTTAGGCAATTGCAGTGACATTCAGCTGAAACCTGGGATGCAAGATGTTCATTTCTCTTAAAAGTTCACTTTTAATTGGCCCCAGTTCTTTCCAAGTCTGGAAGAAGTGCAGAATGTATTCTTCTGATGTTTCCCATGTTGAAGTTTATTTGACACCAGCACTCAATCCCTGGAGTTTATCCTGAAGTCTCTGGTAAGAGACAGGGCAGGGAGGACTACATAAGAAAGAAAGAGAAAGGGAGAAAGAAAGAGAGAGAGAGGCCATGTCAGAAAGGGGGAGTGCTCCTAGAGAGTACATTATTCCCAAAGGGACTCTACAAGTGCAAGCACATTCTATATGCCATATGAAGTAGAAAATGCCTGAAGATAAGACTTTGCTCGCTCATTCTGTACAGATCTCCAGGAACACATGGGCTACAATCACGGTGCTTCACTTAGTCAGTCTGGCCAGTCTTAGCTGGATCTTCCACTTGAATGGAATCCTCAGGAGAAGCTGAACTATGTCTGGTCAAGTGAGAGGACAGTTAAAGCAATACTCTTCTAGAATTCCTGTTTTGTTTGTTTCTTTGTTTGTTTTGTTGTGTGTTTTTTTTTTAATTATACTTTAAGTTCTGGGATACATGTGCAGAACGTGCAGGTTTGTTACACAGGTATACATGTGCCATGGTGGATTGCTGCACCCATCAACCTGTCATCTACATTAGGTATTTCTCCTAATGCTATCCCTCTCCTAACCCCTCACCCCCTGACAGGCCCTGGTGTGTGATGTTCCCCTCCCTGTGTCCATGTGTTTTCACTGTTCAACTCCCACTTATGAGTGAGAACATGCAGTGTTTGGTTTTCTGTTCCTGTGTTAGTTTGCTGAGAATGATGGTTTCCAGCTTCATCCATATTCCTGCAAAGGACATGAACTAATCCTTTTTTATGGTTGCATAGTGTTCCGTGGTGTATATGTGCCACTTTTTCTTTATCCAGTCTATCTTGATGGGCATTTGGGTTGGTTCCAAGTCTTTGCTATTGTGAATAGTACTGCAATAAACATACTTTTTTTTGGTTTGTTTGTTTGTTTGTTTAAGGCAAGGTCTTTCTCTGTCACCCAGGAGAGAATGCAGTGGCACAACCATGGCTCATTGCAGTCTTGACCCCCCATGGCTCAAGTTTTCCTCCCACCTCATTTTTTTCTTTTTTTCTTTTTCTCTTTTTCTTTTTGTTTTTTGTAGAGATGAGGTCTCCCTACGTTGCCCAAGCTGGTTTCAAATTCCTGGGCTCAGGCAATCCTTCCACCTCAGCCTCCCAAAATGCTGGGATTACAGGTGTGAGCCACCATACCCAGCCAGCCTCTAGAATTCTTAATGCACTTCTGGGCTTTAGGAATAGCCCAAATCCCAAGGAGTCCTGGAATTTGCATTAAATAAAGAGAGAAAAACCAGGGAACCAGAGTAGTGTGGTAGAGAGAACAAAGGGTGAAGTGGAGTCAGAAGATGTAGATTTAAGTTCCATTACTGCTCTGCCATTTGCTAGCTATGTAACTTCCATGAGTCTCCATTTCCTGGGACAAATGATTCAGTTAATAATCCCAAGATTATCATGAGTACTAAATGTGGCATTATATGTAGACTAGATCAAACTACTATTTCTGGTACATAGCAAACTAGGTATTCTGACAAACCCTCCAACCACCCTAAAGTATAGAAATAATTGAGTTAAGAAAAAAGTAAACAATTTTCAGAGGCCAAAAACTAAGTAAAGGTAGAAAGCCTAGAGAGAATGTTGAAATCAACTTTCCTTTGTGGGCATTTGCCAAACCCAGGTGACCATGAGCTTCAGTATTCATGACCTAGCAGTTTATAGGAAACAAGAGACATAGACTATGGCCCATCTAAAGTGGAGAGTCTAATAGGAGAACCACCACCTGTGCATAAAGCTAGGAACTCAAAGTGCTATATTCTCAATGTAAGGCTGAAATTGACATAACGGCCCACTCTCTCACAAGAGGGAACAGCAAAGAAAGTTGACTACCTCAGAATCTGGCTGCTAGGTGGACAGAACAAAAATGTCTGAGAATTGCAACTACAAACTCAGGCCATAATGGGGATTTGAAGCTCAAATTGATATTACCCAGATTGTCCATAAAACCTGAAGCTTGAAACAGTTCCAGTTTAATAGTGCCCCAGGAGGCTACTGGAAACAAACACAAATTCTTTCTAGAGAAACTCATTTCCAACCCAGGCCTCAAATAATTCCTATATAGTTAAAAAAGATGTGTGTTTATACTCAAAAAAGCGTAACACACAAGGAAACATGATACCGTGAGCAAAAGCCAGCAGAAACAGCACCAGCCTCATCACACCCATAAAGACTTCAGATATTAGAATTATCTGACATAAAATATAAAATGTTTGATATGTTTAGGAATAAAAATGAGAAATCAATAGTGAACTAAAAACATGACCAAATAGATTTGAAAAAAGAACCAAAGATACCATCTACAAACAAAAAATGTAATAATTGAAATCAAAAGTCAATGAATGGAGGTAACATTATTAGATATACCTAAAGAGAGAGATTTTGTCAACTCTAAGGCAAATTTTTTAAAATACCCAAAAATGCAACATAGAATTAAAAAAAATTTTTTGAAAATATGAAAGAGAAGTCAAGAGACGTCGAGGCTAAAGCAAGAAGGTCTAACTTACATCTAACCAAAGTTTCAAAAGAAGAAGAAGAGAGAGATGTAGAGGAGAAATATTATTCGAAGAATGAATGGCTGAGATTTTTCTGAGACTAAAAAGACATTAATCTTCAGATTAAGTGAATTCCAGGAAGAATAATTTTTTAAAAAATCCATCCCTAGGCCAGGCACAGTAGCTCACGCCTGTAATCCCAGCAGTTTGGGAGGCCGAGGCGGGCGCATTACCTGAGGTCGAGAATTGGAGACCACCCAGACCAACATGGAGAAACCCTGCCTCTACTAAATATACAAAATTAGCCGGGCATGGTGCCATATGCCTGTAATCCCAGCTACCCGGGAGGCTGAGGCAGGAGAATCAGTTGAACCTGGGAAGGGGAGCTGAGATCGTGCCATTGTACCCCAGCCAGGGCAACAAGAACAAAACTCTGTCTCAAAAAAAAAAAAAAAATTTATCCCTAGACAAGAGCCAGGTGCTGTGGCTCCTGCCTGTAATCTCAGGACTTTGGGAGGCCAAGGCAAATGGATCATTTGAGGTCAGGAATTCGAGACTAGCCTGACCAACATGGTGAAACCCTGTCTCTACTAAAAATGCCAAAAAATTAGCCAGGCATGGTGACATACACCTGTAATTTCAGCTACTCGGGAGGTTAAGGCATAAGAATCGCTTGAATCCAGGAGGCAAAGGTTGCAGTGAGCCAAGACTGTGCCACTGCACTCTAGCCTGGACGACAGAGTGACACTCTGTCAAAAAAATAAATAAATAAAATCCATCCCTAGACATATCACAGTAAATCTGCAAAACAGCAAAGGCAAAGAAAATGTCTTTAAAAGAACCAGGAAAAAAAGACAAATAACAACCTAAAGACAATGGAAGGAAGTCTTCATATGCTGAGAAAAAAATTAATTGTGCACCCAGCAAAATTTCACCCATCAAGACTGGGGGTGAAATTTTTAGAGACAGGTGTTATCAGAAGACCCTCAGTATGCCAGCTATCAATTTATTGTCTCTCAGATAAAAATTTGTCCTGCTTTGCTCCTGTATACCCCTATACAGGAGCTTTGTGTGACAGTCTAAGTTTGGCCAGGCACAGTGGTTCATGCCTGTAATCTCAGTACTTTGAGAGGTCCAGCTGGGAGGATCACTTGAGGCCAGGTAAAGGTAGAGAGAAGGTCTTTAAATATTTTTTCTTTGCCAGCTGGCATCACATTAAGCTGGTATCATGTTATGGTCAATAGAATGTACTGGAGGGATATTGCAGGATATAGGGATTTTCCTTCCTGATTCCAATTCCTGACCTCCCAGAAAGCTCCATGAGTAAGTCCAGCACCAGCCTCCTCCAGTGCCTGGCAATCAGCATCACCCAGCAGACAACAGCTTCCTCCAACTACTCCCTTTGGTGGTTTCATGGTGGAGCACCTCTGGCAATAGCTCCTGATGAATAGCTTTCCCTGGCAACCTAGAGGACATATTTTTAGCAAGTTCTTCCAGTGTAGAACCACAGCAACTTTTCTGCCATTCAGTGAGCCACAGTCATGCTTTTTTCCAACAAGGTCTGGGTCTCAGCCCTGTGGAGCTCATTCCTTGGATGCTCTATCTCAGCTTGTAGGAGTGGTGATTGCTTTCTATAGCTGCTATTCCTCTTAAAGTTCTCTTTACTACTTACTGCCAATCCCTTGTTACTGCATTCCCCCATTATAGTTAATTATTCTTTGTATTAAACTTTCCCTGCACAAATTAATGTGTGATTTCTTTCTCCTGATTGGACCTTGGCTGACATATTCACTAAATAGCATCTTTCATGCAAAGAAAAATGATCATGAATAGATATAGAATGCAAGAAGAAATGATGACTAAAAAGCAATAAATATGTAAATCTAAAAAATACACACTGATTTTCTTTTTAAATTTTTAAATACTTTTTTCACCAACCCAATGTCTTAGGATCATTTTTCTTTTTTATATCTTCTTATGTCTTGGAATATATTCCTATTCCAAGAAATTCCGCCTTTGGTCCTCTCCTTCTAGCGGAGCCAAAATGATGGCATGATAAAGCATAAACTTTGGAGTCAGATAAACAAAGGTATAAATCATAGCTCTGCTACTTGCCAGCTATGTAACTTGAGAGAAATTCCTTAACCTTTCTAAGTCTGTTTCCTAACTCACCCAGTTGCCATGAGACTTAACTGAGATAACTGACATGAAAGTACCTGGAACATGGTAGGTTCTCTATTTCTTTTGAAGAAATCATTTTGAAGAGACACTTTCCCCCAGAGATCTCTGAATTCCTCTTCTAGTCATAAAACTTTCTTTCCTCCAGATGAGCACCATGCTGTTGAAAGGATTCTTCAATGTTCTCTTCCTAATGGGTTTATTTAATTAGCTGATGTCTGCAGATAACTCTGAAGAAAAATGCTGATCTAGCTCTCTCCATCAGCTGATTCTCTTCCCTACATAATGGACTTCTAAATTTTTAAATCTGAGCCCTAGGTATCTACTGGCTCTAATGCTGTAAGGAGATCCAGAAGAAACCAACTGTTCTGAGCCAAGGATAAAGTGGCAAGGCAAGTTAATGCTTACACATGCTCTAAGGATATTTGCTGTGCTGTGAGTTTTAAGTCAGCCCATCTTTGCTAGCACTGATTAAGCATTTTGTAATATACAGGGCTGGTGGGTTGGAGAGTTTGGTATCAATACTCTTCTCCAAGCCTACAACATAATCTGGATATGAGCCAACTCTGCTAACCTACCCACCATGTGTTTCAGTCTAGCTAGTTTGAATGAATACAGCTAGATCCTGTATTCAGGATTCACAACCTCAGTTATGCAGCCACTCAGATATTACTTTGTTAGTGACACAAACTGAACATTCTGTTTGCAAAGCCTAGCATGAGGACCTGAATGAGACAAGTGGAAAATTTATCTCTGCCTCCTGGGAGTTCATTCAAGAAAGAGCAAGTAAACTCAAAGTTTCACAATCTTAGAACAGAAGTTGTCAAGTGCCATCTCCTTCCTAACCCAGGACTTTCAGCCCCTGCTTAAACATTTCCAAACATAGAGAGTTCACATTCTCCAGGGAATGGAGAGTAGCTAATATTAGAAAGTTCTTCTGCTCTTGCAGTTGAAAATTTTCTTCCATGCAGAGGATACAACGCCAATCCCCAAAGCAAGCAGAGAGGCCAGTATCTGAACTACAGATGTGTGAGGTAATTGGAGCGTCCCATGACTGGCATTCATAGGAAAATATTCAGTGAATGCTTCATGGCAGAGACAACCATTATTCACTCGAGTTGGGACCTTCCACTGATGTCTTCTGAATCCAAAATCTCTCCCCAGAGAGGAGGACTTTCTCTTGTGGGGAGATATAGTAAACATACTTTCTTCTATTTCTCCTGCTATGTGTAACTAAAAACCTTGACATTATTTTTTTTAAAAAAAGAAAGAAAAGTCTGTCAGACAGAGAGAAGTAGGCAGATCAGCAGAGACTCTGGAACCAAGGAATTACACGATGATGAGTTCCCTGGGTTTTATTTTTGTTTCACATATCCTAGACATGGAGCTAAAGAAGTGAGCAACCAGAAAATGCCAAGAGGTGCAGACCAAAAAAAAAAAAGAAAGCCTCAATAAAAAAGCCTATTATTTCTAGATAAAGGATCAGAAAAGGAACATCCTAGTAACACAGAAAACTTTTAGACAATAACCTCTCCACCCCAACCAAACACCACATGAAACAATCTGTGGCCCCATCCCCACCCATGGCAGCAAATGTTGAGTGGGGAGCCTAGACTTCATTCATGTGAGATTGTTAACAAGGCACCCATATTAGTCAGGGTTCTCCAGAGAAACAGAACCAATAGACTTAAGACATGTAGATATTTTTTGGCTCATACAATTAAGGAGGCTGAGAAGTCACACAATCTGTCATCTGTAAGCTGGGGAACCAGGAAAGCTGGTGATATGATTCAATCCAACTCCAAAGGCCTGAGAATCAGGAGCTCTGCTGTCCAAGGGCAGGAGAAGATGGATGTCCCAACTCAAGGAGAAAGAGAGAAAATAGTGCTTCCTCTGCCTTTTTGTTCTGTTTAGGCCTTCAATGGACTGGATGATACCTGCTCACATTGGTGAAGGCAGATCTTCTTTGTTCAGTCTACCAATTTAAATACTAATTTTTTCTAGAAATGCCCTTATAGACACACCCAGAAATGGTGCTTTACCAGCTATCTGGGCATCCCTTAGCCAAGTTGAGTTGACACTAAAATTAATCATTACAGCACCCTAACATCCAGGCATGATGATGTCAAAAGACAAGGAAGGAGCTGGGACTTATGTCCCTGCTGGACAGTAATGAGGCCAACTACCTCTCCCTCCTGCAGTGTCAGTGGAGACCACACTGGGATTCTGGACCTTTGCCCCCACCCAGCAGTAATAAGGCATCTTTCCACTACTCACTGGAGTGGTGTCAGAGGAGGCCTAGTGGAGAATAAAGACTTTCATCATAGCCCAGCAGCAACAAGGTAACCCCATAGGGTGTCAACAGAGGCTAAGTAGGAAACCTATACTTCTACTTCCACCTAGCAGTAATGAGGCAACAGTGCCTTCCCCAGAAGGGATTGAATTTAAACAGAAGATCTGAGTAATACTTAGAGCCTTATAATTTTTTAAAGTCCAAGTTTCTATTGAAAATATCTTGTCATATGAAGAACCAGAAAATCTCAAACTTAATGAAAAAAATACAATCTAAAGATGCCAACCCCAAGATGGAAGAAATGTTAGAATTATCTGACAAAGATCTTAGAGCAGCTGTGAATTTTTTTAGTGCTTTAATGAGAAATTACTAACATGCTTGATGAAAAAATTGGACAGCCCTTAGCAAAGAAATAAAATATTTCAGGAAGGATTTAGAAGATATAATGAAGAACCAAATGAAAATCTCAGAACTAAAAAATACAATACCTAAAATAAAAATCTCAGTGGATGGGTTCAACAGCAGAACGGACAGAGGGAAGCAATTAGTGAAGTAGAGGACAGAACAACAGAAATTATCCAATCTGAACAATAGAGAGAAAATAGACTGAAAAAAGTATGAACAAACTTTAAGAGCCTGTGAAACTATGACAAAACATCTAACATTCATGTCATTGGAGTCTCAGAAGGAGACTACAAGAGTAGAGGTATGAAAAAGTATTCAAAGAAATAATGACTGGCTGGGCGTGGTGGCTCACGCCTGTAATCCCAGCACTTTGGGAGGCCAAGGCGGGCAGATCACGAGGTCAGGAGATTGAGACCATCCTGGCTAACACGGTGAAACCCTGTCTCTACTAAAAATACAAAAAAAATTAGCCGGGTGTGGTGGCAGGCACCTGTAGTCCCAGCTACATGGGAGGCTGAAGCAGGAGAATGGTATGAATCCAGGAGGCGGAGCTTGCAGTGAGCCGAGATCGCACCACTGCACTCCAGCCTGGGTGACAGAGCGAGACTCCATCTCAAAAAAATAAATAAATAAATAATGGCTGAAAACTTCCCAGATTTGGCAAAAGATATAAACTTACAGACTCAAGAAGTTGAGTGAACCCCAAACAGGATAAACCCAAAAAAATTTACAACGAGATATACTATAATTAAAATTCTAAAAACTAAAGACAAAAAATTGTTTGAAAACAACAGGAGAGAAATAACATCTTACATATATGAGAAAAGCAATTTAAACGACAACAGATTTGTCATCCAAAACTATGGAGGATGAAAGAAAGTGGCATAATATTATTTTAAGTGCTGATTTTAGAAAACAATTATCATCCCAGAATTTTTTATATGTTAAAAATATTCTACAGGGATGAAAAGGAAATCAAGACGTTTTCAGGTAGAGGAAAATTAAGAGAGTCTGTCACCAGCAGATCTATCCTCAATAACTAAAGGGTTTTTTTTCTTTTTTATAGAGACTGGGTCTTGCCATGTTGCCTGAGCTCATCTTGAAATCCTGGGCTCAAGTGATCCTCCTGCCTCAGCCTCCCAAAGTACTGGGATTATAGGCCTGAGCCACCATTCCTGGCCAAGAATCTTCCCTAAACAGAGAGAAAATAATAAAAAGAGGAATTCGGGAACAACAGAATGAAAAAAGGGACATGATAAGCAAAAATATAGATAAGTACAATAGAGTATCTTTCTCCTCTTGAGTTTTCTAAAATATGCCTGAGAGTTGAAGCAAAAATTATAACACTGTCTAATGTGGTTCTAAATATATGTAGATGAAATATTTAAGGCAATTTTATTGTAAATGGGAAGAAGTAAAGAAACATGAAGGGAGGTGAGGTTTCTACACATTACTCAAAGTGATAAATAATGGCACCAGTAGACTGTGAGACTTACGTGTATATGATGTAGTACCTCCATTTGGCAACCACCGAAAAACTGACCAAAGAGATATACTAAACAACACTGTAGATATATCAAAATGAAATTCTAGAAAACATTCAAGTAGCCTACAAGAAGGCAGGGAAAGGAAAACAGAAAAATGAAAGATGGCAAAAACAAACAGAAAACAAAAAACCAAATAGTAGACTTAATTCCAACATATCAATAATTACATTAAATGTGAATGCAGTCAAACTACATCAAACAAAAAACGTAGATTGTCAGAGTGGATTTAAGAAAATGCATCTCACATATGTTGTCTATAAAAGATTCACTTCAAGTCTAATTATATAGGTGGGGGGCGGGAAATGTATAGAAAAAGATATACGAACATTAAACAAACGAAAGCAAAAGTGATTATATTAGTATTAGAGCAAAAAGCACAATTATCAGAGACATTATGAATGATAAAAGGATCAACCTACTGAGAAGATGTAGCAATCCTAAGTGGGTACGCACCAAAAAACAGATCAGCAAAGTATGTGAGGGCAAAAGCTAACAACAATGAAAGGAGAGGCCCGGCAGGTGGCTCACGCCTGTAATCTCAGCACTTTGGGAGGCCAAGGCGGGCAGATCACCTGAGGTCAGGAGTTAGAGACCAGCCTGGACAACATGGTGAAACCCCATCTCTACTAATAATGCAAAAATTAGCTGGGCATGGTGGCGAGTGCCTGTAATCCCAGCTACTCTGGAGGCTGAGGCAGGAGAATCACTTGATCCCAGGAGGCAGAGATTGAAGTGAGCCAAGATTGTGCCATTGCATTCCAGCCTGGGTGACAAGAGTGAAACTCCATCTCAAAAAAAAAAAAAAAAAAAAAAAAGATGAAACAGACAAATGCAAGATTACAGTTAGAGATTTCAACACCCCATTCTCAACAAGTTATATGACAAGTAATCAGAAAAAGTGATTAAGAACTTAAGAACACTATTAACCACAGAAATCTAATCAGCATTTACAGAATATTCATCCAACAATAGCCACATACACAGTTTTTTCAAGTGTCCATGAAACATATACCAAGATTGATCTTATGCTTGGCCATAAAATAAACAAACAATTTCTAAAAATTTAAATCATACAGAGTGTGATCTCTGATCACATTGAAATAAAACTTAAAATCATTAACAGAAAGGTAAGAGGAAGACCTCCAATCACTTAGAAAATAAACAATACATTTCTAAATAATCAACAGATCAAAGAGAAAGTCTCAAAAAAATTAAAAATACACTAAAAAAAACTAAATAAAATAAAAATAAAACTATCAAAATTTGTAGGACACAACTAAACCAGCACCAAGAGAGAAATTTCTATAAGTAAATGCTACCCTAAAGAAGTAGAAAGTTCTCAGATCAATCACCTAAACTCTCATCTCGAAAACCTAGAAAAAGAAAAGCAAAATAAACCCAAAACAAGCAAAAGGAAGAAAATAATAAAGATAAAATCAGAAATCAGTGATATGATATTAAAAGAGTAAAACAATAGATAAAATCAATGCAACAAAGATCTGGTTCTTTGAAAAGATTATAAAATTCACAAACCTCTAGCAAGGGACAAAGATAATAAAGAAAGAAGACATAAATTACCAACATTGGGAATTAAACAGGGGAAATTACCACAAGCCCAGCAGACATCAATGGATGATTAAAAAAAAAATACAAAGAACTTCACTTGCATAAACTTGAAACATTAGACAAAATGAGTCAATTCCTCGAAAAACACAAATGATCACAATTCACACAATATAAACAGACTTTAAATAAAACTATAACTATTAAAGAAATTTAATTCATAATCTTAAAACTCATGATTGAAAATAATTTTTAAAAAGTCATAATTTTTAAAAATCTTTGGAGCCAGATACTTATATTTAATGAAAAATTAACACCAATTCTACACAAACTCTCCCAGGAAACAGCAGAGGAGGAAATACTTCCTAGTTCATTTTAGAAGCTAATATTACCCCCATACCAAGACCAGACAAAAACAGCACAAAAAAGAAAACTACAGACTACTGTCCCCCATAAATAAAGGCATAAAAAGCCTTTAATGAAATAGTAGCAAATAGAATTCATGGTATTTTTAAAAAGTATACACAATGACCAAGTGTGGTTTATTTCAGGAATGCAAGGTGGGTTCAATATTAAAAATTAATCAGCATAATCCACCAGATTAACAGGTAAAAATAGAAAAAAATCACGATTGTCTCAATCATGCAAAATAGCATGAGACAAAATTATTTGACACCCATTCAAAATTAAAAAAAAAAAAAAAGCCCTCTCAGCAGACAGGAATAGGAACAGAAGGGAAACTTTCTCACCTTGATAAAGTATACCTCCAAAAACCCTACAGCTAACATTATACTTAATGGTAGAAAACTAAATGCTTCTCCCTTAAGATCAGGAACAAGGCAAGGATGTCTACTCTCACCATTCTTATCAACATAAAAACATGAAAGGCTGTACTGGAAGTTCTTGCTGGTGCAATAAGGCAAGAAAAGGAAAGAGAAGGGAAGGAAAACCATAAAATTATCCTTATTTGAAGATGACATGATTGTCTATGTTAGAAACCCCAAGGAATCTACAAAATAACCGCTAGAACTAATAAGCATGTTCAGCAAGGTCAGAGGCTACAAGGTGAATAAAAACTCACCATATTTTTATATACTAGTAATGAACACATGGATACAGATACTCAAATATAATACCATTTATAATAACTCACAAATATAAAATATTTATAGATAAATCTAACAAAACAAATGCAGGACTTATAAGCTGAAAACTACTGATGAAAGAAACCAAAGAAGAATTAAATAAATGAAGATATTTCATATTCATGGATTGGAAGACTCAAAAAAGTAATCAATTCTCTTCAAATTGATACACAGGCTTAATGCAATTCTTACCAAAATCCCAACAAGATTTTTGTAGATAAAAGCATAATTATTTAAAAATTCATATGGAAAGATAAAAGAAGTAGAATAGCTAAAACAATTTTGAAAAAGAATAATGTGAAATGAATCAGTCTATCAAATTTCAAGATTTATGGCCTTGCTACTCTAATCAGATATCTGGTATTAGCAGAAGGATAGACACAGTGATCAATGGAAGGAATAGGTAACCCAGAAATAGACCCCACAAAATGCCCAAATGATTTTTGACAAAGGTGGATAAGAAATTCAATGGAAGAAAGATTGCCTTCTCCAAAAATGGTGCTGGAGTAATTGGACATCCAAAGACAACAACAACAACAAAAAAAGAACCTTGACTGAAGTCTCATGTGTTACACAAAAATTAACTCAAAGGGGAGGAAGCAAGCAAGTCTGATGTGACTGCTTAGAGCAGCAGATCTCCCATCCTAATCCTTTTCCAGTGCCCACCAGAAGGTCACTACGTCCTTTGTAACATAAGACAATGCACCTCCTGGTTACCTGGCTTTGTCCCAAAAGCCAGATGCAAGGTGAGGCCTTGGTTCCTTGGGTCAGCTTTTGAGGCTGTGCAGAGTAGCAGAACACCTCTGGATTATCCATTTCTCTGCTGTCCAACTGAGGCAAGATGAAGAACAAAGCCCCTCCTCCAAGGACTAAATGTTGTGGAGGTGATCTGATCCTACACAGGTATCGTCTAATTTTATTTTTCAATCCCATTAAGTCCTCCAGCACTCCCTTAGTACCAGATTCTCTGAGGCACCTAATATTTTCCCCAGCTGTGCACCCACCTGGCATATTTCATCAAAAGTGAGCCTGATGTGGGTCTCAACCTGGCGGTCAAAGGAGTCCACCATTACAGGTCATGGCTGCTAGAAATTGTTCCCAAGAGAAAGTCTACTGACCTTTGGTGACCTTGGATCCAAGTCAGAACACCCCCAGATTGTTGTGGGCATTTTAGGGTGCTGTAACTTGAGTCGAAGATCAGCAGGCAGCTGTGTGTCCAGGAAGTCCCAGAACCCAGAGAAAGGTGAAAGAACCACAGCTTCCTAACCTGGAGATAAGACTTGGTGCACAGTTTTTCTCTTCAGAAATCTGAGGGCTGCCATAGAGAAAGGGAATTATGTTCTGTATGGCTCCCTGAGTGACAGCTGGGACAGCCTAAAAGAAGACACAGATAATTTTTTTTTTCCCTAGAACTTCACAATCATGAAATGGGCTGCCTGGAACAAGAGCAAGATCTGGAAGTCAGTGGAGATGTTACAGCTGATGGCTTTTGGAAGAAATGTTGTAGGGCTGAAATCTTAGAGAATTTATAGACTTTCACAACAGGGGTCAAACTAGAATAGAAAATTATATGGATCCTTCCAGCACTAAATCTATGACTCCAAGAGGCCAGACCAGGGATGAGGCCTATTAGGAAGCCAGAATCCATGCTGCAGGTAAAGGCCTTCACCCACTGACCCTAACAAACCTGAGGGTCCAGCCCTAGAGAAATCCTAGAATCAGATCCTTACTTTCCCCAGACCCAGATACCATACTGAGAACTCCTGAAAGGGGAGGAAACCTCATCTGAGGAGAGCCCAGGTTGCTCTGCCGCCAGGGCACAGGCACCTGGGTAGCTCTGAAGTGTCCTGAGTGAAAGGCCTCTATCAATCAGCCAGGTGCCATTAGAGCAAAGCCCTCTGGAGCTCCATGCAGCATCTCAACAGACCAGCTAAAACCAGTGGCTACTAAAGCCAGCTCAGGTGACCCAAGCCCAGCCTGAACCACACTGGCCTGAGCAGAGACCACCCGGTACACACCCTTGTAAGAGACATATGCTGACTTGCTGCCCAGCCTCCTAACCCTGCCATCCAGCTGGTCATTGCCTTAAACCAGAAGTTTGCAAACTTTTTCTTTAAAGAGCCTGAAAGTAAGTATTTTGGACTTCATGGGCCATATAGTCTCTGCTATAACTGCACAAAAGCACAGAGACATCATGTAAATGAATGTGCATGACTGTGTTCCAACAAAACTTTAGGTACAAAAACAGGGGTGGGCCAGATGGGACCAGCAGGCCCTAGTTTGTCAACCCCTGAACCAAACTCATGACCACATTAGCCTGATAGGCTGGATTCTCCTGGACTGAGTTACCTCCATTACAGAGCCCTTCCCCTCTGTTCCTGGCCAATTCTCCCTGCCTCTTTGGGGACTTCTGGCTCATTTGGAGCTGACAAAGACCAGACAGCCCACCCCTGGATATCTCCAACCTCCTGATTCCTGCCATGCTACTCCTTGCGTCTTGCTGTATTCTCCAAAACACCCAGTGTCTTGCAGTTGTCCAAAGCTTCCCTCCACTCCTCTACTCATGCTGTTGCCCTGCCTGGACTGCCCTTCCCAACCCTCTTCACCAGCTGCTTCTCCCACCTTTAAGAAGCAGCTCAGCCATCTGACCTTCCAGGAGGCCTTCCTTGTACCACCTTCCCTCACTCTGCATCCCAGGCTGAGCCTAAGGCCCCCCTCTTCTCCATTCTCATAATATTCCCTGCTTTCCCCATTGTTTGAACATTGTCCATTTGTTGGCCTGCCTCTCTAATTAGGTTATGGATTCCTGGAGAACAAGAACAGTGCCTCACTTATCTATGTGTCCCTAGAACCCATCACAGGGCTCAGCACAGATTCTCGGAAACAATTCGCCCAGTGGTGAATGTGTATCTCCTCATCTGCTCACATACCACCCTGGATCTTTGTGCGGTCATTTCTCCACATCTGACTTTTGTTTCCATCCCTGCCCCATCTGCATTTCTAATGCTTTCATTTAGCAATCTCCTTAGAGGTCGGAGTCATGTGCATGCTTCTTCCTCCTTCTTCTCTGGACTTCAGGAGAGCTCCATCCCTCTGCCAGCTCAGCTTCCCCACAGAGGTAAGCATTTCTTTAACAGATATAAACCAAAAATGAAATTTAAAGGCCCCCAACCATCTGAATGGGCTTCCTTCTCAGCCAGGGCTCTTAAATTTTAACCTGAAAGGCTGGTTCAGGCCATGAACGAAAGTGGGGGTCTGACATGCCTCATCATGCCTCTCTAGCGCTAACGTCAACACAGACTTTAAGTCTGATAAGAAACATTGTACAACCTATTCTCACTGAAGCCTGCTAGCTAAAAGCTTCATCTGCATGGTAAAATTTTGGTCTCCACAACCTCTTATCCCAACCCACACATTCCTTTCCATTGATCCCAGGTCTTTAGACAAACTCAACCAATTGTCAACTAGAAAATGATTAAATTTACTTATAGCCTGGAAGCCTCCACTTTGAGTTGTCCCATCCTTCTGGACCAAACCAACGTATTTCTTAAATGTATTTGATTGAAGTCTCATGCCTCCCTAAAATGTATTTAAAGAAAAAAAACAAGCTGCACCCCAACCACCTTGGGCACATGTTCCCAGGATCTCCTGAGGGCTGTGTCACAGGCAATGTGACATATTTGGCCTGGAATAAATCTCTTGAAATATTTCACAGAGTTTGACTCTTTTCACTGACACAGAGATAATGAAGGGCTTGAAGTATTTCATCCCTGGGAATAAATAAGAACTTTTCAAACCTGGGAGCATCATTACCACTAGAAGACACTCTGCTGGCTGCTAATCAAAAGAGCCCATGGATGCCAAGAGGCTGGCAGTGTAAGAAGAAGGAAAACTCAAACCTAGATCCCAGCTACAGAGAGCATAGTATTTGGGTGGGAAGTAGAAATGGTGAATTATAGCCAGGGAGAAAGCTGAAGATCCTGTTTTCTCCAGCCCCTCCTGGCTCTCAACTCTCAAGAAAAACAGCTACACAGTCAGCTCTGGCCAGTCCTTGAGCTTTTCCTGAGCAGGATGGGAAGACGGCTGGGAGTCTCAGCCCCATTAGCAGGTGGGACCCAAGAGAACTCAAGACCACTGTGTTCTCACAGACTCGTTGGCTCCCCTGAGCTCTATCATGTTAATCTAGGTCATATGACTGGGCTTCTGCCTCTATTTCCTGCCTAGCATGTCAATTATCTGCCAGGACTGGCTGTGCCCTGAGCCTCAGTCTCCAAGGCTGCAGCATGGCTCCTGGCCTAGCTCTTGCCATCATTTTCTCTGGGTTCCAGGATCCGCCTCCTGTGCTCTGCTGTTACCACCCACTTGACACAGATGCAATGCCAACACACAAGAGGGGCTCATTGAAGGGCCATTCTGATCCTCTCCGGGCTCCCTGCTTTCCTGAGATGCCTGCTGCCCCTCCCCATAGGCCCCTGCACCAGATGAGGCCAGCCTGCACCAGGCTCATTTCATTGGGGTACCTGGCAGCCACCACAGGAACTGGTCCAGTAACCCTGCCAAGCTCCAGTCTGATCAGCCCTGGCACCTCTCCTGCCCACAGTCCTGGTCCTGCTGTACCTCCACAGTTCTCCTACCAAGTTATCACTCTAGCTGTGCTAGAGAAGAAGAGGCAGGTAGGATCCTCCTCTTAAAGCATTTTAGGGACTGTAACTGGCCCCTCAGGAAGGAGAGTTAAATCTTTGAGCTCTAAGGCTGTACCCCAGCAGCCCCTCCCACCTAGTTCCAGGGTCTAAGGCTCTCCTGGCCAAGCCAGTGAAGAGGCTTGTCTATCATGGCTCTACCAAGGGCTGAGGGGAGGTAGCAGGTGAGGTCTGCAGGCAGAGATTCCTGAAAGAGCCCAGGAGCACCAGCTGAGATGACCTGGGGGGTCCTCCCTTGGAAAAGGGTTCCGCCAGGGACTGGTTACACAGAGTGAGCTGCATCCACCTCCCCCAGGCTGGAGCAGAGTGGGAAGGTGTTGGGGACCGGAGACTGGGCAGGAAGTTAGCAAGACCCAGGGAGAGCTTGTGTACGAAGCTGCCCTTCCTGCCTCCCGCTGACCCAGCCCCTCCTCTCAGCCCAGGACAGCTAGGTTAGAAGCAATAATTTCCCAGGAAGGGGAAGGATGAAAGAACACCCAGGAATCCAGTATCACAGCCAGCATGATCTGAGAGAAGGCTGGAGAGCACAGGACAGGGAAGGAGGCATGCTTCTGAGGGGTCAAGGTGGCGTCACCAAGATGCAAATGGCTGCCTCTTACTGAGCAGTTTCCCAGGGCCTGGCACTGGGCTAGGAGGTTTCCAGACCTTACTTCACCCTGACCACAACTCTTCTTGGCAGGCATACCATCCTCATTTTACAGTTGAGGGAAGGGAGGTTCTGAGAGTGACCTCTCTAAGGCAGCACAAAAAGTGATGGGGTCGGAATTCAGCATTGCTCTGCCTGCCTCTGAGAGCAGCAAGACCTGACCTCCCTAGAAAACACGTCCAAGAGGAAAGCAGGGAGTGGAGCCAGCCCCGGGAGGCAGGGCTGGCAGCATGGAGATGAGCAGATGGATCTGAGCAGTGTGTTCCAGGCGGGCCTCCCCACGGAGGCCACTGCCTTGGGTGTGGCATGGGAGGGCAGGAGACAGAGAAACCCCAGGTCCCCGAGATAACTGGGGCAGAGGGACCAGTAGGTGGCCAGCCTCTAAGCAGGGGTATCCCGTGGGCCCTGCCACCCAAAAGCAGCGCCTGAGACCAGCTGTTTGGGATCTCAAGTGTCCAGCTTTGATCTCCATCCTCCTTCTCTCCTCTCCTATTATCTTTCTCTTCTAGAATGTTCTCCCTCCTCCTGGTGCCCTGAGTTCCTGGAACATAATCCAGACTCTGAATCCTCCTTTTGGCAGCATTTCATCAATTAATCTTTCATCCAAGTTGATCCCCTGAAAAATGACTTCCTCATTATCCATCTTGCAGTTTCCACTTGGCAGCCTGAATGCTAAAGCATCTGTCAAGTTCAGATTCTCTCTGATGCAGTGGGAAGAGCCAGGGCTTTGGGATCAAACAGACCCGAGAAGAGGCCCAGCTCTACCACTTTCCAGCTGTGTGCCCTTGGGTGAGTCACTTGGCTTCTCTGAGCCTCAGTTTCTCCATTTGTAAACAGGTTGAAAGCACACACCTCATGGGGTTATTGAGAAGACCAAATGACACAATTCATCTGAGGTTTTTTGCAAACTGCTATACAGGTTTAAAGCCTGTTTTGATTATTACTGTTTTTCACTCGTTCCCAGGTGGACTGAGCTGATCTCCAGCTTGTAGGCCTCAGAGAGGCAAAGCTAAGGTCACAGGCTTAAGAGGTATCCTCAAATGCTCCTCGTCACCCCACTGGCCAAAGAAGTCACAGCATGCCCTGCAAGGCAAAAGCCCAGATATGACTGAGGCTCAAAGTGAAAGCCAAAATATAGGGGGCTCATCTTAGCTGCAGAAATATAGAAGTATGAAAAAAATGTGAAACCTTGCTCATGATAGAAAAATGAAGATTAAAACTATACCGAGACTTGATTTCTCATCATCCAATCAGCTAAAATCCAAGTTAGACAACAAATTCTATTGGTGAAACTGAGGGGGAGCAGGCATCTTTACATTGCTGATGGGAATGCAAAAGGTTACAGCTCCTATGGAGGAGAATTTGGCAATATCTAGAAAAAGTACATAGCTATTCATCTTTTAAGCTAGAATCCCACATCTAGGAGTCAAAGGAACACTTGTAAAACACAAAAGGAAAAAAAAGTAAAGGAACATTTATTCATCGCAGCAGTATTTATAAAAGCAAAACTGGAAATCGCCCAAACACCCTCATCCAAAGGGGACTGGTTCATTATATGATGGTGGGTCCATGTGAAGGGGCATGAGCCACCTGCGGAAAGCAACAAAGATTTCTAAGTAATACTGTAGAGTGTTTGCTAAAATACCAGGGTAAGTGAGGAAAGCAAGCTGGAATACAGTGTATACAGTATGATTTTACCACTTATCTAAGCAAGAGGGGATATGTATACCTATTTGCCTATAGTTTTCAAAAAAAAACCCACAATGAAAGGAGAGTTGGACTCTTTATGCCCATCTTCAATTCACAGGCCACCCATTGGCTCCATCCAGCCACTACTGTAGCTATAGGTGTACTATAGGTGTGTACACCTGCAGCCTGACACAGCCCCTTCCTTGCCCAAGCTGCACTGTATATATCTCCTGCAGGTTTCTCTGAGATGTCTCAGCCACTGCTGACAACCTCTTTGTCCTATAAGCCACACTCGGAAGTTCAAGGGCGTTAATACCCCCAGGGCAATCCTTGATCAACAGGGAATAAGAACCCACAGGGGCTGAGGATCAATACTCTCACCTTCCTGTCCTGGATAGGAGATCTTCAGGCACATTCTGCATAGTTCCTCAGAAGGTCCTCTGTGGACCTGAGCCCCAGTTGCCCATTGTCATCAGCTCAACAACACCTTCTTAGCTTGGCGTTCCTTCCTTTTGTTTCCCTCTTCCACAGTCTCTCATGACTGTCTTCTGGGGTCACCTTCCCAAATTAATTACCTGCACGCAGCCATTGTCTCAGACTCTGCTTTGTAGAAAAACCCAAACCATGGCAAGGGGTAAACCATTAAAAAAACATTTTTTAATGATTACTGATAGGGGCAGGAGAGACTAAGGTGGAGAAAACAGGAATAGAAATTATATTTTATAAACACAGTTTACATTTTAGACTTGGGTTTTGAAGCATTTAAATATTTTACATAATTATAAAACACAATTACATTTCAAAAGATAATTCCTAAAATTGAAAGTAAAATGAAACAAACAAATTTAAATGTCTACAATGTTGGAGGCACAATCACACAGAAAAGAACTATTCCAAGTGCCTTTAAAAGGTATTTTAAAAATAAAAAATAATCTTAAACTCTTTTCAGTAGTCACATTGTTAGTGGTAGGGTTGCTATTGCTATTCTGAGATTGTTGCGTGTATAGTTATGAGATAAAACAATAAGCAATTATACTAATGTCATTGAGAGCCTGGATTTTTAACATGAGTAAAAGAAGGTACAGATATAAGGCTGACGATATTTTTAAAAACCTGTAGTTACACATTTGAGTTACAACTATCAATTTTTATAAACCTCAAAGTATATGTTATCTTTAAAAATAAATACATATTTTCCAGTGCCATCTCTTTATAGGGCCAAGAAACAATGATTAAAATGATTAGAAATAGTATTAACAAAAACCCTAGTGCCCAAATCGTAGTTCTTTAAAACCATTTCCCACTTAAAAAAAAAAAAAAAAAAACAAAAGCGAGAATTCTTGGAGAAATGGCTCATTCCAGATTACGGCAAGGAATGTACAAGATGAGCCTGGAACATTTTGTCATACCAGAAAGCAAAGAAGCTTCAAAAGACTCTTAGGCTTGGGGCAAAGGGTCAGGAGACCCTTGAATAAATTCTTCATGGTCATCCAGTGATGGAGTGGACAATACGAGCACCAACAGGGATAAGCACCCCCATGGACTGAACCGTATCAAGTGTTTACACTTTCCAAATTGGTAAATAAATAAATAAAAAATCCAGCATTTTTTCCTGCCTTTCCTATGTGACTGTACTTCAGAATAATTAAACAGCTCACAAAGGGAAACTTCTCTCCATAGATGTAATAATTTAATAAACAAAGAAGAAATGGTAGAAGCAGACTATCATCAGTTTGCAATCCAGACAAAATGAATTGACAGATCCAGCCAATGATTTTCAATAGCTGGAGAGGATGTGGAGAAATAGGAACACTTTTACACTGTTGGTGGGACTGTAAACTAGTTCAACCCTTGTGGAAGTCAGTGTGGCGATTCCTCAGGGATCTAGAACTAGAAATTCCATTTGACCCAGCCATCCCATTACTGGGTATATACCCAAAGGACTATAAATCATGCTGCTATAAAGACACATGCACACGTATGTTTATTGCCGCATTATTCACAATAGCAAAGACTTGGAACCAACCCAAATGTCCAACAATGATAGACTGGATTAAGAAAATGTGGCACATATACACCATGGAATACTATGCAGCCATAAAAAATGATGAGTTCACGTCCTTTGTAGGGACATGGATGAAACTGGAAATCATCATTCTCAGTAAACTATCGCAAGAACAAAAAACCAAACACCGCATATTCTCACTCATAGATGGGAATTGAACAATGAGAACACATGGACACAGGAAGGGGAACATCACACTTCGGGGACTGTTGTGGGGTGGGGGGAGGGGGGAGGGATAGCATTGGGAGATATACCTAATGCTAGATGACAAGTTGGTGGGTGCAGCGCACCAGCATGGCACATGTATACATATGTAACTTACCTGCACATTGCGCACATGTACCATAAAACCTAAAGTATAATAATGATAATAATAATAATAATAACAAAAGAAAAAAAAAAAAAAAGTTGTAACATCACAGAGTATGAGGCAATTAGATGTTACGTACTTCTTGATGGTCTAAACTCAAACCTGGATCTGACCAAACTTATGGATCTACCTACCAAGCTAGGGTAAATACAGAAGACAGGGGAAGGTGTTAATAACACCACAGGAAGACAAGCAGCAAAAGTCAGCCTGTAGGAAACTACAAGGCATACGACTCTTTTTCTTCAACAAATAAACTTTAAAGAAAAACTGAAGAGAGACTTGAGAGACATCAAACAATTGTAGCATATGGACCTTATTTGGATCCAGTTAGGCTTGGCATGAATGTCAAAGACAGGACTCGGCTTTGACCATGCTCCACAATGTACAACTGAGGTCAGGACTTTTCTGTGCTGGGAATCAATAGAGGCCTATTGGGGAAACCCTTGGCCAGTATTCATGTTCCCTGGCCCTTCAATCCACTATCCCGTACCCCTCCCACACCCTCCAGCCCTCTCACTGCTCATGGCATCAGCCCTGAACTGGGTGTCCTGCTCCACGGACTTTATCCCATCTTGTTCTTCACTTCTGCTGTTTACAGGCCTCATTGTTCATTCTCCTGTTTCTGACTTCATCCATCTCTCCAGAAGTGACACTCGACACTACCATCTCACTGAGTCCTGGGCTCCCCCGTCACATCCTCCAATCCAGCTCCTCCCTCCAACCATGCTGCCTCTTTTGCTGCTTTGAGTTAATGACATGCCAGTGGCCCCCCAGTCTCCAAACTCCATAGGTCACTCACTACACAGCTCACTGGGTCCATCAGTGCCACCCGGACAGTCCATAAACTCTTCTGACTGCACCCACTCTCTCTACACTTTCAGGGAGTTGCAGAACATCAGAGTGAGAACTGTCATGCCTCTACTGATGGATATTAGTCCTAGGCTCCAAGAAAGCCTCCATCCAAAGAGTCTAACAGATAAAGCCTCCACCGTGCCCATCAGCATGAACTGACTGAGGCCTGGCCCAACAGAAGTCAGGAATGATAGGGACAATGGGCTTCTATTCATACATTTACAGAAGCAGCCAGACATGTTCTAATAATTCCCCTGAGTTATCTTTCACCCCAGGTTAGCTGTCTTGGTGGGGGTTAGGACAGAGATATTGGCCTCTAACCCTTTGCAGAACTTAGGACAGAGGCTTTGGGGATGGGATGGGGACCCCATCTAGTGACACTAAGCTCAGGTAAGTCATCCAGCCCCAGAATGAGAAGTCCATTTTCAGACTTAAATGAGCCTCTTCAGCGCTAACCAAAGAGACAAGCAGCCACTGGTTGAAAATAAACAATTGTGAGGGCTAGATGCCTTGTACTTGTGTGTTCTGTTTCTCATTTTTAAAAAATGAAATGTGACTCAATAATTTATATTAGAAACTATGATAACGCAGGCCAAAAGGAAAGGGAATAAAAAAGTAAGCATTCTTCTAGGAGAAAAACATAAACAAAGCAACATAAAAAGCAAGTTGGCTTTTGAAGCCAGCCATGACTGTGAGGAAGTTTGCCCTTCCTCCTGCCATGACACTCCTTTGGGAAGCTTCTGTCTTCTGGATGGAAAGGGAAAAGGTCTTTGGGTAGCCACTATGGGGAAGGTGTTGTGCTGAGTGTATAATCCCGACAGTGCTGAGCAATAAGCATTTCTGTTTCCATCTCACTGATTAAGTACTGAAGCTTGAGAAGGTCATGTGGCTTGACCATTGTCACCTGGTAAAATGAGAAGGAACCAGCACATGAACCCACATCTGTCTGGCTCCAAATCTCCTGCTTCTTATTTAACTCTTTGCTGCCTCTGGTACAAATCAGAATACCTAATTCTCCCTTCCCACAAGAGCCCTTCACAGTTTCAAAAACAACCACCAGCTCACCTCCTCTTCCCTGCTTCCAGACCAATGTTTTGCAGCCCAAATAGTCCCAGTCCTTCATCAGTCAGCATGACATGGCTTCAAATCTTTGCATCTTTCTTCTCTGAATATGTTCCAATTTGCCCAAATCCCCTTAAACATGTGAGGCCCAGAAGTGGACATGGATTTTCAGATCTGGACTGATGGGCTGACCAAAGCAAAGCCTGCAGGGATTATCTTCCCCTTTGATCTGGAATCGAAGCTGATGGTAGCACAACTTAGGACGGATTCATTAGCTTTGCTGACAGCCACAACACACAGCTGGCTCATAATGAGTGTTCACTCAGCTAAATCTCCCCAGAGCTTTGCACCCTGGCCTCTGCTAAGCCAGCTTTCCTCGTCCTACACTTGAGCAATTTGTTGTTTGGAGCCTCCATTCAGGATTTTCTCATTATTGATTTCAGTTCCACCCAACAAACACCTACTGAGCTAGGAACAAGCGCCGGTTGCTGGGGAGCTGGGAGGCACAGGCACCATTGAGCTCTGCACTGCTATTTTCCATCCCTAGCCCTGCTCAGGGTTCCTCTGGGCTCCCCTGCATCACCCCTCTGATGGCCCGGCACACACTGCACTCTTCTCCCAACAGTTCCTTTTGCCTTCCTCAAGAGCAGAGCCACACCTTGAAAATTGCCAGGTCCCTGGAGTAGTTTTTGAGTGACCAGAGCTGTGCCAAGCAGGGTATTTTTTGTTGGTGAGTGAGCAGCTGCCCAGAACATTTCAGGAGATGATTTACTCCTTCTCTCAGAGCTGCTTATACCACAGCTCTCTGTTCCCATCACAGCCTGCACCTCCCATGAAAACCGTGTCACAATTTGTGATCTGAGAGGAGCCTGTTTGCCTGAAGGAAGAAAAATCCTCTGTTTCTTTCTGCCAGGTTTTCTCACTTGTCCAGGATGTGTCCCCCTGGCCTGGAAATGGGGGTGGAAGTATAGGGGCTATTAGCTGACCCCAGCCTGGACCCTGCCCAGCAGTTTGTCTGCAGTTGGAGGTGCCATGTCCTTGGCCCCTACCCTCTGACAAGCTGAGTTAAGTGCCCGGGCTGAGTTATGAAGCATTCAACCCCATAAGGTTGGGAGACCATAGTATAATTCTGGCCCTTTCCAATTCCTTGACCCAAAGCTTGCATTTTAGCTAAAATGTCTTGCAACTTGGTTTGGTGCAAATGGTGGCTGCATGGTATTGTGACAAGAGCTCTAAGCTGGGAGCCAGAGACCTGGGTCTGGGTTCAAACTCTACCACTCAGCAGCTATGTGACCTGGGTCTGGGCCTCAGTTTCCTCATCTGCCACAAGAGGGCTGGCATATAGACTCTCCAAAGACTCTTAACATTGCAGTATTATCTAGTAGAGTGGGTTGTGAGCATGGCTATGGAGCCAGAGTGCCTGAGTTCACCCCACCTGTGGCATTTACCAGCTGAGTGACCTGAGGCAAGTTACTTAGGTTCTTTAAACCTTACTTCTGTCATCTGTCCATGGGGATAATACTAGTACTTACCTCCTAGGATTCTTATGAGGATTAAAGAAGCACAAAAGTGCTTACAGTGGTGCCAGGCACACAGTAAATGTGCAATAGTTATGGTAGTGTTCTTGTTTTTATCACCAAGTACCAAGATGAGTCTAGCCTTAGCTATCAGGGATGGGGGCTTCCTATAGAAACAGCTGTACTGGCAGCATCGTGTCTTCCTGACAGAGTCTGTGAAGTCAGTTACTACAACAGGAAAACCAGTGACCTCAGAACCAAAGTTCACTTGAAGCCTCCTCCGCCCCAGCCTCAGCCCAGCCCAGCCCTGGACCTAGCCCAGGCCTGAGGCTTCCCAACCAGGCCCAGCCCCAAACTCCCTCCCTCCCAAGCTCAGGCAGACCCCTGGGCCTGAGGGGTGGGTTAGCACACTTGGGCCTCCAAGTCCCAAATCACCAGGCGATTAAACTTGCCTTTTATTGTGGTCCTGAGGATTATAAACAAGCAGGCCTGACATACGGGTCATTCCTGAGACTCCTGCTTCATTGGCTTTAACGGCCCCTTGGCGGTAAAGAATTTCAAAGCTGCTAACACCATAGTATATTAAAGTGGAATAAATTCCTCTGAATGGTCCTCAGGTGAGAACCAGTGCTGAGCAAATACCTCCTGGCTTCCTCTTGTAGGACCCAAGACTGACCCCTGGTGGTCTGTAAGACCTGCTGAAGCCCAGACTTTAACATGGTCATCCTTGAGAACCTTCTGTGTCTGAATCTGGTGTTCTCTCTTTCTCTCTCTCTCTCTCTCTCTCTCTCATCTATTAGAACTCTCTCTTTCTTTGTTCTATCAAAGAAAAGACAGAAGTCATTTCCTGAGTCCCTTGGGGGTGGGAATGGCATTGGAGGGAAAGCTTCAAAGCCAGTGCTCAAAGTAGAGTGGCAGAATATACCTTCCTGCCCTCACCCTCTGCACAGACATCAGAGTCCCACTTCTGGCACATGGCCAGGCAACCATCACTGGACTCATGCTGCACACCCTGCTTTAAGGCCAGGACCAAAGAGCTTGGTCCCAGGCTGTGTCTACACAACCTATGCCTTCAGGGCCAGTGTCTAGACAACCTGCATCTCAATAATCCAATCTGCATACCATGCTTTTGTAACTCCTGTACGTGAAGTTCTTTCTCTACAATCCAATTTCTGCACATTCTATGTCTCTTTAACATTTGTCTCTACAGTGTATCTGTACACTCCATGTCTGTACAACTCCCCTGTACATAGTCCTGTCCTGGGAAGCACATATCCACACAACACACTCATGCTGTCACATGGGTTTCTGCACACAACATGTCAGGGCAGAGAATGGATGACCAACCAGGAGGAGTTTTGCTTGTGACTCATTTTGAAAAGAACGCCTTCCTCCTCAATTCATACTCCAGGATGGTGACTGCAAAAGCCATCTGGATTGTTCCTCCAGAAATGGCTCATTTATCTCAGGACTTCATAAAGACAAGAAAAAAATTAAATGAGAAGAGCTAAAAAACCTTACTGAGAAATAGCATGAAAAAGAGATTCTCTATTATGTTTTTGAGGTTATCAAATTCACTATATTTTAGTTGTAAAATAAACTTTGAAAAAAACCTATCTCCAGCTATGCTTCTCTTTTAAAGTACTTCACACTGTCCGTTTATACTAATTGAGTTAATTAGCACAATATCAGTGATGTCATCATCACAAGGGTTAAGGTTAAGGTTAAGGTTAGGTAAAGTGAAGATCAAATTTCTGCAGAAAATATAGTTCACAACTTTAAAAAAGATTTAAAAAGACAGTTTTCTCCAAAAAAAATGAAATACTCTTCATTACAATAAATATATTCTAATAAATGTTTCCTATAACAATTCTAGTCTTGAGCTTAAAATTATTGTTTAAAAATTAAACTTTAAAAATGTTTAATATTAAGGGAAGGCTCTTTGTCCATCTTAATAAACAGATTTAGAAACTCAATTTTATGATGACAAGATATAGAATAAGCATAGATTTCACTTAAATTTTAAGGCACAAACTATCTAAATAGTTGCTAAGATTTTAGCCATCCAATCTTGTTTCTCAGTGGAATGCTGCTGGCATTTGGGGTTAAGAATATTCTCACCATGTGTCAGATTGTCCCAGGCACTGCGGGATATTTAGCATTCTTGGTCCTGTCCACTGAGTACCAAAGACACCCCCCAGTCAATGTGACAACCATAACCACTCCCAGACATTTTCAAACACACCCCACGGGGTGGTACTGACCCCAATTAAGAAGCGCTGGTCTCAACAAAACTTAATTGCTTATCCAGGGCTCTACATTCTCAAAGCAGGGGTGGATAGCTCCTTAAAGTTTTCCTCAAGGTTTTTGTTAAAAACCTGTAGGCTTTGGCTTTAACTTTTTTATTGAAATTTTTATTGAGATGATTATAAAGTCACATGCAGTTATAAGAAATAATACAGAGAGAGTCTTTGTACACTATGTCCAGCTTCCCCATGGTAACAAAATGTTTGTTTTGTTTTGCAAGACTATAGTACAATATCACTGATTGACACTGATACAATCCACATACCTTATCCTGATTTCCCATTTTACATGTACTGATTTGTGTGTGTTTGTGGGGTGGGGGGTGTTTCACACATTGTTATCACCTGTGTTACGCTCATGCCTCCACCACACAGTGAAGACATTTCAACACCACCAGGATCCCTCATCTGACCATTCATAATCACACCTATCTTCCTCCCGCGCCAACCGCATTCCCCTAGGTCCTAACCCTGGGCAACCATCAGTCTGTCTCCCAATTCTAAAATGCTCTCATTTCAAGAATGTTATATAAATGAAATCATGCAGTATGCAACCTCTTGGTATTAGCTTTTTCCATGCAGAAAAATTCCCTATAGATTCATCCAAATTGTTGCATATATGAGTACAGGTAGTTTGTTACTTTTACGGTTGAGTAGTATTCCATGATATGTATGTACCACAGATAGTTTAACCATTCAAGTGTTGCAGGACATCTGGACTGATTCCAGCTTTTAGCTATTACAAACAAAGCTGCTATAAATATCTGTGCACTGATTTTTCTGTAAATGTAAGCATTTCTCCGGGAGAAATGCCTGAACCCGTAATTGCTAGGTGGTATGGTAGTTGCATTTTTTTAAAAGAAACTGTTAAACTGTTTTCCAGAGCGGCTGTGCCATTATTTTGATATTATACATTCTGCCCATTTTCTTTTTTTTTTTTTTTTTTCCGAGACGGAGTCTCACTCTGTTGCCCAGGCTGGAGTTCAGGGGCGCGATCTCCGCTCGCTGCAAGCTCCGCCCCCCAGGTTCGTGCCATTCTCCTGCCTCAGCCTCCCGAGTAGCTGGGACTACAGGCACCCGCCACCACGCCTGGCTAATTTTTTTGTATTTTTGGTAGAGACGGGGTTTCACCGTGTTAGCCAAGATGGTCTCGATCTACTGACCTTGTGATCTGCCCGCCTCGGCCTCCGAAAGTGCTGGGATTACAGGCGTGAGCCACTGCACTCGGTCCTTTTATGGTTGAGTAGTATTCCATGATATGTATGTACCACAGACAGTTTAACCATTCAACTGTTGCAGGACATCTGGACTGATTCCAGTTTTTAGCTATTACAAATAAAGATGCTATAAATATCTGCACTGGTTTCTCTGTAAATGTAAGTATTTCTCCGGAAGAAATGCCTGAACCTGTAATTGCTAGGTGGTATGGTAGTTGCATTTTTTTAAAAGAAACTGTTAAACTGTTTTCCAGAGTGGTTGTGCCATTATTTTGATATTATACATTCTACCGATTTTCTAATTGGATAGGTTAGCTTTTTTGCTGTTGAGTTTTGAGAGTTCTTTATATACTCTAGATATTAGTCTTTTGTCAAATAGGTGGTTTGCAAATAATTTTTTCCAGTCCACGGATGTTTTTTCATCCTCTTTACATGAGATTTCACAGAGCAAAAGTTAATAATTTTGATGAGATCTAACTTATCAAATTGTGCTTTTGTCGTCAAGTCTGAGCACTTTTGCCTAGCTCTAGATCCCAAAGATTTTCTTCTTTGTTTTTTCTAAAAGTTTTATAGTTTTATGTTTTATATCTAAATCTGTGATCCATTTTGAGTTAATTTTTGCATAAGACATGAGACTTAGATTGAGTTGGGTATTTTTTTTATTGCCTTTGTGTCCAATTGCTCCAATAGCATTTGTTGGAAAGTCTACTTAAATTTAATTTTAATCTAAGCTAGATTAAAGACATTTGAGGTTTATAATCATTTCCCACACATGCACAGGAGTAAGCAACAGAGTTCATTAACAGTTAACACAAGCATACATATTTATAGCTAGTTACTAACTAGTTAAAGTAGTGGTATTAAAGAAAAGTTTCAGAAAAATATCTGCAACATATATCGCAATTGAAGTTCTAATGTCTATAATACACAAGGAAATCTTAAAAAGTGAGGGCCGGTCGGGCGCGGTGGCTCACGCCTGTAATCCCAGTACTTTGGGAAGCCGAGACAGGTGGATTATGAGGTCAGGAGATCGAGACTATCCTGGCTAACACAGTGAAACCCCATCTCTACTAAAAATACAAAAAAATTAGCCGGGCCTGGTGATGGGCGCCTGAGGTCCCAGCTACACGGGAGGCTGAGGCAGGAGAATGGCATGAACCCAAGAGACGGAGCTTGCAGCGAGCCAAGATCGCGCCACTGCTCTCCAACCTGGGAGACAGAGAGTCCGCCTCAAAAAAAAAAAAAAAAAAAAAAAAACTGAGGGCCAAAAACAGAGGCAAAAACACCTGATAGAAAAATGAATAAAGCCAAGTATGGTAGAACATGCATGTAGTCCCAGCTGCTTATGAGGAGTACCTGAGATGGGAGGGATTGCTTGAGCTTAGGAGCTTGAGACCAGCCTGGACAACATAGAGACTCCATCTCTAAAAAAGAAAAAGGAAAAGAAATAAAAAAGAATGAGCAAAAGTCACGAACAAACAATTTACCTAAAAAAGATATAAAATGCCCCTAAACACTTATGAGAAGTTGTTCAACTCATTATAAGAGAAATGCAAATTAAAACTACATTGAAATGACATTTATCACCTATGAATAATGAGCAAAAATTTTAGAACTTGGCAACACTCTATGTTGGCAAGGCTGAGGAGAAACAGACACTCTTACACATTGCTGGTAGGAATGCAAAATGATACAGCCTTATGGAAAGGAATTTGGCAGTATTTAACAACACTATATATGCATTTACCTTTTGTTCCAGAAATCCCACTTCTAGGAATTTACTCTAAAAATAAGCCTGCAAAAATACAAAATTATATATGTACAAGTTTATTCACTGCAGTATTATCTGTCATTGCAAAATATTGGTAATAACCTAAATGGTCATAGACAGATTTATCGAATAAACTAAATTATATCCACACAATGCAGTGCTGTGCAGTGGTAAAAGAGAATGAAGATGAAGCAATATGGAGTGATTTCCAGGACATATTTTGTAAGTGAAGAAGTAAAGTGCAAAAGAGTATACATAATATTCTACCTTTTGTGTAGGAAGAGGAAATAAGAAAATTACATGTATTTGCTTACTTAGTTGTGAAAGGAAATTGAGAAATGATAAGCCAGAAACTAATGAGAATGGTTCCCTACAGGGTAGATGTGCTGGTCTCAAACTCCTGACCTCAGGTGATCCACCCACCTCGGCCTCCAAAACTCGGCTGGGTTTACAGATATAATCAGCCTCCCTGTAGCTGGGACTACAGGCACATCACACCCAGCTAATTTTTGTATTTTTTGTAGAAATGGGATTTGCCACATTGCCTAGGCTGGTCATGAACTCCTAAGCTCAAACAATCTGGCCACCTTGGCCACCCAAAGTGTTGGGATTACAGGCATGAGCCACCGTGCCGGCCCAGGTCTTCTAAACATTGTTTCTTACAATAATTTGAGGGTTTCTTGAAGAAATGGAGGATTGCAAGTTTGAGCCAAGAAGGACCTGGGATATCTTAAAAGTAAAGAAGTGCTTAAAAAAAAAATGAAGAAGCAGCAGCACATCAAAAAACATAGAGGCCAATTTGAGGGGGCTTCTCCTGGCCAAATCCGGGTCAATGTGAACATCAAAATACACAGCAATAATAACGACTTAAAACTCATCGAAGGCCAGGCGCGGTGGTTCACACCTGTAATCCCAGAAATTTGGGAGGCCAAGGCGGGCAGATCACCTGAGGTCAGGAGCTTGAGACCAGCCTGGCCAACATGGTGAAACTCCATCTCTACTAAAAATACAAAAATTAGCCTGGCGTGGTGGTGTGTGCCTGTAATCCCAGCTACTTGGGAGGCTAAGGCAGGAGAATCACTTGAACCTGGGAGGTGGAGGTTGTAGTGAGCCAAGATTGTGCCATTGCACTCCAGCCTGGACAAGAGTGAAACTCCATCTCAAAAACAAACAAACAAAAAAAACTCATTGAATAAAATAAGAATCTATGAGTGTATGCTGATATAATTAAATAAGTGAATAAATAAGTGGGAGATAAGAGAAAGATCTTTCTTTTAGAATTATGCCAACAAATTAATGTAGAAAAAATGATGGAGTTAGATAAATCGCCATTTTGCAATCATCAGAGTTTTTATAGATTCGAGAGTTAAACAAAGTTTATGGGAGGCCCCTGTTTTGGATGAGCCTCCTGCATCAGGACCAAGCAGACCAGACCAAACCAGAATGGAAATTTTGTGCTGAGTGCCATGTCATCAAACTGAACTTTGAAATAGGCAAGTTTTCCAAAAAACAAGAGATTCTAGTCTACCTGAGTCAGCATAAGGAAGTCCCCTCTGTTTTAACCACATAACAAGAGCAACTTTGAAACAACCAATCCACTTTTTATTCTCTGTTTCTGCTTTCTTCAGCCCTTTTCAGCCTATAAAGTCAATCTCTTCTGCTCAGCTCAGTAGAACAGTCATTCTTAATGAGATGTTGCCTGATTCTGGAATGGCAAATGGAAGTCAATTCAATCTTTAAACTAAATTTGTTGTAATTTTTTCTTTTGACACAAGAATTATCAGTGGGTGCTAAAACTAGTGGGTGATGATTCAATAAGGAACAGGATATTTGCCTAGTTTTAAAGTATCTTTCAAAAATTACTTATTAATTACACAGGGGAAAATAATAACTTACAGTGAGGAAACCTGGAGGACACCAATGTAACCAAGGGATCAATGCCACCATCACCCATGAGACAAAGCAACCACGTGTGCCTTCGAATACCATGTTCTGAGAAGGACACAACATACATCTGTGAGTTTCAAGCTCAAATGCAAGATCTGAATCTCATCATAAGGAAATGTTAGACAAACCCAAACTGAGGGACAATTTACAAAATTACTGACCTGTACTATTCAAAAATGTCAAGGTCAAAAGCTGAGGAAATGTTCCAAATTAAAGCAGACTGAAGAGATATGAGAACTAAATGCAATGCAGGATCAAATCTTGGACCGGGGGAAAAAATTGCTATAAAGGCAATTGGCAAAATTTGGATTTGGGCTGAAGATTAGATGACAGCATTTTGTCAGTGTTAAATTTCCCAATTTTCATCATTGTACCATGGTTATATAACAAAATGCCCTGTTCTAATAAAAAACACACTGATATATTTGGAGGTAAAGGAATATAATGCCTACTTGCTCTCAAATGGTTCAGGAAAAAAACATTAATACTTAGAACAAATGATAATGCAAATAGGCCAAAATGATAACTTGGTGAATCTGAGGGAAGGGTATATGGGAGTTCTTTGTACTATTGCAATTTTCTGTACATGTAAAATTATATCAAAATTAAAATTTACCCCCCAAAATCTTTTTCCACCAGTAAAATTTTTTCTTAAGTGAAATTCCACCTGGAAGCCCAATGTGTCCAACAAATAAACTTGGAGTCATTTGATTGAAATGGGGATGGTAGCTCCAGAGGTCTGCCCACAGATTCCCCTCCCACTGTCCACAGCTACATCTGAAGGGCAAGTCCATAGCAACTTAGCTGTTCACAACCAGTCCCTCTCCATCAGAGCACTGGATGTGCCTAGGGTGGCATCTCTGTCCTCGCCCCTATTCAGAGCCTTTTCCCTGATCACCTCTGCCCTCCACTTTCCTCTGAGTCACGCTTACTGTGCTAATCAGGCCTCTTCCTAATATTTATGCAAATATGTTGATTGCAGAGAATTCTCACACTGTCTGCTATTGCCTAGGGTCCATGACACTCAGAAATGTTCTTCCCCAATCACACAGGGCTTCCCAGTTGCTAGTCCTATTTCTGCTTCAGGCTGCAGCTGCCCACACCTGTAGTACAGATGGGCTTCAGAAGAAGGAGCTCTTCTTGAAGAAATCAATGCACTATGCTGATCCCTGCTATCTCCTCTTGGCCCTGTAAAATACCTCTGGCAGCTGCAGTGGAACTCTTTGGCATTAAGCAAGGAAAAGATACCGTATTTGTTCCTACTGCAACAAACTACCATTATTATGGTGACTTAAAACAACACATATTTATTCTCTCACAGTTCTGGTAGTACATAGCCCAAAACCAATCTCACTGGACTAAAGTTGGGGTGTTGACAGTGCTAATTCCTTCCAGAGGCTTTGAAAGGAGAATCTGTTTGTTTCTTTCAGCTGCTGGTGCCTGTCTGTCTTCCTTGGCTTGTGGCCTCCTCCTCCATCTTCAAAGTTTATCACTTCAGTCTCTGCTTCCACCATCACATCACCTTCTCCTCTTCTGTGGAATCTCCCTCTGCCTCTCTCCTGTCAGGACACTCATGATTACCTTTAGGGTCCACTCAAAGAACCCAGAATAATCTCCCCATTGCAAGCTGCTTAATCACATCTGCAAAATACCCTTTGCCATATTATAAAGTAACATTCACAGGTTCTGGGGATTCAGAAGTAGATATTTTTAGGGGCTGCTATTCAGCCTACCACAGAGACCTAAATTGATTGCCGCCCAACAGTTTTTCCCTGTTACTCTAATTCCCCAGCCTTTATGATGATTTGCTGTCTTTCATTTAGTTATTCCCCCAGGTGCACTGAGTTGAGTTCGAAGTAGCTCGTTTGTAACGTACGCTGCCTTTGTTTTGCTGCTCTGCCCTATTGTGCCCCCTGCCGGCAGGTGACACTACAGAGCTTGTATCCGCACAGCCCTCACCTCATACAAGCCCGTTGTCAAATGAATTGATGGATAGCCCTAGCCCTGGATGGAATCCCCTGAAAGCAACAGAAAGGGGGTTGAGCAAGAAGATCCTCCACTGTTTTCCAAGCCTCTGGCTGGGGCAGATTGAGGTCTCCCTGGGAGATCTCATCAGCAACAACCACACTCATAAATCAAAAAGGAACTGAGCCACAGTGCTCCTGGAGAATGAAAGGGAAAAAAGAACATTGGTTCATGTTTGGGCTGATTCTAAACTATATGGGAATGAAAGCTTTGGGGGTGATGAATTTCCCTTTAATGCTGTCACATCTGTAGTCCTAGAGGTTTAACCTCTGATTTTTGGCTGTAAAACCAACATTATTTCTGCAAAGTTGACACCAGATGCTGCCAGAGAGATATAGCTAAAGTGATAAAAATCTATTTAACAGATTTAGTGAAGCAAATACAAACTAATTAACAATTTTAGAATTCGGATTAAACACTAATTCTTTTAAACCATAAAAACTGAGATGAACAAAAGGAAAAAAAATCTTCTCCCTCTAAAAAACTCAAAGGAGCCATCTGTTTGTCATTGAGAAAATGGCCCAGTTGATAAATTTTGAACAAATTCCTACTTTTTTTCTGGATTTGAATGCATTGTGGACAGCCAGCCCAGAAAGAAGGCACATTACTTCCTGGCTAATGTGTCAATCTGGGCTTCCCTGAAGCTTCAGAAAACAAGCTATTTGTGTACTGACTCAGAAATAAGGACGCAAAGACTAAAATGATATCTTTATGAATCATGCTTGAGGCATATGTTTTTGACCATTAGTAAGAAACAATGGCCTGAGGTTCCTTCCAGCTTCCTCATGCAGTAGCCATTGGTGAGATACAAGTTCTTCATTAGCATCTCTCAACAAGGGCTGAGGAGCCTCTCTGCTGCCATTCTGAGACTTCCCAAATTAGGCCAAGTCTGAACCATGAAATTGTGGAAACCGGACTTGCTGACCTCCCGTCTCCCCACCTGGATGTTCTCAGCCTCAATATGCAGTTTAATTCTAGAACGCAGGCTATAGAATTAATCCCATCCTAATCAGGGTCGGGCGATGAGGAGAAATTCTGTTTACTCTGGTCGCAAATTCAGTTGATTTGACATCAAATCTGTCTGATTGTTGGACCCCTTCTGAGTGGCCCCTGGGAAAAACTCAGATCTATTGTGAGCTACTTGAGGATGGAGATCTTTGCATCCCTTGTGCCTAACCCAGAGGCCTGCATATATAAATGCTCAATTAATAATAATAAATTACCACTTACTGAGTGCCAGTTATGTGCCAGACACTGTGCTATCCCATTTGGTCTTCTCAATAACACTATGAAATAGATGTTATTATGATCCCTGTTTATGGATAAGAAAACTACATCTTAGATTAAGTAATTTGTCTAAGTTCATACAGCTCCTATGTGGCAAGATTAAGTTAAAACTCAGGCCTGTCTAATTCCAGAACTGATCTATAACCACTACACATATTCTGCCATATGCATGTACACAATAAATCATTCATTCACATTTCACCGTATTCTAAAAAAATGTTTGTGATTACTTTACAGAAATACAGCTAGTAGAACTCAATTGGGAGTATTGAGTTTCAGGAAAAATAAGAGTGGAAAGTCAAATTGTTAAGTGCATCGTCAGTCCAAATGAGGTCAGTGGCAGCACTTGGGGAACAATCTGAGGTACTCCTTGAGGTTTGGTCCTCGGACTCTTGAAGCAGGCAAGGCTGTGGACAACTGGTTCCAGGATGCAAGAGAAACTCCCATCAAGCTATGATGACCACAGAAAAGTTGGCCAAAGACCATGGAGGGTGAGCTGCAAGTGGACCAAGCCTGTCAATAGGACTTTGGGAACAGATCCCGTGGATCTGGTACTATGCTGCCTCATTTTCTCCCAAGTGGGTCAGTGTTTGGAGTCTAGAAACAACATGTTTTAACAACTCAAAATTCTTCATTGGGTTGGGGCATTATCAAAGCCAGTTACAGCCCATATCCTTTTTATCTGCCCATCCTGTAAAAGGCAACCAAGCTCATGGATTCCTTGTAGTTGTCTGGACATTTCCTTGGTGAGTGTTCCTTCTTTACTCCAAAAGATCCTTTACAACTAGACATATAGGCCATTCTCTTGGGACCTCCTAATGGCTATTATCTAAAATTCTCCTGATGATACAGATACACACTTCAAATATTAGAATAGCATAAACATTTTTCAGACTAGAGTTTCCAGTCTGTACTTCTGGACAATGAGTGGCCAGATTAGACCCCTAATTCCTAAGCCTACCACTGGGCAGGATGGCAAGTGGTCACTGTCAGAGAGGCATGGCAGCACCATACCAGATACAGAATAATAGTTGAAGAGCAGGACGCGACTGAGCAATTAAGTTGCCTCAGTTTGCCAGTAAATCTGAGAACAGACCAACTTTGATGAGATATAGATTACAGCAGGTAGAAACTGATTTTGTCACCCTCTGGCAGTTTAAGCCCCTGATCTTTCCCTCAATTCCTGCCCCATATCAGGGAGCTAGTCATGCCATTGGGCTTTTCATGCCAGTATTTCTCAAACTAGCACCTCTGGACATTTTCTCTGAGTTCATGAGATTCTGATAGTGTTTTTTTAATTTGTTTTCATATTGATGAAAATATAAAAATAATCAATATTCATATCTTGTGGGTCAACTGAATAACCAACTCAAACCACAGAATTTCTATGTCCACATGTAGATTTGTGTTTATGAGAGCATAAGGGTCAAATAGAACTGCTTTAATTCTCTCAGACTAGCGTAAAATGAGTGTGATGGACTTCAACACAAACAATGTGATCATTGACAAGTGAAGAGCAAATGACCTCACAGCATCCTGTAGAAACAAAGGTGTCATGATATTTAGGATAGAGGAAGATGGCAGACACACTGAGTCATCACGTGGCATGCAGCACATTCAGCAGAGTCGTGGCCAACTCACACAAACCTGTGCCATAGCCCCAGGACCATATCCACATGGCAAGAAATGATTTTGTTTTAGCAAACCAATATCATTGATCCTATTAAAGATTAATCTTAATTCTATTGATTTTGTGGATTTGTTTGTATTTTATAAATTCATAAAAGCTTGTCTAAGCTTTTATGTTAAATGTTAATGTTTACACAGTATTGCTTATACTTAAATTTATACATGTGTTATGTTTTTAGGATTATACTTAGTTTAGCATCTGTGTATATTTAAAATAATTATGATAATAAAATTATTTGTCAGCATTGTTTTCTCCTAAAAAGAGACTATGCATCATTCAAGCTGGAAGCACTATTTATTATTCTCTGAATATTACATCATCAATTTCTCTAATACGGTGGCACTTGCCCCCATTGGTCAATGGGTGTGTCTAATGTATTCTAATGGTTAGACTAACTTCTTCTTTACTTTGTTTGGCCTCCTTGTTCAAAATCCACGCTCCTGAAGAATGCTGAAATGATCAGTAGTGTTAAACAGGAGTAGAACATAAAGTCCTAGAAGGTTCTCAGGCAAGTCCTCAAGGGCTAGCATTTTGTCAGAAGGGAAAAGCAGAAACCCAGCATCAGATCTAGGTAAGACTTAGTTGTACCCAGGCAGCAGGACAGTCCAATGCTCATCCCTGGGGTATCTTGATCTCCTCCCACCATAACCATTAAAAACAGGCCTGGAGGACCAAGCCTGCAGCTGAAAATCCACCGGCCCCAGGTGTGAAGTGGCAAAGGCTGAGAGGCAGGACCCAGACTGGTGAATTCACAGATCAGTTGCTGGCCACAGAGAAAACAAATTATTTTAGATATAATTAAGTGTAGACAATAAAACACCAAGGCCATCTCAATAAAACATCACATTACTTCTGACTTGAGCTATACAAAAGAAGAGAAGGAAGATCCCATTAGAAGAAATTGTTGACATATTAGAGCTTTGCCCTTAAGCCCCATCCATGGCCCTTTAAATGTGGCCTGGCTGCATGTGGACAGCGCTGGGATCTGAGAAGGGAATGCCACCTGGGACAGAGTGACAGTCAAGGTCAGTAATGCTTGCTCTGGGCCACTGCCTAGAACAGTTCCTGCCTGTCCTGAAGTAAATACCCACAAAATCCAAGAGAGCTATATGAACGAAGGAGGTAGACAAGCTTTTACATGCAGACACACTTGATTTATATCAAATACATACACATACTTTTTAATCCCACAAAGAAATATGCTTTCTACCATTTTTCTTGAAACATACAACCCCTTTTGGGCTATCTTTCATGTGTTTTCATTGTTACTGAAGACATGGATACACACAAATACTTTTATATCATAAGGGAAACAATAGTGCAAGCGTGCTGCAAAGGATAAGGGACACACAGTTTAAAGTCAAGAGATGGTGTGCTGAACTCAACAGCACTTGCTCTGAAAATCGCAGGCCCTGCCCAGGCCTGCTGAAGCCACTGTATATGCCTTGCTAAGGCAAACATCAGTTGTGCTCAGCATTAATTCCAGGTGACTACAAAGGGAGCAGAGGCTGAAATGATGTTCAAAGGCCATTCATCCTTCAGATTTGGGCCAACCATTCTCCAGTGTAACCAGTTTGCTGCTGGGCATCTTTTTCTGTAATACATTTATTAATTAACAACCTATATCAGATAATAGAAGTAGATTCCTAACGCAGAATACCATTACATGTCTGGGTACACATAATGATGCCATTCCCACATCTTGGCCAACAGCCCACACTAACATGGCCCTGCTGATGTGGGTATAACACGTCCTATTAAATGAAAAACCTAACATAATGGCAGCTATTAATACCTTCTAATATTAATAGGCAGCATTAATCTTATGTAATAGAATCTGTCCACTTACCAAGTACTTTGTTTCACAGATCTTCCCAATTTCTTTAAGTGTCCTCCCACCACCCTGATCACTATCTGCTGGACACTCTCTGATTTGTCATAACTACCAAGGTGGGGGCTGGAGGGGCCACCAATGCACTAACAGCACATAAAAAGTAACCTCAATTGGGACTCTGAAGCTCTCTTATTCTCTCAGCTACATCCACCCCAAGAGGAGAATGAACACAGGAGACATCCTCTTTAGTATAATACACTCTTGCTATCCCTCAGATCTTAGCTTTGGTGTCACTTCCATTAGGAAGACTTATCTGCCTGTCTCCTCTACCTCAGTAACAACAACAACTGGATTAAGTGTGCTCCAACAAGGTTCCCCAGGACTGTTGGTTTTTCCGTATTTGCCATCACCTCCTGAGGTCTTCTTGTTAGCAGGGGGCATCTCTCCAACCAAAGCATAGAAAGCATTCAATAAATATTGAGTAAGTGGACAAATGACTGAATAGATTTTTAGATGGATTAATGCATAGGTAGATGGGAGGATGGGTGGATGGGTGGGTGGCTGGGTGGATGGATGGATGGATAGATGGGTGGGTGGGTGGATGGATGGATAGATGGGTGGGTGGATGGATGGATGGATGGATGGATGGATGGATGGATGGATGGATGGATGGATGAATGTTCTTTGCCTTTGTTAGAGGTTCTAAGGAAAGGAGCGTTCTCTGGTATGATGGTTTAAGGGTGATCTTGCCACAAGATGGCGCTCATAATTTTCTTAATTTATAGGTTTTATAGAAAATTTTCATGTCAAATTTTAAATTGTCTTAGAATCATTATATACGTTTCACAGCTAATGTAACTTATTTACTATACTGTCCATGTTTCATTTTCCAACACATTTCACTCAATAACCAACATGTTCTTTCTTCCTGGAACATCAAAACGACCCTGCAGCATTTTGCTGTGATGTTGGGTGGGTTGCTTTGGGGCTCTGTGCAGAGTGCAGAGAACGACGTTAGTCCCTCGACAGTGCAGGGAATCAAGGCATTGTTCTTCTACCGCACCATCTCCAACAACAGAGTCAGCAGAAAAGTGAAACCTCAACTTGAAATATCTATTAACCTTTGAAAACATGAATCTTGCCTTGACAAAATAATAATGTCTTACATTTACACAGTGTTTTATGCCACACAAAGCAATTTTGCATCACCAAAAAACAGTTTTTGAGTACTTGAGAACATGCCAGTCACTTTGGATTTATTAACTACATTTAACCTTCATGCCAACCCAATGAATTATGTCTTAATATCTCCCATCTTACAGATAATAAAATGAAGGTTCAGAGAGGGGATGTGACTCACCAGAATTACCTACGTGGTAAGTGGCAGAGGTATAGTTTGGACTCAAGTTTTATTTTTAACTCTACATTAATTTGCTTCCCATTATTTGCTGTGACATAAGCTATTTCAGTGTTAAGGAGACCGTGTTAGACAATAAGGAGGAAAGGAAACTTCCACGTATAACTTCCTGTGATTATGTGCATATATTTATGTGCACATGCATACACACACACACACACACACATAAACTCACCAGCTCTATAAAGGGAGTTATAATTACCATTTTCAAGTAACCACAACATGCTAGGCACAATGCCAAAAGGTTCTTTCACACATCATTTCATTTTATCCCTACCTACTTCTGTGAGAAAGATCATTATCCCCATTTTACAGATGTGAAAATTGTAGCGCAGAGAGATTAAATGGCTTATGTTATGTCACAGAGGAGCTAAGCACCAGGGCTGAAATTTAAGTTCAACTCCACCTGACTTCAAAGCTTCAGTCCTTCCTGTGGCACAAGATGTTGCCAGAGGCCACCTGAGTACGGGTAAGGGGTAACTTGGGAATTCTGGGAAGGATTCCTGGAGCTGCCTCTCTACTCTTTCTGCTCTTATCAAACTGCCTATAATCACCAAACCTTCCTCTGAGCCCTCACATGTTCTGTTCCTCTGCTGGAAATGCCCTTCCCTACAGAGTCTGCCTGGAAAGCGCCTGCCATGTTTGAGCCCCAGCTCAAGTACCACTTCTCCTATGGTGCCTCCTCTGATAGCCCATCACCAAATGTACACACACATCCTCACACCACATCCATCGTCCTTCCTCTAAATCTCACCTTCTTCCCCTACACACACAAATACACTCATCTTGTCAGTCTTTATAGAATCCTAAATATCCCACTGCATGGTGTCAACCGTGAATGGCCTGAGATTTTTATCTATCTGTAAGCTAATAAGTTGACCTGCCGCAGATTCACAGATGCTGGCAGAAGATGAAGGTGACGTCTTCACTCTATATCTCTGGCACCTTTAACGATGGCCTGCTCATAGAAGGAGCTCTGTCCATGATTGCTGAGTAACTGAGAGAGTAAGTTCAAGGCAAGTCCAAATGGTTGATGATACATAGCTACGGATAGACAGGCTGTTGGCAGATCTGTGTGGAGTGAAGGAAAGAGCTGTGAAAAGAAAGGCATGAGCAGTGGCAGCAGGTGGAGTCTGGGAGGATGCAGCTTCCCCTCCATGGACTAGCTAGAAAGGCTATGTCTATTTGTAAGTATTTAAGTTTCAAGCTGGAAAATTCGAGAATTAAGCCTAGCACAGTGGCACACGCCTGTAATGCTAATTACTTGGGAGACTGAGGCAGAAGGATCCCTTGAGCCCAGGAGCTTGAGACAAGGCTAGGCAACATAGTAAGACAGATGAAAGAAAAGAAAAAGAAAAAGAAAGAAGGAAGGGGAAGGGAGAAGGGGGAAGGGGGAAGGAGAAAGGGGAAGTGAAAGGAAAGGAAAAGGAAAGAAAAGAAAATTCAGGAATCAGTCTCTCTCTGGCCCTTGCTCTCTCTCTCTCTCTCTCTCTCGCTCTCTCTCTCTCGCTCTCTCTCGCCCAGACTGCAGTGCTGTGGTGCTATCATGGTGCGCTGGTGCCTCAAACTCCTGGGCTCAAGCAGTCCTTCCATCTCAGCCTCCCAAGTAGCTGAGACTACAAGTGTGTGCCACGACACCTGGCTAGTTTTTATATTATTTGTAGAGACCATTTCCCTATGTTGCCCAGGTTGGTCTCAAACTCCAGGTTTCAAGCAATCCTCCCACCTTGGCCTCCCAAAGCACTGGGATTACAGTTATCAGCCACTGTACCTGCCTCTCTTTTTTCTTTTATTTTATTAACAAACACTTACACATGGCACTTAACTTTGTGCCAAGCACTGGCTCGAAGAACTTTACATATATTAACATATTTGTTACATCTATGTTCATCTTCACAGACTCTGTGACTGCTGCAGGGAATTCAATTGAATGTGGCAAGAACGACACCCCCTGACTTCAGGGTGAACACCTCGACTAGTCTGAGGCAGGCTGCAGAAAGTCCACATGGAGAGAGAAGGCTGTCTCTTGTTCCAGCCCCCAGTTGCTTGAGTGTTCCCAGGCCTGGCCCAGACTGAGAGGAAGGCTGCAAGATGACCTCAGCCCCCATTAAAACCAAGAGAGAGCCTACCTGAACCATCTACTCCTAGGTTTGAGAGAAAAGTAATTGTTTTGAAGCCACTGCTCTGGTGTGACTTGCTATGCTGCACTAGATGACTGACACAGGCTTGGGTTCCCTTTGAGATGAGTGCTGTTCTTAGCCCCAGAATTGAAGTCCCTAACCACTACACTAAGGTGCCTCTAGTTAAGCCCATAAAATGAAACCAACTAGATAATCCCATCACACACCAGATCTCCAAGTTGCAACCGCCTCTACTAATGATTCCTGCGTGTTTCAAAAATGTCTGCTAATCCTTAGTTGTTTTGGTCATTCTGCTTGGCTCCAGTTAACAGTAACTCTAGGGTTGCAGCACTTTCAGCTCTTCCAAAGTGTGCACACAAACAAGCTTAAGTGAAGCCTAGAAAGACCTCTAATGCCCACAGCAAAACAAAAATGAAAACAGACGAGGGCCCACTCTTCAGCTGTATACCTTGACCGTGGTAAGAAGTCTAAAAAACAAAAATGCTGTTGGTTAATACGGAGTACAGCTATACCACAGAACTTTATTTAAAACACATTTTGGGCCAGGCACTGTGGCTCACACCTGTAATCCCAGCACTTTGGGAGGCCGAGGTGGGTGGATCACTTGAGGTCAGGAGTTCAATACCAGCCTGGCCAACATGGTGAAACCCTGTCTCCACTCAAAATACAAAAATTAGTCCTGTATGGTGGTGCACACCTGTAGTCCCAGCTACTCGGGAGGCTGAGGCATGAGAATGGCTTGAACCTGGGAGGCGGAGGTTGCAGTGAGCCGACATCGCGCCACTGCACGCCAGCCTGGGCGATAGAGCGAGACTCAATCTCAAAAAAATAAAATTAAAATTAAAACAAAAAATAAAACACACTTTGGGGGAAAAGAAGTATACCTGACAAGAAGATTCTCTAGATCAGGTGTGAGCAAACTATGGCCTATAGGCCAAATCCAACTGGCCACTTGGAATTGTAAATAAAGCCTTATTAGAACACAGCCATATCCATTCACTTATATGTTGCCAGTGGCAGCAGCAGAGTTGAGTCATTGTGAGAGGCTGTATAGCCCACAAAGCCAAAAGGATTTATTCTTTACAGAAAAAAACTTTGTCAAATCCTGCTTTAGGTAAGAGACATTTTGCTTCCTTTTAATGTTTTAAATGTCTTTCAAATCATCCATCCCTTTCCCTCATTCTTGTTTTTAAATGTTTAATTATGAGATATTTCAAACATACAGACAATACGACTAAATAGTAAATAACTTGCTTATGTACCCATCACTGACATTAAACAGATGTTAACATTTGCCATATTTGTTTCCGCTCATCTTTAAAAAAAATAAAAAATATACAGCGAAAGTATCCCTATCTCTTTTTCTTCCCTGCTTCTCCACAGGTTGTCATTTCGTAAAGTTGGAGTGTTTCCTTCCTATTCACATTTTTGCACATCACTACAAACCTATACAATTTGCTACAGGCTTGTACCATTTTTCCATAAATACTATCATATCGCATGTGTCTTTTGGCCACATTTTTCCACTCAGTATTATATTTTTGAGATGTATAGTTATTGACACATGTATATCTAGTTCATTCACTTTCATTGCACATGACATTCCATTTTATGAATAAACCACAGCTTACATTAACAGTTATGTAACAACATGATGAGAGACAATTAATTCGGTTGTTTCCACTTTTCTCTGTTACCCACAGTGCTATGTTCAACATCTTTGTATACATCTCCTTGTGCACAAATATATGAGTTTCTCTAGGGTATGTTCCTTTGAGGAATAGCTGGTCAACAGGTGGGAATATGATAAATTATCTTCCATTCAGCCTTCCAGAGTCCACTTTCCACTCATTCCCATCCTGCTCTGGGCCCCCAGAGCTGAATAGTGTGGACTAACCAGCCAGCTCCCTTGCCTTCTGTCCCTTTGTGTTGAGCCAATGCAGAAGACCAATGGGAAGTTGGAAGGTGGAGGAAAATGCAATCAGCGTACTTATTTCCCCAGTTGCCTCCCCATGGGAAAGGCGCAGGCTGGAGAGGCCCCTCTACTGAGGGTCACAGCCCTCTCTGTCTCTAGGTTCCAGTAACTGCTCCGGCAGCTTTGCCCTTCAGGCCTAAGGGTGGTCAGGTCCCACTGACACTAATTCCTGGGTACTGCCCCATCCCTTGTGCTTTTCCTGTACCTTGTCCATATCTTTCTAAATAGTCCTATTATTAAACTGCCCTCAAATTATCAAATTTGAGGGTGCCAACTGTTTCTGCCAGAGCCCTAGCTGACACGACGTGCATCCTCAACTTTATAGTCTTTGTAAGCTGCTCCCCAAAAGACCTGTATCAACCTGTACCCCCACACATTTGAGTATGAGTTCCTATTTCTTCACATTTTCTCCAAAACTTGGTGTGATCTGATTTATAACTTTTTCCAATGAGGCTGAGCAGGAGCATCTTTTAATGTATTTATTGGTCATTTGTAAATTGTCTGCTCATATTGTTTGCCTGATTTTCAGGCTTTTTCTTTTTCTGGATAGTGTAAATGAGTCCTTTAGGTATACTGAACACTCATTCTTGTTTGACTGGAAAGAAATCTCCTAATCTGGGTCTGGTCATTTCCCTTGATTTATGGTGGTGGCTTTCAGTTTGAAGGTAGTCAACATTGTCAATCCTTTGCTGATTTTGCTTTTTATAACTTAGAGTCTTTCCTAACATATTGCCATAAACATAATCTCTTATACTTTCTTCCAAAAGTTGCATAGTTTTGCTTTTCATCTTTAGCCTATCTGGAGTATATTTTATTGCAGGTATTAGGTGAAAGGTAGGAATATAATTTTATTTTTTCCATACAGATAGCCATTAGATGATTGATTAGCCTTCCCTATCTTCACTAATTCATAAGGCCCCTTTGCCATATTTTAAGACTCCATATATACACGGGGTTGCTTCCGGGCTCTGTTATTTTGTTCCATTCGTCTACTTGTCTATCCCGGTCCCAGTCACACTGCCTTTATGAAAAGTCTGGAGGTATCCTACCACCTTCCCCCAAATCTGCTTCTTCTTCAAAATTATCTTAAGTGTACTTTCTCATGTGCATTTTAGGTTGTAGATGTGTGGTGTTATTTCTGAGGTCTATGTTCTGCTCCATCATCTCAATCCCAAAACTCCTCAAACTTACAGGCAACTTCAGCAAAGTCTCAGGATACAAAATCAATATGCAAAATCACAAGCATCCCTTTACACCAACATTAGGCAAGCAGAGAGCCAAATCATGAATGAACTCCCATTTACAATCTCTACAAAGAGAATAAAATACCTAGGAATACAGCTCTAGCATGCCACTATTATGGTTTTGCACAGATTCATCTAAGCCACATAGGCAAAGTGTGACCACAGTTTGACCTAAATCTTTGCAGAGTACCCTGCCATCTTCCCAAGAACATACATAGCATGGCAGACAAATACTCCCTATTTTGCAAAAGGTTGTCATGAGTCAGTTTCTTATCTGCCTGCCTCGTTCTGGAGAAGCATGAGCTTTCAACCTTAATCATCCCCCACCCTGCTACACTACAGCCACACGTTATAAAACTGCTTATCTATAGTCTAGAATTGGTTCCCCCATAACAGAGCAACCTACTGCTCATATCATCTGTCATCTGGACCCTTTCATTTTGGTGTCATCCTGGGGACAAGGTACATAGGGAGCTGACACCATACTGATCATGCTTTTGCTATCTATGTAAGTAGTAAACTGTAGGTTTGTTTTGTCTTTATCAACCAAATCTATGGCTGGGTGATAAACCCTCATAACTACTGCAGTAGTCAATGATGCCTGGAAGCTGCTTGACTCATTGGAATGATGTTGCTAATAGTCTTCTTCATGATTTTTAAAGTTAAAATCTCATTTTCCTTCTAATATATATTTGAGACTTAGCTCTTGTTTTTCTAATTAAATCTTATTAGAGGTGCATCTACCTGATTAGCTTTTTCAAAGAACCAGCTTTAGTTTTATAGATATTCTCTGTTTGTTTGTTTACAATATATTTTCAGGTCTTTATTATGTTCTTTTTTTTAGATTTATTTAGTTCTTTTTCAAATTTCTTGCAGTGGACACTTAACTCATTACTTTTCAATCTGCCTCTCTCTAATATTTGGTAATTTTTTTTTATTATTATACTTTAAGTTTTAGGTTACATGTGCACAATGTGCAGGTTAGTTACATATGTATACATGTGCCATGCTGGTGTGCTGCACCCATTAACTTGCCATTTAGCATTAGGTATATCTCCTAATGCTATCCCTCCCCCCTCCCCCCACCCCACAACAGTCCCCAGAGTGTGATGTTCCCCTTCCTGTGTCCATGTGTTCTCATTGTTCAATTCCCACCTATGAGTGAGAACATGTGGTGTTTGGTTTTTTGTCCTTGTGATAGTTTACTGAGAATGATGAGTTCCAATTTCATCCATGTCCATACAAAGGACATGAACTCATCATTTTTTATGGCTGCATAGTATTCCATGGTGTATATGTGCCACATTTTCTTAATCCAGTCTATCATTGTTGGACATTTGGATTTGTTCCAAGTCTTTGCTATTGTGAATAATGCCGCAATAAACATACGTGTGCATGTGTCTTTATAGCAGCATGATTTATAGTCCTTTGGGTATATACCCAGTAATGGGATGGCTGGGTCAAATGGTATTTCTAGTTCTAGATCCCTGAGGAATCGCCACACTGACTTCCACAATGGTTGAACTAGTTTACAGTCCCACCAACAGTGTAAAAGTGTTCCTATTTCACCACAACCTCTCCAGCACCTGTTGTTTCCTGACTTTTTAATGATTGCCATTCTAACTGGTGTGAGATGGTATCTCATTGTGGTTTTGATTTGCATTTCTCTGATGGCCAGTGATGATGAGCATTTTTTCATGTGTCTTTTGGCTGCATAAATGTCTTCTTTTGAGAAGTGTCTGTTCGTATCCTTTGCCCACTTTTTGATGGGGTTGTTTGATTTTTTCTTGTAAATTTGTTTGAGTTCATTGTAGATTCTGGATATTAGCCCTTTGTCAGATGAGTAGGTTGCCAAAATTTTCTCCCATTTTGTAGGTTGCCTGTTCACTCTGATGGTAGTTTCTTTTGCTGTGCAGAAGCTCTTTAGTTTAATTAGATCCCATTTGTCTATTTTGGCTTTTGTTGCCATTGCTTTTGGTGTTTTAGACATGAAGTCCTTGTCCATGCCTATGTCCTGAATGGTAATGCCTAGGTTTTCTTCTAGGGTTTTTATGGTTTTAGATCTAACGTTTAAGTCTTTAATCCATCTTGAATTAATTTTTGTATAAGGTGTAAGGAAGGGATCCAGTTTCAGCTTTCTACATATGGCTAGCCAGTTTTCCCAGCACCATTTATTAAATAGGGAATCCTTTCCCCATTGCTTGTTTTTCTCAGGTTTGGCAAAGATCAGATACTTGTAGATATGTGGCATTATTTCTGACGGCTCTGTTCTGTTCCATTGATCTATATCTCTGTTTTGGTACCAGTACCATGCTGTTTTGGTTACTGTAGCCTTGTAGTATAGTTCGAAGTCAGGTAGTGTGATGCTTCCAGTTTTGTTCTTTCAGCTTAGGATTGACTTGGTGATGCAGGCTCTTTTTTGATTCCATATGAACTTTAAGGTAGTTTTTTCCAATTCTGTGAAGAAAGTCATTGGTAGCTTGATGGGGATGGCATTGAATCTATAAATTACCTTGGGCAGTATGGCCATTTTCACAATATTGATTCTTCCTACCCATGAGCATGAAATGTTCTTCCATTTGTTTGTATCCTCTTTTATTTCCTTGAGCAGTGGTTTGCAGTTCTCCTTGAAGAGGTCCTTCACCTCTCTTGTAAGTTGGATTCCTAAGTATTTTATTCCCTTTGAAGCAATTGTGAATGGGAGTTCGCTCATGATTTGGCTCTCTGTTTGTCTGTTATTGATGTATAAGAATGCTTGTGATTTTTGTACATTGATTTTGTATCCTGAGACTTTGCTGAAGTTACTTATCAGCTTAAGGAGATTTTGGGCTGAGACAATAGGGTTTTCTAGATATACAATCATGTCATCTGCAAACAGGGACAATTTGACTTCCTCTTTTCCTAATTGAATACCCTTGATTTCCTTCTCCTGCCTAATTGCCCTGGCCAGAACTTCCACACTATATTGAATACGAGTGGTGAGAGAGGGCATCCCTGTCTTGTGCCAGTTTTCAAAGGGAATGCTTCCAGTTTTTGCCCATTCAGCATGATATTGGCTGTGGGTTTGTCATAGATAGCTCTTATTATTTTGAGATACGTCCCATCAATACCTAATTTATTGAGAGTTTTTAGCATGAAGGGTTGTTGAATTTTGTCAAAGGCTTTTCCGCATCTATTGAGATAATCATGTGGTTTTTGTCTTTGGTTCTGTTTATATGCTGGATTACATTTATTGATTTGCGTATATTGAACCAGCCTTGCATCCCAGGGATGAAGCCCACTTGATCATAGTGGATAAGCTTTTTGATGTGCTGCTGGATTCTGTTTGCCAGTATTTTATTGAGGATTTTTGCATCAATGTTCATCAAGAATATTGGTCTAAAATTTTCTTTTTTGGTTGTGTCTCTGCCCGGCTTTGGTATCAGGATGATGCTGGCCTCATAAAATGAGTTAGGGAGGATTCCCTCTTTTTCTATTGATTGGAATAGTTTCAGAAGGAATGGTATCAGTTCCTCCTTGTACCTCTGGTGAATTCGGCTGTGAATCCATCTGGTCCTGGACTCTTTTTGGTTGGTAAGCTATTGATTATTGCCACAATTTCAGAGCCTGTTATTGGTCTATTCAGAGATTCAGCTTCTTCCTGGTTTAGTCTTGGGAGAGTGTATGTGTCCAGGAATTTATCCATTTCTTCTAGATCTTCTCGTTTATTTGCGTAGAGGTGTTTGTAGTATTCTCTGATGGTAGTTTGTATTTCTGTGGGATCGGTGGTGATATCCCCTTTATCATTTTTTATTGCATCTATTTGATTCTTCTCTCTTTTTTTCTTTATTAGTCTTGCTAGCGGTCTATCAATTTTGTTGATCCTTTCAAAAAACCAGCTCCTGGATTCATTAATTTTTTGAAGGGTTTTTTGGGTCTCTATTTCCTTCAGTTCTGCTCTGATTTTAGTTATTTCTTGCCTTCTGCTAGCTTTTGAATGTGTTTGCTCTTGCTTTTCTAGTTCTTTTAATTGTGATGTTAGGGTGTCAATTTTGGATCTTTCCTGCTTTCTCTTGTGGGCGTTTAGTGCTATAAATTTCCCTCTACACACTGCTTGAATGTGTCCCAGAGATTCTGGTACGTTGTGTCTTTGTTCTCATTGGTTTCAAAGAACATCTTTATTTCTGCCTTCATTTTGTTATGTACCCAGTAGTCATTCAGGAGCAGGTTGTTGAGTTTCCATGTAGTTGAGGGGTTTTGAGTGAGTTTCTTAATCCTGAGTTCTAGTTTGATTGCACTGTGGTCTGAGAGACAGTTTGTTATAATTTCTGTTCTTTTACATTTGCTGAGGAGAGCTTTTCTTCCAAGTATATGGTCAATTTTGGAATAGGTGTGGTGTGGTGCTGAAAAAAATGTATATTCTGTTGATTTGGGGTGGAGAGTTCTGTAGATGTCTATTAGGTCCGCTTGGTGCAGAGCTTTGTTCAATTCCTGGGTATCCTTGTTAACTTTCTGTCTCGTTGATCTCTCTAATGTTGACAGTGGGGTGTTAAAGTCTCCCATTATTATTGTGTGGAAGTCTAAGTCTCTTTGTAGGTCACTCAGGACTTGCTTTATGAATCTGGGTGCTCCTGTATTGGGTGCATATATATTTAGGATAGTTAGCTCTTCTTGTTGAATTGATCCCTTTACCATTATGTAATGGCTTTCTTTGTCTCTTTTGATCTTTGTTGGTTTAAAGTCTGTTTTATCAGAGACTAGGATTGCAACCCCTGCCTTTTTTTGTTTTCCATTTGCTTGGTAGATCTTCCTCCATCCTTTTATTTTGAGCCTATGTGTGTCTCTGCACGTGAGATGGGTTTCCTGAATACAGCACACTGACGGGTCTTGACTCTTCATCCAATTTGCCAGTCTGTGTCTTTTAATTGGAGCATTTAGTCCATTTACATTTAAAGTTAATATTGTTATGTGTGAATTTGATCCTGTCATTATGATGTTAGCTGGTTATTTTGCTCATTAGTTGATGCAGTTTCTTCCTAGTCTCGATGGTCTTTACATTTTGGCATGATTTTGCAGTGGCTGGTACCGGTTGTGCCTTTCCATGTTTAGTGCTTCCTTCAGGAGCTCTTTTAGGGCAGGCCTGGTGGTGACAAAATCTCTCAGCATTTGCTTGTCTGTAAAGGATTTTATTTCTCCTTCACTTACGAAGCTTAGTTTGGCTGGATATATAATTCTGGGTTGAAAATTCTTTTCTTTAAGAATGTTGAATATTGGCCCCCACTCTCTTCTGGCTTGTAGAGTTTCTGCCGAGAGATCCGCTGTTAGTCTGATGGGCTTCCCTTTCTGGGTAACCCGACCTTTCTCTCTGGCTGCCCTTAACATTTTTTCCTTCATTTCAACTTTGGTGAATCTGACAATTATGTGTCTTGGAGTTGCTCTTCTCGAGGAGTATCTTTGTGGCGTTCTCTGTATTTCCTGAATCTGAATGTTGGCCTGCCTTGCTAGATTGGGGAAGTTCTCCTGGATAATATCCTTCAGAGTGTTTTCCAACTTGGTTCCATTCTCCCCGTCACTCTCAGGTACACCAATCAGACGTAGATTTGGTCTTTTCACATAGTCCCACATTTCTTGGAGGCTTTGCTCGTTTCTTTTTATTCTTTTTTCTCTAAACTTCCCTTCTCTCTTCATTTCATTCATTTCATCTTCCATCACTGATACACTTTCTTCCAGTTGGTCGGTCGCATCAGCTCCTGAGGCTTCTGCATTCTTCACGTAGTTCTCAAGCCTTGGCTTTCAGCTCCATCAGCTCCTTTAAGCACTTATCTGTATTGGTTATTCTAGTTATACATTCGTCTAAAGTTTTTTCAACGTTTTCAACTTCTTTGCCTTTGGTTTGAATTTCCTCCTGTAGCTCGGAGTAGTTTGATCGTCTGAAGCCTTCTTCTCTCAGCTCGTCAAAGTCATTCTCCATCCAGCTTTGTTCCGTTGCTGGTGAGGAACTGCGTTCCTTTGGAGCAGGAGAGGCACTCTGCTTTTTAGAGTTTTCAGTTTTTCTGCTCATTTTTTCCCCATCTTTGTGGTTTTATCTACTTTTGGTCTTTGATGATGGTGTTGTACAGATGGGTTTTTGGTGTGGATGTCCTTTCTGTTTGTTAGTTTTCCTTCTAACAGAGAGGACCCTCAGCTGAAGGTCTGTTGGAGTTTGCTAGAGGTCCACTCCAGACCCTGTTTGCCTGGGTATCAGCAGCGGTGTCTGCAGAACCACGGATTTTTGTGACCTGCGAATGCTGCTGTCTGATCGTTCCTCTGGAAGTTTTATCTCAGAGGAGCACCCGGCCATGTGAGGTGTCAGTCTGCCCCTACTGGGGGGTGCCTCCCAGTTAGGCTGCTCGGGGGTCAGGGGTCAGGGACCCACTTGAGGAGGCAGTCTGCCCATTCTCAGATCTCCAGCTGCGTGCTGGGAGAACCACTGCTCTCCTCAAAGCTGTCAGACAGGGACATTTAAGTCTGCAGAGGTTATTGCTGCCTTTTTGTTTGTCTGTGCCCTGCCCCCAGAGGTGGAGCCTACAGAGGCAGGCAGGCCTCTTTGAGCTGTGTTGGGCTCCACCCAGTTCGAGGTTCCCGGCTGCTTCGTTTACCTAAGCAAGCCTGGGCAATGGCGGGTGCCCCTCCCCCAGCCTCCCTGTCGCCTTGCAGTTTGATCTCAGACTGCTGTGCTAGCAATCAGCAAGACTCCGTGGGCGTAGGACCCTCCGAGCCAGGTGCGGGATATAATCTCTTGGTGCTACTGTTTCCTAAGCCCGTCGGAAAAGCACAGTATTCGGGTGGGAGTGACCCGATTTTCCAGGTGCCATCTGTCACCCCTTTCCTTGACCAGGAAAGGGAACTCCCTGACCCCTTGCACTTCCCGAGTGAGGCAATGCCTCGCTCTGCTTCGGCTGGTGCACAGTGCGCTGCCCCCACTGTCCTGCGCCCACTGTCTGGCACTCCCCAGTGAGGTGAACCGGGTACCTCAGATGGAAATGCAGAAATCACCCGTCTTCTGCGTCGCTCACACTGGGAGCTGTAGACCGGAGCTTTTCCTATTCGGCCATCTTGGCTCCTCCCCATATTTGGTAAATTTTAAGGGTATACGTTTCTAAGTACGTTTCACTTGCATTTCACATGTCTAGTGAGTTGTAGAGTTTTGTTTTCTTGTTTATTTCATTTTGTTTTGGTCATTCAGTTCTAAAAACTTTTCTCATCTCAATAATTATTTTTTCTTTGAGTCATAAATTATTTGGAATTTTTAAAGTTTACAAATGCATGGAGGATTGGCTGGTTATCTTTTCATTAATGATGCCTAACTTTATTAAATAGGAGACAGACAATATAGCTGTTTGATAATGAGTCTTCACTTTGTGGCTTAGTGTGTGGTCAAATTTTAGAACTGTTCCAGGTATTCTTGAAAAGAATTTGTATTCTTAAATGATTATGTTTAAAGCTCTGTATATTTCCATTGAATTAAGCTCATTAATTTTTTTCTTCAAATCTCCTGTATCCATATTAAGTTTTGCCTGTTTGGTCTACTAATACTAAGAAAAATGTTAGCCTCCCATTATGATTACAGGCTTGTCAATTCTGTCTTATGATTCTACCAGTGTTGCTCTGTGTATTTTAAGGCTGCATAAAAATTCATAATTATTTTAGCTTCCTGCTTTATTGTTTTATCATTATTTAATAACCCTCTTTTTACTTAACAAAAATAAAACCTGTATTATCTTACTAACATATCTATACTAGTTTTCTTATGATTGGTATTTTCATTTATATATTTTCTTTTTTTAATTTTCCATTTATATTTTTTATTTTCTTTATTTTCATCATTCTCAGTTCCTATGTTTTTGAAATAACTCCCCTAAACAGCATTTTGTTTTGTAGCCAGTTTGAGAGCTTCTGGGTTTTTTGTTTGTTTGTTTGTTTGTTTTTGAGATAAAGTCTCACTCTGTCGCCCAGGCTGGAGCGCAGTGGCACAGCCTCTGCTCACTGCAACCTCCGCTTCCCAGGTTCAAGCAATTCTCCCTGCCTCAGCCTCCTGAGTAGCTGGGATTACAGGTGTGCACCACCACGCCTGGCTAATTTTTGTATTTTGAGTAGAGACAGGGTTTCACCATGTTGGCCAGGCTGGTCTCAAACTCCTGACATCAGGTGATCCACCCGCCTTGGCCTCTCAAAGTGCTGGAATTACAGGCATGAGCCACCGCGCCCAACCAAGAGCTTCTGTTTTTTAAGTGGTGAGTTTGTTTCATTTGTAATTATTTCATTATTGATATATTTGTATTTGTTTCTACCTTCTTATTTTATGCCTTCTACTTACTCTAGTTTTTCTTTTTGTTTTCTTTTTTCCTGCCTGCCATTGGATTGAGTTTTATTTATTCCCTCTCTTTCTACCCTCTGTTGATTTGTAAGGCCTACCATCTATCAGTTCTTATAGTGGTTACTCTTAATTTTTGAACATGCATACTTATTTTAACAATATCTAAGTTTTATATATATATTGTTTTACTGCTCTTACTAATAACAATATATTTTAACTTTACATTTGCTTATTATTTATGTTATCACTGTCCAGTATTATTTGTATACCATAGGAATTGTTTGTTATTTTTCTTATTTTATACAGTAAGGAGGGATGTATCCTTTGTATATACCCAAAACTGTAATGATTTATTTGCTCATTGTCATTTTTCTACATCCCATTTCTTTGTTTTAGGTTTGTTTTCATTTTTTTTTCTGAAATGTGCTCTTGACTAGTTCTTTCAGGAAGGGTCAGTTAGTGGTAATTTATACAGTCCTCATCTAAAAACGCTTTTACTTAACCTTCACTCTTGAGTGATAATGGAACAGAATTCTCAGTTGACAGTTATTTTCCCTCAGCTCTTGAAAATAGTCTTTCATTGTCTTCTAGAATCTATTGTTGCAGTTAAGAAGACTGTCATCAATCTAGTGTCCTTTTATTAGCAATTTGTCTTTTTTCTCTCTTTGCTGTTATGATTTTCTTTTTGTTCTCAGAGCTCTGCAGCCCCTCTAATATAAGGCTTTTTTGCAGTAAGTCTCAGGATTCATGGCATTTCTGAATCTGCAGTTCCTTGCCTTTTGTCAGTTCTGGAAGAGTATCAGCTAATATCTCTTTAACTCTTTAAATAGTGTCTCTACCCCATTCTCTGTATTCTGTGCATTTGGAATTTGGAACTTCATACACACAAACATGCACTCACACAGACAGGAATGTTTATATGAAATTCTTATGTTTACTCTCTGGTATATGCACACACACACACACACACACACATATACACACATATTTTTCCATACTTTTTTCTCTCTGTCCTGCTTTTTGGGAATTTCCTCAGATCTTGCTTCCATTTCACTAATTTGGTCTTCAACTGTATTTGCTGTTTAACAAATCCCATGACTTTTTAAATTTCCAATGATTATAGTTTTATCTAAAAATTATATTTGTTGGCTGGGCGAAGTGGCTCACGCCTATAATCCCAGCACTTTGGGAGGCCGAGGTGGGTGGATCACAAGGTCAAGAGATGGAGACCATCCTGGCTAACGTGGTGAAACCTCGTCTCTGCTAAAATTAGCTGGGTGTGGTGGTGCGTGTCTGTAGTACCAGCTGCTCAGGAGGCTGAAGCAGGAGAATCACTTGAACCCAGGAGGCGGAGGTTGCAGTGAGCTGAGATCACTGCATTGCATGCCAGATTTACTAATAGAATCGAGTCCTAGCTATTCCTGCAACACTACTCTATGCTCTATTCTACTAGATTTGCTAATAGACTCCATCTCAGAAACAAAACAAAAAATATATATTTGTTATTTTAAATTTGCTCATTCTTTTATCTTGATAATGTTAAAAATCCTTCTTATTATATATTCTTTTTCATATTGATTTTTGGTGTCTTAAACTCTTAGATATGTAATTATCCCTTTTATTACATCTTCTGACTTTTATTCTGGATGGATCATTTCTTCATTTATTTTGTAATTTTTATGGTGACATAACATATTGTTTCATGCCAGGGTCTCAATTCTAACAGTCTGCCTTAAGCAAGGTCAAGACTGTCCTCTCATCCTACTGTGGATGTTATAACCAAAATTAGCAAGACCAGTAACACACACACACACACACACACACACACACACCACAGCTACAACCTCAGCTCTGTATTTACTGCTTTTGTTTTCAGTTCCTTCTTCACTTTGGGCCTCTAGGTGATCTCCTTTTTCTTGAAAACTCAGCTATTCATTCTGAGTGGTTATTATAATACCTTACCCAGCATTTCTAGGTGTTTTTATGTGGAAAGTTTTATGCATTCCTAATCTGCCATCTTGCTGGAACCAGAGGTCAAACTGAACTTACTGGCATGTTGCATGTAATATTTTTTAACTATTGTGAAGTAAAAATTGGGTCATTAATGAGCAGATAACTGGTGGGGATACATCAGTGTATAAGTCATGAAATTACACGTGTGAACTTCAGCATGGTTTCACAGAAATACCTTAGCCCTTCAAGATCCATAGACATTGCTTTGAATTTTAGCTCTGCAAAATGTAATACCTATGTGATCTTAGGTAACTTAGGATCTCTAAAACTCAATATTTTCACCTGCAAAATAGAAATGTTCATGTTTCACGGTCACTAGTGATGCCAAACCTAAAAACATGTATTAAGATCTATTTGGAATAAAAATATTTTAAAATTGTATGACACACTTGCATGCCTTCTTCCAAAGAATAAAAATTACTTTACCTTGTCTTAGACACTCGGAGTCATTGCTTCCAGCCTGAGGGACCACGCTGAGAAGGGAAGAGAGGAACATGTGTCAGGACCAGTGTGGTCTGTTGGTCTTTTCCCCATACACAGGATGCCACCAATACAAAAGGGCTAGATGACAAGTGACTCGAGTCTGCTGTGCTACATGCCAGGGCAGCCTCACAGTTAGCATCTGCTCTCAAGATGCTCATACTTAGAAAAAAGTCAACCATGGAAATATAAGAACAAGTACAAAGAAGGTTCCGCCAAGGTCTTTCTATACATCCTCTCAAGAATTTTCACAACAGCCCTGAGAAAATTATATTATGCCCATTTTACATATTAGGAAACTGAGTTTCACTAAAGATTATATGATCACAATAATTGAGGAAGCCAAAAATGAGACCTTCTTAACCACTCTACCACCCCTCCTCTGTCAGCCAATTAGGGTCTCCCTCCTCTGCACTCGCAGAACGCTTTGTGCTTGCCCGATATAGCACTTACCACACTGAATTCAGTTTTCGGTTCAGAGTCTATCCCCGCCCTTAAAGCTTCTTGAGGACACTAATTGTCTTGTATGCATCTTTGAATCCCAAGCCTCTGGACAAGGTGACTCTAACAAAGACTGGCTAAATGAAACTCAGACCTCCTATCTCCAAATCCAGTATTCTTTCCTCTGTCCCACACTATTTCCTGGTCGTTATCACAGAAAGCACCAGAGCCTACCTGGAATAGCCCCCTGCCTATTTGCATCTGAATCCATGACTCTCTCCCAAGGTCAGGAAATAGACAAGGCTTTTTCCCTGGGTTAGCAGGAACTAAAGCCAGATCCATTGCTGTGTCCCTCTCCAGGCTGGGCACAGAGTCTGGCATGGGGCTGGGTACCTCTTAGGAAATCAGAAAGCCTGGGTGATTGAAATTGATTAGCCTTTTGATTTGAGGAGCCTCAGATACAGAACAGTGCTGACTCGGGGAATCACAGCTCCCGCAATGACTCATACATCAGGACCTCTTTAATGGGAAATTATGGAAATGTGCTGCCTGGAGCTGTCTTAATTAAGAAAGACCTGATCTTGATTGCAGCATCTGAGTGAACTCCCCTCCCCTCTCCTTTCCTCCTTGACACCAAGAAGCGGAATCTGGCTGCCTTTGACAAGACTTTCCTTCTCCCAGTCACGCTGCTGACAGGCTGTGGTTGGTGACACAACTAGTTGGGGGTGGCAGCCCTTCAGCCAGCATGAGGCTCCCTAATGGACAACATCAATCAGTGAGTAGCAGAGATCCCGGAGCTGCTGTCCTGTCCCAGGTCTCAGGAAAGGCTGGGGCTAAGTCTGGGAACAGGCAAAACGTAATCAGGTTGGATGTTTTTCCGGCACCCATTCTCCCCACCTCCGTCCCAAAGCTAGTTTATCCTGGAGACTATATTCCAACTAGAAAATAAAGATAGACCCCCTTTACCACCTACCACCTCTGAGCTCCAGCCCCCAACCTAAGGGCAAGCTGGGTCTGAGCCCTCAAGGGAAGGAAGGGTACAGCCACTCTCTCTCCATGCTCATGGACATCCTATTAACCCATTAATGCCAGAGGTTGCAATTTTTTTGAAGTACAGACATGTGTGAAAAATCAGACCTTGGCAATGACCTTGAGCAGTAGGATATAAATAACTCCCAGATGCTTAGCATTCCAATAATGGAACACTAGACATAAATGGGTTTAATATACTCAGGGTCCAAAAAGATGACTGGGCTCAAGGAAGGTTTGGCTTCTCAAGCCAACATTCTAAACCCCAGCCCAGAGCCAGATACAACCTGACAATTTCCTGTCAGCCCAGATTCCCTCAGTCAGTCCATCCCTGGATTCCCCATCACCATATTCTATCCACGTGCCACAGCCTCATTCAGCAAACATTTGCTCATGTGTGTGAGGTCCTGACACTCTGTGGCTCCATGTCCTTCTCCCCTCCCTCTCCAAACACACACACACACACACACTTATAATTTTGAAGTTGAGTATTTATTGAACTGATAAAAGAGTTTTCAAAGAAGTTTTATCACCATGTGTGACTCATCTTTTAGTTGGTGGCTTTAGGTTTCTCTTGTCCCCAGCTTCTCAAGAGAGTAATTAATAAAGCACAAACAAACATTTAAATCATTTGGGAACTCACTATTTAAATGCTCTAAGAGTGAGCTTCATGTAATGATACAGCCATTCCTTAAATCATCTGTGGGCAAAATCTCCTTAAACAGGAAGACCCTGGGATAGAAGTCCCACTTGAATGAATAGGGCTGTTAAACCTCACCTGACAGGACAAGATGGGGAATAGTGTGTATCTACTCTCCATATATCAGCTGCCCTAACTTGTTCACAAGGGCTATTAGAAACCTTAATCCTAGAAAACACCCCTTTTACCTGAGGCTTGGCTCTGCTTCTCCTACCTAACCCTTTCTAGTGGCTTCGTGTTACCCAGATGAATAATTATCAGAGTGTGGTTCCCAAACCAGCAGCATTAGCATCACTGGGAACATAAAAGAAATGCAAAATCTCATGCCTCACCCAAGACCTACAAACCAGAAACCCTAAGGGTATGGAGGACCGGCAATCTGTGTTTTAAGCAGCCTTCCGGGAGACTCTAACGAGAAAAGCTTGAGAAACACTGCCCTACATAGAGATGCAGCCTTCGCAAGACCTGCAAGGCCCTCCACAAAGACCCTGCTAGCCCACCAGAGCCCTTGTGTAAATTACAAACAGAGTCTCCTCTGGGAGGATGTGACCACAAGTACACATTTGTCACACAGAGCCAGAGCTGTATTTTAGCCCCACTCGCCTCCTTGGCTGGGCACCCTCATAAAGTAAACAGCCCACATGGTGGGACATAGCAGCCCTGCCCCTAGGAACAGACTCTCTGACCCAAGGCTTCATCAGTGGCCTCCTCATCCCCTATGTTCCGGCCACTCCAGACATTTTGCAATTCCCTGCACATATCATGGTACTTCCCGCCTCTTGCATGCCTTTGCCCAAGCTAGTCTCTCTACCTAGAATTCTCTCTCCCTTCCCCATGTTTCTACCTAGAAAACTCCTGCAAGCTTTAAGACTCAGTTTGGTTGTCTCCTCTTCCAAGAAATAATTGCTGACTGCAGGAGAGTCTTATTCCACTCCTCTCAGCTCCCTTACTGCGCTGTGTTCGTCTCTCACATTGCCCTTACCCTGCTGCATTTTAATTGTTTGTTTCCTTGTCTCTGTCCTCCTCAAGGGCAGGATCTGTGTCTGATTCACCTTTTATCACAATATCAGCACAGTGCCTGGCATATTCATACCGTGACAAAATCTACTGAATGTCAGTTCTGTACCAGGCTCTCTGTACCAGAGATACAGTGAAGATCACACCAGACAGATTGACCTCATGGAGGTAATTCACAGTTAAGGGAATGGTGGAAAGGGAAGGAAGGAAGGAAGAAGCAAGACCTTTGCAGAAGTGGTGGGACATAATTGCTTTTCTGGTGATTTGGAATGATTTAGAAGCTGCCTCAAAAACATGATAACTTCCTCCAGCTCTGGGAGGATGAATTCATTTTCTGTAAGGCCGTCTCCAGATACAGTCACAAAGCCAAAAAAGTCAAGACCAGTCCAAAGCAGAAAAAAAATTCTCTAATCAGGAGGCCTGTCCTCCTATGGAGCCTGGCTCAGTACCAGCAACTGAAGGGCCACCTTGCCATCCAGTGCCTTCCCGTAGGGGCTACCACCAGGATAGTGAACAGGGACAAGACCAGATTTGAAGTCTTGATGCCTCACCTCCTGCAAATAAGGCTCAAATCGCTTTGTCAAGACTCAAATCATGTTGGCATGACCCTCCTCAATTGGCAGCTAATCTAATAATGAGGCTTGAATTGCAACTTTCTGTTCACTGCAGTAATGTAATAATGGGGGTTCTAGTTGAAGCCATTTGGCTTCTGAACTAATTTCTACATCCAGTGAGCAATGGCAATTAATAAAATAGGCATTCAGTTTCTACACAGGAAAGATGACTTTTCTCAAAAATAAAAGAGCAGGTTTGGAGGTGAGAGGAAAAGTGATAGGGAAGAGACTGCTGCAATCACCCAGAAGAGAGATGATGAAGCCTGCACGAGGGGAGAGGCAGTGGATACAGAGGTCATTCTAGAAGGACGTAGATGTTTAGGATATAGAACTGGATGTAGGAGAAAGAGAACAAGAGGAAGCAGGAGGGAGGTGAAGGGGTCTGGTCTGGATGCTGAAGGTGCTGCAGGAATAGCTAGGACAGATTTGCTAATAGAATCGATTTTTGAGCACACTCCCCAGCCTAAGCCCAGGTTTACATGCTTAGGTTACACACAGACAGAGGCCTCCTCACCCATAGAATCACATACAAACACAGAGAAGGCATAAAATTGCTCATACAAACTCATCACAGGACAAATGGGGACTCATTGACAGATGTGCATAAACATATTCACTCACTTAAAACCAGAGTTTTGAAATAATTATTCAGAAAATGAACACAAAAATAGTTTAGTGTCAATTATAGGCATACTTTATTTTATTGGGCTTTGCTTTCATGTACTTGGCATATATTGTGTTTTTACAAATCAAAGGTCTGTGGCAAGTCTATTGGTGCCATTTCTCCAACAGCATGTGTTCACTTCATGTCTCTGTGCCACATTTGGGTAATTCTTGTAATATTTCAAATATTTTCATTATGATTATGTCTGTTATGATGATCTGTGATCAGTGATCTTTGATGTTATTGTAATTGTTTGGGGACACTATGAACCATGCCCATATGAGATGATGAATTTAATTGGTAAATGTCATGTGGGTTCTGACTCCTCCACTAACCAATTGTTTTCTTGTCTCTCTCCCTCTCCTTGGTCCTTCCTATTCCCTAAAACACAACAATATTGATATCAGGCCAATTAGTATCCTACAATGGACTCTATGTGTTCAAATGAAAAGAAGAGTTGCATATCTCTCACTTTAAATCAAAAGCTAGAAATGATTAAGCTTAGTGAGGAAGGCATGTTGAAATCTGATATAGGCTGAAAGCTGGGCCTCTTCTGTCAAACAAGTAGCCAAGTTGTAAATACAAAGGATATATTGTTAAAGGAAATTGAAAGCACTACTCCAGTAAACACACAAATGATGAGAAAGCCTTATTGCTGATATAGAAAAGTTTGAGTGGTCTGGATAGAAAATCAAACTAGCCACAACATACCCTTAAGCCAAGGCCAAATCCAGAGCAAAGCCCTAACTCTCTTCAATTCTATGAAGGCTGAGAGAAGTGAGGAAGCTACAGAAAAAAAGTTTGAAGCTAGCAGAGCTAGCTTCACATGGCTCTTGAGGTTTAAGGAAAGAGGCCATCTCCATAACATGAAAGTACAAAGTGAAGCGGCAAGTGCTGATGGCGAAGGTGAAGCAAGTTATCCAGAAGATCTAGCTAAACAACAGATTTTCAGTGTAGATGCAACAGATGGGAAAAGGTGCCATCTAGGACTTTCATGGCTACAGACAGTCAATGCCCGGCTTCAAAGCTTCAAAGCACAGGCCAACTCTCTTATTAGGGACTAATGCAGCTGTTAACTTTAAGTTGAAGCCAAAGCTCATTTACCATTCTGAAAATCGTAGTGCCCTTAGGAATTATGCTAAATCCTCATAGATGTAAAAAGTAGAACTCTGTTTATTAGAGGCTGGGAAGAACAGGGAGGAAGGGAGGATATAGAGAGAGGTTGGTTAATGGATATGAAATTACAGCTAGATAGGAGGAGTTCTAGTGTCTATAGCACTGTAGCATAAATATGGTTAACAATAATTTAGCGTATATGTTCAAAAGCTAGAAGAGAGGATTTTGAACAACACAAAGAAATGATAAATGTTTGAGATGGTCGATATGCTAATTACCCTGATTTGGTCATTACACATTGTATGCATGTATCAAAATATCACTCTGTATCCTGTAAATATGTACAAGTATCATGTGTCAATAAAAAAAAGAAAAAAGAAACCATTGATGAAAAAAAAAAATTATGCTGAATCTACTCTGCCTGTGCTCTATAAATGGAAAAACAGAGCCTGATGACAGCACATCTATTTATGGCATGATTTACTGAATATTTTAAGCCCACTGTTGAGACCTACAACACAGAAGAAAAGATTCCTTTGAAAATATTCCTGCTCATTGACAATACAACTGACTACCCAAGAGCTCTGAGGGAGACGTACAAAAAGAAAAAGATGAACGTTATTTTCATGCCTGCTAGCACATTCATTCTGCAGCCCATGGATCAAGGAGTTTTTTTTTTTGTTTTTGTTTTTTTTTGAGATGGAGTTTTGCTCTTCTTGCCCAGGCTGGAGTGCAATGGCGTGATTTCGGCTCACTGCAACCTCCACGTCCGCCACCATGCCCAGCTAATTTTTTTGTATTTTTAGTAGAGATGGGGTTTCACCACATTGGCCAGGCTGATCTCAAACTCCTGATCTCAGGTGATTCACCTGCCTCAGGCTCCCAAAGTGCTGGGATTACAGGCGTGAGCCACTGCACCCAGCCTCAAGGAGTAATTTTGACTTTCAAGTCTTATAATTTAAGAAACACATTTCATAAGGCTATAGCTGCCATACATAGTGATTTCTCTCATGGAGCTGGGCAAAGTCAATGGAAAACCTTCTGGAAAGGATTCACCATTCTAGATGCCATTAAGAACATTTATGATTCATGGGAGGAAGGCAAAATATCAACATTACTAAGAGTTTGGAAGGAGCTGATTCCAACCTTCAGGCATGACTCTGTGGCATTCAAGACTTCAGTGGAGGAAGGAACCACGCAGGAGTAGAAAGAGCAAAAGAACTAGAATTGGAAGTGGAGCCTGTAGATGTGACCAAATTGCTGCAATCTCATAATAAAACTTGAATGGATAACTAGTTGCTCCCTGTGGATGAGCAAAGAAAGAGGTCTTTTGAGATGGAAGTTACTCCTGGTGAACATTGTTGAAATGACAAAAAGAGATTTAGAATATTACATAAGCTTAGTTGATAAAGCAGCAACAGGGTTTGGGAGAATTGACTCCAATTTTGAAAGAAGTTCTACTGTGGGTAAAATGCTATCAAACAGCATCACATGCTACAGAGAAATCTTTCAGTGTTGTTTTAGTTCAAGAAATTGCCACAGTTACCCCAGCTTTCAGCAACCACCACCCTGATTAGTCAACAGACATCAGCATCAAGTCAAGACACCTCCACCATCAGCAAAAAGACAGAAACTAACTGGGAGGCTCAGGTGACAGCATGTTTTGGCAAAAAAGTTTTTCATTTGTTTGTATTTTGGGGGAGGTTTTTTGTAGTTTTTTGGGGGGAAGAGGTATTTTTGTTGTTGTTGTTTGACACAGCCTTTCTCTGTCACCCATGCTGGAGTGCAGTGGCATGATCATGACTCACTACAGCCTGGAATTCCTGGGCTCAAGGAATCCTCCTGCCTCAGCCTCCTGAGTAACTGGAACTACAGGCATATACCACCATACCTGGCTAAAAACGTATTTTTAAATTAAGGTACGTACACTGCTTTTTAGACCTAATGCTGTTGCATACTTAATAGACTACAGTATAGTGTAAACATAATTTTTATATGCACTAGGAAACCAAAAAAAATTGTGTGACTCATTTTATCAAAATATCCACTTTATTGCAGTGGTCTGGAACTGAACCTGCAATAGCTCTGGAGTATGCCAGTGTCTGGATTTTTTATTCATAAATAATGAATTGTTTTATTAAAATGTTCTATGATTATAAACCCTCTCCATCTATAAAACATCTTGTATTTGCATGGCACAGTTTACTTTTCAAAGAAAATTCATAAATGTTATCCCCTTAAAACCTCCAAATGCATTTTGTGCTGTGTACTATTAGCACTCAGAACGATGCCAGCTCTTTTTAGCTCTTCTAGTGTCACCAGGAGCTGGAAACCAAAAGACTACATTTTCCCAGATCCCTCTGCCAGCAGGGTTCTGATTTTTATTCCACCAGTAAGAAGCATTCTCATGAGATTTGGAAGGTGGAAGAGGAACAAGCCATTATTAGTATTCAGACATTGGAGGGCAGAAGATTTTACAAGTGGTTTCCATAGGTCCTCCTAGGAATCACCCACATCAGTACTTCAGGCACCTTAAATCATTGGTGGAGAGTTTTTTAAGCAACTTTTTGATTTTCTGAGGCCATCAGCAGTTTTTCCTGATCTTCAGTCTTCCAGCTCTTTCAAATATGTTCTAAACATCAAGTTTTCTGTATCAATTTCTTCCTGCATGTAACGCCTTAAGCAGTTTTCCTGACTGATACAAATGTATACATTACACACAGGTAAACATTAGTAATTATTTTTCCACTATCAGGTTAAACAGCATCTTCACAAACAATAAACTAACAGTACCATTTTACTTTTCTATAGGCTATCAGATTTGGATATTTGCTTATGCTATCTGTATTAATTTGCTAGGAGTGCTGTAACAAAGTACCGTAAACTGAATGGTGTAAACAACAGAAATGTGTTATCTCAGTTCTGGGGGCTGGAAGTCCCAGATCACAGTGTTGTCAGGGCTGGTTGAGGGCTGTGAGGGGAAATCTGTTCCAGACCTCTCTCCTAGCTTCTGGTGGTTTGCTGACAATTTTTGGTATTCCTTGGATCCTGCCACATCATCCAATCTCTGCTTTCATATTCTATGATGCGTGTGTGTGTCTGTGTGTGTATATCTGTGTCTTTGTTCAAATTTCCCCTTTTTTATAAGAATACCAGACATATTGGATTAGGGTGCACCTTAATAAACTTTTTATAACTTGATTGCTTCTGTAAAGACCCTATTTCTGAATGAAGTCACATTCTGAGGTACTGAGAGGTAGAACGCAACATATTTTGGGGGAAAATGATACAACCCACAACACTATTCAATTCCAGGTGGAAACTCCCAGCAGCAAAGATGTATAGCTTAGGAATTTAGGGAAGATGTAGGCTAGAGATACAGAATTGGGAGTATTAGCAAAAAGTGGCATTGAAGTCACTGGGAAATTCAATCAGAGAGAATAAATAGAAGAGAAGAGGTCTGTAAGCAGAATCTGGAGAATACTGACATGTAAGTGAGGGGTAGGTAAATGCGAGGCTGAAAAAGAGGGAGAAGAAAGGCAAAGACAAGGAAGTATCCCAGAGCCAAGGGAGGGGCAAGGTGAGGCATGAGGAGAGAGAAGTAGAAGATGGGGCAGGTTGGACTCTGGGCGGCACAGAGCTTCAGACAAGTGCTGTTCCTAGAAACTAGCAATTGAGACTCCACGTGCTAGGCAGCTCAACCCTGTGCACTGGGCAGCTCAACCCCATGCACTGGGCAGCTCAACCTCATGTACTGGGAAGCTCTACCCCGTGCACCGGACAGCTCTACCTCATGCGCTGGGAGGCTCTACCCTATGCACCGGCCAGCTCTACCCCATGCACTGGGCAGCTCTACCCCACATACTGGGAAGCTCTACCCCATGCACTGGGCAGCTCAATCCCATGCACTGGGAAACTCTACCCCAAGCACTGGGAAGCTCTACTCCATGCACCGGGAAGCTCTACCCCATGCACTGGGCAGCTCAATCCCATGCACTGGGAAACTGTACCCCAAGCACTGGGAAGCTCTACTCCATGCACCGGGAAGCTCTACCCCATGCACCGGGCAGCTCTACCCCATGCACTGGGCAGCTCAATCCCATGTACTGGGCAGCAGCTCGACTCCCACTGGTACTGCTGCCACCAGGCCATCTACTCATGGCACTGTCTTCCTGACCCCTCACTCCCAGGTCCCACTAGCCCTCTTCAGTGGGCCCTGCTAGAGTGAGAGAGGCAGCAGTTTCCTCATTGAAGTCATCAGGAATCTTTCAGAAGTGTTTAGAAGTGACAAAACTTAAACTCAAAAGACCTTTAACAAAAAATGAGAATATATTGCTAGAGTGGCTCAGAGAACTGAAGGGGACGATGAAGAAGCAGAGTAGCTTCAGGAACCCTGGGACAGGCTGGTTCCCAGGAAGCAACCCCGCAGATGAACATTCCTGTGGAGGACGTTAGCTCATTAAGGAGAGCCTGTGGAAAGGAAGGAAGCAGGGTTAGGGGAAGGGAGGACTTGAGGTGTGAAACTGCATCACTCAGCAGAGGCCCCACCTACCCCAGGAGAGTTCTGAAGCTGGGGTGATGGTGCCAAGTTTTCATCTCCCCATGTTGGTCGGCTGCCCTGAGTTGAGGCAGGGATGCCAAGTCTGTATACCCCACACCATAAAGGAGGGTATGACCTTAGACAAGGCAGCTTTCCTCAGCTGTGTTACCATAGGAGACGGGCAGCTCAGGGCTTCCTGCCAGCAGCTCCCAGCAGCTTGAAGTAAATAGCCCTTCATCCCGCTACAGACTGGAAGTTTCTGTCCTCCACCACCCCACCCCAAGTCATATGTTGAAGCCCTAACCCCCACCGTGACTCGATTGGGAGATGGGTTCTGTGAAGTAGTAAAGATTAAATAAAGTCATGAGATTGGCACCCTAACCCAAGAAAGCTCGTGCCCTTATATGGGGCAGAAAAGACATCAGAGCCCTCTGTCTCCACCATGTGAGCACACAGAGAGAAGGCAGTGGTCTGCAAGCCAGGAAGAGAGCCCTCACCAGAAATCAACCATGCTGGCACCCAGATCTTAGGCTTTCCAGTCTCCAGAATTGTGAGAAAATACATTTCTGTTGTTTAAGCCACCAGTCTATGATATTTTGTTATTACGGCAGCCCTAGCTGACTCATACAATTTCAAAGGACAGTGTCTGCAGTATACTCCAGGGGCCAGCACAGGAGCTGAACCAGGGACACAGTTACTCAGGACTGACTCTCTCTCTCTCTCTCTCTCTCTCACTCCACCTCTGCTCTTTTCCCTAAATTGTAAGAGACAACATGACCATCTACAGCCCCTCCCCTGAAGCCATGATCCAAGCAAGAGGAGCACTCTCCCTCAGGCTTTAATCTGAAAGATCCCAGGAAGGACTCTAATTTGCCCAGTTTATACCATGTGCACCCTCCTGGGCCAAGCCTGAGGTCAGTAGCATGGGCCACTATGATTGACTTTGCCTTTGATCAAATAGGCTAGATTTGCTATCAACAGGCAAAGGAGCAAGGGGGAGATGCTGAGCAGAAACAGGAAATAGATATGACACCCGTTATTTTACCAATCATTTGCTCAGTCAAATGTCAGTAACTTGGCCGGGAGCAGTGGCTCCCACCTCTAATTCCAGCACTTTGGGAGGCCAAGGTGGGCAGATCGCTTGAGCCCAGGAGTTCAAGACCAGCCTGGGCAACATAGTGAAACCCAGTCTCTATAAAAAAAAAAAAAAAATACAAAAATTAGCTGGGCCTGGTGGTGTGTACCTCTAGCCCCCAGCTACTTGGGAAGCTGAGGTGGGAGGAGCCCTTGAACCTGGGAGTTTGAGTCTACAGTGAGCCATGATCACACCACTGCACTCCAGCCTAGGTAAAAGAGTAAGAACCTATCTCAAAAAAAAAAAAATTAGTAGCTCACCAACCATGTGACATCAAGCAAATCAGCACCTCTTTGAGCTTTCTCCTCCTCTGTCAAGTGGTGATGACCATGGTCGTAGTGAGAATAAATGAGATAATGCATATAATAAGCCTGCCTGGCACAGGGTTGGCACATAGTAAATGTCCAATAGAAGATAACATCTATTACTTTTATTATCTGAATACTGCTATAAGAAAATATAATTTTACATCTCAAACTTCTGAGCCAATTTTCAAAGCATGGATGATAAGAAAAATCCAATTATATTTGTCTGAGGTCCAAAAACTCATAAAGTTACCTGGAATATACATTTTTCAAATAAGGAAACTGAAGCCCAGAGAAGTTAATAACTATCCCAAGATCCGAAAAAAAGAGATAGGGCTGGAATCAACAACCCTGAACTCTAATAGCATCCCCAGATACCCCCAAACCAGCTGCCATTCCACCCTGCCATTGTCTCCACGGGGACCCGCAACCAGACTCCAACCCATCCTAGCCCAGAGATGCAGCCTCATCTTTTTGTTCCCAGACACCCAAGCTATATGATCAAGCCCAGGGCTGCTCAGTAAGCATTGCTGTGATGGAATTGAAACCCTATAGGATATCTAGAAAGCAAGTGCGGTATCTGGAAGTAATAAACTTCTGACTGCTTGTTCATTTGGAACCGAGTGGGGGTAGTACAGATTCTTCTCATCTCTCTTCCTTAAGAATCAATAAAAAAGTAGTGATGCATTTAGCAGAGATTAAATACATGAAATAGCCTTTTATGGGACTGATACTTTGGTTACATTCCTAAAAGTCACTTGGGGTTAATTTGATATATCATTTGGTAATTGAAGTACAGATTTCAAAAACTGAGTCTTTGTGTCCTGAGAAGAAAAAGAAGTGTTTGGCCAGGGGATGTGGGAGCAACAAGTAGAAAGTAGCATTTTTAGTTGAGCGTTGAAGGATGACTAAGTAGGGTTGGGCATTCCAGGCAGGAAAAAACAGTGTGAGCAAAGATACAGAAGTAAGAAATGGGGAATGTATTTGGGACTGGCAGGATCAGATGGGAGTTCAGAGGTGTTTTGGAGAGCATCGGAGGCTGGCCTGGAGTCAGGGTGAGGCTGGCTGCAACAACCCCTGCACTTACCCTGGGCTAAGCAGAGGCGTGAAGTTGCATAGGAGGGTGTGCAGAAAAAGGCATTCAGACTTCAAAGCAATAGAATTTGGGAACAAATTTGTCTTTTCTGATCCTAACTTAGGAGTGCGGTAGGAAGACAGACCTGAGTTCAAATCCCACTTCTGCCATTTCTGTGATATGAGGTTTTATGCAAGTGGTTCACCCCTGGTGAACAACTATTTTTTCAGGTGCTAGAGACAATAATAATGCTCCCCTTAGAGTATGTAAACCCAATGCCTGTAGGTGCCAGGAAAATAAGGTAAATAACATTGCCTGGCTATAATATAACAAGTACTAGAGACTGCATTCAATTCTAATCCTAAAAGTAGTCAGACTCAAACATTTAAAAATATTGGGCAGACAAAACGAAATGCACTTGGGCAGCACATAGCCAGCACGTAAATTGTTGATTATCTCATAAGGTTGTTGCAGGAATTAAGTGAGATAATGAATATAAAGTGCTTTGCACAGTAGAGGAGCCAGACAAAAAGAGTTCATATACTATGATTCATTTATATGAAGTTCAAGAACAGGCAAACTCGTCTATGGGGAGAGAAATGAGAAAAGTGTTTACCTGGGAGGAGGAAGGGAGGTTGGCAGTGACGGGGTGTACAGGAACCTTATGGGGTATTGCAAATGTCCTATGTCTGGCTCTAGTTTTGGTTACATGTTTTTAAACATACATAAAAATTCATTGAGATATACACTTAAGTTTTGTGAGCTTTATTGCAACAAGTTACACTTCAATCAAAAGGGAAATTTTAAAACAAGTCCTTCACAGAGTAATAAGAGCTTAATGAATGGTTGTTGTAGTTATTATTATCATTACTACTTTTACTACTACTTTCATTATTATTAAGCCACAAAGTCAGTAAAGCAACAAACGAGCAACAAGTAATCATCAAAGACCTGCTAGATGCTGGGTGCTGAGTGTTTATGTCACATTACATTTCCCAAAAATGACTATATATAGATACTTAGCCCTCCATATCCACAGGTTCCACATATCTTTTCTTTTCATTATTTCCTAAACAATATGGAATAACAACTATTTCTATAACATTTATATTATATTAGGTATTACAGGTAATCAGAGATTATTTAAAGTACATGGGAGGATGTGTGTGTTATATGGAAAGTCTACAAATTCTACATCATTTTATATCAGGGACTTGAGCATCTTTGGATTTTGGTGTCTAAGGAAGGAACCAATTCGCCATGGATACCAAGGAATGAGGCTGTGTGTGTGTGTGTGTGTGTGTGTGCACACGCTATGACATGTTTCATTTCCCCCACCAAGAGATGGAGTCTATGTTCCCTCCCGTTTGATCTGGGCTGGGCTTGTGAGTATTCTCACCAATAGAGTGTGGCAGATGTGATGCTATGTGACTTCTGAGACAGGTCATGAAAAGCATATGAATTCTATCTGGCTGTCTCTTGAAACACATGCCTTGGGTGCCCTTCTTCCCATGCTGCAGAAATTACATGGAGAGGCTACATAAAGATGCCTGAGAAGCCCTGGCTATTCTAGCGCTTAGCTGTTCAAGGCTTTTTAGCCCGGGAACTGGATACATGAGTCAAGAAGCCTTTTCAGTGGTCCTAGACACCATCTGACTGCAGCTTCATGAGAAACCCTGAGCCAGAACCACTCAGCCAAGCTGCTCCTGTATTCCTGACCCATAGAAATCATGGGAGATAATAAATGATTATTATTGCTTTAAGCCAGTAAGTTTTGAGGTGATTTGTTAGCAGCAACAGATAACTGATATAGATATTGGTACCCAGAAGGAAGGTGATGCTGCAACAACAAAAACTAAAAATGGAGCAGTGTCTTTGAGGGCAGAAGTTAGAAGGACTTTGAAGAGACAATGGCATCTGATGGCTTCAGTGAGGTGGGTTGGAGCCATAATCTTGAAAGACACAATCTCAAATGCCATAATTCTGAACATTAAAATCCTGAAAGATTAAAGTCCCAAAAATATAATTCCAGAAAAAATAATTTTAAAAATTATTTAAAAGACTTTCTTTTACATTTTAAGAGGGGTTTTATTTGGGAAACATGTTTAAAAATGACAGAACACTTCATAGGCCACTTTATATGATAAAATAGGCAATAATAACCTACATATTTTTGTAAGCATAAGTGCTCATGTATTCTAGGGACAGTCACAGGGGTATAGCAGTTATGAGCAGATTAACCATATTCATAAAGAATTAGGTCAAAAAGTGAAATGTACAAACACCTGTCACTATAGTTGGTAGTTGTGTGCACCCAGCTTTATAACTGCAGTCATCTGAAATACTGTGATGGACAACTTACATCTTTTGATGAGATCCTTCAAAAACCATTATGGGTCACCACTGCATATGCAGTTGCCCAAAGAGCCAAGATTTCAAGAGATTTTATTTTTAACAATGCAGATGTACAAAAAGGACATATCATTTATTGAGGAATTTTCCATGTTTTTACATTGAGAATCAGGGCAGCCAGCTGTGTTAGTCTCCGACTGAGGCCAAAAGCCTCAGGACCTGGGTAAAACCTGGTGTTAAGTCCTGGAGTTCAAAGGCTGGTGAGCCTGGAGTTCTGATGTCCAAGGCAGCAGAAGTAAAACCTCTCCCAGCTCTCAGAGAGAGACAAATTCACCTTCTGCATTTGTTCTTTCTGGGCCCCCAGATGATTAAATGGTGCTCACCAATATTGAGGGCAGATCTTCCCCACCTAGTCCACCCAGACTCACACACTAATCTCCTCTGGAAACACCATCACAGACACACCCAAAATAATGCTTCACCAAGTTTGTAGGTATTCCTTATTCCAGTCAAGATGATGCCTCAAATTAAGTCCACAACTCCACCCCTTGCCAACTTGGCACCTGCACATACCTCTTTTTATCTCCTTAAATAAAGACAATAACAAGGTAATAGTTCCACCTAACATGATGCAACTATCCTGTGTACAACCAAAAACACAGTAATTCCTCCCCCAGAATTTGGCTTTCAGGATTTCAACATTCTAGATTTTAATCTTTCAGGATTGTGATTTATAGGATTTTAGACTTTGGAGATTTTGATCTTTATGGATTTTGATCTTTTAGTATTTCAACATTCAGATATACAGCACTTGGAATTGTGTCTTTTGGGATTACAGCCAGTACTGCAAGAAGGCTATCCATGAGTGCTTAATGGAAAGTAAGAAAGGTGATATTAGAAAATAGAGGAAAGGGAATCTTTATAATATGGTCTATCAGTCTGCTTGAACTGCCATAACAAAATACCATCAACTGGGTGGCTTAAACAACAAAATTTATTTTTCACAGATCTGGAGGCTGGGAAGTCCAAGATCAAGGTTCTGGCTGATTTGATTCCTTGTGAGGGCTCTCTTCCTGGCTTGCAGATGGCTGTCTTACTGTTTTGTCTTCACCTGGAAGACCAAGAGCTCAGATGTCTCTTTCTCTTTTTTTTTTTTTTTCCTTTGAGACAGAGTCTTGCTCTGTTGCCCAGGCTGGAGTGTGGTGGCACAATCTTGTCCCACTGCAACCTCCACCTCCCAAGCTCAAGTGATTCTCCCACCTCAGCTCCCGAGTAGCTGGGACCACAGGCACACACCACCACACCCAGCTAATTTTTTGTATTTGTAGAGACAGGGTTTTACCATGTTGCCCAAGCTGGTCTTGAACTCCTGAGCTCAAGTGACCTGCCTGCCTCAGCCCCCTAAAGTGCTGGGATTACAGGTGTGAGCCATGGCACCCAGCCCTCTTCCTCTTCTTTAAGGGCCCTGGCCTGATGGAATTAGTGCCCCACCCTTAGTGACCTCGTTTAACCTTTATCACCTCCTCACTGACTCTGTCTCCAAATACAGTCACATTAGGGGTTAGGCCTTCACCACATGAATATGTGAGAGGACATAAACATTCAGTCCATAGTATACAGTGAGGGAAAACTCAGCAATACTATCTTCTACAGTAAAATGGAAAGTAGAAAATGTACCTAATGAATTGGATGATCTAGCAAAGAAGATTTCCAGGCAGAGTGTTGAAGGTGCCACCTGGCTTCTGGTTGCTTATAATAAAATGTGAAAAGTGAGAAGATGTGTTAAAGAAAGAACCATTGAATATAAAGGGGCCAGGACTTGCTGAGTTTAAAAATAAAAATGTCTTATTGCTAAATTCTCCAGATAGGAAATGATACTGAAATTTTAAAATGTCCTCCAGGCAAAGATCAAATTCAGTGTCCTGGCAGGAAAAATGATCTAAAGATGAAACTAACAGAGTGAATGCAAAGCCCTTTGTTAAGACCTCAGAAATATGTAAGGTGGTGCTTCAAAGAGGGGAAAAAAGAGGTCCCTCACCCATAAACAATAGGGCTTCTGGTAATCTTAATTGTGGTATCCCATAGCAGCCTTACAGGAAACTCAAGATGCAAAGTAGCCTATCACATTGATACTTGTGGTTGTGACTTTTAACTAAGGGAGTGAATGCCAACAGGATTTATAGAGTCTTATTCATAGATTATAAGGTTATTACATTGTGTGAAACATTGTCTGCATGGATTAAAAGGGACAGTGACCGTATACAATGAAAATGGGTCTTTGCAGGAGGTGGAGGTTGCAGTGAGCCGAGATCGCACCATTACACTCCAGCCTGGACAACAAGAGCAAAACTCCATCTCAAAAAAAAGAAAGAAAAGAAAATAGGTCTTTGGACCTTTAAACCACTATAAGAAAGCAGGCTGAGAAAACTACTTAGCTGCAAACACTGGCTGTTTTTTATGGAAAAGAGAAGATGACTCAGCTTCTGCCTCTGAGCCCAGAGATTGGAGCCAAGAGCCATAGAGAACCATTCTCAGGCAGTAGGACTGAGTTCTAACCAAGAAACTGCCCATATTCTCAGCAGAATTTCAGAATTGCTGAGGCCCCCTGTGTACCTCCCATTTTCCTTTCTTCTTCCTTTTTACAGGATGATCTATAATGCTTATCCTATGCCTGCCCTACCATTGTATATTAGGTAGAGGAAAGATAATATATTTCTTTTTTCATGGGTCTATAGATCAAGAGGAACTGTGCAGGAGGTACTATATTTGAGAAATTTACCCAAGGAGCCTCATTTGAACCTGGACCCAGTTAGATGACAAGACCTGGGAATTCAAACTGATACTATAATATGATGAGACTTTTGTGGGCCTTGGGAAGGGACAAGTGTATGTTCAATGGGAAAGCTATGAATCATCAAGAGTCAGAGGTAGACAGAAGTAGCCAGCCTCCTATGATCCTTGCCTCCTGGTATCCTTGCCCTCACGTAATCCCCTCCCACACTGAATCACAGCTAGCCCTGAGTGACCAATACGATACAGAAGAAATGAGACTGGGTCATAAAAGGCCTTGCAGCTTCTGCCTTGGACCCTCAGACCTCTTGCTCCAAAGGAAGCCAGCTGCCATGATGTGAAACATCCATGGTACCCTATGGAGAGTAACTGAGGCCCCCTCCAATAGCCAGCACTAACTCACCTGCCAGTGAGTGATCCACCTTGAGAGTAGATCCTCCTCTCTCAGCCCCAGTCAAGCCTTCAGATGACTGCAGCCCTGGCTGACACTGGAGGCAAGCTTATGAGAGACCCTGAGCCAGAACCACCCAGCCATGCTGCTCCAGAATTTCTGTCCCAAACAAACTATGAGAAGGAAAAAATAATTATTGTTATTTAAAGCCATTAAGTTTTGGGGTGATTTGTTACACAGCAGTAGATAACTAAAACAACTCTATAGAACATGCAAAGAACTTGCAATAGAGTGAAAAGGAAATGTATAGACACTGGAGCACACACAGTTTAGGGTAGCATGAGATTCACTTGGCCAGCTTGTTAAAGGATAATTTCTCTCTCTTGCTGGGGTGTTGGCAGAAATGAGGAGCCTGGGGGTGGTGAGATTTTGGGAGACAGTTTCAAGAGGTAAGTTGGCACCTTAGAGAGAAGGTTCTCCTTTCAGCATTAAATTCTATCAGGTCCTGGCTTTGTTGTTGCAAAAGAGATCTTTCCATTTACAGAGCTTTTTTGCATTAGCTCTATTACTGTGGGACAGAGGCAGGTCAGGGATTATCTTGCCTATAAAACAGGGGATAAAACTGAGGGTCCCACTGGGTAATTGGGTTGCCTGAGCCCTGGGCACTTTCTGCTTCCGTAACAGCCCTCAGCAGCACAGAGATGCCTTTGACTGCCAAAAGAATCAGAATTCAAAATGCCAAGGCTGGCCGGGCATGGTGGCTCATGCCTGTAATCCCAGCACTTTGGGAGGCTGAGGCAGGCGGATCATGAAGTCAGGAGTTCGAGACCAGCCTGGCTAACATGGTAAAACCCCGTCTCTACTAAAGATACAAAAAAAAAAAAAAATTAGCTGGGCATGGTGGCACGTGCCTGTAATCCCAGCTACTCAAGAGGCTGAGGCAGGAGAATTGCTTGAACCCGGGAGGCGGTGGTTGCAGTGAGCCAAGATCACGCCACTGCATTCCAGCCTAGGTGACAGGGCAAGACTCCATCTCAAAAAAAAAAAAAAAAAAAGCCAAGCCAAGGCTGGGCCATAAACACACATTAAGAAACAACAGGGAGGGAAAATGCAGGCCAATTGCTCTGAGACCCTCAATAAGTAATAACAGATTTTGGCTGCCTTAAAATAATCTTTCATACCTATTAAAATCTGTCCCTCAGGGTGCTAAAGCTGAACTAATATCACAGCCAAGATTATGCACCTCTCTTTGCCGTGTGACCTCAGGCCTTTCTGGGTCTCTGAGCCTGATCAATATTATGTGGGGTTAGACTGTCTGGTCTCTAAGGCTTCATGTGGTTCTGACATCATAGGATTCATAAGGAATTTGTGGGCCCTTCAACATGGAAGTTGGGATAATAATACCAGGCAGTTTCCATCTTGAGTCTCCATTCTACAAGATCAATGCCAAACAGGAAATTGCAGGCAGTAATTTATTCTGAATTCTCTCACCATGGGACTTGTTTATATACGTTGCTACATGGACTCTAATAAAACATTAAACAGACAAAGAAGTTTTCTGCCAGCTTCCCCAGCCCTCTGACATATGCTCCTTTTCCTGCCAGCGCCCCCTGGAGAGAGGACCTCCCGGGGACTACAGCTGTGATCCAGAAAAACTGCAGAGAGCCAGGCAGGAGGTCGGTTGCAAAAATAACCAAGCCCATAAAATAAAAGGACATAAGAATAAAACATTATATAAAAAATAAAATGATCAAGCTAGATCAATATCAGAGGACCCTCTGATCAATACCCACCTTTGGTCTGTATGTCTAAAGGAGGAGAGACACAAATTGGAGTGTCTGCCTGCCCAGCCCTGCCCAATTGACTTTGCCCTACTGTATTAGTCTGGGTTCTCCAGAGAAGCAGTACCAATAGAGTAGGTAGATAGATACAGATATATAGATAAATAATAAAGAGATTTACTATCAGGAATTAGCTCACACAAGTGTGGAGGCTGGGAGGTCCAAGATCTGTAGCCAGCAAGATAAAGACCTAGAAGAGCCAATGGTGTAGTTCCAGTCTGAGTGCAAAGGCCTGAGAACTAGAAGAGCCAATGGTATAAATCCGTCTGAGTCCAAGTCCAAAGGCAGAAGACTGATGTCCCAGCTCAAAGACAGTCAGAGAGAGAGAAAGAATTCTTTCTTACTCAGCCTTTTGTCCTCTTTAGGCCTTCAATGGATTGCATGAGGCTCACCCACACTGGGGAGGGCAATCTGCTTTACTCAATCTTCCAAATCAAATGTTAACCTCATCCAGAAACATCTCACAGACACACCCAGAAATAATGTTTAACCAAATATCTGAGCACCATGTGGCCCAGTCAAGTTGACTCATAATATCAGCCATCCCATCCACTCAGGCCCTGGAGGAATAGGAATTTGCCAGAATCACACCCTGGCAAAACAGTAAGATGAAGTGAGGTCTGGAAACTGACCACTGTCGATCCTGGTGCTTGGCCTATTGGGCTTGGCTCTGGGAGCCCAAGTGAGAACTGAGCTGACATTGTGTTTTATAGTAGCCGTCGTCATTTCATATGAGACAATATCATACCTTCAATCTTTCTCCATTACATCAATCTGTGCAGTAGCACATAGGATTAGAAATAGCTAGAAACACACGAACGAAAACTCCATTAACTTGAAGACTAAATTTTGATCCCCTAAAGCAGGAATGCCTGAGAGTTTGGGGAGAGTGAAGTGTTCACTCTGAACAAGGAAATGACCAGCGTGGGGCTGTACAGGTTGTGGGCCAACATGGGGAGCAGAAATGATTCAGCAGAATATGCAGAATCAGGACAAAGCAGATGGCAGGGAACTGAATGGTGATTAAGTTGCTTCTGTCTTGAGGTCAGTGCTACCCCAGGAAGGCAGGGTTGGCAGTCAGCACACCGCCCATTCTGAAATGGTGCCTCATATTGTTTATGGCTGATGTTAAATACAATTACAACTAGGTTAACTGTTGAGTAAGTGAAATACGATAAGCTTACTTCTTTGCTAATCTTTTTGGTGTATATACAAATTCTTGAATAAAAGGTGACTTTTGATACTTAAGGAAGACTAACTAATTGCAAGGGCATAGTCAGTGTGTACAGTGGCCACCATGATACACAGCAGGTACAGACTCAGGGAGCAGGCCCCCTTTTCCTTCTGCCCCAAGATGAAAGAGAGAGAACCTCTTTTTGCTAATGTGTGGGAGCCTCTCTTTACACTTTAAACTCCCTTATCACTTGGTGAGAGGCAGACCCAAGACAAGGTCTCCCACATCTTGACTCCTAGTCCATCGCTCTCCCTGCTTGGCTGTCAAGAAGCAAAACTCAGAGCCTGGGCTCAGAAACAAACACCAACTTGCTATCAGGTAAAAGTGGGACATCAAATACCAGCAGCCCCATCTCCTGTCTTGGCTTACATTTCTCTTAATTCATCCTACTCTGAAGCATCTCACACACATGCATGCATACACACACACAAACCTCCCACTGCTGGACATCAGCACCCAGTGTGGATGTGATGGAGTGAAGACAGGAGAACAGAGCTACTTGATTGGCCCAGGTACCAGAAAACTCAGAGGCAGAAGCTGCAGGGGTATGAAGCCTGTGCCTTGGACTGGTTGCAGGATGGTGGAGTAGACACTTCACTCTCTTTCAGTGATGCAGGCTACTCACCCCTACACCAGCTCCCCGCCGGCCCACAGTGGCTGTTTTAGCCCATAACTAGCCTTTCTTATCATGAACTTGCTCCCTTTCTGAACTCAGTATCTGCCACCCACGCCCCTCCCCCGCAATTCTCCAACCCTGGAGACTTCGCCTGTGCAAGGACTCACTGGCATCACAGCCTCACCTCTCCCCTGTGAACCATGACTTAGCTCATCCTGAAGACCACAGGGCACCTAGTACCCCTTTCCCGCTCCATCCCTGAAGATACCAACCCAACCAAATCCCAGCCTCTTGGCCAGTGGCTGTGTATGCCCAGATGCCCCGGGCAAGGCAAAGACAGACAACAGGACACTCCCTCTGTTCCAATGAGCCAGGTGATTTCAGTGTATTTCCTGGGTGTAAGGATCAGGACATGCAGAGGGCTTTGGGAACAGCAAACAGTGTCAGGTCTAGTCTGGATCATCAGGAAGAGCATCCCAGAGGCAGTAATAATAAAGCTGAGACCTGAAGACCAAGAGGAATGGGAGGACAGTGAAGAGAAGAAGGGGGAACAGGAGAAAGGGAACCAGCAGTTTACTGGGCTGGTAGGCAGGTAAAGAGGGAATGAGGAGGCCTAGGTACAGCTGTGAGGGGCATACAGCAGACACAGATGAAGCTATCTCTGCCCTCTGTCAAATTATAGCATGAACAAAGAACACTGGTTGCAGTTCAAAGACATGGTATCCAGGCCCAGCTCTGGCACTCCTTGAGCAAGTCACACCCCCAATCTGAATCTTGGTCTCCCAACTGCCTGTTGTCACCCACACTGTAACAGAAGGTGTGCCATTACTGCTAATTGACATCTATCTCTCTCCATCACTTGGAAACCCATTTCAGCCCCAATTGTTCTCTGTGCCTCTAAAAAATAAAATAAAAAAATTTTTTAAATCACTAGGCTCCTAAATGAACAATAACTATCGTGGCATTACAAGGCCAACCAGGCCCCTTACCCTAGCCCATTATCTCTCTCCTCTTTTCAACTTAGGGAAAACAAAAGAATCAGTTCAACAAAGTCATTTATTCTCCACTTTACAGGCTGCAGAGCAAATGGTTTTCAAGGTTTTGTAACAGACAGTGCGGGTGACAACAGGAGTTGGGAGACAGATTTAGAGTGGGGGTGATAACCTACCTGTTGTCACCCACACTGTCATCCCAACTGTGAAGAAGCACATTGGAATGTTTGACCTCTGAAGACTGATCCTGCCTCATTAATTCATTCAGCCAACATTTATCAAGAACCTTTTACGTCCCAGCCCTTTTCCAAAAGGTGGGAATCTATCAGTGAACAAAACAGACAACAACTCTTACCCTAACAGAGCTTCCATTCTAGAGGAGGGGAGACACGCAATAAAAATAATAAATATGTAATAAATAAACAAATAACTTAATTTTTTCTGAAAGGTCTAGGTGCTATAGAAAAAAGAAAAAAGTAGAACAGGGATTAGGTTGCATTTTAAGAAGGGTGATTAGGACAGGCTACATTAAGGAGGTTTGTTTGAGTGGTGAAGACTTGAAAGAGGTGAGATTTCAAGCCATCAAATTCTCTGGGAAAAGGAAAATGAGGGCAAAGGAAATACAGCAAAGCCTCAGGGCAGAGGATCCCCACCATGTTAGAAAAACAGCAAGGAAGTCAGGTGTCTAGCAGGGTGTGAAAGGGAATAATGACAGGAAATGAGGCCAGAGGGATGAAGGGGGATGGCTGCACTGATTGCAAAGGGCCCAGTACGCTATTTAAACTTGCTCCACTGCCCCCAGGCTCCCAGCCACTGGCAACCTCTTTGACTTAGTTGGGCTTCTGGAAGAAACTTCAGGGAAGTGACACCAGCCCAACTTCTTCCTGTAGTTGGGGGCTATAGTGCTGTCTCAGGAATGGCTACCATGTGTCTTGGCATTGAACTTGGCAGCCTAGACACAGGCTTGCAGTGTGGTCCTCACAAAGGCCACACACCCAGGGATCTCCTGCCCCACCCCATCCCTCTGCAGTAGCAGTCCCCAACCTTTTTGGCACCAGGGACTGTTTTCGTGGAAGACAATTTTTCCACAGATGGGAGGTGGGTGGGGGATGGTTTGGGGATGAAACTATTCTACCTCAGATCATCAGGCATTAGATTCTTATAAGGAGCACGCAACCTAGATCCCTCGCATGCGCAGTTCACAGCAGGTTTGTGCTCCTGAGAATCTCATGCCACAGCTGATCTAACAAGAGGCAGAGCTCAGGTGGTAATGCTCCCTCACCCGCTGCTCACCTCCTGCTGTGCAGCCAGTTCCTAACAGGCCACCACTGACTCTTACTAGTCCGCAGCCAGGGATTGGGGACCCCTTCTCTACAAGGCTCACTCTCCCCTTGTGCTCAGCCTTTCTCCTCATTGCTGGGCACAAAGGAGTCAGGAAGGAAGGCCCTGGGTTCCAGGTTGTAGAGGATTCTTTTTCTAGCCGATGCCATTACTGCTAACTGCTAACAGAGGTTTATCTCTCTCCATCACTTAGAAATCCATTTCAGCACCAATTGCTCTTTCTGCCTCTGAAAAGTAGAAAAAAAAAAAAACAACAACAAAAATCATTAGACTCCTAACTAAACAATAATTATCTTGGCATTGCAAGGCCAGCCAGGCCCCTTACCCCAGCCCATTACCACTCTCCTTTCTTCAACTTAGGGAAAAAAAATATGAATCAGTGCAACAAAGTCATTTATTCTCCACTTCATAGTCTGCACAGCAAATAGTTTGTCAACATCTTTTAAAAACCACTTTCCTCCCTCACATTGTGCTCAGGAAGCTGCTTTGTCTTTCCCTTAGCTATTGATTTTTGCATCTTGTTAGGGTTGTTCTGTGCTCCTAAGGAATTAATAACAAATTAGCCAAAGTCCATGGGCTGCAGCTCAGCTTGCTGGGCTTACCTGGACAGCCAGCCTGGGCGATGCTTCCCTTCTACTTCATTCCTGGAGGATGAGAATATCCCCAAGGATGGAGACTTGGCATTCTTGGTCTTAATCTGTATGGCCAAGGAGAAGTGGAACTGCCCTGGGCTTGATCTTGGAGTCCTGAGGATTGAGTGTAAACCTTTGGGGAGAATGGGGGAAGCCACAGGGAATAGTTCAAAGGATGTGGTTTTGGAGACAGACTTCAGTTTGAATCCAAACCTAACTACTTGCTGACTTTGTGGCTTTGGGCAAGTGCCCTAGTGTTTGGGACTATGGGGGCCCCAAGGGTGTCACAGCTGTGAACACCAGGCTTCAAGTCATGCTGGGTCTCAGCAATAGGATGGGGCTGAGAAGGGGTAATGGAGGAAGCTGAGAAAGTGCAGGTCTGGAGTCGGGCCTGTAGTCTGCCTGGAGAACAGATTCTTGAATGGGAAAATCCAGAATCCAGATCTCAGTGTCCAGATGGGGTCACTGAAAATTCAGGTTCAGTCCAGGCTGGCATCAGTGTCCAAATTCCACATGGGCCCTTGGGTTCAAGAAGGACGCTAACTGGGACACTGTACCGTATGTGAAACAAGAAACAAAGCACGGTGTTCAGGAGCATGAACCAGGAAACAGACTCCCTGGCTCCAAATCCTTACTTTGCCCCTTATTAGCTGGCAAAGTGTTTAACCTTTTGTGACTCAATTTCCTCATCTGCAAAATGAGGTGAGTCATTGTACCCACGATACTCAAGGATTTATTGTTAAAATTAATGAGTTAATATATGTAAAGGGCTTAGAAAAGTGGCAGCTAGGATGTGCTACACAGGGAGAGCTTTTAAAAATAAAATTAAAGCAAGTTCTCCTATTACAGAATTATTATTATTATTATTATTTTAGATATGAGGGTCTCATTGTGTTGCCCAGGCTGGAGTCGCTCAAATGATCCTCCCACTTCAGCCTCCTGAGTAGCTGGGATGACAGGCACACGCCACTATGCCCACCTCCTTTCACAGAAAACTTAATTGCCTTTTCCTTTCCTATTCACTCGTATGAGTAAAAATCATATATGGCTTTACAAACCCAGGCATCACCTTTAATGCTTCTGTCTCTGCACCCCACCAATCCAATCAACCACCCAGTCTTCCTGCCCCTTCCGCCACTGCCCAGCCACTGCCCAGCTGTGCCTCCGTTGCGCCTCTCCTGGACAAGGCTTCGGCTCACCTCGTAACTGCCCTCTGGTCTCCCTAGCTCTAGACTCACCTTATCTAATCCACTCATCACACTTCCAGCAAAGCAGTCGTTATAAATCACAATCTGATCACATTGTCCATTTTAAGCCATTCCATTGCGCTTCTCCTATTGTCTACATGAGTCATTAAAACTCCTTGGCACACAAGGCCCTACAGGGTCCCCTACACATTCCTGCGGCTTTACTTACTATCTCCTGCCCCCCCACTCTTGACACTCCAGGAATACTAACTTTCCTGTTGTCACCCGTACCACACACACAGGTGCACACACACACAGACCACCCCTTCACACACACACATAGGCCACGCTTCATTTGTTCATTTGCCTAAAATATCCTCCCAGCTTCTCCCATCTCCCTCCACCCACCCCTCATCTCAACACTATTACTACCCCCATGCATTGCTTGCCAGCTCCTGGACCCAGCTAGCACCTAAGACCCAGGTGTCACTTCTTCCTGGAATCCTTCCCTGAAGCCACCCGTTGGATTAGACATTTATGTCCATTAGGATAATCTTAGATAACAAGTTCCTAAATTTCAGTGGTTTGACGCAATAGAGGTTTGTCATTCCAGGATAGTCTAAAGTAGGCATCCCTGGTTGGCAAGCAGCTTTCTCTCATGCAGAAATTAGAGATGCATCTTTTGCCTCCATAACCCCTAGGGTCTCAGGGTCGTCTACATCCAGCTGATGAAAGGGGTAAGAGGGACTGGAAGAGGCACACCTACTTCTTAAGATCTCTGGCCAGACTGGTAACCTCACTCCCACCCACATCCCATTGGTGGGAATGAGTCACAAGGTCATGCCTGGCTGCAAGGAGGGCTGGGAAGTGTAGTCCAGGAGCCTTCCAGCTCCACCCTGTTGACAGGGGAGCATGCCATCTGGTGGGCTGTTGGTTCTTGCAGCCACAGGGCCTCTTCTTGTCTCTATGTCCACCTCAGAGTTTTCACAATGTGGGGCTATAATCTGTTTTCATGCCCATCTCTCCCACCAGATTGTGAGCTCCTTGAGGGCAAAGGCCTCACGCTTTTCATCTCTGTACCCAGTGTCTGGCACTGGTGCTTGGGACTGTTGGATGAATGGATGACCTGAGTAAGAACCAGCTCAGTACCTGGGTGGGTCTGATCCTGAAGGCAGACAGTCCTCCCTGCAAGCAACTGAGCCAGTCTGGGGAAAGCAGGGACACCAGGACAGGTCATGAAGGCTGATCTACCCAGAAAAACGCAGAAGACCAGAAGAATGATTTGGCTCCTGTGAGAGGTTTGCATCTCCATCTCCATGGGATTCCCAGGCCAAGAAGGGCTCAAACCCTGAGAGCTCTGAAACACATATTCTTCACAGCTAACACTTACATGTAAGCCCATGCCATGTGTCAAGCACTATCCACCAATCCTCACAATAACCCCATTTTGCAGATGAGGAAATCGAGACTTGGAAAGGTTAAATGAACATGATACTGCCTCTATCCAAGGGCTTTTTTTCTTCTCCGGAGCCCCAACAAGCCCTAGGACAAGGACGGCTTCAGCCTATCTTCTAGAATTTCTGTCAATGAGGATTAAGTTTTGGAGGACAGCAGATGTTTGACTTCCTGGAGGACAAAGCAGAAAAGCAGACACTTTGAACTTTCTTACCCCTGTTTGAACATCAGTGCTCAAGTAACAGGCCAGTGGCTGGAGAACAAGCTTCCGAGATTACTCTTCACTGTGAATTCTCAGCATTTTCCAAGCAAAGAAAAGCTGGACCTTCCACTGATGTTTACATCTGACAACCTCTTTTGGTCAAATTAAAAAACAGTAGAGGCTGAAGCCAAATAACAAACTAAGGCCAGCTCATCTCAACATGACACTCATGCAGAATTAACAGTGATAATGTTACGACAGAAGCCTGATCCTCTCTCTGCATTCAACGTTAGGGCCGAATACCCAGAAGCCAGTGGTGCAGAAACACAGCTTCATTCAGCCACGCTTCACATCCCCTATGCCAGCATTTCCATAATCTTAACCGGATAACAACCACAGCCCCTCCTGGGAAATCACGGCCTCTGAAATGTTTCCACACTGATGACAAGAGAAACAGCTGTAATTTGTCGTTATAGAAATATCCAATTATCAGGCCACTGAGTGATGTCTGCAGCCTCCTATCCTCACTGCCATCAGTCTGGGCTCCGAGCTACACACCTGTTAGGGCCAGGGCCTGGCAGATGACACCCACAGAAGAGCCTGGCTTTCCTCTTCCATCACCTCCTGGGGAATCCAGCAGCCCCTGTCTCTGGCAGAAGTGCCTCCAAGGTCTCCTCCTGATACCAACTTTTAATGCAGGAAGAGCAGATTATGAGTGACTCAGCTCCTGGCTGAACCACACCCTCTTACAGGGCCATTCTCTATACCATGGCAGAAGCTGCTTTTTCTCCTCTGTTTTTCTGCAACAGGATAGAGCGGTCTGTGATAAGTTTAAGTGATCAGACTGTGAAATCAGGCAGTCCTGGGTTCAATTCATGTTCCCAGGACATCCCTGCTACATGACCTGTGAGGTACGCTTTTTACAGAATCCTCCCTTGGTGGAATACACTAGGAAAAAAGCAAATAGAAGAAAAACAACTACATCTGGGCTACTCTGGGTACACTGCCTGTGGGTTAGCCCTGCTCTACAAGGAACAGAAAAAAAAAAGAGAGAGGGAAGGAAGGAAGGAAGAAAGGGAGGAAGGGAAGACAGAGGGGGGAAAGAAAGAAAAGAAAAGAGAGAGAGAAAGGGAAAAGAGAATAGGAAAAAAGAAAAGAAAGACAACTAAATCTGGTGCAATAGTAATAGCCAACACTTATAGGCACTTCATGCTATGTACGTATTAACTCATTTTGTCCTCACAACAACCCTGCAAAGTGGATACGATTATATTTATTTTACAGATGAGGAAACTAAGACGAGGAAATATTAAGGAACTGAACCCACGACACCTGGTTGTGACAGATATGGGATTTATACAGGCACTCTGGTTCAAGGGTTGTCCTAGTAACGTGTTACGGTCCTTTCAACAAGTATTATTGTTGTCTATGCACCAGGCATTGTATTAAGTTCATTCTACACCTTACCTCATTTAATCCTGATAATACATTATCTCCAGTGTACAGATAAATAAACTGAGGCACAGAAAGTTTAAGTAACCTGCCCAAGTTCTCAGAGCTACTAAGTCACAGGCAGGACTCAGATCCAGGTGTTCTGGCACAGTCTGCATACTGAGCCACTGTCTGTATATACTATGCTATAGTTCCTTGACTACTTTATATGCACTCTTGCATTTAATTAATCTTCCCAACAACCCCTGAGAAAGGTACTATTATTACCTCCATTTTCTCAACTGGGAAACTGAGAATTATAGAATCTAAATAAATTACAGTCAGTAATCAAGGACCCAGGATTCAAATACAGGCATTATCTGGAACTCCCTATTTAAAACCCCTAATGCTATAGCAACTTCCTATCCCAATCCAATGCCTGCTTATTCACAGAACAAATGAATTTGAATTTAATTGAACTGAAACATGAATGGTCTTCTCAGGACCTGGTTCAGATACCACTTCCTCCTAGATGGCCTCTCTTAATCTGTTGACAGAAATCATCTCTTTTTCCTCTGTTTAATCTCTGAGCTGGCCTTGGTACCCAAAATGGATCTTGATCACTTCCATAGACAGTCCTACTGCAATTGGGTAAAACTCCCTGTGCCAAGTTGTTGAAGGTGCTATGGCCTGCCCCAGACCTCACTGTGATGACACTAGAGAGCAGGTAGTGGTGGGAAGAGGGAAAGCAGTCACAGGAGAGCAAGAGCTAGCTACCCAGGGTCAGAGACCTCATAAGAAACAAGAACAACAAGGACAGGGAACATAGGGAAGAGACCACAACAACAAAATTTGGAGAAATGGTAAGCAACTGATTAAATGGTCACTGACTTAGTAGAGCTGAAGAAGCTCAATCTTAACCTGACAGTGGAGAAAGCTGAGAATTAACACAATATAATAGGCATGGAGATGAGTGGCACTGATGCCTCTGGATCTGAGGATGGAGAAGGTAAAACAAGTTAGATTGATTAAGAATTATTTAAGAAGCAATTAGAGCTTCTTTCCCTATCTCTATGCCCCCAGGTGACTACCCTGCCCCATTCTCAAGAATACAGGAGGTTTATTCTCTGTAGAGCACAAAATAAAGTGTGTCTGGACTGAAGAACAACAGAACCAGTTGAAGGCCAAGATACCACATTAAATTAAGTGAACATACACATATGAAGTGTTGAGACTCCCATCTTGCTACCTGCACTGGGCTCCTAGAACATCAGCAACCAGGCCTTTGCCTTCCAGGCAGCAGAGTGGTAGGGTCTATAAAAGGCATCTGGCCGGTTCAAGAGAAAAGATTTTTTGAAAATTGACATTGGGGTTTTCCCTAGCAAATGGCATAGCTGGATAACCCTACAGAAAATTTTTCGGTGTATAAACATCCTCTACAGATTTTTAGTCCCCAGCTCCTAAGCATGAGTAGATATCTAAGAATTACCAAGCAGCTTAGGAAAGTCTCCAGCATGAAGGACAGAAACCAAAAGAAATGGGACAGGGGGTGGGAGTGGGGAGGAAACAGGCCATACAAGAAGGAAAACATTAAAAAATAACTTTAGCCGGGCACAGTGGCTCACGCCTGTAATCCCAGCACTTTGGGAGGCCCAGACGGGCGGATCACGAGGTCCGAGACCATCCTGGCTAACACAGTGAAACCCTGTCTCTACTAAAAATACAAAAAAATAGCCGGGCATGGTGGCAGGTGCCTGTAGTCTCAGCTACTCGGGGGGCTGAGGCAGGAGAATGGTGTGAACACAGAAGGCAGAGCTTGCAGTGAGCTGAGATTGTGCCACTGCACTCCAGTCTGGGTGACAGAGCTAGACTCTGTCTCAAAAAAATAATAAATAAATAACTTTAATATGCTCACAGAACTAAAAGAATATATTATATCTATGAAACAAGAATAGGATTCTATAAAAGGGGAGTGGGACATTCAAAGAACAAGGAGGAGCTCCAGGAAATTAAAAATACAAGAGTGAAAATGAGAAACTCAACAGAAAGACTGAAGAGCTAAGGAAACTACCCAGACTGATGGAAAAGGAAGAATATAAGGTAAGATAATTAAAGAGCCAATTCAGTAGCTCCAATATCTCCATAATAGGAATTCCAGAAACAGAAGACCCTCTAACACCAATTAAAGACTTCCCAGATGTATAGGCAATGAGTTTCCAGACTGAAAGGGAGTGCCGTGCAAAATAATTAAAAATACCCAAACCAAAGCACATCAGTGTGAACTTTCAAAACACAAAGAGCCTACACATTTCCAGAGGAAAAAAAATAGGTCATATGTAACAAATATGTAGTCTAAAAATCTTAGCCAAACTATCAACTAAGAGTGAAAGTCCAAACATAAATTTTCAGATAGGCAAGGTCTCAAACAATGTATCTCCCACTTCCCCTTTCTAAAGAAGCTACTGAGGATGTGCTCCACCCAAACTCGAGGTTAAACCAAAAAAGAGGAAGAATAGAATACAAGAAATAAGAGTACCACAGGGGAGAGAGGCAAAGGGAATCCCTAAATTGATGATGAAAGGATGTCTCAGGATAATAGCTTCGTACCAACTAGGGAAACCAATCAGCAGTTCAGAAGGCTATGGAAAAAACTACTTTAAAAAGATGAATTGAAAGGATATCTGATGTGAATGAAAGGAAATTTAGACAATCTTTGGAGAGTTTGGGGCCAAATTGATGATAAGTACATGAAATAGCCAACATACACATGAACAAAAGGCGATTAATTCCAGAGAAACCAAAAAGTTATTTACTATAATGGCTCAGACCTGAATAGCATACATGGCCATAATATTTTAAACATTGAATATTGATCTAACCAAAACTATAATTATGTTGAGAGGATGGGAAAATGGGAAGGGTGCACGTGTTTGGTGGGATAAGAGGAAAAAGACAGAGCTAAATCCTCAATTTCCATAGTGAGAGGTCAATACATGATGCCTGAAACAAAGGAAAAATCAGGAAGCATCAATACAGATACATTGTTGAAGGTAAGGTGGTAAGGATCAAAATATAACTAGAAAAGGTGAAAGTGGTTGCTTCTGTGGAAGGGGAAATAGGTGAGGTGGCTGGGGGCTGTTTTTGTATTAAGTAAATCTGGTAGGACTGATTGAGTCTTTAAACTATGTGCATGTATAATTCTGACAAAAAATTTAAACTTTTTTTTTGACTTTTATTTTAGGTTCTGAGGTACATATGCAGGTTTGTTATACAACTTCATGTCATCGTGGTTTGTTGCACAGATTATTTCATCACCCAGTTACTAAGCCTAGTACCCAATAGATGCCTATTTTTCTGATCCTCTTCCTCCTCCCTGCCTCTACCCTCAAGTATACCCAGGTGTCCGTTGTTCCCTTCCATCTGTCCGTGAGTTCTCATCATTTAGCTCCCACTTGTAAGTGAGAACATGTGGTATTTGGTTTTCTGTGTTAGTTTGCTAAGGAAAATGGCCTCCAGTTCCATCCATGTTCTTGCAAAAGACATGATCTTGTTCTTTTTTATGGCCACATAGTGTTCCATGGTGTATATGTACCACATTTTCTTTATCCAATCTGTCGTTGATGGTCATTTAGGTTGATTCCATGTCTTTGCTATTGTGAACAGTGCTGCAATGAACATATGAACGTATGTGTCTTTGTGGTAGAATGATTTATGTTCCTTTGGGTATATACCCTATAATGCAATTGCTGGATCAAATAGTAGTTCTGTTTTTTAGCTCTTTGAGGAACTGCGATGCTGGTTTTTACAACGGTTGAACTAACTTATACACCCACAAGCAGTGTATAAATATTCCCTTTTCTCTGCAACCTCATCAGCATCTGTTATTTTTTGACTTTTTAATAATAGCCATTCTAACTGGTGTGAGATGGTATCTCATTATAATTTTTATTTGCATTTCTCTAATTATCAGTGATATTTAGCTTTTTTTCATATGCTTGTTGGCCACATGTGTACCTTCTTTTGAAAAGTGTCTGTTCATGTCCTTTGCCCACATTTTAATGAGGTGGTTTGTTGTTTTCTCATAAATTTGTTTAAGTTCCTTATAGATGCTGGATATTAGGCCTTTGCCAGAGGCATAGGTTGCAAATATTTTCTCCCATTCTGTAGGTTGTCTATTTACTCTTTTGATAGTTTATTTTGCCATGAAGAAGCTCTTAAGTTTACTTAGATCCCAGTTTTGACGTTTTGCTTTTGTTAAGATTGCTTTTGGAGTCTTCGTCATGAAATCTTTGCCCATTCCTATGTCCAGAATGGTGTTGCCTAGGTTGTCTTCCAGGATTTTTATAGTTTGGGGCTTTACATTTAAGTATTTAATCCATCCAGGATTTTTATAGTTTGGGGCTTTACATTTAAGTGTTTAATCCATCTTGAGTTGATTTTTGTATATAGTGTAAGAAAAGGGTCCAGTTTCAACCTTCTGCATATGGCTAGCCAGTTATCCCAGCACCAGTTACTGAATAGGGAGTCCTTTCCCCAGTACCTGTTTCTGTCACCTTTATTGAAGATCAGATGATCGTAGGTGTGCAGCCTTATTTCTGGGCTCTGTAATCTGTTCCATTGGTCTATGTGTCTGTTTTTGTACCAGCACCATGTTGTTTTGATTACTATAGCCCTGTAGTATAGTTTCAAGTTGGATAATGTAATGCCTCCAGCTTTGTTGTTTGGTTGGTTGATTGGTTTTTGGTTTTGGCTTAGGATTGCCTTGGCTATTTGGGCTCACTTTTTGTTCCATATGAATTTTAAAATATCTTTTTCTAGTTCTGTGAAGAATGTCATTGGTGGTTTGATAGGAATAGCATTAAATGTGTAAATTGCTTTGGGCAGTATGGCCATTTTAATGATATTGGTTCTTCCTATCCATGAACATAGAAAGCTTTTCCATTTGTTTATGTCACCTCTGATTTCTTTGAGCAGTGTTTTGTAATTCTCCCTGTAGAGATCTTTCACCTCCCCAATTAGCTGTATTCTTAGGTAAAAAATTTAAACTTTAAAAAGAAGTTTTCTCCTCATTAACATAGTGGTGAGGAAGAAGAAAGAAGAAATGAAGAACAAAGAAGAAAGGAAGAAGAAAGAAGGAAGAAGAAGAAGGAAGGAAGGAAGGAGGGAAGGAGGGAGGGAAGGAGGAAAGGAAAAGAGAAGGAAGAGGAGAAGGAGGAGGAGGAGGAGGAAAATAATTTTCTCTGGCTTTTGAATGTAAACTGAAGAGAACAGGATGGTGTTCTCTGACAGAACCCAGACCTTTCATGCTTTGACATAAGGATTATGGCAATGAAATAAATACCCATAATCATACTGTTGTACCTTTTTACCACCTTAGAGTTTATTCATTTATTCAACAAATATTGATCAACAGCCCACTACATGAAGGCAATTTCATACCTATTATCTCTAGCCATGTGGCTTTTAGAAATTAGAGACAGGTAATGTGGGTCAGTGGCTCCTTCTCTTGTCAAGTTTACACAGTGACCACTGACTCCCCTGGGAGAAGAGGGTAGGTTCTGGTTCTGTGATGCCTGAGGGTAGAAGAAACAGAGGCAGGTCTTCCCCTCTGGGCTGCAGTGGATGTTCCTGTACTATGTCTAAAATCAGACATCTCACAACCCAAGGAGAAGTTTCCTTCTAGACTAATTCTCTCCCACAAGATAAACCCCTACTTCCCCTACTAATGGGGTACATGAGAGAATGGAGAAATGAGAAAAAATATGTCTACTCTCCCTCTTGTGGAATATTTGTGGCCTAGAGAAGTATGTAGTTTAAATTCTACCCACTCACCACTCAGTGTGTGAGGAAGAATCCACATAGCACACAGAGTCTAACATATGGAGTGTGCTCTTCCTAAGAATGTCCTGCTTGCTATAAGTCACCAGAAGTTTGGGGGAGCTATCCTGTCTCCTCTGCAAGGAGTCTGCATCACCCTTCTACTTAGGAAGCAATTCTGACTTCCTTGGTAATGTTGTCTTCCATGTGAGAGGCTTCTGAGCTATATTCCAAGGGAACAACTGAGATTGCCCTAGGATCAAGGTACATGATGTTAAGGCCGATGACATCCATCTACTCAATGGGGTCAGTTATTCTACCATGAAAAGGAGAGGGGAAGGAAGGAAGAGAGGAAAACAGCCAGGGCCAAAGTGGACACCATTAGGAGCTGTCTCTCAAGGTCTATTTAATATCACACTTGGCTATCAATCTCTTCACTATAGACTCACTGAATCACAGCCAAGACAGAGGGGGACTAGTCAGTACTAAGGTTGTTTGTCGCACTTCCCTGTCATAAAAGCTACATTTCAGACCCAAAAGATAAGCTAATATTCTGCTTCAATATCAACAGTAAAAAGCAAATAACTTTGGGCATGAGAACCAAGAAATAACAAGGGAGCTTTAATGCTTCCAGAGAGAAGCAAATATTTGCACTTATTAATATCCTGAAACCCATGTTGCCATGAATAGTTCCTTCCCCTTTTATCCCATGCCTTTTGTCTAACACAGTGATATATTGCCACCCTTTCAAAATCTTGACACAGATGACATTGAAACAAATTATGTACCTCGGCCAGATTTCTCAGTTGAAATGGAGATAGCTGATGTGTACATTTTTCCGTCTAATTAACATTCCACAGTTTGAATAGCTGTTATCATGCCCTGGGTCCCATATGAATGGATGAATAGATAAAAAGATCCATAAACAGCTTGGCTTGCACAGAATGAGATTTTTCTCCAGACAAAGAGAAAACGGAATGAATCATTGTTATCTGGATGGTGGCAGTCATCAGAGACTCGTGCAAGCACATGCTCCCCTGTGTTCAGAACACAAATGTGTTGCCTAGCACCAGCAGCCATCTCAAGAGGACTTTTGTCCACTCCACATCTCTGCATTTAGCCATATAATTTTTTCCACCCAGGTCTTTGTTTATGCTGTGTGATGATTTCAAAAATATGTCCCATATTTTTATACGCCTCCACTCGAGAGGTGCAGATTAATTCTTCTCCCCTTGTACTTAGTGATTCACTCTTAACAAATAGAATATGGCAAAAGAGATGGTGTGTAACTTCAGACTCTAGGTCAAAAAATGCATTGTGTTCTCACGCTTTCTCTCTCTCTCTCTCAATCTCTCAATTTCTCTCTCCAATCAGTCACTCTGGGTAAAATCAGTTGCCATTTCATGAAGCCATGCATACAGTCCTATAGAGAGGAACTGAGGCATCCTGGCTGCCAATAGCCATGGGAGTGAGCCATTTTGAAAGTAGATCCTTCAGCTCCAGTCAAGCTTTCAGATGAGACCATGGCCAACATCATGACTGCAACCTCATGAGAGACCTTGAGCCAGAACCACCCAGCTAAGCTGCTCCTGCATTCCTGATTCTCAGAAACTGTGTGATATAATAAATGTCTGTTGTTTTAAGCAGCTAAATTTTGGGGTGATCTACTGTGCAGCAATAGGTAACTAATACACACTCTGACTTCTTTTGACTCTGATCACTGTATTTATGGAAATAATTTATTTTTTCTCCCAGGTAGTCAAAGGCCAAGATGAACACCGCCTCCACGGCAAGGCTCCAGAGACACTGAAAAGTGAGTGTGAGGGTCTCAGGAGGCTGGTAAGGCCTTCAACAAGCTTGCCAACCCTGGCCAGGGCATGCAGTGTGAAAAGTCCTTTGGTGCTTTTAAAGCAAGCTAGACATGGAAACCTCCATAAGTGGAATAACTACAAATTAGCAGGGTGGTTAAAGGTCTCTGTTTTAAAACTAGACAGAAATGAGTTTGATTCCAGAAATCACTGTTGATTATCTGATTAACAGTGGACAAGTTAAATAATAAATCCTTCAGTTCTTCCTCTGTAAAATGGTAGATAATACTACCTACCTTAATAGGATTACATTAAATCTAAATGAGATTTTAAAATGTAAATCTAAATCTAATCTTACACTAAATCTAAATTAAATCTTGGTACAGGGCCTGACGCTTTACTCAATAAATGTTGCTGTTAATAGGGGTAGACAGGTTGCAATCACAATTTGAGAATCCCTTCCTAGCCCTGTGTAGTTCCTTCATTCCATCTCATTGTAAATTCTGGTGAGTCCTCATACTGGCAAGGCATGGCCTCCTGTGGCACGTGTGGGGGTATTTTTCCTTCTATTGTGCCCGTTCTCTGGTTTCTGTCAGCTCTGGTCCTGCCTCCTGGCTCCTGCCCTCATCCCAGCCCACTCATAGGCTCTGATCATGCTCTTCCCTTGCTGGCATCTACCTACATTCACCCTTGATCTCGCCCTGGCTGGCCCCATCTGCTCTGTGGGAGCTGAAGAGGAGCCCACCACCCTACCATGACATGTTCCTATGCATCTTCAAAAGGTTTCCTATCTGTTTTTGACTTTGGAAGAAAAGAGAACCTAGTCACCTCCTTTCATGCAGAGAACTGCCTATTCTGGGGAAAACCAGCTGAGGTAATTCATACATCCTGCTTAATTACTTCACAACCAGACTCCCAGCTAAGTTACCCTAGCAACACCTAGCAACTGGCCACTGTCACCAGCTGCTTCTGTAAGAGAGTTCCTCTAACTGTTTTATAAACAGTTTTTATTTGGTGGCTTTGATGCAGAAAAGAGTAAGTTAAATAGGACTCTGAACAATATGTAACTGGTTTCATGCCATCCTTCTGCTTGGCTTTGCCTCCGTTTTCCTGTGTAGGCCTAGTGGCATTTCTCCAGGGCTGGGGCAGTAATGGGTACTGTTTCAGAGCACATCTTTGTAGGCAGATAGACAATCTAGCTGTGTGACACTGAGAATATTATTTAACCTTGACATGCCTCAGTTTCTTTATCTATAAAATGGGGGTGATAATATCCCCTTTACAGGGTTGGCATGAGGAAGAATTAATATATTGCACGGTGCCTGGCACAAAGGCCATATTCTGTGGTGGCTGCTAGAATTATGAATGATCTAAAAACAGAAAACAACAGCCATCTTTCCAAATGACACTACAGCAGAGCCAGCCAGAGCGGTCATTCACGTGATTGTGAAATGTGGAGAGTCTGCCTCTGGGATTATACAAATTACACCCCTCACCCTCCTTCCTGGTGCCCTGAGCTGCCCCCACTCTTGTGTTCTATTCCCATTCTCACTACAATGTAAGAAGCTCCATAAGGACAAGAATTTTTGTCTATTTTCTTCACTACTGTACCCCGACACCTAGAACAGAGCTTGACACATAACAGGTGTTCAATAAGCATTTGTTGGATGAACGGCTGTTTGCAGCATATTGTCTTATGCATAAGGTTCCCTTGGGAATTTCAAGTGCTGGGATATGGGAATCCCTGGATCCCTAGCCTTATGCATCTACTAACACACCACCCAGCTGCCATGTTGTGTCTTTGCTAAAGCCAAGACTAACCAAAACCCCAAATGTAATATCTCAGACCATCCTATGTGGCCATTTCATTGACAATTTATGATTACAAGGCGTAAACTAAAATGAAATCTAAATCCTCAAGACCTGGTGTGAACTAGAAGGCAGAAGTGGAAGGAGGCATTCTCAGGACTGCCATTCTCAGTTTGTTTCTCTCTCAGACCTGGTAAATCTGTCCTAACCAGGAAGTCTAACAGGAGAGGGAGAAGAAATGTCCAAACCAAGAGGAGAGAATTTGTTTGAGGGGTGAAGAGGATGCAATTTCACATCAGGGGTGTGAAATCTAGGGCCAGAAGCAGAGCCTGCCAGCACCTGGAGTCAAGAAACCAGAATTTTAAGGAAGGCTAGAGAATCAAAGTTGTATGTTTAGAGCAAACAGGGAAGAAAGCCAGACAACAGTGCAGATAACAATGTATTCATTGCCAAGGTGATCTGGAAAGTGTGAGGCTACCTCCTACATGTTACAAAGCCCAGGCTCTGCCTCCCAAACCTAGGCCTTCTGTTATAAATCAGAAGAGTTCTATGAATGTAGAGGGAGCTAATGCCCACACCAGGGCCAACCTCTTGTGATATAGCTCACGACCTTCCAAACTTTCACTGTGGAAGCAGAGTCGAAAGGACCCCAGGGTGCTACATTAATCCCTAGGGCCGTCAGTGTCTCTGTAACACCTGAGGCTGACCTCCCCAACTTGTGCTAAGAATCACTACATAGCGGGAGAGCTTGCTCTGTTGTTCCCAGTGCCTGCTTCCCTCGAATGTGGTCTGGAAACCAGTCTCTCCCTGCTGAGGCAAAATGAAGACCCAGCCACTAGAGTTATAGCAGAGGTGGATGAGGCTGAGCCGAGTATGAAAGGCTCAGCAGCTAATGGTATCCTGGCTTTTCAGGCCCATCCTAATTTATGAAATTGTGGAACTGAGATTCAGAAGGAGATATGACTTCCATATCACACATCAAATCCATGGGCAAGCTGGGACTGGAACCCAGGACCCTTCACTCTTGGTCCTAGGCTTTCTTTCTACTGCTTCTGGACCCCACCCCCACTAATTGTTTGGACCAGCACCAAACAATGAACCCTTTGCTCTGAGTAACCAGGAATGTATTTGATACCCTTATCCTCTCATCTCCAGTCCCCCCAGGGAAACTAGTACAGTGGGTAAATCTTGAGATTAAACGTCCAAAGGGCAGATCTAGTACCCAGCACCATCACTCACTACCTGTATGATATAGGTAACTCACTTAACCTCTCTGACCTGTAGTAGGGATACCTGTAAAGTAGGAACAACACTAATGGCCATACCTCATGAAATTGCTTGAAGGACTCGATAGAAAATGTGTGAAAACACTCTGTATACTCAAAAGTGATATACATGCAATTGTTATTTTCTTCCCCATGGTTTTCTGTATTTTCCAAATGTTCTACTATATTGATTTCAAAAGAGAGAAAGAACAAATTACACTTAATTTTTCAAAAGGAAAAACATTTAAGGAAACAGTCCTTTTACCTATCAAATTGGCAGAGCTTTTATTTCTTACTCTGACATTAAAGAGCGCAGTGAGATGAGCATTCTCATGCACAGCTAGTGGCAGGAAAAATTGGAACTAACTTTCTGGAAAATTACTTGGCAACAGGCATCAAGTTATTTTTAAATGTTTATGCTTCCAGTAATTCTCAGAAGTATGTAAAGAAAATTGTTATTGATGCAGTTCAACATAATTAATAAGGCACTTATGGAAGAATTTTTTCTTAAATATACCTAAAAACTAGAAGCAACATAAATGTCCCCAAGTGAGAAATTGAATAACTTATAGCACATCTTACAATGAAATATCATAAAACCTCTAAAAGTTAACTGTTCAAAGAATATTTAATGGAGTAAATATTCATAATATAATGTAATAGAATATAAAACAGTATTTTTTAAAATATAGAGAAATGCACATAGAAAGAAAAATTCATAAAAACATTAAATTAATAGTGTTGCCTTTGGATGATGAGATTATGGGGTTTTCTCTCTTCTTTATAATTTTTTTGCATTTTAAAATTAATAACAATGAGCTTGTGTTCTTTTACAACCTGAATATGCTATTAAAAATAACTAGGTAAATACTTCAAGGTGTATGACTTTTGCATTCCATTTTGTTGCCTATAGTAGCATTATTTTTTCTTTATTGAAGTATAATTGACAGATAAAATTGGATATATTAATGATATACAACCTGATGTTTTGATTTACGTATACATTATGAAATGATTACCACAATCAAGCTAATTAACATAGTCATCACCTCACATAGTTATCGTTTTGTATGTGTGGTAAGAACATTTAAGATCTATTCACTTAGCAATTTCTGAGTATACAATATATCATTAACTATAGACACCATGCCATCTAATAGATTTCCAGAACCTATTCACCCTGTATAACTAAGACTCTGTGGCCAGGCGCAGTGGCTCACACCTGTAATCCCAGCACTTTGGGAGGCCGAGGTGGGCAGATCACGAGGTCAAGAGATCGAGACCATCCTGGCCAACATGGTGAAACCCCACCTCTACTAAAAATATAAAAATTAGCCGGGCATGGTGGCGGGCATGGTGGCAGCAGACTCGCTTGAACCCGGGAGGCAGAGGTTGCAGTGAGCCGAGATAGCACCACTACACTCCAGCCTGGCAACAGAGCGAGACTCTGTCTCAAAAAAAAAAAAAAAAAAAAAAAAAGACCTTGTAACTTTTGGCCAATTTGTCCCCATTCCCTCACCACTCCCCACCCCCATTCCCTGGCAACCACCATTCTACTCTGCTTTTACAAGTTCAACTTTTTCAGATTCCACACATAAGTGAGATCATGTAATATTTGTCTTTCTGTGCCTGGCTTATTTCCCTTAACATTATGTTCTCCAGATTCATCCATGTTGTTGCAAATGAAAGAATTTCCTTCTTTTTTAAGGCTGAATAATATTCCATTGTGTGTGTGCATGTGTGTTTGTGTGTGTATACAGTCATGCACTGCATAATGACATTTCAGTCAATGATGGACTGCATGTATTATGCTGGTGTCATAAGATTATAATGAAGCTGAAAAATCCCTATTGTCTTGTTACACTGTAGCCCTCATAATGGTGTAGTGCAGTGCATTACTCATTACTCACATGTTTGTGGTGATGCTATAAAGAAACCTACTACGGCTAGTGGTATAAAAGCATAGCACATACAATTATGTACAGTAATACTTGATAATGACAATAAACAACTATATTACTGGTTTATGTATTTACTATACTATTCTTTTTTTTTTTTTTTTGAGATGGAGTTTCGCTTCTGCCACCCAGGCTAGAGTGCAATGGTGCCATCTCCGCTCACTGCAACCTCCACCTCCTGGGTTCAAGCGATTCTCCAGCCTCAGCCTCCTGAGTAGCTGGGATTACAGGCGTGCCACCACCACACCCGGCTAACTTTTGTATTTTTATTAGAGACAGAGTTTCACCATGTTGGCCAGGCAGCTCTGGAACTCCTGACCTCAGGTGATCCTCCCGTCTCGGCCTCCCAAAGTTCTGGGATTATAGCCATGAGCCACCGCGCCGGGCCTATACTATACTTCTTAACATTATTTTAGAGTGTACTCCTTCTACTTATTAAAAGAAAAAAAAGTTAACTTCAAAACAGCCTCAGGCAAGTTTTTCAGGAGGTGTTCCAGAAGAAGGTGTTATCACAGAAGATGACACTTCTATGTGTGTTATTGTCACTAAAGACTCTCCAGTGAGAGAAGATGTGAAGTTGGAAGACAGTAATATTGATGACCCTGACCCTGTGCAGGCTAATGTGTGTGTTTATGTCTTCATTTTTAACAAAAACTTTAAAAGTAAAAAGAGAAAATAAAAAATTTAGAAATAGAAAAAAAGCTTATAGAAGAAAATAAAGAAAATATTTTCATACAGCTGTACAATGTGTTTGTGGTTTAAGCTAAGTTTTACAAGAGGCAATAAGTTTAAAAATACTGAAAAGTATATAAAGTTAAAACATTACAATAAGCTAAGGTTAACTTATTATTGAGGAAAGAAAAAGTCTTTTTATAAATTTGGTGTAGGCCAAGTGTCCAGTGTTTATAAAGTCTACAGTAGTGTACGGAAATGTTCTAGGCCCTCACATTCACTCACCACTCACTCACAAACTCTCCCAGAGCAACTTTCAGTCGTGCAAGCTCAGTTATGGTAACTGCCCTATAAAGGTATACCATTTTCATCTTTTATACCATATTTTTATTGTACTTTTTCTATGTTTAGATACACAAATATGTACCATTGTGTTACAATTGTCTGCAGTATCCAGTATAGTCACATGCTACAGGTTTGTAGCCTAGAAGCAATAGGCTATACGGTATAGCCTGGATGTGTAGCTAGCTATACCTTCTAGGTTTATGTAAATATACTCTGTGATGTCCACACAAGAAGATCACCTAAAAACACATTTCCCAGAATATGTCTCCATCATTAAGTGACACATGACTGTATAACATTTTCTTTATTTATTCATCTGTTGATGGACACTTAGTTTGATTCTGTATTTTGGCTATTGTGAATAATCCTGCAATGAATATGGGAATGTGGCTATCCCTTTTACATACTGACTTCATTTCCTTTGGATACATATCCAGAAGTGAGATTGCTGGATCATATGATAGTTGTGTTTATAATTTTTTTGGGGAAACTCCATACTGTTTTCATAATGGCTTTACCAATTTACGTTCCCACCAACAGTGTACAAAAGTTCCCTTTTCTCGGCTGGGTGTGGTGGCTCACACCTGTAATCCCAGCACTTTGGGAGGCCGAGGTGGGTGGACTGTCTGAGGTCAGGAGTTCAAGACCAGTCTGGCCAACATGGTGAAAACTTGTCTCTACTAAAAATACAAAAAAAATAGCCAGGCGTAGTGGTGTGCACCTGTAATCCCAGCTACTCAGGAGGCTGAGGCAGGGGAATTGCTTGAACAAGGGAGGTGGAGGTTGCAGTGAGCCAAGATTGTGCCACTGCACTACGGCCTGGGCAACAAAGCAAGACACCATCTCAAAAAAAAAAAAAAATTTCCCTTTCCTCCATGTTCCCACCAACACTTGTTATCTTTTGTCTTTTTAGTTTTAGGCTTCTAACAGGCGCAAGGTGATAATCTCATTGTGATTTTACGTATCTCTAATGATTAGTGATGCTGAGTATTTTGTTATGTTGGCCATTTGCATGTCTTCTTTTAATAAATGTCTATTCAGTTCCTTTGCATATTTTTCTCCTGCATGATTGCCCTGGCCAGAACTTCCAACGCTATGTTGAATAGGAGTGGTGAGAGAGAGCATCCTTGTCTTGTGCCGGTTTTCAAAGGGAATGCTTCCAGTTTTTGCCCATTCAGTATGATATTGGCTGTGGGTTTGTCATAAATAGCTCTTATTATTTTGAGATACATTCCATCAATACCTAGTTTTTTGAGGGTTTTTAGCATGAAGGGCTGTTGAATTTTGCTGAAGTCCTTTTCTGCGTCTATTGAGATAATCATGTGGTTTTTGTCATTGGTTCTGTTTCTATGATGGATTACGTTGATTGATTTGCATATTTTGAACCAGCCTTGCATCCCAGGGATGAAGCCAACTTGATCATGGTGGATAAGCTTTTTGATGTGCTGCTGGATTCAGTTTGGCAGTATTTTATTGAGGATTTTCTCATTGATGTTCATCAGGGATATTGGTCTAAAATTATCTTTTTTTGTTGTGTCTCTGCCAGGCTTTGGTATCAGGACAATGCTGGCCTCATAAAATGAGTAAGGGAGGATTCCCTCTTTTTCTATTGATTGGAATACTTTCAGAAGGAATGGTACCAGCTCCTCTTTGTACCTCTGGTAGAATTCAGCTGTGAATCCATCTGGTCCTGGATTTTTTTGGTTGATAGCCTATTATTACCTCAATTTCAGAGCCTGTTATTGGTCTATTCAGAGATTCAACTTCTTCCTGGTTTAGTCTTGGGAGGGTGTATGTGTCCAGGAATTTATCCATTTCTTCTAGATTTTCTAGTTTATTTGCATACAGATATTTACAGTATTCTCTGATGGTAGTTTGTATTTCTGTGGGATCAGTGGTATATCCCCTTTATCATTTTTTACAGCATCTATTTGATTCTTCTTTTCTTCTTTATTAGTCTTGTTAGTGGTCTATCAATTTTGTTGATCTTTTCAAAAAACCAGCTCCTGGATGCATTGATTTTTTTGAAGGGTTTTTTATGTCTCTATCGCCTTCAATTCTGCTCTCATCTTAGTTACTTCTTGTCTTCTGCTAGCTTTTGAATGTGTTTACTCTTGCTTCTCTAGTTCTTTCAATTGTGATGTTAGGGTGTCAATTTTAGATCTTTCCTGCTTTCTGTTGTGAGCATTTAGTGCTATAAATTTCCTTCTACACACTGCTTTAAATGTGTCCCAGAGATTCTGATATGTTGTGTCTTTGTTCTCATTGGTTTCAAAGAATATTTTTATTTCTGCCTTCATTTCATTATTTATCCAGTAGTCTGAGCAGGTTGTTCAGTTTCCATGTAGTTGTATGGTTTTGAGTGAGTTTCTTAATCCTGAGTCCTAATTTGATTGCACTGTGGTCTGAGAGACAGTTAGTTGTGATTTCTGTTCTTTTACATTTGCTGAGGAGTGCTTTACTTCCAATTATGTGGTCAATTTTAGAATAAGTGTGATGTGGTGCTGAGAAGAATGTATATTCTGTTGATTTGGAGTGGAAAGTTCTGTAGATGCCTATTAAGTCTCCTTGGTGCAGAGCTGAGTTCAAGTCCTGAATATCTTTGTGAAGCTTCTATCTCATTGATCTGTCTAATATTGACAGTGGGGTGTTAAAATCTCCCATTATTATTGTACGGGAGTCTAAGTCTCTTTGTAGGTCTCTAAGGACTTGCTTTATGAATCTGGGTGCTCCTGTATTGGGTGCATATATATCAGGATAGTTAGCTCTTCTTGTTGAATTGATCCCTTTACCATTATGTAATGGCCTTCTTTGTCTCATTTGATCTTTGTTGGTTTAAAGTCTGTTTTATCAGAGACTAGGATTGCAACCCCTGTTTTTTTGTTTTGTGTGTGTGTTTTTTTGTGTTTTTTTGTTTTGTTTTTTTGCCTTCCATTTACTTGGTAGATCTTCCTCCATCCCTTTATTTTGAGCCTATGTGTGTCTCTGCACGTGAGATGGGTCTCCTGAATACAGCACACTGATAGGTCTTGACTATCCAATTTGCCAGTCTGTGTCTTTTAACTGGGGCATTTAGCCCATTTACATTTAAGGTTAATATTGTTGTGTGTGAATTTGATCCTGTCATTATGATGTTAGCTGATTATTTTGCCCATTTCTTCATAACATCAATGGTCTTCACAATTTGGCATGTTTTTGCAGTGGCTGGTACCAGTTGTTCCTTTCCATGTTTAGTGCTTCCTTTAGGAGCTCTTGTATGGCAGGCCTGGTGGTGACAAAATCTCTCAGCATTTGCTTGTCTGTAAAGGATTTTATTTCTCCTTCACTTATGAAGCTTAGTTTGGCTGGATATATAATTCTGGGTTGAAAATTCTTCTCTTAAAAGAATGTTGAATATTGGCCCCCACTCTCTTCTGGCTTGTAAGGTTTCTGCCGAGAAATATGCTGTTAGTCTGATGGGCTTCCCTTTGTGGGTAACCAGACCTTTCTCTCTGGCTGCCCTTAATGTTTTTTTTCCTTCATTTCAACCTTGGTGAATCTGACAATTATGTGTCTTGGGGTTGCTCTTCTCGAGGAGTATCTTTGTGGTGTTCTCTGTATTTCTTGAATTTGAATGTTGGCCTGCCTTGCTAGGTTGGGGAAGTTCTCCTGGGTAATATCCTGAAGAGTGTTTTCCAACTTGGTTCCATTCTCCCCATCACTTTCAGGTACACCAATCAATCATAGATTTGATCTTTTCACATAGTCCCATATTTCTTGGAGGATTTGTTCATTTCTTTTTACTCTTTTTTCTCTAAACTTGTCCTCTCACTTTATTTCATTAATTTGATCTTCAATCACTGATTTCCTTTCTTCCACTTGATCGAATCGGCTATTGAAGCTTGTGCATGCATCATCAAGTTCTCGTGCCATGGTTTTCAGCTCCATCAGGCCATTTAAGATCTTCTCTACACTGTTTATTCTAGTTAGCCATTTGTCTAACTTTTTTCAAGGTTTTTAGCTTCCTCGCGATAGGTTAGAACATGCTCCTTTGGCTCGGAGAAGTTTGTTATTACCGACCTTCTGAAGCCTACTTCTGTCAGCTCATCAAAGTCATTCTCCATCCAGCTTTGTTCCGTTGCTGGCAAGGAGCTGCAATCCTTTGGAGGAGAAAAGGCGCTCTGGTTTTTAGAATTTTCAGCTTTTCTGCTCTGGTTTCTCCCCATCTTTGTGGTTTTATCTACCTTTGGTCTTTGATGTTGGTGATCTACAGATGGGATTTTGGTGTGGATGTCCTTTTCGTTGATGTTGATGCTATTCCTTTCCGTTTCATAGTTTTCTTTCTAGCAGTCAGGTCACTCAGTTGCAGGTCTGTTGTAGTTTGCTGGAGGTCCACTCCAGACCCTGTTTGCTGGTATCACCAGTGGAGGCTGCAGAACAGCAAATATTGCAGAAGAGCAAATATTGCTGCCTAATCCTTCCTCTGGAAGCTTCGTCCTAGTGGGGCACCTGCCTGTATGAGGTGTCTGTTGGCCCCTACTGGGAGGTGTCTCCCAGTTAGGCTACACAGGGGTCAGGGACCCACTTGAGGAGGCAGTCTGTCCATTCTCAGAGCTACAACGCCATGCTGGGAGAACCACTGCTCTCTTTAGAGCTGTCAGACAGGGACGTTTCTCCTTTGCATATTTTTAAATTGAGTTGTTTCCTTGCTATTGAGCTGTCTGAATCCCTTATATATTATGAATAGTAACCCTTTTTCAGATGTATGGTTTGCAAATATATACTCCCATCCCATAGAAGCATATATTTGCAAACCATACATCTCAAAGAGTTAATAGGAAAAGAAAGGAAGGACGTGGGCTATATCACAAAGGAAACAGTCACGTGCAGAAGCTTTTTAGTTTGATGCAATCCTGTTTGTCTATTTTTGCTTTTATTGTCTGTACTTTCCAGGTCATATAAAAAAAATCATTGCACAGAATAATATCATAAAGCATTTTCCTCACATTTTCTTCTAGCTTTGTTTTGTTTTACAGTTTCTGGTCTAACAATTAAGTCTGTAATCCATGTTGAGTTGTTTTTTGTACACGGTATGAAATAAAGGTCCAACAAGGGTATATGGTATGAAAGAGGGTCCCCATTCTTCTCCATTGGAACATTCAGTCAGTTTTCCCAACACCATTTATTGAAGAGCCTGTCCTTTCCCCCTTTTGTGTTTTTGGCACCTTTTGTCAAAGATCAATTGACTGTAAGTAAATGTATGGATTGATTTCTGGGCTCTATTCTGTTCCATTGACTTATATGTCTGAGATTTTTTTTCTTTTTTCTTTTTTTGAAACAGGGTCTCATTCTGTTACCCAGCCTAGAGTGCCATGGTGAAATCACAGCTCATTGCAGCCTCAACCTCCCCAGGCTCAGATGATCCTCCCATCTCGGCCTCCCAGGTATCTGGGACTACAGGGGTATACCATCACATCTGGCTAATTTTTGGGTTTCTTGTAGAGACAGAGTTTCACCATGTTGCCCAGGCTGGTCTCAAACTCCTGGGCTCAAGCAGTCCACCCACCTCAGCCTTCTAAAGTGCTGAGATTACAGGCATAAGCCACCATGCCCAGCCTATGTTTGTTTATATGCCAATACTATGCCATTTTGATTACTATAGCTTTATAGTCAATTTTGAAATCAGGTAGTGTAATGCCTCTACTTTGTTCTTTTTTGCTCAAGATTTCTTTAGCTATGGGTCATTTGTCATTCCATACAAGTTTGGGGATTTTTTTTCTATTTCTGTGAAAAATGACATTAGATTCTTTTTAATTATTTTTTTGAGATGGAGTTTTGCTCTTATTGCCCAGGCTGGAGTGCAATGGTGTAATCTCAGCTCACTGCAACCTCTGCCTCCCCGGTTCAAGTGATTCTCCTGCCTCAGCCTCCCGAGTAGCTGGGAGGACAGGTGCCCGCCACCATGCCCAGCTAATTTTTTGTATTTTTAGCAGAGACAGGGTTTTGCCATGTTGGTCAGGCTGGTCTCAAACTCCTAGCCTCAGGTGATCTGCCCACCTTGGCCTCCCAAAGTGCTGGGATTACAGGCATGAGCCACTGTGCCTGGCCAACATTAGATTTTTGACAGGGAGTGCATTGAATCTAGAGATAACTTTGGATAGTATGGACATTTTAACAGTATTAATTATTCCAATCTATAAATATGGGATATCTTTCCATTTATTTGTGTCTTCAAATTATCTTTTTTTTCATGCTTAATTGCTCTGGCTAGCACTTTCAGAACTATGTTGAATAGAAATGGTGAGAGTGAGCATCCTTTTCTTATTTCTGATCTTAGAGGAAAAGCTTTTAGCTTTTTACTGTTAAATGTGATGATAACTGTGGGCTTGTCATATATGGCATTTATTATATTAAGGTATATTCTTCTTACACCTAATTTGTTGAGAATTTTTATCATAAATAGATGCTGAATTTGTCAGATGCTTTTTCTGCCTCTATTGAGATGACCATATGATTTTGCATTCTGTTAATATGGTATATCACATTTATTAATTTGCATGTGTTGATTTATTCTTGCATCTGAGGGAAAACTTCCATTCAATCATTGTATATCACCCTTTGACTATGAGGTTGAGTTCAATTTGCTAGTATTTTGTTGAGAACTTTTGTATTTATGTTCACAAGGGATTTTCTTGTGTCATCCTTGTCTGGCTTTAGCATTGGGTAATGCTTACCTCATGGAATAAGTTTGGAAGTTCCTTCTTCAACTTTTTGGAAAAATTTGAGAAGTATTGGCAATGACTCTTCTTTACACATTTGGCAGAATTCACCAGTGAAGCCATCTGGTCCTGGGCTTTTCCTTATTAGAAGATTTTTGATTAGTAATTCAATCTCCTTGCTCATTACTGGTCTATTCAGATTTTCTGTCTCTTCATGGTTCAGCCATGGTAGGTTGTATAATATATGTCCAGGAATTTATCTGTTTCTTCTAGGTTATCCAATTTGTTGCCATATAATTGTTCATAGTTTTTTATGATTTTTTGTATTTCTGTGGTATTGTAATGTCTCCTCTTTCATTCATAATTTTATTTATTTGAGTCTTCTGTCTTTTTTTCTTAGTCTGGCTAATGGTTTGTCAATTTTATCTTTTAAAAAAACAACTCTCAGTTTCATTGATCTTTTCTATTGTTTTTCTAATCTCTACTTCATTTATTTCTGTTCTAATCTTTATTATTTCCTTCCTTTGGTTACTTTGGGCTGTTTATTCTTTTTCTAGTTCCTTGGGGTGTAAAGTTAGGTTATTTGAGATTTCTTTTTTCTTAATGTAGTTATTTATCACTGTAAACTTCCTTCTTCAAACTGATTTTGCTGCATCTCATAAGTTTTAATATACTTTGTTGTCATTTTTTGTTTGTCTCAAAATATTTCTGATTTCTTCTTTCACCCATTGGTTTTTCAGGAGTATGTTGCTTAATTTCCACATATTTGCAAGTTTTCCAATTTTCTACTATTATTGATTTCTAGGTTCATACTAGTGTGGTCAGAAATATTCATATAATTTCAGTCTTCATAAATGTGTTAAGACTCATTTTGTAGCCCGATATATAATCTATTCCAAAGAATATTTTGTATGCACTTAAGAAGAATATGTATTCTGCTCCTTTGGGATGGAATGTTCTATACATGTTCTTAGGTCCATTTGGTCTATAGTGTTGTTCAAGTCCACGTTTCCTTACTGATTAACTGTCTGGATTATCCATCCATTGTTAAAATTGGAGTATTTAAGTCCCCTACTATTATTGCCTTACCGCCTATTTCTCTCTTCAGTTCTGGTAATATTTGCTTTATATACTTAGGTACTCCAATGATGGGTGCATATATGTTTACAATTATTATATTCTGTTGATGAATTGGCCCCTTCTCATTGTATGATCACTTTCTTTATCTCTTGTGACAATTTCTGACTTAAAGTCTGTCTTGTCTGATATAAGTATAGTGACTCCTGCCCTCTTTTAGTTACTATTTGCATGCTATATCTTTTTCTATCCCTTCACTTACAGCATATGTGTGTCCTTAAATCTTAAGTGAATCCATTTTAAGTAGCACAGAGTTGGATTTTTTTAATCCATTCAATCACTCCATATCTTTTGATTGGGGAATTTAGGCCATTTATATCTGAGTAATTATTGATAAGTAAGGACTTATTATTGACATTTTGTTAATTGTTTTCTGTTTTATAATTTTTTCTCTCTTATCATCTTTTGTGATTTGATTTTTTAGGGTAGTAGTATGCTTTGATTCCTTTATCTTTTGTGTCTCTACTTCAGGCTTTTTCTTTAGGATTATTACGAAGCTTGTATAAAACATCTTATAGCAGTCTATTTTAACAACTTAATTTTGATTGCATATAAAAATTCTATACTTTTCCCCCATACACATATTATATGTTATTGATGTCATAAATAACATCCTTTATATTGAGTATTCACTAATTATTGCAGCTATAGTTATTTTAATGCTTTTTTTGTTTAACTTTTATCCTAGAGTTCAAAGTGATTTATGCATCACCATTAAAGTATTAGAGTATTCTAAATTTGACTCTCTATTTACCTTTACCAATGAGTTTTATACCTTCATATATTTTTTAATTGCCAGTTAGCATTCTTTCATTTCAACTTGAAGAATTTTCCTCAGTATTTCTTGTAAGGCTATCTAGTGGTGATGAACTCCCTCAGTTTTGTTTGTCTGGGAAAGTCTTTATCCCTACTTCATTTCTGAAGGATAGCTTTGCTAGGTATAGTTTTCTTGCAGACCTATTTATGCTCAACTCAACCTATTTGGAGTTATTTGGGCTTCACAAATCTGGATGTTAATTTCCCTCTCCAGATTTGAGAGGTTCTCTATCATTATTTCTTTAATAAGTTTTCTCCTCCTTTCTCTTTCTCTGCTCCTTCCTGGATTTCCATAACATATCTGTTGGTTTGTTCAGTGGTGTCCCATAAGTTCTGTAGGCCTTCCTCATTATTTTTCATTCTTTTTTCTTTTTATTTTTCTGACTGGATAATTTCAAATGATCTTTGAGTTTACTAACTCTTTCTTTTGCCTGATTGAGTTTGTTATTGAAGATCTCTATTGAATTTTTTAGTTCAGATATTGTATTCTGCATAACCAGAATTTCAGTTTGGTTTTTACTAATGGTATATTTTTATTTGTTGAACTTCTAATTTTATTCATGTATCATTTAACTGATTTTGTTTAATTATCTGTCTATTTTCTCTGGTAGTTCACTGAGCTTCTTTAAAATGATTGTTTGAAACAATTTGTCTGGTGATTTATATACCTCCATTTTTTGAGGTCAGCCACTGGAGCTTTATTTTGCTCCTTCAGTGGTATTATAGTCCCTTGATTCTTTATGTTTCTTCAAACTTTGCATTGTTGTCTTCACATTTGAAGATGCAATCACTTCCTCCAGTCTTTGTTGACTGGCTTTAGGAGTGAAAGACCTACACCATTGAGCCTGGCTAGAGACTTTGGGTGTCTCTCAGGCCTGTTCTATTGATGTATCTACTCCACTCATCTTGATCCTTCTTAGGGGAGAAGTCTTAAGATTGTGTGACTTCTCTTGATCTCAAAAAGCCATGCTTGTTGCTAAGAGTATTCTGTTTATTTTCCCTAGGACTGTGCCCTGAGGTGTTCAAGATTGTGTGCTTTTTCCCGAACTATCAGAGAAAAGTCAGCTGCTAATATCTGCACCTGCTATAGAGATCCATGTGTTGTCTGTGGGAGCTTGTGTGTGTTACACACAGGAACATGTAGGGCACTGTCCACAGGGTGGAAGGGCAGGGTGTTGGGATCATGTGTCTACTTGTTGGGAGTTCCACAAGTGAGTTGTCCTATGGGGCTCATGGCAGGCCTCTTGGTACCATTTGTAAGCCTACTGATAATCACATGCCAGCGCTGTACACTCCCACCTTTTCTCCCTCCTCCTAGCTGCTCCCAGACAACTCAGCCATGCCAATCCCCTTGGCATTCTGTCCTTATTCATTGAGATGAGATAGAAATGAGCCTCCTGGGCAGTGTCCCAAAAGACTGTAGAAGTTGAGTGCTCACTTACCCCGTGGGAGAAGTTATGGGCCTCTCTCAGCACAGGGGGCCTCTCTCAGCCCTGAGCTTTTGGGAGACAGGGTGAGGTGGGTAAAGTGAAACTACTTTTTTAACCTCTTCAATATACCAGCTCTTGAATTTTTTGTTCCACCAGAGTGTTGCAACCTCTCAGCTGGACTCTGAGGCTCCCACAAAAGTATTCTTGTCTATGAGTGGTTGCCAAAACTGGTGTTTCTATAGGGGTATAAGGGATAGAACTTTATATTTTGCCATCTTCCTGACACCATCCTAAATTTTTGTATATTTAATTGGTTTTAGTGCTTACTACTTCCTCTTTCCAATCCCAAATTCCCCATCTTAGGCTCTTGTTTTGACTTATTTTCATATCATGCGGATAAATGTTTTGAGTCATTTTTACAGAAAGGATACTAGAGTGGTAACTTTTCTTAGCTTTTGGAGATCAGAAAATGAAACTGTTGCTGCCCTACATGATGACAAAATGGCTGGGGAAAATGTCTTTATCACATTCTTTTTCTCTTAAATTTCTGTAGACCTTCTATTGCTGACTTCTAGAATTTATTGGCTCAGAGAAGAAATCTAATGTTAGTCAGATTTTAATTCCTCTAAAAGGATCCTTCATTTTTTGGCTTGATTGTAGGACTCCTAAACCTTTGAAATTAAATTATGCTACAACTATTATTGATTTTGGAACCCAAAAGTCACAAGTTGGAGCAACAACCAAAGCCTAGCTCACAACAGTAAGCTTTGCAAAGGGTTTCAGAGACCACAAGCCTTTCTCCATTAGACAATCATTCACATTTCATTCTGAGTTTAGACCTACCTCTTTTCACCAAAACAATCTCCATCCTATCCTTCCATATATTCTCCGCCCTTCCTCATCTCCAGCTAACAGCAAAATCAAGGTACAAAAACTATGTGTCTTTCACACTTTCTCCACTATCACACATTTGTACAATCATACACCAGAATGCATAGTTTGGTAATTTGGGCATTATTTTGCACACACACACAAATATGGTTTCACTGTATACATTTCTCTACATTATGCTTTTCTTACTGAACTAAAAATCTCTCTAGGTCAATTAGTGTATTGGTCCATGCTCATGCTGCAATAAAGAACTACCTGATACTGGGTAATTTATAAAGAAAAGAGGTTTAATTGGCGCACAGTTCCACTGGCTTAACAGGAAGCATGACTGGGAGGCCTTAGGAAACTTACAATCATGGTGGAAGGCAAAGGGGAAGCAGGCATCTCTTCACAATGGTGGAGCAGGAGAGAGAGAGGGAAGGGGGAAGTGCCACACACTTTTAAACCATCAGATCTCATGAGAATTCACTCACTATCATGAGAACAGCAAGGAAGAAATTTGTCCCCATGATCCAATCACCTCCCACCAGGCCCCTCCTCCAATTTGACATGAGATTTGGTTGAGGACAAAAACACAAACCATATCATTCCACCTTCCACCCCTTGCCCCTCCCAAATCTCATGTCCTTCTCACATTACAAAATACAATTATCCTTTCTCAACAGTCCTCCAGTCTTAATTCATTTCAGCATTAACTCAAAAGTGCACAGTCCAAAGTTTCATCTGAGACAAGGTAAGTCCCTTCTGCCTATGAGCCTGTAAAATCAAAAACAAGTTCACTCCTTCCAAGATACAATGGGAGCATGGGCATTGGGAAAATGCTCGCATTCCAAATGGGAAAAAATGGTTAAAACAAAGAGGTTACAGGCCCCATGCAAGTCTTAAACCCAGCAGGGTAGTCATTAAATCTTAAAGTTCCAAAATTATCTCCTTTGACTCCATGTCTCATATCCAGGCCACAGTGATGCAAGGGGTAGGTTCCCAAGGAGTTGGGGAGCTTGGCCCCTGTGGCTTTGCAGGGTGCACCCTATAACTGCTTTAATGGGCTGGTCTTAAGTGCCTGTGGCTTTTCCAGGTGCACAATGCAAACTGTCAGTGGATCTACCACTCTGGGGCCTGATGGACAGCAACCCTCTTCTCACAGCTTCATTAGGCAGTGCCCTAGAGGGGAATCCGGATGTGGGCTCCAACCTCACATTTCCCCTCTGCACTGCCCTAGTAGAGATTCTCCATGAGGGCTCTGGCCCTGCAGCAGACTACTGCCTGGACTTCCAGGCATTTCAATACAGCCTCTGAAATCTAGGCAGAGGTTCTCAAACCTCAACTCTTGCCTTCTGTGTACTGGCAGGCCCAATACCATGTAGAAGGTTTGGGGCTTGCGCTGTGCACCTGAAAAAGCAATGGCCTGAGCTGTACCTTAGCCATAGCTGAAGCAAGAATGGCTGGGATGCAGAGTGCCATGTCCAGAGGCTGCACAGAACAGTGGAGCCCTGGGCCCACCCCAGGAAACCATTTTTCCCTCCTAGGTCTCCAGGCCTGTGATAGGAGGGGCTGCCACAAAGGTGTCTGAAATGCCCTGGAGACATTTTCCCCATTGTCTTGGCTATTAACATTCAGTTCCTCCTTAACTTACGTGAATTTCTGCAGCTGGCTTGGGCCTGAATTTCTCCCCAGAAAATGGGTTTTTCTTTTCTACCACATGGCAGAGCTACAGATTTTCCAGACTTTTATAGTCTGCTTCCCTTTTAAATATAAGTTACAGTTTCTTTTTTACATAGTATTTAGATATCCTCTCGGAAATTGCCTATTTATATCCTTTGCCTATTTTCCAACTGAGATGTCTTTATCAGTTTGTAGAGGTAGTTAAATGTTTTAAACATAAAATCCTTCACCTATTTTTTTTAGACAGGATCTTGCACTGAGGCCCAGGCTGGAGTGTAGTAGTGTGACCATAGTTTACTGCGGCCTCAAACTCCTGGGCTCAAGAGATCCTCCTGCCTCACTCTCCTGAGTAGCTAGGACTACAGGGACACACCACCATGCCTAGTTAATCTCTTTCTTTATGAAAATGAGCATAGGCTTTTAGGAGCAGCCAGGACACATCTTCAAGGTTTTGCTACTTAGAAATTTCTTCTGCCAGATAGCCTGAATCATCTCTCTCAAGTTCAAAGTTCCACAGATCTCAGGGGAGGGGCAAAGCGCTGCCAGTACAGAGGCAAATGCTACCAGTCTCTTTGCTAAAGCACAGCAAGAGTAACCTTTACTCCAGTTCCCAATAAGTTCTTCATCTCCATCTGAGACTACCTCAGCCTGGACTTCATTATCCATAGCCCTATCAGCATTTTGGTCAAAACCACTCAACAAGTCTCTAGAAAGATCCAAACTTTCCCTCATCTTCCTGTCTCCTTCTGAGGCCCCCAAACTGTTCCAACTCCTGCCCATTATCCAGTTCTTAAGTTGCTTCCACATTTTCAGGTATCTTTATAGCAGTGCCCCACTCTTCTAGTACCAATTTTCAGTATTAGTCCATTCTCACACTGCTATAAAGAACTACCTGAGACTGGGTAATTTATAAAGAAAAGAGGTTTAATTGACTCACAGTTCCACAGGCTTAACAGGAAGCATGACTGGGAGTCCTCAGGAAACTTACAATCGTGATGGAAGGTGAAGAGGAAGCACGCATATCTTCACAATGGTGGAGGAGGAGAGAGAGAGGGAAGGGGGAAGTGCCACACACTTTTTAACCATCAGATCTCATGAGAACTCACTATTATGAGAACAGCAAGGGGGAATTCGCCCCCATGATCCAATCACCTCACATCAGGCCCCTCCTCCAATTCAACATGAGATTTGGATGGGGAGACAAATCCAATTCATATCAATTAATATAGCTATAACTCATTTTTTTCTAATGGTTGCATAATTATTCAAATTATGAACATATAATTTATTCAGCAATGTATGTATTGATGGATATTAGGTTATCTTCCATTATTTTTATTTGTATGTTTGTTTTGTTATTATTGTGTTTGTTGCCACAACAAAAATGCTGCAACAAACACATTTGTAAGTGTATCCTTATTTCTTAGTCCCTTAATTTCCACAGGATAGATTCCCAGACATGAAATTGTTGCATCATATGCATGTTTTTCTCTCTCCATAAATTCTGTAACAGTTCAATTTCTTTCAGTAATGTGAGAGAGTGCCCTTTCCCTAGCAAAAACCCCTACTACAGATTTTATCTGCTTAATTTTTCTCAACATAACGTGTGAGACGTATTATCTCACTTTCCCTTTGATTTGCATTTCCTTAACACTTTTTTACATAGTATTTAGACATCCTCTTGGAAACTGCCTATTTATATCCTTTGCCTATTTTCCAACTGAGATGTCTTTATCAGTTTGTAGAGGTATTTAAATGTTTTAAACATAAAATCCTTCACCTATTTTTTTAGACAGGATCTTGCACTGATGCCCAGGCTGGAGTGTAGTAGTGTGACCATAGCTTACTACGGCCTCAAACTCCTGGGCTCAAGGGATCCTCCTGCCTCACTCTCCTGAGTAGCTAGGACTACAGGCACACACCACCATGCCCAGTTAATTTTTTTTTTTTTTGTAGAGACAGGATCTTGCTATGTGCCCAGGCTGGTCTCAAACTCTCAGGTTCAAGCAATCCTCCCATTTCAGCCTCCCAAAGTGCTGGGATTACAGATGTGAGCCACTACACCCAGCCCTTTACCTGTTTTATAAGCTGCAACTTTTTCCCAGTCCATCATTTGTCTTTTGGCTTTGTTTATAAATATTTTTCCATGTAATATAAAGTTTATGCAAGCAAATATGACTATGTTTTCCTTTATGGCATCTTCATTTATTGTCTTGATTTAAAAGATCTTCCCCACCATCAGGTTATGTTCATGTTCTCCTACATTTTGCTCTTGTTTTGTCTGTTTTTTTACATTTAAAATTTTAATCCACCTGGAATTTATTTTAGTATATGGAGGGAGTTAAAAAATGTCTTTGTATTCTTCCAGATGGGTAAAGTTGAAGAGTATGACTTAATACATAAACCATTTTTCTTCTACCAGGATTGACTTCATAAGGATATTACAATGTGTAGTTACACAGGGCCCCAAACCAGAAGGACCCTACATGCTTGGATTATTGCCCTGCTATCATCATCTTGAAAGTCTCCTTAATTTTATCTTTCAAATTGTGTTTTGTAAGTGAATTCCAATGGAACGCTGAGGAGGGGGCCTGGAGCCTCAGCATAGTCCCGCTTCCCACTACTTCTCTGCCTCTCTAGGATAGGTTATTGTCTTCTATTCCCCAGCCATCTGGCACCCTGGCCCTGCCCAGCTTCTCCTTTCCCATCCTCACTTCTTTTCAGACTTTTCAAATATGCAAGGTCACCAAAAAATTAGCTACATGCACCCTTTCTGAAAAACAAACTGAAGGATATACTCCACCAAAATAAAAGAATAAAACTAGAGAGAAAAATATTGAATTCTAGAGGCAAAGATCCAAATGGGAGAGAGGAAAAAGGACTTCAATAAAAATAGCTGGTCCTGGAGAACAGCCCATTCAAACTGGAGCAGGAAGACAGAGGGTTGTGGGTGGGATGCGTCCAGAAAGAAATGGAGCTGCTAGATTTCCTGGTATACTGGCTGAACCTTGCTGAGAGGAGTTGTACAGCTCTGTGAAAGTTTAGGAAACAACTGGGGATGAGTTCAGGTTAAAAAAATAAAAATAAAAATCCAGGAGTGGTTGGCAAGATGGCCAAATAGGAACAGCTCCGGTCTGCAGCTCCCAGCGAGATCAACACAGAAGGCAGGTGATTTCTGCATTTCCAACTGTGGTACCCAGCTCATCTCACTGGGATTGGTTAGACAGTGGGTGCAGCCCATGGAGGGTCAGCCGAAGCAGGGTGGGGTGTTGCCTCACCCAGGATGTGCAAGGGGTCAGGGAACTCCCTCCCTTAGCCAAGGGAAGCTGTGAGGGACTGTGCCATGAGGAAAGGTGCATTCCAGCACAGGTGCTATGCTTTTCCTATGGTCTTCACAAACTGCAGACCAGAAGACTCCCTCAGGTGCCTACATCACCAGGGCCCTGGGTTTCAAGCACAAAATTGGGTGGCTGTTTGGGCAGACACCAAGTTGGTTGCAGTTTTTTTCATACCCCAGTGGCATCTGGAACACCAGCGAGACAGAATCATTCATTCCCCTGAAAACGGGGCTGAAGCCAGGGAGCCAAGTGGTCTAGCTCAGCAGATCCCACCCCCACAGAGCCCAGCAAGCTAAGATCCACTGGTTTGAAATTCTTACTGCCAGCATAGCAGTCTGATGTTGAACTGGGATGCTCAAGCTTGGTGGGGGAAGGGGCATCTGCCATTACTGAGGCTTGATTAGATGGTTTTCCCCTCACAGTGTAAACAAAGCCCCAGGAAGTTCAAACTCAGCAGAGCCTACCACAGCTTGGCTAAACTGCTATAGCCAGACTGCCTCTCTAGATTCCTCCTCTCTGGGCAGGGCATCTCTGAAAGAAAGGCAGCAGCCCCAGTCAGGGGCTTATAGATAAAACTCATATCTCCCTGGGACAGAGCACCTGGGGGAAGGGGCAGCTGTGGGTGCAGTTTCAGCAGACTTAAACACTCCTGCCTGCCAGCTCTGAAGAGAGCAGGGGATCTCCCAGCACAGCACTCGAGCTCTGCTAAGGGACGGACTGCCTCCTCAAGTGGGTCCCTAATCCCTGTGCCTCCTGACTGGGAGACACCTCCCAGCAAGGGTTGACAGACACCTCATACAGACAGAAGAGTTCTGGCTGGCATCTGATGGGTGCCCCTCTGGGACGAAGCTTCCAGAGGAAGGAACAGGCAGCAATTTTTACTGTTCTGCAGCCTCCACTGGTGATACCCAGGCAAACAGGGTCTGGAGTGGACCTCCAGTAAACTCTAGCAGAACTGCAGCAGAGGGGCCTGACTGTTAGAAGGAAAACTAACAAACAGAAAGGAATAGCATCAACATCAACAAAAAGGACATCCACACAAAAACCCCATCCAAAGGTCACCAGCTTCAAAGACCAAAGGTAGATTAATCCACAAAGATGAGGAAAAACCAGCACAGAAAGGCTCAAAATTCCAAAAACCGGAATGCCTCTTCTCCTCCAAAGATCACAAATCCTCACCAGCAAGGGAACAAAACTGGATGGAGAATGAGTTTGACAAACTAACAGAAGAAGGCTTCAGAAGGTGGGTAATAGCAAACTCCTCTGAGCTAAAGGAGCATGTTCTAATCCAATGCAAGGAAGCTAAGAACCTTGAAAAAAGGGTAGAGGAATAAACAAAGCCTCCAAGAAATATGCAACTATGTGAAAAGACCAAACCTACATTTGATTGGTTCTCCTGAAAGTGATGGGGAGAATGGAATCAAGTTGGAAAACACTCTTCAGGATATTATCCTGAAGAACTTCCCCAACCTAGCAAGACAGGCCAACATTCAAATTCAGAAAATACAGAGGACACCCAAAGATACTCCTTGAGAAGAACAACCACAAGACACATAATCATCAGAATCACCAAGGTTGAAATGAAGGAAAAAATGTTAAGGGCAGCCAGAGAGAAAGGTCAGGTTACCCACAAAGGGAAGCCCATCAGACTAACAGGTGGATCTCTCTGCAGAGACCCTACAAGCCAGAAGAGAGTGGGGGCCAATATTCAACATTCTTAAAGAAGTTCCACCCAGAATTTCATATCCAGCCAAACTAAGCTTCATAAGCAAAGGAGAAATAAAATCCTTTACAGACAAGCAAATGCTGAGAGATTCTGTCACCACCAGGCCTGCCTTACGAGAGCTCCTGAAGGAAGCACTAAACATAGAAAGGAACAACCAGTACCAGCCACTGCAAAAACATACCAAATTATAAAGATCATCATCACTATAAAGAAACTGCATCAACTAAGGGGAAAAATAACCAGCTAGCATCATAATGACAGGATCAAATTCACACACAACAATAATAACCTTAAATGTAAATGGGCTAAATGCCCCAATTAAAAGACACAGACTGACAAATTGGATAAAGAGTCAAGACTCATCAGTGTGCTGTATTCAGGAGACCCATCTCACGTGGAGAGACACACATAGGCTCAAAATAAGGGGATGGAGGAAGATCTACCAAACAAATGGAAAGCAAAAAAAAGCAAGGGTTGCAATCCTAGTCTCTGATAAAACAGACTTTAAACCAACAAAGATCAAAAGAGATAAAGAAGGTCATTACATAATGGTAAAGGGATCAATGCAACAAGAAGAGCTAACTATCCTAAGTATATATGCACCCAATACAGGAGCACCCAGATTCATAAAGTTCTTAGAGACCTACAAAGAGACTTAGACTTCCACACAATAATAATGGGAGACTTTAACACCCCACTGTCAATATTAGACAGATCAATGAGACAGAAAATTAACAAGGATATTCAGGACTTGAACTCAGCTCTGGACCAAGTGGACATAATAGACATCTGCAGAACTCTCCACCCCCAAATCAACAGAATATACATTCTTCTCAGCACCACATCGCACTTATTCTAAAATTGACCACATAATTGGAAGTAAAGCACTCCTCTGCAAATGCAAAAGAACAGAAATCACAACAAACTGTCTCTCAGACCACAGTGCAATCAAATTAGAACTCAGGATTAAGAAACTCATTCAAAACCACACAACTGCATGGAAACTGAACAACCTGCTCCTGAATGACTACTGGGTAAATAACAAAACTAAGGCAGAAATAAATAACTTCTTTGAAACCAATGAGAACAAAGACACAACGTACCAGAATCTCTGGGACACAGCTAACACAGTGTGTAGAGGGAAATTTATAGCACTAAATGCCCACAGGAGAGCAGGAAAGATCTAAAATTGACACCCTAACATCACAATTAAAATAACTAGAGAAGCAAGAGCAAACAAATTCAAAATCTAGCAGAAGACAAGAAATAACTAAGATCAGAGCAGAAATGAAGGCAATAGAGACACAAAAAAATCCTTCAAAAAATCAATGAATCCAGGAGCTGGTTTTTTGAAAAGATTAACAAAATAGACATACCGCTAGCCAGACTAATAAAGAAGAAAAGAGAGAAGAATCAACTAGACACAATAAAAAATGATAAAAGGGATATCATCACTGATCCTACAGAAATACAGACTACCATCAGAGAATACTATAAACACCTCTATGCAAATGAACTAGAAAATCTAGAAGAAATGGATAAATTCCTGGACACATACACCCTCCCAAGACTAAACCAGGAAGAAGTCGAATCTCTGAACAGACCAATAACAAGTTCTGAAATTGAGGAAGTAATGAATAGCCTACCAACCAAAAGAAGTCCAGGACCAGACGGATTCACAGCCGAACTCTACCAGAGGTACAAAGAGGAGCTGGTACCATTCCTTCTGAAACCATTCCAAACAATAGAAAAAGACAGACTCCTCCCTTACTCATTTAATGAGGCCAGCATCATCCTGCTAAACCTGGCAGAGACACAAGAAAAAAAGAAAATCTCGGGCCAATATCCCTGATGAACATCAGTGCAAAAATCCTCAATAAAATACTGGCAAACCAAATCCAGCAGCACATCAAAAAGCTAATCCACCACCATCAAGTCGGCTTCATCCCTGGGATGCAAGGCTGGTTCAACATACACAAATCAATCAACATAATTCACCACATAAATAGAACCAATGACAAAAACCACATGATTACCTCAACAGATGCAGAAAAGGACTTCAGCAAAATTCAACAGCCCTTCATGCTAAAAATTCACAATAAACTAGGTATTGATGGAACATATCTCAAAATAATAAGAGCTATTTATGACAGACCCACAGCCAATATCATACTGAATGGGCAAAAACTGGAAGCATTCCCTTTGAAAACCGGCACAAGACAAGGATGCCTTCTCTCACCACTTCTATTCAACATAGTATTGGAAGTTCTGGCCAGGGCAATCAGACGACAGAAAGAAATAAAGGATATTCAAATAGGAAGAGAGGAAGTCAAATTGTCTCTGTTTGCAGGTGACATGATTGTATATTTAGAAAACCCCATTGTCTCAGCCCAAAATCTCCTCAAGCTGATAAGCAACCTCAGCAAAGTCTCAGGATACAAAATCAATGTGCAAAAATCACAGGCATTCCCATACACCAGTAATAGACAAACAGAGGGCCAAATCATGAGTGAACTCCCATTCACAATTACTACAAAGAGAATAAAATACCTAGGAATACAGCTTACAAGGGATATGAAGGACCTCTTCAAGGAGAACTACAAACCACCACACAAGGAAATAAGAGAGGACACAAACAAATGGAAAAACATTCCATGCTCATGGGTAGGAAGAATCAATATCGTGAAAATGGCCATACTGCCCAAGGTAATTTACAGATTCAATGCTATCCCCATCAAGCTACCATTGACTTTCTGCATATAATTAGAAAAAACTACTTTAAATTTCATATGGAACCAAAAAAGAGCCCATATAGCCAAGACAATCCTAAGCAAAAAGAACAAAGCTGGAAGCATCAGGCTACCTGACTTCTAACTATATTATAAGTTATTGTAACCAAAACAGCATGGTACTGGTACTAAAACAGATATATAGGCCAATGGAACAGAACAGAGACCTCAGAAATAATGCCACACATGTAAAACCATCTGATCTTTGACAAACCTGACAAAAACAAGCAATGGGGAAAGGATTCCCTATTTAATAAATGGTGTTGGGATAAACTGGCCAGCTATATGCAGAAAACTGAAACTGGACCCCTTCCTTACACCTTATACAAAAATTAACTCAAGATGGATTAAAGACTTAAATGTAAGACCTTAACCCATAAAAACCCTGGAAAAAAACATAGGCAACACCATTCAGGACATAGGCATGGGCAAAGACTTCATGACTAAAACACCGAAAGCAATGGCAACAAAAGCGAAAATTGACAAATGGGATCTAATTAACTAAAGAGCCTCTGCACAGCAAAAGAAACTATCACCAGACTGAACAGGCAACCTACAGAATAGGAGAAAATTTTTGCAATCTATCCATCTGACAAAGGGCTAATATCCAGAAACTACAAGGAACTTAAACAAATTTACAAGAAAAAAAACAAACGACCCCATCAAAAAGTGGGCAAAGGATATGAACAGACACTTCTCAAAAGAAGACACCATGCAGGCAACAGACATATGAAAAAATGCTCATCATCACTGGTCATCAGAGAAATGCAAATCAAAACCACAATGAGACACCATCTCATGCCAGTTAGAATGGCGATCATTAAAATGTCAGGAAACAACATATGCTGGAGAGGATGTGGAGAAATAGGAACGCTTTTACACTGTTAGTGGGAGTATAAACTAGTTCAATCAGGATCTAGAACTAGAAATACCATTTGACCCAGCAATCCCATTACTGGGTATATACCCAAAGGATTATAAATCATTCTACTGTAAAGACACATGCACACATATGTTTATTGCAGCACTACTCACGATAGCAAAGACTTGGAACCAACTCAAATGCCCATCAATGATGGATCAATGATGGATTTATAGACTGGATAAAGAAAATGTGGCACATATATACCATGGAATACTATGCAGCCATACAAAAGGATGAGTTCATGTCCTTTGCAGGGTCATGGATGAGGCTGGAAACCATCATTCTCAGCAAACTAACACAGGAACAGAAAACCAAACACTGCATGTTGTCACTCATAAGTGGGAGCTGAACAGTGAGAACACATGGACACAGGGAGGGGAACATCACACACTGGGGCCTCTTGCAGGTGGTGGGTTAGGAGAGGGAGAGCATTACGAGAAATACCTAATATAGGTGACAGGTTGATGGGTGCAGCAAACCACCATGGCACGTGTATAAAAAAAAAAAATCCCTAGCAACTGAGAAAATAAGATAATCATTAACTCCAAGAAAAATAAAATGTCATAAACAAAAGGAAATATAATCATAGGTTATTTCCTGGCTAGCTGTAATATATCTAAGTGGTCATGAGAAGGTAAATGCTGAATTTTGATCTAACTAAAACTTATAACTATATTAGGGGAGAGACAAAGGAGGGAAGTTTGAGGGGAGGGTAGAAAAGAGGTAAAAGAACTAAAAGATATCCTTATCTTCCATAATAGGAAGTTAATAGGGAAGGTCTAAAACAGAAAGTTTAGGAAATAGCAGTATAAGCATGTTACTTAGAAATATGGAGATCAATACCAATAGAAATAGCCAATGAATGCAAAGTATCTCTGGGGAGCAGAAAATCAGGAATGAGAAAGTGGTGCATAAAACTGTTGCTTCTTATTGTAATCCTTATAGTACTCTTTAATTTTTTAAACTATATGTTTTTGGCACTTTTATAAAATAATTAAATGTTTTAAAAGTAACAGGCAATAGAAATTCAGGCTGTCACTAACTTCACATGGGTGAGGCTGGCTCTAGTCATTTAAAGCAGGTCCATAATGCCCAAGCCAGTCTCCGTTGAGTTTGAATGCGGACACTTTGGAGTTGGTTTAAGCTGATCAGTTTTGTTTCAACTCTGTGAAACTATCAAAGAGCTGGATGATGCACAGATGGTTATTCTCTAATTTCAGGATTTTTAAACTTAGTAACAATGTTTTTGTATACTTTCTTAAAGTTTCTGATTCCCTCCTTAGTCTTTGAGTTTTCATTTCTGTTATCATCTTTTCCATCTCTTTCAACTCCAAATATTTCCTTTAAATATTTGGAGTTTTAAAGGAACTCCAAATATTTAAGAGGGCTTTTTAAATTTGATCTCTGTTCCAAAGGTGGAATTTTTCTCTAAGCTCTCAGCACTTTGTCAGTTTCCCAGAACAGGCCCAAGACTTTTCAGCACTGGGAATCAAAGCAAGCAAATGTTTATGGATTTTCCTGAAAGCAGAATAAAGAAAACCAGGATAATAGAGCAATAACCGACAGCAATGAAAATCCAGCACAAAGGAATTTCTGCATTGTACCTAGATAGTTATATTTATTTTTTAGATGCCGATTACGAATTATCATTTTGTATATATTTAGTAACTATTCAGATTATTTTAATACAGGATTTTGATGGGGAAAGTGTGACTAGACTAGCAGCTTTCAATAACCTGAAAAGCTTTTTAAAATCCTGATGCCTAGGTCCCACTCCCAGAGATTCTGATGTAATTGGTTGGCATGCAGTGTGGGAATAGGAATTTTTTTAAACTCCTCGTGTTAGTCTAACATGCGGCAATAATTGGCTATCACTGGACTGGATCATGTCCCAGGTGTTCTCTCTCAGTTAAAGCAGCTGAGAAAAGTCTAACTCCATAACCATAATCTGGGCACTAAATTCACCTGATGACAAGTGCCCATATGGCATATGAATTCCGGAGGAAATAACCAGTGGCTCTTGCAAAAACCTTTAAGTGGTAGCAATTGTCACACAGCCATCCCTCAATGTCCATCGAACACTAGGTTCCCAAGATGATGTGTCAAGGGCAGCATGGATGGCTGGTAACTCTCCCTCATTATGGCTTCCCTCTGCCTGGGCAATGCTCATTTCTTGTTAAGCAGCTTATCTGAACGACAACATTGCCCATTTTAGAGCCACTCTAATTGCCCAGGCAACCAGCTTCCCTGCACTTTTTAATCAAAGAATTGGATAGTCCAATCATGGTTAATTCTAAGTCCTTTTGTTCTGGTCCCTAGCATATTGGATGAACAAAGATTTTATGGAGCTCATTTCCTCTGTGGGATTGGAGGATGCCATGTGAGCATATGTGAAACTACTCTTCAACAACTTCAATGGTGTCTGCCCCCCTTGGATAGGCATGTGTTTGGAGAGGATGAATCGAGCCCCACAGCTGAGACCTGAGATTAGTGATTGCAGTCAGCAGTTGGTGCCTAATTAGTGAAGCAGGTAAGGGGACTGTTGAAAGGGGTGTCTGCTGAACCAAAAGCCATCGTTGAGACTGAGCTGCAGAGAGCATTTCTAAACAGCAGACAGCAGGAAGTAGGCTGATCTGAAGCTCAGGTAGAAGAGGGAGCCAGGCTGACATAGGGCTATGTTGGCCTGAGTCCCAGAACAGAATCACCACTGGACCTCTTAGGAATGCAAGGCTGAGATCAGGGAGTAGGAGAAGGGGCCAGAGAGGGAAGAACGCCGTCATCATCTTCCTACAGATGATCAGTGCTCCAGTCTAATTGCTAGAGAAGTAGAGTGAGGGTGGTGGAAGAAGACCCATGGAACATCACTGGGGCCATCATATCAGGGCCAGAGGCCTCCAAGAGCAAGGAGAGAGCCCCTGTGAAATACCAAGTCCTAAACCAAAGCCACCTACCCCAGCTGCAGTCTGCAGTTCCAGATGCTGTGCATACCTAGACAGTATGTCCTCAGCTGCTCTCTACCCAGCTTGAGTGTAGCACTGTGCATGTGCTCAGCTCAGACCTGAGCAACAGGGAGCACACTCAGACTACCCGCGGAGTCTGGGCCTGGCAGAGGCAAGGAACCATCAGTGGATAATGACTGCAATCAGAACTTAAGTGGAAACAGAAGGACATGCCTATTCAGCCCTTTGAAAGCTGGACTCATTTCTAGTTTTCCTTGTTATATTGAAGAACCAACATTTTTGAGCTAATATATGAGTAGAAACATGGATGCAAACTTCATTCTAATTATTAATGAGAAATGCAGATTATCCTCCTTCCTATGTTTAAAATAATCCTGATCTACGTGTATGGGAAAGTCAGACCCCTTCCTCCTAAACCAGTCCCTTTATGCACTAAACCCCTTGAGCGCCAAAAGCTCTGGAAAAATGCTGACCTTTCTTCTAGGCTCTAAGTGTTGAGAAATCTCTACAAATCTGCAATAGAAATTAAACAGAATCACAGAGCTATGAGCTGTTAGACCTTAGTTCATCAAACATTTACTGAGCACCTACTTTACACCAGCACTGAGGATACACAAATAAATCAGATCTAGTGTCTGCTTCTGTAGGCTCTCAGAGAGGGAAATATGCATGAACAGATGATTTTAATGTAATACAATGTACATAAACCACAGAGGTATGAATATGTAATGGGGAGATTGGCCTGCATTAGAAAGGGAGGAGAGAAATGGGCAAAGGCCTCAAGGAAGAAGTGGCTCTTGAGCCTAAGAATGAAGAAAGAATACAATAAAGGTTGAAATATTCACTGTCATATATTAAAATGAGAATAAGATGATTCATTTTAGAGCATAGTGGGAAAATAATAACAGTTGAGAACAATTCTCTCACCCCAGCTCAATAATTATCTGAACAGAGAAAAAAAAAATGGTGAAAGATTTGGAAGGAGAGGTAACAACATCAGACACCATACAAAAATGACTCGCTCTTTACCAGTGATGACGGGAAGGGTGACATCAGCACGAATGAGAGATTTTTAAAGACCAAACAGGGCTAGCTCATGTCTGAGCAAAATAAGAGCTGTCAAGGCTTGGGAGTGGGGCCATGTAAAATAGCATTAAGAGCAGGAAGATGTAGGCTGCAGAGGAGTTAACATGAGTCTCCAGGACCCCACAAGGGAAGAGAGGTGCCTAGGGAAGAGAGCCTGAGACACAGTGAATCCACTGCTTATGTTGTGGGGCAGGGGAAGAAGGAACACGCTGGGAGCAAACAAGTTTTCTTACTAGTGTTGTGGCTATGAAACTAAGGCCGCAGCTCAAGCACACAAGAAATAGGACTTCAATGCACATTGTATGCACCTGTCAAAATATCACATGTACTCCATAAATATGAACAATTATTATGTATCAATTAAAAAGTAGCTTTATTGAGATATTTATATACAATAAATTCATTTGTTAAAAAAAGTAGGAATTTGCTTTGTTATTATAATTTATTTTTAAGCTCCATTCCACTGAGGTTCCCTTCTTTTTCCCAGAGTTAAAGAGGGCCAAGGCATTGGAATAGGGGTGGCAATCTGCTTTTCTGTTATTATCTACCCACACTGATATAAGCTCAGATGTCCTGTCACCTCTCATTCCCAGCTATAAACCCTATTCAGGTTCTACTTGCCAAGCCACTTTCATACTTCTGTCTGGTGACTAGGAATTAATTCTGCACCTCCCACATCATGCTGGGCCATAGGAAACTGTGGCACTGTCCAATGCCCTGTGATATCACAACAGGCTGGCCAAGGGAAACATATGACCAAGACACACAACCCAGTCATTTCTTCTCTCTGGTCTGGCTACTTCTCTGGGGCTCCAGAATGAAACAAATACAGTGACCCTGGTGAAATGAACTGTGTTCAACTCAATACTGGACCTCAGTGATTATAGCTAGGAAGGTGCATCTGTTAGGATGCCTTCAGATATAAGAGTATTAGTTATCTTCTGTAACATAACAAATTACCCCCAAAACTGAATGGCTTAAAACAATAAACATTTATTTTCACACATTTTCTGCAAGTCAGGAATTTAGGAGTGGCTTAGCATGGTGGTGCTGGCTCAGATTCCCTCGTGGGGTTGCAGTCAAGATGTCAGCTGGGGCCACAGTTATTAGAGAGCTTGTCTGGAGTTGGAGAACTTGCTTCCAAGATGGCACATTCACATACCTGGCAAGTTAGTGCTGGCTGTTGGCCAAAGTCCTCAGTTCCTTACCACATGGACCTCTTCATAGGGCTGTTTGAGTGCCCTTATGACACAGCAGCTGACTTCCTCCAGAGTCAGTGATCCAATAGAGAAAGCAAGGAGGAAGACACAATGCTTTTGTGTCCTAATCTCAGAAGTCACTCACTGTAACTTCTGCCACATTCTCTATGCTTTACAAAAAAGTCACTATGACAAGCCCACACTTAAGCATAGGGGAAAATTAGGCTCCACTTTTTTAAAGGAGGAACATGAAAAAAATGTGTATTCATATTTTAAAACCATCACAATAAGAGGACAAAATAAATGTGTTTGAAACATGAGGATGTATGGACTCGCCTAACTAGAATCCAGAAATAGGGCAAATTTCAGGATGTTGATTGACCTAATGGCTTGTTGAAGTCATCAGGGAACCAGGATCTTTCTGATTCTTTGCTCTTTTGTCCAAAGGACCACCTTGAAGCTGACTCTCCTCATGGTCACAGGAAGGCTGCCAACAGCACTGAGGGTGATGTACTTCCTTGTTCATAGCTAGCCAGAGAAAGGATGAACTCCTTTATCATACAACAGAACTCCCCTGTGGTCAGGGGAGAATCATGTGCTAATTGGCTTAGACCCGGTCTATCTGTGCGTTGGCACTGTGGCAAGGGGGTAGAACTATCTGACTGGCTTAGACTTGGACCTTGGGATTGCTCATTCCCTCCTAAATCACAAAGTTTACACAAAGGGTGAGGGAGAATGTGGATATTGAGGAAGAATGCAATGTTCACCACAAAAATAGCTAGGCGAACAAGCTGCTGATTCTAGGAGAACTAATACTAATAGCCAGGGCTCAACTCCCTGAAGTTGTGGAGAAACATAACCACTCTCACTCAGCTTCCCCCTCAATCCCACTCAAGGCCCAGACAGCCCACCAAGTGGAGATGCAGCTGGACCAACAAGCTTCTTGTTGGGGAGGCAAGTAGTGTGTGAATGTATCGGTCACCTTAGGTTCTATCACTTGAATCACCTGAGATCCCAAGAGCTCAGACTCAAGGGATTGGAACTTAGATTGGAAGGGAGACATGGTAAAGGAATGGGAAAGTGAAAAGGAGAGGGGGATGTTGACTAGCACAGGCCATTCTAAGCAACCCCCCAGCTTTCCCACAAGCCCCACACACAGCCTCCCTCTCTAATTGTATCATGGCCATGATCGGATGGCCCAATTCACATGGGCCGTATGCCTCAAAGCATCAGGCACATACAGAAAAGAGGCTTACTATGTTGGGCCCTGTACTAGTTTCGTAGGCTGCTGTAATAAAGTGCCACAAACTGAGTATAGCTTATTGTCCTGAGAATTTATTGTCCCACGGTTCTAGAGGCTAGGAGGATGAAATCAAGGTGTTGAGGGGGTGGTGTTTCCTTTGAGACCCTGGTAGAATACTTCCGGGCCTCTTCTTAATTTCCAGTGGCAGTCAGCAATCCTTGGCATTACTTAGCTTGCACCTCTCTGCCTGTGTCATCATATGACATTCTCCCTATGCATCCCTGTCTTTGCATGGTGTTTTCCTTTTCTTATAAGGACACCAGTCATATTGGATTAGGGCCACCTTAATGATTTAATCTTAACTTTATTATATCTGCAAAGACTCTATTGCCAAACAAAGACTCCAATACCCGGGGTTGGAACTAAAATACATCTTTTGTGGGGATACAATGTAACCCACAACAGACCCCTTTCAGTTCTTCCTCCAGTGCTTTTGGTAATAGCTGCTGAGCAACTGCAGTTCTTTCCTTTAAAGAATAGCCTGTATTTCCCAGTCTAATCATCCTTCATGGATTTGGAAGGTAAAGCCAGGGGGATGTCCTATCTGCTGGTCCTTCAAGAATATAATGCACTGGCCCACCAATGGATGCAAGGTTGGTGATTTCTCTGTTAAATCAGCCTATGTATGGAGTGCTCAGCCTGCTTAATGCCTTCCTGAACCAGGGAGATGTACTGAAGCAGCATTTAGGTTCTGGCCATACAAACCTAACCTCACTCTCCTCTCAGGGCCTTAGTTTCCTCATCTGTAAAATCTCGAGAGGCTTCTAGTATCTAACAGTGACTGTAAAGTGGCCACATCTGGCCCAAATCAGATACACATCGAAATTCACACAGCCATTAGGTGGGTGTCCCTTGAGACCTGCAGGAAGGCTCATTAGAGCTATTAAAGCATCCCCCTGGAGAGAGTGTGTATTATACTATGCAGATTCCAAATTTAGATAATAAAGAAGCTAATGCTCTTCTCTTCCCAGGAGCCAGTGCTTTGTGTTCATACAGAATGTCTGGACACCCACGAAGACATCCCTTGACACACACATAAGAAATCATGAAGGATGAGAGCGAGCAGGGCAAAATGTCAGAATTACAGGAGACCTGGGGCTGTTCACTCTGCAGTCACTCAGCAGCCAGTGTTCTCTTGGCTTCAGTTTGGCAACTGCACAAGTACTAAACAGCTTTCCCTACAGAAGGAAGAAAAAGAATCTCTGGCCCAGCAGGACTGAACAGGCCTGCGAGAGTCAGCAGGGCCATCCAAGGACTATATCCAAAGGCCATGGGGTCCTTTGGGCAGCCATATTGAATCCAGCAACAGCAATGGGCTCATTCAGTAAGGTCCTGCTGAGGGCTGGGGCCAAGAGCACAGGAACAAGCTCTCTAAGGAAGAAGCCCGGGAGGTCTCGGCAGGCTGATTCACACCAGAGCAGGGCTTCCAGCCAAGCCTGGAACCTCCACACACAGCAAAGAACCTGATGGGGTAAATGCTAATTGAATGAAGGAGACAGATAGAAGTCAGAGGTAGCAGTGGAGGAGATGGGGAGAAAGGGAGAAAAAGAAGCAGAAGAGGAAAAAGAAGGGGAAGGAGAAGCAGAAGGAGGAGGAAGAGGATGAGGAAGAGGAAGGGGAAGGAGGTGGGAAGGGGAAAGGAGAGGAGGAGCCCAGTGATAAGGGGCAAGGCCTATGGCAGGGGCCGAGATCCTTTGCCTTGGTGGGCTCTGGAGACGCAAGGCTCCCACCGGCATGTGAAATGTCAAGACCCTGATTAGCAATTCCAGACTCACCCAATGGTGGCCCACGGTCTCCAGTGGTCTCCTTGCCCCTGGTTCAGGTGGGCTCAGAATCCAGGTAGGGCTGGAGGACAGCAACAGATTCTGCACTGTGCATGTGTCAACCTTTTCCTCAGGGTCCTCTAGGAAGGGCACTCCTGCCTCACCCTCCCTCCAACCAATCTTTCCCACAGCCTCTTGTAACCAAATGAACACACCTGTTGGTAAAAGGCAATGTAGTAAGAGAACAAGATCTGGACCCAGGTGGTTGGGCTTGAGCCCTGGCCCTGCCATTCACCAGCTTTTCATCACTGGACAAATGACACAACCAACCTAAGTCACTATTTCTTCATTTGTAAAATGGAGAAAATGATAATATCTGCTTCCCAGGGTTGTTGCGAAGAATAAATAATATATGTAAGTAGTGTAAACTGATGTGTGTGTGTGTGTGTGTGTGTGTGTGTAATGCTTATTGTGCTTATTGTGTGTCAGGCACTATGTTAGTCATTACACTTACATACGATGCATATATATATGTATGTATGTATGTATCCCATTGCTCTTATACAAAAATGAGTAGGGCTTCTGGGTGATGTGACTATTGTCTACACGACAGAACCCAAAGTCAATCTTAAAGCCTCTTAATTTGGCAGTTAAAATTCCATGCAGCCCCCAATGACAATTCTTCCACATCTTGAAACTGAAAACTCAGATTGCAAGTGGCTTCTTTTTCCAGGTCAAAGGAGGCTGCTCCTCTTAATAACCATCCTGGAAAAACACCACATCTGAGAAAAGGTGCCCTCACTGCCTCGCTCACTTGTCCCCAACTAATCAGAGTTTCCTGCTTTTGCCCTGGGAGACTGATTATTGCCCTCCTCCTCACTGGGAGGTTTTGGGCAGGGGACATGCCAGTCAGGGAGGCCTCTGCTTGCACCCTCTCTACTCCCCAGTGAAACAGAAGGGGATGTCAAAGGAGCACTTCCCCTTGAAGAGCTTGGACTGCTCCAGGAACGTGCTGCTCAGAGGCCTGTCTTGGCCTCCTTATTGACTGAGGAAAGCAACATCTGTTGGCACAAAACAAAAGCTCTTAACTGTCTTGTTAAAGCCAGAGCTCCTCAACCAGCTCCCACTGGGTAATTTTTCTGGGTTAATAGTTGGGCCACAGAGCTGAGAGACAGGGAGGGGTAACAGCCCTTGGTGCCTCTTAAAGCCATCTATACATCTTGCCTTTGCCATTAACTCATTCCAGCTTTTCCCAGGTTTTGTTCCCCAGGCTTCCCACAGATGGCCTAGGTCAGAGTTTTTTTAATCTCTATTGCGTCACAATCACCTGGGGAACTTTGGTAAAACAAGAAGACTGAGCTCCACCTGGACTAACTGAACCAGAATCACTCAGGTATGGAACTCAGGGAATCTGTGCTTCTTAAAAACTCATGGAGTAATTGTGATGCACAGTGAGGGTGGTGAACCACAGTTCCAGACAGTTTTCCATAGGTTTGCTGGGCCTTTCTGAAAGAAAGTGGCTGCTGCTTAGAAAACTGTTCTCACCCCATACCCTATGCACATGCACACACACACACACACACACACACACACACACACTGTCTCTCAAGTATCAGGGCTGTAGTGTGGTATAACTGAGTCATGGACATGAGCCCCTTTACCAACCTGCCCACCAGGTAAGCTCAGGTCACGAGAGCAATAACTACCACATGTGCAGGTCTTCACTGCTTACCAAGCTTTCTTCAGAGATGTGAGTGCCTTTGATCTTCTCAGCTGCCTGGGGAGTAGTGATTATTATTACCATTCTACAGAGGAGAAACTTGAGGCCTGTGGTGGGCAGAATAATGACACCAAAGATATTCACATCCTAATTCTCAGAACTTGGTTCTGAAAATTAATATAAACCCTTTGAAAAACATTTTGTGTAAAAGCCTTTGATCCAGTGACTCCACATCCAGGAGCCTATCCCAAGGAAAAACTTACAAATACAAACATAAAAATCCTTACGAGCAAAAGTATTTATCATAGAGTTATTTATATTTAAAAATTAAAATGATTTACATTTCCAAAATTAAGGGAAGGCTTAGGTAAAATATGGTATAGTCACTCAACTATTTATGTAGTCAATAAAAATGTTTGCTGTATGTATTAATATAGACTATATTTAGTATAATTTAGCACATTTTATATAATTTATAATATATTTAGATACAATATTTAATTGAAATACCAGGATCTCAAGTTGTATATAGAGTATAACTATATAAAAACTATTTTTTAAATGGAAGGAAATGTTTATTTTGTTTCTCTTCTATTGTCTGAACTGTATTTTCAATTCTTTATGAGTATACTTTATAAATGAGTATTACAGTTCACCCCCTGCAAAGAAGTCCACATCCTGATCCCCAGACCTTATGAATATGTTACCTTATGTGGCAAAGGGACTTTGCAGATGGAATTAAGTTAAAATGGGGAGAGTATCCTGGACTATCCAAGTGGGCCCAATGTAATTACAAGGGTCCTCTTAAAAGAAAGACCGGAGGCTCAGAGTCAGAAAAGGAGAGGTGGTGACAGAAGCAGAAATCAGGGTAATGTGTCCAGGAGCCAAGGAACGCAAGCAGTCTCTAAAAGTTGGAAATGGGCTGGGCACAGTGGCTTGTGCCTGTAATCCCAGCACTTTGGGAAGCTGAGGCGGGAGGATTGCTTGAGGCCAGGAGTTTGAGGCCAGCCTGGGCAACACAGTAAGACCCTATCTCTACGAAAAATAAAAAACAAAATTAGCCAGATATAGTGGCATGTGCCTGCAGTCCTAGCTACATAGGAGGCTGAGGCAGGAGAAGTGCTTGAGCCCAGGAGTTCAAGGTTGCAGTGAGCTGTATTGCACCACCACACTCTGGCCCAGGCAACAGGGGGAGACCCTGTCTCAAAACAAAACAAAGTTGGAAAAGACAAAGAGCGGATTCTCCCCTAGAGCCCCCAGAAGGAACACAGCCTTTGATTTTAGCCCCAACAAGACCCATTTCAGACTTTGACATCCAGAACTGTAAGCTAATAAACTTCAGTTGTTTTAAGCCATGACATTTATGGTAGTTTGTTACAACAGCAATAGGAAACTAATATAAGACCCGAGGAGGTAAAGTCCAAAGTACCCGTAGGAGCTGAGACCAGTTCTCGTTTCCCTCCTACTGTAGACTCAGGTACCCCAAAGCCCAGAGCTGCCCCATAAGGGGAGAAGAGACAGCTCCACTGTGTGCATGCACCCCTCTAGGGCTGTGGACTGGTTAAACCTATGGCAGTCCCAGCTGTTGAGCCTTCCCGCCTTCCCCTTTTCCTCTAGAGTCTCCTTCCTAGGGATTACAGTGTGGTGTACAGATAAGAGCAGAGGAACTGACTTGAATATAAGAGCATTTTCCTTTGGAACACTCCACTCCCCAGCCATCAAGGTTTTTATAGCAAATCACCATCCACAGCAACAAGATAAAAAATTCTAAACAGGCAAAAGCTCACAATAAATATCTAAAACCATTATGTGTTGAATGACAGTGGTGAGAACAAACAAAAAATTAAACTAAGACCAGAAGGTGAGTTCTACCACTTTTTAAAGTGCCTGCAATCGCAAATACCCATCATCCAGGGGGAGAATTGGGGTTCTTTGGCTTTTGGTTTTTAAAGTGGAGGGAACATCGGCAGAACCTGTTAGGAAATGAATTTCTTTACATTGTTGGTTCTCCAGACCAGCAGTATCAGCACCATCTGAGAACATTATTAAAATGCACATTCTCAGGCTCCACCCAACATCTACTGAAAGAGGAGCTCTGGGGTGGAGCCCAGCCATCTGCTCTAACAAGCCCTCCAGGTGACACTCATGCGCACCAGTTTGAGAACCACCGTCCTATAGGAAATCCAAATGCTGCTAAAAAGTTTGCCTGTCTGCTATCAAACCGAAAACATAACAGTTTCCCAGTATGTAGGTGAACGGCCAGAGTTTGGGGCCAGACTGGCATTAAAAAAAAAAAAAAAACCTCAGAGTTTGGGGCCAGATTGGCAAGAAAACTGAAGTAAAATACTGAGGGGGAAGGGCCTCTTTACAACTTTTTTCTTATGGATGTGTGATATAAACAGTATGCTTGCTGTGCAAACACATCCCCAACCCCTCCTTCCAACTCCATTGCTGCCCCTTACCCTCGCCTACAAAAAAACTCCGAATCCTTCCGTTCCTCAGTCCGGACTCCAGCTTTTTTGCTGGTCTCTCTCAAGTCATCCAAACCTCCTCCCAACCGCCACAAAGCTGCCCACCTACTATGCAAATCTAAACCCTTCCCATTCCCTCCCTTCACACAGTCCTAAAGTTCCCTCCAGAACGAAATTTCGTGTCAGAACTGTCTACTGGAACCCTTGGAAGCAAATAAACTGCCTTCCTCTAGCCTGAGAAACGTTCATCTGTCTCCTCTCCACTCTTGGGACAGCACCAAGAAGCTGGTTCCCGTAGCTTAGGGTTCGCTGGGCTCCGACTAGCCCCGGCTGCTGGGCGAAGCGGAGACTGCTGGAAGACTGTAGTCTGGACGGTTTAGACTGAGCTGGAGGGACACCATGTGGCCATACCCAGTATGACACGTCAGGCCAGGGGGCTTCTGTTGTTTCTGTGGTGGTGTTTTTGTAAAGACCGTGAAACATGATGTTTAGGGTATTTTTGAGAATAAAAAAAGAGCAAAAGTTCACTCACAATTATGCTAACAAGATTATTGTTATTTCTGTTTCTTCTATTAAACATTTTCTGACAATTACAACCACAACACCCCCCACCCCAAGGAGCACCCCTTTCTTTTCAATGGAAATCTGATCATTAGCATTTTCCATGTTCATTCAAGTTTTTTGCAATCATTCTCTTCAGTGATAGATAACAGTAGACCCTCGATACATGCTGGTGCAATGAAATGGAATGAAGGAGCATTCAATTGTAGAGGGATGTTCAAGGTATAGAGGAACAGGGAAGTGAACCATTAATTCTGCCTGGACAGTGAGGGAAGACTTCTGAGAGGAGATGTCATTCGGGTGAGGTGATTGAAGGAGGATCCATTAAAAAGGTGTTTATTCTAGCACAGCTGAACACAATAAAGCCTGAACCAGGACAGAGCCCTGGGATCGGGTGGAGGGAAGGGATGCATCAGAAATCTCTGGGGAGCAAGTTAAAACACAGATTCCCATGCTTTGCCCAGAGACCCAGATCTTGTAGGTCTAAGGAGGGGCTCAAGAATCTGAATATTTAGCAAGACCTCTCTACAGGGTGCTGCTGTTGCAGGTAATCCTCACGCCCACCACTGTCATGAAGCCCACAATCATCCTCGCCCCCCTCCTTCTTATGGCCTCTGCGGCCTCTGCCTGGAAAGTTCTTCCCATTCTGCTTTCACTTGGCAAATGCCTTCTCCTTCAAGATCCGGCAGGGCAAACGTTCATAGGGAAACCCTTTCTGAGTGCTTGCTTTGTGCTTTGCACCACATTATTACTTTATAAAGAAAAACTATTTAATTCTTAAAAAAAGGATAAAAACCCTACAGAGTAGGTCTCCTAATAAACCCCATTTTACAGACGAGGAAACTGAGGCAAAGCACACTTGAGTAACTGGCCCATCACCCATACTGCTGAGATGTATGTTTTCTTTCTTTCTTTGTGTTTTTTTTTTTTGTTTTTTGTTTTTGTTTTTGTTTTTGAGACGGGGTCTCACTGTCGCCCAGGCTGGAGTGCAGTGGTTTGATCATAGTTCACTGCAGTCTTGAACTTCTGGGTTCAAGTGATTCTCTCACCTCAGCCTCCCAAGTAGCTGGGACTACAGATGCATACCACCACAGCAAACTAATTTCTTTACTTTGTGTAGAAACAGGATTTCACTATGTTTCCCAAGCCGGCCTCAAACTCCTGGCTTCAAGCAATGCTTATGCCATAGCCTCCAATGCTAGGATTACAGGTGTGAGCCACCACGCCCAGCCTGGGATGTATGTTTTCTATGTCGCCCGACAAGACTACTCACAGCATGAGGCTGAAGCTATGGTTGTCTCTGTGGCCCTGGAGCCTAGGGCAGTGCCGACATTGTAGTTGCTTTGTAAATATACGTCAAATAAATTTCAAAAGTAAATACTGCCTCCTTCCATCGTGACCCTCAGCCAGTGCCTAGGCAACAAATCCGCCCTCTCCCTGCTCTGTTCCTCCTCTCCTTGACCCCCACTGCTTCCTCCTCCTCCTCTCTCCTTCCTCCACAAGGCTGCCTCCTCCTCATCTCCTTCCCCCCACCACCTCTTCCTCCTCCCCTTTCCCTCCACTGTCTCCTCCCACACCTCTCCGCCTCCCACTACCTCCTCCTCTCCTTTCCCTCCACTCTCTCTTCCCACACTTCTCCTCCCACTCTCCTTCCCCCACCGCCATCTCCTTCTCCTCCTCCTCTTAGCCTTTCCCCCACCACCACCTCCTTCCCCTCCTCCCTGCCCCCGCGCCCCGCTCTCCTTCCAACGGGCCTGGGACCCCTTTCCTCCTGTTCTGTCACCTGGAAGTACTCAGCAGCCCCTGAGGCCAGCCCTAGCCTGCTATTGACTAAGCGACAGGAGTACCAAGGAATGCACTGTTCCTGTTTGTTGAGCCTTTTTATTTGGCAAATCATGGAGAGAGCTCTCTCAACTTCCAGACTTGCCTCCTCTTTGCTGAGGCTCCTGCCAAGCCTCTCCCTCACAGCTGCTCTCCGCCTTCCTCTCTCCCTCCGGGTCAGTTTCTGGATCCCTCCTTCCTTTCTGCTCCCCTTCCTACGTTCTTCCCACCCCTCGCCTGTCCCCTTGGCCTCCCTCCCACTTTCTCTCCGGGTTTCGCTCCCTCTTTTCTTCTCTCCTTCCCCTTTCCTCCCGCTCCTCTGTCCTCCACCCAGCACCTTTGGCTCTTTAGCTTTGGCTGGTCTCTCCCCGCATCTCCACCAGCCCGACCTATCCTCTTCCTAGTTACGCGCTGCTCCGTCCCGGCCTCCGCACACTCCCCAGGGAGGCCCTTGGCTGCCCGGCTGCCTCCTCCCTGCGTCAGCGCCTCCCGCCCTGGAGGCCCGCGCCGGGCCCCTTGCTCCTCCGAGTGCTCATGACGGCCGCTCACCTCACACCCCGGTCCGCCCCCTCCCTCCTAGGGCGGCCTCCCCGGCAGCCCCCGCAGCTCTGCCCACGACGACCCCGCCCCCCAGCACCACCACCACGGGCTCCGGCAGTCGGAAAAAAAGAAAGAAAATCACCGCGTCCCCGAGCGGAGACCGAGGCACTGCCCGCCCCAGCTGCTGCCCCCGACACAGTGCAGGCGGACTGGAGCCCCAGAGGCCGAACAGCTTGCGCCCCGCGGGCCCCGCCGACAGTAGCGGCCCGGGGCGGGGGCTGGAGCGCGGGCGCCACGAGTCCCAGCACAGCCTGCCGCGCCGCCGGCGCCCCGGGCTGGAGGATGCGGGACCCGCAGGGAATTCATTCCTGTCCCAGCCCTGGCCGCCCTTCTGACGGAGGAGCGGCGGGCAAAACCTGCTGCCCCCCGAGCAGAAGCTGAGGGGAGACGCTAGGCAGCCTCGGGGCGACGGCGGCCAGAGGGCGCCGAGCAAGGAGCACAAAGAACCGGCTGCGGCCGGGCGAGGCGGCGGGAAGCTTTCGGAGCCGCTACCGAAGCTTCCAGCAGAGCCCTCGAAGTCGCTCCGTTCCTTTCTTCCGTAAACACCTAATTGCAAGCCCCAGTGGGCCAGGCATGGGCTACCAGAGATCAGTAAAGCGGAGTCTCTGCCGTCGGGACCCCGTGTGGCGAATACAGTGTGGTAAATGAAATCACAAATCGTGGGAAATTGTGAAAGGAATCACGTTCTGTACACACACGCGACAAACGGCTCAACACATTTCACATATATTTCAGTCCTCATCTGTTCAGAAGCTACTATTATCCCACCTCACAGAGGAGGAAACTGAGGCTCAGTTGTGTAACTTCTTACTCAGAGTCACACAGCTAATAGTAAAGGAAGCGGGGATTCTTAAACTGCCTGATTGACTCCAAAATGGACTTTACTGCTTTCTACTGATAAAAGGTACCATGGATGCTAAACTCTGTTAGGGGGTGAGACCCCAGTGGTTTCTGAGGGATGAATAGGAGTTCCTTCTGTAGCCAAAGAACTCTAGGCCGAGGGATGATGGTGTGTGCAATCTCCTTTGATTTACTGTAATTTTTTTCTTTTAATGAACTTTTTTTTAAATCTGAAATAATTTCTGATGAAGTAGTTTAGATAATGTTCAACTCAAAATTTTTCTGAGGATCCCAACATGAATGGGTTCTCAAAAAAATATCAAATATCGGCTGGGCATAGTGGCTCACGCTTGTATCCCAGCGCTTTGGGAGGCCGAGGCGGGTGGATCACTTGAGGCCAGGAGGTCAAGACCAGCCTGGTGAACATGGTGAAACCCGGTCTTTACTAAAAATATAAAAATTAGCCAGGCGTGGTGGCACATGCCTGTAATCCTAGCTCCTCGGGAGGCTGAGGCAGGAGAATCGCCTGAACCCAAGAGGCAGAGATTGTGGTGAGCCGAGATGGCGCCACTGTACTCCAGCCTGGGCGAATATAGAGAGAGTTCAAATATCAAATTAATACTTAACAGTAATACTAAAGTCAACTTTAAAAGGGAGGAAAAGAATCACCCACAATGCCACCATCCTACCCTGGCTTTTTTTTTCCTTAAAGACAGGGTCTTGCCCTGTCACCCAGGCTGGAGTACAGTGGCCCAGCCCAGTCAGAGCTCACTGCAGCCTCTACCTCCTGGGCTCAAGCATGTGCCACCACACCTAGCCTTTTTTTTTTTTTTTTTTTTGGTTGGTTTGTTTGTTTTAGACAGGGTCTCCCTATATTGCCCGGGCTGGTCTCAAACTCCTGGGCTCAAGCGCTCCTCTTGCCTTGGCCCTCCAAAGCGCTGGAATTACAGGTATAAGCCACTTTACCTGGCCTACCCTGGCTTTTTAAATCACCATATATTTCCTCCCAGTTCTTGTAAGTAAATGCACAGGCACTTAACCTGGGTGATGTGGAAAGCAGTCCCATTAGTGTGCTCCATCAGTGTGACCAAGTGAATGTTAATAGGGTTCGATGGGATTTACAAATGTTCTCTCAGTAGCTGTTTTTTCATCAGTAAAGTTTCTCTATGTGAATCACTATTTCTATGTAGCAAAAACAATTTAATATCTCTATAAAGGTCATTGATTTCTTGCTTACAAAGTAAGCACATCCTTGTAAGCAAAGTCCTTGCTTACAAAGAAGACATACCCAGTGTATGTGCACCTGCTTAGTTTTCATGGAGGAGACTGCATTTTTAACTGGTGCCCAAGGCCCAGGTCTCCTTCCCAAATGAGTCTCTTGCTCCCCAAAGTCTCCACTCATGTCAAACAGCCATGCCTAGTGTTCTTGGAACATACCAACTACGCTTCCATCTTCAGGACTTTGCTCTTATCCTTCTCCTTCCTCCAGGGCCTTTTCTTTCTGCTTGCCTCATATTTTTTTCAGCCCCCATTCATTAGAATCCAAATAAAGCCCAATTTGTCAGTAAAGCTTTTTTAGCATCCCCAGGGATTTTTCCTGCCTCTGAGCCCCTCCAGTTCTTGCTATCAGCACCACTCATTGCTTTATGTTGTTGTGTCATTTACAGACATGCTCTGTCTTCTAGATTTGAAGATCTTAAAGGCAAGGACCATGTCTGATTTCTCCTCCTCTATCTTCTGCTCATAGCAGACACTTTGCAAATGTGGTTGATTATAATGATGCTGGTCATAAGTGATACAAAACACTAGAATTTCTAGCCATAAGAAAAGAGCATAGATTCAGAAGTTAAACTGAGCCAGATTCAAATCCTACTGCCTCCATTTACTAATGATGTGACCTTGGGAACCTCTCTGAATTCCTCTGAACCTCAAGTTTCTCATCTATAAAATGGGAACAATAGGTGGGGCATGGTGGCTCTTGCCTGTAATCCCAGCACTTTGGGAGGCTGAGGTGGGCGGATCACATGAGGTCCTGAGTTCTAGACCAGCCTGGCCAACATGGTGAAACCCCGTCTCTACTAAAAATACAAAAAATTAGCAGGGTGTGGTGGTGGGCGTCTGTAATCCCAGCTACTCGGGAAGCTGAGGCAGGAGAATGGCTTGAACCCGGGAGGTGGAGCCGAGAGCACACCACTGCATTTCAGCCTGCGTAACAGAATGAGACTCTGTCTCAAATAGATAAATAAATAATAATGAGAACAATGATAGGATTATTGGAAGGCTCTAATGAAGTAATGCTTATTACAGTGTAAAAAGTGCTTAGTATATCATACACACTGAATAGTTGGTACTATTTTTTACTACTATTAATAAAAATGAAAAAAAGATTGACTAGAGTTTGCTAATCATTTTAAAGAGCATTTGTTTAATAAAAGTCTGTCAAACATGATGAAATTATCTGTCAAAGAATTTCACATTAAAGATCAGTGACAAATAAGTAGTTCTGGGGACTTCGCACTTGAGTGAAATTCCATAGCTCTGAGATTTTGCTACCCAGTGCCAATGTCTGTGACCCTTGCTCAAAGTTACCAAAGTATGCTAATTTGAACAGTCATTACTTTGTTTCCAGAATTTGAAATGACACTCAGAGCTAACTCAGTCTTCTAGAATGCTGGAGCTGGGAGTCACTCTAGGGATAGCCCTTCTTCTGTAAACAAGGGAGCAACAGCCCTGACAGAGCCAACTGGCAGGTAAGTGGCAGAGCTGGAATTTTGAACTCCAATATCCTAACCTCCAGTTCAGAGCTCAGAATCACCACACCTTGCTGACTGCTTGGAGAAAGAGTAACTGGGGAACTCATGACCCATAGACCAGGAACACTGGGATTTGATCTCCTCCAAGTGTATTTATTCCCATGAGCTCCACTGAGTGACCATACTTACAGACTGCAGGAAGAAGGGTGTGACTTGTTTAATAGCTGTCGAATGTAAAACAGTTCTCTTGCTAAAACCTTTGGCCTCCTCCAGTGACTGCTCTCTAAATACTCCATTTTCTGAGAGTGAGAATAGTTAATGCTCAAAGATGCTAAACAACAGCTGCAGTCTGCATCTTCTCTCTAGAGTTGCTGCTCAGCATTGAATCCAGCTTCTAGGCTGGAACTCAAGTAACCTCGCTGCTTTGAAAGGTAGCTCTGGGGAATATTAAAAAGTCACCAAACCTCCTGGGACTCACATGAAGAGACACTTTGTATATGGAAGCAAACAGGATGAAAAAGGCTGCACAGAGCATGCCATGCTTCTGACACATTGTGGGCTCCAACATATGGTCTCTCACTGCTATGGTTTCATCTGAGAGGAAAGCAAAGAAAAGAAATAAATGTTTGTTGAGTGAATGACTAATTGCCAAAGGTATAATTCAATAATCAGTCACAGCACCATCAGTCATTTCTGAGCAACTAAAATTTCACAAACAGAATCATCACCCCTCTGGCTTACAGGGCAGAGCTTGGCTCCTGTCTCAACATTCTGGGGGCTTTCTCAGATGACAGAGTGTAGGAATTCCTGGCATGTAGAACTCACAATGAAATTTGCCCGGAGGAGCATCTTGCCTGAATCAAATTTAACTGTCACGTGGTTCCCATGAAGGCACTTGGCAGGGAGAGTCCATCCCTGTGGACTAGAAACATACCTTGATTCATAAGGAAGCACCATCAAATTCAAGGCCCAGACTAGAGCCAAATAAGGTTCCCTTCCATCCCTCATCTTCTATAAACTCAGCCATAACTCTCATCCTGAGAATCTTGCATTGTGACCTCATCACAGCCTTGCCCTTACCTTGTCCCCACACACGTGACCTCTGAGCCATTCACTCGTGATTCGTGACTTACACCCCTTCCAGGACAATACTAAGCACTGACCACCACACCGGCTGACAGTGCAGGCTCCGGAACCTATAATGTCACCTCCTCTAGACACAGTGATGAATGCAGTTCCTCCCAAGCTAACTCTCTGGCCTACAGCATTGCATCTATAATTGTGTAGAATCAAGGCCACGCACGGTTGGCTCATGCCTGTAATCCCAGCACTTTGGAAGGCCGAGGCAGGCGGATCATTTGAGGTCAGGGGTTCAAGACCCGCCTGGCCAACATGGTGAAACCCTGTCTCTATGAAAAATACAAGAAAATGAGCCGGGCATGGTGGCGCACGCCTGTAATCCCAGCTACTTGGGAAGCTGAGACATGAGAATCACTTGAACCCAGGAGGCACAGGCTACAGTGAGCCTAGATGGCGCTACTGCACTCCAGCCTGGGTGACAGATTCTATATATAGAATCCCAGACAGACCCATTTGTTGAGCATTCACTGTGTGCCAGGTACTTAGCTAAACATTCTACAGGCATTATCTGATTTCATTCTCCCAATAGCCAAGTGAGGTAGATTTTATTATGCTCATTTTATATGTGAGGAAACAGAAGCTCAGAGATCAAATGACTGGCCCAAGGTCACACAACTAACAAGTGACAGAGCAAAATTAGTACCCAGATATGGCTGACTCCAAATGTCCAGCTGGTAGCCTCTGCATTCCACAGCAGCCTTTGTCACGTTGTCTTTCATTGCTGAGGGACAGCTCTGCACACTCATCAACACCAGACCACCAGTACTGGAGACAGCTGGAACTGGTCTAGCCAGCTCACTCATCCATCTGTTCATCCTTCTAGCCGATGTTGATACCTACTGTGGGCCAGGCCTGTGGCCTGGGTGATTTAGAATAAATAAAGGTGCTGGGGATTTAGAATAAATAGCACAGAAGTCCTGCCCTTAGCATGAGGATTTTGAAGGCAAACAAGGACTTATTCTGGAGGCTGCTCCGTCTGTCGCCCTTGTAGGTTCACTTTTACCAACAGATCATATTTGCAGGGAGCTCTGGGTTGCAGAGCTGGGCTCTTGGGGCCTGGATCATGCAAAGTCCAGAGCACAGAGCCAAGTCACACTGCTGTTGACACCATGCTCGGCATTTATCCCAAGGGAACTTCAAACAGTGGAGTAATCCAAAACTTCTCATTTTCACCTGCCTGGAATTGCTCTTTGGCTATACCTTTGAATGACTCAGTAATAGCAATATTTCTAGAGCCATCATAATTCGTATAAAAGTGGTTTGTGTTTCTTCAGTTACCGGTTCAGTTCAGTTTCTTCAGTTAATCTGATATAGAAGGCCTGGAGGGCCATGGAGAAATTCCCAAACACCTCCTAACATTCCTCAAATTTTTTTCCTTCTCATGGGAAACGAATGAGGCAGACAATTGTGACTGACCCTTGTGCTGAAGTCACACCACATCTATGTGCACCCTTCCAGAAGCTCTACTTCTTCAACAGGTGGAACATGAAAGAGGTGCAAGATTTCTGTAATAAATTCTCCTTCTCCAGCAATTATATTCACTTACACTTTAAGTATTCTTGTTAAGGATAGCGAAAGCCTGCCTACTGAGACTGCCCACTCCAACAGGGAAACACTCCAGTTTCTTCCCCAGAGAGGTAAAGGAGCTTGAGAGTGCTCACAGAACTTGGCCATGGCTGTGCACAGTGGCTCACACCTGTAATCCCAGCACTTTGGGATGCCAAGGCGCATGGATCACCTGAAGTCGGAAGTTCAAGACCAGCCTGGCCAACATGACGAAACCCCCTCTCTACTAAAAATACAAAATACAAATAGCCGGGCGTGGTGGTACATGCCTGTACTCCCAGCTACTAGGGAGGCCGAGGCACAAGACTTGCTTGAATCTGGGAGGCAGAGGTTGCAGTGAGCCGAGATTGTGCCACTGCATTCCAGTTGGGCGACAGAGTGAGACCCTATCTCAAAAAAATAAAAATAAAAATAGAACTTGGCTAGAACAAGCTTGGCCAGAACAGGCAACTGACTTCTGTGTTTACCCACTGAGACCAAATAGGCCATCTCAGCTAATCCTAGATTATTCAAACTTCCAGAACAACTCCACCTTTGGTGACGAACGGAAAAACAGTGCAGATTGCACCTGAATGTTGCTCAGCAACACTTTCCATAGAGAAAAAAAATATAAACAAAGACTATTCCTTTGACTTGTCTCTAGCTCATCATGCCTGAAATTGCCATCTCATTCCTTAATGAAAAGCATCTAGGCTGGCCCACCCCAGAGAAGGTATATCCCTGATATTGACAAGACCCTAAACAGAGGCTTCTTATAAGGATAAACACATATTGGTCAAAAAGCATTATGTTCGCTGATGGGGAAATGTCATTATGAACAAGGTGGCCTAATAGGTTTTCACTTTTCCTAGTTTTATTCCTTTTGTGTACAAGTGGTTTTATGCTGTGCTGGTTTAATGCAAGGTGCCCCAAATGGTTTTTGTCCCTACAAAGTGTGTATAGTCTGTTTTTTCCTGCCCTCTTGAATGTACCCAAATACAGGTCTCAACCAAGCCTGCCTCCTCCAGGAAGTCTGCTGTAACTTGTATACCACATTTTTTCAAGCCTTTTTAGGATGCGCCCTCGAAACCTTAATTAGACAGCATTAATGGCCTGATATGACTTCAAAACAGGAAAAAAATCACCATTGAGAGGAAAAATATCTTTTGTCCATTAGAGGAGAAGGCAGATGGAAAATTGGAATTGTCGAATGACTTTTCAAAAACAGCTTGACTGTCAATCAGGTGATATTTCCCAGGAAACAACTAAATGTATGGAACTGTAGCTTAGTATTCCTGTGCAAAGTAGCAATATACTACTGATATTTATATTACTTGTCTACCAGCTATTTAAAAAATTGTATATGATGGTACAGCCTTTTGAGGGAACTCTAAAAGTTCCCTCTAAAACTTATTTTCACTTCTAAAACTTATTCTGAAGAATTAAGTGTAGCTGGCTGGGCGTGGTGGCTCACACCTGTAATCCCAGCACTTTGGGAGGCTGAGATGGATGGATCACTTGAGACCAGCCTGGCCAACATGATGAAACCCTGCCTCTACTAAAACAAAAATTAGCTGGGTGTGGTGGCGCACACTTGTAATCCCAGCTACTTGGGAGGCCGAGGTAGAAAGATCGCTTGAACCCGGGAGGCAGAGGCTGCAGTGAGCCAAGATCACACCACTGCACTCCACCTTGGGTGAGAGAGTGAGATTCCGTCTCAAAAAAAAAAAATTAATTGTAGCTGTTCACAAACATGTCCATTATGATATTATTTTTATAGAACAGAAAAGAAGTAGGGGCACATGTAAGTAAATTGTAGTATATCCACTGGAGAATACCACACAGTCATTAATAATCACGTATAATAATATCTAAAAATATAGCAAATTATTCACAGTGTATTGTTAGATTTTAAAAAGTTATATAGTGTACATTATACTGTCCCAATTTTGCACATAAAAGATGTTTATTTGCATAAATACAAGGAAATCCTGCCATTTACAACAACATGGATGAATCTGGAAGACATTATGCTAAGTGAAATATGCCAAATGCAGAAAGACAAATACTGCATGATCTCAATTACATGTGGAATCTAAATTAGTTGAACTCATACAAGCAGAGAGTAGAATGGTAGTTACCAAGGCTAGTGGGAGGGGGAAATGGGTAGATGATGATTAAAGGTACCAAGTTTCAGTTATGCAAGATAAATAAGCTCTGGAGATCTAATGTATAGCATGGTGACTATTGTTAGCAACGCTGTTTTGTATACTTGGAATTTGCTGAGATGGTAGATCTTAAAGTGTTCTCATCACAAAAAAAAAAAAAGATAACTATGTTAACTAGTTTGATTGTGGTGGTTATTTCACTATATGTATATATAAAAACATGAGGGCTGGGCGCGGTGGCTCACGCCTGTAATCCCAGCACTTTGGGAAGCCAAGGCGGGCAGATCACGAGGTCAGGAGATTGAGACCATCCTGGCCAACATGGTGAAACCCTGTCTCTACTAAAAATACAAAACTAGCTGGGTATGGTGGTGCTTGTCTGTAATCCCAGCTACTTGGGAGGCTGAGGCAGGAGAATCGCTTAAACCAGGGAGTTGGAGGTTGCAGCAAGCCAAGATCGCGCCACCTCACTCCAAGCTGACAACAGAGTAAGACTCCATCTCAAAAAGAAAAAAAAAAACAAAAATATGAAGCTGTACACCTTAAATATATATAATTTCTACTTGTCAAACATACTCCAGCAAAGTTGGAAGAAGGAAAAGAAAAGAAGTCCACATACAAAGGAAGCCCTAATTCCAGGGATGGACATTAAGTCAAGCCTGACCAATCACAGCATCACAGTCCCTAACATAGGCATTGCTTAAGGAATGGCGTTTGCTCTAATCACAGCCAATGAAATGCAATAAAGTTTTTGTGGAACTGCTGAGAGAGAAACACATGATCTTTCCTACTGGACTTAAGAAAGACAAAAGGCTGGCACTGCCAGAAGCCTTCTGAGTACCACTTACAGCCTGAAGGTGACATCAATCTAGGGAGAACTAGTGCCAAGAAATAGAGTGAGATTTGGATCTAGTGACATCATTTAATCCCCTGATCAAATCATACCTGAAATTATACTATTCCTGTACTTTTTAGTTGCACAACCCAATAAATTCCCCCCCGCTTTTTTTTTTTTACTTAAGCCAAGATGAGCTAAGTTTTCCATTGCTCACATACAAGAGAATCCTAAATGATATGCTCTCAAGTTCAATACCTATTTCCAAATATTACAGGGATGGTCAAACACACCTTTTAGAAATTATAAACATCCTGCAGAAGCTGAAAAACTCTCCATGAGAGTAATTATCATAGTTGTTATCCTACTCAGAAATCTATTTTTGACTTTCATTATCCGATTTGATTAGACAATTATACCCCTGAATAAGAGCTCCTCCTTCAAAGGGGCTGTTATGAAGAATAAAGGAGGATAAAAATACATTAAAATGCTTAGAACAGTGCCTGACACTCAGTAGGTTCTCAATAAATCTTAGTCTCCTTTTCCTAGAATATGATGCCCAAACACAAAATGCACACAGATGAGAAGCTTGCACGTTATCAAGACCTACACAGTTGTCCAAGATAATGTTCTTTGGACCTATTTTGCACTGAAACATGGTCAGAGCATCAAATATTTGCAAGAAGACATCCCTAATGCAGTGACACTGTTATGCTTACAAATGATGGGCCAAAATATGTATCTTATGAGGAGGACATCACAGTGGACACTTTCGTAGAACAATTGCCACAACAGGAGAATTGACTCCAGGTAGAATTTGTCAGATAGGAAGGAGGAAGTCCTACCAAGGACAAAGTACAATGATGCATTTGATGTGTTGACTAAGAAAAACAGCCCCAGAGAATCTGAAGAACCCGCGCTGACACAAAACTAGAAGGAGATGTGTGTCCCCAAGCCGGGCCTTCTTTTTGAAGATGTTGCTGACGTTCCTAAGAGGACAAAGTATTACAAAGAGCATGTGTTTGAAATCAGACAGACCTAAATTATAATCCCAGATAATTATAATCCCCTACTTACTGGCTAAGTGGCCTTGAGCTACTTTTTTGTTTTGTTTTGTTTTGTTTTTTGAGACAGGGTCTCGCTCTGTCATGCAGTGGTGCGAGCATGGCTCACTGCAGTCTCAACCTCGTGGGCTCATGTGATCCTCCTACCTCAGCTTCCCAAGTAGCTGGGACTACAGGTGCATGCCAGCACACCTGACTAATTTTTTTGATATTGTGTAGAGATGGGGTCTCGTTATGTTGCCCAGACTGGTCTTAAACTCATGGGCTCAAGTGATCCTCTTGCTTGGCCTCCAAAATGCTGGGATTACAGGCATGAGCCACTGCACCCACCTGAGCTATTTCTTAAACTCACTAAGTCTCTGTTTCCTTATCTGTGACATTTGGATAATAATATGTACCTGGTAGTATCTCCTTTCCTCCAAGGTGTGACAGTCATTAGGGATGCTGACAGAGTCCTATTCTCTTGCCAGGTGTATGTAGGTCTGTACTTCCCCACCCTCTTTGAAGTCAGATGTGTTCTTATGGTTTCCTTTGGGAAGTGAAATGTGTGCTGAAGCGACTTAGGTCTGTTGAGGTGGAAGCTTTATAAACCAGAGCATGATCTGTTAGGTCCTCTTCCACCTGACAAGGTGATTCCAGAAGCGAGTATCCAGATTGGACCTCTGTCAGCCTGAGCTACTAGGTATCTATGATGGACAAAACTCCCTGATGAACTGCCCTGGATATGGATCATGAGCAAGAAACTGATTTTGAGTTGCTTCTTACTTGAGCATAACCAAACCTATCTTGTTGGATACATCAGGTTAGATCATTTCCTGTACATGAAGTCATTTGGAGATATTTAGTATACACTTTAATTCACTCAAAGCTTTGAACTTCTCCATATATTACAATCAATGTTAAGATATTTCTAGAATTGTAAGAGTAAAGTTAGGAAGATTCAAACTGAAATGGACAGGTTTAGAAAGGATTGATACTATCTGGTGCCAACCAAGATGCAGGATGACAAGCATTTTCACACCCTGCTGTAAGGAATGTAATTGCCTAATCCTGCTGAAGGACAATCTAGCCCTGTCTATCAAAATCTGACCGACTTTAGACATTTTTTCTTAGAAAATTATACACCCATGCAAAAACTGGTTATAAGAGTGAAATATTGGAAACAACCTAAATGTCTAATAATAGGAGGCTGGTTATATAAAGCATGGTAAATATGCATATGGAATACTAGGAGGAACATAAAGAACAATGAGGTCAATTTATATTTTTAATACAGGTATTATTATTTGTAAAAGGCAAAGTAAATAGTATTTATGGTATAACTGTGTTTTCATAAATATATGTTTGCAATACTGAAAGATAAGCTACCAAAGTGCTACTAATGGTTATCTTTGTGTAATAAGCTACAGTTTTCACTTTATTCATTTTTCCTTTTGAGCACCTGCTTCTTTTTCAAAAAAACCTACAAACATATATTATTACTTTTTTAATCAGAAGAAAGTAAGAAAGCTATTTCTATTCTGAAAATGGAGGGGAATGAGTGGGAGGAGAGAGGCAGAGGCAGAGGCACAGGCAGACAGAGAGAGTGACAGAGGGAAGGATTAACCTCAGTGCTAACCTCAGATTAGCAGGCGTGACCAAGCAGTTGTCTGTAAACCATGGCTGCAAGATTGCGAAACACCCAAGTTCTGTGGAGAAGAGTTATGTTTAAAATGATTGTAACAACACAATACCAAAAGCTAATCAGCTAACAGACCGTGAGAAAAGACATTTTTAAAAGATTGCTTAGGGTGGAGTATAGAAAAAAAGGAGTCAAACAGCCAAAATGTGTTCCTGTGTCTAGAGTTTCTCTGTGCGATATGGCAGCCACTAGCCACATGTAGCTACTGAACACTTGAAACGAAGTTAATTCAAATTGAAGTGTGCCATAAGCATAACATAAACAATGGACTTCAAAGACCTAATATGAAAAAAAAACTATGTTATTAATAATTCTAACATAGATTATGTGTTGAAATAATAACATATTTCATGTATTGGGTTAAAGAAAGTATATTTACATTACCTTTGCCTGCTCCTATTTACCTTTTAATCTGGCTACTAGAAGGCTTAAAGTTCCATACATGGCCCACATTTTATTTCCATTGGATAATGCTGGTCTAGATTATTGTCCTGAGGGAAGATTGTCAGCTCTGGCTTAATTTACCTGAACCAATTTATCCAGAATTCATATTTGCTAAATGTACAATATTTTACACCAGAGAGAATGATTTCCAACACTTTTTTAAAGTTTGGTGCTTTTTTTTTTTCTAATTTGCCCACTTTTGAGCACTTTCCATGAATACCAATCTAAGGCTATTTGTTTATTTCTATCTAAGGCTATTTCTGTCTCAATTTTAAGTTAAAATACTAATCAGAAGATGAGAACATTTGGAGAAAGTTAGATTCAGAAAAAGGGAAACTTATTCCTTGTGGCTAGGAAAACAGCATAGCATCTCACATTTTTCTGTCATCATTTTTATTTCTTTTCAACAAGGAGAAAAAGGCAGGTGGCTCATTGCAGAAAACTCAGAAGTGCAAATCGGCTCCTCCTCTGAGTATAATTTAAGCAGGTGGTCAGATCCTCTCCACGGATTTCATACCAACATAAATTCCAGATGGACCAAATAGACACTTTTTAAGCCATAAGAAAAACTATATGAATATTAAATGTACTACATATTTAACCATTGGAACAGGAAGATTTTTAAAACAACAAAGAAGAAGAAGAAAAAAAGTGGATAGATTAGACTATATACAAATTTAAAACTTCTAGATATAAAAAAGTATAGAAACAACAGATGAGAGAAAATAATTATAGCAAGTATCACAAACATTAAATAAGCTTTTAAAAATATATAGATCTTAGATAAATTGATTTTAAAAATACTTTGACCTTGATATGGTTTGGATGTTTGTCCCCTCCAAATCTCATGTTGAAATGTGATTCCCAATGTGATTGCCTGGTGGGAGGTGATTGGATCATGTGGGCAGATCCCTCATAAATGGTTAATACTCCTTGGTGATAAGTCAGTTCTTGCTCAGTTAGTTCACGTGAGATTTGATTGCTTGAGTCTGGTACCACACCCTAGTCTCTCTCTGTGGCTTCCTCTCTCACCATATGATTCATCTGCTCCCCATTCACCTTCTACCATGACTGTAAGCTTCCTGAGGCCCTCACCAGATGCAGATGCCAGCACCACACTTACTATACAGTTTGCAGAACTGTGAGCCAAATAAACCTCTTTTCTTTATAAATTACCCAGTCTTAGATATTTATAGCAACACAAGAATGGACTAACAGAAAATTGGTACTGAGGAGTCAGGCATTGCTATAAAGATACCTGAAAATTTGGAAGTGCCTTTAGAACTGGGTAATAGGCAGAGGCTGGAAGAGTTTGCAGGGCTCAGAAGAAGACAGGAAGATGAGGAAAAGTGTGGAACTTCTTAGAGACTGGTTAAATGGTTATGACTGAAATGCTAGTAGAAATACAGATACTGAAGGCCAGGCTGTCGAGGTCTCAGAAGGAAATGAAGAAGTTATTGGGAACTGGAGTAAAAGTCACCCATGTTACGCTCTAGCAAAGAATTTGACTGCATTGTGTTCATGTCCTAGGGATCTGTGGAAATTTGAACTTAAGAGTGATGACCTAGGATATCTGGCAGAAAAAAATTCTAAGCAGCAAAGCATCCAGAAAGTAGTCTGCCTGCTTCTAACAGCCTGCAATAAGATATAGGAGCAAAGAAATGACTTAAAGTTGAAACTTACATTTAAAAGGGAAACAAAGCATACAAGTTTGGAAAACTCATAGCCAGCCATGTGGCAGAGAATAAAAAAGCATTATTGAGAGAGGAATACAAACAGGCTGTGGAGCAACCACTTGCTAGGGGGATTAGCATGACTAAAAGGGTGCCAAGGGCTAATATCCAAGACAATGAGCAAAAGGCCTCAAAGTCACTTTAGAGATTTTAGAGACAGCTCCTCCCATCACAGGCTCAGAGGCCTAGGTGGAAAAAATGGTTTCAGAGGACAGGCCCAAGGCCTCACTGTCCTGCTCAGCCTCAGAACACTGCTCCCCACATCCCAGCTGCTCCGGCTCCAGCCTCAGCTCAAAGGGGCCCAGGTATGGCTCAGGCTGCTGCTTCAGAGGGTGAAAGCTGTAAGCCTTGGCAACTTCCACACAGTGCTAAGACTGTAGGCACGCAGAATGTATGAGTGAAGGAGGCTTAGCAGCTTCCACTTCAATTTCAGAGCCTAGGTGCTAGGGCAGAAGTCTGCCCCAGGGTCAGAGCCCTGGCAGAGAGCCTCTGCTAGGGCAGCCCTGAGAGGAAATGTGGGGTTGGAGCCCCCACACAGAATACCTACTAAGGCACTGCCTAATGGAGCTTTGGGAAGGGGACTGTCATTATCCAGAACCAAGAATGGTAGAGCCAGCAGCAGCTTGTATCCTCAGCCTGGAAAAGCCACAGGCAGTGGACTCCAGCCCATCAGAGCAGCCATGTGGGCTGCATTCAGCAAAGCCACAGAGGCAGAGCTGCCAAGACCCTGGGAGCCCACCCCTGCACTAGTGTTCTCTGGATGCGGAACATGGTGTCAAAGGAGATTATTTTGGAGCTTTAAGATTTAATGGCTGCTCTGCTGGATTTTGGACTTGCTTGGGGTCTGTTGCCTCTTTCTTATGGCCAGTTCCTCCCTTTTAAAATAGGAATGTTTACCCAATGCCTACACCACCATTGTATGTGGGAAGTAAATAACTTGTTTTTGATCTTACAGGTTCATAGGTAGAAGAAACTCACCTCCAGATGAGTCTTTGGACTTGGGACTTGGGACTTTTGAGTTAAGACTTCAGAGGACTATTATGAAGCCATGATTATATTTTGAAATGTGAGAAGGACATGAGATTCGGGGGGCCAGGGGCAGAATGATATGATCTGGATGTTTGTCCCCTCCAAATCTCATGTTGAAATGTGATTCCCAATGTGATTGCCTGGTGGGAGGTGAATGGATCATGGGGGCAGATCCCTCATGAATGGTTAACATCCCTTGGTGATAAGTCAGTTCTTGCTCAGTTAGTTCACATGAGATTTGATTGCTTAAGAGTCTGGGACCACACCCTTGTCTCTCTCTGGCTTTCTCTCTCACCATATGATTCATCTGCTCCTCCTTCACCTTCCACCATGACTGTAAGCTTCCTGAGGCCCTCACCTCAGTGGGGCAGATGCCAGCCCCACACTTCCTGTACAGCCTGCAGAACTGTGAGCCATATTAAAACTCTTTTCTTTATAAATTACCTAGTCTTAGGTATTTCTTTTTTTGTTTTTGTTTTTGTCCTTTTGGTTTGTTTTTGTTGTTGTTTGAGATAGGGTCTCTCTCTGTCACCCAGGCTGGTATGCAGTGGTGCGATCATGGCTTACTGCAGCCTCAAACTTCTGGGCTGAAGCGATCCGCCCACCTCAGCCTCCCAAGTAGCTGGGACTAAAAGTGCATGCCACTGTGTCCAACTAATTTGTTTTTTAGAGATGGGATCTCACTATGTTCCCTAAGCTAGGTTAGGTATTTCTTTATAGCAACACAAGAACAGATTAACACAGATCCCCTAAAAGTAAAGACCTGAATTCATAATTTATCAAAGAATTATAGCTAGCAGGCTGGGCACAATGGCTCACACCTGTAATCCCAGCACTTTGGGAGGCCAAGGTAGGTGGATCACTTGAGGTCAGGAGTTCGAGATAAGTCTGGCCAACATGGTGAAACGCTGTCTCTACTAAAAATACAAAAACTAGCCAGCTGTGGTGGCACATGCCTGTAATCCCAGCTACTCGGGAGGCTAAGACAGGAGAATCGCTTGAATCCAGGAGGCGGAGGTTGCAGTGAGCAGAGATTGAGCCACTGCGTTCCAGCCTGGACAAGACAACACTCTGTCTCAAAAAAAAAAATAAAAAAAAAAAAAAAGAATTATAGCTAGCTAGCAAAGAATCTCATGAAAACATGTTCAGTCTCCCTTGTAAACAATCAAATGCAAATTAAAGCAAAAGGTATCTATGCCACCAAATATTAGTGTCACCAGATATATATTCCACCAGATAGTCCATCAGATATATATTTTGATTATCAAATATATTATTGTGATTGTTGTTTTATTTGGTGCTGGTGAGAATATAGTAAAATGGGCACTAACTTATTTCTGTTGATTCTAAAAATTGGTATAAACTGTTTGAAAAAATTTCCTGTGAAAAGCCTTTGATATAGTAATTCAGCATCTGGGAATCTATCTCAAGGAAAAACAAACACAAACACAAAAGTCCTTGTAAGCAAAAATATTTGGGCCAGGGTTATTTATAAGATCAAAAAATTAAAAATAACTTTTTAAAAATAAAGAGAGGCTTAAGTAAAATATGGTATATACACTCAATGGAATATTGTGTAGTCAATAAAAAATGTTTGCTCAGACTATAGACTAACATGGAAAATACATTGATATAATATTTAGTGAAAAAACAGGATCTCAAATTGTATACATAATTATAATTATGTAAAAACTATTCTTTTTTAAAAGTTAGAAGGAAATGTTCATTTTATCTTTCAGTAGTGCAACAATGAGTTACATTTTTCTTCTTTCTTTGTTTCTAAACTCTTTTTTAATGCTTTATAAATTAATATTACAGTAGGCTAAATAGTAGAAAGGAGTTTTATGGTAGACCATCCCAAAGATGTCCACATCCCAAGCCCCAGAACCCGTATATATGTTACCTTACATGGTAAAAGGGACTTTGTAGATGTGATTAAGATTTCAAAATGGGGAGAGGAACTGGATTGTTCAGGTAGGCCTAATATAATCAAAAGGGTCCTTAAAAGAGGTAGACAGAGGGGCAAGAGAGAAGACAGTTGATGTGGTGACAGAAACAGGGGGTATAGTCAGAGAAACAGATTTGAAGAAACTATTCGGCTGGCTTTAAAGATGCAGGAAAGGGCCTATGAGTGAAGGCATGCAGGTGGCCTCCAGAAACAGGGAATGACAAGGAAATATTTTCTCCAAGAGCTTTCAGAAGGGACATACCCCTTAAGACACCTTGATTTTAAGACTTCTGATCTCTAGAACAGTAAAATAATAAATTTGTGGGCCAGGTGCAGTGGCTTATGCCTGTAATCCCAGCACTTTGGAAGGCTGATGCAGGAGGATCACTTGAGCCCAGAAGTTCAAGACCAACCTAAGCAACACAGTGAGACCCTGTATCTACAAAAAATAAAATTAGCTGAGCATGGTGGTGTGCACCTGTAGTCCCAGCTAATTGGGAGGTTAAAATGGGAGGATCTCTTGAGCCCAGGAGGCCGAGGGTACAGTGAGCCATGATCATGCCACTGCACTTCAGCCTGGGCAACAGAGCCAGACCCTATCTCACTTAAAAAAAAAAAAAAAAAGAGCTATGTTGTCTTAAACCACTAAATTGTGATTGTTATACAAATATATATAATTTTTATGATGGAAAAAACTTTATTTGGTTAAGACAGGCTTTATTTGGTTCAAAAGAGCATTAAAATATAATATGGGTTAATATTTGTGGTCCAGTATCACTTTGTCATTTAGATGTCACAAGCTATAAAGTACAATAGAGCTTAATATGTTTCTGATGAATGCCTTATTTTTTCACTTCCGCTGTCAACACAGAAATGCCTCACTACAGAGCAACAAACATTAAATTTGGGTTAATTTGCTTAATAATGACATCTAGTGCACAAAAGTCTAAGATGCAAACAATAGGCAGCAGGAAGGAGAAGCTAAAAAGAAAAAAGGAGAAAGTTGATGAATCATAAATAAAACACCCGCTGAGTTGGGCAACTCTAGATTTATGCAAATTCAACATTACACAAATGTTTCCAAAAGGCACATACTGCAATTTTAGAAAAATAGAAAGTTACAAGATAGGTAATGGGCAATAGAAATACAAAACTACTATTATTATCTCCTCACTTCAATCCAGTCTCTTGTTCCATTCTAGAGTTTTGGTTTGATTTCCAGTTGACAGTCTTGCCCCTGCTGCTTTGGTCTGGGTGGTTCAAGTAGTCTGGAGTGTCTGGCTCTTGCCCTTCCAGCTTCCCCCCATCACACATACACATACACACACACACACACACACACACACACACACATTTAGCTCTGCTCTACCCATTTTCTCCATCCAGCACTGTTTCTGGCTTTATGGCTGCCCTAGCTCTCAAGACACAATCTCCAGTCTTGAGCTCTAGGAGATGATGGGGTGATAGGAGCATGAAGTAGGGGAGATGGGCAACCTTAGATAAGTAAGCAAAAATATCTCTGAAATAAGAATAGAAGAGAAAGCAGGTAGGAAAAAGGGAGGGAGGAAAGGGAGAAGGAGAGGAAGAAAAGAAGGAAGGGAAAGGAAGAGAAAAGGAAAAAGAGGTATAAGAACTGCAGAACATAAAACAGTCACCAGTCACCATAGACAGAAAAGACTCAGAAAGCTATGGAAACCATCCCGTCACACATGAAATGTTTTAACAAATACTCATTTTAGGTAAATGGCTCATTAGCTGACTTGGCTTATGGGTGAACTCGTTTTAGTGAGCTGGCCTATTTTCCAAGGATGCCGTAGCATGGGCACATGTGTACACCACTTGGCAGGTTCGCTCCATCCTGAAAGAAGGGAAAAGGGCCTCCAGCCATCCTGGCTAGCTTGGAGGCAGTCTGCTCAGATCCCCTCATTATCTGGTTCTGTCTGCACTCATCAAGCAGCCTTCTCATAATAACTTGGCTTCCCGTGCAGATTTTCCTACCAGCAGGGAACAAGCTGACCTGTGAGCAGGAGTATTCTGGTCCCACTGGCAGTTATTCTGCATGGAAATTAATAAATTAGCATTCTCTTGGGAATTTGATTTGCATGTCCATTCTCCAGAGTCTAAAAAAAAAATTACTGCACTAACAGAAAAAGTTACGTTAGTGTGTTAGTTAAGGCCTTTTGGGTCAATGAAACCCACTCTATCTAGCATTAACAAAATGTAAAAATTTATTATAAGATGGTAGCTGTATGCCGCAGAACTCAAGGGAAGAAAGGGCTGTTGGGACTGAAAACCAGAAACCAGAAAGCCATCAGGATTGAAGCCTCTGCCTTCACTCTTGGTCTGTACTAGGAGAAACTGTTTCTCTACTCCAAATGTATGGGTTTTCCACACCAAGCAATATTCCAATTCTATATGGACACCAACTGGATGCCCTAAAATTGAATTCAATTCTGACAGTAACTACCCAGAGTTATTGCAGACCCCACAGATTAGAGGCTCAGTCCCACAATACTGCCCCTCATTTCAGATGCCAATTGCAAGCAGTTGGTCCCCAGGTTATTTACACTTTGTTCAGACTTGGCCACAACCCCCTCCTCAGGTTTAATAACTTGTTATAATGGTTCACAGAATGCAGGGGAGAACTTTATTTATGCTTCCTGGCTTATTATGAAAGACACAAATGAACAGCCAGGTGAAGAGGTACAGAGTAAGGGCCATCAGGGTCCAGAGTGGAGGAGCTTCTGCACCACTGGGGTTGGGGTGTGCCTCCCTCCTGGCGCATAGATGTGTTTACCAGTCAGGAAGCTCTCCAACCCCATCATTGAGGGTCATTATGGAGGTTCCATTTCGTAGTCATGATTGATTAAATCACTGGCCACTGGTGATGAACTCAATCTCCAGCCCTTTTCCTCTTCCCACAGGTCAGCAGATGGAGCTGGAAGTTCCAATCTTCTAATCATGTGGCTGGTTCCTCTGGTAACCAGTCTGCACCCTCCAAGAATCACCCCATTCACATAAACTCAAGTATGATTGCAAGAGGCGTATTATAAATGACAAAAGAGGTTTCTCTCGCACCTATCATTCAGGAAATTCCAAGGATTTTAGAAGTTCCACGCCAGGAACCGGGGACAAAAGCCAAATATTATAACAAAAGATACTCCTCTGACTCCCTACGCTCAAGAAGTTACAAGTGTTTTAGAAGCTCTGTGCCAGGAACCAGAGACAAAGACCAAATATATATTTTCTAATTATATTACAGCATCACAGTCTGCATCTCACACTCCTGCTGATGCTCTCCCCTCCCACTCTCAGGCTGCACGTACACTCCTTTCTGTTTCTCTCTTTACACCTCTCTCTCTCTCTCTCTCTCTTTCTCTCTCCAGATCAACTTTCTCTGCTTCTCAGGTATGCAGCTTCAGAAAGCTGCTTCTCACCTGCCTCAGTCCCTGCACCCAAGATGAACATCTATGAATTCAAATTCTACAGTCTCACAAAGAAAATCTGATTGGCCCAATTTGGGTCAAGTATCCAGCCCTGATCAAATTATCTGCAGCTGGTGGGGGAAGCTGGGAGTAGGAGGACAGAGTAGGCCCAGCTTCATGAAGTTGAAAACAATTTCCAGAAGAAGAAGGAAGACTATAGATACAGTAAGCATCCCCAAAACTGTCACAGGTCCACAAACTCTGAGAGTCAGAGGTGTTTCTGAATTCAGAAATTTTTTGGAATCTAGAATATGGTCTTGTGCCTCATATAACATCACACCCCAGTGGAGTCTAGGGCAGTTTCCCATAATCATATACACCAATCTTTTTGCAATGAAAACATGAATCATTTTGCAAAATAGGAAATAAGCATTATGAATATTTTCACATGAGTTCAAATCAGGTTTTGCCTCAAAAGGAGTTATAAAAATACTTTTGGCTTTTATTGTTTCTGGATTTCAAAGTTGCAGTTGAAGGATTTAGGCTGAGAACCAGATTGCAATGCTATCACAGTGCTTCCTCAAGAGATTCCCCAGGTCTTTGCTCCTCTAAGTGTGGTCTCTGGATCAGCAGCATCAATGTCACCTGGGAGGTTGTTAGAACTACTGAATCTCAGGACCCATCCCAGATATGCTGAATCAGAATCTGCATTTTTAAAAATGCTCAGGCACTTCGTGTGCTTATTAAACTTTGCAAAACACTGCTCTAAGTGGCAGTCAACATTCCTAAATCCCCGGTCTTTGTATTTGTACAGATGAACTGCAACACACATGTGTACAATCATCCCTTCTTATGAATTTTTTGAAAATAGCTCCAACCATAATTTTTACACCAACAAAGAAGAAACCACCTTAACTTCAGATCTGTGCCATACCGCTCACCACCCAGCTCAAGAGATACAGTCTCTCTAGCTACCACAAAGCATCATTTAACAAATTCTTCCTGTACTGGTATTTAAGCTTGCACACCTGGATAGGAGCTTCTTTTTATGAAACTATGTCTATCAGAGGACATTTATATAATCTTTCATAAAAATGGATCCAATAGGCCGGGCGCAGTGGCTCATGCCTGTAATCACAGCACTTTGGGAGGCCGAGGCGGGTGGATTGCCTGAGGTCAGGATTTTGAGAGCAGCCTGGCCGACATGGTGAAACCCCATCTCTACCAAAAATACAAAAATTAGCGGGGCGTGGTGGTGTGCGCCTGTAATCCCAGCTACTCGGGAGGCTGAGGCAGGAGAATTGCTTGAACCCGGGAGGTGGAGGTTGCAGTGAGCTGAGATCGCACCATTGCACTCCAGCCTGGGTGACAAAAGTGAAACTCCACCTCAAAAAAAAAAAAAAAAAAAAAGGATCAAATAGGATATAAAGTGGCTGGGATTATATAACTAAGAAATTATTTAAGAAAGAGTGCAAGCAAGTGAAACACAGAGCAGTGGCCTGAGCATCAGCTCTTTTTGCCCTTTTCATAGAGAGTAGAATTTTTAGAAGGGCTAACAATATAAAGCCCCTACCCAGAATGTATTTACAATCCAGTGACAGTCTTTTGACTTAACACTTTTTACCTTGCACTCTGTTGTTTTGGAATTCATAAGGGCAATAAGAAAGGAGTAAGTAGATAGAGAGGGGTTTCTCAAATAACAGGTTTATTCATTGAATTTGCTTTCTTAAGTTCTTTGGGAATAGAAGAACACTTCAAAATCCCAAAGAAAACAAAGAAGTTATGAGCACAGAAGCACCTCTCAGACTATCATTGCTTACTGCCTGTTATAAGCAGCAAGAAGAAAATAATTTAAAAAACAGCAGTGACACTGGCAGCTTTTAGGAAATCTCAGCCACCATGGAGAAAACTTTAAGAATCTGCAACAAGTAATTGATTCTTCTTCAGCAAACTAACATCCGTAAGCAGAAGCTGACCAGGCAACAGCAGTCTGATGCATTTCATGGGATGCTCCTCTACCCGGAGTACCCTGAGGCAGAGTGTGTTCTCACCCCACCACAGGGCCAGTCCACCGAGACTGCTCTCAAACCAGAGCTGCAGTGAGTTCCTCATGCTAACACCCCATGACTCACATTTCCACCAGTCTTATCACCTAGAATGTTGGTTAGCTCTTCCTCTCACCTCTCCTCTGATCAGAACCCCCACCACCATCCCCCACCCCCAACCATTTCACTTGGGCCTTTCGGAACCTAACTCCCCCTGCCCCCTCAATCTCTGAAGAATATTCCCTCTGTTTTCTCCTTGAACTAGAAATAGTAACTTCCCTGCTATGGGTAGAACTTATCCCCTGCTAAACGTATGTTGAAGTCCTGACTCCAGTACCTTAGAATGTGACCTTATTTGGAAATAGGGCCGTTGCTGATGTAATTAATTAAGATGAGGTCATACTGGAGCAGCATAGGTCTGTAATCCAATAAGACTGGGGTCCTTATAAGAGGGCCACATGACAACACAGACCCAGGGAGAACGCCATGCAATAACACAGGCCGAGAGTAAGGTGATGCTTCCACAAGCCAAAGAACACTAAAGATTGCCAGCAAACCACCAGAAGCTAGGAAGAGGCAGAAGGATTTCCCTAAGTTTCACAGGAAGTATGATCCCGCCAGCACCTTTGTTATTGGTAGAGGGTCTTGACTGTAAGTTGTCCAGGTTCTTGGCATTTTGAACAAAGAATTGGATAAAACTCACAGCAAAGCAAGGAAAGAATGAAGCAATGAAAGAATGAAAACAAGGATTTATTGAAAGTTAAAGTATACTTCACAGGGTGGGAGCGGCACCAGCCGGCTCATGGGCCCGGATACAGAATCTTCTCTGATCCAAATACCCCCTAGAGGTTTCCCATTGGCCACTTGGTGCTCACCTCATGTAAATGAAGTGGTGGCCCACAATCAGAGGCTGAAGTGAAGTTACAAAGCTGCACTTCTATGCAAACGAAGACTCGGCCTGCAATCAGTTTGATTGGTTGTGGACAGCAACCAATCAGAGGCTGGAGTGAAGTTACAAAGTTACACTCCAATGCAAACAAAGTTACACTCGTATGCAAATTGAGGTACTTTCGATTTCCCATCTGCCACACAGAAAAGGTGGGGGTTTGCAAAGGGAATAGCCTCTGGTCCTTTTGTTACTTAGGCATGGAAAGTTAGGGTTTTCCTTTCAATTTAGTTCTAGGAAGTCTGCATGAAATGGCCTTAGGTTCCCTGCCTTCAGACCTTCTTCTGCCTCACCCTGATTTCTGACTTCTAGCCCCAAGAACTGTGAGACAATAAATTCCAGTTGTTTTAAGTCACCCAGTTTGTGGTGCTTGGTTGTGGCAGCCCTGGGAAATTAACATAGCTCCTGAAGACACTGGCCCTCCGCCAACCCTTGTTTGAGGAGCTGCCTTATGATCTTACTCCCCACATTCCTCAGACTCAGTGGCCATCAGTCCTCCTCACTGTCCAATTAAGTGAAAACATATGCTGGACCCACACTCCAGTCTCCCATAATCCTTTGTTCTTTAAAGTTTACAGCATCTCCCCATTATCCTTCCACTTCGCTTGTATCTGTCATTACCTGGTCGCCTCAAGTGATCTCAACATGGCCAAACCCAAACTCCTCATTTCTCCCGTCCCCAGACTCTCCATCAGCCCATTCCTGACCCAAACCTCTTTTCCTGCATTTCCTATCTCAATTACTAGCACCACCATCCGCCCTGTCCTTCAAAAAACCTTAAAGTCAACCTTCGCTCCTTCCCATTCCTTGCTCTCAAATCCAACTAAACACCAGCAAGGCCAGTTTTACCACTTAAAGTATTCTTCACCCCACTACTCTTCTCCATGCCCGTGTCTTCACTCCTAGTTCTGGCTAACTCACCCAGAATTATTTCAGCAACCTCTTAAGTGAACTGCCACATCTAGTCTTATCTTCCTTAAGCCCATCCTTCACAATACATCCAAAGTAACCCTAAGTTATGTCATTCCCCTACTTTATAATAAATAAAATAAATATGTTTTTTAAAACCTCAATGCCCCCAATTCCCTATAACAGAGATTTCTCAGTGTGTACAAGTTTCAGGCATATCTGTATCCCCCTAAAATTACCTGTTAAATGTTGAGTGTATGTTAATTTTGCTAGGAAGAAGGACCATAGCTTCTATTAGTTTTTCAGAGAAATCTATGATCCTATAAGGATTAATCTTCTGGTAAATCCAAACTATTTCTAGTTTCCCATGCCTTGTTTGTGCTTATAACATTTCCTCTGCTGAGATTTCTTTCGCACTGTATTAAATGTCTGCCATGTACTAGACCATGTGGTGGGGTGGTAGGGATACCACAATGAACAGACCAACAGAGCTCTTCTCCCCACTTGGCATCTGGCCCATCCTTCAAGTCTTAGCTCAAGTCTCAGCTCCTCCAGGAAGGCTGTTATACCCTTCAACTTTGAACCTTTGACACCTAGTAATTATTTCTACCATTTTATAATAAAAGTATCTGTTTATGTGTCTTCTTCCCTAGTATAAACATCATGTAGGTCCAGGCTAACGTGTATTCTCAGAGCCTAATGCAGCTCCTGGTTCACAATAAGAATTCAATAAACATTGGTTGAAAAAAAGAAAAAGTCCAAGATTGTTCCCCCCGCCTTCCCCATGAAATGGAAACAGCTGGTTTATTCCCTACTGAATTCATAAGACTACTGGGAAAGTCATAACAGGATAGAGGCTATTATAAGATTCTATTCAGAATTAAGAGGAAATTCATACTTAGATAATTTATCCTTCTACAAATCACTGAGATCTGAGTCAACAGAAAAATGTTAAGGATGATGGCCCTGCTAGTAACTGTGAGTAGCTTCAAAATGAGCTTTCTCCTTGTGACCTGGTGTTGGAAAAGGACCCAAGTCCCATGTTTCCATGGGGTGCATCTGGAATGCAATCCGGGATTCTTCAGAACGTGTCCCTCCAGTTCTGTGGAGCAAGACCTTTGGGGGCATGACCGTTGCTTCCTCTTACTTCTCATGTGCTTCAGAAGCTTCATATCCTACAGCAGGTGGTAATGTTCTTTAGTGGTGTGGTGCACAGGGCTGAAAACATTCGTCAGGATGCTTTTCCTTTGTGCATTTCCTGGTATTCCATTTCTCCCCGGTTACAGCTGTGCATCACCTCAGAGAAGATTAGGGTTGGTGTAGCTGGATTACACAGAAAGACTCAGTGCTCAGTTTTTGACTTTCAAAATGGGTTTGTGAAATAGTTCAGTAGTAATAGCTGTGGGAAAAAAAAAGCAATTTTCCAAATAAGCTTTTTGAGAGAAAAGAGGAGAAAGAGAACATACTGAAATTCAAAAGGCAAACCCTGAAGGGACTAGTGAATGACATTTGTTCATTTAAAAAAATGAGCATCCTCTACTAAAATTATTAACCAAATATAGTCAAGCTTTTAAAATTAATTTCCAGTTTACAGAACATACAAGGGCTACATATGTATTTTTTAAGTTAAATGATACCACAAAGAAATGGTCAGACAAATCAGAAGGTGAGACATTCTGCATTACAACTGCCCTAACTCCTGATGATGTAATTTTTAAAAACATAAATGGGATTGTTTTAGAATAAAAGAGAGTAAAAATCATACTACTAAATGCAATGCATGAACTCTGATTAAATTCTGGTTCTAAAGTACCAATTTAAAAATTCATGTTGGGGACAATTGGGGAAATATGAATATACAATTTAAATTAGATGATATTAGCCAATTACTATTAATTTTCTTAGGTGTGATAATAGTATTGTCATTATGTAAAAGAATGTTGCATTCCTAAGAGATGCATGTTGAATACTGAAGTGTTTATTAATGAAAAGTCTACAATTTACTTTGAAGTGGTTCATATATATTCTATTAAAGTAAACATGACAAAATGTTAACAATTGTTTAATCAAGATTAAGTGAATATGAGTGCCATGGTTCTGTTCTTTCCATTGTTTTGTATTCTTGAAGATGTCTACAATACATAGTTTTTAAAATAGCTTGAAGCCAAGCTTTGTGGCATGTGCCTGTAGTCCCAGCTATTCAGGAGCCTGAGGCAGGGGGACCACTTAAGCCTAGGCTCAAGGCGATAGTGAATTATGATTGCACCACTGCACTTCAGGTTAGGTGACAGAGCAAGACCCCATCTCAAATTAAAATATTAAATAATAATAAAATAAAAATTAAAAATAGCTTCAAAAGAGAAGAGATGAAGATCAAAAGTAATCTCAAAGGTGAGTATTGGAGTTGCCATGAGTGACAGAGCAGGGGCATGAGGAGGGAAGTCAGTAGAGCCCCCAGGACTAGAGTGGCATGTGACGATGAGAGTCAGATTCAAGAGATTGCCCCACCTGGGCCCAGGTGAGCATGGTCTGTAGGCAGCGCCAGGGTACCACATGAGAGATCATCCAGTGCCCAGAATTCAACCAACACTTACTACCTGGGCTGATGAGTCCTTTGCTGCACTCATTGTCCCTGAGTGAGGACATCCCACCAACAGCTGCCTCTGGGTAGCCATATATGGTCCAGCAGGACCAATGCCCATCCATGCTTCAAAATTTTCTTAGCCCAAGAGATCCATGCTATGAGAAAAACCCAGATTTTGATGGCCTGGAGCATTTGTAAGTCCCACCAAAGGAAGGATGGGGACCTACCTAGCATCCTACCCTCCACTGCCTGTACTTTAATAAAACCAAATGAAACCACTTTGAGAATTTTCCTAGAGTCAACAGTAGTTAAGACCCAGTCACATGACATATAGAAATACTCAAACACCTTTCTGAAGAAAACTAGCATAGAAGTGGCTCAAGAAACTTGTCACTTCCAAGCAAACTCCTCTTTGGTTCCCAAAAGTCTGGGACAACAATAAAAGAAGCTCTGGAAGAAGCAGAAACTGAGAGTGCAGCCACTCTAAAGTAGACGTTGATTAGACAAACTTCCACACACATAAATCATATTTCATCAATTTCAAGGCTCCCTTGTCTCCTCTTTTCTCAATGTCTTTTTATTTTCTGAAATTGTGACCAAGTCCAAAAAAACAGACTGTAATAATGACGGTTTCATCTATTCTCAAAGTCCCTCATGAGTGTCATCATCTAGCCAAAAGTAAGAGGTCTATCGTTCCTACATATTGACAATTAGTAGCTCTGCTTGGAGCAAACATTATAAATTAAATGAGATTAATGAATTGATCATTGTGAGAATAAACTGCATAATAATTGTGTTATTAACAAATCAAAACATACCTAACCCAAAGGTTGCTGCCCCTCACCAGCCAATAGGTACAATTAGGCTTGTGTTCACATTATCATCTGAATCTCATTGGCTTAGCACCCCATCCAGTCAGGCAAGAATTACAGTCTCTGGCCGGGCGCGGTGGCTCACGCTTGTAATCCCAGCACTTTGGAAGGCCGAGGCGGGCGGATCACGATGTCAGGAGATCGAGACCACGGTGAAACCCCGTCTCTACTAAAAATACAAAAAATTAGCCAGGCGTGGTGGCGGGCGCCTGTAGTCCCAGCTACTCGGAGAGGCTGAGTCAGGAGAATGGCGCGAACCCGGGAGGCGGAGCTTGCAGTGAGCCGAGATCGCGCCACTGCACTCCAGCCTGGGTGACAAAGCAAGACTCCGTCTCAAAAAAAAAAAAAAAAAAGAATTACAGTCTCTGACGAAGTTCCTCCCCAAGACCTTCCAGGAGTCCCTGAGTGGGACCTTACCTATGAACCCAAATCAGCTCAGGCCCCCCCATGCTGCTGGCCTGTATCCGTACAAACCAGAGCTGCTAAGGCACCTTCTGCTAGCCTGAGATCTGGGGGTCCTGCTGCTGTGCACCATCACTGTGACGTAGAAACCCACCACTGTCACTGCACTGCCTCTGCTGAGCTGGATGGAGACCCTCTTCCCAACACCAATGACTGAACCACTGATGTTCATGATGGAGTTACTCGGCTCCCCAGTCATTGCCAATGGGAAGAGAAGAATGTTTGATTTTTCATAAGCCATAGCAGGAGTCCTGCTATAATTTCCCTCTCCTCTTCCCCTTCCTTTCCTTTGGGGCCCAAACCATCACAGAGTTTACTTAAACCGGTGTTCGAATTTTTACACCTGGCCCTTGCTTCCAGGGTGCTCGGGGGTCTTGATGCCACTCCTCTTTGGTGCCCAGGCCCCACTACCAGGTCTGGACCACCATGCCAGCCTACTTTCTCCCTTTCAGTGACTTTTCCCTCAAGGAGCCAAATCACCTTCCTGAAACCTGGTTCTGTCAGACCCCCTGAACTATCAGCTTCTTCTTCTTTCCTTTTTTTTTTTTTTCTGAGAGAGTCTTGCTCTGTTGCCCAGGCTGGAGTACAGTGGCACAATCTCAGCTCACTGCAAACTCTGCCTCCCTGGTTCAAGCAATTCTCCTGCCTCAGCCTCCCGAGTAACTAGGATTACAGGTGTGCTCCACCACACCCAGCTAATTTTTGTATTTTTAGTACAGACAGGGTTTCACCATGTTGGCCAGGCTGGTCTCAAACTCCTGACCTTGTGATCCACCCGTCTCAACCTCCCAAGGTGTTGCAATTACAGGCGTGAGCCACTTCACCCTGCCACTATCAGCTTCTTAAGCGTTCTTGCTCAGGACTTCTTTGGTCTTAGGTAAGTCATCAGACATATGGCTAAGAAAATTTTGAAGCATGGACGGGCGTTGGTCCTGCGGGACCAGCTAAATGCATGGGAGGAAAGGTGTTGCCCAAATCCACATATCAGATGAAGTCTCACTCAGCTCCTGCCCAGCTGAGACCTCTACGATCACACCACCCTGAACACGCCCGATCTCGTCTGATTCCCCAGATACAGATACACAATACATTTTATTTTTTATTTAAGGAAGTTACTTTACAGCTATAAGCAGCACCTAAACAAAGAAATGTATGTATCCACTCAGCTTCCCACTTTATAGTAGTTTCTGAGATACAATATCATTTTTTCTATCTACTGTTGAAAAGTTTTTGAAGACTTTCTCTCTCTGAAAAGAAGCAGGCATGAATGATCCTTGGAGACACTGTGCTAAGTGAAATGGGCCAGACACAAAGGGACAAATATTGTATGGTTCCACTTATACGATGTACCTAAAGTGGTTAAATTCTTAGAGACAGAAAATAGAATGGTGGTTGCCAAGGGCTGGAGGAAGGAGGAAATGGGGAGTTGTCGTTTAATGGATAGAATTTCAGTTTTGCAAGATGAACATGTTCTGGAGATGGATAGTGGTGATAATTGCACAACAGCGTAAATGTACTTAATGCCACTAAACTGTACACTTAAAAATGGTTAAATATGATCCAGTGGTCACACTACTTTGCATGTAATCAAAGGAAGGGAAATCAGTATATTAAAGAGACATCTGCACCCCCATGTTTCTAGCAGCACCACTCACATTAGCCGAGATATGAAATCAATCTAGGTGTCCAATAACAGATGAATGGATTTTTGAATGTGGCACATATACACACTGGAATACTACTCAGCCATAAAAAGAATGAATTCCTGTCATTTGCAGCAACATGGATGGAAGTGGAGGACATTATGTTAAGTGAAATAAGCCAGGAAGAGAAAGTTCAATACCACATATTCTACTCACATGTGGAAGCTAAAAAAAAAAAAAAAGAAAGTTGATATTAGAAGTAAAAAGCAGGCCGGACACAGTGGCTCACGCTTGTAATCCCAGCACGTTGGGAGGCCAAGGCGGGTGGATCACGAGGTCAGGAGATAGAGACCATCCTGACCATCCTGGCTAACACGGTGAAACCCCGTCTCTACTAAAAATACAAAAACAATATTAGCCAGGCCTGGTGGTGGGTGCCTGTAGTCCCAGCTACTCAGGAGGCTGAGGCAGGAGAATGGCGTGAACCTGGGAGGCGGAGCTTGCAGTGAGCCGAGATCCTGCCACTTCACTCCAGCCTGGGTGACTAGAACAGAGGATACTAGAAGCTGGGAAGCGTAGTGTGGGGAGGGGCAGGGGGAAATTTGTTAAAGATACAGAATGACAGCTAGATAGGAGGAATATGTTGTAGTGTTCTATAGCACTGTAGGAGGATTATAGTTCACAATAAGAGAGAGACTCAAATAGCTAGAAGGATATTGAATGTTCCCAACACAAAGAAATGATAAATGTTTGAGGTGGATGTCTATGCCAGTTACCCTGATCTGATCGCTATATATTATATGTATCAAAACATCACTATGTACCCCATAAATATGTACAATTATGTGTCAATTTTAAAAATACAATTTTTAAAAGTATTTTGAAATAAAAAAATTTGTAATGTTTTAATGCTAAGTTTTATATTCTTATATGTTACTACTATGAAATGAATAAATAAATAATAAAAGAACATATGGATGACCCTGGAAAAAAAAAAGAAGTAGCAGAAGCAGACGCAGAGGTGTTATGAGTGGAGTTGGGGGTTAGGTCAGCCTCAGAAAGCCAGAGAGAAGGGATTTGCCTGGAATACTGAAGAAGCTCTAGCCACAGATGAGGCTAAGTTGAGTGTGAAGAAGGCTGAAGAAAAGAATTTTTTTTGTTTTGTTTTTGGCGTGGCACATAGTAATAATTATCCCTCACAAGAATGTAGCATTTTAGTTTTCAAAACACTTCCAAGAGTGATCTAACTTGCTGTCATGACAAGCAACCCCACGTGAAGGGCAGGGGCTCAGAAAACCAGGGCCACTGAATGGGGAAAGCCGTTCCTTCCCAATGCAAGCTCATAGCCTCCACGGGAAACGGACAGTCCATGTTGTCAGTAAGGAAACCGCAGCTCAGAGAGGTGGACTGACTTGCCCCAAATCCCAGAGCTACTAACTAGCAGAGACTTGATCCTAAGTCTCTCAACTTCCAACCCACTGCTCTTTCCACAACCAGGTATAAATTAAAACAAAATGAAACTGAAAAAGTTAAACATAATTCTCAACCGCGTCGAAGAATGAAAGGATCCCTATTGTACGCTAAAACTCAAAAGACAGAAGTATATAATTTGGGGATATATTTTAAACTTTACACAATCCTCCCACCCCAGCTCTGAGTAGGAAAGAGGGTAAAAACAGAATCTGGGGTGAGAAGTCATCTGACTCATCCATGATGTGGTGAAGAATCTGTAAGCAAACACCCTGCATTTATTTCAAGTACTGTGTCTCATTCTGCCAGCCCTGGCAGTCGGCCCACTGCTTGTGCTTCAGGGGCCCTCCTTTGGAGACATGCTCAGAGCCCTATTTTAGGAGGACAGAAGTGGCCTAAAACATGTGGCCATTAAGCTAGAATTTTAAAGGACACACACACACACACACACACACACGGACACAGCAAGCTATCTGGTAAGCTGGTGGTTAAGAATCCGAATGTGTGCTTAAGTCCCCTCTGACACAGGCAGCCTTATCCACAGAACTTCATCCCTGTGTTTCGGCCTGTTCCAGGAAGAGCCAGCAAAGTTGCCTGCAAGAGAAAGCACGTGGCCTGAGAGGTGAACCAGGGACAGCCTCTGAAGAGCCAAGGATTTATCTGAACATCCAAATGTCCACTGACAGACAGGTCTGTGTGTGCTAGAGAAACTTGTTCCACAGCTCAGATGAAAAACGTATTGCGGAATTCACCCACAAGGGGAAGTGAGTTAATGACTGGGGCGTTTCACCTTCTGCCTAGATGCGTCATAAAATCAACTTGTAAAGCCTGGCTCAGAAAATACATTTACTCTCCCAGATGTGGTTCCATATAGGGCTATGAAACATTTCAAAGAGTGATCGCTCACAGAGGAGCGCATTCTTAGGCTTTCTCTGTGCTGGGAGTGGGGCCAGTGGCCTGAGCCTGACAGCCCATCCAGGCTGCGGTCAAATTTGCTGACAAGCAGCCCAAATCTGCCCAGAGCATCTGCTCACATCTGGGATTGTGACTCATCTGCCTCTGTCTCCCCCAGCACTATTCACTCACTCCTGCAGGCCTGAGCATGTAAGCCCCATGGTGCCCAGGCCCCAGCGCCCAGACTTGTCTCTCCACCCAAGCACCCATCACGGCTTGTCCTTATCTCCAACACTGCCTTCCCCTCCCATTTAGACTTGGTCTGCTTTCCCAGCTCCAGGTTCAGGGCAAACCATGCTTAGACCTTCTTGGACTCAGCCTGAGCTATCATAAGAGGTTCCCAGGCTAAAACAGACGCACAGTCTCCTGCACAGTGGTGTCTGTTCTGGCCCTTTAAATTTAGCAGATCCACACTCCCACCATGCCCAGCTGGCCCACCAGAGTGAGCCACAGGCAACACATGTTCTAAACCAACCCTGTTTACCCTGGACCTACTATTTTTGCACTCACCTCCCTGGTTCTCAGATTCCTGGCTCTGGTTCCCAGCTGCCATAGCTCCTTTGGCCCCTTCACTTTGGTGACCCTTTAGGCTTCCCTTTTTAGACCACAGCTGTCACATGTTTCTGACTCAACTTGCTTCTGCCATGCCAGCGTCACCCCTGGTCTCAGGTGAGTACCCCATGATTCAGCCCCAGACCCTGAACACCCCCTCCCCTGAGATCACTCCCAAAAGAGGCAGAGGGTGAGGGATTTGTTCCTGGGGTCCCTGCCTGGCTTCTCACCTTCAGCCTTGCCTTGTCTTTCAATTCCAGCAGCTGGACTTCCCAGGTCATGCACCCGGGCATTGGCCTCAACTTAGGTCTTGATCCTCGGAGTCCCTCACTCACCTGGGACAGCTCTGCCCCAAACTCAGTTTCTGATTTCATGCTGGCCTTGCCCCAGTTACACCAACCCACTCCCCTCACTATCTCATTGAGGTCAGAGTGGAGGAGGCTCTCAGGCTTCTGAAGGGAGGGGAGCAACACTGCCTCAAATGGAGCCGTGATGGGGCGCAGAGCCTGTGGGGAGTCTCACAGCTACCTGGGAATCTTTCTGTCCCTGGATGTAGTGATTATTTATGAGGAAAAGCCTAGAGGGACAGCACAAGTCAAGGCACTTGAGGACTCTCAGTTGTGTGTAGGGAAGAGGATGCTGCTCCAAATAGTGCAGACAAGCATTCAGTTCTAAAACCTCAGAGCTCAGAGCAGCTGAAGAGCAGAGGCAGCCCTCTGGTCCCATATGGCTCACATTGTTTTCCTTGTCCGCCTGACTCCATATGTGACTTTAGCAACATGTCTGTCAAGGATGTTCTACCTCCAGCCCCTGCACCAGCGAACAAATAAGTCCTCCCAAGGCTCCCCATTCCTGATGTCTCCATTCCCTCCACTCCAGAAGGAGCAGAAACAAGGGCCTCCTCCCCTCCTCCTCCTCTGCAGCCCTCATCACTCCCTTCCCTGGGGGCCAAGGCACTCAAAAACCATCTTCCCCTAAAAGCTCAAGGACTCACTTGGTTTTCTTTTCCAGAAGCCCTAAAGATAGTAGCTTTGCTTAATGAGAATGCCCCATGGTGAAAGGGTGAGGACCAAGACTCTGGTGCCTGGTCCACAGGGGAATTCCAGCTCTGCCTCTTGCTAGTGATGTGACCCTAGACATGTGATGGAACTTCTCTATAGCGTTTCCTCATCTCTGAGGTTGGAATACTAATGGTCCCCACCCCACTTCATTGCTGTGAGCCATATACGCATGAATTAGTGTAAAAATGGTGCCTCCATGTAATAAGTGCTGTGATACACAAGCTCTCATTTATTGATTTTTCACTGTATGTCAGGCCTTACTCTAAATACCTTACATCCAATAATTCATTTTTCCTAAGCAAAGTGAAATAGAGACAGAAGAATCATTTTATAATTCTAATTTAAATTATCACTAATATTTATTGTATAAGTTCCATCAACAGGAGTTGAAATGCATTGTCGAAATTCATCACAATATTTGCTACTTTAAAGAATCAAACTGTTTTTACTCTTTTTTTCTGTGCTCTCTCTCCTGGCCTTGTAAGGTTTATGCATAATAAATATTCATATCTGGTCAAAAAATAAACTAAGTTGTAAAAGGTTAGAGAATTTCCCTATCTGAATAAGCAAACCCAGTGTGTAAAGATGACAAAAATAAACCACCCAGGGGACAGAAACTCCCAGTAGTGCTCCTCCTATGGATACAGGCCTGTATCATGGTATGACATAGTACAGGCACAATTCTGTATGTATCTTTTTTTTTTAGAAACAGGTTCTCACTGTGTCACCCAAGCTGGAGTGCAGTGGCACTATCAAAGGTCATTGCTCACTGCAGCCTCAAACTCCTGTCAGTTTGAGGCTGGGTGACAGGAGGCTGTCACCCAGCCTCCTGAATAGCTAGGACTACAGGCATGCACCATCATGCTCAGCTAATTTTTAAATTATTTTGTAGAGATGGCGTCTTGCTATGTTGCCCAGGCTAGTCTCAAATTCCCGGCCTCAGGCAATCCTCTCATCTTGGTCTTTCGAAGTCCTGGAATTATAGGAGTGAGCCACCATACCCTGCCCTGTATCTTTTGACTTAACATTAAATCATAAACAGTTTCCATGTTGCTGTATAGCCTTTGAAAGTATCATTTCAATGACTAGAGTAACTCATTTAGTTGAATTACTATAATTGAACTGACATCAATATTGAATATTGGTAGGGTTTTTTTGCTATTACAAATGATTCTGTAGTAAACTCTTAGCAGAAATGACTTTTTTTTCTTTCAGGTGATTTCTTAGGCTAATTCTCAGAGATGGGGTTATTGGGCCAAAAAAGCCTACTATGGCTTTCCGAAGCTCTCATTGTTCCCATTATCTCATGCATCCCTGAGATGCAGTCAGCAGAGGATCCTATTTGAGGGACTAAACACTCCCGGGGAAAGCAGGAAGAAGGAGACGGGAAATAACATTTGCTATTGAGCGCCAGGCATCGTCCTACAGGCTTCAAAGTGAACCTTGGATGTGCTGCTGATCTGACCTGCCCAGATTTGTCATCATTGTTATTGTCTTGGCCGCTTATGAAGACGTTCACCCAGCAGGACTTTAGAAGCTTTGTTCACTCGATCTCATTTAATCCTCACAATAGTGCCCTAAGGAAGATATTAGTATCCCCATTTTACAAAGAAGGAAACGGGAACCTGGGGAGATTAAGCGAAGGCCTCACAGATCATGAATAGAAGAGTCTGGAAACCTAGTCTGGTTCAAGGTTGTGCTCTTTCTGCTCTGCCATGCTGTGCTACAGCCCTTCCCCACTCCCAGCCCCGTGTGCACGCAGATAGGGATTTTCACTCTTTGCCCTGTATGAAAGGAGGGAAGATAAGACACATGAGCCTAGGGGGAAGGTCCATCTGCAGGACTACCCTGAAGGGGACGGGACATTCCTGGCCCTCAGCCTACAAACTCTTTCCTTTTATTTCCTGCTGGTGAAAAGCATAATTTAAAGATGACTTTGTTTTATACATACACATACATACAATCACACACACACACTCACTCCAAGAAGAGGGCTCTCTATAAATAAAAGACCTGTCACCTGTCAAAGATGCTAACCAAGGACTTACCAAATGTCCTTTGATGCTAAGTATCTTTCAGAAAAGTTATTACTCAACCTGAGTCCATGGACTAGGCCTATCTTTATGTTAAAATAATTCTCTCATGGAATTACTTGATTTGGCCCAACATCTACCAGCTTTGCACACATTTCAGTATTTCAATTAAATCAGCAAACCTCAGTCTATATTAATTCCAGCCTTTTTTTCTTCTACTAAAGGGGACCTGCATTATTTCCCTGCATGTTTGAAATTATTGTCTCTCGGCCAGGCGTGGTGGCTCATGCCTGTAATCCCCGCACTTTGGGAGGCTGAGGTGGGCGGATCATGAAGTAAGAGATCAAGACCATCCTGGCGAACATGGTAGAACCCTGTCTCTACTAAAAAAAATTACAAAAATTAGCTAGCTGTGGTGGCGCACACCTATAGTCCCAGCTACTCAGGAGCCTGAGGCAGGAGAATCGCTTGAACCTGGGAGGAGGAGGTTGCAGTGAGCTGAGATCGCGCCACTGCATTCCAGCCTGGGTGACAGAGCAAGACTCCATCTCAAAAAAAAAAAAAAATTGTCTCCAAAACACACTGAATTCATAAAATTCCAGATGCTGCTCAATGATGCCTCTGGGCCAGTGACATCCTGGCTATCTTAGTTAAGACTACAAAGGAACAGGGTGGAACTGAGGCTACAGCTGGAGAGGGTTACAAAAGCACAGGGACTGGCACCAAGAAAACTCAGATTTAGTGGAATGAGTATGTTAGAGCCACTGCTGCATGTGGCAGGAGATCATCTCAATGGCTGCATGAACTGAGTTTTGCAATATGTAGAACTGTGTAGACTGTTTGTTTGTCAGGCCTCTTTCAGATGCAAGTGAGAGAAACCTGACTAGCTAATGTGGAGGTAGGATTTATTGGCCCCTAGTTGAAAATTCTAGGGGTAGTCCTCAAGTGTAACTGGGTTCAAGTGCTTAAATGATATCTCCAGGAATTTGTCCCCATCTTTTTGCCCTCTTTTCAGGGTGGTGATGAGATGGCCACCAGGCCTATTTCACAGAAATTTCAGCAGAAAGAAGAACTTATTGCCCGATTGTTCCATTAAAAGTCCCAGAACTAACTCTCAATTGGCCTAAATTGGCTCATTTGCCAGATATCCTCAGCTTGACCTCCAAATCTACTCTCTCCTCTTCTTTGAGCTCGGTAGCTGGGAGGTTGGCCACTCTCTACTCATCTTCCAGCTTGGTAGGTGAGAGATTGGATGTATCAATGGCTCCTTTTCTCTGTGCCTTGCCTTGGGTATTGTCAATAGTAAGACCAGTGGGAGGCTGGAGGAAGAGATAAGAATGAAGTCAGGATGTTAATTTCCCCCAGTACCCCTTGCAAGGGTCCACATGTGTTGGCTATATCTCTCAGCCAATAGTCACAGGTCCTGCCTGCAGCTTCTGCACACACCTTCTCTCTTTGAGTTCCAGTAATGGCTTCCCAGTTTTGCCTCTGCAACCTAAAAGCAGTACTATGCCCTACTATGAGCAGCCCCAGAAACTGCACTATCCTTTATGGTTTTCCCACATTCCACCTACACCTCCATGGAAGGGTTATTTGATAACCCATTTTGAAAGTGTCATCTGTTTCCAAGATCCTGACTGATAGAGCTAACCTGTCCACCCCTAAGACAAATCCATGTGTCTCACTGGGCAGGTCTACCCCTGGGACAAAGGTCTGAAATTAGCTCCATCAAAACCACAGGTACTGAGAGTGGAGGTATGGTAGTCCCCCAAAGGGACAGACAAAAACAACCTATGATCACTACATTTATCAAAGTAGACAAGAATGAATTATAATCAGCAGTATTAGGCTACCCAAGCATTCTTCAGAAGCAGTAACTACATATAAATAAAGATAAATTTCAGAGACTAAACACATGCTGAAACAGCATTCAGGGTGTCTTTCATCTATGTACACTCAAATCAATGCCTTTTAAAGACCTGGTCACTCATTTTCTGAGCTCTAGATCTGTTGATAACTCTCTTCTGAAACAAATTGAAATTTCTATCATCAATTCACTTTGAAATGTCATAAAGCAGCTTAGGCCTTGGCTGGCTGAGCAATAAAGCAGGCCCTCTTGCTGCCCCTGACAGCAAGACAAGGGACAAGGCATTAAACATTGCCAAGAATGGACAATTTGGAAGCTGCCTAGTGGCAGGAATGACAAGGCTGAAATCATAACCACTTTGAAACAAATGACATCACTTGAAAAATAAACATAAAATGGGGCAATAGCAACCTCATCACAGAGCTGTAAATGCTTAGAAGAACATGGCCTGATACTCCATGAAGCTGCTCTGTCTCAGCAGAAAATTCTTTTTATAAATGATTAACCCTGATTATAATGATTGACTGTCCCATGGATGAGTCACCTTGCAGGTAAAACTATGGACCACAACCCCAGTGAATCTCAGCATTTCTTTCCATTACTCAGAAGTAGTGAGGATCTTAGTTACTTTGTCCGCCAACCCCATGTTTTGACAGAGCCTGCACTGTACCTTTTTAATGGACATGTTGACATTCAATAACATGCTAAGGATACCTGGCTTTCCTCATCAGTTTTCTCAGTAAAGCCTCTGATGCCGCTTTGGTTAAATTCAGGAATATGCTTTTGCCAGAAGGAGAAGCCTCCTGAGCCAGTCATGTGCCTCTCCTGGCTCCACTAATAACCCCTTTCTAATACAATTCCTTTGCAGTTCTCTTCACCTGTAAAGACACTTGGATATCAGCTCTTTGTGGAAGAGGGATCTAAAGGATTCATATGCTTCAGTCCTCTGGAATCTAAGAAATAAGGAAGTTTGGGGCCCAGAGAAAGAAGAAATTCAAAGGCTGTAACCAGTGGAATCCTTTAGCCACACCTGGGACCCATAAGGATAATGTAGAGACTGTGGTCATAAGACACAAACAGACTAGAGTGTGTGACCTTGAGCAACTCACATCTTCATGAATTTGAGCACTATTAGTATTATTGATTCCAAGACACTAATAATATGGTAAGCATTAAAAATGTTATGAAATATTATAAATAATAAAATAATATATGAGTTTTCTGAGCCAAGCAGTTCTGATTGGCATGTCCAAGGACATTCCTCCTTTGGAGGACCCACCTAAGCAAAAGTTATCAATCTTAGAAAACAGAATAGTGTAGTGGAATCAGGCCAGACAGGTTTCATCTCACCAGCCACATCCACTTGATTGGCGGTAGCTCCTTGGGGCCCTGTATTCAAAAGGATTCTGAGGTCATATTTGGGTTCAAGAGGGAAGAATGCCCTGATCAATGGGTACAAGAGGAGGGTCTGGCACCTTGTATGACATCCCTGTTGTTGATTGAAAGCATTGAGCTTGACAGTCAATTCTTGGAGGAAGGAACATGTATTCACCCTTGCTTCAATAACAAAAAACAACCACACAATTTCAGTGGCTTAGGAGCACAGATGCGTATTTCTCACCACATGGAGGATAAGGCTATGGGCTAGGGCTAGACCACCTTTCTTCTTATGCCAGGACCCAGGCAGAAGGGTCCGAAACATGCTCAGCTCATGGCAGAGAACAGAAACATCAATAGCCAAGCCAAATCAGGCAATCATGTTTACAGCTTCTGCTCAGATATAGCATATGTCATATTGCTAACATTTCATTGGCCAAAGCAAGCCATATGGCCAAGCCCTGAGTCAATGGAAAGAGGAAATATAATTCACTTGCTAAGAAGGAGGAAGTGAATGACTGCAATTAATCTACCAGATGGTGTCTGAGAAAGATACTTTCCGTATTAAGATGCTCTGTTTTTTATTTTTTCTACAATACATATATATTATATATAATACAGCTGGAATTCTTCAGAGAATATGTGGGTTTCATAAACCAAAAATAAAATTCTAAGCTCCCTACCAAACTGAATGGACGCCCCTCAAACCTGCTTGCTTCCTTGGTAGAATGCCCAACCAAGGGCATTCCAAAGTTATCCTGAAAAACTAGGTCAGGCCATGATGGGTAGGGAGAACAAGACATGTCTCATTATCCCCTCTTCCCTTTGGAATTCAGGCACAACTGACCAGCATTAACAGTCTATGGAATACTGGTAAAGTTGGTGAATAGGTGTCTTCTAGGATAGCAATTTCAACAGGAAGCCAAGCACTATTAAATTATAGAATAAATATTTATCAAGTACCTACAAAGCACTAGATACCATGTCAGGTAGTATAGGTATGCTATTGTACAACAAGAGATACCTGGTTTCTGAACTCATGGAGCTAGGTTGAATGATGGAAACAGACCACAATCAAATCTTAAATGGATGCTCAAGCTTCTTTCAATCCAAGAACACTTTCCTAGCATTCACATTCAAAATGAGTAGGTCCCATCTTCTTCTCCTTCTTCAAATTCATTGCCCCAATACTTGCCCCTATACCCAGCAGATAATCTACCCTCCTGCCTCATTTTTTTTGAAAAAGAGCAATTAACAGATCTCCCTCATCTTCTCATCAACAAAATACCAACCTTCTCATTCAGTACATATTTTCTTTGCTTTCTTTCTTTCACAATGGACAAAATATCCCTGTCCCATCTAAATTCCATCCCCTCTGGCATTCTCAGTCTTCACTCCTGCAATTGTCCCATTTCTCTCCACATTCTCTCTCTCTCTACTAGATTATTTGCATTGTTACACAAACATGTTGTAGTTGAGGAAGTGGAGGGGAACACAATTTCCCTCTCCAAGGAAAATTTGGAAATGAATGATGATGCATTTTGATGTCACGGTGACCATGGAGCCCTAGTGGCATTTGGTGGAGGTCAGGGGATTATGTTCTATCTTATTTTAAAAAGGAGAACTTCCTTAAACCTTGCAATCTCATTCAACTATTATGAACTACTCAAACCCACCACAGGAAAACTTCTTGATAGAGTTATATATGAACACCGTCTCCACCCCATCATCTCACAATCTCTTCTCAGCCCACTCCAATCAAGTTACTGCCCCCATCACTTACTAGAAACTGTTCCTTTTTTTTAATTTAACTTTTAAGTTCAGGGGTACATGTGCAGGTTTGTTACATAGGTAAACTTCCATCAGAGGGGTTTGTTGTACAAATTATTTCATCACCCAGGTATTAAGCCTAGTACCCAATAGTTATTCTTTCTGATCCTCTCCCTCCTCCCACCCTCCACCCTCAAGTAGGCCTAAGTCTGTTGTTCCCCTCTATGTGTTTATGAGTTCTCATCATTTAGCTCCCACTTATAAGTGAGAACATGCAATATTTGGTTTTCTGTTCCCGTGTTAGTTTGCCAAGGATAACAGCCTCCAGCTTCATCCATATTCCTGCAAAGGACACGATCTCATTCTTTTATGGCTACATAGTATTCCACAGTGTATATGTACCATATTTTCTTTATCCAGTCTATCATTGGTGGACATTTAGGTTGATTCCATGTCTTTGCTATTGTGAATAGTGCTGCAATGAACACACACATGCATGTATTTTTATGTACACATGCATGTACTTATATTCCTTTGGATATATACCAGTAATGCAATTGCTGGGTCAAACGGTATTTTTGTTTTTAGGTCTCTGAGGAATTACCACACTGTCTTCCACAATGGTTGAACTAATTTACATTCCCACCAACAGCATATAAGTGTTCCTTTTTCTCTGCAACCTTTCCAGCATCTGTTATTTTTTGACTTTTTAATAATAGCCATTCTGACTGGTGTGAGATGGTATCTCGTTGTTTCAATTTGCATTTCTCTAATGATCAGTGATGTTGAGCTTTTTTCCATGTGCTTGTTGGCCACATGTATGTCTTCTTTTGAAAAGTGTCTGTTCATGTCTTTTGCCCACTTTTTAACGAGGTTGTTTATTTTTTTCTTGTAAATTTAAGTTCCTTATAGATGCTGGATATTAGATCTTTGCCAGATGCATAGTTTGCAAAAATTTTCTCTCATTCTGTGGTTGTCTGTTTATACCAGAGACTGATCTTTTCAAATATTGACAAAGTGGTGGTCACTTCTTGGTCTCCATCCTACTTCACGTCTCATAACATTTGACCCAACTAACTAATCCTTCCTTCTTGAAAGGTTGTCTAAACTAAAATAGGTATCTCAGGCTTAAAAAACAAACAAACAAAAAGAACACTTGATTTATCTTCCTCCACCAAGGAACTAGCCAAACAAACAAATAGACCTGCTACTCCTCCTCTTGAACCCGTCTTTGCAAAATTATGACTGAGACAGTGAAAGAGATCTAACCTAGCTGACTCCATCTTGCTAGCAACCTTTAAGTTGTCCTTGTTCATTTCTGGGCATAGGCTGAACTAACTTTGGGAGAAACTTAGTTTATAGTTTAAAACAGAGATGATAACAGCCCTTTCCCAAAACAAACCTCCTTCTTGCCTAAGGACTAGACTGCCTTTGTAGGACTAACAAATTAGCCACAAGATTCGAAATTATGGTTTAGGAGTCATGCAGCTGGAGACTACAAGATTCTGACCCTCCCTAAACTGCTCCTAAGATCAGTGCTTGAGATATTTTGCAGACCCTGCACATGATGGATCAGCTGGCACCACCCAGATCAATAAACTGGCTCATCTAATCTTGTAGTCCCTACCCAGGAACTGACTCAGTGCAAGAAGACAGCTTTGACTTCCTGTGATTTCATCTCTGACCTGAACAATCAGCACACCTGGCTCACTGGTTTCCCCCCATCCACCACGTTGTCCTTAAAAACTCTGATCCTTAAAAACTCTGATCCTCTGATCCTTGGGGAGACTTATTTGAGTAATAATGAAACTCCAGTCTCCTGCACAGTCAGCTCTGCATGAATTACTCTTTCTCTATTGAAATTCCCCTGTCTTGATAAATGGGCTCTGTCTAGGCAGTGGACAAGGTGAACCCACTGTCGGTTATGCTCTCCTTGTCTGAGGAAATACTACAAAGGTAAAACCAAAAAACTAAACAAAACAAACAAACAAAAAAAACCAAGAGTCATCCCTGAGTCATCTCTTCCATTCCCTACAGAAACTCATCAGTAAGTTCTATCCACTGTATATACAAAATATATCTTAAAAGCCTACACTTCCCTAATCTTCATTATTGCCCCCCTGGTCTAAGCCATCAACATCTCTTGCCTACACTATAGAGAAAGCCTTACCCCTCTCCCTACCTGTCTATGACCCATTCTTAAAACAGTCCCCAGAGTGATCTTCTTAAATTGTAAATATCATGCTTAAAATCCTCCACTAAATATTTATGTCATTGGCAAAAAAATCCACATTCTTACCTTATTTTACAAAGCCCTTGCCCACTTCTCTGACTCCCCTTGATACCACTGTTAGCCACACTAGTCTTCTTTCCATCCTTTAAATACCAATCTCATTCGTACCTTTTTGTGCAGCAAATGTTAAGGAATTTATTGCATAAAAGATAAGCTTAAAGTAGATGTTAGTGGGCAATTAGATGGGTTGAATATCTACAATGTACCACTTTATATTAGAAAGCACCTATGAACAGAAAGACAAAGAAAGGTATTATATATATTGGTAAAAGGATCAGTCAATCAAGATGGTATAACAATTATAAACACATATATATGTAATAACAGAGCCCTAAAATATGTAAAGCAAAACTCACAGAATTGAAGGCAGAAATGACAGTTCTACAATAACAGTTAGAGACTTCAATACTCCCACTTTCAATAAAGGATAGAACAATTATTAAGAGATCAACAGGGAAACAAATGAAGGACTTGCCAACAAAACTATAAGCCAACTAGACCTAACAGACATATACAGAACACTCCACCCAACCACAACAGAGTACACATTCTCTCAAGTACACACGGAACATTCTCTAGTATAGATGATGTGCTAGGCCACAAAACAAGTCTCAATAAATTTTAAAAGATTAAAATCTGTTCCAACCTGAGCAGGTCTATGCAAACCTACTCCTAAAGGCCAAGAGGCCAAAGAAAGAGGCTACCAAATCCAGTTTCTCAGAAAGAAACAGTTTGTTTGTTTTATAAACACAAGGTCTCGCTCTGTTGTCCAGTCTAGAGTGCCATGGCATGAACGTAGCTCATTTCAGTCTCGAACTCCTAGGCTCAAGCAATCCCCCCACCTCAGACTCCTGAGTAGCTGGGACTACAGGCACGTACCACCACACCCAGCTATTTTTTGTAGAAACAGGGTATTGCTATGTTGCCCAGGCTGGTCTCAAACTCCTGGCCTCAAGCAATCCTTCAGCCTTGGCTTCCAAAGTGCTGGGATTACAGGCATAAGCCACTGCTTCTAGCCAGAAAGAAACATTAAAAAGGGACTTACAAACAGAAGCTCTGACTCAGGCAGCCACAAAACAGTAGATCCCTGCACCATTAACACCCAGACTCAGGGCTTATATACCACAGGGAAAGGGTATATGGGCTTCATATATCTATTTAAAAAATGCATCATCAAGGTTGTTTTAACCTAAGGGCAGGGTTTACGGTAAGTATGTGCTCTTCACAGTAGATAAACTAGAAATCTCAGAGGCATTCCCAGAACTGGAGTTAATCAGAAGTCAACATAGCGGATTAGCATCCAAAATGGAGTTGCTTCTGCCTCTACAAAATCATATAAAGAATCTTCCCCAACCATAATGCAATGAAACTAGAAATAAATGACATAAGGAAATCTGAAAATGCACAACTATATGGAAATTAAACAACACATTCTTTAACAATCAATGTGTCAAAGAAGTGATTGGCAAAATTTTGAAAATTCTGCCTCTTTGAGCAATCTAGTAATTATAGTACCTACGACCTTAATATCCTAAAAGCCACTATTGGACGATGTCTAGGAAATGATCTGTGTCCCTATACAAGTCAGATTGTACTGAATAACAAACCATTCTAAAACTCTGTCATGCAGCAATAAGCATTTATCATCATGTTCACAAGTCTTCAGATAGAATAATAGGCTGCTTCAGGCTGCAGCTCTGTGAAGAAACTGTGGATAGTCAGGCTGAAAGAGCCACAGCCCCCAGGGGCATTTTCTTCTCATGGCAGAGGGCAAAAGCTCATAGAGCAATGAGGGAAGGTACATAATTCCTCTTAAGGCCTAGGCTCAGATCTTATATGATATCACTTCTACCCACATTCCATTGGCCAAAGCAAGTCACACAACCAAGTCCAACATCAGTAGGAAAAGGAAGAATACAACCCTACTATAGGAGTTAGAGGGGAAGGAATGAATATTTGCTGAACAACAATCTACTACTTCACAGCCCTCTTAGAGAAAAGCTTTGAGAAATGGTGCTATGGTCACTGCTGTGGATGCCAAACAATAATATCTTGTTATCAACCATGTTGGTTATAAGTGAGTAAGACTCGTCTTCTTACTGTATTTGTAACTACTAAGAGCCATTTAGAAATGTCAGATTCTTCAAAGCTATTTTACCCAGATTCAATCAACAAGTATTCAACTCACCAATTTTTTCTTAGCTGAGTAGCATTATCAGCTCAAGAAGAACTTTTGCTTCAATGTAATTTATTTTCTAGTACTGGATAAGAACTTTTTAAAATGTCTGTAGACTATATCAAAGCACCAGAAGTGGATCTGACACCATCAATAGGAACTGAATTAATATACCTTTTCTGAAAATCTTCCTAAAAGAAAAATCTCTCTGACATCTGAATTTTAGACTTATTGTAGAAAATTTCAACCCTTCGAAAGAATCTTTGTGAATTTTATCACTACTAAAGTAAAAAGTATCCAATATAAATACAATACAGAGTCTAATCTTTCCTGGCCTTGAAGACCTCGATATGTTGCTAATAATTGCAATTAAAAAAAAAACTCATTGTGAATGATGACCTTATCTTGAATTCTGCATTAGTCAGTCAGTTAATGATACATAGCCTCCTTTCATGCTACAACCATCCTTCCAATAGCTCTCCCACAAAGATTTCCATTTATTTGTTTGATTTCAAACTTGGTGAAAAGAAAGATATTTTTATCTTAATTTCATACCAGAAAACATGAAAGAAGTCATGAAAACATACTGAAAAGGATAGATATTTTTTAAACAGGACCTTAAAAACCAGACTCAATCCCTGCCGCCAAATTCAGTGAGGGATTGTTTAGAGTAAAAACAGAGCATTGCTCTGGGATTGAGCCAACTAGAAAGACTGATACACCATGACATCTCTGGCTTGTATAACCTCCCTGCCCTTGATGTGAACTCTGGAGGGAAGCAGCACAACCAAAGTTGACAGTGAGGTGAAGAGTGCACCTCCAAGTCATAAAGTACCTAAACCTCACTATTCAAGTCAACTAGTTGGGAGAAAGATCCATCCAAACTAGTGGAAAGTCCAAATTTCCATTATTTCCAAATGGAAATACTTTTGGATTTAAAAAAATGACAAATGGAATCAAAGTTTTTCCACTTTTTCCAAAAATGCCATTGAAATAATAAAGATACAAAAAAGAAAAAAAAATAGCAACACTAAAAAAATCAGGAAGAATTCTATGACCCCCAAATAAATGTTGAATTTCTGGAAGATACGAAGCAGACAAGACAAATATAATTCTTGATATATATTTTTAACATATGTCTAAATATAAATATTTGATTAATGGAGCAAACTGACAAAAAGACAGTTAGTGCCAAGGGTGAGCACTCAACACAGGCAGAAGAGAACAGGGAAGTAAGTAGATAGGTTTCCCCAAAAGACCTATAGAAAAAAAAATCAGACTTAGCACAACAAGAACATAAAAAGTAGGCTGGGAGAAGCTCAAGAGAATTACACTAAAAGACTTACATTTTAGAACTGTGTCACTGTCTCATATGCTAGACCTATAGACCAGTACTTCTAAATGTGTGAGGCCTGTGAGATAGAAACTACTTTCAAAATAATACTAAGCTGTTATTTGCCTTTTTCACTGTATTGACATTTGTTTTGATAATTGTTGTGGGAAGTCAGGGACCCCGAATGGAGAGACCAGCTGAAGCCGTGGCAGAAGAACATAAATTGTGAAGATTTAATGGACATTTATCAGTTCCCAAAATTAGTATTTTTATAATTTCTTACACCTGTCTTTACTGCAATCTCTGAACATAAACTGTGAAGATTTCATGGATATTTATCACTTCCCCAATCAATACTCTTATAATTTCTTATGCTTGTCTTTAATCTCTTAATCCCATCTTTGTAAGCTGAGGATGTACGTCACCTCAGGACCCTGTGATGATTGCATTAACTGTACAAATTGTAAAACGTGTGTTTGAACAATATGAAACCAGTGCATCCTGAAAAAGGACAGAATAACAGCAATTTTCAGGGACCAAAGGAGATAACCATAAGGCCTGACTGCCTGCAGGTTTGGGCAGAACAGAGCCATATTTTTCTTCTCGCAGAAAGCCTATAGACGGATGTGTGAGTAGGAGAAATATTGCTGAATTATTTTTCCAGCAAGGAATATTAATAATTGATAGCCCTGGGGAAGGAATGCATTCCTGGGGGGAGGTCTATGAATGCCTGCTCTGGGAGTGTCTGTCTTATGTGGTTGAGATAAGGACTGAAATACACCCTGATCTCCCACAGTGCCCTCAGGCTTGCTAGGATTGGGAAATTCCAGCCTGGTGAATTCTAGTCAGACCAGTTGTCTGCTCTTGAACCCTCTTTCCTGTTAAGATGTTTATCAAGACAATGCATGCACAGCGGGACATGGACCCTCATCAGTAATTCTAATTTTGCCCTTGCCTTGTGATCTTTTATTGCCCTTTGAAGCATGTGATCTTTGTGACCTACTCCCTGTTCATACATCTGCTCTCCTTCTAAAATCCTAATAAAAACTTGCTGGTTTTGCAGCTCAGGGTCACCATCACAGTCCTACCAATATGTGATGGCACCCCCAGAGGCCCAGCTGTAAAATTTCTCTCTTTGTACTCTTTCTCTTTATTTCTCAGACCAGCCAACACTTAGAGAAAATAGAAAGAACCTATGTTGAAATACTGGGGGCTGGTTCCCCCAGTAGATAATGCAAAAAAAAAATTGTGGGTGCAAAAGTAATTGCACCAACCTAATATAACAGAATAACTGAGACTACATGATTTATAAGGAACAGAAATTAATCATCTCACAATTCTGAAAGTTGATCAAGGCACTGGCAGGTGAAGGCCCAGTTTCTCTGCTTCCAAAATGGCACCTGAGTGCTGTGTCCTTTGGAGAGGAGGAAGGCCAGGTCTCCACATGGCAGAAGAGCAGAAATGAGAGAAAGCCACTCTCATTCCTGTGAGCCCTTTTATAACATCATTAATCCATACACCTCCCAGTACTGTTGCCATAGGGATTAAGTTTTCAACACATGAATTTTAGAGGAAACAATAACATTTAAACCAAAGCAGACATTTAACTGATACTAATAGTCATTATATTCTTTATCGCCAGGTACCCACAGGAGGGGGAAAAAAAACTGTTTCACATAAGAATGCCCTGGTGAAGCAGTAAAAATTATTAATGTCATCAAAATCTCAACCTTTGGGTCTTTTTAACATTCTGTGTGACCAGATGGGATGTATAAGGCGCTTCTATTGAATACCAAAATCTAATGATTATCTCAAGAAAAAGCACTTGTACAATTAATTGTTTGAGCTGCAAGCTGAATTAGCTGCTTTTTTTATGGAACACCATTTTTTTCTTGAAAGAACAACAGACACCAAACTACAGTAATTCAGACTTGGTTATCTGTCAGACATTTTCTCAAAAATGAATGAAGTGAGTCTGCAAGAAAAACAACTAGCAGTATTTGTATCCAATGATAACATTCTAGCTTTCAAGCAAAAATTAGAATTTTGGGAAACTTGTATATGCCACTATAAGCTTGACATCATCCCAATACTATGACTTTTTTAATGAAATCAGTGGTAATATTAATGAATATGATTTTTGATGCTGTACAAAGAAATGTGTCAACATTTGAAAGATATGCATAATTCAATGAACCAATATTTTCCAAATGGCCAGTGCATCATGGTACAAAATCATGCATGGGTAATCGAAATTTTCAAGGTACAAAATAGGGCACTAGATTTTAACATAATAGACTACATAGCCTTCACTGCTATGGTTTCAGATTCCACATTGGAACCATCCTTTAAGAAACTAGCTAGGACTTGTCCAGTTTTGGTGTAGTATCAAAGAAGATTATCCCCATTTATCTGAAAAAGTTATTATAATACTCCTCCTTTTTTCAAGTACATATCTGTGTAATGCTGGATTTTATTCATATACTTCAACCAAAGCCATATATTGCAATAGACCCATTGCAGAAGCAGATGTGAGAATCCAACTGTTTTCTGTTAAGTAGTCATTAGGGAAATTTGTAAAAATGTAAAACAGTGCTACTCTTTAATTTTCTTATGTTGAAAAACAGTACTTTTTTCATAAAATATGTTATTTATATTTACATGTAGTAGGTTTGTTATTGTGTTTTAGGATGTATCAATTCTTAAAAATTTCTCTCATTTCAATTTCTAATACAGCAACTGTCAATAGATATAACCCTCACAAACAAAAGCCCTTTGAATCTTCAATTTTTAAGTGTGCAAAGTGATATTGAGATAAAAAATGTGGAGAATCGGTGCTGTATTTATTCCATGTTTGCCATGGCTAGGGGTAAAAAGGAGATGGGAGGGGTGGAAAAGTGAACATTGATAGTGTCCCAGCTGCAACCCTAGTGGGAGAGTTGCACATCATGCAAGTGACATCCCTTAACTTTATCTGCTACTTGGGTAAATCTCTTCATACCTTTTATGGGGCTAAATTTCTTAGGAAACATGAACATCCCTAAGATCCATCATCCCTAAGATCCATCAGTAGATGCTAGAAAGTGATCATTTGAGAGCAGGTTTAGGGGAGAAAATGAAAACATTCCCATACAACCCACTCATACACAGAGCTGCTGGCCCGGCCCCATACAAATTTGACAAAAGTAGGGAGATCAAATGCATGACCCATAATGAAAAGAAAAGAAAATCACCTGCTGCCAGTTTATGACTCCCTACCCTTAGGCAAATGTACCATGAGTTTGTATACCCTGGCAGGTACTTTCTTCCCCTAGCGCCCTAGGCTTTACAAGCCCTGAGCTGTAAAGATGGTAAAGTAGTAATATGCAGGATTTTAAGGCACAGGCAAAGCCTCAGGACAAGCATTCGGATTCTAACAGATGATGATGGTTAAGCATTTAATCACCAAGAGTTCTATGTATTAACCAAGGTTTGGTGCATTTACGGACAAGAAAAAGTTGGTATTGAATTTTTTAAATTTAGATATATATGAATCTGCTACAAGATACATTCTCCTTCAGACTATCACAAATTTTCTTTTCCTTTTAAAAGTGACTTCTTATTTTCAGTGAAGGAAACAAATTATTACTATGTCAGTGATAAGGCCCTTCAGTAAATCAATAATGTTTCAATAATTCTGAGAACAAGCAAATCATTCTACTAAAATTATCAGTGAAATGGCTTGGCTCTCCAGAAAAATCCAATGTAGTTTCTTTGAAGAGTGATAAAATTAACTACTTTCTCTATCTCAATTCTGGTGACTTAATTTGAAATTTTTAAAAGGGTGTCATTGGTAGAGTTACAAGTCCTGGGAGAATTGGAAAAATGGAAGTCCTAACTGATAACACATTATCTTAGTTTCTTGTATAACTGCCCTCATTTTTCATCTTCATTTCAGTAACTAAGAGTTAGGATTTGAGAACACTTGGGCCAGGTCTGCTATTATCTTCAGCAATCTTTGAAATTCCCACCTCTCCCTAGAGTAGACAAAATTTTTCAGCAGTCGGTGGCAAAAATAAGAGAGATCTGAAATGCAAACACTTTTCACTTCCTCTAGCAATTCCTCTTGCTCCAGGAGAATAGGACTTCATGTGTGTTTATGAAAGAAAAGCGGGCAGAGAAATATTATTAAGGTGAATAAACGGTGGTATTATGTCCATTTCAATGCCAATATCTTCCATGATCATTCCTGGGCTATAAAGAACACACACCACAGAGCTTGTCAAGGATCCTCGTATCTTCCTCACTAATGTTTTTCTTTTTGCCTTAGGGAAGGAAATCTCCTCTGAGGCTTCTTGAAAGATGTAGGAGAGAGAAGTGGGTACACTGGTCTCATATGAAAATCTATTCCAACATTCCTATCTCTTTAGCTTTTGGAGTCCTTTCATATATTATGCAAGAGAAGTTCTGGCGCCAAACTTCATTGAATGTAGGCCATCAATGAGTCAAAAATTTAGTCATTCCAGAAAGCCATTAGAGCCATTTCTAGCTTTATCTAAAACATGAAATCTAGACTATCTGGTAAATGTTCTTATATCAATATGTTAATCCTGAGACAAAATTATATTCTGTTCCTTTTAGCCTAACACCCTTGGAATCTATTCTCACACATATTTTCTTGGTTTCTTCTATATGAATTATCAAAATCCTGCCTTTTTTTTTTTTTTTAGGTATAGGCAATTTCTCCCCAGGTCTGAATCTCCATTCTGTTTGAGCATGCTGAGATCTAACTCAAGTTTAGGTCTAGACTAAAAAATAATCAGCAATGGGGATGGGTCTTAAGGATAATAAGTATCCCTTGTAAGGCAGCTGCTTCAGATGAATTGATCATAGAGTTTTCAAGAAGGAAAGGTATATCTTCTCTGTTGTTTTTGTTTTTGTTTTTTGAGACGGAGTTTCGCTCTTGTTGCCCAGGCTGGAGTGCAATGGCGCGATCTCGGCTCACTGCAACCCGCCTCAGCCTCCCAAAGTGCTGGGATTACAGGTGTGAGCCACCATGCCTGGCCTTTTTTTTTTTTTTTTCCCCGAGATGGGGTTCCGCTCTTGTTGCCCAGACTGGAGTGCAATGGCGTGATCTCGGCTCACCACAACCTCAGCCTCCCGGGTTCAAGTGATTCTCCTGCGTCAGCCTCCCGAGTAGCTGGGATTGCAGGCATGCACCACCACGTCTGGTTAATTTTGTATTTTTTAAGTAGAGACGGGGTTTCTCCATGTTGGTCAGGCTGGTCTTGAACTCCCAACCTCAGGTGATCCGCCCTCCCCAGCCTCCCAAAGTGCTGGATGACAGGCGTGAGCCACCGCGCCCGGCGATCTTCTCTAAGTGGGGCTGCTTCTGCTTATTCAGAGGGACCTGGGCATTTAGCTTCATCCAAGTCCAACGCAAGTCTTAGAATCCCGCTTGCTCCCAGTGCCCTGATTGTCACATAAATGACTTGATGAGTCTCTAAATTTAATTTCCATTTTAATCCTGCAACCCACCTAGTTATATTTTTAATAATGTTGATCTTATAGCTATAAGAAATCAGAAACTTTTTTCAAAGTTGCTATAGAAGTTCTCTGTCTCAATTTGACTTGAACTTAGACTTCAAAGCCTTCAATTTGTCATCTTCTGTCTGTAAGGTTTCCAATGCAGTCATAGATGTCATCCCACTCACAGTCCTTGTTGTCATCTGTACTACCACAATGGTAAAATGCAGCAGCCACTTGATCCCTGAAGGCAACTACTTCAATAGGTATTTTTTCCCAAGAAACCATAGATGATACTTTAACTAATCATGATCCTACTTATGTTATAGATTACCAGAATTTTGTTTTCCATTGGCAAGGAATTAAGCACTTCATTCAAGGCCGGCAACATCTACAAATTAATCTCAGAATTTTTGGAGGAGTGGAGAGAATGAATATACTATTTTCATAATTAAGTGGTTCTAAGCTGGCATATAATGAGCAGTCCTCTTTATGTCAGAGTCCAGTCAGAAAAACAAACAAAAAAAAGCCACACTAGGTATTTCAATGGAGGAAATTTATTTATTACAGGGAAATTGGTTATACAGGCATTAGAGGGCTGCAAAGCAAAATACAAAGGCTGAAAAAGCAAAAGTCATCTAGAAATAATAACTTCAGGAAGCAGCTACCACCTCTAGGGCTGGAGGAACAAAAGGAAAAATATGAAGTAACCAGAACTTAGAAGCCCAGAATTGCAACCACAATCTTTGTGGAAGGTAGAACCATCTGGCTGCTGTTGGTAATCTCTGAGCGGGTACAGGGGGAATCACTGAGGCTGATTCCAGTAGTGCTGAAAGAAGCTGTAGGCTAGAACCAACTGCCACTGCTGGGGGAAGTGCCTCTAGGTGAAGAAGCATTGCTGGTCCTGTAAGCAACATTAACAAGAACAGAAAAAACAGGAAGCATGTTCTCCTCTCCTTCTGCCTCCCAGTCTCTCTCTAGTGACCCCTATTGGCAGAACTGAACAGGAAGCAAGCTTACAAAGAAGTCTGAGAAACAGTTTGAGGACACCTAGCCCCATCATTACAGGGAAGAGTACAGAAGGTAGATTTAGAGGTGAGGACAATAGGTAAATGACTCGCACAGATGGTGTTCATGCTCAACGTTTCTCTTCTGAACAATTTTCAGATTTGTTGTTAAAGCACCTTCTGGCCAGGCATGGTGGTTTATGCCTGTAATCCCATCACTTTGAGAGGCAGGGTCGGGTGGGGATTGCTTGAGGCTAGGAGTTCAAGACTACCCTGGGCAACATAGTGAGATGCTCATCTCTATTAAAAAAAAAAGAAAAAAAAAGCAGACCCAAGGCCATATATGTGTTTCATTCCTAGAAACTCTCCACAGTGTCAGAGGAAGACTGCAAATCCAGTGGTCCTACATTCACAGATAATTCCTAGCCTAGTAAAAACAGAGAGAAACAGAAATAAACAACAATATTAGTTTGAGTAGCTGGAGAGGATCAGAGGAGTAATTATTCTTTGCTCTCCTCTCAACTCCAGAAATTAAAAGAATAATTGTAGTATTTTCATAAATAAGTAGTTTGCTAGTCACTGACTTACATCATAAACATTAGACACTATAATTCTCAATGTGCCTCAGTTACCACATCTGAACAAAAATTGATGATAATAATATCTACCTCACACCAATCTCTTCAGAAATCTTATAGGGAGACATTACTGTGGATTACATCGAGTTGGCAGGCTAAGTATCTGTTAAAGATTAGCATAAACCTGATGTCAAAGCTGGAGGACAATAGACCATGAAAACAAAAGAAGAAATCTCTGGCAAGTCTCAATTACAAATATGAATTTTAAAATTATAAATAATGTATTACCTAATTAAATCTAACATTATGATATTTTTAAAAATCAATTCATCATGACCCAGTAGGATTTATTCTAAGAACATCAGGATGCCTCAACATTGGGAAATGTATAATGTAATTAATTACATAAACTCAGATTGAAGGAGAAAATCATGTGTTCATCTCAGTAAATGCTAATAACAGCACTGTAAAGATTAAATACTTACTTCTAATTTTAAAAAGAGAAACTCCTCCTTCACAAATAATTATTAGAAGCCTACATAAAATATCATGCTTTCATGATGAAACACTGGAAGTATTCTCACTAAAGTCAGGAACAAGACAAGGATACCTGCTGTGTCATCTCCAAGTTTAGACTATAAGTTGTAGACAATGAGATTTGATAAGAAAAGTAATTAAGAGGTACCAATATGAGAAAGGGAAATATTATTTACAGCTGAAATTTTAGAACTAATAAGATATTTAGTAAAGAATGGGCAAATACAAGATCAACACACAAATTTGTGGAAATATACAACCCTCCTAGATTCAATCAGGAAGAAATAGAAACCTGGAACAGACCAATAACAAGCAGTAACAATGAATCAGTAATTTTTAAAAATTGCAACAAAAATAAGTCCAGGACCAGATGGATTCACAATTGAATTCTATCAGACATTCAAAGAAGAATTGGTACCAATCCTACTGAAACTATTCCAAAAGTCGAGAAAAAGGGAATCCTCCCTAAGTCATTCTGTGAAGCCAGTATCATCCAAATACCAAAACCAGGAGACAACTTAACAAAAAAAGAAAACTACAGACCAGTATCCCTGATAGACATAGATGCAAAAATCCTAAAAAAAAAATAATACATCATGATCAAGTGGGTTTCATACCAGAGATGCAGGAATGATTTAATGTATGCAAGTCAGTAAATGTGATACACTACAGAAACAGAATTAAAAACAAAAATCATAGGATCATCTCAATAGATGCAGAAAAAGCATTTTATAAAATCCAGTATCACTTTATGATAAAAACTCTCAACATAGAAGGGACCTAACTCAAAGCAATAAAAGCCATAGATGACAAACTCACACTGAACATAATACTGAATGGGGAAAAGTTGAAAGCATTCCCCCGAGAACTGGAACAAGACAAAGATGCCACTTTCACCACTTCTATTCAACATACTACTGGAAGGCCTGGCTAAAGAAATCAGACAAGAGAAAGAAATAAAGGGCATCCAAATAGACATACAGGAAATCAAACTGTTGCTGTTCACTGACAATATGATCATATAACTAGAAAACCCTAAAGACTCATCCAAAAATCTCCTAGATCTGATAAACGAATTCAGTACAATCTTAGGATACAAAATCAATGTACACAAATCAGTAGCACTGCTATACACCAACAACCAAGCTGAGAATCAAATCAAGAACTCAATCCCTGTTACAACAGCTGCAAAATACAATACAATACTCAGGAATATACTTAACCAAGGAGGTGAAAGAGTTATACAAGGAAAACTATAAAACATTGCTGAAGGAAGCCATAGATGACACAAACAAATGGAAACACATGCCATACTCATGGATGAGTAGAATCAAAATTGTGAAAATGACCACACTGCCTAAAGCAATCTACAGATTCAATGCAATTCCCACGAAAATGCCATCATCATTCTTCACAAAACTAGAAAAAACAATTCTTAAATTCATATGGCACCAAAAAAGAGCCCACATAGGCAAAGTAATACTAAGCAAAAAGAACAAATCTGGAGGCATCACACGGCCTGACTTCAAATTATACTATGAGGCTATAGTTACCAAAACAGCATGTTACTGGTATAAAAATAGGCATGTAGACCAATGGAACAGAATAGAGATTCCAAAAATAAGACCAAATGCTTACAGCCAACTGATCTTTGACAAAGCATACAAAAACACAAACTGGGGAAAGGATACTCTATTCAATAAATGGAGCTGGGGAAACTGGCAGGCCACCTATAGAGAATGAAACTGGATCCTCATCTCTCAGCTTACACAAAAATCAATTCAAGATGGATCAAAGACTTAAATCTAAGACCTGAAACCATAAAAATTCTAGAGGATAACATCAGAAAAACCCTTCTAGACATTGGCTTAGGCAAGGAATTCATGACTAAGAACCCAAAAGCAAATGCAACAAAACGAGAATAAATAAATGGGACCTAATTAAACAAAGAGCTTCTGCACAGCAAAAGAAATAATCAACAGAGTAACCAGACAACTCACAGAGTGGGAGAAAATATTTGCAAACTATGCATCCAACAAAGGACTAATAACCAGAATCTATAAGGAACTCAAACAAAGAAAAAAAAATAAGCCTATTGAAAAATGGGCAAGGAACATGAATAGAAAATTCTCAAAAGAGGATATACAGGCTGGGCGTGGTAGCCTGTAATCCCAGCACTTTTGGAGGCTGAGGTAGGTGAGTCACTTTGAGCTCAGGAGTTCAAGACCAGCCTGGGCAACATGGTGAAAGCCTATCTGTACAAAAATTAGCCAGGTATGGTGGCTCATACCTGTAGTCCCATCTACTCGGGAGGCTGAGGCTAGAGGATCACTTGAGCCCAGAAAGCAGAGGTTGCACTGAGCTGAGATCACACCATTGCACTCCAGCTTGGGTAACAGAGCAAAACTCTGTCTCAAAAAAAAAAAAAAGGAGGCAATAAACATACGAAAAAATGTTCAACATCACTAATTATCAGGGAAATACAAATTAAAACCACAATGAGACACCACTTTAATCCTTCAAGAATGGGCATAATTTAAAAGTTAAAAATCAATAGATGCTGGTGTGGGTATGGTGAAAAGGGAACACTTTTACACTGCTGGTAGGAATGTAAACTAGTACAACCATTAAGGAAAACAGTATGGAGATTCCTTAAAGAACTAAAAATAGAACTACCATTCAATCCAGCAATCCCACTACTGGGTATCTACCCAAAGAAAAACAAGTCATGATATGAAAAAGACACAAGTACACACGTTTATAGCAGCACAACTCGCAATTGCAAAAATGTGGAACCAACCTAAGTACCCATCAACCAACGAGTGGATAAAGAAATATGGTGTATATATATACCACGGAATACTACTCAACCATAAAAAAAAATGAAATAATGTCTTTTGTAGCAACTTGGATGAAGCTGGAGGCCATTATTCTAAGGTAGGTAACTCAGGAATGGAAAACTAAATATCATATGTTCTCACTTATAAGTGGAGAGGAGCTAAGCTAGGAGGATACAAAGGCATAAGAATGAATTAACAAAATTTTGACACTTGGGGTGGGGGAAGGGTGGGAGGGGGATAAAAGACTACATATTTGGTACAATGTACACTGCTCAGATGGCAGATGCACCAAATCCCAGAAATCACCACTAAAGAACTTGTCCTGTACTCCAAAAACTATTTAAATGTTTTAAAATTAAAACTTTTAAAAAAAGATCAACACACAAAATTCAGCAACTAGGGACTTTCATCTGCCCATACTGGCAGAGTACCTTGGTTATACTAACCCTCGTTTAGATAACAATAATAAAATCTGGAAAAAAAATTAAAATTATTTAAAGGCACTGGAGGCTGGATGTGGTGGCTCACACCTGTAATCCCAGCACTTTGGGAGTCTGAGGGGGGCAGATCACCTGAGGTCAGGAGTTCAAGATCAACATGGTGAAACACCATCTGTACTAAAAACACAAAAAATTAGCTGAGCGTGGTGATGCATGCCTGTATTCCCAGCTACTCGGGAGACTGAGGCATGAGAATTGCTTGAACCCAGAAGGCAGGGTTGCAGTGAGCCAAGAGCATGCCACTGCACTCTAAACTAGGCAACAGAGCGAGACTTCATCTCAAAAAATAATAATAAAATAAAATAAAGTGCCTGACAGATAAATAAGTGCTTAATAAGGCGACAAGGGGAATTGCTTACGGCCAGGAGTTGGAGACCAGCCTGGGCAACATAGCAAGACCCTATCTCTATGAAAAGTAAAAACTTAGCCAGGCCTGGTGGTGTATGCCCATAGTTCTAGCTACTTGGGGGACTGAGGCAGATGGATCCCTTGAGCCCAAGACTTTGAGGCTGCAGCAAACTATGTACTCTAGCCTGGGTGATAAAGATAGACCCTGTCTCAAACCACACACACACACATACACACACACACACACACACACGAAACATGACACCTCCAAAGGAACACAATAATTCTCTGATAACAGATCTGAAAGAAAAGGAAATTTATGAAATGCTTGAAAAGAATAGAGAAACTCAGTGAGTTACAAAAGAACACAGGTAAAAAATAGAAATCAAGGAAACAATTTATGATCTGAATGAAAAATTCCACAATGAAATAGATATCATTTAATAAAAAACAAACAGGTGGCCGGGTGCGGTGGCTCACGCCAAAGTAATCCCAGCATTTTGGGAGGCCGAGGCGGACAGATCACGAGGTCAGGAGATCAAGACCATCCTGGCTAACACAGTGAAACCCCGTCTCTACTAAAAAATACAAAAAAATTAGCCGGGCGTGGTGGCGGGCGCCTGTAGTCCCAGCTACTCAGGAGGCTGAGGCAGGAGAATGGCATGAACCCGGGAGGCGGAGCTTGCAGTGAGCCGAGATCGTGCCACTGCACTCCAGCCTGGGCGACAGAGCGAGACTCTGTCTCAAAAAAAAAAGAAAAAACAAACAGAAATCCTGGAACTGAAGAATTCAATGAATAAAATAAAAAATACTATAGACAACTTCAACAATAGACTAGATTAGGCATAAGAAATAATTTCTGGCTGGGCACATTGGCTCATGCCTGTAGTCCTAACACTTTGGGAGACTGAGGTGGGCAGATAACTTGAGGTAAGGAGTTCGAGACCAGCTGGGCCAACATGGTGAAACCATGTCTCTACTAAAAATACAAAAATTAGCTGGGCATGGTGGCACACACCTGTAGTCCCAGCTACTCAGGAGGCTGAGGCAGGAGAATCGCTTGAACCCAGGAGGCGGGGGTTGCAGTGAGCTGAGATTGCACCACTGCACTCTAGCCTGGGTGATAAGGTAAGACACCATCTCAGAAAAAAGAAAGAAAGAAAGAGAGAGAGAGAAAGAGAAGAAAGAAAAAGAAAGAAAGAAAGAAAGAAAGAAAGAAAGAAAGAAAGAAAGAAAGAATGAAAGAAAGAAAGAAAGGAAAGAAAAGAAAGAAAGAAAGAAAGAAAAAGAAAGGCAGGCAGGCAAAGAAAGAGGAAGGGGAAGGGGAAAGGGAAGGGGAGAGAATTTCTGAACTTGAAGACAGCTCAGAAAAAAAAAATGAAGAAAGCCTATATAACATATAGAACACCATAAAGTGACCAAATGTTCAAATTCTGGGAGTTTTAGAAGGAAGAGAAATGAGCAAAGGCATAGGAAATCTATTTAACAAAATAATAGCTAACAACTTCCCAAGTCTGGCAAGAGATTTAGACATCCCAGATACAGCTCAGAGATCCTCAAACAGATTCGACCCAAAAAGGTCTTCTCCAAGACATATTATAGTCAAACTATCAAAAGTCAAAGACAAAGAGAGAATTCTAAAAACAGCAAGATAAAAGCATCAAGTCACGTATAAGGGAATCCCCATCAATCTAACAGCAGATTTCTCAGCAGAAACTTTACAGGCCAGAAGAGAATACAATGGTATGTTTAAAGTGCTGAGTGAAAAACACTATCAGCCAAAAATACTAAACCTAGCAAAGCTATCCTTCGAAAATGAAGAGAAATAAAATGCCAGACAAGCAAAAACTGAGGGAATTCGTCACCACTAGACTGGTCCTACAAGACAGGCTTAAGTCAGTCCTATATCTGAAAGCAAAAGGACAATATATGCCAACAAGCAAACACATGCAAATATAAAACTGGTACAGTAGATATATAAATAAGAAAGAGAAAGAAGTCAAACATTACTGCTACAGAAATCTACTAAACCTCAATAGTAAACAGTAAAAGAGGAAGAAAGGGACAAAGGGTATACAGACAAGCAGAAAACATCAAAATGACAGAAATAAGTTCTCACATATCAATAATAACTTTTGTTTTCTGTTTGTTTGTTTGATTTTAGACAGTCTCACTCTGTTGCCCAGGCTGGAGTGCAGTAGCCTGTTCTCGGCTCACTGCAACCTCCGCCTCCCAGGCTCAAGCAATCTTCCCGCCTCAGCCACCTGGGTAGCTGGGACTACAGGCACACACCACCATGCCCGGCTAATTTTTGTATTTTTTATAGAGATGAGGTTTTGCCAAGACATCCAGGCTGGTCTCAAACTCCTGGACTCAAGCAATCTTCCCACCTCAGATAAAGATTAATGTTATCTCCAATATCTGGCAAAAGGCTTTACTAAATTGGATGCCCAATAAAGAAAAAAAATGTTGATGAAAGTGAACAAATAAAAATGGAATAGGTAGTTTTCCACCACTCATTGATTGTTATTGTACCAGTTGAATTAATATGTCACATTAACAGTTGCAGCATCACATCAAAAAAACTATACAGTTATCTCAACAGATGTAGATAAGCATTTGATCCTCTCACAATAAAAACTCTCAACAAATTAGGCACAGGAGGAACATACCAAAACAAGTACTAAAGGCCATATATGACAAACCCACAGCTAATCTACTCAATGAGAAAAGCTGAAAGCCTTTCCTCTAGTAACTAGAACAAGACAAAAATTCTCACTTTCACCACACTTATTCAACATAGTACTGGAAGTCCTACCCAAGCAATCATGCAAAAGAGGGAAATGAAAGGCATCCAAATCGAAAAAGAGGAAGTGTGGCCGGGACCGTGGCTCACGCCTATAATCTCAACACTTTGGGAGGCCAAGGTGGGCAGATCAGCCAAAGTCAGGAGTTCGAGACCAGCCTGGCCAACATGGCAAAACCCCGTCTCTACTAAAAATACAAAAATGAGCCAGGTGTGGTGGCATGTGCCTGTAATCCCAGCTACTCAGGAGGCTGAGGCAGTAGAATCACTTGAACCCAGGAGGCAGAGGTTGCAGTGAGCAGAGATCGCGCCATTGCATTCCAGCGTGGGCAACAAGAGCAAAACTCTATCTCAGGAAAAAAAAAAAAAAGTAAAAGAGGAAGTCAAATTGTCCCTCTTTGTAGACAACATGATCTTATATATAGAAAAACCTAAAGATGCCACCAAAAAACTTTTAGGACCAATAAATGAAATCAGTAAAGTTGCAGGATACAAAATCAACATACAAACATCAGTAGCATTTTTACATACCAATAACAAACTAGCTGAAAAACAAATCAATAAAATAATCCCATTTACAATAGCTACAAACAAAATGCCTAGGAATACATTTAGCCAAGAAGTGAAAGACCTCTACAAGGGAATCTATAAATCACCAATGAAAGAAATTGAAGAGGACACACAAAAAAATGGAAAGACATCTCATCCTTATGAATTGGAAGGATTAATATTGTTAAAATGGCCATACTACTCAAAGCAATTTACAGATTCAATGCAAGCCCTATAAAAATACCAATTACATTCTTTACAGAAATAGAAAAAAAAAAATCCTGGGCTGGGTGCTGTGGCTCATGCCTATAATCCCAGCACTTTGAGAGGCTGAGGCAGGTGGATCACAAGGTCAAGAGATAGAAACCATCCTGGCCAACATGGTGAAACCCCATCTCTACTAAAAACACAAAAATTATCCAGGCGTGATGGCAGGTGCCTGTAGTCCCAGCCACTCAGGAGGCTGAGGCAGGAAAATCACTTGAACTTAGGAGGCAGAGATTGCAGCGAGCCAAGATTGCACCACTGCACTCCAGCCTGGTGACAGAGGGAGACTGTCTCAAAAAAAAAAAAAATCCTAAAATGCGTATGGAACCAAAAGAGACCCTGAATAGACAAAGCAATCCTAAGCAAGAAGAACAAAGCTGGAGGCATCATACATACAAAAATCAATTCAAAATGAATTAAAAACATAAACTTAAGACCCAAAATTATAAAAAATACTAGAAGATAATATAGAGGAAATGCTTCAAGGACATTAGTCCAGGCAAAGATTTATGGCTAAAACTTCAAAAACACAGGCAACAAAAACCAAAATAGACAAATAGAACAATATTAAACTTCAACGAAGGACTAGCACCTAGAATATGTAAAGAATTCTCATGCCTATAATCCCAGCACTTTAGGAGGCCAAGAAGGGAGGACTGCTTGAGACCAGAAGTTCGAGATCAGCCTGGGCAACATAGTGAGACTCTGTCTCTAAAAAAATACAAAATTAGCCAAGCATCCTAGCTACTTGGGAGGCTGAAGCCACAGGATCATTTGATCCCAGGAGTTTACGTTTCCAGTAAGCTATCATTGCACCAAGGTACACCGGCCTGGGTGGCAGAGCACGATCCTGTCCCCCCACCAAAACAAAAAAAATTCCTAAAACACAACAGTAAAAAAAAAAAAAAAAAAATCCAATTAGAAAATAAACAAAAACAAAAGACATGAAGAGACATTTTATCAATTAAGGTATACAGATGGCAAATAACACATTAAGAGATGTTCAACATATTAGCCATGGGAAAAATGCAAATTAATACTACAGTGAGATATCACTATGCACCTATTAGTATGGCTAAAACATAAATTGTAACAATGCCAAATATTGGCAAGAATGTGGAAACACCTGATCATTCATACATAGCTAATGGAAATGTAAAATGGTACAATACAGCCAAACTGGAAAATAGTTTTTCAATTTTTTAAAAAGTTAGACATGCAATTACCATCCATTATACCATGCATATAATTGCACTCTTAGGCATATATCCTGGAAAATGAAAACTCATGTTCACACAAAACCAGTACCCAAAAGTTTATAGCACCTTTATTCATAATAGCCAAAAACTGGAAATAACCAAGATGTCCTTCAGCATGTGACGGGTTAAACAAATTGTGGTATACCCATACCATGGAATACTAATCAGCAATAAAAAGGAATGAACTATTGTTATACTATCTGGGTGAATCTCCAGAGAATTATGCTAAGTGAAAAAACTTCAATCTCAAAAAGTTATCTAATAATGTACGATTCCATTTATATAACACTCTCTGCCACCCAGGTTGCAATGCAGTGGCATGATGTCAGCTCACTGCAACCTCTGCCTCCAGGGTTCAAGCAATTCTCCTGCCTCAGCCTCCTGAGTAGCTGGGACTGCAGGCGCTGGCTAATTTTTTGTATTTTAGTAGAGATGGGGATTTGACCATGTTGCCCAGGCTGGTCTCAAACTCCTGAGCTCACGTAATCCGCCTGCCTCGGCCTCCCAACGTACTGGGAATACAGGCATGAGCCACTGTACCTGGCCTATATAACATTCTTGAAATGGCAAAACTACAGAAATGGAGAACAGATTAGTGGTTGCCAGGGGTTAAGTGGGAGTGGCAGAGAAATGAATGTAACTATAAATGGACAACACCAGAGATTCTTGAGGTGATGGAAATTCTCTTTATCTTGATTGTATCAATGTCAACATCCTTGTGATATTGTACTGGAGTTGTGTAAGATTTTACTACTGGGGAAAAGTGAGTAAAGGGTACATGAGATCTCTCTGTATTATTTCTCCCAACTGCATGTGAATCCACAGTTATCTCAAAATAAACTTTAAATTTTTTTAATCTAAGAGGTAAAAAAGAACTGTAAAAAGTAAGAGCAATTTTGGGAGTGGAAAGTAGGAACGGAGTCAAAACAAGAATGGCAAAATGTTAATCATTGTTGAAACTTTGGGGTAGGTACGTGGCAGTTCATAACTTATTCTGTTTACTTTGTATATATTTGAAATCTTCCATAATAAAAGAAAAATTAAATTATCAGGTAGGATACAGAAAAAATATTAATAATAAATAACTTTTCTCATCAATAATTAACTATTAGAAAATAGAATTTTACAACTGTATTCATGATAAAAACCATAACTATAAAATAACAGAGAATTAACTTTGTAATAAACGTTAAGACTCAGATAAAGAAAATTAAATAAATATACTGAAAATCCTAAAAAAAAAAAAAAGACAAAAGCAGACCTAAATGGTGGCCTAAATAAATGGAAAAACACATGATGATCCAAACTGAAAAGACTCACTACTATAAAAATGCCAACTCTCCTACATTTAATCTATAATTCTTAACCAAAATCCCAGTGTTATTATTTATAGAATCTAAAAAGCTCATTCTAATGTTACTATTGAAGAAAAAATGCACAAGATTTTGCCCTGCAATTCTGGGGGGAAAAAAAGAATGAGGGAAAACATTGTATATCAGATATCAAGATAGATTATGCAGTTGCAGAAAACAGTAAAAATTAAATAATGCAATATTAATACTGAATTAGGCAAATGGCTCTGTCTAGAAATAGAATCAAGAATTATGAATGTTTGATATTTTTGAAAGATGGCATTTCAAATTACTGGGATTAAAATGAACTAATTAGCATATTTGAAGCAACTGGCTAAACATTTGGTAAAATAATAAAATAGGTTCCTTTCTCACAGCTATTCAGAATGCACCTCACAAGGATTAAAGAGCACTTGATGCTTTTAAAAATAGCAGAAACAATATGAGGACACTATTTTATAATCTTAGGGTAGGGGTAGTAGAAGAGCTTCCTTCTTAAGAAGACACAAATCCCAAAAGTCATAAATGTGTGAGGCAAAGTAGCAAACATCTGTCTCTGGCTAGCCACACAGTCCGCCCTTGCTGTGAAGAACCACGTTTGCTCATTCTGCTTGTCAGCATAAACTTCCCAAACCCCTGGCTCAGTGTCTGAGCTCAGCTCTCTGGAAAAATGCTTGAAGACCATAAGCAGGATAGAGCACAGTTTCCCATGTCTGAATCACTGCATTTTTGGAAAAGATAAGTTCAATGAGCCCTTGCCTTTTCCTATCCATAAGATAACATCTGACAAGATTAATGAATATACCTCTGTAATCTATAACCAGACGTACTCTCGCTCCTGGACTTTGATGAGATTTTGCTCTAATGTAACCTCTGAGCACCTTTAGGTAACTTCCGAGCACATGCAGAACCTCCACCGCCTGTGTAGAAGCTGAGGGCTGAAACGCTGCTTTGGAGCAGTCTAACACAGACTCTCTGAAAGACTCTCCCGGGTTGCAGTGCTCAGTAAGATTCTGAATAAAACTAACACTGTAACTTCTGAGAATTAACTAATGTTAATTCTTTAAAAGCCTTTTTAAAAATTATTTAAAAGCCTGACAAATGAAAAGATTGATTTCATAATTTTATTTATTTTTTTTGAGACAGGGTCTTGCTCTGTCACCCAAGCTGGAGTGCAGTGGTGCCATCATGGCTCACAGCAGTCTCAACTTCCTGGGCTCAAGCAACCCTCCCGCCTCAGCCTCCCAAGCAGCTGAGACTGTGGGTGTGCACCACCACACCAGACTTGATTTCATAAATATTAAAAACTTTTTCTTCAGCAAGAAAAAAGATAACAATGTAACAGTGACGTGGGAAACATACCTAACCCAGTATTCATAATCAAAATATTTTAAGAGGTTTTACAATCAATAAGACACAGACCAGCCTGGGCAACTTAGTGAGACCTCGTTTCTACAAAAAAATGGAAGTAATAAATAAATAAAAATCAGCCAGACATGGTGGCATGCGCCTGTAGTCCCAGCTACTTGGGAGGCTGAGGCAAGAGGATCACTGGAGCCCAGGAGATTGAGGTTGTAGTTAGTCATGACTGCACCACTGCACTCCAGCCTGGGTGACAGAGTGAGATCCTGTCAAGAAAGAAGGAAAGAAGGAAGGAAGGAAGGAAGGAAGGGGGGAGGGAAAGAAAGAAGGAGAAATAAAAGAAAAGAAAGAAAGAAAGAAAAGGAGAAAAGCAAAGAAAACAGAAGAAAGAAAAAAGAAAAGAAGGAAAGAAAGAAAGAGAGAAAAGGGAAAGAAAGAAAGAGAAACAGAAACAGAAACTCACCCCAGAGGGAAAATGGGAATGCCTCTGAACAGGCAGTTCACAGAAGAATAAATGCAAATGGTTGATAAACTTACAAAAAGATGCTCAACCTCATTAGTAGTTAAGAAAATTAAAATGAGTTTTTAATCTTCATGGCAAAATTTATAAAGACTGATACTATACAAAGCAATGTTGACCATAGGAGAAAGATACTCTTGTGTGCTATTTATGGAAGTGTACACTGGTAAGGCTTTCTGGGGTACAATTTAATACATATCCTTTCAGCCTGAAAGTTTAAGCCATATTAGAAATTTAACCTACAGGAGTACACACATAGATGTGCAAAGATGTATATACAGGACATTCATTGTAGCATTGTTGCTAATGTTGAAAAATTAGAAACAATTCAAGAATCTTTTCATAAGGGAATGATTAAATAAATCAACTGGGAAACTATGCACCTATTAGAAAGATTTACATGCTGACATGAAAATTTCTTCAAGAAATATTGATAAGGCCAAAATATTATAAATATTTTATAAATTGTGGAATAATTTATAAAATATTTATATCAGTCATATACACTAATATGTATACATATACATCTGGATATATAAAAAACAATTAACTGTGGTTACCTTTGGTTAGTGAGGAGAATGGGATGGGAGGACACAAAATGAGAACTTTTTTGTGGTATGCTCAATTCTGCAATAAAAAAAAATCACAATAAGAATGATTTCTTGTGAAATGTTTGTAATTACAATTTTTTGTTATAGACTACATGCTACATAGAAGGCACACAAAGCCTCGAAGTAATGATACTGCATAAATTCAAGGCACTGATATTATCATACTCGTTATTATTGTCAGCGTTCTTATCCTCCACAGCTATCAACACTGATATGCCTTTCATCAGAGAAATTTAAACAAGATTTACAAATACAAATTCATTTAATCACAGAGCACACCTTTGAGGCAAGGCTATAATTCCAAAATACAGACATAATAAATGACTTGCTCAGAGTCTCAAACAAGTCAGGAAATGATCTAGAGCCAGGATTCCACTCTCATACAAACAAATATATATACTGGCTCTCAGCACAGTGCTATAAATAACCCCATCCGCTGGCATTTCAGTCTCTCCCCAAGTAATTAAGTGTTTAAATGACTTGTAAACCTTCACTTTGGCTTTAAAAATTGTCTATATCTAGCATTCTTTTTAAAGGGGTGGCTTTTAAAAGTTTAACATCAACCTTCCCGAGAAAGTTAAGGGAGTAAGATTAATTTTCACCTTCTATAAGAGGGCAACTCTGGAAGAACATACTATTTTTCCAAATGACAGTTCTAACTATATTATTTAGCCCAAGATCAATAACTTAGCAGAAGTAGTCTGTAACTGCATTATCCCAATCCTGAAAACTTTCTTAAGAAAAGGAAGTATAAAAGACACTGATCTGAATCAGGAAAACTGATCCAAGCACTGCCTATTCCAAAAACTGTATGTTGTATATAGTTTTGCATAAACCCATCAACTTCTCTAAACCTGAGATTCCTCCTTCCTTGTAAATACGGATGAAAATACCTCCCTGCTTAATTAAATAAGTTGTCTCAAGTTTCAAATGAGAGAGAGATTATGAAGGTACTCTGTATAAGTTCCAGACAAATGATTATTAATGGACCAGGTGCAGTGCCTCACACCTGTAATCCCAGCACTTTGGGAGGCCAAGGTGAGCAGATCACTTGAGCTCGGGAGTTTGAATCCAGCCTGGGCAACACGGTGAAACCCCATCTTTACCAAAAATACAAAAAAAAAAGCTGGGAGTGGGGGTGGGCACCTGAAGTCCCAGCTACCAGGGAGGCTGAGGTGGGAGAATCACTGGAGCCCAGGAGGCGGGGGTGGCAGTGAGCCAAGATTGTGCCACTGCACTTCAGCCTGGGCGACAGAGACCTCATCTCAAAAAAATTATTTTAATTAAATTATTATTATTATTTGAAACTTGGGTTCTCAATACAAGTAAACCTGTCCTTTTCCCCGAAAATATGAGAAAGTGTCTGATTTGTAATATTCAAGCCTCTCAATTTGGGGCCCAATAATTAGTTTATTTTCTAGACCAACAGTTTCAACTGCAGTGTCTAGAAAAGGAGTATGTGACATTTATTTGTGAGGTGTGTCATGATTTCATGATTTAAAGTAACAAAGTGATTAGCCTTTTATAAATCAAAGAGAATTACATTAGAGATGTTGCAATATCTGCCACAGTTCTTTTCTGAGTGAACTGCCCTCCTTCACCTTCTGCTGTACCTGCTGTACACACCAATCCTGCCTTTTTATTTTTTTTGAGACGGAGTCTCGCTCTGTTGCCCAGGCTGGAGTGCAATGGTTCAATCTCAGCTCACTGCAACTTCTGCCTCCTGGGTTCAAGTGATTCACCTGCCTCAGCCTCCTGAGTAGCTGGGACTACAGGCGTGCACCACCACACCCAGCTAATTTTTGTATTTTTAGTAGAGACGGGGTTTCACTATGTTAGCCAGGCTGGTGTCAAACTCCTGACCTCAGGTGATCTGCCTGCCTCGGCCTCCCATAGTGCTGGGATTACAGGCATGAACCACTGCGCCTGGCCTTCTTTTTGAGACAGTCTCACTCTGTCACCCAAGCTGGAGTGCAACAGTGTGATCTCAGCTCATTGCAACCTCCACTTCCTGGGTTCAAGAGATTCTCCTGCTTCAGCTTCCGGAGCAGCTGTGATTATAGGCTTGCACCCCATCATGCCCAATTAATTTTTGTATATTCCTGCTCTTTTTTTTAACCACAACCAGATCTGGATTAAAAGGTGAGCAGTTGGGGAGTTGCCCAAATCATTTATCTGAAAGGGGCACTGAAATATCACTGGAATAATTAGTAACTATAGAGCCAATTAACATTTGCATAGGCAAATTCTTACACAAGTAGAGGAATATAAATTTTTTCCTGCTTCAGGGAAGTGGAAACTAAAAACAATAGTATTAATCTTTCAATCTAAATAACAGAGGGAGGCTCTCTAGAAGAAAATGATGTTTATTTGGGAATAAAGCATTCCAGTGGGAATATGTGTGCCATAGTAAACTATGTGCACATTCAGGGAGGTAAGGGAAGACAAAGGTTTTTAAAGGAAAAAGTGTGGAGGATTATAATAATTATTTTGAGATAATTATCTTTGGCTACAAAGATCAGTAACAAGGGTGACACCAGCCCAAGATTGCACAGGGAGTTCCTGGGGAGATGTCCTTGAAGAAGTATTTTTTGTGTAAGATTTTGACAGCGTTTGTGCAAGGTCGTGGTTTTGCAGTGTTTTGTGAGAGTTTTTGTTAGCAGGCATCTGTGCATGAGAATCCTCTCTTAATGGGCTTCCGGGGTTCTATTTGTCTGTTTTTGTTTTGTTTTGTTTTGTTTTTCCCCCACACTAGTGACTCTATCTTGATTCTGACAATTTTCACAAACCTAAGAGTTATTGGATTTGTTTTTGTTGTTGTTTGAGACAGAGTCTTGCTATGTTTCCCAGGCTGGTCTGGAACTCCTGAATGGCATAAAATGTTGCAAGGGATTGCATCTGAAGAAGGAGCCAAGAAATGTTTTTTTGTTATTGTCTATAATACTTTTAGTTCTACTTGAATTTTTAAACTCTATGCTTGCATTGCTTGGATAAAAATTAAAATTAAAACAAAACAACAAAAAGAATACCTCAAACTTGGGCCTTTAAGCCAGAACAAGTAAACTACACATCACAAGACCACTAGCTAACGAGAGGGAGCTACAGACATTCCTGTCCATAGCTGCCTTACTTCCCACCTAGCACTGTCACTGTGTAACATTAAAAACAAATTTTAAAAGCAAAACCAGTTTTGGGTCAGTGTGGTGGCTCATGCCTGTAATCCCAGCACTTTGGGAGGCAGAGGCAGGCAGATTGCCTGAGCCCAGGAGTTTGAGAGCAGCCTGGGCAGCATAGCAAGACCCTGTCTCTATAAAAAGAAAAAAAGAAAAGCAAAACCAGTTTAATGAAAACCTTAAATGCCCAGTTAAAGAGTTGATCACCCCAACAATGGGATAACTTTGAGTAAAAAAATGACTTTAGGCTGGGTACAGTAGGCTCATACCTGTAATCCTAACACTTTGGGAGACTGAGGCAGGAGGATCACTTGAGCCCAGGAGTTCAAGACTACCCTGGGCAACATGACGAGACCTCATCTCTACAAAAAATACAAAAATTAGCCTGGTGTGGTAGCGCATGCCTGTAGTCCTAGCTACTCAGGAGGCTGAGGTGGGAGGATCACCTGAACCCAGGAGGTTGAGGCTGCAGTGAGCCATGATGGCACCACTGCACTCCAGCCTGAGCAACAGTGAAACCTCATCTCAAAAAAAAAAAAAAAAAAGACTTTAATGTCTGTATTTTAGATAAAGTGCTTTTCTGTGTGCAGGATAAATTTGATAGAGATTGTCTGGTAGCTAAGAGATTGGTTAAGGAAATTGATAGTAAGCCTAGAGTGATGGCAGAAGAATTGGAGAGAAAGTTGGTCTTAGAGATTAGAACAATGGAGGACTTTTTCCTATTATTATTATTTTATGTATTATTTACATATTTTTTATTTTTATAGAGATGGGGTCTTGCTATGTTGCCCTGGTGTCGAACTCCTGGGCTCAGGCAATCCTCCTGCCTTGTCCTCCCAAAGTGCTAGGATTACAGGCGTGGGCCACCATGCCTGGCCAAGGAGTTCTTGGTGGCTGATCAGATATAAGGGGCAAGGAAAGGAAATTTAGTAGGTATCTCTCACTTTTCCATCTGCCCAGAATCCCTTCTTTTAGGCACTGCTCACTCACCTGCTCCATGAAATTCTGGTGGCACAGAAAACTCATGTCCTCAAAACTGAAGGAGACATGTCTCCCAAGCTGGCCATTCAGAGCACTCCTTGACTGGCCAATGTATTTACTTCACAGATGTAACCCCAAAATGAATGAAACCTTTCTTCCAATGTAGTTGGGGGAACATGCTTTCTCCGTAAGTTTTGGGATGTCAGAGGCCACCATACTGCCATGCAGATAGGGCCTATCAAGAGAAAAAGAGTCAGACATGGCTGAGCCTGGTGGCTCACACCTATAATCCCAACACTTTGGGAGGCTGAAGCAGGAGGATTGCTTGAGCTCAGGAGATTGAGATAGGCCTGGGCAACATGGAGAAACCCTGTCTCTACAAAAAATACAAAAAAAATTAGCCAGGCGTGGTGTAGTATACACCTGTATGTAGTGTATGCCTGGCACCTGTAGTCCCAGCTACTTGCGCAGGGCTGAGGTGGAGGATTGCTGGAGCCCAGGAGGTCAAGGCTGCAGTGAGCTGTGATGGCACCACTGCACTCCAGCCTGGATGACAAAGTGAGACCCTGTCTCAAAAAAAAGAAAAAAGTTAATAATTGACATTAGTTTGTTTATTCATAGGCAAAATATATCGAAATTGTACAATTGTATTTCACAAGCCTTTAAGCTCAATGTATAAATATTATGTCTATTTATAAATCTCATAATTTTTGTATAAAAACATGAACAGTCACTTTCACTTATGCTCTGCTATGGTTCAATTTAACAGACTAAATATTCCTTAAATATTTAACGTCATTTGCATAATCAACTAATCACATTTTCTTAGACATTTTAAACTACAATTACAAATGTAATATATCTAACATCTAGCCAGTGAAATTTTTATAAACACATAACTCTTGCAAATATAATACCAATAAACCAATCATACATGTGGTCATGAAATTCCCTTAAATGTTTTATATATCTCGAAGGCTGACAAAGAACACAATACCCCAATAATGATAACTTTCACAAAAACCATTAAACTATATTAATTTACCATCTTTATATTAAAGGTTCCAAATTGTGGTCAACATGAAGATGCGCCACTCAGATATTCCTTCAAGCAAGGACTCTGCCCTGCTTGGGACCTCAGCTGCAGTCATGCCCTTCCCAGGGCAGCCCACATCTAGTAACTGAGGGAGGATGGGAGGAGTATAAAGGTAAGGGTGATACACTCTGACCTACAATACTGGCTACATAGTTTTCTGTCTCATCATCTGCTTCTGGAAAACCTAGTGCAACACAAATTAACTCATAAAACCAACGTGAACACAATTGTCATCTCAGATGTCCTACAGCAACTGAGGCTGCAAATTTGGGGTTTCAGTCACAATTCATGTTACTACTTCCAGCGATTATTTGACTTGAGCCACAGGTTAACAAACTGAGTCCTTTTTTTACCCCAAGAACTGAGAGAGATACTGAGTCCTTTTTAATGGTAAGGCTCAGCCTCCTTACCTAATACATTACTGTAATATTATTCACAATAGTTTTCTGCCTAATATAAATCAAGTATGCACATAAACACAGTTTGTAGTTCCCACAACCAGCATCACACCTAATCCAGGTTCTGCCACTAATTAGTTCTTGGAACTGGGGAAAATTATTTACCTCTTTGTGCTTAATTTCCTTATCTGTAAAATAAGGTTAATCATCTGATAAAATTGTTGTGAACAGTAAAAGACTTAATACATTTACAAGTGTATAGGCCAGGCCTGGTGGCTCATACCCGTAATCCCAGCACTTTGGGAGGCCAAGGCAGGTGAATCGTTTCAGCCCAGGAGTTCAAGATTAGCCTAGGTAACATGGCAAAATCCCATCGCTATAAAAAAATACGAAAATTAGCCAGACATGGTGGCATGCACCTGTAGTCCCAGCTACTCAGGAGGCTGAGGTGGAAAGATCATTTGAGCCCGGGAGGTTGAGGTTGCACGGAGCCAAGATCGTGCCACTGCACTCCAGCCTGGGCAACTGAGTGAGACCCTGACTCAAAAAAACAAAATCAAAGACAAAAAAAGTGTATACAATAGCTCCCCGGCCTACATTATGTATTCAATAAATGCTAGCTATGTATTACTGGTCTGAGTTCTACATTGTCTGTATTTTTTCTTATCTGTCCCATCAACATTCTATAATAATTTGACAAAACGATTACAAAAAAAGTTAAGTTTCATGAACTTTAATTATGAGACACTTCAGATTTGGGGCCCTATATTAATCCATTCTCACACTGCTATAAAGAAATACCAAGACTGAGTAATTTATAAAGGAAAGAGGTTTAATTGACTCAGCTGCTCATGGCTGGGCGGCCTCACAAAATTTTCCAATCATGGAGGAAGGGGAAGCAGGCACGTCTTACAGGGCAGGTCTTACACCGCAGCAGGTGAGAGAGAGCATGTGAGACCGCAGGAAAAACTACCATTTATAAAACCATCAGATCGCATGAGAATTCACTTACTATCAGAACAGCATGGGAGAAAACGTCCTCATAATCAATCACTTTAATCCCTCCATACATGGGGATTAAAATTCGATATAAGATTTGGGTAGGGACACAGAGTCAAATCATATCAGGACCTAATTCCTAAACTTTAGATGTACTTATTTAAACACTATTCTGCCTAACAGTTTAATATTTTGGGTTTTCCCTCTTCATGAAGATGTAAACTAGATGTGTAAAGATTGGTTTGCGAGCCTATGGCAAGGACAGGAAAACCAAACACCACATATTCTCACTCATAGGTGGGAACAGAACAATGAGAACACCTGGACACAGGGTGGGGAACATCATACACCGGGGCCTGTCCTGGGGTGGGGGGAGGGGGGAAGGATAGCACTAGGAGATATACCTAATGTAAATGACGAGTTAACGAGTGCAGCACACCAACATGGCACATGTATACATATGTAACAAACCTGCACGTTGTGCACCCTAGAACTTAAAGTATAATAAAAAAATAAAAATAAAAAATAAAAAAAAGATTGGTTTGGGAGCACATATGTAAAAGTTTTTTCTAAAATATGAAACATGAAAATATATTATTCCAATATTATTCTGAAGCGAGACAACTCCTGCAATTACAATATAAAATCCTTTGCTCTTCAAGCGAGACTGTACCCCTTCCCAAAAACGATTTATGCATTTATGGTTAAAGTTCGAATGAAGCTGATTTAACAGAAATAACTTAAAAATAATAATGAGAATATATGGACAGCTTACTATAGGGTGAGATGATGTTGTAACTGACTTTAAAACATTTGGAACTAAATGTCAGTCCTAGGAAATTATGCACTCCTGTAAATTGTGTTATTAAGGGTTAGGTTTCTTTCAACACTTTAGATATTTGATCAGAAGCATATTTAAGAAAAACGAAAGCTGCCCTTGCTTTTGACCCCAAGTTGGGAATTTTCTATCATTGGTGCAGTGCCTGAAAATACGATCCAATCTTCATTTAGTCATTTGTACGGAGTCTGGAAAGGCTAAAACATTGCAAATAATAGGACCTACTCGTACTTTCCCCCCTTAAGAAGCGTATGTATTTCAAGGTGCCTATTTGGAAAAACAGACTCCAGGTCTCCACCACAGAACTTAACACAAAATGAAAGCACACAACCCGCAGCCTTTGGCTGTGGTGTTTTTGAAAACATGGAAGGGCACAGAACCATGGCTTAAAATACCCGAAAGCTGCAGCCCACAAAAAGAGTATTTCAGGGTGGGTTGGCCGTTCCCTGCAGGCAAACGTTCGGTGCAGGCGGCCGGGCGTTCCTGCGGAGAGGGCGCCACTGTGATGCAAAGACATCAAGCTGACTTTCAGCTTGCCCGTGGACGCTGCGGGGCCGCTTTCCCTATTCAGTCCTGTTCCCGCGGCTCCCCAGCCTATCCCGGGCCACCCAAGAGGTCTGGCGGGGTCTGCGCCGCATCAGCGCCCGCTCGTCAGGCTTAGCCCTCCGCACAGCCAAGGCCGACCAGACCCCTAGACACTCCGTCGTCGGGTGTGGGGCGGAGAAGCAAAGGGCGAGTTTTCTTCCCAGATTCCAGTGGGAACCAAGAAAAGGAGTTGGCAGCTGTGTAAACTGGACCTGGGGTGCGGCCTCCGGGAACAAAAGAGGTGACAAATGCACAGCAGCCGAGGTTCTGCGTGCTCCTTTGGGGCCACTACGAATTCCCGTGAATCACCCCAGTCCGGGCAGAGGGCCAGAAATGATGAAAATGCAGATTCATGGGTTCCACTCCAGCCCTACAAGATCACCAACCGTATCTGGCAGTAACCAGGAATCTGCATTCTCGACAAGCGTCCGCGCCGACGGAGCTAGTGAAGTTTGAGAACAATTGCTTCCTACCCGGCCGCTCCGTTATCACCAAGGTAGCACGGCAGCTGCTGCTGCGGCTGTGACTGCGGCTGCGGCTGGGCCGCGCCTCAACCGAGCTTGGTCCTTTCCTTTGGTCCCGCCCCGCTACTAAGCGCGGATTGGTGGCGGGACGCAAATCTGGCGCTGATTGGGCGGCGGCAGAGTCGCTCGTGAAGACTGTAGGGTTCGGGTGTTCTAGAGTGCTAAATTTATCTTCAGACCAGCGACCGCGCCAGCCGCGAATCGGATCTCTATGGAGATGGCCTAGGCGATATCCCTGAGCTGAGAGCATCACCCTGTCCCCGAATCCTTCTTTCCTCTCTGTTTTTTCATTCCCCTCCCTCTCTCCCCTCCCCCTCCAGTCCACGACGACTGGCTGTTGACCCTGTTCAGGCCTCGGTGAAGGTGAGGAGCAGAGCCGCCGCCGCGGCTAAGCGGTGCGCTCTGAAATGGCCGCTTCCTGGAACTGCCTAAAATGGCGGTCGCGGGCTCTGCTGGGGAGCGCGGCGCTGCTGTGCAGCCCAGCCGCGGCGAAATCCGTTCTCTCCATCGCTGATGGAGATGAAATAGAGAGATGGTGTTGGGTGCTGAGACGTTTTCTTGTGGTCGTTAGCGGAGGCGGCCGCCCAGGGACGCGAGAGAAGTCCTGAGGCGAGGGTGGGCTGCGACTGGTAGGGAGCCCCCCAGTCGTGGCAATCTGTGGGCAGCGCGCACCTGTGACAGGGAGGAGCTGAGGGATCGTTGGCCCTGGCTGCACATCCAGGTGACCGTTTAAAAAAGCATTTAGGTGTTGGAGCATCTGTTGCCACCTTTTTGGCTGGCCTGCAGTCAGATCCTGCCCTCCTGACCCTGAGGGTATTGTTCCCAGCCGGAACCGCCCGAAGATAGGAGAGAAAGGATTGTGATACTTGTCAGTTTAACCGGAAGGAGACTAAAGACGGAAGTTTTCCTCGCTCTTCAGGGAGTGAAAAGGAAACTTTACTTTCAAAGAAGTCCAGATTCTTTGTCCTCGAGAAATTCGGGGAAACACCTTTGAAGAGGTGGGGTTGAGGACCTCCTTTCTGAAAACAAAAGCTTCCTACTCTTTTGTGTCCTCTGGCAACGAGAGGGATCCTAATCTTTTACGTGAACCAGCAGCTCCACAAAGTTCTCCGTTGCAGAATCCAAAAGGAGACTGTGGAAGGAGAATCTGCTTTTTTGCTCCCAATAAGAAGTAGGGCTTTATGCTGTTGCTAGTATGAGACCCTCGACTTTCTGGCAGTTTTAACCCATTGTTCATCCGTTTCTCTGCATAACCCAACTCCTAGTAACCAGAATTTTTAGTAGTTGGGGAATTAAAAGTATTCAGGAGCACTCAAGTAATGGCTAGACACATGGGCCATGCAGTCAAACTTTTTGGGCGCTGAACTTGGTTTTTCACTTACAAGAGGTGTTAGCGAGATGTGTTAACCTGTGTCTGTTTATCTCTAAAGTGGGGTTATTAATAATCCTTGTCTCTTCATAGATGAGATAATCTATATGAGGGATTTAGCAGTAATTGGCATACAGTAAACAATCATCAGTCGTTAAACATTGTTTACCTGAGGAGATTGGTCACTGGCGGGCTAAAAATGATTGTAGTGAAAGGACTGTTTCATGTAATAGTTCTATGTATAATTCCATTTTAGATTCAAGGCCTAGTTTTAGAGACATTGATGAGGTTGTACTTTTAAAAATTAGGCTTAGTTTTAAGTTCTTGAAAGTGTGGTGGTAGTGTTGTTTTAACATGTTTCTATGAAGTCAGTAGATGGGGGAACATCTCAAAGCACCTAAATTGCCAAGATATTAAACAGGATGAAAATGTTAGAATTTTTACTGTGCTAGGTGTCTTCTCTTTCAGTCCAGGATCTGCATTGCAGTAAAGAATCATTTTCACTGCTTAGATCCAGAAAGAATAAACCCATCTTACGGGTTTATAGTTAGTGCTGCTTGTTACTATGTCTAATTTTAATTTTTCTCATTCTAGGCTTTTGGGTAATCCCCTTCCCACCCCATCCCTTAATTTTATTCTTTTGAAGAGTGCATTTCAAGCTGCCAAGGTGGAGAGAGGGATTACAGAAAGGAGAACACCTTATTTCAGGTATCTTACTTACCCTCTATCCCTTAATAGGAGAACCATTTTGACTCAAGATCTAACATGAGAATACAGAACTTACTCTATAGCCAGGTTATAAAGTTTAAATCAAAAGTAGCTATGTTTGGACAGACATAATTTATATGCCTTAATTTATGGAGTTAATAGTATTCTTTAGCAGTCCTTAGATTGCATTATCCTTTTAATTTTGATTTGTTTTATTATATGAGAAATAAACCTCTTAAATGAGAATTTATAATTTTTTTTAGGTCCTGGTTAAGTCTTCACCTGTTGTGTAAATAGAATGCAGAGTAATCTGTAAAAATATACATTACTTTCATTGAGTCTTAATTTGGAGAATATAAACATTTATATAATTTAAGTCCAGAGAAACAGTACCTAACTTTTGATATACAATTTATTCTTCATTGTTAACACATAGCATTTAGGATACAGTAGAATTATGTATCTCACAAAACTTGGAACTGTGTGTGTGTTTAATTCACTTCTTCAGAATTGTTGCTAGCCCTGAAGGGACTTCAGATATATAATAGTATCAACAACTAATACATCTAATGGCAGTAGGCATCGAAAGCTAAAAGAGATTTCACAATACTGCATACCATGAGACAGGGCTGATAAATTATGGCCCATGCTGTCTGGTTTTGTACGTAAAGTTTTATTGGAACACAGCTGTGCCCGTTCTTTCATGTATTGTCTGTGGCTGCTGTCATGTTACAGCCACAGAGTTGAGTAGTTGCAACAGAGACTATATGGCCCTTGATCAAAAAAAGTCTGCCAACCCCTGCCATGGGACATATTCTTCAAGGTCCCTTTCTTAAAAATATGTATAACAACTCTTAATAATTTCTTGGCTCAGTGATTCCCAAATTATGTTTTATAGAATATTAATATTCTCTAAGTTAATAAATGTTTTGAGAAAAAGATTGATGCTAATATTAGTTTTTTTATGGTTGATTTTAATATGTTTATTTAAATATGAGATTAAGACTGCTAAACTCATTTCTATAGCTTTTATTTTTATGTGATAATCTACCTTTAAGAAAAGGTGTACCATACCTGAGAGCACCAGGAAGTCGCATGAGAGATCACCTGATACATGAACGTATGATGTTCCATCTGCGCATTGATGAATAGGCAGCATTTACAAATTAACTGATGTGTTGCTGTATATCATCTCTTTGATGATTGCTCCTCTTCTTTGTATCTTGTCTTATAATTTCAACACATTTGCGATACTCAATGTCTATTCTAAATTAACCATGTTTTGTACCACAAACTCACTGCCCATGGATCTGTTGCTAAAACAAGGAAGTCTTAAACAAGAAGTGGAATCTTTCTGTTATCAGATTGTATCTGAATCAAATGATCAGAAGGTTGGAATATTACAAAGTGAAGATAAACAGTTGCAACCTTCAGTTTCTAAGAAATCAGAAGGTGAGCTTTCCAGGGTCAAATTTATATCCAATTCCAACAAAATAACATTTAGTAAAAAACCAAAACGAAGAAAATATGATGAAAGTTATTTGTCTTTTGGATTTACTTACTTCGGAAATAGAGATGCACCTCATGCTCAGTGTGTATTATGTAAGAAAATTTTATCAAATAGCTCTTTAGCCCCTAGTAAGCTTCGAAGACATTTGGAAACTAAACATGCTGCATATAAAGACAAAGACATAAGCTTTTTCAAGCAACATCTCGATTCACCTGAAAATAATAAACCCCCAACACCTAAAATTGTGAATACAGATAATGAAAGTGCTACAGAAGCATCATACAATGTAAGTTACCATATAGCGCTGAGTGGAGAGGCTCATACTATTGGAGAATTGCTTATCAAACCTTGTGCAAAAGATGTAGTGATGCGGATGTTTGATGAACAATATAGTAAAAAAATAGATGCAGTACAGCTATCAAACAGTACTGTTGCACGTCGAATTAAAGATCTAGCTGCTGACATTGAAGAAGAGCTTGTTTGTAGACTGAAAATTTGTGATGGGTTTTCACTGCAACTAGATGAATCAGCTGATGTTTCAGGACTTGCTGTACTGCTTGTGTTTGTTCGTTATAGGTTTAATAAGTCTATTGAGGAAGACCTACTCCTGTGTGAATCTTTGCAAAGTAATGCTACCGGTGAAGAAATTTTCAACTGTATCAACAGTTTTATGCAGAAACATGAAATTGAATGGGAAAAATGTGTTGATGTTTGTAGTGATGCTTCTAGGGCAGTGGATGGGAAAATTGCCGAAGCTGTCACCTTAATAAAATATGTGGCTCCCGAAAGCACCAGTAGTCACTGCCTATTATACAGACATGCACTAGCAGTTAAAATAATGCCTACATCTCTAAAAAATGTGCTAGACCAGGCAGTACAAATCATCAATTATATTAAAGCTCGACCACATCAATCCAGACTATTAAAAATTTTATGTGAGGAAATGGGTGCTCAGCACACAGCACTTCTTCTAAATACAGAGGTGAGGTGGCTTTCTCGAGGTAAAGTTCTTGTAAGACTTTTTGAACTTCGTCGTGAACTTTTGGTTTTCATGGATTCTGCTTTTCGACTATCTGATTGTTTAACAAATTCATCTTGGCTGCTAAGACTTGCCTATCTTGCAGATATTTTTACTAAATTAAATGAAGTTAATTTGTCAATGCAAGGAAAAAATGTGACCGTTTTTACAGTATTTGATAAAATGTCGTCATTGTTAAGAAAATTGGAATTTTGGGCCTCATCTGTAGAAGAAGAAAACTTTGATTGTTTTCCTACACTCAGTGATTTTTTGACTGAAATTAATTCTACAGTTGATAAAGATATTTGCAGTGCCATTGTGCAGCACCTAAGGGGTTTGCGCTCTACTCTGTTAAAATACTTTCCTGTAACAAATGACAATAATGCTTGGGTTAGAAATCCATTTACAGTTACTGTTAAACCAGCTTCATTAGTAGCACGGGACTATGAGAGCCTGATTGATTTAACATCTGATTCTCAAGTGAAGCAAAATTTTAGTGAACTTTCACTAAATGATTTTTGGAGTAGCCTAATTCAGGAATACCCAAGCATTGCAAGGCGTGCAGTGCGTGTACTTCTTCCTTTTGCTACAATGCACCTGTGTGAAACGGGGTTTTCATATTATGCTGCAACAAAAACAAAATACAGGAAAAGACTTGATGCTGCACCTCATATGCGAATCCGACTTAGCAACATTACACCTAATATTAAGCGGATATGTGATAAAAAGACACAAAAACACTGTTCTCATTAAAATTGGAGGAGTTTGCATGTCTCATGATAACCAAATGTAAGATGAAAATAAAAGATGATTTACTTCATCTCTGGTATTTGGGGGTTTTAAATAAAATGATTCAATTTTTTTATACTATTTAGATTTTAAGAAAGCTAAAGAATCAAAAATTTTAAACATATTGTGTTATTATTGGTATTTCTTTACATTGTAATTTTAAAGAGTTCCATGATCATAACTGGGAAATAATGATCCACAAGATAAAGTCCCAGTCCCTTAACATATCTCTTCAAGATCTAATCCCTACCAATCTTTCCATGTCTACCCTGCAGCTCTTCAGTCCCATGGAACTTCTTGCCATTCCCTAAACATATCACACTGTTTTATCGTTTCAGGTCTCAAAAAGCGATTCTGTCCCCATCTTACTTTCTGATAGGCTCCTATTTGCTTCAAAACTTTGACTTGTAGGTACTTTCATTCTCTGTATCTTCCTATTTTGATGCTGTTTCACACTTGTATTTAATGTTTGTGTCTGTCTCAACTGTGAACTTGATGGTCTCATGGTTCCCAATGTTTTCAGACTAAGCTCTTAGAGAGTCTTATCGAGTCTTATCCAAATCTGTGTCTCCATTATCTGGAAAAAGACTTTACTAAATTAGATGCTCAGTAAAGGAAAAAAAATGTTGGTGAAAGTGAACCAACAAAAAATGGAATAGGGGATTTCCTACATTCATTGATTGGTATGGTAGCAGGTGTACACACTGCTACCCTTTGGGTTTTTTGGCTCACTTATTCTATTAACTAGAGTTCAATGTGGCCATTATGCAGAAGTCATTGAGGAATGTCATAGTTTTATGATTCAGGCTGAACTATTGAGGGAGAGGGGATGAAGTGTGAAGAGCATTTTCAGATACTTTGTTTTTTTCTCAGTTCCTATATAGATATTGTAAATTCCACATGCAGTATAAATTAATGAGACTTTACTGTAGTCAGAGATGCTTAGACCAGAAATCAGTTTGTTCTTATAATACTGTAAAAATTTCCTGACTGAATTTCCTGTCTCTGGGCTACTTTTCCTACATCACGTCATGCAACACAGTTCACCAACTCAGTGTTAAATATTTATGTTACTCCTGTAGTCAAGAACTACTGTAGATAACCATTATTTAATCTCATTTATTGAAACTTCCATTTTAGGGAGTAGCGGTGCCACCCCCCCACCATTAAGGCAGAATGTGGTAAAATGACTAGGTTCAAGTACCTACTTTGTAAGGTACAGTAATCTGAACTTGAACCTCAGTTGTTTCATCTATAAAATTACAATTACACCTTCTTTGAAGGGTTGTTATCAAGATTAAATGTGAATGTATAAATATAAAGCTCCTAACAGTAGATGATCAGGAATAGGTGTACAGCATATATTAGTTCTCTGCCATGTCCAACCATGTTTCAGTTAAAACTTGAATCTACACTTCTAATCTGGATTTTTATTCTCTGGAGACTCAACAGTTTACTAGACCATGGGACATTTCCTGATCCAAGGCAACAAGATTACGTACTTCTAGCCCAGGTTTTTCCCCCTTGTTGCCTTATTAAGCACTTATGTATCTGTGAGGAACTTTATTTTATTTATTTATTTATTTTTTGAGACAGAGTCTTGCTCTGTCACCCAAGCTGGATTACAGTGGCGCGATCTCGGCTCACTGCAACCTCTGCCTCCCAAGTTCAACCAATTCTCATGCCTCAGCCTCCCAAGTAGCTGGGATTACAAGCATGCACCACCACCCCCAGCTAATTTTGTTTGTGCTGGAGTAAAGTGGCATGATCTCAGCTCACTGCAACCTCAGTCCCCCCCGCCACCGCCCAGCAATTCTCCTGCCTCAGCCTCCCGAGTAGCTGGAATTACAAGCACGTGCCACCACACCCAGCTAATTTTTGTATTTTTAATAGAGTCGGGGTTTCTGCATGTTGGCCAGGCTGGTCCCGAACTCTTGATCTCAGGTGATCCACCCGCCTTGGCCTCCCAAAGTGCTAAGACTGCAGGCATGAGCCACCACAGCTGGCCTAATTTTTGTATTTTTAGTAGAGATGGGGTTTCACCATGTTGGCCAGGCTGATCTTGAACTCCTGACCTCAGGTGATCCGCCCACCTAGGCCTCCCGAAGTGCTGGGATTACCGGCGTGAGCCACTGCGCCCAGCCTGTCAGGCACTTTAATAGTTGCTTTGTATTGATCTATAATCTTTACAACAATCTTATGGGATTCAGTCATTTTTGGACTTGACCTAGGTCATAGGTAATTAGCAGGATTTAGTTTAAAATAAGTCTTTGCCAAATACAGTGCTTTTCCCATCATTGCCTTCTGAACTTTTCTAAGACAAACAGTGATTTGGAAGTACAGCCTGAAACTGCCTACTAGAATCTGGACATTTCTTTGAAGTCTTGTGTTTACTTCTAAATTCACCGAAATTGGCTGTCTAATTTAAAATAGGACTGCTTATTTTCATGTAAAATATAGAGTAAATTGCTGTCAACTACTAATTCCTTAGAAGATGTATCATAATTTCTTATATATGCAATGCTTTTTATTTACTAGTCCCAGAATTATACCCTAGTTTGAGAAGGATGTGCAGTTCCTTAATATCTGTGTCCAGCATATACCTTCAAGCCTGGTAACTAGACTCCTGCGATTGCTGAGTTCGAGCCCTTGATTAGATTATTTGTCCAAGATGTCAGCCTCTTAAAATATAAAACCATTCTTGTTTTCCAGTCCTTTTCCCCTAACCTCCTTGGAGACTGGATTCCTGCTCTTAAGTCCAAGTCCATTAACTGAGACCCTGCTGTCTGCTACTAGACCTTTTTAAAGCTGACCCTACCCATTTTGGTTCTTGATGCCAGCTGTTCACCTCATCTGTAACGTATCAGGACTAAATTATGGATACCATGCACAGCTAGTGAGAATGGACTTTTAGCACCCGAAGGTGGGTCTGGTGGACAACAGACAAGTCGAGTTCCAGATAGCAACTAGTTCTAGATTACCCTAACCTAAATGTAGTTACCGTGACTGAATCCCAAAGAGAAGATTCTTTTCCTTTGTATTTAAACCCTACCTACCCTTCAGAATTGGCTTTTTTTCCTCTAAATAAAACCAAAGGAAACCAAGTAACAAGCACTGCCAGCTTCCCTTTCTTCCAAACTTCCAAAGCGCTTTGGTTACCCTTCTGCCACTGTAATGTCCCTGAGACTGTAATAATGAAGCACTCTCTGGAGCTGGAGGGAAACCTCTGACAAACCCTTTCACATAAAAGAGAGAACAACTCTTAGAGGAAGAAATGAATAGCATTCCATTTAATAAATGGAAGAGCTATTTGGGGACTAAATTATATTCTCATGGCACCCTCAAATGATAGCTACTCTTCCAACTGATGCATAAAACAGTAAAATTCCCCTCTTGTGTCCAACGCAAAAGGACTTTCCCACTTTTAATCCCTATATTTACAATAATTGAAATTGCCTTGATTTCTTAATTATGATTATTTCATAAGTTAGTCTTGCCCTACCACCCCACGTACAAAAATACACCATAAGCTGTTTGTAGGTATGCTGTCATGCAAAAATTTTGGTAAATTTCTAATAATATAAAAAGTAAACAGTGAATTGAGTTTTCTAGCTTAAAAAGTGAAGTATTAAGGTAAAACACAATTCCTACTATATGTAACATTACGAAAATTAACTTTGGCCTAGTGCAGTAGTTCACACCTCTAATCTCAGCATTTTGGGAAGCCAACATGGGCAGATCACTTGAGCTCACAGGTTCGAGACCAGCCTGGGCAACATGGCAAAGTCCTGTCTCTACAAAAAAATACAAAAATTAGCTGTGTGTGGTGATGCATGCTGGTTGCCTTAACCTCACTTAAACAGATAAGGCAGTAACTAGTCTTTGCCCTTCAAACACTTCAAAAGCAATATTTCTTTTTTTAGAGACAGGGTCTCTCATCCCAGCTGCAGTGCAGTGGCACAATCATAGCTCACTGTAACCTCACTCCTGGGCTCAAGGTGTCCTCCCACCTCAGCCTCCTGAGCAGCTAGGACTGCAGGTATGCACCACCATGCCCAGCTTTTTTATTATTATTTTTGCAGAGACTGGGTCTTGGTATTAGACTGGCCTGGAACTCCTAGCCTCAAGCCATTCTCCCACCTCAGCCTTTCAAAGTGTTGGGATTACAGGCATGAGCCACCAGCCAGCAGCATTTCTTTAATAAATTCCCCTGTTGCCTTAAAAATGCAGCTTTGCTGCCCCAAATATAAGTCACCTACAATTCTTGAAAGAATTTGTCAGCTATGTAAACCTAGCTGCCTCTGGAACTTACACGTTTGTTTACCTTTATTTTTAAAAGTTGGCATAAGTATACTGTTAATTAGTACAATGGAAAGAATTCTTAAGTGGGTGTCAAGAGACGTGTTCTGCTACTAATTAACTGCCTTAGGTAAGTTCACTCCCTTCTCTAGGCCTTAGTTTCTTAAGTGAAAGATGTTGAACTAGAATGAGCTCTCAGCTTGGCGTGGTTGTTCACACCTGTAATCCCAACACTTTGAGAGGCCAAAGGAGGATTCTTTGAGGCCAGAAGTAATTCAAGACCAGCCTGGGCAACATAGCAAGACCCCATCTCTACAAAAAATATAATAATTAGCTGAGCATGGTGGCTTGCACCTGTAGTCCTAGCTATTCAGGAGGCTGAGGTGGGAGGATTCCTTGAGGCCAGAAATTCAAGACCAGCCTGGGCAACATAGCAAGACCCCATCTCTACAAAAAAAAAATTGAGAATTAGCTGAGCATGCTGGCTTGCACCTGTAGTCCTAGCTATTCAGGAGGCTGAGGTAGGAAGATTGCTTGAGCCCAGGAGTTCAAGACCAGCCTGGGCAACATGGCAAGACCTTGTCTCTACAAAAATAAAAAAATTAGCCAGGAGTGGTGGTGCATGGCTGTGGTTCTAGCAACTCAGGAGGTGAGGTAGGAGAGTCACTTGAGCCCAAGAGATAGAGAATGCAGTGAGCTCTGATTGCATCACTGCACTCCAGCCTGGGTGACTGAATGAAACCCTGTCTCAAAAAAATAAATAAATGAATGGACTGAGTTCTAAAGTTCCTATCACATAAGATCAAAATTTAAACATAAGTAAAGATTAGGGTGATAAGATGTACACTTTCCACCAACCAAATGATAAAATGTATGAGTTGCCTCATCATGGATACTTGGATTGAAAGAATGAAATGCTTTTTTGGAATGGATAAATACTTTGAAATTTAGAAGACATTGGAGGGGAAATGAAAATGTTTGGTTATGACCGTATTGGAATCCAGTAACTAAAGTGTCAAGCAGGCTGTAGCGGAAATTGTTAGCTATCTCCCCAGCATGTATTTTCCTCCTCTAAATCATACCCTGATTTTACTTCAGGTATCCATTCTTTCCCTACATAATCCGAAGCTGACCCTACTCCAGCTTTAGGAGTCAACCTGTTTTGTCTAAGATGGTAGCTTTCAAGCTTTTTTTGACTCCAATCCACAAGTAGATTTTATATGGTGATCCAGGTGTGTTTGTGTGTATACACCAAAGTTTCATAAAACAGTATTAACTCATCATATATGTTAAGCAGTTTCAAATTTAATAGTCTAGTTAATTTTTTAAGTAATGGTTATAACCCAAGAGTTAATTTCCTAATTCATTCTCAGGTTATGGACCACTGTTTGAAAGACACTGGTGAGTGTAATGCAATTGCCCTTAGAAAAATTGTTGAGAAACCTGGATAAAAGCCTACTGGAGGTATAGTATTACTCTGACCACAGAATTGGTCCAGGAATACTATGTGACTCAATACAAACCAGAGAAAAGCAAGGGCAATAGTATGGGGGCTTTAAAAAAAGATGCTTCCTCACTCTTAAGGAAGAGATAAGTGTCCTGTGTATGTGAGAGCAAGAATAATGCCACTCTAGCTACCCAGCTAGTGGTTAAAGCCACAACACAACGAAGAGGGCAGAGGCCTTATGTGGTAACCTGAGTGCCTACATTTGTCTCTAACTTGCTAAAATTTCAGGCATGCTGAAAGAAATAACAAATTTAGACTACATCTATAGCAACACCAAGAAACAAAAAAGATGTGTTTGCTCTCAAAGAATTTACATTCTACTGGGAGAGACAGACAATAATAAATGCTACAAGGAAATTTTTTCAAAAGAGAGTAAATGAAGGAGGGTCCTTACTGCGAGTGATCTAAGAAGGTCAAGGAAATGACATTTGAGCTGAGATCTCCGTAATAAGAAGGAGCCAATCAAATGAAGATTGGGGAAAGAATATTCCAGAGGGAAAGAAAGCAATTACAAATACCCTGTTGCAGGAAAGAGTGAGGTGTGTGTGAGGAATGCATCATAGAAATTGTCAGTAGGTAGGAAGGAGGCAGGGCACTCAGGGTCTTATAGGCCAGTATAAGGAGTTTGGATTTTATTTCAACTGTGTTGGGAAGCCACTGTGGTTCTTAAACACGGGGAAGGGGTGAGAGTTAGGTTACCTCCTTTAGGGAGTATTTACAAATGTATGAGGGAATTGAGGGAAGAGCTGTTGGATAACGAGAATTGTAGACCTATTAGTATCATATACCCTTTCTTTTGAGAAGCTCAAAGCTTGGATGATATTGGGACCCTCAAAAGACTTCTGAGGAGATCCAGCAGTTTAAGGACCCCACTTTAGAAAATATACATATTAATTGGAAGATTCTGTATCTTAATTTTAAGACAGGGATCATACTTTGAACCTCTTCATCCCACACAGCACCATGTTAGGCTCCTTGAGACTGTTAAATTGGACAACTATCCAAATTTGGGAATATGCAAAATCATTGTCGTTAACCTTTTGTCATAAAGAAGTGTAGTGCATTGATAAAAGCCTGTGATCTATAAAAAATGCCCAAATTTGACTTGTTTTTGTTTTAGTTGAGTGAAGGCATATTTGCTAAACCATCTCTAGTAACTCTTCCAAGTTGGCTTGCTACACCATGTCCTTTTGGCTGTCACAAATCTTTCCCCACTCTTCTGTTCTTTTGGGAAGAGGAAGCCAGAATTCTTAGTGGGTAGAAGAGCAAAGACTCACCCTTAGGAATTTCACTGTTGGAATTATTTTTTTAATTTTTAAATTCCTTCCACCTTGAATCATCTTGAATCATATGATTTCAAGACTTCATATAGAGAAGTAGCCCCTATCATCCTGCCCAAAGTGTGTAAGGGGAACCCTGATCTGAATAATATAGCACTGAGTAAGCTTGTAATAACAGAATAAGATTTTATTTCAAGGCTTTTCTCAATGCTACTAAAATAATATTTTAAGGATCACTCTGGATATCGATTTCCAGGGCACTTCCTAGTTGTTAGGCAATTAACAACCATTTTATAGCTATGGAAGAATCACCTAACCTTCCGGAAGCACTTTGGGACTTTATAGGAGGCCTTTAAAATGCAAAGTGTTTTTGCTGTTCTTAGATGTATAAATGTAAAGGTTAGACATCACTTCTTATACTCTAAGAAGTAAAAAATGGTATGTTGTCAAAGTCTCAAAAGTTTTTGGAATTCTTGACAGATTTTCCCAGGTTCATTCAGCAACATTTATGCACCTTTTTTTTTCCCTCAACCAACTGCCTGTTTTGAAAGGCAGGAGTGAAGATGGCTGTAGAATACATGTACCTTAACAGAAACTCACTTTGCAAATACCCATCTCAGCTTTTTAAAATATTTATGGTCTATCAAAGCACCATAATTTGGCCACTCAGCTGTCATCAGGAACTAAGCTGACATCCCTTTTCATTTTCTTTTTTAATCTCATTTATGTTGAAGGACTAGCCAACATTCCTTTTCAGAAAAAGACTTCGGAGTGGGGGAAACACTTCTGACAGTCATACTGTGTACTTATTTTAGAAAATGAGCTGCTCTCAGGCTTCAGTATCCAGTCAAATATAATATAGAACTCTAGTCTGTTTTGAGTCCTACTACAATAATATTTTCACAATAGACTGGCTACCAGTTATGAAGTTCTCACATTTTTCCTGCATGCATCAAGTAATTCCAGCAATTCCTAAATAGTGCAGCACCCTAAACTCTACCTATTCTATTCCTGCTTAATTTTGTACTCTAGGAAAAAAGGCGGAATTTCACCAACTAAACTTTATGCAAGAACATGAGAGATGAATAGTGCTTATCAAACCTTTGTTAAGGCTTGAAGTTCAAGACACAAACTCTATTGTGAAAATCAATGAACAATTGTTTGGTGTATGTATGGAGCATTTACTTGGTATTTAGCCAGTCAAACACTGAAACATACAACCATGCCTCTGCCTTGTATTACATCACTGCTAGTGAAATGGACTTAGGAATCTGAACAAAGTTAATGTAGCATTTCCAAGTCATAAAATATTTTAAAACATGTTATTCAGACTAAAGAAATGTTTAATGAAAAGTTTAAATTGTTATTTCCAATTCTATAGAGTAGAACAGGGAATGTAAGATCTATGAGGATAGGAACCTTGACTTTCTTATCCACCTCTGTATTCTCAGGGCCTAAAATAATGCCTGATGCCTAATAGTTCATTAAATGGATGTTTAGTATCGATATGTTAGTGGTGGGAAAAGGACTAGGTTTGACTCTGAGCTCTGACACTTTCTAGTCTGGACCATTGTTCAAGTCACTTAAGTTCTCTGACCCTCAGTTTCTTCCTCTCTTTTAAGAGGAATAATATTTTATTCTGTGTTTTACAGCCCTGCTCTGAGAATCAAATAATGTAATACATGTAAAATCCCTATGTAAAATGTTATAGCTTTATCAAATATCATTGTTTTAATACTAACAATGTTATAACACAATATTCCCTGGTAGAGATTTTTAGTAGACTTGAGTTAATAATAGTTAACTTTTTTGTTTTGTTCTTTTTGATCACATATTGGATGCCAGATGCTTTATATATGTATTTCATTTAATCATGATAACAACTCTGCGAGGTAAGCTATCAATCCCATTTTAGAGATGAAGAAACTAAGGCTGTGTTAGTTACCTATTGCTTAACAAATTGCTCCAAAACTTAGTGGCTTAAAACATCAACATTTATTACCTCACAGTTTCTATACGTCAGGAATCAGGTGGAGCTTAGCTTCAGAGTCTCTCACTGGCTGCGATGAAGGTGTTAGCAAGAGCTACAGTCATTTCAAGACTCCACTAGAGCCGGGCGTGGTGGCTTACGCCTGTAATCACAGCACTTTGGGAGGCTGAGGTGGGAGGATCACGGGGTCAGTAGATTGAGACCATCCTGGCTAACACGGTGAAACCCCGTCTCTACTAAAAATACAAAAAATTAGCCGGGCATGGTGGCAGGTGCCTGTAGTCCCAGCTACTTGGGAGGATGAGGCAGGAGAATGGCATGAACCCAGGAGGCGGAGCTTGCAGTGAGCCATGACTGCACCACTGCACTCCAGCCTGGGCGACAGAGCAAGACTCCGTCTCAAAAAAAAAAAAAAAAAAAGACTCCACTAGGGAAGGATCCACTTCCAAGCTTACTCCTATTGGCAGGATTCAGTTTTTTGCAGGCTGTTGGAAGTTCTTGACACATGGACCTCTACAGGGCAGCTCACAACATTCCAGCAGGTTTCATCAAAGTGAACAAGTGAGAAAGCACCAGTAAGACCAAAGTCATAATTTTTTTAACCTAGTTTTGGAGGTGACATCCCATTACTTTTGTTATGTTCTGTTCATTAAAAGCAAGTCACTAGGTCCAGCCCATATTCAAGGGGAAGGTATTACACAAGGGCATGAATACCAGGAGGCAGAAATCACAGTGAGCCACTTTAGAAGGCGTCTCCCTCAGGATCAGGGTGCTCACGTTGTTTATCCAGTTTTACAAAGCTAATGAGTAACAAACCTGAGATTCCAGGTTACATCTGTCTGACTACAAGGCACACAGTATTTCCATTTGTTACTCTTCTCTCAGTGAATACATAGAATTGTATGTATTTTTATTTTATATTATTTTATGTTTATGGTTAGCATAAACTTGACTAGAGATGAATTTTTCTAAAACATTAAAAATGTTTGGCCAGGCACGGTGGCTCATGCTTGTAATCCCAGCACTTTGGGAGGCCAAGGCAGGCAGATTGCGAGGTCAGCAGTTCAAGACCAGCCTGACCAACATGGTGAAACTCCATCTCTACTAAAAATACAAAAATTAGCCAGGTGCAGTGCTGCGCGCCTGTAATCCTAGCTACTCAGGAGGCTGAGGCAGGAGAATTGCTTGAACCCGGGAGGCGGAGGTTGCAGTGAGCAGAGATGACGCCATTGCACTCCAGCCTGGGCAACAAAGCAAGACTCTGTCTCAAAAAAAAAAAAAAAAAAAGTTTGTTTTTTGTCATAGAATAAGCTACCTTCATTCTAATGTTTTCCTAGGATTGTTCATCCTAATCAATTTTCTTAATAGGGACAGTTAAATCTTTTTCATTCTTGGTCTGTGATAATAAATTCCAAGTTTTAGTTCATATTTTTAAAAGCACACAAAGTAGAAGTTACCTCTCACCAAGACCGTCTAAGGAAAATAATCTGGTGGATATTCTAGTATTACTAATAGACCTGTGGAGAGCATTTTTTTCATTTGTTAATTTATTCATAGTTTAATGGAGTACAGGGACAGACATTTATAAATAACAATAAAGATTTATACAAGGATCTATGTAAGTTCAGAGAAAAATATGATGAAGTATGAGTCAAAGACAAATTCATAGAGATAAATGCTGTATTTGAGTCTTGAACCATGAATCTGAATTTATCAGGTGACCAAGGCACTGTTTTTTTTTTAAAGCCCTCGTCTGTTTTTAAAAGACAGGATCTCACTCCAGGCTGGAGTGCAGTGATGCCTTCATAGCTCACTGCCACCTCAAACTCTTGGCCTCAAGTAATCCTCCCACCTCAGCCCCCTGAGTAACTAGGACTATAGGGGCGCATCACGATGCTCAGCTAATTATCAATTTTTTGTAGAGATAGGGTCTTGCTATTTTGCCCAGGCTAGTCTTGAATTCCTGGCCTCAAGGAATTCTGCCTCGGCCTCCTAGAATGCTGGGATTATAGACCTGAGCCACCACGCCCAGTCTGCTCAAGATTATTAAAAATTATCAGAGTCCAAATTACCAGCGGACTTGGAATTTTGGGGAGTCTCTGAAAGAAGGGAGATGGGATCAAATTGGCAGAGTAATAATTCAGGCTCAGAAGTGATAGATTAAAAAAAAAAAGTGAAGTGATAGATGGAGTAGGGGAGTAGAAGGCAGGGGTGGGGATGGCATAGTGTCCTAGAACAACTATAAAGGATAACTTTTGGGGAATGGAATTTGAAACCTCTGGTTGGGTTGGCTCCTTCCCTCATTCATTCTTCAAAGCCAAGGGTACCCCAGAATGGTATCTGCCCCTAGCTAGCACAGTGACTTTGGAAACTTGGGGCCAATAAGCCAGGCAGTACCCCAGTGGCTACACTGTGTCCAGGAAAGGAAGCCTCATTTCACACTCAGAATGTTAGCTACTGGCATACCCTGTCCAGGATTACATTTTATCCCCTCACAATCACTAGAGCAAACTATGATAAACAGAAATGGCGTCATATACAGAGAACAGGAAATAAGATGAGAACAAAATTAGGAACAACCAAATGCCCAAGGAAGACCAGTACCATGAAAGCATGACACCAGTCAACAAACAAAAAGCAAGTAGTTACCAGAGTAAACAGGATCTGTGAAATGATAATTATTAATAATTAGTGCATCCTGGTGTGGTGTCAGGCATTCTTCTAAGCACCTCACGTTTTTTTAAAATTTAGTTTGTATACAGAATATCCCCAGAGGAATAGGAGAGAATATTATAATGATGAAAAAGAACCAGTTAAATAGATAGTTACCATTTTAAAAAACTACACGAGGTGTGGTGGCTCACACCTGTAATCCCAACACTTTGGGAGGCCAAGGTGGGTGGATTGCTTGAGCTCATGAGTTTGAGACCAGCCTGGGAAACATGGCAAAACCTCATCTCTACAAAAAATACAAAAATTAGCTGGGGGTAGTGGTGCATGCCTGTAGTCCCAGCTACTCAGGAGGCTGAGGTGGGAGGATGGCTTCAGCCCAGGAGGCAGATGTTGCAGTGAGCTGAGATGGTGCCACTGCACTCCAGCCTGGGCATAGAGCCAGACCTTGTCTCCAAAAAATAAATAAATAAAATACAATTAATTTTTAAAAATTAAAAGGTGGACTAAACAGTGAATGGATTTCTTCAATGAAGAACAAACTAGCAAAACTGGAACAGTAAGCTAAAGAGTTACTCCAAAAGAACAAAAATAATGGTGGAGGGTGATTTCAGAGACATGTAAAATAAATGCAGGGACTCCAGTATCTCATAGTTCCAAAGAGAGACACATGAGATAATTTTACGGAGGAAATATTAAAGAAGTGATAGAAGAAAAGTCCATGGCTGGGTGCAGCGGCTTACACCTGTAATCCCAGCACTTTGGGAAGCTGAGGCAGCAGGATCGCTTGAACCCAGGAGTTTAAGACTATCTTGGGCAACACAGTGAGACCCTGTCTCTATTTTTAAATATATATATATTTTTAAAATGTTATAAAGAAAAATTCCTGGTATTACTTTAGTGTAATTTATAAGATTTATTTAATGTCATTTGCATGTAAAAAAGGAGCAACATTATTTTAGTGCATCTTATTTTTTATTCCACATTGCATCAAAAATTTCATCACTTCATGTGTTTCTAAATCATATATTTATGTTTGCATAATTGTGCTCATTTTTAAACTTTTTATATATATATATATTTAATAGAGATGGGGTCTCACTATGATGGGGTCTCACTATGTTCAAGACTGGTCAGTCTTGAACTCCTGGCTTCAAGCGGCCCTCCCACCTTGGCCTCCTAAAGTGCTAGGATTATAGGTGTGAGCTACCATGCCCAGCCTAAACTTTTTATTTTGAAATAAAGTTAGACTGGCTGGGTGTGGTGACTCATGCCTGTAATCTTAGCACTTTGGGAGGCCAAGGCAGGCGGATCACCTGAGGTCAGGAGTTTGAGACCAACCTGGCCAGCATGGCGAAACCCCATCTCTACTAAAAATACGAAAATTAGCCAGGTGTGGTGGCGGGCTACTCAAGAGGCTGAGGCAGGAGAATCGCTTGAACCCGGGAGGCAGAGGTTGCAGTGAGCCGAGATCGCACCATTGCACTCCAGCCTGGGAGACAGAGCAAGACTCCATCTCAAAAATAAATAAATAAATTTAGACTTACAGAGAAGTTGCAAAAATAGTACAAATACCTTCACATAGCTTCCCCTAATGTCAACGTATTATATAATTATAGTATAATTATCAAAATTAATAAACATAAGTACAATATCATTAGCTAAATTACAAATACACCTTATATAAATGAGGAGAGAAAACAAGTCAATGGGAAGGATTAACCTATATAGATACATACAAAATAGAATAAAGTAGATGGGTAGCTACTACATCTTTATTTCTACAACTGGTCTTGTAAACTAGAACATCCCTCCTTCATTATCTATTCCATCTTCATATTGCCAGCATCCACAGCTGGTTGATAAACTTCCAGTTAAGAGGAACCATTCTTGGATTTTCTGGGTTAGAGCATGTCTCCCTTGGATAAAGAGTTCTACATAGGCAAAGCTCAAAGTTGTGAAAATAGAAAGCAAAACATTTTGAATGCATCAGTGGGTATCATAGTGGGAAGTGTTTATCTCATGCCTGGGTTTCCCAGCAGATACAGATAATGGAAAAACAGCACTTTATGTTGGTTGCTGGTTCACAGCACATTGCTGTAGCACAGAAGTTGGCATACTTTTTTCTGTAAAGGACCAGATAATAAATATTCCAAGCTTTAAAGACCACACATGATTGATATCTGTCATGTATTCTTTTTTGTTGTTATTGTTACAACCCTTAAAAAGTATTAAAAAAAATTCTTAAAAACTGTCCAAAAATAGGATTTAGGGCATATTTGCCCTCAGACTATAATTTGCTAATCTCTGCTATAGGGCAACATCCTAACTTTGCAAAGCATTCCTTCCCTGCTGGCAAACAAAAGACACATACACACAAATGTTCATTGCAGCACTGTTCACAATAGCAAAGACACGGAATCAACCTAAATGCCCATCAATGACAGACTGGATAAAGAAAATGTGGTACATATACACCATGGAATACTAAGTGGCCATAAAAGAGAATGAGATCATGTCTTTTGCAGGAACATGGATGGAGCTGGTGGCCATTATTCTTAGTAAACTAATGCAGGAACAGAAAACCAAATACTGCATGTTCCCACTTACAGGTGAGAGCTAAATGTTGAGAACACATGGACACACAGAGAGGAACAACAGACACTGGGGCCTACTTGAGGATGGAAGGTGGGAGGAGGGAGATGAGCAGAAAAAATAACTATTGGCTTAGTACCTGAGTCACAAAATGGAACAGCTGGAACTGAGTCTTCAAAAAGCTGTTCAAGAGTTCTGAAGACCAGTTGCTTCTGGATGATGGAATATACAGTAAGACCAGTGAGTCTGTGAGCATAGTATTCTGGGTCACCAAGGATTAACACTTGTGTCTGATAATCCCTTAAAGATCAAGATATTTCCTCTTGTGCACAATTTTACCCTAGCAAATAGCTGTATGTCCTTTTGATTGAAGGCTGAAAGATTTATCATACTTTTGATGTAATCACACAGTTCTTTCTCAAAGGTACATAGCATACCCTGTATTCTGAGTCTCTGAACTTCCCAGGAATAGAAATAGATGTGGGCTCTGACTTTTAGTGGTGTCTCTAGTCAGGCCTGTGTTTTCCTAATCTAGAGTTTGTTCATTTGCACAAATCTTTAAGTCCTTAGTGAGCTACACATCTGTTTCAGTATTAAAAACTATGATCAATTAGCAACCATCAGAGATTTCTGTAGGTCAAACCTTTCAATTACCACTGTTGGTAATTGTGCTTAATGTTACTATGGCAGTTATGTTCTCCTGTCTGGCCTCTACCACCTCAGGATCCCTCACCATCACTGGAAGTAGAAAGCCCATTTCAAAGAAAAGAAAAAAGAACAAGAAAGGGGGAGGGGGGAAGCCCATTTCAGTGCCAACATATGCAACCTTTATCCCCAGAGGACAGCCGTTATAGTAATGTTCAGGGGCACTTGCACTATACTCACCAGTCTATTTATTTATGCTATGGTGTGAAGATAATGTGCTCTAGGTCCTTTGGGGGACACAGGGGTTGATGATCCAATGCAAATAACAACCCATTTCAGGCTGGGCACAGTGGCTCACACCTGTAATCCAAGAACTTTGGGGAGGCCTAGGCAGGAGGTTTGCTCGAGCCTAAGAGTTCAAGGTTGCAGTGAGCTGTGATTGTGCCACTGCACTTCGGCCTGAGCAACAGAGCAAGGCTCTGTCTTAAAAAACAAACAAAAAACCCACCTTGAGTTTGCTTTCTTCTTTCTTCCTAAGCCTTTGGAGCTTATCTTCAGCATTGTATCAAGAAATTTATTCAACCCAGCAATCCCATTACTGGGTAGATACCCAGAAGAATATAAATCATTCTACCATAAAGATACAAACACACAAATGTTCATTGCAGCACTGTACACAGTAGCAAAGACACGGAATCAACCTAAATGCCCATCAGTGACAGACTGGATAAAGAAAATGTGGTACATATACACCATGGAATACTATGTGGCCATGAAAAAGAACGAGATCATGTCTTTTACAGAAACATAGATGGAGCTGGTGGCCATTATTCTAATGCAGGAACAGAAAACCAAATACTGCATGTTCCCACTTACAGGTGAGAGCTAAATGATGAGAACACATGGACACACAGAGAGGAACAACAGACGCTGGGGCCTACTTGAGGATGGAAGGTGGGAGGAGGGAGATGAGCAGAAAAAATAACTATTGGCTTAGTACCTGGGTGACAAAATAATCTGCACAACAAACCCGTGACATGAATGTACCTATATAACAAACCTCACAGGTACCCCTGGATCCAAAATAAAAATTAAGGAAAATTTTGGGGCATGCCAGGCGCAGTGGCTCATGCCTGTAATCCCAGCATTTTGGGAGGTCAAGGTGGGCAGATCACCTGAGGTTGGGAGTTTGAGACCAGTCTGGCCAACATGGAGAAACCCCGTCTCTACTAAAAATATAGAAATTAGGTGAGTTTAGTGGTGCATGCCTATAATCCCAGCTGCTCGGGACGCTGAGGCAGGAGAATCACTCGAACCCAAGAGGCAGAGGTTGCAGTAAGCTGAGACCGGCCCCTGCACGCCAGCCTGGGTGACAGAGTGAGACTGTCTCAAGAAAAAAAAAAAAATTATTGCCAACTCAATCCTATTTGGTTTCAGTCACCAGTTGAGTCTAGTTTTTAATCAACTGAGCATAACTAGAACACTCAAAGCTACCTGAACTAGTACCAGAATCTTAGACAAATGTTCTCATATCAATACATTCAGCCCAATCCAAAATTATGTTCCTTTTTCCTTGATCTTGCATCTTCAAGTCTATTTCTACATATATTCTCCAGCTTTTTGCCAATGCAGTTTAGCAAAATCTTAACCATTCTTCTGACATGTAATCCTTCTCTTCCCAAACTTACTTTATTGTTGGTCCTTTAGAGTCCTCAACATTTTCCAGGGACTGATTTCATGGAAGACAGTTTTTCCATGGACCAGTATGGGGGATTGGTGGGGAGGGGTGGGGGTAGGATGATTCAAGCTCATTACATTTATTGTACATTTTATTTATATTATTATTACATTGTAATATATAATGAAATAATTATACAACTCACCATAATGTAGAATCAGTGGAAGCCCTGAGCTTGTTTTCTTGCAACTAGATGGTCCCATCTGGGAGTAATGGGAGACAGTGAAGATCATCAGGCATTAGATTCTCATAAGGAGCATGCAACCTAGATCCCTCACATGTGCAGTCCACAATAGGGTTTGTGCTCCTATGAGAATCTAATGCTGCTGCTGATCTGACAGGAGGCAGAGTTCAGGCGGTCATGCAAGCAATGGGGAATGGCTATAAATACAGATGAAGCTTCACTCACTCACCTACCCTCACCTCCTGCTGTGCAGCCTGGTCCTAACAGGCTGGGGACCTCTGCCTTACAGCATGTGAGGATCCGACTCAATATACAAGTCTGGAGTTAGTTATAGGAGATAGGATAGAGAAGAGGAAAATTTCCATCCCTGTGCAACATGAGACCTTTATTATCTGTTATTGTGTGACACATTACCCAAAATTTAGCAACTGAAAATAACAAGCATTATCTCACACAGTTTCTTTAGGTCAGGAATCTAGAATTGGCCTAGGGGGGTGATTCTGGCTCAGGTTATCTCATAACGTTGGTGTCAAGATGTCATTTGGGGCTTGACGGGCTGGAGGATCTGCTTTCAATATGGTTCACTGACATACTTGGCAAGTTTGTGCTGGGTCTTGGTAGCAGGCCTCAGTTCCATGCCATTTGAACTTCTCTGTAGTGTCTTTACAATATGGCATCTGGGTTTCTCCAGATGTAAGGCAGAAATGACAGTATCTATTATGATATCTATAGCCTCAGAAGTCACACACCATCATGTCTGCAATATTCTATAGGTTACACAGGTCAACCCTATTGAGTATGGGAGGAGGCTACATAAGATCATTTAATACTAGAAAGTGGAGATCACTGGGGCCTTCTTGGAGACTGGTTAGCGAAGGATCACAATATGGTTTTTGATATGGCTTTTCTGTGTCCCCACCCATATCTCATCTTGAATTGTAGAGACCAGGTGGAGATAATTGAATCATGGGGGCAGTTTCCTCCATGCTGTTCTTGTGATAGTAAGTGAATTGTCACGAGATCATGATGGTTTTATAAGGGGCTTCCCCCTTCTCTTGGCTCTCTCTTCTGTCTTCTGCTGCCTGTGAAGAAGGACATGTTTGCTTCCACTTCCACCATGATTGTAAGTTTCCTGAGGTGTCCCCAGCCCTGCAGAACTGTGAGTCAATTAAACCTCTTTTTTTTATAAATTACCTAGTCTCAGGTATGTCCTTATAGCAGCATAAGAATGGACTAATACAGTTTGCAGCAAAGGCAAGACCAGCCTCATGAGAGGAGTAAACAGGCTGCTTCTGTAGACATGGGACATTCAGTAGATTTTGGGAGCACAGGATACCATTTTCACAGTCCTACTCTTTCAGTCACTGCCCTAACTTCCACAATCAGAGATCAAGTAAAATCATTAATTCTACTTTGGTCATAATTCAGCTTTCTACTGAATCAGATTCTGCTTCTAATTTTTGGTGTGTTAGACTTGTGGCTTTACGGGATTTTTTAGGGCAATCATGGAAAATCCCTGCTTTTCTGAAGTGCTGAGTTAAAAATTTGAAATCTTGGGCCTATAATTTTCTTTAACTTTTCTAGCATAGTTAGAAGCAACCAGGCTGGGCACGGTGGCTCACGCCTGTAATCCCAGCACTTTGGGAGGCCAAGGCGGGTGGATCACGAGGTCAGGAGATCGAGACCATCCTGGCTAACATGGTGAAACCCCGTCTCTACTAAAAATACAAAAAATTAGCCAGGCACGGTGGCGGGCACCTGTAGTCCCAGCTACTCGGGAGGCTGAGGCAGGAGAATGGCGTGAACCCGGGAGGCAGAGCTTGCAGTGAGCCGAGATAGCGCCACTGCACTCTGGCCTGGGCGAAACAGCGAGACTCCGTCTCAAAAAAAGAGAAGCAACCAGCACAACCCCTGCCCTTCTATTCCTTGTACCTTCCATAATAGTCCCTCCCAGCAGCCAGTTGGTGCACCAAAACCTTGCCTTTTCCTTTTCAAATTTAAAAAAAAAAAAAATTTATTTATTTATTTATTTATTTATTTATTTTTTTATTTTTTTTCAGATATAGTCTTGCTCTGTCACCCAGGCTGGAGAGCACTGGTGTGGTTATAGCTCACTGCAGCCTCCATCTCCTGTGCTTAAGCGATTCTCTTACCTCAGCCTCCTAAGTAGCTAAGACTACAGGCACATGCCACCACACCTGGCTAATTTTATTATTATTATTGTTTTGAGACAGAGTCTTGCTCTGTCGCCCAGACTGGAATACAGTGGCACAATCTCAGCTTACTGCAACCTCCGCCTCATGGGTTCAAGCAATTCTCTTGCTTCAGCTTCCCAAGTAGCTGGGATTACAGGTGCATGCCACCATGCCCAGCTAATTTTTGTATTTTCAGTAGAGACAGGGTTTCACCATGTTGGCCAGGCTGGTCTTGAACTCTTGGTTTCAAGCAATCCACCTGTCTCGGCCTCCCAAAGTGCTGAGATTACAGGCATGAGCCACCACACCAGGCCTATTATTTTTTCATGCAGATGGGGGTCTCACTATGTTGCCCAAGATGGTCTCAAACACCTGGCCTCAAGCACTTCTCCCACCTCAGCTTCCCAGAGCCCTGGACTACAGATGTGAACCACTTCACCCAGCCCCAAAGCCTTGACTTTAATAGACACTTCATTCCAGATGACCAGCGATGATCCTTTCTTTAAAAAAAAATATTTATTTATTTATTTATTTTGAGATGGAGTTTCGCTCTTGTCGCCCAGGCCGGAGTACAATGGTGCAATCCCGGCTCACTGCAACCTCCACCTCCCGGGTTCAAGCGTTCTCCTGCCTCAGCTGGGATTACAGGCACATGCCACCATGCCCAGCTAATTTTTGTATTTTTAGTAGAGATGGGGTTTTGCCCTGTTGGCCAGGCTGGTCTTAAACTCCTGACCTCATACAATCCACCTGCCTTGGCCTCCCAAAGTGCTGGGATTACAAGTGTGAGCCACCATACCCAGCCAAGTTTTCTCTAATAGTAACAAGCTCCTCACTGCCTTCAGATACAAGTGGAAAGTTTATTGCTTACAACTTTTCTTATTTCTGCATCAATCCATGTTCAGTTGCATAACAGAGAATCTGGTCAAGTTTAAGCATAAAGGGATTTAAAGCAAGGAATTGAGTGTGTACAAAACTACTGAAAGGACTAGAGGAGCAAAGCTGTAGGTCCAACTCCTTGGAACACCTTCCACCACTTACAACTACTCACAACTTCCATCACTCACAACTCTTTCTACCATGATTAGAAAAGCTCCCACTAGACGAGCACAGTGGCTTACACCTGTAATCCCAAAACTTTGGGAGGCTGAGGGAGGAGGACTGCTTGAGCCCAGGAGTTTGAGACCAGCCTGGGCAACATAGTGAGATCACATCTCTAAAAAAAAGAAAAAGCCAGGAGTGTTGGGGCACACCTGTTGTCCCAGCTACTCCAGTGGCTGAGGGGTAAGGACCACTTGAGCCTGGCAGGTTGAAGTTACAGTGCACTGTGATTGTGCTACTGCACTCCAGCCTGAGCCACAGAGTGAGACCCTGTCTCGAAAGAAAGAGAGAAAAGAATAGCTCATGCCACCATTGCTGTAGGAACCTGCTGCCATTTTTGCTTACCACACAACTTATTACCTCTTCTGCTGCTGCTATTATAGGAAACTACTTGCTCCAGAATCATACAAATCACCTCTGCCAATCCACATAGCAAATTAGAGTCCATGCATCTTTCCTCTCTCCTGACATGACTCAGTTCTGAATTCATTTCTCACAAGATGTACTGAACCAAATCATGGCAGGAATGCTAACTGAAAGGGATTCTGGTAAATGTCACTTGTTAGCTTTCCAGCTTTTGCAGATTAGAAATGGATTGAGCATCAGTCCACAGCTCTCAAAACATTTTGTTCAGATCAAATATTGTACTATAGAATTGGTTAGTAGAATTCATTATATCAGATTGAGAGTTCTTTTAAAACAGAGATAAAATTTTATTCATATTTAGAATACCCAGCATTTACCAGTGCCTCCCTCAAATGCAGTGCCACAAACAAAATACTATTTTTTTTTTTTTGAGACGGAGTCTTGCTCTGTTGCCCAGGCTGGAGTGCAGTGGCAAGATCTTGGCTCACTGCAAGCTCTGCCTCCCGGGTTCACGCCATTCTCCTGCCTCAGCCTCCCGAGTAGCTGGGACCACAGGCACCTGCCACCATGCCCGGCTAATTTTTTGTAGTTTTAGTAGAGACGGGGTTTCACCGTGTTAGCCAGGATGGTCTCGATCTCCTGACCTTGTGATCCGCCCGCCTCAGCCTCCCAAAGTGCTGGGATTACAGGCGTGAGCCACCGCGCCCGGCCAACACAATACTATTTTATGAATTTGTATTATTAATACTTACTAAGAACCTTTATGTATGTAAGACTCATCCTTGCATGATTTCCTTTTTCTGCCAGATGCTACTCATTGCCTTCACTCAACCCCTGGCTGAAACTGACATTTCCTCCACATCATTTCTTATCACATCTTAGAAAATACCATAGTGATTGGAAAGATTAAGGATTTGGGTATCAGACAAATTTGTGTTTGAATTTTGGCTTATCCACTTGCTAGCTATATAATCATGGGTAAGTTACTGATGCCTCTAAACCTTAGCTATACTATTAGGATAGTAATAATTAACCTCAAAGTTGTGAGGATAATGTGAGATAGTGTATGGAAGTACCTAGCACATAGTAGACACTTTATACGATTATTAAAATGTCTTCCTCCACCTCATAAATATAATTTTGGAATTGTAAAGAACATAAGAGTTTATCTAGTCCAGCTGCATAATACTAATAAGCTGAAAGCCAAAGGAGGTGAAGCTTCACGTCTCCCATTTCTACCTACTCCAGCTTATCTGGCTCATCTCCTATACATGTTGATACACCATGTCCTATATATTGACACAGTTGCACCTCAGATCCCTGATAAAAGCTTATTTGAGTAGATTTTCTTATCTTCCCTTGCGTGAGACTAAATGTGTATCTTTCCTGTTCCACTGGCCCAGAATAGCTTTCTTGTCTTGATCATTGTCTCAAGGTCAACTCATTCCTATATGCCTTCTGCTGAAAGGGAAGTTTTCATCCCAACATTCTGGAATCCAAGTGATATGGTTAGGCTTTGTGTTCCCACCTAAATCTCATCTTGAATTGTAATCTCCATAATCCCCACATGTCAAGGGAGGAACCCAATGGGAGGTGATTGGATCATGAGGGCAATTTTCCCCATGCTGTTCTTGTGATAGTGAGGAAGTTCTCAAGGGATCTGATGGTTTTGTAAACATCTGGCATTTCCCCTGCTCACCCTTCTCTCTCCTGCTGCCATGCGAAGAAGGTCCTTGTTTTCTCTTCACCTTCCGCTGTGATTGTAAATCCTGAGGCCTCCCCAGCCATGTGGAACTGTGAGTCAATTAAATCTTTTTCCTTTATAAATTACCCAGTCTTGGGTAATATTCTCTTTCTTTTTTTCTTTTTTTTTTTTTGAGACAGAGTCTTGCTCTGTCGCCCGGGCTGGAATGCAGTGGCACAATCTCAGCTGACTGCAAGCTCCACCTCACAGGTTCACGCCATTCTCCTGCCTCAGCCTCCCCAGCAGCTGGGACTGTAGGCGCATGCCGCCACGCCCGGCTAATTTTTGTATTTTTAGTAGAGACGGGGTTTCATCATGTTAGCCAGGATGGTCTCGATCTCCTGACCTTGTGATCCACCCACCTCGGCCTCACAAAGTGCTGGGATTACAGGCGTGAGCCAGTGTGCCTGGCCGGGTAATATTCTTTATAGCAGTGTGAGAAAACGAACTAATACAGTAAATTGGTACCAAGAGTTTGGGGCACTGCTATAAAGATACTTGAAAATTTGGAAGCGACTTTGGGACTGGGTAACAGGCAGATGTTGGAACAGTTTGGAGGGCTCAGAAGAAGACAGGAAGATGTGGGAAAGTTTGAAACTTCCTAGAGACTTGTTGAATGGTTTTGACCCAAATGCTGATAATGATGTGGACAATGTAGTCCAGGCTGAGGTGGTCTCAGATGGAGATGAGCAACTTCTTGGGAACTGGAGCAAAGGGTCACTCTTGCTATGCTTTAGCAAAGAGACAGCTGGCATTTTGCCACTGCCCTAGAGATCTGTGAAACTTTGAACTTGAGAGAGATGATTTAAGGCATCTGGCAGAAGAAATTTCTAAGTAGCAAAGCGTTCAATAGGTGACCTGGTTGATTTTGAAAGTGTTCAGTCTTATACATTCACAAAGAGATAATTTGAAATTGGAACTTATTTTTAAAAGGGGGTCAGTCGCAGTGGCTCATGCCTGTAATCCCAGCCCTTTGGGAGGCCAATGCAGGTGGATCACTTGAGGTCAGGGGTTGGAGACCAGCCTGGCCTACATGGCAAAACCTTGTCTCTATGAAAAATACAAAAATTAGCCAGGCTTGGTGGTGGGTGCCTGTAATCCCAGCTACTACTCTGGAGGCTGAGGTGCAAGAATCACTTGAACCTGGGAGGCAGAGGTTGCAGTGAGCTGAGATCACGCCACTGCACTCTAGCTTGGGTGACAGAGTGAGACTCCATCTCAAAAACAAAAAAAGGGGGCTACAGAGTGTAAAAATGTGGAAAATTTGCAGCTGACCCTGTAGTAGAAAAGAAAAAACCATTTATGGGGAAGAATTCAAGCCAGCTGCAGAAATTTGCATGGGTAACCAGAGGCCAAATGTTAATAGCCAGGACGATGGGGTAAATGTCTCCAGGGCATGTCAGAGACCTTCATGGCAGCCCCTCCCATCACAGACCTGGAGGCCTAGGAGGAAAAAATGGTTTTGTGGGCCAGGACCCGCTGCTGCTCTGTGTTTGTAGCCTTGGGACTTGGCACCCTTCATCCTAGCTGTGGCTGAAAGGGGCCAAGGTACAGCTTGGGTCGTGCCTTCAGAGGGTGCAAGCCCCAAGTCTTGGCAGCTTCCACGTGGTGTTGGGCCTGCGGGTGCACAGAAAAACAAGAAGTGAGATTTGGGAACCTCTGCCTAGATTTCGGAGGATACATGGAAATGCCCAGATGTCCAGGCAGAAGTCTTCTGCAGGGGCAGAGCTCTCACAGAGAACCTCTACTAGTGCAGCGTGGAAGGGAAATGTGAAGTTGGATTTCTCATGCAGAGTCCCCGCTGGGGCACTGCCTAATTGGAGCTGTGAGAAGAGGGCCATCATCCTCCAAACAGGTTGCACCATTAGCCTGGAAAAGCCGCAGATACTCGATGCCAGCCATGAAAGCAGCCAGGGCGGGGGCTGTACCCTGCAAAGCCACAGGGGCAGGGCTGCCCAAGACCATGGGAGCCCACCTTTTTCATCAGCATGACCTGGATGTGAGACATGGAGTCACAGGAGATCCTTTTGGAGCTTAAAGATTTAATGACTGCCCTGCTGGATTTCAGACTTGCATGGGGCCTGTATCCCCTTTGTTTTGGCCAATTTCTCCCATTTGGAATGGGAGCATTTATCCAATGCCTATGCCCCCATAGTATCTTGGAAGTAATTAACTTGCTTTTGATTTTATAGGCTAGTAGGCAGAAGTGGCATGCCTTGTCTCAGATGGGACTTTGAACTTGGACTTTTGGTTTAATGCTGGAATGAGTTAAGGCTTTGAGGTACTGTTGGGAAGGCATGATTATGTTTTGAAATTTGAGAAAAAGACTTGGGAGGGGCCAGGGGCGGAATGATATGGAGGCTTTGTTTTCCCACCCAAATCTCATCTTGAATTGTAATCCCCATAATCCCCATGTGTCAAGGGAGGGACCTGGTGGGAGGTGATTGGATCATGGGGGTGGTTCCCTCCGATGCTGTTCTTGTGATAGTGAATGAGTTCTCACAAGATCTGATGGTTCTATAAGCATCTGGCATTTCCCCTGCTCACCCTTCTCTCTCTTGTTGCCATGTGAAGAAGGTCCTTGCTTTTTCTTCACCTTCCACCATGATTGTAAGTCTCCTGAAGCCTCGCCAGCCATGTAGAACTGTGAGTCAATTAACCTCTTTTCTTTATAAATTACTTAGTCTCAGGTAGTATCTTTATAGCAGTGTGAGAACAGATGAATACACGAAGATCCCCCTTCTAGACACAAGAATGTATAATCTTGGTGTCAACTGTTTATCTCATCATAGCTATAGATGGACCCATCTTTGGCTACTGAATCTCCCCTGTATTGCTGAACCTCCCTCTGCCATCAGCCAGGCCAAACAGGGAGGCAGTTTCTAATGCCTAATTTTAGACCTAAGTGTTGTACACTTAGGCCTGTCTTAGAATGTCATAATTCACCAATAAGTTCTAAAACAGGACATCTCTAGCAAGACATCATTACTTATTATTTGTGCCCATAGAAACTTCTTCCTCTGCCTTCATTAAGGCTTTATTCATTTATAGTCTCCTAAGAGACCTCTTTTATTTTTTTCTGTGTTTATATATTGTCTCTCCAACAAGGCTATGACCTCTTTTGGGGACAGTCACCCCATCTCCTACATTCTTTAGTCCTGTTATGTATAACAATATTAGTCAATCCATAAAAATAATTTTTAAAACCTGGATTCAGACCAAGTCTTTCAAAATTTTCCCACTCTCTGGACAACGGCCCAGAAAGAAAAAGAATAGAGTCCTTACCTTACTGAAATATTCAACCTATTTGAAGTCAAGTAAATCAAATCTCTTCGGCTTTATGGATTTCAGTCTATTCCCACCCATCCAGAGTGTTCCTGGTTTTTATCTTAGCTTTTGATTTCTTTCCACTGAGAGCTGCTCCTCTGCTCACCTTTAACTGCTCTTTCCACTCATACTCATGGCACTTTGTACTTCCTCTTTCATAACACATCGCATTTGGATTTATTTTTCACTTTCTTCTCCCAAGGACTTTTAGTTACATGTACGCAGAGACAATTTCTTCCTTCTTCATTACTAGGTATATCCCCAGCATCTTAGCATAATGCCTGGCACATAGTAGGCATTCAGTAAATATTTATTGAATAAATGAATAACTCTGTGCCTGGCCCCAAGTTATACTGTCTCACATTTCTCCCTGGCCCATATTTGTAAATAACAAAATGTATTTCCCTTGTTAGTGTATTTGAGATTTTTTTCAAAGTGAGTTTTATTAAAACGTAATGGATTCCAAAAGGAAGTTAAACAAACTACAAAAAAGAAAATTCAAATTTCAAAAATACAGCTTTATTTAATAAAATTTATTTTTTTAAGTATAGCTTTCTGTTCTGACACATACTGATTAATGCCCAGGCTCATGATGTCTGTTCCACATCCTACTCGATGTTGCCATTCAGCTAGTGTGTTCTTCCTTGGTCCCCTTTCTTCCCTTGTCCCCTTTCTTCCCTGAGGTCTCAGGTATGTAAGTCCTGGGAAAAATTGCACATGAATGGGATAATGGGCCTTTTTTTTTTTTTTTTTTTGGATGAACTGTTGTTCTTACTCTTCTCCTTGTGCCTATTAGCAGTTTTTCTTTCTGTGCATCTATCTGTAGTAGTTGGACCAATGAAAATGGCAAGCATCTTTAGTCAATGAGGAAAAAATTGTGTACTACTTTTGTCTAATCAGTACCATTTCTTCCTAATAATCTCCCTTGGAGAGATTATTATGCCAAATTAAAAATTTTTAATTAAAGTCAAGCTAAATTTCATATATCAATATATCACTCCACCTGCTAGTCTAGTCTCTGTTATAAAGGATTGGTTTGAAAGTGTATTAGTCTGTGCAGGCTGCTATAACAAAATACCATAAAACAGGTAGCTTTTAAGCTACAGTAATTTATTTTTGACAGTTTTGGAGGCTGGAAAATCCAAAATAAAAACACCAACAGGCTGAGCGTGTGGCTCACACCTATATCCCAGCACTTTGGGAAGCCGAGGTGGGTGGATCACTTGAGGTCAAGAGTTGAGACCAGCCTGGCCAACATGGTGAAACCCCATCTCTACTAAAAATACAAAACAAATTAGCTGGGCATGGTGGTGAGTGCCTGTAATGCCAGCTGCTCAGGAGACTGAGGCAGGAGAATCGCTTGAACCCGGGAGGTAGAGGTTACAGTGAGCCAAGATCATGCCACTGCACTCCAGCCTGGGCTACAGAGTGAGACTCCATCTCAAAAAAAAAAAAAAAAAAACACCAACAGATTCAGTGTCTGATGAGGGCCCTTGTTCTGATACATAAATTGTGCCTTCTTGATGTACCCTCACATGGCAGAAGGAGCAAACAAACACCTCAGGCCTCTTTCATGAGATAATTAATCCCATTGATGAGGGTTCTGTCCTCAGGATTTAATTACCTCCCACTAAGGGCCCCCATTTCTTAATACAGTCACTTTGGGGGTTAGAATTTCAATGTATGAATTTAGGGGAGACACAAGCTTTCAGACTGTAACAGAGGTGTTTTTCTTGTTTTTTGTTTTGTTTTGTTTTTGTTTTTTAAGGCATAGTCTCAGTTTGGGTGTGGTGGCACATACCTGTGGCCCTAGCTACTCAGGAGGCTGAGGAAGGAGGATCCCTTGAGCCTGAGAGTTTGAAGCTATAGTGAACTATGAACATGCCATTGGACTCCAACCTGAGCAACAGAGAAAGATGCTGTCTCTAAAAAAATAATGATAAATGAAAAATAAAAATAATAGGCCATGTTTATTGTTACTTGTCAGTATTTATATTATTCCTTTGATCAAAAGGAACAAGGCTTTTTAGGAGCAGGATTTGATGGGTGGAGTTAGGGGGAAGTTTTAAAATTCTCTCAATTGAAGCATGGTGTGACCACAATTGATTTATCACTTTCTGAACTTGGCCTTCTGGATCCATCTGTCCCTCACCCCCATCTCCCATGCCTGTTTTTGTCCTTGGCTTTTAATCTTTCTCTTCCTCCTCATTTTCTTGGTCTCGCTCTTGCTTACACTCTCTGCAATTTTTGCACAGCATAAAGGCACCCAGCCAAGGGTTTAAGATCTTCTGAAATCTACTGTACCATATCCACTAAACAAGCTTTGGGTATTGGTGAGTGAGTTTGCCCCACTCTACAGGCTAGCAGAGGCCCTTCTTGATTCCTGGCTTACTATTAGCCCACTGCCACTTTATACATGTATAGTGACTCTCCAGCCTAGTGTAACACTTCCTGTTTTTGGTTCTTGGGTCAGGCAGGTATCTAGCTCTGGTTTAATGTATTGTGGAGTTATCCTGGGGTATTTTTCTGATTGACCTGAGATCATATGAGTGCTAGTATAGCATATAGGCTCTATAACCCATACTGCCTAGTCTCAAATCCCAATTCTGTCATGTACTTATTTCTCTGTGCCTCAGCTTCCTTGTCTGTAAAGAGAGAATAGTAATATCAACCATCTCCTGTAGTGGTGTATACATGTAAAACACTTAGAAAAGTATAAAAGATGGTAAGCACTTAGTAAGTGTTTATTGATTATGAGTTCACCCATGACCTTGTTGGAGAGAGACCCACGTCACTTCTACCACCCTAATAATTTAACAAATGTTTATTGAATGACCATAATGTATCACACACTATGCTGGGAAGAACATAGAGATGAAGCAAAAACTAATGCTGACTTCAATGAGCGACATTTGGTTTATAGATAGTAATGATGGCAAACGAGTAGCTTTTTATTTAAATAATCATTTATAGGCCGGATGAGGTGGCTCACGTCTGTAATCCCAGCACTTTGGGATGTTGAAGTGAGGGGATTGCTTGAGCTCTGGAGTTCAAGACCAGGCTGGGCAATATCGCTAGACCCCATCTCTTAAAAAAAGTAGTTCTTTACTTTTGCCTCTATTGACTCTTGAATACAAGAAAGAACATTTGCCTTTTGACTTCTAATATTATCTTATATTCTCTCTTCTTCAAAAGATCAGAAGCACATGCTGTAAACATCAAACATGATCCTTGTCTCTCTTAAATTTATCAGATTGTCAAAATTATATCTTTTCCTATTTTCCTGCATACCTTATCTTTTTCCTAAATTTTCAGTTCTCCAAGTTCTCAGAAATCATAACTTCAGACCTTGAAATGATGACTCTGTTCCACCCCCATCTGGCTTTTATATTTATATAAAATACATGTGTATATATAGGTAAAGACAGAGTCTTGCTATGTTGCCCAGGCTGGCCTCAAATTCCTGGGCTCAAGCCTTCCTCCAATCTTGGTATCCCTTTGAGTACAGGCGTGAGCCCCTGCCCCCTGCCCCTACTCTGGTTTTGTTTTGGTGGTTTGTCAGTATATATGTGTTTGCCTTTGGGCTACACATAAATGTAGAAAGGTGAGCTGTAACCAGAAAGACATCACTGAATTTACCATTGAATGTCTTCATTTAAGTCCCTTTCTCAACAGTTGTTAGCCAGATCCAGCTGGATTTTATATCTGACTTGTGATCACGGTGAAAGAATGCAAAAAGGAGACACAAACTTTTAAAATGTTCTGTCCAGAAAAGAATAAGAACACTATCTAAAAAAACATGAAGTTCTAGTAAAAATGATGCTTGAGACAGAAAAAAGAATTTAAAAAGATACAGTGAATTAACTAAAAATAAAAGACAGTTCTTTGTTTGGTTTACCATTCTCCTCCCAAAACGGAGGGATATTTGTGTATTTGTATATTCTGACAGGCACTTTCTCTTCTAAGGGAGGCAAGTAGTTAGAGGCCCTAAGCTCCACTGTAGAAATGTGATAATGGAGATGTGCAGTGCTCTAGGGCCAAGATTAGTCTCTGAGACAGCATTGGCTGACATTGTTTTACCGTAGTATTTTTGCTTTCTGTTTTGAGTTCCTTGTTGGTTCACAAATGTTCTCTTTTTCTCCACCTTTTATCTAATCAGTCACAATAAAATGTAACTGTCAACCAGAACAGTGTGTTTTTATAGCCAAGTGTTTTGGAAAAACCCTCAAACTGTGTTTTTTCTCTGCTCTCATGCCAGCACAACAACCATCAATACAGAAAACTTCTGTGACCCCAAAATATGTGGGGATTTCTCCCTAGCAACAAGCAAGCAATCAGTTTGGCAACAAACACCGACTGGATGTCTTCCAATTCAATTCCAACACTATCTACCTGGAAATAGTGTCTGATCCCACAGGGTAAGGGCTCAGCCCCCCCAGGATTGTCTTCTTTCCCTCTCCCAACACTGCTAGACACCAGTCACAGGTCTGGGGCCTCTGGAACTTCTGACAACTGGCTTCAAGTTGGGGTTCCCACATTCCCTCTTGGGGTTCAATTAATTTGCTATAGTGACTCACAGAACTCAGGGAAACATGTTTACCAATTTATTTTATTACAAAGGATATAGATGAAGAGATGCTCAGGGTGAGGTATTGGGGAAGGGGCACAGAACTCCCATGCCCTCCCTGGGCGAGCTGCCCTCCAGGAACTTGCATGTGTTCAGCTATCCAGAAGCTCTCTAAATCCAGTCATCCTGGCTTTTTATAGAAGCTTCATGACGTTAGCATTCCTTCCCCCAGGGTATGGGATGGGACCCTCTCTGGAATAGTGGTCTTATGACCCACAATCAGATTACAGACCTGCCTTGGGGCAGGTGAAAGGAACACTGGAGAAAGTCAGAGAGGCCTAACATACCAACATTGTAACAAAAGACTGTAACAAGGACTCTGGGAGTTATAAGCCAGGAATCATAAATGGAAACCTATACATATGTGTGTATTTATATCTATTACCACATCAAGGAAAGGTTTCATACACTGGTATGAAACTGGAAATAAGTAACAGGAGAAAACTTGGAAAATTCGCAAGTATGTGGAATTAACACTCTTGAACAACCAATGGGTCAAAGAAGAAATCAGAAATATCTTAAGACAAATGAAAATGGAAACACAACATACCAAAATATATGGGATGTGGCTAGGTGCAGTGGCTTATGCCTGTAATCTCAGCACTTTGGGAGGCCAAGGCTGGCACATCACTCGAGGTCAGGAGTTCAAGACTAGCCTGGCCAACATGGTGAAACCCCCATCTCTACTAAAAATACAAAAATTAGCTGGGCGTGGTGGCAGGCACCTGTAGTCCCAGCTACCTGGGAGGCTGAGGTGGAAGAATTGCTTGAACCTGGGAGGCAGAGGTTGCAGTGAGCCATGATCACACCACTGCACTCCAGCCTGGGCAACAGAGCGAGATCTATCACACACACACACAAATTTATGAGATGCAGCAAAAGGAGTTCAAGAGGGAAAGTGACAGCGATAAATACCTAATTAAGAAAAAGAAAGATCTCAAATAAGTAACATAACTTTCCATCTGAAGGAACTAGATAAACAAGAACAAACTAAGTTTACAGAGGTAAGGAAATAATACAGATTAGAGCACAAGTGAAATAGAGACTAGAAAAACAATAGAAAAGATCAGTGAACTAAATTATTTTTTTGAAAAACAAAAGTTGACAAAGCATTAGCTAGGCTAAGAAAGACAGGAGACTCAAATAACTATAAATGAAAGAGGAGACATTACAATGGGTACCACAGAAACACAAAGGATCTTAAGAGACTACTATGAACAATTACATGCCAGCAAATTGGATAACCTAGAAGAAATGGTTAAGTTCCTAGACACATACAACCTAGGAAGACTGAACCATGAAAAATAGAAAATCTGAATAGACCAATAATGAGTAAGCAGTTTGAATCACTAATCAAAAATATTCAAACAAGGAATATTCTTTAAATGTTGGGTAGCATTCACCAGTGCAACCATGTGGTCCTGGGCTTTTCTTTGATGAGAGACTTTTTACTACTGATTCAGTCTCCTACCTGTTATTGGTCAATTCAGATTTTCTTTCTCTTCATAATTCAATTTTGGTAGGTTTTATGTGTCAAGGAAATTATCCATTTCTTCTAGTTAATCCAATTTGTTGGTTATAATTGTTCAGAGTAGTCTCATTATCTTTTCTATTTCTGTTGTATCAATTGTAATGTCTCCTTTCTCATTTCTGATTTTATTCGCGTCTTCTCTCTTTTTCTCTGCTAGTCTAGTTAAAGGTTTATTGATTTTTTTAGCTTTTATAAAAGCCATCACTTAGTTTCATTGATCTTTTCTGTGTTTTTCTAGTGTCTATTTTGTTTACTTCTGCTCACTCTGTGCTCTATTAAGAGAGAAAGTATAAAGTCAAGGAAAGATGACTGGAAAAAAAGTTTAAAAAACAGATATGGGGCTGGGTGTGGTGGGATTACACCTGTAATCCCAGCACTTTGGGAGGCTGAGGCGAGGAGTTCAAGACTAACCTGGGCAACATAGCTAGACCCTATCTCTAAAAAAAAAAAATAAGTTTTAAAAGTAGGCATGGTAATATGTGCCTATAGTCCTAGCTACTTGGGAGGCTGAGGCCGGAGGATTTTTTGAGCCCAGGAGTTCAAGGTTGTAGTGAGCTATGATCACACCACTGCACTCCAGCCTGTGTAACAGAGCAAGGCCTTGTCTCTAAAGAAAAAAAAAAAGGGAAAGAAAAAGATAGAGGTAAGTTAGTCTCTCCAAACCTCAGTCATAAAATGGAAATAAAGATATTTCCCCTGCACATGGAAGCATCCTTTAAAATGTAAACTTGATTATTTTATAAATAATTGTTAATGTATTAAATCTGTGCTCTGAGCATGTGCTTTCTGCCCCTTGAAACAAGACGAAAAACTTGGTTTATTGCACTTACATTTCTCTATTCCAGTTAAATAATTTGCATTTTCTAGAACAGTGATTCTTTAACTGTGTTGTTTTAGCATTTTGATTACATTTGGTTATAAATTATTATTATTATTTTGAGACAGGGTCTTGCTCTGTTACCCAGGCTGGAGTGCAGTGGTGCGATCTCAGCTCACTGAAACCTCCACCTCCTGGGTTCAAGCAGTTCTTGTGCCTCAGCTTCCCGAGTAGCTGGACTACACATTTTTTATTTTTAGTAGAGACAGGGTTTCACCATGTTCGCCAGGCTGGTCTCAACTCCTGACCTCAAGTGATCCAGCCGCCTCAGCCTCCCAAAGTGCTGGGATTACAGGTATGAGCCACCATGAGGTTATATTATTAATAAATATTGTCACTAGTAAAAATTATGAAGAAACAAAATTTGCAAATGATTTTCTTTATTAATAAATTAAAGTGGCCAGGCACAGTGGCTCACACCTTTAATCCCAGCACTTTGGGAGGCTGAGGCGGGCAGATCACTTGAGCCCAGAGTTCCAGATCAGCCTGGCCAACATAATGAAACCCCATCTGTACTAAAAATACAAAACAATTAGCTGGGCATGGTGGCATATGTCTGTAATCTCAGCTACTCAGGAGGCTGAGACAGGAGGATTGCTTGAAACCGGGAGGCAGAGGTTGCAGTATGCCAAGATCACGCCTCTCCACTCCAGGCTGGGCGACAAAGCAAGACTTTGTCTCAATCAATCAATCAATCAATCAATGAGAGTGGATGCAATATTATCCCTATAATAATATTCTCAGTAACTTGCATTCATATATGCTTTTATTATTTTGGCAAGAAAGGAACACTGGGAATTGCACATAACTTGAAGCCTGTTTATCTCAGTTAAGTTGCTGCCAGTAATCTTGGTCACCTTTCAGGAGTGTTACAGATGAACATCACCCATTCTCTAACTTTAATTTTTCTAAATTAAATGAATTATGAAATATAGTTGACCCTTGAACAATGTGGAGTTTAGGGGTCATCAACACATCCCTCACTGCACAGTCAAAAATCCACATATAACTTTTGGCTTCCCAAACACTTAACTACTAATAGCCTACTATTGACTTTACTGATAAACCATCTATTAACACATATTTTGTATGTTATATGTATTATATGCTGTATTTTTAACAATAAAGCAAGAAAAAAGGAAATGGGCCGAGTATGATGGCTCACACCTGTTACCCCAACACTTTGGGAGGCTAAGGCGGGAGGATTGCTTGAGGCCAGTTCGAGAACAGCCTGGGCAAAATAGTAAGAGTCTGTCTCTTTAAAAAAAGGTAAAAGAAAAAAATTTTTTTTTGAAACAAGGTCTCGCTCTGTCGCCCAGGCTGGAGTACAGTGGCACGGTCTCACCACATGGCTCACCACAGCCTCAACCTCCTGGGCTCAAGTGATCCTCCCACCTCAGCCTCCCAAGTAGCTGGGACTACAGATGCACGCCACTACACCCAGCTAATTTTTTTTTTATTTTATTTTTTTCATAGAGACAGGGTCTCACTATGTTACTCAGGCTAGTCTTGAATTCCTGAGCTCAAGTGATCTTCCTGCCTTGGCTTTCCAAAGTGCTAGGATTACAGGTGTGAGTCACTGCTCCCAGCCAAAAAAAAAATTTAAGAAAATGTTATCAAGAAAGTCATAAGGAAGAGAAATGTATTTACTGTTCGCTAAGTGGAAGTGGATCATCATAAAAATCTTTATCCTTGTAGTCATCACACTGAGTAGGCTACAGTGGAGAAAGAAGAGGAGGGGTTGGTTTTGCTGTCAAGACCTCATTGGGGCTGTCTCAAGAGTAGCAGAGGTGGAAGAAAATCCACTTATTACTGTACTCATGCAGTTCAAACCCATGTTGTTCAAGAGTCAACTGTACAGTGAACTAAAAGCACCAGTTGTCCTCCCCTACTTAAGGCTCAAGTGTGTCTCTAGCCTATCTAGTATAGAAAATTTTGCTCTGGAATGGGCCTTCTACTCCCAGGTTACGAGTCCAATATCCAAAGGTAAAAGTGATCTACATATTGATGAAGTCCAGTAAAATCACTTCAATCATGCTACTATGCATGCTATTCATTTAAGAACTTTAAAAACTAAACACTATGTTTGACTTAGAAAAGAAAAATGGCAAAGGGAGAAATACTAGCAGGCAGGGTCTTGGTCTAGTTCATTATCCTGGCCTAACAACATACATCATAATAAAGGTGGTCACAGGACCTGGTTTGCCTGGTATAGTCCTGGTTTATGCCAGCTATCCCAATGTAATTATTAGTAACACCCTCTTTCACCCCACACATAAAGCACTTACTATTGTTTATCAATATATACCCTATTTCTGGCAGTGCACAGCATGTATTAGGTGCTCACTAAATATTTGTTAAATGAATGAATGAATGATGAGCCATATAAAAAGAGACTGGCCCATTAGACAGAGTTCTGAGAATTTAGTTCTGCAATAAAACAGTAAAGAGACTGGCCCATTAGATAGAGTTCTGAGAATTTAGTACTGCAGTAAAATAGTATGAACACTGTAGTGGGTTGAATTGATGAGCACCCCTGAAAAGATATGCCCATGTCCTAATCCCTGTAATGTGGGAATATTACTTTATATGTCAAATAATGTAATTAAATTAAGGGTCTTAAAAGGAGGTGCTTAGCTTGGATTATCTGGGTACAATCACATGTATCCTTAGAGAGGCAGAGGGGTTTGGGGATGCACAACACACACAGAGACACACACAGAGAAAGGCAATGTGAAGACAGCAGATGTGGCCACAGCCAAGGAATGTGCACAACACACACACACACACACACACACACACACACAAAGGCAATGTGAAGACAGAGCAGAGATGTGGCCACAAGCCAAGGAATGTGCACAACACACACACACACACACACACACACACACACACACAGAAAGGCAATGTGAAGACAGAGCAGAGAGATGTGGCCACAAGCCAAGGCATGCCAACAGCCACCAGAAGCTAGAAGAGACAAGAGTTGGATTCTCCCCTAGCACCTCCCTAGGAAGTGCACCCTTGCCAATGCCTTGATTTTAGACTTCTGACCTCCAGAACTGTGAGAAAATTAATTTTGGTTGTTTTCAGCCACCAACTTTGTGGCAATTTGTTATAGCAGCCAAAGGAAACTAATGCAAGCAGCTTATTCATGCAAAAGTGATAAGAAAGGAATATTCCCATTATGGCTATTCATGTTGCTGTGGGGTAGGGGAGCTTGATGTACTTGGGAAAGTATGAGATGCTGCCACATATTAACAAATTGCATTAGAAAAGTCACCAAACTTTCGATTTCTCAATATATATAATGGGGGAAATAATACATCTCTACTTCCTCCAAACAGTTTGTAGTAAGACTCAATTGAGATAATGTATATTCCTGTATTCAATAAATATTTAATGATGCCTAGTATATGCCAGGAACTATTCTAAGCTCTTTATCTCTTGCTGTCCAATACATTCCCTATCCAGAAGCTAGTCATCTTTTTAATGTGAAGTTTTTTGTGTGTGTTTTTGTTTTGTTTTGTTTTTGAGACACAGCTTTGCTCTGTTGCCCAGACTGGAGTGCAGTGGTGCAACCTTGGCTCACTGCAACCTCCACCTCCCAGACTCAAGCAATTCTCGTGCCTCAGCCTCCAAAGTAGCTTGGATTACAGGTGTGTGCCACCACACCCAGCTAATTTTTGTATTTTTTAGTATAGATGGGGTTTTGCCATGTTGGCCAAGCTGATCTCAAACTCCTGGTCTCAAGCGAGCCACCTGCCGCAGCCTCCCAAACTGCTGGGATTACAAGCATGAGCTACTGTGCCCTGCCAGAAGCCAGTCATCTTTTTAAAAACTCTGTGGAATACAACATGATAGATAAAGTTCCTGCTGCCATTCAGCTTAACATCCTAATGCAGTGAGCAGACAAGACACAAGAATGAATGCAAAAAATCATTTCAGATAGTAAGAAGGACTATGCAAAAGACAAAAATAAACAAACAAAAACTAAGAGGGGAAATGTAACAGAATGTCTAGAAGAAGAAACAACATTACATGGGATGATCAGGGAAGGCTTTTCTAGAGAGGTGGCCACTCAAGCTGAAATCTAAATTATACACACACAAAAAGCCATTCTGTAAAAAACAGGGATAAGAGCTTTTGGGCAGTGGAACTTAAAAAAAGAAATAGCCATAGTTTTTGCATACTTGAGGAATAGAAAGCTTTGCATGAGCTTGACATGTTTGAAGAATAGAAAGGGGCCAGTGTGAATAGCGATCAAAGGGAACATAGTATGAGTTGAAGTCAGAGTGATAGTCAAGGGCCAGATCATGTAAGGCCATATAGGCCATGCTAAGGAGTTTGGATTTTATTGTGGATATTATATATATCCATGATTAGAGGGTTTTAGGCATGGAAGTGGCATTATCTGATTTGCATTTTTTAAAGATTACTGGTTCTGGGTAGAGAATGTATTGGAGAGCAAGAGATGAAGTTGAGGGACGAGTTCTAGGAGGCTATTGCAGTAATCCAGGCTAGGGAGAATGGTGGTTAGATTAAAGTGATAGCAATGTAGATCAAGAGAAGTGGACCAGTTTAAGATACATTTTGGAGACAGAGCCAACATAACTTCTGATGGATTGAATATAGAAGATAAGGGACAGAAGAATCAAAAACGATTCATAGGTTTTTGACCTTAGTAACTGACAGTGGCGAACAATGGAGAAAAACTATTCTGAACATGTTAAACTTGAAATGCCTATTAGATATTCAGGGGGAAATTTCAGTGGGCAATTCAATATAGATGATATACATCTATAGCTTGCATGGGGGGAAAGGTAGATAAGGGATAGAGACATGAATTTGGAAATTTTTATCATATAATTGGGATTTAAAGTCATAGGATTGATGAATTACCTCGGAGAAAAGTATTCAGAGGGAAGAAAAGACCCAGAATAAATCTTTGGTGGCACTTCAATATTTATAGGTCAAAGTAGGAGAACCCAGCAAAGACTGAGCTGCATTGGTAAAAGCAGTAGGAAATTCTAGAGAAAAAAATAAATAAAATGGCAGCAAGATAATATGCACAAATATTTTCTCAGCTCTTGTGTATGTAAATAATTCTATTGGTAATACAAGAGAAGTACTTGATATCAAGAACCTTATGATTTTGGAAGGGAGGTAAAACTAAGCCCATAAAAATAATAAATTATTTAGCCTTCTAACTAATGATCTCCCTATCTCCAAGTTTGCTCTCCTTTTCTTTTTTTTTTTTTTTTTTGAGACAGGGTGTCACTCTGTTGCCCAGATTGTAGTGCAGTGGCGTAATCACAGCTCACTGCAACTTCGTCCTCCTGGGCTCAAGCGATCTTCCCATCTCAGCCTTCTGAGTGGCTGGGACCACAGGTGCACCACCACACCTGACTTATTTTTGTATTTTTTTATAGAAACGGGGTTTCACCATATTATCCAGGCTGGTCTCGAACTCATGGGCTGAAGAAATCCACACACCTCATCCTCCCAAAGTGTTGGGATTACAGGCGTGAACCACCACACCCCAGTTCAATCAATTCTACACAAAGTATAAGGATAGTTTTTCTAAAACAGTACATGGATCAATTAAAACTGATCAGCTTTACACTAAAACTGATCAGAGTTCTGATCAGTTCAAGAACTTTGTCTGTGTAGTCAAGTCCCAAATCATCATTCTGGCACTTAAGGAAGAATGGCCACAGCCTTCTCTCCCTATTATTCCCTTTATGAAAGCTTATGGTATCTTTGGTTTAGCACTGATTCCACCCTTCCCTGCCTTTTATATAATTGCTGTATTTATCTTTTGTCTAGATTGTGAGATCCTTGAAACAGGTATTACGCATATAAACCCAATAACTTTATTTCTTTTTCTGCCAAGTGAACAAAGACCTCCAAATTGTAGTCACGTGTAATACAGAACCCTGGTATTGGTCATATCTCCATCTCTGATCCACCCTTCCTCCCATGCAAGCTATAGATGCATATCATCTATTTTGAATTGCCTATTGAAATGTCCCTTTGAATATCTAATAGGCATTTCAAATTTAATATATTCAGAATAGTTTTTCCTCCGTTGTTTACTACCTGCCAGTTGCTTAAGGCCAAAATCTATGAATCATTCTTGATTCTTCTCTCATCTTCCATATTCAATCCATCAGAAGTTTTACTGGCTTTATCTCCAAAATTTAACAATGGAGCAAAATTTGAGTACCATAGAACCAGATTAGGGATAACTGTAGGAATGAAGGAGTGATACACCTAGGAATAGGAAAGTAGTCTGAAGCCAGATGATAAAGGTCCTTTTATGCCAAACTAAGAAGTTCAGATATTATTGTTAGAGGAGAGCTATTGAGGTTTTTGAGTAGGACACTTACATATTCATTTTGTACTTCAGGAATGAATCAGTAGAGGGGATAAATGAGGGTACCCTCAAAATTGCAAGCAATGAAGTATTAGAACTGAATTTTTAGGGACAGCAATACCAGCCTAACTGGCTCCATAAGAGAAGACTGGGTGTTTGGGAGAGGCAAAAAATAAGGCCAACAGAAAAGGTAGGGTAGGGACAGAATATAAAGGGCTGGAAAGCCAGGTAAAAGCATATAAACTGGGATCCCTGGGTTCTAATACCTGTTTCCCTACTTGGAGAAACTCGCCTTATCTTTTTTAAAACCCAGTTTCCTTTTCCTGGGATTTGCTTCAGCTATAAATGTTGTAATTTTCTATAATGCTCTGACCTGCTACAGTGGTTCTGAAACCTTGACTGCACACTGGAATCACCTAGAGAGCTTTAAAAGCTACTGATGGCTAGATCTCACTACCAAAGATTCAGATTTATCTGGTCTTAGATGTAGCCTGGACACTGAGATATTTAAAAGTTCTCCAGGTGATTCTAATGTGCAGCCAAGGTTGAGATCAACTCATGTAGAAAATAGTGAAGCACTAAGATTCTTAAGCATGGTAATAATATGTTAAAGTTTAGTTTAGTTTTTTTTTGTTTTGTTTTGTTTTTTCCAAGACAGAGTCTTGCTCTGTCGCCCAGGCTGGAGTACAATGGCATGATCTCAACTCACTGCAACCTCCACCTCCTGGGTTCAAGCGATTCTCCTGCCTCAGCCTCCCGAGTAGCTAGGATTACAGGTGCGCACCACAACGTCCGGCCAATTTTTTGTATTTTTAGTAGAGACGGGGTTTCAACATGTTGGCCAGGGTGGTCTATAACTCCTGACCTTGTAATCTGCCTGCCTCAGCCTCCCAAAGTGCTGGGATTACAGGCATGAGCCACCGCGCCTGGCTGAGAAAAGGTATTTTAAGAAAGACTAACAGGAATATACAGACTAGTAGGGAAAGACTACAGAAGATCAACTAGAATTTTGCAATAATCCAGGAGAAAAGTTTAGTAAGGGCTGGATTAGCATACATGCAATGATGTTGTAGGGAGGAAGATGAATGCAAGAAACATTTGGAGAGAAGTAGCACCAGGATTCAGTAAGTGATTGAATATTAAATCTGAGCAAAAGGAAAAAAAATATGGTCAAGTTTCTAGCACAGAAAAATAATAGGATCCTTAACAAAATTAAAGTAGTTGTGAAACAGCTGGTTAATCAATATTATTAAGAATATGGAAACTAACATTAAATTCTAAGTCGGGGTCTAACCTACGTGCCTTACATACATTACCTCATTTAATCTTTACAACAACCATATAAATACTACTATCATTCTGATTTTACAGATTTAGAAACTGAGTAAGGGTAATTAAATTATTTGCCCAAAGTTACACAGTAAGTGGTAGAGAAGACATTTGACCTCAACTGGTCTAACTACTTTTCCTCATAGGAAGATGACCAGTTTACATATGGAATCTGTTGAATTTGAGCAAACAACTCAAAAAAGCAAAATGGCTATAGAGGCCAGATGGGAACATAAATGAGTGAATCAAGTCAGATGCAACTGTGGAGAAATCAAAACATCGAGAGAAGGTAGTTCTACTTAGTTATGCTTGCATGTTGCCCTATGAGAATTTCAGGCCCAGTATTGCTGTATTTTAAGATTTTTCATGAAAAGATGGAAATATGGATTTGTATGCAAAAATTTGTGTGAATATCAAATTCAAGTGTTTAAAACTACTGTGGCTCAAACTATGGCTTCAAGTTTGCATCTCTGAGCAAAAGGCTGTTGGAAATTCAGAACTGGATGTAAAGTGAGAGATCTGGGCTGAAGGTATATGATTAGGGAATTCATTAAGCACAGAGAGGATGGTAGATGCTTCCAAAATAGTATGTGTTAGAATAGTAACCAGCACTTGACATGATTAGTTAAAATAAGGCAAAAATATATGAGTTAACAAGTTAGTCAGGACTTATAGAAAACTGATAAAATAGAAGTGGAAAACTAGCAGACTTAAGTGGGTATATTTAAAATTCAATTTTCAATGAACTGAAAGCTAAATTCCAGACAATGACTTTGTGTGTGTGTGTGGTTTTTTTTGTTTGTTTGTTTAGATAGGATTTCGCTCTGTTGCCCAGGCTGGAGTGCAGTGACATGATCATGGCTCACTTCAGCCTTGACCTCCAGGGCTCAAGCAATCCTACTGCCTCAGCCTCCCAAGTAGCTGTTACTACAGGCATGTGGGACACAGGCTAATTTTTGTATTTTTTGTGGAGACGGGTTTTCACCACGTTGCCCAGGCTAGTCTCAAACTCCTGAGCTCAAGCTACCCCCCTGCTTCGGTCTCCGAAAGAGCTGGGATTGCAGGCATCAGCCACCATGCCCAGCATTTTTTTTTTTTTTTTTTTTTTGAGACAGGGTCTCACTCTATTGCCCTGGCTGGAGTGCAGTGGCATGATCATGGCTTAGTGCAGCCTCAAAGTCCTGGGCTTAAGAGATTCGCCCATGTCAGCCTCCCAAGTAGCTGGGACTACAGATGCATGTTACCACATCCGGATCTTTTTTTAATTTTTAATTTTAGAGACGGCGGCGGGGGGTCTCCCTATGTTGCCCAGATTGGTCTCCAACTCCTGGGCTCAAGGAATCCTCCCACCTTGGCCTCCCAAAGTGCTGCTGAATTTTCATATATCCATGACATGATGGAAACATTTAGAAAGTTTCAATGTTTATTTCCCTCACTTAAATATATTTCGATTTGAAAAAAAACTATTGTCTAGACTTCAAAGAGAATATTCATCTAGCCCTAAAAGCTGGATGTTCTTATAATTAAGACACTTAAAATTAAATAATTAAAAATTTTTTACACTGGGCACAGTGGCTCACACCTGTAATCCCAGCACTTTGGGAGGCCCAGACGGGTGGATCACTTGAGGTCAGGAGTTTGAGACCAGTCTGGGCAACATGGTGAAACCCCATCTCAACTAGAAATACAAAAATTGGCTGGGCACAGTGGCACATGCTTGTAATCCCAGCTACTCAGGAGGCTGAGGCACGAGAGTTACTTGAACCCAGGAGGTGGAGGCTGCAGTGAGCAGAGATCACACCACTACACTCCAGCCTGGGTGACAAAGTGAGACTCTGTCTCAAAAAAAATTTTTTTTTCTAAAGGTTTTACTTAATGTTTTTATTTAATCTTTGCTAATTGTGAACCCTTCTGCAATGGGCTTTGCAGGTATGATTTCAATTTCAAATCTTTCTATTTAAGTGAGAGAAAGGTAATTGAAAGATTGTTTTATCAATATTTTTACTTTTTCTACCTTAGGTTATTCCCTTCCAGGTCAATTTCTCACATAAACTCATATCTGCAAAGCCCATACCAAAAGGGTTCCCAATTAGCAAAGATTAAATAAAATATTAAGTAAAACCTTTTTTTAAATTTTTAATTACTGAATTTTAAGTGTCTTAATTATAAGAACATCCGACTTTTACGGCTAGGTGAATATTCTCTTTGAAGTCTAGACAATAGTTTTTGAATACTACCCTTCCTAGTAAACCAATGTATTCGTTCATTATCAGATATACGGAATGTAAACCAGTTATGTAAAAATATCACATATACTAATGCATTTTTCCAAACTTTAAAGCCCCACAGAAATTATAAAGAAACATTATTCTGGTGTTATCATGAAGCTAGAAGGGTCCAAAAAATTACAAAGTGAAACCTCCTGTATTTAAAACAAAACTTGAACCACCACCACCACCCCAAAATAGTTTTGTCTTTTTTTTAGAATATTTCTTCCAAGTTTTAAAGTTCAAGTAAAATTGATTTAATAGCAATAAGTGTAGTAACAGTAAAGTAGGGAATGGTGACTATTCTATAGCAAAGATCTACAGATGTTGGAATTGTGTTAGAAACCTTCAGAGTCACACCACAGCCTTCTATACATTTAAATGTCGTAGGAAAAACTGCAATTTTCCTGAAAATTGTATTAGGGACCAGGTGTTCTAATACCAAGAGCTGTTTTGACACATCAAAGGTTAAGTTTGGGTCTTTGAAAATCCTGCCTCTTACTGAACACTTTCTTTAAAAGTCATTCATGTTAAAACACACACGTTCTTGCCTTTGACTATACACTGTAAAAGTACTACATGTTAAAATGGAGATGGGGACATTTTTGTTGTTTAAGTTTATGGGAGTATGACTCCATTTTAGTATAGCTACAATGTCGCAAATGATGGAATAAGGTACCCATCAATACATTACCTGTTAAGTATAAATAGTTCAACTTGCCGGGTTTGAAAAGCTTAATCCTATTTCTTATGGTAGACCTTAAATAAAATGAAAATACACAACTGACAATGTTTAACGTGCACTTAAAACAAACAAACAAAAAACACGAAAAAAAACAGGAGCTAGCAATTCGAAATCCTCCAAACACCCGCTGAAGTCTGACACACAGGGTGTTTTCCTCGGTGACCGCCAGCCGGACATTCCTATGGGAAAAGCAGCTTCTTGTGTGCGGTACGAACAAAATCAACCCCTTCCTTTCATCCCTTTCTCATTCACTCTGCAGGGGGTGGGCCAACAAGGAGCTGAATGAAGCTCTCCTTTGGCACCCGGACGCACGTCTCGCCTCCTCCCCACTACTTTCTGGGTTCCCCAAGGATGCCGAAGCCGAGGACCTGGAGCCGGGTAGTGTCCCGGCGCTGCGCCCGGGGGCGCCAGGCCTCAACCCGACGGGCCCAGCCCCGGGAGAGACCAGGCACGCGAGGGCAGCCACAGCTCTAAGGGGCGCCAAGAAAAGCAATGCTCACTCGCCACGCACAGGGCTCGGGGGAGGTAAAGGTGCGTTTTCTTCCCATATTCTCGGTGAGAAAACGAGGTCGGGGGAAAAGGGGATGATACAACTGGAGCATAGCACATGGACTCAGTGAACAAAGGGACTGGAGCAAGAAGCAGCAGCCACACCAACGCAGACTCAAAAGGGCTCTCCGGCTTTACGCACGCAGCCCTCATCTCCACAGCGCTCGGCGCCCCTTACGCCACCAGCTCAGCCTCAGAGACTTCGCGAATATGGCTTTGCGCACTGCGGCGGGGCTGCGCCGCAACCGAGCTCAGCCCTGTGGCTCCTCCCCGCTGCCCTGCGCGGATTGGTGGCAGACGGCAACCGGGCCGCTGATTGGGCGGCGAAGGAGCCATTCGGGGAGGCTCTGGTGGGTTCGGCTGCCCCAAGAGTGATAAGTTCGGCTTCAGACACGCCTCAGCGCCAGCAGTGAGTCGGAGCTCTATGGAGGTGGCAGCGGGTACCGAGTGGCGGCTGCAGCAGCGACTCCTCTGAGCTGAGTTTCAGGCCGTCCCCTACTCCTTCCTCCCCCTTCCCTCCCCCTTTTTTTTGTTTTCCGTTCCCCTTTCCCCTCCCTTCCCTATCCCCGACGACCGGATCCTGAGGAGGCAGCTGCGGTGGCAGCTGCTGAGTTCTCGGTGAAGGTGAGTGGAGCCGCCGCCGCCGCCGCCGAGTGGAGCGCTCTAAAATGGCCGCCGTCCCTGGCCGCTTCTTCTCGAGTGGTACAAAATGGCGGCCGCAGGCGGAGCCGGGTGGGGCGACCCTTTTTTAGCATTTCCTCTGCGCTTCAGACACCTGGAAAGTCTTGGCCTTTGTTCTCTCTTCCTGTTGCTGACGGAGTAGAAGGAAAACGTCAGTGTTGGCCAGACCGCCGTGGGGTCATGGCAGGATGGCCGACTTCTGCAGGGACAAGACCGTGGCGGACCGAGGCACGGGTGTGCTCGGACGGCGAGGGAGCGTGGCTGGGACCGCTAGCGCCGTGGCGGGAGGCACGCGGGCCGGCAGGGAGGGCCTGGCCGTTGGCGCGGGACCAGGGAACCGCAGGCGTCCCGGAGCCCGGCCTCCCGGCGGGGAGGTGTGTAGGACCTGGAGTCGGCGGGGGCTGCCCTTCGTCGGGGAGGAAAGAGAGAGTGATGATTTCTGCCGGTTTTGTCAACAGAGGAGGCCATGGAGAGGCGGTTGTCAGTCCCGGGGGGATTTATGGGACAGGAGGGGGCCGGCTTGGAGGCGGCGGGTGGGCAGGAGGCCGCCTTCCTGCCTGGAGAACAAAGAGCTGGGCGCCAGGCCGGCGGGGGCGGCCTCAGCTGCTCCTCCCCGCCGAGCGACCCGGCCTCGCGGGGAGGTTGTCGGGAGCACTTCCCTAACTTGCTCCTGGGTGGGAGGAATGCTCCGCTCTTTTGTTCCCAGGAAGGGAAAAACGGGGCGGAGGTTCCTGCTGCCATGTTGTGGCCCTGGTCTTCCGCCTGCGAGTGGTAGTCCCTTACACCCGGCCCCCTCTCGCGCGTCTTTCCACGAGCTCTCCACGGGGAGGAGGCGAAAGGGTGGACAGGGGAAAACTGCTGAAGAGCTTTCGGAGAGACCTCATCCAGTCGCTGGCCTCGTCAAGGCAGTAAAAATTCCTGGGGAAGACATTTTCCACGTGATGTTGCTCGTGTCTGTAGTTAAAGACTTTTCTATTGATCTCCGTGCTCAGTTTTAAAGATAGTAGAATGTGGCTTTTTCAAAAGATTCGTTCTGAGCCGTTTGAAATGCTCTGTGTTCTACGAAGTCTATTTGCATCCTTGAACACCGGGGAATTTCCAGGTGGCTAAACAAAATGTAATTGTCTGTTTGTGTTTTGAGTACGTTCTAGGTTAGTCTTACTGATCTGCAATGCAGTGACAGTGCCAGGATCTGAAATACGTTATAATTGAATGAAGGCTTGTAGATCTGTATGTTAGCAGTGTCTTAATTTTGGTGCTCTTTCTCGTTCCAGGTATTTCATTTCTCCCGTCCCCTCCCCTCCCCACCCCATCTATTAATATTATTCTTTTGAAGATTCTTCGTTGTCAAGCCGCCAAAGTGGAGAGTGCGATTGCAGAAGGGGGTGCTTCTCGTTTCAGGTATGTGTAGATTTATTTTGGGGAATCCTTTTGAAAAGGACAGTCCTAAAAACTAGTTACCATAGCAAATAAGTCCGACTTAATGGGCTGCAATTTTCATTTGAAAAGTTCTTAAGTTTTCATTGACAGCCTTCTAAGAACTGCCATCTGAAGAATAAATAAAATCAATTATTTGCATTTCCTTTGGGTCCAAGTTCAGTCTTCATTTGTAGCATAATATACAAGCACTAAAATACAGGCCTGGCTCCAGTCTGGGCAAAATAGCGAGACCCCCCCATCTCTACAAGCAAAGCAAAACACAAAATAATCTTTATTCTTTTTGAGTGAGACATAGTTGGGATACAGTAAACAAAAATTTTTTTCTTTTAAATAGTGCTTCTTCGGGCGGAGGAGGAAGTAGGGGTGCACCTCAGCACTATCCCAAGACTGCTGGCAACAGGTGTGGTAAACATGTTAAAAAAAAAAACAGCTTTATTTAACAGATTAAAAGTCTTTCCCATGTGATGGTATAATTAAGGCAATAGCCATTAAGACTCCTAATCTTAAGGGGCATGGTTTCTTTTGGGTATCCTAAATACAGAATATCAGGTCCTGATTATTCCTTGGCCAAATTATCTAAGTGAGTTGAGACTCTCAAACTGTTACTTTTTTCCTTATTCTTTGGGTTATTTTTACTAATGTTTTTTTCTGAAATCAGTAGCTATTATTCCTACTAATTATTATTAGTAAAGTAGTATGCACACAACATGGTCAATAAAACATTAGAAAGTGTTAACTGGCAGCCGGTACAGTGGCTCACACCTGTAATCCCAACAACAACTTTGGGAAGCAAAGGTGGGAGGGTCAGTTGAGCCCAGGAGTTTGAGATCAGCCTGGGCAACACAGCAAGACCCCATCTCTTAAAAAAAAAAGTTAATTTTCAAAATGTGGTTCCACAGCGTTGATACTGGGAATATTTACTAGACATGGAAATTCTTAGGCCCCACCCCAAACCAGTGAAAGCAGAAACTGGGTGGGCCCAGCAATCTGTTTTAACAAGCCCTTCAGGTGATTCTGATGCACACTACTGTTCCAGAACCACTAATCTCCAGAGTTGGCTTTCTTGGAGGGGAGATCGAGAAAGCCTAAATTACTTTTTTCTATGTAAGAGAATTTACGATGTTTAACATTTGGTGTGTGACAATAAGTGTTTTTGCTGATTTTTATTAATCAGCGAGTTCCTGGGGAAAACCCCAGGGCAAAACGCTCAGAAATGGATTCCTGCACGAAGCACTAGACGAGATGACAACTCCGCAGCAAACAACTCCGCAAACGAAAAAGAACGACATGATGCAATCTTCAGGAAAGTAAGAGGGTAAGTTTCAAGGTCTGTTTTACTGAATGATGGGAAGTATGGATTAGCTGTGTTTGGTGTGTGTGCTGTACTACTAAGAAGGCAAGGTTCATGCCCAGAGTATGTATGTTTTAATGAATCCTCATGGTAGCAATTTTTAAAAATATCTTAAACTGGCCAGGCACTGTGACTCACGCCTGTAATCCCAGCACTTTGGGAGGCCTAGGCGGGCAGATCACTTGAGGTCAGTTCGAGACCAGCCTGGCCAACATGTTGAAACCCCATCTCTACTAAAAATACAAAAATTAGCCAGGCGTAGTGGCAGGTGCCTGTAGTCCCAGCTACTAGAGAGGCTGAGGCAGGAGAATCACTTGAATACCCATAGGTGGAGGTTGCAGTGAGCCAAGATCACGCCACTGCACTCCAGCCTGGGTGACAGAGCAAGACTGTGTCTCAAAAAAAAATGTATCTTGAACTGAAGAACAGCACGTCATATTTTGGGGCTTACGGTTGCTTTCAGCCATTGGATTGCAATTCATAATCCTGTCGTGCTAGCATTTCCCTTGACTAAAGGAAGTGCTATGTTATTTAAGCCAGTGAAGCAGGGAATATAATGGTCTTAGTTCATGGTCTAGCCTTGATAATGAGATCTTTGCACTCTAACCTTGAGAAAGTGAGAAAGGATTCTTGTCAAACAGCTGGGAACCCCCCCAATCTAATTCAAATCATTGTAATTAAAATATCAGGTTTATTTCAGCATCCCTTTGGTTTTAGATGAGTAAGAAAACGTCTTGATTATTTAAAGGGAGCAAGTTAGAAGAAAAATCAGTATAATTTAAAAGCAGTTTTTCAATTCAAATTCTGTGTATTAGCTAACACTTAAAATGTAATTCCTTTTTCTCCAGCATACTAAATAAGCTTACTCCTGAAAAGTTTGACAAGCTATGCCTTGAGCTCCTCAATGTGGGTGTAGAGTCTAAACTCATCCTTAAAGGGGTCATACTGCTGGTAAGTTTTAAATATTGACTTAACTCAAAAGGGAGAGGGAACTGTTTAACAAACTCAGTTGTGTTTTTTTACACTTGGATTACTACTTGAAACCCTTAGGTGTGAGTTAGATAGGTATGTATTTTTGAATACTGATGGTGATGAAGAAGAACCACTGACTTTAGTAGCATTAGATTGAAGAGGTAAATATTAAGTTCATGGTATGCTTGAAGAGGTAAATGTTAAGTTCATGGTATGCTTGAAGAGGTAAATGTTAAGTTCATGGTATGCTTGAAGAGGTAAATGGGGGTGCTTAGCAAGCTGTTCTTTTTCTTTTGTGGAAAACACCATATTTAGGTCTTAGAAATGCATTGTATGACAGTTTATGTAGACTTGAAAGTTTTGATATCCATGGCATTTTCTGACTCCCAAGAGATGGATGTGACTAGATGAAATCTGTATAACTGGACATTTTTGGTAGACTGTAATAGCTAACATTTAGGTGGTTGTATTTTTCCCAAAGGAAGGGTTCTTGGAGAAGTTTTCGTATTTAGTTTAAGCAATGATATTTTCTGTAGATTGTGGACAAAGCCCTAGAAGAGCCAAAGTATAGCTCACTGTATGCTCAGCTATGTCTGCGATTGGCAGAAGATGCACCAAACTTTGATGGCCCAGCAGCAGAGGGTCAACCAGGACAGAAGCAAAGCACCGTAAGTGGTAGTTTTTGTTTGCTTGTTTTAAAGTTGACTTGAAAAATTTCCTTAATAAAGCATGACAATGTCTTTTTTCCAGACATTCAGACGCCTCCTAATTTCCAAATTACAAGATGAATTTGAAAACCGAACTAGAAATGTTGATGGTAAGACTTACAGCTGATAATAAGTGCTACTGTATATTTTCAGCTTAATTCTGAATGTTGGCTTACTTCATTGGTATTTTTTTTCAGTCTATGATAAGCGTGAAAATCCCCTCCTCCCTGAGGAGGAGGAACAGAGAGCCATTGCTAAGATCAAGATGTTGGGAAACATCAAATTCATTGGAGAGCTTGGCAAGCTTGATCTTATTCACGAATCTATCCTTCATAAGTGCATCAAAACAGTAAGTGTGACGGGGAAGTTAGGCTTAGGCGAATGTTGTCAGTCATTTGGAGGAAATGAGTCAGTTATTCATCTTAGAGGGAGGTTGACTAGTTAAATACAGATGGGCAACAAAATTTACTAAACAGAATAATTTGAAATACGTGGTGTGTTTGACAAAGTAGGGTTAGAACTGATCAACACAGACTGGTAGAAAGCCCTGTACTAGATTCTGTAGGAACTATGAATGAGTCAGTGCAAACATAAAGGGAAAGTACTATGCCTAAACCAGAGTAACTAAAATTTTGTCACCACGGCCTTTTATTCTTATAGCTTTTGGAAAAGAAGAAGAGAGTCCAACTCAAAGATATGGGAGAGGATTTGGAGTGCCTCTGTCAGATAATGAGGACAGTGGGACCTAGATTAGACCATGAACGAGCCAAGGTATGTGTGTAGCTGATGGAAGCGGTACAAGTAGTTTGTCTTTAAATCAAGCTATTGATTTTTGTGACATCATAAGGGATTGCCATATTTAGCCATTAACTGGGTTATAATTTTAGAAGTCTTAAAGCTGTAAATTGAACACATTTGCTTTAGCTCTTCCAATGAATGTATTCTTCTCTTACCAGTCCTTAATGGATCAGTACTTTGCCCGAATGTGCTCCTTGATGTTAAGTAAGGAATTGCCAGCAAGGATTCGTTTCCTGCTGCAGGTAATATTGGTTTCTTTAAATTTGTTGGTAAGCTGAGTTTTTGGTTTAGGAATATTAAAATAAAATTTTTTTTCAATTAAAGGATACCGTAGAGTTGCGAGAACACCATTGGGTTCCTCGCAAGGCTTTTCTTGACAATGGACCAAAGACGATCAATCAAATCCGTCAAGATGCAGTAAAAGTAAGATTGGGTTTGGTTTTGTTTGTCACATAGACTGTGTGTGTGTAGAGTAGAATGGGATTCCTCCCCACCTACCCCAAACACTTGAGGGGTCTGTCTCATCTTAGTGGTGGAGCTTAATGTTTTTAGTGTCTTGTCTTCCACTTTTATTTTTTTATTTTTTGAGACGGAGTTTCGTACTGTCACCCAGGCTGGAGTGCAGTGGCGCATTCTCAATTCACTGCAACCTCTGCCTCCCAGGTTCAAGTGATTCTCCTGCTTCAGCCTCCCCAGTAGCTGGGACTATAGGCCTGTGCCACCACACCCCGCTAATTTTTTGTGTTTTTAGTAGAGACAGGGTTCCACCATGTTGGCCAGGCTTGTCTTAAACTCCTGACCTCATGCAAACCAAGGCTTGGGACTCCCAAAGTGGGGGGATTACAGATGTGAGCCATCATGCCCAGCCTTGTCTGCCATTTTTGGAAGAAGTTATTTACAGAAATAACGTAAATTATGGTTTAATATTCTAGGTTTCTCCCCCTAGTTGCAAGAATTTTAGTTTTAAGTGAAATAGTGTCCAGAGACAAAAAGTGCTTATTCACTTCATTTCTAAAGGATCTAGGGGTGTTTATTCCTGCTCCTATGGCTCAAGGGATGAGAAGTGACTTCTTTCTGGAGGGACCGTTCATGCCACCCAGGATGAAAATGGATAGGGACCCACTTGGAGGACTTGCTGATATGTTTGGACAAATGCCAGGTAATTTTGAAAAAACAGTGGTTTCATTAAACTGAAAAATCAGTTAACTTTAGTCTTGAGAGTTGTCCGCATATATATTTTAAGGTAGCGGAATTGGTACTGGTCCAGGAGTTATCCAGGATAGATTTTCACCCACCATGGGACGTCATCGTTCAAATCAACTCTTCAACGGCCATGGGGGACACATCATGCCTCCCACACAATCACAGTTTGGAGAGATGGGAGGCAAGTTTATGAAAAGCCAGGTAAGTAATATTTGAGTGTTGAGGCAACAAGTGTTAAATTCTGCAATATATGTGATCTCATTTGCTATTAAAACGTGAAACTATTTTAGGAGTGTGCATGTTTTCTAAACCATATCTGCAACATTTATGTCAAACTGAAATGTTTATCCTTAAGATTAGTAAAGTATTAGTAAAATCACATCACTTTATTTGACAGTTAGGTTAGATTTTTATTCTTCCCTGTTTCATCTTTTACTTTCTCTGGGCAAATTCAGTTAAACTTTCATTTTGGCTTGGCTCATCCCTTTGGTACTTGATTACCATGATTTTTGGACCCGTTTTTATCTAGACTTTCTTTCTCCTTTTCTGAAATAGGGGCTAAGCCAGCTCTACCATAACCAGAGTCAGGGACTCTTATCCCAGCTGCAAGGACAGTCGAAGGATATGCCACCTCGGTTTTCTAAGAAAGGACAGCTTAATGCAGATGAGGTACATTTGCCTATGTTACTTATATACCATAGTTTGTCAATTCAGAAATTTATTGCCCGATGATTATAAAAACGCGTTATTAAGAGGACTTATGCTGGAGTTCTTGACGTTTTTCTCTCTTTTCTATATTTCTTTTTCTTTCTTTGAATGTCCAGTGTCCTGTGAGCGAAGATTATGAGATATGAGGGCAAGTCTCCTGAAGTCTATTAGTTAGAGCAAGAAAACTGGTTGTCAAAATATTGTGGTTTCTTTGTAAGGAGGGTGATTTAACTAAGGATAAAACAAGGCATTTTCTAAACTGTAGTTAAATTTGCAGTTTTATTTTAATATTTTAGTCATGCTAATTCTAAGAGAATTCTCATAAATGTAAGATTCATAATACTATCTTACTACTGTATGCATCAGATCTTTAAATTTTTTGCCAAAAATTAAACCTGTTAATGTGGAGTACCTTCTTTAGTTTTTCAAAAAGCTTAATGTTTCCCTAGATTCTGTCACTGTATAGGATTTTAGGATTTTAGAATGTTGTATTTAATATGTTCGCCAACTGCATGTTGTTAATTTAGATATATTTTTGATTTGTTTTCAATTCCAGATTAGCCTGAGGCCTGCTCAGTCGTTCCTAATGAATAAAAATCAAGTGCCAAAGCTTCAGCCCCAGATAACTATGATTCCTCCTAGTGCACAACCACCACGCACTCAAACACCACCTCTGGGACAGGTACGGACCATAGTAGGACAGCATTTTCTAAAGATGGCTGGAGACTTTTTTCTAAATTTAGTGTGTTCTTCCCCCTAACTTCATAGTCCTCTTCTTAAAAATTGTCTGTCATTGCTTTGTTTTTTAGACACCTCAGCTTGGTCTCAAAACTAATCCACCACTTATCCAGGAAAAGCCTGCCAAGACCAGCAAAAAGCCACCACCATCAAAGGAAGAACTCCTTAAACTAACTGTAAGTTTCAAATATCCCATTTTAGTGTAATTAGCCTATGTTTGAGATAGAGAAAACATTAAAGATACTTGTGTTCTTCACAGGAAACTGTTGTGACTGAATATCTAAATAGTGGAAATGCAAATGAGGCTGTCAATGGTGTAAGAGAAATGAGGGCTCCTAAACACTTTCTTCCTGAGATGTTAAGCAAAGTAATCATCCTGTCACTAGATAGAAGCGATGAAGATAAAGAAAAAGCAAGTTCTTTGATCAGTTTACTCAAACAGGAAGGGATAGCCACAAGTGACAACTTCATGCAGGTAGGACACTTTACTGATTGTGCGGTAAGAACTCTTTCCACTCCAATTAGGAAATTGATAAAACTGTTGTATATTTCTTTTAAGGCTTTCCTGAATGTATTGGACCAGTGTCCCAAACTGGAGGTTGACATCCCTTTGGTGAAATCCTATTTAGCACAGTTTGCAGCTCGTGCCATCATTTCAGAGCTGGTGAGCATTTCAGAACTAGCTCAACCACTAGAAAGTGGCACCCATTTTCCTCTTTTCTTACTTTGTCTTCAGCAGTTAGCTAAATTACAAGATCGAGAATGGTTAACAGAACTTTTTCAACAAAGCAAGGTCAATATGCAGAAAATGCTCCCAGGTAAGAGAATGCTGACTTGTTTGTTTTGTTTTTTTAATATTATATCTAGAGATTTCAGTTACCTTGAGTGGATTTTATGTAGGTCAGTCTGTCCTGCTCAGATAATGATAAACATTACCACAGGTCTCACCTATAAAAAGAGATTTATAATTTAACTACTTTCATTTGATCCATATGTTGAGTTTTTTTCATTTGCTGGGTTGGTTCTCTGTTCTGCTACATGGATCTTACATACTTGGGGACATCATTTGTGAAGCTCTGCTTTCTGGACAGGACAACTTGGTAAAATGAACTGTTAGATGATGCAGGTGGCTTTGTCTCTTCAGAAATTGATCAGAATAAGGACCGCATGTTGGAGATTTTGGAAGGAAAGGGACTGAGTTTCTTATTCCCACTCCTCAAATTGGAGAAGGAACTGTTGAAGCAAATAAAGTTGGATCCATCCCCTCAAACCATATATAAATGGATTAAAGATAACATCTCTCCCAAACTTCATGTAGATAAAGGATTTGTGAACATCTTAATGACTAGGTAAGACGAATGGTTTTCTACATATAGTAATGTTTCGTGTACTAGAAAAGAAGCAGGAGACTAAGAGTTGTCTCTTGAGCAAGAAAACTGTTGGGTTCTAATAAGACTTCTTTCTGTCCAGCTTCTTACAGTACATTTCTAGTGAAGTAAACCCCCCCAGCGATGAAACAGATTCATCCTCTGCTCCTTCCAAAGAACAGTTAGAGCAGGAAAAACAACTACTACTTTCTTTCAAGCCAGTAATGCAGAAATTTCTTCATGATCACGTTGATCTGCAAGTCAGTGCCCTGTATGCTCTTCAGGTGCACTGCTATAACAGCAACTTCCCAAAAGGTGAGAGGACTTGTATCAGAAGAACGGCGTGAGGCAGTTCTTAAGCAGAGCACTAAATAATGGGCTTATTACTTCTTTTTTTTTATTTTTTAAAGGCATGTTACTTCGCTTTTTTGTGCACTTCTATGACATGGAAATTATTGAAGAAGAAGCTTTCTTGGCTTGGAAAGAAGATATAACCCAGGAGTTTCCGGGAAAAGGCAAGGCTTTGTTCCAGGTAAGTCTTTTGTTAAAAAATTTGGTCTGCTTATTTCAATTTGCTTGGTATTAACTTCACGTTAAGAGCCTTTTTCAACTGAAATACAGGCAAGGTAGTCCTAGTTAGTAGTTTGTCTTCACCTGTACATTGCATTCTGCACTATTTAAAGCTATGATTAAGCAGAGCTACACAATGAATCAATTCTAGTGGTGTATAAGATGTTAGAGGTAGCTAACAAACTTTTCAAGGAGTATAGCTACTCATATACTTGGGAGTGACTGTACAAGTTTCGATTTAAGCTTTTTTAAAAACATCAGTAAAGAGGAAATTGTAGCTGGGCACGTGGCTCATGCCTGTAATCCTAGCACTTTAAGAGGCCGAGGTGGGAGGATCACTTGAGTTCAGGAGTTCAAGACCAGCCTGGGCAGCATAGTAAAACCCTGTCTCTAAAAAAATACAAAAAATTAGCCAGACGTGGTGACATGTTCTGTGGTCCTGGTCCCAGCTACTCGGGAGGATGTCTTGAGCCCAGGAGGCAGAGGTTGCAGTGAGCTGAGATCAGACCAGTGTACTCTAGTCTGGGCAAGAGTGAGACTGTGTCTCAAAAATAGAAAAAAAGTTTAAATACTATATATTTTTTTAAAAAGAGGAGATGTTTCTGATTTCTCACAATTTGATTTTTTCTTATTGAATGAAGTTGTAGCCCTAGGGGGAAAGAACATCAGGGCATTCTCAAATCACAGTGAATGCATTAATCACCTGAAGAGCAGTTTAAAAAAAAGCAGGTTCCAGGCCTATTCCTAGAGATTCTGGTTTAGTAGGTCTGTGGTACAAAATGCAGGTGATTCTTTCTCATGCTATTAGTTTTCCAGGGGGCCCAGGCTTGAGAAACGTTGGTCCTGCATCATCTTACTACCTTTTTACTGCGGATGATAAACAAGATTCATGAGGATCATCCTTGCAGGATTAAATCTTTAGCTCTGTGTTGTCCCAAATCTGGATAATATACCACTGTTCGTTAACTTAATATACAAATTGTTGGTAGGGATATCCTTGTTTCATATTCTAAAACTGTCTAGTACCACCTAAAACTATTTGGATGGATTTCTGTTTATATTGTGAACTATTTTAACTTACAAATCTTAATTTATAGGTGAATCAGTGGCTAACCTGGCTAGAAACTGCTGAAGAAGAAGAATCAGAGGAAGAAGCTGACTAAAGAACCAGCCAAAGCCTTAAATTGTGCAAAACATACTGTTGCTATGATGTAACTGCATTTGACCTAACCACTGCGAAAATTCATTCCGCTGTAATGTTTTCACAATATTTAAAGCAGAAGCACGTCAGTTAGGATTTCCTTCTGCATAAGGTTTTTTTGTAGTGTAATGTCTTAATCATAGTCTACCATCAAATATTTTAGGAGTATCTTTAATGTTTAGATAGTATATTAGCAGCATGCAATAATTACATCATAAGTTCTCAAGCAGAGGCAGTCTATTGCAAGGACCTTCTTTGCTGCCAGTTATCATAGGCTGTTTTAAGTTAGAAAACTGAATAGCAACACTGAATACTGTAGAAATGCACTTTGCTCAGTAATACTTGAGTTGTTGCAATATTTGATTATCCATTTGGTTGTTACAGAAAAATTCTTAACTGTAATTGATGGTTGTTGCCGTAATAGTATATTGCCTGTATTTCTACCTCTAGTAATGGGCTTTATGTGCTAGATTTTAATATCCTTGAGCCTGGGCAAGTGCACAAGTCTTTTTAAAAGAAACATGGTTTACTTGCACAAAACTGATCAGTTTTGAGAGATCGTTAATGCCCTTGAAGTGGTTTTTGTGGGTGTGAAACAAATGGTGAGAATTTGAATTGGTCCCTCCTATTATAGTATTGAAATTAAGTCTACTTAATTTATCAAGTCATGTTCATGCCCTGATTTTATATACTTGTATCTATCAATAAACATTGTGATACTTGATGTAGTGATGCGTGGCTGTAAATGGCATCCACAGTCTGGGAGAATTGTCAGCTTTGTTTTTGAGATATAGGAGACTCACCTTAGTTTGACTTAAGGACTTCCCAATTTTTGTTTTTCTGCTGTACAGGCCTGGGTTCCAGAAGGAATTTTTAGACTCTCGAAGATGAGACACAAGATTTAAAGTGTTTATTTCCTTTGAGTTACTGAAACTAACCAATATAAACGATTTTTATGATCAAAGATCACAAGTCTTATGAATTTGGAGGAACATTGCTATGCATAGCAACTAAAATTTGGTGACATTTATCTTTTGTCAGACTGAAATACATGGTGATATCTGGATAAGCTTAGCTGTCCTGCAAGCATCATTCCCAGTAGCTGCCCCGAATGTCCAGGAAGATCCCTGCGTCCTCTGGAAAAATTCCAGTGTCCCAATAAAATTGACTTGATTCAACTAAACCTCTGCATGTTTTCCAAAAGCACATATAAAGGATTTGCCTCCAGCCCTGGAACATTCTGACAATCCTAGGATTACTTCTAACATTGGCATGGATGGGGGCTCTTGAAATGTGCTACTGGAGTCCTGGTTGATGTCAACACCTAAGAACCTGTCCTTGGTGATTGGGGAGACCCTCAAAGCAGACTCATACTGCCGAACCCATTAGAACCTTGAAGTCAGAAGAGGCTGCCCGCACATGCTCCAATGGGTGGGAGGCAGAACCAATCAATGTTTTTGTGTCTTTGGGCCAGGGAAGCTAAACCTTGCATTACGGCACTCATCTTCCTTGAAGTTTTAACAAGTCATAAGATTTGGTGAGTACTTTGAGTACAGCAAAATTAAGGCTAAGCAGAGATTTGTATGAACCTACTTTAGATTTTAAAGGGGCTGTAAATTGTTTCTCTGCCCAACCCTCCCCACCAAGGGAAGGAAACTAGTTTTTAACCTAGCAAAAGGAGCAAGTGGTTGGACAGGTGGATCAGCTATTCAATTCTTACTGCCAGAATTTCCCCAATTCAGCCAGGGTATCAGGCTAAGGGAAGTTTTAGAACTAAATCTGGGCTGGGTGCAGTGGCTCGCGCCTGTAATCCCAGCACTTTGGGAGGCCTAAGGCGGGCGGATCACCTGAGGTCAGAGTTCAAGACCAGGCTGACCAACATGGAGAAACCCTGTTTCCTTCTAGAAAAATACAAAGCCGAGTGTGGTGGTGCATGTCTGCGATCCCAGTGACTCGGTAGGCTGAGACAGGAGAATCGCTTGAACCTGGGAGGCGGAGGTTGCAGTGAGCTGAGATGGCACCATTGCACTCCAGCCTAGGCAACAAGAGCAAAACTCCGTCTCAATAAAAAAAGAACTAAACCCGGTCCGCAGTGGTTTCTCATTGCTTACAGAATCGTGCTTTCATCTTCCCACCCCAAACATGTCAAGAGCTACTCAAAATATTCAACCCCTAGAGAACGTATAATACTGCTGCTACCTTGTTCTAAAGACACTTAACAGTGCACTTTATAATCTACCATACTGTGGAACGGCAGTATCTGGGTATAATTGAGATGTACCTTGCATGATTGCCAATTTCTTTAGTATCAGCATCTAGTGACTAATCTTAATTCACTTCATGGTGACTTCAAAATAAGATTGCATGTCTTTACTGCCCCCAATTTTTTTTCCTTTACTGCAGAATTGAAAGAGTTGTCCAATTTTCCTCATTCTCAAGCCTCAGTAGGGCTTCACTCCCCAGGTTCCCCACACCAAAACTTTCTCAGGGTCACCAGTAACTCCAACGCTATATCCAGTAGGTTTTGATCCTCCTGTAGGCAGCATTTGACAAGTTACTCATTCCTTCAAAGTGTTAACTTGTTCCCAGAACATCTTTTTCTTCTCAGTTTCCAATGGGAGATGCCTGATCTCAACACTTTTTCAGTTGTCATACTCTGCATCCATTCTAGCATCAAATCATGTTGATTGCATTCCAAACATTTTAGAAATTGAAGAACTCGCTTCTTCAACCACCACCCTCATTTCTCACCTAGGTACCACGGTAGCCTTAACTGGCCTCCCTGCCTAGCCCTCACCTCCATTTTTTCTTCTCAACACAGCACCACTTGGCTCAAAACCCGCCAAATGGCTTCCCACCTAGTGGGATTTTTACGTCAAAATACTTAATTTGGTCTACATCACCCCGCATCTGATTTCCTTACCCCTCTCCCCATCCTTGCCCCACGACCTGTTTCTCTGATCTAATTTCCTACTGCTGGCACTTAATCCTTCTGCTCCCACCACACTGGATTTGCTGCTCCTGGGACATGCCAAGCATCTTCTTACCTTGGAGGTTTTATGTTCCTCCTTTCTTCTGGATAACTGGATGACTGGCTTTCTCCCCTTCCTCAGGTCTTGGCTCAAATTTTTTTTTTTTTTTTTTTTTTTTTTTTTGAGCCGGAGTCTTGCTCTGTTGCCCAGGCTGGAGTGCAGTGGCACAATCTTGGCTCATTGCAAGCTCCACCTCCCGGGTTCAGGCCATTCTCCTGCCTCAGCCTCCCGAGTAGCTGGGACTACAGGCGCCCGCCACCATGCCTGGCTAATTTTTTGTATTTTTTTAGTAGAGACGGGGTTTCACCGTGTTGGCCAGGATGGTCTCAATCTCCTGACCTCGTGATCCGCCCGCCTCAGCCTCCCAAAGTGCTGGGATTACAGGCGTGAGCTACCGCGCCCGGCCTCAAATGTCACTTTTATTAGTAAAGTCCTCATTGTCAATTCTGATAACCTCCTGCAGATCTTAAGGGGCAGGAAAGAAATCATATATATATTTAAAAACTCTAAACACATCCTCATTCCTCTTTCCTTTTTGTATCTCCATGTCTCATTACATGACATACTGCATGTTTATGTCTGATTCCTTCTAGAATGTGAAGAGCATTAAGTATTTGACAGTTTTTTTCACTGCTGTATTCCCAGCATCTAGAACAGTGCCCAGTGCCCAGTGAACACTCAAATATTTGTTCAACCAAATCATGAATTAATAAAATTACCCTACATGGCAGGATGTGGACATAGAAGAAAGAAGTAGTGGAAAGACCTCAGACTCGAGTTGTAGATCGATCTAGGGTTAATCTCTTAACACTTACAAGCAGGGTGATCTTAGGTAACACTTACAAGCAGGGTGATCTTAGGTAAGATATTTTTTATCTGAGTCTTGATTATTTTAGAAATTATTTTAGAAAATTTAGCTTGGGCAATGTGGGGAAACCCTGTGTCTACAAAAAAAAAAAAGAAAAATTTGCTGAGTGTGGTGGTGCACACCTGTAGTCTCAGCTACTCAGGAGGCTGAGGTGGGAGGATCAGCTGAGCCGAGGAGGTCGAGGCTGCAGTGAGCCATGATCACGTCACTGCACTCCAGCCTAGGCAACAGAGCCAGACCCTGTCTCGAATGAATGAATGAAAATGTGGCTAACGTGCAGCTGTAGTTCCAGCTACTTGAAGGCTGAGGGTGAGAGGATTGCTTGAGCCCAAGAACTTGAGGCTGCAGTGAACTATGATCATCGTGCCACTGCACTCCAGCCTGGGAGACAGAGCAAGACCCTGTCTCAAAAATTAAAAAAAAAAGAAAGAAAACAGGGTTAATACTTAAGGATTGTCATGAGAGCTAAACAAGCTAATATGTGAAAGTCACTAGGGAGAGCATCCCACACAGCAGCCCAATAGATATGAATGTCACCCTCCTTTCTAAGATTCCTCCCCAGGAGAACTGCTTCCATCTTCTGAACTAACAAGATCATTGGCTAGATCTAACTAAAGGGTATAGCTCAGTCTTATTTGATCAATCAAAAGCACTCGCCAGTTGACTTTCCTCTTTCCCACTTTTTCTCCCAGCTTCTCCTCAGTCTCCTTTAAAAGACCTCTTTTGTCACCTGGCCCCTGAATGTTGCTGTTTTGCCTCCCTCCTTCAACACTGTCACTCACTCCTGTGGATCCGATTACCAGCTATCTGCTGATGACATCTGTATCTTGAATCCAAATCCCTTTCCAGAATGTCAAACTCACACATCCAACCAGCCCCTGGACGTATTTCTGAATGTGCCACAAGCACTTCAAACTCAATATTCATCCCTAAACTCTTTGCTGCAAACCAACACTCCCTCCCTTTCTAACTCTGGAACCATAGCCTCATGCAAACCAAGAACGAGTCACTTTCTCACTAGACAATCTTCCAAGCAAAGTCCTACAAGAATATGCAAGAGCCCTGGACGAGGAGACAGCTAAGCACAGGGCAGAGAGTAGCGGACACAGGACATTCAAGTCCCACAGCCTGCCCTCGCCCGTCCTGACCCAGGGGGAGTGCAGGGGGCTGAGCTGAACCCAGGTCCCCGGACCGATCGGCAACGCTGTCCCACAGCGCCCTCTGCCGGGCTGCTGGGAGACCACCCCTGGCAGGTGGGTGGGGTTGCAAGGCTCTGGCCCTTATCCTGTACGGCCCACGCGGAGGCAAGACCGAGACCCACTGGTCACGCTCATGGAAAGGGGGAAGTGAGAATGTTGCCCTGGGCTTGGTCTCCTGTCAACGGTGCATGACACGACGATGTGACTGGTAAATGAGCAGTGACTCCTCAAGAGCTGCTCAGGTCAGCTGCACAGCATGCAGAGCCACAGAGCAGAGCACAGGCCCCAGTTTCCCGGGTCATCAGTCTCGGAGCCTAGGCCAATCGCTGCACCTCCCCAGGCTCTATTTGACTTACCTGTGAAATTATCCTTGGTCTGCCCAGCTCTCCAGTGCGTTTTGAGGGGCCGCATCGCTAGGTATGGAACATCAGTGATGGACAGCTGTGGAACTGTTCTACGAGTCCTTGCGTCTCGCAAACATGTACTGAGTACATATTTGCCAGCGTCTACTCCAGGGCCAGAGATGTAACAGTAATGAGACAGTCTTCTTCTGGAACAAACGTTCTGGGTGATAGCAGAGAGGCAGTAAATCAACAAACGTACAGTGCCAGGCAGTAAAAAGTGCTGTATGTAGAGATGCGAGTAAGGGCTAGGGAGTGGAGTGAGTGCTGCTTGAAAGAGGGGGTTCTGGGATGGCCTCAGGAGGAGGTGGCCTTTGAGCAAAGATCTAAGAGATGCCAGGGAGTGAACTCCACAGTCATCTGGAGGAAGAGCATTCCTGGCAGAGGGGAGGCCAAGCTGGAGGCCCTGAGATTGGGAACACACCTGGCCTGTCTGAGGAACAATCTGGCCAAGCAGAGGGCAAGGGGATTTGAGGCTGGGGAGAACGGCGCCAGCCAGTGCAGAGAACTAGTCAGACCCAGTAAGGACTTTGGCTTTTATGCTGAGTGAGATGGGCTGCCTTTGGAGGATTGCTTTTTATCATTTGTTAATATCAATCCCTTATTAAGACCAGTGCAGTGCCTGCACTGCATCCTGAGCTCTGCTAGGACATATTATGATTCCTGTAGCTAACATTTACCGAGGAGTTAGCATATGCCAGGCTGGACCAAGTGCATCAAGGTAGTCACCCCTTGTAATTGTCCCAACATCCTTGAGGCAGGTGCTTCACTATCCGCCTTCACTATCCCCATATCTGAGCCCCAAACTGAGGCTCAGAGAAGCAAAGCACCTGCCCAAGATCTTTCATGTATTTGGCAAGTAGTTATGAACGCCTTTTCTGCATTGTATTAGGCTGTTTTCACACTGCTATAAAGAAATACCTGAGACTTGGTAATTTATAAAAAAAAAAAAGAGGTTTAATTGACTTAGAGTTCCACATGTTTGGGGAGAATTCAGGAAACTTGCAATCACAGGAGAAAGCGAAGGGGAAGTAGGCGCCTTCCTCACAAGGCAAAGAGAGAGAGAGTGTGAAGGAGGAACTGTCAAGCACTTATAAAACCATCAGATCTCCTTGTGAGAACTCCCTCACTATCATGAGAACAGCATGGGGGAAACCGCCCCCAAGATCGAATCACCTCCCACCAGGTCCCTCCCTTGACACGTGGGGATTATGGGGATTACAATTTGAGATGAAATGAGATTTGGGTGAGGACACAGAGCCACACCATATCATGCATGCTCTTTTGAAGTACTGGGCCACACATCTATTAAGTCATGGGGTGGTGATTCAAACCCTACACTGTAACTCAGGAGCCGGTGCTCATACCAGATACACCGAAATGCATGTTGGCGTAGGGGACAGAAACTGAAGAGAGAAAGTAAAGGGCCCGTTGCAGAGGCAATGAGCTCCTCATGCTTGGAAGTGTAACCAGGGCAGAATGAGTTCAGGGAGGGGCAGGCGCTTCTGAGGGTTGGGGCGTAGGATCTGAGGTGAGGAAGAATCAGTCCCCTAATCCTTCTGTCATGGGTTGAATTATGTCCCCAGCCCCCAAAGATATATGCTGATGTCCTAACTCCAGGTACCAGTGAATGTGACCTTCCTATTTGGAAACAGGGTCTTTGCAGATGTAATCAAGTCATTAGAGGAGGCCCTAATCTGATATGATGGTGTCCTTATAATAAGAGAAGTGGCACACGGACATGCAGGGTGAGTGCCATTTGATGACAGGGGCAGAGACTGGAGTGATGCTTCTACAAGCCAAGGACTGCCAAGGTTTGCCAGCAATGCTAGCAGCTAGGAGACAGACGTGGACTGATGCTCTCTAGAGCCTCCCGATGCCCTGCTGACACCTTGATTTTGGACTTCTAGTCTCCAGAACAATGAGAGAATATGTTTTTGTTGTTCAAGCCATCCTGTTTGGGCTATTTCATTACGGTAGTCCTAGAAACTAATACATTGCCCCCAAGCCCAGCACCATCACCTCCATCTAGGGCCACTGTGCCCTCTAGCTCTGTCCCTTCCTCTCTCCTTCCCAGAACCCACCAGCTGCTTCACAACTCAGCTGGGTACAGAAAGGTGAGGGAAGGGCTTGGACGAACCAGTAAATAAAATGAGTGAATGAATGAGCAGTGGAGCTCTGTTTTGTTCTGAGAAAAATTCTTTGAAGAAAATTAGTAATCCACGTTAGTACTAAAAAATTAGAAAATAAGCCAAAAGAAAAGATATAAAGCTAAGCCTATTAAAATTTTTCATAATTTGGGGTGAGGTGACTTTTCTTTTCTTTTCTTTGTTTCTTTTTTTGTTTTTTTAGAGTCTCCCTCTTTCTTCTAGGCTGGAGTATAATGGCGTGATCTCGGCTCACTGCAACCTCCACCTCCCGGGTTCAAGCAATTCTCCCTGCCTCAGCCTCCCGAGTAGCTGGGATTACAGGCGCCCGCCACAACGCCTGGCTAATTTTTGTATTTTTTAGTAGAGACAGGGTTTTGCCATATTGCTCAGGCTGGTCTTGAACTCCTAACCTCAGGTGATCTGCCCGCCTCGGCCTCCCAAAGTGCTGGGATTACAGGCGTGAGTCACCGTGCCCAGCCTAGGGTGATGTGACTTTTCTAAGCATGTTACTCGGGGGAAGTTCCAGATTCTGTGGGGCCTGAAGTTTACATAATTTGGCAGGGGTGGTAGGGATCTCTTTAGGAAAAAGGAAACAAAATCACAAATGAAAAATTAGGTGCAGCCTTGGAAGAGGCCCAGGCAAGTGAGGGACCCTGATGCCTAAGCTTTAACTTCATGGAACATCTATCTCTTTGTGAAAAAAATATACACATCCAGAAACTATGAAGGGAATTGTTGACAGATTTGCCTATTAATCTGTTTGTCCCAAAATGTTATAAAGGATAAATTAAAATATTTGCATGTGCACAATAAAGGGTTAACCACAAAAAGCTCTTTAAAAAATCAGTGGGAAAAAAAGACTAACCTTTTTGAACTCTGACTATATTATTCTCAGAATAGTCCTGGGATGTAGACATTGTTATCCCAATTTAAACAGTAGGAAATTGAAGCTGAGGGGGATGGAGCCATTGTTCAAAGTCACATCATTTGTCAGAGGAAGAGCTAGGATTTAGAGTTCGAATAACTCTAAAGTCCGCATTTTTTTCTATTACACAGCAGTCAAAATTGGAGCCGATTTCCAAAGATGGGGAAAATAAAACAAAATGTGGCAACCTATAAATACCTGCAGGTTTTGTTTTGTTTTGTTTTGCTTTTGTTTTGTTTGAAGACAGGGTCTCCTTCTGTCGCTCAGGCTGGAGAGCAGTGGCACAATCTCAGCTTACTGAAGCCTCAACCTCTTGGGGTCAAATGATTCTCCTACCTCAGCCTCTCAAGTTGCTGGGACTACAGGTGGGCCACCATGCCTGGCTAATTTTTTGTAGAGACAGGGTTTCACCATGTTGCCTAGGGTGGTCTGGAACTCCTGGGCTCAAGTGATCCACCTCCCTCAGATTCCCAAAGTGCTGGGATTAGAGGCGTGTTTCACTGTGCCTAGCCAATACCTGCAGTTTTTATCCTCTTGAAAAAAAGCCTGACATTTTTGGTCTAACAATTTTTTCTTCTTCTTTTTTTTTTTTTTTGTAGAGAAACATCTTTACTATGTGGAGTCTTCCAATCCATGAACATGATATATCTCTTAATTTAAGACTTTTTTTTTTTTTTTTTTTGAGACAGGGTCTCACTTTGTCACCCAGGCTGTACTGCAGTGGTGCCATCTCAGCTCACCGCAGCCTCTGCTTCCCAGGCTCAAGTGATCCTCCCGCCTCAGCCCCCAAGTAGCTGGGACTACAGGCACACGCCACCACATCTGGCTAACTTCTTGTATTCTTTGTAGAGATGAGATTTCGCCATGTTGCCCAGGCTGGTCTTGAACTCCTGAGCTCAAGCGATCCTCCCACCTCGACCTCCCAAAATGCTGGGATTACAGGTGTGAGCCACTGTGCCCAGCCTGAGTCTTCTTTGATATTGTTAGCATCATTGTGTAATTTTTAGAATACATATCTTATACATGTGTTGTTAGTTTTATTTATGTTTTTTACTTTTATTACTTTTAATTGACACACGATAATTGCTTGACAATTTCCGATTACTTGAGGCCCTGTCAATTACATTTGTTTGGACAACAATCTACAGTTTGGGGATGACACATTAACCTGAAGTGATCCCAATCAATAGCTAGTTTTTGATGTTTATGGAGGCCTTCGAGAGGCTTGGTGTCAAAGAAATTGAATACAGATTTAATTGTTATTCCTGGGGACATGGTTGTAAAATCTCAAGAGTTTGCCAAAGTTATAAAGAAGCATTTTAAAGATTGCTTTAAAAAGTGGTACATTAGCCTGGGCACAGTGGCTCATGCCTGAAGTCCCACTGCTTTGGGAGGCTGAGGCAGGAGAATCACTTGAAGCCAGGGGTTTGAGACCAGCCTGGGCAACACGGTGAGACCCTGTCTCTCCAAAAATTTTAAAAATTAGCCAGGCACAATGCTGTATTCCTGTAGTCCTAGCTGGTAGGGAGGGGAGGCAGGAGGATTGCTTGAGCCCAGGAGGTCGAAGCCGCAGTAAACAATGATCTCACTATTGCACCCCAGCCTGGCTGACAGAGCAAGAACCTCTCTCACACAAAAAAGAAAGAGCGGTACATCAAATGAAGATGGGAAAAGCCACCTACCGGACAAATGGGAAGGCCAGTTGTTCTAATGCGATGCAGAGGAGTGCTGGCAGCTCAGGAAAACACATTCAGCCACAGAGCCATGGACTCTCAAGTCCTGGACCTCAAACAACACGATGGATGGGAAGGCAACGTTCTCCTGAAAACTGTTAGATGATTCCGAAAGTGGCTCAAGTACAATGGACAAAGATTCTGTGATAAATTTGAGTGAAATTATTGTATGGAATATCAATGGAGGAAAGCACTTGTTCTCAACATTTTATGAATGTGTGATTTAAACACATTTTAAATTTAATAAGTATTATTAGTAGACATTGAACTATTTCATCTACATCCCCAAAATTTATAAATTTAAGTTAGTGAAAAATCTTTTTGGCAAAGAGAGAACCTTTACAGTGGGCATGGGGTCACGTTATATTCAGGACACCTTATACTCAGGCATCTATGATATTTGAAGCTCAAGACACAGCTATTGGCCGGGCGTGGCGGCTCACACCTGTAATCCCAGCACTTTGGGAGGCTGAGGTGGGTGGATCACATGAGGTCAGGAGTCTGAGACCAGCCTGGCCAACATGGTGAAATCCCGTTTCTACTAAAAATACAAAAAATTATCTGGGCATTGTGGCATGTGCCTGTAATCCCAGCTACTCAGGAGGCTGAGGCAGGAGAATCGCTTGAACCCAGGAGGCAGAGGTTGAGTGAGCCGAGAGCGTGCCACTACACTCCAGCCTGGACAACAGAGTGAGACTCCGTCTCAAAAAACAAACAAAAACCCCCACAACTATTGCTTTATCTTTGGAAATGCTGAGCTGTAACCACCAAGTCACCAGTGCGTGGGGACAGCATTGTCTGACCACATTGCTCTAAAAAGGCAGCATCCATAACAACATGCCCTGGAGAGACAAGGTCGCGTGCATGGGGCTACCACTCCATGGCTGAGACACCTGGGCTCTGGAGAGGGGCACCCCAGCTTCCTGTCCCAGGAGTGATGCCTCTCCTGAAGTTCTACTGCCTCTCCCTCGTGCCTCCAAAAACAGGATCAGGGCATCACCCGAGTGCAGGAAAGAGCATCCCCAACGGCCCTACTCTGTGCGGTTGGAACTGGTTACCTGTCTTCCCAGCCTGCTTCAGCCCTGCCTTGCCCACGGGAAGTCCAAGGGCCCCAGTATGGACCTGGACCTCACGCTGAACTCCATACACCTGCTAATGTGCCCCCATTCTCCCTCCCTCTCCCCCCTCCCCAACCCTTCCTCCACACCCTCTGGGCCTCACGGTCTGTCAGCAGCAAATTTCCCACATCCTCAATCTCTTCTCTGGACAGTCCTGTCATCCTCTTGCTCTAAAGGAAACCTGGCTGTCCTGTGACATTATCACTTCCCCTGCTGCCTTGCGTCTCATGCCCAATGGCCTTGGCATGGCCAGTGTCCACTCTGCTTTCTGTCCACCTCTCCTTTCTTCTGAAGGCCCAGGTCCTTTAAAATTTGTGCCACTGGACTGCACCACCTCCCCGGTATGCTCACCTGCCCGCTCTTCACAACAGCTGTTTCACATCGTCTCCTCCCTAAGCTTCCTCTCACTCATTCCTCCTGCCCCTGGTAATATCTGCTTCTCCGCACCCCACCCCTACCTGCTGAAATTGCTTTGTCAGGCTTTTAAGCCTCAATGAAAGAAAAGTTGAGGGTGTTCTCCCAGAAAGGGCACATTTGTAATGCTATACAACCTCCCGGGCTCAAAGTGTAGTCTTTGGATTCGTTTCACCTGAAAGCCGGTTAGAAATGCAGAATGTCTGGTCTGACTCCTCACCCACTGAATCAGAATCTGTAGGTGATTAGCCCATTAAAATCTGACGAGCCCTGATATCCAACCTAATCTGCCCAGGTCCCATTGCTGACCAGCAAGGACTGTACTGCCTTCCCAGCCACAGTGACTCTGGGCCTCAGCTTCTACTTCATTGAGAAGCAACTCCATCCCCTATATCTTCCTACCATCCAAGTTACTGACTTGCCAATAATTGCACTGACACATGATTTCCTTTTGTGTGGACGAAGGGACTCAGCTCTTTGCAAAGGCCAACCCTTTCCTCATGCTCCAACCCCATTGCCTAGAGTCAAATAACTATAAGGCATTTGTCATCCCTGCCACAGGAACAAGGGCCTACCAGCCACACCACAGCTGTCATGAGGAGCACACTGTCAGCTCATGTGACTACTGAGAACTTCCGAGCTGCCTTGAGTAGGGGTTTTGAACAAGATCAGCTGTTTGCAATGTGAGATTCCTGAAGGGAGGGTCCCGAGTCTTCTTGGAGGATCAAAAGGGTGGGAACCCGGGTTCTGAAATTTCTATAAACCATGAAAAAGAAGGAGGTGCATGGTTCCCATGCCAGAGTTCAGCTAGAACCAACAAGAAGGTTGCAGGCTGTGGAAGCAAGGTTTTAAATCCATTAAACTAGCCCCAGCATTCGTCCCTCACAGTTGCTACTGGCCAAGGAATATGGTGGTGCTCCCTTCTCCCACCTCCTTGGCCTAATTGCTTTAGCTGCCACTCCAAGCTGGCAGCAGCAGGAGGTGAGATAAGTAAGGAGCATGTCTGCACCTAGGCACAGGCACACACATGCAGACCAGGACAATCCGCAGCGCGCTAAGGCAGGAAATGAAGTCGCCACTTCTTTTCAGTTAAGGAAATCGGAGCAGCAGCTCCCATGGGAGATCAAAACAGTATTGTTTCAAAGAACAAAGCAGTTCAGAAGAGAACAAAGGTTTTGGCATTGATCCCCCTCTGGAGAAGATAATATCACAGACATTCCACCCTGTCTGGGACTAAAGACAAACCTACACGTTCATTTATTGAGATTATGCTCAAGAGTAGTGATCTTTGAGTAGTTTGACGGACATTCAATGCCTTCACAATTGTCAAAATGAGAACAAAACCTGGTGGGCATAAGGACGGTTTGTAAGAAACAGCAGCCTGACCATTTCGAGCCACGTGGAGAGGCTGGCAGTGCATCTGCTGTGGCCGCGTCTGTGCAGGGGACCTGGACTCATGCCACATGCTGCCACTGAGTTCAAGTGGAAACCTGACTCCCACAAAATGAATTTGCTAAAACACATTCTAGAAGAGCAGGATGGAGCTGCAGAGGCCTCAGAGCAGAGAGTCCAATCCTTTCCACAACCTCCATGTTTAGTTAATTCAGTTTTAAATTTATATTCAAAATATAAATTAGCATCTACTTCTTGCCAAGCTTTATGATTGGCCCCTGGAAATAGATGGAAACACTATAAGCTCTGTCCTCAAGTTCATGGTCTGGTGGGGATAAATAGATCATTTCAATCAACACTAAGGGGTCACGCAGGGCAGAGGCAAGGAGCCTGACACCTCACTTTCTACGGTAATGCACAATGATAGCAATGTTCCAATTATGACCTACATCCTCAGAAGAGGGCTAAAACCCCACAGAGGTTTAAACACTTTGCTCAAACACAGCATATACGGGAAAGGAGAGGGGTGCAACTGGGAAAGGGCACACAGGAAGCCTCTAGAAGGGATATAGAGGTATTAATTTATATTTATTACATCATATACTCTTCTATATGCATGATAAAAAGAATGAATAAAACTGAGTCTTTCATAATACTGAAACTTCTGATTGAACTGTAGCTTCCTTTCAGCAATCCCCCCGGATGTCCAGTTATAGGATACAATTATCTTTTTTTTTTTTTTTTTTTTTTTTTGAGACAGAATCTCACTCTGTTGCCCAGGGTAGAGAGCAGTGGTGCAATCTCGGCTCATTGCAACCTGTCTCCTGGGTTCAAGTGATTCTCATGCCTCAGCCTCCCGAGTAGCTGGGATTACAGGGGTGTGCCACCACGCCCTGCTAATTTTTGTATTTTTAGTAGAGATGGAGTTTCACTATATTGGCCAGGCTGGTCTCGAACTCCTGAGATCAGGTGATCCACCCGCTTCAGCCTCCCAAAGTGCTGGGATTACAGGCATGAGCCACTGTGCCCAGTCTTTCCTTCTTGCTCAATCAGTTTGAAACAGAGTTCTCTGTGAATTGTCACCAAAACTTCCTAATTGCTACAGCATTTTCATAACTTACTTGACTATAGAACTCTTTTTTAAGGAGTATCTTTGGAACTAGCACGTCCTGGAAAACACTCTGGGAAACCCACTGGATCGAGGTCTGTTTAGGAGACAGAATTAAAAAGAAGGTAAATTCACAACTTGACTGACTTCTGCAGAAGACACCTGAAAAGCCAGCCCCACATGCCTTGCTAATAAGTATTCTCTTCACTATTTAGCTGTGGACTTCATGAACAAATATACTTGCCTTCAGAGTGTTAGAGTAGTGGCAATCCAGAATTGATCAGCTATATCAAGGCATATGCACAAAAATTGAGATATTTTCCAGAACTCACTGTTTTAAAAATGAAAAAATGTTATCAAAATACCTCTGCTATAAAGCAGAATAAAGAACAGCAAAAGGGGATGGGCACAGTGGCTCACGTCTGTAATCCCAGCACTATGGAAGACCGAGACAGGTGGATTACATGAGGTCAGGAGTTCAAGACCAGCCTGGTCAACATGGTGAAATCCCGTCTCTACTAAAAATACAAAAATCAGCTGGGCATGGTGGCATGTGCCTGTAGTCCCAGCTACTCAGGAGGCTGAGGCAGGAGAATCACTTTAACCCGGGAGGTGGAGGTTGGTAAGCCAAGATCGTGCCACTGCACTCCAGCCTGGGTGACAGAGCGAGACTCTGTCTCAAAAAAACAAAAACAAAAACAAAACAAAAGGCAGCAAAAGACAAGAGCCAAATAAATATACTTCTTTAAAAAAACTTTTTAAAATTGTTTTTGCTGGGTGCGGTGGCTCACGCCTGTAATCCCAGCACTTTGGGAGGCTGAGGCAGGCGGATCACCTGAGGTCGGGAGTTCGAGACCAACCTGACCAACATGGAGAAACCCTGTCTCTACTAAAAATACAAAATTAGCCAGGAGTGGTGGTACATGCCTGTAATTCCAGCTATTCAGGAAGCTGAGGCAGGAGAATCGCTTGAACCCGGGAGAGGGAGGGTGCGGTGAGCCGAGATAGTGCCATTGCACTCCGGCCTGGGCAACAAGAGTAAAACTAAGTTTCAAAAAAAAAATTTTTTTTTAATGAGACAGGGTCTCACTCTATTGCCCAGGCTGGTCTTGAACCCCTGGCCTCAAGTAATCCCCCTACCTCAGCCTCCCAAAGTGCTAGGATTACTGGCATGAGCCACCATACCTGGCCCAAATAAATATATTTCATAAGCAAAAATATATCTGTGTCTATAAGAAATTAGGCTTAAAATAGCAGACAAGATTTTCAATTACTAGAAACACCTCAAGTTAATAATGCAGTTGAGGTAGAGACACTGTATTTAAAATCATTTGGGCAGGGCATGGTGGCTCACGTCTGTAATCCCGGCACTTTGGGAGGCCGAGCCGGGCGGATCGCCTGAGGTCAGGAGTTCAAAACCAGCCTGGCCTGCATAGCGAAACCCTGTCTCTACTAAAAATACAGAAATTAGCTAGGCGTGGTGACCAGCACCTGTAATCCCAGCTACTCGGGAGGCTGAGGCAGGAGAATTGCTTGAACCCAGTTAGGTGGAGGTTGCAGTGAGCCAAGCTCATACCACTGAACTCCAGCCTGGGCATCAGAGCGAGACTCCGTCTCAAAAATAAATAAGTAAATAAATAAATAAATAAATAAATAAATAAATAAAATAATCTAGAAAGCCCCCAGAATGTTAAAAGGATCATAAACAACCTTATTTTATAGATAGGGATACTGAGGCTGAAAAGTGAAGCATTTTGTCACATCGAGTGTCAGAGTCAAACTAGGAGCCAGGGCAGCCTTCCTATCATTAGGGGCTGATCCAAAGTGAGAATCTCTTGACTCTAGCTGCAGTCTGATTTGCTCGGCCCCAAATGGGAGGATGCACTGAGGTCTAGACGCATTTGATTTGCCTGTAGCATATACCCTTTCCTGGGCCCATAATGCCATTACAGGAAGCATTGCCACCAACCCATACTTCCTAGCACACCCAAAAGACCAGAGCATCAGAAACCACCCCTACGACAAAAGTTGCACTGATCATAGGCTCCAAATTCCAGTTTGAGATGATATTATTATCCTTTAAAAGGTCTTTCTTGCCTCTTTTGGCTAATGACACTCCCAGGGATGGAAATTGTTCATTAGTGGAACCAAAACAAGGGATACTTTAAAAGCTCCAGGAAAGTCACATTTCCTGGAGATTCAAAATATTTTTCTCAAAGGGAACGAGGAAGAATTTTTTAAAGGATGACCTGTGAAAGAGTAACTGACCTAGTCCCCACTTAGGCTAAACGAGCCAAGCTTGATGAACAGTGCCAAACATTCAGAGCCAATTCAATCACATGCATAATTTTATTGGGAATTTACAATGCATTCATCACTTAACCTACCTTATTATCCTCACAACATTCCTGAGTTGGGTATATAGTCTTTTGCTATAATGGGATAGTCTGCTTAAAAAGACTGTTAAGTAATTTCAGTGGGGAAGGGTTTTAAAGCTTCGTATTCAGAATGGTTTTTCTTGTGTAAATTTCAACAAAATTTATTTTTTAATTAAATAGCTCCAATTTTATGGTTGTGGTGCTTGGTCTAGTTCCAAATGAACATCAAAGACAATGCAAGTCTTATTCTCTATTTGTGACATTGAATTGAGGCTTTCAAGATTAACAGTGGAGAAATGGTTTGATTTAGATGAGGCACGTGGCCTATATAGGGGAAGTAACTTGCCCAAAGTCACATGGCTGGTTAGTGTCATAAAGTGAGATTCCAGTCCTGGACTCCTGGGTTCCAGTATCTCTGCTCTCAGCTCTGTTGCCCAGACTGGAGTGCAGTGGTACAATCACGGCTCACTGTAACCTAGAGCTCCTGGGCTCAAGCAGTCCTCTTGCCTCAGCCTCCCAAGTAGCTGGGACTATAGGTGTGTACCACGGCGGCTGGCTAATTTTTAAAATTTTCTGTAGAGATGGGGCCTTGCTAGGTTGCTCAGGGAGGGTCTCAAACTCCTGGCCTCAAGCGATCCTCCTGCCTCAGCCTCCCAAAATGTTGGGATTACAGGCATGAGCCACTGTACTAGGCCCATTATCTATGCTGCCTGCTCCTGCTGACACCAACTCCACTAAGAAATGGGAGGCTGATCCTGAGGTACAGGCAGGAGCCCTGGCTCAGGCTGAGTCATCTCAGGATTCCTGTCCTTCAAGAAACTTTGTCTTCACTGCTTCCTCCAACCTCCTTTTTGCTCCCACAACCTGTGCAAACATCATCACCCTATTTCTCACACCACAGGAACAATAAATTTATCTTTACTCAATTTTTGAAGACAAGAAGGGAACTTTATCTCTGCATTCTCACCTCAATGGCTAATATAGCACATTTAATAATACTTGTTGACTACAATAATTAAAGCTCTTACAAACCACTACATAAAAATATTACTGTTAATTACTGAATTACTGAAAAGAAAAATACATGCTGGTACCTTAGTTTTCTTGCATCTTTAAAATAAACACTCCACAAATCTGTAAGAATTATAAAAGTCTTGAGGCTTAACGTAGGATTTTTCAAATATTTGCATAATTTATGCTACACTGCCATGCACAAATATATCAAACAAAAAAAGACAGGAAGTTACTCATAAAAGTTGGTAAAAGAATTTTATTATTACGTGGCTTAGGTAGGTGTTTGCATTCTACTAACAGAAAAGCATTTTCCACACCTTATTCAACCTAACAAATTATATATTTGTGATTTTATCTACATTGCTGCAGTATTACACTATTGAAAACCTTCCTTTCAAATGTACTTTGGTGCAATTATACAGTAGATATCTCTGCCTTCAGAAAATAAAAATATTCTCAATCTAAACTCAAAATGGAATAAAGACATCAATACCAAGTTTGTGCACCACTTGGTAAAAGATTGCAATAAAAATCAAAAGAGTATGCTGCTTAACATATAAAGAAGACGAGACATCTGCCACAGTTTCAGTCAAACCTTTGTAGGAATGATTTAACATCTGGGTTTACTTTTACTGCAGTTTTCACATATGATAGGTGGAATTGTACCACAAAGAATAGTCTCATTTGCACAAGAGACTCAAATATCGGACTCTAGCACAGGAAATGTCTCTTGGGGCTTAGTAATATACAAACTGATAGAAAAGAAAATTGCCTTAAGAAAAATTTCACAATTGACTAAACATCTGAAACATTTTTATCACAGCTTTCATATATTAAAAAAGTTTCCTCCAGAGATGAAGCTTATTGATGAAATAAAACCTAGTCACTATCATCTGACCCATGTTCTGAGCCTCTATCTGAGGCCTCATTGTTGGATCCCTCTGGTTCCGATTCATTTCCAGAGCCTTGGCCAGAACCCTCATTATCAGATCCTCTCTCCGATTCGTGATCTGATTCGGCACTTGGAGAAGCTGGGCGAGAGTCATTCTCAGAAACTCCTGAGCGGCTTCTCCCTGACTGCACAGATTCATTGTCAGACTGCTCAGAACCGGAGGGCCTTCTCTTTCTGGATGGCTGGTCACTGTCTGAGTCCTGATCTGACCGCTGTCTTCGTGGCCTCCGGGGACTGCCGGTCTCGCTGCCAGACTTGTTCTGGTTCTCATCGGAATCACTCTCTGATGAGGCATGTTTCTGTCGTTGTTCGTCCTCATCTGAGTCACTGTTGCTGTTGCTGTTCCTGGGATGTCTGGCAAAGATGATCATTGGTTAGAAGCTGAGGATTCTGGCTAACTGGGGCTTTGATGAGCAGACAATGTGCTTTTAAAACAGAAGGGCATTTAATATTCTATTTCTTGGCCTAAATAGTGGTTACACAGGTATCATTTTGGGATACTTGTTTTGTGTACTATTCTGTAAATGTGACATATTTCACAACTCTAAAAGGTTTAAAAAGGAAAAAAAGATAAGGCACTTTAGCTATAAGTCAAAATATAAACAGGGATGGTGACTCACTGGGCACTTTTCATCAGAATGAAGTATTTCCCAATTTCGTATATAAAATTATGAAAAGGAAGGGATACCTTTGTTTATCTTTGTACACAAATTAATAGCAACAAAGGTGAAATCCAGGATCTCAACTGGCTTAAAGACTTTGAAGAATTAACCCTTTTCCAAAGGCAGAAAAGGGTTTCAAAGGACATTTCCCTGTCCTATTGCCATCGGTGCTAACAGGTACCTGAAGAGTGAGGTCATTATTCCTGTCCTAAGATTTGCTACTGCACTAGGTCCCATCTTCCATGACAAGACTTGCTCAAGATAGGGAACTGAGGCTAAAGGGGCCCTTTGGTTTATTTGCCTTTGCTCCCAAGCTCTCCCCTCTACTTGTCAGTTGATATGTGAAAGAAAAGGGGAAGTCATGCTTATGCTTAGAATGGTGGCAGCACCCTCAGAGTCTTGGCTTCCTGGAGGCTCTGAGGAAAAATTATTCCCTTAACCACTGTGACCGCTCCTTTGGAGCAGACACACTTCTCCGGCACATTCCTTAGTTTTGGTTTTCATGACAGATATTCCAATAAAGGAATACTGAATCCCACAGAGTTCGGTCTAGGAATGGTGAGGGAGGTGAAATATATTACTCTCTTTCTGTATACATATTAAAGACCTGTGGGTCTTCCCTGGGATCCAATTCACTCCATTCCATCTTGCCAAATAAGCAAACACACTTTATGATGGTCAGGACAAAGCTTAACTGATGCAAGTGGCTCAAACAAACTTGGCCTTGACCTCAGGTACAGATTTGGAAGCAGCTCAGCCTCTCACAATGGACCTTTCTGCCAACACATTTAATAGTGCTCAGTCTTTGAAAACCACATATTTCATTACATTGATCATGCATGTCTCTAAACAGACCTGGGTAACACTATGGGGACAAGGGCTCAACAGTGCTTTACAGAAAAACAATCCAGATGTGTCAGCCGGTGCCTTCAGAGAAAAAGGGAACTGCAAATCTTTTTTGTTTTTGTTTATTTTGTTTTTATAAAATTTCTGTAGTGATGGAGTCTCACTGTGCTGCCCAGGCTAGTCTCAAACTTCTGGCCTCAAGTGATCCTCCTGCTTCAGCCTCCCAAAGTGCTGGGATTATAGGCGTGAGCCACCTCACCTGGCCAGAACTGCAAATCTGGTTCTTTATAGATTACCTCCCTATGAGTCCAATCCCCACCAGAAGCCTTAGCCTCCTCAACATGCTAACCTATGCCTCAGGAATCCCAATTCTTCTAAGACTCAACTCAAACACCCTTTCTTTTAGAAAAAAACATCTCTTTCAACTCCTACCACCACCCAAACTCAAGACTAGGTATGGTTCCTGGATAACAATAATGCAAATTTACATGATAACATTAATCCAACTATAATGTGGGCTTTTAAAAAAAATTTTTTTTGACAAGAGACTCATTCTGTCGCCCAGACTGGGGTGCAGTGGTGCCATCTCAGCTCACTTCAACCTCTGCCTCCTGGTTTCAAGCGATTCTTGTCCCTCAGCCTCCCTAGTAGCTGGGATTACAGGCACACACCACCATGCCCAGTTAATTTTTGTATTTTTAGTAGGGATGGGGTTTCGCCATGTTAGCCAGGCTGGTCTCAAACTCCTGGCCTCAAGTGATCTGCCCACGTTGGCCTCTCGAAGTGCTGGGATTACAGGTGTGAGCCACTGCGCCCAGCCTACAACATGGTTTTGGTTTATCTGTTCTTCTCCACTGCCTCTGAAGCAGAAATTCCTTGGAGAATTTATGGGCCTATCTTTTCTCTCTGTATTCCCAGCACTTATACTATCTCACACACTGGACGTTCAGATGCCTGTTGAATGAATGAATGAAAACGATGGCTACAGAAGAACACAGCTTAGTACAGTATTAAGAGGCCTGGTTGAGAAACCCAAATGGGGGACAACTTGAGCTTGAGGAGCAAGTTTAGCACAAATAAAATCAAGTATTGCTTCACTGGGTGGGCCATGAACTAAAGGAGAGTCTTGTGGAAGGAGTCTAGGATAAGTCCTCCACGGAGCAGGTACTGTTGACTTACCACCGCACAACAGGGGAGGAAACAGTCAAGAAATAGCCTCTCTCAACACAGAGAAACCCCATCTCTACTAAAAATACAAAATTAGCTGGGCATGGTGGCACATGCCTGTAATCCCAGCTACTTGGGAGACTGAGGCAGGAGAATCGCTTGAACCCAGAAGGTGGAGGTTGCGGTGAGCCAAGATTGCCATTGCACTCCAGCCTGGGCAACAAGACCGAAACTCCGTCTCAAAAATAAATAAATAAATAAAATAATAAATAATAATAAAAAGAAATAGCCTATCTCCATATGACCAGGACCTGGCTATCTGTAATACTTTTAGTGTGTCAACAGTAGGGCAGCAAAATGATACATTTCATTTAGAAGGATGTCATCTAGGAAATTTCAGCTAACATCCATGAAGAAATGAGACTTCAAAAAAGGTTTTCTTATTTGAGAGAAAAGATGTAGCAGGACAAAATGACAGGTTAAAGTTTCTTCCAGCTCTCAGATTCTAAGAAGCTGGGGAGAAGACATTTCAGCACAGCAACACTCCCAGTTATCTATTTCCTCCAATTTTCAAGTCTGTCCCCAACCCTCTTGTTATTTATAAATAAAAAGAAAGAAAAGTATATTTTTCCTAGTACAGACAGGCTGATTAGTAATCACTTTTGATTTATCTACATCATGATCATGAAGAATTTACAAAGAGAAAATATCCTACCCTTCATCAGCAATTTTAAGTTTATCCTCATCTGAAGAGTCATCACTTGATGAAATTATGGCTTTGGATTTTATTTTTCCCTTCATTGATGGAGGCAGACGTTCTGGCTTGGGCTAAAGAATGTTAAACATAATAGATTAGTCAAGACTCTTACATTAGGCCATCTTGTTAAATTGGGTTTGCATTACAATGATACAATCAAACAGCCACTGATGAACTTTGAAAACAAGCATTTGTGCTTGAGAAAGTTGCAAGGAAAGAATGTATTCTAGTGTACTGCAATCTTTCACGTCTACTAGGGGACAGAAAAACACAGTACTATAAACTTACAGCCTTTTTCTTCTCTGCTCTTGGTGGACGTCGTTTTTTCGGTTTGGGGCCATTTTCTGTTTCATCATCATCAGATCCTTCTTCTCCCTTCGGATGTCTTAAATAGTGAACAACAAGAGAGAGTTTGTCAAGAGCCTACCTATAAAGTTCCAGACTACTTTGACATTAAATTATTGTTCATTCTGAATCCTCTTCTATATGGGTGCTGTCCTCAATCATATTGTACACTCCTCAAGGGCAGGGGACATAACTTACTCTTGCTGCACGTGGCTCAGAAATCTGTAAAAACTATGTATTTATGCAATGTCTGCTGATTAGTCACTGCTGAGCTCTCATTAATTTGCATTTGAATCTTGCACTTGGTGGAGTGATAGAGAAGATGAGAAAAGACCCAGGCTCCAGATTTCAACATCTTTCCCCTCCTCTTCCTTCTTTCTCAACTATTGATCCAGGCCTGCTACTAATATCCTCACCACAGCTTCAATTCCACAAGTCTGTGTCTTAATGTATTAGCAGGTTCTTTCCCAAATATAGTCGGCCAAGGGTTGGGAAGGGCAATCTAGGTAAGATAACTGAATGGAGGTTCCTGGACAGGATAGCACAACAAGAGAGGGACAAAGTAACTTAGGAGGCACCTCCGCATGAGAAATGGGTAGGGCATCCTTGATCTTAACAGCAGAGAACACTGGGTGGTTTTAAAGGCGCTTTCACACACATTCACATCTTATGCATTGAGCAAAAACCATGAGGTAGGCATTGCTGTTACCAACGACAGAGAGGAAACTGAGGCTTAGTGATTTTTCCAAGATTGCACATGCAGTTAGTGTGGACACAATCCAGGTCTTATTCTAAATCACATGTTTTCCAATAAATATTTAGAGACACAAGAAAGGCAATTATGACTAACTTGTAGCTCTTAGAAGGAAAGCTGTGGAGATGTATGGAAATCCCAGGTACTCAGTGGATTTTTGTACTGGGTCTATCTTAGGATTAAAGTAGGAAGTGGGGGCACAAAAAGCTTCACTGTTTGGATCAAGTGTTCATAAATTCTAAACATCAAAAGATTCAGAAGGTAAAAGGTCTTTCACCACTTTTATGAGGTTACTTAAAACACATTAATGATGACATTACCTTCTCCTCTTTTTCTTCTTTCTCTCACCACCCTCCTCATCTTCACCTTCTTGTTCACTGCCACTACCCTTTCTTCTCTTCTTCTTTTTGGATATAGGTAGGTCATCATCAGTGTCATCATTGACAAATTCATCAAACTCTCCTCCCTTCTTAGAACGCTAAAATCCAAACAAGACTACAGTCAGTTATTTCCTGGTTGGTGGAATGTGGTTAGAATGCTAAGGTACAGAAAGGGGCCATATCCTATCAGTCATTTGACAATGAAGGATTTTTTTTTTTTTTTTTGAGATGAAGTCTCACTCTTTTGCCCAGGCGGGAGTGCAGTGGGGCAATCTTGGCTCACTGCAACCTCTGCCTCTTGGGTTCAAGTGATTCTCGTGCCTCAGCCTCCTGAGTAGCTGGGACTACAGGCATGCATCACTATACCTGGCTAATTTCTGTACTTTTTAGTAGAGACATGGACCATGTTGGCCAAGCTGGTCTCAAACTCCTGACCTCAAGTGATGTGCCCACCTCAGTCTCCCAAAGTGCTAGGATTACAGGCATGAGCCACTGTGCCCGGCCCAAATGAAGGATCTTTTACTAAGCCACGTGGAAGAGGTTCTTGGCTAGGCCCATATTTTAAAGACTTCTAATTGAGACAAAAGTCTCAACTGGTTAAAACTTTGCAAAAATCAACTATTTAAAAAGATAACTAAAAGGTAAAATATACTTAGCTAACCTTGGAATGCATTGCTAAATACTGGATACCATTTAAATCATTCTCCGTGTTGGAAGACTGTCTCTTAACAAAAGAGGAAGTCAAAACTAGTACGTACAGAAGGAATTTAACCAATTATCCTCATTTCTCAAAGCCAAAAGACAGAAAATGAGGTCACTCGTGCTAGTAGGAATTATCTTACCCGTCCACCACCACCACCTCTTTTCTTCTCTTTTGTTGCTTCAGTCTCACCAGTAAACATAAGAATATTTTTGGTCTTCTCCACATACTGGGCCCGCTGTTCCAAAAGTTTCTTTTGCTCTTCTTTTTCTCTGAGACGTTTCTCTTCCTATGAGGAAAAATGATAGAAAAGAAACCCCACTGAAAATTTTCTTATGATGAAAAATTAATGGCTACCATCCTAAGCAGAGGATTTTTTTCTTTTTCTTTTGAGATGGAGTCTCACTCTGTTGCCTAGACTGGAGTACAGTGGTGCAATCTCGGCTTACTACAACCTTGGCCTCCCAGGTTCAAGTGATTCTCCTGCCTCAGCTCCCCGAGTAGCTGGGATTACAGGTGCATGCCACCACTCCTGGCTAATTTTTGTATTTTTAGTAGAGACGGAGTTTCACCATGTTGGCCAGGCTGGTCTTGAACTCCTGACCTCAAGTGATCCCGCCTTCCACCCATCTCATCCTCCCAAAGTGCTGGGATTAGAGGCGTCAGCCACCACGCCTGGCAGAGGACTTTTTTTTTTAAACATATAAAGTGTATGCATGCACACAATTCATTAATTTCAGTATAACTGGAAAATACAAGATACCTGTTCTTTAAGAAGTTTCTGCCTTAACAGCTCCTTTTCTTGCTCTTGCTTGGCCCGCAACTCCCGCTCTTCTTCATCTTGTTTGCGTGCCCGGGCCACGTGGTACTGGGCCTGGCTCAGTAAGTCAGAACACTGCCTAGAACATTTCAGGTTTAGAGAAACATGAATGTAACTACTATATTAAAAAACTTAGCACATCTATTTTCCTTATACAAATTAAAAAATCTGAAGCAGGACCATTAGCTGATCTATGTGAAGTCTTTAAAAAATATTTTTTAAAGAGACTTAGACTCCCACACAATAATAATGGGAGACTTTAACACCCCACTGTCAACATTAGACAGATCAACGAGACAGAAAGTTAACAAGGATACCCAGGAATTGAACTCAGCTCTGCACCAAGCGGACCTAATAGACATCTACAGAACTCTCCACCCCAAATCAACAGAATATACATTTTTTTCAGCACCACACCACACCTATTCCAAAATTGACCACATACTTGGAAGTAAAGCTCTCCTTAGCAAATGTAAAAGAACAGAAATTATAACAAACTGTCTCTCAGACCACAGTGCAGTCAAACTAGAACTCAGGATTAAGAAACTCACTCAAAACCACTCAACTACATGGAAACTGAACAACCTGCTCCTGAATGACTACTGGGTACATAACGAAATGAAGGCAGAAATAAAGATGTTCTTTGAAACCAGTGAGAACAAAGACACAACGTACCAGAATCTCTGGGACACATTCAAAGCAGTGTGTAGAGGGAAATTTATAGCACTAAATGCCCACAAGAGAAAGCAGGAAAGATCCAAAATTGACACCCTAACATCACAATTAAAAGAACTAGAAAAGCAAGAGCAAACACATTCAAAAGCTAGCAGAAGGCAAGAAATAACTAAAATCAGAGCAGAACTGAAGGAAATAGAGACCCAAAAAACCCTTCAAAAAATTAATGAATCCAGGAGCTGGTTTTTTGAAAGGATCAACAAAATTGATAGACCGCTAGCAAGACTAATAAAGAAGAAAAGAGAGAAGAACCAAATAGACGCAATAAAAAATGATAAAGGGGATATCACCACTGATCCCACAGAAATACAAACTACCATCAGAGAATACTACAAACACCTCTACGCAAATAAACTAGAAGATCTAGAAGAAATGGATAAATTCCTCGACACATACACCCTCCCAAAACTAAACCAGGAAGAAGCTGAATCTCTGAATAGACCAATAACAGGCTCTGAAATTGTGGCAATAATCAATAGCTTACCAACCAAAAAGAGTCCAGGACCAGATGGATTCACAGCCAAATTCTACCAGAGGTACGAGGAGGAACTGGTACCATTCCTTCTGAAACTATTCCAATCAATAGAAAAAGAGGGAATCCTCCCTAACTCATTTTATGAGGCCAGCATCATTCTGATACCAAAGCCGGGCAGAGACACAACCAAAAAAGAAAATTTTAGACCAATATCCTTGATGAACATTGATGCAAAAATCCTCAATAAAATACTGGCAAACAGAATCCAGCAGCACATCAAAAAGCTTATCCACCATGATCAAGTGGGCCTCATACCTGGGATGCAAGGCTGGTTCAATATACGCAAATCAATAAATGTAATCCAGCATATAAACAGAACCAAAGACAAAAACCACATGATTATCTCAATAGATGCAGAAAAGGCCTTTGACGAAATTCAACAACCCTTCATGCTAAAAACTCTCAATAAATTAGGTATTGATGGGACGTATCTCAAAATAATAAGAGCTATCTATGACAAACCCACAGCCAATATCATACTGAATGGGCAAAAACTGGAAGCATTCCCTTTGAAAACTGGCATAAGACAGGGATGCCCTCTCTCACCACTCCTATTCAACCTAGTGTTGGAAGTTCTGGCCAGGGCAATTAGGCAGGAGAAGGAAATCAAGGGTATTCAATTAGGAAAAGAGGAAGTCAAATTGTCCCTGTTTGCAGATGACATGATTGTATATCTAGAAAACCCCATTGTCTCAGCCCAAAATCTCCTTAAGCTGATAAGCAACTTCAGCAAAGTCTCAGGATACAAAATCAATGTACAAAAATCACAAGCATTCTTATACACCAATAACAGACAAACAGAGAGCCAAATCATGAGTGAACTCCCATTCACAATTGCTTCAAAGAGAATAAAATACCTAGGAATCCAACTTACAAGAGAGGTGAAGGACCTCTTCAAGGAGAACTACAAACCACTGCTCAATGAAATAAAAGAGGATACAAACAAATGGAAGAACATTTCATGCTCATGGGTAGGAAGAATCAATATCGTGAAAATGGCCATACTGCCCAAGGTAATTTATAGATTCAATGCCATCCCCATCAAGCTACCAGTGACTTTCTTCACAGAATTGGAAAAAACTACTTTAAAGTTCATATGGAGCCAAAAAAGAGCCCACATTGCCAAGTCAATCCTAAGCCAAAAGAACAAAGCCAGAGGCATCACACTACCTGACTTCAAACTATACTACAAGGCTACAGTAACCAAAACAGCATGGTACTGGTACCAAAACAGAGTATAGATCAATGGAACAGAACAGAGCCCTCAGAAATAATGCCGCATATCTACAACTATCTGATCTTTGCCAAACCTGAGAAAAACAAGCAATGGGGAAAGGATTCCCTATTTAATAAATGGTGCTGGGAAAACTGGCTAGACATATGTAGAAAGCTGAAACTGGATCCCTTCCTTACACCTTATACAAAAATTAATTCAAGATGGATTAAAGACTTAAACGTTAGACCTAAAACCATAAAAACCCTAGAAGAAAACCTAGGCATTACCATTCAGGACATAGGCATGGACAAGGACTTCATGTCTAAAACACCAAAAGCAATGGCAACAAAAGCCAAAATTGACAAATGGGATCTAATTAAACTAAAGAGCTTCTGCACAGCAAAAGAAACTACCATCAGAGTGAACAGGCAACCTACAAAATGGGAGAAAATTTTGGCAACCTACTCATCTGACAAAGGGCTAATATCCAGAATCTACAATGAACTCAAACAAATTTACAAGAAAAAAAACAATCCCATCAAAAAGTGGGCGAAGGACATGAACAGACACTTCTCAAAAGAAGACATTTATGTAGCCAAAAAACACATGAAAAAACGCTCACCATCACTGGCCATCAGAGAAATGCAAATCAAAACCACAATGAGATACCATCTCACACCAGTTAGAATGGCAATCATTAAAAAGTCAGGAAACAACAGGTGCTGGAGAGGATGTGGAGAAATACGAACACTTTTACACTGTTGGTGGAACTGTAAACTAGTTCAACCATTGTGGAAGTCAGTGTGGCGATTCCTCAGGGATCTAGAACTAGAAATACCATTTGACCCAGCCATCCCATTACTGGGTATATACCCAAAGGACTATAAATCATGCTGCTATAAAGACACATGCACACGTATGTTTATTGCAGCACTATTCACAATAGCAAAGACTTGGAACCAACCCAAATGTCCAACAATGATAGACTGGATTAAGAAAAGGTGGCACATATACACCACGGAATACTATGCAGCCATAAAAAATGATGAGTTCATGTCCTTTGTAGGGACATGGATGAAATTGGAAATCATCATTCTCAGTAAACTATCGCAAGGACAAAAAACCAAACACCGCGTGTTCTCACTCATAGGTGGGAATTGAACAATGAGAACACATGGACACAGGAAGGGGAACATCACACTCTGGGGGCTGTTGTGAGGTGGGGGGAGGGGGGAGGGATAGCATTAGGAGATATACCTAATGCTAAATGACGATTTAGTGGGTGCAGCACACCAGCATGGCACATGTATACATATGTAACTAACCTGCACAGTGTGCACATGTACCCTAAAACTTAAAGTATAATAATAATAAAATAAAATTTAAAAGAAATGTTTTTTTTCTTCCTTTTTTGTTTCAGAGACAGAGTTTTGTTCTTGTTGCCTAGGTTAGAGTACAGTGGTGCCATCTCGGCTCACCGCAACCTCCGCCTCTGGGTTCAAGCGATTCTCCTGCCTCAGCCTCCCGAGTAGCTGGGATCACAGGTGTGCACCACAATACCTGGCTAATTTTGTATTTTTAGTAGAGACGGAGTTTCTCCATGTTGATCAGGCTGCTCTCGAACTCCTGACCTCAGCTGATCCGCCCACCTCGGCCTCCCAAAGTGCCGGGATTACAGGTGTGAGCCACTGCGCCCAGCCAAAAAAAATTTTTTTTGTTTTGCATTACACTTCCCATACTATACCAATATATGGAGTCTTAATTAGCAAAATTAACTTAGTTTATCATAAGCCAATACTGCCAACTATGTTAAGTTTCCAAACTATAAATGTCCTCTCAAAGCACAGCTAAAAAGATTTTCAACATTATCTTTACATATAACTCAGAGTCATGAATTTTATCTTGACTAGGCTGACATAGCTGACATAGCTGACATAAGTAAAATAGAAAAGTATTTTCCCCCACAACTCAAGTACTTGTACTAAGGCAATTTTGTCCAGTTCCCTGAAAGGAAAAAGCCCTGGCAAAGATTAGAGTCTCCCCAAGAGAAGTATGAAAGACTGACCTGTGGAAGGTCAGGAACCTCTGTTCCCTACTATGGCACTTTCCCAGCCCATGCAAATATCACTGCCTCACCCAAAGTCACCTTCCATAAATAGTAACATTACCTGGCTTCTGTAGCAGCAAGGGCCAAATCAAATCTCATTTTATCTCCCACTTTACTCAAATAACTGAAGTATCTAAACGAAACAAGAAAATACTTCACTTTAAGAAAAAGAGATTCTAATGAAATAAAGCCCTTAAAAAATTTAATCTGTGCTACAAAGTCTGAGAAAAGGTTTGCATATTGACTGATTTACACAAATTTATGCCACTCATTACATTTAATAGACACGTTCATCAAGATGGTCTAAGTTATATTTAATATTATCAGTAAAATCACAAATAACCACAAATCAATTCAAGCAACGAGTATTTACTAAACATGAAATTTACTAAATATGTCAGGATGGAGGTTACGGGGCTCAGGCCATGAAAGCACTTATAATTTATCAGGCAAGGCAAGAATTGTTAAACAAGAATAAAAATAAAGTTGGACAAAACCTGAAGAGACGACAGGTTTTAATTTCACCACACACTGACTATATGGCTATATATAAATACTATATGGCTAAATAAATTTTGAGCTGAACTCAATAAAACTATTAAGCATTATTTAAGAGGTAAAACCTTAATCCTAGTTCAATGAAAATCAACATACCATGAAAAGACACATTGGTGTAAAATGGAAAACCAACATAAGTGTCTAAAAAATTTCACATGTGTAAAATGCTGGGTCACATTACTGTCAGATTAATAAAAAATCTATGGCAAGTTTGCAAAGCTAGCCAGTCAGTTCCAGAGGTCAAGCTACAAGATCCAAATCTGGCAGGATCCTGACTATAGTTTGGCACCACCTGGTGGCAGTTGCTATCTGCTTTGGCTTAACTATTGCTGGAATGATTCTAATAGACCACCTTTAGAAGGAAGTGATTTTCAGCAGCTTGAGACAAATGGCTTTAAACAAAGCATTTCAGACAAAATCGGGAGAGTTCAAGATGGTATGGTCATAGACCAAACAAAGCATTTCACAGGTTGTTTCTACAAAATCTTTACCTATGTGCAAGCTCCAGTTCTTTCACAGCATTAAGTACTTCCTTCAGATTACTTTTTTCATCTTTCAGGACAGAGGTAGCTAATCTTTGCAGGACCAAGGCCACATTAAACATAAGAACTGTATCACTGGGTGCCACATGTCTAGCCTGTGAATAAAAAATAAATATTTCATATGTTCAAATGACATGAAAAGGATTTTAGACAGCAGAGTATTATTAAGTAGTAGGTATGTGAACATGCATCACAAAGAATTAAAAAATACAATGTTTACTGAGAATGATGATTTCCAATTTCATCCATGTCCCTACAAAGAACATGAACTCATCATTTTTTATGGCTGCATAGTATTCCATGGTGTATATGTGCCACCTTTTCTTAATCCAGTCTATCATTGTTGGACATGTGGGTTGGTTCCAAGTCTTTGCTATTGTGAATAGTGCTGCAATAAATATATGTGTGCATGTGTCTTTATAGCAGCATGATTTATAGTCCTTTGGGTATATACCCAGTAATGGGATGGCTGGGTCAAATGGTATTTCTAGTTCTAGATCCCTGAGGAATCGCCACACTGACTTCCACAATGGTTGAACTAGTTTACAGTTCCACCAACAGTGTAAAAGTGTTCGTATTTCTCCACATCCTCTCCAGCATCTGTTGTTTCCTGACTTTTTAATGATTGCCATTCTAACTGGTGTGAGATGGTATCTCATTGTGGTTTTGATTTGCATTTCTCTGATGGCCAGTGATGGTGAGCATTTTTTCAAAAAAAAAGAAAAAGACTCTAGAAAAAAGCAGGTGGAGTAATTGCTGTGAGTTAATTTGGCTTCAGCTTCCATGAATGTTATAAGGGCCCATATGAGGAAGGAGTGCTGCCATGACACAAGGCCCGAATTGAACGATGAGAACACAGGGACACAGGAAGGGGAACATCACACTCTGGAGATGGTTGTGGGGTGGGGGGAGGGGGGAGGGATAGCATTAGGAGATATACCTAATGCTAAATGACGAGTTAATGGGTGCAGCACACCAGCATGGCACATGTATACATATGTAACTAACCTGCACATTGTGCACATGTACCCTAAAACTTAAAGTATAATAATAATAAAAAAGAGTCTTTTTCTGAAAAAAAATACAATGTAGCACAGAAATGGATGGGAATAATCTCTCTCCCTTTTACCTTCAGCAAAGTCTGTTTGCATTCCTGTAACTTGCCACACTTGAAGAGGGCCCGGGCCAAATAGAGTACAACTTCAGTGTTTTGGTGCTTATAGAACTTTCGGAGGCAGTTTTCATACTACAAAAAAAGAAAAAAGTTAATTAAAACACAACAAAGAATAAATGACATTTTCATTTTGTAGCAAAATGGCATTGCAATTTTAAAGCTCTGTAAAAAGGTGTTTTACCCTTTGAATGGTTAATTTCAGAGGATAATTTGGGGAATGATTTTTGACATTCATCAGGATACATTTTCATAACATAAAAAATCTGACCATTAGAAAAACTAGATGCTTGAAATGGTTTCTTTCCATTTGAAATTTGGACCAACACTGAAAGAAAGGGTAAACAGATTGGAAAGCCTTTTTCATATTTTTAGCAATACTATCTAGAATCAGCTGATTGACCACTGATTAGAAGTCATACACCGTTGTCCTTTGGGTTTTACCATCTATACCTTTCTTAACGATGGGCAGAACCTACTGGCAGTGAGCATGAGGAGTCCTACAGTTCTGGTTGTTAACTTCTTGGTAAAACCAATACAATACTAGTGTTAATTGTGACATGAACATAGCACTTTTTGACCATGGAATACCTCTTGTCATAGGTAAGACGTTTTTCATGAAAAATGGTTAAGACAATTTTTTCCTGAATATCCCTAGTAGTTAATTTGCATTTATAAATGGCAACATTATCATTCAGCAGATCAGGAAGGCCAACCTCACAAAACACAAACTCTGAAGCTACCATATGCAATCTGGGTTCTGTGAGTTTCTGTGATTATTGACTTTCCAATACTCTGAATATTGATAATAACCCACCCATTTTAGAAAAAGGTAAACCACTTCTCAGAGCCTGGACTGCTCTTTTCGTCTACTTTTTGTAAGCTTTTCCTTTCTGACCATAATATATCCCATAGAGCCGAAGATCCTTTTTACTTTTTAATTTTATGGATGCTGAGTATGACTTTTATTTCGAGCTCAAGCACTCAACAAATGTAAGCATAAAAAAATTCTACAGTCATTAAATCTTATCGCTGTTTTGTTTTCTTTTTTCTTTTTTTTTCCCTGAGACAGAGTCTTGCTTTGTCGCCCAGGCTAGAGTGCAGTGGCGGGATCTTGGCTTACTGCAACCTCTGCCTCCCAGGTTCAAGCAGTGCTCCTGTTTCAGCTTCTTGAGTAGCTGGGATTACAGGCACGTGCTACCATACCCAGCTAATTTTTGTATTTTTAGTAGAGACAGGGTTTCACCATGTTGGCCAGGCTGGTCTCGAACTCCTGACCTCGTGATCCATCCGCCTCGGCAGCCTCAGCCTCCCAAACTGCTGGGATTACAGGTGTAAGCCACCATGCCTGGCCTGTTTTCTTTTAAATAAGTCATTTAACCTTTCTAAAACTCACAGTTCAGTTTCAGAAACTGAATATACAAATGAATATTAAATCCTATTACTTACTGGGTATTACTAATATGCTAGGCATGCTAGTGCCAAGTAGTTTTCATACTGGATCCTCACAAAATTCTATGAAGTTAAGGTACAATTATCTCCATTTTATAGATAGGAGAACTGGCTCAGAAAGGATGTCCTTTGCCTGAGGCATGTAATTAGTGGTGGAACCAGGACTCACATCTCTGTCTGGATACCAAAGCCTGACCTTAGCATTATATAATTATAAATCTCTAAATAGACACAGTATCACAAGAGATAGCATGCAGCTCCATGACAGGGCCAGAATGGCTAAGAAAACATCTGCTTAACAATGAACAAGATATAAAAATATCTTGAAAGAGAAGCTATTACCATCTGAACGGCGCTGATGTACTGCTTTTGCTCCACATAGATGTGTGCTAAGTTCAACCACACATCACTAATATCTGCTGTTGCTTCTCTTACTTGGGCAAATACATCACGAGCTTCACGAAAATATCCTTTGTGGGCCAAAACAGCTCCTAAAGATATAAAAAGGTTCACACTTAAGAATTTTCTAATTGGAGTCAGAAAAACAACTAAAAATTCTATTTTAAAACAACTACATTGATCATATTTTAAGAAAAATTCTGATTTACAAACATTCCTCTGAAAGTATTCATTTAAAACAAATTGTTATGGGTACTCAAGTTTTATAATCACCTATGCCATTGGCAGCATACAGATTCTTTGCATCATTTCTGAGTACTTGTTTGTAGATGGCCAGAGCACGATCTTGATGACGCTTTTCCTATAGAAATAAGTGCTCTTAAAAAAGATTCAAACAAGAATATACAGTATCAGTTTTGTTTAAAAGGACAAAAAGAGATTACCTTTTCTCGATCTCGGGTGGGCTGATGTAAAGTTTGGAGCCACACGTTGCCAAGGGCTAGCATAGAATAGGTGTCACTCTGTGTGGATGGCTGTTTTAATATCCTCTCAAACTTCTTCTGTCCAGGACCCCATTCTTGTTTTGCCAAATGAAGATTGCCAATCAAAGACCAAGCATCTGGATGATCCTGAAACATACATATATGAAGAAGGAAAATCTGCAGTTTAGTTTGAGAGAGATCAATCATCTTCCCACAATAGCTGATTACTGAAGAGGTTTACAAGCTATATTATAACAGTGGTTTTCTTTCTTTTCTTTTCTTTTTTTTTTTTTTTTGCATGGCAATCCAAATTTATTGAACTACTAATGCTAAGTTATACAAAATTGCACCACTTTAATTAATGCTTTCAGTTTACATTTGGCCACCTCAAAGTAGTTGTAACATTAGGTTGGTCAATTTAAATACTGTGGCTCCCTGTTGGATGGACACACAATCTTTACATCCAAACATAAATGCATACAAAGCAACAAGGCACTGTTAAATAAAACAGCAATAGTTACTGCAAATTAGGCCTTGTGACCAATTACATATGATTAAAATTACTTCCCCACATTCACATCCACAGTACTTGTCTACCATTTAAAATCTCAACCAAAACCTTATACATGTGGAACCATCACTAACAGGCAAAAATACTAAACTATATTTTGTATTGCAAATACACTTATGCATGAGCAAGCATGGGATTCACAGTGAGAATCTACAGCTGCAGAAGCCTGAAAATGATTTACAAAAATTGTTAAATCATTAAAAAATTGTTTGAAAATATACACTTCTTGTTGTAGACCCCCACGAGTGGTTTTCAAACTGAGTTGATACCCATTAGTGAGTTGTAAAATCAATTTAGTTAGTATTTAGTTATCTGCATAGTAAATGCAACAGAATGGAATAAAGTAAAAATATCAGTGTATCGCCCATTGGCCAAAGCAAATAATGATTTGTGAAACTTTCATTTCAGTTGTTTGTCTATATATACATTTGTGTGTACTAGGCTATGATGTGAAATCTATTTCTTTTTGTGGGCCATCAAAACATTTAGATGACCTCTATGGTTCCACACAAAATCCTAAGATACTATGCTATAAAGTTCTCTCATATGGTACTAACTAAACTGAAAGTGAAGTAAACTAGTGAGAGTAAAAAACACAGGAGCCAGGTCACATTTGTTGAAGTGGAGTGAAGGGATGGGATGGGGGAAGGGAAGAAGGAACAAGGAAGACAATAGTAAAGATTTACATTAAAAAAATGGTCCCTATTTACAACATGATTAATAATGCAACCTAGTACATTTTTAGTATCTAACAAGTAAATGAAAACAAAACAAAACAAAAAATGACAAAACCAGAAAGATGTAGCCATTAAAAGGAAAAACTGATTTATGGGGAAGGAAAAGTGAAAATAATTATTTCTCAAACCTGAGAGTTAATATTACCAACCTGATTAATCTGAAGAGCTTCCTTAAACCAATCTGAAGCCTCATAAAAGTTTCCTTTATCTCTAGCCATGGCTCCTAGGCGCAAATAGCCTGAAAACATATTTAAAAGTTTTTATATCCCAAATATTAGCTATAAAGGATCATAATTTTAAAGTCATACTTTTGAAACAATTTTTTTTCATTAATACGGCCATACAAGGAACAGAAAAGTCCCAAAGGTGAAAAAATATCAATCATCAATCCAACAAGTTAAAGAATAATTTTGTCACCATCTAGACTTACTGTTTGAAATCTAAGACTTACCTCTGCCACTCCACTCCCAATGCTAGTTCCCTGGTCCAAGTCCTTATCTCAAGCTAAGTTATTTTAAAAGCTTGGAACTGGCCCGTTTCTAATTTCTCTCCAATACACACCATTGTCAGTTACCTTTTTAGAAAAAGCAGCTTATAATATGGCAAAACAGTGAAAGTCTGATGAATAGGTATTACTACTTAGAAGACCTGGGCTCTAACTGGGGTTCTTCCATTAATTAATAGTGAAGTGCTACACAAATGTAAGTTGTTGTTTTCTCTAGGAAATGTCACTTCTCTAAGGAAACCAATAATGGTTCAGTACTGCCTAACAAATCAATTCAAATTCAGTCTGGCATTCAACTGAAATCTTGCTTATTTTAAATCACTTTTGCATCCATAACAGCATGACAGGCACTAAGTTAATAGCTCCTGATATGCTGGACGCAGTGGCTCATGCCTATAATCCCAGCACTTTGGGAGGCCATGGTGGATGGATCACCTGAGGTCAGGAGTTCTAGACCAGCCTGACCAACGTGGCAAAACCCCACCTCTACTAAAAACACAAAAATTAGCTGGACGTGGTGGTGGGCCCTTGTAATCCCAATTACTCGGGAGGCTGAGGCAGGAGAATCGCTCCAACCTGGGAGGCAGAGGTTGCAGTGAGCCGAGATTATGCCACTGCACTCCAGCCTGGGTGACAGAGCAAGACTCCATCTTAAAAACAAAACAAAACAAAACAAAAAAACAAAAAACTTCCTGATTTACTAGAGTCAAAATATCATGCTTTAGGTTCTTTTTAAAGAAAGTACAAAAACAAACAAAAAAACCCTCATACACACAAATAAAATTAAGTACACTATGTATATTATTATTATTTAAAATATAAAGATGGGGTCTCACTACTGGGGTTGTTTAGGTTGGTCTTGAACTCCTGGACTCAAAGCGATCCCCCTGCAGTGGCCTCCCAAAGTACTGGGATTCCAGGCATGAGCCACCATGCCAGGCCTAAATTATTTTTTAATTAAAAACTTTCCATATTTTACAATGTATAGGTTGCAAAACTCAAATTAGGACATTTTAGCAATAATTGTTTCAAGGAAAAGCACTTTTCTTTCTCACTATTATAAACATTGTAAGAATGTTCATATGAAATCAAAGCAGGATGTTTCAAAGGTAAATGCATTATCAAATATGCCAAGGAGTTGTTAAAAGCCTAACAAAGGTAGCTGACCCACTGAAGATAACCTAGTCATTGAAATACGGTCCACTTGGTTTTAGTTGCTTATTTCTAGCACAAATCTCAGTAAAGCTGCACCTTTGTTTTAAGGCCACAAATTTGCCCTGGAGAAATGGCGACATTAGAACCTTAAACATTTTTTACTATCAATTCTAAATTTTTTTTCAGGCTAAATTTTTGCTGCTCTTGTGGGAATGAAAGGATTTCATTACATAAAGAAGTTTAAAATCCTTACAGTCAACATAATTAGGATGTTCACGTAAGATGTTTTTATACAGTTTTTCTGCTTCATGGAATTCACACATCGCCTCATATAGCCTGGCGAGATTATATGACGTGGTAACGGAAATGGCGTTATAGTAATGCTCATCGTGTTCCGCTTCTGCTTTTGCACGGTCCAATGAAGCCAAAAAATATTTCTATGAGAAAGAAAAATCACACTGTTAAAAGATTTAGTTTATACACTTTTTAAAAAGGCATGCATTCAACTTGATTCAGTATAAAAGAAGCAAATATTTCTATTTTCCTACCTTAGCCTCCCCTAGGTTTCCAAGTCTAAAATGGAGGGCACCCACATTATTGAGAATCTCTGGAGGGACATCGGCCTGCACTTTCTCCTGAAGGATTCGTGTTGCTGTTCCATAGGCTGAAAGGGCACCCTGTATTTTCATGATTGACAGAAAAAGGTGTAAGTGGAAGAGAGACACTACACCAGGCTTACAAAAAACACATCATATGAGAGATTAAAAAACATTACTAAAATACCTGTATATCAGTCTGTTCTAAGATTTGTGCCAATTCAATCCAAGCTTCAACATCATCGGGATACTGTTCTGTGACCTTCTTCAAATGGCCCTGGGATAAAAGAGATTGTTAAGCTGAAGTATTCCATCTATAGGTTGTCAAAATAAAAAGTGGGGGCTATTTAAGTCTGTTTTGTTATCTAAACTGGAACAAGCTCAGCTAACAAAACTGTTTCTATCATATTTCTACTAGCAATAACAGGAAATGAGAAATGGGAGTTTTGGGATAGCTAACAGAAAACAGCTAAGACTTTAAAAAAAAGATGTACCTTGGCAATATCTCGTTTTTCTTGATCTTCTGAGGCAGCATAGAGAGAGCCGAGAATTTTCATAGTTTCATAATTATTAGGATAAGCTTTCAAAACCTTCTCAAAACACTGAGATGCATTTTCTTTGTCACCTCGATAAATATACATTTGTCCCAAACCAAAAAATGGGAGCACAAAAGAGGATGAGGCAAACTGCGTGGCTTGATAATAGTACTGAAAAGCTTGGTCATAATCCTCCTAAAGAATGAAAATAAAAAAAGACCAATATGTACAAAAGTATTGGAAAGATTTAAAACACTATAAGTAAAAAGATTAGACATTTAGAGAAGTTATAAAATTACCTGAACATGGAATGATCTAGCTAGCTGATAGCAGCTCTCTGCTTGCATAGCTTCCACTTCTGTATTATGGAATGCATGGAGGGCCAGATGCTGGACTTTACTATAATCCTGAACAAAGATCAGAAAGTCAACTGAGTGAATTCATAAGACTAGCTTGCATAGCTGTTTTATGTTAGACTAACACTTCGTTTACCTGTAAGATACATTTCCATCTTCTTCATAAATAGTTGCCTTTCAGTGCTATAACAGTTATAACCTAATCAATAATTCACTATGAAAGCGGAGTATGTTTCTACAGCCAGAGAGAGTAAAGCACTGTGGTCAGTCTAAGGTCACATAGCTATTAACCACAGTGCTTTATTCTCTCTGACTGTAGAAACACACTCCCCTTTCATAGTGAATTACTGACTTTAGACTATTAACTCTTCCTCAACTTATCCACCCACAAAATGGGAGTAAGATAACCTACATCATAGAATTATTGTGAAGATTACATAAGTAAATACACAAAGTGCACTTTTTTTTTTTGAGACAGGGTCTTACTCTGTTGCATGGGCTGGAGTGCAGTGGCGCCATCATGGCTCACTGCAGCCTCGACCTCCCAGGCTCAAGTGATCCTCCCACCTCAGCCTTCTGAGTAACTGAGACTACAGGTATGTGCCACCATGTCCAGCTAATTTTTAAAAAATTTTTGTAGAGATGAGGTCTCACTATGTTGCCAGTGTTGGTCTTGAACTCCTGGGCTCAAGCAATCCTCCCACCTTGGCCTCTCAAAATGCTGGGATTACAGACATGAGCCACTACTCCCAGTAGATTTACTATTTTAAGAAACCTAAAATACCACTGCTTCTACAGAATTAGTGGCAACTTAAAAAATACAACATGATCAACATGCAAAATAAAAATGTCAGTGACTCCTTGTTCCCTACATAGCACGTCCAAATTCTGATATTACACAAATGCTCCACTATCTGAATCCAAAGCATTGCCTACCATATTATATACTATTTCATAGATTTGTGTGTCTTTCCCTTTTCAACTCTTTAGTGACCTCTTCCTAAAAACCTAGTTCAAAAGCTCTGCAGCCTTGGTGAAAATTCACCTAAGCCACCTGACCACTTCCTCATTTCTCTACCATAAATGAGTAGATACCTTTATTTTTACACTTACATTTGTTTACATGGCTGCTTTTTCTATGAAACTGAACTCCTTGAGTACAGAAACCATGTTTTACTAATCTTCACATCACTACCACAGTGTTGGGTACAGTATATAGGGGTCAATAAATATTAAGCAAATAAATGAATAAACAAATGTAGGTACCCTCAGGTAACTAATACAACATACTCTATAATTTGGAGGGGGGGAAAAATCTGACATTTTCAAATTTCTTTCCAAGTTTAAAAAAGAAATAAAATATCAATTGCAGTACAGAAAAACAAAAATCAGAATTTAAAAATAAATGACTTCTACCTTTTTGAAGAAAAAGTGATTTGCCAAGTGGTTCAATACCATAGGGTTGCTAGGATCAATCGTATAGGCTCTGGAAAGAAGCTGGACGCCATTTTTAATGGAATCAGCCTAAAAGAAAACATTGCAACAAGGTGGAGTGAAAACAATACTAAATTAGCACTTTTCAAGAAGTTTTCTTTAGTCACAAGAAATAAGTTATAAACCCTAAGATCAGACACTAAAACGGATTAGAAGCTTATGATTTTAAATATCTGTATTGCATTTGTAATTAAATCTCCCTTTTAATCCTTAATTTTTTTGTGTGTCACTTTTTTCCCCTCTTTTTATTTTCTTGTTCAGTTCTTGCTTGAGACTTATCTCATCTACTTTATTAGTCCCTGCCCCTACTTCTCCCACAAAAAGCCACCTTTGTTTTTATTTATTTATATTCATTTTTATTTTTTTTCAGACAGGATCTCACTGTGTTGCCCACGATGGAGAGCACTGGCACAAACACAGCTCACTGCAGCCTTGACCTCCTGGGCTCAAACAATCCTCCCATTTTGATCTCCCAAAGTGTTGGGATTATAGGTAAGAGCCACCATGCCTGGCCTCTACCACCTTTGGTTTTATTGATCCGAGCTGTTTTCTTCATGTGACTGATACTGGTGGATTATGCAACAGCCATTTTACCACTTATCCTGCTAACAGAATCCAGATTTTATAGCCTGTGAAAATCTTTTGAGTTTAGGAAGGAAAGCTTCCTTCCCCTCTTCCCCAGGCCCGGGGGATGAATCATGATTGACCTACACCAGTCCAGATAATCTTTTCCTCTGGCCTAAGGTAGTGGTTCTCAACTGGGGATGAAGTCATGTTTGGTTATCACAATTGGAGGAATGCTATCGGCATTTAGTGGGTAGAGGCCAGGGATGCTGTTAAAATAAACATTCTATAATGGAAGGGGCAGTTCCCCACAACAAAGAATTATGCAGCCCAAAACGTCAATAGTACTGAGGCTGAGAAACCCAGGTAACCCTGTTTTGGACAATTATACATAAGGGGAAGCATGATGGAGAGCTTCCTTCTCAATATAAGACAGGGCTTCTCTAAGAGAAAGCCTTTTTATCCTTTCCCTTTCCTCCCTTTTTATAAGACCGATGTAATAATGAGAAGCTGGAGATGCTGCAGCCACCTTGTGACTATGAGATGACAGACACGATGAAGAAAGGCTGCACATTAAGGAAGGCAGGACAGAATTATATAAAATCATAGGTTTGGCAACAAGGACCTATCAAATTTGAGACCTTTGACAACTGGTTTAGCAAACACTAAAAGCCCTTATGTTTAAGGCACTGGGATGTGTTTTTTGTTACTTGCAATGAAAGCATTCCAAACTGACATACAAGTCTACGACCCCTTATCTGAGATTCTGAAATCTAAATGCCTTAAAAAACAAGTTTTGTTTTTTGTTTTTTTGTTTTTTTTGGTAATCTTGGAGCAAACTCATTTGGTGGCAATACTACCTGAATTGTAACCCTATCTACTAGTGTGAACAGTCTATCATTTTGCCACAGAAATATAAGTTTGCTTTTGGGGTAGTGCCCAAATAACTGGGTGTTACACATTACAAACTACAGGTACCTTTCTGTAATCTGTAATCTTAATTTCTAAGACACATCTGGCTCCAAGAGTTTTAGATAAGAGGCTGTGGGCCTGACAAAGCAGTTAGGAGCTAGATACTTTTTTCACTTACATACCATACCTCTTTATTGTTGAGTTCTAGAACAGCCAGTCCAACCAATGCTCCCACACATTTGGAATTGAGTTCCAGGGCTCTGCTGAATGCCAGACGAGCTTTTTCCAGTTTGTTAAGTTTCACAAAGCAATGGCCCATTCCTAAACGAACTTCCGCTATAAAATGAAGTCATTCAATCTGTCAAACTAGGGTATTTTTTAGAGTTCAATTACAAAAATGCTTAAACATTCTCTATTTATGAGTTGCAAAATCCCCAAAATTAACCTCAGTATAACTACACTACAAAATCTTTTGACCTATCACAAACTTGGTTTCCTTGGAGGCTACATCACACCACATTCCAACCCTCTCCCCTATCACCGACACATTTCTCACTACAGAACAGAACACCTATAATACTGGTATTTTTCTTGTCTTCTAACATCGCTGCTAACCATACCTTCAATTTCTCATCACTGAAGAACAATTTTTAAACAGAGAACAAAAGTTCCACTTAGACCTTAAATAATGTGACTGATTATGGGCACATACCATTGCTCCCTTCAGAGCTATGCTCATATGTGCTACCTCATTTAAGGCCATGCCAAAACACAAGCAAATTCCCATCTAAAGCCAATCGCCATACTGGTCACTAGATGCCCTCTTATCTATTTAAGGATACTGCTCCAGCAACCTTCCCCTATTTTTTCTCTCTACTGGATCATTAATTCTCTTCTACACATAAACATTCTGCCATCTTATACAAATCCTCTCTTGATTCTATATCCCTTTCCAGTTGTCGATCATGTCTGTTCTTCCTTTGATAGCAAAACTCCCAGAATGATCTAGCTACACTTGCTATGTCTAATTCCTTTCCTTCCATTTTCTCTTGAATACACTCCAGTGAAGCTCTACCCACCATTCCAGTAAAACTGCTTTTATCAAGGTCACTATGGATTTGTATGCTGCTAAATCCAATGATCAATTCTGTGTCCCTATTTTACGTGACCTAACAGAATTTGACACAGTTGGTCATCATCTTCTTCTGGAAACATTTTACATTTGCCTTTAAGGACAATGCACTCACCCTATTTTCCTCCTATACCTCTGGCTATTATCTTCTCATTCTCCTTTGCTGATTCTTCCTCATTTCCCTAATCTCTTAATATCAGAGTGCTCTAGGGCTCCACCTCCAGACCTCTTTTCTATTTGCACTCATTCACAGCTTTATACACTATCTATATGTTGATGACTTCAGCCCAGACCTCTTTCCTGAATTCCAGCCTTTCTGCTGTCTTCACTTCGTAAATTTTAAATAACGGGATTTGGCAAATATGATTAAGTATAGAGTTTATTGGAGTGCATGGTGTGAGAATGGCCACCAGAAAAGTACTGACTCCAAATGAATGATATCAGTGTTTTCCAAAGTGAAAAAGTTAAGGTTTTAATTATTTGGGGGAAATAGAGAAGTTCTAGTAGGATTATAACATTCTAAAATATAACACTAGGTGCCTATGTCACAGCAATTTGATTGGCTACAAATTGCTATATTCTAAAAAGATTATTTTATTGCTCCATGTGAGGGGGGTCTTATTTCTGGCATCATTTGATCTTAATTGTTTACAGGGAAAAAAAAGGCAGAAATTGCAACTGCATGCCACATGACTCAGGTTGTATAGCCACATTCTTCTCAAGGCTCAGGATAAAGCTCTAAAAGCTTTAAGTCTGAACTGCTTAATTTGACAACTTATATGTCTAAAAGGTACTTCAAACTTTTCATATCTAAAACTAGTTCCACTTAAACTATTTCCCAAATATAGTAAAATATAACTCTACTTTTCCAATTCCTTGTGCAAGGGAGTTATCTTTGACTCTTCCTCTCTGTCTTATATATCATATGTACTCCATCAGCTCTCCTTTCAAAATACATGTAGAATCTGACCACTTGTACCAACTCCACTATTACCTTCCTAGTGTAAGCCACAATCACCTCTGACCTGCCTGTCTGCAGACGCCTTCTCCCTGCTCTCCCTACTTCTGTCTTTGACCCCCTCCCCTTGAGCCCCACTCTAGTCTCAACCCCAAAGCTTAAATGATCCTTTTAAATATAGGTCAGATCATGTCACTCTGCTGCCCAAGGCCCTCCAATGGCTTCCTGTCTCTGTCGATGTAAAAACTAAAGTCCTTACAATAATCTGTGATGCCCTACGTGATTAGTCAGTCCCTGGTTATAGCTTTGACCCCATTTCTTACTACTTTTCCCCCCTACTCTTTCTCTCTCTACTCCAGATACAATGGCCTCCTTACTCTTCCTTAAACTTACCAGGCAACCTCTTTCCTCTGGACCTTTGTACCTTCTATGCTCTCTCTCTAGGAGTGGTCTTCTCCTATATATCTGCATGGCTGCTAGTTGTTTTTTAGGTCTTCACACAAATGTTACTATCTCTGATGAGCTTCCTTGGTCATCCTTTCTAAGCAACTCCTGATGCTTCTCATAGCCTTTTTCTGCTTTATTCTTCTCCTTGGCTCTTACTGGTAGCTTACACATCATACATATTTTACTATTTATCTTGCCCACTGAAAACTGGACTCCCTGAGGGCAGGAACTTTTGTCTCTTTGGTTAATTGCTACATTCTCAGGGTTTAGAACACTGCCTGCCACATAGTTGGTACTCAATAAAAATTTGCTACATGAATGACATTTTGGAAAGAAAAATAGTATAGAGCAAAAAGATTATATTATAATCTACTATCCAGACTTTTTTTTTCTTGAGACAGGGTCTTGCTCTGTTGCCCAGGCTGGAGTGCCGTGGCATGAACATGGCTCACTGCAGCTTCAAATGCCTAGGCTCGAGTGATCCTCCTGCCTTAGCCTCTTGAGTAGCTGCGACCACAAGCACTACCATGCGCGGCTGATTTTCTGTAGAGACGGGGGTCTCACTTTGTTGCACAGGCTGGTCTCAAATTCCTGGGCTCAAGCAATCCTTCTACCTCACCCTCCCTAAGTGCTGAGATTACAGGTGTGAACCAGTGCAGCCAGATCCTATCTATTTTTTTTTCCCCTTGAGACAAGGTCTTGTTCTGTTGCCCAGGCTGGAATGCAATGGCACAATCATGGCTCACTGCAGCCTCAACCTCCCAGACTCAAGCGATCCTCCAGCCTGAGCCTCCCAAGGAGCTGGGACTACAGGTGTGTGCCACCATGCTCATGTAACTTTTTTATTTTTTGTAGAGACAGGGTCTCACTATGTTGCCCAGGCTGGTCTCAAACTCCTGGGCTCAAGTAGTCCTCCTGCCTCGGCCTACCAAAGTGCTGAGATTATTGGCATGAGCCATTGCACTCGGCCTTACTATCCAGCTTTTGATTCAAACATAGCACTAAAAAAAAAACCTTGATTCTGACATTTCTATAATCCAACAATATCTTTTCATAACTAACTTCATAAGCAACTGACAAATCCTCAATGCTTTAAGCTGGGTCATATACAGTTTAGACATAAAATAAAATTTTTCTCTTACCTGGACATCCTGGGTTAGTACGCAATGCTTTCTTATAGTAAGCAAGAGCTCCTCTGTAATCCTTCTTGTTGAAGGAAATGCAAGCTTTACCTGTAATGATTTTTAAAAATAATCACAGTGTCTGACTAAAGGCTACAAGTCTATTATGTTTTACACTAACTTAACTAAGTTAAATACATCTCTGAGTAAGAAATACTTGAAAACAGTGAACAAAATTTCATATTAAAAATTTGTTTTTCATAAAAGTATACTAATTTATGTCTAAAAATAAAACTTCTTGTTTTTATGTTAAATGTTATAAAGTTGGCAAACTACCATAGGAACAGAAAACTGAATACCGCCTGTTCTCACTTATAAGTGGGAGCTAAATGACGAGAACACATGGACACAGAGGGGAACAACACATACTGGGGCCTTTTGGAGGGTGGAGGGTGGGAGCAGGGAGAGGATCAGGAAAAATAACTAATAGGTACTAGGCTTAATACCTGAGTGATGAAATAACCTGCACAATAAACCCCCATGACACAAGTTTACCTATGGAACAAACCTGCACTTGTACCCCTGAACTTCAATAAAAGTTTAAAAAATGTTATAAAGTTAATAATTGAAATAGCTTGAAGTTGTCTAAGTAGAGATTGTTTATTGGCTCTTCAGAAGTGTATAATCAATTACTCTTTTTTGAAAAAATTATTTTTTGTAGAGATGGGGTCTTGCTGTGTTGCCCCAGCTGGTCTTGAACTCCTGGCCTCAAGTGATCCTCCTGCCTCAGTCTCTCAAAGCCCTGGGATTACAGGTATAACGAGACAGGGTCTCAAAGCGCTGAAATTACACCATGCCTGGCCTAAATAATAAATTATTCTTAACTGGTATATATTTTATTTCTACGATTTCAACAATATTTGTTGTAGGTAATTTCATCTGTAACAACATAAAGCTCTTCTACTTTGCTGTCTAGCTGAGTTATTAAGGAGCTATTACCAAGAGATATATTCTAGGCATATGCTGAAAACAATTGTTTCCTAACATGTTGCCAAAGATCACTTACCAAGAAGGGCTGGAATATTATTTGGAGACTGATTGAGTACAAAATGAAACTGCGCATCAGCTTGATCCATTTTGTCACCCTCAAGTAGGCAGAAGCAGGCTCTTCCCAACAAATGGTTCTATAAAGTAACGTATTATCTTAGACTTTACCCCTATGTACCATGAACATGTAACACTAAAGTGAAAACCAAATAGGAAGGAGGTGGAGCACAATGCAAATTCCCCTATCAAATGTAATGTGCTTAAGCTACTAACAAGCAATTCTTAATTACAAAATAAGAAATTATCCTGAAATGTAAGTTTTCTGTGCCAGTAACAACAACCAAAAGAAAAATTTAAATTCCTTAAAATATCCTTGAAATTCACCTGGAGATAATAAAATTACTGGAGCAAGTTTTACGTACTAAATTTGCCCATATTACTTAAACAGTAGAAAAACCAAAGCATTCCAATTTTAATGAGGAACCTTTCTTCTTTTTCACTCTATCAACCATGTTATTTGAAGAAAAACTCTTTCAAAAAATCTGCTATCACACACATTTTGCTTTCATGTGCTTTTTTCCCCCTTCATAAATGGAAAGAAATTTGACTTTATTTTTACCTGATCATACATAATAATTTTATCGGCCATTGTATACAACAAGGTGGCCTGCGTAATAAGATCCTTTTTATTGTCCTTATTCTTTTCTTTCCGAGCCTGTTGTACATAATACGCTGCCAATGTATCCAAGCAAGTCATCTGGTCTTTTTCATGGTCTCTATAGTCCAAATTGCCATCTATACGTGCTGCTTCCAACAATTTTACAAACTCTTCTGTTTTTCCTTGCTTGTAGTATTCCAGCTATAAGGTAATGAAACAAATTAGAATCACTAAAGCATATGTCCACATAAAAAGTTGTACACAAATGTTTATAGCAACTTTATTTGTAACAACAAAAAACTGGAAACAATCAAAATGTTGATTAACAGGTGAATGGATAAACAAGCTGTGGTGTATCCATAAAATGGATACTATGCCACAATGAAAAGGAATGAACTATTGATATATGCTACAACATGGATAAATCTCAAAATAATTATGCTGAATGAAAGAAATCAGACCAAAAAAAAAAGAGTACATATTGTGTGATTCCATTTATATAAAACTCTAGAAAACATAAAACAATCTCTAGTGTCAAAAAGCAGACCAGTGGTTGTCTGGCACGGGGATTAGGGGTGGGGTGGGGGACTTGTGGGGAGTGGTACAGAGGACACTTTTGGAAGGTGATGAATGTATTCATTAATCTTGATTGTGGTGATGGTTTCACAGGTATATACAGATGATAAAACTTATCAAATGGTAAATGTCAAATATATGCAGTTTATTATAAATCCATTAGACTTTAATAAAGCTGTTTAAAAAACTGGAATCATTCAAAATGTTCCCAATCTGCTGCTTATCTAGTTGATTTCTAACTAAAATTTTCAGATAAGTAGAGCCTAAGAGAGAAAACAACAGTGAAAGATATGAAGAATTCTACACAGAAAACTTGGGTTCTGGTTCTAGATCTACCAAAAATTATCTGTGATTTGGGCCTGTTTAATAACTTCTCTAGGCATCTGTTTGACTTATAAATAATAAAAGAAATATCCACTAGGTGTGGTGGTATGCACCTGTAATCTACTACTTGGGATGCTGCAGTGGCAGGATGGCTTGAGCCCTGGAGTTTGAGTCTAGCCTGGGCAAAATACAGAGACTCTGTCTCTATGTGGAATATCCACCACTTATTAACCACTGACTATTGGTCACATACCATGAAAGGAATTTCATATACATATTCTCTAATCTGTACAACCACTCTATGAGGTAGATGCTAACATCACTATATTTTAAATGAGGACATATGCTCAGAAGTTAGATCATTTGTCTAAGGTCACATAGCTAGTTAGCAGCCATGCCGGGACTTGATCTAACCCCAAAGCCTACATTCTTTTCCCCATAAAAATCTATATCCCACAATGTGTCATTAATTTATTCTACTACAGGTGCCATGCTAATCCTCCAATATTCTAATTTTTGTTTAAGTGCTGTTAAGGAGGACATATGTACTTAAAATATATATATATATAATATATATTATATATACATCTAAATTACCGTCTGGTTTTAAAAAAAATGTGTGTGACAAGGAGGCTTGGTCTCCATGGAATAAGAAAACTTGGCATTTCAAGTCAAGAAGGCACTGCTTGTCACTGAAAATACTTCTCTGTAAATCCACATCCAAAAGGAAGAAACTCTTAGAGCAGTCTTGAGCACTGGATATAAGCCCAATTCCAGACCTATTTCTCTGACTCTTCAAGACAATATTAGGAGCCTCTTCTGTATGTTTGTATGAAAGCAATGTGACACATCTACTTAGGAATAATGACTGTAACATTTATATTACCTATTCCTATAAAAAGAAAACATCATTATGCAGCTGATGCTGGCAAGTAGAGGATATAGAATTTTAGGCTTTCTGATTGGATTTTCTTGAGAATCTCCAGTAAGATTCACATTGAAGGAGACTAAATAGGACAAAAAACATAAGCCTGAGATAAACTTCACCCAAAACAACTTTTGTGATTTTGGGTGAAGTGATTTTCCCGGAACCTAATCACTTTCTAGAATATTTTAAGGGAAATGTTTTATTGTTATAGGAAACGATGTTAAGCAGTAATGTTTACATAGAAGCACTTCGCTTCTTTTCAGCTTATCTATAAACCATAAGCCAGCCTTCACTGAACAAGCACTAAATTAAAAAATATTCAATATAGAGTACTACTTAAATGAATTTTGCCCTTACCAACATATACTAATTCACCAGTAGAGCAGCATATCATTTAGAAAAATGGCCTTATTGTTCCATAAATTATTAACACAATTAACTTCCATACACATGGTATAACTAATCTATCATGCAGCCAAGCTGGCTATTACTATATCTGAAAACAGAAACTACATATTTTCCTAGTCAACAAATAAAAAATATTTGCTACATGAATACTGACCGCCAAAGCAATCCATATGTGCAGTTGTGTGTGTTCCTGTTTCAGAATACTGATAACTTCATCTCCCTCCGGTAACTGATCGAAGTCAAGTTCAATGACCTAAAATACAAAATGTAGGTCTTAACTCTTATTCCACTTTAAAATTCACATTTCATCTTTGCTGCTTTTCGTGAATATAATCAACACGCATATACATAGAGTACGTGTTCACTTTCAATACGGTTGAGCTAATCCATGTTAATGTTTAAGGAGCACATGACAAATAGGTTATACTATAATAAAGTTAAAGCACAGAGAAGCAAACAAACCCTGCTACTTGTCCCCAAATCACTGGAACTATAAAATGCTAGAAATGGTCTGCTTACTCAAAAATAACAAAACAAAATCCTACTTAACATAGAATCCAAGTAAAGTGCAGATAAGCACCCTAGAGACTCTTATGCCATAGGTCTGACTCCTTGAGACGCATGACCCTACAGGCCATGCAAAGTGGAATGCCACTGCACACATTAATCATGGAGGTGGCACCTGCGTGTAACAGACAGTCCTGACTGTAAGCATAAAAATAATAATAGGAAAATGTCCTGGAATTAGAGGTAATGACTACACAACTTTGCGAATACACTAAAAACCACTGAATTTTATACCTCAATATTATATCTCAAACAAAAAAATAAAAATAAAAGATATACAAGAAGACTGAACACCAAAGCTGAGAGCTTTACTCAGACAAGCCACAGGCCACCCATGAATGAGACATAGGTAAGCGAGAGGAGGTTAAATTTTATCAGCACACAGGGGCGGCTAAATCTTGGGCTATCTCGCTGAAGGAGAGTTGGTGTAGAGAACACAGTGCACCATGACAGACTCGAGTTTCTAAGGGAGAAGAGGCGACCTCCTATATATTCCCAGGGAAAGATCTCGAGTTTGAGCAGCAAGCACATAAACCCCGGTAACATCAGCGCCCACCTCTGTCATCTGCGAGGTGTTTTACAGTTTATCGGGTACTCTCACACCTCTGCTCCCGTGAGTTGGTTAGTAAAAGAGTAGCGCACTGTCAAATTCGAACAGGCTGGAGAGGAACTTTCAAGAACTCCTTCTCCGAGTGGCCCTGAGGCTGCAGAGACGCGGTGCCCCCAGCCTGAGGGCACAGGGGCTAAAGAAGATGATGATCAGACCTTGGCCAGGTATTTCGATCAGGGCTCTTAGAGAAGGAGGATGCTCTCGCTTCAGAAACGAAGTCGAGCGAAGTCGGTGGGGGCGATCGTACAAGTTCATGGCCCCCACCCGCCTCCATACACGACACTTACCTCGTCAGTGTCCCGGAGGGGAATCTCGATGGAGCCCCGCGACATGATGGGGTCAGAAGGCGAGCAAGTGTCTCGCCCCGCCGCTCCGCAGCCGGTAGTCTCCGCTTCAGGCTAATCCAGAGGTGAGTGACGGCTCCGGCTCTGGTCTTGACTGCCGCCCCGCGGCGCCGCCGGAGTTCTGGCTTCTCCTTCCCGTCAGCCGCTTAAACAACGAGCAGCGGACGGCGGACGGCCACTTCCGGCGACCCCGCCCCCTGTCCCGGAAGCACTCCCGCGGGAGCGTGCCCTACGCGAGCTCAGCTTGTGGCTCAGGTGTTTCCGTTTTGGGGTTGGCGGCTCCGAAGCTTTCGTTGGCGTGTCAGCTGTAGGGTGACCCGAGAGCCTGCAGGACCTTCGGGACCATGTGGCGTTTGAATCTCCTCAGCGCTGGCGCGGCCCCGAATGAAAGCTTGGAAGGCGTAGCCGCTTGGTCCCGCGGTGGGCGGGCCCCCTGCCTGACGTGGACCTCTTGGGATGGGCCTGGCCAATCCTGTTTTCTTCCCAAGATTGTTAGGGATAATTCAGTCATTCGTTCCGCAACCCAATCATTTGTTCATCTTTTGGCCCCCGTTAGGTGTAAGTCATACCTGTGATACCTTTGTGACTAGTTTAAATTAAAAAATTTACAATTAATTCGGTAATCATTGTGATAATTCATGTCTTTTTTTTTTTTTTAGTTCTTCGAAGCATGTAAGAGGATCTAGTATATTTGTGATTTAAATAAAATTGCAGATGAGGCCGGGCGCGGTGGCTCACGCCTGTAATCCCAGCACTTTGGGAGGCCAAGGCGGGCGGATCATCTGAGGTCAGGAGTTCGAGACCAGCCTGACCAACATGGCGAAAACCCGTCTATTAAAAGTACAAAAATTAGCCCGGCGCGGTGGTGGGCGCCTGTAATCCCAGCTACCAGGGAGGCTGAAACAGGAGACTCGCTTGAACCCGGGAGGCGGAGGTTGCACTGAGCCGAGATCAGCCACTGCGCTCCAGACTGGGGATCGATCGAGACTCCACCTCAAAAAAAAAAAAAAAAAAGAGGAAATTAATTTTAGTAATATATTTTATTTAACGTGATATATCCAAAATCTCATTTCAACATGTAATCAATATAAAAATTCAGGTAGTTTTTACATTTTTTTATACTGAGTCTTGAAAATTCGATATGTATTTCACATGTATACACTTATCTCAGTTGCCTGATTTTAATTGGAAATATTGGATCTGTGTTTAGATTTCATAAAGTTTGCAGCTGAAAAAATAGGTTCGCATACTTTAGTTTTTCCCAAATTTAATTAAAAAGTTTTTAAATTAAATTCCTTAATTGGATTAGTCACATTTCAAGTGTTCAGTAGCCACATGTGGTTAGTGAATACTGCATTGGATGGCATCAGACAGTATTTCCCAGAAATACTGTTTAATACATTTTAAAGTTTATAAAGTAAGCATTAAACAAAAGTACACATAGTGGTGATTGTTATTCTCCATGCCCAAAAGCTTCCCTGATATTAAAAACTCTATTGGTAGGTTTGGTTTTTCAGTTATTCGCATCCAAAGGCATCATACCTGATAATGCAGAGTGCTATGATTGAATAGTTGGGGCACTCAATTTAGAGTGGGATTTGGAGGAAGTGACATTTAAGTTGCATCTGGGAAAATGAGTAAGGTTTGGCAGGTAAAGTATGTAGGGGAATGTGTACCAGACAGAGGGGACAGCATGTTGGGGAAGAACTTTGAGAACCTGCAAAAAGGTCATGTGACTAGAATGTAGAAAATGAGGGGGAGAGTGGCATGAGTTGAAGTTGATATAAGAAGTACCCAGACATGCTGGGCTTTATGCATATAAAACAAAACTGAAATCTTGTCCTGTTTCCAAAATGAGTGAGTGTACATATTACTTCCCACAGGAAAAACAAAATACTTTGTGTTCTGAAATAAACCGTGAAAGAACAGTATCACACTATCTGTAGTCTCCAAAGTGAACAAAACTTTCAGCATTTCCCATATATTACTGACTCTCTTACAGTTTAATTGCTGACTTTTGTACTGCTACAGTCAAGATATGTGGGAGCTTGGGGTCATATGGCAATCATATGAGAAAATTGCTCTTTTCCCACCATGAAGCAACTAACTGTAAACCTTGGTGTGTGTGTATTTGATGTATCAATCCTTCTAAAGCCTAAATTCACTTGTATATTTTTGCAAGTGTTTTTGTAAGTAAACTTTTTTTCTAAATGCTTTCGTCCTTCAGAATTTCTTTTGACTTAGTATATATTAATGATTTGGGGTTTTATGTTACATGCAAAGTGATTGAAAGGTTTTAAGTGATGTGTATGTATCAATGAGAGGGAGAAAGAATAAAAGAGAATTGGTTTTGGCCAGGCACAGTGGCTCATGCCTGTAATCCCAGCACTTTGGGAGGCCGAGGTGGCCTATCACATGAGCTTAAGAATTCAAGACCAGTCTGGGCAACATGGTGAAATTTGTCTCTACTAAAGATACAAAAATTAGCTGGGTGTGGTGGTGCATGCCTGTAATCCCAGCTACTCAGGAGGCTGAGGCACGAGAATCGCTTGAGCCCCGGAGGTGTAGGCGGAGGTTGCAGTGAGCCAAGATCATGCTGCTGCACTCCAGCCTGGGTGACAGAGTGAGACTCTGTCTGAAAAAAAAAAAAAAAAGAATTGGTTTTAAAAGATTGTTCTGGCTACGTTGTGAAAGATGGATTGGAAAGTGTCTCAAGAGGATGTGGGCAGACCACTTAGGAAACTGCTGTCCAGGTCACAGATGATAAATAGGAATAGGTTTAAGACAGTGGAGGTGGAGAGAAGTGGATGGATTTAAGATTATCATCTATCTATCTGTCTATCAATCATCTGTTGATACCTTAGTCACTAGGACTTGCCAATGTATTGGATATAGGCCGGGGTCACTGAAAAAGTAGTGTCAAGAAGGACGTCCAGTTTCTGGCATGAACAACTGGGTGAATGATGTGTCATTTCCTAAAATAGGAAAGATCAGTGGAGGAGCACATTTGGGCAAGGGTACACCACTAGTTGGATTTCACATGTGTTGTTTGTGCTGTCTCTGCGACAGCCAGATGCAGATTTCAGATAGTCGAAATTATAGATCTGTAATTTAGAAGACAGTTTCTAACCTGGAGAAATAAGTCTGAGAGCCATTGGCATAAAGATGAATTTTAAAACTATGGGATTAAATTAGATTAGATAACCTAGAGAGAGAATGGAGAGTGACAAGCGAAGGGCTTAGTTCCCAGCCTGAGGAATTCTAGCATACAGAGGGCATGAAGAGGAAGGTGGCCTGCAAGGAATCAGCGAGGACAATGAAGAGAGAATCACCTACCAGGGTCCTGGCAACAATTGAGACTTAAACTACACTCTTGGTACCAGGTTGCTACAAGCAGCCTTTTGTTTTTCCCTAAATGTAGCAGACACTGATGAAATTAGATGTTTTAAAGCTGTAGAACCAGTTTTGGAGCAATTTCAAAGATTTTATTTCAACTAGCATGATTGCATAATGTCCATTCACAAAACACCATGCCCCATATTGGGCCTGAGTGCACCAGATCGAGGTAAAGCAGTTAGTGTATTTGGCCCGCGTGGGTTTTGTTGAGTACATGTTCTAAATAGATGTTAAGATTCTTAGTTTTATGTTGTTGGTATTGCAGTTGGTTGTAATGTTGGTAAATATATACATTTAGCCAATCCGAAGAGTAAGTTATTTTATATGTTGATAAAATATGCTAATAATTAATTTATTATTTTTGAGGCAGGGTCTCACTCTGTCATGCAGGATGGAGTACGGTGGCACGATCATAGCTCATTGCAGCCTCAAACTCCTGGGCTCAAGCAATCTCCTGCTTCAGCCTCTCAAGCAGCTGGGATTATAAGCAGACACTACCACATCTGGCGAAATATGCTAATTATTAAAAAGGAGTGAAGAAAGTTGATCTTAACAAATTAAATATACATATAATTTGTTATATATAATTATATGTGTGTGTGTATATATATATATATATATTTTTTTTTTTTTAGACAAGGTCTCACTCTGTCACCCAGGATGGAGGGCAGTGATGTGATCATGGCTCATTGCAGCCTTGACCTCCCTGGGCTCAGGTGATCCTCCAGCCTCTGCCTCCCAAAGTGCTGGAATTACAGGAATGAGCCACCACGCTCAACCTAAATAATATTTTAGATCTTAAGTTAGATATCTTTTAAATAGCAGGACACAAATTGAAGTGTTTTAAGTAGTTTGTATAAATTATTAAGAAACAATACGAAGCTATGTTAGTTTGCTGGGGCTAGGGCTCCCATAACAAAGTACCACAGACTGGATGACTTAACAGAAATGTATTTTCTGACAATTCTGTAGGCTGGAAGTGAGAGCTCAAGGCATTGGCAGGTTTGGTTTCTCCTGAGGCCTCTTTCCCCGGCTCATATATGGCTGTCTTCTCTCTGTGGCTTCCCATGTTCTTCACTCTCTCTCTCTGAGTTTAAATCCTAATCCCATGTTCTTCACCCTCTCTCTGAGTTTAAATCCTAATCCCATGTTCTTCACCCTCTCTCTGAGTTTAAATCCTAATCCCATGTTCTTCACTCTCTCTGAGTTTAAATCCTAATCCCATGTTCTTCACTCTCTCTGAGTTTAAATCCTAATCCCATGTTCTTCACTCTCTCTGAGTTTAAATCCTAATCCCATGTTCTTCACTCTCTCTCTGAGTTTAAATCCTAATCCCATGTTCTTCACTCTCTCTCTGAGTGTAAATCCTAATCCCATGTTCTTCACTCTCTCTGAGTTTAAATCCTAATCCCATGTTCTTCACTCTCTCTGAGTTTAAATCCTAATCCCATGTTCTTCACTCTCTCTGAGTTTAAATCCTAATCTCCTCTTCCTATAAAAACTTCAGTCATTGAATTAGGGATCACCCTAATGACTTTATTTTAATTCAATGACCTCTCTAAAGATCCTGTCTCTAAATATAGTCACATTCTGAGGTACTGGGAGTTAGGACTTCCATAAATGAATTTTGAGGGGAACACAGTACGGCCTGTAACAGAGGCCTATCAGCAGGACACATCTCTGCAGCTGAATTATTTTATTATTTTCCTTTTTTAAAAAAGTTCAATAGTTTTGGGGGAACAGGTGTTTTTTGTTATGTGGATAAATTTTTTAGTGTTGATTCCTGAGATTTTGGTGCAATTGTCACCCGAGCAGTGTACACTGTACCCAATGTGTACTCTTTTATCCCTCACCCCTCCACCCTTCTTCCACCCCCGAGTCCCCAAAGCCCATCATATAATTCTTAGGCCTTTGTGTCCTCATATCTTAGCTCCCACTTATAAGTGAGAACATATGACGTTTGGTTTTCCATTCCTGAGTTATACTTCACTTAGAATAATGGTCTCCAACTCCATCCAGGTTGCCGTGAATGCCATTATTTCACTCCTTTTTATGGCTGAGTATCCCATGTTGTTGCAGCTGAATTTTTAAGTTATACTTTTCCCTATTAATTATTAAAATAAGGCTTGTTTATGAAATATTAGGACAAATCATCATTAGGCAAAAGTTTTAGGGTTATAATTTATCATTACAGTTGCCTGGGCGAGTTGTCTTAGAATACCCTGTGTCATAGTTTCCTCTGGGGTTTCAATAAATATTCATCTCCAAAACATCACTATAGTTTCAGGAATTTAAAATTACATAAAATGCAGCTTTAGGTAAGAACTGGGAATAAAGGTCAACACACCTAATTTGACTGTCAGTAAAACATTCTGATAGAAATCTTAGTTCTGGCAGATTTGAATAATCAGAAAACCCTCCTGCTAAAAACACCTAGATTTGCTGGATTGAAAACACACACACACACACACACACACACACACACACAGAATAAATGTCCTCATAAATGAATAGCTGAGCTATCTAATAATCTGAAGAACAGGCATTTACGCCCATGCTAAGACTACCCAGGTAGTGGTGGCTGATATATTCCAGTGAATTGTGTCTAATGTTCACACAGAAACAGGGTTAGAGGCTTTGGGCCCACGTTGGAACCCTTAAAAGATTACACCCTAAGTAAAAGTGGGGGAACTAAAAAAAAATCCCACCAACACAGATGTTCTGGGTATAAAAGTTATAGATGGTGCAATGGGGGAAGAGTCTCTCCTAAGCACTTATAACCACAGGTCTGTAACTCAGGTGGGTCTTGTGTTTAACATTGTCTACTTGGTCTGTGAATCCCCAAGGCAAGAGATTAGCATGGAAATTATCCCTAAGTATGTGATATCTTTGGGATACCTGAGCAAGTTACTTTTTTGGTTGATTTTACTTCCCCTAGTAGTAATTAAACAGAAAGTTAACATCTACATTTAATACACCTAACAGGTATCGAATATTTACTTGTCTCAGAATTTTACATACAGAAACTCATTTAATCCTCATAACAACCCTATAACAGGGGCACAGTAATCTGTCAATAGTGTAGATGACAGGGTGGGAGTGAGGTTGGGGTGGGGTAGTCATATCTGTCTCTGAGGATTGGTGTGAAAAATAAGATGGGGTGTCAGGTGTTAGGTTAATGCGTTATGTGTCATTGCTTTAGAAGCAGTCACTGCTTTGGAAGTGGTCACTACTCTATCCCTTGGAGTTTTCTCACTTCAGGTGGAACACAGACTCTCCAACTCTTCTCGTCCTCTCTTTCTTGTCCCCAATGACAAGAAGCACATGATCTCTCCCTTCTTGTGTGTGTGTGTGTATATATATATATATATATTTTTTTTTTTTTGGTAGAGACAGGTTCTTACTATGTTGCCCAGGCTGGTCTCGAACCCCTCATCTCAAGAAAAACTCTTGCCTTGGCCTCCCAAAGTGCTGGGATTACAGGTGTGAGCCATTACACCCAGCCCCTCCCTCCTGAAGGACTTTATTATTGATCCTTATTGAAGGAAGGAAGGAAAGAAGATAGAACTTCAGGTAGGCCTTGAAAGATGGGTAGGATTTGAATAAGCAGAATTGTGGGAAAGATGTTTTATGCAGAAAGGGTATCATGAGCAAAATCTTGACAAGAACACTCTTTAAGGCTAGCAACAAGAGCACACGTCATAGCATTAAAATTTACTGATTATCTGACATCCGTTGTGTGTTCCATCTCCAGGAAGTCTTCCTTGTTATCATCCTTCCACAAGGAACTCTCGCCTTTATATTTTTCTTATCGTCTCGAAAGATAGCTTGGCATTGAACGATATTCAGATTCGGAGAACAGTATATCACAGGATATTTACCCTTTTCTCTTTAAAGTACACTGTTGTGTATGTAGTCTTGTCTTCCCTCTGCCTCTGTCCTTCTTGAAGAGACACTTTCCAAACACCCCCTCTCTCAGGGTAAGGATGCTGGAAATGCTCATTACATACATTTTGAGTTTTCTTGTGTATAAAAAAATGGAAACATAGTAAAGAACTTTGTTTCTAAAAGCAAATGTTGTGTGGAACCCCTATTAACCTCAATAGGGAAAGCACCAGGTTCAAGAGGCCAAAGAAGAGACCCAGAGCCAGCAAAAGAGACATGGGGTTTTATTAGGGGCTCACATACAGGGGAGAGAGTCTAGTGGCGGTGGGCTGGGCAGGAGACCCACCTCACCTACAGAAACGGTCCAGTGGCGGCGGGATGAACAGCATAACCACATGACCTAGTGGAGGCAGCGGGCTGGGTAGGAAAACCACAACTGCTTGCAAACAGCATGCAGTTTATACAGCATTTTCACTTAACGCTTTCCTGCTAACAACCTCCATCTGGCAACCTTCATTTAACCGAGAACTCAGGGCCTCAATCTCCCACACAGCCTGTGTTCCACTGGATGGGCCAGGGGCTCAGATGTTCTTCATTGACAAGGAAAGAATCTCCAGGTTGGTCACACACGGATTGCCTAGCTCGGAAACACACACATTTCAGGTATATCTACCATATAAAGTCATTCTCAGGTATGCTTAAGTTATTGCTACAGGTGAATTTACCCTACAAATGTACACACAGACTTTGCATGTTACTGCTTTGTGTAGATGAAACTTTCTGCTTCAGTGTTAAGTAAATATTTTGAAGATATTTTCAGGACCTTGAAAAGATTATGCTTCACATTCATTCCTAAAAGTTGTAAAAAATATTTCAAATTAAAAAAAGATGGGTCATTTTGACCAAATGATCTTGGATTTTGTATATTAAAAGATCTTTATAAAATGGGTTAAGAACTGTTTTAAAATATTTTTTTCCTCTTTCTCTATCTTTATGTATGTTATAAACATACTGTGTTCTGGGACCTGTCAGGGCAGAGAAAAAAATTAACCTGCACTCCAGTGAGAATTCTTTTTACTTACCCCTGGGGTGCTTTTATGCCTAAAGAAGTATGCTATAACCATTTAAGAAATTCTTTCCCAAATATCCTACCCACTTGCTCCCTCAGTTAGTGTGGAAAATAAATTTGACTGTGTAGTTTATGGTTGGTCACATTAGTGGCTAACACAGCGTAACCAAACTTAGTCAACTTATCAGTGCTGCTGATCTGAGGATGTGTCAAAGCCAGGTCATACTGACTTATCTACGCCAGAGTGCAGACAGCTGGCACACGTGAGGCCTATTTACAAAGGCAATTTAAAAAAAGGAAAAAAAGGCATTGGGATCAGCACTATTTTTAGTTCCTTTTGTTTTATTTGAAAAAATTATGTTCCAATGTTAATAGCATTTTAAAATAACTATTTTACAGTGGAATAAAGGGAGAGCTTTTCAAGTTTTGGAGAGGCTTTCCATGTTTTTGATTTCAGTGATAGGACAGTCCCTTCAGGCAGTGCTTCTCAAATGTTTTGGGTAACAAGCATCACCTGGAGAGCAGACTCAAACTGAGATTTCTGGGCCCCACTCACAGTTTCTGATTCAGTAGGTATGGGGTGGAGTGGATAATTCGCACTTCTAATGAGTACCCAGGTGCTGCCCATGCTGCTGGTTTGAGAACCACGGCTTAGAGAACCTGGGGATTAGAATCCTAGAGTTGGACCTTAGAGGGAGTAGTTATAACTTCTTGGATACTTACATTGTGCCAGGCACTGTGCAAGTCACCCCCCCATACATTATGTATTGTAATACAATAGCCTTACAAGTTGGGAATGATTATTCCTATTTTATGGATCAAGGAACTGAAGCTCAGAAAGTTAAGTTATCCAAGATCACAAAGCTAGTAAGTGGCAGAGACAGAATTTGAAGTGGGGTTTTTTCTATCTCCAGATCCAAGTTGTTTCCATAAAAATGTGCTTTAGCTGGATTAAAGCTTATCCAGTCCCAGTTCCTTCCTCATGCAGGGAAAGCTGCTCTACCAACCCTGAACCACGATTCCTCGGCTTCTGCTCAGATCCGTCAGCGACAGGTACTCTCTGCTTCATGAAGGATGCCTTGCTGGGGGACAGCTAGAGTGACCAACCATCTGTTGGCCCCATTTGCCTGGGTCCTAGCAGTTTTCCGAGATGGCACTTTCAGTTTTAATACCGGGACAGTCCTGGGCAAACTGGAAATGTTTGGTCACTCTAGGGCAGCTCAAACCATTTCCGATTCTTTATAAAGAGCCAAGCCTCCACTTTTGTTACAGTTTTCTGTAAAAGGGTCTTGTACATGACAGTCCTTCAGATGTTTGAAGACGGTACTCATTCCACCAGACTCTGGACTGCTTTTTTTTTTTTTTTGAGACAGAGTCTCACTCCATCATCCAGGCTGGAGTGCAGTGGTGCGATCTCAGCTCACTGCAACCTCCGCCTCCTGGGTTCAAGTGATTCTTTTTCCTCACCCTCCCACGTAGCTGGGACTACAGGCGTGTGCCAGCATGCCTGGCTAATTTTTGTATTTTTAGTAGAGACAGGGTTTCACCTTATTGGCCAGGCTGATCTCAAACTCTTGACCTCAGGTGACCCACCCACCTCAGCTGCCCAAAGTGCTGGGATTACAGGCGTGAACTACGGCACCCAGCCTCTAGACTGTTTTTATTCCCCTTGGCCTTTCCTCACACAACATCATTTATACAGTACTTATGATGTGTCAGGAACTCTTCTAAATGCTTTATATATATATATTAACTAATTTAATCCTCACAAGAGTCCTATGACGTGGGTACTGTTATAGTCCGCATTTTACAGATAAAGAAATGGAGGCACATGGTGGGTCAAACAGGGAAAGGTTTTTTTATTTTTTTGTTTTTTTAATTTTAACTTTTAGGTTCATGGGTACATGTGCAGATTTGTTACATAGGTAAACTCGTGTTACAGGAGTTTGTTGTACTCTTATTTCATCACCTAGGTACTAAGCCTAGTACCCAATAGTTACTTTTCTGCACCTCTCCCTCCTCCCACCCCTCAACCCTCAAGTAGGCACCAGTGTGTGTTGGTCCCTTCTTTGTGCCCATGTGTTCTCATCATTTAGCTCCTGCTTATAAGTGAGAACATGGGGTATTCGTTTTTCTATTCCTGTGCTAGTTGGCTAAGGATAATATAAGGAATTATTAACTGTGCTGAAAGGATTACTAAACTATGTAAAGAAACTCTGCTCGGTACCCTAGGGCTGAGGCAGGGCACCGAAAGAAGCCAACCTTGGGAGTAATTCAGATCTCACTGGAGAAGCTGTGGTTCAGCCACCAAGAGCAGTGTCTGGTTAGGCCAGGCTGGAGCTGGCTAGAGTTGCTGGACAAGCAGTTGGCCACCCCTAGAATGCAGGGAGACGTGCAGGCCATCAGCATGTGGTGGCCTGGGTGGTCAGGGCACTGGTTTGGGCAGGAGGCCTTCAGAGCATGTGAGCCACACAAGGGCTTCACGGGGGCTCTGGTTTTTGCTGAGAGGGCTCTGGAAACGTTGTGAGTAGGTCGAGCTGCAGGGTTGCAGAGACACAGTGCTCTGAGTGCCTGACTGGGGCAAAGCTACCATGTGTCCTCATGCTCACTCCACCAACCCTCGACCTTGGCAAAATGGCAGGAAGGCCTTTTCCTCCTGCAATGTCCCTCCAGCCTCCAACTGAGAAAGCTTAACATCGTGCCCACTTTAAGGGAGAGACACTTAAAGGAAATCTGTTGCCTAGTGCAGAGCATACATTGAAAGGCTCATTCCGTGAGCTGAGAGGCAATAAATTGATACTGAACAATTGAGCACCAGGTTTTTAAAAAATTCAAATAAAAAATAATATAAACCCAAGGTAAAAATTTTCAAATCCTTTAACTTTACTTTAGAAAGATACAAAATGAAAACAGAGACTCAATTTTCTTCCCTCTCATCCAATTTTCTCTCCCTAAAAGCATACTTTCCTGTAATTCCTTCCAGAAAAAAAAAAACTGCATCTACCTACATTATGTGTCAGTGTTATAATTTATACAAAGGGGATAATTTGTCCTCTACACCATGCTTTTTTTTTTTTCACTTAACATATCTTAAAAATCTTTCCACATCACATATCCAGAACTACCTTTTTTTTTTTTTTTTTTTTTTGACAGTGTCTCACTCTGTCATCCAGGCTGGAGTGCAGTGGTGCAATCATAGCTCACTGCAGTCTTGAACTCCTGGGCTCAAGCGACCTTCCTGACTTGGTTTCTCAAGTAGTTGGGACTACAGGCGTGTGCTACCATACCTGGCTAAATTTTTTGTGGGGAGGAAGGTGGGCAGAGTCTTGCTCTGTCATCCAGGCTGGAGTGCAGTGACGCAATCTCAGTTCATTGCAACCTCCACCTCCCGGGTTCAAGATTCTTGTGCCTCAGCCTCCGGAGTAGCTGGGATAACTGGCATGTGCCACCACACCCAGCTAATTTTTTGTATTTTTAGTAGAGATGGGGTTTCATCATGTTGGCCAGGCTGGTCTCAAACTCCTCGCTTCAAGTGGTCTTGAACTTCTGGCCTCAAGTAATCCTCCCACCTTGGACTCTCAAAGTGCTGGGATTACAGATGTGAGCCACCATGCCTGGCCTAATTTATTCTCTTTAATCACTGTATGGTATTGTGTCATGTGGAGGATGGATGATGGATCATTTAGGTACTTTTGATGAACACTTTGGGTTTGGCTTTTATAAAAATTCTGCCAAGAAGATTCCTGTACATATATATGGCTCAGTTTTGTAGCTATAATAAACTATTTCTAAATTCTTTGCTATGTGAAAGGATATGTGCCTTTTAAATTTTGATAGATTTTGTCAAATTAATGTGCAATAAGATTGCATCAGTTGTACTATCCTCTCATCAAAAGTGGGTGGCGGTATTCCTTCCCTCATATTCCTGCCAGCACTCGGGAAGCCTTTCACCAGTTTAACTGGAAAGAAAATGTTTTCTCACTATTTTGATTTGCATTTCTTCTACTATACCTCAAGTAGAGCATCTCTCCATATGTTTACAGTCTTTGGAATTTGTTTTTCTATAAACCATTTCTATCCATTGCACAATTTTCTATTAGATTGTTCTTTTTTGTTGTTGTTGCATTCATGTGTATCAGTTCTATTTATGTTAAGAAAAAAGGCTCTTTTACAAATATGTTTTCAATATTTTCCCTGTTTTTGTTTTTGTAGAAATAGGGGGTCTCACTATGTTGTCCAGGCTGTTTTCAAACTCCTGGGCTCAAGCAATCCACCTGCCTGGGCCTCCCAAGGTGCTGGGACTGTTTTCCTTATTTTTGAACTGAGTCTTTTGATTTAGTTGTGTTATTTTTCCTTCTTTTTTCATACCAAAGTTAGATTGCTATTTAGACAAACATTAATTTTTTGCCTTATTGCTTCTGGGTTTTGGGCTTTTCAAACAAAGTCCTCACCTTTCTTAGATTTGTAATAAATTGATCCACATTTTAAGATATTTTATGATTTTTTTTTACAAATATTTGATTCACTACCATTGTTAGGGTAAGGAGTCAGAGAGGAACTCGCCGTTGTCATCTTAACAGGTACTGACCAGCTGTACTATCACCATTTGTTGACTAATCTCTCTTTTCCCAGGTAATTAGAAATCTCACTTTTACTTTACACTAAATTCCCTGTGCATTTGAGTCTACTTCTGATTTTTCTTTGGTTCCACTAATTTCTTCTCTTATATCAAATTGGTTTACTTACTGGAGTTTCAAAATATGTTTTGACATCAGGATAGACCTAGAAGTGGACATACTTTGGATGGGGCAAATGGAGAAGATCTTGTTGACTAGGTGACAGATAGGCTGACATTTGAAGAGTAGGAAGTAACTAGCTTCACAGAGATGAGGCAGGAGCATTCCAGGTAGAGGAAGCTGCATGTACAAGAGCTGAAGGCAGAAAACAGCTTGGCATGCGTACAGGAGGTTAAACGAAAAAAAGGCCAGTGGTGAGCACATTAAACAAGGGAGAGAAGGATGTGAAATGGGGTGGGGAAGCTAGGCCAGATTTTGTAGGACTTCGTAGACCATGATAAGGAGCTTGGTTTTGTCCTAAGCACAAAGGGAAGCAGTTAATGAATTTGAAGTAGGAAACTGACATGCTCCAATTTCCCAGAGGATGACATTGTCACTCTGGCTGTTATGTGGAGGTGGAGGGGACAGTTGTGGAACTTTAAAAAATATCATCGGCTGGATGCAGTGGGTCACACCCACAATCCTAGCACTCTGGGAGGCAGAGGCAGGAGGATGATCTGAGCTGAGGAGTTTGAGAACAGCCTGGACAACATAGCAAGACCTTGTCTCCACTAAAAAATGTGTGTGTGTGTGTAAAATATTTGGGCTTATCTATATTATAAAGTCTCAGCAAGTGAGCAAGTGATACACTTGCTGAGATGGGGAAGGCAGGTTTGAGAGTGACAGAGCCAGGATTAAATCAGGGTTGAGATACTAAGTTTGAGAGATCTGAGAAATCCAAAAGCTGAGAGCGGGCAGGTGGTTCTTTGATATGTGTGGATCTGGAGCCAGAAGGAGGGGTCTAGGTGGAGACACCAATCCAAATAGGAATGTTATTCAAAATCACAGGAATGGAGGAGATGATGGAGGAGAAGTAGAGTGTGGAGAGAGAAGAAAAGAGGGCCCAGGCCCAGGCCCAGAGGAGCATCAGCATTTAGAGATGGGTGGAGGTGAAGGAGTCTGCAGGACACTGGTGAGCTGGTGTGGTACGGAGAGCAGGAGGGCATGATCTCAAAATCCCACTTCTTTTTTTAAATTTTTATTTTTATTTTTTTGAGATTGAGTCTCACACTGTCACTCGGGCTGGAGTGCAATGGCATGATCTCTGCTCACTGCAACCTCCACCTCCTGGGTTCTAGCGATTCTCCTGCTTCAGCCTCCCAAGTAGCTGGAATTACAGGTGTCTGCCACCACGTCTGGCTAATTTTTTATATTTTTAGTAGAGTCGGGGTTTCACTATGTTGGCCAGGCTGATCTCAAACTCCTGACCTCATGATCCGCCTGCCTTGGCCTCCCAAAGTGCTGGGATTACAGGCATGAGTTACCATGCCGGGCCTTTTTTTTTTCTTTTTGAGACGGAGTCTCCCTCTGTCACCCAGTGATGTGAAGTGATCTTGGCTTACTGCAACCTCCCCATCCTGGGTTCAAGCAATTCTCCTGCCTCAGCCTCCTGAGTAGCTGGGACTACAGGCACATGCCACCATGCCCAGCTAATTTTTTAATTTTTTTGGTAGAGATGGGGGTTTCACCATATTGGCCAGGCTGGTCTCGAACTCCTGACCTCAGGTGATCTGCCCGCCTCGGCCCACCAAGCTGCTGGGATAACAGGTGTGAGCCAACGCCTCACAACCCCACTTCTGAACCCTTCCATGGCTCCCACAGCACTTAGAATAGAGTCCAAACCCCTTTCCATTCTCATCGAGGCCCTGCCCCCTCTGGCTAACCTCCAGCTATAGCTACTCCCTACCTCTATCACCTTTTCTGGTACCTTCACGACAGCCTTCTTGTGCCTCTGCCTGGAAGACCCACCCCAAACCCCTTATCCCTTGGATGTGATTCGTATTCATGCTTAAGTTGCCTCCTTATCTTCCCTGAAGCTTCCCCTTGTCTTAGTCTATCCCAGAATCTTACTGAGTTCCTTTATCATGATTCACGACTGTGTATTTGTGTATACAGAACAGTGAGCGCCATTTGGGCAAGGATAGTTTCTTTTTGTATCCTTAGCAAATAGTAGAGGTGCAATAAACATATGACTCATAAATGAATGAATAAGCCCTTTTAATCTTCACCCTGGTCCTGTGAGGTAGGGATTATAATCTCTGCTTTGCTTTAAAAAAAAATCTAGGACATGAAACTCTGAACGACTAGGTGACCGTTCACAGGTTCCAGCACACTGAGGAGTGATGGGTGGGTGAAAGTATTGGTGAACCTGTTCCAGCCTCCAGACCACAGAGGAACATGAAAAGGTTGGCCAAGAGCCCCCGGTGTTCTTGGTGGCTGGTGAGCCCCGGGGCTGTGTAGGCAAGGGCCCAGCAGAGGGCAGCAGAGGGCTGCACTGGACTGGGATCGCCGGAGGGAGCAGGCCCTGGGCGGAGCAAGGGGTGGGCGGCCAGGCACTGGGCTGGGACTTGGGGAGATGACCTTGTTTTGTCTAGTCCTTTGTAGGACTCTAGAGTGCGCTGATGGAGCGCTTGAGGCAACGTTCCTATTTGTGTTTACATGTGCCGATCCTCACCACAAAGTATAAGGAAGCTGTCTTTCTTACCGTGGGGCCCTTGTTGGAAAGGTCATTAAGTCTATCCAAGGAGGCGGGAGGAGAGGACAGAGGACGGGGGGTGGGGGTGACGGAGGGCCCTGAGGTGGAATGGTGAGTACAAATGTGCAAATGGGATTTTTGGCCTTGGCTGCTAGGGGACAAACGTCCTAGGGTGGCGTCCAGCAGTTAGCGCCAGGCAGGGAGCTGGGAAGGCTCTGAGACAGCTGGGTGGGGGAAATAGGAGGTCATAATTGGTTCAGGGACATACATTGTCAGAAATGATTTTCTAGGTTTCTTATGTTCTCTGAATGGATTTCCTTTCTCTTCTTTTTCGTTAGGAAAGTTGTTAAAATTTCCACCCCTATCATCTATGCTTAGGGGAAAAGGGATTTTGCTCATAAACGGGGGCGAGGGTGGGGGGATGGGGGAGCCCCTTGGGGGAGAGTCAGAGTCAGAATGGAAGGCCCCAACAAGAATGATATAATGGACTATGGGGACTGGTGGGGGTGGAGGGAAGGTGGGGAGGGGAGTGAGGGATAAAAGACTACGTATTGGGTACAGTGTACATTGCTGGGGTGACGGGTGCAATACAATGTCAGAAATCACCACTGATGAACTTATCCATGTAACCAAAAACCACCTATACCCCAAAAACTATTGAAAATAAAATAAAATAAAATAAAATTTTAAAAAATAATGGAAGGCGCACTTAGTCCAGCATATGGTCTTCTCAACTAATACAAACATACACACACACTTATATGCACAATCACAACATACATGCTTACACAGTCACATCACGTGCACAATACACTCTCATACCCACAAGCACACACCTCACACACTGACACATCACACATACACACTGACACAACATGATACACCTACATCCACACTGAAGAAGGGTCTTTGGGGTGAATATCTGCAGTTGCCATTGCAGGTTCCCCCTTCCACACCCCCATCCCATCGTGGTTTAAGTCTAGGATCAAACCAACTCTTAGTTTCAGGGGTCAGTTCCAATTGGCCTAAACCCATCAACATAATCCCTGCCCCCTTGGCATTCCTTTGGCCACTGCGATTGTTTTAGGGGTGGGCATACAACCACACTGATCCCCCAGATGTGAGTGAGGAAGCGCTGAGCCCTGGACGCTGTCAGCTGCCTTGTGCTACCTCAAGGAAAGGCTGGTTTAGAAAAAGCCAACTGGGAGGCAGAAGTGAGAAACTTTCAGACAAGCAGAGTTGCAGCCCCCAAAACACTGGGAGCTCTCAACAGCCTGTGCCAGAAGCCCACGTTACCTCTAAACTTTAGATTTTGTGAACCAATACATTGTTTTGGTTGTTTAAGGCATTCAAGTTTGATTTTCTTTCCCTTCCTCCCTTCCTTCCTTTCTTTCATCTCACTGTGTCATCCAGACTGGAGTGCAGTGGTATGATCGTACCTCACTATAGGCTCAAACTCATGGGCTCAAGCAATCCTCTCACCTCAGCCTCCTGAATAGCTAGTATTACAGGTGGGTGCCACTGCACCCGGCAATTTTCTGTTTCTTATACCTGAAAATCTCAGAATGGATCAACTGCTCCCAGAACTTTTTTATAGGAAAGCCCAGGAGGGGTCCAGCTACCTCTTTAAGGAGGGCTGCTCCTTCCTCCCCCTCCTTTGTCCTCTTGGTCCTCAAAGTAACCGCATGCACCTGACGTGGTTCTTGGAGCCTTATGCATATAACAGAGAAGAAGAAAATAGTATTTAAAACCATGGCCCACTGTAGCCGCTTTGCCTTAAAAAGGAAAGTGACACAATTGAAATCTGTAACAAATCTCTAAATAGATCTTGTTCCTTGCAGAGGCCAAGATGAGATTCCAGCCAATGTTTGGAAATTTCAAAGGGTGGGAAACCTTGGCTGACATGGTGGCACTCAGGGCACAGGATTATTATTTATATATATAATATATTCAATTATATCAGTATATATTATATATATTTAAATGTATTCATTTAATGAATGAATTAAGCACCCTAAAAAGTGAGCATTACTTTCCCCATTTTACAGATTATGAATGAGGCTCAGAGACAGAATCACCCACTCAGCTACAAAGGGGTGGAACTGGGCTTCCAAGCCAGGGCTTCTTGGTTCTAAAGTTTGTGGTTGCCCTTCCAGAACAGAATGCCGTTTGCCACCCCCATAGCGGCCTCCTGCCTGTGATTTGGTCTAGGTGGGCTTCTCGGGAAGGGACATGTTAAAGAGGTAGAAGGCAAGTTTTATTTGTATGTTTACTTAACTTTTCATGTTTTTTTAAACTTTCATGGGAGTGACAGAGGGGGAATGGGGAGAATAGAGAAACTCTTTTTTTTTTTTTTTTTTTTTTGAGACAGAGTCTCACTGTGTTACCCAGGCTGGAGTGCAGTGGCACAATCTTGGCTCACTGCAACCTCCACCTCTGGGGTTCAACTGATTCTTGTGCCTCAGCCTCCCGAGTAGCTGAGACTACAGGTGCATGCCACCACCCAGCTAATTTTGTATTTAGTAGAGATGGGGTTTTGCCATGTTGGCCAGGCTGGTCTCGAACTCCTGGGCTCAGGTCATCTGCCCACCTCTGCCTCCCAAAGTGCTGGGATTACAGGCGTGAGCCACTGCACCTGGCAGAGAAACTCTTATACCAGGATTCTGATCATGGTAGGAAGGAGAAGCCTAGTGGGCCTTGGAAAGTCAAACTCTGCTGGGGAGGCAATGTGGCATAGTGCTGGGCACACAGGCTTAGAGCCCAGCTAGACTGAGTTCAAGTCCCAGGGCCATGGTGTATTAACCGTGATCTCACACAAGTTAGTAAACCTATTGAGACTTGAGTTTCATCCTTAAAAATGAGACCTACCTCCTAAGGTCTTTGAGTAAATCAAACCAAAAACCACAAGTAAAGCACTTAGCATAGTGCCTAGCATCCTCCAAATGATAGCTGTCATCATACACATTAAAATACATAGTGCTCGGCAGATTCGGAGGCATTCTAAAGTCCCCTCCTGGTAAACGTTACCATGCTCATATACTACGCCATACTGAGAGGGCATGGGAAAGCAGCTCATGCACGGTGCTTTTTTCTGTTTTTTGGCCCTTGGGAGCAAGCTGGTGGGAAGTGGGGTGGGCTTCGGCTTGGACTACCTCTGTCATTGGCTATTGGTATGAAAGGAGAAGGACCTGCTTACTATACAAAAGACCAGTATCCATCATGGAGACATGAGGACAGAGGGATTGAAATATATTTGGTTTTTTGGTGCCAGGAAGCCTGGCACAAAAGAGCTGGTTCTCAGAGATCCTGGTGCCCCCTCTGACATCTGGCCCAGAAATCAAGCTGGAGGTGGTAGGAAATCTGATCACCATGCTTGGCCAGGACCTGTTCAGAGACTGTCAAGGCTGGGATAGGGGTGCAGGTTAGGTCTGCCCTGGGAGCTGGCTAGAAGGAAGGTGAGGCAGGGGAGGCACTCGGGGCTCAGCATTTGAGGAGACACTCACTCTCAGGTGCTGACCCTGCACTTGCATGAGCCAGAGAAGGAGTGTCTTCTTCAATTCTGTGCACTGGGTACCCCCCTTGCCTCCCTAGCTGGGGGGTGGAGGACGGGGAGAGAGAGAGAGAGAGAGAAAATGCAAGGAAGATGAAAGTCATAGTCCTTTATAGCCTAATCTCAGAAGTGACACCGCATCACTTTAGTCCTATTATGTTAGAAGCAACTCACTCTGTACAGTACACACATGCACACACACACACACACATGCACACATGAGGGGACACACCAAGATGTGACTGTAACTGCCTATTGGGTTCTCCTTGCCTGCTGCCTAGACAGAGCCAATTTATCAAGACAGGGAAATTGCAATAGAGAAAGAGTTTAATTTACACAGAGTCAGCTGTGTGGGAGACCAGAGTTTTATTATTACTCAAAGCTGTCTCCCTGAAAACTCGAGGATTGGGGTTCTTAATGATAATTTGCTGAGTAGGGGGTCGAGAAGTGGGAGTGCTGATTGGTCAGGTGGGATATGAAGTCATAGGGAGTTGAAGCTGTCCTCTTGCACTGAGTCAGTTCCTGGGTAGGGGCCACATGACTGGATGAGCCAGTTTATCAATCTGGGTGGTACCAGCTCATCCTTTGAGTGCAGGGTCTGCAAAATATCTCAAGCACTGATCTTAGGCTTTACAATAGTGATGTTAGCACCAGGATGCAATTTGGGAAGGTTCAGAATCTTACAGCCTCCAGCTGCATGACTCCTAAACCACAATTTCTAATCTTGTGGCAAATTTGTTAGTCCTACAAAGGCAGTCTAGTCCCCAGGCAGGAAGGGGGTTTGTTTTGGGAAAGGGCTGTTATCATCTTTATTTCAAAGTTAAACTATAAACTGACTTCCTCCCAAAGTTAGTTCGGCCTGTGCTGAGGAATGAACATGGACAGCTTGGAGGTTAGAAGCAAGATGGAGTCAGTTAGGTCAGATCTCTTTCACTGTCATAAATTTCTCAGTTAAAATTTTTGTAAAGGCGGTTTCATGACTATCCAGATCATCAAGACCATTTCAGAAGTGGCCTACCACAGGAAGGGAATAGAGGCAAACAATTGGGATTTACTGAGGTCTAAACATGTGTGAGGGCATCTCATAATTATCCCATTAGGTTCTTTTTTTTTTTTTTTTTTTTCTGAGGTGGAGTTTTACTCTTGTTGCCCAGGCTGGAGTGCAGTGGCAAGATCTCAGCTCTCTGCATCCTCCATCTCCCCACCTCCTGGGTTGGGTTCAAGCGATTCTCCTGCCTCAGCCTCCCAAGTAGCTGGGATTACAGGTGTCCGCCGCCACACCTGGCTAATTTTTGTATTTTTAGTAGAGATGGGGTTTCACCATATTGGCCAGGTTGGTCTCGAACTCCTGACCTCAAATAATCTGCCCGCCTTGGCCTCCCAAAGTGCTGGGATTACAGGCATGAGCCACCACGCCTGGCCCCATTAGGTTCTCAGGTTTGTGAAGAAACTGGCCTCTGTTATTCTCTGCACAAAAGAACATCAAGGAAGGTTCGGAGGAATTGAAGCCCACTTGGGAGGCCCATATACATCTGAGGAAGACAAGTCTGAGTTCTGTGAGAAACTACAAGTGGGGGCCCTGAGGTTGGAGGTCAGAGATTAGTCAAGTTTGTAGCATGGTTGGCAACTGACAGGCAAGCCGACTTCAAACCCAAAGCCACTGCTTGAGTGGGGAAGGTGGAGACTACTCTTTTGTGATGAAATGTGTGGGGGACAACAATAAGGCTGCAGGACAGCTCTGCAGAGGCTGAGATTGGGATTGGAGTTATGAAGCCACTGCACACCCATGTTCCTGAATCATCCATGATGTTGTAAGAAACAGCCACAAGCTCCTACAAGAAGTCCTCTGAGAAGCTGCCTCTGTACTTCTGGAAGGGTGTCAGTGGGCATGCCAGCTCAGTAGAGTGTCACCCTGATGGCTGCCTCAGACAGAAGCTGGAAGACGAGGTGGGTCCTGAGACGATCAGGATGGTCAGAATAGGAGGAACTTGTGCACAGAGGACAGCAAAGTGGGGACCATGTGGAACTTTTGGAATTTCTAATAGATGGACCTATAAGCTAAGCTATCTTTCCTTAGCTTGTATGATTTCTGGAGTTTCCCCTACTGTCCTGGGGTGCAGCTGTATTGATGTGACTGGAGCAAAGGTCACATCCTCTGTATGGGCTGGGTGTGGTGGCTCATGTTTGTAATCCCAGTGCTTTGGGGGGGCCAAGGTGGGAAGATCACTTAAGCCCAGGAGTTTCAAACCAACCTGAGCAACATAATGAGACCCTATCTTTACAAGTAATTTAAAAATTAGCTGGGCATGATGGTGTGCACCTGTGGTCCCAGCTTCTCAGGATGCTAAGGTGTGAGGATCGCTTGAGCCTGAGAAATTGAGGCTGCAGTGAGCTGTGATTGTGCTGCTGCACTCCAGCCTGGGTAACAGAGCAAGACCCTGTCTCAAAAAAATAAAAAACAAAAAAACAAAACCCGCAAAAAAACCTTATTCTCTGTAAGCCTTAGTTCCCATATCTTTAATGTAGTGATAAGGCCTACTCATCGTGTTATAGGAATTGAGGGATATAAGTTACCTCGTTTACAGTAGGCGCCTAATAAAAGCAAATTCTCTTCTCCCCTCCACCTTCTTCCTCTCTCCCCCCATTCAAAATGATATGGTGTGGTTTATCTGTACACAGTAGATTGACACTCAACCTTTATTACATCTGCCTTCTAGTGAACTCTCCGGTAGTGTGGAGGCTGGAAAGCTAAAAGCTACATTTCCCAGACTCCCATGCGGTCAGGGGTCCGAGGGCGTTAAGGCTCAGCGAATCAGATGCACTGTGTGAGATCTGGGCGGAAGCCAACGAAGACCCTTGCCTGCTGCTCCCACTGTTTCTGCGGGCACTGCCGTGGGGGGACTGGCACTGCAGCCCTGTCACCATCCTCGTGATGTTGGGAGGCGAGGGGCATCCATTCTGCTGGGGGCCGGTCCTGGTCAGAGGCGACCCAGCAGCCCCCTTATTGGCATGGGGCCCAGGTTTCATTTGGGTAAGCCTTGCTGAAATCTCAACTTAAAGTCTTTTCTAAATCACTCCTAGTAGTTTTGTAAGACACTTTATACTCTGTCATAAATCCTCTCTTGCTTAATCTGGCCAGAGTGGATTTTGTCTCTTAGGCTAACCAATATAAGTGGTATGGAGAGATTTTTATTGCCAAATTCCTCTTGGAGCAATCAGTCTGTGTGTTTTGGAAAGATGCCTGGATAAGGGCTTGCAAGGAGGGTAGTTCCCCCCACTCACACACCCCCCATCTCACTCCCACCCCAGCCCTCAGTGTCCTCTCACACTAAAGCTTTAGAAACTTTTTGAGTTGCTCCTGAAAAAGAGGAGAAAAGAGACAAAAGTATGGAGAGAAGGCAGAAGGACTCAGCAGATGGCAAAAGCCAGGTGTGGTATTATATAGCCCTTTTCCAGGAACCCCACCCCTACCCCATTTTTCCACAAAGCCTGTGTAAATGCTTGCAGTGGTCAACTTTTTGTTGTGGAAACAAACGAAGTGACTGAATTTTATGTTGGGGAGAACGTACTATGGGGACAGAAGGGATGTGAGAGGAGGCCAGAGTTTTGAGAGGTAAAAAGACCAGGAGACCACAAGTCCTCCCAGGGGACCAACAGATATACTGGGGAGGGTGTTGAATCTCCAGTCCATGGGATTCAGAAGTCTAAGGCCATCTCACTTAGGTACTGAGGAGCAGAGGCCCTCTGCAGACAGCTGGAGTACACATGAACAGCAATTAGGGCTGAGTCCTTTGCCCTTTGCTGGGCTCTTTACCTCACAACCTGATCTGTCTCCCTGAACTCAAAATACATAAGCTCCACAGCCCTTCAAAGTGTGAGTCACTTTCTCATCTATATTGACATGCATTTTGCTTATTGTTGTTTACCTTTTCTGCAAGACTGACAGCTCCTGGAAGGCAGAGGCTTGGATCTAATTCATCTTTCAATCTTTAAAGTTATTACATGCAAGTGCTATGTGTATGTGCCTTCGTGCATTTTTTTTCTGGGTAGAGTACCTACAACTTTAATCATATTCTCAAATGAGTCCAGGACCTAGAAAATGTTGAGAATCTGCATGAGGAAGTCTTTTGGGGGATGTCTGGATATTGTTTCTTGACTTACATGCAAAGGAGAGTCATCTTTCAAAAGTAAAATCCATCTTATCCTCAAACTTGTCTTCCATTAAGGGTGTGCACCCACCGAGATCTAAAGCTCATGGGCTATGCAGGAAACCTAGACTCAGTCTCTGGTTTCAAGATTCTGTCAGTTAGGGGTTCAGCCAAGCAATGCTTGTTTATAGCTTCTTCCCCAGGACGCCTTGCCCTGCATTCAGAGAGGTTTACAAGCCAAGACGACACCAAGTGAGTCCCACTGTGGGTGGGATCCATGGCTGCCATGTGCTTTCCAGCCTGCTGTCTCTTAAGCTGTAAATATTTATCAAGTGAATGTGGGGATGTCAGGCTCCAAAGAGTGTCTAGGGCAGTGTGTGGGTGTGTGCGGGGGTGGTGCTGGAGAGTGAGAGTCCCATGAAAGCTGGTATGTGATGGTGATGCCTTAAGACAAGAATGATAATAAAAACCCCATCATGAGTCTGTATCTCAGCAGCTCAGGGCTGGTGGGAGATGAGCTCCGTTCTAACCTGCACATCTCAGGCCAGAAACCATGGGCAAATGTCAGCAAAGCAAAGCTGGGTTCCTGACAACTGCTGAGTTTGTAAACTTTCTAAAGTTCCCATATTTATCTCTGAAATTAATCCAGTGACACTTCTACTTGGCTGACAGCATGGCATGTGGGTGTGTGGATGAGTTCAGTAAGGGAGACAATAAAAGACTGGAGGGGGCCAGATTAATTTTTGGTTGGCATTTTATGAGTTTTAACTTGGAGTAATTGGTTGTTAAAATGGAACTGTGTAACTCTCAGTTGCAGCTGAGGCTCCAAAATCCCTGAACTTTCCAAGGTAAGATCACCTATGCGCCTCACACACTTAAGGATATAAAAGAGTTGAAGTAAAGGTGGCCAGGAGAAGCAGGCATTGGAGGAGGAATTTGATGAAAGCTGTCTGTGTGCTTTGAGTACCCCCGCAACCCTCCAACTCTAGAAGGGGTTGTGGAAGGTCTGAGAATTATTTATTTATTTATTTTTTGAGACACTCTTCCTCTGTCACCCAGGCTGGAGTGCAGTGGCGTGATCTCAGCTCACTGCAACCTCCACCTCTCGGGTTCAAGCGGTTCCTGCCTCAGCCTCCTGAGTAGCTGAGATTATAGGTGCATGCCACCACAATCAGCTAATTTTTGTATTTTTAGTAGAGACGGTGTTTCACCACGTTGGCCAGGCTGGTCTCTATCCCCTGACCTCAAGTGATCCACCCGCCTTGGCCTCCCGAAGTACTGGGACTGCACCCCACCAGGTCTGAGCATTTTCTACTCTGGAAGCCACCCCACTACTCTGTACAACTGCCACCCCACAACCATGCCATACTAGCCACAATCTCATAGCAAAAGGATGTCCCACCCTTTCTCTGGACACCCAGGAGTCAGGATCTGAACAATGGGGTTGCTGCCACGTATGATGCCAAGAGAGCACACACCTCCATGTCAGAGCTTGTCAGCAGAAATAGCAAAAGGCATGGGAGCTCAGCCCACGCCTGACTTCTGCCCTCCATGTCTTGCTTTAGCACATCTCATTGGAAGGACCTAAACCCTCTCGGAAGGGTTGCCTGCAAGGAGTCTGGGGGTTGTAGTTTTCTTTCATGAGCCTCTGCAGTGCAGGAAGGCTCACCAGGAGGCATGAGTGCCGAGCATCAGTTCATCTTGGCTAACACACTCCTACTCATGCTCCAAGGCCCACATCAAGGTCCCCACTGAGACTCCTCTCTCACTGTCACCTGCCCCCACCCCAGTAGAAAACTTCCTCCCTGTGATCCCTGGTTTATTGTAATCCAGGTAACATATCAGTCTCCTGTGTTAAGCTGAGAGTTTCTTGAGGGCAGGGATTTTGATTCGTTTCTGATGTCTCTAGCACCTAGTACAAGGCCAGATAAGTCATATCTGTAGTGGTTTTAAAACATGCCCACAAATGTTTCGATACTTCTCTCTTCATTTTTTTAAGGCTAGTCAAATGAAACAGTGGGAGGAGAGAAGAAAAAAAGAAATCTGTAACTGGTTGTGATCAATTAGTTGTAAACACCACTGCATTCGGACCTGCCTATGTCTCTCTTCAAAAAGTAGAACCTAATTCCTCTCCCTTTGAGTATAGGCTAGACTTACTGACTCACTTCTAATGAATAGAATGTGGTGGAAGTGATGTGTGACCCTGAGACTGGTCATAAAAGATATGCCTTGGTCTCTCTTGGATCACCAGCCCTGGGGGAAGCCAGCTGCCATGTTGTGAGGACACTCAAGCAGCCCTCTGGAGGGATCTACATGTCAAGGAACTGAGGCCTCTTTTCCCCAACCAGCCCTAACTTAAGAGGCATTTTCCTCTCCTGGGAGGGAACCTCTTTCTCATCTAATGTGGGAGGGCATTCAAGTCTCTTGTCTTCTCTGATCCATTAATGTGGTTAAAAACCACAGCCTGTTGACTCATTCATCCTCTTTGTTTCCTATGAGTTGAGGCATGGTGGACAAAAGGAGAAGGAATCAAGGGTGGACAAAATAGAACTGAGGCTGGGAGTTCCCTGTTCTCATCAGCGTTACTGGTTTTGGTTTGGCCAAGTCTGACTAATCTCACTGAGGAAAGTGAGGAAGGACACTTACAGTTCAGAGCCCCCTCACCTCTCCTCATCAAAGAGAAGCTTGTGGTCCTGGTGAACCCCAGAGTCTCTAGCACGGGTCACACCTGAGGAAGAAGAGCTCATCAAAGAGTAGCTTTGGCTGGGCATGGTGGCTCATGTCTGTAATCCTAGCACTTTGGGAGGCCAAGGCAGGAGGATTGCTTGAGCCCGGGAGTTTGAGATCAGCCTGGGCAACATAGCTAGACCCTGTCTCTACAAATAATTAAAAAATTAGCTGGGCATGATGGCATGTGCCTGTGGTCCCAGCTACTCGACTTCAGTGAGCCATATTTGCACCACTGCACTCCAGCCTGGGTAACAGACCAAGACCCTGTCTCAAAAACAAACAAACAAAAAGCGGTCTTGCAGGCCTGGACCACCCTAGTTGGCCTGCATGCAAGCAAGTGGTCTGGAAAGGCTGCACCCCACAGCCGAGAGAGAGAAGGGTTGTTACCCAGCAGTAATGCAAGAACATTTAATGCAGGCGCATTAAGCCCAGCTCTCCAAGCAACACGTCCAACAGGAAGGCCCTCCTTTTCTCTGTTTCTTGAGGCAGTTGGGGATAAATGAGCAGCTGCCCTCAAGCAAACCAGCTGAGGGTAGAAATTTACTTCTTCAAGAAGGCAGGGCCTTGGCATTCCTTGACCTGCTTTTCCCATGCTGAAATCCTGTCTTTTTTGTTCTAATTACGCAACTAATACATTTTCATTACTAAAAAAAGTTTAAACAGTACAATTATATGGAGTAAAAACACAATGTTCTTGATAACCTACCCCCCAGTCTCATTTCCTCCCTGCAGGTAACTATGGCTAACAGTTTGACATGTAGCCTGCCAGACCTCATGGATATAGAAGTATCATACTTTATATGTTGCCCTGCAACCTGGCTGTTTTTTTCTTCTCTTCATCTTTTTTTCATGTATGTACAGACGAACTCACTCATTTTTCTAAGAGCTGTGAAATATATCATGGTATATGCAAGAGGAAGAACCTTCTGTAGAGTGAAGAGTATGGGTGTTGAATGGGGAGTTCCGCTGAGCATCCAGAAGGGTTTGGATGGTTAGGGTTGGGGACAGAGTAATGGAGAGCTGAATTACTCTTTCCAGTAGAGGGGAGGGAATCTGGAGCTTCTGAGGCTCCCTGGGGTGGAGGGAGAATGGGGGAAGGAAGAGGTTGCTGACAAGATGGAATATGAGTGCCCTGCCCACAGTGATCCTCCCCACAGCCCTCACATCTTCAACAAGTTTACTAAATCCGTGAATGAACATATTCCCCACCTAATGTCTCAAGGATGCACTACAGCTCTTGGGACATTGTTTGTTAAATTGTTATTTCCAGGTCTGTAAGAATTATGCTGCTACTTATGTTTCTCTGTGTGGGGAGATGGAAAGAAACCATAGTTTAGGACGTGCATTTCTGAAATCTGAGAATGGAGATGATCTTCACAACGTCTGGCAGAACAGCAGATGAATGTGGAGGCCTGCTGTGTGCCAGCCCCTGTGCTGCACTGAAATGCCAAGGAGGCTGAGCTGACTCAGGCATCAACCTCAGCGCCCAGCCCCACGGGGCTGACAAGCTTAGGGGTCAGGCATGCATACAGAGAGTGGCCACACTGGGTGCGGTGGCTCACGCCTGTAATCCCAGCACGTTGGGAGGCCGAGGCAGGTGGATCACCTGAAGTTGGGAGTTCGAGACCAGCCTGACCAACACAGAGAAACCCCATCTCTACTAAAAATACAAAATTAGCTGGGTGTGATGGCGCATCCCTGTAATCCCAGCTACTTGGGAAGGCTGAGGCAGGACAGTCGCTTGAACCCGGGAGGCAGAGGTTGCGTTGAACTGAGATCGCGCCACTGCACTCCAGCCTGGGCAACAAGAGTGAAACTCCATCTCAAAACAAAAACAAAAACAGAAACAGAGTGGCCACAAATACTAGGAGAGCCACAGACAGGGAATTACAAGCATGTGACGCCTCTGCCCCACTCCCCCGCATTCACTCTTTTGGCAAATGTCCCTGATTGATCACGGAAGTGTTTCTTGCTGAGCCCAGAAGCTGATTCGGAATCTTCTTAACACAGTGCTACAGGCAGCTGTCACCAATCAGTCAGAATTGGATGGTTGATGGGATGTATTTGCCACCCTGCTATAGGCTCAATTTAAAATGGGATTCTGAAATGTTGCCTTTTACAGAAATTTTATTTTTCTTTCTTTCTTTATTGTTATTATTATTTTTTGAGACTTAGTCTCACTCTGTTGCCCAGGCTGGAGTGCAGTGGCATGATCTTGGCTCGCTGCAACCTCTGTCTCCTGGGTTCAAGTGATTCCCGTGCCTCAGCCTCCGGAATAGCTGGGATTCCAGGCGTGTGCCACCACGCCCGGGTAATTTTTGTATTTTTAGTAGAGACAAAGTTTTGCTATGTTGGCCAGGCTGGTCCCAAACTCCTGGCCTCAAGTAATTTACCTGCCTCAGCCTCCTAAAGTGCTGGGATTGCAGGTATGAGCCACCGTGCCCGGCCAAAAAATGTCTTCCCACTGGCATGGTGGGAAGATGGGTGAGTGGAGCTCAGAGGGGAAGCAAGTCCCCTGCACCCACTTCCTGAGGCTGGCCTGGGTCGCATCTGGTGAGCCTGGAAGCCCATATTGGAAGCCCCAGGCACTTGAGGAAGCAATGGTGGCTGGCTGATAGTGGCAGGGGAACCTCAGGAAGGGGCTGGAGCACATCTGCTGGGCCAGTTGGTATGCTATCTGCCAGGAAGTCAGGGCCTGGAATCAGAAGAGAAATGAGGGGAGTGTTCTGCCCAGCAGCCGTTAAAGGCCTTTCATGATCCTTGGACTTGAACCAGACATCACAGGGCCAGAAGATGTGAAAGCCCACATGAAAGCCACATGAAAGCCCACAGCAGCTCTATGCCTGCCGTTGAGTGAACTGCCTTGCATAGGGTTGGTCCCCTTTGCTTCATTTGTCCAACAGTAGTTACTTCTCTGGAAGTTAGGCAAGAAGTGCCTGCCCTTCTCTATCTCATTCCCACCAAAGACCCAAGGAATCATCCTTGGAGACCAGTTTCCTCTGACTTTGGGGCAGTGTCTTCCCTGAGGGGCTCCTGTGGCCTCCCACATATCCCATCTTCTGGTCAGCCCTGGGTCACTCTGACCTTGAATTGCAGCTTCCCTGGTCTCTGTGGGTCCCAGATCCTGCCTTTTTGCCCCTTGTCTTGTGCTTATATCTCCCCAGGCCCCACCCCACATAACTGCCCACCTGTCTCCTGCCTACCCAGGATCCTCACAGGCTTCTCTTAGTGCCCAGGCCACTCCCTCTACAGAACAGTGACCCAACCTGCCAGATCCTTGAATACTGGCCTCACCTTCAAGCATCCTCCTACCAGCTGGGCCACAATTGTCATCCCTCACTGGGCTGTTGGCCCCAGCTCCTGTGTGGCCATCTGGGAACTGCCAGTGGTTGTCTGTCCAGAGTGGTCTGGGCAGGAAGCCCATTTGTGTTTACAATACAATGAATTGGGCACATCTACATGGGAAGTACAACCACCAGGCACGGCTCACTGGAGCCCAGGACACATGGTAGCATCACTCATAAGGATATCCCTTCTGTCTAAAGCAGCAATGGCTGGTGTAGAGAAAAGAACAGGGACTTCAGAGTCAAGCAGACTTCACAGTCAAGTAGCAAAGTTCGAATAATGGCTCATCCACTTAATACCCTGGATGAATCTCTTAACTCTTCAGAGCCTCGCAGTTCTTATTTGGAAAATGAGGCTAAATAAAAATATCTCGCTCACTGAGTTGTCATAAGGATGACTAAAATAAGTGAGCATGATTTACAGTGAGGATTTTTAAAGTGTGTTAGTTTCCTGTGGCTGCCGTAACAAAGCACTGCAAATTGGGCATTTAAACAACCAGAAATTTATCATCTCACAGCTCTGGAGGCTGGAAGTTCAAAATCAAGGTGTGCCCAGGGTTGGTTCCATCTGAGGGCTGTTAGTTAAGCATCTGTTCCAGGCCTCTCTCCTTGGTTTGGAGATGGCCGTCTTCTCCCTGTATGTGTGTCTCTGTGACCACATTTCCTTTTTTTTTTTTTTTTTTTTTTAAGTAAGGACATCCATCAGTCATATTGGATTAGAGCCTCTCTTAATGACCTCATCTTAATTAATTACATCTGCAGCAACCCTATTTCCAAATAAGGTCACATTCTGAGGTGCTGATGGATAGGATTCACCATATGAATTTGGGGGTGGCACAGTTCAACCCATAATAATAAGCTGTCACTATTTGTCATCAGTTTTACTAAAGCCCTGGTTATTGATGGGATTTTAGTGGAATTAAGTGGTAACCATTCAGCCTTTTCCAGTAAGCTGCATTCTCCTTGAGATACCTCTTGTATCAGTCACACACTGGTAACAGGTCAGTTGGTGGCCCCACCAGCCTTGAAGTCCATGTGTAGAAGCCAAATTCTGAAAAGTCCCCCACCCCTTTTTCTCTAAACCGTGGTGGCAGTGACGATAGTGGTGGCAGTGGCAGTGGTGGGCTCCCAAGTGTCATGCAGGCTACACCTGAGCCAGGTGCCCATGTTGGATCCTTAGGGCCTGGGGCCTCCTTTGGACCCTACCTCCAACCCAAGCCACTATGAAGATGCTTCATGCCTCACTGCAAATTCCAGTCTGACTGGGAATTCTTTCCCTAAGAAGTGGAGGAGATGGAAGCCCTAGGGAAGCCTCCATCACCCTCCCTGTTCTGAGGAGAGCTGGATTCCCACAGAAGCAGCACCCAGCAGCGCCCAGCAGCTGATAAGCAGCCTTTCTTCTGCCACATGGAAGGCAGTGGGGAAGTGGAAAGCCCAAGGGACACTGGGTGTGATGCAGGTGAAACAGAAGAGCTTCCATGACCAATAAGTCTTCTGCACACCCAGTCCATCTTGGCAGGGTTAACTGAAGCCTAATGTCTTGGCTGATTCTCCCTTCCCCCGCCTCCAAGGGGAGCCATATTCAGGAAAACTGCTCTGAAAGTAAGGCCCAAGAGTGGGGAGCCTGAATGTCTGGGACATGCACTTCTTTTTTTTTTTTTTTTTTTTTTGAGACAGAGTCTCACTCTGTCACCCAGGCTGGAGTGCTGTGGCACTGTCTCGGCTCACTGCAACCTCTGTCTCCTGAGTTCAAGTGATTTTTATGCCTCAGCCTCCCAAATACCTGGAGTTACAGGCACGCGCCACCATGCCCAGTTAATTTTTGTATTTTTAATAGATGGGGGTTTCATCATGTTGGCCAGGTTGGTCTTGAACTCCTGACCTCAAGCGATCTGCCCACCTTGGCTTCCTAAAGTGCTGGGATTATAGGCATAAGCCACTACACCCAGCCTGGGACATGCACTTTTGGTGTCAATGTCTCAGCAGCTCAGCACCCAGATGACCTATAGTTTGGACAGGTGTCGTGTCTACTTCTCACCAGGTCAAGGCTCTGTCTCTGAATGTTGCGGCAGGATTTGTGAGGCTGGAGACAGCCAGGGTTTCCTAATGAGCCCTTGGGGAATGGCCAAGCCCGGGGCTGCTGTTACTTTGCTCTCAGCTTTGTCTATGAGGCTGTGCTAGTTTTGTGGAGGACACAGGGCCTCTCTCTTCTCTCTCTTCTATTAAGGGAAATTGGAATTTCCTTTCTAATTTCATCTTCTAGCTCAGCTCTGATTCAGCAAATATTTATTGAATATCCACATCATGCTAGCAATTACAGCTGAATAATAATATATGATCCAGACTTCAAGGAGTTTACATTCAAGTGAGGGTTAAAAAAAAGACGTGGAAACGCATTCACTGAAGCATAGGCAGAGAGCAACAAGGACAGCTATTTAGGTGATGGCAAGTACCAAGAGGCAGAGAGAAAAGAGCGGTTACTTCCAATTAAGGCACCTGGAAGCCCCATGGAGGAGGTGGTATTTGTTTTGAATTGTGAGGAATGGATGGGATTTCAATGAGTAAAGAGGGAGGAGTGGAAAGAACAGACAGAGCAAAGTTAGGAAGGTTGAAACATGCAGGGCATTGTAGAAGGATAGGTATTCAGGTGTGGCTTGAGCATAGGACGGTGGTAGGGATAGAGTGAGAGATGAAATTAGAAAGGAAAGTTGTGCCTGGATCATGTGGGATCTTGGGTGTCCCATGGAATGATTTAAATTTCATTCTGTAAGCAACGAAGACCACATCTAGAGATCTGGACCAAGTTAACAATCTGATCAGAATGCTTTCAGAAGATTCACCAGGCATCTTTCTGTGCCATGGATTTATACAGTGGAGCTGGAGGTAGGAAAACCACATTAGGGGCTGCGGCAACAGTCCGGGAGAGAGATGAGGCGCACATTAAGATGGCTGGGGTGGTTTTCACAGATGAGGAATAAGAGCAGATGAATGGTTACTTAGAGCAGGACAAGCAGAAGGGTCTTCCCCCACCTACTCCGTAGCTGATCAGGAGCTATTGGATGTGACCCAGTGGCAGGTCATACCAAGGATCCTGGCTGGTATATGCAGTGATCTACTGGTAAGCAACAATTATTTCATGTCCCTCACCTGCATGAAGTAAGTTGGTAGGGCATCTTAAGTGGTGAGCAGGAGTCAGGGAAGCCCAGGTCGGCAATAGCTGGAACTCCAGGCAGGTATCCTGGAGCCAGGAGCTCTGTTATTGGCCCTGCCTAGCTGTGCAGCTTTGACCAGGCATTTTCTCCATTCAGCTGCATACTCAGGTCTCTTTGTCAGATCAGCCAGTGTCCAGGCTAGCTTGTGGCTTCCAGGTTTGCCCTTATTCATGTGGTATGGTCCAAGAATCGCAAATTCCATCCTCCAGCCTGATCTCTGTAGCCAGTGCTTCTTCACCAAAGTCATCCACATTTTCCAAGGCCCAGGATTCCGTTGTGAGAAAGATATGGAAGTGCCAGCCAGTCTTGGGCCCTTTGGGATCCTCTGTCATCCTTAGAAATGTGTCTTGGGTCTTCTAATTATTTCATTGCTCTTCCCATGAAATAGGAATGGGGACTGGCGGGCAGCCACTCAGCTTCATCTATGAGGCTGTGCTAGTTTTGGATAGCCTCAGAAGATGCCTTGTTACATGCAGATGCAGGGGCCAGGCAGAAGGTGCACTTCCACCTGGCCAGGTCTGGCAAAAAGACGAGGACCCACCTCTTCTCCTGGAGCCAGTGGCAACTAGGCCCACACTTTTCCAGCTGCACTAGCTTCTTCATTGCTGGCTCTGTGGGAATGGCTCTATATTTGTTTAGTATCTCCAGCTACTCCACCTCTCAGAGATACTCCATTCTTCAAATGCTGGACATTGAAATTGGGTTTTGGTTTATTTGCTTTTTTCTTTTCCTTTTTTTTTTTTTGTTCATATTCTCTAGGATTTTTAACCTCTACTGATGAGCTACAATCCAGAGAGGCATTGATGAAGCCATTGGCCTTCTTTTCAAATGGAGTGACAAACTTGCCCTTGTAACCTAATTGTCAGGCCCCCCTTAGTATTTGAGCTTTGGGAAAGATTGCTCCCAATCCCAAATTCCACAGTGTAGGGAAGTCCAAAGCATTCTCCAAGTCTACTGTGAATTCTCATGGTGCTTCTCCTTCTGGGCTGTTGCAACTGTGTAAGCCATCTCTGATCCAAATGCCCCATGTTCCCTGTATGCATAATTCATCCCTTCACTGGGACTACAAGGAATCCACTCATAGGGAATATTTATGAACTTAGCAGAGGGAGGGGGTCACCTCACAAACCCCAAAGCCTTCTCGTTGGTGTCTTTCCTATTTCTGTCATGTCTTCCTCCAGAGTGTTGTCTGCCTTCCTCCTTTATAACACAGAGCAGTCCCCTACCTGACACCTCTTTCCCAGCTGACACTCAGATCTTTGAAGCTCCTCTTCCTGCCCTAATAGTTCTCAAGGTGTTTTCCTCAACAAAACCATTTTCTTCCTAGAAAAAATTCTAAAGCATCAACTCTTACAATAATAAAAATTTCTCTCTCTGATTTCACATTTCTCGTACACAGAATTGGGGGTTTTAAGAAATTCTCTTTAGCCATTAGGATGTGATTTAACAGGAACCCAATTCAAAGCGGCCTAAATAATAAAGATCATTATTATCTCACAAAATTAGAAGGCCAGAGACAGGTTGGCTGCAAGCTTCAGGGCCTCAGCTCTATCTCTTTGTTCCGTTCCAGGCTTAGTCTCGGACTGGTAGCAAGATGACTGCTGTAGTTCTAGGCTTCGTAGCGGACTCCACAATGTGCCGGACAAGAAGAAATGGTGTCTTCCCATAGCTCTTCTTTATAGGGAGGAGTCATTTCCCAGAAGCCCCTGAGCAGACACTGCCTTCCCATCTCATTGGCCAGGTTTGGGCATATGTCTAAACCCATGACTGGAAACCGGGGTGGGATCTGTGACTCGCCTAGATTAAGCAGGAACCATTTTCTGCGGCTGACGGAGTGTGGAAGGCATACAGTGAAGCATGAGGCTGTGTGGAGGAGGATGGACACCCCAACAAAGCTGGGGCATCTCAGCATTCCTGCTGCTCTACCTCCTGGCCCTGCCTGATGGCAGGTTGTCCTCCCCCAGTATCCCTGTCTGTTCCTATAGCCGCAACCAGAGGGGAACCTGCCAGGCCTGAATGTCTCTGTCTTTACAGGTCTCCTCCCACCTCTGCACCAAGGGCAACCCATCACCTTCCTGGAGTAAATTATTCTTATGATTTGAGGAGTTTGTATTCTCGTCTTTGTTTTTCTGTTTACAACATGCTAGCAGCCTTTTGCAAGTAATTGCATGAAATATTTATTGAGAGACGTTACAGGCATTTGGGGGATTCCAAAACTTCCATTTCACATAAGCTCATAAGAGTCTTTATTTTTTATTTGTATTTTTTTTTTTTTTTTTTTTTTTTGCCTTTCACTAGTTAGGACAGTGGTTCTCAAATTTCCATGGGAATTTCTTAGAAAGCCTGTTAGAAATGACTGTGCCCTCCCCCACTCCCTGTCTGCAATCTGGAGTAGAATCTAGGAATGTATATTTAAAGTATGTATCAGAGGTGACCACATGTTGAGAAACACAATTTTAGGAGAAGGTGTGCCGATCTAACCCTGCTTCGATAGATTAATTGAAGACAGGGGGGCAATTCTAATTTGATATAATTTCATTTTTGTTTATACGAGGGACTTGAGGAATGCAAAAGCAAAGGTAATACGAATTTTAGATCATCAGGACATTTTGTTCCTTTAAATACATTTACAACTCAGAAAACAAATCTCTCACCAGGCTGTCTTCCTAACTAGATTTCAGGATGTCATTTGTTCAGATGAAATGGTAATTGCTTGTTTTCCAAATGCCAAGTGTTGGGCTGCTTAAGACCTTGAACAGTCTGGGCCTGGAGAGAAAAGACTCTGGTACTTGGAGTATTTTCAGGGTGTTGAAGTCCCCGAGTTGGTCTTCCCTGAATAGGTTTGTTTCTTTATAAATGGAGACCTCTCCTTGTGAATTAGGTCAAGTTAACGTGTACTGCGAACTGGCTGCAGAGTCTGCTTCTGGGGTTCTGCGCCTCTTGCCCAATTTCCCGGCAGAGTTGGAAGCTCGCAGTGTGGAGGAGGGGGATACAGTAGAGATGCAGTGAGTAAGAGAAGGTGGCCACTCTCAGCAGGTCAGGGAGCAGATGGAATCAAGGATACTCCAGGATAGCCTCCATCTTTTGAGTTGGAACTGGGCAGCTTTAAGTTTCGACTTTCAGGGTGTGGAGATGGAGATTGGAGACCTTTTTTCCCTTTGGAGAAGGTTCCCAGCACTGCAGCAGCAGAGGGAGCATCTGAGAAAACAGGCAGAGACATGAAGAAGGACATGCAAGGGGCCGAGGCCTTTCAGTCCCTGATACCTGGTCCCCCTCTGCCAGAGACCATAAGCAATAGGGTCCATTTTAGAAGTCTCTCCATGGCTGTTATGGGGGGACTGGATTGGACAGAAGCAAGAAACAAGACTAGTTAGGAGGAAGTAGAAAAAAGTATGTGCTTATTGAAGGAATGAATTTTGTGCTGTGATATTAAGCTGTGGCTTTGGGTCCCTGCTTTGGGCAAAGGCCACTTGCACCATGTTCCCTAGGGACTGTGGTAGGTCATCAGACTTCTAAAAGAGAAAAACCCTTCTCTTCCTGCTCTCCTCCACTGACTCTGTAGATCTCCACTCTTCCCCTTCCTGGGAAGTCCCTGTGGCTGTAGCCCCTGAGATCCCATCCTGTTTTCCTCTGTGCTCTCTGGTGTGTTTGGAGCTCACTCTCAAGCTGGTATTAAGTCTGGTTCTGCTTTGGTGAACCCCACTTTGTTGCCTTTTGTAGTCTGAGCTGTATCTTGCTTAATAGCAAACACTATTTTTTGTTCATAGCCTGTTTGGCTCACACCACATTTTTAGCCCACCAGAATTCCCACCCCACCCCTCTACATCCACATTTGAAACACAGGCAGGTAATCTCTGGGCCATGGGATGACAGCTTACGTGCAGAGCCAAAGTCTATACACCTTTGAGGGGGTTACCTACTCTCCTCAGGCTCTTGCTGCTCTCAAGGAACCCACCACCTAGGTGCTGCGTCCCCAGGGTTCTGCCCTGCAGTTTTCCAATCCCAGGATGCTTAAACATTCAGGAAAAAAAAACAGGCACTATTCCTATCCGTGAAAGCTGAGGGAGGTCTCTAGCACCCTCAAAGCTAGCCTTTGGGCCAGGCATGGCGGCTCACACCAGCACTTTGGAAGGCCAAGGCAGGAAGATCACTTGAGGCCAGGACTTTGAGACCAGCCAAGGCCGCCGGTCGCGGTGGCTCACGCCTGTAATCCCAGCACTTTGGGAGGCCGAGGTGGGCGGATCACGAGGTCAGGAGATTGAGACCACGGTGAAACCCCGTCTCTACTAAAAATACAAAAAATTAGCTGGGCGCAGTGGTGGGTACCTGTTGTCCCAGGTACTCGGGAGCCTGAGGCAGGAGAATGGCGTGAACCCGGGAGGCGGAGCCTGCAATGAGCCGAGATCGCGCCACTGCTCTCCAGCCTGGGCGACAGGGTGAGACTCCATCTCAAAAAAAAAAAGAAAAAAGAAAAAAAGAAAAGAGACCAGCCTAGGCAACATAGCGAGATCCGATCTCTATTTAAAAAAAAAAAAAAAGACTTTTTTAAAAAAACTAACTTTTGGAGAATCTAAAGCAAGCTTAGATGCTTTGAGAAGATATCTTTTTCTTCTAATCTAGAAGAAGGAAGGCAGATCACAAAGTAAGGCTCAGATCCAAAGTGAATTCTTTGTCTAGTGCATGGTTTATTTTAAATGGGAAAGTTCAAGGTTATAAAAACAAATGATTTGGATGGGGCATTTGTGAATTCTGAAGCATAGATGTTTCTTCATGTTTGAAAGATGTGCTCAGATATTTGTGTGATTTTTGTCATTGTTGAAATAAAAGAGGTAGTGAGGCTGTGGAACATTGCACTTAGCATGATGTAAAAAATAAATAAACAACAACAGTACAGGCCCCAGTGTCCCAAGGAAAGGGAGAAAATGTGGTCCTGTTTGGTCTTCCTCTCACATGGTCCCAGAACACCTCAAGGAAAAGTCTCTTCCTGACATACCAAACCGTGAGTTGAATGGCTTTACTGATTGAATGGAATAAATTGGCCAGGTAAGCTGTTGTTAAGAAGACTGACTTGCAGAAGTAGAATGCTTACTTTTTCTTTGTCTTTAACTATTGATTTTGTTAAAATCTCTTTTTATGACCTTGGTGTTAGATTGCATTGACTTGATTAGATAGCTTTTGGAAGTGAATTTCTTGGGGAAAGAATTGAATTCAGTGTCAGTAACTGGATTAAATGAAAGAGATGGGCCTTGGGGTGTTCAGGCCTATCCCTACCACATAGCACCCGTGTGATCTTGGATAAGCATTTCAATTCTCTAAGTTTCATTATCTTAACAGGAAAATGCAGACCAAACTCTTTTTGTGAATATGCTTTGAGAGTAGATGATGTATATAAATTGCCCTCTATGGTATCTGGTATTATACAAAGTAAGTCTTTGATACTTGCTTGTTTTCCTTTTCTCCTCTGTTCCTCTTCCTATCTCCCTCTTCAACTTTTGCATGTGTCCAAGATGTTCATCTTTAGCACTTTGGGAGAGATGTTTTTCGAGGGCGTGTCTCAGAAGCTGAAAGCCTGGCTGACTGGTTTCCTTCAATGTTTATGACTTTCCCATTGGACTCTGAAATGTGGCTCTGAAAATCTTTGTGTCTGTAGCTGCATGTCGGCATAAATACTCACACTTAATTTTTGGAATTAAGGTAGAGTGGAGGAGAGTATGAGCTCTGGAGCTAAACTATCTGTGTTCAAATTCTAACTTTTCCACTTACATGAGCTTGCATAAGTCACAACCCTCTAGGCCTCAGTTTCCTCATCTGTAAAACGAAGATAAGAGTAGCATTTAACTTATAGAATTAACATGTGGTGGAACAGCTTAATATACATAAATACTCAGAACAGTACCCAGCACTAGAAGTAGCATTTGAATGTTGGCTACAGTGATGATGACGGGATGGTGATGATGATGGTGGTCTCCCCTGTTAGACTATAAACTTGAGGCAGGGAGTATGTCTAATTTGTGCCCCATGCCTAGCGCCCAGCACAAGGGCTTAGTCCATGAAAGAGACCCTCCGAAAATGCTTGTGGGATGAATAAACGCCTGCATGAATTAATAATATGAAAATAATAAGGGATCAATGTGCCAATAAGGCAGACGCATGTGGGTGCTTCATATGTGTGTATTTTCCTTCTGGGTGAGAGTTCTTCAAATATTCTAGTTTCATTGTGAAATTTTTGGAGGAATTAAACCCAAAGAGCTTAAAAATGTATAAGATTTGCATTCAGATTCCATGGCAGGGACTAAATGCCAAGGGTTGAGCACCGTTGTAGGGCAGGGGCACTCCTGCATAAGGCGGGTCACAGCCTGGGATCAGACAGGGATTAATGTGGGTCAGGTGGGATGGATCCTGGAGAGGTGGTCTTCATGCCATCCACCCAGGACCTGGAGCATCCTGGAGTCATAGGAGTCTGACCTGAGGCTAAGCAGGACTCTGGGAATGCTCTCACCCGCGTGGCCCCTGAAGAAACCATGATCCCAAAAGCCACGAGCCATGCAGGACCTCAAGAGCTTGTCTGTCAAGTAGAAGGAGAGTGCCATCTGTCACGGTAGGCTGGCTTTGAGAGGGACAATCTTCAGGCCATGTGAGTGGGATAGGGTCTCAGGCATACCCAAGCCCGAGAACAGACACAGCATCTCAGATTCTGATGGGGTGGGGGGTGGTCATATGATCCTATCCAGATCCAACACTGTTATCATCCTTAGATATGGGTTCAAATCTTGGCTCTCACCATCTATGAGATCTTTGAAACTCAGTTAACTAATTTATAAAATGTGACTCATAATGACACTTAGTAGGTACTCAATAAATTCATTAATTCATTCAGCCAGTCAGTCAAGAAACATTTACTGAGTGCTTACCTATGTGCTGTTGTGGGCACCAGGAATACAACAGCTGACAAAACAAAGTTCCTGCTTTCACATTCTTGAGGCAGAATATAGACAACAGACAAATAAATATGTAACATTTTAGATAGCAAGAAGTGCTATAAAGGAATAAAAGAGGGGATAGAGTGACAGGGTAGAAAGTGATGCTTTAGATTGGATGGCCATGGAAGGTGACCCTGCATAAGGTGACATTTGAACAGAGACTCAAGAACATGGAGGGAGTGAGCCCAGCAGATAATAACTGGGGAAGAGTATTCCAGGCAGGGGAACAGTAAGTGCAAATGTCCTGGGAGTGGAAGATCACTTGGAAGAACAGTGAGGAGTGAGACTGGAGATAAGGTCCAGGAAACCAGGATTAGATCATGTAGGACCTCTTAGGCCATGGAAAAGATGCTGGCTTTTCATACTGAGTGATGTGGGAAGCTATTAGAAGGTTATGAGCAGGGGCCGGGTGCGGTGGCTCACGTCTGTAATCCCAGCTCTTTGGGAGGCCGAGACAGGCAGATCACTTGTGGTCAGGAGTTCGAGACAAGCCTGGCCAACATGGTGAAATCCCATCTCTACTAAAAAATACAAAATATAGCCAGGTGTGATGGTGGGTGCCTGTAATTCCACTTACTTGGGAGGCTGAGGCAGGAGAATCGCTTGAACCTAGGAGGCAGAGGTTGCAGTGAGCTGAGCTTGTGCCACTGCACTCCAGCCTGAGTGACAGAGTGAGACTCCATCTCAAAAAAAAAAAAAAAAAAAAAAAAAAGAAGAAGGTTATGAGCAGGGAGTGACATGATCTAACTCATAATTGAAAAGAATCAGACCAGGCACATAATCCCGGCACATATTCCCAGCACTTTGTGAAGCTGAGGCAGGAGGAAACAACCATTTCTACTAAAAATATAAAAATTGGCCGGCCATGGTGGCACATGCCTATAGTCCCAGCTACTTGGGAGGCTGAGGTGGGAGGATCACTCGAGCCCAGGGAGGTTGAGGCTGCAGTGATCGTCACCATTGCACTCCAGCCTGGGCAACAGAGTGAGACCCTGTCTCAAAATAAATAAAGAAAGAAAGAAATAAAAGAATCACTCTGCCTGCTCTGTGGGGGCAGGGGAGCACTTAGGAAGCAATTGTGTTGATTACGTGGCAAGAAATTGTGGTTGCTTACACTAGGGTAATGGCAGTAAAGATGGTAAGAAATGGTCAGATTCTGGATACATTTCTAAGGTAGAGCGAAAGGACTTTTTGATGAGTTCCCTGTGGGGTGCGTGGGGAACTGGAGGAAAATCACAAATGACTCATGTTTTGTGCCTGAGCCACTTGAAAGATGGACTTGCCATTGACTGAAATGGAGAAGACTGAGGGAAAAGCAGGTATTAGAGGTTGGACACATGTTAGAAATGTCTATAAGATGCCCCCAAAAAGTATTGAGTAGGCACCTGGGTGTATGACTTTGGAGTTAAGGGAGAGGTCCAAGCTGGACATAAACGTTGGAAAGTTTTCAGAATACGGATGGTATTGAAAATCATGAGCTTGAATAAGATCACCTTGAGAGTGAGGATAGAAAAGAATCTGGGTCTGGGGCCCAAGCCCTGGAGCCGTCAAGTGTTGCACATGAGAGAGATGAGGAACAGATACATCCTTCCTACCCCCACTCCTCCTCCTCCTTCTTTTTCTTTCTTTAATTCGGTTAGCCTTCACTTGAACAAATCTGCTTACAAAACTTCTTTTGGGTTTGCTCTTTAAAAGTAATATGTGCACTTTTTAACTTCAAAGACTTTTAAAAAGAAAAAACACCCAACTCTGGGCTGTGGAAGAAGGCCTCGTGGTGCAGGCATTGAACCAGCAAGGCCAGTGCATCTGGAGATCAAATTCCTTTTAGGATTAGTGAAATCGAGCTTTTGTTAGCATTCATCTAATGGTGGAATGTTAACGTGAAAACCTCAGAAATCCTTTTCTGCTCCACATCTCTTTCTTTTTTCCATTTAACAGAAAAACTATGTGAAGCCAGAAGGGAGAATCTGAGAAAGATTTGACTCTTCCTTAGTGAGATAAACAGTCTGTTGTGTCATGGCACCAGCATAAAAATCCTGTGTTTGAAGAACAGGCTGAAACACAGTGTTTCTCAGGATAGTTTAGGAAAGGGCAAAGTAGGGATAGCTCAACTCCTGTGATAAAGATCTCAGGGTCTCAGTGGACCATAGATTTCCTATGAGCCAAGTAATGACATGGCTGATACAAGAGCCAACACAATCAAAGAAGTCTAGTGTACTGGCCATAGGAAATCAGAATCCCCTGAATAAAGAGAATACTGGTTGGATGACACAAGCAGTCCACGATGCTATTCCAGGCATTGCATTATGAGAGGGACTTTGGCAAAGTGTCTGGTGTTCAGTGGAAGAGACCCGCATGGGACAGGTTTTAAACAAACAACAGGAGTTTGGCCTCTGCTGGAGCCTTGGGCATGATGTAGTCACTGTCTTTAGATATTTGCCAGGGAATGAGGGAGATTGGTTCTATATTACTCCTTAGAGAGAACTAAAGGAGAGAAAGTGACATAGAAATTTTTATGGTTGGAATGGGCTTAACATAAAGTAATGAGCTCTCTTGCCCTTCCTCTCAAATGGAGGGTAAGTAATCAATAGTCAGGGATGCTGTAGAGCAAAGACTTTTAGGTGGGGGCCGGTGGATGAGCCTCAGGAGGTCTGTAAATCCCATGAAAGTACATGCCAAATGGTATAGGCATGTGTGTATTTTTCTGGGGAGAAGATTCATAGCTTTTTATCAGATTCTCAGAGTTATGGGACCCTAAAAATGTTAAGAAGGTCTGCCATAGCAAATACCTGTAAGCTGCAAGGTTTGAACCCTGTGGTCTCCTTAGACTAAGTTCGATGGTTTTAACTAGCTTGAATAACCCCTATTCCCTGGCTGAGCGGTCCTGTGGAAAGAACATTGACTTTGCAGTTGGACAGATTTCAATTTGAATTCTAGTTCAGCTACCTTCTACTTTTGTGACTCTGGGCAAATTGCTTACCTTCTCTTAACTTCAGTGTCCTCATTTGTAAAATAGGAATAATAAAATCAATCTCACTGGGCCATTAAATCACATAATGCAGGTCACCTGGCACAGTTCTTAGCTCATAGCAGGAGCTTAGTAAATGCGAGGTCCTTTCCTCACTCCTTTTCTCTGACATATTTTATTGCCTATCCCACCTACGGCCACCCTGTTTATCACAGGGTCCAAGCTATGGCTATCTGGTCAGAGAGGGATATCTGCCTTAAAGGTAGCTAGAAACTTTGGAGACTTGGCTTAAACAGACAAACTAGATCTTTTTTTTTTTTAATCTGAAACAGGAGATAGCTGTCAGAGGGTCGGGGCAGGAGAAGGCTAGAGCTGAGAGGCCATGATGGGCCATAGCAAGGTGAGTGTGCAGAAAAAGCAGGAGAAGAGGTAGGAAGAGGAGAAGGAGGAGGAGAAAATGGATTCGCAGAGAGAAGGGGGAGAGAGAGAGAGATTACATGGCCTGTGAGATCACAGGGCGTGTGGGAGACAGGGACGCAGACATTCACACGGAGTAACAGAGTAAGGGCTTCAGTTCCTGACAGCCCTCTGCTCCCTCAAGGTCTGGGTATACTTAATTACCAGTACTTGGGTTCTGTAGGGGTTCAGTTATCGTTGGCACAGGCCCCTTTAACACTTGAGCCAGACAGAGTTTGTTTCTGTTCTTTGCAACTCAAAGAATCCTGCACTGTCCCCATCCATTCTGCTATTGGGTCCAGCAGAGTCCACTCACCCAGCTGGCCCAATCTGGAATCCCTTCCTCCTCCCTTGATTTTCCCTATTCAATTCAACACTCAAGGCCCCACTGAAGCTTCTGCCTCTGTCATGAAGCCATTCCTGACCACTCCGGGAGCCAGAGACCTCTTTTTCCCCTGAGCTTCTACAGCTTTTCTAGCATTCTCAGCCCTGCCCCATCTTCGTATGGGCAGGCCGGGTAGAGGTTTCCTTGTGGGCAGAGTCCATAACTCATTTCATCCTTGCCTGGCCTGGCCTGTGCCTGGAACCAAGCAGAGCCCAGCAGGCAAGTAGCCGTTGGCTCTATTCACTCAGACCCCAAACTGGCTGCACCTGGGCCTCTCCTCTTACTTAGTAAGGATGTGATTTCAATTCCTGTATTCCTATGCTGTTTCTGGTGTTCTTGAGGCATTCCCTCTGGTGTTCCCTATTGACTCATTTTCTCCATGCACAAGTCAGCTCAGATCTCCCTTCAAAGACCTGGAACCTATCTCTCCATGCCCAGTAACTAGATTTTTTATTCTTCCCAGTTTAATTCAGCCAACATTTTCACTTAACATGTATTAGATGTTAAAGTAGGCACTGGGGCTATTGCCTCAGGAGGCAGTGTGAGCCACTGGTTTTGGATGCTGGTTTTAGAATTTGACTAACTGAATTAAAATCTAAGCTTGCATTCTGACAGCTGTAACCTTGGTCAAATTACTTATCATCCCCAACCCTTAGTTTCCTCACCTTTAGAATGGGTAGATATTCATAACAACAACATGCCTGCCTTGTAGGGTTTTAGTGAGGATCGAATGAGATTATCCATATGAGGGGCTTAGCCCAGTGCCTGGCACATAATAGATAATCAATGCTTCACTGTTGTCATTGCTGTTACTATTATTATTATAAAGATGCATTGCCTGGGTCCTTATCTTTGAGGATCTCACAACCAGGTAGAGGAGGCAGAATAGCCCCAACATTAGGCCACTGACCATTGTCCATGTAAAATAATAATAATAATAAAAATAATAATAATATGATGATGATGATGAAAGAAAAAGAAAAAAAGTAAAGTCCCAACATCAGATGATAGGTGTGCAATACTGAGTTTCTCTTTGGTGTGCTCCAGCATTCTCATGGGCTATGAATGGGGTAAAGATAGGCTGAGATACTGATTCCTATCTGTTCTTTGAATGTATTTGTAGGGTGTGGGACTACCACAATCCCCAACTGACCACCTGCAGCCAAGAACAGTCTTGTCCACTCACCCTTGTGAGCAGGTAGACAGCCATGGAAAGCTCTGCTGTAATGATGTGTGTGAGCACAGGGTGCAGGGGAGCTCAGAGGAGGGAACAAACTCATCTACCACACTTCTCCAAAGAGCAGTACTGCTTGCTCTGAAATCCTCACCTGGCTTCCACCTCATTTTGGGACTTCTAGGTCTCCTTGGTATCACAGTTCATCTTACAACCTCCCTCCTCATTCCCCCATATACGACAGTACATGCTTGCTGAGTGAATGATGAAGTGACCCTCATAGCCTTCACCTCCATGACCTCACAAAACCCACCGGTCTACTGACAAGGCTTTCTAAGGTCTGATAGCTTGTTTGCAATCCTCATCTCCTGGGCTCCCTGAAGTACTCTACAGGCCACCTCCTCCTCTCTTCCATGTACTGACAGCAGCTTCCTGTCTCTCACCAGTTTTTTACTGGCTCCTCATTTTTTGGTCTTCTGTGTTGATTTTCCCCTTTCTCTCTTTCCAAGCCTTTATTATGTCCTCTGTCTCTCTTTCTCTGTCTCTCTGACTTTCTTCCCCTAGCTCTCTTTTCTCTCACACCCACCCTAATCAGTTTACAAAGGCCTGTGACTTAAAGCTCTCCTAGAAGTCCATACTTCTGAATTCGATGTCACCAGTCTGCACCTCTCTTAAGCCACAATCCTTGTCACTCTGCATTTCTAACCATTTGCTGGGCCTCTCCATCTGGGCCTCCCACCAGCATTTCAAACTGAACTCATATCATCCTTAACCAATGCACTCCTGCTCCTGGCTTCCTTGGGGCATTAACTTCTCTCTACCTGTCCAGAGATCAAAACTTTGGAGTCACTCACTCTGTTCTTCCCATCTCCCACATGCAGTTAGGGCACAAGTTTCTTGAGTCTCTCATCTGCCCACCTCATCACTATCGTTCCCACTTCTCTGTGGAGCTTCACATGTTCAACTGTCCAAGTGTCATCTCTGCTTGGATGTTTCACAGTCAACCAAACTTAACATGTCCATAATAATACTCTGAGTCCATTACTCCTGTGTCCCCGGCTCACTCCTCCCAGGCTTTCTCTTCTCAATAAATGATTTACTTTACATCAGTTGCTCAACTGGTCATCCTGGATATCATTCTGTTTCCTGAGGGCCACATCTTTATGGGGTATTTCAGGAGGGCCCAGGCTAATGTTCAGCCCATCCACCCCACTACGGCTATGAATTGTTCAAATATTAAGGTACTTCCCTGCCAGTTGCAAATTGCTGCTGCCCTGAGACCTCTCCCTATCACCCCAGTCACCCTGGCCCCTTCCCTAGGATTACCTGGACCTTGTCATAATTTGGCAACTGAAGGGTTGATGCCTGGTACTGCTGGGGACCTCCAGGACCCAGCTCTAGCAGGACAGTCACTGTTACCGATACTTAGTGGCTAGTACCCAGGCCATAACAGTTGCCAACTTTCTTGAAGGCAATCCCCAGTGTTACTGATTTTGAAGATGAGGAAACTGACATTGGAGAGGTTAATTAATTTTTCCACAGTTCCGTGGAGTCTGTCTGGCTCCAAAGTCCACTTTCTTTCCACAGCATTTTATAATAATCCCTTGACTTGTCCCCTGCCCTAGAGCAATCTTCTCAAAGCCCAGCTGATATCAGACACTTTCTCTGCTTAGAAACTTCCTGGGGCTCCCAGCCCACATAAAAGTAAGTTCAAACTCCCAAGCCTGGGGTTTAAGGCTCCTTCATTATCTGACCTACTCAGTCAGCCCCAAAACAGAACCCCTACTACTGCATTCCTGAACACTTCGCCATACCTAGGCATGCACTACTTCTTTCCCTGGGAAGAAGACCCTCCCTGACCCACACTCCATCCTTTGAAACCTTGACCTGTTTGGACTTAATAATTGCCTCAAATGTCAACTAGAAAGCAAATCTTCCCAATGCTCCACTTCTTCCTCGGAGCTCCTGCAGCACTTGGTTCAAGCTCAGTGATCCCTAACTCCTGCCCATCCATGGTACTGACTGTGTTCTTCCTTATAGAATAGTTTTACTAACAACACCTCATGTAAGCACACCAACAGAGCTTGCGCACCACTTTCACATAGCTTATATTATGGATGTTACTGACTTGTTGAAGTCTTATACTATCAGCTCCTGGAGGGCAGGAGCCATATCTTGCCCACCTCTGAGCCTCCCTGCCTAGCAGAGGCCTTGGCACAAGGTATGTGCATAGTGCATATCTGTGGAATGAATGGGTAAGTCATGCTCTTGGGGCAGAATGCAGAAAGTAGATGACAATGTTTCCAGTAGCTATTCCCTCCAGTCAGGATGCCAAGACCCTTTTGCTCCCTCTTTCTCCCCACCAGCCTACCTCAGGGCCTCCTTCTAATGAAAAGAACACCTAGGCACTTATTTTAATTTTTAAAATAATTTTTAAATAAAAGCAATACCTCCACATTGCTTTTTAAAAGAATCAGAAGAGAAAGCCTTGTAACAAAAAGTCCTGGTTTCCTACCCCAAGTTCTGCTGCTAGAGGGAACCCCTTTAACAGTGTCTTTTTTTACTCTTTTTCTTTTTTTGAGATGGAGTCTCTCTCTGTTTCCCAGACTGGAGTGCAGTGCCATGATCTTGACTCACTGCAACCTCTGCCTCCTGGGTTCAAGCCATTCTCCCACTTCAGCCTCCTGAGTAGCTGGGATTATAGGTGCCCGCCACCATGCCTGGCTAATTTTTGTATTTCCAGTAGAGATGGGGTTTTGCCATGTTGGCCAGGCTGGTCTCGAACTCCTGGCTTCAAGTATTCCTCCTCCTTGGCCTTCCAAAGTGCTGAGATTACAGGCGTGAGCCACCACGCCCAGCCTAACAATGTCTTTAGATGGATACTACTGTAATGGTGAATAATATAAATAATGTATGAATTACAGACATATCCCAAGGGGGCCTCTTTATATAAGTAATGTATGAATTACAGACATATCCCAAGGGGACCTCTTTAATTGTCTGTTTGGATAGTTACTGCCATAACTCTAAATTATAGAAGTGATTTATGAGATTTAGACTTTATCCTTTGACTTTATACCATGATAGATGTTGCAGGAGCTCACTCACACTACTTTGATTTCCATTCCTTTGCAGGTGGCCTGTTTCCCCTCCCCCCACCCGCACCTCCTCCCTGGAAGTTTTTGATTTCTTCTCTATTTCCTTGTTGGTCTAAATTCCACAGTGTTATGTCCAAGTGTACGCCTTTTCTTATTTTTGTGTGCGAGGCACTCTGTGAGTTCTTTCAATCTGTAGACTCGTGTCCTTTGCCCCAGGGGAAATTTCTATTATTTCTTTGATAATGTCTTTCCTTCTACTTTATCTTTTTTTTTTCTTTTCCTGGAATTTCTATTCATTGGGATCCCTTGGTTTCGTTCTCTATGCCTCTTATTTTTTCTCTTTCCCATCCCTTTTTCTGTCTGTTCTGCTTTATGGCAGTGGAATTCTCCCACCTCAACTTTGGAAATTTAATTTTGGCACTATCTTGATATCCAAGATTTCTCTTTTGTTCTCATTTTTAAAATTAGATTGCAATTTTTTAAATCTTTCTGTGGATATTAGTTAGAGTTATTTTAACAATAATCTTCTGTTTCCTGGATTAACTTTGTTTTCTCCATGGCCATATTTTTCTGCTCATTCATTTCTTCAGTCTAAATTTATTTTAGGCCTACTATGTCCATACACTATTCTAGGTACCAGGAAAAGAGAGATTAACAAAATAGACAAAAACCCTATCCTTATGGAACTCATATCGGGAAGGCTGTGGGAGAGAGAGAGAGAGACAAATAAATTAATTAATTAAAATATAAAGTTTGTCAGATGGTAACAGGTGCTGTGAAGTAAAACAGAAAATAAGGATAGGACTGCCTCGGCAGGGGTGGGGCTCCGTATCATGAATAAGGTGATCAGACAACACCTCTTTGGGAATTGATGTTTGAGTAGAGACCAGAAGAAGGTGAGTGTGTGAGCCATGTGGAGACCTAGAGGAAGAGCATTCCAGACAGAGGGAAGAGCAAATGCAAAGACCTTGAGACATGACTATGTTTGGTTTTATGTTTTCCTTTCATGTGGGCTTTCCTTAAATACCTGGTTGTCCTTTGCTGCCCAGGTAAGAGTGAAGCAATAGAGGAGCTGTTAGCTCTGAGTGCACAGGTGGCCTGCTTTGCCGGCTCGCTTTGCTCAAGGGTGGGGATTGTTCAACTTTACTATAATTCCCTGTTAGGGAGTGGCTTTCCAAAATCACAAATCATGCCAATTTAATCAGAGCTTTTTTGGGATGGGGGGATAGGACCCAGGCATCCATGGTTTTATTGATTGATTGATTGATTGAGACAGAGTCTTGCTCTGTCGCCCAGGCTGGAGTGCAGTGGCGCGATTTCGGCTCACTGCAACCTCCGCCTCCCACATTCAATCGGTTCTCCTGCTTCAGCTCCTGAGTAGCTGGGATTACAGGCTTCTGCCACACGCCTGGCTAATTTTTGTATTTTTAGTAGAAACTGAGTTTCACCATGTTGGCCAGGCTAGTCTTGAACTCCTGACCTCAAATGATTCGCCTGCCTCCCAAAGTGCTGAGATTACAGGTGTGAGCCACAGAGCCCAGCTGATCAGTGGTTTTAAACAATCCCTAGGGGAAGCAATGTGCAGCCAATTTGAGAACTGGTGCATCAGGGCTGGTGGCCAGTACTGGAATCACCTGAAGAACTTTAGCAAATTACCAATGCCTGGGGCCACATCTCTGAAAACAGTTAAAGCAGTGATCCTAACATATAGCCAAGGTTAAGGACCTCTGCTTTAGAGGATGGGGCTGCGCTTTCAGCCCACTCTGTTTTGCCATTCCACCCCCAAATGCTGGACTGCAGAGGGCTTTCTTTACTTAGGGGCAGCAGCAGCTCCCATAGGAGCTAGTCTAATTTATCCCAGGTTATTCAATTTCCTTAGAGAAGAGCCCTCTGCTGCTATTGTTCTTGTTGGGGGTTGTGAAATCAAATATCTCATTGCCAAGCTTGCTTTCTGCTTACAGAGGTAGGGAAGAGGGTGAGAGAGTAAAGGGGAGACTGATGTTTGTCTATACATCTTGTCTATATTGAGATTTGTCTTATAGACTCCAACTCCCTCTTTTTTTGCCATAATTTCAGACTTACAGAAACATTGCAAGGATAGTACAAGTAGGCCGGCGTGGTGGCTCACGCCTGTAATCCTAGCACTTTGGGAGGCCGAGGTGGGTGGGTTGCCTGAGCTCAGGAGTTCAAGACCAGCCTGGGCAACATGGTGAAACACCGTCTCTACTAAAATACAAAAAAAAAAAAAAATTAGCTAGGCATGGTGGCGTGTGCCTGTAGTCCCAGCTACTCCAGAGGCTGAGGCAGGAGAATTGCTTGAACCCAGGTGGTGGAGGTTGCAGTGAGCCGAGATTGCGCCACTGCACTCCAGCCTGGGTGGCAGAGAGAGACCCCATCTCAAAAAAAATAATAATACAAATAATTACTGTAGATCCTTCACCCACATTACCCAAATATTGATATTTTATATATACTTTGTTTTATCCTTCTATCTATTTAGCTATCTCCTGCCTACCCCCAATCCTGAACTGTCTACAGACCTTATTCAGAATTTGCCAATTGTCTCAGTGATGTCCTTTAGAGCAAAATAAAGTCCCGAATCATTTATTGCATTCAATTGTTATGTCTCTTTAGTCTCCTTTTTTTTTTGTTTTCAAATAACTGCTCTGTCTATTTGTGTCTCCTGTGATATTGACATTTTTGAAGAGTACAGGCTAGTTTTGTTGGATTTGAATTTATCCTCACGATTACAGTCAGGTTATGCATCTTTGGCAGGAATATCGTATTAGTCTGTTATGCTGCTAATAAAGACATACCCGAGACTGGGTAATTTATAAAGGAAACAGGTCTAATTGACTCACAGTTCCACATGGCTGGAGAGGCCTCACAATCATGGTGGAAGGCCAAGGAAGAGCAAAGGGACATCTTATGTAGCGGTAGGCAAAGAGAGAATGAGAACCAAGTAAAAGGGGCCTCTGCTTATAAAACCATCACATCTTATGAGACTTAGTCACTACCACAAGAACAGTATAGGGGAAACTGCCCCCATGATTCACTTATCTCCCACTGGGCCCCTCCCACAACATGTGGGAATTATGGGAGCTGTAATCCAAGATGAGATTTGGATGAGGACACAGCCAAACCATATCATTCTGCCACTGGCCCCTCCCAAATCTCATGTGCTCACATTTCAAAACCAGTCACACCTTCCCAACAGTTCCCCAAAGTCTTAACTCATTTCAGCATTAACTCAAAAGTCCACAGTCCAAAGTCTCATCTGAGACAAGGCAAGTCCCTTCCACCTATGAGCCTGTAAAATCAAAAACAAGTTAGTTACTTCCTAGATACAATGGGGGTGCAGGCATTGGATAAATACACCCCTTCCAAACGGGAGAAATTGGCCAAAATGAAGGGGCTACATGCCCCATGCAAGTCTGAAATCCAGTGGGGCAGTCAAATCTTAAAGCTCCAAAATGGTCTCCTTTGACCCCATGTCTCACATCCAGGTCACGCTGATGCAAGAGGTGGATTCCCATGCTCTTGGGCAGCTCTGCCTCTGTGGCTTTGCAGGGTACAGCCCCACTCCCAGTTGCTTTCATGGGCTGGTGTTGAGTGTCTGCGGCTTTTCCAGGTGCACGGTGCAAGCTGTTGGTGGATTTACCATTCTGGGGTCTGAAGGATGGAGGCCCTCTTCTCATGGCTTCACTAGGCAATGCCCCAGTAGGGATTCTGTGTGGAAGCTTCAACCCCACATTTCCCTTCTGCGCTGCCCTAGCAGAGGTACTCCATGAGGGCCCTGCCCTTGCAACAAACTTCTGTAGGTGTTTCCGTACATTTCCTTTGCCTGAAATGTAGGTGGAGGTTCCCAAACCTCAATTCTTGACTTCTGTGCACCCAAAGGCTCAATACCATGTGGAAGCTGCCAAGGCTTGGGGCTTGCATCCTCTGAAGCCACAGCCCAAGCTGTACCTTGGCCCCCTTTTACCCATGGCTAAAGCAGCTGAGACGCAGGACACCAAGTCCCTAGGCTGTACACAGCAGCAGGGCCCTGGGCCTATGAAACCATTTTTTCCCCCTAGGCCTCTGGACCTGTGATGGGAGGAGCTGCTACAAAGGTCTCTGACATGTCCTAGAGACATTTTGCCCATTGTCTTGGCGATTAACATTTGTCTCTTTGTTGCTTATGCCAATTTCTGCAGCTGGCTTGAATTTCTCCTCAGAAAATGGATTTTTCTTTTTCTGTTGCATCATCAGGCTGCAAATTTTTTGAAATTTTATGATCTGTTTCCCTATTAAAACTGAATGGTTTTAACAGCACCCAAGTCCCCCCTTGAATGCTTTGCTGCTTAGAAATTTCTTTTGCCAGATACCCTGAATCATCTCCCTCAAGTTCAAAGTTCCACAGATCTCCAGGGCAGGGGCAAAATGCCACTGCTAAAACATAACAAGAATCACCTTTACTGCAGTTCCCAACGAGTTCCTCATCTCCATCTGAGACCACCTCCACCTGGATTTCATTGTCCATATCATTTTCAGCATTTTGTTCCAAGCCATTCAACAAGTCTCTAGGAAGTTCCAAACTTTCCCACATTTTCCTGTCTTCTTCTGACCCCTCCAAGGTGTTCCAACCTCTGCCTGTTACCCAGTTCCAACGCTGCTTACACATTTTCAGGTATCTTTACAGCAGCACCCCCTCTACTGGTACCCATTTACATTATTAGTCTATTCTCAGGCTGCTAATAAAGACATACCTGAGGCTGGGTAATTTATAAAGGAAATAAAGAGGTTTAGTGGACTCACAGTTCTACATGGCTGGGGAGGCCTCACAATCATGGTGGAAGATGAATGAGGGGCAAAATCATGTCTTACATGGCAGCAGGCATATACACATACACATCTATATCTATCTATCTATCTGCCTATCTAGTAATCTAGTTTACTCCAGTTCCTATAGTTCTAACACAATACTGCATAGTTTATTCTATTTTCTCTCCTTTTTCATATTTGTAACTCCCTCCTTTGACAGTGAGAAACTTTGCTCTTGTTATCCAATATTTACTAATTTGTCCAACCCTAGAATACAAAGAAAGTATTTTCAGAATTGCTAATACACATGTCTATGAAAAAGAAGTATATTCAACATTTGTTTATAGTTCTTTTTGACTTTAGCCTGATGGCATCTAGTCCAAATCTAGTACAAAAGTTTCTTGAATTAATTCCCTTTCTGTACCTTCTGCCCATAAACTTTAATTCATCCCCTCTCTGGCTCCATAACTCATTCCTGTCCTTGTCACACGTGGCTTTTCAAGTCCAGAGCCTCTCAGGGGTTTCAAAGCTGGTGACCTCCCTCTCTAGGTGTTATCTAGGGCTAGGCCAAAGCTTCCTTCTCCCTGCCTCATTAGGCACCTCTCTTCTGTGCTCTTCCCAGCTTCCAGAAATATGTCCACTCATGCCTGCCCTCTCCCTCCATTCTTTTGTGGCTAAGAATTTATTCCTTTTTAAGGAGTTCTTTGCTATCATTTTAATGGGATTGTGGGACAGGGAGAGACACCTGTGTTCCCAGTTTGTAGTCTCAAACCTGACACCCGGGAATTCTAAAGTCAGAGAGATCTGGGTTTATGCCCTGCAAGACATCGGCAGGCATCATGACCGCCCTGCATCTGTTTCCCCATCTAGGACATGAGGGTGAGAAGCTCCCCACCACATGGATTTGGTGAGGATGAACTCTACCATATATGTAAAGTGGCTGACAGTGCCTGGCACCATGTTCAGTAAATGATACCTGTCATTGTTGCCTGGGTGCAATTCCTACAGATGTCGTCTCTTATTTGCTCACTCACTCATCCAGGGCTGAGTGCTGAGCATATCACAGAGTTCCTAAGTCTAAAAGGGGTAGGGAAGTCAAAACACCCAGTGAAGTCAACCCAGCAAGCGATCACAGAGCTGGCAGCATTCTTGGCAAGAAGTTGTTTTTCCTTGCTTGGCTCCCCTTGGTCCAAGGATGTCTTTTGCCTGAGACTCTAAAACTTCTTCCCTGGCCTTGGATTAAATGGCCTGTTGGGAGAGCCTCCCCGAGCTATGTGCCAGTCTGCCTCTGCTGGGCCCCTGCTTTTAGGCAGAGGACACATGACTGTCTCTGATGGGAATGAGTGAGGAGCTGAAGATTTTGGTAGAGCGAGGCCAAATCCCTGTGTGGCTCCAGGAACAAGGATAAATATAGCCAGAGTAATTGCTCATGCTCTTTTAAGGATTAAAAGTCAGCTTTTGGGCAAGCTGTGAAGCTCCATGATAGCAAGGGACACGGTTCCTTTTTTAGAGCTGTGGTCAGCACTCCTTGTGCATTGCTGGATCCCAGGCCTCCATGACGCTATTCCCACTGGAGTAAAGGGATCACCTTCACTAGTCTACCTGACACAAGGGAGGGATGGGTCTGAAGTGTTCCTGCCACATCCCATTGTCCCACATGATGTCTGGCACACTAAAGGTGCCCAATAAGCATTTTTAAATGGATGAGTGAGCTGTGAGAAATTTATACTTTTAAAAATAACCTTTAGGATAAGATGTGTAGTCTGGTTAACAGTAGCATCCCAGTGCCAATTTCCTGGCTTTGAAATATACTGTACAACACCGATGTAAGATTCTCCATTGGGGAAGCTGGGTAAACGGTATGTAGGACTCTTTGTTCTATTTTTGTAACTTCCTGTGTATCTATAATTATTCCAAAGTAAGAAATAAAAAAATAATAATAACCTTTAGTCAGGATCATGCCAATACCCTTTGACACTTGGGGGAAGCAGTGCTGGAAGATGAATTGAGTAAATCCCTGTTCACAGCAATGCTTTTGTTTTGTTATTATTTGTGAATGTAAACACATGTTTTGCTCATATGATTCAAGACTTTAAATGTATCAATAAGGTATAACCATGGTCAGTCTTTACCCCAGCCACTTAGTTTTACTCCCCATTGGCAACTAATCTAAATGTATTCATTTCTTGTGCTAATTTTAGAGATGATATGCATACTCACATATGAACTTGTGTGTATACATGAATGTAAGTATATATATGTATTTGTGTGTATATATGTACATATTACAATATGTACACACACACACTCTTCTTCACTCAAATAGTAGCATTTGATAGACACTGTTATTTTACTTTTTCTACCTAATGTATCTTGGAATCTTTTCAGATCAGCACACCAAGAGCTTCCTCGCCCTTTGTTGTGGCTGCACTCCATCTTCTTTTATGGCCCCAGTTGCTAGACATTTATGTTGTTTCCAATCCTTTTGCTTTTGTAAATAACACTGCAATGAATAATCTTGTTCGTTTGTCGTTTCCCAAGTGTGGGAGTGTGTTTATGGAATAAATTCCTAGAAGTGGAATCGGGTCAAAGGGTATAATCTTGATAGTGCTAAGTTGTCCTCTATAGAACTTGTTCCATTTTTACACACTGACCAGTCATGTGTCTTATAAAATGGTATCGCTAATGCAATGATTAAAAAGTTATTTGGTGATGCCTTTGTGTGGTGAAAGCTGTGGGTCTTTACCCAAGAGAAACATAAACCATATAGTGGCTTACATGCAATTTCAGTTGGCTCAGAGATCCCTGAAGGTTATCCGTGAACCCTGGGTTCAGAAACCCTGGCTGAAAGGGAGGCAGCATGATAAAGAGGACAGAGCTTTAGGGACAGACCACCTGAATTCACATCTCAGCGCTGTCACTTACTTACTGGCTGTGGAACATCAAGCAAGTTGTTTTACTTCTTCCAGCCTTCGTTTCCTTTTGAAGGAAAGGCATAGGCACTTGTGAAGATAGAGTGCTTTTATGTAAAGCATCTAATCTAATGCTAGGAATATAGTAGGTACTCAATACAATATATGATTTTGAACTCTCTCTCTCTCTCTCTCACACACACACACACACACACACACACACACACACACAAACAGCCAGCCCTAGGTTCCATTTCAACTTCCAATTTTGATTGTCCCTGTAGCGCCTGCTGCTGGACTCACAAGATCAACCTTTGAAGCGACGTTCCCTAAAGTGGGATCCTTGGACCAAGTATATAAGAATCACCCAAGGGCCTTCACTAAAATGCAGATTTCTGGGTCCATTTCAGATCCATAGAATTAGAATTTCTGAAAGAGGAGCCCAAGGAGCTTCACACTTGGGGGTTCTAATGCACATTGAAGTTGGAGAAACAGCACTGAAGAGTTTGGTCAGTTCCTTCTAGACCATATACTTGCAATTCTAGTAGTTACCACCATGTGGCTTTGTGAGGGACAGGGATTGTGGGGGGAGCCTGTACCGCCACGTGGATGGGTGTGGACACTTGAGAGAAAGCATGGCTAGTACCCAAGACAGCTTCCTCTGGTTTCATTTACAAAAAACAATTATTGATGAGGGTAGCAGACTTCATGCGCTGCACCCCTGTTACTGATCTCTCTTACAACAACCACACAGAAGAGACAGGACTTCCTGAGAACCACATGCTTGAGGAAGGTGCTGGGTGGAGGCTCAGTGGGCCAGGCTCAGTGGAGAGCATCTGCCACTGCTGCACGACTGATCTGTGGCCAGGAGCTGAGCATAAGGACTGTGTTTGCCAGGAGGGCTTGAGGCCATAGGCCTGGGAGCTCCAATCCCTAGTGCTCTCTACCATGACTGCTGAATGTTTTCTGGGTGGCTAATGATGGCCAAAAGCTAGGGTTCCCGGATTTATCAAACAAAAATAGAGGATGACTAGTTAAATTTGAATTTCAGATAAATAACAGTCTTTTAGTACATGTCCTATGTTTATCTGAAATCCAAATTTAAATGGGTGTCCTGTAATTTATCTAGCAACTTTACCTAGGGTTTCTCTGTGCTGCTCTAACCACAGAAGGGGCTGAAGTCCCCATGTGGCTTGCCCCCAGCTTGGAGCTCCGTGATTCTGGCTTTGGGTAGGCCCTATACCCAAGGCAGGTGAAGAGTGTGTATGGACAGGGTATGGATTTCCCGGGCAGGGGCAGGAAGCTCATTCATACTGATCTAGCTCTTATGAGATGCTGGCAGTGTGTTAAACACTTGACTAACATCTCATTTAATCCCCTGACTACCTGGTGAGTTAGGCATTATCATTATTATTCCCACTTCAGAGATAAGGAGACTGAGGCTCCACGATGTTAAGACCACAGGCTGTTAAGTGGAGGAGCGAGGTTGACATCCCTGGGGCTGGTGCCAAGTCTGGGAGTAGCTGAATCTCCCAGGCCATTCTCTCTGGCAATCCCAAGAGTTTAACGCAGTGGGAGCAGCCCCTGCCCCCGAATCCCCAGGACAGGAACCATTCCCAGTTTCTCTTGGCGCTGGCCCAGGGTCTTCTCCAGGCTCACATGCTTGCTGGCGGCTCCGGGCGGGTGGGGAGATCTGCAGGGTCCCTTTGTTCCCGTCTGGCCAGGACAGTGTCCAGTGGCATGAGTTGCCATGGGGACTGCCATCTGCTGTGTGGATACCTATCGGAGGGGCCCAGGGTGAGCGACTGACCCAAAGGCCCAGCCTGCCCTGAGCCCTGAGGCCAGCTGGTCGGCTTTCCCTGCCATTATCTCTCGAGCCAGGCCGGAGGGGGACTCCCAGAGGAGCTCTCGGCTCTAAGTCCCAGCCCCTCTCAGAGGAGGCGTGCGGCCGAGGTTCTGCAGCCAGAGGCTTCTCGGCTCCGAGCTCCGGAGCCAGATGTAACATTGACCTTAAATGGTAAAAGCTCCCCAGAGTGAAGGGAGGCTGGCCAGAGGAGGAAAGGAGAATAACTCAGTTTTAGGTAAGCCTCCCCTATATCCTAGAATAACCTGCCTCTTCGGCTGGGAAGCGGAGGGAACCTTCTCTTCCTTAAAGGTACAGGGTGCTGGGATGGGGGCGCTAAACTCTAACTTTCCAGGGGAGCTTGCTTTGTTGGGTGGCATTTCAGCTGAGTATCTTTATTGTTGTTGTCTTAAGTTTTAAATCAGAAGTGAATCCTGCCAGTCCTAACTTAACTAGATTGTGCTCCTTTTGCTTGCTGTTGGAAAGTGTGCACAGCTCAGGGTGAAAATGTGGGTCCTGACAGGCGATTGTGACCCCTAGCTTTCCTGTGGGCCCCTTTGTGGCAACAGTGGGGTCTTCAGCTTAGGCAAGTCTGCTAAGCAGGGCTTTCTCCCCTCTGTGCTTCCCGTGTGTCTCTCTCTGTCCCCCTATGCCCCTCTGCCTTGAACCTGGGCTGGCATGACCTGTCTAGATCCTTAACCCTGCCCCTATTTCTGTTTCTGCCCTTCCCATCCTGTGTTCTTGTCACAGTCCCTGTTTTTGTCTCTGTCCCTGTCTCCTCTTTTGTCTCCAGCTTCCCCTGGCCTATGCCCTTTCCTGCTCCCACATAGAGGGCATGTATGTGCCCGGCCCGTGCCCGGCCCTGCTCACCTCCAGGGCTCCGAGTTGAAGCGATTCCTAGAGTGAGCAGCATTTGGACTGGCTTTTTCCAAAGGAAAAGCCAGTGGAAGCCAGAGGCCAGAGAGAGGCCCAGCTGTCTTGCTCCCTCCTGCCCAGGAAACAGTTGTAAAGGCTATAGAGGCTGTGCAGTTTGAGTAAACAGCAGCCCAGGGTCTGGGACCCCTGGCCAGCACTCCAGCCTCCCAGAGCTCGGCAGCTGCTGTTTCCCAACACTCTTCAGGCTGCTCGCTAGGGTGGCACAGGGAAGTAAAGCTGGTCTGAGCAGGGTTTTTTGCAGGGAAAAGGAGGAAGCTTCCCGGGACTGTGAGCCTGGGGGTCCAAAGGAGTCAGGACCTGCCAAGGATTGTATTGCCCCCACCGAGGGACGATGACATGCTAGTGAGGCAGGTGGAGTTGCCCATCCCCCTGCACTCCCCTGCCCCAACAGTTCTATGGGGTAGGGAACTCAGGTTAAGTGACTTGCCTAAGGTCATTCCACCAAGATGGAGCAGAGCTAGGACTCAAACCCTGTATGCGTTTGTATGACTCTAACTCCAGTGCCCATGCCTCTCAACACAGACATGAATGCCAGGGTATGATCGTGCCTCCAATTGTGTCTTGCGATTTTTGACCTAATGGACAAAACAGTTGTCATTATCATGTTTGTACTGTCCATGATTCCATTGTGCGTGCATGTGTGTGTGTGTGTTCATGTATGTTTGGTAGGTGGCTGTTTATATTCACAGCAGATGTACCTATCTTTATGCTTGGAAGTAAGGGAGGCATTCCTGTATCCTTTATCATCTTGGAGGGATAACCATGTGCTAGCTGCTACAACATGATTTGTTATCCCCATAAATGTATTTCTGGAAGAAAATAAACAGCAAACACATGGTTCTTACTATGTATTGAACACTTGTTCCCCTTCCCATACAGTAACTCATGACTCCCACAGCTCTACAAAGCAGGGGTCATTCTTTCCACCTGGTCTTGTAGAGGAGGACACTTTAGCACAGAGAGGCTGCACAGCTGGTGCTCAGCCCCAGTCCATGGTCTCTGGAGGCTCTGCTCTTGACCTCCATGGTCAGCTCCCATCTGCTTGGGACCCCGTGTCAGAGTGCAGCGGGGGAATCACCGGCCCCCCTGGAACATGGTGCATCTGAGGCTTTCCACGAGGGATTTCACATGCCCCTCACAGAATGCCATGAGGGATGTGTCTTTACCTTACTGCTCCAGGTGAGGACACTGGGGCTAGGGGATGTTAAATGACTCATCCAAGCTCACCCAGTCACCAAGTGACAAAGCAGGGAATTTAAATAGTATCTTGGGTAAGGAAGTTAGGGCCATGTGAAACCTACTTGAAACTGAATCCCTGGGAGGCTGAGGGGGCTCATGGTTTGGGGATGAGGAGTTCTGTGGGTCTGTGTGAGGAAGCTGGGTTCCTTGACTGATGGGCTGAACTATACATCATGGGTCCTCAGCTTTCAAAAAGCCCCGCCTTTCTCCTCTAAGCCTTTGTAACAGAGGTGGACAGAAGCACCCCACACGTCCTGGAGGAGCAGACTGAGCCCTGCAAGGGTGGAGACCTTATCCTGTTCCTCACCTGCTGTGTGTCTAGCACCCAGAATGATGCCGAGAGCCCATGAAGTGCTCAGGTTCAATCATGTTTCTGTGAATAAATGGACACAATGCTCATAAAGTGGGTTCTGGTTACACAGGGCCCTGGGTTGATTTTGTACATGTGCCTGATGATCAGATTCATCTAGTTTGACTTGAAAGAACACAAGGTAGGGGCCTGAAGTTACCCACCTCTCTCACCCTGCCTCCTCTCCTGGGTCACCTCACAGAGCCTGGACTGCCCCTCAGTCACTCTCTCTGGGGCTTATTGGTCAGCAGAGGGATTCTGTTTGCTGACTGAGTAGAAGCAGAGGCCTGGGTAGATAGGGAGAAGGGAGCTTGGGGCCCCCAGACTCTGGCCCTGCCCCTGCCCCTTGGGGAGCTGAGTCAGAGGAGGGAGATGGAGAGCTGAGTTCTCAGGTAGTGAATGTAAAAGGAAAGAGGGGAGAAAATTGGTATTAATTGAGCTCCTACTTTGTGCCAGGATCTGTGCTAGATCTGTTATTTAATTTAAGCCTCATGTTAGAGATGAGGAGAGAGGCATACAGCTGGTAGGTGGTGGACTCCAGCTCAAGCCACCTTGGTCCGAAGTGGGCGCTTCCTGCATTAGATGTCACCCTGCCTCTAGTTAGTAACTTAGGTCCTGGGGCAGTTACTGAGTGTCACAGTCCAAATCATGGGAAAATCACGAATAGAGGGAAAGGGGATATCATGTTAGTCCTGTGGACCTTGGAGGCTAGACTCTGAGTTCAGGTGACAGTCCAGGGCAGCCTCACCAATGGGCCTTCAAATTCAGAGTCTTAGCAGAGGCAACCCATGCCCATGACCCTGGACAAGCCCTGCCTTCTCTGCAAGGGCTTTCTCCATGGGAGGTGGAAAGCAGAGGACGGTTGGTCAGACAGGAAACTTTTTTTTTTTCGAGACAAGGTCTCACTCTGTCACCCAGGCTGGAGTGCAGTGGTGCAACCCCCACCTCCCGGGTTCAAGCAATTCTCATGCCTCAGCCTCCCGAGTAGCTGGGATTACAGGTGAGTACCACCATGCCTGGCTAATTTATACATTTTTAGTAAAGATGGAGTTTTGCCATGTTGCCCAGGCTGGTCTTGAGCTTCTGACCTCAAGTGATCAGCCCACCTCAGCCTCCCAAAGTCTGGGATTATAGGCGTGAGCCACCGTACCCGGTCAGACTGAAAACTTTTCCTAGCAGAGAAGACATGTAAAAAATAGTCTGCTAAGGCTGGGCTTAATCAGCTCTGGTTACTTTCTTCCTATTACTTTTTTATTTGTAATTTGTAATTTTTATTCAGTTTTTTCTAGTAAAAAAGGTAATGCATGTTCTTTGCTAGACTTTCTTGGAAAATATAGAAATGGATATACATAAGAAATTCAGAAATAAATATAAAGAAATAAAAAACTCTCTAGAATCCCATTCCTCAGTGATAAGTATTGTTTATATTACGATGTGTTTCCTCCTTTATTTATTGTGTGTAAGACTAGGGTCTTAGTGTGTATGTTATTTTTTAGTCTGCTTTTTAAAACTCAACAGTCTAATATAATCCTTTTTTCCATATCATTAAAGATTCTCCAAAACATGATTTTTCAATGGTTTTATAACATAGAGTCATTTTAGCTGTGCAACAATTTAATCACTGTTCCTCTTCTTGGCATTTACAAATGTGATTTTTCTTTTGGGGACCTTCTCAGTGGCACATGTGACATGATGGCTTTTCCGTGGGTTTATAGCATTTGGAGACTCAGCTCTCAGAGGTGGGTTTGTGTGGTGTGGCCCAAGGTGTGGGCTTGTTCTGCAAGATGATTGTATGTGGGATACTGACCCAGCGTTAAACACACAATATCACATTGTAAGAATATTATTCCTTCTTAAGTTCTTTTTATTCCTTTGAATGAAGGAGAGAAAGCCTCTATTTGAGGTAGGGTGACCAACTGTCCAGGGTCACACAGGAATGAGAATTGCTGCAGGACTTTCAGTGCTAAAATTGGGGCAGGTCCTGGACAAATCCAAAAGGTTGATCACCCTCATTTAAGCCTCATATGCCTTCAACATCTTTCTGTTTGTTTCCCTTCTTAAAAAAACGAGAGCAGGCCTTAGCTAAGGTTTAATAACTGTTTTCATTTTATTTATTTTTATAACTCTATTTGTGGTAAGTGGTACTGCTTTTTCCATTTAAGGTAGGAATATAAAGTTTCCCTTTTAAATAAAAGTAATGACAATGGTAGCTAGCACTTGGTGAGTGTGTACCATGTGCTAGGCACTGTCCTAATGCTTTACCTGCAGTCGCTCATTTAGTCCTCACAGCAACCCTCTGAAGTAGTTACTGTCATTGTCCTCCTTATACAGATCAGGAAACTGGGGCACAGAGAGGGTAAGGAACTTGCCTAACAACACAAAGTTAGTAAATGGCCAACCGGGGTTTCAGTCTTGATTTTCTGGCCCATTGCTACTCAAATGAAAGAATATTAAGTAAATAAGTGCATAGGTAAAACACAGGCATGGGAAAAATTGTGAGTATAGTGTATAAATGAGTCAGGTCATTCCACCACGGCTTGGTGGAAATCGGATTGTATGAACTTGGTGGAATACAGGTATTGGTGAGTGCAGGGTGTTGGGGAAGTTGAGTCATCCCAGCAAAACCAACAGGAATTTAGGAACCAATGGGCTCAGTGAGAGAGGCTGGGAGGGATGAGACTATACACTGCACACAGCCTGGCTCTAGGGGTGGGATGTGGTTCCCAGAGTGGCCACCACGGAAGGGACACAGAGAGGCCACGGAGAGTTCTGTGGCTGATAAGCAAATCAAGAGGGTATTTCCAGAGAGCCCAAGCTTCCTGGCTCATCAGGAGGAGAAGAAAGCCTGAAGACACTCTTGACTTTGCTCATACAGGTGTGGTGAAAATAACCCTGGGCCCTGAGTCAGGAGGTGGGCTCAGTGTTGGCCAGCTCTTCCCTTATTATCACAGTGGGGAGATGACATCTTGTAATGGAGGCAGCACAGTGTCCCTGTGGAAAGTGTGGACCCTGGAGCGACCATGTGGCTCCACCACTGACCAGCTGTATCCCTTGAGCTGCATCTAATCTGTTGAAGCCTCAGTTTCTTCTCCTGTAATATGGGTTCAGTATCCCTTACCAAAATGCTTGGGACCAGAGGTGTTTCAGATTTCACTTTTTTTTTTTTTTTGGACTTTGGAATATTTGCATCATATTTACCCAGTTCAGCATCCCAAATCCAAAAATCCAAAATCTGAAATGCTCCAATGAGCATTTCCTTTGAGTGTCTTGCCAGTGGCTAGGAAGTCTTGCATTTTGGAGCATTTTAGATTTCAGATTTTTCAGATTTGGGATGCTCGACCTATAATGATAGTGTCCATTTTACAAAGTTAAATCCCTTAGCCTGGTGTCTATTCTTAGCACTCAGTATACATTAGGTCTTATTATTTCTAGCCCCTGTCTGTTCCCCTCCAGAGATTCCATCAAGAAGACTTCTGCACTGGGTTTGAGGCTCTGACCATCCACAATCCTGGGTCCTATTCTCAACTCCAAAAATACCCCAAGGAGAGTGGTGGACTTACTCTCAAGAGGATTGGGCATCTGTACCTGGTGAAGTCTTTAAGGAGGCCCAATAAATAACACCTCTTTCCTTCACTGAAGCTTTAAGGCTTGTTGGGAATTCAGAGACTAATATCACCCTTATGACTGATGAAGCTGGTATTGCAGAATGTGGTTTGGATCAACAGGCAAGTAGGTTTTCTAATATTGTATTGAGCAGATTTATCCCCCAGTCCTATGGGGTGCCCACTGGGGAAAGTAGGGCCCTTTCCTGGAGGAACAGAGCAGAATGTGTGTCCTCTGAAAGCAGCTGAGCTATTCATGCAGACACTTCTCAGAACTCACCATCAGATAGCCATTCTTCTGGCATGGAAGAGTGTGGCACTCTGGGGTACCACAGTGAGGGCCTGGCTAAAGCCCACTTGCAAGACTGGTCTCTCATGGGCACCTGGTAAGACCTGTGCCCTGCCCTAGTGAGATACACGCAGGGCTGAGGCTGCAGGGGTTGCCACATGGTCCCATGGGCACCCCCTCTCCTCCCTTTTCCAGTTAATCAATCCTCACCTTTTCTCCAGAGATGCCTGGTGGGGAACTTGTTTAATGCAGAGTCCTTCCTTAGATAAGGCAAGCATCTGACTAGAAGTATCTGAGGCAATGAATTTTCCTTTTTTCACAGGAGTTTCATTTAGGCAACTCCAGACAGAGAGCAAGTGATCTCTTAACTCCTTTCCTCTAGGTTACTTCTTACAGGTAGATGAGAAAATACATGGGAAAGGAACTACCATTATTTGAGCAAGTTTGTATGTGCCAGGCACATTTTATACAGTATCTCATTAAATCTGTACTTTAGCCATGCAAGGGAGTTATTTGTGAACAAACTGATTCAAGGAGGATAGTAACTAGTATGAGAAGAATGAGAGTCAAACCAGAACCATCAGACCACCAAGCCCCATCTCTTTCCATCTCTCTGTGGCCTATAGACCCGGCTGCAGGACAGAGTGATAATGCCTGACCCTTTGTTCCTGCCCCTATAAGAACAAAGCCCTGGAGGTCCCAGTGCTGCTGCTCAGAGCTGAGGTCCTGAGCTCTCGGGGCAGGGCACTGGAGCAACTTCCCCACTAGGCTTGCTCTACTTTGCACCTCTCTTGGTTTCTTTCAGTATGTAATGATCTTTATCAGGTCTCCTAGTCTTGTTTATGAACAAGTTCCTTCCTCTATTTAGAAGGAAAAATACAAATTTAGAATCACAAGCTTTTTACTGGCAAGAAATGCCATCTCCTACATTGTGTGTCTTGAGTCACTTTCTATGGCTCTCCAAGGTTTGTGCCCTAAAAGTCTATAAATGTTGCCAAGGTCACCCAGTCTGTTCAAATCCCAGCTCCACAACTTACTGTTTGACTTGGGCGAATGATCTAACCTCTGAGTCCCTTTACCTATGAAATGGATTGCTAGATCTAAAGTACTTATACCTGAATAAGTACCCAATAAGTAATTATTATTATTGAAGCCCAGATTAATATTGAGCACATGGGAGTCCTCTATTTTGGATGCCCCCAAATGGTCAGGTTTCCCCAAGGACTCTCTTGTCATATTTTTCATTTGTATGGGTATGGTAGAAAGAATATAATGTCTTCCTGGGCTTCTTACCTAAGACATCTTTCTTGTTTCCCACCTGAGATCTAACTGGTCCCTGATGTAGGTTGGAAGGCAATGATGATAAGGCTAGGTGTTGTCAAGACAAAACTGGCTAGTTGGCTTCTAAGAGACTTCCCCAAGGAGCATCACCTTGGGGATGTTCTAGAGTCCTGGACCTATCCCTAAGCCTGGTTAGTGACCTGGAATTGATTAGTTGATTGCTTATGTAGAGACTGACTCACAATAATCAAACCCACAAGAGACTGAAGTATACAATTTTTTTTTTTTTAAGAGAGGCAGGGTCTCACTCTGACCCCCAGGCTGGAGTGCAGTGGTATAGTCACAGCTGACTTGCAGCTTTGACCTCCCTGGCTCAAGTGATCCTCCCACCTCAGCCTCCCAAGTAGCTAGGACTACAGGCATATACTACCTCACCTGGCTAATGCTAATGTTTTAAACATTTTTTTGTTTTAGAGACAGGGTCTTGCTATGTTGCCCATGCTGGTCTCAAACTCCTGGACTCAAGTAATACTCTTGCCTCAACCTCCTAAAGCACTGAGATTACTAAAGTATACAATTCTTTGAATTCTTTTTTTTTTTGAGACGGAATCTTGCTGCATCACCCACGCTGAAGTACAGTGGTGCAATCTAGGCTCACTGCAGCCTCTGCCTCCCAAGTAGCTGGGATTACAGGCATGCGCCACCATCCCCAGATAATTTTTTGCATTTTTAGTAGAGACAGGGTTTCACCATGTTGGCCAGGCTGGTCTCGAACTCCTAACCTCAAGTGATCCACCTGCCTTAGCCTCCTTTCAAAGTGCTGAGATTACAGGTGCGAGCCACTGCACCCAGCCAAGTATACAATTCTGAATGTCTATGTGCCAATATATAATGGGAGACAAACCCTTTCCAATGACCAAAATGCTTGATAGGTAGAGATTTAGGTAAGAAGGCAGAAAGTTCTGAGGGGTGGGTCACCTAAGCTATGATGTGGCCTGATGAGCCGCCTCTGCCTACAGCAGAGAGACTCTTCCAGAGCTCAAGAAGGGCCTCTTTCCTCTGGGAAGTTTGGACAAGCCTTTCTCTTTGCTGTAGAAAAATGCTCTATAAAATGGTAGTTATTATGTGATATTCACATAGTCTGTCCCAGCACACAAAAGATTGCAGATCCCACCTAAATATTGTTAAAGTTCTTTGATTGCCAGATCTCAGAAGCCTATGTTGGCTAACTTAAGAGAAAGTGGGATTTATTATAAGGTATTTGAGAAAATCAAAGGAAAAGGTAGGTAGCCAGCAATGCCTCAGGAAGGCAGGACCCAGGGCAGCTTTCGGATCCCAGCAGCAGGAACTTGCCAGCCTTTTCTCTACAGGAGAGGTCTTCAAGTTTTTTGGATGTTGCATCTTATTAGTTTAGAGAAAATTTTTTTTAGCATACACCTCCAATTTATGTATATTTCTTTATTATAAATCATATTCATGAGCTATTGTTCTAATGTGTTACTTTACAAAAACATATAAAAATAGAATTTTTTAAAGAATAAGAAAGATGAAATAATATTTTGAAAATCATGCTTTTTTCTTTTTTTAAACAGTGTCAACAACTTTTCTGCTTTCCCTAAATAAGTATTCTTTCGTCATGATTCTATGTGCTTCTTCAAGGGGAAAGAGAAGAAAATCGTGTTACCAGAAGCCAGTGAGCTTCGGAGCCAGGGAAGAGGGTCCATCCAGAATGAGCTGTAGCTAAGGAGAGACACAGTCACTGCCAGAGATGTGGTTCTGGAGCAAGGGAGGAAAGGCCCAGGCCTCTCTCTCCTCCCATCCCCTACTGGTCCGTTGGCCAAACTCAGCCAGCAAGCAAAGGAGCCCAAGTTATACATTCCACGGGTGTCATCCTGAAGCACACAGCAGAGAACCAGGGGGCAGGGCAGGAAGAAAGGGAAGGAGGGCGGAGGAAAACCAGCTCAGACACCTCATGTGGAAGAGGGACATCCTTACTTCCTGAATTATTATATTAAATTTTCAGTTTTATCCACTACTTTGTAAAAATTTTTTTTGAGAATTACTTTTAGCTTTATTAGTAGAAGTATTTTCATTGTACTTTTTTTTTTTTTTTTGGCACAAACCTTTTAAGCCGCATACCCATTTTATGATAGTAGGTTTGGTTAAAACTAGATAAATATGTTTTGTTAAGCTACTTACTTGGGCACACACAAACTGTGTCACCCTTCAGGGAAAACAAATGGATACATGAGGGTGCTACATCAGTTCCGTAACACTGTAGAATTCCCCTTACAACAGCTCACAAACTGGATGTAACAGTGGCCTTTCAATACATGAACCAGCACCATTGCCAATCTGTTTATTAAATATTAAGGAAGTGTACTTTGTTACTATTTTTAATTAAAAATTGAAAGTTTTTATTTTAAATTTCCTTCCTATATTCCACCAAATCATCCTACATTCCCTGGATGATATACTCTACTATGAAGACCACTGCCCAGGCCACAGGCCCAGTATGACTAGGTTCCAGAAGCTCCTGGTCTCTAAGTTCTTGAGAGAAATAATCTGATAAGTCCAATTTGGATCAGGGTCAATCAGTCATGGCCAGGGGACAGGATTGTGGGGTATAAATATGGTCATGGGGAAGTCATCCCTCATATATAGGGGTTCTTACTAAAGAAGGGAAAATTGCTTAAAGTAAAAGTGTCTTCAAAGAATGTCATCACCCACTTATTTATAGGTGTCTTTCTGTCCTGCCTTCTAGAGATGTCTGTTAAGCCTCTCAACTCTGCAACCCCATATACAGAGAATTTCTTGGGTTACTTCCATAGATAACTAACCATGTCCATTGTTTATGGGTTTTTTTTAACCTTGTTAATACATTGGAGGGCAGCCCCATTTCCTTGCCGTTATCTCCATGTATAGCCAACATTCCTAACAGGTCTGGGGTTCACAGACCTTATCAGACTTAGAGGAAGACTTTCTCAGGCCAGCTGGGCCCAGAAAGGAAAAAAAGATATGGTTGGTTATAGACATCAAGGATCTGTTGCATTAGACCTGAAAACATTTGGCAAGTTGTCCCTATATCATGATTCCTATAGTCTATAAAGCACGAAAGTTGCTTAGGCACATGAACAAAGAGAGCCTGACTTTTTAGAGTCCCAGAGGGGAAGATTCCATTTTCTGAATCTCCAGAGACGTGTTTCACATGACAAGAGTAATAATAATGTGCTTATTACTGTAACACCTGTCATTTATTGAGCACCAGCTAAATACTATGTTAAGTTCTTTACATACATTATCTCATATTTTTGCAGCATCCTATGATACAGGTTATAATATTATCTCTATGTTACTGATGAAAATGGAGGCTTTGTGAGGCTGAGTAGTTCACTCAGGATTACACAGCTAGAAAGTGGCAGAGCCAAGGCCATTTTGCCCTTAGTGCAAAGTGCATGCAGCCCATCAACAGATAGAAACTCATACTTGGAGTTTTTCAGGCCGGGAGAGAGTAGAGCTGGGACAATAAGATTTCAAAAAGGGTTAGATAATTATGGTTTTATAGAAAGGTATTAAGGGAAGCTAGCACCATGGCAAGTTTGTAGCAGGTGTTTGGTAGATACATTAAATGAATGAACAAATGCATGCATGAATGAAACCTCTCAGGTTTAAGGGCAGTCAAGGTCTTCCAGCATCCGTCCCTGGTGCCACTTCCTAAGCTGAAATGAAGAGACCGTATAAGCAGTGGTCCTGAGTTGTAGGCCTGGTTCTGCCTTCAACTCATGTTGTGCTCTTGAGCAAATCAAATCTTCTTTCCAAGTCCTCATTTTCCTCATCTGTGAACCATTCACCCTACAAGGCCCAGTGATTCATCCCAATAGTTGCATGATGGAGCCCATCTCAGCAATAATTGACAGCTGGGCACTGTCAGTGACAAGGAGGAGGACTGCAAGTGTGTTTGAAGAGTCAGCTGTTATTGTTTATTTTCTACAATCCCATTCAAGTCCTTTGGTGACAGTTAGAATGGGCATCAGGTCCAAAGTTAATGGAAGGTTGTATTTTTAAAAAAAACATTTACTGCTAAAGGGAATGCCTATTTATTCTCTTTTTTATTAACAAGGCACTTGACTCATGCGTTAGACATTTACTGCTCAGATTGGAAATGATGGTCCAGGCAGCCGCTAGAGCCTGGCCACTCTGCCCTCACACTAAAGGGCCAGCTTCTCCCAGCAGTCCAGCTCTGGGGGCAGATGAGTATGCCCTACAGGAGTAGTGGGTGGTGACAAAAGAACAAGATTTCTGTTCCTTGGAAGTGGTGAAACTCATAGGCACCAGAATTTGAGGGGCCTCCAGGAGGTGTCGGGCACCCCCTAAGAGCTCCCTAAGTAGAGGAGATCTGGTGAACTTGAAAAGACCCAGGAAGATGGATCAAGCAGCTAACTACCATCTGCATAGCACTTTCTCCTCCCACTGGAACTCACTGACCCTTCCTGAGGACCATGAAACCATGCTATCTGTGTAATCTTTCATGAATTATCTGGAGTTTTATAGTTCTATGCATTATAGGTAACATAATCCCTCTCACTGCCCCCTCTAACCCGCCAGGCCCCAAGGACCTTATTAGAATTTTTGTGAGCCCTATGTCACAAAAGGCATTGTTCTAAGAAGTTTATATTACATAATTCACAAGATTATTATTATCCATGTTTTACAAGTGAGGAAATTGAGGCATAGAAAGATGAAGCAGCTTGCCCAAGGTCACATGGCAGGGCTGGGATATGAACCCGGGAAGCCCAGCTCCAGGGCCAATGGACATAATTACTGTCCTCTCTCACCTCTGAACAGCCTCTAACCTAAGAGGGTTTAGGGCATTTCTGAGTGGAGATTCCCCTTCCCCTTCCCCTTCCCCTTCCTTCCTTCCTTTCTTTTTCCCTCTCTCTTTCTTTCTCTTTCTTTCTCCCTCCCTTCCTCTCCTTCCTTCGTTCCTTCCTTCCTTTCTCCGTTCCTTCCTTCCTTCCTCTTTCTCTTTCTTTTTTCTTTTCCTTCCTTCCCTTTCTTTCTTTCCTTCTTTCCTTCTTTCTTTCTTTCCTTCTTTCCTTCCTTCCTTCTTTCTTTCTTTCTTTCTTTCTTTCTTTCTTTCTTTCTTTCTTTCTTTCTTTCTTTCTTTCTTTCTTTCTTTCTTTCTTTCTTTTCTTTCTATTCTTTCTTTTCTTTCCTCAGTTTCATTCTTGTTGCCCAGACTGGAGTGTAGTGCTGTAATCTCTGCTCACTGCAACCTCCACCTCCTGGGTTCAAGCGATTCTCCTGCTTCAGCCTTCCAAGTAGCTGGGATTACAGGTATGTGACACCACGCCTGGCCAATTTTTGTATTTTTAGTAGAGACGGGGTTTCACCATGTCGGCCAGGCCAGTCTCAAATCCCTGACCTCAGGTGATCTACCTGCCTGGGCCTCCCAAAACGTTGGGATTAGAGGTGCGAGCCACTGTGCCTGGCCCAGAGTGGAGTTTTAAAGAGGACATTTTGAGATACTCCTTGGAAAAACATTTCATGGTCAAATAAATTTGGGAAACATTATATCCTTTCACCCCTTCTTGGAGATTTATACTGCACATTTACTTTTAAAGGCTCTGAGATGTCCTGCAAGACAGAAACCTATCTCCCGCTGATATTCCCAAATAGACTGAAACACATAACCTTTCTTTTCAGAGCTCCTGACAACATCACCCAGATCTGGAGTTGTATAGAACTCTATACAACTTTGGGATAAGTGGTTAGTGGTATTCCTACTTGGGTGGACACAGGATGGATCACGTGGCATCTAGAGAGTCCTTGCTGCTTGCAGAACTGCTAAGGAAAGCTCTCAGTGAGCAAGGTCAGCTCACAAACCTTCTGCCTGAGAGGCAGACAGTGGGCCGGAATGGGGAAGGCATGGGCTCTGACGGCTTCAATCCCTGTTTGGCCACCCATTAGCTCTGTGACTCTGGAGGTCACAGCATCACATTGAACTTCAGTTTCCTTATCTGCAAAGTGGCATCCACCTCATAGGGCAGTTGGGGGATTGAGTGAGTAAATATGCCTAAAGCACCAGGCACCAGATCTGTGGTTGCCAGGGCCTGGGGGGAAGGGGAACAGGGAGTGACTGCTTCATGGGTACAGAGTTTCCATTTGGGATGATGAAAGTGTTCTGGAACTAGATAAGGGTGGTAGGTGCACAACATTGCGAATGTACTTAATGCCACTGAATCGCACGCTTTTAAAAAGCTCTATGCCTCTGATGCACAGAGAATGTTGTTATTGTTATCATTGCCTGTTTTGCTTATTTCTACAGTCTCCTGGTCTCATGTAGAACTAGGACACTAAGATTGGAAGCTTCCAAGGAGCAGTATAGACACAACTTCACCATGTCACGCTGAAGGGCATTGTGCTTCTTTTCTACTCCAAAGAGGTCAGGGGACCCCTTGGTCCAAGGGTTGGTTTCCTCCTGAGAAAGGGAAGGGGATACTCTTGGGTTGACCTTGGGTTGAACAAAAGAACAGGGAGGAAATTTAGAGAGCTGAGGTTGAGCTTGTGGGACACACTCAGATTTAGACTCACAGCAGCATCAAAAGGGAACATTAACCCAGGATTGCAGAAGGTGACAGAAGACCCAGAAAAGGTAAACATTGGTCTGTTTGATACAGGCAGAATCTGCCCCAGGAAAAAAGCTTCAACTACAAATGAGGTGCCAACTGGTAGAGTGTTTGCAGAGGTCTGTGCCAGCATCGACCAGTTGCCTACCAAGAGGGCATTTCTAAACAATGGTGGATCTGAGAATACATTTCAGAAGGTGGCTATTTTACAAAGACTTTGGAAAGAGAGGCAAATTGAGAGAGGGCCACTGTGGTGGTGTGGAAAGGGCACTGGGCTGGGGTCAGTCTCAGCTGGGCTCCTCATGGCTGTGTGACCTTGCCACATTACTTCCTCCTCGGAATCTGTTAGCCTCTACATCTAAAAAGCAGACATAATAGTTTCCTCCTTACAGTATTTCTGTGAGGAACAAATTAAATAATATGTCTGAAATAGCTTAGACAAAGGAAAGCTCTAAACAGCAAGAGGTCAGTATTAAAAACTAGGAACATCCTTTAGGGATTGCCATCAGGAGATGACAAGACGAAATTGCTCCCTTCTAAGAAGCTTGGGCTCTCTCAGGGTGAAAGCAGTTAAATAGACCCAGCATGTTGGTGAGGCTTGGAGAGAGCAAGGATAAGCAGCCTCCTGGTAAATGTAAAATTTCCATATGACCCAGCAATTCCAGCCCTAGGTCTAGATGCAAAAGAATTGAAAACAGGTGTTCAAACAAAAGTTGTATCACAATGTAACAGCACTATTCACAATAGCCAAAAGGAGGAAACAACCCAAATGTCTATCACCTGATGAATGAATAAACAAAATGTGGGATGGATAGATAGATGACAGATAGATAGATAGATAGATAGATAGATAGATAGATAAATGATGGAATGTTATTTAGCCATAAAAAGGAATGAAGTATGGATACATGCTACCATGTGGATAAACCTCAAAAACATTATCTAAGTGAAAGAAGCTAGACAGAAAATGTCACATATTGTATGGTTGCATTCATATAACTATCCAGAACCGGTTAAAGCCACAGGGACAGAAAGCAGATTCGTGGTTGGCAGGGCCTGCCAGAAAGGAGGAACAGGGAGTGACTGCTTACTGGGTACAGAGTTTCCATTTGGGATGATGAAAAAGTTCTGGAACTAGGTAGGGGTGATAGGTGCACAACATTGTGAATGTACTTAATGCCACTGAATTGTACACTTTAAAATGGTTAAAATGATAAATTGTATGTCACACATATTTTATCATAATTTTTTTAAAAAGAAGTTTACTGGTGAAGAGGAAACGTGACCCAAAGTTTAGGCACCCCTCTCCTAGAGTATGGTTGAGGGGAGGCGACGGGGTAGTCAGAGTTTGTCAGCTGGAAGCCAAGGTCTTGGGTCAGCAAATTCAGGGAGGGTCTAGAGTGAGCAAATCTTGTGGAAGGATCCCAGGGGATCCTGAAAAGAGTAAGACATGCTCCCTGCTCTCAAAAAAAATGTATAAATTACTCTCACGTCATAAACACCAAGAGGTACTACAGTATGTACAAGGGAGACATTGATTCAGGAGAAGGAGACATTGACTCAGTCTGGGGCCATCCATGAAGACTTCTTGGAAGGGAAGGTAGTTGTGGATCTGGCAGGTAGGTAAGAAAGAAGTGAGGAACTTCCCAGGAAAGGTACACAGTTGGGAGAGTGGAGGGAGCGTTTCAGAGTGGGGAAGAGGTTGGTATGGGTGGGGCACAGAGTATTCATGGACCCAGAGGGGAAGGTCATGGGAGAGATGCACAAAGGAAATTAGGGTCAGATGTAGAGCTTTGCAGGTGGATCTGAGGAAGTTGGGACATGATCTCCAGGCAGTGGGGAGTCAAGGCATCTTCTAAGCCTGTGTTTGAGAACAGTCAGTGCAGTAAAAGACTGAAGAACGAGAGACTGAGGACAGGGAGATGAGCTGTGGCATTGTCTCTGCAGAGGCCAAGGAACACCGCTCACCCCAGAGCAATGGCCGTGGGAAGGGTGAACCTCCAAACATATTGAGCTTGGCATTTGCCAGGATTCTGGTTTGCCTGGAATAGAAATGGATTCAAATTAGATTAGCAAATTAGCAGAATGTTCTGGATCATATCATTGAGAGTTCTAGGGCAATTTCGGACATGGCTGGATTCATGGCCTCATTCCCTCTGTCTCTCAGCTGTCCTTGGTATTAGATGTATTCTCAGGTGACCTCTCCTGTGTGGTGGCACTGTGGCACCCACAGTTCCCAGCCTCTCCTTTCAGCAACGCTTGCAGCAAGAACTCCCCCAACAGTTCCAACAGAAGTCACCGAACTGAATGTATTGGCCTGGTCTGAGTCATGTGCTCATTCCTCAATTACAACCCAGAGCTGGGAGCATGGGATGTTCTGTGGGGCCAGTCCAGTGTTATAGCTCTAATCCCACAGTGGGATCAACCACCCCCATCCCAAGCACAAGTATGATGAATATGCTGCTGTTACCAGAAGAAGGGGGACTGGGGGCCACATGGGCAAAAATGCAGCTGTCCCCCCAAAGTACTGATTTTGTGCTGAGTCATTTACACATCTCATGTCATCCTCTCAACCATTCTGAGGTAGAAAGTATTATCTCCCACCACACAGGAAGAAACCAAGGTGTGGACTAACTTATCCTCCCTCCTCACCCCTCCATCACTTTCTGTGTTCTGCGCTTCTGGAATCTCTTAGGGAGGCAAAGTGAAGCCACTAACAGGCAGTACAAGCATCACAGCTAAGAACCTGAGAACTAAAGGACATGATCACAAAGATCAAATCACGATTCTCTAGGCAGAGAGATTCCCAAACTGCATTTAAATCAGGCAGCCCAGGCAGTGGTTACAGACGCTGGCCGTTTAGTTGTTAGATGGGAGGCCAGCCTCCATGAGGTGGGGGAGAGGCTTGTTCCTTGCCTCACTCCTGTCCATGAATAAGGCAGCTGAGAATCATGGTCGATCAGTGGGTAGGAGAATGCAGGGTGTGAATCTCTAGGCATGGGAGTGTAACTTGGGCAAAGGTGGCCATTCCAGAGCATTCCAGAGCATTCATTGCAGACAAACTTAGTAAAGACCACAGCTTTCCACTCTTAGGAAGGCGCTGAATAAGAGGATGAAGGGGCATTTGTCAGTCAGGGAAGAGGGCGTAAATGGTGTTTCCTGCATAGAGCACAGGATGTGCAAAAGCACTGAGGTAGGCCTAGAGTGACAAGTCTTCATGATGATGAAATTCCCTGAGATCCCAAAATAATTTTATCAGAGAAAGACAAGCTACTGTGGAAATGACTCCCTTTGGCATCAGCAGCAGACCAGAGGCTCAGGGTTCCTCAGGTGACCTGCTTCCCCAGTCGTCATTGTTAGGAATTAAATCCCAACTCAATGATAGAGAGCCACCCAGGCCACTTCTGCAAGGGACCATTTCTGCCCTTCCAAGCCATTTGCAGGGTTAAAGTTCCTGGACCTGGTAACAGCAAGTGGCAGGCATAAATTAGCATTTCCTGTTTGGGAGGCAGTGCACATGACACACAAGAGAAGGGAACCGGGCAGGAGCCAATGGAACCAGGAGAGCTTAACGGTGGCCCAGATTCTACTTGGGGTCTGACAAAGGCACTCTGGGTGAATGGGGACATTTTAGAAATGCTGACATTCCCAGGGGACTGGCCCAGCCCAGGGTGGAAAGCAATTTTAGATGCTCTGGCTACTATTTTTGGAGCCTGAATCACATTAATTCACTGCTGCTCCAAATGGTGCACAGCCAGGGAGACCTTCAGGGAGCCCAAGGGCTGTTTCCCAGCCCAGCACTGGTGCAGCCTGCCCAGAATCTGCAGGGCGGTGTCCACTCCTTCCTGCTCCGGGTCACTCTGCATTTCCTATTCGTGTGCCAGTGCACGGCGTCCAAAGCCCCCAACATCTTCTCCAAAGAGAATCCTTCATATGAGGGGATGAACCCCCATCTTAGGATGTGACTTGGGGCTATTTCAGGAATATTGTGCCGCTTGGACTCTCACTAAATCTGGAGTTAGGAGAAGAGGGACCCGGGCAAGAGATATCCAGAAACGTCCCTGGCCTTCCGTCCTCAGAGTTGGCTGAATCTGAGTCAGGCAGGGAGCCGACACTGTGCAGGGAGCAGTCACTTTTCTGTTGAGCTTCAATTCCCTTTCATGTGCCTGTCAACAGAGAAGCCACAAGACAGGAGAAGGGGCAACATGTGATGCCTTTATTGGGCCAGGTCGCCAGGTCTGGATGGGATGGAAGGAGGGTGGAACAAAATGTGTTCTGGTGTTCTGGGAAGTTTCCAGCTGAAAGCCCAGAGGAGTGGTGCTGGTGTGCCTGTAATAGGTATCATTCCTCTCTGTTTCCAAAGCCAGTCCCTCCCGATGAGGGGGAAAGAGTACTGGGAAGCTCTGGAGTGAGGGATGAATCCTGTCCTTCAGCCTCATTTTATAGAGACTTCAGGGAGAGAACTGAAAGGTGTCACCCCCGTTTGTGCCCATACTTGTAAAAACCCGTTTATCTGAATGTCTGCTAGCAGAACTCTAAATGCCTCAGATGAGGAATGGCGCTCCCTACAAAAATGATTCTACCTTTGGGAAAGTTGTGCATGTTGAGTGTGGTGTGGGGTGTGTGTTGCATCTGTGCACTTCTGGAGCATCTTGAATTACTGCATCCCAGCTCTCGCTCTCTGTGCTTGCTTGCAAATTGCCTGCTTACTGCTATGTCTCTTACCTCTCAGCTCAGTGCCCTGGTCTACCTGGTTTACTAGTGCACAGAGCTTGGCACTTGGTAGGTGCTCTGTAAATATTTGTTAAATAGAAGAACAGATGAGTAATCTGCACATTCATCCCAGTGAGTCTGTCTTTCTTTTGGGGTGTAGTCTTGTCTCCATGTCTCTGTCTGTCTCTCTGAGCCCGTGTCCCTGTCCCTTCATCTCTATTTCTCTTAGTCTTCTTATTGTTGCCTCCTCCTTCATTTCTCCTCACACGAGCCCATCCTAGACACATAATCTATCTCTTTCCTTCAACCTGTTTTCTTACATTATGTACACTCAGCAATTTCAGAGATGGAAGGCACGTTATAAATCATCGAGCTTAATTTCTAATGTTTATGTTTGAGGAAGCTATGCCCAGAGAGGTCACAAGGCACTAAGGACCAAAGCTAGCTTCCTTCTCTTTTTTTTCTAATGGAAGTTAGAAAAAATTTTAAACAGCTTTGTTAAAATATAATCCACACGCCATATGATTCACCTACTTAAAGTGTACAATTCAATGGATTTTAGTATATTCAGAGAGTTGTGCAGCCATCACGGCTAACTAATTCCAGAATATTTTTATCATCCAAAAAGAAACCCCATGCTTATTAACAGCCACGTCTCATTTCCCCATCCTTTCAGCACTAAGCAACCATTAATTTACTTTCCGTCTCTATAGCTTTCTCTATTATGGGCATTTTATATAAATAAAATAATATGTGTGGTCTTTTGTGACTGGCTTCTTTCACTTACCATAATATTTTCAAGTTCATCCTTTCATTCATTTTAAGTTTCATACTTTAGCATGAAACTTAAAACTTATATAATTACTTCATTCCTTTTTTTTGAGACAAAGTTTCACTCCGTCACCCAGGCTGGAGGGCAAGTGGCATGATCTCAGCTCACTGTAACCTTCGCCTCCTGGGTTAAAGCAATTCTCGTGCCTCAGCCTCCTGAGTAGCTGGAATTACAGGTGCACGGCACCAAGCCCAGCTAATTTTTGTATTTTTAGTAGAGACGGGATTTTACCATGTTGGCCAGGCTTGTCTCAAACTCCTGACCTCAAGTGATTCACCTGTCCCAGCCTCCCAGAGTGCTGGGATTACAAGTGTGAGCCACCACGCCTGGCTCTTCATTCCTTTTTATGACTGAATAGATTCTACTGTATGAATATACCACATTTTATTCATCCATTAATTACTTTATGGACATTTAGTTTGTTTTCATGTTTTGGCTATTATAAATAGTGCTGCTATGAACATTGTGTACATGTTTTTATGTGGATATACATTTTCATTTCTCTTGGGTACCTATCTAGAAGAATTGGTAGATCATGCAGTAATCCTATGTTTAACCTTTTGAGGAACTGCTAAGCTGTTTTCCAAAGTGGTTACGCCATTTTACATTTCTACCAGCAATATATAAGGGTTCTAGTTTCTTCACATCTAGTCGACACTTGCTGTTACTTGTCTTTTTTATTTTAGCCACCCTAATGGGTGTAAATTGGTATCTCATTGCTGTTTTGATTTGTATTTCCCTGATGGTTGATGATGTTGAACATCTGTTCATGTGCTTATTGGCCATTTGCATATATTCTTTGGAGATATGTGTATTCAAATATTTTGCCCATTTTAAAATTGTATTACTTGTCTTTTTATTATTATAAGAGTTCTTTATTCAAGTCCTTTATTAGATATGCTATTTGCAAATTTTTTTCTATTCTGTGGGTTGTCATTTTACTTTCTTGATAGCATCACTTTCAATACAGAATTTTTTTATTGTGATGAAGTCCAATTTATTTACTTTTTCTTTTGTTGTCTGCACTTACGTTGTTGTATCTAAGAAGGCATTGTCTAACCCAAGGACACCAAATTTACTCACATGCTTTCACCTAAGAATTCTATAGTTATAGCTCTCTCATTTAGATGTTTTGAGTTAATTTTTGTGTATGGTATAGGAAGGGGTCCAACTTTACTCTTTTACATGTGGTTATCCAGTTGTTCCAGAACCATTTGTTGAAAAGACTATTCTTTCCCCATCGAATTGTCTTGGCATCCGTGTTGAAATCAATTAACTATAAATGTAAGGGCTTATGTATGAACTCTCAAGTCTGTTGCATTGATGTGTATGTCTCTTCTTGTATAGTGTAGAGATCATACTATATTACGATAGTTTTATAGTAAGTTTTGCAAATGGGATGTGTAGATAATTGTTTTCTTTTTTTTAAAGTTTGTTTTGATTATTGTTGCTTCCTTGTGTTTCCATATGAAATTGGAATGAGATGGCATTCCAACAATTTAGGGCTTTAATTTCTTTCAAAAATATTTCATATCTCTCAGAGTAAAAGTTTTGCATTTATTTTAAGTATATTTCTGGGTTTGTTGTTGTTGTTGTTGTTTGTTTGTTGTTGTTTTTAAGACAGAGTCTCACCCTGTCACCCAGGCTGGAGTGCAGTGGTGTGATCTTGGCTCACTGAAACCTCCACCTCCTGGGTTCAAGCGATTCTCATGCCTCAGCCTCCTGAGTAGCTGGGATTACAGGTGTGCGCCACCATGACCTGCTAATTTTTGTATTTTTAGTTTAGATGAGGTTTTGCCATCATGGCCAAGCTGGTCTCAAACTCCTGGCCTCAGGTGATCCATCCACCTCAGCCTCCCAAAGTGCTGGTATTACAGGTGTGAGCTACCACACCCGGCCAGCCGTTGGGTGTATTCCTAAGCATTTATGCTTTTGATGCTATTGTGAATAGAATTGCTTTATTAATTTCATTTTTTGATTGTTTATTGCTAGTGTATAGAAATATAATTGATTATACTATATCAATCATATATCCTGCAGCCTTGCTGAACTTATTTATTAGTCCTAATAGTTTTTTAGTGGATTCCTCAGGATTTTGCATATATAAGATCATATCACCTGCAAATAGAGATAATTTTACCTCTTCAAAGGTAGGATTCTTGGGACCTAGTCTAGAGAATGTTTATTTCATTAGAAACGTTCTGAAGCGAGTTTTGTGGTTGGCCTGGAAAAATACTAAAGCAATTATTCTCCAAAATGTATTGATCCCTATTTCAAAGATTAAATGTTTGAAACAGACTTGAATTTAAATCTGATATGGCTGAGAGATTCTATCAACAGCTATATTAGTTTGTCAGAGCTACTGTATTAAAATATCACAAGCCAGGTGGCTTAAACATTGGCAATTTATTTTCTAACAGTTCTAAGGAAGTCCCAGATCAAGGTATCAGCAGGTCTGGTTTCTTCTGCAGCCTCTCTCCTTGCTTATAGATGGCCACCTTCTCTCTGTGTCCTCATATGGTCTTTCTTCTGTATAGGCACATCCTTAGTGCCTCTACATCCAAATTTCCTCTTCTTATAAGGACACCAGTCAGATTGGATTAGGGTCTATTCTAATGGCCTCATTTAAACTTCATCGCCTCTTTAAAGGCCCTGTCTCCAAATACAGTCACATTATTATGTACTGGGGGTTAGGATTTTGACATAAGAACTAGGAGGAGTATTGGGGGGCACAATGAAGCCCATAACAATAGTCTTCTTGGTTTTCCTTTGAGAGATGTGATTTCTGGTTAGTTGCAACTAGTGAAAACAGAATTTGTTAAATAACCCATTCACCGTGACCACCAAATGACAGTGACCTGCGGCCAGAATTAGAAAGCACTGCCTATTTTCACTAGGCTAAAGGATCCTTGTGCATGGTTTTGCATGACCCTAGAACTCGTTTTAGTTAAGGACTACTCTAAAGCCACGTCAAGGAGGGTGGATGACCAGCCATTAGACTCAGACATGTACATAACACCTAGAATTTGATTTACACTGCTGGCTTTAAAGTACTTCCAGATCCTGTTGTGTAAACAATACGGTGACATAGTTGTATAAGGAGTCCCTCTGTGAAGTGAGCTTTATAAAGTTCTAAAATGCAAAATCTCACTCTAATTTTGTTCTCTGTTGGACTAAGGGTTAGTTTTGGAAGCTCAAGATGTAGCTACTCCTTGCTCTGCAATTCTTGCAAAAGCCAAAAACAAGGTGCTGCTGATCTCAATTGGTTATGTCAGTAGGAACCGAAAAGCAAGATTCCCATCCCTGTGATCCAGACTGAGCAGTCATCCCACCTCAGCTAGTGCAGCTATCTATCTCCCACTTTCCTCTGCTCTCTTTTTCAGCATTTATTTTTAACTCTCTTGGCCTCTGAGTGTTTTTATTGCCATCTGGCCACAAGCCCTTTTAGGAAGCAGGCAGTTATAAATCACCTGCTGGGAAATCAATAAAAGTCAGTTCAATCCACAGTTACACCGATTTGCCCCCAGATAACCAGGATCCTGCAGGCTCAGTATTTTATCCCATGGGGGTGTCTGCAAGGAGGGTGAAGGGTAAGGGGGGGAACTACTTTCTGAAACAGAGGGTGGACTGCTGCTCCCAAAGGCTCAAGGAAGGGATAGACTTTGGCTTTCATCCATGTGCTTTTCATCTGGCCTCGGGGGAGAGCTGAGTGTTTCCACTTCATCCAGCACAGAGTTTTCCACACCATGGCATTTTCTTATCTTCTGAAGATCTACTTCAGGACTAAAGCATCTTCTTTAAGCCCGAAGAAAAGGCAGTAGAAATGAGTCACTGTATTTGCTGGGGAGGACAGGGAATATGCTACTGCAGCATGGAAGAGGGAAGACTCTCTATCAAGCTGCCTGTTGCCAGGCCACTGTTTTCACTCACCATAAGTTGGTTCATCCCTCTGGCTAGAACTCCAGGGAGTCAAGGCTGAAAGTTATTATACAGAAGCTGAAAGCTAGGCCCAGAGAGGCGGGTGACTGGCCCAAGGTCACAGAGTAGTTTCACAACCAGCTCACAAAGAAACGGTCTCACTGCTTGGAAATCCTAGTTCTCTTCTCAAAAGCAGCTTTTGTCAGGAATGCAAATTCATGGGTAGTTGAAACTGAACAAAATATAAATATCCAGAGAAAAAATACCAATCCATTAGTTCATTTATTAAAAATGGGTCCACCAAATTGCCCCCTCTAAGGACCATGGGGACCATTAGACCATCCATTTGTGCATTCTTGGATAATGGGAATATACTAACCTTTGTAGGAGTTCTTCCTCCCCTCTCTATCAGGGGAAATATTACAGCTGCAAAGCACAGAGTGCTGGGTTTTGGGTGGTGGGAGGCAGTGAGACTAGGATGCTGAAGCCAGGAGGGAGGCAGCCTCAGAGCCAGGTCTGCTGGCACTTACCCATCTTCCCGTCAGGGCTTTCAGGAGATGTGTGCATTTAAACTGGGTTAAAGAATTATTCACTTCAATTTAACATATACCAAGCCCTAATTATATACCAAATGTGAGAGATACAAAGATGAGAAAGACTTAGTTTTAAAGGATGAACAGGAGTCTGCCATGAAGATCCTTGAGTGTCTCTCAGCCAAATGGGGGAGACCAAACTAAAAAACAAATAATTGCAATTATGTTAGAGCAGGGTTGGCTAACTTTTCTGAAAAAAAGGCAGCTAGTAAATATTTTGGCTTTGTAAGTCAGAGTGTCTGCCTCAACTACTCAATTGCCCTCATAGCATGAAAACAGCCATAGACAATATACAAATGAATGGTTGTGCTGTATTTTGGTAAAAATTTATTTACAAAAACCATTAGTTGGTCAGATTTGGCCCAAAGGCCATAGTTTGTTGAACTCTGTGTTAGAGGAATGCCATCATAATATAGGAATAATAATAATAAAAGTTACCATTCTGTTAGTTATTTTGTGCTAGACACTGTATATCTAATTTACATATATTTACATACTTTTCAAATTTGAATATCTTTCGTAATAATTTGTGAGGACATTGAAATTCAAGAGCCAAAGTCTTAGAGCTAGAAAGTGGCAAATAGAAAGTTAAAGTCTATGTTTCCAACTAAACAATTTAAAATGCTAAAAGGAAATGGGGCAGAGGGCTTAATCTGGTGAGAATCATGAGGTGGCTCCTGAAGGATGAGTAGGGTCTTTCATGGAGACAGATGGGGGGATGGCCTTCTAGGCAGAGGGAGTGACACTGAGGTTTGATAGCACGTGAAGTATTCTGGAAAGTGAGCATTAGGTGAGGCTGGGGTGCAGGATACCTTGGTGTTAGTGGCTGGAGAAAAAACAGAGAGGTTTGGCGGTCTCAGAGCAGAAAGTTTTGCATGAGTGCCCAGGAACCTGGACTTCATCTGTGGACCAGGGCTTCTCCAGCTCTGGTCTTTGGATCAGATTCCCCTTTAGGGGCTTTTAGCCATACAGATTCCTGGGCCCTATTGCCAGATATTCTGATTCAGTCGATTTGAGAAGGGCGTAGGAATCTTCATTTTATCAAGCACCTCAGATGCTTCTAGTAAGCAGCCAGACTTGGGAGTCAGCACACAGAAAGCCACTGAAATGTTTGACTTGAGGAAGGCCTGTGACCACAGCTATGTTTTAGAATTCCAGCTGTGTGGAAGATGGATTACTTCATAGGAGAACCACCCTCCACCTACCCCAGGAGTCGATTTTCTGGTTATTGGCTTTTCTTATCTGGACATGTAGAATGAATAGGGCTGCAGGATGGCTAGATTTTTATGAGTAGGGAATTGGGAGGTAACTGAGGCAGTAAGAGGATATCAGGAAAGCATTGAGTAGCTGCTCCCTCCCTCCTGTCCTGGGGCCCCTGCCCACCTTGGGCCTTCCAATGCTGACCTGCAGGCTGAGCAGAGCAGAGCGGCTGCTCCCAACCAGTCCCAACCACAAAGCCTGCCAGCCATACCCCAGCCAGCATTCCAGCCCAGGGCCCTAGAGGGCCTTTGCTTTTCCCAAACTCTGCCAACCCTAGAGGAAGGGCCCTATGTAGGGGATCCAGAAGATCAGAGGAAAAGAGATGAAAGGCCATGGGAACAATGTCCCAGGCCTTTGGGGCTTCTAGGATCCAGGGTGACTCCAAATTAGGTGCTTTAAAACAAAACAAAACAAAACACTTCTGTTCTATAAATGTGTGTTGTCATATTAAAAATATCTACATTCCTCTACATTCTATCATAGCATTAATGAAAAAATCATTTTATAACTAGGAAATACCAACTGTGGGCACAGGAAAGAGGGGTGCCTGGATCAACGTAAGTAGCCTGGGGGCCACCCTGGGAAAATGTTCCCCAGGGTGCAGGAGCTCCACTCAGGCCTTGGTAATGTTGCTAGTGTGATCCAAGAAAACCCTGCCAACACCCAGTGATTTCCCGGTGCCTGTGGTCCTTGTGGAACCTGGGCCAGGAAGGGGGTCTGCTCACCTGCCTGCCCACTCACAGCCCAGAACAGCTCCTGCAAAACTGCTAAGGCATCTCCCGGCAGTCCCTGGCCTTAACCTGCCCTCAGAGCTCTCTTTACTCAGTCTTTTCTAAAAACAAGAAAATGCTTCATGAGAATGACTCAGCTTAACTCCTTGGATAAACTCTATGCTATTTACCAGTTAACTTAAGCAGAGATATTGCACATATAACAAACTGCAGGTTAACAGAGAACATATGTAAAATCTGATTGTTAGGGATGATACCTTCTCCATGATGACAAACTGGTGAAGCCTTAGCCAGAAAAACCTCTTCTGGTCCTGTGTCAGCATTTCATTTTTGGTTGAAGTTGTTGCTGCTGCTGTCGTCTGGCTCTGTATTGACCTAGAAGCCTTCATTATGGTATACCGAGCAGAACCCTGGGCTTGGAGTCAGGCTCCCCTGAGCTCAAACCGTGTTTACATTACTTAGTAATTGTGATGTCTGAAACAAATTACTTTACCTTTCTGAGCTTCAATTTTCTCACCTGTAAGGTGGGAATATCGTACCATGCAGGGCTGTTGTAAGGATTGGATAAGATAAAGGATGTAAAGAGTCAGGTAGAGCACCTGGTACAATAAATGTCAGTTTCTCTCCTGCTAATGCCTTGGAATCACTCCCAGACCATCCCTCCCCTGGGGAGAAATTCTCTATGGTTACTTCCAATCTCATATCATTAGGCAGTCACAGTTGCACGTGCCCATTTAAGCAGTAGGACCTTGAAATACATGTGCCTTCAATCACCAAAGCTTACTTGTTGGGAGAGCCATTCCCAGGCTCTACCCTCCCGGCTTCCCCTCACCCCTGCCATTGCATATCACTGTTTGCCATAGCCTGTTCTCAACTTGGGTCTAAAGACTCAGCTAATGCAGCTGTTTGCATACATCTGGATAACCAAGGGACTGCTCACTTTTACTTTATCACGTGTCTTCTTGCGCACACGCTCATCATCCTGCAGTTCAGCTCAGAGTCTATTGGCAAAAAAAAGACCCTGGCCAAGATCCACAGCTGCTCCCACCCTGCTGCTGGCCTCAGTGGCCAAGGTGTGAGCTTCCTTCCTGTCCTGCATATGGGAGTCCCCACCCTAAACTCTGGTGCTGGGGTTCCAAGCAGAGGGCTGTGAGCCTGTTCACACAGCCAATCATTGTCCAGTTCTTGGGATCTGCTCTTCTGGGGAGGGTTGAGAGTGAGAGCCTATCCAGCTCTGAGCTGAGGAATAGGTAGGTGGAGTGGTCGCCCCCAGGAAGTAATGATGTTTGAAAATCATTTGAAGGTTGAAATTTGACTCAACAAACATATCTTGGTGTGTACCAGTCTATCTTCTAGGCAGGAACAGGGAGGTTGGTCAAACCGAGTCACTCCTCTGGAGCCCTAAGAGTTTAGATGTGTGTACTAGTAAAAAGAAGTGGGGACAGGCATCCTGGAGAGGTGGGAGAAGGTTCTATGTTTGGGCTGGGGTTTCTGGCCAGATGCTGGGCCCACCAATGGTAGCAGGGAATGCAGAAAGAGGAACAGGTTCTGAGGAAAAGGGCATGGTGATATTCTAAGTTAGGGAATAACTTAAGGTAAGCTCATCAACTCTAGATCTGAGTTCCAAGCTTAAACTGTCAGGTAAGCAGCAGAGTAGGGAGGTGAGAGAAGACTTTGGTGCCAAGAAAGACCCCACAGGCAGCATTATAAAGGATAGGCTGTTTGTACCAGTTGGAACTCTTTATTGCAAGTGCCAAAAAAGCTCGTACAAGCCAGCTTAAGAAAAAAGGGGTATTCATTGGTTCTCAAAACAGAAAAGGCTGGGGATATCAGGCGTGGCTTGATCAGGATCTGAGAAGATAGCCTCAGGACCTAGTTTCTTTCTGGCTCTTAGCTGTGCTCTGTCTCACACTGATTCCATCCTTAGACAAGTTCTTCATCATCTTAAGAGGGATTCTGTTTTCACCCTCTGGAACTCAAGGTTGCAGTTAAGGATGGCTTTCCCAGGATGCCCAGTAATGTCTTCTTGCATCTCATTGGTTCTTGTCAGCTCACGTGCTCACCCTCCAGCCAATCACTGTGATCAGGGGGATGTGTGGCTGCTTCCAGCCCTGGGATGCCAGGAAGGCCACTAACTTCCTACTGTGTGACTGCTTTCAATAGGCAACGTGGACTTGAACTTATGGGGCAGAAAGCAGGGCTCAGGCTGGCAAGTTAGCCCAGCCTTTACTATAGAGATGGAGAGACTGAGGCCTGAATGGTGAAGGAACTCATTCCTACACAGGCAGTTAGCATGGCAGTCTGCTCTTCACTCCCCAGAAGGCCTTGTCCCTGAACCCCTATCTCAATCCTGCTGTAGCTTTCTGTAGCACGCTTTACACCAGACTTTGCCTAGCAGCCCAGCCCAAGGTTATTGGGCCTATTTCCATGGCTTTGGAGAACTGGGATTCCCAGAGTGGAGATGAACAGGAGGCAGGGACCTGAGCTGGGGTGCTCCATCCCAGCAGGGAAGAACACTCTCTCCTGCTGGTCTTAGATGATCACAGTCGCAGCTGCTTCCTATCTACCCCAGGGGATGCCGTGAGAAGGACTTCCAGTTCCTCGGAGAGGGGCTGCGTCTCAGCTGGTGTTGTTCTTGTTGGCTGTGCTGGCTCTGAAAAGAGCTGGGATCTAGAATGATCAAGAGCCCTGCCCTGTCAAAAAACATCTCCTAATACCCTTGTTCTGTCTTTGCTAAGGTTAGAGAAGCATAGGAATAAGCTCTCTCTAAGGAAGATCCAAACATCCCATTTTGGGCAGAGGAGACCCAGTGTTTAATCCTGACTCTGCCTTCCGACTGTGTGACCTAGAGCAAGTCACTTGCTTGTCTAAGGCTCCGTTTCCTCATCTTTAAAATGGAGAAGTAATTCCTTTCTCACAGACCTGAGATGGTTCAAGAGCTAGTGTATCTACATTGTGCTGGGTGTGTAGTAGGCCATGTGAAAAGTGAGGCTTGATTCCTAGAGTCCTTGCTTTCAAAAGAAGAGATCCACCAGGTATTGAGAACTTTCTCTGTACCTGTGTTATGTTCCCAGGACAAAAGAAAGCTCTCTGCCCTCAGCCTTTGCAAATGAGATACAGAAACCACTGCTTGGCAGATTGGGATAGCCACACAGTGCTGTCATAGACCAGAGAGAATATAGCTTCCAGGAGAGGTCAGGGAAGCCTTCCTGGAGGAGGTGGCCTTGGAGGACACACCCCAGAGCCCCAGTGCCCAGCACAATACCTGACACATAGGAAGCACTCAACAAGCTTTTCTAGAATGGGTGAATGATTTAGGCAGGCACCATGGAGGCCATCTTTTCCTTCTGACTTTCCCATACCAGTTCCTACATATATTCCTATATTCCTATATGTATTCCTACAGGTTCCTAATAGACCCTGATGACCTCTTCCTAGAAGAAAACTGGGAAGGGAAGGGGAGATGAAGGAGAAGCAGGAGGAACTGAATGAGAGAGGCACACTGGGAACTGGGTGTTAATTTTCTTTTCTTTTTTTGCTTATTTATTTATTTATTGGGCTGTGGTGTTGCCAAGTCAAGGAAGTTTTATTTTTATTTGGAACAAAGTTTCTAAAGAATCCAAGGCAATAGGGTGCCTCTTCTGGTTCCTGGTGGTCTAGATGGCCCTTGACAGATCTCTGGGCCTGGACAAAACACCAGCTTGCCTTTATCCATCCTTGCCCCCATCCTAAGAAAAGGGCATCTTCAGGTTCAGAGGCCAGGAGATCCAAGGAAGAGGCCTTTGGCTCAGATTCAGTCCACATGTTGGTTTCTGAAAGAACCAAGGCCATCAAGGCCTAGTGCAATCCCATCAAGTGGGTGCAATGCCTCCTGCCTTCTACCTGAAATAAGGTACATTTCCCAGAGGCCTGCTTTATGGGAATGGGCAATCCCAGGTGCTGGATTGCCAGGACCCCTAATACCAGAGTCTGTGCCTTTGCTGGAGCAGGAATCAAGCCATGAGTCCAGGTCTGGGTTTAAAGGCAATGACCACCTTGTAAAGCCTCCTGGCTCTGCTCTGTCAGGAAGGAGATGGTTCCAGAGTACCACGGCAGCAGACACAAGGGTGCTGCCTCATCTGAACACACATAACCAGCTGTTTGAGGAAATGCTTTGGTCAGCATTCCAAGCGGAGCCAGAGGGGCTGGTGGGTGTGCTCTGTCTTCTGTTAGGCTTAGGTTAAAGCTAGAAGAGCCATTGATAAGTTAATCTGAAAACTCACTTTGCAAATTACTCCTGGATGGTAGGACAGAAGCATGAAGGTGTCAGAGAAGGAGGCCCTGCCCTTTTGTGAGGTTTTAGTTGTAGAATACTGTGGAAGAAATTTGCACATCTGTGTGGCAGAGAAGACATGAAACCCAGGTACATCATCAAGAGAAAAACTTGGCCATTAACCTGGGGAAGCTCAATGAGAATGAGGGCAGGCAAGGCCACCCACCTGCTTATATAGCAACCCAGATGATGGCTAAGTTTTGTATTTTTAGTAGAGATGGGGTTTCACCATGTTGGCCAGGCTGGTCTTGAACTCCTGACTTCAAGTGATCCACCCGCCTTGGTCTCCCAAAGTGCTGGGATTACAGGCATGGGCAACTGCCCCCAGCCTATGTAAAACCTTCTTATCTGCTTTTTAGAAATATGGTGTCATTCATTTATTAATTCAATAAACATTTAGTGAATGGCTATTCTGTGTTTGACTCTGTACTGGAGGCAGGTCATAAAAATATGAATATTATAAGAATATTCATAAAGCTATGAATAAGGCAGAGTCCCTGCTCTTGAGGTGTTCAAATTCTAGTTGGGTTGAGTTCTGTGCAAAGTACCCTGGGAGGATAGGGCAGTAGGCTGAATACTCCCTGCTCCCCAAGATGTCTACATCCTAACCCAGGAACCTATGAAGATGTTACCTTAAATGGCGAAAGGGCCTTTGCAGATATGATTAAATTGAGAATACTTAGATGGAGATTACCCTGGATTAACTGAGCGGGTTCAATGTAATCATGAGTTCTTATAAGGAGGCAGGATGGTGAAAGTCAGAGGAGAAGGAAATGTGAAGGGGGAAGCAGAGATCAGAGGGGAGAAAACATGCCAGCGACTCTGCTGGCTTTGAGGATGGAGAAAAAAGGGTCACCAGCCAACCAATGTAGGCAGCCTCTAAAGCTGGAAATGGCAGGAAATGGATTCTCCCCTAGAGCCTCCTGAAGAAGCACAGCCCTGCCGATGCTTAGACTTTAGCCTGCTGAGATGGATTTTGAACTTCTGACCTCAAGAATTGTAAGATAATGAATTTGTGCAGTTTTAAGCCACCAAATATGTGGAAATTTGGTACAGACGCAGTAGGAAACTACTACAGGAAGGGAGTAACTTTTCCTGAGGTGAAGAGGAGGAATGGGTTTATGAAGGAGGAGATATGTGAACTGGGTCCTGGAGGACAAGTGGGAACCCATAAGGTATACAAGGAGGACAGAAGGCAGCCCAAGTATAAGGAGGAACATGTATGCAAAGGGTGTAAAAAAGCAGGGCATGTTTGGAGGTTGGCTTTTGGTCCACTGTGGTTGGGGCATAAGGTGTATGAAGGCTGAAAGAGGGGATCAGCTTCGAGAGAGGGGCTAGGAGCTTGACTCAGAACTGCCCCCCACCCATGATAAAAGGGAATCAGTCCTCAAAGAGTTTAGGAAGGGGAAGGATGATCCGATTTGTGTTTCAGACAGACTGCTCTGGTATCATTATGGAGGGTCATTGGAAGGGACCAGGCCAGAGGTAAGGAGAAAAATGAGGCAGTTGCAGTGACTCAGGTCACACAGAGCCATGGGCAGGGGTGCCAGGGATGGGAGGAAGGGCATTTCTGAACTAGGATTGACGGGACTCAGAGTCATCTAATTGAATGTGGAGGGTGACAGAAATGAAGAAGTCACGGTGACTTCTAGGTTTATAGCTTGAGTGCCATTCTCTGGGGCACAGGAGGAGTGGGCTGGGGAGGGAAAGAAACAATGAGGTCTGTCAGGGATGTGTTGAGTGTAAGGGATTTGTGGTCCACTTGGGAAACATTGTCCAAAGACAATTGGCAATGAAATCTCCATAACTATGCTATCTTGGGGTGATATTAAAGTAATCTGTGTTCCTTCTGCACCCTGGTAGGAGCAAGAATCAGGGAGCCTGGGGCTGAGTGGCTCAGTGGTGTGCTGGCAATGTTTCACGGCCAGCTCTCTGGGGGGAAAAGGCCCTCACATGTACGTAGCATTTGCCAATTTCCATGGTATAGGTACTCCCACTATGACCAATGGCAAGCTACTAAACTCAACCTCACTGATCATGGAACTGAGAAGAGATGGGCAGTAGCAAATCATTATGTAGAGTTTCCACCATGCAGAGACAACAGAAATAAATCTTCCTAAGACCATAGATAATAGTAAAATGTAGTAAAATAATTAAAAAGCAGTTATTTTGAGTATTTATCTCCTTTTTGTTTAATGTAAGTTCATGTAATTTATTTTTTAATAATGTCTGTGTTTAGCCACCAGTTCACAAAATTCTTGAAAATGACATTAGACTCTTATGAGCTGGAACAAGCAGGCTCCTGTGCACCACTAAAGAGACTCCTTCAAAGTACAAGTTAGAAGGGCCCAGAAATCCACCTACTTCTCAGGCTTAGTGACTCTCTAAAGTCACCTATGTGGGGAGGCAGAGCCAAGCCTAGGGCTTAGGAGACAGTTCCTGATCCTCCTGTCTCCCTGGAGACCCCTCGGTGCCCTGCCCTTTATGGGATCTCACAGACCCGGAATGCCGTGTGGTCCTTGACCCCAGGATGATGACTCATGTCACTCTTGAGTGAGTGACTCAGGGAAGAGGCTGCTGAGCAGCCTGGAACAAACAGAACTGGGCAAGATTTATATCTGCTAGGCGCTAAATGGGAGGCTCAGATACTTTGCTGCTATTCTTGGTGCCTTTGAACTGCCTCCGATTGAGCAATTGTACATATTTTGAAGAAGAAAAAATTTTTTCAAGTGGACCTAGTTTTAAAAAAAGAATTCCTGAAGTGAACAAGCTGGAAAGGAAACCTGGGGAGATGTTTAGGCTTATTTCCTGTCATTGGTCTGAGCAGGTGCTGGCTCCTTCCCAGGGCACCCCCAGCCAACAAAGCCTATATGAGATCCACAGGAGCAGAGAGCAGGGCAGGAGAAAATCGGGCCCTAAGAAGGTTTCCCACAGAGGTGCAAACCCCAGGAGTGTCGGGGTGCTCGGGGCCAGCCTCCCGAAACATGACTTTGTTTAGGGGACACAGTCTTGGGGGAAGTTACTTCCACTTCCTCATCCTCCCTTTTCTGTTGCCACTGAGGCTTTCTCCCTGCATCTCCGCCCTTCACCATTCCTGCTCCTGCACAATTCCCTTCAATCTAGATCCACTTTCAGGAGAGAATCCTGGGGCTTCCACCACACACTGGGGGGTGGCTGTACCCTCTTCAGTCACTCACTTACCCACTTGTTCAGCACAGCACAAATACCTACTTGGCCAGACACTGTGGCTGGCCCTCTTCCAGGAGGGATTCCACTCTAGGCCTCATGTGTCACCTGTGGAATGAAAACCTCTGTTTTTGGGGAGTCATGATGAGTACAGGGATAATGGAAAGAACTGGGGCTTTGAAACCAGACCAACCTGGGACTGAGCACAGCCCAGACCTGGGACTAAGCACAGCACAGATCTGGGGCAAGCACAGCACAGACCTGGGACTGAGCACAGCACAGACCTTGGGCAGCCACAGCACAGACCTGGGACTGAGCACAGCACAGACCTGGGACTAAGCACAGCACAGACATGGGGTGAGCACAGCACAGACATGGGGTAACCACAGCACAGACCTGGGACTGAGCATAGCACAGACCTGGGACTAAGCACAGCACAGACCTGGGACTGAGCACAGCACAGACCTGGGACTGAGCACAGCACAGACATGGGGTGAGCACAGCACAGACATGGGACTGACCACAGCACAGACCTGGGACTGAGCACAGCACAGACATGGGGCAAGCCCAGCACAGACCTGGGACTGTCCACAGCAAAGACCAGGACTGAATCTCTTTTACTTGCGGGAGACAAATCTGGGAGCTCTGAGCCACCTAGGATTGAATACCAGAGTCTCTCTGAGCCTTGGCTTGGTTTTGTTGATGGTGTGCATGCTTAGAGAACTCAGCTGCCCTGTTTGGAGAATGGCGAGGGCACTGAGTGGACTCTATGTACCAGCACCTTGCATGTATTTCTTGATTTAATCGTTACAACAATACTAAAATGTGGGTGCTCTTACCTCCATATTCAAATGAGGAAACTGAGGCCAGGGGAGATTTATCCAGCAAGAGAGAGGCAGGGAAAGGATTAGAACGGAATCTGCCAAGCAACAAAGCCCCGTGAGCAGGCCAAGGTTGGGAAGCAGGATGGGGCTTTCCCAAGGCAGGCTTCCCATCCAGCTCACTTGCGGAGGTGCGGAACCCAGCTCTGCAGTTGGCCAGACCCAGGGGACCCCCAGAGGCACCTCTCAGCACTTTCAGCAGATCTGCAGGGAGCATCCTCTCTCCCGCGAGAGTGACCATGAAAGCAAGAACAATGACGAGTCACTGCCGAAGGACGCCTGCTTTCACAGCACAGACACAATGGCTTACCCTTTACTATGAGCAAAACTGTCAAAATGAAAAGTCAGAAAGCTGCCACATGCAGCCGGGCTCGGAGCGTGGGGGCTCTGGGGCCTTCTCTGACTCTGCCCCTCACTCATAGGTGTGGCCTTGGTCACGTGTCTGCCCCTCTCTAGGCCTCGGTTCCCCATTGGTAAAAATGGATGCAGGGGTAAGACTTGTGAGTTCCCAGTGGCTCCTCCATCACCCTCTGGATTTGCAGAAGGGCTAAAAGAGCTCCATGTGCAGTCGCCCCCAACAATTCCCCCCATCAGTTGTTCATCTAGAGATAGACCCGTGGTATTAATAGCAACCTAATCTCTTTCACATTCTTTGTGCTGCTAAAATGAAAGCAAAAATTCAAAGCTGGAAGAACAAAAAAACTCCCTTCTGAGAATACTGAGTCACTCCAGAAAGGTCAGTGGAGGCTAGGTTAACCCATTGTTTCCCGAAAGGGCTTCTTGGCTCTTCCCTCAATGCTCAAAGATTCACAGAGAGAATCTGAGAGCCGCTCAGCTTACAGGCTGTGCTCCTGGGATACTGTGGTTTCAGAGAGGAGTTTGGTCTCTTCTAGGCAGGTCGCAAGGCTCTGGGAGAGGCATCTTTGGCGCCATGATGAGAGGCTGCTGCTGCCTGCCGAGAACAGGCTTGGCCCTGCAAGGAAGGGGAGCATCAGACCCAGATTCGGTGAATTCCCAGCACTGCCATTCGTGAGCGATGACATTGGGCAAGTCTCTGGGCCTCTGTTTCCTCATCTGTAACATGGGTCTAACTTTAATGTTAATAATAATAGTACTTACTCTCCCCATCTCACAGGGTTGCTGAAAGCACTGAAGGAGATAGTCTCTGTAAATTCTGTTCCTGAACCCTGCATCCCGATGATGGCTCTATACTTTCTGGGATACAGTAAGGCCTTTGAAGCCTACAAGGCAGGGCTGTCCTCCGCTTCCCCCACCTGCTGCTACTACCTACCAGAGGACATGCAGGCTCAACTGTAGGCCACTCTTTAGCCCTCATAAGACCCCTGGCCCGACAACCGAAGTGTAGGTCCTGTTTCCTCCCCTCTGCCTCCCACCATCCTTAGCCTCACTGGGAGTACTCACTCCAGCCCTCCCCTGGGAGGCAGGGCCCCCGTGCTAGGCTTTTCTGCCACACTCAAGCAGAACTCCTGGTGAAGAAGCCACAGTGGAAGAGAGGAAAGATGGTGGGCCTAGGAGTCAGACTAGCCTGGATTATAACCCTTCACCAGCTACTTACTAGCTGTGTGATCTTGAGCAGGTTGCGGAACCTTTCTGAGCCCTAGATCCTTAATATATTAAATGGAAATAATAAAACCTATCTCATAGGAGTTAAAATAGCACTTGAAATACATCTAGCATAGTGTCTGATGCTCAGTAGGCAACTTAGAAGTAGCTGAAGAATGAAAGCGTGAACAAAAGCATATTAGTTTGTTTTCTTTCATGAGCAGGGGCAGATAAAATATTTAAATATGGTTTAGGAACTTCTAGCCTCTTCAGTTGCACAAATTATTGGATAGTTATCCCAGCAGAGTCTCTTGGAAAATTTGCACCAGATACAAGGGTAGCTGAACCAGTCGAGTTGTTTCCGTTTCTGCACCTCAGTTTCCCGACCTGTAAAATGGGCAAGGTTCTAGTTAGGCACTAGCTGGAGGCAGAATGAGTAGAGTCATAAGAGCTGATTAGCTCTTGGCACTGGCCCACCTAACCCTTTCCAAACCAGACTGGAGAAGCAGCAAGAAGGGCCCTGAAAATGGGTTAAAGAAGGAACAGCTTAGAGACCAAACATTACTAAATATTTTTTCCTTTTATGGGCTGGTGCTCTAGATCAGCACTTCCTGGAGATTATATTCTAAACTTTGCTGTGATGGATGTGAGGTCCGTGTGCCCACAAGCTCCAGCAGAACCCAGATGTCACCCTGGGGGAGGGACTCTCCTTTTACCTTGCTATTTTAAGCAGCGAGTTTATAATAATGGATGGGAGAGACAGCAAACAGGGCAGGAGCAGCGTGGGAATGGCCCCGGCAGGCAGGGCTGCTGGGGCTCCCCCGAGGAGCCTGGGGTTCCATCTTGTCAAGAGTGGGGCCTCAGCCAGCATCCACTCTACTTTTATGTTGTGGCAGCTGACATCTGACTTAATTCATTTGTTCTATTTTGCTTTCTGTCACAGGGACTGACTTAAGCTCTTTTTGGAAGAGGCAGGTGGAGGAAAGAAAGTGGAGGGTTAAAAAATGAGGTATTTCTCATGAGACTTCAGACCATAATCCCAGAATCCTGGGATGGAATCGTCAGGTCTTTCAGTTTGTTGTAGCTAAAAAGAGTCCAGGATTTCAGGGACTCCCAGAGTTAGAAAAGGCCCCTGAAGTGGATAGGAATCCTGTGACCCTTGTCCCAGGCTTTACCAGAACCCTCCAAGGATTGGGGAGCTCACTACCTTAAAGAACAGCCTGTTTCATCTTCAGGTGGTTCCAACCAACTAGAAGGTCGTCCCTTGCCTTCATCTGACCTTTCAGTCATTAGTTATGACGTCTATTCTTTGGGAACAGTAGAACCACATGAATGCTTTCCAAACATCTGAGAAGAGATTTTTATTTCTCCCTGCACTTCCTCTTCTCCGGGCTAAAGCTCTCTAGTTCTTTAAACACAAATTCTTGTTCTCCTTGCTTCCTGCTTCCCAGTTTCAAAACATGTCCCAATTTGTCTAAATCCTTCTTAACAGGCAGAGCACAATATACTTTGTGTAGATTAAGACAAAAGAAAAGTGGAATAGTCACCTCCCATGTTTTAGAAACCATACCCCTGTTAAGACAGCCTGGACCTGTACATACATCACACATAATTTTAAAAGGTTTCCTAGGAGATGTAGCCAACTTCGTTTAGTAGAATCAGGGTTTGTGGCTACTCTTTTGCTACCCTCAACCCCTTTTACCAAATACTTTACCCAGCACCACTGATGCCACTGCAGCTGAAATCCAAGTAAAGATAATAGAAATTAATCACAGAGCTCACCTTTGGGTGAACCTGATGCTCAGTTTATTCATACAGTAAGAATTTGGTATGGAAGACACAGACAGCATGCCCTGGCCCTGTAGTTCTCATTCCCAAGAGCCAGGTGAAGTCTGTCCAGTGTGGCTTCTACCCATCCTGTCTTATCTTCCCCACTAGACACCCAGCTAATCTGTTCCAAGAAATTCCACTCAGCATTTGTGTTCATGGCTCAGCTCAAACATTTGTAATGTGAAATATTTGCTAAAATCATGTCCCACCATCCCAATTTCCACAGGTAACCTTTTTCTGGGGTCCTGCAACTTCTCACTTTCAAAATATTTACCCCATTATACTGTTCTCCAGCATCTCCTACCACTGGGCTCTATGTTCCTTGAGGGCCAAGATTTTCTTTGTGTCACCAGCCCCTTGCACAGGCCTGGTAGAGTAGGTGTAAAGTTTAGGCAGTGAAAGAATGAATGACTCTATGGATGGTCTACTTGAGATTTCTTGAGGTGGCCAGTAGGGGTCACCCTAACTGTTCCAGAGCTGTGTGAGCTAACGTTCATTGCAGAGAAAGACAGCAGTCAAGATGGTGGTCACCTTGACCAATCCTGGGGCTAAAAGTCCCTAGTTCTTTAAACATAAATCAACAATCATTCTTTGCTGAATCTTTTGGGTACCTAGGATGAATCTGACATCTTGCCTAGCTCAAGGAGCTCAGTCCAGGAGTCTAGAGGTATGTGTGTTGGCTGTGGGGGCGTGAAGGGTCTGTCAGAGCTGGGCTGATGGCAGCTCAGGCCTTTTCTGCAGCACTCTGACTCTAGGGGCTTTCGGAGCCCTTTCTGAAGGACAAGAAGAACACCAAGTATTATGGGAGGTGGCAGGGCTTTCCGGCTTTTCCTCCTACAGCCTCCAGCAGTCAGCAGTACCTTCCAGAGGACCTGGAACACAGTTGGTGCTCAGTAAATGACAGTGTCCTTCATCTCCACCCCCACCCACCATGTCCCATCAGCCAAAGGTCACCTCACTATGTTATCTGCTTGGTGGTCTTAATCTACTGTCCAGTGGAGCAGCTCCTTCAGGGAATCTCTAAAAGTTGCAGAACCAGGCCAATTGTTAGTTCTATAGATTCCTGAAGGTATTGCCCACCCCACTAATAGAAGAAGGAGGGAGTTTAAGGATGGGGAGAGGACAGGCAGAGCCCATGGAGCTTCGGCCAAGCTTCCTGGGCTGCAGACCCCCGTGCAGGTGGTCTCTGAACTGAGTGTGTTTCATCCTTGGAGCATCCTGCTTGGGAGGCATTCTTATCTGTTTTGACAAGAAAACCGGGACTCAGAGATGAAGCCAACTTTCCAAGGCCACATAGCCAGTGACTGGCAAAGTGAGCACTCACACCGAGATATCTGGTTCCAAAGCCTGTGTTCTTTCTACATTGCTATCCTGCCTTTCCCTATGGAAACCTGGCATTGCTAGTCTCCTCTTCTAAGAGGAAGCAGAGGAGCTAGACCCATTGGCTCAGGTCTGTTGGCAGGATCATACTCCTAGGCATCTTGACAAACAAGAAGCATGAAAGAGTAGTGGAGCATGTTTTCAGTTACAAGGAACAAAAACCCAACACAAAGTGATTTCAACACCAAGAGGCTTAATTGTTCATGTAACCGGCTAGTCCAGAAAGTGTTCAGGCTTCAGGCACACTTTAATCAGGGCTTCAGTTCTGTTTCTCTGCAGGTCCCTTAGCTCTGCCCTCCTCTGTGTGTATCAGTTAGATTCTGTCTGGCTTTCCTCATGGAAGCAAAATGGTATCCATAGCACCAGGTCTCATATCTTCACACTCCGCCACTCAGAGCAGGAGAAAGCATCTGGTCCCAGAAAACTACTTTAAGCTCATCGATGTAGGCTGGGTCCATTGTCTATCCCTGAGCCAGTCACTGTGGGAGGTGGATGAGATTACGCTGATTGCAGTCCCAATCAGCACTGGGACCCCAGTGCCCCCAGGCTGTTGCACCATAGGGAAGGGATAGCTTGGCTTCTGGGAGTCAATCTAAAGTTGCCAGGGGTGGGCACAGGGCACACAGAATTCACCCTGCCTGAACCCCCAGGTTTTAGCAGGGCTGGTGTAGTCCCCGTAAGGGCTGAACTCAAATGAGAGAGCCTGTGCTGAGGGTCAGAAGAGCATGAGGGGAGGTGTCAGGGAGGAATTCAGGAAACAGCACCTCTTACTCCCCATCCACATGGCTGAGGAACACTGTGTGGTATAGCAGAAAAAGCCCCAGCCTCAAAATCAGGAAGATCTGGGTTCAAATTATTGGTTCTCTGTATGATTTGGGGCAAGTGACTTTCACTCTCTGGGGCAGTTCTCTCATCTGTAAAATGGGAATATTAATGGCTACATCAGAGGTCATCTTGAGGATTCAATTAGATGATGGTGATGCTCCTAGGACAGGGCCTGGCACCCAGTAGGTGCTCAGTAAGTGGTAAACAACTCCCAATCTGATCTCAATGGAGTATCTTCCATTAGCTACAGCTTTGAGGAGTTTGAAGCACTTTTCTCCCTTCTGGGATAGCTGTGTTTACTGTAAAGACCAAATTAGATGCAAAATCTCTAAGGTCACCTCTGACTTTGTAAACAAAGCCAGAGAGCCGGAGGAAATGAAATTCCAAATGCCCTCGCCTAGCCTGGTTTGACCTCCGGTGTTGATGCAAACTCAAGCCGGCTCTCACTGTGGCTTGTGGCTCCGGGAAATGGAACCCAGCTTGGGACAGGGATGGGAATGGATTTGACTTGTCCTTTTGGCGTCTCCCCAGCCTGTGGAGCCCAGGCCTCTTGGAGCATCTTTGGGGCTGACGCAGCGGAGGTTCCGGGCACACGTGGCCACTCCCAGCAGGAGGCTGCCATGCCCCACATTCCCGAGGACGAGGAGCCCCCCGGAGAGCCACAGGCAGCCCAGAGCCCTGCCGGCCAAGTAAGTGCCCCCTCCCTGCCCTCAGCTAGCCTGGCTGGGGGCCAAGCCAAGCACCTTGGGCTGAGGCCACAGCTTTTAGGCTGGCCAGAGGGTTTGCTGACAGCTCATGTAGATTGCAGTGGGTACCTGGAGAAGGTGTGTGGCTTCCATACGGAGGAATCAATTACTCTGAGTTGGTTTGAATTGACCGAGGCCCCAAATATTCTGGGTATAGAACCAACCATCTAGGCTGTGTCTGACTGAGGCCTCAGAAGTCAAACCACAAACCAGGCAGGCTCCCCCTGAAACCGGAGAAGGACTTAGATGAGAACCATTAGCACTGAGAACCTCTTATGTCAGGTGAGTGGGCACGAGAAAAGGCCACTTAAAGTGAATCCACTTAAAATGGAGATCAAAAATGTACAGTAAATAGCAAAAAAGGTTTTCAGTGAAATTTTATTATAGAAAGGAAATGATGAAAGCAGGTTAATTTAAAGAGACATTGAGATTTTTCTAGTACAAATGAGGTATTCAAAACAAGCTATTTTGAGCTAACAGATTACAAAATATAGGTTATGTGCTAATTTTCAGATTGAAGAAAGAATAAAATGTTGATTTTGGTGTGGGTATATTTATTTATTATACCAGCAAAATGATCTGTTCACGTAGTAACTCGCTCTTCACATTTTACTTTACAGCACCTAATTAAGAGTCTCCATCTGTTTAATACTTAAGGGCTTCATCCATTTTCCCAAGGATCTCTTTCAGTCCCTCGATATTAAAATTATTCCCTTTTGAAGAACCGATGTGAGCATCATCCTCGTCGTATTTTCTTCACTTAATTGATAAGCTCTATCTGATCTCCTTGGTCAAAGACCTTGCATGTAAAATTCTCCATCACTGTTTTCTTTGACTTCATGAACTTCACAGTTGATTTGCATTGAAATGGTATTGTCCTGTTATATCGGACAGTCGTCCAAACTGACCTGAGCCAGGTGGGATAGACACTTTTTAAGTGAGGGAAGAATCTATGAGTGGAACATTATTTTTACAAATGGGCAGATTCTTAGTGAATATTTTCATGTTATGATGGCATTTGTTTTCTGACACATTACGACTCTGGGAACTTAGATAGTAAACACTTAGAAAAGAATGGCCCTTTGTATCTCCATATCCCAAGCTCATCGGATTAAGATGTTGCCGAACTTGGCCACCTTAGGGGTGAGGGGGTTGTCCTTCCCTTGAATGTCTAAGTGACAGTGGGCCAACCCCCTAGCCCTTCAGCCTCAGGCAGCCCAGCCCAGGGTTTTATCAAGTCCAGGCCCCCATTCTGGGAAATAGTGGGTCCTGCTGCTGAGGGTGCCAAGTTCCAAAAGCTTGGGGATTAAGGAAAGGAGAGACAAAACACTTCCAACTGCATTCAAATGCGACTGCTTCCAGACCCTCAGGCCATGACTTTCTTGGCCTCTGTCTCCTTAGCATCCCTATTTCCGCGCCCTGGACTCCTCTGAAAATGGCCATCCCTGGCTCCTTCTACTTCACTAACAATGGTAGTACCCTTGAATCAGATTCTCAGGCAAAATGTAGATCTTAAATCCTGGGCAGCTCCCCCAAACAGCTGCCCCAAGACTAAAAGCATTCCTAAAATATAAGATAATAAAAATCAGCAAAGATGCACCTCTGCTGTCAGTGAAGACAGGCTTTTATATTGAGTTAAGTTCTTCCTGGTTACAATGCTTTATAATTAAAAGCTCATTCAAAGTATATCCTCAGGAAACACAAAACAAGACAACATAAACACCTGTCACTTAGACAGTCAAGGGAAGGGCAGCTCCCCACACACAAGACTGCCAAGTTCTACAACATCTTGATCCCATGGGTTTGGGATATGGAGATCCAAAGGGCTATTCTTTTTAAAGTGTTTGTTATTTAAGTTCCCAGAGTTGTAATGTGTAAGAAAACAAATGTAATCATAACATGAGATTCTAAGAATCTACCCATTTGTAAAAATAATGTTCACTCATGTATTCTTCCCTCATGAGTCCTTCTGCTGGGCCCCAATAATGCAGAAGCTATCAGTACCTGCAAACATTCTCTCTATAGTCTTGATTTCCCATGGGCACAGAGAGAATCATGGCACTTGAAGGGCCTTCAGAGACCATCCGTTATTTAATAAGAGTCTGGTTCTGGCTCAGGGTCACGGGGAGACTGAACTTGTGGGGAACTGGAATTTGGAGCTCCCACTAGCCAATCAGGGATCGCTTACTCTCAACTTTGTGGCAGGCAAGCTCATGGAACCCTCCCCCCATTGTGGCAACCTCTAGAAATTCATCATGCCAACCTAATGGCACTGTACCTATATGCATTTTGAAACCGTGATGGTTAGGAAGGCCAGCATGAATTCAGGGGAGCCGGGAGCTGAGAAGCCCAGGTCCTATCAGGGAGGACACATAGCACAGGATTTAAGAATATAAACTGTGCAGTCATACCAAGCTGGGCTTCAATCCCAGCTCCTCTACATTCTGGTCAAGAGACCTTGTCTTGGCCAAGAAACTTTGAGACCAAGTCTGTTAACTTTGCTGTGCTGCTGGTTTCTTATGTGTTACCCAGTACAAGGGTTAGTTGCTGCCTCCTAGACTCTGCCCGTTCAGCCCAACCCTCAAGTGCCTTCTATAGCCTGAGGGACCATGAAGCTGGGGCAGTTTAGACCCCCCCAACCAAAGGCCACATCAAACTCAACTTTCTTTTACCCTCTTCCCTTACTGCCACACTCTGGACATTTCAAAGCTTTTCAGAAGGCAACCAGGCATGGTGAGTAAAGTGCTTCTCCCACTATTGCACCCACCAGACCACCTACATTGGGTTTCTCAGGTAGTCACGGCCTCGGGAGGGTCAGGCCTCGGGAGCTGGCCTGGAGCCTTCAGGGGCCTGGAACCTGAGTCCCTGGGAGCATCTGAGGCCAGGCAGCCAAGGAAGCGGGGTTGGCCAGGATGACTCGGCTGGAAGTCCCAATCCTGCCTGAATTCCCAGTCTGTGAAGCAGGCAAAGAACAGAGCATCCTTCTAAGTTTACAGCTCCCTGGGGTCCAGCCCTAGTTGTGATTCCTCAGGTCCCAGCCCCTATTTCCCATCACTGGCATGAGCACTAGCCGAGGCCTTCTCACACACAAACACAAAATCTGTAGGACTAGATCCTGTTTCTCTTTCTGCACGTACACACACACACACACACACAGACACATGCACAGATACACAAGCATGCACAGACAGATGTACTCTTCAGGTCCTTCATCAGAAGCTGCAATCAAATACCACAAAAAGCCCCCCAACAGTGCACTTTGTAAGGCTATGTCCTGAGTGGGGTTTTCTGCATTGGCCCTTGAACAGGGAGAGACTCAAAGGGAAGAGTCTGTAGCCAACGGGTTCTAGCAGGAATAGAAGCTGTCAGGACACAAGCCTGGGACCTGAGGGGACCACAGAATGACAGACTGCCAGTGCTAGAAGAATCCCAGGTCACATCTAAGCTCCGCCCAGGCAGGCAAAGCTCTCTATAACGTGAGCCCCACTCAGTCACCCTGGGAATTTTTTGAACACCAGATTCTTCAGCCATCCAAGACCTACTGAATTGGAATCTCTTGAGGTAGGTCTTAGGAATCTGTAGGAATATAGCTTTTTATTTTTGAGACAGAGTCTTGCTCTGTCACCCAGGCTGGAGTGCATTGGTGTGATCTTGGCTCACTGCAACCTCCGTCTCCCAGGTTCAAACGATTCTTGTGCCTCAGCCTCCCGGATAGCTGGGACTACAGGCCTGCACCACCATGCCTGGCTAATTTTTGTATTTTTAGCAGAGATGGGGTTTCGCCATGTTGGCCAGGCTGGTCTCGAACTCCTGGCCTCAAGTGATCTGCCCACCTCAGCCTCCCAAAGTGCTGGGATTACAGGCGTGTACCACCAGGCCCGGCACAGGAATCTGTAGGAATATTTCTATAATGAAAAGCTCACCACCTCCCAAGGAAGCCTGTGCACTGGTTGGCCAGCTCTGTCCTGGTCAAGCTGGAATCTGCCTCCCCTAAGACTCTCCCTCGTTTCTGCCCTCCATACAACTTATAGTGGGGTGAAATCCTATAGATGCAGGAAGGCAGTTCTGAGTCTTCTCAGAGTCTCTTTTTCTCTAGTTTCTTCAGTCTTTTCTCCCATGACAGTGTTCAGAGCCTTCCTAACCTCCACTCAGGACACACCAGCCCATCTCCGTCTTACTGTAGGGCCTCAGACCTGGCCCCAGGCTCCAGATGCAATCTTACCTAGGCCTAGATGAGTTCCAGGACTATGACCAGCAGCCACAGTAGGAAGCTGACTCACCCGGACAGTGCAGCATCCTCTGAAGTGCCTTGTAAACCTGAGGGTACAAAGAGGCTCACGTGAGCTGTAAGAGCCCAATTTTCACTGGCTCTAGCTTCCACCTGAACAACTCCCATCCTCCTCCAAAGGGTTTTAGAAGCCCCCAGAGGCAGGTCAGTGTGAACTCATAAGCAGACTTCACCTCTTCATATCACCTGTTCCAGCACCCAGCTACCACCTCCCCCTGTTCCCCTACCTCCATTGCACACGAAGCCACTTAATAATAATAGCTAACCCTGTGCCAGATACTCGTCTACTGCATTAACTCATTTAACATATAATTAGCCTTACAGTAGGTATTATCATTCCCATTTCATAACTAAGGAAGCTGAGGCACAGAGAAATTAACTGCCTTCCTCCAAGGTCACACAGCTCATAAGTGGCAGGCCCAGGATCTGGGCCCAGGCAGCCTGACCCCAAAGCCCATACTTAGTCCATACCCTGCACTGAGCACTGTTACTGCCTCTGGGTCCTCGTGAGAGCTCTGGGACCTGGGCCAACAGTACGTTGTCCTGTGTTCCCAAAGCCACTCACCCCAGAAGGGCCAACTTCAGAGCTCGCTGTCAGGCGAATGCCAAAGCACCACCAAACCCCTTCTGCCCGCCAGCCCCACGGGAACACAAGCTCATGGGGCCAGCAACCAAAGCTGCATGTCACACGCCTGTCTATGCCCCTTCCTCATTCTCCTTCAGCCAGGTAATCAAACAGCCCAACTTTAACTTGAGTGGGCTGTCTGATTGCTTGGCTGAAGGAGAATGAGGAAGGGACATGGACACATTGAGGAAGGGGAAGGGCACATTGACTCCTAGAAACACAGGCCACCATGCTATTGCCTGGTTTAGGCCACATGCATGAAGCACTCTGGGTCTCCCCGAGCATCCACTTTGTATTTCATTCATTGATGCTCTAGGCAGACATGGATGCTCAGCCCTGTTATGCAGTAGCTCTTGTGACTTAAGGTCACTGCAGCACTCCACTGATGAGTGGCATCCGCGCCCCTCCCCTCCCCTAACTTTTAAGTAACTGAGATGAGGTTAGAGCATGCTCCGGAGGAGCAGTCCTGTTTGTGTGGCCCTTATAGGAAGGGATCTGCTTGTGGAGCACCTAGAACCTCTGGCCATGAAGCTGCTGGCCTTCCTCCTCTTTTGGCTCAGAAATGGGGACTGACGTAAGTGCCACCATAACAAATCTGGGGTTGGGTAGATAATTGGCTGGCTAGATGATTAAATGACTGCACTAAAGGGCAGAAGAAATGGAGGCAGGACTAATGTTAGGAAGGGAGGAAGGAAGGGATAGGAAGGGAGGAAGGAAGGGAGGACAGTAGATATGATGGATGGATGAATGACTAGCTGAGTTACTCTCCTTGGAATAAAGCTAACGCATACTGTGTTTTTTCACACTCCCAAAGTCTGTTGGCATGAGAGTAAAAACAGTGGACAAGGGTTGTAGGAGGCCTACCCTGGCTTACACCCTCAGTCAGTGGGCTGGGCTCAGAGCCAACCTGTCTGTCCTTTTAGAAGAGGAGGATGACCAAGCAGCCAGGGAGTTCCAGAAGGTACAGGAAAGGCTCATAGGAACGTAAGGTATAAGCAGCATGGCAGAGCAGGAAGAACTTGGGCTTCACATCCTTGACTGCTACCTTGGATAAGTGATTCCTCATTATTCCTTGCCCTAGTTTCCTCATCTAGAAACTAAGAGTTATAGGAATAGCCACTAACAACAGCTAACCTTTATGGAGAACTTACTATGTGCCAGGCACCATATTAGGCTTGTTTTATATGTTACATTATCTCATTTAATTCTCACAATACTCTTGGGAAAACTATTAGTATTCCCACTAACAGATAAGGAATTTAAGCACAGAAAAGTAATGTGCAGTGGGTGACATAGCTAAGGAAGTAGTTGAGGCTAAATTCAAACCCAAGCAGCTTGACTTTAATTACCAGAATAATATATATAAAGTGACGAGCAAAGTACTTAGCTCACAATAGGCGCTCAGTCCCTATAGCACAAAATGGTTTGCAAAAAGTTTCCACATGTGTCACTGCAAGTGCAATGACATTGCAAGTGCAAAACCACTGTGAGGTAGACAGAGCAGAGAGAGTCAACCCCATGAAAGTGTGAATTTAGAGCAGTTAAGTATCTTATCCAGATGAAGGGAAAGAAACTAACACACAGGTTCCTAGTGTTTTCTAGCATTTAACCTTCAGAACACAGTCCTACACGGTAGTGATGACTACGCACATTTCACAGATCAGGATACTAAGGCTTGGAAAGGTTAAGCCAGTTGTTGAAAATCACATAATAGGAAAATAGCAAGGCCTGGATTCCACTGTCTCATGGTTGTAAGCTGAGGAAATGGGCTATAATTAATTGTTTTCCTATTTCTATTCCAAAAATACCCCATTTATGCAATAGAGTTTGAGCACAGAGGCAAGGGATGACTATTCACATACACATGGTAGGCACTCAATAAATATGGAATCGAGGAAGTACATTTACTCAGTCAATGTTTATCGAATTTGCTCATTAAATGTTTATTGAGCATTAGCTAACTAAGGTCCTGCTCTCAGGAAGCTCACTTCCTGGTAGATTTACTACCAAATGCCAGTTCTGTCGGATCCAATTTGCTCTTGTGTTCTCCCATGGCCTTCTCCCATCAGGACCTGGAGGAGACTTGTTCTGTGCTATCTATGGGAATATCTCGAATTTAGCCATATACTTTACTGCTGAAGGCAGATTGCCAGCTTCTCTATCCATTTGACTCCTTTTGGCTGTTCAAGCCCTGTCCTCACTGGCCAACAGAGAGGTTCTGCCTATACCTCCCTGGAAACTCCTTGGGAACCGTGTGCTCCCCGACTGGAGAAAAGGCGTATGACCCAAAGGATCAATTATCTGTCAGGAATGAGATGAAGAGGAAACAGATAAAGCATGTAAAACACTTAGAACCTGGTAAGGACTGTGTAGAGTAGGGATCCCCCTGCCCCCCAGCTTCCCCAGTGAGAACCCTCATATGGTGCCTCCCATGTGCCAGGCACTGCTCTAGGCACTTTACACATAGCAACCTCACAACAACTCCAAGACACAGGCATGATGATTATCCCACTTTATAGATGAGAAAACTGAGGCAGGTAAGGGCACTGTACTCACCAGAAACCAGGAAGTACTTGGATGCTCCCATCGAGGATTTTGAATTCATCTTCTCTGAGTTCATTTCCACTTAACTCATCACATCCTTTGCAAGAACAGCCTCAATTAAGGCCTTCAATAAAATAATTTAAAATAAATTATCAGTAAAATATTAGTATCTGGTATACAAGATAATGGTAGCAACTACTGGGCACCTGGTATGTGGTCTAATACCTCCAAGGTAGATATTATTATCTCTATTTTTTAAATGAAGAAATGGAGTCTCTGAGAGTTTATGTAATTGTCAAAGATCACCTAGCTGTGCTGTGGTCAAATGGAGATTCAAACTCAAGTTTCTCACCGATGTCATCCTGCCAGGTTTTCCTTACTTTCCTGGCCCTAGCTAGGACACCAGAGGCCCCATGCATGGGAAGCAGGTGCTTGATGCTCCATCATTATAAAAAAGAGCTCAAGAGGACAGTTCCACCAGGCTGGCCTCTAGTGCTTCTGGTCACAGGGTAAGAGCTGTGAGAATTTAGCTGTGGAAGTGCCTAAAACAAGGCAGAAAGTGTTTTAGAAATGTTGACGGTTACAGACAGTCAGAAATGCATATAAAAATTATTTTCCCTTAGTTCCTATTGTGAGCAATGAAACAGATTGCTGTTCTTTGTTTTTCTGTCTCCCCACATCAGGCTATGTGTGAGCTACTTGGGGGCCACAGACTGTGCCATTCACATGTGTATCTCCAGCCATAAGCATAGGCTCCAGCATGTGGTGGGAGCTTAGGGAGGGAGGGAGGGATGGATGGATGGAAAGGTGGATGGATGCTTGATTGTGTTGTGATAGGTTGGGTAGATAATTGGCTGTCTAGATGATTAAATGACTGCATTAAAAGGCAGAAGAAATGGAGGGTAGAGTAGTGTTAGGAAGGGAGGAAGGAAGGGAGGATAGAAGATATGACGGATGAACGACTAGCTGAGTTACTCTCCTTGGAATAAAGCTAACATATATTGTGTGCTTTTCCACACTCCCAGAGTCTGTTGGCATGAGAGTAAAAACAGTGATGAACAAGGCAGTTGTTCTTTATATCTGACTTCTAGAAATAAATGGACAATAGCAGGACAGAGGATCCACCAGAGGCAGAGCAGGCCCTTGGTGCAAGGGAGGGCCTATAGGGCAGACACCGGGGAGCCTTCGGGGAGCCAGGGAACTGGCCTTCTGTGCTTGGCAGGGAGGACCCCCATGTCCAGCAGAACTCAGCAGAGGCACTTCTGCTCTCTCCTGTGCCCCTAGGACTTGCCACTGGGATAATCATTTTCTTTCAAGTCCTCAGAGAGTCCTTTTTTTTTTTTTGAGACGGAGTCTCACTCGTCGCCCAGGCTGGAGTGCAGTGGCACGATCTCGGCTCACTGTAAGCTCCACCTCCTGGGTTCACGCCATTCTCCCACCTCAGCCTCCCGAGTAGCTGGGACTACAGGCGCCCGCCACCACGCCCGGCTAATTTTGCTTTTGTATTTTTAGTAGAGACGGGGTTTCATTGTGTTAGCCAAGATGGTCTCAATCTCCTGACCTTGTCTCGGCCTCCCAAAGTGCTGGGATTACAGGCGTGAGCCACCGCGCCCGGCCCAGAGAGTCCTTTTATCCTGTTGTAAGAGCACTGGCTGCTTTTGCTGCTGGATCTCCTCTCTACCAAGGCAGTCCCTATTTGCCCTCCAGGCTATAAGACAGGGATCTGGGGATACAGTCTCACAGCGCCCACCTACCACCACCACTTTCACCGTCATTATTATTGCTTTCTCTCATTTAATACTTAAAACAAGCCTAGAGAATAGTGATTATTAGCTCTATATAATGTTTTAGACCATGAAAGAGAAGTTTAGTAACTAGTAACTTGCCCAAGGTCACCCAGGTGGGATTCTGGTCTAGGCCTACCCAACTTCTTCACTAGCCCACGTTGCCTTCCAGCAGGGTCCTCCTCTCCTGGGCTGTCTGCCAGTGCCCATCTACAGGATCTAAACCCCCCATGCCTGCCTGAGCTGGAGTGGGCTGGAGCTGGGGCTGGGGCTGTTCCTTACAGTTTCCTAGCCTGGGCCTAGCCATGTGACTCTGGGGAAAGGAAGCTATTATTCCCATCTATGACACTGGCCTATATTTATCCCTGTGCCCAGGCGGTTAGGAAAACTATTGTGCATTCCTGAGAATTTATGAGTGAAATAAACATTTAGATGTTTCTATAAGATTTATTTAAGGAGAACAAAATGTGGCCTGCTGGCTTATTAGAGGGTGAGCTTGCTGGGAGATGGCCCAGCCCTCAGTGCTTGGCTGATTCCAGAAAAGGGAAATGGACCCCCAGGGAGGCTGGGCCCATGGATGAGTGAGAAAGGCAGTGAGCCAAGGGCATCCTCTGCCCCTGCTGTCCTTTTCTCCAGCCGTGTGTTCAGCCTCGTGCTGGTTTGAGGGCTTCCTGGAGGAAGAGGTACCTTCTGTGAAGAAGAGCGCAGCTTGGAAGAATAAGAGTGTCAGGGGCCAGCAGGGCATGAGGAACCAGGGGAGGTGAGACCAAAAACTGGGGATGCAGCTGTAAGAGCAGCGTGATGTTGTGGGAAGGACACAGCCTGTGTTCAGTCACTTCCCCTGTTTACAAGTGGCACAGCCCTGGACAAGTCAGTTTTTGCATTGATAAAGTGGATATCAAAATAGAAAAGCAGAAGAGAAAAAAGAAAGATATCAATCTTCTACCCCATGCTCATGGCCTTCACTTTCATCTTCTCATTTCCTCTTCACTATTCGATGAGTTTGGGAGGTATTATCACCCCCAATTTGTAGATGGTGTCCTCAGGTTTACTCACTGAGTTTCTGGGAGGATTCGGTGAGAAAACACGAGAAGGGTCTGGGACAGGGCCCACCACACAGTGGGCCTGAGTAACTGCCAGTTCCCTCTAGCCAAATTTGTTTCTGTGCTTCCATGTCTGTAACCCACAAAGAGCATTGATTGGTTTGAGAAGCAGAGGGTGAGAGAGGGAGAGGAGCCGGGTGAAGGTGGCCTTGATGGTGGGTCCTTGATCACTTGGGCTTATGTGGTCGGAGGCCCCAGGAGAGGTGCTCCATTGCACCGTGACCACAGGGGCTGGGCCCGTCCAATCTAACTCCAAATGGTTGAGGAGACCCAGAACTAAGAGCAACAGTCTTTTCAAAACCAAATGCCAAAGTCATTAATTCAATCCCAAAGGGAATAATAAGGGAACATAACATCTAATGCTTAGTGAGCACTTGCTCAGTGCTAGGTGCCCTTCCACAGGCTTGCCATCTAGGGCTGCCAGATTTGGAAAATGAAAAGATGATTATATGCTGTGCATGGTGGCTCACACCTGTGCCCAGCTACTCGGGTGAGAGGATCGCCTGAGCCCAGAAATTTGAGACCAGCCTGGGCACATAGCAAGATTCCGTCGAGAGAGAGAGAGAGAATACAGTTATGTCCATGGAATATTTGAGACACACTTACACTAAAAATTATTTGTTGTACATTTGAAATTCAAATATAACTGGGGCATCCTGTGCTTTATCCAGAAATCCTATTTCTATATCAAACTGTTTAATTCTTATAACTACCCTGTGAGATAGTTCCATTATAGATTAGGTAACTGAGGCACAGAGAGGCAAGGTAACTTGCCCAATGTTATACAGCTAAAAAGTATACCATAAGGTAGCGTGACTTCTGAGCCTGAGGCCCTGAAGCCCCTAAGCCAGCAAGTTGCCTGGCCAACGATATTTGGTCTTACTGCTCTCCCAAGCTTTCTTGAAGGCCTGCCTTGTGTTTGGCAGCTCAGAATGGGAGCAGGGACGCGTGTGTGCACTGCATTAAAATCTGGCAGAATTCACCCCAGAGGGCCCCTGGAATCTTCCCACGCACTCTCTTCTGGATTACTGTCTCCCCAGTCCCTGATAGAGTGAAAAACAGCCCCCACAAGACCTGAATGTTCCCACAAAAACAGTTTTGCAGAAAAGGAGAAGTTGCCCAGAGCTTGCTCAACGATTCTGTGAGCTGATGAGGGAAAGAACACTATGATTTTATGAGTTGTGTATTTTGCACACATTAGAAGGCAAGTGTGAAGAGCTTCCAGGATGTTCCATCAAGGGATTAGAGGATTTCCTCCTGATCGCTTTATGCTTCCTGCTTTGTAAGCCACTTGGAATTGTGATTGTCTGCGGTTACCTGCTTGGCACTTGCCACCCATGGCTTGTTCTGCCTTTTTGTATGGGCACCTCTGCCCTGGTCCTCCTCCCCAGTGAGATGCCTACAGTCAGGAGAGCTTTGCTTCAAGTAGCCATTAGCCAGCAAGCAGAGAAAGCTCCTCTCAGAAGGCAGCTCACTCCAGTGCCTTGTACCCATTTACCTGGTAGGTATCAACACAGAGGACACTATTAGTAACAGCAGTGGAGGTTACTTCCCCTTCTCTCCCAATTCCGTCATGCTAATGAATGGGAAGCATTGCAGAGGCCTGCCCAGTTCACCTTTGTCTTCCCAGACCTTAGCATAGACCCTGGCCACAATAGGCATTCAATAAATGTTTGCTGGATGACTGGACAGAATAAGGTCCAATAATGTGGGAGTGTTCACAGACCACATCCCTTTCTTGGACACTAAACAGAATCTGATCATTGCCAGCCCAGTGCCCCTCTCTTCTCCAAGAAGGTCTTTGCTCTGCAAGAGTCTTCAGTAAATGTTTGTGAGTCAATCATACAAACAAATGAAGACAATCTGCACAAAAAATAACTGGATGGAGCTGGGGGAGTAAAGGTTGGAGCGGGAGAGAGAGAGAGAAGGTAGACAGAGGATCTGGGCAGGGAGGCAAGCAGGGGAAGAGTCATCAGAGAGGGGCATGAGAAACGTGAAGGAAAGAGAAAAGGGGAGAGGAGAGGACAGTATGGGAGTGAAGATTTGTTCCTCTTTCATGTTCTTTGAGAGGTGAGAGTAAAAAATGAAGTTCCTTCTACGTTGGTTTTCTTTCTGTTGAACAGTTCTGTAAGGCGAGCCTTCTCAGAGTCTGCACCACGTGGATCACGGCTTCACTAGGTTTCAGGGCAAATAGTTTAACCACAACTCCCAACCATAGACGGTTAGGAGCATGAGCTTCTCTTTGTCTGCTAGGGATATTTATGCTTGTCAAATCATCCATCATTCCCCCATTTATATAGTCTCATATTTTTATACTTATATTTTATTGTTGGTTACTTTAAATTGCTTTGAGAAGTAGATAGTGTCAATAAGATTAAAAATAAACAAAGGCCAGGCGTGGTGGCTCACACCTATAATCCCAGCACTTTGGGAGGCCAAGGCGGGCAGATTACTTTAGGCCAGGAGTTGGAGACCAGCTTGACCAACGTGGTGAAACCCCATCTCTGCTTCAAATACAAAAATTAGCTGGGCATGGTGGTGCACGCCTGTAGTCCCAGCTACTTGTGAGGCTGAGGCATGAGAATTGCTTGACCGGGAGGCGGAGGTTGCAGTGAGCCGAGATCATGCCACTGCACTCCAGCCTGGGAGACAGAGTGAGACTCCATCTCAAAAAAATACATAAAAATAAAATAAAACATGTATTTTACTTATTTAGCAGCCTGAATATATGAAACTGTTGGATGGATACATGCTATAACTCTCCTAATACCACCACAATTATTTTTTCAGAATACAACATGGAGTTAGCTCATGTTTGGCCCATCCTGCCCCTTTAAATAGACACAGCTTATCCTCATCAATGCATGCCAGGAATTTATAAAGCCCCACCACAAGGGGTGGCAGAAACCATATGATAGAATGCATGTAAAAATGAAATTTTAGCCAAAATGCATTTCTTCTTGTTCATCAGAGGACTCATACAGGAAAGAAATTCTCTAAATATGACAGACATGAAAAAGGCAACTTTCAGAGCTCAAATTTTCACGGTCAGAATAAAATTCAGAGAAAGAAGCCCGCGCATGCTATAAGCACAGTCAGAGTTTCCATTGGCGTTCCCATGGTGATAGGCATGAGGCTGCCCAGATGATGTGGGCGGGAGAGATTTTAAGCACAAACCTCCTGTGCTCTGGAAAACCAGGCCAGGATGAAAACTACATGACACAGGGCAGTAACTCAGATGCATTTGGGGCCAGGGAGCACAAATCACTGAAGAAAGCCAATTTAGGATAGTTCAAACAGGGTTACTCTGCAGAAATGTGAGCCTAAGATTGTTTGATCTTTCAGTTTAAGGAAAAGCAGGCTATCCAGACCTGTATGTGAATTCTTACAATTATGGAACGTTGGTAACTAATTAAAAAACTTGTAAACACTACTAGCAAACAGGCACACGGGTCTCTAATTTGCACCTCTGAGCTCAGAATATGCATCAGAGGATGCTGATTGCTTAATTGACATCCAAGAGATCACACCTGCCAGAAACACTGACAAATCCCTGATTCCCAGGAATGAGTTTTGCTAATGCTACTCCCTTTTAATAATGTGAAGAGATTCCTCTGGAAAGACTTCAGCTCTTCCTACTCACCAGAAAACCCGCACAGTAGAAAACTCCCTATTCCTTCTTCTTCCCTTGCTCTCCCATTTAGCTTGGCACCTGCCCCTGGCCCTGCCTGCTGCCCCCTCTCTCTGGCTACCTGCCATTTGACACACTGCTTCCCCTTCTTAATCTCCCCAGCCCTTGTGAATACTGTTCCACTGCATGTCCTCGGGGCCCCAGATCATCATTCCACTTCCCTTCTGGTCCCCTGGAAACCCCCAGCCTCTGCTGCTTGCTGGCCTCCCACCAGGGGAGCCCACTGGACAAAAGATGGGAAAAACTGGCTCACCTTGAATAGAGCCATCATTCATTTTAATAATAATCATGACTCAAGGGTACTTGTAGACCATATGACACTTATCAAAGTGTATACACATTTGTCATTTCTTTTTACTTGCATAATCTTCCTGTGAGACAGAGCAGGCCTTTGGCCATTGTGCCATTATAGGAACAGAGGGATAAAGCCACAGGAGGACAAGCTTATCACCAGCCCATCAAGGCATACTATCCAGAGAATGAGTTGTTGCTTTTCAGAAAACTCCCTGGGTGTGTCTTCTAGGGAGAGTCCTTGACAGAAGGATGGGTATCTGTGTCCTCAGAGGGACTGGAGCTCTGAGATCATGAGGACAGGTCAGCCAGTCTTGGTTTCAGCCACAAGCACCATGCCGACTTCTTGTCACTCCGTCTTGGCCAACTCTAGATTTCCAAATGGAGAGCATTTGGAAACACACCTCCAATTTACCAGGGAGCTCCTCAGAATTCCTATAGGGGATGATGGATGTTCTAATAACTGGGCCTCTCCTGTCATCTCAACCAGTGTGAATAGAGGGATGCATGGATGATCTGCTGTCAACATTTCTGTATTTCCCTTTGGGTAGTTAAGTTATTCTCAAGCCTAACCTTCAGGGCTTCCCATCTCCAAAACCATAAAGACCAAACTCATTAGAGTAGCTTCAAGGTCCTTCAGAAGCTGGCTCAATCTCTTATTGTAGTTTCACAATTCCCCCAGCCCTGACCTCTCCTATCTCACATGTCATAGTCCATGCACCTGCACCAGCTACACTGACAAATCCCTGATTCCCAGTAATGCCTTTTGCTAATGCGATTCCCTTTGGCTGAATCCTGTCCTCTAACATCTTTGTCGTGCAAGCTCCTATTCATCCTTCAAGACCTAGCTCAAATGTCCACTCCTCTATAGAGTCTTCTTTAACTCCCCTCACTAAAGAGTTTTCTTTTCCTTCCTCTGAGCTTTCACAGAATGTGGTCCATCCCTTGTTACCTTATATTTATTATGAGTTACTTCCCTGTATCCCTTGCTTGACTACAAGCCCTTTAGGGTCTTCTCTTCATATCTCAAGTTGCTTTTGGCACATGGTGGATAATCATAAAGTGTTTGTTGAACGAGAAAGAAATCTGAAGTAATATAAACACTTATTTAAAATATTAATCATATGCTAGATGCTTAGCACATTAAGAATATCAATCATGGCCTGGCATCATGGCTCACACCTTTAATCCCAGCACCTTCAGAGGCAGACGTGGGAAGATCGCTTGATTCTGGAAGTTCAAGACCAGCCTGGCCAACATAGTAAGACCCTGTCTCTACAAAAAAAAATTTTTAAGTCAGCCAGGCATGGTGGTGCACACCTGTAGTCCCAACTACTCAGGAGGCTGAACCAGGACGATCACTTGAGCCCAGGAGGCAGAGGCTACAATGAGCTATGATTGTGCCACTACACTGAAGAAACTAAATAAATTAAATAAATAAAAATATCAGTCATGCAGTAGGTACCTTATCAATGTTATTTTTAATCTTCACACTAACCTTGTAAGTTAGACTTTATAATCATGGATCATAGAGAGGTTAAATAACTTGTCCACGACACATAGCTAGTAGTTGAAATTTGAGCCCAGGTTTGTCTGACTCTTCCAATAGGCGATGCTGCTTCCTACTGCTTCTACACAGCCCACGTCCCTGCCCAAGCTTCCCTTCCATGTCCCGGGAGATTCTGAGTGTCTCCTCTTCCTTCAGCCACTGTAGCTCTCTGCACTGAAGAGCTCCCGGATTAGAACACAGAACCCCATGAACATCTCAAGGATCTGGCTCTGGGTTTCCACATAAAAGCATCCTTTCCACAAGAGAAGCAGCATGGTGCTCCCCAGGCTGGACTCTCACCCAGAGACTTCTCCAGCTCATGTGGCCTTATGCTTGGGGCCAAAGAAGGGAAGAGATGAAAATGAAAATGGGAAAAGCTGGGTTCACTAAAAATTGTGGGACTTAAGAAGTCCAGATAGCACTGTATGAGACCCATTTCACAACAAGGCATAATGTCAAAAGGAGAGCAGGCCTACTCCCTACCTTGCAGGGAACCAACACCTGCGCACTCAGGGCTCAAGAACACAGCCTGGCTCTGCCAGAGGCTCCAGCCCATCGGCAGCTCCCACTGCCAGTGGGGCTAGTGGAGGTGAAAACATTTCATGTGCAGGGGCTCTAGAAGGATTTGGCCCACCAGGGAAAGTGGCAATAGGGACAGTGTGCACCCACTGCTTTGAAGCTGCGGGAGGCAGCACAAATAGTGGAGGTGGCAGCGACACGCTCTGGGACGCTAGGAGGTAGGCCTTTGGCAAAGGCAGTCAGATGCTCACAGAGGGAGCAGTGGCAGCACACGCCAGTCAAAGGGGTGGGATGGAGGAGAAGGAAAATGACAGGCACCCTCTTAAGTTGATGGAGGGACCTAAGAGAAAACCCCAGGAGAGTCTTCTAACAAATTACGATTACTGAAATGTCAAAGTTACCCAAAGGTAGGACTGTCATGGAACATCAGGGGTGTGTGGGTGCCACTACCTTTTCTCCAGGCCATCATTCTTCCCCAGCCAGGCTGGCCTCAATCTGAGGACTCTGTACCATTCTTTTCCTGCATTGCTAGTGAGAACTAACTAGGGATAGCTTGTAGTGTCCCTAATCTTAGTGCATGAATAGTGGACCGTGTTAAGCTCAGGTGAGGGCCTGCTGGGGAATAAAGGAGAAACTGCCTTTTCTGTTTTCTGAGTAATCCAAATAACCTATATGTGTGCACTATTCACAATAGACAAGATATGGAAACAATCTAAATGTCTGTCAATGGATGAATTAAAAAATGTGAAAAATATATACACAATAAAATATTGTATCTGTATACACACACATACACACACACACAAGAATATTATTCATCCTTAAAAAAAGAAGGAAATCCCACCTTTTGCAACAATGTGGGTGAACCTGCAGGACATTACACCAAGTGAAATAAGCCAGGGACAGAAAGACAATACTGCATGATCTCACTTATATGTAGAATCTTAAAAGGTCAAACTTGCAGAAACAGAGAGTAGAATGGTGGTTGCCAGTGACTGGGGGTGGGAGAAATGGGGAGATATTGGTCAAAGGATTCAACTTAATATTTTGGTTATGAGGTGAATATGTTCTGGGGATCTAATGTACAGCATGGTGACTATAGTTAATAATGTATTGTATACTTGGAATTTGCTAAGTATTGTCCACCATACAAAAAGGTAACTATGTGAGTTGGATATATTAGTTAGCCTGACTGTGGTAATCATTTCACATCAAAACATCACACTGTATGCCTTGAATATGTCACATTGTATCAAAACATTGTATCAAGGTAATGAAAACATCACATCGTATGCCTTGAATATATACAATTTTTATTTGTCAACTATACCTCAGTAAAGCTGGGGGAATAAAGAGTAAACTGCATTTGTCCCCTTATCAAGATGGCTCTGAGCATCATGATGTGAGAATAAATGCTCCGGCTCCTGTCCCTAGAAGCTCCCACCAGCCCAAACCTAACTCTGTGTTTTTGTTCTAAACCAGCAGGGTCCTCCTGCCGCAGGAGTATCTTGCAGTCCACCTCCCACGATTGTCCTGACTGGGGATGCCACTTCACCAGAAAGAGAAACCGACAAAAACCTGGCCAACAGGTACAGGCGCCTGATCCTTGCATTGTGACAAACAATATTTCCTAGAACATGAGGATCAGACAGCTATATTTTTAAATAAATCTTTTCTTTTTTCTTGTATCATTTTATTGACTAAACTAAAATCAAGCAGTTTTTCAAAATACAAGAGAGAAATTGGAATTTTTCCATTATCTTCCTCCTAAAATGATTTTTCCTCTCCTAGATGTGGCCCTTTTGGCTCTGCAATGGCTCCAGCCCATTCGCAGCCCCCTCCCCCAGCAGAGCTAGTGGAGGTTAAAACATTTAATGCCCAGGGGCCCCAGAAGGACTTGGCCCCCCATGGAAAGGGCTAGCCTTTAAGAAAAGCATAAATCACCACAGGGGAGTTTCCCATAATAACTGCCCAGCTATTTGCAGCCAAACATGAAAGGTGCAGGTGTTTGAATGTAGAATCCTGCCCCTGGCCAAAGCGTGTGGAATATGATCTCTTGGCAGGGACATGGGCTCACAGGTACAGGAATGTCTCCGACTTGGTTTCACAGAGCACTAGCCCACGAACTGGGCTTGCTGAAATGAGACTAATTTTCAAAAAGTTAAAAAGATAATTCTCGGCCAGGCGCAGTGGCTCATGCCTGTAATCCTAGCACTTTGGGAGGCCGAGGCGGGTGAATCATGAGGTCAGGAGATCGAGACCATCCTGGCTAACACAGTGAAACCACGTCTCTACTACAAATACAGAAAAATTAGCCAGGCGTGGTGGTGGGCGCCTGTAGTCCCAGCTACTCAGGAGGCCGAGGCAGGAGAATGGCGTGAACCGGGGAGGCGGAACTTGCAGTGAGCCGAGATCGTGCCACTGCACTCCAGCCTGGGCGACAGTGCGAGACTCCGTCTCAAAAAAAAAAAAAAAAAAAGAAAAGGAAAAAGATAATTCTCATATAAATATACTGAGCATATGTCAAAGATTTACTTACCTCATTAATACGAGAAGCATCTGGATAACAAAGCCGGTTCAAAGGAGGATACAAGCAATGGATATACATATATCATCAGTGGGGAGGAAAGTGCTGGAATAAAACTGCTAAGTTAGATATAAAATAGGTGAATGTTCTACAGGGCAATGAAACCATATTTTTGTCTTTTTTCCCAAACAGAAATCATCTGCGTCTTTGTCAGACAACAATGATTTACATTTTATGAGGCTTCTACAAGTTAGATGTTAGCTCAGAGTCTAGGACCTAATGAGTAGGAAATAGTAAGTCAAAGTCACATCCTCTTAGGGCAGTGGTTGGAAAACTTTAGCACGCGTCAGAATCACCTGGAGAGCTGTAAAATCACAGCTGGCTGGGCCCACCTCCAGAATTTGTGATCTGAGTTGGGGCCTGAGAATTTGCATTTCTAAGACGTTCCCAAGTTGAGAGTCAGAGAAACCCTCGAGAAGCTTGTAAGATGATGTTCTAGGATGACTTTGAAAGAATATACAGGCATCTGGCTGGGCACAGTGGCTCATACCTGTAATCCCAGCACTTTGGGAGGCCGAGGCGGGCAGATCACCTGAGGTCAGGAGTTCGAGACCAGCCTGGCTGACATAGTGAAACCCCATCTCCACTAAAAATACAAAAATTAGCTGGGTGTGGTGGCACATGCCTGTAGTCTCAGATACTCGGGAGGCTGAGGCAGGAGAATAGCTTGAACCTGGGAGGCAGAGGCTGCAATGAGCTGAGATCGCGCCACTGCACTCCAGCCTGGGCAACAGAGTAAAACTGAGTCAAAAAAAAAAAAAAAAAAAAAAAAGAAAGAAAGAAGGAAAGAAAGAAAAAGAAAGAAAGAAAGAAAGAAACAATATACAGGCATCTTTTCACCTATTTTCAAGTTGTAGATCGATTTTCTGAACAAGATGACTGTTCTGTCTTTCAGAGTTCACAGTCCCCACAAGAGGCTTTCTCACCGACACTTGAAGGTGTCCACTGCCTCCCTGACATCTGTGGGTAAGGACCAGGGCAATCTAAGGCATGTTTGAGTAGAAAGACTGAGGTCTGGCAGCGTGGCTGGGCTTGACTCCTTACTCTCTCCTGCTCTTCAAGGCGTTCCCTCCTGCCCAACAGGACAGGGTAGATCAGCCCCTCTGTGTCTGGGTCTAGGAGAAGCATATTTAATTCAGTTTTCATTGCTCAAAAGACAAGACCAGGGCATGAAGAGGAAGATGCAGAAGTCAAAGAAAGAAAGAACAGCTGAGTGAAGCTCATTTCTGGGGTTTAGGGGGCAGAGTCCTCCAGCCTCTGCTAGAGAGGCCCACATCCAGGTTGGAATGGGTGCCTGAGTGTAAAAGGCCGGCTGCCCTGGTCATCTGCTCGTCCCCAGATGGTGGCTTATGATCTGCCCTGGGCTGTTGGAACATAGATCTCATATAGAGTTGGTCCCTGCCTTCATGCTGCTCATAGACTATGAAGTGACTGAGAAATGAACAGATAATTGGGACACTGTATGATAAGGGGCTGCACAGAAGAGCTAGGCCAGCCAAGGCAAGAAGGGGACCGAGTCTCTCTGAGGAGAGGAAGTTTTAGGAAGGTATTCCAGAGGAGGTGGCATTTGAGTTGTGCCTTAGAGATCTGGACAGATAAGCGAGGGAGGAAAGGCATTCCAGGGGGAATAGGAAACACACTGAAAGAGCAGGAACCTCCATGGAGCATGTTGCTGGCAACTGAAACTCTGCCATGTGTACCAATTGGGACTTTTTCAAATGACAGAAACCCAACTCAAACTACCTCACACCAAAAAAAAATTTACAAAAGCCAGGGCTTGTGATTTCAGGTAGTGCTGGATCCAGGTGCTTGAAGTGGGTTATTAGCAATTGTCCCATTCCATCTCTTGAACCTTTTTTCTTGTGTGTTAGCTTTCTTCTTGGCAGACTCTTCAACACATGGTAGCCAATAGCTACCAGCAACTCCAAGCTTACGCCCCATCAGTGAAGAGTTCCTCTTCCCCATATACTCCACACCAGGATTGCCTCTCAATGGCTTCACATGGCCATCCCTGAGCCAATCCCTGTGGCCAAGGGGGTTCGGTTCATTGATTGGCCAAGACTGGTCCACGTTCCCACTCTTGGCACAGGGGAGGGGGGTTAGCTAATGAGGAATCAGAGAGGTTTTTACCAAGTGAAAACCAAGGATCTGCTGCCCAAAGAAGAATGGAACCCAATGGAGGCGAAATGGGAGCTGTTCACTCCAGACAGAGCTGAAGTGGAGGGACTTGGGAGGAGTATGTGGGGCCAGCAAGATTGGCTGAGCCCAGTTTAGGGTTTGGATACCACACTGAGGAGCATGAGAAATCCCCATGAGATGAGGTGGAGAATGGCATGGCCAGATGTGGCTCTGATAGCCACTCTGATAGGCAGTGGGGGATGGGACGGAGGGGCTCACCTGAGGGCAGGGACCTCTTAGGTGGAAGACATAATTGTCCAGGAAAGAGCTAACAAGCACAAACGAGGCTGAGGCAGGAGAATCACTTGAACCCGGGAGGCAGAGGTTGCAGTGAGCCGAGATTGTGACACTGCACTCCAGCCTGGGCCACAGAGTGAGACTCTGTCTCAAAAAAAAAAAAAAAAAGAGCTAATGAGCAAGAATGGAGATGAGGAACAGGCTCCAGAGATGTTTATAGGTAAATGCAGGGAGGACTTGATCAACTGATTGGATGTTGGGGGAGGGAGGAAGAGGGAGAAGTGGGGAGTGACTCCCGTGATCCTGAGCAGCCAGGTGAGAGGTGGTGCCATTCACCCACCTCATCCAGAGGGGCAGTTTTGGAGAAAAATGGCGTGAACAATGTGAGTGGAGGGAAGGTGGCCATGGGGTTGTGGCCGTGGCCAATGATCTTTGGTCTCCTTCTTTTATTCACAAACCTTAAGCGCATTAGCTTGTGAAAGAAACAGGCCAGAAGCAAGAATGCACTGGGGGCGCAGACAGCACTGGAGGTAGGGCTCCTGGGTGGCCTTCCCTTCCTGACAGAGTTTAGGAAAATTCTGGGAACCTGAGATGGCTCCAGGACCATTTGTGACGGAGGACCATAGGCCATAAGCCAGAGGGGCCAGGCCTGCAGAGGAAGCCACTGTCTGTCCCCATGCAACCCTCTTGATGGCAGTGGGCTGAGGTTTGGCTGGCTGGCTCAGCTGTGGGCAGAGTGCCTGGGATGGGGTGTGGTATGGCATGACCTCAGCCTGGGGCCACAGATGCAGCGGCTCTCAACCCAGCTCACCCTCCTTCTGCAGACCCCACGGGGCACATCATTGACCTGGTGAACGACCAGCTGCCAGACATCAGCATCTCAGAGGAGGACAAGAAGAAAAACCTGGCGCTGCTGGAAGAAGCCAAGTTGGTGAGTGAGCGATTCCTGACCCGCCGTGGGAGGAAGTCCAGGAGCAGCCCCGGAGACTCCCCATCAGGTAGGGTGGGCCGGGATGTACGGTTGGCTGCCCTGAGCCCCTCTAGGGTCGGGAGGGAAGGGCCTGGCACCAGCTGCAGTGGGCGCCTCACCTCTGAGGAGGTCGCCTTGGACTCACCTGCTCTCCTCAGCAGAGGTCAGGATTCTGTCCTTGGCTCCCTTCCCTCGATCTCTAACTGTGGGTGCTGGGAAGGATCCTAGGCCCTCTGGGGAAGGGGAGATGGTCTTCGGGGAATTTCTGGGTTAGAGGGAAGATTTTCCTGGGCCCAGAAATCTTGCTGCTTCATCTATGCTAGAGTCACTTTTCTTCCTGAGCAAAAAGTTGGGCAAGTGTGTAAGTGTACTTAGGAGGACAAGGGGAGCTTTTGAAGTCAGGGCCACCCTGGGAAGTCTAGAAGGAGCAGCCTCTGGAGCCGTACCTGCCAACCAACGCCAGGCCTCAGTTTCTGGACAGTGCCTTGAGGTCAGGCCAGGCAGGCTGAGGAGTGTGACTCTATCCCGGAACCCCCAAATGGCCTGAGGGCACCCATCTCTTGAGCAGCAGCAGGGAGGGGTTGGGCTGTAACAGGAGCGTCATATGGCAGTCCAACATCAGCCCCTGAGCCCAGCAAGGAAGACCCAGTTCCCAGGGCCCGGGAATACCTAAAAGGATGCCTTTGTCAGGTTGAAGTCCTCAACCTTCACGAATGCCAGCCAATTTGTGTTTGTCTTCACAGCTGTTTCCCCGAACCTCAGCCCCAGCGCTTCTCCTACATCCTCTCGAAGCAACTCGCTTACAGTCCCCACCCCACCAGGTGAGGCCCAGCTGCCCGGGGACTTCCTGCCCTGCCTCTCGCTCTGGGTGGCAGCTCAGCCTGGACAGATCAGCATGCCTCCCAGCCTGTAGGCTTCCCCTTCAAGAACTCTGTTTGGCCCCTTCACACCCACAGCAAGACCCCTCTCCAGGGGGCATTTGCTGGGCCACCCAGAGGAGGCAGATAGACTTTTCTGTTAGCGTCTTGGGCTCGTGTCGGGAGGTAGGTGTACCCCAGGGTCAGGAAGGCTGGGTGGGAAAGGGGACTAGGACAGCCTCTCTTGCTCAGGGAAGCTCAGAGAAGCCCTCAAGAGCTTATACGGAAAGGCCTCTTTGGGGTCTGACTTCTTCCCTTTCATTAGGCTGTACCCAGAGCCACACCCTCCGGCCAACAGGGAAAGGAGGAGGGTGCCAGGAAGGGCAGCCGGCCCTCATCAGTGCGGCAGGGCACGCTCAGCCTGGGGCCAGGCAGCCTGGGCCCAAATCTCAGTGCTGACATTTCCTGGCCACGAGACTTTGATTTCTCTGTGCCTCAGTTTCCTCCTGTGGTCTTTGTGAACATTCTGTGAGGGCCCACCTGAGAACCTGGCACACAGGAGGTAGTCAGCAAATCTTCCAGGCTTGTGATTGCAAACGGAGGATAGTCTGGGGAGGGAGATGTGGCTGAAAGCACGGCTGAGGGCCTGGGCTGCTGGGCCTCACTCACTAGTGTCTGGACCCTTCCAGGTTTGGATGTGTGCAGTGGCCCGCCATCCCCTCTGCCTGGAGCGCCACCACAGGTGACAGGACCCCCCACCTGCTGTGCTGTTTCTATGCCAATGGGTCTCTCCCCTTACCCCAAACACCAGGAGGCCCTTCATGACCCACCGGAGATGAGGGTGCTGGGTGGAGGGCATGAACACCACTGCTAGGGGGCCTCCTTGGGGATATTTCAAGAGGAAACACGGTCTCTTCCCATTGCTGACTGACTTGTGTTCACCTTCTCCAGCAGAAGGGGGATGAGGCCGACGTCTCTTCACCTCACCCTGGCGAGCCTGTGAGTTTGAGCTTTGTTCCCTTTGGATGATTTGAGTGTGGGGGAAACAGTCTCCTAGAAGCCTAGGCTGGCTCCTGGGCAGCCTTCAAGTGTGTGTGCATGCACACGTATAGATGGAGGGTCAGGGCCGGGGAAACAGCAGATTCCCCTGCCCTATAGTGACTAGAAGTCTAAGGTGGAGGGGTGGGGAGGCAGGATTCAGGGGGGTGAACTCCGTGGAGGCAATACTCACAGCGCTGACCCCCAGTCAGGCTGCTGGTTGGAGACAAGGGGGACCTCCAGGCCAGGAGCCTGTGGCTCCTGTCAGCTCCAGTGAAAAGGGCAGGAAAGCGCCAGCCCCTGCCTGGGATTCTGTCTGGGGAAGCTGAGAAAACCTCATCTTTGTTGATGAGCAACAGAAGCGCCCCACCCTGCTCACAGCGAGGGGCCCACGTGCTCAGTGTTTCAAGGGCAGCAGTAGAATTTAGTGTCACCTGGAACTGGGTCTGGGATACAGTCCTCTGGAAGAGTCTCAGCACACACGAGGCAGCCACATAGACCCCCAGACCCACGTGCTGCTCACGGCCCAGGTTTCCCCTGGGGAATGAACAAAGTAAACTAACACTGCAGAATCTTAGAGCTTCTGAGCAGGAAGACATCACCTTTGCGAGAATCACCCCATCCAATGATCCCTAACCCCTTTGGATCATGGAACTCTGAGAAATTGTTGAAAGCTGTGGATGTTTTTCCTAGAAAAACACCCCTCCACACACAGACATACACATACATAATTTCAGAGGGTTCACAAACCTGGGCCCCTAAGAGTTAAGGGCCTTGCTAAGCAGCACCAAGGCTAGATCTGGGGCAACTGAGTTAGGGCCAAAGCTGCCTTCTATTCGAGTTTCCTCAGCTCCTATCCCTTGGGAAATTTTTGGCTGGTTTTGAATTGCAGGTTCCATTTTCCTGTCTGTTTCACAAACCTCGGGCAGAAGCCCTCTCCTTCCACATTGTCCACTCATACCCCATACACACTTATACAAATGGGCCCCTTGGCAAGGTGTGTGGGGGCGGAGACCCCACAGCAGAAGTGGCCCCACCTGTTTCCCCTCAACCTGCCCCGCAGGGTTCCAGCTCTACCTTGTCTTTTTCAGAACATCCCCAAAGGGCTAGCTGACAGGAAGCAGAATGACCAGAGGAAAGTGTCTCAGGGCAGGCTGGCTCCTCATCCTCCTCCAGTTGAGAAGTCCAAAGAGATTGCAATAGAACAAAAGGAAAACTTCGATCCCCTCCAGTACCCCGAGACCACACCCAAAGGCCTAGCTCCTGTTACAAACAGCAGTGGGAAAATGGCCCTGAACAGCCCTCAGCCTGGCCCCGTGGAGAGCGAGCTGGGGAAGCAGCTCTTGAAAACGGGCTGGGAGGGCAGCCCTCTGCGGAGAAGTCCAACCCAGGATGCGGCAGGAGTGGCTTCCCCAGCCTCCCAGGGAAGAAGCCCAGCTGGAGAGCCGATGGGGCCCAAGGCTGGCTCCAAAGCTGAGCTTCCACCCACTGTGTCCCGGCCCCCGCTGCTGCGAGGGCTCTCCTGGGACAGTGGCCCTGAAGAACCTGGCCCCCGGCTGCAGAAAGTGCTTGCCAAGCTGCCACTGGCGGAGGAAGAAAAGTGTTTTGCAGGCAAAGCCGGCGGCAAGCTGGCCAAGGCCCCTGGACTCAAAGACTTTCAAATACAAGTGCAGCCCGTGCGGATGCAGAAATTGACCAAGCTCCGAGAGGTGGGTTCCTGGGGGCCAGTTGGGCAGAGTGTGTACTCCAGGTACTCCCTGGGCTGAAGACCTCAGGGTTGAGTCTGGGCCCCTGGCCACGGCAGCTCTGGCCTGGACTTGGGCCTTGTGAGGGCGTAAATTTTCCCACTCTGAGAAGTCAGGCCTATTTATGTGGCATCTCTTTCCTAAATACCAGTTTTAGGTGCTTTTTTATGCCAGTTACCAGGCAGAGCTCAGTCTAGAATCTAGTTGCCACACAAAGCCACATCTCAGGGGAAGGCAGACGTGTGGAGGGACATGTGGGCCCCTCAGTCGTGGGCTGCTTTCCTCCTCCAACCAGTGTCAGTGGCTCATAAACAGGAATCCCTTGATGGAGTGCCCAGTCATGCCTAGGATTAGCTAGCAAGGGTGAAAGAGTGATTTCCTTTGTGATGCCCCCAAGCCTTCCTTCTTGATGCTGGTTAACAAAAGCTTTAAGTCCATCTGCAAGTGTGATGGCTGCTCCGCCCATGGTGAGTTTCTTCCAGTGCCCATGGTGTCCCCTCAGCTTCTGTTGGCCATCAAACCAGGCACAGCAGTCTCCCGTGGGGTTGCCACCCTATGCAAGGTATGATTGGGGGCATCCAGAGATACAGACCAGATAACAGGACAAAGCAATCCTGACCAGTCCTGTCTCCTCCAGAAGGCCCACTTGGAATACAAACCAAGGCACTTGGATTCCACAGAGTGAGGCCCAGCACCCTCAGAGCAGGAGGCTTCTCCTGGCTCCTCTACAGAGGGAAATGTGGAGCAGGGAAGAAAAGAAGGTGCCCGATAGCACTCAAGCACAAGTGAGGGGATTTCTGTGCTGGCAGGGACACATTCCAATGCTGGCCACGATCCTATTCAGAAACCTTCATGATGCTCTGAACTGGAGGCTCAGGGGGAGCTGGGGCGTGGCTGCTGATGTTAACATTTTACACACAAAACTCTTCCTAGTCAGAAAGACCCAACTAACTAGTGGATCAAACAGCACAGGGCCCAGAGGAGTTGCCACGGTCCCAGATCTCTAGCGGAAGTTGGAGCCAAGGGGCCGATAGCCAGGGATTTGCCTCCATGGGCCTCTGGTTATCAGAGCCTCCTCACTCCCTACACTCCTGCAGGTTTCACCCACCCAGAGAAGTTACAGGGAACCTGGAGGCCCCCTGTCACTAACCACTACCCTGGCACCTGAGTGCCCAGCCCCTACCCAACTCCAATGTGCTGAAGCTGATGGGCTGTGGGCCTCTGGCTTGCTAAGCAAATGGGTAAAGTGTGCTTGACCATGACTTCCACTTGGATCATGAGCACCCTCTGCTGGCCCCTTCCTTTCCTCCTTTCTCGGGGGACAAACCATTCCCAAGTGCCCTCTGCCACACAGCAGACTGAAGATCCATAAGTCACAGGGGCCAGGAGCTCTGCCAGGTGCCTCCACTCAGGGCCTTGGTCTGGTGCTGATTGGCTTAGAGCAGGTGTGAGCCCACTTGGGCCACATCCCATCTCTCCCCAGGCTCTGCCAGCTGAGGCCCCAAGCCAGCAATTCTCAGGCCTCACTTTTCTGGAGAGTTTAAAAACTCAAGAGGTACCATAAAAGGCCTTTGATGACCCGAGTGTGTGGGGCAATCGCAGCTCCTGGAAGTGAGCAGTCACTGCCCAGAATGACAGGGCAGGAAGATCCAGCCAGCCATGAGATCGCCAAAGCTGTTTCCGGGAGCAGTGCCATACACACCCAGGGGACCCTCCTGTCCCAGAGCCCTTAGTTCTGCCCCTGTGTGTCCTTTGCAAACCTAGCCACAGTGAGGCCAAGCAGTTTATTTACCCTGAAGCCCACAGACTTGTTTAAAAAGACCATGCCAAGGGTAGTCCCTGACCCATGGAAAGTGGTACTGACAGTGGCGTTTCAGGCACCTTCATGGACTGGGAGAGGAACTATTTCCTGGTGCTTCTCAGGCCTCACCATGCCATGCCTGCCCACCCACATCTCAGGCTGCCCCGCTTTCCCACCTAAGATAGTGGTCGCAGAACTATAGACAGAGCAAAGAGAACAGCCCAGCCCAGTGTCATCATCTGAAATTGTTGTCTCTTTCTTTCACCACAAAGGAGCACATCCTGATGAGAAATCAGAACTTAGTGGGGCTCAAGCTTCCAGACCTTAGTGAAGCGGCTGAGCAGGAAAAAGGTAGGTGGGGTTGGGGCAGATGCTGTCTCAGTGAGTGCTGATTTGTCTGTGCCAGATCAAGGAAGGTGAATGTGTAAACACAAGACTTCCTGTGTCTTCCTCAGGAAACATTTGCAGGTGAATGAATAGAATCCGATTGTGTCTTCTGCCCCCTCAGCACCTCCAAACCTGCCTCCTTCCAACCAGCCCCCAGGCCTCACTGTCAGCCCTCCCTAAGCCCTGCTGGCATCTAGTGGGCCTGGAAGGGTGCCTCAGGCCTGAACTTTTGACACTTCCTTTTCCTCGTATACCCAGGAAGCTGCCCAAATAGAAGAGTTCCTCTTTTTAAGGCATCACGGCCATCTCTTGCTTTCTAATCTGCTGTCACCACAAAGTCCATACCCCAGCACTGTCCTGCTGGGTAGCTGCAGGCCCCTTCCTCCAAGCCTCTGGTTCCCTGCCCACCTTCTGCCAGAACCATGGCAGGGAAAATGGTTCTGAAAATGAGGCTTTAGCCCCCGCCCTGCCTCCCTCTCTGCACTCACCTCTGCCGAGGTTCTCAGTAGGGTTCTGACCCCTCTAGATCTAGCTGGGCAGGTCCAGCCCTGCTCCCAGTGCCCCCAACACCCTTCCTCGGCCCCATTCTCCAGCATGAGTATGTCGAGCCCCACCGCGAGTTGGAACTGTAAGCCCTGCTACCACTCAGGTGACCCGGGCAAGTTATTCAACCTCCCTGGGCATGTAAAACCAGGCTAAGAACAGTACTTGCCTTCTTAGGTGATTATGGAGATTAAAGCAGCTAATATCTATAAAATACCTAAAACAATACCTGGTACAAGACAGGTGTTATCTAGGTGTCAGCTATTATCATCCCTAGAGAAGAAGCCCCCAAGGGCAGGAAAGTGTGTGTGTGTCCACTGCTTACAACAATGCCTGGCACTACTAGGGCCTGCATAGGTATTTGTTGAATGAACGAATGAAATTGTATGAGATGTGGCAGGGGGCTAGGTGAACCTGTAATCCCAGCACTTTGGGAGGGAGGTGGCTTGCTTGAGCTGAGGACTTTGAGACCAGTCTGGGCAGCATGATGAAGCCCCATCTCTACAAAAAATACAAAAATTACCCGGGCATGGTGACACACACCTGTAGTCCCACCTACCCGGGAGGCTGAGGTGGGAGGATCGCTTGAGCCTGGGAGGTCAAGGCTGCAGTGAACTGTGATCGTGACACTGTACTCCAGGGTCTCGCTCTGCAGTACGGAGTGAGATCCTGTCTCAAAAGAAACATTTTTAAAAAGATGTGGCAGGAGCATTGAGATAGGTACATGAAAATAATCTGTAACTGTAACCATAGTGCCATGAGGTGGGCAAAGAGGCATGGGCGAGTGGAGAGGAATGAGTGTTTCCAACAGGCCAGGCTCCTGGCTCTTCCCTCTTCCCAGAGCCTCTTCTCTGTGGCCACTCACCCTCTCGCCTCTGTGCCTCTGTCCCTGCGGCATCTCCCTCCTGCTGGGCTGTCTCCCTCCTCTCTGAATCATATGGTACCTGTTCCTTAAAGCAGTGGGTTACTCCCACCAGCTCTGCAATCTTCTCCTTTCTTGACTTTCTTTTATATTTTACTCTATATAGTACTCCCTTTTTCAGAGGGGGTGGGGGACTATTTTTTATTGTAAATATATATAACATTCAACTTGCCATTTTAGCCATTTTTAAGTATACAGTTCAGTGGCAGTAAGTACATTCATATCATGCAACCATCACCACTATCCATTTCTAGAACTTTTTCATCATCGCAAACTGAAACACCACACTCATTAAAACAATAACTCCTTATTCCCTCCCTCCCCAGCCCCTGGTGATCACCTTCTACTTTCTGTCTCTATGTATTTGACTCTTCTAGATCCCTCCTAGAAATGGACTCATACAGCATCTGTCCTTTTGTGTCGAGCTCATTTCAATTAGTAAAACATCTGCAAGGTTCATCCATATCACCTAGTCCTTTTAATTCAATCTTAATTAATACATTTCCCATAGCATTTTCCACAGTATAAACCATTTTGTACCTCTGATTTTATGTAATCTTCCCAGTCAGCTAAGAGGGGCAGGGATTCTTGCTCTTATAGTTGAGGAAACTGAGGCCCAAGGATCTCCTGACTCCAAATCTCATGGTTTGGCCATCTCATGAACAGTTTTAAAACTTTTTTTAAGCTGCACAACATTTCAGACAAGCTGATCTGTAGGAGGCCAGTGTGTTGGGGAGATGCAAGTGGGACTGCTCTGGTTGAAGGGGATAGAAGGGCTTGGATTCTGCATCTTCTGAGACTGTGGGCCCAAGGTACCTCCAGGGACCCAGGCTTCACAGAGCACCATATGAAAATCCTTGCCCCGCTTCAAGCTGCTGGGGGCCAGTCTCAGCATAAGAGCCCTGTGGATTCTTGTGTGAATGTGTCCAGGATGTCACTAACAATGGTGGAAGCCCCTGGTCTGAACTGTAGTAACTTACACCTACCTATTTATTCAGCATTAATAAGAAGGTTCCCAGAAGTAAAATTTCAAACAATATTTTTTCCCAAGGGCAAAATATTTTAAATAACCATCTTTAGAGGGATCTTTTGAAAATGCAGTATATACTTCTCTACTTATAATTTTAAATTTACTAAAGCATTTTAAAACACTGGAAAAAACACTTTAAAATTTCACCCACAACCCCATCAATTCTGAAAAACTAACAATTTTTCTTCTTTGCAATATTTGCCCATATTTATAATGTTTTCAGTTGATTTGATGAATAGATACGGCTTCTTTTTTTTACTTGTTATTTTATACTCAGCAACTTCTCCTCAGTTATGATTTAATGGGTGCATAATTCCTTTTGTATTGACATATCTATTGTTCTTTGAACTAGGATTAACAATTCTAGTATAAACAATTATGGACTGTTAGTTGTTTTTCTTTCTTCCTTTAAATTATTCCCTTGAGATAAATGTTCAGACTTGAGAATCACAAGGTTAAAGAATAGAAACATTTGCATTTCCCAAATTACTTACAATGAATAACGCTACTGACGAAGACTGCATGGACATCTTTCTCTTACGCATTACCCGCACTGGTGTTTGCTTCTGCTCCTTATTATTCAGAATATAGTAAGAATAATCAATAATTATCATTGTTTTAAGTTTATTATTATTAGTGTGAAATTTCATTATTATTTCAATTAATTTGCTAGGAAGCTCAAACTTAAAATGTTAAAATAGTCACTTTGTTTTCTTATTGGGTGAATTAACTTCTTACTTCTTTGCCCGTGTATCCATTTGGGTCTGGGGTTTTTCATTGATTTGTTTGTTTTTTGTTGGTAATATATGTAAACTTGATACATTATAGATATTAGCCCTTAATTGGCTTTCTTTCTTTTGGGGGGGCTGTATTTTAATATATTTTCATTCAATCATTTTTTTTGCTTTTTAATAAGTTTTGTGTTATTTTAGAGGAATTGTAAAGATTTTACATAATCATGTTTGCCTATCTTTCCCTTTGAGAAGTCTTCTATTATTTCAATCATTATAAATACTACTTCTCCCCAGTTGTAATAATAGATCTATTTTTTACTAGTTTATATTTATTTTGCTAATACCTCTGAAATTTATTTTAATATATATGTATTTTAAGATTTAAGGTCTTGTTACCGCAATAATATTTTAATAGTGTTTTTATTTCTCTTGTGGCTTAGTCATGTGTTACATTCTTTTTATATATACACCAAAAACTAGTTCTGGGCTCCTGATTTTGTTTTATTGGGATCAATACCACACCATTTTAATTACTGCTGCCTTATAATATATTTTAGTGTGCAATGGGGTTAGTTTTTCCTCATTGCTCTTCTTTTTCAGGATATTCATTGATATTCTAGATACAGCAATTCAGTGCAAAATAACAGAGCAACCGGACAACAAGTCAGGGGATTTGAGCTCATGTCCCAGTCCAATTAACAGAGTCCTTAAATGTGTTCCTCAACCTCTGTGGGCCTCCATTCCCATTTGAAATGTATACCATTTTGTATAACATTCTAATTGTGATTGCTATAAACCTACACACTGAATTCAGAAGAACTGTCCAAGTTTTGTTTGCCTTATAGTCTATAGACCTTTAAAGTACTTACTTTGCGGACGCTTATTCTCATTCAGGCACATGGTTTGTTCCTCTATTAATTTACATATTTCCTTCTTTCTCCCTAAAAGACTTAAGGTTCTTTGTATACATCTTCCATATCTCTTACTGGGGCACAATCTATGTAGCTTGTATTTTTGCTTAAGACTCTTTTTGTATTAGGTTTTCTAGCTAATAATTTGTGGCATAGGTGAATGGTGCTTGGTGTCATACATGTTTCTTGCATAAAAAATATTGTTACCAAATGGTAGAGTGATTACTATAGTGATTAATCAGTGTGATTATTATTACTAGAGTGATTACTATGTGCCAGATACTGTGCTAAGTACTTGATGATACCTAATGCTCACAACAGTCTTGGGAGGTGGCCTTATTACACTCATTTTACAAATAAGGAAATCGAGGCTTGGGGGAAGTTAAGGTCACGTGGTTGTTAACTGCTGAAGCCAGAACTGGAACCCAGATGTGTCTAACTTAAAAGGCTCTTGACCATTTTGTAGAACACCTTTCTTTCTCAAATTCACAATCAAACCATCTGTGATTTTTATTTTACCCAATTTGTCATTTGTCTTAGTTGTATGCTTGTGTGTGTGTGTATTTCTCAGTGTGTATCTGTATATGTTTTATTACTTTGGCAACATTCTCTAATTCAATAATGGTGATAAGGAGAACATGTGCCTGGTTTCTCTTTTTAACTGAGTTGTTTTTTATATTTTTCTCTCAAGCATCATGTTGTGTCTTGTTACTAAATAGAGGCACAATTTCAATTTTTATTTTATAGTTATAAACTAAAATATATAGGTAATATAAAATATTAAAATACAGAATTTATACTTTTTACTTAAGGAAATATTTTTCAAGTTTCAAGATATATGTTGACTTTTATTAAGTGTGCTATGGATATCTACTGAAAAAATCATGTATTTTTAATAAATATTTCCCATATATAAAAATTATTTTCCATAGAAATAAACCCTTGTGGTGTGACAGTGAAACTCATTTGGTCATGGTTTATTTCTTTTATATGTACTACCAAATTCTATATATCAGTATCTCTTTTAAAGTACTTTGCAACTTTCCTGCATTAGTTAAGATAACATCCAAGTTGCTGTAACATAGAGGCCCAAATACAATAACGTATAGGAGAGAGAAGATTGTTTCACTCTCAAGTAACAACTCCAAGGTGAATTTATCAGGTTAGCAGCAGGCTGTACTCCATATGATCATTTGGGGACCCTCACTCCTTCCCTGTTGTCATTTTGCCATGCCCTGAGGTGTTAGACTTGATACAAGGTCGAAGCTGGATTATGGGCAAATCTGGGTTCTTATGTGAGGGAAGGAGAGGGAATGGAAGCCCAGGCTTCTTTTCTTAGCACAGGAGTTGCACATACCCCTTCAGCTCCCACTGCATGGGTGATAAGATGGTAATGTGTCCATACCTAGCAGCAAGGGAAGCTGGGGAATGTGGTTGCTGGTGGGACAGCTGGCCATATGCCCAAATTAAACTCCATTCGCATGGAAGGCAGAGAAGACATGTTGGGGGATGACTAGGTGCTTCTGTCACATTCTGTTTTCTACAAAACAACATACTTTAGACAGTTTCTCATTTAAAGCATATGGAACTTTAAACATTTTTAACTGTTTTATAGTATTATGTAAGAAACACTGTATTATTTGACCTATCTCATTAATATTTATGTTATTTCCACTTTTTTCTCTATTAAAAGCACTGTTATAATGAATACTATCTTACATAGATCTTTATAGACATCTGTTTTCTCCATGGGCTACTATTCTAGACTTGCAATTGATCGGTTAAAAGTATTTACTTTTAAATGTGTATGTGCACACTGCCAGATTAGCTTACAAAAATTATACCAATTTAGACATCCACTACCTACAGCAAAACTTTATTATCCAATATTAATAGGGCATAAGATGGATCTTAGAAGTAAAATTATCAGGCAAATGAATTTGACTCCTATAAGCACCAAATTTTAAAAATAAAATTAACCATGGTCAGTGTCCAACAATATACACTCCCTCTCATTTTCTCTCAGTTCTAGGGTCTGGATGCTTAAGAGCTCAAACTTCATCACTTACCAGCTGCATAGCCTTGGTCAAAGTTCTAATTCTCTCCACGCTTCAGTTTGTTCATCTTTTAAAGGAGGTTAATAACAGTACCTACTTCACTAAGCTGCTGTAATGTTTGCATGTGATATTGGTCTTCATTCCAGCAGGAACCTGGCATACATTTTAATTTCTGTCATTTAGGTTGTAGAACTCTATCTTGCCAACCAAATGGGATATTCTTGTACACTGTGCTCCACAGTGCTAGAGATGTGGTGGGCAACCCTCCATGTTTAATGAATACTTGCAGACTTGTGACTTTCCTTTCTTATATTCTGAAAGCCCTATCAAAGAGCCCCATCCCCTCCCATACGCCGGATAAAAGGCTTTGGGAGCATTTTATGAGAGCTGGCTCAGATTGTATTTATAGGCACTAAATACAACCCTGCATATGAACTCATGGGGAAGACTCCAGTCTCTTATGATGGTTGTTGGCTGTTCCTTTGAGAAATGGGAAAAGATACTTATCAGAACATTCTGGAGTCTGAAGAATTTTGGCTCTCCTTCAGTTTGTGAGGACTGGGAGGCTCATTTCTGTGCTGCATCTAGTCTTTCCAACAACCCAATCAGTTCCCTTCTCAGGAACTATATTGTATGCTGTTTTGATCTTTGATCATTTGCAGGTTATTTCAAGCCAAATATGTGAGACTGACTGTGGGCCAGTTCTTAGGCTGTGTGCTGGGGATGCATTAAGTGAAAAGGGTTCAGGCCCCACCATCAGGGAGAAGGCCTTGTCCTAGCTACCATTATCAGTCCCCTTGGCTATCTCAACGGCCTGCAACCTGGTCCCCTCTCCCTGCACTCCCAACCCCCAGCCCAGCTCACACCATGGCCAACACAGCAGCCGCAGGGATCTCTAGAAGGCAAATCTGTTTCAGCATCTTCAGAGGCTTTATTCTGCTCTTAGGAAGAGCACTTGAATCCTCAGTAGAACCTACGAGGCCCTGGATAGTTAACCCCACCCACTTCTCCAGCATATTCTAGGGCCACACTCACTCTCACTCACAATATTTTGGCCTGCCTTCGGCAGCTCATTCCTTCCTGTTCTTACGCATGGTGCATTCTGTCTTCTGCATGGAATGTTCTTCCTCTCTCCCTCTTTGCCTAATGAACTCTCAACTCAATCTTTAGATATCTGCTCATGTCACTTTTCTTGGGAAGGGTTTGCTGGTACCTTCAGATCCCTTCTCCTTTGTAAAATCTCTCAGTGTGAAATTGTTTGGATGTTTCTCTGATTAATTTCTGTCCCCCTGAATAATGAGCCCCAGAGGATGTGGCATGTCAGTTTTGCTTAGCATTGTATCCTAAGCTCCCAGCTCATTGCCAGGGACATAGTAAACACTCAATAAACATTAAATAAACGTATGAACGAATAAGCTCACCTTCACTGTCTAGGAGAGGAAACATAAGAATAGACAAAGTCACTACGATAAATTATGATAAAACTTTAACAGGCCATAAAGTACCTGGGAACAAAGAGGAAGAAGCAGCTAGCTCAGTGGGGTTGAGTCAGGGAAGGTTTTCAGGAGGAGCCACCTTGAGCTGGGGAAGAGAAAGTCATCCCAAGCAGGGGGACAGCAGAAGCAAAAGCATGTAGGCATCTTCTAGTGCTTGGCATACTTCAGGAACAGAAGGAATGTCATGTGAACTAAGTGTGAGCTACATGTCCCAGAGAGATGGGCATGTAGGTGGGAACAGTGGGCTGAGACCGGGGAAAGTGAAGGCTTTGAAGGCCAATTAATGAGTTTGAATTTCATTTAGGACACTTTGGAAAGAGAAGCCTGCAGGTAAGGAAGCATCAAGATCAAATCTATATTTTAGAATAATTCTTCTGGACAGATTGTGAGAGCTGGCCTGAAACAGGAGAGGCTAGAGACAGGGAGACACCAGGTAAAAGGATAGGGAAATAGCCTGGTGAGAGGTGATGAGGTGGTATTGAATGTGGACAGGACAGTTTGACAGCTATTGGAGATCAGCTTGTCAGGACTTGATGAGGAGATGGAGTTGAGAGGCAGACCAGGAATACCACCAGGTACCTGTCTGCATGGCTGTGAGGGTGATGAATTGTGAGACAGGAGGAGGAGTTTGCTTGAGAAGGAAGACAGTGAATTTGAGTTTGGACATGTCAAATGCCCATGGAAAGCAGCTTGAATGCAACAGACAAACCTGGTTTTGCATTCTGGCTCTACTGCTGATAAGCTGGACCCTAGTAAATCACTTTAACTCAGCTGAGCTTCAGTTTCTCCAGAAAATGCATTTCATAATACATTCTTTGTGCTTTTAGAAACCAATTTCTCTTCTTTGGAGGAAGCAATTACCAAAATTCAGCAGGTCGTACAGTTTCACTTCACTTCAAGTTCAATTAAATTCTAATACTTTTAATTTCAAACAATTATATCTAGTATAATCTCCCTCTTTTTCCCTTGCTCCTTCTGTATTTGTGGGGAAGGAGGTGTTTAAGCTATTTTTTATTTGCAGTACTATTGTAAGAAATGACAAAGTGTATCTACTGCATAGTTGATGTTCAGTAAATGGTGGCTCTTGAAATGATTTTTATTCTCCTTAACCAGGTGGCAATGTCTAGAAGGTAGTTGGCTATCTGGACCTGGATTTTGAGGGACACGTAGGCTGAGGGAGAGAAGTACATCGAATGGACAGTCCTTCCAAAACCCCCAGTCTAGACTCAGAGCCTCAGGTCTTGGGCAGTAAGGAGGACTCCCTGAGAAGAAAGAGGTAAAAAAAAGTTTATCCCCAACTAGCAGCTTTGACTTTTGGGAACCATCCTGGAACTCAGAGCATCTTTAACCAGAGCTCCAAAAGTAATTTTTCCAAGTCCCTGACATGGCCAGAAACAAATATTTTCATTGGAATGAGCTAGTACTGGGAGATATATTTGAAAATAATTTTATTACTTTTTGTTGAAAGTGGCTTATGGTCATATCTAAAAATTAAACCAATAGTGAAAAATACAAGGAAGAAAGTAAAAATAGCTTACACTAAACACCTCCTTCCCCACAAATACAGAAGGAGGAAGGGAAAAAGAGGGAGATTATACTAGACATACTTGTTTGAAATTAAAAGTATTAGAATTTAATTGAACTTGAAGTGAAACTATAAGACTTGCTGAATTTTGGTAACTGCTTCCTCCAAAGAAGAGAAATTGGTTTCTAAAAGTACAAAAAATGTATTATGAAATGCATAAAGGGTTTGGAGTTACTGAGGTAGTTTTTGTTTTTTGTTTCTTTTTGCTTTGGTATGAGTTTTAATTCAATTTTTATAAATAATCATGTCCATAGTACAAAATTCTAAAAGTACAAAATGAGACATAGGAAAAAGTAAGTCTCATTATATCTCTGTCCCCCAGTAGCAAAGGCAACCACTGTCACTATGTTTTAGTATAACTTCTAGATATATTCCAAGCATTTCCAAATATAGACATGTATGTAAAAGTGGATTTTCCTTTTTTTTTTGAGATGGAGTCTCGCTGTCACCCAGGCTGGAGTGCAGTGGCGCCATCTCAGCTCACTGCAAGCTCCACCTCCCGGATTCACGCCGTTCTCCTGCCTCAGCCGGGACTACAGGCGCCCGCCACCACACCGGGCTAATTTTTTGTATTTTTAGTTAGTAGAGCTAGGGTTTCACTGCCGTTAGCCAGGATGGTCTCGATGTCCTGACCTTGTGATCCGCTCTCCTCAGCCTCCCAAAGGGCTGGGATTACAGGCGTGAGCCACCGTGTCCGGCCAAAAGTGGATTTTTTTTTAACATAAATGATAGTATATTATACAAGCTGTTCCAAACCTTGCTTTTTTCACTTAGTGAAATATACTTTTTTTTATTATTATACTTTAAGTTCTAAGGTACATGTGCACAACGTGCAAGTTTGTTATATATGTATACATGTGCCATGTTGGTGTGCTGCACCCGTTAACTCATCATTTACATTAGGTATATCTCCTAATGCTATCCCTCCCCTATCCCCCAGACCCCACGACAGGCCCTGGTGTGTGATGTTCCCCTTCCTGTGTCCAAGTGTTCTCATTGTTCAGTTCCCACCTATGAGTGAGAACATGCAGTGTTTGGTTTTTTGTCCCTGCCATAGTTTGCTGAGAATGATGGTTTCCAGCTTCATCCATGTCCCTGCAAAGGACATGAACTCATCCTTTTTTTATGGCTGCATAGTATTCCATGGTGTATATGTGCCATATTTTCTTTATCCAGTCTATCATTGATGGACATTTGGGTTGGTTCCAAATCTTTGCTATTGTGAATAGTGCCGCAATAAACATATGTGTGCATGTGTCTTTATAATAGCATGATTTATAATCCTTTGGGTATATACCCAGTAATGGGATGGCTGGGTCAAATGGTATTTCTAGTTCTAGATCCTTGAGGAATCGCCACACTGTCTTCCACAATGGTTGAACTGGTTTATAGTCCCACCAACAGTGTAAAAGTGTTCCTATTTCTCCACATCCTCTCCAGCACCTGTTGTTTCCTGACTCTATAATGATCGCCATTCTAACTGGGGTGAGATGGTATCTCATTGTGGTTTTGATTTGCATTTCTCTGATGGTTAGTGATAATGAGCATTTTTCCATGTGCCTGTTAGCTGCATAAATGTCTTCTTTTGAGAAGTGTCTGTTCATATCCTTTGCCCACTTTTTGATGGGGTTGTTTGTTTTTTTCTTGTAAATTTGTTTGAGTTCTTTGTAGATTCTGGATATTAGCCCTTTGTCAGATGAGTAGATTGCAAAAATTTTCTCCCATTCTGTAGGTTGCCTGTTCACTCTGATGGTAGTTTCTTTTGCTGTGCAGAAGCTCTTTAATTAGATCCCATTGGTCAATTTTGGCTTTGTTGCCATTGCTTTTGGTGTTTTAGACATGAAGTCCTTGCCCATGCCTATGTCCTGAATGGTATTGCCTAGGTTTTCTTCTAGGGTTTTAATGGTTTTAGGTCTAACGTTTAAGTCCTTAATCGATCTTGAATTAATTTTTGTATAAGGTGTAAGAAAGGGATCCAGTTTCAGCTTTCTACATATGGCTAGCCAGTTTTCCCAGCACCATTTATTAAATAGGGACTCCTTTCCCCATTGCTTGTTTTTCTCAGGTTTGTCAAAGATCAGATAGTTGTAGATATGTGGCATTATTTCTGAGGGCTCTGTTCTGTTCCATTGATCTATACTCTGTTTTGGTACCAGTACCATGCTGTTTTGGTTACTGTAGCCTTGTAGTATAGTTTGAAGTCAGGTAGTGTGATGCCTCCAGCTTTGTTCTTTTGGCTTAGGATTGTCTTGGCAATGCAGGCTCTTTTTCGGTTCCATATGAACTTTAAAGTATTTTTTCCAATTCTGTGAAGAAAGTCATTTGTAGCTTGATGGGGATGGCATTAAATCTATAAATTATGAGTAGTTTTTTTGTATTATAGGTTTTAAATTTAATCTAAACTTTGGACCTGGCATTTGTTTTAATCAGATATGGTATGACACAGAGACCCACAAATGATTCTCATGAAGGAATAGGTTTATACTCACAGATCCCTAATAGCAGGATGCATGGCACATCATACAGAGCCCCTTGGGGAAGGACCAGGGTGGGTCAGAAGGCAGAAGTGGTGAGGGGAGAGATGGCCCCAAGCCTTTACTGGAGTTTTCTTGGAAAGGAAAGGTAGAGGCAGGGTAGGTACCCTGAGTATGTTTAGGGTTGGCTAGTTTGAATAATTTTGGCAGGCCCTAGGCTATAGGGTGGCCCCTAGTTGTCAGGTACTGGCCCTGGGGCGATTTAGGGGGAATATTGGCTTGGTGTGTGAGAATCTGATAAAGGCGATGTTTATAGGTGTGGGTTCTGGATTGGCTGGTTTGTATTTCAAAGACACACTTGAAGGAGAGTTTTTTCTAAGAATTAGCTAGCCTTGAGAGGGGCTGTCTTTCCAGGATTAAGGTACCAAGTGACAGAACATCAAGAATACAGAAGATAAGAACATTTAGTCACTACAGTGGTAGCTACTGACTTCCTGCAGGAAAAGATGAGAATGGCTGAATATCTTCCCACCTTCACGTTTCTTCCTACATTTCCATTTCTACCTCTACACATCTTGAATTATTCTTTGTACATCATTAAGGTTATAACATTTACATTCCATATTCTGTAACCATGGTTTCCACAGTTATTTAGCCTTAGACTTAAATGTAAAAGAATTTCATGTTCACCACTGATCCCTTTCCCAAATTTATTCTGATTTATGTCTTGTTTACCTGGATTTTGTTTTCCAACAATTTTCCTGGAAGAGTTCAGAGGTGCTGTGTTCCCCAAGTTCTATCACGTTTGAAAATTTTGTCTTATTCTTGAAGGACAGCTTGCGTGGTTACAAAATTCTTGGTTGACTGTTTTCTTTGGAACTGCATAGATGTTGCTCCACTGTATTTAAAGTTATGGAGAAGGCTGGGACCAGCTGATTTCCAGCACCTCTTAATCTTCACTTTCCCATGTAGATGTCTGGTATTTTTTGTGTGTGTATGAAGCATTTAAATATATTTTTTAACATGATGTGGTCTGTCAACCTGAAGGGTTCAACTTTCCCCTCAAGTGAGGAATATTTTTCTTCTGTTATATCTTTGAATAAGTCCTTTGTAACATTTGTTTTGTTCACTACTTCGGAGACAACATAATGCATAGATTGGTCATCAGTGTCTCAACTCCACATCCATTATTTTATCTCTATATACTTCAATCTTTCTTTCCTTCTTTGCATTCCTTATGATTACTCAATCTCTACCACCCTCCTCTAATTCAGTTTGAAGCTATATCTGCTTTATTCCTTCATTTTTCCAATAAATTGGTTGGTTGTATACGTCCCAATTTCTTGATTAGTTCTTTTATTTTGGTCTTTAATTTGTTTCCTTAAATAGCAATCATCTTCCATCTTTGCATGATCTTCTCATCCCAACTCTAATTTCTTAATTTTTTTTCAGGTTCTTATTTTCTCTAGAGTCAAAGTATTTATGGTATACATTTTGCACAGAAGCGTACTTTTGCATTTTTTGATGTGTTTCTTGCAACTATGTTTCCATCCTGACATCTGTCTCTTGCACGTTTCCCTTTTCCTTCCTTTCTATCTTCCTTCCTCTTTTGTCTGTAGTATTTTTGTATAGTTGCCATGCCATCTGTTTTCCTTTTATTTCTTTCTGATTTGTATATTTCTACCTTGATTCCCTTTCCCTAGATATATTGTATTGTAGGTTAGTTTTTGTTGACTCCTTCCTACCTTAGCTGGGATCTCTTTGCCTTCCCTTTAGTGCTTTAGTTGAGGATTGTGTATTTTGTGTTTGTTTTGTTACTGCTTGGGTGGTGGGGAAAAGGGGAAGTTAAGATAGAGCTGTTTGTAGAATTGGTTTCTGCTCTTTTTCCGTAACTCTGTTCATAGTCCAAAACATGAGTTTGTTATACCAAATCGGGGGCATATCTTATTCCTTTGGAGGTGGTTAGTAGTGGGTTTCAGATTGTTTCACCAATTTAGGTTGGAATTGTAGAGACAAGCTGTCCATAGGTTTATTTTCCAGACTTGACCCAATGCTTCCCAACAGCTACTCCTCTGCTACGAAAGGAAGGAAATAAAGACAAATCCAAGGAGTTTAGCCACTGTTTTTCAGGAGTTGCGGGGAGAACACGGTGGTTGGGGCTTTCCATGTGTCTCCTGCCATTCACTCCTTCAGAGGGACGTGTTTTATTTACTTTATCGTTAGTCTTCCTTCCTTGTAAATCCCTTCATATCATTCAAGAAAATCCACTCTGTGCTCTGTGCGATCATTCTGCCTTTCCTCTCTTCTTCTCATCAGTAAGAAAAGCAAAATGGCAGGCAGCCCAGGCAGTTTTTTCTCTCTTCGAAATGCTGGTAAGATGGAATGGAGAACCTTCTATTCTAGGGAAACTTTCTGAATCTCCTCTGACAACTGCCTACTTGCCCCCTCCATCCCTTTCCCTCTCTATTCTGTGGTATTGAACTCTTTGTAAGAATTTTTTCTCTCCCATCTTCCTTTCAGTACTGATTCTTTGGAGAAGAAGAAAGGGTTATCATGGGTGGAAACTCTAAATTTATTCCTAGTAATTTTTATTCTTTCTCTAGTCACTATTTTTAAAGACTATTGCCTTTTCTTGTATCTTAGAGTTCCTTGTGTATTTTTTATTTGTTCTGAAATTTTTTGTTGTTAATTTGGTTGAATTCAGGAGGAAGGTGGTTGGTTCCTAGAATCCACCAATTGTGGCATTACTCTTCAAGCACAATTTTGGGAAACTTTTCTAGGCAAAAACCCTGGTATGGATTTCACTTGATTATTAGACCTCATATGTTTCAATCATCCTATAGATATCTCAGGAGCTTGCTACTCAGTTGACTCTCTGTTGAGTGTGGTAGGGATACATACATAAAGGTAGAATGATGCCAGGGGTGCCACAAGGTTTACCACAGAAACCTTGTCAGAGAGCTGTAAATACCAGGACAGAACCAGAGAGGTAACAGGTAGCTAAGAGAACTTCTAGTTGAATCTCATATCCAGAGACGAATTGCTGACTGACCCATCTCTGACAGATGATCCTCCAGCTTACTTGGATACCTTGAGTACCAAGGAATCCATGCCTACCATTCTGTTATTGGCAAGCTCAAACTATTTAAACATATTTTACCTTGAGCCAAACTACATAGCCTCTTGTCTCTTCATGGTCTCCTTTCGTGAGACTTCTTTCTATTCACATGATTCCCAGTCTTAACTCTTCAGGTGGCTACAATTATGCCTATATATAGTCCTGGTCTCTAGCCTAGCTTAGGATCCTGGGAAATGATTGAGCAGATTGGAAAGCTACCAGGTTAAAATCCATGAGAAAGAGTAAAACATGGATAAATATTAAGTTCTGCATGCAAATGGAAAGTAACCATTATACAGGATGAGGATAACTGATTTGGGTCAACTAAAGAGGTTGAGAGTTTTGCTTAATGCTAAGTGTACTGTAAGCCCGTAGTCAGGCACACAAAATCTATGCTGCATGAATAACAAACATCAATGCCAGGGACATTTACCAAAGTCCTCCTGTGCTAAGAGCTTGTTAAAGAACATCTGGGCCTCTGTAACAGCAACAAACCAGAATGTGTGCAGGAATGGGATGGTATCTAGAGACCATGGGCCACAGTGGGCCACAGTGAGCTGTTGGAAAAATGGAGCTAGAGTCTGGAGAAGAGAAGCTTTAGAGAGGCACAGGAGCTGTTTTCAAACAGGAGAAAGATTTATGGAAAAGAGAATACTTGGTTTGTTCATTCTGTCTTCAAAGCACAGACCCAAGATAGTTTTAGAAGTTTAAAAAACAAAAAGCTGTTCATTGTCTCTGTTGACTAGGAGGCATTTATGTTTCTGAGATCTGTAAAAGATCTAGCAACCTTAGGTTTACTCTGGAAAATCTCTTATCTATGGCGTATGGAATCAGATGCTAATTTCTAAGTAGGATACATAATATAGAACATTTTAATTTATCTGAGGAGGAATAATTGAACAACAGGTCTCCTGAGAAGCCTGCCAAGGAGCAGGTTTTTTCCCCAAACATTACAGCCAAAGAGCCAACCAGCTTCCAATTGCCAGCTTAATACTGTGGGAAGCAAAGGGAAGAACGTAACATTTGAAGCAGGTAGACCTTGAAGTCTAGCAATGCCATTTGCTAGTTCTGTAATCTTGAGCAAGTGACTTAACCTTGCTGAGACCTGGCTTATCCACATGTAAAATGGGATGACTAAGTTCTAGCTCATTGTGAGAATAATGTAAGATAACAATTAAAAAGCCCTTAACATAGAACTAGATACTTATAAATGTCAAAGCTCTTCCTTGCCCCCTGAAGCTAGCTGCCAACAGTACTACCGTGATTTCAAAGAGACATTTTATAAGTAAGCACTTTTTTTTCAGGGCTTCCTTCTGAACTCTCCCCAGCTATTGAGGAAGAAGAGTCAAAGAGTGGCTTAGATGTCATGCCTAATATTTCTGATGTGCTGCTGCGCAAACTGCGGGTCCACAAGAGTCTCCCTGGAAGGTAAAATCAGGATGTGGATTACAGAAGACCCTGTACCGAGTGGCCCCTGTGTTGGATTCTAGGTGGGACACAGAGGAACACCAGTCTTAATTCTTGAACCCAGAAGGGCCAAAGTCCAATTGTCTAGATAGGGATAATGCATTCAAAACAAAAAGAATAATGAAAGGCCAGGCTGGGTGTTTTCAACTCAAAGACCAGGTGGAGTTCTTAGGTGAGCACAGTTCATGAAGGCATAAGGGTCACCAGAAGCTCACGGCAGCAGAGAATGGGCTTTGAGCCAGGAGACATGGGTTTCAATCCCAGATGCACCATTTACCCATGACTAGTTAAGTTTTCAAATTCTTTTTTGTAGAGATAGGGTCTTGCTATGTTGCCCAAGATAATCTTGAACTCCAGGCCTCAAGTGATCCTTCTACCTCAGCCTCCCAAAGCACAAATAACATTTAAGTAACCAAATGAATGATTTGAAAGAGTAAACTTGATAGAAAGACCATAAAATAGGGCACATCTAGAGAATGACATGAGAGTGGGGCATTGGGTAGGAGGTCAAGGAAAGGCCTCTGTGATAAAGTAATAATTTGAGATGTGCAAATAACAAATGACAAAAAGCCACTCATGCAAGGGTTTTGGTAAGATTTGCAGAGGAAAAAAATCGTAATTTTAACAAACGGTGCTGGGACAACTGGATAGCCACATACAAAAGAGTGAAGTTGGACCCCTACCTCACACAAAACACACAAATTAACTCGTAATGGATCATAGACCTAAATGTCAGAGAGAACACTATAAGACTCTTCAAAGAAAAAATATAAGTAAGTCTTCATGTCTTTGGGTTTTTTAGATACGGCACCAAAAACACAAGAGACAAGATTTTAAAAATAAATAGTACTTCCTCAAAATAAAAACTTCTGTGCTGCAAACAATGTCAAGAAAGTGAAAGGCAACCCACAGAATGAAATATTTGCAAATCACTTATCTGAAAAGGAACTTGTTTCTAGAGCATATAAAGAAGTCTTACAACTCAATAAAAAGATAAATAACCAAATTTTCAAAATGGGGAAAGGATTTAAATAGACATTTCTTCAGAGAAGATATACAAATGGTCACTTAAAAAAGATGCTGTGTCCTTTTAGAGGCTCACGGCTCTGCCCCCAGGTACCTATGCCCATTTATAAGGCACAGTTATCTGCATCAGACACCAGACATACCATGTGGCTTCTCTGCCTACATCATACTTCTCTGAGTCCTCAGAGTTTCCCCCTCAGACCCCCACTTTTTTTTTAAGGTGGGTATGTTCTAACTGGGTGTGGTGGCTCACACACCTGTAATCCCAGCACTTTGTAAGCTCAAGGCAAGAGGATCACTTGAGGCCAAGAGTTTAAGACCAGCCTGGACAACAGAGTGAAACTCTGTTTCTACAAAAATAAAAAATAAAAAATTAGCCAGGTATAGTGGCATGCACCCATAGTCCCAGCTACTCTGGTGGCTGAGGCAGGAGGATTGCTTGAACCCAGGGGTTCAAGGCTGCAGTAAGCCACCTCTGCAGTGATCCTGCCACTGCATTCCAGCCTGGGCAGCAGAGTGAGAACCTGTCCCCAAAAATAAATAAATAAAATAAAAATAAGGTGGGTGTGTTCTATAGCAAAAAAGCAGAATGTGAGTCATTGAAATAGAAAAATGTTTGGTTTATAATTTATGAAAATATGTACATTTCACATAATATCCCAACAAACCCAGGAGTCAGAAACAAACTTGGCAAGTTTTGCCAAATCATTTAAATCATATGTGTATGCTGTAGATGACAGTTAAGGCAAGGGCCTGATGGGTGGGGTTGTGACAAGGACTGTAAGTGTCAAACATCCCTGCAGCTGTTTGTCCCGTGTTCTGGACTCTGCTGACTTCATGGCCATGGGGTCTTATCACCTCATCCTGACAGGAAGGCACTCATATCATTCCCTAGGGGTGAGAACCAGCCCCCTGCAGAGATGGCTGACCCCTACCTTTGCTCTTGGGGTCCCTTCACACCCGTTCAAGAGAGGAAGCTGTGTTTCCTGAGAAGCTTATTGATGGCATGCTCTGTTGCCAAGTTCTGTGACGCTGGTAGGACCCCTCCCAGGCCTCCCCGCCGCAGCACAGGAAAGGGCCTGTGCATTATTTACATTGTGTGGGCTTCAGATGGGGCCAGCTTTAGTTACCAGCAAGAGCAGCAGCAGCAGCATCGAGTGGACATGCAGATGCAGGGACTGCCTATGGCTGGAGACCCCTGGCTGTGGGAACGCCACAGACAAGGAGCTGCTCAAAAGGATGCCTCTGTGTCGGCTGGGGCTTTCTTGCCACTCTGTGATTCTAGCCATCAGAAGTTCTTGCTGTGGAGAAGAACCCTGGTCACTCTCTCCTACCATTTATTCTCTGCCCCGCATGCACCTTTGTCACAGCCCTCAGAGACAGAGGAGGGGTGAGGCTTTGCAGACCTGGGTGGATAGCCCCAGAACAATTATAATGGCAACTTAGATGTGTATGAGTTATAAAGTCCTTATCACATGCATTTTCTTATTTCTCAAGCAAGGCTATGCGTTCAAGGTCACATTTCCTGAGAGCCCACTGAGTGTGGATGCCATATATTTATGCATACAAACACATATACATACATACATGAGTACATATAGTGCTTATAATACCTCTGCAAGGTAGGTGATATGATTCCCATTTTGCAGATGAGTACGCCGGGGCTTAGAGAGATTAAATAACTTGTCCAAAGTCACAGAGATAGTCGTGGCGCCATAAGAGTCAGTATCTCACAGGTGACAGAGCACAGGCAAGGGGACATTGCATCTTTTCCTTCTCACCAACACAGCTTACTCCACCCCTGGAAACACATGGTCTGCTGGTCATTCAGAGTCACCTTTGGGTCTATTGACTAGGTTGCATACAGTTCAATTGTGTGTTTTCTTTTTCACAGTGCCCCTCCACTCACTGAAAAGGAAGTTGAGGTAAGTGACTCAAGTGTGTTATGAAATCTAGTGCCTGTGCTTGACTGGGCTTATTCAAAACATTTCTTCCTCCAGACTCTAGCTCTGACATTTTTAGACAAAAATGAGAAAGAGTGACTGTAGGATAATATGAACATTCATGACCAGCCCTCTTGAACCATGAGATCCCCATTCCCACGTCCGTTCATGGAAGATTTTGACAAATTTGGGCAAAGGGGAGAAGGTAGTTGGAAATTTTACATTCCTGTAAGGATTGTTTATATTCTTTAAATATACGACTTAGATACACAAAACCAGCTGGGAGGCTGCAGAATTGAATCAAGTTTATTTCAAAATTACTGAAAAATGGTCAGATTTCAAGTTCTAAGCTTTAATTTAGTGGGAAAGGGGGCTGGCCTCCTCAGGGTTTCAGCTACAAGAATGCCAGCTCAGCAGAGCCAGCGAGCTGTGCTGTCAGCAATCTAGCCTTCCGGGATTCCTCACTGGGGCCTCCTTGTCCCAGCGGGGTTGTGAGTGAGCTGAGGGGAATTTGCATTTCATTCTGTAGTGGACAAAGAGAACTTATCAGAGGTGAGACAGTGAGAACTGCTGATGTGGACCAGATAAGCAGAGGAAGACAGACTGTATGAAGTATCTACCACAGATAGTATCAATAACTTGCACACAGGCATTGCACTTGCAGTCTATAACACATGCATAGCCATCCTTTCAGCTGATCCTACCAGCAGCTCTGTAAAGCAGGTGGAGCAGGCATCAGCACAAAGGAGAAAACTGAGTGAGTAAACAACCACACCAAGTTTCTAGATACTGTAGTTGGCAAAACCAAGACCTAGATCCAAGTGTTCTCACTGAATTCAGAACTTGTTATGTCACACTGCTGTTGAGGGGATAATCAAGGTATAGAAAATTAAGCATTGAGCATTATTCATAGACTTGACCAAGGCTGGGTAAGGCAGAAAATTTCTGTCACTGGGCTATGAGCTCTAAGCCTACCCACTGACATTTGTGAAGATGGGCCATGGGCGGTTTGTTTAATGTCCAAATGCTGACCGCAGATGTATATGGACACAGCTCTCAGCATGGTGGAAATAAAACAGGCTTTCAAATCCGACAGTCTGAGGTTAAATCCTGGCTCCGTTACTCCCTGTGTCACCTTGAACAAGTTAATGACCGTTCTGGTCTTGGCCCCTTTACCCATAAACAGGTATAACAGTTCCCACCCCAGAGGGTTATTGTGAGATTACATGAATTTGTAGAATGAAAAGCAGTGCTGGCATATAGTAGATGCTCAATAAGGAGTAGTTTTCAATATTGCCATCATCATCATCATTGGGTCAATTCTGTGCCTTCAGTTCTTCTGGAGATGATTGCCTTCCATGGGCCATGTTACATGAACTTCAGAAGCCCCTGTGGTTACTAACCCTGCAGGGTATAAATCTGCTACCACTCAGGGCAAATGATGGCTGTAAAATTGAAGACCATTGCTTCCTTCCTGAGTGAGGTCCATCTGTCTATTTCTTCTCTCTAGTAGTTTCCTACTGTTCTGGGAATTCCATGCATGACCAATACTATCTTTTCAAAGTCTGTTCATGCAGGCTGCAATTTTGGCATGAAATATTTATTTATTCCAGAAAGCTTAACTGAATAGAATCATACCTGGCCTTATTTAATCTCCTGGTAGCTACTTAAAGCTTCTATAGATACAGAATTTGGAATACTCAGGCTAGATGCTGATTGAAGTTTGCTTTAAGTCAACAATGCTTAAATCTCACATGGAGTTTCTTTCAATACAGTATTTTCACGCAAAATCTCCAAAACCCCTCATGCAATAAATCCCAGCATAAATCCAAATGCTTACACAATTAGCTGTACTGGCCTGAGTTTATCTAAACCCAGATACAGGATGTTATTTTCTTAAAATTCAGGAAAAAGCAAAGTGTTATTCTCTTCTTATTTTTTGGTAGAATACATTTGGACCTCTGGTTCTGGGAAGGGCCTAGCATGGACCTTGGGTTACTGCTTTACCATCTTTTTTGTGGTTTCCTGTGAAGTGAGCATTTCACTTGCACATGGCTGCTTTGGCAGCTGGTTCCAGGGGCTGTTGCAAAATGCTCGTACAAAGAACACACCTGCAGCCTTGTCCTCTGCAATAACTCCTCCTAGCACCTCTCTCACACTCTTGTTCCCAACAGAACGTGTTTGTACAACTGTCCTTGGCCTTTAGAAATGACAGCTACACTCTGGAATCTAGAATTAACCAGGCTGAAAGGGAACGCAACCTGACAGAGGAGAACACTGAGAAGGAACTGGAAAACTTCAAAGCTTCCATTACGGTAATTGTGGAGCCTGATGTGAGGAATCCCTGGAGCAGGGACTGTCCCCAAGGGCCATACAGGGTGTCATGCTTCTCTCAGGTACCAAGTATAGCCTCCTGAAGTGAAAAACTGAGCCAAGACTCTGACAGAGTGTTCCTCAGAGAGCTGGGGGGGAAATGAGGCAGAGATCCCAAAGGCCTGGTTCCCTCAGGGCTGTGGGCAGGTCCTGCAAAGCCTTGGGAGCTTCTCAGAAGGGGGCAGGGTGGCCTGGGTGTGACTCCTCCTTTCAAGCAGCCAGGGATAGCGTGTTCACATTGGGCTTCTCCAAGCACCAGAAGAAACTGTGGCCCAGGCCCCGCAGAGGCTACTTCTCTCAGCCTGGATGGGGCCCAGAGCTGGTTTCATGAGAGCTGAGTCTAGGCTTGGTATGTGTCTTAGTCAGTTTGAGTTGCTGTAACAAAGGGCCTTAGACTGGGTGGCTTCAATGGCAAACATTTATTTCTCATAGTTATGGAGGCTGGAAGTCCCAGATCAGGGCACCAGCACGGTCGGGTTCCGGTGAGGGCCGTCTCTGGCTTGCAGACTACCACCTTTCCATTATATCTTACATGGTGGAAAGAGAACAGAACTCTCTGGGGTCCCTTTTATAAGAGCACTAATTCCATTCATGGGGGTTCCACTCTCCTCACCTAATCACCTCGCTCAGGCCCCACATCACTATCACATTGAGAAGTTAGGATATGTCCCCCCAAAAGTCAGCAGATGACTTTGTGGGGGGCACAGACATTTAGCCCAGTGGTCCCCAACCCCTGGGCCAGGCCGCAAACCAGTACCAAACCATGGCCCCTTAGGAACCAGGCTGCACGTTAGGAGGTGAGCTGCCTGAAAGCATGACCTCCTGAGCTCTGCCGCCTGTCAGATCAGCAGCAGCATTCGATTCCCATAGGGTTACAAACCCTATTGTAAACTGCGCATGCGAAAGATCTAGGTTGTACCCTCCTTATAAGAATCTCATGATCAGAGGTGGAACAGTTTCATCCCCAAATCATTGCCCCCACCAGGTTTGTGGAAAAATTGTCTTCCATGAAACCAATCCCTGAGGCCGAAAATGTTGGGGACTGCTGATTTAGTCCATAACATTATTTGAGGACCCCAGGTGATGCTCCTACTCCTGTTCAGTCCTCAGCTTCACTCTGGCACCACTGTGAGCACCGGGAGACCTACCAGAAGTTGCTGGAGGACATCGCTGTCCTGCACCGCCTGGCTGCCCGCCTCTCCAGCCGAGCTGAGGTGGTGGGCGCCGTCCGCCAGGTGAGTCTCTCCAGCCCCCGGTCTTGCCAACTCTGTTCCACCTACGTAAAGCAGAGCAATCACCCAAGCAGTGGCAACTACAGATACCACCTAGAGGTGGCTTCCTCTGGGCCAGGCATCCTATGTACATCATTGCAGTATTATTCAGAGTATTTTTGGCAGATCACTGAACCCTCAAGGTGCTTTGTGGAAAAAGGTTTCTGTGGACGCACAAGTTTGGGGACTACTGCATACTATCTTTCTTTCTTGGAAATTTCTAACACATTGGCCTAATCAAGGCTTTGATAACTCCTATGGTGGAGAAGCCTGGTTCACTTTACCTGCGTACTTCCCAAATGTATTTAACTGAAGAATTCCCCCCACAGCTCTCCATTTTATTTTTCTCAAAAAATACCTATTCAACTCCCATGGAGCTAGTTTTTGACAAAACATACTTTAGGAAAACCTGCTTTGTCTCATTAAATCCACCCAGCAACCGTATAAATATCCTGTTTCCCAGATGAAGATGCAGAGTCTCAGAAAGTAAAAGTGCTAGTGAGTGGCGGAGCGGGGCACAGGCCCAGGTCTGGCTCTCTCTTGGCCACTTTGAAGTCCTGAAGCATACAGAGCCCCGCCCTGGCCCCCCATGTTGTAGCAGGACCACGTTGCCAGAGTTCTAATCCTGGCTCCACCCTTCATTCGCTGTGTGACCTTGGGCCGCTTACTGAGGTTTCTCTGCTTCAGTCTTTTCAAGTATAAAATGAGGATGGTCACAGTATCTGCCATAGAGGGTTGCTGCCGTATTTGTAAAGCATTTGGATGTTGTTATTATGTTGCTATGACAATCTATGTCCTGCTGCTCTGGTTATATGAAAGGAGGTTCCTGGGGTGGTGCAGCCCTGAGCAGTTCCTGTTAAATAAAAGAAGGACCTGTCGCTGGGCCATCCCACCCTGTGTCCTTCAGGACAAGGACATCTGACTCAGCAGTGGTGCCCAGGAAGTCACTCCAGCTGGGAGCAGCAACACAGGAGGACTCTAGAGAAGTAGCTGGTCTCAGCCACACATGGCTGTGGGACCTGTTCCTGCGAAGCCACTGGGTGTGTCCCTCTGTGGCCAGGCAGGGCCTGAGCTAGATCCTCTGAGGGATCTAACTGGGGTATGAGCAGAGAGAAATTGTTCCCATTGTGTACAGGCTTCCCAAACATGTGCCTCAGCCCACTTGTCACTCATGCCATCTGCTCCCTTCTCCAAATGGTTCCCTCATCTTGGCTGCTATGCCTCAGTCTTTGCCTTCCTCTCTGGCTCCACTGGGCCAGGTCAGGCTTCATCCTGTTTTTCCCTGCTGCTCTCACTGCCACCAGTCTCACTCCCTTGAGTCCCATCTCTACCTGTGACCTGATTATGTTACTCTCTTACTTTAAGGGAGATATTCAATGGCTTCCCTTTTCCTTCAGAATAAGTTCTAATTCCTTTGTCTAGCATTCGAGGTCCTTCACAACCCAGACTTACAAATAGACCCAACTGCTTGCTGATTCCTACATAGGTAGGAGGACCTGTAGTGTCTGGGCTTTCTGGACAGCCCTGGTTTATGTCGATTGTCCCAGCATAATTTGTCATTGTGCCTTTCTTTGCTCTCCAGAGGACTCTTATTCAGAGGATAAAACCTTATCTACATATAAGCTCTGTGCTTCCCTGCCTCTAGACTCCTCTTGGAGTTCCCTGGCCTGAATACTGTGTCCCTCCTGCCCTTGTCTATGGGCCCAGATGCTACTCACATCCTACATCCACTTCATTCCATCTCATGAAGCCTCCCCTGACCCATTCTCTGCAAGCAGGAACAACTCTCCTCTGCCTCTCATCTCCTGCAGTATGGTGGCTGTGCTTTTCTCATTCTTCCTAAGCGCAGGGGCTGAGTCCACTTCAGCTCACATGGCAGACAGCAAACTCTTCAGAGGGCAGAGTGTTGTCCCTGTATCCTTTTGATTCTCCTAGCCCAGACCCTAGCTCAGAGCAAGTAAGTGCCAACGGAGCCTTTCATCCAACGGCCTCATGCACTCATGCGCTCCTTCCCTGCAGGAAAAGCGCATGTCAAAAGCAACGGAAGTGATGATGCAGTATGTGGAGAATCTAAAGAGGACGTATGAGAAGGACCATGCGGAGCTCATGGAGTTTAAAAAGCTTGCAAATCAGAATTCAAGCCGCAGCTGTGGCCCCTCTGGTAAGCACCTAGGCTCCTGCCCCATCTTGGCCCTACAAGGTGGACTTCCAAGAGCTCTTGGCTAGGATTACAGCTGTCAGAGCAGCCCCAGGACTTATTTCCAGTTGAGCAGCACTCCTGTCCAGTGCTGCCCACAGGGGCCTCCCAGCAGCTGCTTCAGTGGGCCTGGCAGGGCAGTCTGGAACCAGGAAACATGAGCCTTCCCAAAGTGACTTCCTAACTCCCAAAGCAATAAATCACAGCGGCTGACCATGGATACAAAGCCCACGGGCTACAAGAGCTCTTGGACTTACAGGGTCTGAGAGTGACCCTAGACCCTGTCAGTCTGCATGCTTTGGGACCCCCTTTTAGGCAGCACATGCTAAGGAATTTGGGCTTTATTCTGGAAAGCATTAGGGATCCAGCCAATGATTTTAATCAAGAAAATGACTTGATCATATATGTAGTTTAAGAAGATTCCCTTTAACTGTGTAATTACATTACTGGGACAAAGCAGGGATAGAAAACCCCATGAAGATGTTCTTGCAACAGTCCAGGTGAGGGGTGAAACCTGGGCAGTTAGGGTGGAGTGAGAGTCTGGCTGAAGGAGATGTTATGGAGAAAAACAGCAGACTCATGGGTAAGACAGAAGTTTCAAAGAAATACTCTTGTTTAGAAGTTCTATACAAATTGCTAGAGGAGCACAGAGGAGGGCCCACCTGATTCTGCTTGAAGGGAGACAAAGAAGCCTTCAAAGAGGGATGGTATCTTGTTGGTGTTTTAAAGTAAAAATAGGAGTTCTCCAGTCAATAGAGGAAGATACATCCCAAGTGGAGAAACCAGCATGGACAAAGGTGTGGAGGTTGGGGGTGAAAAGAAGATGAAACAAACAGTTTGCCATAGTGGCAGTGTCGGGGTGTGGTAGTGACAGGTTGAAAGTGAGACTTGGTTGACCAGGGCCACACGCCAGGCCATGCTAGCAATTTGAGCCTCTAGGCAACGGGGAGTCATTGGTAAGTTTATACCACATGATGTAATCAGGCTTTATTTTTAGATTATTCTGACTTCAGTGGACAATATATTGGAGGTGTGCAAAAGCTGAGGTAAAGAGAGACACAGTAAGAGGCTCTTTCTCAGTCCAGCAGGAAGAAGTTGGTGCCTTGGACCAGATCTCCCCATGGGCACTGTCAGGGTTTGGACTCTGGCTGATGAGGGTGGCAAGCAGGAGAAAACAGACCTTTTAGCAACAGGAATCCCTGTGGAGTGCAAACATCCGTGTTACCAAGAGCTGCAGAGGGAAAGTACAGAAAGTATAACAGATGGAGAAACCTTTATAAACAGGAGGTTTCACAAGTTTCCTGGAGAATATCAGTGACATGTCCCAGAATCCAAAGGCAGCATGCACACATGCTCTAGACTGTCAGCTTTGGATCTGTCAGCAAGGCTCCTGACCCACATGCACCTGGGCCTCTAACCATTTTCCGTCAGTGTTGGAAGCTGAGGAAGTTGCCGCCAAAGGAATCCTAATGCATGGACTCCTGCATTTATTGCTGCACAAGGCCCGCAAACCACCTTACCTAAGATTTATAGGATGAGCAGTTACCCATGAGTCTCATTCATTCATTCTACAGACATTTATTGAGTACCTTTGGTTTGCCCTATATAATACTGGAATATAGAGGTAAAGGGCACACAGTCACAGACCCAAAGGAGCTCCCAACCTTTGGGAAGTCAAGGCAGTGTAGCCAGTGCTATGACAGAAGAAAGCAGACTTCCAAGGAGAATACACCACAGAGTCACACATTCAGTCTAGGAGGATAAGAAAACGCTTACCATAGGAAAGGTCAACGATAGCTGTACATGTTTTTCCGATATTTGTTTCCACTCCAGTTGTTCTTCCAAGCTATACCTCAGCTTGGGCTAGGCAGAGGGGCCGTAACCACTCAGCAGGTGTTTCCATAAGATACTCTATGACTGTTCCCTAATAGTGTTTCTGTCTTAAGCCTTTACACAACCTCTGCAATCTTTGTCTATGCCTGGAGTTTTGAAGACTGCAGTAAATAAAATATCCCTGATTTCAAGGAAGATGATATACATTTTTAAAAAATAACATGTTTCTTTCTGAATGTGAAATTTACCAATTATCTGCATTTTAGATTATTTCCTTAATGTAGATTTCTAGAAGTATGAATACTAGCTCAGGGGCAAGAAATTTTTTAAGGCTCTTGAAGCAAATTATTTTCAAATAACCCATTTGTGTTTTCACTGAATGGGTTACAATACTCAATTCACCGTGCTATTGACACAATTCTTGTTCTTTCTTTTTGTAAATATCCATGACTTTGATAGGCCAAAATTGTGTCTTATCTTATTGTTTTAATTGTATTTCTTGGCCTTTCCAAATGTTTATAGAACATTTGTATTTCTACTTTTAAAAATTCTGTATTTATGACCTTTGCCACTTGTAAGCTTGGTAGTTTACTAATTTATATGAACTCTTCACATGTAAAGAATATTTTCTGGTTCTGCTATTTTGGCTGACTGGAAAACTTGAAAATCTTTTGACCACAAGCACTTAGAAATTTCTGCTGGACAAAATAAAGCAAACCTTTGTCTAAATAGCTGAATCCACAAGAAAAGAAATTGAAATACTCAGATACAAGAAAAGAAAAGAGAACTGAAACCAAGCTGACCCTGCAGCTTCCTTAGGGACAAGTGTCAGCCTTGGTTATCTGGGAGCTGAGCTTTTTACACTATCTGTGATCTGAGACAAGGCCTGGAACACCTATGGTAGAGAGTTGATACAGATTCCCACAGAAAGTTAAGGCCGTCCAAGGACTATATCCTCAGATGGAATTTGGATAAGGAAAAATAATAATCACCAACCAGCAGAGAAACAAGGAAATTTGTTTCACCCTGGACTATAGTAGGAAAAAACACTTTCTCCTTCCTCATAGGAAAAGTATGTGCTCACAAAGTGACAGCAGTGATGATGCAATATGCAGAGGATTTGAAAAGAACAGCAAGGTGGTGCCTCTAAGATATGTTAGAAATAAGCAGAAAAGCACTCTGGAGAGACAGACCCTGCATCTGGACACACGGGATTCCTCTAATAAAGCCTCACTGAAGATGACTTCACAACTTAAAATTATAAAATACACAAGAAAACAATTCATCATGAACAAAAATCATCAGGTACACCAAACAATAGGATTATATCCTAAGAACCTCTGAAAATAAAATGATCTGATAATTTTTTTAAAGATAAGCTTAAAATTGTTAGAGGTAGCTGGGTACAGTGGCTCACTTCTGCAATCCTAACACTTTGGGAGGCTAAGGTGAAAGGATAGCTTGAGGCCAGGAGGTTGAGACCAGCCTGGGCAACAAAGTGAGACCCTGTCTCCACAAAAAATAAAAATGAAAAACAATTAGTTGGATGTGGTGGTGGGCACCTATAGTTCTAGCTTATCAGTAGGCTAAGGTGGGAGGATCGCTTGAGCCCAGGAAGTCAAGGCTTCAGTGAGCTGTGATCATGCCACTGCACTTCATCCTGGATGACAGAGTGAGACCCTGTTTCTAACTTAAACAAAAATTATTGGAGACATAAAAGAATGGATCAAAAACAGAGTAAAAGAATACAGTTATCAAAGAAGAATAAAATAGAACTCCTCAAAATGAGGAATAAATTCACAGAAATCAAAAACTCAAGAGTTTGTGTGTGGTAGTTACTATATTTGAGGCTATTCTTCATTATTCCAGATCTCCTTCTTCTGGGCACATTTACCCATCCCCTTGAAGTCACAAGACAAGGCCATTGGATTTGCTTTGGTGAATGAAATATGAGTAGAAGGACATGTCACATCTGAACCTAGGCCTTTAAGAACTAGTATGCAATTTGCCCTGTTTCTTCCTCCTAACATGATAACCATCATTGCTCCAGAATACTAGAAGGCCAGTATTAGGCTGAGTCCAGAGTGAGGAAACACAGAACCAAGCCTGCTGCAGACTTGGAAATAAATGAGCATGTAGCATAAGCAAATCACATCTTCCTTGTTATCAGCCACTAATATTTTGGAGTTGCTTATTATTACTATGCTATTAAACTAGTATAACCTAGCTTATCCTGATTGATTATAACATTTAAATCAAATTGGGCACAGTCGAAGAAAAATTAGTTAACTTGAAGATAGGTTTGAGGAAGTTACCCAATGTACAGTTCAGAGAAATAAATTGATTAAAATTATGAAAGAAGCATTGGGATATGGGATATAGAATGTAGAATTAGAAAGTCCCAAATACATTTATTAGGCCATCCTTAAGGGAAAAACCAAGGAGAGAAAATATGCCAAGAAAGAATGGCTAAGGATTTTCTAGAACTAAGGAAAGTCATCAATCATTGGATTCAGAAAATACAGTGAATTCCAAGCAGGAAAAATAAAAACACACCAAAGAGAAACTGCAGAACAGTAAAGACAAAGGGAAGATCTTAAAAGTCATCAAAGAGAGAAGATTATTTACAAAGGAATGACAGTTCTCAATGGCAATAATAGAAGAAGCCAATGGAATAATCTCTTAAAAGAACTAAGAGAAAATAACTGTCAACCTAGAGATAACACAGATGGCTAAGATACCATGCAAGATTGAGGGCTTGGTAAAGACTATTTGGAGACAATTGAGAAAGTTTACCTCTCATAGACCCTCGCTGAAAGAACAACTAGAGGATGTACCTAAGGAAGATTGAAATTGAACTCAAACACATGCTGACAAATGTTCATTGCGGCACTTTTCACAATAGCAAAGACATGGAATCAACCTAAATGCCCATCAATGACAGATCGGATAAAGAAAAATGTGGTACATATACATCATGGAATACTATGCAGCCATAAAAAAGAATGAGATCACCTCTTTTGCAGGAACATGCGTGGGGCTGGAGGTCCTTATCCTTAGCAAACTAACACAGGAACAGAAAACCAAATACTGCATGTTCTCACTAAGAAGTGGGAGCTAGACATTGAGTACATATGGCCACCAACAAGGGAACAACAGGTACCAGGGCCTACTTGAGGGTGGAAAGTAGGAGGAGGGAGAGGAGCAGAAAAAATCAATACTGTCTACCAGGATTAGTACCTGGGTGACGACATAATCTGTACAACAAATCTTCATGACAAGTTTATGTAATGCCCCTGCACATGTACCCTGAACCTAAAATAAAAGTTAAAAAAAATTGAGCTCAAAAGAAACAACTAGGATACAAGAAAGAATAGTCAACAAAGACATTTGTAAACATGTAGGTAAATCAAAATAAGCACTCTCTGTAGAAATCAACAAACATAATGAATAATTTAAGAATACAAACGCGAGGTGAAATAAAAATACTGGAAAGCGATATAATTAAGAGGGAAGGTTATTATTTTAAGATTTATTCAAGAAAAGAATAGAGATCTTGTTTAATTTTAAATTTAAAGTCAATATGTTCAAAAGTTAAGAGGACATGCTAAAGGTTAAAAATAGAATGTATAATTTCCAAACAAATGTGTAGGGTGGGAGGAGGGGTAGAAAAAGTCAATGAATAAAACAAAATAAATAGAAAATATAAAATTACATGGTAGAAATAAATACAAATATATTAATCACAAGAACTATAACTAGTATAAATCCATTGGTTAATAGAAAATCTCAGATTAGATTATGAAAAAAACAGGCCAGGTGTGGTGGCTCATGCCTGTAATTGTAGCACTTTGGGTGGCCGAGGCGGGTAGATACTTTAAGCTCAGGAGTTGGAGACCAGCCTGGCCAACATGGCAAAACCCTGTTTCTACTAAAAATACAAAAATTAACCAGGTGTGGTGGCACACATCTGTAATCCCAGCTACTTGGGAGGCTGAGGCATGAGAATCACATGAACCCAGGAGCCGGAGGTTGCAGTGAGCCAAGATCATGCCACTGCACTCCAGCCTACGTGACAGAGTGAGACTCTGTCTCAAAAAAAAAAAAATTTTCTTTTTTGAAAAAACACATACAGCTATGTGCTTTTCAAGAGACTCACCAAAAATATATGGATATGAAAGACAGATATGCAGGCTAAATGATATTGGTCAAACTGAATCAAATTGAATTGAGCTAGCAAATACCTTTCTCTGCACGTACTCAGGTGTTTCCTGGTGGTAGTATTATCCAGGTATGAAGCTAAACATATTACCTGAGTTATATCACTTAATGTATGTAGTAAGGAGAAGAAAATCCTGGGGTGGTAGCTTCCTTTGTTCTGAGTCATTTGGTAGGTAACATATTGAAACTACTTCTGTTAGCAAGTTTTCATTATTTACTGGCATCACACCTTCCTTGCTCATAGTTTCTCTGACTGTACATCCTTGAATGAGCATGAAATAACCCAATAAGTCTTGGTGTTGCTGAGCAGTTTTCATACACTATCTAGGGTGTTATGCAGAGCGTGTTTAGTGGGGTTAGATAAAGATCAGAGGTCCAAGACTGGGGCTTCCTATAGTGAGAAGTGGAGTTAGGATAAAGGTTTTGTCCAAAAAAAGCCGCCACTCTGCAGCCCCGTCTCAAAGGACGAAGTGCCAAACTCAGCGTCCCCAACACTCAGACCCTTGGGCTATCCCTTGAGGGCCAGTTCTGGCCCATGGATACCATAGCCTAGTTTCTGTTTCCTGCTGGTGCCTAGCCTGAAACTTACCTGTGTTCTCTTCTCTGCTCCCTCCTGCTGCAGAAGATGGGGTCCCTCGCACGGCACGGTCCATGTCCCTCACGCTGGGAAAGGTATGCATGTTCAAGGAATACCAGGGCTCCTGGAAGGAGTATGACAGAAGTTTCCATGGTCACCCAAACAATCATTCATTCTGGGATCCATGGATGCCAGAGAATCTCTGAACAGAGTTTCTATTCGGCTTTCCACGCTCTCAAGTTTAGCCTCTGACATCTTACCTTTCTTGCTCATGGTTTCCTTAACTATGTATACATCCCTTAAATGAACATGAAATGATCATAAGCCTTCATATTGCTACAGGCAGCTTGAATACAGTCTCCAGGGTGTTACCCAGAGACTGTGGGGTCATTTCCATTCTGTATCTCCAAGATCTCATAAGCTAAAATAGAACAGATTGAGCGTTCACTCACCAACAACAGAAAATTTGGGTCAACTTTGGCCACTCTCTCCACACCAATTCTATCACTGCTACCGCAAAACCAAAATATCCCGTGAATGCCATTATAGCATTAGAAATGAGTAGGCTTTTTCCAAGCCCTTCTGAACTATGGCTATTGCTACCTCCAAGACAGTGAGCCTGGTCACTTCTCTTCCCGCAGAATATGCCTCGCCGGAGGGTCAGCGTTGCTGTGGTTCCTAAGTTTAATGCCCTGAATCTGCCTGGCCAAATTCCCAGCTCATCATCCATTCCCTCCTTACCAGCCTTGGTAAGTATGACAATGTCTGCCTCCCAGCACAGAACAGTAGGAAATAACCTTTCCTTCGTACTCAGTCCTAGGGCGGGGAGGGTGACCAAATGGGGGCAGGGTCAACAAGAAGAGGAAATTTCCAGAATAGAATCTGAGTGATAGGCTCAAAAACTCAATATACACCAGGCTGCATGTATTCTACTACTCTGGGAAGTCCCACTGCCCTTAGCATGGTGTTGGCAGCTCAGCGTTCTTTGCAAATGATAACTCTTTTTTTGCTTACACCACAATCTGCCAAGGTGGTTACAATTTTTTTCTACTCTGCAGTGGGCTTAAGTAGCTGAAGTTTGCAATGTGTGATAGGTGGTAGAACAGCTTTGAACCCTAGGTTCTCTGATTCCGGAGCCTGAGTTCTTCAACCCATTGTTCTCCTGCCTCAGCTCATTGTAGCATTGTTCATAACAATGAAAAGTGGGAAACAATTCCATGTTCACTAATAAGAGATTGGTTAAGCAAATGGATATCCCTATAAGGGGTTTCTGTAGAATTATCCGTAATTTATTATGAATCAAAAACAAGTAAAATAGAATATACAAAACCTAGTGTATAAACAGTATAATTCTGTTTTGTACTTTTTAAAAGAGTGTATTTCTGTGTGTAGACATAGAAATTTCTGGTAGAAGATATGTGAAACAGCTAATAATGGTTATCTCTAGGCAATGGTAAAATAGTTCATTTTTATTTTCTTCCTGATGCCTTTTTATATTTCTATAATAAGGATGTATTAGTAATAATCAGGAAAAATACATTTCCATTTCTTTTAGACAAAGACGTTTGGATATAACAAAATATTTTCTGTATCCCAGGCCTTTGTGCATCTGGCTAATTCTCTCTAATTCTTTCTTCAGTGGTTTCTCTATCCCCTGCCTATGACTAGCACTACCCTATAAGGAAACAATCTGATTGTGTAAGCAATTGGAAATTCAAGCTCTATGTAATACCAATGGGTGGTATTCACTGCTTCCTGCCTCAAGCATTTCAGTCATCTATGAAATCAACCTAAATTCTCAAATTACCCACTAAAATAAAACAACCTGAAAAAAATGTTTAAGAATGTTGGAGAGGACTGGTTAGTGTATTTTAACAGATCTATTTCCCATACTTTGCCTAAAAGCATAGATTTATTTTCCAAATATATATTCCTTTAGACTAGGGGTTGGCAATTAGGGCCATAGATTAAAAACCACACTGGATACTTTTAAACCATTCTTCCCCCAGGCCCCACACCAATATTCTGGAGTGGATCGATACATTTTTAAAACCTCCCCCAGGTGATTCTAATGTGCAGCCAACATTGAGAAGCATTACTTAAACCAAATCCATTGCAACAACACAACCTGGAAATCCTGGGGAACATATTGTAAAGAAATTTCTGATGGTTTGAGCTTTCAGTAGTGATTCGCATCTCCTGAGAATTGTACCTGGAGCTGTGTCTCTAGGGACAGTGATGGGCTTGTGTGAATCTATCGTAAGGAGCCTGGGACTCGCATTTGTAGGAGGCCCACTGGTGTTCAGTCGCAGTTGCTAAACGGGACAGAGAAAAACTGATGCCTCCTCTCCAGAATGGAGCCTCAAGATGTAAACTTCCCTCTTCGCTTAAGGAAACTTAGCAGAGGCGAAGGAAAAGGAGCAAGCTGCATGTGCCCTAGAGGAAAGGAACACTGAGGAAAGGAGGACAGGGAAGGCCCAAGGGAAAGGGCCAAGGCCTGGGCTCAGATGAAGATTGGAAAGTCAGAGCATGGAGGAAAGAGGAGAAGCAGCAGCCCCCCTCCCAGCATCATCAGAAACCCAGCAGCTCTGGCTTCTTCCTTCCGTAGCGCATCCTCAATTCTCTGTCTTCTGTTTTTCAGTCGGAATCACCCAATGGGAAAGGCAGCCTACCTGTCACTTCAGCACTGCCTGCACTTTTGGAAAAGTAAGTTTGTCGATTTTCCTCTTGGCTTCAGGGATCTCTCAGGCAATTTTCCCCATTTTACTTTCCTTCCTCCCATTTTCATCCCCAAAATGCAGTGGAAAGCAAATTAAGTTTTAAGGGAAATGAATGAGGGTCTGAGACCCACAAAGATTTCAGAACCTGTTTGCAAAATTCTTGAACCAGGAAGATGCCCTGAGTGAGGCCAAGTGTACCCAATCTTAGAGAGCCCAGAGAAGACTGGAGCCTTCTTTGCCAGTTGGGATTCTTTGGGCTACAGAAAAAAGAAAGCCCCAACTCAATGGGACTTAATAAGTCCAGAGGTAGAGCTGCTCCTGGTATGGCACAGCAGGGCTCTAGCTCAGCGTGTCCACAACTTCCTTGCCTCTGGCCACATTGTATGTTAACTTCATCATCAGGATTGTGGCAAATGGCTGGTAGTTCCTGGGATCCCCTCCAGACAGGACAATACCTAGAGGAAGAAAGGGACTGTTTCTTGCCATGTTCCTTTCTTACGAACAAACCCAGAAGCCTTTCACCAGTCTTCTCTATTATCTCATTGACAAATCTGGAAGGAAGTCCCTTTCTAAAAGAATCACTTTGGGAAAGGGATTGTCATTATGGGATTAAACTATTCCCTGGGGTTGGTGAGAGGGTCAGCTTCCCATAAAGCAGAATGACTCCATGAAGAAGAGTAAATTCCTGAACAGAATCATGTCGCTGTTGGGAAGTAGGAAGGAAAATGCATATTGGATTAGCAGCCAGCAGTTTCTGTGATTTTCTAGGCATCTGTGCAATTTGCAGATCTTTTCATCCTCAGCCAGAGTAAGGCAGGCTGTTTCTATGCACTCAGAGGAGTTTATAGCTTACTTTTCAAATTCTTTCATTTGCTTGCTGAAAAACATCTGGATCACACCTGCTGCCTCTCAGAATTTTCCCCTTGTGTCTTTTCTCACTTGGTAGAACATATACCTTATTCTTCCTTCTTCCTTGCCTCAAGACAGCTTTAGTCCTTTGTTTTTCTTTGCTGTTAGAAAAGTTTTGCTATCTGGCAGGGAACCTGTATGTTGGGATCCTTTTCAGTACAGACAAGCTCCCATCTCCAGACTCAGCCTGTCTCCTACATCTCTCATTATGTACAGCCACCAGCTTATCACCCAGTGATTTGTTAGTCTTGAAGTTTGCCCAGCATTTCTTCTCTTTGCCACCTCACCCCCATAAGCTCACAGGTCTTTCGTGTTATAGAGGGTCTCTTGGGGTCTCTCTCTGTCTTTTCTTGATCACTACAGGGAAATTGTCAAGAGGTAACACAACCACCACCTCGTGGAAGTAACCGAGTTTACAGAAACTTACCAAGTCCCTAGAGTCATAGTACCTCATCCAGGGTCTCTGAATCTCTCCAGAAATGGTCACCTGATGCTCTGACTGAGAAACCCACTAAAATTCTCCCTGCCAACCTTCCCTTTGGGTGCACAGATCCCTACTTCAGAGAACCCTCAACTCTAGCCCCTTTCCCAACTGTAGGCCTGCAGAGCCACTCAAGGCAGAAGATCTCTTCAACAGACTCTTAATCATGACAGAGAGGGCCTGAACTCTGTAGAACTTATGCCAGGCCAGTTGAGCACTTCTGTCCAAGGCAGTGGGGATCATGAAAACATGAATTATCCTTGGTAAGGGAAACTGAGGTACAAAATTGGAGACAATAAGCAGCAGCCCCAAATTAGGAGTGTCAATGGGTGACGATCAATAGTGGTATCACCTTTCCAGTGGTTTATAGAACCTGGAGAGATAGGGACAGAGTGGGGATTAAGGCAAGTCAAGCACACTGGGGCTGACTCGCCAGTTGGGAATATACCCATGTAAGAATGGTTGCAAAGAGGTTAGGGCATCTTCAGAGGAAGAGGGGTTCAGGATGAACAACAGCTTCCCCTTCTGGATTTCTCAAAGATGTTAAGTGATTTCCATTTAAAACTGGAAACATGGCCAGGCACGGTGGCTCACACCTGTGATCCCAGCAGTTTGGGAGGCCGAGGCGGGTGGTTCACGAGGTCAAGAGTTCAAGACCGCCTGGCCAAGATGGTGAAACCCTGTCTGTACTAAAAATACAAATAAATAAATAAATACAAACTGGAAACATTTACTTGATTCCCAACAGACTAACAATGAGACAATATATGAGTAAAAGTGAATTTGTATCTTCTGTCCTATACACAAATAGTCAATTCTAGCTGCCCTATCCATATCGTGAAAGAGAAATAATGTGTTATAGTTGAATATACATTGCTTCAGAGATTGTTGTATTCAGCTTTGTATTAAAATGATTTCACCTTTCCTAAGCATACAGTGACGAAGCAGGAAGGGCACTGGCTAAGCAAAGGATAAGATCTAATACCCTGTGGCTAGTTCACAGGAAAATACTTGAGAGCTGGTTACACTGCTTCATGAGATTTCAGAGAATGTTGAGCCTTGTTCTTGAAGGTCATTTCGTAATGAACTGCTCTTCACTCATCAAGGGCCTAGAAACGTGTAGACTTAAGCATATGGGTGGAGAGTGATATTTAAAGTTAGTCCTGAAGATGAAGAGAAAACAAAGCTCAAGAGCAGTTCTGCAAGTAGAAATGGCTACGTAATTGTAGTCTTTTGTTCTTTCATTCCTTCAGCATTTAATCACCAAGGGCCAGGCACATAGAATGTACTCAAGGAGCTCACAGTCTAGCAGGAAAGACAGATGGGAAGCAGCCTATTATAATACAACATGATGGGTGGGATCGTAAGGAAGTGTAGGTTGCTAAGAGAATGATGCAGCAGAAAATGAGCACCTAACCCGATTTTGGTGTAAGGTTGGGGGAACTGGGGAAGTGGGGGGAAGAGGGAGCTTAGAAAATGATTCCCCTTGGCTGGGCAGTGGCTCACACCTGTAATCCCAGCACTTTGGGAGGCCAAGGCAAGTGGATCACTTGAGCTCAAGAGTTGAAGACCAGCCTGGGCAATATAATGAAAGCCCTATCTCTATAAAAAATATAAAAATTAGCCAGACATGGTGGCGTCCACCTGTAGTCCCAGCTACTCGGGAGGCTGAGGTGGGAGGATGGCTTGACCCCAGGAGGTAGAAGTTTCAGTGAGCTGAGATTGCGCCACTGTACTGCAGCCTGGAGCCTGAGCAACAGAACCAGACCCTGTCTCAAAAAAAAAAAAAAAAAAAAAAAGTTTCGCTCTAGGAACTTACTTTTAAAGTAAAAATCTAAAGGGTACATAATCAACTAGGTGAACTAGGTAAACAGGAGGTTAACAACATTCCAGGCTTTTCCATGTGACAAAATATGGCATATTCAAGGAATGATGATAATGATAAGGATGACAATGGTAATTACTGTTGACTATTTACTGCACTGATGACAATGGTAATTACTGTTAACTACTGCACTGATGACAATGGTAATTACTGTCAACTATTTGCTGCACCTCGCTTTATGCCAAGTGCTTTGCTAATTGCTTTGTATTAAGAATCTCAGTTAATCCTCACAGTAATTCCATGAGGTAGATATACTATTAATATCTCTGTTTTATAGATGAGGAAACTGAAGCTCAGATAAATCGTCACGTGCCTGAGGTTACACAGCTGGTAGATAGCAGAGCACACGCCCTTACCCTTTTAATAGACCGCCCAACTGGAAGAACAAAATGAAGTTCAGTGTGACCATAGAGAAGAGGATGAATTTAAGAGCTATTTTTGAAAGAGCCTGGTGACCGGTTGGGCATGGAGTGGAGAACAGAGTCGGGGTGAAAGACAGGGTGTGTGTGGAACTGTTCACAGAGGGATCAGAAAAACCAGGATGTAGATGATGCACAGGGTTATTGTCAAAAAGGGGTTATTATGTTAATGTATCACAGAGCAATTTTAACTCTGAATCTCTAAAAATAACCATGTTTCTATACTCTTGAAGCACCCAGGGTAAATTCCTTAAAGATTTCATAGGACACTAAATTTGTACAGTAAGCAACTCCCCCTTGCTGATGGTATCTTGGAGTGAATTCCCCCCTCTCCCCCACCCACCCCAATAAATTTGTGGTGGACCCCAGGTATCTAGGACTGAGTAACGCGGAGTAAGGAAGCTTGGGTTCCCTGGGCTGGGCTTGTCAGAGGGAACCATGGCAGTGGGGGTGACTTGGAAATATTGCTGAGCCCAAGAAGATATGCCCATCACAAAGGATAGTGATAGGCATATCACTATCCTTTGAAAGCCACTTTCAAATATTGTTTACCGTGTGGGAAAAGTTGAATCTAATATACCTGCCTGTCCAAAAATATATTTTGACTAAATAGTTCTTCACGTTACTAAGAGCTGAACACAATGACAAACATTTTTGACCTGGTGCATGTGTGAGAATAATGAGCCTCATTTTCATGAATCATCCCAGAAAGCAAGCACATAGGATTTCAGGCAGGGGACAGATGCCAAGATCCATGAGCCTTCGGGCCAGAAATCCCTAGGGTGGGCACAGGCTGTGCTCAGCTCTAGTTTACAGCTGTGATTACAGATTCCTTTAGCCCAACCCAAACACTGGGTTCTCAGGAAATAACCATTTACAGAGAGGACTTGTGCCTTTTACAACATTCCTAGGTAGGGACTGGATAAGTCATAGTGAAACTGATGCAACGTGACAGGCACTTAAAGGCACCTACTGTATGCCAGGCACTATTCTGACCTAAACACAGTCCTTCTACCTGTGATTACAGTCATATGCAGGTATCTAAAACATACATCAATGCCTCCCTGTGAGTCATGCTGTCACAGAGGTGCGGTGGCAGCATAAAGGGAGAGAGAGGGCCAGGTGCGGTGGCTCACGCCTGTAACCCCAGCACTTTGGAAGGCCAAGGCAGGTGGATCACTTGAGGCCGGGAGTTCGAGACCAGCCTGGCCAACATGGTGAAACCCCATTTCTACTAAAAATGCAAATATTAGCCAGGCGTGATGGTGCACGCCTGTAATCTCAGCTACTTGGGAGGCTGAGGCAGGAGAATCGCTTGAACCTGGGAGGTGGAGGTTGCAGTGTGCCCAGATCATGCCACTGCACTCCAGCCTGAGTGACAGAGTGAGACCCTGTCTCAAGGAAGAAAAAAAAAAAAAAAAAAAAAAGGAGAGATCAACTTTAACCAGAGGGTGTGGGGGAGGGGAGAACACCAGCAAAGGTTTCACAGAGGAGAAGGCATTTGAGCTTAGTCTTAAAGGTGCTTAGAGAGAAACTTCCAGATAGTTAGAGAAGATATTTAGGAAACTATAAGCTCAGTTTAGAGGTCAGAAGAGAACAGCAAACATGTTTCCCCCACTTCCCACCCTACCCGCAACCCCTCCACTCCCCCCTACCCGCCCCCCAACACACACACTAAACAAAGGCCCTCCCAGCCACTTACACTGTAGACAAGCAGCCTTGAAAAGAGGGGCAGCATGGAAGCCACGGTCCAGCCTGAGGGCAGGAAGGGCTTCACTCAGCAGAGTGAAAGGAAGAGACTTCTATTGAAAGAAAGGCGGGGGGGTTCATGGAGAGCTTCTATTGAAAGAAAGGTGGGGGTTCATGGAGGGCTTCTATTGAAAGAAAGGTGGGGGTTCATGGAGGGCTTCTATTGAAAGAAGGGTGGGGGTTCATGGAGGGCTGGAAAGTCCATCTTGACACGCAGGTAGAATTCCAAGGTGAGAGTCCCAGCACCAATAACGTGAATTTAGGCAAGTCACTTAATCAACCTGAGCTTGGGTTTCTTATCTGTGAAATGGGATAACACCCCACCTAGGTGGCAGATAGTGCAGTCAGAAGAATGGGCGCATATCAGACTGCACAGGGTAAAATTTGAGCTCTACCACACACTGGTTGTATGGTTGTTTGACAGATATGAAATCACTTGAAATGCGATTCTCATGCCTCAGCCTACTTTTTGAGCCTTGGTTTCCTCATGTGTCAAACAGAGAACACTAATACCTTCTTGGGTCATTTGTGAGCCTTAAGTGAAATGTTAGACCACAGCCTGATACATATAAGTTAATGTTTAGCTCTTCTTATCATTGGAAAGATCAAGTGAGAGAATGTATATGAGAGCCCTGTAGGGGAGCTGAAATGAACAGAAGATCTGCATGTAAAAGAGTCGATGAAATGGGCTTCCTGGCCCTGCTAGGGAAAAGTTTTCCTCTTTAGAGATCAGTGACCCAAGGACAATGAGAGCTTTGTTTACAGTCACTTATCTGCAAAATTCTAAGGTGCATAGTGTGTGCTGACACACAATAGACATGCACCTGAGAAATTTCCTAAAGCCATTTTACGAAAATGTAATGTTAATTTTACCATACCTTAAATTAGTTCACATTTAGGGTTCCTCTGACTCTGAAGTGTCTCAGTAATATATAACAAGTTCTCCCTTGATGATATAAATAATTGCCTGGATTTTTTATGAGTCATATTTGGAGGTAGCTCAGATTGCTCCCAAAATGTACCAATACATTTACTATATAACAATAATAATAGCAGATATAATTTGTTGAGTGCCATATTCCAGAAAGTTTATTTACATTTCTTCATTAATTCTTACACCTCCACCATCAGGTATGTATTACTATCCCCATTTTACAGTTGAGGAATCTGAAGTTCAGGAAGATTAAATAATTTGCATGTCTTGGAGCTGGGATTTGAATCCAGGTTTGTCTCAGGCAAGTTCTTTTCCTCTATACTACACTGTCCTCCTTCACGCATGTTTAACATTAAGGAACCTCTAAGGCTGACAGTTGTATATAAATCAAAAGTCTGATACCAATATCTCATTTCTTATATATATATATTTCATGAAAGAATTACTTTCCCTGCCCTTGGCTGTAGCTATATTTCTCTCCTCTTGCTCCAGTCATTTGGATAAATAGGAAACTGCACATTAGGCCAAGGTCACATGGAAGGGAGTGGATAATGTAATTTGCAAAAGGAGAAATGTTATGAATAGCTGGTATTTTTAGAGCGTTATCTTTCTTGTTCACAATGGGTTGTGGTTTCCAGCCTGACTAAATGTAAATTTTGAAAGGTCTGAGGAAAACTAAGAGATGGGAAACTGATGCCAAGAATGAGGAGAAGATACAAGGCTCACTCATAAACCCTGTCTGAGAGTTCAGGGAGGGTGGCAGCTGTGATCTTTCAGAGTCCTGGCTGGAAAGCTCTGCTCACAGTGTTGCCTTGTCCTCCATGATGACATTGCTCCCACTGGGAATCAGGACATGAAGGTGGGCTGCAGGATTTCTAGGGAAAGCATAGCCATCTGGATACTTCTTTAAACTTGTGATCCCATACCTGCAATTATCTCCCAGCACCCCCCAGCCATCTTACCAAGATGTTCTAGTATGTCTGTTTTCTTTCTTTCTCATATAACTCTTTTACACGCCTCCTCTCTCCACAGACCTTCCTAGACCCCTCTACCTCTCACTCTCAGCAGATGACCTTGCCTTCCACTTTATAGAGAATACCTAAGCTACATTCCCATAGGAGCCCTCTCACTTTCCTTCACCAGATCTCCAGCCCAACAACTTCATCATCATCTTACCTTTGTTACAAACAAGGAGAGGTTCTCTAGTTTTCCAAGGTCTGTCCCTATTTCCTTTTGCAAAGACTGAGTTCCTTCTGGCATCCCTTTCTCTCATCCTTTCTACTGGATCATTTCTACCTACATTCAAATGTGCATCCTCCCTTGACCTACTTCAGCTGCACACTCTCTCCAACACACCCCTCTACTCTCCTTCCTACTCGAATTGCTGTGTCTGTGGCTTCCCCTTTCCAACCTCCCCTTCTTTACTTTAAACCTGCGCTTGGCTCCCACCATTACATAGAGGCTCCTGTTGACCTCTGTATTATCAAATCTAATAGTCACCTTGTCTGCGCGCTTCAAACTCAGAAGTGTGTGGCACTGTTTACTCTTCCGCCTTGATGAGCTCTTGTCTCCTGGCTCCCAAGACTCCACCTGCTCCTAGGTTTCCTCTTACCTCTCTGGCTGCTACTTCTCAGCCTCCTCTGAGATGAGGTGGAAAAGATGCCGCCTTTTCCACCTGAGACAAGTGTGGAGTTCCTCATGGCTTAGTCCTGGGTCCTCTTCCTGTCTTTCTTCATATTATCTCCCTAAGCAATCTTGTCTATCCCCATGGCTTTAAATAACATTTATGTTCTGATGACACCAAATGAATATCTCCAGCTAAAACTCTTCCCTGACTCACTTTGGTGAATTCAACTTTCTAATTGACATCTCCCTTTGGATACCTCACAGGCATTGCAAATGTCTCTTGTCCAAAAGTTAACTCCTGCCACACTGCCTCTTTTTAAGTTCTCAAACAACTCAGCACCTTTTGTCTCTCAGAGTCTTTACATGACCTGCATTCTCTTCCTGGAATGATCTCTCCTCTGCTTTTTTACTGAGTTTTGCTTTGTCATCCAGGCTGGAGTGCAGTGGTGCGATCTCAGCTCACTGCAACCTCTGCCTCCAGGCTCACTCAAGCGATTCTCTTGCCTCAGCCTCCCGAGTAGCTGGGATTACAGGTGTGTGCCACCACACCTGGCTAATTTTTGTATTTGTAGTAGAGAGGGGGTTTCACCACGTTGGCCAGGCTGGTCTCGAACTCCTGATCTCAGGTGATCCGCCCGCCTTGGCCTCCGAAAGTGCTGGGATTACAAGCATGAGCCACCACACCCAACCCTCTCCTCTGCTATTAATACATCTGACTTCTCATCCTTCAGGCCTGTGCTTCAACTTCAGCACCTCAGAGAGGCCTTTTCTAACTATTTACTCTAAACACATTCTCTCCTTGTTATTTTCTGTCACTGTACAGAATTTCTTTCATAAAAGTTATAATTTATAATTAATCACATATTTTTTCTTTCCTTTTTTGGGGCTTTTCCTTCTGCTAAGTTCCATGTTGGTAAAAACCATTTCTTTATTTGCTAATGTGCCCCCAACACATTACAATATGCCTGTGGCTTAGTCATGCTCATTGGATATTTGAAAAAATGAGTGGAGGTCTTCAGGTGAAAGATAGACGACAGGAATGGAATGACCTTAAACGTGCTGGTCTGCCCCCATTTTCCTCATCTCAGTGCTGTAGATCACCCATTACAGCATCTCCTGGAATAAGAATAAATGCCAATTTGGGAGCATGAGGAGAAGGGGAGCTGGTGAGGTATTTAATGGGCTGGGGAAAATTCATGGACTAGGACCTTTATAAAATCTTGTCTCAGGGTAGAAGGATTGGGAAAAAATGTGAAAGTTACTGAAAAAGCCTGAGTTTCCTCACTCCTAATCCGGAATCAGGCCAAAAACACGGTTTTGTTTTTAGGCCTCCACCTTTTTCTGAAATGATGTCCTGTACTTCCCTCTTCTCACTAGTGGAAAGACAAACGGGGACCCAGATTGTGAAGCCTCTGCTCCTGCGCTGACCCTGAGCTGCCTGGAGGAGCTTAGTCAGGAGACCAAGGCCAGGATGGAGGAAGAAGCCTATAGCAAGGGGTGAGTCAGACCTCAGCCACCCTGAGGGCACCTGGCAGTTCTCAGAAGATGCCTTCCCATGGGTCTTTCTTGTTTCTTAGAGGCTTTAGGGAAGTAACCATTGGCCTCAGGACCTCCTTGCCACAGGAAGGAACTACATAGGAAAGAGCAAGACTGTTCCACAGGAAGGACAGGAGGAAGCAGGGTCAGAAGGTGTGGTTAGACAATAACGAGACTGCCCTCTTTTTAGGCAGAGAGCCACCAGAATGCCACCGCTCAGAATAGTCTGGAAATCAGGGGCCCTGGGTGGGTTCCTCTTGGTGGTGCCTGAGGCTTCCTGACACGTGCTCAAAGCAGTCATGTTGCTGCCAGCAGTGCCCAGGAGCAGCTGCAGCTCTGCTTCCTAGAACTGCTTTGGTCACTCCTTCCTCCTATAAACGGAGTCTCTTCAACTTCGAACTGCCGCCTCCTCCATTTGAGCTTCAATAGCACCCATGGCCAGTTGTCAGCACTGGAGAGACCAAGTCCTGAGTAGGGCCCAAGCCTCAAGGTAGAGAATCACCTCCAACCACGTATGGTGCCCTATGCGTCTCCTGTCTCCATAGCTCATGAGGAAGACATAGCTTCCCACTGACACAGAACCCATGGGCTTCAGTGGTGGGTTTGCCCAGCCAAACTGCTAGTGTTAGACACTCAGCGTAGGACAAGTGAACAGAGTATGTTTGGGGTAATATTGATCCTGGGGGAGAAAAACCACAAGGGTTTCTCTTGGAAAGCCTGCCTTTTTCACCCACCACTGTGCTCTATCCTTGGAATGCATGGGCATGAACTCCTTCATTGGTTTCGTAAACATTTACTGAGTACCTCTCTAGGTCAAGCCATGTGCCTGGCACTTCCAAAAATCATTCCAACGCCCTGTGAAATGAGTGTCACCCTCCCTCTTTTACAGATGAGAGGCTGAAGCTCCACGGTCACGTGGAGAACAAATACAATCTTAGCCCTACGGAATGTTTTGTGGGTTAAGAACCCAGTCAGGAGACCCTGTGCCACATTTTTTCCCTGTCAGTTTTGTCACACTTTCACATAAACAGGAAGGATGACTGAGGAGTGAGGGGAAATGGTACTGGCATGAGCTGCCTTAGGATTCAGTGGAGCTTCCCAGCTTTTTCCTGTTTTGTGGAACCACAGGAAGCGCATAATTATTGGAGGTGCTGCTCAAGTCCCCTCCCCTAGGAACTCGGGAAAGGATGCACTGCATCTGGCCTTTCCAGACTCAACTGTTCCTTTTTGCCCCCCAGATTCCAAGAAGGTCTAAAGAAGACCAAAGAACTTCAAGACCTGAAGGAGGAGGAGGAAGAACAGAAGAGTGAGAGTCCTGAGGAACCTGAAGAGGTAGAAGAAACTGAGGAAGAGGAAAAGGGCCCAAGAAGCAGGTGGGAAGCCTGTGTTTGGAGTCCTTGCCATTGCTGAAATGGGGGTTACAATTCATCTAATTTAAATGCACAAAATCCCTGGAAATGCCAGTCCAGGGCAGCAGTGAATCTGGGGCCCCAGTGAGTAGCCAAAGAAACCAAGAGGGCACGCATGTTGGGAAGAAGGTAGAGGAAATCCCAAAGAGCCAAGATAGCTAGCAATGAGAAGTTTGCAAGAGCTTGAGAGGTCAGGGGCAGTCATGGGAAGGGAGGATGGCAATCAAGAGCTCCAGGAGCTAAGGAAGGGCGAAGGGCCCTGAGTGGAGTCCCTCCCAGCCCAGCCATGGTTAGCTCATTTCCCAGATGAAATTATGGGTAGCCATCCCCATGAAAAGGCCCAAGACCAAGAAAGTTGACTCGAAGCCATGGAGTGAGTTTCTTACAATAACAGGGACAGGGAGGACACACGGAATAGAGGGCAAACTCAGCTCAGTGGCAAAGGTGAGTCTCCAGCAGGTGCCTACCATGCTGACCAATCAAGCTTGGTCACCCAGACAGTGTCTTCACTTTAGGTTGGAAATACTCGGGGTTTTCTTTTAAAATACTTCCTATTTCAAAGGTACTTTCCCCTAAGTTGGGGGAGGAGAATATAACATGTAGATAAAGAGAATATAGACCTGTATCTTGTCCCACTTGTTGTTCCTGCCTGGCCTTTAGGATGCAGAATCGTAGAAATGACCTAATTTAGTTCCAGGGCACTCCATGCAATGAAGTATTATAGGAATGAGGTCTCAGCCCCACCTGGCCTGAATTATCCCCCAGAAGTTCATGCTTAGGAATAGGATAAATTAGCACCCATAGATGAGGTGTACTCTACCCCATAGATAGAATAACCATGCCAACATTCTGGATTTTCAGGACAGCCCAGTTTCATATATTCAGCTATGTTGTCTCTATTAGTATAGGTAAACCACAAGTCTTGAATTTTGATTTTTTAAAATGTAGTAATAGCCACCTTGGAAAACCTTCACCGAAATCTGTTTTTAGACCCCTGGGATATCTTGGGGTCCAGGGCAGCTCCAGACAAAATATCTAATCAGCTGCTGAAATATTATCTAATCCAGTTATGTATCTGTGCCTCATTGCTGGAAAACTCTGGAAACCACATGCATGCAACAAATAGGTAATGAAGTGAAGATTAGAAGCAAAATGGATAGGCACACAGGAGCTACCAATAGAGCCCAGTTGGTGGAGAATTCAACTAAAGTCAGAGGTCTCAGCCCACGCCGGTCAACCCCATTGTTCAGGGAAGAGCCGTTAGGAGAACTGGAGAAATGCTTCTCCACTGAAAACAAATCACACACTGCCTCCCCAGTGAAAGAACCTCCAAGTTTAACAATTAAAGTGCAATCCCTACTCCAAGCAACCAGATCCTGTTCTCCTTAGGCCTCACCTCCCTCCTGAGGGTTCTCTGCTCATATTTCTCAGTCCACCACATTGCCTTCCTCCCCTTTAATGCAGTCAAGCAAAGCCCTAGACAAAAAGCCTTTCCTCTGGCAGCTGTGAATACAGCAGAGACAGACTGGAACTTCTAACACTTCCAAACACTGAGAAAGAACAAAAGAGAAATAAACAGAGAGAGAGAGAGTACATGGAATATAAACAGTCTGGTTTGCAAAGCAAGGGGCTCAATGTCTTATCTAGCTAATTCAATCTCAGGCAATTGTCAGTTCCCTCCCATTTCATGAAACCCCAGGGGAAGTAAGGCTTAGCTTGGTTCCTTTCTGTCCAGCTCCTGGTCATCAGTGCGTGACAATGGTGCCTGTAACATTTATCGTGCACCTGCTCTCAAACATGATTTCTTCCCTGAAATGTTGGTACCTCACTAACAAGCATGGTTTGAGGTTATTAAGAGTTCCATGTCCTACTTAGTGCATTTTTAAAACACTGGGTTCAGCCCAGCTGCTGATCACTTAAGAGATTCAACATCACACATTAAAGTATTTTTGTCTGAGTCACGTATCTGTTATATATAACAATTATGTTACAAATATTGCTCTCTTGAGGATCAGTTTAAATAAACTTTGGGTGAACCCCAATATTTTAACCATATTAAAACAGAGAGCACAGTCTTCTGACATCCAACAAGTGAGACTCATAAGGGACAAGATAAAACTTTTGTCTTTTCTCCCAGTGGCTGTTCAAACCAGTTCTGTGGGGTTAAGAGGACATTTAGGTTCCTTTACTTTTCCAATAACTCTCAGGAAACAGAAGTTTACTTATAATAACCAAAAATTGACTTCTAAAGAAAATTCTATTTCTAATCTATTTCTAAACTCTTTTATAGGCCAGGCATGGGTGACCAGCTAAGGTCACACAGCCAGATCTTGGTCTCTTCCTCTGGAGCCACACTTAAGAGTGGGGTCAGAGTAGGGAGAAGCCACTCTGGCACCTTGTTTTGGAGGATGGAAATACAGCCCCGAAGGCTCCATTTTAGCATCCAACTCTGTCTAAATAGAATCTAGAGAATCTACAAAGGGCTGAGAGAAAATAAGCTTCTACTTCTAAACCCTCCCTTCCCAACAGTTGTGAAAATAGTCAATGATTTTCAAATCAGCGAATGTGCTCACTTTCGTGCTTTCCTTAATTGTGACTGAAATGATCTGATGGGGTTCCCACATGGAACAGAAACCTGTCAATGTTCTCTGTGGTCCTAGCATCCAAGGCAGGCATTCTGAGCATCTGGTCCCTTTCTAAGGAGGCCATTTATTGAGTCTGTCAATCCTTTGTTAGTCATGCATTTTCTGCTACCTCTAAATTTGAGCTCTCTGCTTCTCAGCCAATGGCTTGGTCATTGCTGTGTGTGTGTGAGCCTCAGGATCTTCAGAAAGCACTTCTATCACTTTCCCCACCTCCTTGGTTCAGGAATCCTCAGTATTCTCACTTTTCATATTTTAAATTATTTTTTAAATTGGATTAGATGTTAAAAACATCAGGAAATCCTAGCTTAACGAAGGGGCTCAAGGGCGTCTTCAGAGAGCTCTAGAATGAACTTGTCAAAGCAGGCCATCTGCCCGGTGTCTTTTTACCACACCACAGAGAGAGAGAGAGGACAAAATGAAAGACAGTTGGGAAGGAATCAAGAGGGAAAAGGGGCAAAAATGGAGAGGAAGAGAGAGATGAAAGGGAAGGAGAAAGAAGTGTGGAGAGAGTGAAGGAAGAAAAGGAGGAAGAGGGAGAAATTAGAGAATAAATATTAATGAGGTTGAAATAACATCGTGAACAAACCACCCAGACATTGCTAGAGGCTTCTAATCTTCTGCCTGCTCTTGGATGGTTTGAAGTGAACTCTTGAGGTTGATCTAGTCCCTTGTCATTTACCACTGGATATCAAGCTTCTTAGAGTTTAGCACAGTCCTTCCACTCTGGACACAGTTAGATGTGGAACTGAGAACAATGAATTATGCATCTGAGGCAAGGGACAGGTTAGAGCTTGGAACTGATCATTAATGCAGCTAGGTGCTAAAAAGATGCATGGCCAACCAATCCTGTACTCTCGGGCTTGGGAGAGTGCAGATATCAGTAATCACCCCGTGAATAGATGAGGGCATGTATGGATGGATGATCAAACAATTAAGTAGAATGATCTAGACAAGTAGCGCTCAACTTCAAGGCTGTGGACTGGTGGAATCAAAATCACCTGGGAAAACTTAGCCAATGATTCCTAGACCATAACTTTGGATATTCTCATTCAGTATGCTTGGGGTATTTTGAACAATTGCTGCCAACCCAATCTAGGCACAGCTGAGTTTGAGAACTATTGCTCAAGACAGCACAGAAGCTATCCACAGAGAGAACTATGGGTCTGTGTGTCATATGTGTGCCCAGTATACTAAAGCCTCTGCCTATTTTTTTCATTGACAGCAAACTTGAAGAATTGGTCCATTTCTTACAAGTCATGTATCCCAAACTGTGTCAGCACTGGCAAGTGATCTGGATGATGGCTGCAGTGATGCTGGTCTTGACTGTTGTGCTGGGGCTCTACAATTCCTATAACTCTTGTGCAGAGCAGGCTGATGGGCCCCTTGGAAGATCCACTTGCTCGGCAGCCCAGAGGGACTCCTGGTGGAGCTCAGGACTCCAGCATGAGCAGCCTACAGAGCAGTAGGAAACCTCACACCTAGCCAGTGCCCTGCTCTGAGACACTCAGACTACCACCCTTTCCCCAAGTATAACGTCAGGCCCAAGTGTGGACACACTGCCGCCCATCCCATCAGGTCATAAGGAAGGGTTCTTTTAACACTCGGCAGTTCTATGGGAGCTATTCATACACAGTGACTCAATATTCTTGGAGAATCAACAAAACTGCCTTGGGAAAGCATCCAGTGGATGAAGAAGTCACCTTCACCAAGGAACTCTATTGGAGGGGAAGGTCTCCTGCCCCTAGCTCAGGTGGCTGGGGAGAACTAAAACACCTTCACTGGTGGTTGGGGGTAAGGAGCGGGGCATGGGGGAGGAGGAGGTAGGGGGCAGTAAAAAATTTACTCTCTTTTTTCGTCTCTGTAATTGGTTATCAGGAAGAATTTGCTTAATGACTAACACCCTAAGCATCAGATCTGGAATTTGGAGTTGCAAAGTGACTATCTTCCCATTTCCCATCTCATTTTCAATAACTTCAGCCTCCCATTCTTTCCTTTGGAATGAGAGTTTCTTTTTTACAGAAGTAGGAAAGGCTTCTCAGAAAAAAAAAAAGTATAGGCTGAATTTAGCTCAGTGCTTGAAATGGGAAGATATGAATTATTATATACACATCTGTCCACACATACACACATACTGTTGTGTACACACATACACCCAACATGCCTGTGCACAGAGCCAACAACCCTTCAAAAGTGTGCTCTGGGTGTGTACCTCTGCATAAATAAGATGCATGCCAAGCCAACCCACAGATTTTCACTAGTGTGCGGCAGTCACCAGGCACCTGTTCAATGAGCTGTCCACATGGATTGAAGATGTTTTAAAAACACAGAAAACTCATGGCTTCAATGGCAGACTTACTAGTCTCCATTTCAAATGCCAACTCTGAGCTGCTGTACAGCACAATCTATTCCCTATTCTCTCTTTGAAAACAGTTAACCCACCTCACAGGTGAATGAGGAGAGAAGATGTGCTTTCTGCTTCAGTCTCTTACTCTGTGTGTGACCACATGCAAGGGTAAACTTGCACCTCAGTGCTTCAATTCAAATGGGATTTCCAACCCAAGTATAATTAGGGGTGTTTCAGAGCATCCCCAGTTATTTAGCACAACACTGAAGGAGCACATCCCCTCTCCATTTTGACTTCTCTCCCCACTTTTACAGCCACTGCCTTCATCAGTTTTGTAGGGGTGTTGATTTCCATGTGGGTTTTGTTGTCATTGTTTTGCATTTTTGTTTTGTTATTGATATTGTTTGCTTTCATTGCTAAAACTCATATACGACTTACTATGAGCCAAGCACTGTTCTCGGTATTATATAGGTATGAATTCATTCAAGTCCTGAAGAAAAAGAAAAAAAAATATGAAGTGGATACTACCCTTCCCATTTTCAAATAAGGAAACTGAAGCACAAAAAGAACAAGTAACTTGACAAGGACACCCAGATAGTAAATCATGGGGCTGGAGCTCAACCCCAGGGTAGGCTGACTCCAGAGCTGTGCTCTCCTTGACTCTTCTGATGGTCTCCCAGCTGGAAGCCTCATTCCCCCAGGTGGCCCATCAGCTACTCCATCTCTGGCTCCCAAACTAAACAGTTTCTCTCATAGTGCTGGACCTCCACTCACTAGTTTTTTTTCCAGCTGTTCTTCTCTTTTCTTCAGGTCACTCTTCTCGACCAAGTGCAAAAATTATCCCCTCCATACCAGCTTTGATGACCTTCCTTCCATACTCCTCACCAGACACAACATAATAGGTCACACACTCCTCTGTGCTTTCTGGCACGTTTTAAACATTATTATTATTGACCTTTACCTATAGTATATCACGGCCTATTTATGTATCTGTCTCCCCTAGCATTTTTCCTCAAAGACAAGAACCATGTCTTACCCATCTCTTGGGTAAGTGCCTAGCATGGTGGCTGACGCTTGGGAGGGTGTCATTAAATGTTGCTCAAAAGAACAAGCAAACATTTAAGGTGGTGGAGAGCAGCCTGGGGACAGCTGACATGCTGCATGCTTCTCAGTACCAGCACCATCACCACCATTACAATGCAAAAAGCAACATCTTTCTTAACCTCAGCTTATTCTGTTTCTCAGTCTACTCTGTGAGAGAGCAGGAATGAGACCAGACTAGCAACACCATTGCCAAGCTCAAGGACTGGGCTCAATGCAGTCACTCCTTCAGAGAGACCCCCCCCCACCCCAAGCATGCCCCATTTTAAGATAGCATGTTTATTGAAGGGGGCATCCTTTACAGTAGCTAGAAAATTACTGAGGCCCAAGCCAGGGTTGATCAAGGATGTGCCATTAAGGTAAAGAGTTACAGAGCAGGGCAGAGGGACTTTGGGGGCAGAAGTGGATGATTTGCCCGGCCTCTTCCAGGGGGTCTGGATACAACTGAAGGAGCTTTAGCTACATGAGGCCCTCAGAGCCAAAGACACGATGCAAATAGAGTTCCAGAGAGTGGCCGTGGAAGCAGAACTCCAGGTGAGGAATGTTCAATCTCTGCCTCCCTTAAAGAAGGGCCAGGCTCAGCTGGCCCCATTGTTCACTTGGTCACAAGTTTCCTACCTTTGTTTCTGGATAAGTCAAAGGCCAGGAAGGCAGTTACGGAGAGCTCCTGCACCTCCAGCTGCCCCACAGAAAAGCCTGCAAGAGTACTTCCAGGCACAGGCCCTCTCCCACCCTATTCCATTTGTAAGCAAGGGAGGTCAAGGAAAAGGACATCTCCAAAAGGGAGCATAAGAATAGCCATATGTACAAGGGCTGAAAAAGTGCTCATGGGTCCATCTTTTCTGGAAAGCAAAGAGCAGCCTGAAGCAGTGGGAGCTGCTGCCCAAGCAGTAGTGAACTGGAGAGAAACAGGCCCTAGATTTTCAATGAGGATGTGGATCTGAAAAGTCCCCCAAATGCCTCTGAAGTCTGACATCTCTGCTTAGCCCTAGGAGTCTGGTTCCGTGCCTTCATTTGCAGAGTGATGTGTTTGTGTCATTATTGATGTCACCTCCTAAAAAGACCTTCACTTTCTGGCTGCCACAAAGCCATATGTGTTGCTCCCCATATACAGCCTGACAGAGTAAATGGAGAGGAATTGCTGGATTTGTGTATCACTGGCTGTCAGTTCCTCATGTTGTTAAGCCTCACATAGGTGTGCTAGCATTGAACTGTAGAGTGTCACATACCTGAGTTTGAAAATAAAAGCACATTTCCAAACCTCTGGCAGCAGCCAAATGCCTCCTCATTTTATGGAGTTGAGTTACAGTCTTACCCCAACCCAGAATTAGATGCCTTTGGATATATTAGTGCATTCCAGAACCAAGTCAGAGGTCCCCAACCCTTGGTTGTTATACTGTGGGCTACCTCACAGGGTCTGGATCAGTTCCTCCTCTTCCCTTCCCCATTCCTGATCCTGGTTTCCTGTATCTTCCTGGTCTATGATTTTTTTTAATTAACACATTTTGCTGTGATTGAGTCTGCTGAGTTTTTAACCAACCTGATTTCCACAGCTGAACTATTTTTTAGTCTTTCTTACAGCTAGCTGCAGGGGAATGTGGACTTTCCAAATCTAGTTCCCTAAATATAAACTCTCCTGCCCAATACTTCACACCTTTTTTTACTCCCTTCTCTGCCTACCAAAGCCAGAGGATTCAGATGAGAACACTGAGACCCAAGAAAATGGCAGAACCACTAGATGGAAGCTGGGTCTTTGAATGAGCACTCCCAGTATTGAACTGTGACATGAATAAGAAATAAGATTTTAGTATATTAAGCCACAGAGATTCCAGGATGTTTATAGCAGTTAGCCTACCCTAATGCATATATTTGAACCAGAAATTGTGTACTTTAATAGCAAAATTCCAAAATATGAGGTTCTAGCTTACCAGTTACATGGCAAGAAACAAAACTGCTAGAAAGATGGTAAGATGGTAAAGTCTTACCTGTGATAACTTGATTTCCAAGTTAGCCTATTTATAAGTGGTGGAAAGAATCAGCGCTGGGGTATGGAAACTTCTCTTGGCTGCCTTTGGCAAGGTATTGCAGGAGAAATAATTGGCTATGTGGGAGCAGAAATGAAAAAGAATTTCAGAAATGTGAAAGACTGAAGGGTGAGAAAACCTGACCACTTCTAAATCCCAGACAGACTAAAAAGAGCTTTGAGTGGGAGCCAATAAAATTTCTCAGTTGAACAGATCGACTCAGCCTTATGGCAAAGGCTAGATTAAGGATGTGGCCCTTTGTGAGTTCAAATGAACTTAGTGTATTCACCACTAAATTTGAGGGGTATGGTGCTGAGAAACAAGAAATACTTCTTGAGAATTATGACTGGGAAAGGATTTGGGGTATGATTATTGGCACATGAAAGCAGAAATCTAACTCTGTGAGGGAATTTACAAAGTAACACAAGCCAGGACTAAAAACCCCTTTCATTGTTCAGGTGAGGAAACAGCTTTGGGGAGGAAAGAAAATATATCAGAGAGATACCTGCACCCTCATGTTTATTGCAGCAGTATTCACAGTTGCCAAGATATGGTATTAAAATGTGTCCAGCAACAGATGAGTGGATAAAGAAAACGTGTTCATATACAACGGAATAGTATTCAGCCGTAAAAAATGAAATCCTGGCATTCACAGCAACATAGATGGAAATGGAGGTCATTATGTGAAGTAAAATAAGCCATGAACAGAAAGTTAACACCACATGTTCTAATTCATGGAAGCTAACAAAAGATCTCATGGAAGTAAAAAACAGAATAGAGGATACTAGTGGCTGGAAAGGGAAGAGAGAAGGGAAAGACAGATTTGTTAAAGGACATAAAATTAGGAGGAACAAGTTGTAGTGTTTTATGGCACTATAGGATGACTATAGATAACAATAACATTTTCAAATAGCTGGAAGAGAAGATATTGAACACCCCCAACACAAAGGATAAATGTTTCAGATGATGGATATGCTAATTAGGCTGATCTGATCACTACATCTTGTTTGTATGGAAACATCAAAATGTACATGTGTATAATTATGTATTGATTAAAAATAAAACTTTTAAAAAATTAAGAAAACTTTTGGGATCTTAGCTTATGCCGGCAGGAAGCAGACTGCAAAAGCTGTGCTATTCCCAAGGAGGGCATACTCCCTAATATCCACTTCAAATGTGGACAAGGAAGATTATATACAAATGAATCTCCCAGAGGGAAGCAAAGGGCTGCAGCAAACAGTGGATGTGGAAGTTTCTCTCAGAAAGCAGATCAGAATCAAATCAAGGTTAAGTGACTGTGGAAGGCAGAGTTTCTAGAATGGCCCTCCAAAGACGTCCCACCCCAATCCCTGGAGCCTTTGAATAGGAGCTATCACTCTTGTTGTGTTACATTAGATGGTACAGTTGACCTTAAGATAGGGAGGTTATCCAGGTGGGCCCATGAGCCCTTAAAAGCAGACAGCTCGCCGGGCGCGGTGGCTCACACTTGTAATCCCAGCACTTTGGGAGGCTGAGGCGGGCGGATCACGAGGTCAGAAGATTGAGACCATCCTGGCTAACACAGTGAAACCCCGTCTCTACCAAAAATACAAAAAATTAGCTGCGCGTGGTGGCAGGCGCCTGTAGTCCCAGATATTCGGGAGGCTGAGGCAGGGAATGGCGTGAACCCGGGAGGCAGAGCTTGCAGTGAGCCGAGATTGCGCCACTGCACTCCAGCCTGGTCAACAGAGTGAGACTCTGTCTCAAAAAAAAAAAAAAAAAGTAGCGAACTCTGCTTGAGGCCAGGAGGTAGATGCTGCAGTGAGTCATGATGGCGCCACTGTGCTCCAGCCAACAGAGCAAGACCCTGTCTCTTAAAAGAGCAGAGAACTTTCTCTGGCTAACTGTAGAAGTGAAAGACAGACTAGAAGTATGAGAAGGACTCAGTGTGTCATTGCTGCTTTGAAAATGGAAGGGCTCTAGGAGAAGAGAATGGTCCCTGGCCGACACCCTGCAAGGAAACAGGGACCTCATTCCCACAACCTCAAAGAAATGAATTCTGCCAACAATCTGAATGTGCTTGGAAGTGGATTCTTCCCCAGAGCCTCCGGGCAAGAGCCCAGCCTAGCCAGCACCTTAATGTCAGTTTCATGAGAGCCAGGGCAGAGGACCCAACTGAGCCCACTCAGACCTCTGACATATAGAAGCTGTGAAATGATAAATGAGTACTGTTTAAGCCACTAAGTCTATGGTAATTTGTTGGACAGCAAGAGAAAGCTGGCACAGCGGCCTTTCTAAGGCCTCTTCATTGGTATTCCACAAAGCCTTGCCTTCCCTGATTCATTCTTCCCTTTCCTGTCTTCCTTCGTTCTTTTTGCAATAAGTGAACAAATGCTAGAAAGCTAGCTCTCTTTCGGGCATGGTGTTAGGCTTTAAGAATAATCACAAAGAGGCCAGGACCCTGCCTGTCTGCCTCCCTGGTACTGTGATGATAGAGTCATGCACGTTTCTGAGAAACTGGGGCTTGTGCTCACCCAGGTCATGAGGTCGGTATTAGAGATGTGTAAGGGCTGTTACCCTGGTCTCTTAGAAGTTCCCTGCATTTGTTTAGAGCAGATTCTCTTTTTGTTATTGATATTTTTCACACAAATATCTAACTTTATGACCAGTACCACTTAGATAAAAAACAATTCGTTATCCATATACTTTTCCTATACAAGACATTCATTTTGGAAAAATCTCATAAACCTTTGCCCAAGACATTGCTTACAAGCCAGAACTCCATAATTACCATGAAGCGAAAACCATTGAAAATCCGGCTGGAAAAACATAGAATACACTCTGCTGGTACACAGCACAGATAAACCTCATGTTCATTGAACAACAAAGGTGGAGTCTGACTTGAATTCTGGCCTACCAGAATATTAAAGGAGTTATTAAGAGAAAGTTATTTTATAAAGGACCCCTGCAGTGGTTACTATTGTAAAGTTAAAAATCCTTGGGGAAAGTGTAAAATGTTTAATTTTGTAAATTGCCCTCCTACTTGTGTTATATAAATGTGAATGTTTATATGTGCCTGGTTTCTTTGAAAAAGGAATCACCTGTAGTGGTGTAGAGATTTCAAATGTGTAAAAGGAGACTCAAAGGAAGGCAGAAGGTTCTAGACTCAGTATTTAAATGGACATTTACTTTCATGAGCTTCAGCATCATACCCTGCAGATCACAAGGCCGAACAGCTGGGTGGAAAAATCACTGATTGCAGGAGGAAAAGAGGCACAACCTATGCTCAGTCTCCTTTAGGGACAGAGATGTTTCTAGGAGTACATAAATGATGGACTCCACAGGCAGTAACAGTGAATGGTGTGAGAACTGAGCTGCTGGGGGAGGAGGAACAGCAGGGAATATGGGAATTGAGAGAACCTTTAGCAGTTCACACTGTGCTATCTGCCTTCCTCATTTGTGTGTTTTCTGAGTCAGCATTAGCTAAATTTTCCAGAAGGCCATCCACAAAGCACAGCCTGGACGTTCAAGGGACGTCACTCATTTCCCCCAGTGACCTTGACAAGTCAGAAGCTTGAAAGCAGGGAAATCCGGATGTCTCGGTTATGAAGTGGAGCAGTGAGTGTGAGCCTCAACATAGCTCCAGAACTCTCCATCCGGACTAGTTATTGAGCGTCTGCCTCTCATACCACCAGTGGCCATCTGAGGTGTTTCCCTGGCTCTGAAGGGGTAGGCACGATGGCCAGGTGCTTCAGCCTGGTGTTGCTTCTCACTTCCATCTGGACCACGAGGCTCCTGGTCCAAGGCTCTTTGCGTGCAGAAGGTAGGTTTCTCACCAGATTTCCAAACTGAAGCAAGGCTTCAGTCCTAAGCCTCCTAAGCTGTTGACTATGGATTTCTGGGAATGAGGGTGACCCTCAATGTCAACAGCAGGTCTAATTGGTGGTACTGCTCTGCCAAAAATATACCACCATATTGTCAACTTCACCAAAATGATTGACATTTACATTTGTATCATTTGGACTTTTACTTTTGGTTATGGAATATTTTTAATGAGGACATTTTGAAATAAAACACTGAAGAGAAACCATTTGATTTTTACTCTTTTTTGTATAGGTGGTATTTAAATTTTTTGTAGCAATGGGATCTCGCTTTGTTGCCCAGGCTGGTCTCGAACTCCTGGCTTCAAGTGATCTTCCTGCCTTAGCCTACCAAAGTACTGGGATTGCAGGCATGAGCCACTGCATCCAGAAGTAATAATTTTTTTTTAAGTATTTCATTGAAGCAGCAAACCATGATTGTAAAAAATTTAAAGCAATCACTAAGCTTGGGAATAATGGGTAACTTTCACTAAAATTGGCCTGTTTTTATGTTTTTTGGGAGTGTTAGCATAATTATTTTAATTTTGATTTTATCATACCATGAATGAGGTGCAATGTTTTTAAAAAATATTCAGTAAATAGCAAATTAGCTGAAAGAAATCTGTAAAAATATAAGTTTGAAAATTAAGCCATCGGCTGTCTACTAAAGGAATGACTTAAAGTGATTGCTGGGCTTTTGAGATGCCTAAATGGAAACCTCATTTTGCACTGTAGGCAAAAAAATTGTAACCACAAATCACTCATTGCAGCTCTGGGCAAATGAAAATCTGAGCACTTTAATAGGAAAATGTGTGTTCCTATGCTGGAAGATGACCTGAGATATAAAATATGCTAGAAACAGACATTCAGAGTTGATTTATATATTGTTGCATTACATTTTATAAGAAAGGTCAGAGTTATATGATTAGTTTTTTAAAATACTGTTACTTCCAAATAAGTTTAGTCCTCTTTGAAATCCTCTGGGGAGACTATTTTTCCCCACAATCTGCCATTATTCAAACTATTGGACACTGTTTTTTGAAAATGACTCCATCACACTCTGGACTACCCTCAGCAAGGGAAAAAGATTTCCTAGGGAAATTACATTTTTGGAAACAACCAAAAGTCAGCATAACCATGACTGCAGAATAAAGTAGCTGATGAAGGTAAGTGAATAGGGGTACTATTTTTGAGGGCCAATTATATAGTGATCCAGAGCTAGGTGTGTATATACAATTTCATTTAATCCTCTCAAGAAGACAATTTATAGGTGAAGTGACTTGCCCAATGTCATGCAGGCAGTACATAATAAATATTGGGTTTGAATTCAGCCCTATCTGATTCCTAAGCATATGCTATTATCTGATTCCACATCCTTATATCTAACTCCTAAGCATACACTATTTCTACTATGTTTGCTGTTTCCTGAGAAATCTTAAGGAAGGAGTTACTGGAGAACTCCCTTAAATTCCAGCTCCCTCTTTTGATCCCTAAATGAAATAGGAAAGCATAAAATGACTAATGTTCTTGACTTCCTACTGGGCCCCGCCTCTGCTAGGTACAAGTTATCTAATTTAATTCTGATAAAAATCATGTGAAGAAGATATATCCATCCCCATTTTCAGATGAGAATGCTGACTTGCCTGATGTCCCAACAGCCAGTTAACAATAGAAAAAATATTCAAAGCTAAGTCTATCCACCTAGAATAAGTCTATCACTCCTCTAAATAATAGTATTTGGAGTACAAATGACATATGACGAGAGGGTAGTAAGACCACTTGATAATGTGACACATAAACCTCTGCAATCCATTCCCAAAGAAGTAGCTATAAGAGACCTGAGCAATAGCAAGCTCATGAGCTAAAAGAGCCAAATTTCAGGGTAAACGGTGTGTTCAGGGAGTTCAGCCTAGGGGGGTGTGTGTGTGTGTCTCTGTGTGTTCATTTCCTTATAGCACTGTGAAAGGTAAAACAGTGTCATTGTTAAGCATTGGGGGCTGGGATGGGCATGGTGGTTCATGACTGTAATCTCAGCACCTTAGGAGGCCGAGGTGGGTGGATCACCTGAGGTCAGGAGTTTCAGACCAGCCTGGCGAACATGGTGAAACCTCATCTCTACAAAAAATACAAAAATTAGCTGGGCATGGTGTCTCGCATCTGTAGTCCCAGCTAGTCAGGAGGCTGAAGCACAAGAGTTGCTTGGACCCGGGAGGCAGAGGTTGCAGTGAGCAGGGATCATGCCACTGCACTGCAACCCGGGTGACAGAACAAGACTCTGTTTCAAAAAAGAAAAAAAAAGGGCCAGGCACAGTGGCTCACACCTGTAATCCTAGCACTTTGGGAGGCCAAGGTGGGTGGATCACCTGAGGTCGGCAGTTCAAGACCAACCTGACCAACATGGAGAAACCCTGTCTCTACTAAAAATACAAAATTAGCCGGGTTTGGTGGCACACGCCTGTAATCCCAGCTACTTAGGAGAATGAGGCCGGAGAATCGCTTGAACCCAGGAGGTGGAGGTTACGGTGAGCCAAGATCACGCTATTGCACTCCAGCCTGGGCAACAAGAGCGAAACTCCGTCTCAAAAAAAAAAAAAGAACTGGGGTTCTTGCTTGGCCATACTGGTGCACACCTGTAGTTCCAGCTACTCAGGGAGGCTGAGGAGGGAGGATTGTTTGAGCCCAGGAATTTACGACCAGCCTGGGCAACATAGCAAGATCCATCTCTTGGGAAAGAAGAAGGAAAAAAAAGGAACTGGCGTTTTAGAATCAGGCATAATTGAGTGTGTGCTCCTAATCTGCCACCACAGCAAGGTTCATATGGAGGACTTAGAAATGCTCCTTCCATGTTTTCAAAAAGAAACTTCCATTAGATATCAACCTAGAAAGTGGTCAAAGCATTTGACTGAGCATCCAATACACAGAGCTGTGTACAAGCAATTACTTGAGATTTTAAATGCCCTTTTATGGATGTTTGTGGATGAAGCCCAGTAGGAATAATGTATTTGAATACAATACAACTTGGCAATTTTATACAGGTCTATACATCCCAGAACCCAGAGAAAAGGGTTCAAAAGAATTCCCAAATCCATTAGATTTTGAGTAGAAATATTATTCATATCTTACCTATTCAACAGCCTCAGCTTCTGTGGGGTAATCAATCATTAGCAGACCAAAACCAAAATGCTTTAAAGATAATGATAATATTATGTGTGATTTATTAAGCACCTACCATGTGGCAGGCACTATGCTAAACATTTGTGTTAGAATTTACTCATTTAACTTTCACTACCCTATTCAGTAGACACTGTTACTCTCTTGAATTTATAAACAAGGAGGCTCAAAGAGCTGAAGATTAAGAGATGAAGTATCTAGGCTAAGGTCACAGAGCTAGCAAGTGACATATGCTAGATCTAAGCCCAAGTCTGACTCTAAAATTCTGCTTTCTTTATTTAGTTTTTCTGCCATTCAAGGTTTACTGCCAGCTCCTCCAGGAACTTCTGAGTAAGCCTGCCCCCCAGTGGCCAAAAGACCTGGAACTGGGAGTACTCACATTCTTTTATAACAAGTGTGACATTTTCAGCCCATCTCACAAATAGTAGTGTCCCCAAACCACATTGGTTTGGGGTATTGCTAACTATTCTATTAACTAGAGCCCTGAATTCTATCTTTCTCAAAGTCTCAGATGCTTCATTTTACTGACTCCAGAAAGGTTTGCAGTAACTGCATCCCTTAGACTGCACCCCAACAACAGGTAGCCAAAGCCCCTATGTGGTGAGCAAGGCATCTTAATGCAGTGGGATGGGATCGACTTTGATCAGGCGACATTTACAGCTTGGACAAGAACAAGCATCCATCTAGCCTAGCAGATGGTCCTTGTGGAAAATGCCTGGTCTGTGTCCTGTTATTCTAAACCCCAGTCCCAGCCAGATAGACCTCCCTGCGCATCAAGAAGATATGCTCTGCTAGGAAGGAGAGTCTAAGGGCTGGAAACAAGGACAGTGGCAAACTGAGGACCTATGTGATTCCTTTGCAGAGCTTTCCATCCAGGTGTCATGCAGAATTATGGGGATCACCCTTGTGAGCAAAAAGGCAAACCTGCAGCTGAATTTCACAGAAGCTAAGGAGGCCTGTAGGCTGCTGGGACTAACTTTGGCCAGCAAGGACCAAGTTGAAACAGCCTTGAAGGCTAGCTTTGAGACTTGCAGGTGAGAAAAAGCTGGTTTCACTGTCACTGCTGGAGTTCTTCTTTAGCTCTGTGTTCTTGTTCAGCAATAGAGATGAAGCCTTCTAATCATTTTTCTGTTCAACTAGTGTGTATTCTTTTACAGCTATGGCTGGGTTGGAGATGGATTCCTGGTCATCTCTAGGATTAGCCCAAATCCCAAGTGTGGGAAAAATGGGGTGGGTGTCCTGATTTGGAAAGTTCCAGTGAGCCGACAGTTTGCAGCCTATTGTTACAACTCATCTGGTGAGTCTGATCTGCAGCCTTTCCACGTGGCATTCTCTGGGTATCTCTCACTCTGAGACCTGTCTGGGAAGAGTAACCCTGAGCAGCAGCAGAAGGAATCACAGCCACGGCCATCTAATTCTCCCAAAACTGTCTCTCTGGCCAGGCTAGGGGTGGCAATATGCCCCTCAAAGGAAAAAGTTAGGAGAGATATAACTGAATGGCAACACAGGAGAAGACATTCAAGAGGCTCAATTACCACTGCCACCATCCCTGCATCCTATAAGATAAGCAGGCAGAAGGGAAGGAAACAAAGGTACAGATGTATGTAATGCATCCATTATGGACAAAGCGATGCACAGTCATCCCTCAGTGTCAGTGGAGGATTGGTTCCAGCACCCCATCATATACAAAAATCTACAGATGCCCAAGTTCCTGATATAAATGGGGTCATATTTGCATATAACCTACACACATCCTCCTGTACACTTTAAATCATCTCTAAACTACTTACAATACCTAATACAATGTAGATGCTATGTAAACAGTCATTGTACTGTATTATTTGCTTTTTTATTGTTGTATTGTTTTCATTTTTTTCCAAATATTTTCAATCCAAGGTTGGTTGATTCCACCTATATGGAACCTACAGATCCCTATGAGATATGCTTTATCATCCCCACTTTGCAAATAAAGAAACCGAGTTCAGGCCGGGCACAGTGGCTCACGCCTGTTAATCCCAGCACTCTGGGAGGCCGAGGCGGGCGGATCACAAGGTCAGGAGATTGAGACCATCCTAACATGGTGAAACCCTGTCTCTACTAAAAATACAAAAAATTAGCCAGGCGTGGTGGCAGGCTCCTGTAGTCCCAGCTACTCAGGAGGCTGAGGCAGGAGAATGGCGTGAACCCAGGAGGCGGAGCTTGCAGTGAGCCAAGATCATGCCATTGCACTCCAGCCTGGGCGACAGAGCGAGACTCCGTTCAAAAAAAAAAAAAGAAACCGAATTCAAAGGATGTAAACGCATTCGTCTAACGTCTCATTACTGTAAAGGTTCAGACTCAGGTCTAACTCTGAAACCGCGCTCTTTCCACTGTTCCACATTCCTTTATAATTTTAAGAACCAGACCCAGTCTCCATTTTATGAAGGAAAAGATTGACACCTGGAGGGTAGCACTGATTTGTTCATGGTCATGAAGTCACCCACTAACCTTGCTTGAAGACCTTGGCTGCCTTAGCCCAAGTGCTTCACCTAAGTACTTCTCAGAAAGTTTTTTTTACTAAATACTCACTTGCTCTCAGTTTGTCATAAGGACCCCTGTCTGATTATTACTTTTCACACATACTCATCTATCTGACCTTCTGAAGGTTAGGTGGCTGAGAGGTCATACACAGGATAGATTTCAAGATCATTCTCTAAGATCCAAGAGATAAATGTGCATCAGCCAATATTAGCAAAAACTGTCCCAGAAAGGCAATATAGGATCCAAGTAGTTCCCTGATCCAGAGGGCTTTGGCACAGAAAAGGCCCATGGAGAAACTTTGACCAGTTCCCTCACTTCATGGATAAAACCACTACAGTTCAGAACAGGGGCTTAGCTTGTTCAAGGTCCTACAGTCAGTTAGTGGCAGAATCAAGACTGGAACATAGGGCTTCTCCTAACATTGTATTTGCCATCTTCCTTCTCTTCTCTGCCTCTTTGGTCTATCATCACTGGCTGGGGAATTGGTGAGCTACATGCCTGCATATCTCATAGCCAGCCCATGCCTGTCAAATGGCTTTGCTTTTTAACTGCCTTCCTGCCAGCTGGCAATGTGATGATACCCAGCCCTCTAACTAAACAGAGAAGAGCCAGAGGAAGAGGACTTGGATTTGTCTATTTCCTCATGGTTTCATTTAACTTGTACTCCCATCCCATGTATTTATTTTCTTTTTTCCAGAGATAATTTTATTATTTTATTTTTATTATACTTTAAGTTCTGGGATACACGTGCAAAACGTGCAGGTTTGTTACATAGGTATACATGTGCCATGGTAGTTTGCTGCACCTATCAACCCGTCACCTAAGTTAGGTATTTCTTCTAATGCTATCCCTCCGCTAGCCCCCCCCACCCCCAGCTGATGCTACCCACTGCCATAAATAATTAGGGACTTAAAATAGATGCAAATTTATATTATAATATATTGCATGGCTCTGCCATTTACTAGCTCTGTGACTTTGGGCGAGTTATTCAATTTCTCTAAACTTCAGTTTCCTCCTGTGTAAACAAGGGTTTGATAATATTGTTCAATGAGATACCTATTTAAACACTTACTGCCATGGTCAACTCAGATTAAGATGCTTTAACAAGTGTTTCCTCTCTAGCACATGCAACAGATTGGAAAGCAAACCCTTATCCCTCTTCTGGCCCCTTTTTGTTCACTTTGTTTTTTTTAGTGAGCCCAGAAATATCAGGTCTTAGCATATATTTGTCCTGAAGTGACACCACATGTGTATATTTGGTCTTCCAATCTATACTTTCCTTCCTTTCCCCTTTCCTTCCTTCCCTATTCATCAAATAGTTATTGAGCATGTGCTATGTACCACACACAGTGCTCATACTATGCTGACCAAGACAGACGGGGTTTCTGCTGCCAGAGAGCTTGCAGTCCAGTGGGGAACAGTGTAATGAGAACTGTGACAAGGAAGTACAAGAACATATGCCTAGGGACCCAATCAAGTCAACAAGTCTGCCTGAGAAAGACAGGGTCAATCTGAGACCTGAGGGATGAGTCAGAGTAAGCTAAATAAAGAGAGGCAAAGAGTCATAAAGGTGAATAAAGCATCGTGGTGTAAGGCTTGGATGTAAGATAAAGTGTATCAAGGAATTTCAAGTAATTTCAGTATGGCAGGGGCAACGAGAGAAAAAGAGCAGAAGAGGCTGGCATGTTAGCAGGGGCCAAATCACAGAAGGCCTTGTAGGCCATACAACAAAGATAGCCGCTGAAGGCTTCTAAGGAAGAAAGTGATATGGTTAGATTTGCTTTTTAAAGACCATTCCAGCTGCAGTATAAGGGGTTTGGAGGTAGTAAGACTAGAGGCAGGAAGAACAGTTAGGAGGCTGTTGCAATACTTTTATTTCATGTTTCCCTCTCCCAACAGATACTTGGACTAACTCGTGCATTCCAGAAATTATCACCACCAAAGATCCCATATTCAACACTCAAACTGCAACACACACAACAGAATTTATTGTCAGTGACAGTACCTACTCGGTGGCGTCCCCTTACTCTACAATACCTGCCCCTACTATTACTCCTCCTGCTCCAGCTTCCACTTCTATTCCACGGAGAAAAAAATTGATTTGTGTCACAGAAGTTTTTATGGAAACTAGCACCATGTCTACAGAAACTGAACCATTTGTTGAAAATAAAGCAGCATTCAAGAATGAAGCTGCTGGGTTTGGAGGTAAATGGTTTCTGTGTCTATGTTACGTGTGTATGTATGTTCACATATAACAGACAATTCATAGAATCCTGCCTGTCTCTAGATGAGGCACTCAGGACCTGTCAAATACTAACAAAAGTTTAACACAAACTCAACTTTCCTAAAGTCATAGAATCTGAGAGCTTTAAAGAACCTTAGTGATTAAGCTAAAAAGTATAAGTATAAAACAATTTCACTGTTGAAAACTCAAGACTTCTAAAAATAAATCACTATCTGCTCCTATGCATAAGTTCTTTTTAAAATATATACCCTAAAGGCCTATGACTTTATTCGAATCATCTCTTTCTCAGGCAGGCTTGTTGACTAGAGTAGGTCTCAAGGCCATGGAGGAGAAATGAACTCTGTCATATTGCAACTGATAGAATTAAGAGTGTGAGAAGCAAGGCCAGTGATTCTACAAGCACGAAGCAAAGAAGCTGGTGTGGGCCCAACATCATACAGGGCTACAGAGAAGGTTTTTCTCCTGTACTATCTACTGTCTCAATCACCTGGATCATGCAATGAGCATTACACACAATGTTTAAGTGAAGGACCAACAGACCATGTCTCTGTTCCTTGCAGGTGTCCCCACGGCTCTGCTAGTGCTTGCTCTCCTCTTCTTTGGTGCTGCAGCTGGTCTTGGATTTTGCTATGTCAAAAGGTAGGGTTGTTGGCGCACTGCTAGTCTTGTAATCTTTGTCATGTTTCTATCCTGTGCTTTTTCGGGGTCGCTATTGGCATTTTGCTGATCAAAATGGAGATAGCAGTCCTCTTATGTAAATTTCTCCCTCATCTCATCTCTTTCCCTTCCGCCCAATCTTTTCTATTTCAGTACATGCATGTCATCCAGCCATCAGTCAATGACTGCCCTTTGAAAATCAAGAAATAAAAAAAAATTGACATGTGGGGAAAATTTATATGCTTTATTTGATTTTTGGTTCTTTGTTTTTGTTGGAAGAGTTATGTGGTCAGCCTAAAATCTGGCCTGCAAACATATTGTCCAATTTAAATGAATCCATTAAGGTGGTGATGTCTTAATGTATTAGAGCATGCATGTGCTGGCATCACTCTGAAATAAAGGTATCCAGTGTACTGTGCCAATATGTACCATGGCCAAAAAGTGTTATCTATCATTATGTGTGTTACACAGAGTCTCTCACTTTAATTTCATATTTATGCCTAAAGGTATGTGAAGGCCTTCCCTTTTACAAACAAGAATCAGCAGAAGGAAATGATCGAAACCAAAGTAGTAAAGGAGGAGCAGGCCGATGATAGCAACCCTAATGAGGAATCAAAGAAAACTGATAAAAACCCAGAAGAGCCCAAGAGTCCAAGCAAAACTACCGTGCGATGCCTGGAAGCTGAAGTTTAGATGAGACTGAAATGAGGAGACACACCTGAGGCTGGTTTCTTTCATGCTCCTTACCCTGCCCCAGCTGGGGAAATCAAAAGGGCCAAAGAACCAAAGAAGAAAGTCCACCCTTGGTTCCTAACTGGAATCAGCTCAGGACTGCCATTGGACTATGGAGTGCACCAAAGAGAATGCCCTTCTTCTTATTGTAACCCTGTCTGGATCCTATCCTCCTACCTCCAAAGCTTCCCACGGCCTTTCTAGCCTGGCTATGTCCTAATAATATCCCACTGGGAGAAAGGAGTTTTGCAAAGTGCAAGGACCTAAAACATCTCATCAGTATCCAGCGGTAAAAAGGCCTCCTGGCTGCCTGAGGCTAGGTGGGTTGAAAGCCAAGGAGTCACTGAGACCAAGCCTTTCTTTACTGATTCCACAGCTCAGACCCTTTCTTCAGCTCTGAAGGAGAAACATGTATCCCACCTGCCATGTCCTTCTGAGCCCGGTAAGAGCAAAAGAATGACAGAAAAGTTTAGCCCCTGAAGGCCATGGAGATTCTCATAACTTGAGACCTAATCTCTGTAAAGCTAAAATAAAGAAAGAAATAGAACAAGGCTGAGGATACAACAGTACACTGTCAGCATGGACTGTAAACACAGACAGGGTCAAAGTGTTCTACTCTGAACACATTGAGTTGGAATCACTGTTTAGAACACACACACTTTTTCTGGTATCTACCACTGCTGATATTTTCTCTAGGAAATATACTTTTATAAGTAACAAAAATAAAAACTCTTATAAATTTCTATTTTTATCTGAGTTACAGAAATGATTACTGAGGAAAATTACTCAGTAATTTGTTTAAAAAGTAATAAAATTCAACAAACATTTGCTGAATAGCTACTATATGTTAGGTGCTGTGCAAGGTATTACACTCTGTAATTGAATATTATTCATCAAAAAATTGCATATAGTAGAACGCTATCTGGGAAGCTATTTTTTTCAGTTTTGATATCCCTAGCTTATCTACTTCCAAACTAATTTTTATTTTTGCTGAGACTAATCTTATTCATTTTCTCTAATATGGCAACCATTATAACCTTAATTTATTATTAACATACCTAAGAAGTACATTGTTACCTCTATATACCAAAGCACATTTTAAAAGTGCCATTAACAAATGTATCACTAGCCCTCCTTTTTCCAACAAGAAGGGACTGAGAGATGCAGAAATATTTGTGACAAAAAATTAAAGCATTTAGAAAACTTCTTTGCTTTCTTATTTACATAGATGCATTATACCTTTCGTGTAAAATTAAAGTGAGGACCAGATCATACCATATTGTTTGCAAAAATAAAAGGGACAACGTTGGTTGTTAAAATACAAGCATATGTCAACCAAACAGCATATATCATATGGGGCTATTCATGCTCCAAACATTTTATTTTGAGTTGGCCAAGTACATACACATTAAACTGTCCTTTACTAGAGATGCTGGCCCTACATTTCCATCCATTTCAGAATTCACCAGGGAGCTAGAGATTCAGGATGGCTCATTTGTCTCACTTTTGACAGCCCTGCTTCTCTAGTTTTCTCTTTCCCTCCCCCTTAGACTGCTAATTGTCTTCTTCCCCTCACCAGTGACCCCACAGCTCCATGGTTCCTTTAGCCCAGATACCACAACCTGCTGGCATAATCTTTTCCGGTTGGCCCATGGAGCATAATCTTAAAATTTGGTTTCATTGCCAGGCATTAAAAATCAAGAGATTTCACATGTTTACATTTCTGGGTTCCCTCTAAAAATGGAAAGATCTGGAAGTAAAGAACCCATGTTCCCTCATAGCAATCATTATCTGATACTGAGTAGCAGCTGTCCCCTTTCAATGGGGTCTGCTCTTTCTGTTTCGCCACAGTCCTCATGACTCTCTATTGCACACTCATGCCAAAGTAAAGGCGCCCTGTCCTATGAACTTTGTAACACTGTTGCCTTTTCTTCACACCCAGCCCATGTCCCTCATATATATCACCTGCCTGCCCCAGTAGGTCTATGAGTTTGAAACTGGTTTGTCAGTCCTTAAGCTTTATCAGCTTCATCCATTCCTCAGGGAGTAAAGAAGAAAAGAGGGAAAGCGCCTAAGTAGTGATCTTCCCTCTGTGTGTTAGCTGAAAAAAAAACAGATCTCCCACACCACATCTCCCATCTTGTGGGCATCTACTACATATTAGAATGCTACCATCTTCTCCTGTTAAACAGGTTTGTGCCATATCCAGGAGGAGGAAGTGGGGAGGAGAAAACCCTGCCCAGCCACATAAAATCACTCAATAGCCCAAATATCATGTGCAAACATACTGATAAGAATGTAACTTCCATGATTATGGAAGGAAGGAGGGAAGGAAGAAAGGAAGGAAGGGTGGGCTGGCTGGTTTATGGAGCATCTACTAAGTGACAGTCATTTTATATGTTGCCTCATTTGATCGCTACACTTTCCCTGAGAGGTGAGGATAATTACTGCCATTTTTATTAATTAGAAAACTGGATGTTTAGAGAAGTTAAATCACTTTCTGAGGTCACAGGTCTAGTTAAATGGTAAAGGTCAGAGTGACTGCAAAGCCCATGCTCCTTTCCCTACACCACAGTGCTTCTCTTGCAAATGACAATATAGAAATGTAAACTATTCCAATATGCAAGCTTGAGATTGGACACTTACCACAAACAACAGGGGTGAAGTAAGGAAAACAACTTAGGACTCCTGTGTCAACTTCACAGAATCTATCTTAAATCCATTGGCAATGACAAGGAGAAAAAGAGAACCACTAAAGAACTTTGAGAACTGCCTCCTCATTGATGTAGACACCAACCTCAACAAAGACCTACCTGAGCCAGTTCATAGGGTCAGAAAATGTAAGGCTCAGAAGGATCCAGAATAATTTCCTCTAAACCCTTCATTCACAGAGTAAATAAAATGAAGCCCAATGTCACAGATAGCTAAAGTTAGTGCTTGGTCTAGAAATCTCCTCCTTATTTAAATTTTCTTTATTCTCCACTGAACAAAGAGAAATTGGAAGAATACAAGGGATCTCCCCACTTCAGACCTACAGTCCACCTCGCCACAGCCAGTCTTCAAAAGAGGCAGGTGGAGAGCCACGTGATGGCATTTTCACCTGGTGCAAAGGATCTTCCCTGCCCTTTCAGAATGCCCCTTCTTCATGCCTGCCTCCCTGGCTCACACAGAATAAATCCATGCCTTCGAGCAAAGACACTCTATCCTGAGAAGGAGTCGTCTGCAAAATTGTATGCTTTTATAAAGGCCAGGCCACTATCAAACATTAACATACCAATATAGGTCCAATCAAGCAAAGCTGATTTCCAAGAATAGGAAGCTGGACTAACGCAGATGACTTGAGGCTCCACACAGGGCTTGCACACAATTGGAGTCTACAGATATCATTTGGCTTGAACAGAATCGAATCATATTGATTTCTAGATAAGGATCCTAAATTGTACTGCCTCTAGACCTTCAGCTAGTACCTAAAGCAAAATCAATTGCTCTAGGGAAAAACAAGTTTGTAAGGACAATAATAACATGCAAGTAAATACATTTTTACTAAGGAATGGGAGGGTCTCTCACACCAAAAAGAAAATGTTTTACTATTATGAATAGTGCCACAATAAACATACGTGTGCATGGGTCTTTATAGCAGCACGATTTATAATCCTTTGGGTATATACCCAGTAATGGGATGGCTGGGTCAAATGGTATTTCTAGTTGTAGATAGCAAAGAGTTGGAACCAACTCAAATGTCCATCAATATAGACTGGATTAAGAAAATGTGGCACATATACACCATGGAATACTACACAGCCATAAAAAAGGATGAGTTCATGTCCTTTGTAGGGACATGGATGAAGCTGGAAACCATCATTCTGAGCAAACTATCGCAAGGACAAAAAACCAAACACCGCAGTTCTCACTCATAGGTGGGAATTGAACAATGAGAACACTTGGACACAGGGTAGGGAACGTCACACACCGTGGCCTGTCGTTGGGTGGGGGGAGGGGGGAGGGATGGCATTAGGAGATATATCTAACGTAAATGACGAGTTAATGGGTGCAGCACACCAACATGGCACATGTATACATATGTAACAAACCTGCACGTTGTGCATATGTACCCTAGAACTTAAAGTATAATAATAAAAAAAGACAAAAAATAAATATCTTGCTTGAAAAAAAAAAAAATTTAAGCCTCTGTTTCAGAAAAACTCCGGAGCCTTGTTTTACCTCTGCTCTCACACCACCACAACAGTCATCAACAAAGAACTCAATGACAAAAGGTAAGGGGGTTTTCCCCACACAACAATCCACAGACACCAGCTGGGTGTCCTCTAATTAAATTCTGACACTATCTACCTAGAGATAGCGTCAGATCCCACAGGGTGAGGGCTCGGTCCCCAAAACTGCCCCCTACTCCACAGACACCAGTCGCAAGTCTGGGCCTCTAGAACTCCCGACGACGGTCATGAGAGGGGGTTCTCATGACCCCCTCTTTGGGTTCAATTAATTTGCTGGAGCTGCTCACAGAACTCAGAGTAACACATTTATAGGTTTGTTATAAATGTTGTTACGAAGGATACAGATGAAGAGATGCGTAGGGCCAGGTAGGGAGGAAGGGGTGCAGAGATTCCATGCTCGTGCCATCTTCCAGGAACCTCCATGTCTTTAGCCATCCAGAAGCTCTCCAAACCCTGTCCTTTTTGTTTTTTACATAGGCATGATTGACAACTGTGTAGAAATGTGATTGGACAAAAAGGGTATGACCTCATACTAATAGACTGAGTTGGGAAGCCCAGCAAGGCCTGCCTGTTCAGGTTCCCCTTGGCCTCTCTGTGCAGCTTTTCATCCTCCAGAGTATGGGGCAGGACTCTGTCTGCAATGAGGGTCTTTTGACCCCCAATCGGATTAGAGTCCTGCCTTGGAGCAGGTAAAAGGAGGACAGGAGAAGGTCAGAGAAAGGGATTCTGTTGGCCGGGCACGGTAGCTCATGCCTATAATCCTAGCACTTTGGGAGGCCGAGGCAGGCAGATTGCCTGAGCTCAGGAGTTTGAGACCAGCCTGGGCAACACGGTGAAACCCCGTCTCTACTAAAATACAAAAAAATTAGCCAGGCGTGGTGGCGTGCACCTATAGTCCCAACTACTCAGGAGGCTGAGGCAGGAGAATTGCTTGAACCCAGGAGGCGGAGGTTGCAGTGAGCCAAGATCGCGCCACTGCACTCTAGCCTAGGCAACAGAGTGAGACTCCGTCTCCAAAAAAAAAAAAAAAAAAAGAGATTCTGTTTCCTGAGACCTGCTCCTGAGCCCTAAAGCACCTCAACATTGTAACAAAAGACTGTAACAAGGACTCTGGGAGTTATGAGCCAGGAACTGTGGATGAAAACCAATATATTAATATTTATATAATCGTAATATAGCCTCTAAACAGGAGGAAAAGCAATTATTTGTTAGTTGGATTTTCTAGTTAAAATAAATAAAATTTAGTGGGTTACTCCTGTAATAGTCTATATATAAGGTCAAGTTTGATCTAAGAGCATTTTTCGTAATACTAAAATCAAATAGGAATTCTCTCCTCTCTCTATGTTCCTCAGGAAATGCCCAAATTTCCAAACAGTGCTGATGTGATTTAAGATTTCCTCCTTTAGCATCTAGAAGACTATTTATTTTTTAAAAAAAAACTTATTTCAGAATAAATTTACCAAAAAAAAAATGTGAAAATAGTGCAGAGTTCCCATACATCCACACCAGTTTCCCGTTATTAATATCTGATATTAGTATGCTGCATTTGTAACTTAATGAAACAATGCTGATATGCTATTATTAACTGAAGTCCATATTTTATTCTGATTTCCTTAGTTTTTACCTAATGTCCTTTTACTGTTCTAATAGCCTACCCAGCACACCACGTTACATTTAGTCATCATGTGTCCTCTTGGCTATGACAGCTTCTCTGACTTCTCTTGTTCTTGATAATTTTGTCAGTTCTGAGGAGTACTATTTGGGTATTATATACGATATCTCTCAGCTGGGATTTCTCTGATGTTTTCTTATGACTACACTGGAGCTATATGTTTTGGGAAGGAAGACCACAGAAATACACTGCCATTTTCATCACGTTATATCAACATGATCTATCACCTGCTGATGTTCACCTTAAGCACCTGGCTGAGGTAGTGTTTGTCAGGTTTCTCCACTGTAAAGCTACCCTTCTCTATACCATATTCTTTGGAAAGATGTCACTATGCACAACCCACACCTAATTAGAAAGGAGTTATGCTCTGCTTCCTCAAAAGTGGAATATCTACATAAATTATTTGGGCTTTTCCTGTACAGGAGATTCATCTATTCCCCCTCATTAATTTATTTTTTAAATAATTTATTCATATCAGTATGGACTCAGGAATATTTTCTACTTTAGGTAATAATACAATACTATTTTATTTATGTCGTTGCTCAATTTTTTCCAAGACTGACTATTGGGAATATTGGGAGCTCTTTCCATTTGCTCCTGTATCCCTTTGACATACTCCCTTCTTTGTGTTTTTATTGGGCACTTCCCTACTTTCTGGCCCTATAAGATGCTCCAGTGTCCTCTTATTTTGTATCTTTTTTTGTATCTTATTTTGCCCTGGTTCTAGAATCAACCATTTCTTCAATGAGCTCTTGCCCCCTCCTTTTCTTTAGAGAGAGAGAATATCATTTCTTTACCTTCCTGTCACATGAGTTCCCCTGCACTCTGACCAGTCAATGATCTCCATACTCTGGCCCACTCCAAAACCCTTAAAAACCTTAGCCTCAAATTTCCTGAGGAGACAGATTTGAAGTTTCCTTCTGTCTCCTTGTTCAGCAGCCCTATCTATGATTAAACCTCTTTCTCTGCTGCAACGCCCGTGTCTTGGCATATTGACTTTCCATGCACATTGAGCAACAGACCTATTACAGTTGCATCTCCTGCTTCCCCACTTTTCTTATTATAGAGGAGATGGAAACTTCCCTAGTGGACCCATTCAGAGATAATTGCTCTGGGAGGCATTCCTGGGGCTGAGACCAGAAATTATTACTCCAGCCCTTCCAATGATTTTATAAGTACCTAATTTCCTGTCTTAAACTTTTTTTTATTGTTTAAAATAGTTGGCAAGTTTTCTGTAAGTGAACAGCGAAATAAATGACACTGAGTGCATTTTACAATTTGACCTTGAATCCTCTTCTCAAATCTTATTCATTCCTGCAAGGATACTTCATGCTATGGCTACACAAATTCATTTACCATTCTAGAATTTAATCTCTATGATGCCCTCTCATTTTGCAACTGCCATTCCTTCTATTTTAATCACCTTCCTTTTCTTCCTAATTGTATGAGTTATCAATTGTTGCAAAGCAAATTATCTGAAAACTTCATGACTTTTACAGCATTTATTATCTGACATTGTTGTGGATCAGGAAACCAGGCATGGGTACCTGGGTCCCCTGCTTCAGGGTCTCTCACAAAGCTGCAATTCAAGTGTCTTCCAGGGCTTAGTCATCTCAGGATTGACTGGAATAGAATTAACTTTCAAGTTCACTCGCATGGTTGTTGACAGGATTTAGTTCCTTGTTTGCAGCTGGCCAAAGGCTACCCTCAGTTCTTTCCTAGCAGACCTCTCCTTTGGGACAGTTCACAAAATAGCGGTTTGCTTCATCAGAGCAATAAGCAAGAAGAGCCAGAGAGGAAGCGTGCTAGCAAGATGAAAGTCATAATCTTTTAGATCTAATCTTCGAAGTGACATCCGATTATTTTTGCCATATTTTATTCATTGGAAGCAAGTCACAATGTCCAGCCCATGCTTAAGTGGAAGGGATTACACAAGGGCATGAATACCGAGATGAGGAGATCACTGGGAGCCATTTTAGAAGGCTGCCTCCTATCACATTAATGAATTTTTCTCATTCCTTCTTTTTATAATTTGTTTATACATCTGTGTTATATGCCACATTGTATCGTGTTAATTGTGTACATATTTTATTTTTCCTTGCATTCTTAGCACTTGGGTAGTATATGTAAATCTAGCACATTTACTGAGTAGGCTGTGAGTAAATGTTGAATGAATACATCATTCATTCATTGAGATTTCATGAGCTGCAAGTTATACCTTTATCCAGTTATCTGCATTAAGTGCTAAGGTCACTCAGTACAGGGCTAACTGTTCCTGTCCACTTAAATTTTGTTCTTCTTGAATACTTTATTTTGGTGTAGAATGCAACTATGAACAAGCCAGAAGAATGCATAAAGGCTACTATACTTGAACTTTACTCTCTGAGTTGGCCATTGACTCACTTCTGTGAGTCAAACTGATATTTATCTTAATAGAGAAACTAAACTGCAGTATGTTTTGGACTGTGGGTAATTAAAAACAAATTGAGTTCCCTCAGTAACAACAAAGCTAATAAGTATTGGCAAAAATTTGATTCCTTGGTCTCTATATTTCTATTTTAGTCTTTGAAGCCTAGGACGCTTTCTTGGCAATCCAAAATTCTGCACTAAATGCTATCATTTTCTGAAAATTAGAATCCTTTTTGATAACTTCCAGACTCATTTTACCACTCCACTGTTATTTTGTTTGAATTTTGCCTTCAGTGAAGTTGAAAATATTTTTGTGATAGAAAAAAGACAAAATCAATTAAGAATACCAAAAGACCGGCCAGGCGCGGTGGCTCACGCCTGTAATCCCAGCACTTTGGGAGGCCAAGGTGGGCGGATCATGAGGTCGGGAGATCAAGATCATCCTGGTTAACACGGTGAAACCCCGTCTCTACTAAAAATACAAAACATTAGCCGGGCGTGGTGGTGGGCGCCTGTAGTCCCAGCTACTCAGGAGGCTAAGGCAGGAGAATGGCGTGAACCCAGGAGGTGGAGCTTGCAGTGAGCCGAGATTGCACCACTGCACTCCAGCCTAGGCGACAGAGCAAGACTCCATCTCAAAAAAAAAAAAAAAAAGAATACCAAAAGACCTAATTCAGTACTCCACTGTGCATATTCTTTTACCTATGAAGATCACCATTTCAGCAAAGTCAACATCATAAATGATAACAGTAATAACAAAGACTTCAATGTTTTAAAACATTGATGTTATATAACATTGATACGATGTTATAGTATCATAACCATATATCTTAAAATCATGTTATGTTTTCTCCATTAGTAAAGATTAGTAAAAGAATGTATCAAAGATATACTATCAAGTTAAAGAACATAACAGAAATTTCTATGTAGTAAAAATATGGCGAGAGGATGTTTAAATATGAAGATCCAGCATGGAAAATATGTCTGGGTGGTCAATCCGGAAAGGAGGGTGGGATGAGGCATATACCATTAGTAGGCATCAGAAATGATGTCAACTCACCCTTGGTATTGACTGGTATCTGGGCAGAGGCAAGAGGCAAACTTGATCCTGATTTGGACAGAAACAAGGCTTTGCCTGCAAGAGATCTTGCCTCAAGCCTGAAGCCCCAAGGCAGGTAGATCAAAGCACTAATATACTCAACCAAAACGACATAATAATCATTCAGTAGTCAGTGGGAAAGCTGGGGAATCTGCATCTGCATGAAGGAAAAAAGTCATGTGGTGACAATCAGAGCTGGGGAACAGTTCAGACTGTAACATAAGCAAGAGAATATTCCCATCCTTGCTCCCACTTCTTCATGTCCTCTTTCCAATTCCCCACTCATACGAAGAGGAGTTGCTGAGCCTACTGATAAAGACCAAGACTTTTACTGGTAGGCACACACATTTTACTGATTGGTGAGGTTATCCTTAAACTTCAAGGTAGCTGAGCTACCTTAAAGCTCAGCACCCATTCATGGCACTCACTTGTCTGCTTCCTGTTTCAGCCTCTGGCAGGACTTGCGCCCTAGAGGCAGGTTAGCCACTTTCTACCCTTACTTCTATTCCACATATGGAGTTAGATAGCTGGACTCAGCCCCTGTTGCATCTTTCTCTTTGTGGATCCTACTTAGGCCTCCAGGCTTAAGCCATATGCTTAAAAGAGTTTTCTCAGAGAACTCTGCACTGAGGGTTATTAGCTGATATTAATGAAGTATGGATGGGGGCAAAGATAATTATTTTTGTTGTAATATCCAAACTTCTTTTATTCTCCTTTCCCAGAATGATGGCTTGGGATGCACCAATGTAACTTTTCTCTGAATCGATTAAAGCAGAATCCTGCTCCCCGCAGAACAACAAACTTCTAGGTTTATCTGGAAGCAGGTAACTCAAATATGCTCACAAGCAAGTGTGATCACCTTCCACATGGCATTAAGTGTTTTCCCACTGCTCTACTCCACTAATTCCACTAATTCTACTCCAATGAATACTATCATGTCTCCCACTAGGCACACTGACCACTTCCCCTTGTTTTGTCCATCTTCCTCCATAACTATTTCCTCTAGGTATCACCACATCTAGCTGGTACTGCTGCCCCTACTAGGCACAGCTTCTATATCTTCTGGGCACTGCCACACCCACAAGGAACTGCTGACTCTGCCAGACTCTACTGCTGATTCCCTGGTAATATCCTAGGTGGCATCTACCAAATAACAGTGCTACTTCTCTACATGATGTCTTGTCCACTGGAGACTGCTGCCTTTTCCTCCAGCAACCACAGAATTCTCCAGGCTCTGCCATCTCTGCCAAGAACTATTGCGGTTGCTATTGACTGACACCAGCACGGATACGCTGGAATTCTGAAGCCACTTTAGTATGGAAATCAAGGTACCCTTGCTGTGGTACATTCAATCCTATGGGAGATATTATGTGTAAATATGGAAATACAGGATTAGAACACCAATGAAGGATAACAATTGGCAATGTAGATTTGGAAACCATCTCAATACTGGTGAAAACTAAAGCTGTGAGTGCATGAGCACCACTCCCCCAGCCCCAAACATTTAAAAAATAAGAGCAGAGGGCTGAGAACAAAGTTTGAGTAGAAGCAGCCAGAAAGAAGAAATCAATGAGATAGAAAAGCCTCAAAGTCCTAGAAAATGATGAAGCTTTCATCTTAATTGTAGGTGACTAGGTGTTCCTCTTATTCTACACTGATAGAATTAAAAGCAGTAATGTATTGTTAGGAAAAGCACTGGACTAGTGGCCAGGAAATCTGTATTCTAACCCAGTTTAATTAACTTGCTCTGTACTCCTTAGATGAATCATTTTCCATCTTTGGGTCTCAGCTTCCTCACATCTAAAAGAAAAATATCGGACCAGGCGATTGTTAGGCAGTTTTTTTCAACTTTATGATTTTATGAATTACATACGGAAAGTTAAAAATGTTTACAATCCATAGCCACTCAGGGTCTTCCTCATATATTCCCACAGTCCTAACACAGATGCTTAGTGACCTTACAAAAAAGCAGGAGACATTGGACATACTTTCCTAGAAAAAACATACCAGGCTGGGCTCAGTGGATCACACCTGTAATCCCAGCACTTTGGGAGGCCGAGGCGGGCAGATCACAAGGTCAGGAGATCGAGACCATCCTGGCCAACATAGTGAAACCCCATCTCTACTAAAAATACAAAAATTAGCTGGGCATGGTGGCGCACACCTGTAGTCCCAGATACTCGAGAGGCTGAGGCACGAGAATCTCTTGAACCTGGGAGGTGGAGGTTGCAGTGAGCCGAGATTGTGCCACTGTACTCTAGCCTGGCAATAGAGCAAGACTCCACCTCAAAAATAAATAAATAAATAAATAAATAAATAAATGGAAGAAAAAATATACCATTCCAAAAGTCTCCAATTTTCCTGATCTTCACTACAGGACCATGTTTACTAGAATTTATCAAAGCCTCTGTGTTTTCTTTAACTGGAAAATACTGATTAAAAAAACTATGAAAATCTGAACATACATTACAAATTACAAGACTCATGGCAAAATGATCCTTCTTCTTATAAAAAACTTTATAAAACTTATAAAAAACTTAGAGGTTTCTTCTTCCATAACTCTTACTATTTATATATGTGGTTTCCTACAAATATTTTTCTTACACTTTTTTATATGTAAGAAAAATAAAGTTTTCCTTATTCCGCTGCAAAGTAGCTTCAAAATTCCTATTCCACAGAGGATTTCTAATCTCTTCTATTTTGGTTTTTAAGATAATCTTTATTACTGTCTCATTCTGTTTTACATTCTAATTAATTCATTATGCTCATGCAAAGGTAAGAAGAAGAAAGCTGTTGTGATGAGATGGTATCTAGAGGTGTCATTAATAATATTAATTTAATACTGATTTTAAATATTTTAGTCTTTTAGTCTTTTCCTTGTCAATCCTCACTATACTCCCCATGAGATATAAGAAGGAGTAACAGCTCTATTTTACAAAGTTGAAGGCAATCTGTGCAGAGCACTTTTCATGACTGTTTAGGCCACAACACAAAACCCTTTAAAATTCAACTAGCTATGTCTTTTTTAAACAAGTTTATTGAGGTATAATTGGCATACAATAAACTGTGCATGATTAAAGTGTATGAGTTGAGAAGTTTCAACATACGCATCTGTGAAACCATCATTTATAATCAAGAAGATGAACATATCCATCACCCCAAAAAGTTTCCCCCCACTCCTGTGTGGTACTACCCTCCCACCCATCTCCACAACACCGCCCCCGCATTCCCAGGCAACCACTGATCTGCATTTTGTCACTATAGATTAGTTTGGATTGCCTAGAATTGTATATGAATGGCGTCACACCATAGGTACTCTTTTATTGCGGGGGAGGATCTGGCTTCTTTCACTCAAAATAGTTATTTTGAGACTCATCCATGTTGTTGAGGTATACCAATCAACCATTCCTTCTTATTGCTTAGTAATATTCCATTTTGTGGATATACCACAATTTATTTTCCATTCACCTACTGATGGACATTTGGGTTGTTTCCAGTTTGGGCTTATTACAATTAAAGCTATGTATATTCATGTATAAGCCTCTGTGTAGGCATATGCCTTCATTTCTCTTGGGTAGATACTTAGGAGTAAAATGGTTAGATCATGTGGTAGGTGTATATTTAGCTTTTTAAGAAATAGCCAAACTCTTTTCCAAATTGTTGTATTATTTTACATTTCCAACATGCAGTATACAAGAATTTCAGTTGTTCCACATCCTTGTCAACACATGATATGATCTGCCTTTCAAATTTTAGCCATTCTAGTAGGTACCGTGCACAGTGAAACCTTATTATTTTCCTAATTTGCATTTCCCTAATGATTAATGGTATTAATTCATGCACTTATTTTGTCATCTATAAATCTTTGGTGAAATGTCTGTTCAAATATTTTGCCCATTTTAAAAAGTTGGGTTGTCTTCTTATTGGGTTGTAAGAATTATTTATGTATTCTAGTTAGAAGTCTTTTGCCAAATATATGTTTTGCAAATACTTTCTCCAAGTCTGTGGCTTACCTTCTTATTTTCTTAACAGAGTCTTTTAAAAAGCAGAAGTATTTAATTTTGATGAAGTACAATTCATCCTTTTTCTTTTCATTTATAGTTTGTGCTTTTTGTGCCATCTTTAAGGAGTCTTTGAGAAATCCAAGGTCACTAAGATATCTTCTAGAAGTTTTGTGATTTTAGCTCTTACATTTAGATGTATGATCCATTTTTAGTTAATTTTTACATATAGTATTGATGGCAGTGGCAGCCCGTCTGGAGCAGCTGCTGCAAAGATGCAAGCTGCAGTGAGGGAGGCGTGGCCAGGGCTGCACACTCCACAGAACCATGAAAACAGGAACAGGCTGGAGCCCCACCCACTTCTGAGTTGGTGGGGTGGGAGCCCCACCCTCCTGGGCACAGCTGCAGCTGCCCAACCACAGCTGTGGACCTGGGCATCCTTGTGCTCTCAGGGGCCCAGGAAGCCCTTGCCCCGACAGGCTTGAAAGTGCCTGCTCCTGCTGTCTGGCCTCTCCCTGCCTCTGGGCAGAGCAAAGTTGTGGCCAAGCCCATGCTGTCACAATCTGGCAGGTGTGTGCATGCTTGGGGCAACACTGACATGCCAGCCCCCTGCCACCTCAGCCCCCTCTGTACTTTGGACGCTGATGAGCATGGGAGGGGAAGCTGAGGTGGCGCTGAGGGCAGCTCAGTGTGGGCCTGCAGGCTCCCCTTGGCACAAACAGCCTTGGTGCCATGGATAGTGGCATGAGGCAGACAGGCTCCTGGGCAAAAAGGGGTGGGTCCTCAGCAAAACCCTACCTTTAGGCAACTGAGAGTCTGAAGCCTGGGGGCTGGGCTGCCAGGTCCTCAGACTGGAGTGAGAACTTATCATGCTTTTTCTGCTGCCCATGGACCAATCAGCATGCGCTTCCTCCCTCTTGAGCCCATAAATATCCTAGGCTCAGCCAGACTCAAGAAACATGGGGACAACCTGCCTGTGTGTAGGAGCTACCCACTCCAGGTCTCCTCTCTGCTGAGGGCTGAGCAGACATCCTGACGACCTGCCTGCAGAAAGGAGCCACCCACTGTGCATCTCCTCTCAGCTGAGAGCTGGGCAGACATCCGGACAACCTGTCTGCAGAAAGGAGCTACCCACTTAGAGTCTCCTGAGAGCTATACTGTCACTCAATAAAGCACCTCTTCACCCTACTCACCCTCCAGTTATCTGCATACCTCATTATTCCTGGATGTGGGACAAGAACTTGGGACCTGCCAAATGGCAGGACTGAAAGAGCTGTAACACAAACAGGGCTGAAACACCCCCTCACTCCCCGCGTTGCAAGCGATGAGAAGGAGAGAAGAGAGAAGGAGAGAAGAGCTTTGACACTTCGGGCAGCCCAGACCTAAGAGCTCCCTGAGCCAGGACTGTAACACCCTCTTTGGGGCTCTGCATTTCCTGGCATCTCAAAGCTTCCAGGTGCCACCACATTCCCTAGTGCCAGCAGTGGTACTCCTGGTCCAGCCACAGCTTTGCAGGAGCCGGCGCCCATGCCGGCACCTGGAGCCGCCCGCCCCGCCACAGCTGGTGTGCCTAGCTGTGCACAGCGGCCAGACTTCGCGCTCACTTGCTCATGCACCCCTCACCACTTTGCGCCTGGCTCGTCCTTGGCAGGCATGGGATCTGGGCCAGCGGCATGAGCTGAGTGCAGCCTGCAAGGCCAAATGGGCAGAACGAGCCCAGTGGGCCTGAGCAAAACTCGGGCAAAGGAGCCACCGGCCACAGACGTTTCTGGCTGGCAGAGCAACACTCCAAGGATCCTGTGACAGTATGAGGAAAGGAGCAAGATATTAAGAGTTTTTTGGCATATGCTATTCAATTTTTTCAGGGTTATTTGTTGAAAAGATTATCTTTTCCCCCACTGAATTGCCTTGGCATATTTGTCAAAAATCAATTGATGACATATGTAGAGATACATCTCTGGGTTCTATATACTGTTCCATTACTCTATCTATTTTCATACCTATACTATACTGTGTTGAGCAGCTCTTATTATAATGTCTTGAGATCAGGTGGTGTAAGTCCCAAAACTTTGTTTTACTTGATGAAAGTCTTGACTATCCTAGGTCCTTTGCATTTCCATATAAATTTTAGAATTAGTTTGGTCATTTCCATCAAAAAGAAATCTGCTAGAATTTTTATTGGAATTTCCTTAAATCTGTAGGTCAATTTAGGCAGAAATGATATCTTAAAAATGCTCAGTCTTCTGATTCATGAACATAATATATCTCTATTTAGGTCTTCTTTAATTTCTCTTAACAATGTTTTTTATTTTATTTTAGATTCAGGGAGTACACGTGTAGGTTTGTTACATGGGTATATCAAACGATGCTGAGGTTTAGGCTTCTAATGATCCAGGTCACCCAAGTGGTGAACATAGTACCCAATAGTAGTTTTTTCAACCCTTTTGGAATCCCCAGTGTTTATTGTTCCCATCTTTGTGTCTGTGTACTCAACGTTTAGCTCCTACTTATAAGTGAGAACATACAGTATTTGGTTTCCCTTTTCTGCATTATTTTGTTTAGGACAATGGCCTCCAGCTGTATTCATGTTGCTGCAAAAGATATGATCTAGTCCTTTTTGTGGTTGTATAGTATTCCATGGTGTATATGTACCACACTTTCTTTATCCAATCCACTATTGATAAGCACCTGGGTTGACTCCATGTCTTTGCTATTCCATAATATTTTATAGTTTTCAGTATACATGTCTTTCTCATCTTTGGTCAAATTTGTCCCTAAATTTGCTGCTTTTTGTTGTTGTTGTTGATAAGAGATATTTAAAAATTTTCCATTTCTAATTGTTCATTGCTAGTATATAGAAATACAACTGATTTTTGTATATTTTATTTTGTATCTTGCAACTTTTGTAAACTCACTTATTAGTTCTAGTAGCTTTTTTGTAGTATTCTGCAATTTTCTTATGCAAATAAATGCAGTGCTACAACTTCCTTTCCAACTTGGATGCCTTTTATGTATTTGTCTTGTTTTATTTCATTGACCAGAACTTCCAATACAATGTTTAATTGAAGGCAATTTTTACAGAGTAACATTTCTAACTCCCAGGCCCGGATTAGGCTGAACTATGGAATCTTTTTGAATTTGGTATCTTTTGGAATTTACTAAATCATTATTTATACTTCATTTTTAAGCTTTTCCCTTTTCCAGTGTTCAAATATTCATCAAATGTTTAAATATTGAACCACTACCATGCTGGCTGTCAGGGAAATAATGGTGCACAAACAGGCATGGACCTAGCGCTAATGAAGTCTTACCGTACTACCGAGGCAGTTTAAAACAGGAATTAAAAACACAGGTTCAGGGTTCTGTCTGCTTGGGTTTGAATCTGGCTCTGCTCCTTAATGGTTGTTTGACCTTGGAAAAGTTAATCGACTTTTCTAAGCCTGTGTCTTAGTGAAGGTATTAATAATACCTACTCACAGGATTGCTGTGAAGATTAAACGAATTAATACCTTTAAAGTCCTTAAAATAGGGTTTGACATATAGTAAATGGTCAACGAATATTATTATTAGAGGGAAGAATTAGCTCTTCACAGGGTGAATCTACAAGTGACTGGTGAAGGAGGGGTGTCCAAACAAGAAACATAAAAAGCAGTTTAACTGCTAAGCATAGAGGCAGCAGTGTCAGCTGTATCTGGGTTAAAATCCTTGCTCTGCTGTTTATTGTCTAGGCAACTTTGAGCAAACGACTTAAACAAGAGCAATGCCTGTAAAGCGCCTAGTGCAGTATTGACACACAACAGATGCTTAAAAGACAGCAATTATTGATTCAGACGTCCCGAAGAGCAGTAATATCACTAACGTGTTCATCATCATATCTATCATTTATCAAAGCTCAGGATTTTGAACCTTGTAATTACTTTTCATACATTCTCTTATGCTTAACAACTCGGCTAGGTGAACACAATCCATTTCCTCATAAAGAAACAAGATGACCTTTGTGTATCTATGATCAGTGGGGAGGCTGGAGGTCTGGGAAGTGGTACCTTGGAGCCCAACTGTTGACCAAACCAGGGCTCTCAGTGCGGCCTTGGTCGCCAGCGGGGCGCTCGACTTTCCGCTCCGGAGATGGCACCAGGAGAGATGGGAGTCTGCCAGGCCGTTTCCATGGCCACCTCATGAAGCCCCTGCTCCGGGAGCGTGACAGGCGAGACTCTCCTTCGCCGCCACCTCTCGTCTCAGATGACCATCTGGGCTCGAAAGCCCTCAGGAGCTGCGGAGCGCGGGTCGGTAGGGGCGCTGCAGAGGAAGGTTGAGCGCCGTCTCCAGGCAACGCGCGGGGGGGGCGGGGCTTTGCGTCACAGAGGTGCGACCGGGTCCCGGGCTGAGTCGCCGCCACCCGCAGGTCTGAGCTGCGGGCTGAGGCGGCGCCGCCGCTGCCGCAGGGTGCGCGATGCCTTGAACCTGGGGTGAGCTCCGCGGCGCTGTCCTTTCGTGTTTCCCTTGCTAGCTGCTCCAGGACTCTGGGGCTGGGAAGAGAAACCCCAGCGGGCCCTCCGCTGCCGAGCCAGGCTTCCGCGGGGAGACAGGCCTGGCCCCGCCGTCCTCCCTGGGCCTCGGATTGGGGCGTGGGGACGGCTGGGGAGGCCCTTCTTTTGACGCCCGTCTTCTGCCCGGCGGGTTCCAGTTGCCCGGGGTGGCGGTGGCTTGTCCCGCCTCGGGGTGCTCCTGAGGGACCCGGAGAGAGTTTTTCTTCCTCTGTCCCAAAACGGTTGTTTGAATATTGCCGCCGGCTCAGTCATTCGGCCACCGGACTTAGCTGTTGGTTAAATGTCCAGGTGCGCTTGAGGAGGGGCTGAGGCGGCGTAGCAAGAGCGAGCGCTAGGGTGGCCCGCGGGCTCGGTCTCCGCCGGGCTGGACACCCAAATAAGAAACCTTTTGCTTAGGACGATAGCTCAGAAATAGCCACGTCGATCTACTTAGCCAGCCCCACCCTTCTGAATTGGCTTAGGCTGCTACCCTTCCCAAAGGTCTTTCCTCGTCAAACTAGCTGCTACCTTGAGACCCGGCTAAGAAAAGAACGTTTTCTTGCTAATAATAAGAAGGTAGTAATTACACAGCAAGAGCAGAAGGCTTCTGTGTTAGCTTTTGAAATTATTCCTTCAGTTATTTGTCTCGCGTTACAAAATGTGGATTTACGATTGTTATTGAAATCGATCCCTATGCCCCTTATTAAAGGTAGTGTACCTTTTATATTCTGACACTGTCCTATTTAGCGGTGCCAGCTAATTCAGTTCTTGCCTCTGGCATATATATAAAGCTGCTGGAACACTTTCAGTTGTTTATAATTCTTACATCTTCAGCACGAATTTATTCGTTTTCACTCCCTTTTGCCCATTCTTCTTGCTATAAAATGACCTCTACCCATTCAAAATTTTGTCTGGGCGTGTGAGCTGCCACCGGCCGACGATCCTAAATTAGTCACCTCTATGTCGAAGTCACCCATCTGAGAAGTGATGCTTTCTGAATTCAGAGCTCAAAAATAGTATGGATTTTTCTCCTTTTCTTTCACATTGCTTGACTTCAGTTTCTAAAACTTTTTCTCAAGAATATGACTATATGTTTCAAAAATTAATATTTGTCATTCGGTGTAAATGAACTTTATATTTGATGTGTGTAGCCTGATCCTTCTTGGTTCCCGTCTAAATACAAACACGCTTTCCTTTCCCTTCCCTTCCCAAAAAGGCAAGGAAGGTCCAGAGAGAATTCTTACAAGTCTGGTGTGCTTTTTCCAATATGAGATGCATTTAGTAAACACACTGTTACTGTTAGAAATCCATATTCTTAATCTCCTAGTACGGCACTCTATCCTTTTGTAGTTTCTCTCTCCCTCTCTCTCATATATATATATATATATATATATATATATATATGTCTTTTTCTGATCAAGATCTTTGATCCTGGAACAGGCATTCCAGACTCTATAGTGACTCTGGCCTAATTATTTCACTATGTATCTATATTAACTTGTCTTGAAAAAAAAAAGTTGATACCTGTTTACAGATCTACAGTTTGAGTAAACAATGAGTAATAAAGTAAATAATATCCTTAGGGACCCAGTCAGTAGTACTTGGTATTTATTACTGATGTTAAAGTTGACTTGACAATGAAAATCATTGAAGTTTATTTCAATTAAATCCTTTTAAGTGAGGTTGATACAAAATTTGATGGAGAACTGGTTTCAGAGAGGTTTTTAAAATACTACAGTGCAGTACTTGTCATTTAGTCATTTTGGTGCATTTTCAGCCTTTTCCATTTTGCTTTTAGTTATTTTATGAATGAATTATGGTTTAAATTTTTAGGAGTTTTTGAGCAGTTTTTTCGTTTTTGCTTTGCCAATTACCCATGATGTAATTTTAATATTTTTATAAGGAATATTTGAACTACCGCAATTCATTTGTTAGAAAAATAAGTGATTCACTATGTACCACCCACTAGAGAATGTGGCATTTTTGGAATCCTTGATCTTGTGCATTTCAAAATAACAGCTCTTTATTTAGAAAATCCTTCAAATGCTTTTTGAAAGCATATTTTTATCTTGCAAAAAATGACTGTTATAGGTGGCACAATAATATGAAAGCTGCTAGTTCTTTGAGAAATCTTAACCAGAAATTCATCTTTTGTTGAATTCTATGCCAGTGGTTTGCAAATTATGTTTCTATGCAATACCACTGTTGCATGGCCTAGGGGGAAGTATCTTGCTAATATCAAATAGTAAATGTTTCCCAGTTTACATAAGCATTAATTTAATGACAAATTTTCACAGTTTTACATTTTCTTTCATACATATTTTTAACTTCTGCTTCTCTCCAACCTAGTACTAATAGATGACTGACCAAATTAACAAAAATCAAAAGAATACTAAGTGAATAATAATAAAACAAAAACTGCCAATGGTATTTACTGCATTTATTCAGTAAACATCTATTGAGTGCTTGTGTATCTGCCAGAAGAGAGACCATGGCTGCTCTCCTCAAGAAGCTCACTAGAGGGAAATGGCCAAGTGACTTAACAAATGTCATAGTATGATAGAAATATGTGCAGTCACCAAAGAGGGACACTGAAAAGCTGTGGTGGGTGACTAGAGGATGGCCTCAACAGATTGTTTTTGTGAACATGCACTCTGTGTTGTGGTTTTATATTGTATGTAGATCACAGAGTCATATCTTATTTTCACACCCATATAGTGATAGATGTTAATATTTGTCAATATTTTATGATTTTCAAAATAAACTAAATGTCAAGCCCTCTTTCTGGAACCAGGTTGAAAACCACTTTTGCAGGCTCTATCAGGTAGTCTCTAGATAGTGTTGCATTTTAATCCAAGGAGTTAGTGATGAAGTTTCCCGGATACCAAGTACAGTTACAAGATAAGTTAATACGCTGCCTCAAATTATAAACTTTACTCAAAGTTAGGGCAGCAGATGAAAACAATGCTGAAACAAAGGGGATCATTTTCTATTAATTACTCAATAAATAAGCAACTAACTCTTCTTTTCAAATATGGTTTTGGTGGGTAATGTAGGGTAGCAAAATACGCTACTTTGGCATAAGGATTATTTTGAGTAAAAGGCACATTGAAAAGCAGCAGATGTAAGAAGGGCCCACTGACCCTCCTAATTCTTCCTGAAGGCTGGAGATAAAACAGCCATGTGAAAGATGTCCTCTCTATGCCAGGAGGAAGACATTATCATTACCAGAGGTGGGCAATCAAAGCTGAGAGAAATGTGTTCAAAGAAGCCTTCTTAAAGTAACCCTTATCTTCCTAGTCACTTTTCTATGATTAACTGCCCCAGCCCAAACCCTTGTGTCTTGTCATGTTTTCACAGTTTACTTCTCCTTTGTCCAATCTACTATGTAAGCTTTTGGCCTTAATTACTTTTTTTAGTCCTTATTTTTCTTGAGGGCTCCTGTGTATGTATAAAAATTACTAAATAAAATTTGTATGTTTTTCTCCTGTTAATCTATCTTAGGTTAGTTTAATTCTTGGGCCCAGCTGGAGACCTAAGAGAGCAGAGGGAGAGAAATTCTATCTCCCCTATACCACGCTGGTTAAATTATCATAGGTATTTACATTAAATATTGAGACTATATATTTCAAAAGTTCAGTTTTTTTCTTTGTTAAGTAATGTAGATATTATTCAAAGTTTCAGCCTGGTTGACTAGAATCTTAATTACATTTTCATTAAATTGGTACAGGAATGTTAGAGGAAGGTTCAGTTTCATTTTGGGAATAAAATGTTAGGTTAAAGGTCACCTACTCCACTTCCCACACAGGTAAAAATCCCTGTAACACTTATTAGATGTACTTCTAATCTTTACCTAAACACTTCCATACTTCCAATGAGAGGGAGCTCACATGTAGCAGCCATTTCCGCTTCTGGATGGTGGGACATGCTTATAATCAACTGAAATCTGCCTTTCTAATTTATACTTACTATACTTATTGGCCATCCTGTTCTCTGTAAATGAATCTTGTTTTTCCACATGACAGCTCCTCAAATATTTAAACAAACTTATATTGCTTCATTGTTACCGAACTATGACTATCTAGAATAAACCTCTTTTTTTTTTCTATGCCCGTGAATATGTTCTAATTTATTAGTATCCTTTAAAGCCAACTGCTTAGAGCTGAATACAGACTTTTCAGTGTGGCCTAACCATTGCAGAGCATAATGGACTAGTAGGCTGCTTGCTCAAGATATCTGCTTCTAGCAAGAGTTTAGGATTATTTTAGCATACTTGTTGCCCCTGTTATACTGTTGACTTATTTTGATTAAAAACCCCAGACTTGGCCGGGTGCAGCAGCTCATGCCTGTAATCCCAGTACTCTGGGAGGCCGAGGCGGGAGGATTGCTTGAGCCCAGGAGTTTGTTACCAGACTGGGCAACGTAGGGAGACTCTATCTCTTTAAAAAACACAAAAACAAAAACCCAGACCTTCTATATTTTAACTGCTTTTGAGCACATCTTACATATGTGTTTTTGTGCAGTTGGCTCTTCAGGATTTAACTTTTAGTCATATTAAATATTCATTTAAGCACGTAAGTGTCTGTTTTAGTCTTGATCCTATTATTCACTAGATACTATTCGTTTATTCCAGTTTTGGTCATCCGCAGATTGGGCAGGCATACAGTCTTCAGGTCATCAACAAAAATGTTAAACAGCCCAACTCTTGGTGCCAGTTTCCCTCTCCCTTTGCCTCTCTGCTTTAGTCATTGTGGCCTTTTTAAAAATTACCTCAAAGTCACCGTGCTGCTTCCTGTCTCAGGCACTTTTCATAACCTCTGACTGGAGTGTCCTCCTTTTGCCATGTCCCTACCTCTTTTTTAATCCCTAACTCTGACCATTCTGACCTCAAGTAAAATGTTGTTTGCCCAGGGACTTCCTCCCTGTTACAAAACTAGGTCAAGTCCCCCTTTTATAGGCTTTCACAGCACCTGTACTTGTTCACCTAGCACTTCTCATTTTGTAATTATACATTTATTTGTGTGGTTACTGTCTCTTCTCCACTGTATTGGATGCTCCACAGTGGCAAGAACCATGTTTCTTTTGTTCACTGTTGTATCTCCAGAACATAAGCACCAGGCACGTGCTACTTGTTGAATTTAATTTTAAAAAAGTCCTGTGACACAGTGGCTCCCTAATACCAGTCTGCAACCCTTGGCTCCTGATGATGTTTTCACAAGTTTGGATTCGATCAAGAAAAATAAGGACAATGTGTAGTATACCTGGTAGATATGTGGTATACCTCATTGTGAAGTTACTGCCCTTCTTGGGAAAGACTTTTTTTCTAATATTATATCCTACTTTTCTGGTTATAAGTTCTTTTTAAGATTTTTATTAAGTTTTGGGGAATTTTTGTTTATTTTTGGAAACTGTCCTTGCTTAGAATTAAAAGAAGTATCCAACACCATGGTGCTTTGAGATTTTACTAGTCTTTGAAATTCAGCAATCACTGTTGTTGACTGCCCTAGGGACCTCTTCTAAGCTAAGATCTTTAATTGTTTCTTCTTGGATACAGTTGCTGTAAATCCACTTGGCTATATTTACATATAATTTGACTTCAGGGATTTTTTTTTTTTTTTTTTTGGCCTGGATCTTCCTCAACAACTTCCTTTCATTTATCTCTATAATGTGATATTTATTATTACCAAGTAGGCTCAGATTCAAAACTGTTGTTTTTTTTTTTTTTTAATTACAATTACCCTTTTCCTATTTTAGGTAACTAAAGGAATTAACTTCAAATACAGTACATTAAATTTTAATACCTAAAGGAAATTTTACATATTTTTGGGTTACTAACTTCATAAAGTTATATATATTTTAAATTTTTAACTATTTTTTTATTAATGATAAAGCAATCTTCCTACCAAAACTTTTTCTATAAGAGTATTACTGTTTCACCTGCTTTATGTGATATGAGTGTTAATTTGGATGAAATATAATGATAGTCTTTGATGGATAAATAAAATAGAATTTCTTGGGGGGGCATCTGATTTTGGGGGCATTTATAAACTTGATAATTAGATATATATTTTGGGGGTACCTAAAAGAGTGAATGAACAAAAGAGCTATCTTTTTCCAAGCAGAAAATGTGAGGTGGTTAAAATATCTAACATTTTAATTTTCTTAGGTTTTTCAAGCCACAAGTCTATTTATATATTTTTAAAAATTAAAACTAAGGTACGCATCTATAAAGTAATTCAACAACAAAATTATTTAGCTGATATAAATATATTGTGAGCCAGTATGTCATAGTGGATAAGAATGTAAGTACTAGAATCTGAAAAACAAATTCAGAGTTCACTTTTACCACTTATAGCTGTGTAACTTTAGATAAATCACCTAGCTCAGTTTCCCTGTCTATGGGAAATAGGTAGGGGTGTAGTATTGTCTACCTCTTAGGATTGTTGTAAGAAGTAATTGAGATAATATACGGAAAACAGTTTGGAGCCTGACATGTGGTAAGCAGTCAGGAAATGTTCTTAGGAAAATTATAGAAGGTAGACAAACTTTCTCTTAAATACAATTACTTGAATGCGTGTGTGTGTGTGTGCGCACGCACATGCACATGCGCTTTAGTGGTTTTTGACTTGGTAAAATTATAAGAATTAGAGATTCATCACCCTCCCAATAATATATAAGTGAATCCTGTTTTCTCACTTAGCTATGTGAATCTGAAAACAGTCATTTAAATTCTACCTTAGACTCATGTAGGTCTACTCAACTCTCACTTAAAGGTATTCCTAGTTTTTCTTTATTTTTTTGAAGAATGAGTATATTGCCATTTTTGTATTATATGTAAAAGTAACTTTTCTGTATATTTGACAGAAACTATGTGAAGCAACACTCTGGATTTTGAAAGACATCATTTCATCATGGGACAGCAAATTTCGGATCAGACACAGTTGGTTATTAACAAGTTACCAGAAAAAGTAGCAAAACATGTTACATTGGTTCGAGAGAGTGGCTCCTTAACTTATGAAGAATTTCTTGGGAGAGTAGCTGAGCTTAATGATGTGTAAGGCTTGCTCTTTTTGTTTTTTGTTTTTCCCCTTGTTGTATGTATGCCCCATATGTCATGGCTGTGTAAGATATAACCAGAGGTGTTGATTGGTAAGACTTAATGTTTTCAGTTAGCATTAACAAATACTTATTGAGTATCTATTATAAGTTGACTTTCTATGTAGCTTTTTAAAAGTATGTAATGGAGACAGAAGAGATGGAAAGAACTTAAAATGGAACCTGGAACACAGCACAGGCATATTGAAGCAATTCTAGGATACAGTAGTACATCCCAGCATCTCAATTTTATACCAATAGACTCTTGTTTGAAAGCACTAAAGGGGTGCATAACAAAATGGAATATGAGAATTAGCCACTCTAGAGAAAGACTCCTAGGATAGTCAAAGGTAACACTGAGAAGGTTTCTGTACATGGAGCAATTCATTCGTGTGTGTGTGTATATATACACACACATACATACATATATACTGTTTTTTTACTGTCATTATTTTGCTAGAGGAATACATATGTAGTAATAGCTTATTTTAATCACTGAGAAATAATATATTTCATTTATTCATATTTTCTAATTAATTAACACCTTTAAGTTTCTACTTAACTCTTTGACTAAATTTCTAAAATGAAATATAAATTTCTCTGCCTTCTTAAAGAGCACACCTAATACAACTTAGTCTTCTATTTGTTAATTTATTTATCAATTTTGATATTGATCTATGTAGAAGCTATGAAAATATACAGGGCTCTTTGTCCCTGCATGCCCCCAGACCACTGTGCTTTTAAAATATGACTTTTTTGCTGTTTATTTTCTCCCTTGGTGACAATTGGGCAGATGTCATATCTTTCTTTTAAATCTGCCTCTAGCAACATCCACATCTACCTTTATTTATATATATCTTCTAACCCCTGGGAGTATAATTAGAACCTATGGAGTCACCTCTTAAATGAGATCTTAAAGGTTCTCTGTTTAGTCTCTTCAACTTAGCTAATATTCACTAAGCACATAGTATGTGCAAGGCCCTCTGCTAAGGATTGGACCTTTTAACTGAGGGCTAAGTTGATTATGCAGATATTAATGGCATGTCCACCTCTCTGAATCTCAGTTTTCCTGTTATCCGATATTACCTCTCCTTAAACCCTAAAAAGGCTGAATGAAATCGACTAGCAGTTCAGGACCACTTAGTATATAAACTTACAGTACTGTAGTCACTATTAATAGTTTAAGGTAAGATATATGAACCCACTCCGTAGGCATTACAACCATGGTATTAGGTGATAAGAGACATACTTAGCAATCTGGAACACATTAGATAAGCTTGATATACTGTCTTTATTGGGAAGAATAAAGACTGTCTTAAAAGTTATCTTAGAAGATGGTTTCTTTTAAGAAGACTGGATTTCATTCATTAAAACAAAACAATACAAAACAAAAAGTTGTATATAGTTGTGGGGGGTGTGTGTGTGTGTGTAGCAAATGAACTAAACTATTCCCAGTGCTAGTCTCTTGGTTGGGAGATGGTCGGAAAAGAGGGCAGAGAGGGAGATTTTACATTTTACTGTGTGTATTTATGTATTTTTTATGATAAAAATATAGTCATTGGTTTTAAAAACTCTAGCATTTTACTTATTTTTTAAAATTATCCAAAGGGTAGTGTGCAAAGCATTAATTCTGGGACCATATGCTTAAAGAATTTTAAAAATAGGATTCTGAATTTAGTAATATAAGAGTGGAATGCTTTGTTATGTTTATATTTTCAACTCTTATGAGCAGTAATCAATGACATTTACCATTCCTTTAGAGTCTTGGAATTTATATTCATAAACCGTGTCTATTGTATAAAATTTTGCCCTTTAGCCTAAAGATACAGGTGTTAGATAAAATGTACCCTATAAAACCATCCACAAACTAAGCTTACTGTGTGATACAGAGGTCTTCCTTTTATTTATTTAGCACAGGATATTTCTGACTGGTTTTGATTCTTAAAACCAATTTCCATGGGTCAGAGTTGGCATTTCAGACGTGCAATGATCTCCGAGAACTGTAGAATTAAACCTATACAGGACGAAGCTTGGCAGCTAGGAAACAGAGCTGGAAACTGGCACGACTGAATTATTTTCACCGAAGACTTTGTTTCCTAAGGCTAGTTGCTTAACTTTCGATGGCCTCATTTTATTTAGCTGTTAGTTGAGTGTGATATCCCCACTGGTGCTCAGAGTTGTTAGTAGTGATAAAAGGGAACTGCAGTACTTAAGCATGTCTTTGAACTGATTTAAATTAATGTTGATAGCATGATATTGAATTATCTTCTAAAAGTGATATTTTTTATGTTAAAATCCTTTAGCTCTCTAAATTAAAATTACTCTGCTAGGGGAGGACAGTAGAGCTATATATAAAGTGTCTCAAATCATTTGTTTTACTTGATCTAGCCCCAAATTATCTGAACAAAAATTTTCAAGAGGTTTGTTAGTATCATTGTTTAAACAAGGACTGAACCAGGAGCAAGATGTTTTTCATGCTTTATATACGTCTGAGGCAACAGTCAAAAAATTTTGATAAATGACACTAGCTAACCTTTTTTTTTTTTGAGACTGAGTCTCACTCTGTCGCCCAGGCTGGAGTGCAATGGCGTGATCTTGGCTAACTACAACCTCTGCCTCCTGTGTTCAAGCAATGCTCCTGCCTCAGCCTCCTGAGTAGCTGGGATTACAGGTGCGCACCACCACGCCCGGCTAATTTTTGTATTTTTAGTAGAGACGGGGTTTCACCATGTTGGTCAGGCTGGACTCGAACTCCTGACCTTGTGATCTGCCTGCCTTGGCCTCCCAAAGTGCTGGGATTACAGGCGTGAGCCACTGCCCTGGCCAACCTTTTTTTTAAGTCCCTGATTTCTAAGACTTGTTTTTCATAAATGTCTTTGTTAGAAATTTAAAGACCATTGAGATATAGATGTGACAAAGAGAGATTTATAAATATCATGCCACCAAGCTGTTGACTTTAAAAACCTTAGAAATTAAGTTGCATGTTTATGTTCAAATATTCTCTATCCGTGTTTTAAGAATCCAGTCATTATAATCATTATTATTTGTCTTTTTGTGTTTCTTCGTATTTCCTTCTCTGAAATTGTTTCTTGAATCTAGTTTCATGGCTGTATTATTTTATTAATATATGATTTTTCATAAAATTGACATGTTCTTGTCTCTTTTCAGAACGGCTAAAGTGGCTTCTGGCCAGGAAAAACATCTTCTCTTTGAGGTACAACCTGGGTCTGATTCCTCTGCTTTTTGGAAAGTGGTTGTACGGGTGGTCTGTACCAAGGTGAGACTGATGGAGACTTCTACCTCTGAGCTTAAGCTATTTTGGTGGCTAGAACTATATTTAATAGTGTAAGATAATATAATGCATATACATTTTAATAACTTGGTGGTTTTGTAAAACATAGTTTTGTTACTGTTATTGCCTTCTAACTAGCTGTTTGAATCTTAGAGTTGTCTAATTGCTATACAGCAGGGGTTGTTATAATCAAATTCTTTTTTGCCTCAATATCTCTAACCATTACATCATACTAATCTTCTGTCTCTGTTTTTGGGTTTTTAGCTGGCTGTGGAGTGCTAAGGTGACATCCTATTTAGCTCTAAGATGATACCTTAAAAATTAATGTTATCTTGAGATCATTTCTTTTAAGAGTACATTCATTCATTAAAAAGAAAAAAGATCCATTGAAAGAGTTTTTTTGTTTTTTAGTAATTTTTAGTTATGGGATAGATTTTTTGCCAGCTGTCATTGAGTATTAGAAAGCCTCAACCACCACTGAGTAGATTCAGATAGAAAGTTCTTAACCTTTTTGAGGCTACAAACCTTTTGATTAAATGAAGGCATGAATTTTATTAGGCCACCTCCTATCCCCACCCCAGCTCTAAAACAAAGAACAAAATCACCCATATGCATATAAACCATAAATTGGGCATTCATGAGTGCTCTGAAGTTCATTCCCGACTGACCCATAAAGACTCCTTGGGTTAGGAGATTTTTCCTTTGAGTCACGGACCCTGGAGGTTACCCAAATAATATGCCTTATTTCCTCAGTAGATTGTCAGTTTTACCCATACTATGTTTTGCTTCCAGTTTATTCAAATAAACATTTGAGCACAGGTGTGAGAGGCACTAGGAATATATGATAAATAAGACAGATTTCATGCTCTCAAGCAGACTGATCTCTCTCTTCTGATCCAGCTTATCACAGATTTTGTATTAATCTCTATACTTCTAGACTCTTCAAATTCTAATTTATGCTGCTGTGAGATTAACCTTTCTAAAGCACAACTCTCATCAGATTACTGCCTTGCTTAAAATTCCTCAGTAATTCCTTCTTGCCTACCAAATAGTCCCAACTCCTACAATATGACTCCAAACTATCTTTTCTGCGTTAGTCACAATGACCTTCTTTTGCTCTGCATTCTTATCAGGCTTAACTTAAGACTGTATCATTGTTACTTTTCTTTTCCAGTTTAGTGCTTCTGCTTATTGTGTTTTCTCAACTAGGATGTCCATTCCTTCCATTAGGAAGTCACGGAAAATTCCTGTTAAACCGGTTTAAACAAAAACAATACTTATTTTCTCACTTATCAAGAAATCCTAGCTCCATAGACTAACTGCAGGATGGGTTAAATTAAAGACCCAGCAGATGTCTCTTCTGAATTCACTGGTCAGTATTGGGTCATATCCCCTTCATACACCTACACTGACAGAGGGAATATGATTAGCATGATTGGTTTAGATTAGACTAACCAGGATTGACTCCTGTGTCATTTCAGGGAATGGCGGACACAAAAACAAAATCAGGTTCTGCTGGCAATGAAAAGAAGGAATGGTATTTGGATAATCAGCCAATAGTTTCTGCCACACCTTTTATTTCTGCATCTCTAAACCTGATGTCTCTTTAAAGGTCCACCTCAAATACCATCTCATCCATTAAGTCTTCCTGAATAGGAGTTTTCTTGTCTCTTCCAGATTCCAACAGCACATTATTTGTACTTTATAATTCTGCATTATGAAAAAAGTTGTTTAGGTTCTTAGCTCCCCTTTAGAGAGTAAGCTCCTGAGGGCAGGAACTATGTCTAGATTCATTATTGTATCTCTTACAGCCTGTAATACAGTGCTTTACACATAGTAGGAACTCAGTATATATTAAGTGAACAAAAAAAAATCTGTTGAAATAATACTCTCTTTTTAAATGACTGGGATAGGTTGAAGCTTTCCTTGTTTATTGATGCAGTATATTATCTAAATTACACTTACTGTTCATTTTTATTTCATAAAGTACTCAGCTCACATTGAAGAGGCCAATATAAATTGTAGAAAGCTAAGGGAATATGAATATATCAGGCTTTTCATCCCTTCGTTTTTTGTTGCTCTTTGACAAACACAGACTTAAGGTTTAATTTTATTAGTAGTCAAATTCCTTTTTGCCTCAATATCTCTAACATCTGTATGTGATTAGTTTAAACATCTTCCTTAAAATAAGATTCTAAGTAGAGAAACAAAAGTACTAAAAGCAGAGGCAATTAGATATTTTTTCATGTGATTTTTCTTGATTTTAGAGCTACTCTAAAGAAATTTTTTTATTTGCATTCCTTAGGTTCTTTCTGAAAGAATCTGAGAGGTCAATGTTTATATTAGAAAGAGGTCAAGTCTACCATGAAAAACTGACAGGAGACTGAGAGTTTCACATTTCTTAATGTTAAACAACTTTAAAAAAATTGTATTTTAACCCTCTGTATTTACATTAAGTCTTTTTCTTGACTCTCTGCCATCTGCTATGATTATCCTTAAATAATATTTAATCCACTATAAAAAATGATCTAAATTATGTTTAAATGGAATATTTTATGGAAATAATATTAGAAAAATAAGAGATTAATTAAAAACTAGGTACTAAGGTGGCTGTTAAGAACTACATGAATTATATTATTTCATCCTTCTTTTTTCTTAGACCAACTTCTTAGAGTCATTCTTGGCTCTTCTTTGTCTCTCATACCTCACAATCAATCTGTAAGTGAGTCCTGTCACATCAAAATGTATTCAGAATCTGGCTAGTTCTCACCATCTACACTACTACCACCCTATTCCTAGTGACCATCCTCTCTCACCAGGATTATTCCAGTAGCCTCCTAACTGATCTCCCTGCTTCTCTTGCCCTGCTTCTGTCTATTCTCAGCACAACAAGCAGTCTATTCCAAGCACAACAACCAGCCTATTCCACATCACAATTTGAAATAGATCATATTACTCCTTGGCTCAAAACCCCCCAGTGACTTCTCATGCACTTGGAATCAAAGCTACAGTTATTACTGAAATCAGCAAAGTCCTATATATTCTATTCCCACCTCACCCTCTATCTACCACTCCTTCCTCTGTCTGTCTGTCACTCTGTTCCAAACACTCTGGGCTTCTTGTGAGACTCTGTGCTCCTTGCCAGGTACCGCTCTATTAAACAGCCTTTGTATTTCCTGTTGTCTCAGCCTGGAATGATCTTCCCCCTAGACATCTATATGACTCATTTCTGCACCTTTCAGTTCTTAAATGTCAACTTCTCTGTAAGGCCTTCCCTGTAACCCCTCAGCATTCCTTCTCCCCTGTTTCATCTTCTCCATTATACTTATTCTCATCTAACCTAATCTGTATCTGTATTTTATTTGCCTGTCTCTCCTACCTATCATGTAACTTGCTTGAGGGCAGGGATTTTGTTTTATACACACTGTGGCTAGTGCCTAGAGCAGTGCACATAGTACCAATAACATCCACATAATGGTACTCAATAAATACTTGTTTCAGGAATCCTATGATGAGAATAGTTACAGTGTGATACACTTTGCTATTTCTGTACTAACCTTATATGGATTATTCCATAATTTCTTCTGTACTATGCAGTTCCAAAGGACTACCCCAGTTTCCTCAGCTCCGAAGATCTATTTTGTAAGCCTCTTAAATTCCTGTTACTTTTTAATTCTGTTTATTCTCTACCTCATGTACAGTCTTTTATTACAAAGAACCTTGTATGTTTGCATCTCCAGATAGATTTTACCTTCCCAAAATTTAATCAACTTTCTGATTATTAGAGATGGTTCTAAAATTTCTTAGTATGGTATATGACTCATTCTTTTTTTTTTTTTTTTTTTTTTTGAGACGCAGTCTTGCTCTGTCACCCAGGTTGGAGTGCAGTGGCGCGATCTTGGCTCACTGCAACCTCCACCTCCTGGTTCAAGTGATTCTCCTGCCTCAGCCTCCCAAATAGCTGGGACTACAGGCGCGTGCCACCATGCCCAGCTAATTTTTTGTACTTTTAGTAGAGACGGGGTTTCACCGTGTTAGCCAGGATGGTCTCGATCTCCTGACCTCATGATCTGCCCACCTCGGCCTCCCAAAGTGCTGGGATTACAAGTGTGAGCCACCGCGCCCGGCCGCATGACTCATTCTCAGTATTTTTTTTCCCTGCCTTTTCAAATAGTAAGCAATTAATAAATGTGTTACAACCATTATTTTCATTCACAATATTCAAATGTATAATAATATTTTAAAATATGTAATCTAACTACCTCACTTTCTCATACCCCTAGTTCCATCAATACATTCCAGAATCTAAAGTCACAATTTTACGGCCCTGTGTCTTTGTCTCTCTCCCTATATTCTTCATTTCTTTCTAAATATTTTCTGATTTTGCTTGTTCTTACTCTGATATGCACTTAATAGATTTCATGGCTTACTTCTTCCCCAGTCTTCCATCCTATGTCTTGTGCTGAAAGGAAGTCTTTCACGTCTCTAATCTTTCTCTGATTTCAAGTTCTTCATCCAAGAACATTATACCTTCACCTTACTGGCCTCGGTCATTTCATTATGTCTCACTCCATGGCTCCCCAAAGCTTATGAAAGCAATCCCCTCTGCTTGCCCCAAGTATCTTCTGCATTAGATTGTAAACTGGATGAGGGAGAGGTACAACCTGTAAAGGTACAACCTTTGGGCCACTGGTTTCACCTCATATTGAATGAGTTTTTTGATAAAGCTCAAAATGGCCTTCTGGGAAAAGTCCAACCACCTTTTGTTAGGATTTATTTTAAAGTAATTTTCTTTCTTTAGTTTAGAAGTTTTGGTACAAAATAGAACTTAAAGATATTTAAGAAAGTACTTGTTTGACTTGTAGAATCTCATGTGGTTGTTGGATTCAAATGAATCCTTTGGTTAAGAAATTCTTTAAGAAATTAAAGTGAAAGAATTGTTAATACTGATCTCTAAAATTTATTTCTTAACTCTGAGAAAGTCACCTTACCCATCAACAGGATAATGCCTAATTAATCTTACAGGGTTATTTTGAGTATTAAATGAGATAAATTTGTATAAGAACTTTGAACCCCACAAATGTAGGGGACATGGTATTACTCATTTATTCAGACTCTTGCTTTCTTATGTAATTTGCAAATCCTGAAAACTCCTATTTCCTAGGATGTTTGACTAAATATTTGTTCCTCCTTTTTGGGAAGAATTGGTCAGAGACATGATCAACTTTTCTCTTTTTCATGTTCTTTGTATTTTTAGATTAACAAAAGCAGTGGCATTGTGGAGGCATCACGGATCATGAATTTATACCAGTTTATTCAACTTTATAAAGATATCACAAGTCAAGCAGCAGGAGTATTGGCACAGAGCTCCACCTCTGAAGAACCTGATGAAAACTCATCCTCTGTAACATCTTGTCAGGCTAGTCTTTGGATGGGAAGGTATATAATGCATAAGTACTGCATTTCACTTATTTTCTAATATGAAAACAACTGAAATCTTATTAATATTTTTTGCTGGTGCTCATTGTAGCATCTTAAATCTTTTTTTTTTTTTCTCAGTTGGTATTGTATCCGAGATCAGTTTTGGGGTTATTCTGTGCTTCGGATGTTGTTACAGTGCTAAATTAAAGTGGCTCGGCAGGGCCACTTTAATATTAATGTTCCTGTCACACTGGTCCCCAGGAATCCACTCTATATGCATGCATTTATTGACAAAGGAGATAGTTAACACCTTCCTTATAATAGGTATTTAGGTTCTTAGACAGTCCAAGCTTTTTAGGGAATTAGGTCAAAGAATTTGGCAAAATCATCCCACTTTTTTTAAAAAATGTCTAATTGAAGCATTAAAATTTTAAATATTGGCTTCAGGACTTGGCAGTCCATTCAGGAAGGAACCGAATGCATATACTTAGTTACCAGAAGGAAATGAAGTCAGCCAGAGTTTTCTCTGATGATGTTTGTTTACCCAGGCCTAATACATTATTGTTCCATCTAAACTTTCTTTTCCTTCTCTGTTATGCTTTTGGCACATGAAAGCTCCCACCTCTTGACATTTGACAATCATGATCATAATTTAAATTTGTAAATGTCTCATTGGAAAAAGATTTACATGCGTCTAAACATGTTGACATCCTGTCTTACTGTCATACTGGGTAGATAGCAGAAATCTATATTCACCGTGTCCTTTACCTTAAAGTTAAGAATGTACTTAACAGTGATTTTTTTTTTTTAATTGAGATGGAGTCTTGCTCTGTCGCCCAGGCGCGATCTCAGCTCACTGCAAGCTCTGCCTCCCGGGTTCACGCCATTCTCCTGCCTCAGCCTCCCGAGTAGCTGGGACTACAGGCGCCCACCACCACGCCTGGCTAATTTTTTGTATTTTTAGTAGAGACGGGGTTTCACTGTGCTAGCCAGGATGGTCTCCATCTCACGACCTCATGATCCCGCCCTCCTCGGCCTCCCAAAGTGCTGGGATTACAGGCATGAGCCACCATGCCCAGCCAGTGGTTTCTTTTTTTTTACTGCTCTATTTACAGTTACATTTTCTGGTTCATTCTTAACCAACTGGTTTTCAAGTACTATGTTACAGTTAAACTGTATTTTCCATTTATTATTTCCCGATTATCTTTAATAGAATTACTTGGTTTTCTAGGTTTGGTCTATACAAGTGTTACTGATATGCCAGTGACTTTTAGAACATGGTAGGCAGTATTTAGGCTTGTCTTTCCTGTATTCTGTAATCTTTCAAAGATGGATCTGATTTTTCTACTTTTCTTCTCTCTCTTCAGAATAGTGGTTGTTGTTTTGTTTAATTGTTTTAAAAGCTGAGGATGGTGTTTGCCAATGTATTTAAGCTGTATGGTAGCACATGAAAAGAAAGTATTGTTTTTTCTTGTTACAGTCTTCTTAATGAAGAAGGTAAAGGTGTTATCCCTTTTCATGTGCCCTCAAAACTGGAAATTCAGTTCCTGATTAGTTTGTTAGGGGTGCTTCTTGTTTTTGTGTGTTTTTCAGTTTATAATAACACCCTTATACACTAGTTCATAGAAAGAGACTTTCTAAATTGAAGGAGGTCTTAAGGGATATTTATGTAGTTGAACTTTACATCTGATGCATAATTCCATTGATGGTTTACATTTATTGATTACTTACAGGGTATAGAATTGTGATGAGCGTTGTACATGTATAAACTCATTAAATTCTCACAACCCCATATGGGAGTACAATTATCGGCCCATTTCAGCTGAAGAATCTGAGATTTAGCTAAGTAAGTGTCATGATTAGAAATTGTTCTAGCCAAGACTCACATTCAGGCCTGTCTGGCAGTACAACTGTGCTCTAACCTATTACTTTATGGTGCATAAAGATCTTGCACACAGAGCTTCTGAAACTTTATTACTCAGTGGTTTTGAGGAGGAGCCTGAGAGTCTGTCAAGCTCCCAGGTGGGGCCAATGCTGCTGATCCTTAGATAACACTTTGAATAGCAAGACTCTGCTTACCCACATTTTGCCAAGTCCGACTTGCAAGTACAAGTAACACCTGCAGTTATGTGAGACTCACTGCCTGAAAAAAGCAAGCCTTTTCGTACTCAGATGGCTCTAATCACTATGAAGTTTTTCCTATTGCTTCATTTTCCTCAGAGTAGCCAAAAGCTTTCTTGAGGCAGCACAGCACAGACTCTAGCAGCAAGTTGCCTGTGTTCAAATCCTGGCTCCACTCCTGTGTGATTTTTTTTGACAAATCAAACTGTTTCCTCAGTTTCCTCATCTTCTAACAGAGGTTGATAACTGTAGTATATGCTTTGTAGGATTTTTGAGAGAATTAAAAGACATAAGATGCTTAGAACAGTGTTTGACACATAATAATTTGTCTATAAGAGTTAACTGTCATTATTATTGTTACTTTAGTCTATTTATTGTTTTCAGTGGCTGTGCCCTCTGGAATTCCTCCAAACAAATCTGTTCTCTTTTCCAGCCTTTCAAATATTTGAAAACAGTCATCAAATTCTCACTGAACCTTCTGTTCTCAAGGATAAACACCCCCAGTTCCTTTGGCCTTTGTTTATGTGGGTCTCGTCTACATACTGGAGGCTTTCCCAGATGATCTTTTCTCTGTCCGTGTGTGTGCCTTTCAGAGTATGAGGCATAGAACCAAATACTCCAATCTACAAGTGATCTAACAGGAACAAACAGCACAAGATTCTCCTTCCTTCTGGTCACTGTGCTGCTAAGAAGGTAGCAAAAAATTAAGAGAACTTTGTACTGGTTCCACTGGCTATTTCTGTGTCTCCCATTCTTTTATCTCTCTCCACAATGCTCTTCTTTGTAGTCCGCTGCTTCTCACTTTTAAAGTCCAGCCTTCAGAATATTCTGTCACTCTGTACGGATTCAGTTATATTCTCTGCTACTGAGAAACTCAGATACATTAGACCCATATCCATCTAGGTTTTTATTCAGTTTTCCCATTCCAATTCAGTGGCTTCCCTCTTTTCCCTGTTACTAACGTATAACACTTAATCTATTACCACATACAAGATTTGTCTTTTATAATGCTTCTTAGACCTAATTATCTCTCAGATGAATTGCTGAAATAAGGTCCTAACCAGTTTTCCTCTCTCTAGACTGTCCCTCATACTGCACTCCCAATTTATCTTCCTAAAGTACCATATCAGTTGGAGTTCACTTCCCCTTGATTATACACTGATTGTAGTTTGCTTGTCAGGACACGTTCAAACTGAATATTTTGACATTTAAGGATAAGATTATCTCCACTTTATCTAATCAATTTTTTTCCTCAGTTTTCCATACCCAAGTATCATGCCAGCTTCCTGGTTACATATACACAGACATAAACAAACATGATTTTGCTTTTTACCTCTACAACTTTGTTTATGCACCTAGTCCTCTACTAAAATCCTATTGTTTTTCTATCTCATCTTTTCAACAAGTTTGAGATATATTCATCTCTTCCTTCTTTACTTAGCACATACTATATTTAATATACATTTGACATTTATTTTTACATTCAAATAAAAATTTTAAATACTATCTGAATGCCTTACATACAGTGCTATAAGCACAACAGGGAATGGAACATATTAGTGATAGCTCCTATCCTTAAGAAGTTTATAGCCTAGTGGCTGTACTTTGGAACATTCAGTTTTCATATGATTACAAAAGTAATACATGTCTGATGAAGAAAACCTTAAACATTACAAAAAAGCACAAAGGTTAAAAGAAATTAAAATCACTTCAAGAAGCATTTATTGAGAATCTAAGACAAACACCCTATATTCAAAGAACTTACAGTTTATGGAAAGGCCAGCCAATCAATATGCAATATTTAAGTCTTTTCATTGAGGCAAGTGTTGATTTTGAGAGCAGAGAGATGATGATGTTTGGAGCTGAGTTACCAAGGTTGGAGCTTACTAAACTCACAAGGGCAGTTTCAGGAAAGGAAAATACCATCTGCAAAGGTATATGACTCATTCAGGGGCTCTCTGAATTGTGGCTGGAGCAAAAGGTTTGAAATCTTTTTTCTTCCCAAGAAGATGAAAGAGCTCCTGGAGGACAGAAACTTTTTTTATTCCCTTTGTATCTCTCATAGCACCTGATACTTAAGACTAAACTATTCTTTCACTTATATGCCCATTATCAATGTCAGCATTGTAAGGCTCTGATGGCAGGATCCATATTTTAGAGAGCTTTGTGTTACACATAGTGAATAAATTATATGGTCATGCATCACCTAACAATGTTTTGGTTAATGACAGACTGCATATGTGATGGTGGTCTCATAAGATTATAATGGAGCTAAAAAATTCCTATTGCCTGTGGACGTCGTAGCCATCCTAATATTGTGATGCAATGCATTACCCAAATGTTCTTGGTGATGCTGATGTAAACAAACCTACTGTGCTGCTCATAGTATAAAAGTATAGCACTTACAATTATGTACAGTAATACTTGATAATTATGTTACTGGTTTATGCATTTATTATACTTTTTAATCATTTTAGAGTATACTCCTACTTATTAAAAAAAGTTAGCTGTAAAACAGCCTCAGGCAGGCCCTTCAGCAGGTATTCCAGAAGAAGGCATTGTTATCAAAGGCGATGACAGCTCCGTGCATGTTACTGCCCCTGAAGACCTTCCAGTGGGACAAGAGGTGGAGGTGGAAGACAGTGATGGTGATGATCCTGACCCTGTTTAGGCCTAGGCTAATGTGTGTGTTATGTCTTAGTTTTTAAGAAAAAAGTTTAGAAAGTAAAAAAATAAATCTTAAAAATAGAAAAAAGCTTATAAAATATTTCTGTACAGCTGTATAATGTGTGTTTTAAGGTAAGTGTTGTTACAAAAAGAATCAAAAAGTTAAAAGTAAAAAGTTTGTAAAGTTAAAAATCTATAGTAAGTTAAGATTAATTTATCATTGAAGAAAGAAATATATTTTTTATAAATTTAGTATAGCCTAAATGTACAGTGTTCATAAAGTCTGTACACTACTGTACAAGTGCTGTACAGTAATGTCCTAGGCCAAGCTTGTTCAACTCATGGCCCACGGGCTGCGTGCAGCCCAGGATTGCTTTAATGTGACCCAACACAAATTCATAAACCTTCTTAAAACATTATGAGATTTTTTTGCAATTTTTTTTTTTAGCTCATCAGATATTGTTAGTGTTAGTATATGTTATATGTGGCCCAAGAAAGACAGTTCTTCCACTGTGGCCCAGGGAAGCCAAAAGATTGGACACTCCTGTCCTAGGCCTTCACATGTACTCACCACTACTCACTCACTGACTCACCTAGAGCAACTTCCAGGCCCGCATGCTCTATTTATGGTAAGTGCCCTATACAGGTGTACCATTTTTAATCTTGTATACCATATTTACACAGTACCTTTTCTGTGTTCAGATACATTTAGATACACAGATACCTACCATTGTGTTACAGTTGCCTACAGTGTTCCATACAGTAACATGCTGTACATGTTTGTAGCCTAGGAGCAATAGGCTATGCCATGTAGCCTAGGTATGTAGTAGGCTAAACCATTTAGGTTTGTATAAGTACACTATGATATTTTACACAGCAATGAAATCACCTAACAATGAGTTTCTCAGACCATATCCCTGTCTTTAATGCAATAACTATATCGGTTAAATGTGTTTATATAAGTCCAATATGATTAAAATGGGCTAAGTTATTTCCAGAAAGATTTGACTATTTCCACTTTTGCCTGTGTTTTCTTTATCACAAAATGTATCTTTTATCTAGTCTTTCTTTATGAAATGTAGCCCTCTTAATACTTTTTCCCTAATATATTTGCTATCCCTAAAAGATAATATTAATTTTAGTCTGATTTTGCACATGAGTCATATTGTGCTTTATACTGTGGGCATATAGATGTTTAATAATGCTTTTTAAAGCAACAAAAACAAAGTATAAAGCATAATGACAGAGAATATAATGGTTTCAGCTCAGTTTTCACATTGCAGGGTGAAGCAGCTGACCGATGAGGAGGAGTGTTGTATCTGTATGGACGGGCGGGCTGACCTCATCCTGCCTTGTGCTCACAGCTTTTGTCAGAAGTGTATTGATAAATGGTAAGTTACCTACTGCATTCATGGGCTAGGCCAAGGTCAGCGGGATAGTGTACATGAATAAACTTTGAAAAGTGCAAAAATACTGTAGTTAAGTATGAGAGAGATTTTATTCTTTAGTACTTTGAATTTTATGGCATGCCTTCTACTGGTTAAAACTATTTTTATTTTTACACCTAACATTTATTAAATGTGGGGGTGTACCTTAGTTTTGACACTTTTCTTTTGCTGTATGAAAATTTGTGCCTGACTTAAGTCTAAAATCAAACATTTCCCTTTTTCCTCCTTTTTTTCTCCTCATTTCTACATTTATTCTGTGTATGTGTTTAGAAGGAATAAATCCTTGAATACTGGACCTCAGGGAACTTTAGAGATCAGCTAGTCAAGTTCATTATTTTACAAAATAAGACTTGAGCGTTTAGGAGAATTTATAAAATACATATAATAAACTACATGTATTTAATGTACAGTTTAATATGTTTTGACATATATACACACCCATAAAAGTTATGAATTTTTATAAATGGAATCATATAATATGTGCTTTTTTTGTCTGGCTTCTTTTATTCAGTCTAATTACCTTGGTATTTATTCATGTTGTAACATGTATCAATAGTTCATGCCTTTTTATTGCTGAGTAATGTCTGTTATGTGGATACCATAGCTTGTTTATTCACCTATTGAGGGAAATTAGATTGTTTTCCATATTTATCTATTACAAAATAAAGGTACTAGATACATTCATGGACAAGTCATTTTATGGATGTATTTTGGTTTTTTTCTTGGGTGAATACCTGGACATGGAATGGCTAGATCATATGGTAGGTGTGTGTTTAACTTTTTAAAAAGCTGCCAGCTATTTTCCAAAGCAGTCTTGTGCCATTTTACACCCCCACTAGCCGCATATGAGATTGCATTGAATAAATATATCAATTTAGGGAGAGTGAATTTCTTACTAGTGCATCTTCCTATCCACATACACAGTATATTTCTCCATTTATTTAGGTCTTCTCTAATTTCTCTCACCAATTTTTGTAGTTTTCAGTGTTGCATATCTTTGACATCTATCCCCAAGTATTTCATAGTTTTATGCTATTTTAAATGGTATTTAAAATGTCAATTTATGATTGATACTAGTGTGTGGAAATACAATAGATATTTGTATATCAACCTTGTATCCTGCACCCTTATTAAACTCATGTATCAGTTCCGGTAGTATTTTTGTAGATTCCATAGGCTCTTTTTGAATGTCCGAATATCATTTTTCAAAGATTTTTTTTCTGATTCAGAATTCTAGACTTGAGAGTATTTTTTCTTTCAGTATGTTAATAATGTTGCTTCACACTCATCTTGTTTGCATTGTTTCTAATGAGAACTCTGTCATCCTTTTTTCCTCTGTAGGTAATGTGCCATTTTTTCCCTCTGTTTTTAAGGTTGTTTTCTTTTCACTGGTTTTGAGCTCTTTGATTATGATGTGCCTTAGAGTAGTTTTTTCTTGTTTCTTGTGCTTGGGGTTTACTGAGCTTCTTGGATTTGTAGATTTACGGTGTCATCAAATTTGGAAATTTTTCAGCCATTATTTTTTCAGATTTTTTTCTATCTTCTCTCCCCTCTCCTGTGATTCCAATTACCATATATTAGCCCATTTGAAGTTGTCTCACAGCTCACTGGTGCTATTTTTTTCTTTCTTCTTTGAGTCTTTCTCTGGGTTTCATCTTGGATAGTTACTATTGCGATCTCTTCATATTCACCATTTTTCTTCAGTGTCTAACTTGCCATTAATTCTATCCAGTGTATTTTTTTAACCTGATAATTTTCATTTCTAGAAGTTTGATTTGGGTTTTTATTATCTTTCATGTCTCTTCTTACTATCTTTGAGCTTTCCTCTAGTTTTTTTAACTATATAGAATATAGCTATAATAACTTTCCATTTTATCTGCTAATTCTAATATCTGTGTTAGTTCTGGGTGGTTGTGATTGATTTTTCTCTTTATCATAGATTATATTTTTCTGCTGCTTTTTTGTATGTCTGGTAGTTCTCAACTGGATGCCAGACTTTGTGGCAGACTTTGTGAATTTTACCTTTTTGAATATGGGATATTTTTGTATTCCTATGAATATTCTTGAGCTTTTTTTCTGGACTATAGTTAAGTGACGTGGAAACAGTTTGATTCTTTTGGATCTTGCTTTTGTGATTTGTTAGGCAGGACCAGAGCAGTGTTTAGTTTAGAACTAATTATGTCCCACTAATAGCAAGACCCTTTAGAGAACTCTACTAATACCCCAAGAGTTATGAGGCTTTCCAGTCTGGCAGGTGAAACAGGCAGTATCCCAGGCCCAGTGAGCTTTAGGGGACTGTCCCCTCAAAGCCCTTTGATTGATTGTTCAGCCTCGGTAGTGTCCTCACATGCACACACTGATCAGCACTCTGCTGAGTATTCTGGCGGGGACACTTCTGTAGACCTCTGGAATTTTCCCTCTGTGCAGCTTCCCATTACCCTGCCCTGTAAACCCTAGCTGTTTGGCCCCCCAAGATTCTCAGCTCTGTGTGTTCAGCTCAGGGAGTTTGCCATGTTCCATCAAGCTTCCTCCTTCTTGATCAGGGGCTAGAAACTCTCGAGGCTGTAAGCTGAGGCAAGTATAGGTCTCACCTTCTTTGACTCCCATGTCCCAGGGATCACTGTCCTTTGTTGTCTGATGGCCAGTGCTTTATTTGAAAGATTATATGAAACCATTGTTCTAGTAATTTTAGGTGGGAAGATAAATCTAGCCTCTGTTGGTTGGAAGCAGAAGTTGACTATTTTTAAATTGTGATGTTTTGTGCACAGAAGAGCATACATATAATTATCTTGTAAAATATCTCTGAAGAACTAGAAATCAACCTAAATAATATATGCCAGCTCTAGCTTTCACATTTAGTTTTTGGAACAGAGTTCTAAATTTCTGCATAAAAGCCAAAGAGCAGTTGATATAAATAATTACTTTGGTCCCAGATTTCACTGAGAGATGAAAAGAAAAATATTTTTCCCTGCATGATATGTCTCTGGCTCAAATATGGTATTTTTTAAATTACCAAAATAATGTTTGACGAGAAAAAAATCCTTTTCGAAAACATAATCTTATTTAAGTGATCATATATGAGTTCTTTCCCTGCCAGAAAAATTATTGTGCATGTAAAGTTTATCTTTTCTTTTAACTTTGTATGCTCCATTTTTATATAAGTCTTCCTGTTGCTTATGAGCCATAGGAATTTTTTCAGACCTTTAAGCAAGCAACAGGTAGATATATTGTTGAAAGTCATGTAGATATTTCTTAGAAAAATAATTAATAATATCCTTTCCTCTTGTCATATTCCCCTGCCACTGCCAAGAAGTTATTCCTAGAGTAATGGCTTCCATTTAAATAATCACAAATAAGCATTTATACTTGACACTTTGACCAAATCTTCCATTGATGCGAGGGAATTTCCTCTTAGGACTCAGAAGGAATTTTTATTATAAAGGAATACTTTACCTGTTTAGGTATGGGGATGCGAATTGCTGCATTGTTGGTAGCAACAAAAGACGGAAAAGAAAAAAACTAAATGTCCTTCTGCAGGAGACTAGTTAAACAAATTACGGCATAGTGATACAGTGTATGTTAAAAAGAATAAACAGCTCTAACAGGTGCTGATACATAATAGTCTATAAGATATATTGACAAGTGGAGAAATGTGTGTGTGTGCACGTGCGTGCATGTGTGTACACATAAGCTTAATCTAGCTTAGTCTATCTCTAGAGGAATATATAAGAAACTGGTAACTGTGGTTGCCCCTGGGAAAGAGAATTGAAGATTGAGATAGGAGGGAGGGATTTATTTTTCACTGTATGTTTCTATGCTATTTCCTTTTTAAAAGCCATGTGCATGTATTACTTTAAATAAGATCCTGTTTTTAAAAAAAGAAGAAAAAGCAAACTGTTCTTGTTTTGACTTCTCTAATAGGAGTGATCGACACAGGAATTGCCCTATTTGTCGCCTACAGATGACTGGAGCAAATGAATCTTGGGTGGTATCAGATGCACCCACTGAAGATGATATGGCTAACTATATTCTTAACATGGCTGATGAGGCAGGCCAGCCCCACAGGCCATGACCTTGAAGTGAAAGTCTTCTGTTGCTATTGTGGGCTCAAATATTTGGTCGTGGGGGAAGAATGTAGGGTTGTGGCACAGACACAGAAAAATCCATTTTCCCCACTCTTTTATTTTTGCTATTCTGATCATTTGTCCCCCTTTTAAAAATAAACTTCCCATGTCTTCCATTTGTGGTACTAAAATTTGCTACTGTTTTAGACCATATTTTCCTATTATTTATCTGTTCAAATTTGTATTATTACAACTAATAGCTCTTGAATTCTTTGCTAAAGGTAACAGCAACACTTCCAGAGGCTTCTGAAACACTACTGTTTTGCAGGGCAGGAGTATTCTGGAATCCTTTTACTTAGATATAAAATAAACCTCAAATATTAAAAAGTTGTAGCCATCTGAGAGAGGAAATTTTAAGTGACTGAAAATGTAGAATACTTCAAAGTGCATGTTACTACTTAAAACTAGTCTTTCTGCTGGAATCTAAGGAGTATATATATATGCCCCCTTGTGGTTAATTATTGCTCCTTTAATAATTTTTACTTGAAATGATCCACAGTTATTTCATAACTTTAGCAGTGTGTTTTGGAACTACTGTACTTAAAGGTTTGTTTGTTTGTTTTTGCCATACTGTATAATTTGGGTGAGGTCTACAAAATTGGGTGTGACTTTCCTTTGCAAATGGATTTCTCCTGGGGAATTTTCTTGGCTGTTCTGGAAATGCTTTCCCACAGCTGGGTAACTGTTCTAAATGGCTTTGATAATGCTCACACATCTTGGAGTTTCAGAAGGAAATTATTCTGCATCACAAATACTAAATTTTATATTTCTAAATTACTATAGGTCATTTAATATTGGTTTATGGTGCTTTTATTTCCTTAACTTGAGAACATCTTTCTGAGATTTCAGAGTCCTCAAATTTCTTAGATTAAGAGACAATAGGCCAGTGCAGTTGTTCACACCTGTAATCCCAGCACTTTGGGAGGCCGAGGTGGGCAGATCATTTGAGGTTAGGAGTTTGAGACCAGCCTGGCAAACATGGCGAAACCCTGTCTCTACTAAAATACAAAAATTAGCTGGGCATGGTGGCAGGTGCCTGTAATCTCAGCTACTCAGGAGGCTGAGGCAGAATTGCTTGAACCCAGGAGGTGGAGGTTGCAGTGAGCCTAGATCACACCACTGCACTCCAGCCTGGGAGACAGAACGAGACTCCTTCTCAAAAAAAAAAAAAAAAAAAAAAAGAAAATAGAGTGAGGCTTTTTTTACCATATATACATAAAATACTTATGAAAATTAGAAGATAATTTGGCATTCTTACTGTTTCACTGTACTTCCACTGAAATACTCTTTCCATTAAAATATTCTGAAAGAATATAGTAATAATGGAATTGTGATCTTCAGTCGCACCTCAACCATTTTTTTGCTTATGAACTAAAATTTCTAACATTAACATTTCAGCATGTAATAAAACAAGGGCCTATCTCCTTTAAAATTTAACATTCCATGTAACTTTTCTAACTTATCATTCATAAGTTGCAAATATTACTATTTTCCTAAACCAGGGTACACAATTTAAGTTGCCACTTACTGATGACGAATTTCTGGGTAATAGGATTTTAATAGGCAAGCAAATAAAATTAAATCAATTTCAAGGAAAAACATCTGGCCAGGGGTAGCTTGATTTCGCCCCCAAAAATACTGAAGACTAATCCATTGACATTCATAATGGGACAGCTAAGTACTAAATAGCTAACTACTCCCTATGGAGGTTTATGTAAGCAGAGTACCAGGGGTTCCATCATATCAACCTGGCAATGCACTTGGTGGTTGTGTGACCTTCAGAAAGTCTCTTACTCTTGTTTATGTGTTCCTCCTTTAGAAACTGAGAATTTATTTGTGGTTTTCACACTATTTCAGCAGCAAAAACTTTTTCAAGGAAAATCTTACAGAGCCTTTAAACACATGTGCATACACACATACCCTTATACCCCACTATATAAAAGTCATATTATTATAAATTTCCTTATTATATAAACTTTATATACTATAAATGTGATTAAGTCAATGAATAAAAACATTAATGCATTGGTGATATCCAGCATGTTTGAATTTGGTGAGTAACACACACATAGTGGGAGTCGTTTTTAAAAAAAATTTCTTAATTAAATTCAAGTCAAATTTGCAGAACCCTGTATCTCCTCCATAGATTCTTAGTATTCCATGGAACATATTTTGAAAACCTTGGGATAGATGATCCGCTGAAATCTTTTCCAGCTCTAAGACTTTAAATTGTCCTTTTAGATTAGACTTGCTGAGTTTAATTCAGATTACCTAATTTTAAAATGTTTCTGAAAAGTGAACAAAGTTACCTTACAAAGTTTTGGATCTTTCCAGGGATAGCCAATGATTTTATCCCCCAGAATCCTTCACCTTTCAAGGAGTTATTTAACAATGAGCCCAGTGACTCAATAGGGCCGAAACCTTTTTATTTTACAATATGAGCTCCAAGACACTTACTGATCTACTGTGAATATAAAATGTTATTAGCCTTATCAAATAAATGAGCACAGCTCTCTGTTCGCTCTATTAAACTGGGTGATAATTATTTAGATGTGAATGTTAGGTCAGTTCTACTGTAATAACTAATCGTAAAAGTTGTAAATTTGTTTAATGGATAAAATGTACACTTTTTGTATTCTGTACAGCTTTGTCTTTTTTAAATATGAAGTACTTAAATGTACTTACTATGATAGGAAATATAATGTGTGCCTTCTAGGATTTGTGAAGTGGTTTCATGAACTCTAAGGAATTTGTTTTCCCTATCCTAACTGAATAACAGAGGGTTTACTCCAATTATGTATAGAACCTTAGTTTGAGAAAATGAATTTTACTATGTACTGAATTTAGAGGTTGAGAATAATAGTATCTGTGTTATTCTTAGTACCCACTGATAAATTGTGCAATAAATAATCTTTCGCAAGTAATTTTAGCTAATTGAAGAGATTCTTTTCCTATGTAATTTCACATTCTAATATACTAAATGTTTATATTCCTTAGAGAACTATTTTATATTGTGAGCTGGGGGCTTGTGATGTTTGTGTGCTGTTTTAAAATTCATTTCAAATTGGACTTGATTTCCTTATATCTAATATATATCCGGGAGAAAAGGCTGCTTGAAAATATCTTTTGATTTGGTGATTTTTAACATTGGGAAGTTGAGTTTATTAAAAGGTAGTCTGAAGAATTTGCATTTTTAACTGTTATTGTCTGAAGTCAAGCTTAGTCTATCCAGGAATAAGAAAACTACTTGGAGATTAGGGAAGTTAACAGGTCACTCACATTTATGCTGGGCCACACAATGGCAATATAATATAAACATAAGCAGCTGACAACAGACTCATTTGTTCTTATGTCTTTTCACCCTGCTGTAGCAGTCCTCAACCTTTTTGGCACCAGAGACTGCATTCATGGAAGTCCATTTTTCCACAGACCAGGGTTGGGGTGGGAACAGTTTCGGGATGAAACTTTGCCACCTCAGATCATCAGGCATTAGTTAGATTCTCATAAGGTGCATGCAACCTAGATCCCTCGTATGCGCAGTTCACAATGGAGTTCATGCTCCTTGAGAATCTAATACCGCTGCTGACCTGACAGGAGGTGGAGCTCAGGCAGTAATACTCACTCACCCGCGGCTCAACTCCTGCTGTGCAGCCTCGTTCCTAACAGGCAGCAGACCAGTACTGTCCACAGCCCAGGAGTTGTGGACCCCTACTCCAACAGACAGTAAAAATAAAATGCTCAACCCTATTGTAGTTTGTTTAACTTGTAAAATCATTTCCAAAATATAAGAATGTAATTAGAGAAACATCGTGCTCTAGAATCTTAGTGCTGAAAAGTGCAAGGACATAAGAATGAGTGGCAGTTGGTAGTTAAACTGACTCTATCATACTGTGGAGAAATGCACATTTTACTGTCAAAAGACATAAAAGCCTTTGCAGAGATAGGTTTTGACACTCTTGCAGCTGTTTATAGTCTTACTCTGTGTCATCTTCTATCTTACTAATTGCAAAAATTTCCAAGGAACTATGTTTATCTGGTTAGTATTCCCCTAGTTACACTTGTTCTTTATAATGATCATAGTTCAGGCAGAGTATTTGGGTATATCACCTTCAGTCATGTCTCAAACCCAGGAAATGAAGAATATTGTTTCACCAACACTCAGAAGTAAAGAGAAAGCAAGAGAAAAGTGCTTTCAGCTCTTTTTTAATCCAAGAGGCCATGAAAAATAACAACCCAGGAGCTGTGATTTGTTTTCATGAGGCAAAGAGCAATGATGTCGATCGTTTCAGCGGTACAATTTGAAGTAACACATAAAGTGAACTTGAGCCCTTAAGGATAAAGAAGGGATAACTGCCTCAAAAACTGTTGCTTTAGAAACCTAAGCCAGTATACAATTAATTGCCTTTTATTCCAATTGCAAACACAAAGGAAAGTAGGGATCTGTCCCCCAAAAGGCCAATTAAGTATAGCAATGTAATAAAAGCACAAAATGCTATAGAAAAGATGTCAGAAAGCTTGCAGGACAGGTAAAACCCAACAAGGTGTTAGCTGGACAGACTAAAATAATATCCCAGGAAAAGGAAATGAACATGTATAGCTTTGCTCATGAACTATAACAGGGTAGAATTTAGAGAAAATAACAAAAGAAGATTTATCTTCTGGGTCTAGTGAGCTTCAGTTTGAAAATTTTGAGTTTTCCTAGTGAATGTCATTCATGTCTGAGTCTTAGTAAAAGATAAATTAGCTGTTATTATTGATAGCTTTTCATGGTGCCCAATCTTAAGAGTAAAAAAACTTTAACATTTGCTTTAAATATGATTAAATAGTTTTAAATTATTGAGCCACAGTCCTAGCTCACTTTATTTAACAATTTAAAAAAAGATAACTTGATACAGATAAAATGACAATGAGAAACTACACAATACTTCCTATGTTAGGGCAAATGTATATAAATGGGGGCTTAAAAAAACTAATCCCTAAGATAACAATGGATTTTCATTCAATTTCATAATTAGCTGTAAGATAGCATATATATCTGCCTAGTAAAAAGACTGCATTTATAGTTCCATATGCTTAATTGACCAGTGGAGGGGACAGGCATTATAAAGTCACAAGATGAGACAATCTAAAGTCAAATAAGTTCACAGGCAGAAATCGGATTCTTCTTCTAACTATAATGATTCAAAAAGACCTCCTGTAGTCTGAATTTGACCACAGAAATAGATAGGAAGGTCTTTGAGCAGCCTCTTAAGTACTAAGAGCACATGTCCTTAAAAAGTTGCCAAAAGAAATTCACTTAGTTATTCAATATGCATTTATTGAGCACCTACTACATACCAGGCACTAGTAACACAGATAAAGAGTACATTGATAAAGCTTAATTCAGATTGGTCTTTAAAAATGCTTTCTACCTGGCCCCTGGGACCACTGTATCTTCTGAAGTCGTCATAGTAGATAAGGGAGAAATTTTGCCTTAAAAAAATGCACCTGGTTACAGTGATTAAAAAAAAAAAAAAAAACACACACACACACACAACTAACATTTGTGGGGTCTAATGGAATAGTGGGGAAAAGACAGGATTTGGAATAAGGAAATCCAGTTGTAGGCCTATTACTTATTAGTTGTGTGACCTTAAGTTAAATTTCACTTATCTGGCCTAACTCTTAATTGGTAAAGTGATAATTGGCCTACAGTTGTAGCATATTAGAGCCAAAAGGAACAGAGATCATCTAGTCCTGTGCTTTTTGAAGTTCTTCATTCAAATGAAAATATTGTGTAGCAGCCCCAGTGTAAAACTGATGAACACAGTCACTTTGACAGCCCCTGAGCATCACTCACTCCCTTCCCTCCCCCACCCTAAAGTATTCATGAGGAGATTCACAGAACACCCTGAAAGCCACTCATCTAGTCCAAACCCTCACTTTCTAGGTGAAGAAACCAAGACTCAGAATAGGAGCGGCTGTTTTCATGAGTACATTTGGCTTCCAACTAGAAAGGGGGGAGGAGGGCTAAATAAAACGGTTTAAGAAATTCACTAAAAACACAAACTGTCAAGAAGGAAGTCTTCCATCTTAACTCCTTCAAAGTAGCCCCTTTATGAAATGGAGCTTTGAAATTGATTGTGTTTAAGGCAGCCAGCCATCCAGAGGCTGAAATGAACAACTACCAATTAGCCTACCTGGGCCAATGGAGAAAAGTATGGCAGAAAACCACATGTTACTTGGCATCTGACCAGGGAAAATCCTGGCCCCAACAGTTCAGGCACTGGCAGTTTCAAGAGAAATACTTGGAAAATTAGGAACAAGTATAGACAAGTGCTCAGCTCCCAGATCCCCAAGGAAAAGTCACCATCTTGTTACTCAGAAATACTAACAAGTGAGCATGTTAAATCTTAAAGTGAAAAGTGCAACCAAAATCACCAGTTTAAAATTTCTTCAGAGGCATCCTCTTCACAGAGGAAAGTCCTAGTTCGGAATCTTGACCACTATTAGCCACAGCAGACTTGAAATTGAACCAAAAAGTTAAAATGCATGTTAAATGCTGGACCTAGTTGGTCAAGGCGGTGATCTCTTCTGATTTCATAGCATCAGACAGGAAGCTGAGCTCATTGCATAAGGTCTCATATCGAAATGCCATCCGGATCTGAGCCACATTTGTCTTTCGAATATCATTTCCTTCAGGTCCTTCTTTATAATAATTTTGTCCCAGAAACTTTTTCTTTTCCTGTGGACCAAGAGAAATACAAATGAAACTATATACTTTTGATTCACTTTCTATAGCCATGTGGGCAGCTTTGACATCAGTCACAGCAAGTCAGAGTAGTCCCCCTGAAGCAGATCTTTGGTCAGGACATCTTATCCCCACAGAACTCTTAAAATTCCTGCTGGCCTCTGTGTCCTCAAGGATGTCACCCTGACAACCTCAGTCATCCTCAGACAACCCTTCATTCCTGGCTGTGCTTTCCTTGATCAGAGAGGAAAGATAAGGTCTGCAGCAGCTGCTGGGGATGGGAAAGGCAAGGGGAAGGAGGTAAGACTCTAAGAAGTCCCTCCTGAGAGCTGACAAGGACAATGTTCCTGGGGAGGGCCAATCCAAGGCACCACACTGCGCATGAAAAGAATCTTAAGCCTTTAACTCTGCTGCATCATCATCCGACAAGCACAGCCCCTAATGCAACCTCTTTCCAACCAGTGACATCACCCAGGGAGGTGTCGGGGGACCTAAGATACATCAGAACATGGGTCTCAGTGCCAGCTCCTCATCAGACTTTTTAAAAAATGACAGATGTCTGAGTCCCATAGTCTAGATTTTTATTCAGTCTAGATACTGTTCATCTATTCAAGAAATATTGAGCGCCTGCTATGTGCCAGGGACTATCTAGGGCCCAGGGATATAATTCTGAACAAGCCTCTGCCCTCACAGAGCTTACATGCTAGAGGGAAAGACAGAAAAACACATAACTAAATATCAGCAGGAATAAATGGTATGGAGAAAAACAGATTAAGGGGATAGAGAATAATAGCAAGTGTGTGGCTACTTTAGAATGGGCAATCAGGGAAGGCTTCTCTGAGGAGGCGTAGAGGTCTGAGAAGGGTGAGGAAGCAGCCATGAAAACACAGGAGGCTGCCGCGTCTTCTCTCCCTGTGCCTAAGTGTCTCAGAGGCCCTGCCTGCTGTGTTCATCACAGATCCCCAGTGCCTGGAAGGCTCCTGGCACACAGCAGGCAGCCTTCCTAGGAGGGACACAGGCAGCACCGTTACACTCCATACCTGATGCGAGAGGCCGCTCTGCAGCACGCTGTTCCTGGCGATCTCACACAGGTCGCAGGTGCTCAGCTTCCACACTTGAGCTGCAATGGCATATTCTTCCATAAGTGCTTCCTAGACCGCACCCCCCCACCCAAAGCATGTGGATTAGACGGGAGGATATCCATGTCAATCTTTCACACATGTCCAAAGCTAACAACATCAGACACTGCGGGTTTAACTTTTCCTCACTAAATGGCACCTGGGTCATCAAACATCACACCTTCAAAGCCTAAGATCTTTTCTTCTGTGAAATCACAGGTTATCAAAGAGAGATTTAAAATCACACCTCCACATTTATTCATTGACCAGCACTGAGATCTCATGTTGAAGCCCTGTGCCAGTCATCAGGGATGGCAGTCTCTGCTCTCCTGTGACAAGCCCTCTAGTCATGCCACTTTTAGCATTTGCCCTCTAGCTTTTCTTTTTAACACACTGTTTTCTTAAGTTTGCAATAGATAGATAGATAGATAGATAGATAGATAGATAGATAGATGAGTAAAGTACTAAAAGCAGAGATGGAACATCACAAAAAAATGAGAAGTGATCATAGGATAAGCGGTAAAATGGTGTAATCCCAGAATGATCTGCGTTTGAGCTATGGTTTTGCTTCCCTTCTGGGATGTGAAGTGTCTATTCATCACAAGCCCTCTGTGACCTCTTCCCCACCCCACTGCCGCTGTAGCCTAGAGCAATGGTTCTCGAAGTACAGGTCAAGGACCCCTGAGGGTCCTAAGACCTTTCGAAAGGTCTTGTCTTTTCCAATTATGTATTTTCATGAAGCAAGATTTCTATTTTTACATATTTTGATTAAAAACAAATTGAATGCAGAAGTGGCTAGGAGAGTCCTGCTGACTTCCATTAAGACATTAAAGAGGCTTAAAAATGCAAAACAAAGGCAGGGGAAACTTACTTTTCAGAGGAAAAAATCATTATTATGTAACATTTCATTGGTTTATTGATGTGGTTTTTAAATGAGATAATAAATACTTTAAAATTTCTTATTCATTTCTAACATGGTAAATATCAGTAGATATAACCCACATAAACAACAGGTCTTTGAAAGCTTCAATTCTTAAGAGTATAAAGGGGTCCAGAGACCAAGAGGTTGGAGAACCTCTGTCCTAAAAGACTCTGGTGCTTCTGTTTTTGTTAAGCAATGGCTGGTCTTGTCAACACCATCAAAACGTGCTAGGTACACTTGCGGCTAGTCCCCATGCATGACACCACTGTTACCTTCCTCTTTTATTTTCCCAGAGACCCAAAGTGTAGAAATTATAATAGCATTGATTTAAAAAGTAGCAACCATTTTGAATATATGCAGACACTATATTAGACCCTTTGATTCATTATCTTCATGAATCCTCATAGGGTAGGGACAGAGAAAATTTTATCTCCATTTTACAGATGAAGAAGAACTTGATCCAGAAATCTAATAACTTTACCAAGGTCACAGAGCTCATAAATGTCAAAGAAAGAGAAAATAGAGGAAGGCAAAGATACTAAATTGTGCCTTTGAGGGTTCAAGAACCCCAAAGAAAGGGCTCCTGAAAGGCACAATTTTCCCCCAACAGTGGCTTCCTTCCTGCCTTCACTGGGCCACCAACCCCACCCCAAAAGCAGAACTGAGCCATGGGCTCAGGTTCCTGAAATGGGAGGACAGGCTAGGACTGGTGCCTACTGAGGCACTACTGTCCTCACCCCAAAGTCCTTACCTTCGTGTAGTGGAACTGCATGGGGTCATCGGTGGAAAGAGAAACATGCAGTCCCTTGTGCAGGAATTCCCTCAGAGGGTTCTTGGAATATTCGAGGAACAAACTGTTGTTGCTAAGAGGAGACATGGCAATGGGGATCTGAGCAAGGTAGTAGAGATACTGCAATACCGGACTCTGCAAAAGAACCACCGAACTCATGTGACAAGTGCCAGAGAGGGGAGAAGGGAGAAAGGAAGGGAAGAAGCATTCACCAGTGGAAACCAGGGGTCTGAACCATGTCTGCCCAAGTCCTCAACCCGAGTTCCTCGAAGCCAGGACACTCAGACCCACTCTCCCCTTCCCCACTGTTCATCTCATTCCTACATTGCATGCCAGCCCTCCCTGGTGCCTCTACCCACTGTTGGAAGTGCTCACTCTTGCTCCAAACTGGAGGCAAGGCTCAGGGCAGGAAGGGTAGCCCACTCCAGCCTACACCTTCAGCTCCTTTCTCCTAGGCATGGACCCAGTCTAGAAGATGCCGCACTTTAGCTGTTGTATTGCTTTGACTGCAAACAGCCAGGTTGAGACTATAAACACTCCAGCTCCTGGGAGATGATCCCTGAAGGGATGGGAGGGGTGGACCTGCCCAGGATAGAGTGGTTTTCTACTGTAGCACCCACCCCACCCAAAAATGTGACCCATGGTTACACCTCACCGGGATCAGAGAAAGGGAGCATTTTGATCAAACGTCGTGCCAATGGAAAGTGATCCAAAATATGGAGAAGACTGTATGCACAGAGCTCAAGGGTACACCAGTGAAAAGGTGGATGGACTCTGTGTCCAACTAGTGTGGACTGGTTGAGTCAATTACAGACAAAGTGGCAGACCCTTCATCTAACAACAGCCTTTGGAAGGAGGAGCATAGATATTATGTTGCAGCATCAAAAAATGCTTGTCATACAACAGTAAGGGACAAGGCAGGAACCAAATTCTGTGTTCATTATGATAATAAACTCATTAAAAATATGCTGTGGATAAAAGATGGAAATTAGATATACTAAAAAGCTAATAATGGCTATTTCTATTAACATAATAGCATAAGGGCTGGCTTTTTTCCATTTCTCCAGTTTTTGGAAAATCAAAATTGTGATGAGTTTGATTATATTACTTTCATAATTAAAAATAAAACCAAGATAAGGACAGACATCCCAGCCCAGAAGAGGGCCCAGCCTTCTGGCCTCACTGGTTGAGCCTCCCAGGAGCCCAGGGCAGGGCAGTCACTCAGGACAGGCTCCCGAGAGTGGCCTGGTTACCTTCTTGAGGAGCAGCCCGTGGGAAATGTTGTCAGCAGTGAGGAAGGCAGACACCAGGTGGGTGATGGAGCCGGCCTCCCCACAGTGTGGCCGGAACAGGAACGTGCTCAGGCCGCGCTCCCTGTAAGAGAAGGGGTTTCTGAATCAGGAAGGCCCCCCCAGTTGGCTTTGCCTGGGGCCTGCAGCCTCAGCTCAGGGCCAGCTCCAGGGGAAATGACCACCCATGGTCAGCTATGCTGACCCAGTGCACCCTGGAAACTACCCCTCCTAAAATGCAGAGGCCCAGGCCCCGGGGCCCCTTAGAACCAAGAAGCATCATCTCTACGGGCAGAGAGTGGGCCTCGCAGTAGAAAGAGACCCTGCTGTGCCCTCCAGCCACTCTCCTGAATTCCTCTCCCAGCCTTGTGTCCGGCATTCGTAGAACTCCAGAGCAGGGAAGGACATGAGAAACCACGGAGTCTGACCTCTGTTTTACGGAAATGGGCAAACCAAGGCCCAGAGAGTGAAGTCTATGTTCCATGCTACCAAACAGGTCAGTAGCAAAGCCAGAACCAGAGCCCCCATCTCCAAAAGCTCAGCCCAGGACTGCCTCCACCCTGCCAGTCCATTTCTTTCAATCAGTACCCCATTCAAAACCTCCACACCCACCAACTAGCACCAGTTTAGGCTGAGCTAGAGAGGCCCCAGGGCCCAGCAGGGGAAAGTGGGATGCAAGACTTGTAGGGAAGGGAATGGCTCAGTGTCCTGCTGCCCTGGGCAGCTAACTCCTGGCCACGTGTGCCTCGTCTGTGAGCATATTGGTGGGAGCCTATGCCTGTAAGGGCATGCATGGATTTAGTCTGTTTTGTTCCCTGTTATTTGTCCAGTGCCCAGGGCAGTGCCTATCGCATGCCAGATGCAGTGATTTGCTGAACGAAAATATGCACGTGTGGACGTTGTTGGTGTGGCAGTAAGTGAACGTGCATGTGTGATAGCATGTCCTATGCTTCCATTATCCCAGGGATGTACAGGTACACATGGAGTGTGCCCTGATGTGTGTACGTATAAATGTGTGGACACATGTGGACTGTGGCTGCATTGCATACTGTACATGACATATGTCTGTACTGGCATGTGTGTTATGGTGGGCATGTTTGCATGTGTGTGATCATGTGGAGACATGCCTCATATAGCAGGCTGGAAAGTGCTGTGTGTTTTTGAGGTGTGTGGGCACATGGACATGCGTGTTGGTTCAGATGCACATGAACACAAGGATCACATGCATGTGTGTGTACATGTGTGTGCATGTGTGTGTGTACTAACACATGAACCCAAGCATGTGAGAGGGCAGGCCTCACGCACCTGCGGAGGTTGTTGAGCACCATGATGTTGGCATACATGTAGTACAGGTAGTAGCTGTAGGGTGGGTTCTGCTCACTGGTCCAGACGTCTGGGTTCGGGCTCTTGTCGGAAAACATGTGGTCACTGTGCTTGGACTCATCATCCACGCTGTCAAACCCCGTCACCTGGGCAGGAGAGGTCCTGAGCACCAGGCCAAGGCAGCACCAGGACTCAGCCTCGGCTCAGCCTCCCAGAGCTCATAGCTGCCAGAGGCCTGTGGGCCTGGGCCCCTCAGGTTCACACCTCAGCTGGGGACCCCTTGGCCTGGCTGAGGCCATATTCCTCCCAGGGATGAAAAGTGGGTACAACACCAAGGTTTGCCCCTTCGGAGCTTCCATAGGTACTCTGGAGGTGAGACAGGAGAGTGCCAAGCCCCTGTGTGGTGGTGGTGACAGTGGCGGAAACTGCCAAGCCAGGTGAAGGGCAAGGCAGCCATGGCCACCACCTGCCCCTCTGCTATGCCAGCCTGCAGGGAGCAGTGGCCATTGCCATCAGCAGCAGCGACAAGCTGTGAGGGAAAAGGGTCCTAGTACACATCACGCATCAGGCCCTGCTCAAAGCACTTCACTCACGTCAGTTAATTCATATTCAGAGCAACGCAGGAGGGAGGGGTTGGCTGCCATCCCCATTTTACAGTTGAGCAAACCAGGGCCAAAGCAATTAAGAAAGTTGCTCAAGAAACCAGGTTTGGCCAGACACGGTGGCTCACACCTGTAATCCTAGCACTTTGGGAGGAGGAGGGGGGCAGATCACGAGGTCAGGAGTCCGAGGCCAGCCTGCCCAACATGGTAAAACCCCGTCTCTAGTAAAAAAAAATACAAAAATTAGCCGGGCATGGTGGTGTGCACCTGTAATCTCAGCTACTCAGGAGGCTAAGGCAGAAGAATCACTTGAACCTGGGAGGCGGAGGTTGCAGTGAGCCGAGATTGCACCACTGCACTCCAGCCTGGGTGACAGAGCAAGACTCCATCTAAAAACAACAACTACAACAACAACAACAACAAAACAGGTTCTGGGCTCTGGGTCTGCACTCTTTGGGGCTGTAGGTAGAGAATACTCTAGGGCATGTCCAGGTGTGGCCAGGAGAAACCCGCCAGCTGCCTCACAGACAGATAAGAGGGTCCTTGCTGGGCTAAACCGTGGCTCCTGGGAGGCAGCTCTGCTCTCCGATCCCCACTGGCAGCTGCCCTCTGAGATGGGCCTGAGTAGCCTCAGGAAACCCCCACCCTTCCACTGCAGTTCTACCTTGGCTGGGACCCCTGGGGGGCCCCTCCTGAGTCACTGGAGCCTTCTGGCTGATCCCAGGGGTCATCCCCAACCAAGAACACATGCATGGAGGGTACGGGCTATCAGCGCACAGGGGAGGCTTGCTACCAGGCCACGGCAGTGCTTTGCAAAGGGGCCTCTGAATAGCAGATGGGGGAAAGAGACTGTCCCCCTTAATCCACAACTGGCCCAAACTGGAGGGCTCCCAGCCCAGGCCCCAGGCCCCAGCCAGGTCTGCCAGCCTCTCCTGTTCCTACAGGGGCAGCAAGGGCCCAGAGGAACAAGGCAGCATGAGGGTCTTGGCCAGAATCTTCCATGTCACAGAGCCCTGTGTGTCAAAGGAAATGACAGGGTCCCTGCTATGACCCTAAGCACTCCCTAGATGGGTTTGTGGTGCCAGGGAGGACCTTGAGCTCTGCTCTGTGCTCACTAGCTCCATACTTCACCTGAACTTTCTGGGGCCTGGCATGGGGATAATTTCAGCCCCTCTTCAGAGCTCTATCCAGCTGAAGCAGGGCCTCACCACTGCATCTCCCACAGCCTTGGGTGCAAAATACGTTGTCTCCTCCTCCTCACACCTGCTCTTCCTCCATTGCTGGCAGCAACCTTCGAACAGCACACCATCCATGCTCCTGCAAAGCCAGGCACCTGGGAGGCATCCTAGACTCCCTCCAGTGCCTCCTTCAGTCTCTGTCCAGGTCCCGCCAGGTCTATGCCCACCGCTTCTCGCCAAGCCCCACACTTTGTTCAGAGTCCCTGCGCTGCCACACCTTAGAGACACAAGCTGGTAGCTGCTGTGCACCTTACTATTCTCACTTGGGAGGCAACATAGGATAGGGGTTCAGGGCACATCACTGGAGTCAGCCTGCCTGGACACACATTCCAGCTCTGCCACTTTTAGCTTTATGATCTGTTTTAATTTCCTTGTGTGTCAATTGGAGCTAGCAGCTTCACAGGGCTTTGGTGAGGATTAAATGAGATAATCCAGGGAGAGCACTTAACACCATTTCCAGCACACACCAAGCACATAATAATTCTGCTTACCGTTAACAACAAAATGGTGATAGTAATGGGGTAATTGTGAGGCTTAGGTGAGATCACGTTGTGGTGTCTGACCAGGCCAGGCAGAAGCACGCACGAGTGTGAGCTATTTCTACTGGGTCAAGCTCCCCTCCTGTCTCCAGGCAGGCCCCTGACTCTCACCCCTGCCCCCACCTCCAGCTACCTTCTCTTCTGGGCCATCTCCACACAACAGCCAGAATATGTTTGTCTAAAACATAAATTTGATGATGTCCCTCAGCTTGTCCAATCACTTTCTGGGCACACAGACTCAATCCTTCCCCCGTGCCCCAGCCCTCGGGCTTCCCCCGTGCCTCTCCCTGTAGAAAGTCATCCATCACCGGGCACTGGCCTGTATCACCATCTGATACCCCCTCGATTCCAGGCATCCAGAGGGAGGGACCGGCTCCTGCCCCTTCCGCCTCCCTCCCTGGTTAAGTCTCTCCCAGACTGCTCCTCTCCTTCTCCTACAACTAACTGAATCTGGAAGGGAAATCTACTTTAGGGGCTTGTACTTAATCACACATGGTGTGAGGACCTTTGTTGCTAGGTAAAGCAGGTGAATTGAAGTGTTTGCATTTCTAAAAAAAAAAACCTGAGGCTGCTGCTTGGTGTTGCTGGGGGCTAGATCCAACCTTTCCAGCCCCACCTGGCAGGAACCGAGTTCCCAGTCTTTGCCCACTGTTGCCTTCCCTGCTGGGGGAAAGGCCTGCCCCAAGACCACCACCCCCACCCGCCCCCCACACCCACTAACTCCCAGAGCTGCCCCTGAGGAGAAAGGGACTTTTTAGAAATCCAGCTTCTTGGGGCTGGTGACCCCATGCCTGGAACACAGGTGGCAGGACCTGAGATACCATCGTGAAGGGCAGGAGCAAACCTGACCCAGCTCACAGCGAATCCATTCCTGCCTCTGCCACTATGAGCCCTGCCTGGGGTGCCACCCACACTTACATATTTAAGGAAGAGGTGAAGCTCTCGATGATCTTGGGGGTTGATAGTGGCCTTGAAAAGGGGCAGGAAGATGTTCTCCAGCATCTTCCCAAAGTTTGGCAGCAGCTTCTTTGACCTAAATATGTCACTGGGGAACAGCAAAGACTCGCTTGTCAGGTGGATCCAACAGCCTGCTGCCCTGTCAGAGACCAGCCCCAGTCACTTCCTCAGGTACCTTGTGTCCCCATCAAACACCCCGAGTCAAGTCAGATGTGACCTGAAAACAGATCCCTCCTCTGTCCTCCTCTCCCAGCATTGTCTGCAATACTCTGCCTTGGTTTGCAAGCTCCACACCTACCCATGCCCATCAGAGCACTTTCTCAAGCCAGAAGCCACTGGGAATGGGATGGTGGCATTCTGGCTGACCAAGAGGCTGAGATATGAGTCCTCAAATTCCCAGTGACCCAAACATTCTGTTACTCAGCTCTGTTTCCCTAAACCACATACCCCAGCCCATCCTGGAGCCATGGGCTCCACTCTGGCCAGCCGCCTGGAGAGGACAGCAGCCGTCTGAGTGACATCCAGGGAGAGGCCAGCAATGTAGACCACTACAGCTCTCCCCATACCCTGGTGCTCACCAAAAGGACAATCCATCCTCAACCCACAATGAGAAGAAGGCAGGGTGGTAGTTCCCCCAAGGCCTTTGCACATCTATATTTTTCAAAGATCAAGAGTTCTAGTGTCAGCCGGATGCAGTGGCTCACGCCTGTAATCCCAGCATTTTGGGAGGCTGAGGCAGGTGGATCACGAGGTCAGGAGTTCAAGACCAGCCTGGCCAACATGGTGAAACCCCATCTCTACTAAGAATATAAAAATTGGCCGGACGTGGTGGCGGGTGCCTGTAATCCCAGCTACTCGGGAGGCTGAGGCAAAGAATTGCTTGAACCAGGGAGGTGGAGGTTGCAGTGAGCTGAGATCATGCCACTGCACTCAGAGCCTGGGTGACAGAGTGAGACTCTGTCTCAAAAAAAAAAAAAAAAAAAAAAAAGAACTCTAGTGTCATGCAGACATCTTTGCTCATCACTCCTTCTATGGAAAAATCCCTGGAAAGGATAAACCTAAGCTGGCACCAGAACAGGCCCTACCCCTCAGGAGTACAGACTCAGCAGCCCACGAGGGACAGATTGTCACCTCTGTAGGGCACAGGGCAGACAGCGGGCCACCTCACTTACTAGATCCGGGGCACCTGGATGATCCAGCGCATGTTGGGAGAGTAGACCTTGTGCTGGATGAACCAGCGGGCCAGGTTGGGCCACTCCTCAGGACTGCGGCCGTAGATGGAGAGCCGTGGCTCTGAGTACTGGTACTTGCTCTCCTCCAGCTCCCGGGCAACCTCCTGGCACAAGAAGAGCTTGGGTCAGCCCCAGTGCATCCCAGCTACATGAGAGACTCTCACTCTCCATCACCAGCAGGGTCCTGTGGCTCCCCCAGCCACCTTGCTCCCAGGTTGGAAGCGCTGATCTAAATCTCCAGGGCTGCCTGCTCCTGTAAACTGTTGTTCCACTTTAGCAGAGGCCCCCTCTAGGGAGGAAGGCCTTGGGTCTGCAGAACCAGGCCACAGCAGAAGCATCTCCACACGGAGCTCATCTGCACCCAGCCAGGTTCAGGCTGCAGAGACACGAAAGCCAGGCCAGGTGCTGTGAGCTCAGCCAAGGTGGATACCCTTCCCTCCTCTTCCCTGCAGTTGGCACATGCAGCACTGCCTGGAGCAGGCAGCCAGGCTACAGCACTGGGCACCTCACCTTTGCCTGAGCTGATGGTGGACAGAGGGAGGGGAAGGGGCCAGGGGCACACAGGGCCCCCACCCTCTGAAGGCCACAGCACTGGGTTCCTGGGCACCTCACCCTTCCCTGAGCTGATGGTGGACAGAGGGAGGGAAAGGGGCCAGGGGCACACAGGGCCCCCACTCTCTGAAGGCAGATGTTGGCAGGCACCTGAGAGGCCTTAGAGAGACTGAGGGTTCACTCACCTTGACCATCCTAGCAAAGTACTCTCCTCCCAGATAGTTTTCAGTTTTCAAATACAGGTCACGTAGCTCACTGGCCCCCACAGGGTTGTATTTGGAGTTGAACTTGTCAAAGCGGTGGAATGTCTGCCGGCCCTGGGGGAGGAGACCACACCAATTGATGCATCGTTCTGCAGCCACCATGCACTTTCCCCTCTCTAGACCTTACGAGGCAGCCTTCTGTATGGCCACACCGAAAGACATCTTCTATGTCAATTCTTGCATGAAACCTTAGAAACTCCTGAGCGCCAGGAGCATGGATCCTCACTCGGTCAGCTTGGGATCCTTTGGCAAGGCCCCCTGTGAAGGAACGGCAGAGGCCCCACCTGCAAGTTACCACAGCTCGGCTAGGGACATGGCTGACTTAGTGAGCAGAGAGGCTGCACCATTGAATAATAGAACATTCCCTATCACTACTCACATTTTGTAAAGCACTTTCTCCACATTATATCACTCAATGTTTTGTTAAACAAAGGTTTTTTTTTTTTGTTCTAATAAAGCATGCAGAACACAACATTTACCATTTCAACCATTTTTAACTGTACAGTTCCAGTGGCTTTAAGTATATTGACATTGTTGTGCAACCATCACCATTAACCATTTCCAGAACTTTTTTATCATCCCAAACAAACTCTATACCCCCTAAACACTAACTCCCCATACCTTCCTCTCCCCAGCCCCTGGTAACTTCTACTTTCCTTTCTGTTTCTATGAATTTGCCTATTCTAGGGACCTTATATCAGTGGAATCATATGATATTTGTCCTTTTGTGTCTGGCTTCGATTTAGTGTAACCTTTTGAAAAGTTCATTCATGGTTGTTGCATGTATCAGTACTTTACTCTCTTTTATGGCTGAATGATATTCCATTGTATGAATATACCACATTTTGTTTACCCATTCATCTGTTGATGAACACGGGCTGTTTCTATCTGTTGGCTGCTATGAATAATACTGCTATGAACATTGGTATGTGGGTATCTGTTCAAGTTCCTGCTTTCAGTTCTTTTGGGTATATACCTAGAAATGAATTGCTGAGGCATAGGTAATTCTATACTTAACTTTTTTAGGAACTACCATACTGTTTTCCATAGCAGTTACACCATCATTTAGTGTTTTAATATTTTTTTAAGTTAATAAGGCACATGGCTGTCACCATTTTATAGGCAAGGAAATAAAGGCTTCCGTGAGTTGCCTAAGGGCACAAAACTCCTAAGTGGCAGGAGTGGGATTAATGCTTAGACCTGTCGGGCCCCAAGCCACACACCCTCTTTCCCTGTCCCATGGCTGCCCCAGACCTGTTATTCTCTGAGGCCACATGACCTCTCAGTCAGATAGAAGAGAAAGAGCTGCTTCCGTAGCACCTCCCTGCAAGCACAATCATGGTAGCTTTCCAGGGTCTGAGTCCCCAGTCAGGGCTGCTGTCTGCTGGAGGCACTGGAGCAGAGGCTCACTCACCGCGTGGACATCCAGCGAGTCCACAGTGAGGTCGTAGGGGTCCATGTGCAGGCTGTCAAACACCTGCCGCAGGGTGATCTTCCGGCCCCGCTTCTCCGCCACAGTCCTGTCAGGCTCCGTCTGGTATGTGTGCTTGATGAAGCGCAGCAGATGCTTTTGGTTCATGCAGGCAGCCGCATGGATGTGCGTGTCCACCTGGAACACAGCGCCCACCAGGCCCTGAGTCAGGCCACCTCCCCTACCAACAAGAGTTAAGACATCCAACCCTCAATGTGCACAGAACCCCAGCACCTCGTGGGCCATCGGGGCAGCCCCACCGGTGCCTGGATCCCACCCTCCATTTCTCCTCCAGACTTCAGAACTGGTATCCCTCCCTTTCAGCCTTGCTGCGCATGCCACCTCCTTACAGCACCAGGAAATCTTTTTAAAATGCAGACTGGATCAGACCATTCCCCAGTTAACAAATGATCTATGGGCCCATCAGCCTCAAGATAAAGCCCGAGCATCTTGGCCTGGGATTCAAGGCTTATTTCAAGCCTTAACTCTCGCCTTGCCACTGCCCCATTCTGTGCTGCGGCTGTGACAAACCACTTACGGGTACACAAGACACCAAGGTACAGTGCACTGTATCACTTTGCCCATGTGTACACAAGACACCAAGGTACAGTGCACTGTATCACTTTGCCCATGTGTACACAAGACACCAAGGTACAGTGCACTGTATCACTTTGCCCATGTGTACACAAGACACCAAGGTACAGTGCACTGTATCACTTTGCCCATGTGTTTCTTCAGTCTGGAATGCCCTCCTTTCTCTCCACCATCTCATCCACCTAGAAATTTCCCACAACCTCCTCCATTTGGGAGCCAATCTTGTTCCTCCGAGCACAACTGAATGCTCTTTCCCTTGCCCAACCTCAAAACCTGGCACAGGCATCCCATTGTTGTGCAGACCTTCCTGATCACTCTAACATTTGTGTGTCTACTCTTTCACTAGACTGAGAGCTCCTCAAGGACAAGGGACATGTTTGATGCCTCTAAGTCTTCAGCACCTACCCCAGAGCCTCGTACAAAGTTGAACCAATGGATGAATGAATGAACAAATTAACAGGAGTGACAGGTTCTCACAGTTTCAGTGATAACCGTGAGGGTCCATCAAATCCCACTCTTCCCATTGATCCCTCTCAGAACCCTCAGAGCATTCCCAAAGCAAACCTCCAAGTGGGAATGAATGAGAAGAACAGACACTAAAGGCCAACCCTCCAAACACACCCTTCCTTGACTAGTTACACCTCACCCAAACTCCAGGGCATCCAAGTCCCAAGAAGAAGCCACTCTACTGGAAGCCGCTCTACTGACCCTAAGGCAACATATGGACTCAAGCTGTGGGGCCCAAGGCCAAAGATCTTAGAGCAAATCCCAAAAGCAGAAATGAACAGTCAGCTTAGACTTCTCCCCACATTCCAGGGAAAGGCAGTTTTTTGTAGAAGGCACCTTTGCAGAAGGAGCCCAGCAAGGTCTCAAAACACCTCATGGGATTTCTCATGTCCTCTATATCGTGCTAAGTTCTGTGATACCAGACTGACCCCTTGCATCTCTGTCCTCTCCTTTTCAGCCTCCTTAGTCAGCTCATCCTCATTACCAGACCTCTTAATAATGGAGTTTCTTGATGCCTGGTCCTAGGCCCTCTTGTCCTCACTATAAACTCTTTCCAGAGGTGATCTGTTCCATTTCTGTGCATTTAATTATTTTCCATATACCAATTCCCAAATTTATGTCACCAGCCAAAAGCTCCAGAACTGTACTTACTACTGCCTTCTTGACATCTCTATCTGGATAACCCAAAGGCAGTTCAAATTTACTATATCCAAAAGTGGACTCTCCATCTCTGACCCCAGCCCAAACCTGATTGTCTCCCAGATTCTGGAATCCCAGGAAATGATGTGTCCTGAATCCAGCTGGTCACGCTGAAAAACTGGGAGTCATCCTTGGCCTTCCTAATACTCCCTTCCCTCAGTGAGTCTCATCAGTTCTACCTTCCAAATGGATGTCAAATCCATACAATATTCTCCAACCTCACTGCCACCACGGGAGTTCAAGCCTGCATGTTCTCAGGCCTGAATTCACAGTGACCTCCTAACTGGTCTTGTTCCTTTTTCTTGTTTTCTGGTTCAATTCATTCTCCATACACAGAAGCTAGAAGGGATTTTTTAAATGTAATTTGATTCTGTTACTGAACCCTCTTCATCAATCTTAGGATGAGGGCTCTGCTAATATTACCTGGATCCTACCCATCTCCCCAACCCCTCATCCCCATCCCCACTCTGCCTTTTCACTGTGCTTCACTCATAGGACAGCCACAAGCCCTAAGGAAATGAAGCCCCAGCTAAGCTGGGGGATGGCCTGAAGTCACTGTGGGTAAACTGACTCCCCCTCCCTGAGCCCAAGGGACCTACTGGAGCTCCCGGGGAGGACGACAGCAGCCTCAAGGCCAGGCTGCTGTCAGCCATTAGACCACACTCTGGAGCTACTGCTGCGGCCGACTGGGCGCTCAGCCCGGGCTGGGGTGAGGAGGCGGCTGACCTCAGGGCAGGGAATGCTGTCCACGGCTGGCTGAGCATCTCTAAGTAATGCCAAACCAGATATTTGATCCATTGGACCTCTGTGAGCATTATGCCAGCCAGCCCATGTCGTTAGCCACAGCACTCACTCATCAGCGTCCTTCCTGCCATTAATCTTGCCATTCTTACCAGAAAGACAGACCACTGGACATTGGGGAAACAAAGCAAAGCAGAAAACTAAAACATCCCCAAAGCCCAGGCTCCTCAGAGTTGAGGCTGGGCTCACGTGGGATGCGCAAAAGACAGTCAGCCTGGCTCAGCTCAGCTGGACACAGCTTGGTACAACGACCTCAGCATGACTCAGCGGATTCTGGGCTTTCTGGTCCTGTCCTCTGGCTTACCAATGACACACCACAGGGGGGTCAGCCTGTCCTTACCCCCATGAGTCACAAGATAAACGAGGAAAACAACTGGACAATCCAGGAAGCACCCCATCCAAACTTCAGAATCTCAAGGGTGATTATTTTAGGAACAAAATAATTGAAGGTCATTGGAGGTCAGTGTTTTCAGTTCACCAGAGGATCCAAGTGCATTCCCCATGTTCACCTAAGACCTCAGATGTAAACAAAGAGCAGAGTTTCCAGACCTGGGACCTAAGCCAACATTGACCATTTCCATACCCATGGCAGGCATCAATAATCGAAGACAGCACTTTTTTCACTAAGCTTTAGGAGTGGCCTCTGGTAACTACTCCTAATTGGTCAGGTTTGGCACAGAAGATAAAACCTGTTTGCTATTCTTAATATGACACTTAAAACCACAGAGGATATCACCTACTTCTACCCAATTCCCAAGCAGCAAACATACTCAGCCCTTCTGTCTTGCTTCTGCATAGAAAACAAGCGTCTCAGTCACACAGTCCTGCTGGCTGGGCCTCGGGGTGTCTCAGCCCTTCATCTGCTGCAGTGTGACAGGTGCCTTCACAGATACCACCCACACAGATCCACGGCCGCGTCACAGCTCCTGCCTCAGACCACAGCCCCGGTCTGCCCCAGGGACACCAACAGCCACTTTAGACATATGGAGGCCATCATCCAGCCCATTCTGGATTTTAGAAAGCAGCTCTCCTCCCCATAGTAGAGGCTATGAGAGTGCTATCAAGTCCGGGTGTGGTGACTCACACCTGTAATCTCAGCACTTTGGGAGGCCAAGGCAGGCAGATCACCTGAGGCTGGGAGTTCGGGACTAGCCTGGGCAATATGGCAAAACCCCATCTCTACTAAAAATACAAAAATTAGCCAGGTGTGGTGCCAGGCACCTATAATCCCAGCTACTCGGGAGGCTGGGGCAGGAGAATCACTTGAACCCAGGAGGCGGAGGTTGCAGTGAGCCGAGATTGTACCACTGCACTCCAGCCTGGGCAACAAGAGCAAAACTTCATCTCAAAAAAAAAAAGAGAGAGAGAGAGTGCTATCAAGTAGGCAGCACCCAGGGGCGGGCACAGGCCTGACTCATAGCAGACCTGCACCCATGTTTATGGACTGACTATGGTGCCTAAGAACAGGCCACTGGGTCATAGATATCAAGGTCATCTCTGTCCAGAGAAAACATTAACCCCAAGACTGCAGGAGAACCCTGGGGATAGGCTCTGATTTGTTACCCTAGCCCCACGCCAGGACTGTTTCTCATGTTGTGGCCAGAGAGCAGCTGGTAGACCCAGGAACACCCACTGGGGCCCCACCTTAGAAGCAAACAGTGTCAGTGCCAGCACAGCCAGCGAGGACACCTTGGCCCCAGGCAGCAGGAAGCAGGTAAGCCCAGAGCATTCACGTATGCTCAGGGCAGGGCTGCATCGGGCTGGGCAAGGCGTTTCTTTGGACACGGGCCTGGGCATGTGCTAGGTGTGTGAAGTTCTTTGGGCAGGGCTGAGAGGAGTTCACACAGTGATGGAGGCATCCACCTGTCTGAACACCTAAGGCTCAGACAGAAGGAGCAAATGGTTCTTGAAGGTGAAAATGCCAGGGTGCCCACGTAAGTGGTGTCTAAAACACCTTTCACTTCTGACTGGAAATCCCCAAGACACTTCTGTAAGCCTGTCAGGGCACATGAGCTGAAGCCAAACTCTCACTTCTTAAAGCTCTTGATCCCATCCAAGTGGGAGTCTGTGTTGGACCCCTGGCGTGTAACAGAAGTGGTCTTAGGGCCTCCAGGTAGGGTCTTCCATCTGCATTGCTGATGTGCTCCCAGCCAGGAGGTCAGGGAGGCTGGAGCTGGGCTTTCCCAGAGAAGCCACATCCTCCCCTGGCTTACCCTCCCTTATCAAAGCTGACCCCAGAAAGAAGAAGTCCCCAAGAGGTCCCAGCTGGGACAGAGCTCCTGTGGAGATGACAACCCCACTGTGACTCCACTCAGCTTTGGCCATCCCTCCTCCAAGCAAAGCCTGATCCCGACTCTTCCCCCAGGAGCTTCTCTCCCAGCTCGCCACCACATCCCAGCCCACCTCCCTGCCTTCTGTGGGAAACCCACAGCCCCTGCATGATCCAGGACCTCCCGACATCTCCGCAGCCTTACTTTCCCCACAACCCGCTGCTCCCCGCTCCCAATGCCTGAGCTCCAACCACACTGCACTGCTTGCAGTTACGTCAATGCACTGTTCTGACTCTCTCATACCATCCCTCCCTCCTGACATTTGCACATCACGTTCCTCTACCTGGTATGCCACCACTTCCATTCCCGTACCACGCCCTCTGCCTGGCAAGCTCCTACTCACTCTAAGTCAGCTCAGTTCTGGCCTCTCCCTCAAAGCCACCTGGTTGACAGGAAGTGACTCTTGCTCACCATCAAACACCCCCTGCCTAGCACTGACCCTGTGCCTTACTGCACAGCGCTTCAGCAGAAGAGAATGGAAAGGCTGGGGCCACAATCATTTAACCTTCACTCCCACCGCAGTTGCAGCCCCTGCAGGCGGAGACTGCCAGGAGCCCCGGACAAGGCTGCCATCCCCTCGGTGGGAGAAGAAAGGCAGAGATCTGAGCATATCAGAGGCTTTTCTTTAAATCCACATGATCCCGAAGGATGCAAAACCACAAACTCCCATCTCCAGAGAGATCCTCTTTTTTTTCAGGGAATTTAAATTTTATTTTATTTACTTATTTATTTTACTTTAAGTTCCAGGATACATGTGCAGAATGTGCAGGTTTGTTACATAGGTAAACGTGTGCCATGGTGGTTTGCTGCACCCATCAACCCATCACCTAGGTATTCAGCCCAGCTGGAAGCCATCATCCTCAGCAAACTAACACAGGAAGAGAAAACCAAACACCGCATGTTCTCACTCATAAGGGAGCTGAACAATGAGAACACATGGACACAAGGAGGGGACCAAAGAGATCTTAACAGCTGTGTCTTTCCTTGATGACTCTAATACATCCCCTACCTTAAAAGTAGGATGTGCTTAACTGTTATGACCAATTAATAGGCTGTGCCCTATTTTCCAAGGAAGAGGGCACATCCCAACAGATATACAATGCGGACAAATGTTTCCACCTAGAGTGATTCAAGTGCTGTCTGAGGCCCAGCCTGACACAAATGCAGCTCACCCATCTTCCTTCTGCACATATGCTTCATACCCCTCTGGCCACGAAGGCCGCCCTTAGCAAGGAGCCCTGACGTTCTCACAGGGGACAAGCCTCAGACTGGCTCAGGGCATCTCATGGGCTGGGAGGGGGATCGGGAGGGGCAGCTGTGAACACTCGCCCCTAACGCACCTTTCTCACGTTATAGAAGTCCCGGTGGGGGTTACTCTTCAACTCTTTGAACTCGGACATTTCGTTTAACATCTCATGAAGGCTGAACTTGGATTCCAGAAAGTTCAATCGTCGGTGACAATAGGTTTTCCTGCAAGTTGGAGATGGGGAGAGACCATAGTTGAGCAGAAGTCACATCGAACTCTCCAGTTTGGAGGCCTCCAGCATCTGCAGGGGCCAACCCTGGCTGGAAGGGTCAGGATGGAGCAGGGCGGAATGAGGAGGTTCTGGCTTTCTACAGACCCTGCTGAACTGTTGAGTCATATCCACAGACTCTATAAAGTCAGTGGAGAGTCAGGAGATGGGGCAGTAGCAGGCCAGCTCTGGGACCTCATACAGGTGTTTTGACTTCTTGTTTATGTGTTTAGGGAATTAACCGCCAGCCTCCATTTCCCATGAGTAAATATCAGATGGTAACACCCAAGGCTGAAGTAAGGGTTAAACTGGTTTATGCCTGGGAAAGGGCCTGACTCCAAGCTGAGTGTATGCTCAGTGGAAGTCTCCCTCCTTCATCCCCTCCTTTCCCTCCTCTTTTCTATCCTCAGCCACTTGTCATTCCTTGAAGAAGGAGTTTGTTGCCCGGAGGATTGATAACACAGTCAAACTATAAAGCATGACCTGCCCACCTTGGGTTGCAGAGGAACCAGCCCCTGACCTAATGGCCATGGCCCAAGGACCTCTCATCTCTGAGGCTTCACGACAAGAGGAGGATGTTTTGCATCATGGGCGGATTGGGACTGTAGGGATATTTGTTACCGAGACAGAAATCTCAGTAAGGACTGATGCCCCCAGATTCCCACCAACTCAGAGAAGGGGCCCATGATTTATCAGCCAGCAAAGACCTTTGGGGATGGGGTTGCTCACTGCTGTGGCCAACTGCCAGCCCACACACAGCCCAGGTGCCTAGCCACACACCTGCATCCACAGCCACATGGAACCTTCGACCACAATTCATGCTACCCTGCTTCCTCAGGCCCCCAAAACAAATAGCAGCTTCCTTGGCATCTAATCACGTAGACTTCCATAAGAGCGTCTGCCAGCACTGCAACAGCACAGTCATCCATCTGCCCAGACAAGCGCCAGAGTGGACGGAGCACAGGACAGCCTCAGAGTCGGAAGGGAGTTTAAAGGCCATCTCACTCAGTCTCTCTCCCTAGAGAGGATCCTCACAACCTCCCAGATGGGACAGCCACTGCTAGCACACCTGGCTAAGGACAGCCTCCGAGGAACCGCCCCTGCCCTTCCCATGCCTTAGTTCTGCCCTCAGATCAGGGAGGACTAAGAATCATGCTGCCCATCCACATTGGGCTCACTATGCTACTTTGGAGACTGGCATCACAGGATTCCCAGAAAACAAGAGAGAAGGTCCTCAGGAGTGACTAGCACCTCCTCTCACCCAGACTCCCACTCCCAGCACAGCCACTCTGAGGCTCACAGAGTCCGGGTATTACTGATCAGCCTAAGTGCCCACCAAGAAGTAGGGGCCAAATTCAGAAAGATGGCTGCCCACCAGGTTAGCCGGAGCCAAGCCCACGAGCATCATGGTGCATCATGCCCATGAGCAAAGTTCCCCAGGCTCCCTGCATGCTCCCCTCCAAAAACCCAGAAAACTCAAGGCCTGAAGCAATGTCTTCATCACTCCTCACCAAATACAGTTATGCTCTGGGCTGGTAACTCTCTGCAAGCCTGCTGTCCTGCCTGGGGAGAGGGATGACAGCCATTCAGAGGCGCCCAGGTAGCCACCAGCAAGCAGAGGCTCCACACTATGCATGCAGAAGGGACAGGGAGGCTGGGCACAGTGGCTTACACCTGTAATCCCAGCACTTTGGGAGGCTGAGTTGGGTGCATCACCTGAGCTCTGGAGTTTGAGACCAGCCTAGGCAACATGGCGAAACCCCTGTCTCTACTAAAAATATAAAAAATTAGCCATGGTGGTACGTGCCTGTAGTCCCAGCTACTCAGGAGGCTGAGGAAAGAGAATCACTTCAACTCAGGAGGCAGAGGTTGCAGTGAGCCAAGATCACACCACTGCACCCCAGCCTGGGCAACAGAGCAAGATGCTGTCTCAAAAACAAATGCGGGGACAGGGAGTACCAAGTCGAAGGCTATGCCAGCTTATGAAGGAAAACTGTTGCAGAAACCCGCAAAGCACTGAGGAAAGGAGAAACCGCGCTTTCTGGGATGCTTTAAGTACAGGGGACCCCAGGGCAGAGGGGTGAGGCCTTTCTCATCTCCTTCCTACAGAACAGCACCTGTGCAAAGAGAGGCAGCCGCGGAGAAGCTGGCTTACGTGGGGCCATCGGTGATGAGAGCCAGGATGTGGCTCATGTCCACCGTGTAGGTCTCCAGGTCGGGGTAGGGTAGGCTGTGCGGCTCCTGGCGCTCCAGCATCTTCTTGTTATCATACACGAAGAGGATGCCCCCCTGCATGTGGACCAAGTAATCCAGGTTGGGGGGTGCATCATCCAGGCAGTAGGGGTCTTCCTGGGGCAGTGGAGGAGGATGGAAGTCTGCAAAACAGGATTGAGGGATGGCAAAGTGCCCCTGACCTTGTGAGCATACATAGGCTCAAAAGACACGGAGGCCTGCCCTGGCCTTCCTGCCCAAAATCCAACCCCGCACCGGCCCCGCATCTCATATGCTGTTCCCTGCTTCCTTTTGTCTCGTCAGCACTTACCACCATGTCAAACCATGTCACTTCTTTATCTCAGATATGATGTCTTCTCCACTCCAATAGAAACTCCATGCAGGCAGAGACTTTAATTTGTGCTGTTCACTGCTGAGTATCTAGAACAGGCCCTGGCACATGGCTAGCACTTCAATTTTTTTTAATTTAACTGAAATGGGCTTCATTTTCCTCAGCACTTCAGAGATCCCAGGAATATTAAAAAGGGCAGCGGTGTCTTCTCCCAAGAAGAGAACAGATTGCACCTGGACTGCCCAGTGGGAATAACTGTCCTGAGCCCAGGCCAGCTGAGGGGCTAGATAAAGAAGCCACTCCCTCCCCAAAGGAGCAAAGGATAGAGAACTTGTCTCTCCCAGAGCAGAGAATGCCAATGATAAAGCCATCTGCCCTGCACCACTATAGGTTAAGGTTAGAATTAGCCAACAGGAGGCAGAAAACTCCTCTATGCAATTTCCCTGCTGTGAGACTTTCAGCAAACTCCTTTACCTCTCTGAGCCTATCTCCTCTGAAGAAAATACCCCCTGCCTTAACACGCTGCTGTGAGGGTTGCAATAGTGTGTATAGGAAAATTCTTCATAAACAGTAATGCACTACAAATAATGAATTATAGGATATTATTCTTATTATTCTCATAATTAGGTTTCCTCACTCTTGATAAACTCTGTCCCTGGCCAAGGAGTGTATTGATGCTAAATATCAGTAGAGCTGGAGGCTTCAACTCCATGCAGCTCAGCCGGCACCATCCAGGATCAGCTGCCCAGCTGCCAGCATAGGCAGGAGCAAACCTCAAGATCTGCATCAAAGGAAGCTGCCAAGGCAGAGTGACCTGCCTGGGCGTCCTCCATCTGTGCTTGGAAGAAACAGACCATCCCTAGAGCACATGTGAGGAGCCACAGAGGGGCTGATGCAGGCAGAGCTGGAGAGGGGCATGCCCCATCAGGCACAGCCACAGGCCAGCTCAGGAGTCCCTAATGCATGCAGTGGTCTGTGAGATGCAGGCAGTTCAAGGCCCGGGTGAAGCTACAGCCTGCAAGTTTGGAAGATGCTCCTCTTCCCCATACTGATGCCCAGAACACAGGGGTCCTCTGTCCGTGTAAAGTACACATTTGACAGTCATTTCTGTCTGTCTTTGCCAAAACTGGGGTGGTAGGATCCACTTCCCTAGATAGGGAAATGGGCCCAAAGGGCTGAGATTTACCTAGGGCCCCAGATGCTCAAAGTACAGGACTTGAAATTCAAGGAAGCCAGAGACTGGGGCAACTTGGCACCACCAGCTACCCCCAGAGGCAGCCAGGGTCCCAGGCATTGATGGAGACCACCAGGCCCTTATGTGTCCCCAACCACCAACTTTCAGGAGTGGAGTTTCCTATTGTCCTCATTACTGCCTCTACTGCTCCTAGGTCCTTCATGGCGAGGCTTCATGAGGAAACCACTCAGCCCTCTCCGATCTCCCCTTCCCTGAACTCGGCAGCATAAATGTAGCTACCATTTATTGAACACTCACTAGATGCCAGAACTGAACTAAGTACTTCACATGCATTCTCCTGTTTAATCCTCACGACAGCCCTGGGAGATAGGTATTATTTGCATTTCCATTTTACAGATTACATTTTACAAAGTGAGGCTTGGAGAAATATCTTTCCCAAAATCCCAAGAAATTGACAGAGCCCAGATTCAAATGCAGGTGTGTTTGACACCCGAGCCTACATGTCTTCCCAGGGAACATGCCCTCTGTTCTTTCTCCCACCCCGATCCACCCTACCACCAATTTGGCATTTACTGTATGATTGTGTTCTTTTAAATATGCCACATGAGTCCAGGCGCAGTGGCTCACATCTATAATCCCAGCACTTTGGGAGGCCAAGGCAGGAGGATCACTTGAGCCCAGGAGTTTAAGACCAGCCTGGGCAACATGGTAAGACCCCAATCTCTACAAAATATAATAATATATACTTTTTTAATTAGCTGGGTGTGGCAGTGTGTGCCTTTGATCCCAGCTACTCGAGAGGCTGAGGTGGTAGGATTGCTTGAGCCCAGGAGATTGAGGCTGCAGTGAGCCGTGATTGCACCACTGCATGCCAGCCTGAGCAACAGAGCAAGACCCTATCTCAAAAAAAAAAAAAAAAAAAAAAAAATCCCACATGAGACTCCCTGTCTCCCTGGTGGACTCCCAAGAACAAGGACTGTCTTTCACTTCTCTGTCTTGACTTCAACAGTTCAGCTCTGCACAGGCTAGGCATACAGTACACATAGAATCAATCCTTGGGGGAACCATCAAACATCAGTGTGGGAGAAGCCAATGAAAGAACACTGTCCTTTTAAAATACCATCAGGGGAAACAGATTGAGCCAGAAAAAAGCCCTGACTAGCTCTCGGTCTGCCCACACTTGGGACCCAACCTCCAGCCAGAGCTCCATACCTGGAAGGCCCTCTTCCGGAGGTGCAGTATCTGCCCGCGGATGACCCAGGTACTGGGATGTGATCCGCGGGAAGCGGTGGTAGGCGAGCCGGGCATACTTCTCCCGGATCATTAGGGCCTTGGCCAGGCTCTTGGCTGCCTGCTCATAGTCCTCCAAAGTGATCTGCAGAAGGGAGGCAGGCAGGAAAGGGTTCACACGGCAGGCCTGAGACTGCCATCCTTGGAAAGATGTGCTTGCAAGATTTGCCCTTGCCTGGTATCTGGGAACCTAGATTTCAGGAGGGTTCTCACCACTCCCTGACCAATAAGAGTGGTTCATTGCACCTAAACTGTTTGTACAAACAATATGGTTTATGTTGGACGCCTGCTTTCCTTCTGGAGCCTGGAATTTGAGATGTGCTATGCAGATGTGTGACTAGCCCCAGTGAAAACCCTGGGCACCGAATCTCTAATGAGCTTCCCTGGTAAACAACACTTCCCACATGTGCTGTCACAATGTGATGCTGAAGGTATTTGGTATGTTCTGATGACTCTGCCGGGAGAGGACCTTGGAAACTTGCACCTCGTATCCTCCACGTATCTCTCCCTTTGCTGATTTGCTCTGTATCCTTTCACTGTAATAAATCAAAGCTGTAAGTACAGCTATATGCTGAGTCCTGTGAGTCCTCCTGGTGAATCATCCAACCTGGAGTGGTCTTGGAGACCCCCAACACAGGAGACACAGGAGGAGTTAGGGTCATTGGAAGAGAGACGAGTGCTCCAGCCTGCACACCCAGAAGCTGGCCTCACATGCAGCTAATTAAGCCAAAAGTCTGTTTTTGTACCAGGCCCATGAAGGGACAAAGCCTGAGTCCTATCCCTGAAGGCGATGAGCACCGTCATTTTCAGTTGAGAAAATTCATGTGTCCTTCAGATGTCGAAACAAAACAAGAAGCAAAAGCAAATTCTGCATGCTCAGCCTGCTTCTTTGCCAACCCCACACTTCTGATTAACTCTGTTAATCACCCAACTCAACCAGGCAACAAGCCCCATTGTCATGTGTTATGTGCCAGACCTTTCCATAGATTTCATTTTGCTCCTTACAGCAACCCATTTTGCAAATGGGAAAACTGAGGCCCAGAGAGGATAAATCACTTGTCAGGAAGCTACAAAGTCAAATTTCAGACTCTAACCTGATTGAGTCCCAAAGTCTAAGGATGTTCTGCTTTACCAGAGCAGCCTCACATTCAAAGATGAATGAGATAAATTCCCGCCTTCCAACGGGCTCATTAATCTTAGTCTGTTTGGGAAGGATGGAAATCGCAGAAAAATGCTTGGGGAGACAAGTGGCCAAACAGACACAATGCAGGGTAAGGGGTACAGCAGAGGGAGGCACCACATACTGGCATAGCCCAGAGCGGGGAGGGCTGGGGCCTGAAAGTGACCTCCTCTGCTTTAATAAAATCATCATTTTTAATTTTGTAATATTTTAAACATACAGACAGGCACCAAAGATAATATAACCTACCTTCTAGAGCTGACAATAATATTTAGCATAATTATTTCAAATTTCTCACAAGTTTAAAGAAATAAATCATCACAGATACAGCTAAAACTCTACCCTCCTCCCTACCCCATCCTCAGAGGGAAGAAGTCTGAATATATTTTTCCTATGCATGTTTTTATACTTTTACTAAATACTACTTCTTGCTTTTTGTTACGGTGGTAGATTCTCCTTTCCTGTCTCCAAACGTCCCCATAAGGTATGTTAATTCCTTTTACATCTTCCAGTGGATGGCTTCTGAGAGCAGCAGGAATAGGTGAGCAGACACCAACATCCTAGACAAAAATATGTCCCTGCCAACAACAAAGCCAAATTCTTTCTCTGGGGAACCAATGGACCCAGCATGACAAGGGGCTCACGCCATGGCTAAGGACATCAGAGAGGATGCTCAGGACCCCTGTGGACTAGTGGCCACCGGCCAAGCTTATTGGCATCGCAGGCCCCATGGCTGACAGCAGACCTACTGTGTGCCAAGGAGATCTGCAAGATCAGCCTGCCTCTCACAGACACTTAGCTTTCTGAGGACCAATTGCCCAGTTCAGGTGCCCCATGCACCACTACTCTGTGCCAGCCAGGAGACTGGGAGAAAGAAGCTATTGTATGCTACAGGCTGATGTCCTCCTGTTCAGCTGGTGGTCGACCCACCTCGACTCTTGCTTTCCAATGCCCTGCCCACCTGCCTCAGGCTGGGTGAACACCAAAGACTCACGGTCAGGATGCTGATCTCCAGACAAGGCCTGCATTGTTCCCAACCCAACCTAAACTCCCATCCATGGGAACATAATTAAAATAAACTATGATATATCCTCACAAAGGGATGCTATGTACATATTTTTTAAAAGGACAAAGAAGTTCTTTATATATTGATATGGCATTATCTTTAAGATGTATTGTTAAGTGGAAAATGCAAGATGCAGTATAATGTATATTGTAAACTACCATTTTTGTAAAAATAAGTAAAAAACTATGTATGCATAAATAATTGTAGGTACATAGACCATATATGTGAGAATACATAAGAAACCAAAACCAATGGTTGCCTCTGAGGAGGAGAATGGGTGGCTGAATAATTGATACCATTTTTTTATCTTTTAAATTTTGTACCATGTGCAAGTGTTCTCCATTACACATAACCAAAAAACATTTTTGAAAGCTAGGGGAAATTTTATAGGAAGAGCAATAAGCTGCATTGCTTTATCAGATTCACCGTATTTTCTACAGCTACTGTTAAAAAGAGACTAATGAAGCCAACTGAGGCGTAAGTAGTGAGTTGGGGCCAGGGAGATGGAGCCAAACTTAACCCTGGCACTAACTCAGTGATATTTTTCTCCAAGAAGTAGGCATGCATAAAAAATGCATCATCCAATCGGGTGAAATTAGCACATTTTCAGTGACTGCATTAATTGACTTAGTGTAAACCAATTTGCTCAATTTCTAAACAAGATTCTCTCTTCCTGGTTGAAGGGATCTAGCCTATATTTAAGGGTACTGAACCTACATTTAAGAAGAGATGATTTAGCAACAACTAATTTCACACAAACCACTCAGTACCATGGCTTTGAATCTACTAAACATTTGGCAACACTGAAAGGCCCAAGCTGGCACCTTTCTCAACGGGCTACAGGGACCAATTCCAGCTTTCTGGACTTAGAGAATATGTGGAACTTACGAGCCACAGACACAGTGTGCCAGCCTGCACCCCGGGACCCTCCTCACAGGGAACAGGCAGCCACCAAGACACCACACCCACACCCCACAACCTCTGCTAGGACGCTCCTTGCCTCCTGTGCCTCCTCTTCACCTTCTCCCAGACATCCACGGACAGGGCCAGGCTCCAGAGGGAGGCACGACCCTGTGGCCCATGGGGCCCCTGGCCTCTGCATGCAAGGCACATTCAACACTCCCACAGACGCCTTACCCCGGCACAGTAATCTCCGCTGATGGTGACCCGCTGGAACTCAGGCATGGCATAGGGTGCTGGCGTGGGCAGGGAAGTGGCTCCAGTGACCACAGGGGTTGTGGGAGACATGACCGGACTGGCTGCCGGGAGGCCCTTCCAATCTTGCTGTGGCGGCATTTGCAGAGACAGGGACTGGGACCGAATCATCTTGAAACTTTTCTTTCTAAGAGCCAAGGACAAGGAAAAGTGGGAGACATCAGAAGCTAATTGGGGCGAGTGATAAAGACTCTTTGCTGTGTGCGTGGCAGGAGAATTTTGCTATGATTAATCACTGGTGCTGGCTCTACCATTAAGAATTCTAATTATTCATGCCTTCCTCTTACACATGTCTGCGTGAGATAGAACACAGCCCTCCAGACACCCCTACCTGTGGTCACCATGCACCGCTCAGGGCTGTTTGCACAGCCCACAGAAGATTAAAGCAGGCAAATGCCCCAGGAGACAGAGAGACAAATGGCAGACCACATGGCAGGGGCTCTAAAACCACAGGGCACTAGAGGGGAGGACAATAGCAAATCATGCAGGCTTTCCCCACAGTGTGGACAGCATGCTAGCTTCAGATAACACAAACTCTCAGTCCCAACATATGAACGGTCTCAGAAAGGACCAGGAATAGGGTCACAGAGAGACAATCACACTGCATTTCACACAGTTAGACACTTGGGGCATTGGAGCCAGAAGAGATAGGGATGCTCAATGAATCCAATCTCCTTGTTTTACAAAGAAGGAGTCGAGAGAGTGCTCAGGACCGTGGACTAGCGACCACCATCCAAGCTTACAGGCATCATAGGCCCCATGGCTGGCAGCAGACCTACTGGGTGCCAAGGAGATCTGCAAGATCAGCCTACTTCTCACAGACACTTTCCCAGAGATGGGAAAGGGCTGGCACAAAGTCACACGGCACAGTGGCTGCTCCACCCAGCCTCCAGCCCCGCTGCTCCCTCCTCTAGCCTGCTGTGTGCCATCCTGGCTGCTGCTGCTGGAGCAGGCACAGATATGTACCTCTGTTTGGGGAGAGGGATTGATCAGCACCAAATTCAGGTCCCTCTGGACCTGTTGCCTTGGCACCAAAAGATGATTACACTGGTTCTTGGGCCCAAGGTTGGTTTAAAATGCCACAAGCCCATGCTTATTTGCAAGGCTGATTTGTGATTACTCCACCTTCCTCATTCATGAAACAGACATCAGATGATGTCACTGCAAGTCTCTTCTGCAGGAAAAGAATTACCCAGCATTAAGGTGAGGCCATCAGCACTCTTCTCCCACCTCGTGTTTCTGTCTGCTTCCAGTGGAACCCGGCCTCCCCACAGTGCCATCCCACAGTGTCGAATGCCAGAAACCAACTGACTACCGGCCCTACCTTGTGCCATGGGCCCAGTAGCTTCCTGAGTGTTTATTCTACCACAACCACAGCCACCAGCAAGGACTCAGTGACAACTGTGACCCACCAGAGCCCTCCTCCTCTCCAGGTACTAGTGTGATACCTACAGGCCTGAAGAAATTGGTTGATCCCCAAATAGGTTTCAGGGCTTACCCGGAAGCAGCTCTCTTCCTCTTGGCCTGTGGCCAGGTCTCCTCACTGCCGAATTTTCAAGAACCACAGTTCTCCTCCCGTGTTTATACACCCAGTGCTTGCCATGGCCCTCTGGTTCTCACCTGCCTACCCTGTGTTATCACATCTTTGGGACAAGGCTATTTTAACCTGGAAGACAGAGGTGGCTCCTTTTCAGGAATTTACCTTCCCCTTGCCCCTGGTCCTGCTAAGTGATGCACTGGGCTGCTTCGGGAAACTCAACCTGAGCCCTGGGAGCCCCCAGCCTCAGCTTTCTCTGGTCTGTCCTCCATCAAATGGAGCTCAGCCAAGCATCCTGCCCCAGGGATGCCACCTTGTCAGTCACTCCTCAGAGGCGGATTCACCTTGAGGATGAGGTTCTCCTTTTATCTTTTGGATGTTTACACCCAGAGGAAGAGCCATTACTTCGGGCTCCCCAACACATTCTGACCTCAGCTGGGACGCATGAGATTCTGGTTTCTGTGTCACTCACACATGCCTGCCAGGTCACTGTTTTTATTTCCATGCAACCTCACCCCCAAATGCCTCAGCCAAGGCTGCCTGAGGTCTGGTCCTACCAACAAGAAACAACAGGTGATATCTAAGGTGAGCAACAGCTAAGAAAGTTTTAAAAAAAACCACACACACACACGCACAAAAAAAAATACTACAACCCAAATGCTGGGAGGCTGCCTAAGCCAACGGCCTACCAGGCTTGTCCTAGGAATGTTCTTCTGCCCCAGTGAGGAAGCTAGTACCCATAAACTGATGCCCAAAGAATTCTCCTTCCTGGGGATATCCATTATGGCAACAACCTTGACCTTCAGTTGAGCTCCAGATTGTCACATATGAGCATCTGCGGGCCAGGAGCTCAGACTTTGTAGGCACAAGGGATAGGTTTAACCACAGATAGGCTAACTCCTCAGGGCTCACTCCCCTTGAGCTTGGAAGAACTGGAAGTTAACCACAGCTTGTATCTCAGGAAATTGGAAAAGCTATATGGAGCCCAAGGATGACCCTGGATTTGTTTTCTATTGCTGCAGAACGAATTGTCACAAACTTGATGGCTTAAAACAACAGCTATTTATTAGCTCACAGTTCTATAGGTGAGAAGTCTGGGTGGGCTTGGCTGGGCTCTATGCTCAGGGTATCAAGAGGCCAAAATCAAGATGTTAGCCACACTGTACTCTTGTCTGGAGGTTCTGGGAAGGAATTCACTTCCAAGTTCATTCAGTTGTTGGCAGAATTCAGGTCTAGTGGCCACAAGGCTGAAGTCCCAGGCTGCTTGCTGGCTTTGACCAGGGGTCGCTCTCAACTCCTACTGACCTCACTCCAATCCCTGCACATAGCCCCCTTCATCTCCAAAACCAAGAGTGGTCATTGTGCTGTTGCTTTGAATCTCTCTGCCCTCCCCTCCTACACTCAGAAAGCTCTCTATTTTTACGGGCTCATGGGATTAAATCAGGCCTACCAATAACCCCCCTATCTTAAGGTCAATTGTGCCATATTCCATAACATCATCACAGGAATGATAACTCATCTTATTCACCGCATCTGGAGATTAAGGAAGGACATCTGCAGGGGCTGTTTTAGAAATTCTACCTCCCCTGGCTCATATCTAGCATCCATTCTATACAACCGAGGCCCAGCCAGTAAAGGTAGAGGGTTGGAGCTGAGTGACTGGGTGTGTGGGTGTAAGTGTCAGAGGGTGTGTGACATGGTTTGCATCCATGTCTCTGCCCAAATCTCACATCAAATTTTAATCCCCAATGTTGAAGGTAGGGCCTGGTGGGAAGTGATTGGATCATGGGGGTGGATCCTTCATGAATGGTTTATCACCGTCTCCTTGGTGCTGTTCTAGTGATAGTTTTCATGAGATCTGGGCATTTAAAAGTGTGTAGCACCTTCCCCTACCCACTCTCGCTGCCTCTTGCTCCTGCTCCCACCACGTAAGATGCCTGCTCCTGCTTTGCCTTCACCATGAGTCAAAGTTCCCTGAGGCTTCCTCAGAAGCAGATGCTGCCATGCTTCCTGTACAGCCTGCAGAACTATAAGCCAATTATACCTCATTACTTTATAAATTACCAGTCTCAGGTATTTCTTTATAGCAGTGCAAACTAATACAGTGAGTGAGTGTGTCTATGAGTGTGTGTATGAACAAAACTGATCCGGTGCCCCTGTTAGAAAGCACTTCCTTCTGATGGGCCAAGATCTGTCCGTCCACTGTCTCACCTGCTGCACCTTGCACTAGCCCCTGGGGCACCAGCATTTACTGAGCCACAGCTGGCACAGCCCCTCCTTCCCCCACCCACACTTGCACCTGGCAGAAGCACACTCCTGCCAAGGAGCCAGCAGAGTGTGGGGCTGTGAGGACACCAGCTCCAGGCCAAGCCTGAGGGCTCAAAGGGCCAGGAGCAGTTTTGTCATCCTTGAAATAGATGGTCCTCCTGACGCACAAGGACATTCTTGCTAACCAGGCCCACAAGACAAAGAGTTGATCAGGTCACCTGGGCTGTTGTTACAGCATCTCACCTCCCAGCACCTGTCTGGTGCTCCACCTGCTCTATGGCCCTTGGTTGCCCCTGACAGTCACTAAGTCCCCTCCCTTACTCTGCTCCACTCCCCAGCCCTCCTCCACTCTGGGGAATCAGGCTCCCAGGGCCTTCCCTATATAGCTCTCATATGCTAAAGTGAGGAGCCCCTCAGGCCCTCCTTGATCTCCTAGAGAATAGCCAGCATCTTCCCAGGGGCCATCTGAAGCCCACTGCCCTGTGTGGTCTGTCCAGATGACTACCAGGCAGGGAGGGGCACAGGAGCCAACCTTTCACCAGGCTCTCATATGTGTACTATGAGCTGGGGGCCACACATGGACCCCACTTCATTCAATAAACTACTGTGTGCCAGGCCCTGGGGGTAGAGGAGTAGATAAGATATAACTCCCACCTCCAGGGGCCGACTGTGATGGCTGAGATGAACCCAGACAGTTCCACAGATTATCATACAGTGTGGTTGGTGTAATGAGATGCCCTGGATATTTTGGGACCCCAGAGGAGACACTTAATCCAGACTAGGGGTGGGAGCAGTGGAGCAATGGGGTCCGAGGGGGGACATTTCAGAACCTGGAGGCTGGTTTGAACTCCTACCCCACGCACACTCAGCTCATTCTGGCAGCCCCTCCACATGAGAATTGTTACGCTAAAGGTTGGAATCAGAAGTCACAAACCAGCACAGGGTTTTGCAAACACCGGGAATCTGAATGCCATTAGGCGGGACAGGCATCCTCCACTTCCACAGGCTCACACTGCTGCTGCTCACACTGCCCCTGCATTGGCTCACCTGGAATTGGGACCCCCATCTAAGGAGGGAACTAAGAGGAGCTGACACCTCCCCTGTACTTGAGACCAGAGGTCCCAGCCTATCTGGAGAAATATGCTGCATGATGGGCACTATAAGAGGGGTCCCTACAGAGAGAGCAGGGGCCCACAGAGATCACTCACTCCGCATGCGCAGCCAAATGACCAGCATCCTGGCCAGGTGGGTGTAACTTTGATTCTAACACTTTGCAGCCAATCAGGTGTGAAAACTCACAGCCCCACCCTCTGTCTCTCCCTGAGCTCCTCTGGAAACCTGCCCCTTCTTTCTCCATCCTCCCTTCCCCACAACCCCTCCTGGCCTAGTGTAATCTCCACTCATCTCCTGCCACTCACCTTCGCTTCTCCCTTCCTCAATCCTTCCCAGCTGCCCTTCCTCCCTAAAGACCTGGAGATGAAAATGAAGTACAATCTGTACCATCTGTTAAGTGTTATAATCTCTCTCCCTAACTTTATTTTTATTTTTACTTTTTTTTGACACAGGTTCTTGCTCTGCCGCCCAAGCTGGAATGGAGTGGTACGATCTCAGCTCACTGCAACCTCCAGCTCCTGGGTTCAAGCAATTCTCGTGCCTCAGCCTACCAAAAAGCTGGAACCATAGGCGCACACCACCATGCCCAGCTAATTTTTGTATTTTTTGTACAGACAGGGTTTTGCCATGTTGGCCAGGCTGGTCTCAAACTCCTGGCCTCAAGTGATCCACCCACCTCAGTCTCCCAATCTCCCTAACTTTTTTTTTTTTTCAAGACAGAGTGTCCCTCCCTCAGCCAGGCTGGAGTGCAGTGGGGTGATCTTGGCTTAATGAAATCTTTGCCTCTCAGGTTCAAGTGATTCTCCGGCCTCAGCCTCCGGAGTTGCTGGGATTACAGACATGTTCCACCACACCCAGCTAACTTTTATATTTTTAGTAAAGACAGGGTTTCTACATGTTGGCCAGGCTGGTCTCCAACTCCTGACTTCAGGTGATCCGCCTTCCTCGGCCTCCCAAAGTGCTGGGATTACAGGTGTGAGCCACCACGACCAGCCCAATCTCTCCCTAACTTTAAAAGGGGATAAATTGACTATTTCAAATGAAGCTCCTTTGTCAATGACCCTGAATTTTTAAAAAGTTCCCCATTCTTATTTTCACAAGTTTCATAAAATGAAGTGACTTAGCAACACTTTAGCTGTGCTATGCTCAATTCATAGAGCACATATGTTTCTCAATTTCACTCAAAACATTCTAGGGAAGTGGCTGTCCTAGACAGCCAAATTTTTCAACTAATAAAGTTTGTTCCCTCTATATCCTAATTTTTCTCTTTTTTTTAATTACACTTTAAGTTCTGGGGTACATGTAAAGAATGTGCAGGTTTGTTACATAGGTATACACATGCCATGGTGATTTGCTGCACCCATCAACCCGTCACCTACATTAGGTATTTTTCCTAATGCTATCCCTCCCCTAGCCCCTCACCCCGCAACAGGCCCCAGTGTGTGATGCTCCCCTCCCTGTGTCTACGTATTCTCATTGTTCAACTCCTACTTATAAGTGAGAACGTGCGATGTTTGGTTTTCTCTTCTTGGGTTAGTTTGCTGAGAATGATGGTTTCTAGCTTCATCCATGTCCCTGCAAAGGACATGAACCCATCTTTTTTATGGCTGCATAGTATTCCATGGTGCATATGTGCCATATTTTCTTTACCCAGTCTATCATTGATGGACATTTGGGTGGGTTCCAAGTCTTTGCTATTGTGGAGAGTGCTGCAATAAACATACGTGTGCGTGTGTCTTTATAGAATGATTTATAATCCTTTGGGTATATACCCAGTAATGGGATTGCTGGGTCAAATGGTATTTCTAGTTCTAGATCCTTGAGGAATAGCCACACTGTCTTCCACAATGGTTGAACTAATTTACACTCCCACCAACAGTGTAAAAGCGTTCCTATTTCTCCACATCCTCTCCAGCATCTGTTGTTTCCTGACTTTTTAATGATCGCCATTCTAACTGGCGTGAGATGGTATCTCATTGTGGTTTTGATTTGCATTTCTCTAATGATCAGTGATGATGAGCTTTTTTTCATATGTTTGTTGGCTGCATAAATGTCTTCTTTTGAGAAGTGTCTGTTCAGATCCTTTGCCCACTTTTTGATGGGGTTGTTTTCTTGTAAATTTGTTTGAGTTCATTGTAGATTCTGGACATTAGCCCTTTGTCAGATGGACAGATAGAAAAAATTTTCTCCTGTTCTGAAGGTTGCCTGTTCACTCTGACGGTAGTTTCTTTTGCTGTGCAGAAGCTCTTTAGTTTAATTAGATCCGATTTCTCAATTTTGGCTTTTGTTGCCATGGCTTTTGATGTTTTATACATGAAGTCTTTGCCCATGCCTATGTCCTGAATGTCCTAGGTTTTCTTCTAGGGTTTTTATGGTTTTAGGTCTTACATTTAAGTCTTTAATCCATCTTGAGTTAATTTTTGTATAAGGTGTAAGGAAGGAGTCCAGTTTCAGTTTTTTGCATATGGCTAGCCAGTTTTCCCAACACCGTTTATTAAATAGGGAATCCTTTCCCCATTGCTTGTTTGTGCCAGGTTTGTCAAAGATCAGATGACTGTAGATGTGTAGTGTTATTTCTGAGGCCTCTGTTCTGTTCCATTGGTCTATACATCTGTTTTGATACCAGTAACATGCTTTTTTGGTTACTGTAGCCTTGTAGCATAGTTTGAAGTCAGGTAGCGTGATGCCTCCAGCTTTGTTCTTCTTGCTTAGAATTGTCTTGGCTATACAGGCTCTTTTTTGGTTCCACATGAAAGTTAAAGTAGTTTTTTTCTAATTCTGTGAAGAAAGTCAATGGTAGCTTGATGGGGATAGCACTGAACCTATAAATTACTTTGGGCATTTTCATGATATTTTCATGATATTGATTCTTCCTATCCATGAGCATGGAATGTTTTTCCATTTGTTTTTTGTCCTCTCTTATTTCCTTGAGCAGTGGTTTGTAGTTCTCCTTGAAGAGGTCCTTCACATCCCTTATAAGTTGGATTCCTAGCTATTTTATTCTCTTAGTAGCAATTGTGAATGGGAGTTCACTCATGATATGGCTGTTTGTCTGTTATTAGTATACAGGAATGCTTGTGATTTTTGTATGTTGATTTTGTATCCTGAGACTTTCCTGAAGTTGCTTATTAGCATAAGGAGATTTAGGGCTGAGATGGTGGGGTTTTCTAAATATACAATCATGTCATCTGCAAACAGAGACAATTTTATTTCTTCTTTTCCTGTTAGAATAGTCTTTATTTCTTTCTCTTGCCTGATTGCCCTGGCCAGAACTTCCAATACTATGTTGAATAGGAGTGGTGAGAGAGGGCATCCTTGTCTTGCATCAGTTTTCCAAGGGAATGCTTCCAGTTTTTGACCATTCAGTATGATATTGCCTGTGGGTTTTTCATAAATAGCTCTTTTTTATTTTGAGATAAGTTCCATCAATACCTAATTTACTGAGAGTTTTTAGCATGAAGGTGTGTTAAATTATATTGAAGGTCTTTTCTGCATCTATTCAGATAATCATGTGGTTTTTGTCGTTGGTTCTGTTTATGTGACAGATTACGCTGATTGATTTGCATATGTTGAACCAGCCTTGCATCCCAGGTATGAAGCCAACTTGATCGTGGAGGATGAGCTTTTTGATGTGCTGCTGGATTTGGTTTGCCAGTATATTACTGAGAACTTTTACATCGATGTTCATCAGGGATATTGGCCTGAAATTTTCTTTTTCTGTTGTGTCTCTGCCATGTTTTGGCATCAGGATGATGCTGGCCTCATAAAATGAGTTAGGGAGGAGTCCCTCTTCTTCTGTTGTTTGGAATAGTTTCAGAAGGAATGGTACCAGCTCCTCTTTGTACCTCTGGTAGAATTTGGCTGTGAATCCGTCTGGTCCTGGGCTTTTTTTGGTTGGTAGGCTATTCATTACTGCCTCAATTTCAGAACTTGTTATTGGTCTATTCAGGGATTCAACTTCTTCCTGGTTTAGACTTGGGAGAGTGTATGCGTCCAGGAATTTATCCATTTCTTCTAGATTTTCTAATTTATTTGCATAGAGGTGTTTATAGTATTCTCCGATGGTAGTCTGTATTTCTGTGGGATCAGTGGTGATACCCTGTTTATTATTTTTATTGTGTCTATTTGATTCTTCTCTCTTTTTCTCTTTGTTAGTCTTGCTAGCAGTCTATTTATTTTGTTGATCTTTTCAAAAAAAACCAGCTCCTGGATTCATTGATTTTTTGAAGAGTTTTTCATGTCTCTATCTCCTTCGGTTCTGCTCTGATCTTAGTTATTTCTTGTCTTCTGCTAGCTTTTGAATTTGTTTGCTCTTGCTTCTCTAGCTCTTTTAATTGTGATGTTAGGGTGTTGATTTTAGATCTTTCCTGCTTTCTCTTGTGAGCATTTGGTGCTATAAATTTCCCACTACACACTGCTTTAAATGTGTCCCAGAGATTCTGGTACGTTTTGTCTTTCTTCTCACTGGTTTCAAAGAACATCTTTATTTCTGCCTTCATTTCATTATTTACCCAGTAGTCACTCAGGAGCAGATTGTTCAGTTTCCATGTAGTTGTGTGGTTTTGAGTGAGTTTCTTAATCCTGAGTTCTAATTTGATTGCACTGTGGTCTGAGAGACTGTTTGTTATGATTTCCCTTCTTTTGTGTTTGCTGAGGAGTGTTTTACTTCCAATTATGTGGCCAATTTTAAAGTAAGTGCGATGAGGTGCTGAGAAGAATGTACATTCTGTTGATTGGGGTTGGAGCTTGTTCCAGAGCTGAGTTCAAGTCCTGAATATCCTTGTTAATTTTCTGTCTCGTTGATCTGTCTAATATTGACAATGGGGTGTTAAAGTCTCCCACTATTATTGTGTGGGAGTCTAAGTCTCTTTGTAGGTCTCTAAGACTTGCTTTATGAATCTGGGTGCTCCTGTGTTGGGTGCATGTATATTTAGGACAGTTAGCTCTTCTTGTTGCATTGAGCCCTTTACCATTATGTAATGCCCTTCCTTGTCTCTTTTGATCTTTGTTGGTTTAAAGTCTGTTTTATCAGAGGTTAAACTTGCAACTTCTGCTTTTTTTTTTCTTTCCATTTGCTTGGTAAATATTCCTCCATCCCTTTATTTTGAGCCTATGTCTGTCTTTGCACGTGAGATGAGTCTCCTGAGTATAGCACACTGATGGGCCTTGACTCTTCATCCAATTTGCCAGTCTGTGTGTTTTAATTGGGGCATTTAGCCCATTTACATTTAAGGCTAATATTGTTATGTGTGAATTTGATCCTGTCATCATGATGCTAGCTGGTTATTTTGCCCATTAGTTGATGCAGTTTCTTCAAAGTGTTGATAGTCTTTACAATCTGGTATGTTTTTGCAGTGGCTGGTACCGGTTGTTCCTTTCCATGTTTAGTGCTTCCTTCAGGAGCTCTTGTAAGGCAGGCCTGGTGGTGACAAAATCTCTCAGCATTTGCTTGTCTGTAAAGGATTTTATTTCTCCTTTGCTTCTGAAGCTTAGTTTGGCTGCATATGAAATTCTGGGCTGAAAATTCTTTTCTTCAAGAATGTTGAATATTGGCCCCCACTCTCTTCTGGCTTGTAGGGTTTCTGCAGAGAGATCCACTGTTAGTCTGATGGGCTTCTCTTTGTGGGTAACTCGACCTTTCTCTCTGGCTGCCCTTAACATTTTTTTCTTCATTTCAACCTTGGTGAATCTGATGATTATGTGTCTTGGGGTTGCTCTTCTTGAGGAATATCTTTGTGGTGTTCTCTGCATTTCCTGAATTTGAATGTTGGCTTGTCTTGCTAGGTTGGGGAAGTTTTCCTGGATAATATCCTGAAGAGTGTTTTCCACTTGTTTCCATTCTCCCCGTCACTTTCAGGTACATCCATCAAATGTAGGTTTGGTCTTTGCACATAGTCCCATATTTCTTGGAGGCTTTGTTCATTCCTTTTCATTCTTTTTCCTCTTATCTTGTCTTCTCATTTTATTTCATTAAGTTGGTCTTCAATCTCTGATATCCTTTCTTCCGTTTGATTGATTCAGCTATTCATATTTGTGAATGCTTCACAATGTTCTCGTGCTGTGTTTTTCAGCTCCATCAAGTCATTTATGTTCTCTAAACTGGTTTTTCTAGTTAGCAATTCATCTATCCCTTTTTCAAGGTTCTTATCTTCCTTGCATTGGGTTAGAACACGTTCCTTTAGCTCAGAGGAGTTTGTTATTACCCACCTTCTGAAGCCTACTTCTGTCAATTGATCAAACTCATTCTCTGTCCAGTTTTTTTCCCTTGCTGACAAGGAGTTGTGATCATTTGGAGGAGAAGAGGCATTCTGGTTTTTGGAATTTTCTGCCTTTTTGCGCTGGTTTACCTCCTCATCTTCATGGATTTATCTATCTTTGGTCTTTGATGCTGGTGACCTTCAGATGTGGTCTCTGATTAGATATGCTATTCCTTTCTATTTGTTAGGTTTCCTCCTAACAGTCAGGCCCCTCTGCTAGAGTTTGCTGGAGGTCCACTCCAGACCCTGTTTGGCTGGGTGTCACTAGTGGAGGCTGCAGAACAGCAAAGACTGCTGCCTGTTCTTTCCTCTGGAAGCTTCATCCCAGAGGGGCACTTACCTGATGCCAGCCACAGCTCTCCTGTATGAGGTGCCTGTCGGCCCCTACTGGGAGGTGTCTCCCAGTCAGGATACACGGGGATTAGGGACCCACTTGAGGAGGCAGTCTGACCCTTAGCAGAGCTTGAACGCTGTGCTGGGAGGACTGCTGGTCTCTTCAGAGCTGTCAGGCAGGGACATTTATGTCTGCTGAAGCTGTGCCCACAGCTGCCCCTTCCCCCAGGTGTTCTGTCCCAGGGAGATGGGGGTTTTATCTATAAGTCCCTGATTGGGGCTGCTGCCTTTTTTTCAGAGATGCCCTGCCCAGAGAGAAGAAATCTAGAGAGGCAGTCTGGCCACAGGAGCTTTGCTGAGCTGCGGTGGGCTCCACCTAGTTGGAACTTCCTGGTGGCTTTGTTTATACTGTGAGGGGAAAACCTCCTACTCAAGCCTCAGCAATGGCCAACGACCCTCCCCCTACGAAGCTTGAGTGTCCCAGTTTCATCTCAGACTGCTGCTGTGCTGGCAGTGAGAATTTCAAGCCAGTGGAACTTTTTTTTTTTTTTTTTTTTTTTTTTGAGACGGAGTTTTGCTCTTGTCGCCCAGGCTCAGTGCAATGGTGCGATCTCGGCTCACTACAACCTCCTTCTCCTGGGTTCAAGTGATTCTCCTGCCTCAGCCTCCCAAGTAACTGGGATTACAGGTGCTCACCACCACACCCGGCTAATTTTTGTATTTTTAGTAGAGACGAGGTTTCACCATGTTGGCCAGGCTGGTCTTGAACTCCTGACGTCAAGTGATCCACTCGCCTCAGCCTCCCTAAGTGCTGGGATTACAGGCATGAGCCACTGCACCCGGCCACCAGTGGATCTTAGTTTACTGGGCTCCGTGGGGCTGAGACCTGCCAAGCCAGACCACTTGGCTTCCTGGCTTTAGCCTCCTTTCCAGGGGAGTGAATGATTCTGTCTTGCTGGCGCTCCAGGCACCACTGGGGTACAGAAAAAAAAAGAAAACTCCTGCAGCTAGTTCGGTGTCTGCCCGAACGGCCGCCCTGTTTTGTGCTTGAAACCCAGGGCCCTGGTGGTGTAGGCACCGAAGGCAGTCTCCTGGTCTGCAGGTTGCAAGGACCATGGCAAAAGCACAGTATCTGGGCCAGAGTGCACAATTCCTCATGCTCAGTCCCTCATGGCTTCTCTTGGGTAAGGAAGATAATTCCCCCATCCTTTGTGCTTCCCAGGTGAGGCAACACCTCACCTTGCTTTGGCTCATCCTCCATGGGCTGCACCCGCTATCCAATTAGGCCCAGTGAGATGAACCAGTACCTCAGTTGAAAATGCAGAAATCACCCCCTTCTGCATCAATCTCGCTGGGAGCTGCAGACCGGAGATGTTCCTAATCAGCCATCTTGCCAGCCTTAACTATATCCTAATTTTTTAAAAATCAATTTTTGTCTGGCTTCTTAAAAAAAATACATAATTCCTGCATTCTTCCTCAAAGCATGCTGAACATAATTTAAAGTTTTCTCAATGACTCAGGATCATCACTGTATTATCCAATCATGATCTCAGAGGTGTGTTATCCCTAAACTACTGTGCTTCAAATTCTTGTGTCTGCTTTTCATAATTATTTTGTTTCCTCTCTCACTGTTGACTGTCTAATAACAACAATAACAAAACAGGAACATTAATGGTGCTTCAAGCACTGTGCTAAGGATTTTTTGTGTATTTGCTCATTTAATTCTCACAAGGTATGTCCTTTTATTATTCTCATTTTGCAGTTTAGGAAACCAGCTCAGGCAGTCAAGAGCTTTGACCAAGGCCATTCAGTAGTAAATGACAGGGCTGCCACTTGAACCCAATAGGTCTGACCCCAAAGCCCAGGCTTATAATCATCACACATCACCTCTGTGACCCTGCCTGTAGAAGTCTCTCTCCCTGCTTCTAATTTGCTTCTTTAAATCTGCCAAGGGATAAGAAACAATATAGCCAGATTATAGAACTCTGTGTAAAGTAAGAATAAATAGGAGATGGGATGGGAGGTGCCACAGATGAAGAGGGAGCTGGGGAGAGGGTGTCCTCCATGAAAATGTTAACTTTTGAACATTTACATATAAAGGCACCTCTAGTGAGAAGAGAAACTAAAAGATAAAATTGGGTATGCACGGACCCCAGAGGAGGATGCTGGGGCATCTGACAGTCCAGGGGCCAGGCTTTTTTTCAGGAAAGAAGCCAATGGACAGAGCGGGAGCTTTGACTAGTTTCCCTCCATTTCATTTAGAAGCAACAATTACATTCTAGGGAGCAGCACCTAGTGTCATTCCAGGATCTACAGACCAGGGAACCGAAGACTCCACCTCTACCTGAAGAGGGGACAGCCTTATGGTTGAAGTGTGGGGTCTAGATTCAAAAGATGTGGGCTCTAGTTCTTGCTCTGTCATTTACTCACTATGTGTCTTTGTGAAAGTAAATTCAACTTCTCTGAGCCTTTGTTTCCTAATCTGCAAAATCAGAATACTAAGAATATCCACTTGATAAGCTTGATGTGAGAATTAAAGAATGAATCCAACCTACACAGGCCAGTACTTAGTCCACAGTAAGTATTCAATGGCAGGAGCTGCTATTGCTCCCTGTCTCAGCAGCAGGAAGTCAGAGAAATCACTTACATTTACTCGGGATGCACTGTAACCAGATACTGTCCTAAGCCTTTTACCTGTGGATTCCCTCATTCCTCACAATACCCCATGAAGGTGGCTGTTAGCATCTCCACTTTATAGATGAGAACAAGGCTGAGGCCCAGAGAGGTTTCCTAATTTGCCCAAGGTCACAGAGCATGCCAGTGAGTGGCAGAACACAGAGGTCCAAAAAGTTGCAGCCACCCTGATGTAGTGTCCACGGTGGTAATGGGGAGGCAGGATGTCTTCCTCTGCCAGACATCCACCGCCCACCAGCTAAGTTCCACAATGGATCCAGTCCTCAAGGAGCTTCTAGTCAAATAGGGCAGACAGATGCAAACTAAGACACCATAACCTAGGCAAGGACAGAACAAAGTTTTTGGAGAGAAGTTTGCAGGGGAATTTCTGGAAACCACAGAGCACCATTCGGACTTAGAGTAAGAAAGCTTCCATTTTGCCCTGAGTCTGGGCATTGAGAAGAGCACAGTCCCTTCAGCAGATGTCAGGCCCAGTGTCACTCTGTAGTGGAAACTGGTCCCAGAAACTTATTGTTCCTGGTAATAAAAAATGCCAGGATTCCTTTTCCTCCCATTGTTAAGGGTCTCAAATGCTCAATTCATAACACACAGAAGGCCCTGCAGACCATTCACTTGATGAAGTCAGCCCTTCTGTTCCACCCACAGAGTGTGAATGAGGGTCTCTACAGTCATACTCTTCTTGACCCTCCAGGGATGAGCATACTGCTGGGGCTGGGGCCACCCCACCTTATCCAACACAAGGCTGGCACTCAGAGGTTGACCAATGGCACCAGTGACTCCTGCCTTTATGGGCTCACCATCCCTTCAAGGAAGGAAAGCACTGGTCTTATGAGTGGTGAAGCTCTGTTCTTGCCTTTACACCAGTAGTCAACTTTTTACTTCTTTCCAAACGAGTTAAGAAAATGCTGAGCTTCTACACTACCAAGAAAGGAAAAGACTTGCCTTTAAAACTGAGACAGTATCTAGTGTGAACACGGACTAGGTATGAGAGGGCTCAAAGGTCTACCATGCCAACTATTGATGTTTGCAGGGTACCGGGCAGGCGGAAAATGTGATAAAGCCCAGGGTGAGATAAACTGTGAAAGGATGAGGGCTTCTCATTTCACTTAGACTCCAATCCAAACTTCTTATCAGGGAGCACAAGGCCAGTCTGATCTGGGCCCCACAAGTCCTCCAGCCCTGGTCATAGCAATTCTTCCTTTAACAGACCTCTAACCACATGGGCCTTCTGGAAGAAACTGGGGGGCCTTTGCCCTAGCTGACTCTTCTATCTGGAAGTCCACATAGCTAGCTTCTTTATACCCTGAAGCATCTGCTAAGATGTCACCTCCTTGGAGAGGCCTTCCCTGACTTCCCAATCTAAAAAAGGATTTTTTCTCTCTCTTTCCCGGCCTCTCTCTCCCCTAACCCCATCTCATCCTTATTCATCTCTTTCATAGCACTTGCGCTGCTCCTGGGCCTGTTTGCCCTCAGATCCATTCCTCATCCTCTCCTGTGTTTCCCAAGTGTGCCAGCAGGATTCTGGCTAGGTTTGGCCCATGGCAGCCATTGGGAGAACCTGGAAGGTGCAGGAAGGGTCAAGCGAGGTATTGCCTGCCTCCATCTCTGCCTTGGGAGGCATCTCTGCAGCTGCCACCTCTCCCCCTTGGCTCCAGTTTCCACTGGAAAGTCAACCACAGTTCCACCTTCCCCAGGGCGACTCCACCTTGGCTCCAGCAACGCTACTGCTTTCCTTGTCACTCCTGTCCTGGGTAGTAGCTGCTCCTTACTGTGTCTAATCTCTGAGCCGCCTCTCTCTCCCCTGTTTGGTTTCTCAGCTCTCTATCACCTGTGTAACCAATTCCCTGCATTAAAATTCTAATACTTCATTGGTTTCTGATCTTCTAGTTGGACCCTGACTGATACAGCACTTATTATAACTTGTAATTTTTAAGTTAATTTGTCCAGTTACTTAATTATTGTCTAGACCCAAGGACTCTATCTTGTTCATTATAACATCTCCAGTCCCAGCACAGCACCCAGCAAATAGTAAGCTGTGTTCATTAGTAATGCAAAATGCTTGTCAAGTGATGAGAAGAAGTACAATTGCTGTCTCCTAAGAAATCCTCAAATTTCCAAAAAGAAAAGAGAAATGCCATTTGGAAATGGTGTGTATTTTTGCACATCAGCAGCAAAGTGGGTTTTGATCTTTTCAGTGCAACAGAGGCACCGAGACATCCCTCAATAAATAAGAGGTGAGTTAAGTGGTCTTGGTTAAGGAATGAACACAGTTCCAGGGACGTACCAGTCCCCATGAGGTGCCTCATATCAGGACACACACCCACAGCCTGCCTGGGTCTGCATGACTCTATGTACACGAAAACCATGCCTTGGGAACAAACCTTTTTGCGGTCTCCACAGACTTCTGCTCTGCCAGCTCCTTCTGCAGCTCCCTCTCCTTGGCTTCCTTTTGCCCGATAGGGCAGTCCTCTGGGACAGTGAACAGGGACAGGGCATCTTTGCTGTCCTCTTCTCGGAGCACTTTAGCAAACACCTTCTCTGCCAGGAGCCGGACTTGCTCATCCACTTCAGAGATGTTCAGCTTGGGAAACTGCCGCGGCATCTCGGCTAGCAAAGAAAGAACAAGCATGAATTGTGGGATGCCCTGAGTCACCAGCACTGGGGAAGAGAAGGCACTGAAGTGAGGGCCAGGCCCGCCTGGTACTTGGGGTCAGCTGTCTACTTAGGAATTCCCCAGACCAAACCCAGCATGCCAATTTCAAAATTAGCTCAATAAGTAACTGGATGTGAAGCATGTAGGGCCACTTACGTGTCAGGAGAAAGCAAGTGTTCAAAATTCAAAGAATGAACTGTTCAACTAGGTGGGCTTCCATTTTCCCAAACTCAGGGAATCTGCAGCACCTGGCAGCCCTGCCCTCCTGACTTTGTTCCCATGTTTGAGAAGGGACAAGAGAGTTCAGCTTTCCCTCCTCCAGACTGTGAGGATACTGTTATAGCTGCAACAATAATCAAACCTCACTCCCCCACTTCACAGAGGGGGAGCCCAAAGGCTTTAACAGCTAAGGTCCCACAAGATTACAGCAGAGCCCTGGGAAATCCAAAGCTGCATTCTTCATTACATGAATCAAGGCCTTTTGCTGAAGAGAAAGAATCTGCTATTGCAGTTCCAAACCCTCTGGAACCCCCTAACGAGACACAGCAAATAAAATAAAGGTTTTAGAACAGGAACACTCTTTACCCAGCTGAAAACTCACTCCCTCAAAGAAGCTTTCTCTATCCACCTCCTCGCATACTGATTCCTTACTAACAGTCATGGCCTCAACCACCTGCTTGGTTGGTTGGGTTTCATTCTTGCTTGCTTGCTTTCTTCATTTCCTTATTTCTTTCCTTTTTTGCAACTACTTATATGGCACTTAATATGTACACACTGGCCAGGCGCATTGGCTCACACCTGTAATCCTAGCATTTTGGGAGGCTGAGGTGGGCAGATCACCTGAAGTCAGGAGTTTGAGACCATCCTGGCCAACGTGGCAAAACCCTGTCTCTACTAAAAATACAAAAAAATTAGCCGGGCGTGGTGGCAGGCACCTGTAATCCCAGCTGCTCGGGAGGCTGAGGCAAAAGAATCGCTTAAACCTGGGAGGTGAAGGTTGCAATGAGCCAAGATTGAGCCACTTCACTCCAACCTGGGTAACAGAGTGGGACTCTATCTCAAAAAGAAAAAAAAAAAAGTACACTCTGGGGCCAGGTGTGGTGGCTCACTCCTGTAATACCAGCACTTTGGGAGGTCAAGGTGAGAGGACTGCTTGAGCCCAGAAGTTTGAGACCAGCCTGGACAACATGGCAAAATCTCATCTCTAAAAAAGATTTAAAGAATTAGCCAGGTATGGTGATGCATGCCTGTAATCCCAGCTGCTAAGGAGGCTGAGGCAGGAGGATCTCTTGAGCCAGGGAGGTTGAGGCTGCAGTGAGTTATGATCGTACTACTGCATTCCAACCTGGGAGACAGGGTGAGACCTCATCTCAATTTTAAAAATAAAATATATATATTTATATATATATATATACTCTGCAAAGAACTTCATACTTATTAACTCAGTTAATCTTATTATTCCCACTTGACAGATGAGAAAATGAAGGCATAGAGAGCTAACATGCCCAGGGTCACACTTTTAATAAGTCAGCAGAGATTTGTGCTGTTCTCAGCCTTTCTCTCTCATCCCTTTCCTCTCTGATCCTCAGCTCAGGGATCTGAACCCAGGCACCTGGTTCCCGCCTCTGTGCCCCCACCCACCATGCTGTGCTGCTTCTCTTTGTCCATGTATGTGTCCGGGCAGGGGCTCCTCATAGTCCCCAGCATAACACTTGTGGAATGGATTAATACTGCACCCTTTTCGACAAGCCACCCTCGCTTGGAGCAGCTCTGGAAGAGGAGTTTCCCATCTACCTATGACCACAGTTTCTTTAAAGTTGGTTTAAAGAGAGAAGCAGTTTTGTGGACCAGACAGACAAGAATGGAGATGAGACAGAGCCCTGCTGCTGTCCAGCAGGGAGAAGTGCTGCTACAGGGGAGGGGAACACACTAGGCCATCTTGGGACAGTCATTCTCCAGCCTCACAATGTTCTCATCTGTGAGATAAAGGGATTGAACTAAGTGGTCTCTAAGGCCCTCTCAGCTCTAAGTGGCATAATTCTAGGTACCAGAGAGATTTCCGGTGCCTGAGGAGGGCTTGCTGCTCTGAGTCTGAGTGGCATGTGGGACTAAGTCATGACACAGACAGGAAGGAGGAAAGCAGGCTAGTAACAGGCAATCAGAGTGAGGTCTGTGGCTCCCTTAACTCTGAGACCCAAGGACCTGCCACTCCCTGATGAGGGGAGTGGGAGGGAGCCGGTGGGGAACAGCCTGTCAACACACAACTGTCTGGGGAGCAGACACCAAGACAGCGAGGCCTGGCCTCTGCAAAGAGGAAGAGGAACAGAGCTGACTGTGGAGATTTCCATGTCTTGATAGCAGAGAGGGGGGAAGCTGGAGGCCATCAAAGGAGGTGACAGGGGAGAGAAAGTCTGGAACAGCACAAAGAACCAGACCCAAGAGGCTCTATCAGGCTGAAATGAAACTGGATCCTCACCTCCCCTCTTATTCCAAGGCCACCAGTCAAGGGCACCATCCCAAAACCTCACATCGCATCTCAGAAGAAGATATCCAACCCAACAGCCCAGGCAAAAGGCCGCAAATGCCATAAAGCACCACACCATTTGACTAAGCAACTCTGCTTCTACAAATTTCTTTTAAAAAAAGAATCCTAGGAATGAAAAGCACAAGGATATTTACCTGCATTCTTTACATAAACAGCTTTAAAATGCCTAAATTAGAGCATAGTCACTTGAAAAAGATGTTAAGTAATCAGAATTATGAGGATGGTGCAATCACATAAAAAAATAAAAATACAGTAAATGAAAAAATTAATACATAGAACCATACCCATGCTTTATTTACAGTGATAGGAAAATGCATCCCTTTATGGGCAAGACCTGCAAGAGATTCACGCACTCAAAATGACCAGGTGGCAGGGCTGCCTGTGTGTGAGAGGATATTTTATTTTGATGATGAATGCTATTATAATGCCATTTTTAACAAATACAAAGAGAAAGAAAATGAGTAGACTTAAGACTCTATGAAAAGAGAGAAAAATAGGAAAACAAATCAAACTTCTTTTTCTGGCAGGTTTTTGCAATTAGGGCTCCCTCCTTAATTGCCAAAGGGAGGAAGGGAGCCTCCCCATACCTGGCTAATTTTTTTTTTTTTTTTTTTTTTTTTTTTTTTTTTTTTTTTTTTTAGAGATGAGGTTTTGCCATGCTGTCCAGGCAATTTGGGAGGCCGAGGAGGAAGGATCACTTCAGGCTAGGAGTTCAAGATCAGCCTAACCCATACTATTGAGAGGCCAGGCCAAAGGGAGTTTCACCATTCAGACCTATCTCTGCGTTAGCTCCTACCCTGGACAGAAGCCATCCACCACCAGCAGCACCATCCTACCTCCTTCATTCCCTCAGACACACACAGGCCTGACCCAGACACCCCCAACCAGGCTCCCTTGGCAATGGGTATTTGGGTGGGAGGGAAGTCCTTGATGTCTGAGGGCTCTTATGCCAGATCCTGCCATGTTTGTTCATGAAGCATGCATTTATTTATTGATCGATTGATTTAGAGACAGGGTCTCTGTTGCCCAGGCTGGAGTGCAGTGGCACAATCACAGCTTACTGCAGCCTCGACCTCACAGGCTCAGGTGATTCTCCACCTCAGCCTCCCGAGTAGCTGGGACCACAGGCACACACCACTATGCCCGGCTAATTTTTGTATTTTTAGTAGAGATGGGGTTTCACCATGTTGGCCAGGCTGGTCTTGCACTCCTGGTCTCAAGTGATCCGCCTGCCTTGGCCTCCCAAAGGTCTAGGATTATAGGTGTGAGCCATCACACCAGTGCACAAAGCATTCTTAGCTTGCTCTAATCAACTAAAAATACTTTTCAGGACACAGCTTTCTATAAAATATCTTCCTTTCTCTTTAGCTTAAATCAACCTTTCCCAAACTGGATGCCATAAGAAATTGATACCTGTTGCTGGTAAAACATGTCCTGTGGTCAGTTATTGGGAGATGCTGCATTCCACAGCCCCTCAACTCATATTCATAAGGCTCATTAAAAATCAAGGATCATAGAGTAACATTACCATACAGAACGCTTTTTGTTTTACAGAACCCATAAAAATCTTCTGCAGAACTACTACCAGTGTCTTAAATAGTTGGTAGATAATTCATTCCAAGACTGCGTGCAGTGGCTCATGCCTATAATCCAAGCAATTTGGGAGGCTAAAGAGGATCGCTTGAGGCCAGGAGTTCGAGATCAGCCTGGTGCAACATGTCAGAACCTTGTCTCTACAAAAAATAGAAAAAAAATAGCCAGGTGTGGTGGTATGCACCTGTAGTCTCAGCTATTTGGAAGGCTGAGTTGGGAGAATTGCTCGAGTCCTGGAGGTGCAGGCTGTAGTGAGCCATGATGGCACCACCGTACTCCAGCCTGGGTGACAGAGCAAGACCTTGTCTCAAAAAAAAAAAAAAAAAGCAAGAAACAACAGCAACAACAACAAATAATTAATTCCATATCTTAGTATGGACCAAGTAACCCACTTGGGGTGCTGCAGGCCTTAGCAGCTGCCCGCACATCTGCTGCCTTCTGGATGTCCTTGGCAGACAGCTCCCACCTGCCAACCTGTCCCTCCAGAGTGTCTCTCCTCTCAGACCCTCCAGACACCTGCCAGGCCAGGCATGACAAGGAAAGCTCACTCTGCAGATGCCAAGCAGAGCTTCAGCTCCAGCTGCATGTTCATGCCTGGTTTCCAACCCTTTGTCAGCTGAAGCCAGCAGGCTTGGGAGGCTTAGCTGTGAATTCACCAGCATCAGTCAGGCAGTGATACAGCTTATCTCACTGTTACATGCAACACTCTCCGATGAACTTAAAGAAGTGTCCCAAAGTTAGAAAGTTCTAAAACACTGCCAGTTTCAACAAACAGTAACTTTTCATGGTGCCACAGTCCCTCCAGAAAGGAAGCCCAGTGCCACTGAAATCCCCTCCTTATATGAAGGAAGCTGGTTCCTACTCTTGCCAGACTCCCCTCGCAGAAGCCCCGACACAGACCTGAGCCTGGCTCCATGACTGCTCCTGAAGATGCCACTCAAGTGATACACCCGGGCCAGGTGCTGCCTGCTGCCCAGGAGGCTCAGCTGAGTCAGTGCATGCGTGCAGCTGGCTGGGTCCTGTCTGCCGGCTGGAGTAGGAGGTCTCTGTTTTGCATATCTGTGAGCAGCAGTGAGCCAGAGCAGGAAAAGCCTGGGCTGGAAATTCTTTCGTGAATATGAAATACAAGTGGAAAATTTTCAAGAGCCCTGAAGTCCCCAGGTAATCCCAGTTATCCAAGACAAAATGGCTGTGGTATCCTAAACGCAGTGTCCTGGCCCTCTTCACAGCCCTCACAAGAGGAAACTAAAGCAGCGGCTTCCTCATTACAACAGTAAACTCAGCCGTCCTGCCCAGCTGCAGGAGATAAGCCACAGCCTCCCTCTAACGCCCAGCCTCCTCCTGAAAGCTGAGTAGCAACAAGCGATATCATCACCTTTGCTGCTTCCGTTCTGAAAGTGCTTCAGGCCTGGGTCCATTTTATCAAGGGGATTTGTCTCAGGTACAGCCCGACCTGCCTCTTCTCAGAAAGCCCCCTAAAGCAGCCCTCCCGAGGGCACCCCACAACTGGCAGGGGGAGCTTCAATCCCAGTTGCTAATACAATCCCCTCCATCCCCTCCTCCTCTGAAAGGGAAAGACCATGAACTGCTTCCACCTTTCCCAGGAAAGGACAGAGACTCAGGGAGCAGGAACTGCCTCAGCACAGAGGCAGACAGAGGATAGGGGCAGGCTAGGATGAGAAGCTGACAGCCCCATCCCACTCCTTCCTTTCTTCCCAGAAAGAAGCCCACATCACAGGTGACTGCGAAGCCTGAGAAGCTTTACCAGAACCCCCACCCCCATCCACACACACAGAAAAGGAGTACACCACAACTGACCCACCGGAGCCCACCCCAAACCCTCCCCTGCTTACAGCTGCTCACGGCTCCCACGTGGGCCTCCAGCTTGGAGTGCTGGCTGGACTCTGCCACTCCTCCTGGGGAAGGTGGAGCCTGCCTCAAGTGACCCACAGGAGCAGTCCTCTAAAACCAAGCAGGGTTGATTAAAATGGCATCACAGGGTGCAAAGCTCTGATCTTCATCTGCCCTTTAGGAGATTGGGAAGGCTCAGAACAGACACACAGCCTCCCAGTGACTTAGGCAAATCGTGTGGGTCTGGGAAATAACTATGAGCAAAATGGCTATTTCTGTGGTGCTGTTGAAATCCTGGGGAGAAGAGCCCAGGAAGGATGGGTCAGTTGTTTACTGGGAGGCTAGCTGTAACTCTGACTTGGGCCTGAGTCACCTCCGCATGTCCAATCGTGAGGTTGTGTCTTACTGAGCTCACATCATAATTCCTGTGTGCACAGAGCAGTATTACAGGGTTGACACATGATCCTTGGGCTGCTGCTGGGCTTTAGCTACCCAGAGATTATGACCCACCTGTCCTCACAGCTGTTTCATAAACAGTGTAACCAGCAGGCTACAAGCAACCTAGAGGGAGGGTAATATTTATTCATTAAACAATTAAATGAACTTACAGTATGAGAAAAAAAATCCAAGCCCTTAGTACTATTCTCCCAGAAGGAGGAGGGGCAGATGACTTTTTCTGCTAGTGTTTTGGGGAAGGGGGAGGTAGAGTGGGGACTGCAGTGGGAGGATTCCAGCCCAAGGATTTAAGTCCAACACGTTCAGGGAATTTTATTCTGCACCTTTAACCAGATCCCAGCTAGCCTCAGTCTAAACACGCGTTTTTCAAAGTGCAGTCTGCAGAACATGAAAGGTCAGAAGGCTTGGAAAACACTGCATCCCATACTCCCTTATGGGTATTCATGCACAGTTTCTACTAGCAGATTCAACACCTGAGAAGTCCTGCAGTAAAGAAAGCTGCTTAACTTTGTTTAACCTGACACACTTATTTGACCATCCTAGAACTGCTGTCATAGGAAAAAAACACCTATTAATATCTTGTGGCATGGGCTTTGGGAAACACCCTTCACCTTGAGTCTTCATTTTCCAACTTAGAGAAAGCTGCCTTCCTGGAGCCCAGTTTACAGGTATAAGACCCATTGCATCAGGTTCAGACAGAAACCAGCAGCAGCTCCACTAAGATGACACAGGTTGTAACAATGGCCAAGGGTCCTGCTGAAGCCAAAAGGAGGGAAGACTCTCCAGAACATGGGCAGTTTAGAAGAAAAATACAGTTCTGTCCCAGAAGAGCAAGCTCTTCTCAGGACCTCGCAATTCCACCTTGAGCCTAACTTGTTACTGCTTCTTGCATCCAATATGTCTCTGTGGACTGAAGAGCACTGATCCCAAGCTCAAAGCCTTACTTCCCTTTCGAACAAACATCAAGACAATTTATGATAACCAGACACAGGGCCCGCTTCTCCTGCCTGAGACTAGACTGCATCCCCTTTTATCACTTAAGCACCCCTTACAAACTCTAAAAGACAGGAGAGGGTGGAATCAAATTATGTCTCATCAAGAAAGATATCGGCTGGGCATGGTGGCTCATGCCTGTAATCCCAGCACTCTGGGAGCCCGAGGCAGGTGGATCACAAGGTCAGGAGATTGAGACCATCCTATCCAACATGGTGAAACCCCATCTCTACTAAAACACAAAAAATTAGCTGGGCATGGTGGTGCGCACCTGTAGTCCCACCTACTTGAGAGGCTGAGGCAGGGGAATCACTTGAACCCAGGAGGCAGAGGTTGCAGTGAGCTGACATTGCACCACTGCACTGCACTCCAGCCTGGCGACAGAGCAAGACTCCATCTCAAGAAAAAAAAAAAAAAAGAAAAAGAAAAAGAAAAAGAAAGATATCACTCTCCTCCCCAAAAGCCAGGCATGAGCTTGCACAGACGGGTTCATTTTCCTTCTCATTTGTGAGGTGTGTGTGACTCACACAAGGAGTTGGACAAAGGGGATTCACTTGCTAAATACCAGCTCCATGACAAATCTCGCCTGTCTCATTCACAATTGTATCCCCATACCTGAAATATGTCCGACATTCAGCAAGTATTTGTTGAATGAATGAATGCATAAAACAATGAACGAGTGAATTAGCTAATTATAATAGATCAATCCACCTATGGCAATCTCAGGAATGAGTAGAGTGTATGGCTAAAAACGTAGACTCAGGCTGAGTGTGGTGGCTCACGCCTGTAATCCCAGCACTTTGGGAGGCCGAGGCGGCCAGACCACTTGAGGTCAGGAGTTTTGAGACCAGCCTGGCCAATATGGGGAAACCCCATCTCTACTAAAAACACAAAAATTAGCCTGGCGTGGTAGTGGGCGCCTGTAATCCCAGCTACTTGGGAAGCTGAGGCAGGAGAATCGCTTGAACCCAGGAGGTGGAGGTTGCAGTGAGCTGAGATTGTACCACTGCACTCCAGCCTGGGTGACAGAGTGAGACTCCATCTCAAACAAATAAACAACAACAAAATAACTCCAGCTAGACTCCCTGCATTTGAATCCTGTTCCACCACTTAATTGTATGACCTTGGGCAAGTTAAATAACTTTTCTGTGGCTCGGTTTTATTCCCTATAAAGTGTGGATAATAAAAAGCCAGTCTCATAGGTTGCCATGACAATGAGCATAAGTTAAGTGTTTAGACTGGTACCTGGCATAGAGTATGTGTTTTATAAGTATTATCTGCCAACATCATTGTCATCATCATTATGATATCAGATACAAGAGAGAGAATAACTAGGAAAATGAACATGAAGTTTTATCTAGACACTGAATCCTTTTATTCAACCTTATTTATTGAGCACCACCATGTGCCTGGCACTCTCCCAAGTTTCTATTACCTGGGTACAGGAAGAAGGAAAACATATTTAAATGTGAAGCCAGATCAGGAGGAGGAACATCCTTCTCCCCTATGAATGGTACTTCTCAGTGACTGTACACAGCCAGGACTCCAGCCATGAGCTCATCCTCCCATGCCCCAGTCAGTTCCTTACAAATCAAAAGCCCAAAGCAATTGTCTGTTGTCCTAGATATGCAACCAGCATACAGAAGAACTAAGAGATTATTATACTTGGTGGAAGAATCATGGAGGTCAATGGGCAGCTTTAGGGGAGAAAGGGTATCTCCCTCTTAACCCGAAGGCTACATGTTATCTGCCCATGACATTTTCAAGACCTGAGACAGATTTTGAGGCCATTTGAAGAGTGATCCAGTCAGTGTAGAGGCAAAAAAAAAAAAACAAAACAAACAAACAAAAAAAAACCTCATCTCTCAAAGAGCTTCTTGACCTAGCTGAGAGCTAGGAGAACCTTTAGAAGACTGAGGCTGAGCTAAGGATGGGACTGAGAGGTCAAAGAGTCTCCCAGCCACCACCTATGCAAGTGTCATTATTCCTAGAGAGGGCAGCCCCATACCATCATCTTCAGAGCAAGCCAGGCCCCATGAAGCTGCAGCAGGCCAGGCCAACTACCCCAGACCTGCTGTCAACACTCCTAGAGGTGCAAAGTGACAGAGGCTCTGTCTGCCTGGCTCAATGGCTCCACTAACACTCGGCCTTAGTGCTGCACAGCCAGGGAAAGAATTTCTCCTCTGCAAGCTCCAGCTGCAGGCAGCTTTTCCATGAAGATGGCCAAATGTTGGTCACTGCATCCCGAGGGAAAGCCAACAGGGGCTCAAGACCATGTTAAAATCCCTCCTTGTGCTTCCTGCTTTCACCCAGCTCCTTTGCTGATGTGTCGCCATCAAGCTTTCAGCCACAGACAGTTTGGGGAAATGATACTCTAGTTAGCAAGCCTCTCCTACTCCAAGGCCTCTCAAAACTCTCCCCAGGGACCTCTGCCAGCCTACAACAGCCATTAGCAGCTCTGCTGGCAAAGCAGCTACCAGAAGATCAAGGGCAGAAAGCAGACTGCCAGAGCCCAAGGCTGTACATCTCCCTTGCTGGGAGAGAGCAAAAGAGGTAAGGATGAAGGCCTCAAACGACCTCATCACCCTATCATTCCAGTCCATCCCTCGCCTCCAGGTAGAAGTCCACCTCAGCTGTCCACATCCAGCCAGTCCTCAAGCACCTAAAAACTTGCCCAGGCGCTTAAAGGGTGGCAAGTCCCAGGTCCCTTAATTTCTCTAAACCTTGCGGTTCCATTCTAGGCCGCCAGGGAATCGGGATGCTGCCCGCTCACCTGAGGCCGCTGGGGCTCAGGCCACCGCAGAGGCAGGGGCAGGGACAGGGACAGGAACAGGGGACAGGGCAAGGGATCGGACCGGAGTCAGCGCCACCGCCTCTACAAACAGGGAAGGCGGAAGCCGCGGTTCAGACCCCAGGGCGCTGCTGATTCCCGCCTGGGCCGCAGGGTCCGCGGGGCTGGCCCAAGGTCAGCAGCGCAGCCTCGCGCGCACTCACCGGGTTCGGACGACAGGGCCATGCCGCCGGCCGAAGGGGACGGCCGCAGGGCTGGAGCAAAGGGGACGCTCTGGGCAGGGCGGAGTGGGGCTGCCGGGCACTGAGGCCAGCCGGGGCCAGGGCCCGGCCAGGCCGCGCCCCGCAGCAGGCGCGGGGGCCGGGCGTTCAGAGGGCGCAGCGCCGCAGATCCCCGGCCGGGAGGGCCCCGCGGGAGGAGGCAGGGCCGCCTCCGCAGGGAGGAAGCCGGCCAGCCGCGTGCAGCCCCGTCGGTGCCCTACCTGGGCGCGGAGCGGAGCAGAGAGAGCCGAGAGGCTACCTGAAGCGCCCGGGCCGCGCGGCCAACGGGAAACTTGAGAGCAGCAGGGGCGCGGCGGCCGCCAGGGCCCTTGGCCGGAAGCACCCGCCGCCGCCTGGGCTCCGCGGGGCCCGCGCCGCAGCCCGGAGCAGATGCCAGCCGGGCTCCCTGGACCTCAACTGCGCTGGCCCCGCCGGGCTTCCACACCGCTCCCCGTGCCGCCTGGGCTTGCCCGACGTCCTCCCCTCCCCACACAACTTTTCCCAGGGCGAGACTCTGGGGGTCTCGGCCCCGCACAGGTGACTTACTCCCTGTAGTTGCAGCAACCCGCAAGCATTGGTTTCTTCCAGGCGTCCTTCTGGTCACTTGGATACACACACACACACACACACACACACACACACACACACACACACTCCCTCGCCAACCGTCCACTCTTCCAGGCGTCCTTCTGGTCACTTGGATCACCTACACACACACACACCCCCCACGTGCACGCGCTCCCTCTCCAACGCTCCTCGCTCTGCCTTCACCCGCCCCTCAAAGTCCTGAATGACCTCCTAGTTGCCAAAGCCACTGGGTGCCGTGCAGCCTCCCTCGCTCACCTCTTCCTGGCATCTGAGCCTGCTGACCACGTCTTCCTTCCTGAAACGCTTGGAGTGCAGTTTCCAGAGTTGGCACCCGCGGCCCCCACCTCCAAATTTTTCACATACCTGGGTACCTACAGCTTCTCGCCCTCCGCGACCTGGCTTTTCTCTGTGGTCCCACCCCAGGGTCCCACCGTGCCAGCCCGCTCTCCCACTCCAAGGCCCACTCTGGGCATCTCAGCCACTCCCATGGTTTTAACAACCTCCTGCCTGATGATGACTCTTGAACTTCATCTCCAGCCCAGAATGTCCCCGAGCTGCTGAAGATGGTGAATCTAACTGCCTAGGGAACATCTCCTTTAGAGCTTCCTAGGCCGGCGGAAGCGGTCCAGACCCAAACTCCTAATTGCTTCCCAGGAAAACGCCAGAACCTGCTTCTGTGTTTCCAGTCTCAGTGAATGATACCGGGGTCGGCACCACCGCGGGGCCACAGTTGGGAGCCATTCTTGACTCGGTCTCCCTTTCCTCTCTCAACAAGTAAGTCACCAAGCTCGGAGAGGAAACTTCATTAGTGAGCATCCACTGTGTGTCCTCACTGTGTCAACCACTTTCACAGAGTTGCTCATGTAAGCACCAAGTTTTATTCCTTCTACCCCATAGTCTGATTAGTCTGATACTCACAATTCATGTATTCATAAACGTTTTGCACATGAGACTGCATTAATGAGTTACATATTATAAAGAACACTAAAAAAATTAAAGGATGTGGTAAAGATGAAACAATAATTTTAAATTGCTTCATTTTTATGAATGGTACAATATACCTTTTTCCTTTCATTTTAAAGTTATTAGCAATAACTTTCATTTTAAAGTTATTAGCAATAATCAGCAATAAACAGATTAGTGATTCCACTTATCTGTTAGTGATTTAGTGATTAAATCATTAAAAATTATTTAAATAAATCTTAGTTTAATATTTTATGAGACCAGAAAGTGTACTTGTAAGTTCAGTTAATGTCCGTACTTGATCCTAATGGCTACTCTTTAAAAAAAAAAAAAAAAAAAAAGATATCTCACAAAGATTAAATAGACCTGAATAGAAGAACTATATCTTTGCACTTATTAAATCATAGTTCTTACTGTTTAAATTTGATCTATCAGTTTTGCAAATGTGAAAACTCTTCTTTGTCCATGAAAACAACATTTTCAATGATGTTTTCCTCAGCTGTTCTTGCAAATCATTTTAACAAATGGGACTTTTAAAACACTTGAAATTCTGCATTTGGAATATTTTAAAACGGATTTAGAAGTATGCTTCTACATTTTGCAGATTGTGACTAGGAGAGTGTAGGTGACACTGGCACGCTTCATTTTGGCATTAAAATCACATGATAATGGAAACAGTTCCAAACATCAATTTTCAAAGTGCCTTCCCTATAACACAATTCTTCTAAAGCACATTTGTTACGTCAGTTCATTGCTGAAATATCACCTTTACCCAAAAGGATACTCTGTGTGTGTGTGTGTGTGTGTGTGTGTGTGTGTGTGTGTGTGTATACATGTGGTGTATACGTGTGTGTGTTTCTTTCTGCTACGTATCACACTTGTGACAATCTCAGGCCAGCACATTGGAGGTCAGCAAATTTGGAGCACTTGTTCTTTGTTAAAGAAACTCATCTTTAAATTCACAATGTTCAAATTGTTTGCCTTGAGATAATCAGTAAACCTTGGAATCATAAGAAAGATTTTTAGTCTCATTCCACATCTCAATACAAAGTGCTATAAAGATTCTGCTATATTTTTTTAATTAACCATATTATTGACATCCTATAGTATTTCATGCTCTTCTTGCTTCAACTTCTTGTTGTGCTTTGTAAATGAATAATGTGATTGCCGAATTTCACACGTAGTCCTCATGGACCAGAACACGAACCACCCCCCAGTTTTGGAGGAGAGATTGGTGGTGCTGCTACTGCTTGGAGTTGGGTGAGGGTGACAGTGGCAGTGAGAGGTGGAGGGGGTGAGGGGTAGCAGAAGTGGTTGCATTGGCAGAAGACTAGTTAGGTGGTATTCATGTTGAACTGAGGCAATGGAAGGGTAACATTAAGTCAGTGGTCTTCAAAGTAGAATGTGTAGAATGATCCATTGAAATGTAAAAGAAAAATTAAAACTTTTATTTCTACGTATTTTTTAGTCTAAAAAAAAAAAAAAATTAGCATTCACCAATGTTAACTACATGGAACCCTTACTCAACTCATGCGTCAGGTGTCCATGCCATGTGTCATATCAGAGGCATAGTCAGGGATGAGAGGAGATTGTGCAATACGGGGGACAGAGAATGGGACCAGGACACCCTTGCCTTCAAAGTATATTACTAGGCCTTATGAACTATTTGTATCCTGGGCAGTAGATAGACAGATTATGTTATCTGGTTTTCACTAAACTCTTCTCACAAAAGAGACAAGTGGTAGAACGAGACATTTACATGTCTTGCTGAGTTTATAGCATTTACATGTCTTGCTGGTCATACAAAACACCAACCACCCTTCATTTTGTATTCCAGAGAGGGCAGCCACTCCCTCAGTGGTTTACTTTCACCTATAAAAACCACAGCATGTTTTACTAAGTTGTTCACTGTTGTGAACATATCTATCTTTCCTTTAGTAGATTACAAAAATATTTCTTTATGAATGTCATTATCAAAAAGCATAGCAAAGACTCAAGGTGAAACATGTTAGCAACTTGCATCCAACCATATAGCCAACTTCCACAATACACCATGTGTTCTAAAACCCATTCTTCAAACTTAAAGTCTGTGTGTCTTCCAACAGAATACATTTTAATGTACTGCCATCTTCTCTCTGTGTTAACTCAGTCACTTTAACCTGGCAAATACAACAGCTGTTTTTTTCCAGTGATATTGACTGATATTTTGTCTTTTACTATTAAATAAGAAGCCTCAAAAGAGATTTCTGAGCACTTTCTTTTTTTTTTTTTTTTTTTTTTTTGAGACAGAATCTCACTCAGTCGCCCAGGCGCTGGAGTGCAGTGGCTCGATCTCCGCTCACTGCAAGCTCCGCCTCCTGGGTTCACACCATTCTCCTGCCTCAGCCTCCCAAGTAGCTGGGACTACAGGCGCCCGCCACCTCGCCCAGCTAATTTTTTTTGTATTTTTTTTTTTTAGTAGAGACGGGGTTTCACCTTGTTAGCCAGGATGGTCGCGATCTCCTGACCTCGTGATCCGCCTGCCTCGGCCTCCCAAAGTGCTGGGATTACAAGCGTGAGCCACCGCGCCCGGCCTTCTCAGCATTTTTATACACTCAGTAATAGTTCACAAAAGCACGCAACTGAGTATCCAGGCGCAGTGAAGTGTGCCTGCACTCCCAGCTATTTGGGAGGCTGAGGCAGAATGATCACTTGAGCCTAGGAGTTCAAGTCCAGCCTGGGCAAATAACATATTAAAAAATAATTTTTTTTAAGACAGAGTCTCGCTCTGTCACCCAGGCTGGAGTACAGTGGCATGATCTCAGCTCACTGCAACCTCCGCTTCCTGGATTCAAGTGATTCTCCTGCCTCAGCCTCCCAAGTAGCTGGGTTCAAGTGATTCCTGGGTTCAAGTGATTCTCCTGTGTCAGCCTCCCAAGTAGCTGGGATTACAGGCATGTGCCACTATGCCCGGCTAATTTTTTTTGTATTTTTAGTAGGGACAGGGTTTTACCATGTTGGCCAGGCTGGTCTGCAACTCCTGACCTCAGGTGATCCACCCACCTCGGCCTCCCAAGGTGCTGGGATTACAGGCATGAGCCACCGCACCCGGCCAAAAAATAATTTTTAAAAAGTACACAACTAAGTATTGCATGACTTGGAAAATCCCTGAAATAAAAATTGTAGAAGTTTGTCTTCTTGCCCTGAGTTTATAGCATTTACATGTCTTGCTGATCATGATTTCATGTTTATATTATTATTAGCTAATATCTCAAGGGCCAATATATGGTGGTGTAAATCCATGTTTCAAGTAGTCTTTTTTATAAATTTGAACTTCTTAGTTGTCAGAGCTGACTACTACTGAGCTGACTAATCATCATAATGGATATCATATTAGTAGTAAGAAATCGTCAGCTTTGCCATTTTCTGAGTTTGCTTTTGCTTACATTGTTCATATTATTTTCAGTCTATGGGTTCCTTTGAGGAATGTCTTCAAACCACTTGTCTGTTTTGTGAGAAGAGTTTAGTGAAAACTAGATAATATGTCTATCCACTGCCAGGACACAAATAGTTCTTAAGACCTAGCAATACATTTTGAAAGCACCTGGCCCAGGGAGGGTGCCGTGGTCCCCTTCTCCATCCGCCATGTTGTAGAACCTCCTCTCTTCCCTGACTTGCCTCTGATATGATGCATGACATGGACACCCAATGCATGAGTTGAGTGAGGGTAAAATGTATAATAGTAAACATTGGTGAAGGTTAACTTTTTATTTTTAGACTAAAAAATAAGTAAAAATAAAAGTTTTAATTTTTCTTTTACATTTCAATGGAACATTCTATACCTCCTGTGAAGACCACTGATTTAATCTAACCCTTCCATTGCCTCAGTTCAACAAGAACACCACCTAACTAGTCTTCTGCCAATACAACCACCCCCCCGACCCCTCACCCCCTCTAGCTCTCACCCCCACTGTCACCCTCACCCCACCCCAAGGATTACCACCAGTCTCTCCTCCAGCTTCACACCAGGGACAGACATCCTGTGCTGTCAGCTCCTCTCCTCCAATCGGCCTGATGCTCCACTCATTCAGACCTTTGAACACCTAGGAAAGCACTTGGACCAGAGCTTCAGGTTACCTCCAACAATACTCTGACTCCTAATGCACTGGGGGATGGGGTTATTTGAGCATTTTTGGAAGCCAATATCTGCTTGGGGTCTCTGTTCCCATGCCCTGACTTATGCTCCCTTCTGAATAATGGTTGCACAATGCACACATGTATACAAGATTGGCATGGCAGCCTCCGAAAACCCAGTTTCTCTACCACCTTTACAGTCTTGTCTGCTACAGAGGTCCAAATCTCCCCCCAGGAGGCAATAAGAGAAGGACTCTGCTTCTGAGAGCGCATTAGCAAAGCCTCATCAGATATAGCCAGTTTTCAAACCAAAGTGCCCTGGGGCCTTCTGCTAATTGAGTGGACAGAAATCATGGCATATGGCCTGACACTAGGATAGAAATAGGTACCTCAGAAGTACACGATGGCTGAAAGAAGAATAACCAGGGACATTTTCAGGGCACCATGTGTGGAAGGGCATTGCAGCCTACCCTGATGCTGTGGCATAATGAGAGTACAAGCCTTTCCCCCACCACCCCTCCACTCCAGTTTGAGCCTAATTCCTTCCCAGGATTTTAACTCTGTGTAGTCAATCAGACCTAAGCAAACTGGAGTCTGACAATTGGCATAGCAGTATCCTTACTGTTAAGATCTGGTTCCTTTTTTCTGAAATGGGTTTCTAGAAAGAAGAGAACCAAATCTGAGCACTTTGAAAATTAGTGCATGTGACAGCTAGGCCTCGTCACAGAGTGTGTGCACTCAGGATTATGGCAGGAAGTGGGGAGGGGGGGTGTCCTGGGCACCAGATCAGGAGACAACCAGAAGAGGGCTCAGGACTAGGACTGGGCTGAGTCTGTTTCGGGGAACCTTGGGTCCTTGAGCTTAGAGTCCCTAACTCGTCACCAGACTGGAGTGAAAGAGAGTCATGAGTGGGGATCTGAAGCTTGGGGCCTACCACATGTGACCACAAAACCCTCTCTCCATTATCTAAGTGTATGGCAGGGGGCTGGTGCTCCCCAGGCATGGCTGTCTGCTGATAGGGACATAGTTTCTGAATCAAACTGAAGTCTGAAAATTAGCAGTCCTTTACTCCATCTAAGAATGACCTGTCATCTCTACCTCCTTGCCAGGACTTTGTACAAGATCATCCTCAGTTACACAAGTAGAGTTTATTGCTCCAGGTCACCACTATCTTGTTTCCATGTTTGTGTATCTTTCATAGTCTCCAAAATGCCACCAGCAGCCTCAACATTACATTATTCTGGTGAGACTCTGCAGCTGAATATCCATAGATGAGAGTCACAGCTTCAAATAGAATTTCCCAAATTCTCTGCCCTCAATCTGCTTCAACTCTTCTGCCTTATCATCTGAAATTCAGATTTCAAATTCTAGCCTGACCAAAGCCGTCTAAAATTTTTGGAAGCAGGGAGAGGGAGGTGAGTAGAGTGGAACTCAGGTGAGGCTATGACCTCTGTCTCCCAGAGATGCAGTCTCCCCCATTGCTGCCCACCTGCCCATCACACACACATTCCCCTTAGGCCATACTCTTTCCCAAGAGTCCTCCCTGGCTGTAGCTTCTAGTTTTCCTAGTCTCAAGCTACCTTCGTCCCAGTGCCTTGTTCAGAACTGCTCACCCAACCATTCAATGGGCAATAGGGTCAAAAGCTGAATCTGGAGTGAGGGTCTGTAGCCTTCCTGTCCCACGGTGTTTGCTTCCCAGTTGAATGTCAGACTCCAGGGGCTGGCCACCATCAGCCTTTGACAGTATCATCAACACTCAATACATCCACAGCTCTGTGCATTCTACCAGGGACATCTGGAGGAAGGGGTGGCTTAAATTATACCAGAGAAAATCATGGGGATTTTTCAAGTTCCTGAATTCCTGTTATTTAAAAAGAATCCTCACTATGACCTCACTGGGGCTATAACATCTCTGGGTCAGGAAAGAGGGCTCTATTTAAGAATTTAATTTGGTAGAAGCCTAAACCTCAGCATTACGCAATGTGCCTATGTAACACACCTGCACATGTACCCCCTGAATCTAAAATAAACAAAAATAACAAAAAATTTTAAAATTTTTTTAAACATTTTTTAAAGAATTTTATTTGGGAAATCAAAAAATTGTGATGATTGTATGACATTGTGAATGCAATTAATGCTGCTGAATTGCACATGCAAAATGGTTAAAATGGCAACTTATATATATATTTTTACTATAGTAAAAAATTATCAAAACAACAAAATTAAAAATTGAATTTTTTTAGAAACTGTTATTTCAGAACTTTACTATTTCTTTGGAACATTAAGTATGAACAGGGCAGAGCATGTGGGTCTCTATCCACCATCCAGTATCCCCAAGTCTTCAGGCAAAGCGGTTTAGCCGTGTTCTGGGGGAACACAGAAGACAGAGTCATGTTCCACACTGGCAAGGCTCAGCAGAGGAAAGGAGTGCAGCAGCCAGAGAAGGAGCATAAACACCAAACAAGGACTGAGGCCCCGTAGTCAGAATGAGGACTCTGACACAGAAGCTCGAGCCAGGTCCTCAGAAATCTTGAGAAGAACACAAGCGCCAAACAGCTCAGAGTGAGCAATCGTTTCCATAGCCCACAATTCATCCAAAGGATGAATCTTTAAGAGGAATAAATCAGCTAGAAGTCATCGGTATCTATCACCTGTCAACTGCTCCCGAAAGGTAAGCCCTCGTCACTGGCCCGTCTGCACATTTCATGTCTCGATCACATTCCAGACAATTCCCACTGGATCCAGATCACTACCAGTCACCTATGGCAAAGTTCAGATCCCTATCTAAATGAACATGATGAAAGCTTATGATGCACCAATAATTTAGTGTTCACAAATATATTCACGGGAATTAAGTTCAGCTGATGGTAACAGAGACCCACAATAATAGTGGCCTAAACAAGAGAAAAGTTTCGTCTCATTTCCTTTCCCTAAATAGTCCAGAATTGGACATTACAGGCTGTTCCACAAAATCCCCACACTTCTTCCAGCCATCACTCTACCATCCCTCCAGTGTGGCCCTCATACTTTGTGGTGGGGGTTGGGGGGCATGGGGAATTAGCTCTTCCTTTGTTAAGGAAGAGGCAGAGGCTAGAGCTTCAGCCATTATACTCATGTTTCATGGAGCAGAAAGGAGGAAGTGATGAAGAATAAAAGGCAGAGGGCACAGGCCAGAGGCCTTTTAATTAAGCCACCATATCACACCTCCCACTGGCCTTACTGAGCTGCTCTCTAACATCACTGACCAGTGACATCAGTATTTTTTGTGTCTCACATATAATTTCACCAGGGCATAGCCTTCCTTTCCAAATATAACCGCCATTGGTTTTCGTGGTTAACTTGAGTATACCAGGCCTAGAAGCATGCATCAAAGAGAGCAGATAAAAATATCAACACAGCACAGTTTAGATATCCTCATAACCTCAGAACTTCTCCAGCTTGGTCTCGGTGCACCACGATATTTGCATAGTTGTAGCAGCCACTGAAAGGTCCAAAGACCTATGAGTTCAGCAAAAGCCTTTTGGCAGTTTCAGGGAGATCAAAGAGAAAGTATGTCTCTCCTGCTGTAAAGGTAAGATTTGATCTGATTAAAGTTTTCACCCCCCTTCCTCATGAATTCCTGACATCAGCAGGACTCCCTCCTGGTAATGTGTCAGAAATGTGTCAGAGAAATGGAGGCAACATAGGCCTGAGGTTACCAGGATTATATTAATATATTATGTGTCACCTTCTCTAATTTGGGAAGCTAGTCTCAACTTGACATGCTTTAAAAGTCCTTCATGTTGTCATCCATGAAAGATCTATTGAGCATCTAGGTGTCAGCCACCGGGTCCTAGAGCAACAGTGGTGAGCAGAGCACCATTCTTGTCTTCATGGAGGTCATCAGCTAGTAGGTGACCCAGGACATTAATCAAATGACTTCAAACTATGATAGAGCTGTGCAGAAAAAAATACAAGAACCATACCAGAGCATAACAAGAACACTCAACCTTCGTCAGGATATGAGGGAGGAGACATGGGGAATGGCATGTGCAAAGGTCCTGGGACAATTGAGAGGAATAATACCTGAGTCATTTCTTCCCCTACTTTACTTCTATCACATACTTGTGATTGGACATTCTGTTAAGTTTACACATTAAAGCTTGGTTTTCAATGTGTATAAATTCCTTACTTTACCAAAGGGAAGTACCAGATGGCCTGGGTAAATAAAACCAGATTTAGTGCTCCAGGGTGGTGCTGTTTTTACATTAACTTTTCCAAATCCTGTCACTTTTCCAGCATTTATTAAATATATAACAAACCTATTTTAAGATTCCTCAGGCCCAGGCTCTTGTGTTTTCTCAACATTTCCAGCTGTGTGTCTCACGCATTCCTTCCATGTGAGCATATTCTGAACGTCAGAGGGGAAGAAAGTCCTTCTCCCCACAGCTACTCTGTAAGCACCTTGCTTCCTTCCATCAAAGTTGTAGAGGTGCCCACTCATGCCACTCCCTGTGAAGACACTCTAGTGCCAGGTACCACCCATTCCACCCTCCTCCTTCTTCAGGGGACTCTTCAACTTTAATTCTTCTCCTCTTCCAGGGTCTGGCCTTCTGTTCAGCTCCTCTCCATAGAGCAAGAGAAATAGGTCTGAGTGATGATCATGGCCCTGGGCTGAGGTCTGACTGTAGCCTTCCTGTCCCCTAATACCACCACCCCATTCCTGCCTCAAATCAGATCTCTTTAATCTCTACTCATCCTGATGAGTTAGGCTGCCATGTATTACCAAATTTCTACCAGGGATCTCTGAAGTACATCAATGAAGTCACAATCTATATTCTTAGTTTTAAAAATGTGATATAAGGGGTCCACCATTTAAACCTCAGTCCCCGTCTTTTATCTCCAGAGCTGGTTACTGAAAGCCAGAGTTCCAGAGGGTCCCCCTGAAGCCATCAACAGAATGGCTTCTGCATCAGTAGACTCTCAGCAGCAAGCAGATGGTGCATTCATATTAGGCTAATTGATTTAACAGGTCATTTAATAGAAGGACTATTTCCAAAGGTGTGGCAAGTGTGTAGGGAAACAGTGAGGGTCTGTGCAAGACTCAAGAGCTAATAATATCAGGGCTGTTACTTTCTGGGCCTAAAGGGCCAAGATGAGAGAGCAGCTACAGTGATTATGCAGCAAGTTTTCAACGAAGCCAGGTTCCAAGTTATTTATTTGTCTCGTGTTCCCTGGCTAACTCCTGTTAGCCTGGTCCTGATAGGCCTTTTTAATCACTACCCTATCCTATTTCTCCAGATCCCTCGCAAGATCTCACAAGGCCCCTCTCCAAGTTTTACTCTTCAGCACAGTATCTTCCTGCCTCTGACGTGACCTCAAGGCCTCCTGTGAACCTGAAGGCTACAAGTACCTGGCCAAGCCCACCTGTCCCTGTAGCTTTTCTTTCCTCCTCAGTGAGGATCTGCAAACAGTGCTAAGGGTCACCACCTTTGCCCCCTGACCTTCCTTGCCTTTTTTGTAGCTGGTGACTTGTACTCAATCAGGCCTTATGGCTTATGGCCTTAAGGCTCAGCAGTTGTGTCCCAGGGTTTTTACCATGAAGGGGAGAAATCCCTCCCACTATCCCCTCCTTGTCCCCTGTGCGTCACTATTACTGAGAACACAAAACACGGTGGCCTGGTACTCTCACAGCAATTTCAGTGAACTGCCCTGTTTTTATTCACTTTCTACTACAGCCCCTCCCTCTGAGGCTGGGCCAGAGTGAACAACATTCACAGGCTAGACCCTTTCCCAAGAGGTTTCTAGATCCTTCTGCAAACAGACTTCTGCCACCACAATTGCTCTGGACCATCAAAATACACGTGAATATGACAGTCCTGGTGCTCAGAACACTAGGCTGTCCCACTAAGACCATGCCTCTGGTATAGTCTTGCAAGGGACAGCTCTCTCCAAGCAGTCTCTCCACAGACATATTTAGAAATATTCTTCTTTCTGTCTAGCTGTCAGCAGCTGAAATCATGCAGCCCAATTTGTTAAACGATTTCTGCCCAGGGGTTAGGATTTTGGGGAGTTGCATGTTCTTCTCATATCCTTCAGGACTGAAAATTATGTTTTTAAATAGGAAAAAATGTGAATATAAAACAGATGTTTCCCAATATTATACAGTAATAAGGTAAATGCTTGTGATAAAACATTAAGTTAGAAAAGCAGTCCACAAGAACGTGATTTCAACTATGTAAAAATAAAGCAAATGAAATAAAATCAATAAAAACCTGAGCATAGAACTAAGTAAGTTGCAGTACAATAAAGAAAAATACCACTCTAGATTCTGGGGGAAAACACTCTCAGCTCAGGAGGGCCTGTCCTGTTTCTCCAAAAGGCTTCCCACTGCTCCATTTCTGCCTCACAGATATCTGAGTATGCATTGGTCAGTAGAAAAGAGACCTTGAGTAAGAATCTGATTTGATCCAAGGTAAAGAAAAGCTACAACAGCAAAGCTGGAGAGCTTCGGGTTGCTTTGGAATAGGATGGATGGGAAGAAGCAAGAATATGGAATGTGAGGAAAGAGTTTAAATAGAGAAGGGGACCTTAAAACTTGATAATAGGTCAGGGCCGAACCTGAAAGACTGGCAATGAAAAATTCCCTGGGGGAAGGAGGGGACTGTATATTAAATTAAAATTATTTTGTGTTGTGTGCTATGCTGTAATACCCCTCTGTTAACCCCACATCTTCAGGAAAAACACAGGGGAATCAATGGGAAGTCTTGGCAAACTGCAATATGGACAGATATAAGAGCTGTTGTGAAACAAGCCCTCTTGTAACAGCTAGGATAGGATAGGCCATAGCAAGCCTCTTAAGAAAGAAACAAAGCAGTTCACATCAAAGGTATGTTTCTTGCATATATCACTAGCCAATGCATGTGAGGCAGCTCTCTTGCATGGCTCTCCTCCATACAGTGACTCAGAGATTCATGCAGATTCATTCTGCATTTCCAGCATCAGAAGTCTTTCGCTACTGGATATGTGGGGAGAAGAGAGGTAATGTGGTCAATAACACTACTAAAGCAGCGTCTAGAAGGACACATATACCATTAAGTCCATATATTAAAAAATAAGAAAGGTTAAAAACCAATTATCTGGCTGGGCACGGTGGCTCACGCCTGTAATCCCAGCACTGTGGGAGGCTGAGTCAGGCAGATGATCTGCCGTAGGGAGTTTGAGACCAGCCTGACTGAAATGGTGAAATCCCATCTCTACTAAAAATACAAAAATTAGCCGGGAGTGGTAGTGGGTACCTGTAATCCCAGCTACTCGGGAGGCTGAGGCAGGAGAACTGCTTGAACCCAGGAGGCGGAAGTTGCAGTGAGCCGAGATCGCACCACTGCACTCCAGCCTGGGCAACAGAGCAAAACTCCATCTCAAAAAAAACAAAAACGAAAACCAATCAATGATCTAAGTTCTCAATTCAAAAAACTAGAAAAACGGCCAGGCATGGTGGCTCACACTTGTAATCCCAGCACTTTGGGAGGCCAAACCTGGAGGATTGCTTAAGCCAAGGAGTTTGAGACAAGCCTAGGCAACATAGTGAGACCCTGTCTCTATGTAAGAAAAATCTTTCTTTAAAATATATTTTTAAATAATAGGAAAAAAGCTAAAACAAAAACAAAAACAAAAACAAAAAACAGAAAATTAACCCCCTCAAAAAATAGAAAAGAGGAATACAGAGCAGGATCAATGAAATAGAAAACAGACATTTAATAGAGAAAATCAACAAAGTCAAAAGTTTATTCTTTGAATAGATTAATACACTTAATAAACTCCTAGCAAGACAATTCAAGAAAAAAGAGAGCAAGAGAAAGAAAAAAACATAAGTACAAAAACCAGGCTTGAAAAAGAGAATATCACTACCTGCCTTAGAGACATTAAAAAGATAATGAGAGGATGTTAGAAAAAACTTTATGCCAATAGATCAGCATTCTGTACACCAATATTTATGCCAGTAAATTAGAAAATCTAAGTGAAACATGTTTCTTAAAATACAATTTGCCAAAATTGCCGTAAGAAGAAATTTTAAAATACCAATAGCCCTATATCTATCAAAGAAATCAAATCTGAAATTAAAACTGTTTCCAAAAAAGAAAACTATATGCCCAGATGGCTTCACAAAAATTTAATGGATAATTAATACTGGTCTGCAGAGGTCTGTCCAGAAAATAGAAGAAGGGAAACATTCAAACTCATTTTACAAGGCCCACAAAACATTGATACCAAAAGCTCAGAAAGATATTACAAGAAAGGAAAATTACTGGACAACACCTTAGGCTGGGAAATTTAGAGAAGCACATGTGAGCCAACTTGGTGAGCAACAACAGTCTCCACCGCAGTTCACTCTTCTGGCCATTAAATAACCCTTTGTTCCCTTCATCCTGAAGGTAGAGCATCTTCCACCACTTCTCACGGAAGACAATCCAAAGTCCAATCTATTATAGCATTGCATTTCTTAGTCCTCTCTATCAGGAAAAGACATGGCTTCTCTTACACCTGTGAACTGAAAAGTCAAGATGTCTGCCTCATATCCATGTGATATGGGTTGGCTGTGTCCCCACCCAAATCTCATCTTGAATTGTAGCTCCCATAATTCCCATATGTCATGGAAGAGGCTTGGTGAGAGCTAATTGAATCATGGGGTTGGGTGTTTTCTCAGGCTGTTCTCATAATAGTGAATAAGTCTCACAAGATCTGATGGTTTTATAAAGAGGAGCTCCCCTGCACAAGCTCTCTTGCCTGCTGACCTGTAAGATGTCCCTTTGCTTTTCCTCTGTCTTCCGCCATGATTATAAGGCCTCCCCAGCCATGTGAAACTGTGAGTTCATTAAACCTCTTTTCTTGTAAATTACCCAGTCTCTGGTATGTCTTTATTAGCAGCATAAGAACAGACTAACACACCATGACAGCATACAAATATGCGATAATAGAACAAGAATAGGATAACTACAATAACAGGAACAGGATAACTCCCATTCAGAAAGGGGAAGACTGAGAGACCCACAGTAGTCACTGCCTGTGACAGTGCTGAAATACCAATGGGCAGATGTTATAAAGGCTGCCTAGCCTAGAGCAGGAACTCCCTCCTCCACTATTCTTTGTGATCCTTGGCACCACACTCTGAGGGGCTTCCTCCTGGACCCTGATACTGCTTGACCACATATAAAGAGGGAGTTAGGGAGAATACTCTCTTTAGGGGATGTGCAACTTCCTACCAGAGGTTGCTTTAAGGCTTAGCTAATGGACTAATGCTTTTTATACAGCCTTGTGGTTTCTTTGACAATACTGTTTCCTCAAAAATTTGGTAAGCATCTGATCTATTTGCCAATATCCACACTCAAGGTTGCTTTTGTAAGATACAGTTTTCCAACTTGCTTTACCTTTCACCTTCTTGTCCCCCTGCTCCGTCTGTCTTTCAATATGATAGTGTCTACCTTGAAGCTAGCTAGAACAAAGGAATGCACCTTTAATCAGATACTTTCTTTTTTTTTTTCCTTTTTTTCTGAGACAGGATCTCGCTCTGTCGTCCAGGGTGGAGTGCAGTGGCACGATCATGGCTCGCTGTAACTTCAACTTCCCAGGCTCAAACAATCCTCCCACCTAAGCCTCCCAAGTAGCTGAGACTACAGGTGTGCACCAACTTGCCCAGCTAGTTTTTTAATTTTTTTGAAGGGACGGGGTTTCACTGTATTTCTCAGGCTGGTCTTGAACTCTTAGACTCAAGCAATCCTCCCACTTCAGCCTCCCAAAGTTCTGGGATTATAGGCATGAGCTGGGATTTTAATCAACTGAGACATTTTCTCCGGCCTTATTATGCAAAGCCTTTTAAATTTCCATGTCTTACTATCTGGAAACTAGAAACAGTCAATTTTTTCAATTCTACAGGCCTCGATATTCTGAATTTTCTCTATTTTAGTTAATTTCTACTGGCAAACAGGCAACTCTTTCTTATATTTTTTAAAATTTAGACATAATTCACATACCATGATATTCACTGTTTTTAAAGTGTACAACTCAGTGGTATTTACTATACTTACAAAGTTGTGCAACCGTCACCACTATCCAATTTCAGAATATTATCACCAGCCCCAAAAGAAACCTTGGAACCATTAACAGTCATTCTCCATTTACCACTTCTCCTCTCTCCTAGAAACCATTAATCTACTATCTGTAGATTTGGATATGGATTTGCATATTCTAGACATTTCAGATAAATAAAATAATATGATACACGGCCTTTTGTGTCCAATTTCTTTCAGTTAATGTTTTTGAGGTTCAGCCATGTTGTAATGAGAATCAGTACTTTATTTCTTTATATGGATGAATCATATTCCATTGCATAGCTACACTATTTTTTTAAATCTGTTCATCTGTGGATGGACATGAGGGTTGTTTCCACTTTTGAGCTATTATAAATAATTGTGCCATGAAAAATTATATACAGATTTTTATGGGAATGTGTGTGTTTTATAGCTCTTAGGTAGGTACCTAAGAGTGGAATTGATGGGTCATACAGGAATTGTGTGTTTAACATTTTGACAAACTTTCAAACTATTTTCCAAACTAGTAACACCATATGACTTCCCACCAGCAGTGTATAAGTGTTCCAATTTCTCCACATCCTCACCAGCGCTTGTCATTGTCTCTATTTAATCACAGTCATGTTAGTGAGTAGGAAGTGGTATCTCATTTTAGATTTAATTTGCATTTCCCTAATGACTAATGATTTTGAGCATCTTTTCATGTGCTTCTTGTCCATTTGTGTATCTTATTTGGAAAAAATATCTATCAAATCCTTTGTGCATTTAAAAATTAGGTTATTTCTTTTTATTATTGAGTTATAATAGTTCTTTATATATTCTGGATACTAGATGTTTATCAGATACACATGACTTGCAAATATTTTCTCAAGTTCTGAGTTGTCTTTTCACTTTCTTTATAGTGTTCTTTGAAACACTTAATGATGTCCTTTAATTTTGATGAAGACTATTTTTTCTTTTGTTGCTTGTGCTTTTGGTATCATATGTAAGAAATCATTGCATAATCCAAGGCCACGTATACCTATGTTTTCTTCTAACAGTATTATAATTTTAGCTCTTAAGTTTAGATCTTTGATAATTTTGAATTAATTTTTGTGTACAGTGTGAGTAGTAGTCCAACTTCATTCTTTTGCGTGGATATCCAGTTTTCTCAGCTCCATTTGTTGAAGAGACTATTCATTCCCTATTGAATGGTCTTGGCACCTTTATTGAAAATCTATTGGCTATAAATAAGTGGGCTAATTTCTGGACTCTCTGTTGATTGATTTATATATCTATCCTTATGCTAGTACCACACTATCTTTATTATTACACTTTGTAGTAAGTTTTGAACCTGAAAGTGTGAATGCCCCAACTTTGTTCTTCTTTCTCAAGATTATTTTGGCTATTCTGGATCCCTCGTATTTCCACATGAATTTTATTATCAGCTTGTCAATTTCTGCAAAAACCTGGCTGGGATTTTCTAATTTCATTCCGTTATGGTTAGGGAACATACCTTATATTATTCAAAACCACACATCAGTTTGGGGAGTACTGCCATCTTACAATATTGAGTCTTCAAATTTGTGAATATGCGATGTCTTTTCATTTATTTAGGTCTTCTTTAATTTCCTTTACCAGTGTTTCATCTTTTTTTAGTGTACAAATATTGCAATTCTTTTGTTAAGTTTGTCTCTACATATATTTTTTTTGATGCTACTGTAAATGGAATTATTTTCTTAATTTCATTTTTGGATTGTTCATTATTAGTGTACAGAAATACAACCAATTTCTGTATATTAACCTTATATCCTGCAGCCTTGCTGAACTCATTGTTAGCTCTAAGAGTTTTTTTGTGGATTCCCTTGATATTCTATATTCAATAAGATGTTATCTGCAAGTAAAGATCATTCTACTTCTTTCTTTCAAATATGGATGCCAATTTTTTTCTTGATTAAGTTCCCTAACTGGAACCTCCAGTACAATGTTGAATAGAAGTAACAAGAGTGGACATCCTTGTTTCGTTCCTACCTTAGGGGAAAGCTTTCATTCTTTCACCTTTAGGTATGATGTTAGCTGTGAGGTTTTCATATATGCTTTTTAGAAGATTGAGAAAGTTTCTTTCTAATTCCTACTTTGTTGTGTGTTTTGACCATGAAAAGGTGCTGGCTTTTGTCAAATGCTTTTTCTTCATCTATTAAGATGATAATGTGGTTTTTGTCCTTTGTACTATTAATATGGCATATTACATTTATTGATTTTTGCATGTTGAATCAATCTTGCATTCCTGCCATAAGTCCTACTTTGTTGTGGTATAAAATACTTTTTATATGTTGCTGATTCAGTTTCCCGGTATTTTTATGAGGATTTTGCATCTATATTTATAAGGAATATTGGTTTCTGCTTGTGATATTTTGTTCTGCCTTTGGTATCAAAGTAATACTGCCTCATAGAATGACTTGGAAAATGTTCTCTCCTCTTATAATTTTTGGAAGTATTTGTGAAGTATTGGGCTTAACTCTTTAATACTAGGTATTATAAAATTCACCAGTGAGGCCATTTGTCATCTACTTTTCTTTGTGGCAAGTACTTTTAATCACTAATTCAATCTCTTTACTTGTTACAGGTCTGTTCCAATTTTCTATTTCTTCTTGAGTCAATTTCAGTAATTTGTGTCTTTCTAGGAATTTGTTCATTTTATCTAGTTATCTAACTCATTAGCACACAAGTGTTCATAATATTGCCTTATATTCCTTTCTATTTTTGCAAGGTCGGTAGCAACATCCCCTCTTTCATTCTTGATTTTAGTAATTTGATTCTCTCTCTCTCTCTCTGTCTCTCTCTCTCTGTCTCTCTCTCTCTCTCTCTGCTCTCTCTCTCAGTCAGTCAAGGTAAAGGTCTGTTAATTTTGTTGACTTTTTCAAAGAACCAACTTTTGGTTTTGTTTTTTTTCTCTATTCTTTTCTATTTACATTTCATTTATTTCTGCTCTAATCTTTATTGGTTTCCTCCTTCTGCTTGTTCTGGGTTTAGTTTGCTCTTGTTTTTCTAGTTCCTTAAGGTAGAAGTTTAGTTTACTAATTTGAGGTCTTTGTCCTTTTTTCAATTTGGGTGTTTATAGCTATAATACTCTCTAAGCACTGCTTTGGTTGCATCCCATAAGTTTTGGTATGTCATGTTTTCATTTTCATTCATCTCAAAGTATTTTCTAGTTTTGTCTGTGATTTCTTCTTTGACTCATTGATTACTCAGAAATGTTGTTTAATTTCCATATATTTGTGAATTTCCCTCTGTTATTGATTTCTAATTTCATTCTGTGTGGTTAGGAAACATACTTTATATTATTTCAAAACTTTTAAATTTATTGAAACCTGTTTAATGACCTGATATATGGTCTAAACTGGAGAATGCTCCATGTGCACTTAAGAAGAATGTATAGTCAGCTGTTTTTGAGTGGAGGGTTCTATTGCTATTAGATCTAGTATGTTTATATTGTTATTTAGTCTCTATTCCCATATTGATTTTCTGTCTAGTTGCTCTATCCATTATTGAAGGTGGTGTATTGAAGTCTTCAACCATTATTGTATCAATTCTGTCCTTTTTTGTTTCATGTATTTTGGGTCTCTGTTGTTAGCTGCATATATGTTTATAATTTTTATATCTTCTTGACAAATTGATTTATTTATAATTATAAAACTGTTCTTTGTCTCTGATAACAATTTTTGTCTTAAAGTCTATTTTTTCTGATATTAGTATAGCCACTCCAGCTTTCTTTTGGTTACTGTTTGCCTGATATATGTTTTTCCATTCTTTTACCTCGAACCTATTTCTGTTTTTGAATCAAAAGTGTCTCTTATATGCAGCATATAGTTGGATCATGTATTATCCATTCTGCAAGTCTCTGGCCAGTCCTATTCTGAAGTTTTCTTGTAATACTTGCCAAATGCAGAAATAGTAGCCAACACATCTACTAATGTTCTGTTTTTCAGTCTCTTTTCCTAGGGATGCCATATAAGTAAACATGAAGCTTGCCTCCCAAGTTACATTGGTTAATAATATTTTGGCACAACATAACATGCATTGACATATTTCTGGTCTCCAACATCAGTCTTCCTCTCAGCACACCATCAGCTATTATAGCAGTGCCCTATTTCAATGTACCTATATCTGTCTTAGTACGATATTTATATTAGTCATAGTATGATAAACTATACCCTAGTAATAAATTAACTCAAAAATCTTAGTGTCTATTCACAATAGCCAAGATTTGGAAATAATGTAAGTGTCCATCAATAGACAAAGGGATAAAGAAAATGTAATTCACATACACAATGGAGTACTATTCAATCATAAAAAAAATGAGATCCTGTCATTTGCAAAAATATGGATAGAACTGGAGGTCATTATATTAAGTGAAATAAGCCAGACACAGTTAGACAAATTTCACATGTTCTCACTTATTTGTGAGAGCTAAAAACTAAAACAATTGAATTCATGGAGATAGAGAGCAGAATGATGGTTACTGAGGGCTGGAAGGGTAGTTGGTGGGGTGAGGGGGAAGAGAGATTGATCAGTGGGTACAAAAAATAGAAAGAAATAAGATCTAGTATTTGACAGTAGAACAGGGTGGCTATCATTAATGATAATTTAATTATATATTTTAAAATACTAAAACTGTATAATTGGATTGTTTGTAACACAAAGAAAGAATAAATGCTTGAGGTGATGATACTCCATTTACCCTGATGTGACTATTATACATTGTATGCACATATCAAAAGATCCTATATACCCCATAAACATATACACCTACTATATAGCCACAAAAATTAAACATTAAAAAAACATTTAAGTTTAAATCTTAGCAGTCTAACCCAACAAAGGTTTATTTCTCACTCATGTCACCATCCAAGGCAGGTCAGGTAACCCTTGTGTGGCTTTCTCCAAGCGGTAAAGATGTTCACATCTGGCAGTTTAGGCATTTCAGAGCCCTTCACTTCTGGAACCATAGAAAGGAGTGAAGAGGAGTGGCTGATAATGCAGCGGGGCCAGGGGGCGGGGGTGTTATTTCCAGGATAGAAAACGGCACAAATTTTTCTGCTCACTTCTGATGGGCTACACATCACATAACTCCAAATCAACTCAACAGAAATAGGGACTTTATAGGAACACATTGGTATTTGGTGATCACTAGTAGTTTCCACCACACCCCATTCCATAAACAAATCAAAATTTCACCTTTGAAAGGGGAGAAGAGTGTCTAGAGCCAACTATTTTATGAATACAGGCCATGTAGGGTTCTAAGAAGCATCATGATTAAGTGGTATTAGCTCTGGAGCCAGTCCATCTGGGTTCAAATCTTGGATCTGCTGTCTATTAATTATGTCACCTTAGGCATACTTAAGCCCTATAAGCTCCGGTTTCTTCATCTGTAAAGTGGGGATTAAATATTACCTACCTCCTAGGTTTATTGTCAACATGAAATGAGACATTCCAGTGCAGTACCTAGCACACATAAATGTATAACAGATATAACCTATTATTAGCTAAAGAGCTAGAAAATAATGGGACATGAAATAAAACCATACAGATAATATTATAACTGTTAATGATATTTCCCTCTGCATGCCTGATTGGAAGTGCTCTTGTTTGGGGGCTGTAAGCAGTGGCAGGAAACAGGAGGCAAGACAGATGAGGCGCTAATAGGCCTACTTATATGAGATGAACAGGCATCTGATAATGGTATTAGCTCTCAGAAATGCATTAGTCCAGGCCTGAGAATGCCCCCCTGAGGACTAAGAGAGGAGAGACTTAATTGAAGTTCAATTTAAATCTCAATCACATCCCTACTCACAGGAGAGTAGAACTGCCTGCCTGGTGGCAAGAAGCTTGGACTCTACTTGGGCTGCCTCTGATATTTCAAACCACTCTGTAGATCTGTGAATCCCAGTGGGAGAGCCTAGAGAGAAAATGGCAAGTGTGAATCTTCTAGCACCATTCTGGGGAGCAGGACTAGGAGCTCTTGTTGTTGCCGCAGCTAAGAGGTGATACTATCTCACTGATTCCCATCAGTGAGATAACGTAATTCATCTGAGCTGTACACAGTCAATCTGCTGTCTGAATTCAGGGTCTTCATCTGAGAGATGATAGAGCCTAGTGGTTAAGAGCACAGGTTCCAGAGTCAGACTTACTGAGTTCAAGTCCTAGCTCCTCCCTTGAGTTGACTGTGTGAACCTAAAGAAGTCACTAAGTCCTTCAAGCCTTAGATTATTCATCTGTAAACTGGGATTTGTATTATTGTCTTGGATGTCTTCTATTTGCCCTTCCATATGTGCTTTCATCCCTCTCTACCCTGACCTGTGTCCCAGGAGGCTGGCCTATATGAACCACACCCAGGGACTCCTTTGCCCTCTGGCTTCTAGTTGCACCCATGAAACGGGAAGGTGGGAGGAGAGTGACATTTTGGTGCTTATTCTCCTCGTACCCACACCGCTGGGTTGCTAAGGGTTGGTTATGACCTTCTCCCAGAGACTGCAACTACTTTCAGGCAGCCTTTTGACAGCTCTTTCCATAGGTTCCAGAAGCCACTACCTCCTCTTTCCCCTTCAGGCCTAGGATGGTAACAGCTCCCACACTCACTGGCCCCAAGATACTGCAACATCCTTTGTTGCTTTCCCTAAACTCTTCTCACTTAATCCCCTCATTAAATGCTCTTCAATTACCCACTTTTCAATGTGCCAAAACCCTGAATGATAGAATTGTGTGCTTGCAGTTATCACCCTTTGAGTGACCAATCAGCTCACAGGGATTCCATTTCTCTGAGCACAGCTCGTATAGAAAGCTGACAGCGCCTGGTGGCCATGCCTATGCTACAGGGTCCTTCAACCTGATTGGTCCAGGGATACACACCTGACCCAAGATAGGCCAATCAGATTCTCCCACCCTGAAACGTGGTATTTGGAACAGAGTGATAATACCGGCTAGGAGCCAGTAGTGCTGCACCAGGTTTATCCCCAAATCCACCTTCTAAGGGGACAAGATCAGGCAAGAATGGGTTCTTGTCCTTCCAAGTTTTGATTGTTGAATCCTTCCTCTGACAGGGTATCCATTAGATGCTCTATCATCCTTTCAATTCATTTGTTCTTTTCCTGACTAGCTAGATTTTGTTTCTGTTGCTTACAATCTAAAGAACCTCAACAGACTCAGCACCTCATGGAATTTTTATTAGATATATGTAGGGTTTTTAGCAAAGTGCTTAGTTTATGGCAAGCTCTCAATAATTTTTTACATTTATTATCTGTAGAAGTAGAGCTAATAATTGCCTCACAGGTTTTGTGAAAATTAAATGAGTCTGTGCAGTCTCTACTAAACCCTGATGGGCACACACAGAACTTACGTCTGGAAAATTAAGTAGAGGTTCTGAATGAATCTCAATTGGTTCTAACGTCCTGCAAGAGGGATAATATTAACAATGCCTCAGACTGATACAGCCCTGGAATGGACATGTTATTTGGTCTGCTTGTGTTTCTTCATTTAGAAACGGTTCTGCCCTTGCTTCCAAGGGAGACTTGTGGGACTGCCACTCAAGTAACAGGGAGGAAAAGGGGCAAATATGATAAGCTGGCCAGACAGAAGACCCATCCCCTGGACACAGGGATGCCCAAGATGCCCAAGCAAGGAGCAGTTGGAGTCCTCTGAGGAACGGGGAGGGGCTCTAGGAGGAGTCTCTTCTTCTGAGGTCACAAGCTTAAGGATTCTGAAAACCTGGAGTCTTTGAGTTTCTTTCAACATGTGGGAAAAGTGAAGAAATTCATCATAGAGAGAAGCAGGCCCACAAGAGAGGAAAAGAGAGAAACAGATTCCTGGCAAAATTTTTGGGTTTCCTGAGCCAGCTACACTTAAAGCTGAAACCTAGAGTTTTCAGTTATGACCACCAATATATTTCCTTTCTTTCTATGTTGATTTGAGATGGATACCTGTTATGTGCAATTGAAATAATCCTATTATATAAACCAATCTTCTGAAAAGTTTAGACACTGTCAGAGTTATTACCTTTGTCTTAACAAAAGCCCTGGGAAATAAGCGGGTACAGAAATTTTTCTTCCCATTTTTCTGGCAGAAAAAAAAACTCTTATATTAAGAAACGTATCCAAATTTACACAGCAAGTCAATGCACCAAAATGGCCAATGAGTCAGGGTCCTATCAGGGCCAAAATCAGTGCCAAATTATTTATGGCTTTTGTGAGCCCCCAATACTTTTGTCTTCCTGAGCTCCTTCCTCCAGAAAATAATACTTAAAATTATATTTTATGAATTCATGAGTATAAAGACAAATATAATCCAGTTTGGGTTCATTGTTATATATTTTATATTCACTTTTTTCTATTTTTAAAAGAAATTAAAATTAATACTTTTTTATAGGCCCTGGTCCCTAATGTGCCTACTAGATAAGCTGGCTTTCAGTCTTCTTTGCAAAAGAAATTAGAAGAGAGTATGGGGACGTGGTGTTTCAGAGGGAATCGGGGGCAAGCCCAACTGCAGCTCCACTGGAGAGATGTGAGGCTTGTGGTCCTGGGCCTGGCCGGGTCACAGAGGCTGAGCTGGAGGTCAAGGATGAACTCCAGGAGAGTCCCATAAAAATATATCATCAGCTCCAACCTGATATTTGACCTAGCCATGGAAAACCTCATTGGCTCCTCACTAGATCAGAGCATAGCTGGCACTCTTAAAAACGCTTCCCATGAAAAAGTATCAGGAATGAAAATTTAAGATATATTCCTACCACTACAAGATGTTCTTATACAAGTCAACAGTCTAGCAGATCAGCTAGTCTCTTTCATCATCAAGCTGACATACTCGAGGCACCAACACAGAAAAGGGCACAACATGTCTCTCTATGAGTATTTTTTATACTATGTGTGTGACCCATTAGTGAGGCATGAAATTAATTCTGTGAGTCACAATAAACTTAAAAAAAAAAATGTAGGTGGCTGGCAAGATGGTGGAATAGGAACAGCTCCAGTCTGCAGCTCCCAGCGAGATCAACACAGAAGGCAGGTGATTTCTGCATTTCCAACTGAGGTATCCAGCTCATCTCACTGGGACTGGTTAGACAGTGGGTGCAGCCCACAGAAGACGAGCTGAAGCAGAGTGGGGTGTTGCCTCACCCAGGAAGTACAAGGAGTTGGGGAACTCCTTCCCCTAGCAAAGGGAAACCGTGAGGGACTGTGTCATGAGGAATGGTGCACTCCAGCCCAGATACTACACTTTTCCCACAGTCTTCACAACCCAGGTGAGATTCCTTTGGGTGCCTACACCACCAGGGCCCTGGGATTCAAGCACAAAACTGGGCAGCCATTTGGGAAGACACCAAGCTAGCTGCAGGAGTTTTTTCATACCCCAGTGGCACCTGGAACACCAGTGAGACAGAACCGTTCACGCCCCTGGAAAGGGGGCTGAAGCCTGGGAGCCAAGTGGTCTAGCTCAGCGGATCCCACCTCCTTAGAGACCAGCAAGCTAAGATCCACTGACTTGAAATCCTCACTGCCAGCACAGCAGTCTGAAGTCCACCTAGGATGCTCAAGCTTGGTTGGGGGAGGGGCGTCCATCATTACTGAGGCTTGAGTAGGCAGTTTTCCCCTCATAGTGTAAACAAAGCCACAGGGAAGTTTGAACCGGATGGAGCCCACCACAGCTCGGCAAAGCTGCTGTAGCCAGACTGCCTCTCCAGATTCCTCCTCTCTGGGCAGGGCATCTCTGAAAGAAAGGCAGCAGCCCTATTCAGAGGCTTATAGTTAAAACTCGCATCTCCCTGGGACAGAGCATCTGGGGGAAGGGGCAGCTGTGGGCGCAGCTTCAGCAGACTGCCTGCCAGCTCCGAAGAGAGCAGCAGATCTCCCAGCACAGCGCTTGAGCTCTGCTAAGGGACAGAGTGCCTCCTCACTTGGGTCCCTGACCCCTCTGCCTCCTGACTAGGAGACACCTCCCAGCAGGGATGGACAGACACTTCCTACAGGAGAGCTCCGGGTGACATCTGGTGGGTGCCCCTCTGGGACGAAGCTTCCAGAGGAAGAAACAGGCAGCAATCTTTGTTGTGCTGCAGCCTCCATTGGTAATAACCAGGCAAACAGGGTCTGGAGTGGACCTCCAGCAAATTCCAGCAGATCTGCAGCAAAGGGGCCTGACTGTTACAAGGAAAACTAACAAACAGAAAGGAATACCATCAACATAAACAAAAAGGACATCCACGCCAAAACCCCATCCGAAGATCACCAACATCAAAGACTAAAGGTAGATAAATCCACAAAGATGAGGAAAAATCAGCGCAAAAAGGCTGAAAATTCCAAAAACCAGAATGCCTCTTCTCCTTCAAAGGATCACAACTCCTCACCAGCAAGGGAATAAAACTGGATGGAGAATGAGTTTGACCAATTGACAGAAGTAGGCTTCAGAAGGTATGTAATGACAAACACCTCTGAGCTAAAGCAGCATGTTCTAACCCAATGCAAGGAAGCTAAGAACTTTGAAAAAAGGTTAGACAAATTGCTAACTAGAATAATCAGTTTAGAGAAGAACATAAATGACCTGACGGAGCTGAAAAACACAGCACAAGAACTTCGTGAAGCACACACAAGTAACAATACCCGAATCGATCAAGCGGAAGAAAGGATATCAGAGATTGAAGACCAATTTCATGAAATAAAGTGTGAAGATGAGAGAAAAAAGAATGAAAAGGAATAAACAAAGCCTCCAAGAAATATGGAACTATGTGCAAAGACCAAACCTACATTTGATGGATGTACCTGAAAGTGACAGGGAGAATGGAACCAAGTTGGAAAACACTGTTCAGGATATCATCCAGGAGAACGTCCCCAACCTAGCAAGACAGGCCAACATTCAAATTCAGGAAATACAGAGAACACCACAAAGATATCCCTCAAGAAGAGCAACCCCAAGACACATAATCATCAGATTCACCAAGGTTGAAATGAAGGAAAAAATGTTAAGGGCAGCCAGAAAGAAAGGTTGGGTTACCCGCAAAGGGAAGCCCATCAGACTAACAGCAGATCTCTCTGCAGAAACCCTACAAGCCAGAAGAGAGTGGGGGCCAATATTCAGCATTCTTAAAGAAAAAAATTTTCAACCCAGAATTTCATATGCAGCCAAACTAAGCTTCAGAAGCAAAAGAGAAATAAAATCCTTTACAGACAAGCAAATGCTGAGAGATTTTGTCACCACCAGGCCTGCCTTACAAGAGCTCCTGAAGGAAGCACTAAACATGGAAAGGAACAACCAGTACCAGCCACTGCAAACATACCAAATTGTAAAGACCATTGACACTATGAAGAAACTGCATCAACTGACGGGCAAAATAACCAGCTAGCATCATAATAACAGGATCAAATTCACACATAACAATGCTAACCTTAAATGTAAACAGGCTAAATGCCCCAATTAAAAGACACAGACTGGCAAATTGGATGAAGAGTCAAGACCCATCAGTATTCAGGAGACCCATCTCACTTGCAAAGACACACATAGGTTCAAAATAAAGGGATGGAGGAATATTTACCAAGCAAATGGAAAGCAAAAAAAAACCAGGGGTTGCAATCCTAGTCTCTGATGAAACAGACTTTAAACCAACAAAGATCAAAAGTGACAAAGAAGGGCATTACATAATGTTAAAGGGATCAATGGAACAAGAAGAGCTAACTGTCCTAAATATATATGCACCCAATACAGGAGCACCCAGATTCATAAAGTTCTTAGAGACCTACAAAGAGACTTAGGTCCACACAATAATAGTGGGAGACTTTAACACCCCACCGGCAGATCAACGAGACAGAAAATTAACAAGGATATTCAGGACTCAAACTCAGCTCTGGACCAAGCAGACCTAATAGACATCTATAGAACTCTCCACCCCAAATCAATAGAATATACATTCTTCTCAGCACCACATCACACTTATTTTAAAATAGACCACATAATTGGAAATAAAACACTCCTCAGCAAATGCAAAAGAGTGGAAATCATAGCAAACAGTCTCTCAGACCACAGTGAAATCAAATTAGAACTCAGGATTAAGAAACTCACTCAAAACTGCACAACTACATAGAAACTGAACAACCTGCTCCTGAGTGACTACTGGGTAAATAACAAAATTAAGGCAGAAATAAATAAGTTCTTTGAAACCAATGAGAACAGACACACAACGTAACAGAATCTCTGGGACACAGCTAAGGCAGTGTTTACAGGGAAAATTATAGCACTTAATGGCCACAGGAGAAAGCAGGAAAGATCTAAACTCGACACCCTAACATCACAATTAAAAGAACTAGTGAAGCAAGAGCAAACAAATTCAAAACCTAGCAGAAGACAAGAAATAACTAAGATCAGAGCAGAAATGAGATAGAGACACAAAAAAACCCTTCAAAAAAATCAATGACTCTAGGAGCCGGTTTTTTGAAAAGATCAACAAAATAGATAGACCACTAGCCAGACTAATAAAGAAGAATAGACAGAAGAATCAAATAGACACAATAAAAAATGATAAAGGGGATATCACCATTAATCCCACAGAAATATAAACTACCAACAGAGAATACTATAAACACCTCTACGCAAATACACTAAACAATCTAGAAGAAATGGATAAATTCCTGGACACATACACCCTCTCAAGACTAAACCAGGAAGAAGTCAAATCCCTGAATAGACCAATAACAAGTTCTGAAATTGAGGCAGTAATGGATAGCCTACCAACCAAAAAAAGCCCAGGACCAGACGGATTCACAGCCGAATTCTACCAGAGGTACAAAGAGGAGCTGGTACCATTCCTTCTGAAACTATTCCAAACAATAGAAGACGAGCAACTCCTCCCTAACTCATTTATGAGGCCAGCATCATCCTGATACCAAAACCTGGCAGAGGCACAACAGAAAAAGGAAATTTCAGGCCAATATCCCTGATGAACATTGATGGGAAAATCCTCAATAAAATACCGGCAACCCAAATCCAGCAGCACATCCAAAAGCTTATCCACCACGATCAAGTTGGCTCCATAGCTGGGATGCAAGGCTGGTTCAACATATGTAAATCAATAAATGTAATCCATCACATAAGCAGAACCAATGACAAAAAACACATGATTATCTGAATAGATGCAGAAAAGGCCTTCGATATAATTCAGCACCCCTTCATGCTAAAAACTCTCAATAAACTAGGTATTGATGGAACGTATCTCAAAATAATAAGAGCTATTTATGACAAGCCCACAGGCAATATCATACTGAATGGGCAAAAACTGGAAGCATTCCCTTTGAAAACTGGCACAAGACAAGGATGCCCTCTCTCACCACTCCTACTCAACATAGTATTGGAAGTTCTGGCCAGGGCAATCAGGCAAGAGAAAGAAATAAAGGGTATTCAAATAACAAGACAAGAAGTCAAATTGTCTCTCTTCGCAGATGACATGATTGTATATTTAGAAAACCCCATCATCTCAGCGCAAAATCTCCTTAGCTGATAAGAAACTTTAGCAAAGTCTCAAGACACAAAATCAGTGTGCAAAAAACACAGGCATTCCTATACACCAATAATAGACAAACGGAGCCAAATCATGAGTGAACTCCCATTCTCAATTGCTACTAAGAGAATAAAATACCTAGGAATAGAACTTATGAGGGATGTGAAGGACCTCTTCAAGGAGAACTACAAACCAATGCTCAAGGAAATAAGAGAGGACACAAACAAATAGAAAAACATTCCATGCTCATGGATGGAAAGAATCAATACCGTGAAAATGGCCATGCTGCCCAAGGTAATTTATAGGTTCAATGCTATCCCCAACAAGCTACCATTGACTTTCTTCACAGAATTAGAAAAAACTACTTTAAATTTCATTTGGAATCAAAAAAGAGCCCATATAGTGAAGACAATCCTAAGCAAAAAGAACAAAGCTGGAGGCATCACACTACCTGACTTCAAACTATACTACAAGGCTACAGTAACCAAAACAGCATGATACTGGTACCATAACAGATATATAGACCAATGGAACAGAACAGAGGCCTCAGAAATAATGCCACACATCTACAGCCATCTGCTCTTTGACAAACGTAACAAAAACAAGCAATGGGGAAAGGATTCCCTATTTAATAAATGGTGTTGGGAAAACAGGCTAGCCATAAGCAGTAAACTGAAAATGGACCCCTTCCTTACACCTAATACAAAAATTAACTCAAGATGGATTAAAGACTTAGATGTAGGACCTAAAACCATAAAAACCCTAGAAGAAAACCTAGGCAATACCATTCAGGACATAGGCATGGGCAAACACTTCATGTCTAAAACACCAAAAGCAATGGCAACAAAAGTCAAAATTGACAAATGGGATCTAATTAAACTAAAGAGCTTCTGCACAGCAAAAGAAACTATCATCAGGGTAAACAGGCAACCCTCAGAAAAAACAACCCCATCAAAAAGTCAGCGAAGGATATGAATAGGACACGTCTCAACAGAAAACATTTATGTGGCCAATAAACATATGAAAAAATGCTCATCATCACTGGTCATTAGAGAAATGCAAATCAAAACCACAATGAGATACCATCTCACACCAGTTAGAATGGTGATCATTAAAAAGTTAGGAAACAACAGATGTTGGAGAGGATGTGGAGAAATAGGAATGCTTTTACACTGTTAGTGGGAGTGTAAATTAGTTCAACCATTGTGGAAGACAGTGTGGCGATTCTTTAAGGATCTAGAACCAGAAATACCATTTCACCCAGCGATCCCATTACTGGGTATATACCCAAAGGATTATAAATCATTCTACTATAAAGACACATGCACACGTATGTTTATTGCAGCACTGTTCACAATAGCAAAGACTTGGAACCAACCCAAATGCCCATCAATGATAGGCTGGATAAAGAAAATGTGGCACATATACACCATGGAATACTATGCAGCCATAAAAAAGGATGAGTTCATGTCCTTTGCAGGAACATGGATGAAGCTGGAAACCATCATTCTCAGCAAACTAACACAGGAGCAGAAAACCAAACACCACATGTTCTCACTCATAAGTGGGAGTTGAACAATGAGAACACATGGACACAGGGAGGAGAACATCTCACACTGGGTCCTGTTGGAGGGTGGGGGGATGGCGGAGGGATAGCATTAGGAGAAATATCTAATGTAGATGACGGCTTGATGAGTACAGCAAACCAACATGGCGTGTGTATACCTATGTAACAAACCTGCAGGTTTTGCACATGTATCCCAGAACTAAAAGTATAATTTAAAAAGTGTAAAATATCAAAGTGCTTTGCATGGATCCTTTGCCTGAATTGTGCATGTAGCAAGGAATACTGAGGTCAATTTCAATATGTGAGAAAGGTATTTGATGGAGGGGATATGATGAATACAATGTATGTTGGCTAAGAAGTGGTTTTCAGTCATTTGCTCTTGGGTGTCTTGCTTGGTGTTCATGTTAGCAAAGTTAATGTTGTGCAGTCAAGTTTTATATTACAATGACTTGAAACTAGAGATATTCAACTGAGATTCAATTGCAAACTTTGAATGTAGATTTTGAAAAGATGTCATTTAAACTATATATGTGTGTATTTTTTTCTTCTTTTTTGAGTTAGTACCAATTATACCATTTTAATCAAACTGGAAAAAATTGCTATTAAATGCATAATTTCTTTATTAAAAGAAAGAGGAATCATGAAATGAAATATACAGAAGCATGTTCAAGTTCATCTGTTGAATTTGGAAGTGTGAATAGTGACAGTACTGAGAAAAATATAGACTCTAATCTGCAAACTTAAACTTCATTTAAGCCTCATTTCAAAAAGAAAAACTTAAGTGCAAGATGCTATTATGATTACTTAAAATATGGCTTTATCAAATGTGAAAAGCCCATTGAAAATGACAAACCTCAGTGTGTTATTTGTAATAATATTCTTGCAAATGAAAGCTTAAAACCTAAATTAAAAAGGCACTTAGAAATTCAGCATGCTGAACTTATTGATAAGCCTCTTGAATATTTTCAAAGAAAAAGACATAAAATTATCAACACAATTTCTTAGTTGTCCTACTACTGTTAGTGAGAAAGCCGTATCATCACATTTAGTTGCATATTATGTGGCAAAAAGAACATAGCTAACACAGCTGCTGAAAAAATTATTCTTCCAGCATGTTTGGATACAATGCATATGATTTTTGATGAGAAATCAGCTGATAAATTAAAAACTATACCTAATGATAACACAATTATCTCTTTGGATTTGTAGTATTACAGAACATTTAGAAACAATGCTTATTACTCCATAACAGTCTGGTATAGATTTTGCAATGCAGTGTGATGAAAGCACTGATGACATTGGCAGCTGCACAAGACATTCAGTTTATGTCAGATATGCGTGGAAAGATGATTTTATGGAGGGTCTTTTGTGTTTTTTAAATTTAACCTCACACCCGAGTAGATTAGATATGTTTACAGGATTAGAGAGGCGCATAGTTGGTCAATATAAATTAAACTGGAAAAACTGTAAAGGAAGTACAGGTGACGTCACAGCAAACGTAACTGGAAAACACAGCAGAGTCATTAAAAAATTACTAGAAGTGACTAATAGTTGTACTGTGTGGAATCATTGTTTTATACATCATGAAGGTTTAGCATCCAGAGAAATTCCACAGAATCTCATGGAAGTACTGAAAAATGCAGTGAAGTTGTCAGTTTTATTAAAGGAAACTCACTGAATAACTAGCTTCTTGAAACATTTTGTTCAGAGATTGAAACTAACCGTACCCACTTTCTGTGTCATACCAAAGTTTGTTGGTTGTCTCAAGGGAAAATACTAAGCAGGGTTTATGAGCTCAGGAATCAGATTGACTTCTTTTCTCATTGAAAAAAAATCTCATTTGGCAAATATTTTTGAACGTGACATTTGGATTAAAAAATTGGCATATTTAACTGATATTTTTGGTATTCTTAATAAACTGAGTTTAAAACCACAGGGGAAAAACAGTGATGTATTCCAACATGTCAAACACATCCAGGGATTTCGAAAGACATTATTGTTATGGCAAGCAAGACTTACAAGTAAGTGTCCTAGCTACTACGTTTCCAAGATTTTCGCAACATATTGAAGAGAATATTATTAATGAAAACATTTTGAAAGAAATAAAATTAGAGATATTGTTGAATCTCACTTCTCTATCTCAAACTTTTAACCATTTCTTTCCAGAAGAAAAATTTGAAACATTAAGGGAAAATAGTTGGGTAAAAGATCCACTTGCGTCAAGGCGCAGTGGCTCACGCCTGTAATCCCAGCACTTTGGGAGGCTGATGCGGGCAGATCACGAGGTCAGGAGATCAAGATCGTCCTGGCCAACATGGTGAAACCCCGTCTCTACTAAAATACAAAAATTAGCTGGGTGTGGTGGTGCGCGCCTCTAGTCCCAGCTACTTGGAAGGCTGAGGCAGGTGAATCGCTTGAACCTGGGAGGTGGAGGTGCGGTGAGCCGAGATCGTGCCACTGCAGTCCAGCCTGGCGACCGTCTCAAAAAAAAAAAAAAAATCAGTTTGCTTTTTGAAACCCAGAATCAATAACTGGGCTTAGTTAATAACTGGTGCCTGAAGAAGAGAATGAATTATCTTAGCTTAGTTCTTCGTATACATTGAAGAATGATTATGAGACCTTAAATTTATCAGCATTTTGGATTAAGGTAAAGGAAGACTTTCCTTGATTAAGTAGAAAGAGTGTCCTACTATTACTATATTACTACCATTCACAACAACTAATTTGTGTGAACTAGGGTTTTCTATCTTAACTCAGTTAAAAGCAACAGAAAGGAATGGATCAAATGGTGCAGCAGCTATGTGGGTAGCATTATCTTCCTGTGTTCCAGACTGGAGTGAACTTACGAACAGGCAAGCACACCCATCATAATAAATAAAATCTTATCTAGGTTTTGGTTTTGTATTTCTTATTTTGTAGTATTTTTCTATGTTATATTTAAATGGTAATATAACATTATATGTGATACTTTTGTTATGTTTTAATTTTTGTTGTATCTGATAAAATTATTTTATGTTTGCTTAAAAAAAGAAAGTATGGAAATGAGATAATACATGTGAAAATACTAAAGTGCTCTGTTGACTGTAAATCATTGAACAAATGTAATAACTATTACATTTATTTCTAAAAGGGTGCTCTGTGGAGGGTAATGAAGGTATGTGGTCAAGAAATAGTTAAAAGTCAAAACCCTAAGTGGCTACAGATGTTTAATGGTAGGAGACCAGAAGGATGGGGAATCGATGACTTTTGGCAGTAAGGAGCCCTTTGTAGGTCAGCATCCACCCCTGCTGACCAGCCTGCTCCCATGATGTGGCCCAGCATGAGGCACAGCTGAGGAGAAGCCAATCCTGGGCACAGCTGGAGGCAGGCAGAGACCCTCACAGGTGTCTAGGCCATGCTCCTCAACTGGACAAGGCTGGTAGAAGCCACCTAGAGGGATCTGGGCCAAGGAAGAGCTTTAGAAACAAGGCTGGAAAGAGAGTTTTTATTCAGGTTGCCATAGGTTGAATAGAGCCAGCAGCACGGACCAAATGTCAGGTGCAAAAGACAAGGTAAAGCCAAACATGGAACAATGCCAGGTCAGGAACTGGCAGGATTAGAAACAAGCCAGAACACAGTGTGTGGAGCTGTCAGGTGAGGTTCAGGTCCAAAGCTATCAAGCAAAGGATATTGAGACCCATGTTAGTGTCATGCTGGCTTTGTGACCCAAAGGCAGTCCCTAGTATCTTAAGGAACCCATGAAGAGCCAAACACACTGGATAAAAGTAAACTTCCTCAAAAACATGACTACTGGGCCAGGAGCAGTGGCTCATGCCTATAATCCCAGCAACTCAGGAGGCTAAGATGGCGGGATTGCTTGAGGCCAGGAGTTTGAGACCAGCCTGAGCAACATAGCGAGATGTCTATAAAATATTAAAAATCACCTGGGTGTGGTGGCACACACCTGTAGTCCTAAGCTACTTGGGAGGCTGATGCGGGAAGATCACTTGACCCAGGGAGGTTGAAGCTGCAGTGAGCCACGATCACCACACTACTGCATTTGGCCTGGGTAACAGAACAAGACCCCATCTCTTAAAAAAAAATAGCTATTGAAAATTTTCTCCTTTATTGTGAGCTTTCAGCACCTGCTGATGGAGAGACTGAGAATTCCCCACTATTGATATTAAGACCCATTTTTTTTTTTTGAGACAGAGTCTCACTCTGTCTTGCCCAGGCTGAAGTGCAGTGGCACCTCAGCTCACGGCAGCCTCTACCTCCCGGGTTCAAGCGATTCTCCTGTCTCAGCTGGGATTACAGGTATGTGCCACCACACCTGGCTAATTTTGTATTTTTAGTAGAGACAAGGTTTCACTATGTTGGCCAGGCTTGTCTCAAACTCTTGACCTCAGGAGTCCTTGGCCTCCCGAAGTGCTGGGATTACAGGCGTGAGCCACTGCACCTGGCCAAGACTCATTTTAAGCAAGCAAATCATTTCAGTGCAGACAGTATGGCATGCAGACAGCTCGAGATGCAGAAGAAGACTTAGAAGCAAAACCAGACAATAAATGAAGAGGATGCTGACAGAATCAGGACAGAGATAATCTCCTGGCCACATCTGGCTACAGCTGTCACAATCCCCTAGAGAAGAGGGACTGGCATCAATAACTGAACAGCACTTCACCATTTTTGTGATGATTTTGTGTCTATACATTTGCTTAATTCCACTTGTATAGTTCTCATCTCCTAGTGCCAGTATAGTCATTCTAGACTGACCTCTGTGTTGCCATTGTCTTTACAGAGTTCAGGAGAAAACAAAACCCCTCTCTGGATATGGTAATAAGAAATGCTTGTTGTTATTTAAACAAACAAACAAACAAAAGATACCTAGGCCAGGTGGATTCCAACAGGTAGTCACTGTTTAGGTTCTGCTGCCCAAATGGAGCCAACCAGGTAACTGCTGTCCTTGCCCCCTTAGTAAATGTAGAACAAGCCAGAACATTAAAAAACACAGCCTGAACATGCCTCATGGCTATGTGGGTGTGCCACATATTACACAAGGACATAAATTAATTAAGAAGCAAGGAAGGGACTTAGGACTGGGTGAGACATGAAGGAGTCAAAAAAACAGCAAGAACTCCAATCACTGAGAACATGACCTGGGAACCTGCCAGCCAACTGTGCTATCAAGTTAATAAGAACATGTCGGCCAGGCGTGGTGGTCACGCCTGTAATCCCAACACTTTGGGAGGCCGAGGCGGGTGGATTACAAGGTCAAGAGATCGAGGCCATCCTGGCCAACATGGTGAAACCCCGTCTCTACCAAAAATACAAAACTTAGCTGGGCATGGTGGTGAGCGCCTGAAGTCCCAGCTACTCCGTAGGCTGAGGCAGGAGAATCGCTTGAACCCAGGAGGCGGAGGTTGCAGTGAGCCGAGATCGCACCACTGCACTCCAGCCTGGTGGCAGAACGAGACCCCATCTCAAAGGGGAAAAAAAAGAGAGAAAGAGAATGTGTCCCTGAGAGATGCCAAGTCTCTGCGAGATGACTGAGCGTTTTTCTTGTGCCGCCTCTTTTCTAAGAAGCTAAAGAAGAGGCGATCACAGCTCCAGGACTGCAGGCACATCAGGAAGGAAGTGGGAGGTCCTGGGGAAGCCACCGCCAGGGCTCGGCCGGCTCATGCTCTTCTCAGGGCAGCAAGAGTTGAGATTTAGGATGCTGAGGTTTCAAAAGTTTGGCTGACTCCAGCCTTCCTTAGTTCTGTAAAAATTCCACAGGAGTGCTGTGATCCCCCTGAAGCCTCCAGTCACTCCTAAAGGAAATTATTTTCAGGCACCTTACTCCTCTCTTCCTCTCTTCCAGATGTTAAGTTTTAGCTCTCTTCTTTGTTCATAAATATGTTGCTATTTTTGTTTTTGTTGTTTTTCCCCAAACCAAAAACTTCAATAACCACAGAGAAACACAAAGGAAAGGAAACGGTGATAAATAGCCATTGCCCACACTCCAGCCCACACTCTTAGAGAGAATGTGCTCTTAACATCTGCTCTGAGCTATAGACCACAGATTTTAGTTTTAACATGGAGGAAAAATATGCTTCCTTAAAAAGAGCCCACAGGAACATCCTGTATGTCACAGTCCAGGAGCCTCCTACGCAAAGGGGAGCTGGAAGTCAGTGCCGGGTGCAAATGACATGCATCTTCCCTGTCTGATGGTCTCGGGGCCTCCCAGCCATTCTGAGTCCCACTCGTCACCATTGCACTTGATGGAGCTGGCTGACCACGTGGAAAATTACCCAAAGGCCGTAAAAAAAAAATTTACAGAAAGTTACAGAATGTCACGTTGGAAAAGTTGTGCCGCTTGGGACAAAAGAATGGAGCAAAATCTTTGCAGAGCAACAACTACTGCACCTTTCCTAAGCCGTGCCACGCTCCCCACATCCACTGCCCCTGCCCTCACCTTTCCCTTCAATTTGTGCTTGCTGACCCTTTATAAAATTAGAAGACTTTGTGTCATACTCTGGCCTAGAATGAAGCAAAAGTTCGAGAGACACGCTGTGGAATGCCTGTTCTACCCACATCCCCCTCTCCAGGGAGTGTCTCTACTCCTAGTCCCTTTAGCTTAACTGGTCATTCATTCATTTATTGTACATGTATGTATTGAGCACCTATTGTATTCCAAGCACTGTGGTAGATAAAGATATGAAAAATGAGCAATACAGACAAGGACCCTTTCTCATAGAGTCCATTTTTTAATGGGGAGAGTTAGCTGGTATGCAAGTAAATAAACAAAATAATTTTGGATAATGATACCTACTATGAATTTTTTAAGACAAGCAAAACAAAGTGATGTTCTAGAGCACGGGTCCCCAGGGCCATGAACCAGTACCCGTCCATGGCCTGTTAGGAACTGGGCTGCACAGCAGGAGGTGAGCCGTGGGCCAGCAAGCAAGTGAAGCTTCATCTGTATTTACAGACTCTCCTCATCGCTCACATTAGCACCAGAGCTCCACCTCCTGTCAGATCAGTGGTGGCATTAGATACTCATAGGAGCGCGAACCCTTCTGTGAACTGCACATGGAGGAATCTAGGTTGTACGCTCCTTATGAGAATCTAATCCCTGATGATCTGAGGTGGAACAGTTTCATCCCAAAACCATCCCTGGAAAAATTGTCTTCCACAAAACAAGTCCCTGGTGCCGAAAAGGTTGGGGACCACTGTTCTAGCAAATGATTTGGGGGAAGGGGTTCCTACTTTAGATAAAATAGACTAAGAGAGCCTCTCTGAGAATGTATGAGCTTGCACCTGAGTGATGAGGAGTTGTGGCTGCAGTGAGTATCAAGATTGTGGCTGCAGTCTTCCTTCTTGGGCAGAAGGAAGAACAAGTATAAAGGTCCTGGGGTAGGAATGGGAGAGGACCAGAAAGGCCATAGTGGCTTAAGCCTGTAAAAAAAAAAAAAAAAAAAAAAAAAAAAAAGGAGTTTAGGCTGGGCACAGTGGCTCACACCCATAATCCCAGCACTTTGGGAGGCCAGGAGTTCAAGACCAGCCTGGGCAACACAGTAAAACCCAATCTCTTTTTTAAAAAAAAATTAAAATTAGCCAGGTGAGGTGGGGTATGCCTGTTGTCTTAGTTACTTAGGAGGCTGAGACAGGGCCTGGGAGTTTGAGGCTGCAGTGAAACATGATGAAGTTGCTGCACCCCACCCTGGGCAATAGTAACTCTTTTTCTCTAAAAAGAAAAGAGAAAGAGTTTGCAGAGGAGCAGAGGCTTTGGTAAGAAGTGTGAATTTTATTTTAAGGGCAACAGGAAGTCACTGGAAAATTTTAAACAAAAGAGTGGCATAACCTGATAGACATGTTTAATGGAATCATTTGGCTACTATGCGGAAGGTGGATCCTTGGAGGGCCATCGTGGAAGCCAGGAAACCACTCAGGAGTCAATTGGAATAGCCCAGGCAAGACATGATGGTGGCCTTGGCAGGAGCAGTCAGTCAGCAGTGGCAATGGAGAAGCAGACTCACTAATCATATATCATGGAGGCACCGACAGGGCTTGCTGACATAGTAAATGGGAAAGGAGAAAGGAAGTGCAGAGTGAAGCATGATCCTGAGTTTTGGTCTTCAGCCACTCAGTGTATGAGCATGACTTTGATGGGAAATACTAAGAAGGAACTGGTTTGGAGGTGAAAATCAAGAGTTCAGGTTTGCCCAGTTAAGTTTAAGATGCTATTAGGCATCCAAATGGAGATGTCTGGGAGGAGTACGTAGTTGAGATTCAGGGAAGCTATCAAGGCTACAGATAAATATGTGAGAGTCATTGGTATATAGAAAGTATTTAAAGCCCTAGGACTAGATGAGATCAGCTAGGGAAAGTGTATAGATAGAGAAAAGAAGAGGACCAAAGAAAGAGTCCATGGGAATTCCCAGAAGAGGAAGATATAGCAAGAGAGGGTGAAGCATGCTCAGTGGATATAGCAGGCAAATCAGAAGCATGTGTTATCATGAAGGTCAAAAGAAGCAAGTTTTTCAAGAGTGGTCAAGTGTGTGGAATGCTGCTGAGAGACTGAATATTATGAAGACAGACAGCAAAGTGACCAAGAGATTTGGCAACATGGAAATGGTGGTGTCCCTGACAAGAACAGCTTCAAAGGACTGATGGAGCTGAGAGAATGTGTTGAACAGTGACTAGGATTTCTAATGAAACATGGGGGTGTAAACACATGTGGTACGTCCATTCCATCCTGACACCCACTAAAGTAAAAGTAATGAAATTCTGTTAAAAAGAAAAAGAGTGAGCCCACAAGAGCAAAGAGAATGGCATGAACATGACAGAGAACAAGAGAAGTCAATAATTATTGGAAGAGGTAAGAAGCTGGATGATAACCAGCTTAGCAAAGCAGAGAGAGCTGAAACCAAAGTGAATGCAAAGAGAAATGTTAGCAAGAAGCAAGCAAGTTCCAACCACCGACCCCACAAAGCCTCATGCATTGGAGCCAGGGCGAAAAATGGGGCTGAAAACAGGTGGATAGGGCAGAAGTCTTTATAAGAAAGTATTCCTACCCCAGTCCTCCTCCCAACCCTGCACTGCCTGGAAACTATCCTGGTAGGCTATAGATGATTTCATCTCCAGAGAAATTGATCCAGAGATACTCAAGGATAAGCGATACCTGGCAAAGAGGAAGTTAAAGGTGAAGCACTGTCCTGAAAGCAGGGAGATTAAGTGAAATCTACATATGGGATGGTGAGACCCTCCCACCTTCCCCAGCTCAGCAGCCAGCCCTGTTGACAGCCCTCTCTGGAGGGGACTGAGAGGCTGTGGGTTACTCCCACTCCGGCTGGTAGCCAAGTTAGCCGTATACAGGCAGAGGAAGCCAATCAAGATGAGAGGAGAGAGAAAGTAGTAAAGAAGAAAGATGCTGCTGTCCCTGGGAGATGTGGACAGCTTTGGGTGCTGGCCTCAGGCCAGGAGTAGATAGCTCTTCCAATCACATGACCTGGTGCATGCTCACAATACCTTTTCCTCGAGCCGCTTGAGTAACTTCCAACCTCCTTGGCAGATGAGCCGTAGCAAAGGCTGGAGGCATCCAGAAGAAGGCTGATTTTCCAGACCTTGTCCAAGCTCCACTTGCAGTGCTCTCGGTATTTGTTATGCAGAGGTGGCCAACTGAGCTGCAGACTTCCCTTTACCCCAGGAACTCCAGAATGTCCAAGAAGAGCCCATCTACAGGTCTGAAGGTTCTAGAAAGGCAAGCAGTGGTCCCACATCATAGAAGGCCAGGCTGTTAGGCAATATCCTGTGTAGCTACCACATGTTACAGATAGGGAAGATAAACCCGGAGGCGTTAAGCCATTTGCCTAAAGTCACAGAGCTTTATTATCCACAGAACCGGTTAAAGGTAAACTCCATTCTCTTGACTTTCAGCCCCTAACTCTTTCCACTACCCCACATTGCCTCCCACTAGACTTGATTGATTTGAAACATGGGGCTGTGACCAAAGACGACTTGGACAGGTGAGATTTGGTTATTTCCATGGCACTACTGAAATCAAAATACTAAGGCATGAAACTCTAGATTCACTATTGTGTAGCAGGTAACATGCTGAATGCAGAGCCCAGCAATGTGGGTTCCAGTCCTACCCTTACCTCCTTGTTCTGTGTTATCACATAGGCAAGTTGCTGACGCACCCCTCCAGACCTTGTTTTTCTCATTTGTAAAATAGAGACAAAGTGACAGTGCTAAGGGCAGAGGAAAGAACACAAATTCCAAGGGTCTGAGAGCATTGCCTAAATATGCCTCTAAAACTCGAAATTTTTCTCCGGGCTCCCTGTTTCCTTAAATATATATCTATGCAAATTCAGTATTTTACTCCTATATGTATATTTGTTTTAATATAAACATAGGTGGGGGTGTTATTCCCCACCAATGTTCATGTCAAATTGATGCTCCAGGAAGATGACCCATATTTGTCCTAACTTAGCTTGTCCTTCATATAACCTGATGCTAAAAGGCCTCCTTTTAATGTCCTTTGTGAAGAAAAGAATAAATGCATTAAAGATTCAAGCAGCAGTGTCAGCTTAGGCCAGGGCCTCGCTGTTGTTGTCCAGCCCACCATTTCTCCAAGGCTTCGCAGGTGCCTCACACAATCCACAAAACACTGGGGCCCAGAGAGATCCCCTTCCTTCCACCCAAAATTGCCCTTTCCCAAAGCAATTACCCTCTGCCACCCACAGCAGACAAAATCTAAGAGTTGAAATCCCCTCTTATAAGAACCCAGGAGAGTTGTGAGTTTGAGTCTCCAGTGCTCCGTGATCAGTCCCCAGGGATGCCAAGGGAGCTCTCACATGCCTGTTGGGCATTGCTCTCCCTGGGAGGCATGGGAGACATCTAGCTTCTCTCCATCCTGCTCGGGAAGGCAGGGCCACACAGGAAACCCACATCTCACTCCCCTTGCCCTCTGCTTCCTGCTGTCTCTGCCCCTGCCCCATGTCAATGCTCCTGCCAAAGTCCATTTCTGTAACCTGACCTTGTCTCTGAGTCCATCTCCATCCCTCTCTGCCCTGTGGTGTTACAGGACTCCCTCCTTGGTCCTCATCCCACTCCACCCCTCGGATTCCTTGTTAGTAAACATGACAAAATGTTCTCCAGTGTAGCAACAGGCAGACATCCTCGGTGGCTGAGGGCCCCTGAGGACAGGGCAGGAGGGACTGGCTACAGCCCCCAGTTTCTAGCCAGGCCTTGGAAGATTCCACTAGTGAGCTGCTGATTTAATTCCAGACAACAAATGTTATCAAGGCCCACTCTGGGCCCAGCCCTGCGCTAGGTCCAGGACGGGCAGCTATGAAGCACACACAGCATGGCACAGCCCCTGGGTTGGGGTGCAGGCCTGAGAACCCATAATTACAATCTGGGGGTTACACAGATAAGATGCCTGGTGAATGGAGAAGGGCAGAGGGGGTGAGGGAAGGGAGCAGCTATGCTGACACTCAGAATTCCAAGAGCCACACCCTTCCCTAAGTCCTCCACCCTCAGGACCCCCCACACTAAATACATGACTCTAAACCAGGAGTTGGCAAGCGATGCCCCAACAGCCGAATTAGGCCCACCACCCACTTTATGAGGATGATGAGCTAAGAACTGTCTACATTTAGGCTGGGAGCACAGTGGCTCCCAGCCTAAAAACCCCATCTCTACTAAAAATACAAAAATTAGCCAGGTGTGGTGGTGTGTGCCTGTAATCCCAACCACTCGGGAGGCTGAGGCAGGACAATTGCTTGAACCTGGGAGGTGGAGGTTGCAGTGAGCTGAGATCGTGCCACTGCACTACAGCCTGGGCAACAGAGCGAAACTCTGTCTCAAAAAAAAAAAAAATCTTTACATTTTTAATGGTTGAGAAAAAAATCTGAAGAAGAATATTTTGTGACACATGAAAATTACATGAATTCCAATTTGACCACCCATAAATAGTTTTCTTGGAACATGACCACATTTATTCATTTACCCATTGTCCTTGGCTGCTTTTCCACTGCAATGGCAGAGTCCAGTAGTTGTGACTGACACCATATGATCCCACGAGCCTCAGACATTTACTATCTAGCCCTTTACAGAAAAGTTCGCCAACACTGGCTCTAGACCAAAGCCCAGAAAGGGAATTTAAGACCCATCTGGCTGACCACTCTCACTTTTCTTCCCATCCCGCTCCATTTCTCCTTGCACTGCCCCCGCCACCACCCTCCACTCTCCACCATCTCCTGTCCTCCCTCCTTCTTCCTCCCACAATTCCCTGGGACCAAGAAATGGGTGCTTATTTGCTTCCTTTATGTCAGATCCTCCCCGTTTCTACTCTAGCCTCACGAGTAAGTCTTAGGGACAGGCACAGGTACCTTCCCTAGGCCAGAGCTTCCCCGTGGAAGTGCTTCAGATGGGCCACAGGCGTGCAGCACAATGGTGATGCCCTCGGTCCTCAGGTGAGAGGGCAGCCAGAGTGCACAGGCTGGGTACCTCTAAGGAGAACCTCACCTACAGCTCCTTGGAGGGCAGCCAAGAGTGGGCCCCATCAAACAGCAAGGACAGTGATCTCATCCCAAGTGTCGAGAGAGGCCGCCTCCGGGACACGTCCTTTGGCAGCTTGCTGCATAGTGTGCCACTCCCACATGGACAGGGCCAGAAACCCACTGGAGGAGTGTGTGTCCCTTGCGTCGAGTGAGCACAGAGCACAGGCCAAGAGGGATGGGGCTGGGGGCAAGGAGAGCAGGAGGGAGCTTCTGGCAGCCACAGTAGCAATGGCAGCCCTGAATCTGTCTTCACGCATATGTACAGAAACCATATCATTCATTGTCCAAAATAGTATACTTTCTTTTTTTAAATCGACTTTAATGAGGTATAATTTACATATAATAAAATGCATCTATTTTAACTATATAGTACTATGAGTTTCTGCAAATGTATACATGGGTGATCCACCAGTGTCACCACTACCATGATCAAGATACACAATGTTGTCATTACCCCCCAAAAGCCCCATATGCCCCACTGCAGTCACTCACCCCCACCACTGCCTGAGACAACTACTCATCTGTCTTCCATCACTACAAATTAGTTTTGCCTGTTCTAGAATTTCAAATAAATGGAATCATACATCATGTACTTTTTTGTGTCTGGCTTCTTTCATTCGGGGCAATGTTTCGAGATTCATCCACACTGTGTATCAACACCAAACTGGCACGCTTCTTGTTTGTTTTTGAGCAAAGGGAAGTGCTCTGAATAGTCATGTCATGTCAGAAGAATGAATCAGAGTCCTTCAGGACAAATCAGGACAACAGTCACTCCATGTATATGGGCTGTTCCTGTCTTTCTCAGCAGGTGAGCCTCTTTAGTCACATCCACACTGCCTGCAGGATATCTGATGTAAAAGTGCATGTGTATTCTGCAGATTAGGGCTTCACCATTACCTAAGTGCACTAGAATCCAAAAGGTTTGAAGGGTGCTAAATCCAATGCGCATCACAAAAAATTTCAATACCACATTTGTTGTTTAAAAAAAGAAAATGCCGTTATAGTCTTTATATGATTTCAACTGGTATATATATTTTTAATAGGTGCAAAATTGTTTTTAACTTTTTATCACCAATCTGTACAAACAAATTTCCTGTTAATGATGATTATGAGTACAATGTACACTATTCAAGTGACAGTTACAGGAAAAGCCCAGACTTCACCACTTTGTAATATATCCATGTAACAAAATGGCACTTGTACCCACTAAATCTATAAACATTTAAAAATTAGAAACAAATAAAATTTGAAAAAAGAATTTGAAGAAACCCTTAAAAATCTTGATCAGAAATTCCATGTAGCCATTGCAAGCCTAAAACTACATAAAAAAAGACATGCTAATTTGAAGCAAGCTCATGTTTAACAATAAAATATTTAAATGATTTTATTTAGAATGTTATATAAATTCAATATTTAGCATTTTATTTTGCATATTATTGTAATAATATAACATGAAGAAAATGTGAATTTTTTTCACTAGCTCCCATGTAGGCGTTCCCAAATCCCCTTTAGCTGACCCCAGTGTGCCATACGCATATTCTCACTTTCTAAGTGTGTTGTGAACAGGGAAGCATTAGTCAGTACTGCCCCCACACTATGGGAGAAGCCAGTACCCTGGGCTAGGGCGCATGTTTTCTTGCTAAAGAGGCCTCTCCTGCCCTCTAGTGATAATTTTGTAGCTGGGTCTCAGAGGGAAAACAGTGATGTAATGAGTAATTAAATATACCTGTTTTATATTTGCAAAATTGCCATCCCTGTCACATGCATTATAGCTATCTTGGGTCCTGACAGATAAAAGCTTTCACAAGCATCCCTCTGTTGCTCCATGGGGCCTGGGAGGTCGAGCTTGTGGCTTCTCTTCCATGATTCCACCACTCCTCTCTGCCCTCATCTTCTCCACCCCTGTGGCATGGCAAAGTCTCCACCATCCCCAGCCAGTGACACCACCCTTGCCATCACCTAGGACCAGTGGCCACTGAACCCCTTTCCCACCCTTACCAGATGCAAGGACTGGAGTGGTGGAGAGGGGAGCATGGGCCTGGGAAACAAACACCCAATTGTTCATTGTACAACAATTTGTTATCAACCGACAAACTCCAGGCATTCAGAGAATTTGGGATTCCCTTGGCACACAGAGGGAAAGGGGGGCAGCTGTACCATAAACACTTCCCATACCCCCTTGTCTCTGTAGAAACGCAGCCTTTTATCCCCAAGCAGCAGCACTTAGCAAGTGGCCACACAAGAGCAAAGGCAAAATCACCATCCATCAACTAAAGGATGAAGTATCTGAGTTATCAGTATATAGTTACAGAAGTGAAAGATATATGAATGAAAATTATATGAAAATGGGAACATATCAAAGTTGAGGATCACCTATGCAAACAACAAAAAAGTTGTTGAAAACAGCTGAATTTTCATCTGAAATGAGAACTATAGAATATTTACTATTGAGGTAATTTCTGTTCTGTTGAGTAGAAATCCAGCAAACAACAATCTATTTTTTTATTTCTTTTATTTTTTATTTTTATTTTTAGATGGAGTTTTGCTCTTGTCGCCCAGGCTAGAGTGCAATGGTGAGATCTCGGCTCACTGCAACCTCCACCTTCCAGGTTCAAATGATTCTCCTGCCTCAGCCTCCCAAGTAGCTGGGATTACAGGTGCCCACAACCACGCCCAATTAATTTTTGTATTTTTCATAGAGACAAGGTTTCACCATGTTGGTCAGGCTGGTCTCGAACTCCTGACCTCAGGTGATCCACCCGCCTTGGCCCCCCAAAGTGCTGAGATTACAGGCATGAGCCACCAAGCCTGGCCACAAACTGCAATTCTATATATAGTTGGCCCTCCATCTCCAAGAGTTCCATAGCCATGGATTCAACCAAGTGTGGATGGAAAATATTTGAAAAAAAAAAAGTGGCATCCATCATAAATATATGAAGACTTTTATTCTCTTCATTATTTCCAAGAAATACAGTATAACAACAATTTACATAGTATTTACATTTTATTAGGTAATATCAGTACAGTTAAGCATCCATTAACAATGGGGATATGGTCTGAGAGATGTGTCTTTAGGTGATTTTGTTGTGCAAACATCACAGAGTGTACTCACATAAACCTAGATTATATAGCTTACCACATACCTAGGCTGTATGGGATAGCCTGTCGCTCCTGGGCTACAAACCTCTACAGCATGTTCTTTTACTGAATACTGTAGGCAACTGTAACACAATAGTAAGGATTTGTGTATTTAAACATATGTAAACAAAGAAAAGATACAGTAAAAATGCAGTATAAAAGACTAAAAAATGAACAAATGGAGCTTGCAGGACTGGAAGTTGCTCTGGGTGAGTCAGTGAGTGATCAGTGACTGAATGTGAAAGCCTAGGACATCACTGCACACTATTGTAGACTTCATAAATACTGTACAATGAGGCCACACTACATTTATTTTAAATGTTTTTTCTTTCTTCAATAATAGATTAACCTTAACTTACTGTAACTTTTTTACTTTGTAAACTTGTTAATTTTTGCAAATTGTGACTCTTTCGTAATAACATTTAGCTTGAAACACATAGTATAGCTGTACAAAAATTCTTTATATCCTTATTCTATGAGCTTTCATCTATTTTTTATAAACTTTTTTTTTACTCTTTAAAATTTTAAAACTTTAAACTTTTTTGTTAAAAACAAAGACAGAAACACACACATTAGCCTAGGCCTACACAGGGTCAGGATCATCCATATCACTGTCTTCCACCTCCACATCTTGTCCCACTGGAAGATCTTCAAGGGCAGTAACATGCATGGAGCTCTCATCTCCTATCCTAACAGTGTCCTCTTCTGGAATACCTCCTGGAGGACCTCCTGAGGCTATTTTACAGTTTACAGTTTTTTATAAGTAGAAGGAGTACACTCTAACGATAAAAAGTATAGTATAATATAGTAAACACACAAACCAGTAACATAGTCATTTATTATCTTGTCAAGTATTATGCACTGCACATAACTGTATGTGCTATACTTTTATGCAACTGGCAGTGCAGTAGGTTTGTTTACACCAGAAACAATGTGAATGGTTGTTTATCATCACAACACATAAATGATGCATTGCACTATGACTTTATGAGGGTTACAATGTCACTAGGCAATAGTAACTTTTCAGCTCCATTTGAATCTCATGGGACCCCATTGTATATGTAGCCCATCATTGACTTAATCATCATTGTGTGGCACATGACTGTAATTGAGAGATGATGAAAGTATACAGAGGATGTGCATAGGTTATATGCAAATACTGTGCCATTTTATACCAGGGACTTGAGCATCCTCAGATTTGGGTATCTGTGGGAGGTCCTGGAACCAATCCCCCATGGAAATCAAGGGACAATTGTACTATGTTCCAGTGTTCAGTTCCATTTAATCTTCATTCTGCTCTGCTACATTTTCAACCTCTGCAGGCCAAAAGCCCTGAATTCTCTGCCTAGCCCTCTTTTGTCCAGGTAGAGACCCAGAAGTCCATTTGGGGAAGAGCTGTCAGAAGGTTAAGTCATATCCAGGAGTGGCAGCTTGTATGGCTATGATGGACATCAGAGGGACACAGGATTTCTCTCCTAGCCTTTATTTCTAAGTAGACCCCTTTCAGAAGCACCCTCCACCCCAGATGGGTTTTCCAAGTCCCAGTCCTGATGTCTAACTAATTCCTTTTCCCTGGACTATGTGAGCTGACTGGGCTACAGAGCTAGGCAGTAACCAGCCAAAGCTCTTCTTAGTCACAGATACATGTGGCACAACAAGGCAGGTTCCTCAGTGTCCAGGTGGACAGGCTCTGTTCATACCTCATTTGGAATCAAAGAGCAGCTGTCTTGGGCCCCCAGGCTGTTGGTCTCTAGATCAGTGGGGCCCCCATTAGATCCCACACAAGATGTCAGTCATCAACAATTGAGCTCCACTGAGTTCCTGTGGGACTGAGGTCTGATGATTTCTTGAGGGCTCTTCCCCTATCACATTGATCTTTCTGAAGACGAATTTTATCATTGGTTATGTGTCAGGTAGGAATCTTCTGGTTGCAAGTGATTTTTTAAAAATTCTAATTGGCTTAAGCAAAAAAGGGCACATGAAACTAAAAAGGACCAGGGACAGCCAGCTTCAGGCAAAGCTTCACACTAGGCTCGAAGAATGACATTGCCCAGTCTAGCTGTGCCTCTGCTCTGCTCTGTCTCTGTTGGCTTCAATCTCAGACTTCACATCTATGGAAAAATGGCTACCAGCAATTCCAAGCTTCATCTTCCCAGATACATGTCCAATGGGAAAAGAACAAGTCTCTTCCCCAATGCTCAGGATCAATTCCTGGAATTCACTCAGAAAGACCACTCTTGGGCCATGTACCTGTCCTTGAACTAATCACCACAGTCATAGTGATGGAACAGGATACATTCCCAACACATCCAACCTGTGCTCTCCTCTAAAGTCTGGCCACCAAGGCAGCAGCAACCTCAAGTCCCAATTTCTGAGGCAAACCAACCTGCCCATGTCCACTTCCAGGTCTCAACTTCTACAGAACTCTTTGTCCTCCCATCTTTTTTTTCCCTGGGCTGTCCACCCAGAGGCTACCTCTCTGAGCCTGTTGGCCAGCTGGCCTTCCCTGGTTCTTGATATAACCTACTCCTTGGTGCCCTCTCTTCCACCTCCAAGTTTAGGCCTGAACTCAGGAACTGGAAAATCGTCTTTCAAAACCCTGAGTCTGTTAGCACCAGGCAGCCAGAATTCCTAGAGAAAGACAGAGCTTCCCTGTGCTCAGATGCCGAGAGTGTGCCCCTGCCAGGGTGCCTGGCACAGGAGACCAGCTAGGGTTCCAGATGAGGCATGTGAAGAACTGGTAAGACAGAGGGCAGAACAAGAGCCATTCAGGAAACAAAACCTCTCATCCAGCTTCCTCCTAGATGGTACAGACTGTGAAGGGCCTTAAATGCTGTGTCAAGGAGCTGAGACTTGATTCAACAGGAGGTGAAGAGTAGTCAAAAGGCTTGCTGGACGGGTGAATGGATGGATGAACACACAAACAAGTAACCTCAGCTTGGAGATGGAAAGTGACTTGCCCCATATCACATAGGAAGCAAGTGGCAGAAACAGGACCAAACTCCAGGCCTACCTGTGCCCATCCTAGGGCTCTAGTATCAGCCCAGGCTGCCTCCATCCCAACAGGGCAGCCTGGGAACCCTCGAGATTGTCAGCCACTTCTCAGAGGCTCCAGACCTGGGCTTCTGAGCTTGGAGCAAAAGCAGAGGCCTGGGCATTAGAAATGTGGACACTGGGAAATTTTAGGAAGGCTTGAGCTGGTGCCTAAAGTTGAGGCTGAGGATTTCGAGTAAGACTGAATTCTCTGTGAGGTAGAAGACGGGCAGAGGGAGTCTGCCTGAAGCTCAGCTGCTCTGGAAGAGTCCAGCCAGACCCCCAGAGGGCAGCCCATCCCTGACAAAGCCCAGAACTCAGCAGGAGGGGACCACGACTCCTGGGGAAGAGTCGTGGGGAGATGAGGGGTGTTATCTTTGGCTTCCAAAGGCCTTGCCAGTGTTCCTGCTGAGCCTGGCACTTTGCCCCAGGGCACAGAGCTGTAATTTAGAGACAGCAGGGACTGGGATCCAGGGTGGAGGGGAAGAAGCCTTCTGGCCCTTGGTTTAGGGGAGGCCGAAACTACTTTAGGGCAGGATAAGTCAGGATATCAGAGGTGAAGGGTGAAGAAAGATCCAGAATTTTCATGAGAGCAAGAACTTTGCTGTCTGGCTCTCCATTGTATCTCCAGTGCCTGGAACAAACCCTGACACATAATAGGTCCTCAATAAATATTTGTTGAATTAATAATGAACCCTTGCTGAGGGTTAGGGAGCAATTTTTCACTTCCTTTTGCTGCCCACAATTTCCTCTCTAATGGATCTCCAGCATATAGTAAAAAGTCTGCGTGGAGTCAAGTAAGCACATTTACACTGGTTGGCTGAGGACTTTCTGTGCCCAGAGTGGTTGCACATCCCAACTAGAACAGTTCACCCTTAGCTCCATCAAACATATTTGATGGATACAAAAAGTATGAGGCTGGAAATCAAGCAATTTAGGTCCTAGATACGGCCCACTGTTTATCAGTGACAGATGTGAAAAAACTTTCAGAACATCTTCACAATTAATTCTCTTGTTATGCCCATTTCGTAGATGTGAAAACTAAGTTGAGGCTAGCACTAGATCACACAGCCTCGGAGTGGCAGAGCAAGCCTGACATCCCAGGAACTTGCAACTATCAGTAGCTTCTTTCCCCTCTCTGTGCCTGTTTTCTCACCTGCATTATTGAGGTTTCCAAAGACAGTCCTGGATCTCCTGTGGTAGAGGCAGGAGGCGACTGTCCAAGCACCCCACCACACCTGCTAAAGGCTGGTCCAGCTTAAATGTACTGCGGAGAGGGGTCCACAGGGCAAGATCAGGCCACAGTGGGTGTCTGGGGCTGCTTGGGCCCAGCACGTCTGAGGCCACCATTCGTTTGGATCTTTCTATTACCTTTTCCTGGAACAGAGTAGAAGACTGGAGAGGACTTTTCAGGAGAAGTGAGAGGAGGTTAAAAAGGCAGGAAAGAAAGAAGAGGGAAAGCAAAGGTAGAGAAAGATACACCAGTGGCCAACAGGTACAATAAAAGATAAATCAAAACCACAATGCAAATCAAAACCACAATGAGCGATCACCTCATACCTGTTAGGCTGGCTATTATCAAAAAGACAAGAGATAACAAGGGTTGACAAGGATGTAGCTAAAAGGGAACCCTTGTTGGTGAGAATGTAAATTGGTACAACCATTATGGAAAACAGTATGGAGGTTCCTCAAACAGTTACAAATAGAAATACTGTATGATCTGGCAATCCTACTATTGGCAATCCTACTATATACCTAAAGGAACTGAAATCACCACCTTGTAAAGATAGCTGCACTCCCATGTTCATTGCAGCATTATTCAAAACCGCCAAGATATGAAAACAACCGAAGTGTCCATCAAGAGATAAATGGATAAAGAAATCATGATGTATATGTATAAATATATGTGTCTATATATATTTCTTTGTGTATATATAAACATATATATGTGTGTTACATATATTTATATATAAATGTAAACACACACAAAGAAATATTATTCAGACTTGAAAGAAAGCAATCCTGCCATGTGTAACAACATAGATGAACCTGAAGGACATTATGCTGAGTAAAATAAACCAGACACAGAAAGAAAGAAAAATACCACGTGATTTCACTTACACATGAATCTTAAAAAAACTGAATACATAAAAACAGAAGAATGATGATTGATGGGAGGGACTGGACAGATGTAGGTCAAAGGGTTGAAAGATGTATAGGATGAATAAGACTAGAGATTCAATGGACAGCATGAGGACTATAGTTAGTATTGTATTGCATACTGGAAATTTGCTAAGAGAGTAGATTTTAGGTACTCTCACCAAAAAAAGAAAGAAAGGTAACCATGTGAGATAATGGATATGTCAATTTCCTCGGCCATAGTAACTGCTTCGGCTACTGATAGAAAGAAACTACTGATAGTTGCCCAGCAAGTTCCTGCCTATGTACATTATGCATACATAGGTATATTAAAATATCATGTTGCATGTTTTAAGAAAGGAGGGAAAGTTAGCACTCCCCTTGACAATGATGGAAGAGGCCCTGCAGCCTGACAGCATGCATACAGTTAAGGCATCGCCACCTACTTCAAGGCAACTAACCATCCTTTTTAAAAACACAAAAGGTTTGGTTTGAGGGAGCTTCCTGGTAGCTGAACACCTGAAGGCTCCTGGAGGGTGGTGCATGCAGAGAGGGCATGGAGCCCCTCGCCTCTTCCCACATCTCTTGCCTTAGGCATCTATTCCATCCATCTGGCTGTTGTTCATCTGTATTCTTTGTAATATCCTTTATAATAAATTGGTAAACTTTTTTTAAATTATGTCCTACACTGGCTCCTTTGTAAACCCACTGGCAGAAGTGTCCCACTCAGGACCTAACAGTTCAACACCCATAGCAGGGCTGCAATCAGCTGTACCAGACTCAGGGGACCCATGGATGACAGACAAGCCTGTCCCCCAGGAAGTCCAGTCTCCTGGTTGGGGGTGGGGGTAGCAAGCACCCACAGTCACCAGCAATCCAGCCTGCAAAGTGCTTTGAGGAGGCGAGCCCAGGGGCTGTGAGAGCAGGGAGGAGGAAGTGACTGGCTCTGCTCTCAAGGTCACAGAAGGACGAGAGCATGGGGTGTGACGCCAAACATATGTGTGAAGGAGGATGGAGTGTTCTAGCCCCAGGGAAGAGCATATACAGAGGCACTGGGCATGGTCACCCTGAGGAAGCAACTGTTCCTGTGGAATGCCCCTTAGTGATCACAGCCTCCATCCTTCCCCTGATTTCCCTGCTTTTGTTTAGCCTGCCTTTGAGACTCTGCATGCCCTCAGCCTCTGACCTGTCCCAGTTCTCCTCCTGCAGGGGCCTACGGTCAGCCATGAACCCTTTGGCCTCCCTGACTTTCAGTCCTCTCTTCCCTGATCCCAAACCATTTGCCCACGAGGACTTCAGGAGAGTGTCTTCCAAGAGAAGCCTGGCCCCACTGCAGAGTCAGGCTGTCCATCTTCCAGGGAGCCTTCCTGTAGACTCTCATTCAACCCAGGTGTCTCCCCACTTCTCTGGCCAACAAGCTACCCCTCTTTTCTTCCCTGAGCCCCCAAAGCCTCTTTTGCCAAGCTCAGCATTTCCAGAATAGCCTATCCCTGTAGCAACGGGCAGTGGTCATTTAGCTTCCACTCCCTCCATTTCTCTTCCTTCCACTCTAAATCCACACTCTCTCATCTCCTATTCTTTCCTCCTGACTCCCCCTCTCCAGCCTTACCCATCTCCTATCCATGCTCCACCAAACTATGAGAGAGGACTATCTGATACACAAAGTTGTCCATATCACCCATGCTTAAAATGCTTTCTAACTCCCTATCATTCACAGGGGTAAATCCAGACTCCTCAGATGGCATTTGAAGCCCCCCACACTCTCTCCAGGGGCATTCTGTACCTGTCCCTCACACACCCTAAGATCCAGCCCCTTCCTGCTTCTTGGCCTATCCCGACCTGCCCTGCATTTTATCACATCTGTCACATCCTGAAGCAGCTGCAAGGTTGAGAAAGGCCGGATGCTGGTGGTGACTCAAGACTGGAGGGAGAGGGATTACGCATTGGGCGCCTCACCCACAGAATAGCAGTCTTGGCATTTTGGGGGTCACCTACCTTTTTTTAGTGTCTATTAGAAGCCATAGGTCCCCTTCCTAGAAAAATGAATATAATAATGTACCTAAACACAAATTTTATACCACATGTCTGGAAAGTTACAGATCTTTCCCTTGCACTCTGATATGGTTTGGCTGTGTTCCCCTCATCAAATCTCATCTTGAATTATGGTTTCTATAATCCCCATGTGTCATGAGAGGGACCAGGTGGAGACAATTGAATCATGGGGGCAGTTCCCCCATACTGTTCTTGTGATAATGAATGAGTTCTCATGAGATCTGATGGTTTTACAGGGAGCTTTTCTCCCTTTTGCTCGGCACTTCTCTTTGTTACTGCCATGTGAAGAAGGATGTGTTTGCTTCCCTTTCTGCCATAACTGTAAGTTTCCTGAGGCCTCCCCAGCCCTGCAGAACTATGAGTCAAGTAAACCTCTTTCCTTTATAAATGACCCAGTCTCAGGTGTGTCCTTATAGTGGCTTGAGAATGGACTAATACACAGTCCATCCATGAACCCAGGTTTTAAAAGTCCTGCTCCAGAGAACAGGCAGGAACTGTGGAAGCTGGCCTAGCCATGCCTTGCAGGTCCTTGTGCCACCAACATCCAGCATGGATCTGAAACTGAGTTGGTGTCCATAAGAACTTGTGGAACTGAGCTGAATTCAACAGAAGGCAGGAGCTGCCTCAGAGAGAGAGGAGCCAGGGGCTGAAGATACAAGGAGAGCTGAGAAGCTCAGGCAGATCTTCCCGCAGGTATAGCTTATGGGGTTACCATCCAATGGTGGGCTTGCTGATAAAGGAAAGCAGGTGAATTCCAGGTGCCACTGGGAAAAAGTCGCCCTGTCCAGGTTTCAGCTCAGGTCTGCCTCTTTGAAGCTGGCACCAGTAGGTGACCAGGCCTGACCACATCCCTGCATACCTAAGGGGCATTACAAACCCGATTGCCCACCTTCACCCTCCACCAGCTGTTGCTTCTCCCATCTCAGTTAATGAAAGCACCATTCAACAAATTGCTTAGACAGAAACCCAGGAATCTTCCTTCATTCCTCTTTCCTTCATCTGCCACATCCAATTCATCAAAAAGGCCTGTCATTTTAACCTCCAAAAATGCACCAAATTTACCTTTTCTTCATCTGCACTGTTGTCACACTGCTCCAAGCCACCATCATCTCTGGCTTGGGTGACATCTCCAACAAGGCATCCTGCTTCCCCTCTTGCCCTGTGTGGTCAACTCTCTACACGGCAGCCAGAGTGACCTTTTATAAAATGTGAGATTATAGCATTCTACCACTACAGACTTTCCAACGGCCTCCTTGAAATTAGAATCAAGTCCCAGGATCCCAACCATGACCTGCAAGACCCCCATGATCTGGCCCCTCTCTCTCTCTCTGACCTCACCTTGTGCGACTCTCCCTCTTTCACTGTGCACCTAGCAAACGGCCTTCTTTCTGGTCCCCAAGAAGCCACATGCTCAGGGCCTTTGCAACTTGCTGACCCCTCTGCTCCCCAGATCTGTGCATGACTGATTCCCATGCATCCCTCATTCTCAGTTCAAATTGCACCTCCTCAGAAAGTGAGACCTCATCATTACCAATCCCATTGTCCTGTCTTATTTTCTTCATAGTATTTACCATGGGCTGAAATATTTTTGTTTATTTGCTCATAGTATTGACTGACTTCCAACTAGAATGTATGCTCCATGTGAATAGGGACTGATTTCTCTCTTTTTAGTACTGGAGCTCAGAATAAATGAAGTGACAAAAGGGAAAAACTAGGTATGACTCAGGGCCCCGGGGATATGGGTTTGGGGTAAGGGTCAGGCCAGGGCAGGGCCAGAACAAGGCAGAATAAGGGGCTTGGGCACCCCCTCCCAGTCCTTCCTGATGGGGCCCCACCACTCACTGGTGTGACTTGCCGCAGGTGGACTCCACCAGAGGCATGAATGAGATAAGGCACCTTGGCAGCTCCTCCTAATTCTAAGAGACTGCAGCTACTGGACTGTTCACCAGCATGTATATTCCTGCCAGGGTGAGTCCCTGGGATAGTTAATTCTATGCACTAGGCTATGGTGGCCAGTTGTTCAATCAAACACCAGTCTAGACGTTGCTGTGAAGGTGTTTTTGGCATGTAATTAACATTTAAATCAGTAGACTTTGAGTAAAGCAGATTACACTCCATACTGTCGTGGGCCTTAGCTCATCAGTTTAAGGCCTTAAGAGCAAAGACTAAGAGTTCTTGAAACAGAAGGAATTCAACCTCAAGACTGCAATATAGGAATTTCCTGAGTTTCCAGCCTCCCAGCTTTCCCTACAAATTTCAGAGTAGCCAACCCCACAATCATGTGAGCCGGTTCCCTAAAACAAATTCTCTTTCTCTCTCCCTCCCTCCCTCTCCCTCGCTTCTCCCCTCCCCCTCTCTTCCTCCCGTATGTATGTGTGTATCTATATACTCAGTAGGATATATATCCAATAGGGTGGATGGGTAGATATCTTACTGGTTGTTTCTCTAGAGAGCCCTGACTAATAATACACTCCTTTCCTCTACTTCATCCACAGAGAAGGAAGTAGCCTGAGGTGTCTTCCAGGGAAAATCAAGTAAGAGTGAGGTCACTGTGAATGTCCCGGAAGTGCCATGGCTCTCTTCTCAAACATGAAGGGCCCCAGGGTACCAGCCTGTGCATCATCCTGCGAGCCTGTCCTGCAGTCCTTCCAGGAATAGCCTGGCTTGTGGCCTAATGCTCAGGCGGTCCCCTGCACTGATGAGATAATACTATCAGAAAATGAATCTAGTTTTAAAAGAATGTTGATAAATGCGGCAAACATGCACTCAACAGATTACATATCAATGCTAAAGAGTCACCAAAGCCTCTCTTCTCGTCAGATGTAGTCATTCATTCACCCATTCAACAAATATTTATTAAAAGCCTGCATGTACCAGACATTCTTCTAGGCATCGGGAATGCAGCAGCAAACAAAACAGTGACATTCAGGCAGAGACACAGAATATGTTATGTGGTAATGATAAAGAGCTACGAAGAAAAATGAATCACGGTAAGGGGAGTGGGGGGTGTGATTGAAGAAAGTGTCTAATTGATGCGGGGTGTGTAGAGAAAGCCTCTTTGTTAAGAGAGCCTCCGAACGGAGGCCTAAAAGGAGTGAGGGAGTGAGCCAGGCAGCACTGTGCGAGAAGAGCATACCAACAGAGGGCCCAGCAGATGTGAAGCCACGTGGCACGGCACGCTGGCATCTTCCAGGAACAAGGAGGCCAGTGTGGCCAGAATAGAGTACACAAAAGAGAGTCCAGGAGAAGGGGTGGGAGGCCAAGTCATAGAGGGTCTTAAGTCCATGAGAAGAACTTTGAATCTTACTGAGGAAGTCGGAAGGCCTTTGGAGTTTTTGTCCAGGGGAGGAGTACTAACTCCATAAAACTCATAAGAGGTAGAGAGAAAAGAAAGCGGCAGGGGTGGTTTTACTTCCAGCACTTCTGTGCCAGCCACTCCTAGGCCACATACTCCCCAAAGAGGCCTCCGCCATTGAATTTTCAACAGCTGCTGCCTTGCCTCCCATTTATGTTGCCTCATCCGTACAGGACCAGTTTTAACTTCAGGATGACACACCTGGGGGTGGGAGAAGGGTGGTGGAGGGAGGAGGACCATCGAGGCCACACTGACCCCCATCTCCACAAGTTTATGCTGCTGCTTTCAATGCTGCTTCCTCTAATCTTTTTTCATCATTATCTTAATAACTGTCGTGCCATTATACCACCTCGAAAACTGTCTTCCAGAAATGTCCCATGGAGACAGTGGCTCCCCCTTTCCTGGCCCTCTGGAGTGTTGATCCTCACCCCAGCCCTCCTCTTTCATGCTCAGGACCACAGCCCTGTGGCTCCAAAAAGGACCTTCTGGGTAAGTGCACAGAGCACTTAGAAGCACCTCTGCCCCTTCCTCACTTACTTCCTGTTCCGCCATCAGCATTATACAGCTCTGGCCAATGCCGTCAGCCTCTACTCAATATGGTGCTTCATTCCACTGTGGGAGGGAAAGTGAGGAAATAAAAATATGACAAAGGAAGAGAGAGCTGAGAGAGAAGGCCAGAGGAGAGGAGAGGCACGATTCAGGAAGGAACTGCTGAGACACTTCATCCCTGAAGGAGCTCAGGAATCACTACATCTGGTGAGCAGGAACAAGGAGCTCATCAGAAAAGACTCTGCTTCCTCAAGTGTGTCCTCTAAAGCCAAGAAGAGTGGCAGCAGGACTCTCCATGGTGGGGGGACGGAGGTCCCTGAGGTCAAGTCGGGGACTTTTTTATTTTATTTTATTTATTTATTTTTGACATGCAGAAGGGTTCAGCAGGTAAAGGGAAAACTGCACCTATTGAAGTTCTATCCTTTTCACAAGTACCAGCTCAGATGCCCCAAGAAAACAGCCCACATCTCCAAATGGGAGTGAACATCTCCCTCCTTCTGTATCCCAGAGAGCTCAGCCATAGAGAATCCAGAGCCCTAGGCAGGAAATATTCTTCCTGGAAGCCAGAGAAGCATGTCATGTTCTCCTGCCACACCAAAATGACATTTTCTCCTCCCTTTCCAATTCCACCCTTCCTGCTTTGAATATTAGACTGACTCAGCGCCCCTCTTTCTCCACATCACGTGATGCTCTGCATGGGTTTCTCACGGGTGAAGGGTTGACTCAGCCTGGCTGCCTGAACCCACTTTCCAGCTCTCTGGCCCGCGGTACATCCTCAGCACGGCCTCCACACCACAAAGCAAGATGCGCCCTCTCTGCCTTCGCTGCATTCAAATCCAAAAGAATTTTTCCATGATTTGTCACTTTCAGAGAGGGCTTACATAAAGAGTAGTTGTTTCCAGAGCAAAGCAAAGAATAATCAATGGAATTTAAAACAATCCTAAGAAAGGCCAGCCCCAGTGGAGCCAAGAAAGTTCTCCTGCCCCAGTTGAATCACTATTATGCACAGTCCTGGCCCTGCAGGAACCCAAGAGCCCTCATATTGGAAGGGTATTCCAGGTCCCCCACCCCTGATGTCTTTACTCAAGTCTGTTTGAAAGACCTTAGCTTTAGCGCAAGGCTCCCAGGGAAACAGATAAGAGGGTGTCCCTCCTACCTTACCTATTCTCCATATGCTGGCAATTCAACTTTCGCTCCAGCCCAAGCCTCTTCTGAGTTCCAGTCTCATTTATTCCAGTGCCTACCTGACCTTCGTGGATGTCTAACAGAGATCTCAAACTTAACATGCTCAAATCCGAACTCTGGATTTCCTCCCTGAACTCGGAAGCTTCTCTGCTTGTGATCTTCATATCTCAGTTAAAGGCACCACTATTCACTCAGTTTCTCAAGAAGAAATGTGGCAAAAGTACATGAAGTCTCCCTTGCCCACCACATCCTACTCTATACCCCAAACGTGTCTCCAGTGTTGTCCCATCAGATTAAGCCACCGTCATCCCTTGGCTAAAAGACGAGCAGTTCCTTGCTTCCATGTGACCCCCTCTCCAATCTATTTTCCACGTAGCAGCTATAGCAATCTTTTGAATCAGATCACATCAATTCCTGCTTTAGCCCTTTCCTTTTATAACTTCCTCACCAAGGCCAAAAAGCTGTGCATGAATATGTCTCCTGCCTTCTTCCCTGGTCTCATTTTATGCCACTTTCTCATTTGCTGTACTTCAGCCACACCAAGCTTCTTTCCAGTTCTGGAACATGTTTTCTTCTCCACCTCAGGGCCTTAGCACTTTTTGTTTTCTGTTCTCTGCACATTTTTTTCCCCTATGACATCCTTCAGATCTTAGCTTAAAGGTCACTTCCTCAGAAAGCCTACTCCTAATACCCTTCCTAAGTAGGTGCCCCCATAATTTGTTGTCATTTTCTGTTGCAGTCTTATTCTGTATATAACATTAAACCAATTAGCAGTTGGCAATTAATTATATGTTTACATGTTTATTGCCAGTCTCCCTGCCATTGTCTGCTATCCCCATAAGAATGAGCCTAGACTGGAGACATATTAGTGAGTCCAGCTGGAGACAGTCCAGGTCCTGCCAGACAGATGCAGGGCTTGAGGCAGACACAAGGCTCCTTGCAGGAAGAAACCGTGCCTGAATTGTTTACACAGGACTTGGCAGATACATTTATTGTATGACTGGATGGGTGGATGGATGGATGGATGGGTGGATGGATGGATGGATGGATGGATGGATGGATGGATGGATGGATGGGGGAATTTCAGCTGTGGGCAAAAGGCAATAGAAACCATGTCTGAGGAATGGGAGGTGACTGAACAGAACAGACCCTGCACTGGCAGGAACTCTATAGACCCAAGTTCAGAGAAAATGTCATTTTAGCACCTAGATGAGAAAGAGATTAGGATAAGTCAGGCTTGCATGTGCTCAGGTAATACCTGCCTGCATCTTGAGAGGGAGAATTAAAACCAAAAAATAAAGAATATATATAGTCTGACTTTCTCCTTCTTCACTTTGGCCAGAGTTGCCTTGACTCAGATTAATCACATGGGTTGATGAGCTGATGCGGGATGACCCATAATACTCTGGGAGATGTCTACATGAAGAATTTGATTTTACAGTCAGTAACCCTTACCGGTACATGAGGAGATCTACTCACTGGGGGAAGGGCTGCTGTCAATGGACTCCTAATGACCTTTGCAACCAACAGAAGGGAGACAAATGGAACGGAGAGAAGACTCCTGAGCATGGCTCAGTGGGACAGGAAGCATAGCCCATGCCAAGTGTCATTAAAATGGGCACATGGAGAAAGTATGTCGGGCCAAGGAGAGGAACAAAGAAAATGGAGAAAGCCTCCTCACTAACCCTGAGCCACAGGTTCCAGCCCAGCTGCAAAATGGGCTGGTAAACTGTTCAGAGGTCATCCCTAGTTGACATCAGTATTAAAGATAGCCAGGCCAGTTGGCAGAGATGATAGAGATGGGAGGTGACATAGAGCCAGGTGAAGGTTCATCACCATGCCGAGGGTTCCCTTCGTCAGTGGCTGGAGGAACGGGCCAAAGTTTACAAGCAGGTGTAGAGCCCCAGGAAGGCTTAAAACCTTGGTACAGACCCACAGGAAGGGTTCAGGGAAATATAACCAAGTGAACTAGGAAGAAAGACCAAGGCAAGACCCCAGTCCTGTGGATATACCAACACAGCAAAGCAGGAAGCCCAGCCTGGTGCTACCAGCAGGAAGATGATTCCAAGCCCCATGGAATGGGATTGGGGCTGTTTTCAGTATTGGCTCAGGCTCCCGGATGGGCTCAGGCCTGGAAGTGGGAACATCAGTGACTCCAGGCATGAGGTGCTAGACAGACAGATGCAGGGACAGCAAGGTGCACACAAAACTGACAGCATCTTGAAAAACATGAGTATCCCTTCCGACACCAAGATGGTGGAATGAGGGAAAGTGTCATTGTTCAGCAGGATTATGGATGACCAAGGAGACACCAAATGTCCTTCCCTTTATAGTCCTTTAGGAGCTGGCTCTCTGGCCTGCCTTGGGGACCTTCCTCTCCAGCTTCAGAGAAAGGCCTCTTCCCCTAACACCATTTTATGACTCAGTGTGATTCCTTAGTGTGAGGTGGGACTCAGGAGAGAGAGGCTCTTCTTCCCTGCCCTGTCTGGGCCTTCCCTACATTCTGTCTAGGAAGCAACCTCAGGGTAAGGAAGACCATCCTTGGTAAGGGCCCATACTTCCCCCAGGATCCTGACACCCTGTGAGAGGTCACCCTGCCCGGGATCTATGACACGTGCCTTCTGATAACCTCCCCAAGGGCTGCAGCTAGCCACACCACTGGTGTTTGGCTCCCGACTCGTTCCAAGGCCTGCCAACAAAATCCTATTTAATCAACACTGCTCGTTCTGCAGCTGCTCCCAAGGGGAAACCACATAGGCACAGTTCATTTCACAACTGTTGGCTCCACATCAGGACCAGCGGAACAGAGTGTAGTGGAAAGAGCACTGGGCTGGGAGTCAGGAGCCCTGGGTTCAGCCTTACTCTCACACTAATGGCTGGCCCCCATTTCCCTGTCCTGTCTCCCTCACAAGGGTGGAGTCACATCAAAGGAGAAGCCGTCTGTGACTTGTAGTTCACTACTAAGCACTGTCTATAAAAAGGAACCCCCACGCATGGGACCTCAGGGTGGGCTCCTCTTAGCCGTATTCATACATGTGACTCTGACCCCCTAGCCACCTCTGATTTTACCAATAGTGAGCCTGTCACCCGCCAGGGCTAACTAGCACATTTACCCCAAGGAACTTGGAGTCGGGGAAGAGAGAGAGAGAAAGAGGCTCACGTGGACTCAGGCGCTGTGGGGCAATTGTGTTTTCTGCCACACTGTCTGGAGATCAGAGAAACCTGTTCTGCAAGGAGAGAGAAACATGAAACAAATACTCAAGACTTGCAGACAGAGGTGCAAAGAGAGCCGGTGGACTTTTAGTTCTGGTTTCCAGGTCTCCCTGAAACCTGGCTACGCCTTTTTTTAAGCTGGCTTTTAAAAACGAGTCTCTCTCGGATCCCAAGTCTCCAGACAGCTTCAAAGTGGTGAGCCCTGACAAGCTATCAGGGTCCCACTCAGCAGTCCACCTGTGTGATGCCTGTGTGTTCAGGCTTCTCTCCTCGGCTGCACTGTGCTCAGGCAAGCTGGGCTCAGGCGCTGGTCCACACCTGTGCTTCACCCCGCCCCACAATGCAGCCCAGTGTTTCAGCCAAAGTAGGTGCTCCGTGAACAGGTGTCAGGTTAAGACCGAGAAAATCCAAAGACATCATTCCTCTGTGAGGTGTGTTCCTCAGAGCCAGGCCAGGCAGCAACTCCCTCCCCGTGCAAGGTTGTCCACAATAAATCCATGACCTGCCCAAGCCCTTCCGGCTCTGCAATCCATGGCCCTGCATGAGCCCAGAATTCAGCCCCTGATGCAGCCAGCCCACAACTTCCCAGGTTTTATTTTCATTAACCCAACTGGAAAATTGGACTTCACTCAGGATTGTGCTGAAAACCAGATGCTGGAGCTGGGCTCTGGTTTCCTAGATAAACACATTGCAATAATATGCATCTACCCATGAGATGCTCTGTGTGGCGGCACGTGGCAGCACTCCAGAAGAAAGAAAAACAATGTCAAAGCTTCATTTGAGGCTTCTCACTCCCCTTCCTGGCCAGCGGCTGGGAAAATAGCATTTTTTGTTGGCCCCACTTCAGGCCAGCTCTCTCTCTCTGCTGGCTCCCCTTGCCCTATCCCTACCTCTGGCCCGGAACTTTAAAGCTTCTAGAAAGAACTTCAAGCTTTTCCCAATTGCCCTGTCTGGATCCAGCCCTTTTCCTCTGCATTCCCTCCGTGCCCTGTGTCGACCCCATCCTAGCAGTGGAAGACAGTGTTGCGACTGTTGGGGTTGTCTGGCCCCTCCAGAGGGCTCCAGCACAGCCAGTGAACACAGTTCTTAATGTTGTTAAATGAATGAATGAAAGTGAGTCACACCAGTGGCGGTGGGTGGGGGACAAAGTGGGTTGCACATATGGAGGAGGCATGGGCTTAAGGGATGTCGTTGAGGGCTGATTTTCTACAGCCCGAGTATTTTCATTCACTCATCCAAGGTTCACTGAGCTTTCCCCTTGCAACAGACCCTGTGCTTAGTGTGGGGACAGGCGGGATTCTGACACATCCCTGCCCTCAAGGGGTCTGCCACCTGGGAGAGGAGCGGTGGTAGCAGAATGAGGTTTCCTGTTCCCCTTGCCCACTTCTTCCCAACATATAACCCCACCATCCTTGTAGTGAAGGCTTGTCTCTAGATAGTCACCACAGAGTGGCAGAAACTCTGTTAGCATAAAAACCACAAGCTATGGAAGGCAATCAATACTAGAAAGAGAATGACTTGGGTTTTGGGGCGTGAGAATTTGAGACAAAGTCTCGCTCTGTCACCCATGCTGGAGTGCAGTGGTGCTGTCACAACTCACTGCAGCCTCAACCTCTTGGGCTCAAGCCATCCTCCTACCTCAGCCTCCTGAATAGCTAGGACCACAGGCACATGCCACCACACCCAGATAATTTTTTACATTTTTTTAATTATTATTATACTTTAAGTTTTAGGGTACATGTGCACAACGTGCAGGTTAGTTACATATGTATACATGTGCCATTCTGGTGTGCTGTAAGAGACGAGGTCTCCCTGTGTTGCCCAGACTAGTCTTGAACTCCTGGGCTCAAGCGATCCTCCCTCCTTAGGCTCCCAAAGTGCTGGGATTGAGAAAGACTTGTTTTATGATGCTCCTCTGACTATTTTGAAAGACATTAATACCTGAAGACCTCAGGATATGATGCTATCGCTCTATAATGGAGCATGAATCATAGGGGAGGCCAGGGAGTGCGAAAAAGAAACAGGGCGTCATAAGGGAGGCAAACAGGGCAAAGGGAACACCGATTTGCCTATCTAAGGCTGCTTCTATATGGACCAGTGGATGATTTGCTGAGAAAATTAAATGCTTTGCTGCACCCTTAGACTCCACAGGTATACATGAATCCCTGACAATCAGAGGTGTTACAGCTGTGTACAAGAATAGTTAAAGAATTCCAGGATACTTCCAATGGGGCATAACTGGGAATGGTACAAGAGCCTGTGGAGCATAAAGGAAGGGAGGGCTTTCTAGGGAACCCATGCCCTCATTCAGGCATGTATGCTATGTGGCATTTGGCTTCGAATCCTGCTGTTGTCCTTCTCGCTTATTTCCTTGGCATCTCTGGACCTCAACTGCTCCAGGTGGATAGTAAAAATCCCATTGCATTGTGCAAGGGGGAGAGGCTCATGTCAGGAAAGATGAGCACATGGATTCACAGAGCTGCCAGGGAAATCACAATCACAAACCCAGCTGTGGTTGTCAGGGACATCTCTCTGACAAACTCACAGCTCACAGAACTGTGGCTCTGCTCCAGTCCACATGGTGTTTCTCTCTTCTGAGGACAGTCAGATCCCAGAGAGGAATTCAGTTGCTGCCTGCTTTCCCGGCCCTTGGCCCCCTCGGTTACTGAAGGGTGGTGTATCCTTAGGGTAATCCAGGGAAGAGGTCACATCTCCTTCGAGGAGAGTAGGGAGGGCAGAGCAAATTTCTTAACAACTTCAAAGCCTGACATAAAAGCAAACAAATACCAAAAAAGGCTTGGTTTAGACAATAACATGTAATCTACATAAATGCAAATTGGGCCACTTTTTTATGTGGAAGAGAATTAAGTCCTTAAATTTTAAAAACTAAAGGAAATTCAACGTTTTAATTTAAATTAAATTTTAAAAACTTAGGAAACTGACATGATTATTATAATGAAACTGTGAAGACTACTTTTAATTATAATTATAAAAATGTGTTGGGAGGCTGAGGCAGGCAGATAACCTGAGGTCAGGAGTTCGAAACCAGCCTGACCAACATGGAGAAACCCCGTCTCTACTAAAAATACAAAACTAGCCGGGCATGGTGGCGCATGCCTGTAATCCCAGCTACTCAGGAGGCTGAGGCAGACGAATCACTTGAACCCGGGAGACAGAGGTGGCGATGAGCCGAGATCGTGTCATTGCACTCCAGCCTGGGCAATGAGAGCAAAATTCTGTCTATAAAAAAAAAAAAAGTGAAAACCACTTAATTATAAAAACTTTTTTGTGTATTTCAGACTTCTGTGTGACTTCTCTCATAGGAATGGCAGGATATCCTTTTTTTTTTTTTTTTTTTTGAGACAGAGTCTCACTCTGTTGCTGAGGCTGGAGTGCAGTGACTCAATCTTGGCTCACTGCAACTACACCTCCCAGGTTCATGTGGTTCTCCTGCCTCAGCCTCCCAAGTAGCTGGGACTACAGGCAAGCGCCACCATGCTCAGCTAATTTTTGTATTTTTAGTAGAGACGGGGTTTCACCATGTTGGCCAGGCTGGTCTTGAACTCCTGACCTCAAGTGATCCGCCCGCCTCAGCCTCCCAAAGTGCTGGGATTAGAGGCGTGAGCCACCACGCCCAGGTAGGATATATTTTTGTTCTGAATAAATGACGACTCCTAGAGAGGGACTCAGGGAGTACCACAGGCTACTGAGACTCCCAGCATTGGAGAATAAGTACCCGGCTCTGAAGGAGGGAGCCCGGTGCATCACAGCACTCACTAAGCCGCATACATTTCAGTGTCTTTGAATTGCCTGTGAATATCCTTTAACCAGTTTTCTCATAGTAGTTGTGCCTTTTTTTTTTTTTTTTGTTTGAGACAAGAGTCTCACTCTGTCACCCAGGCTAAAGTAAAGTGGTGTGATCTTGGCTCACTGCAACCTCTGCCTCCCGGGTTCAAGTGATGCTCCTGCCTCAGCCTCCTGAATAGCTGGGATCACAGGCGTGCACCACCACGCCCGGCTAATTTTTGTATTTTTAGTAGAGATGGGGTTTCACCATGTTGGCCAGGCTGGTCTCGAACTCCTGACCTCAAGTGATCCATCCACCTCGGCCTCCCAAAGTACTGGGATTACAGGTGTGAGCCACCACGCCTGGCCAGTTGTGCCTTTTTGATGGATTTATACTTGCTATATATTTTTTATGAATCTTGATATTTTGTTCTATATACACTGCAAATCTTTCCCATGCTGTTTTTTTTTTTTTCCTTTTTCCTTATTGCTTCCTCAGTCTATGAATGAAACTCATCATTTGTCTGTCCAGGACTCGTCTACTTTTCTTGAGGAAACAGATTGTGAGACAACCTGAGTGAAGAGGTAGGAGACAAGACTGGGGAGAAAACCAAAGAGGGAGGATCAGAGACTCAGAGCTAGGAGCTGAAACTCAGGAAGGAAGGAGCCAAGACAGGAAAGGAGGAAGAGTCTCTGAGAGAGAGGAGCTGAGACTCAGAGAAGGAGGAGCCGAGACTCAAAGGGGGAGGAGCTGAGACCCAGAGAGGGAGGAGCCGAGACTCCGAGTGGGAGGAGCCGAGATTCCGAGTGGGAGGAGCCGAGACTCAGAGTGGGAGGTGCCGAGACTCAGAGTGGGAGAGGCCGAGACTCAGCGGGAGGAGCTGAGACTCAGAGAAGCTGACAGGGACTGGAGAGACGCCAGACTTAGAAAGATAGACACCAGAGAGAGGGGGCAGAGATGCAGAAAAAGTTTCTTTTGTGTTCTTAATGTTTTTATGGTGTCTTAACTTGCAAAAAAGTTTCCGAGTTTATGTAGTCAAATCTACCAGCCCCTTCTTATTAAGACTTCTCAATTTTAGAATTTCAGAATGGTCTTTCCCACTCCAAGACTGAAAAACTGCTCTCAAATGTTTTGTTCTAAAACATTTTAGTTTTGTTCTTTAGTATTACTTCCGTAATCCATTTGAAAATTTATTTTCATTTGTGTATGTGTGAGATAGGAATTCTAATCTAATCATTTTCCAGATAGATAACTAATAACATCATCTATTATAATATTCACCCTTATTCCCCTCTTTATGCCCTGTCATTTCAAATACGGTGTTCATTACTTCTCAGCCTTTTGGCTAAGATCAAGTGTGAAATACCATATTCATCATATACTAAACTACTACATGTAGATGAATCTGTTTCTGGAGTCTCTGTTCAGTTCCACTGAATTATTTGTCTATGCTTGTGCCAATCCCACAATGTTTTAACCACTATAGCTTTATGGTATATTTTGATATCTAATAGGGAAAATTCTTCACTATTGTTCTTTTTCAAAATGTTCTTGGCTAGACTTCTGCATTTTTCCTTCCAGATGAACTTAAGAATTTGTGGTCAGATTGCATAAAAAGTTCAGAACCCATCAAATACTTTGTTTCTAAATGTTTCTCCTTTTCTAGTTACTGATCTATTTCTCCTTCTCCCCATGGCACCTCCTTTAAGCAGTACATATGGTCATCAGCAAGGCACTCCCAAAATTCTAAGAAGTAAAAATTTTAAGCCCCCACATTATAAATAAAACTAGAACATGTAGAAAGCAATAATCATAGACTATTCTGGGGTAAGGAGTAGGAAGCGCAGAACCTAATTGATTCAGTTTAAAAACTTATTTTAAAGAATAAAGAGGCTGGGTACAGTGGCTCACACCTGTAATCCCAGCACTTTGGGAGGCTGAGGTAGGACGATCACTTGAACCCAGTAGTTAAAGACCAGCCTGGGCAACATAGTGAGACCCATCTCTATAAAAAAATTACCCAGGCATGGTGGCACACAACTCTAGTCCCAGCTACTTGGGAGACTGAGGTAGGAGGATCGCTTGAGCCCAGGAGGTTGAGACTGCAGTGAGCCATGATCACACCACTATGCTCCAGCCTGGGTAACAGAGTGAGACCTGGTCTCAAAAAAATAAAGAGAATTGACTAATCATAAAAGGTCAATGATACAAGTACAGAAAAAAAAGGGATGAGCTTTTTTAAGCAAAGTCAATTCATGATTGCCCACAATATAGGGATGGGCAAATATGTGACTTGTGCCCTTCTTATATCCCCTCAGCACTATCCATTTCAGACCTACCAGCCCAACTTCTAACCACCACATCTGTTTCTCTTGACCTGAGCTCTGGCCACCAGAGCTCATTCTTCCCATGTATGCAGCAGGAAGGACGTGTTGGCAAATTAGCCAGCCAATCCACTCCCTGGTCAGGAGTATCACTCAGCCAATGACTTATGAGAGTTGGTACATAAAGACCCAGATCTCCGGCTGAGCACAGTGGCTCATGCCTGTAATCCCAGCACATTGGGAGGCCAAGGTTGGCAGATTATCTGAGGTCCGGAGTTCAAGACCAGCCTGGCCAACATGGTGAAACCCCATCTCTATTAAAAATACAAAAATTAGCTGGGTGTGGTGGTGCATGCCTGTAATCCCAGCTACTCAGGAGGCTGAGGCAGGAGAATCGCTTAAACCCAGGAGGCAGAGGTTGCAGTGAGCTGAGATCACACCATTGGACTCCCGCCTGGGCAACAGAGTGAGACTCTGTTTCAAAGAAAAAAAAAAAAAGACCCAGATCTCTGGACCCTAGGTTGGATTAACATGGGGATGCATATTGTACACTGTCTCCCAGAGTCTCCAGTGAGGCTAAGCTTCAGTTACCCATAGTGGTATCTTGTTTGATAACACACCTGTATTGGCTTCCTTCCTTTCCCTGTTTCATTTCACTCTGCTACCACTGTTTCCTGGAACCGCTTTCCAATTAAACCATTTGCACTCAAATCCTTGTTTCAGGGTCTGCTTCTGGAGGAACCCAAACAAAGCAGTCCCCTGACCCAAGGCCTTAACCTACCCAGCTGCAAAGGTAGGCCTTCCCCCATCCCAGGCATGGGGGTAACAGCTGATTAGAACCTGTTGCCATCAAACCGCACCATCATAAAACAATCACCCCTAAATCTGACTCCAAGCTCACCAAGCAATCTTCTGATGATGACCTGGTTTCCCAGATGGCTTTCCATTAAAAAAGAGGGGATGCTGACAAGAGGCAGCAAATGCCCCGTCCCCAAGTGGTTTTGCTTCTCATCGACAACAAAATTTAGCAAGTAGTTTACACAATAAGCACTTGCAAGCTCAGACAATGAAACCCTATTCTGAGTGAGATAGAGCCACTCTCAGTGTTGACAAACATGTGTTTCCAAGCCTACCAAGATGAGAACCAGGCTCTGGGCCAAGGAGACTTTCCACCCTAAAAGCTGATTCATAAAGAGCCTAATAGAAGTCAACCAGCCTCATCTGCCAGCACCTGACCTGGCCACACACCTTCTTACAGGCTCTGGTGGCAGTGTTCCACTTCTGTTAAGGGAAGCAATAACAGATGGCTTCACAATTTTTCAAACCTTTATGCTCCCTCTTTTATGCTTCCTCCTTTTACTAGAGGAAAATCTGTGCACCCTCTAGTACTTTAGTTCCCAGGGCATTCACAATGCCAGGATCTCCATTTCCTGTTAGACTTCTCTCTTCTACCTGAGTCATTCTAGACTGCTGGTTATGAGCAAGAGAAGCATAACTCTGGATTTTCTGGGACAATCCAGATTCCAAATATGCTGAACTTTAGCCTTAAACCATTAAAATATCCATGGAATTCTAAGATTTCTCTGTCCAACTAACCTCTCCCATATTGCATTAATACTGGGAAATAGCCCAAAACAATTTTTGTAAGACAGTGTGTTCTTAATGTTGATTTGGTTCTGCAAATCTTGTTATAAAAGATTCCTGAGCTGTGATACACACCCATCCTTGAGCTGTTTCTAATTCAATTACTCAGGCTCTTATATTTAGCCAAAGGTCCTTTATTTGGACCAACTCATTCCTTTATATACATTGGGTATCTTAAAGAATGAAATCTCTTAAATTGGAGCTCCTTACACCAAAGTGAATTTTTTAAGAAAGAAAGAAAGAAGAACAAGAGAAAGACAAGCCAGTGTTCCCAGAACACCAGTGGCCCAGGGGCCCCACTGAGATGGGGAGATTCTGGTGGCTGATGGGGAGCTGTCCACTAGGGAGGTGCTGACAATTTCCTGGAGTTTAGATGGGGACCGTCCTCAAGAGTTGTGAAAGAGTCCACTCCATACTCCTACCACCACCACATTCCCCAGAAAAAAAAAAAAAAAAAAAAAAAAAAAAATGTTAAATATTGTGAGGGTTTATGGAAACATAGGCCATGCCCCCAAGTTGGAGTGGGAAAGACAAGAATTGGCCCCCAGAGCTTTCTGAATCTTCTCCACTTCACTCAAATCCAGACACAATATCTGCCAGGACTCCTTTACTCTGATTCTAAACATTCTGTGTGATGGATGCTATAGATGACTCCAGGGAGGTCTTGAAGTCCCTACAGATGCTAATTCTGGCAGATCCAATAGGAAAAACAAGACTAGCTGCTGAAGAGAGAGGGGGTTGCAGTCCCAATCCCCCTCCTATGCCCTAACATTGCCTTCCTTCTCCCTTTCTGTACTGAGAATAAGGGCCTGAAGCCCTACCACCTTTCCTTAATCACAGGGTTTGGGGAAAAATACTGGATGCCTTTGAAGGGACAACTGATTGCCTTTGGCTTGTGTGGCAGGCTGCTGACTCTAAACAAGCCATTCTTCCCCTCTAGGCTTGCTCTCCTCCTACATAAGATAAGAAATGCCTGGACTCGCAACCCTTTTGCCGTCTCACTGTCCTCTGGACATCTTTCCTCCTCTCCTCAGTTGTATGTTTCCCTGCCAGGGTATCCACAGCCTCCTTGCAAAGAATTTCCACCACTCAAGTTCCCCAGCACGAAGGATCCCCGAGCTCTGGAAGCAAAATCCTCTGGAACAATCATGGGTATTAGGGTATCAGAAGAACCTGAAAGCCTTGGTTCTGGAGTATATAGGGTGAGGGAGAGTGGGAAAAGCAAGGAAATCCCCAGTTGTTGGGAGGAAATCCAGGAGCACTGCCTCCCTATGTTTTTTTAAGATAATACTTTATTTTTATAAACATGATACATACTTATTATAAAAAATTCAAACAATATTGTAGAACACAAAGAAAATATTTAAAAATCTTCAATATCCCACCACCTCCAAATAACCATGGCTGACACAAGTGAACATTGTTGTAGATGTCACTTTCCTTATGTGTACAGACAGAAGGATGGATAGGTAACTAAGAAGGGAGAGTGAATGGATGTATGGATAGTTGAATATAAAAAGTGGTTTAGAAAGAGATCATACCTTACATGCTATTTAATAAAAGGTATAAAATTTAATTTTCCTTGAATTTAAGAGAAGACAAAGATGTTAATAAAGCTAATGGAATTGCTTAACTTGGTGTATTCTCCACAAGAGATATTTTTATTTTTATTTTTTTGGGACAGGGTCTCATTCTGCCACCCAGGCTGGTGTGCTGTGGTGCAATTACAGCTCACTGCAGCCTTGACTTCCCCGGCTCCAATAACCCTCCCACCTCAGCCTCCCAAGTAGCGGGGACCACAGACACATGCCACCACACCTGGCTAATTTTTGTGTTTTTGGTAGAGACTGGGTTTTGCCATGTTGTCCAGGCTAGTCTCAAACCAGTGAGCTCAAGCAATCCGCCCGCCTTGGCATCCCAAAGTGCTGAGATTACAGACGCGAGCCATTGCACCTGGCCCAAAGGAGATAGTATTTCTCAAAGATGTTGTACGTCTAAGGTTAAGAAAATATGTTATGAAAAATATTCAGAGACTGGAATAAACTTTTTTACATGCTTCAATTTTAGGCAATATCAATTGACTGGCTGCTATAAAAGATAAGGAAATTACCATTCTTACACTTCCCCTTCCTCCCTTCCCCCACTTCCCGAATATTATGAGTAATACTGTTCTTTTTTTCTATTTTTACCTCTTAATATGAGTCATTGTCAGTGCATGTGATCAAGATGAAATGGTGCATGTCATGGAGAAATGTGATAACATGGATGTCTATATTTGTAGATACCAAATAATATCAAAAATAGAAATATTAAAAATTATATTTGTCTACATAATTATAATAATAATGTCAATGATTTATGTGGACCACTGACCTTATGCACCTAATTACTATGCATCTAATAATTATGTGATTATCTTCAAAGGTCAGATCAGAAAAATAATAATAAAATCAAATGAGCGGACAAACTAGATTATCACTGAGGCTTTTGTAATGCTATGAATTTTGAAATCTATCTTCTTAGAGATCCCCTGGAGGGATCTTTATATGAGCTCTGGGGAAGCTTTTCCTGTCACACAGCAGAGACAGACTTGATAATAATAGCAACAATTGGCCAGGCCTTGGGGCTCAGGCCTGTAATCCCAGCACTTTGGAAGGCCGAGGTCAGGAGTTCGAGACAAGCCTGGCCGACATACTGAAACCTTGTCTCTACTAAAAATACAAAAATTAGCCGGGCGTGGCGGCATGCGCCTGTAGTCCCAGCTACTCGGGAGGCTGAAGCAAGAGAATTGCTTGAACCCAGGAGGCGGAGGTTGCAGTGAGCCAAGATTGCGCCACTGCACTCTAGCCTGGGCGACAAAGTGAGACTTCATCGCCAAAAATAATAATAATGGTAATAATAGCAACAATTTCTAACATTGCCACTCACTGCCTGCCAGGCACAGGCTTAACTACTTTACATATATTGGCTTATTTAATCTCCCAACATCTCAATGAAGGATGTACTATATTCTTAATTTAAAAGTGAGGAAACTGAGGCAGAGTGATTAAGTAACATTCCAGGTCCCACACTAGTGAGTTATAAACCTCAAATAGTCACAGTAAGTAGCAGAGGTGGAATTTGAAGACTGTTTCCTTGACCTCAATAACTCACCAAGCCATGTGCCCTTGGGTTAATCACTCATTGTCTCTGGGCCATCGTGTTTTCCATAAGCTAGGGACTAATAAGGACTTCCCTGCCTGTCACCCAGGGCTTCACTGAGGATCAAGTAAGCAGTGCTTGGGAAAGGGCTTTGAAAGCTGCATTATTATCTTCTTCTCCTCCAGTCCTCACTACGGCACGCGGCCAGTGGCCTTGGTCAGGGCTCAGGCAGGAATCAGCCTCTGCTGATGAGAAAAACATTACCACGAGGCCACAAAAAAAAAAAAAAAAAAACAGTCCTCCTGCCAGAAGACAGTTAGATGGGGTGGGCAGGGAATTCCGATGGCCACGAACACTTAACCAAGTTCATGTTCAGGGTGAGTTACAGCGAGATGCTATTCATTTATAAGGTTTGTTGTCAAACGACGATTTCACGGTAGAAGTCATTGCATGGAGAAAATATCAAGAGGGCCATTGGCTATTGTCTCCACTCCTTTGGGCCAGGTCTTTTTTCTCAGGTTCTCAACACTTGTTCTCCACTGGAGCAGACACCCTTTGGCTGGCTGAGCTACCAACCTGCCTCTCTGGATGCGATACTTGAAAAGTGAGGGCCAGAAAAAAATGCCTTTTTAAAACTCAGCCAGTGTAAAGAAGAAGACCAGGCCAGCATTAGGAGCCCTGGGGGCTCTGGGAGACAGAAAAGCTGATTTCTGGCCCTGGCTCAAAACCATGACCTCGGGCAAGTCCCTTCTCTTCTCAGGGGTTTTGCCTTCCCATCTGTAATACAAGGGCTTCCTGGATGCTCTCTCCAGGCCCTTCTACCTCTGCCCTCATGCTGACTATTCTGGGGAGAGGTGCAGTGCGGATATGACTGGCTGTGATTTATCTGGGAGATTTCCAGAAAGAGAGCAATCAAGCAAGAATCCAGAGACCACAGATTAAGACAAACTGCAGTTTCAGAATCCTTCGCCAACAATCCAAAGTTTTAAAGCCACAGCAGTTGGTTTGTAGGGCAAAAAGGAGAAGATAGTACTGTCTAGAGGAGCATCTGGAGATGGGTTTTTTAACAAATGTTGCTGGGATCCTCTATTGTATGCAAGGCACGTGGAGAAGGGGAGGGAAAGAGAAGCTATGGAAGCTCCCAAAATGAATAAGATATAGTGTCAGCCCTCACAGATTATAAACTAGGGGAAAAGATTGTTATATACTAAGCTAAGAGGAATGAAAAGGGTATAGGATAGGGCTGTCTGCACTCGCCATGGAATGCAACAGGAGCCACTTTTAAGTCCTATGCTAGGTATGGCAGGGTCAAAGGTCAGAGAGAGGGCCCTCTCCGGTCTAGAGATAGGAAAGCTGGCTAGGCAGAAGGGATACTCTTACATACTATCCCAGAACCTTGAAAAAAAGGAGAGAGCTTTAAAGGTCTGGGAATCAGTTGCCACTCCAGTTTCATACCTCTAAGTCAAGACCGGTTTCTCTAAAGGCCTTCCATTTCTCCATGAGCAAGAAACAAGAGCCACAGCTTCCCTCCCCACTGCCTCACTCCCAGCATCTAAGGCCTCATTCCTTTCAAAAGAAGACAAGATTTCCAAACTTGTTCCCAGACTTGTCACTTACCTTGTCACTGGCAGGGCTTCTCTCTGAGAGACGGGTCAGGGTCCTATCTCCCAGGGAGCCTGCAGCTACGTCTGGTCAAGAGAAGAGAGGCTGGATCTTCCCATTAGACAATCAGAATCATGGTGCTGTTTCTGCCTTGCTGGCTTTCTGTGCGCTGCTTCTGGTCTAATATGTAGCCCAAACAGATAGGCACAGGAGACAGCTCATCTGGGACATACACTCAGCCCAGGAATGATGACTACAATGCCAGCAGGTCCATTCATTCAGACCTCCCTCCTGAACAGAAGCTTCTGTGATTCAGGACTTTGTAAAGATGACAAAAGGATCGTTTGAAAGACCTAAATCCCCCTATGACATTAACCATGTAATACCATTTGTGAATTATACATACATATAGATACACATACATGCATGCATAAACATACATATACATGCACATGCATGCATATATGTATATATACATGTATATACATTTGTATACATGTATATACATTTGTATACATGTATATACATTTGTATGCATGTATATATGTGTGTATATATATACATGTACATACACATATATACAGATATGTGTGTATATATAGGCATATATACACATATATACAGATATGTGTGTATATATAGGCATATATACAAATATGTGTGTGTACATATACATGTATACACTTATACAGTGACTTTGAATAAAGTACAGTCATGGCCTAGGGGCCTGGGGTTAACTGCCAATCCCCCTCGCCAGAATGAAACTGGCTACAGGTAGAGTTTCTGTGACGGCCTTTTATGGTCTACCTCTGCCTGATCTGACTGTGCATCTGCTCCCCCACTTCTCCATCTTGATGATCTATATCCCACACAGGCCCACACTTCCTTTACAGGTCCCATTTACCAACTGATAAATGTGGAGAATTATCAGTAATAGATCTGATCTATATCTGTGCAGGCTATAGATCATCACTTTTGCCACAATTAAAAATAAAAATAAAAAAGGAGAGCATCTCCTTTTTTATTTTTATTTTTAATTGTGGCAAAAAAACACATGCACAATGGAAAATTTACTATCTTAACCATTCTTAAGTGTACAGTTCAGTAGTGTTAAGTATGTTCACTTTGTTGTTCTCATCTCCCCTTTAACACTTACCTAAAAGCCTTGAAGCAACACAGTCTTCATTTGTTATGGTTAGATTGCTTCCAGAAATTTGACTCCTCTTTGCTCCTGCACAGATCTGTGTAGAGCTGAAGTGCAGGAGGTTCATACTTGACCTCAAATGCACTCTGCTAATGGCTATTATAAATTATCTTCACATTTTGCTGACTCCATGGATAAAAGCAGGTCAGCTTCCTGCAGCCAAGAGTCTTGGGCCAGGCAGTGGCATGGGCTCCCTTCCAGGGAATCAGTCTCAAAAAGGAGTGGATCTACTTGTGTTCACAACACAAGAGTTGGACTGTTTGCGTCAGATGGGGACACCAGACGACTGTGCCTGTAAGGGTGGTAGGCACCCACCTGTGTGGCCCCAGCTTTGCCCTTTGGAGGAGGCACTTGGAAGAAGCAAGTTATGTAATGTCAGGTTCCTCATCTGAAAAATGGGAATAATATCCACCTTATAGATTACTTCAAAGCTTGAAAAAGATAATGTTCATGAACTGTTTATTTTCAAGTAGTAAGTAGTTTAAAATAGTCATATGGTAAGTGCTTTTTTCCCCAAGTTTAATTTTTCAAATTCATTTCTGTCTTGCAGTATACTATACTTCATAATATGTCCACTCTTTGAACTTCTATTTATTTAATTGACAAAAGTGTATATATTTGTGCAACATGCACAACATGATGTTTGATAATGACTACATTGTGGAATGACTAAAAATTAACATAACCATTATCTCACATACAAAGAGACTTCAAAAAGTTTATGAAAAATGTGTCTTATGAAAAAACTGTGCATGGATTTAAAATTTTTTCTGCACCAACATAAACTCATACTAACTTGTTATAATATGTGTGAACAGAATCTAGTTTGAGGCACTAAGGAGGATAAGACATGAGTTTGAAAAGAGCCTCTATCAGAGCAACATGAATTCTGCTAAAATTGAAGAACAAACATCAAATTTATGGTGAAGCTTGGGTGGAAGAATGATAAAATCACTGATGCTTTACGAAAGTTTATGGGGACAATGCCCCAAAGAAATCAGCAGTTTGCAAACAGACACCTCATTTTAAGAAAGGATGAGACAATGTTGAAGATGAAGCCTGCAGTGACCGACAATCCACATCAATTTGTGAGGAAAAAAATCATCCCATTTGTGCCCTAATTGAAGAGGACTGACAATTACCAGCACAAAAAAATAACTAACACCATAGACATCTCAATTGGTTCTGCTTACACAATTCTGGCTGAAAAATTAAAGTTGAGCAAACTTTCCGCTCAATAGATGCCAAAACCATTGCACCCAGATCAGCTGCAGACAAGAGCAGAGCTTTCCATTGAAAGTTTAAATAAGTAGGATCAAGGCCCTGAAGCATTTCTTTGAAGAATCGTAACGGGAGATGAGGGGTGGCTTTACAAGTACGATCCTAAAGACAAAGCACAATCAAAGCAATGGCTACCAAGGGGTGGCAGTGGTCTACTCACAGCAAAAGTGGACAGGTCAAAAGCAAAGGTCATGGCAACAATTTTTTGGGCTGCTCAAGGCATTTTGCTTGTTGACATTCTGGAGGGCCAAAGAATGATAACATCTGCTAAGTATGAAAGTGTTTTGAGAAAGTTAGTCAAAACTTTAGTAGAAAAATGTCCGGGAAATCTTCACCATAGAGTCCTTCTCCACCACGACAATGCTCCTACTCATTCCTCTCATCAAACAAGGGCAATTTTGACAGTGTTTTGGTGGGAAATCATTAAGCATCCTGATTTGGCTCCTTCTGACTTCTTTTTTGTTTCCTACTCTTAAAAAGTCTTTAAAAGGCACCCATTTTTCTTCAGCTAATAATGTAAAAAAGACTGAATTGATATGGCTAAGTTCCCAGGACCACTTGGTTCTTTAGGAATGCACTAAATGGTTGCTGTCATCAATTACAACAGGGTCTTGATCTTGATGGAGCTTATAGTGAGAAATCAAGTTTATATTTTGTATTTTAATTTTTTAGTTCCATTTTTCCATGAACTTTTTGAAGTCTCATGCTTATCATTTTTTTCTCGTGAGAACATTTAAAATCTACTCTCTTAGCAATTTTCAAGTATATGATACATCGTCATTAACTACAGTCACATGGTTGTTCAATAGATCTATTGAATTTGTTCTCTCTGTCTAATCTTATTCCTTTGAGCAACATCTCCCAATCTCCCTACCCCCATGGTAAATGCTTAATGAGTAGATAAATAATATTTCTTGTTATTATTGGACCCCAAATTTTCCCAATCCCTGCAAGCCTGCAAGCATGAGTGAAGATGCTTTAACAGTAAGAGATCTAATTTCACCAACTAACGTTCTCCTTTAATAACTTAGGCTTTCACTTTTGTGGAATGTGTCTCACAGGAGTTATCTTTGCCCATGAGCAAATCTCTCTCTGGGGCATCTGCTGCCCCACAGGGTCCTAGTTTCAGATACTGCTCTTTGCACTTGGCACCACTAGAGATGTGTGGAAGCTTCTCGGTGTCATGTAGGCTCTCTCCCTGTGTGTCACACCCAGAAAATCCTAAAGAACTGTGATGGTGCACCAATGTTTTGCATTATTTGTAAAATGGCTTGAGTTTTTACTTAGAACTCCCTGTTTAGCACAAGACAGGCTTGAGTGAGTCTTTTGAGACTGGATCAAGAGAGATTTCTAAGGGAGAGAAAACAATCTGTATTAGTATTTCCTACCCCCTCCTCCCCTGGGTGGAGTGCTCTCAGCAACCATACACAAAGACATATGGGAAACCTGACCCTTCAGGTCACCAGCCATGGTGGCCAAATCTGTCCCAGATCAAGGGACACAACCTATACTAAGCAGAGATCTAGAATTGTTATTCTACTGGGCTTTGACATTCCAAACACAATCTCCCAAATACCTGCCCCGTATTAGTTACTTATTGCTGCTTAATTAATGATTCCACACTTTGTAGCTTTTGTTAGGAGGTCAGGAACCTGGGAGTGGCTTAGCAGGATGTTTCTAGTTCAGGGCCTCTCCCAGGGTTGCCAGGGCTGCAGGCATCTGAAGCTCAATTGGCAGGAGGCTTTAGTTCTTTGCCACATGGGCCTCTCCATAGCTTATGATGTGGCTTCTCCAGAGCAAATTATCCAAGACAGGGTGACTGAGACAGAAACTACAATCATTTATAACCTAATCTTGGAAGTCACATACCATCACTTTGCCATAGTCTACTGATCACACAGACTTACACTAGTACCAGGTGGGAGGGGACTACCCAAAAGTGTGAATACCAGGAGGTGGAGATCACTGGGAGCTGCCTTGGTAGCTGCCACCACACGTCCTCTGCCCTCTCCAGCTCCAGCCTCTATAATCTTGCCTGAAAGGAGCCCATCTTTCTTCACAGTCAAAGAGGGGAGTTTAGAGGCCCTGAGGATAGAACTAAGCAGTGGCAAAGTAGCACTGGGACCCAAGGATATGTGTGTAAAAGACAAGAACCAGGAAAAGAAAGAGCAGAAAATAAGAGGACAGAAGTAAATCAAAGGGCACAGAGCTTTGAAGGAAAAAAAAAAAAGAAAAAAGCAATACTGTAGGACAGTAAAACTGAAAATAGACAGAAGACCTCGATCCTCAGGGGGTAGACTGACACAGGTCAGTACTTTATAACAGCAGAGTTGCATTTCCCTCTTGTGCTACCTGTCCATGGTTGGGAGTTCACTCCGCATCTCACTTGGGAGCCCAGGCTGATAAAGCAGCCGTCATTTGAACATCACCTGCATATGGGTGGAAAGAGCACTCTGGAGGGTCTTGTATTGGCAATGAAATGCTCTGGCCCAGAAATGATTCACACCCTTTCCATTCACAACCCTTTGGCCACAAAGGGTCACCAAGGAGCCAAAAAGTGCAATCCTATCATGTTCCTGGAAGAGAGGAAAACTGGAAATATTTGGCAAAAGCACTCATGACTCCTCCAGGTCTAAGAGAAGAACAAACTTTTCAGAGAGAAAGGTAGGGAAGGGACTAGGGCTGGGTACTGGGGACTAGACTAGAGTCTCGCAAATGAGGCTTTTCCAGAGCTGTGCTCTAGAAGGTCCTCTGCCTGTCACCCTACCCCCACCTTGGGCTCAGCTCATCCTTTGCTGCCTCACACAGCAGGCCAAAGGAGCAAGCATCTCTTGGGGACTCTGTCTCAGGCCTGGGTCATTCCCTGACCCTCACCTTACACTGTTTTCCTCCCTCACCCAGCCCATTGATCCAGCGGGAGGATGCCCAGACACCAGGTCACAGGTTTCAAAGCAAGGCCCAAGCCATGGGATCCATGGGGGCAGCCCTCAACTCCCTTCCCAGAGATGGGTATACCTCTAGCCCTAATCTGACCACCTGACCGTGGTTCTTGGTAGATAGAGCTGGGCCAAGCTCCCATCAACCTGAGAGGTCCCTGGAGAAGTAAAGCCCTTTCTTGCCTAAACCCATTCTCTCTCTTTTGACTAGAAGCTCAACTCCTGAGAATCTCAAGTTCTCACCCACACTAGCTGGCCCAGCCTACCCAACCAGGCCAAATATCTCATCTCCCTAGCAGGCTTTTCAGAGAAAGATCTGGAGGTGGCTATAAGACAACGCATGGTAGCCGTCTGGCTTGTCTCTCTGCAGACTCCATGTGACCTCACTTTTGTTCATAGTCTCACATCCAACAACTGCTTAGGTTAGAGCTGATTTAGTTATCGGCCATTCTTAAGGACTCCATTGGCTCACTCACAGATTAAGAATATCCATGGTTCAGCAGCAGGACCAATGCCACCTGACCCCAACCTCTTACCCCCATCCCCTAAGCCATCCCTAAAAAGTATACAATGTAAGTGAAATCAGTGTGTTTTCCATACAAGACTTCTAGCTTCCCCTTCCACTGCAATGCCTCCTAACCCCTCCAACATAGAAATGCTGGAGCTGGCAGGGCGTGGTGGCTCACACCTATAATCCCAACATTTTCAGAGGCCAAAGCGGGTGAATCACCTGAGGTCAGGAGTTCGAGACAAGCCTAGCCATCATGGTGAAACCCCATCTCTACTAAAAATACAGAAATTAGCTGGGCATGGTGGCGTGTGCCTGTAATCCCAGCTACTCAGGAGGCTGAAAGAGGAGAATCACTTGAACCCAGGAAGCAGAGGTTGCAGTGAGCAGAGATCATGCCACTGCACTCCAGCCTGGGCAACAGAGCAAGACTTGGTCTCAAGAAAATAAAATAAAAATAAAAGAAATGCTGGAGCCAATAGCACCTCTCAGGCTCAGGCACTCAGAAATCAACTCTTGGGGTGAGGTTGGGGGAATGTCCACAAAAACTTAGGACAAACTTTGACATTAAATTCATTCTCAGGGGCCAATCTCATCCAGTTCTTGACTGAAAATAGTTACAATGGCTGTGCTGCTACAGGAGGCAGAGAAAAACCTCTCAAGGGGCAGCCAGGAACTCTTCATGGGGTAGGTCATATTTTAACTTGGGCCTTGACAGTTGGGAAGATTCTCAGTCAAGGATGCTGAGGAGGTTACTCTGAGTGCAGAGAGAACAGCATATACAAAGGAAAAGAGATGAAAATTTAGCTGACTAATATAGTATGTGTAACAGAATAGTGGAAATAAGACTGGAAAGACAGCTCATAAACTGACCCCAACCTCAAGAGAGCCTTGAATATCAATGAAGAGGTTACCCTGATTCTCAAGAGAGATACAGAACAATCAGGATAAAGAATAATCTTAACCAATTAGTCCATTTTCATACTGCTATGAAGAAGTACCTGAGACTGGGTAACTTATAAAGAAAAAGAGATTTAATGGACTCATAGTTCCACATGGCAGGGAAGGCCCCTCACAATCACAGCAGAAGGTGAAGGAGGATCAAAGGCCCGTCTTACATGGCGACAGGCAAGAGAGCATGTGCAGGGGAACCGCTCTTTATAAAACCATCAGATCTCGTGAGACTTATTCACTATCATGAGAACAGCACAGAAAAAACCTGCCCCCATGATTCAAGTACCTCCCACCAGGTTCCTCCCACGACACGTGGGGATTATGGAAACTACAATTCAAGATGAGATTTGGGTGGGGACACAGCCAAACCATATCAACTAACATCTATAGAATATTTACCAGGTTGAGCATTAGGCCAAGTGCTTTATATGCATTATTATCTCACACCAGCTTAACAAGTATATCTATTATTTTTCTGTTTTAAAGATGAGAAAACTTGGCTCAGAGATGCTGAGTTACTTGCCTGAAATCACAGAGCTAGTAAGTGGCATGCCCGGAATTCAAACCCAAATCTGCCTGATTCTAGAACCACTAGATGATATTAAATGGTGATGAACAGCATACTTACAAAAGTGCCTCTCCATGGCCGTGGACTTAGATGGCATCAGGGGGATGGCAAGGAAGGTGTCGGCCTAAAGCCAGACAATTCCATGCATAGTTCAAGCGTCACTGTCAGGTGTCATTCACAGTTGACAGCTGAACATAAAGGCTGGACATACACGTTGTCTTAGTTAGCAGGGAAGGACAGGAAAGAAGCATGCTGAGCAAAGGTCCATACTGAATGTGATCCCTTCCCTACTCCGGACTTTGCAGAGCTGCCCTGCCTAGCTGCACCAGGCCTTCTCAGAGTTGTCCTTTGGCAGAAATGTAATTCATGTGCCCCACTGAGGGCAGAGTCCAGGCTTTGGGTCTATTCTAGCACCCCTTTTCTTCAGAGGCAGCCAAAACAACCCATTGCCTCATTGCAGCACCCCCTTCAAACCAGTCACTTTGGAGAACTTCCAAGGGCTTCGAGACATCTGTGAACACTGGATCTGTTGAACAGAGTTCCATTCTCAATGCCTCTGCCCGCGGAAAGCCACGACAAGGACAGATGTTGTGGCTAGAGGGCAGCAGAGAGCTAGAGGCAGAAGCCCAAGGAGGAGCTAAAGATCACAGCTGGGAGAGCTCTTGGAGGAAGTGGGGGGATGGGGGCACATGGAGAACCTCCATCTGCCAAGGAAATCCCCTCCCTTGAGTTCACACAGAGGCCAGTTCAGGTTGAGCCATAGATGTTAGGGGATCACATTGGGAAGCCAGACCGGAGGAGAAGGAGAGAGATGCCAGAGACAACACCACTAAGAGTCAAGAAGAGAGCTGGGAACATGCTGGAGGTCACCAGAGGTCCTGGAGCAGGTCTGAACACAGGCCAGCCTTGTTCTCCCCAGGCCAGGAGAGCAGAGAAGAATTTGGGCAAAAAAGCAAAGAAGAAAAGCTGCTCAGTTCATTTTATGAGGTTATCATAACCCTGATAACAAAACCTGTCAAGAACAGCACATACACACACACACACACACACACACACACACACACAAAGACCAGTCTCACTTTTGAATGGGGATAGAAAAACATCTGGAAAAAAATTAGCAAATTTAATTAAAGCACATCAAAAAATCATCCATGATTTTTTGGTCATGGAGGGTTTAACAACGTAAGGATGGTTTGACATTAGGAAATGTATTAAAATTATACAGTTCATCCTCAAGAAAATAAATCACCCAAACCTATATTCTGAAAAGCACTTGATAAAGTTCCACATCCATTTCTGGTGGGTTTTTTTTAACTTTTAAATTTTTAGGAAGAGCAGAAAAATCCCTTAACATAATGAATGGTGGCAATATCTTACTTAAAATTGAAATACTACAGATTGTTCCATTAAAATCAGTAACCAAAAAAAAGATCAATATTATTATTATTATTTAATATTATTCTAGAAGTTAAGGTCAATGCAATAAATGAAGGAATAAAACAAAAACTAGATGTGGCAAGAAGACAAAATTATCATTTCTTGTCAGTGCTATACCTTAGTTATAAAAGCTATATTTTAAAATTCCAAGACAACTTCCAGAAATAAAATAATAGTAAACAAGAACTTAAAAATCAATAATAAAAGTAATGTGAATAAAACAATAGGCAATATAAGTTGTTTACCACCTAGATGTTAATGGTCAAAAAGTTTGAAAACAATGTTGATAAGGGTTTGGGTAAACAGGCACCCTCAAACGTTGCTGATGGTATTTTGTATAGGGGGGAAAAACCATTTCTTCTCTATACTCTCATAATGTTTCTGGCCACTAAATGTGTATGAGCTTTTCCCATACCAACCAATTATCCAATTCTCTGTAGGCACCAACTGGGTATCCTATAATTTAACTCAATTCTGACACTAACTTTCCTGAGTTACGGCAGACCCCACAGGTTAAGGGCTCAGTGCCACAGGACTGCCCCCAACTTCAGACACCAAGTACAAGGAGTAGGTCCCCAGGTTACCAAATTGAGGGCTGTCACAACCCCCTCCCCAGGTTTGATAATTTGCTACAATGACTCATAGAACTCATGGAAACACTTACGTTTACCAGTTTATTATATAATAAAGGGTCTGATAAGGATACAGATGGACAGCCAGAGGAAGAGGTACATAGGGCAAGGTCCGAAAGCAGGACAGGCATAGGAGCTTTTGTCCCCGTGGAGTTGGGGTGCACCACCCTCCCATCACGCGGATGTGTTCACCCACCCAGAAGTTCTCCAAACCCTGTACTTCAGGGACTTTTATGGAGGCTTCATCACGTAGGCATGATTCATTATTAACTCAATCTCCAGAAGTTCCAAGCTTCTAATCATGGCTTGGTCTTGCTCGAGAACAGCCCCCATCTAAGAGCCCACCAACAGTCATTTTATTAGAACAAAGATGCTCCTAGTACCCTTTCACTTAAGAAATTACAAGGGTTTTAGGAGCTCTGTGTCAGGAACAAGGGTCAGAGACCAGTATATACATATATGTATTTCTTGTTGTTTCACAGTGTTATATATTGGTACAGCCTCTATGGAGAGCAATTTGGCAATATTTAAAAATTATAAATGCACTTGCCTTTTAGACTAGCAGTTCCTCTTTAGGAATTAATCTGATAGATATTCCTGTATCTATGTTAAAAAGTATATGTACAAAATTATTTTTTATTTATTGTTATGACATAAGAAAATGGAAATGACCTAAATAACCATCAACAGGAAACTATTCAATAAATTGTGGTATTCATTCATTGGTATACTATGCAGTTGTAAAAAAGAATGAGGAAGCTTTTTATGTATTAAAATGGAATGAGCTCTAAGATATAAAGTTAAGTGAAAAAGCAACATACATAAGACCATGCATAGTTTGCTACCATTTGTATATATACATTTTAAAAACAGGAAAAATCATATTTACTAGTTTATGTATAAAATATCTATGGATGGATATACAAGAAACTAGTAACATTTATTAAATATGTATACCGTATTCTATAATTTGAGTTTAAAACTAAGCATACATATTACCTGTTATTAAATATATTTGATTTTAAGAAAGAACTGGGGAAAATGTTCATAAAAATATGGGACATCCTTTGCTTTGCCAGATAAAAAATATATTTTAAAATTACTATTACTAAACACTATACAACTATAATACTGGCAGAAGTACTGACACAACATGTAAATTAGTAACTTAAAAGACAAAGGAAACATGAGAAATTAATGGAGAAATATCAAGTTATTCACTCACCAAACGATATTGTAAAAAATAACACTTTGGCAAAAAATTATATTCTTACCCTAGCCCCATATATACCAAAATTAATTTCAGATTATTTAAAATTTTAAATGTACAAAATAGAACTATATAAAAACTAGGTGAAATATATGTAAGTAGTTAACTGATCTTTAGATGTTGATAATTTCTGTTCCAAACATTAAGTCTACCTTCCATTCCTGGGATAAACCCCACTAGGTCATGATATATTTTCTTTTTCAAATATTATTGGTTTTAATTTGCCAAAGTATTACCATTGGTTTTAATCTGCTGCCTCTATTCATGAGACATGTTGGTCTTCAGTTTTGTTTGTGGTATCAAGATAATGCTAATCTCCTAAAACAAGTTGGGCAATGTTTCTCCTCCATTTTTTAAGTGAGTTTGTATAGAACTGGTATTATTCCATTCTAATGTATACTAGAATTCACCCGTTAAACATAAAGTTGTTCATAATATTCCTTTGTTTTTTAAATATCTATAGGATCTATAATAATGTCCCCTCTTTCATTCTTTCATTCTTAATGTTGGCAATTTCTCTCTCTTCTCTTCTCTCTCTTTCTGTTAGCCTGGTGAGAGGTTTATTATTGCCTTTTTTTCTTTTCAAAGAACAGCTTTTGGTTTTATTTACTTTATTATTTTTCTGTGTTCTATTTCATTTATTTTCACTCTCATTTCCTTACATTCTTAATCGTTTCTACATCTACTTACTTTGTGTTCAATTGCTCTTTTTCTAGTTTTTGTTTTAAGGTGGAAGATTAGATCATTGATTTTTTTTAGACCTTTTTTTCTCTAATAAAAACATTTAATGCTAAAATTTATTTGAAAGTACTACTTTAGCTTCATACCACCAATTCTGTGGGGGGAGGGGGGCAGTTGTTGTTTTGTTACGTTTTGTTTTGTTTTGTTTTGTTTTGTTTTAAACAGAGTCTCTCTCTGTTGTCCAGTGGCATGATCTTGGCTCACCACAACCTCCGCCTCCTGGGTTCAAACAATTCTCATGCCTCAGCCTCCCCAGTAGCTGGGATTACAGGCACGGGCCACCACACCCAGCTAATTTTTGTATTTTTAGTAGAGACATGGTTTACTGTGTTGGGTAGTCTGGTCTCGAACTCCTGGCCTCAAGTGATCCACCCACCTTGGCCTCCCAAAGTGCTGAGATTACAGGCGTGAGCCACTGCGCTCAGCCCATACCACCAATTCTAATTTGTTTTGTTTTCATTTTCATTCACTCCAAAATATAATTTCTCTTCTTTGACCTATGAGTTGTTTAGAAGAATGTCATTTCATTTCCAAATATTTGTGAATTTTCCAGTTATGTTTTTGTCGTTGATTTCTAATTTAATTTTATTTTTAAACAGAGAACCTACTCAGTGTAATTTCAGTTCTTTTCATTTTGTTGAGATTTGTTTTATGGCCCAGAATGTGTTTTATCTTGTTCAATGTTCCACATGCACTTGAAAAGAATGTGTGTTCTGTTGTCACTGGGTGTTAACACTCTACCTATCAATTAGATCAGTGGGTAGATAATGTTCTAGCCTTCTTTATTCTTACTGATTATCTGTCTGTTTTACCAATTACTAAGAATGCAGTGTTCATATCTCCAACCATAATTGTGAATATTTCCATTTCTCCTTTCATTTTTGTTAGTTTTTATTCATTTTTTTTCTTTTTTCTTTATTTTTGTCTAATTGCAATTCATATATTTGGAAGCGCTGTTACTGGGTGTATATATATACTTAAAATCTTCTGATTAATTGATCTTTTCTTCATTAGAAAATGTCCCTCATTATCCTTGGTAATATTTCTTGTCCTGAAGTCTACTTTGTTTAATATTAATATAGCCACTGCACTTTTTTGATAAGTGTTTGTGATGTCTATCTTTTTCTATCCTTTTTTTTTTTATTATAAATAAATGAGACAGGGTCTCACTCTGTCACCCAGGCTGGAGTGCAGTGGTGTGATCATTGCTCACTGAAGCCTCAACCTCCTAGGCTCAGGTGATCCTCCCACCTCAGCCTCCTCACTCTCTGGGACTACAGGTGCGTGCCACCATGTCCAGCTAATTTTTTGTATTTTTTGTAGATATGGGGTTTTGCCATGTTGCCCAGGCTGGTCTCAAACTCCTGGGCTCAAGTGATATTCTCACTTTAGCCTCCCAAAGTGCTAGGAATACAGGTGTGAGTCACCATGCCCAGCTACTATCCTTTTAATTTTAAACCATCTGTGTCTCTATATTTAAAGTGGGTTTCCATAGATAGCACAAAGCTAATCTCTGTTTTTACTGGACTATCTGGACCATTTATACTTAATGTAATTATCTATATGGTTAGATTAAGTTTATCGTCTTGCTGTTTGTTTTCTACGTGTCTCATTTTTTCTTTTTCTTTTTTTTTTTTGTTTTGCTTTTTTTTTCCTTATTTTATTTTTTTGAGATGGAGTCTCACTCTGTCACCCAGGCTGGAGTGCAGTGGCGTGATCTTGGCTCATTGCAACCTCCACCTCCAAGGTTCAAGTGATTCTTCTACCTCTGCCTCCTGAGTAGCTGGGACTACAGGCATACGTCACCACGCCTGGCTAATTTTTTTTGTATTTTTAGTAAAGATGGGGTTTTGCCATATTGGTCAGGCTGGTCTTGAACTCCTGACCTCATGATCTGCCCACCTCAGCCTCCCAAAGTGCTGGGATTACAGGCGTGAGCCACCACATCTGGCCTTTTTTCTTTTTTCTTTTTTTTGAGATGGGGTTTCACCATGTTGGCCAGGCTGGTCTTGAACTCCTGACTTCAGGTGATCCACCCGCCTCAGCCTCCCATAGTGCTGGGATTACAGGTGTGAGCCACTGGTGCCTAGCCTCCATTTTTTCTTTTTTTGTTGTTGTTCTTCATTGTTCCTTTTTTTCTTTTTCCTGACTTCTTTTGAATTATTTGATTGCTTTTTCAGTATTCCATTTTATCTCCTGTTATTTGAGGTTTTTTACTGCACTTATTTGGACATGTTTTGTTCTGTTGCTTCTTGTTTTGCATATGCGTATTTACCCCTACCACAGCCTACCTTCAGACAATATTACACCACTTCATGTATAAGATCTCATAACAACATGCTTCTATTTACTCTTCCATCTTTTGTGCTATTGTGGTCATAATGTTATAAGCATCATGAAAAGTTGTTATCTTTAAATAGTGAATTATCTTTTAATAAAATGTTTAAATTTTTTAAAATTGCATAAATACATTTATCATTTCCTCCACTCTGCTTTCCTTTATGTAGCTCCAAGTTCCCATGTAGTATCATATTTCTTTAGTCTCAAGAATTTCATAGCCAGGTGTGATGGCTCATGCCTGTAATCCCAGAGCTTTGGGGGGTGGCAAGGTGGGAGGATCGCTGGAGGCTAGGAGTTCAAGACCAGACTGGGCAACATAGAGAGACTCTGTCTCTACAAAATGTTTTTACAAAAATAAGCAAGAGCATATCTGGAAAAAAAAAAAAGATTTCCTTTAACATTTTTGTAGTCCAGGTGATAGTCACAAATTCTCAGCTTCTATCTGTCTAAAAAAGTCTTTATTTTACCTTCATTTTTAAAGGATATTTTTCCTGGGTAGAGAATTCTAGGTTGGCAGATTTTTTTGTTTTAATATGTACTTTGAAGGTGTTGCTAGAAACAAGGGCTTATTTTTGCATTCATTCTTATCTGTGTGCCCCTATAAGTAAGGTATCTCTTTTTCTCTGGCTGAGTTTCAGATTTTTCTCTTTGTCGTTGGCTTTCAGCAATTTGATTATGTTTTACCTTGGTATGACTTACTTTGTACTTATCTTGCTTGGGGTTTATTGAACTTCTTAGGTCTGTGGATTTACAGTTTTTATCAAATATGAGAACTTTTTCTGCCATTATTCCATCTTCCCCTTCCTTTTAGGACTCCAGTTACACATCTGTTATACCTCTTGTTATATTGTCCAATAAGTTACAGAGGCTCTGAACATCTTTTTCAGTCTTTTCCCCTGCTCTGCATTTTAGTTGGGATAGTCTATTGTTCTGTTTTCAAGTTCACTGATCTTTTCTGCAGTGTCCAATGCATTATTAGGCCCATGAGTGAATTTTTCATTTTATGTATTCTATTTGTCAGCTCTGGAATTTCCATTTCATTCTTTTTGATATCTAGCATTTCCTTCCTAATTATGTTCATGTTACTATTAAATACTTGAGCATATTTACAATAACTGTTTTAAAGTTATTTTCTGCTAGTTCCATGATTTTTTTTTTTTTTTTTTTTTTTTTTTTTTTTGAGATGGAGTCTTGCTCTGTCGCCCAGGCTGGAGTGCAGTGGCACAATCTCAGCTCACTGCAAACTCCGCCTCCCAGGTTCAAACCATTCTCCTGCCTCAGCCTCCTGAGTAGCTGGGACTACAGGCGCCCGCCAACATGCTCAGCTAATTTTTTGTATTTTTAGTAGAGATGGGGTTCCACCGTGTTATCCAGGATAGTCTCGATCTCCTGACCTCGTGATCTGCCTGTCTTGGCCTCCCAAAGTGCTGGGATTACAGGCGTGAGCCACCACGCCTGGCCCCATTATTTCTTTAATATCTACATCTGTTTCTGTTTACTGATTCTTCCCCTGCTTATGGGTCACACTTTTCTTGCTTCTTCTCATAACTAGTAATTTTTTGGATGCTGAGCATTGTAAACATTGTGTTGTTACATGGCTGTAAATTGTTGTCTTCTAATGTAAGTAACTTTATATCCTCAAACAGAAAAGGGACATTAGAGAAAAAAGTGGTGAAATCCAGAGTCTGCAGTTTAGTTTATAATATTGTACAATGTTAATTTCTTAGTTTGACAAATACAACATAGCCATGTTTACAATAAGGTAAGCTAGGTGCAGGTCATACAAAAATTCTCTGAAATATTTTTGCAACTTTTCTGTAAATCTAAAATTATTCCTAAATCAAAAGGTTATTTTGTTCAATTTCTCCTTTTTTCCTTCTATTTATCTTAAGGCATTATTTGTTTTGTCTTCCCCTTCCATTGTCTTCTAATTTAGTCTTCATTTCTAAAACAATTTTTTTCCATGGTTTCAAATTCTTTTGTTCTATCATCTCATTTCCAAGTTTTCTGATTCTAATTTACTTTGCTCTTAAATCTTTTGTTTGAAATAGAATGTTATATTTTGATCTCCTTCTTATGTCTCTCTGACATACATGCTTTTGTTGTCTGTAGGTATAATACTGCTTATTCCTTTTCCACATATAATTTTTTTCCTTTTTTTTTTTTTTTAGATGGAGTCTTGCTCTGTCTCCCAGGCTGGAGTCCTGTAGTGCAGTCTCGGCTCATTGCAACCTCTGCCTCCCAGGTTCAAGTGATTCTTCTGCCTCAGCCTCCCAAGTAGCTGGGATTATAGGCACGTACCACTGTACCCGGCTAATTTTTGTATTTTTAGTAGAGATGAGGTTTCACCATGTTGGTCAGGCTGATCCAAAACTCCTGACCTCAGGTGATCCACCCACCTCTGCCTCCCAAAGTGCTGCGATTACAGGTGTGAGCCACCATGCCTGGCCTCCTCATAAAATATTTGACTTTGATATTTTTCTGTGGGTTATGTTGCTGTGAGTTTCATTTTTTATTTTTATTTTTTGAGACAGAGTCTCACTGTAGCCCAGGCTGGAGTGGAGTAGCTTGATATCAGCTCACTGCAGCCTTTACCTCCTGGGCTCAAGTGATCCTCCCACCTCAGCCTCCCAAGTAGCTGGGACTACAGGCACACTCCTTTTGGGATTTTATCATAAGAAAATAATTCAGCAACAACAAAAGGCCAAGTACATAAAGGTATTTATGACAGCATCATCTGAGGCAGCAGAAAAATGGAAACAGCTCATGTGTCCACCAATAAGGGACAGGCTGAGTAAATTTTGGTATGGAATATTTTGTAACCATAAAAATGATCACGATGAAGATTATGTACCAAAGGTTTGCTCCTCAGGACTACAGGCACGCTCCCCAGCTAAGTGTGTGTGCGTGTGTGTATGTGTGTGTGTGTGTGTTTCCTGTAGAGACAGGGTCTCGCTGTGTTGCCCAGGCTGGTCTCGAACTCCTAGGCTCAAGCAATCTGCCCACGTTGGCCTCCTTAAGTGCTGGGATTACAGGCGTGAGTCACTACACCCAGGCTTGAGTTTCATTTTTTTAAGTTTTGTTCAGATAGCCTTCAAAATCTCACGGAGCTCCGTCTTCTGTTGTTTTCATGTAATGTCAAAAAATAGCCGTCTGCATTCTAAATTAAAACGTTTATTTTTAAAAGTTTTCTTTTGAGATTTCCTAGTTCTTTTCTTCTCCTTTTTTTTGAGACAGAGTCTCGCTCTGTCGCCCAGGCTGGAACGCAGTGGTGCGGTCTCAGCTCACTGCAACCTCCGCCTCCTGGGTTCCAATGATTCTCCTGCTTCAGCCTCCCGAGCAGCTGGGACTACTATTTTTAGTAGAGATTAGGTTTCACCGTGTTACCCAGGATGGTCTCCATCTCCTGACCTTGTGATCCACCCACCTCCGCCTCCCAAAGTGCTGGGATTACAGGCGTGAGCCACTGCGCCCGGCCCTTCTCCACTTTTATCTAAACATTCTTTCTTTAGTTTCTTCTGCACTTACCTTATTCAATTTTGATTCCCCTCCTAGAAGTTTCCTTAGGTGGGGGCTTGTTTTAAATGGCACACCACAGGCTACTCAGTTTCAAGAGTTCATGTTCAAACAGTGCCCCAGTCTCTTCAGGCCTTACCTGAGCCCTTTGTTCTCATACATTATTGAAGTGGACAAACTTCTTCTAGTTTTAGCTGCTGCTCTCAAATTAACCCTCTGTGCTTTTCATCATGTCTGACGTTTTCTCGTAATTTCTCAGGTCCATTAGATGTCCTATTGCTTCCCACTGCTTTCTCCCCCTCAGATGCCAATAATATGTCTGTGGTTATTGGTGACTGCATTTTGTCACCTAGCTTTATTATAAAAGTTGTCCCCAGGTCTTTAGTTTTGTTAGCTAATTGCTCTGTTTTTTAATATGGTGATTCAAGAAGATTCATAAACCATGCTGCTCTGCTCCTGCCATCTTCCCAAAATCCCAATACTATCTATCATTTTTTAGATTGGAGCAGGGTGGGGAACATTAGATATTTTGAAGTAAGCTGAGCGCTATGGCTTACACTTATAATCCCAGCATTTGGGGAGGGCAAGGCAGTAGGATTGCTTGAGCCTAGGAGTTCAAGACCAGCCTAGGCAACATAGTGAGATCTCATCCCTACAAAAAAATTTAAAATTAGCCAGGCATGGTGTTGCATACCTGTAGTCCCAGCTACTTGGGAGGCTGAGGTGAGAGGATCGCTTGAGTCCAGGAAGTGGAGGGTGTAGTGAGCTGTGATCATGCCACTGCACTTCAGCATGGGTGATAGAGTGAGATCTTATTTAAAAAAAAAAAGATATTTTGAAGTAAATCTTATATTATTTTTGGGATTTAACTACAGTGATAGGAACTTGGAAAAAATTAATTGCTTGAGACGAAGAAACACTCAACACATTTGCACTAATAACATATATAGCATTTTGTATACTTCTTTTGTCTAAATTATTTATTCTGTGTTTTCTGCATTTGGTACCTAATCTTCACAGTGATCATTTTTACGGTTACAGAATATTCCATACCAAAATTTACTCAGCCTGTCCCATATTGGTGGATGTGTGAGCTCTTTCCATTTTTCTGCTGCCTCAGATGATGCTGTCATAAATATCTTTATGCACTTGGCTTTTGTTGTTGCTGAATTATTTTCTCATGATAAAATCCCAAGAGTAGGATTATTGGGTCAAGAGTAGGAACATCTCCCTGATTCTGGCAATCTATAATCTGAAAATGTGTTTTGAGAATTATTTTTCTTATTATAGGGGAAAGGTTGAAGCTCAGTTGTTAGTGGTAAGGATCACATGAGGAAAACAGGCCTGTTTCCCTGAGCCCATTAGCCCAGGATCACTGCCAATCTATCTTTTCTCCAGCCATCAGCCTTTCCTATTTATTTTATTCAATTTTCATCATTCATTTAACCAACCTTTATTAGGAGCCTACTATATATCAGGCACTATGATTTCTCTCTGCCACACTGCAGTGAATCCCAGAAGTAAATCTAATACACAGAATTTAAAGAGACCCAATCCAGATGTGCCCTGGCCTATCCTCTCTGAGGGTTATGAAAGGCATTGGAGCTTGTCCTCGCCAGAGTTCCTGCACCCCTTCCAACATGTCTGAGATTGTTCATGGAACCCTGGAATCTCTTGCCTGGACAGATCTGGTATTAGCAATCTAGCCCATTCCATAGACAGGCTTGGTACCATGGTAGGGCAGGCCCAAACAGGAAAGGGAGAGCCTAAGCAACCTCAACTGCACCAGCTGATCCAGTTGCCCCAATATCATCTTGATACTTCTGTCCCCAGAACTGGTAAGCTAGAAGTAACCCCAGGGTCTCCTAGCCACAACCTAACAGCTATATTGATTCAGTCCATATACTTGACTTTCAGCCTCAGTTTCCCTCAGTCTGTCTTTTCAGTGCCCCCTCCACCCCGAAAATTGAGACTTGTCCTGAACCCAGGTCCTCTTGGCTTGGGTTCTGGTTGTGGTTCTGAGTCCCTGCCTTCCCTGGCCAGCATCCTTTCACGTCAGGGCTGACCCTGCTCCACTGGTTGAGTCTGTGTGTTTGAAGTGGACAAACTCCCTCCAGTTTTAGCTGCTGCTCTCAAGCAGCAGACTAGTTGACTCATGGGACTAGTCCATGACCAGTTGACTTGTGGGAATAGTCCATGGTGCTGAGAACCCTATATAACTTGTGTCCAAGCCTGCTAAGTTATTAATAATAATCACAATGTTCTAAAGGTGAGGACCCCAAGGTCTACAGAATATATGTGACTTTGTGACAGTCAAATAGCAAGTTTGTATCATATTAGGCCTAGAGCTCAAGGTTCTTGCAATCTAGTCCCCTCCATAGGCAGACTTAGCCCCATTCTAGGGTAAACTGCTTTCCTCCTAGTTTATGCCTAGAAATTTAGGAAAATATTCCAAAGCAGAAGCCCAATTACAAGGCCTGAGACCCACAGGGTGGAGGAGGAGAGAAGACCCCAGGGTTTGAGAATAAAATTAGTCTACTTTTCAAAAGAGGGGCATGAATCAGGAAAGTCCTGAGCAGCAGGACTGATTTTATGTGGAGCCCTAGACCATCAGTCTGGATCTAGTCATCTTAAGATGCTTCTTACATCTCAAGAATGTACCAAGAACCTGGAGTAGGGCTGGGCTCATATAGGTGAGAAGAGACAGGGTAGAAAATTGAGGAAGGATATGGGGGCGAGGAACCAGGCTGGACCTGACACAGAGATGCTCAAGTAGCCCACATGTCAGTTGAAACCTCTCTGCTTCATAAGTCTTAGGTAACAATTGGCTTAAAATACACATCTCCATGGCCTATGGAAGTCTACAGCTTTCTCCAAAATTTCTGTAAATACCCAGGACACATACATTCTCCTGTCCTAGTCTCTCAGGGATAATGTTCTTTGAGTAGTCTTTGCTCTGTGCTACATCAATCAAAGCATAAATTTAGCTCTTTTGTAGAAAAAAATCTTAATATACCATATATGAACTTAATAGACTTTGCTGAAAATGTTGGGAGGGGTTTCACAGAAAGGGAGTCTGCTCATTCACTGTACCCTGGACAACCTAAAAGTCTCATTCGTCATTGCACATTCTTGCTCTCTGCAGTCCTTGTCAGCCACCCACTTAAGATGGTTTTCTCTATTGGCTTCAACACTACACCCACCCTCGCCTCACTGCACCCACCCTCACACGCTCCTCTGGTTCTTCTGTCTTCCTTCTGTCTTCTCTTTCCTCTGTTCTTTCTTCTCCATCCAATCTCTCCAAAGTCAGACATAAATTCCTTTCCTTATCTCATGCAGAGAGGCTCTAGTGGGAGAAGGAGGAATTATATCTCGTTTGCTTCATTATTAAACTCTTTTTTTTCAAGCAAAAACACTTCCTTCCCATCAAGAATTCTAGTGCCAGATGTTTATTAAGGTAATTCAAAAAATTACTCAATACACATGTGTAAACAAAAAGTATGCAGAGTTATTCTGATGGATAGTTCATGCCAGACCAAGCACATGATAGTCCTATTCAAAATGGACTAATGAGAATGTTTAGAACATCCTGTCTGATTTAGGAGTATGCCCTTGACCATAAAAGCTCAGCTGAATCCCAGAACTGAGCCTGGGAAAACTTGATTTGTCTTGTGCCCTTTGAAAGAATTTTACAAACTGCTGCTACAGGCAAGATACCCAAAATGGGGTGCTGCTTTTATTAGATAAGACAAAAAGGTACCTATGGTAACCAGAAAGTTTCGAGGTTTTTCAGACCTGTGTGGACTCTTAAGGTATTTTCAGCTTGCAAATTTGAGCTGGACTGTGATATCAATCCAGTTGCAAAAATTGGCATTAGCAAAAATGCAATGGTCATTTCATGTGGTCAAATCAGGTGACCAGCTGAACAATGAAATTCAAGATATGTGGCTTGTTCCACTTGCTACCTAATGGTGTAAAACAACAACCAGTTTATTATTCTCAAGGATTATATGGGTCAGGAGTTTGGGAAGGACATGACAAGGACAGCTTGCATTTGCTCTACAACATCTAGAACCTCAGCTGGAAAGTCTCAAGGCTGAGGATTACTGAATAGCTGGGAGCTGGAATTATCTGAAGGCTCTTTCACTCATGTGTCTTGGTGTTTGAGGTCAGAAAGTCTGCATATGACCTCCTCATCTGGGCTTTTTCATAGTGTGCTGGTTAAGTTCTGTGTTAAAAAGCCTCTAAAATGGTCCCCAATGATTTCCACCTGCTGGTATTCACAGCCTTGTGTAATCTCATCCCCTTGATTAAATTGCTTCTAACCCATAGAATATGGCAACATTGAAGGAATATTTCTGCTATGATTAGGTCACAAAATAATCTCTCTCTTTCTCTGGCTTTGATGAAGGAAACTGCCACAGTGAAGAAGCTCACATGGTAAGGAATTGAGTGTTACCCTGGCCAATAGCTATACAAAACTAATGGTCTTCAGTCCAACAATCCCTAAAGAAGTGAATCCTGCCAAAAACCACAAATAAACCACGTAAGTGACTTTGGAAGTAGATTCTTCTCCATTCAAACATTCAGATGAGACCCCAGCCCTGACCAAAATCTTGATTATAGCCTTGTGAAAGATTCTGAAGCAGAAGACACAGTTAAACTGTGGTTGAATTCCTAACTCAGAAACACTGTGGGATGGATAATAAATGTGTATTGTCTTAAACTGCTAAGTTTTGGGGTTGTTACATAGCAATAGATATCTACTATAAGTTCCAAGAGCAAATATCTCACAAGAACCAGGCAGAAACCATAGCTTTTATGACCTAGGCTCAGAAATTACATAGCATAATTTCCCCCAAATTCACAAGCCTGCACAGATTCAAGCAGATGGAATATAGACCCCATCTCTCACAAGGAGGGGTGTACAAGTGCCAACATGTCATCATAGGAAGAACATGTGGGAGGAGAGATGCTGCTGTGGCCATCTTTGGGGAACACAATCTGCCTTGTGGCTCTTTGGCCTTGACCTGTAGCATGGCCTGATCTGCTCATGTGAAAATTTCAAGAAAGATTTATGTTGTTTTGCTATTTTGAAATAGAGGTTTTGTTTATGTTCCTCCTGACATGTCTCCCCTGCTTTTAAGAAATTCTCAAGCAATTCATCAGCATGTCACAAGATTAATGGGAGTTTCCCCTCCTGCAACCAAGGAGACCTCAGAACCATAATTTCCAAGAATGTGAATGACTATCTGAAGAACAAGATCCTCTCCACTTAAGAGTGACTCCTAATAAATTACAACATTGCTCTGGCTACACGTTCTGAAACATTCCTGTATTGCCCCACACTCCATGCCAGTTGAGGGGAAAGAAGACAGTGAATGAGGGGGATGTGGTTGGGGGATCTAATGGACACTCGGGCCGGGCTGACTCCAGTGGTATTTCCAGTACCCCATAAACTCACAGAACTTCTGAACATGAAGGAATCTCAAAGATAGATCAATTCAATTTATACTGGAAATGTAGCTATGATCATAGCTATGAATTGAATTGATCGATCTTTGAGATTCCTTCGTGTTCAGAAGTTCTGTGAGTTTATGGGGTAGTGGAAATACCACTGGAGTCAGCCCGGCCCGAGTGTCCATTAGATCTCCCAACCACGTCCCCCTCATTCACTGTCTTCTTTCCCCTCAACTGGCATGGAGTGTGGGGCAATACAGGAATGTTTCAGAACGTGTAGCCAGAGCAATGTTGTAATTTATTTAGTGAGATCTGACTATAATAGTATGTCCTTTATAGCTGAATGAAGTAGACATTAGTGTCTAATAGAACTCAAGTATGTCAGACTTCACCAGTTTGTAAACTCATGCTTCTATTTAATGCACCATCATTGTAGCTCGAGCCTCATCCTACTTGACTTCATGAAATCAGGATTTTATCCAGTTCCGCTGGGGAACACTTACACGGTCCACCCATTTCCTCTGTACTTTTCATCTCTGCCAGCTGCCTGGCCCCACATGGGGGACTCCTATGTCTGAACACCTGCTTCCTTCAGGGTACAACTTTGCTAACCCCACTGTTGTGCCCCAGCATGGGCTGTACAGACTCCTCCACCATTTCCCTGTTGTGATAAAGCAGACTAGGCTAAAACTTTTAACAAGACATTACCAAAGGCTTGGAGAGAAAAGAGAATTACAACAGAGAGAAACTTGAAACTCAGTACCTTTGCCCAGATTCCCCAGTCTCTGGGTTTGACTTCTACATTGCTCTCTACTGCTGCCATGGAGGAAGGGCCAGCCTGCCTCCCCACAGTGGGAAGATACTTCATTCTACAAATCCTTGAGGTTCAGATCAAGGAGGTAGTTATTTCCCTCACACTTCAACCTGAGCTCCATGTCCTTAGTCTTTATTTCCTGCCTTAGAATTGATCGTGTTCCAGGAGGCCTGAGAATTAACGTGTCTATTTCGTGGAAAACTCCAACTTCTAAACAATAACATAACAAGCATTCTAACCATAGAACACTGTGTGTGATAATAACAGCCCAGTCAATGCTGTCCCATAAAGCCCAATTAAGTTCTTTTCCTCATTCTCTCCTCTAGCACGAGTCTATGATCACGGTTATACAGTTGTCTAGCCATCTTCAGTGTCTCAGCTCTTGAGTTTCTATGATTGTCTAGTTGGAAAATGGCTTATTCGGCCTGGCATGGTGGCTCATGCTTGTAATCCCAGCACTTTGGGAGGCTAAAGTGGGCCAATTGCTTGAGCCCAGGAGTTCAAGACCAGCCTGGGCAACATGGCAAAACCTTTACAAAAAAATACAAAAATTAGCTAGTCATAGTGCCCCTATAGTCCCAGCTACTCAGGAAGCTGAGGTGAGAAGATCGCTTGAGCCCAGGATATTGAGGCTGCAGTAAGCAGAGATCATGCCACTGCACTCCAGCCAGGGCAACAGAACAAGACTCTATCTCAAAAAAAAAGAAAAATGGCTTATCCGTTAAAAGATTTTCAAGAGCAAGCAATAATAAAGCGACAAATGGCAGTGTAAATACATAGGAAATTTTAGGCTGGGCATGGTGGCTGTCACCTATAATGCCAGCATTTCGGGAGGCTGAGGTGGGAGGATCATTTGACCCCAGGGGTTTAAGACCAGCCTGGGCAACATAGTGAGACTCCATCTCTGCAAAAAAATAAAAATAAAAAAATTAGCCAGGCGTGGTGGCACATAACTATACACCTAGCTACTCAGGAGACTGAGATGGGAGGATTGCTTGAGCCCAGGTGGTCAAGGCTGCAGTGAGCCATGATTGTGTCACTGCACTCCAGCCTGGGTGACAGAGCCAGACCCTATCAGAAAAGAAAAAAAAGAAAAGAAAAGAAAAAGAAAAAGAAAAAGGAAAAAGAAAAGAAAAGAAAAGGAGGGAAGGCAGGGAAGGGAAGGAGAGAGAGACAAAGAAAAAGAAAGAGAAGGAAAGATAAAATGCTCCAAATAAAACCTTTTGAAGAGATCAATTCTGCCTAACATGTTGACATTTTATACAATTTTGCCAAACATTTTAGTTATTGGAGTCATAGTAGCAGACCTTCCCCCATTCCAAGGTAAGATTTTTTTTCTCTATATTTGCATACGGCCTATAAGAAGCATTTTCTGAGACATTTCCTCTTTTTAGAGACACAAAAATGTGTATGGATTACAAATGACAGTTCTTTTTCAGTCTCTACTTCTCAAGCGATCCAAAAACATTTGGGTCTAATCTCAGCCAAGTTCACCTTGTTATATCCACTTTATGGACAAAGGAAGCTGAGGTTCTATGAAATCCAATTTACTGAATTACACAATTAGAAAATGGGGCTGGGAATGGTGGCTTATGCCTTTGGGAGGCCAAGGAGGGAGAATCACTTGAGCCCAGGAGTTAGAGATCAGCCTGGGTAACATAGGGAGACCCCATCTCTATAAAATATAATAATAATAATTTTAAAAAATAAACAGTAGAAAATGGGAAGGCTGAAATTCAGAACACCAGCTGCCCTGGATGCTCTGGCCCTTGCAACTATACCAGGCCACACTTGATCTAAAAGGAAATGTTACATATCACAAAAACATGCTTTGTGAAGACCAGCCAAGCATACAACAAATCAGTCCCATTCAGTTTGGGATTACAAGCCGGACGAACAATAGAGCAGGCTTCAAAATAAACTTCCTTTTCCAGGATGAGAAGGAAACATAGGGACATAAGCTCTTAGGAGACACCTGCAGTGAGCAGGGACCTGCGCCAGAGAAAGGGTATAAAGCGGAGCCTGAAAAGAGGGGACTCCGAGGAAGACACCGCGTTCATTCTTCCATCCCACAAACTTTCGCCAAGTGAGTCCTTTGTGCCCGGCTTTGTGCTTGGCTTTGTGCTACGCAGCAGGCACATGCTGATGAATCAGTTAGAGGCGCCTGCCTCCTTGGGCCTCACAATCTGATAGAAGGGACAAACAAGTAAACATAGAACCTGCATTCCTCTCATTCAAGTGAAAAGGACATCCTGATTAAAATATCTATGGCAGCTCTGAGAAAATTCATGCCAAATCACAGTAAGGGCCTGAACTGATTGTCATTTCCTTTGTTTAACCAATTCTCTTACACCTGGAGTAGAATCCCTGGGGCCAGCCCAGCTGGGTACCCAGCGTGATCCCTCCAGATCTCTGGAGTGGCTCGCCTTCCTCGTAATCATTTTACCCTGGGATGTTTCAGCCTTTGAGGTACAATGTGTGACTAAGGCCACTGTCAACAGGCAATGACACAAAGCATCTGTCGTCTGGCAAAGACCAGCTGAGCAAATGCTTAACTCAGAAGGCTGTTACAGTTTTTGTGAAAACAAATTACATCAGCGCCTAACCCGGGAGTCTCCCAACCAGGCTAAAGGGTGTTTTCTTTGGTGAGCATGTGTGCTCCTACCTCACACAGCATGAAGGAACTCTGCATAGAGTAAAGTGGCACAAAGTCTCCATATCTCAGAGCTTGGTGACACCATCAAGAAGACTCCTTGCAAAATCGGCTTAGCAAGGAGGCAGACATTCTAAGACTTCTTGGCATGCAAAGAGCCCTGTGCTGTGGGAAGGGACACACAGGAGGTCAGCCAAGGTCATGGGCTCCCAAGGAAATATTTACTGATTAGCTTCCGTGGGCCACGTGCTGGGTGGAGATTTAACTTACCTTATCTCATTTAATTATACCCCATCTATGCTCAGCCCCATGGCCTTACTCTGAAACTGCCTTAAGGCCAGCACTTCACAAAGATACCTTTAAAGCAATAGTGAATAATGCAGAGTCTACTACTAACTCCATGGGGACATATGAGGGACATTTATATTGCAGACCACAGGTAAATATTAATCTTCAAGAGATCTATTGTACAACACGGTGACTAGAGTTAATAACAATGTCTTGCATTCTTGAATATTGCTAAGAGAGTAGATTTCAAGTGTTCCCACCACAAAAAAAAGTACATAAGATAACGCATATGTTAATTAACTCAATTTAGCCACTCCACAATGTATGCAAATTTCAAAAATCATGTTGTACACAATAAATACATGCAATTTTATTTGTCAATTAAATACATAGATAAATTTGAAAAAAAATACTTAGTTTAACGCCTCCATTGTCTTCTCCCTTCTTTCCCTTTCCATTCTCTCTAACTTCCCTGTGACAGTTTCCTCTCTCTCTCTCTTTCTCTCTCTCTCCCTATTTCTCTCTCTGCCTCCCCATATACACAGCTTCTTCAAAATCCCCTCCACATCTTCCCCTGTCACTTGCCTAACCCCACACACAAAAGCCTAATAATAGCCAAAAGGCAAGAATATCCAATTACTCCTTAAGCAAAATCCTTGTGAGCCTCAGTTTGTCTCATTCATTCATTTAACAAATAGTTGTCAAGTGCCCAGCACTGTTTTGGGTGCAGCAGATTAGTAGTGAACATGATAGACAAAAATATCTGCCCTCATGTAGCTTCCATAATCCTTATAGCAATCCATTTTTACATATTAAAAAAACAGAGGTTTGGACTCAATTTATCCAAAAGAGTCAGACACTTGGGGCCCAGGGGCAAATTCCAGCCCAGAGAAAGCATTTGGCAGGACCCAATGAGGGCTTCAGGGGCCCAGTCAGCACTCTGGAATCTGGTGGTGAGACTGGGTGCCTAGAGCCTGGAAAATGAGGGGAAGGGACTCAAGTGTCATGTTACAAGGACAGCCCTTGGAAACAAATACACTGGGTTCAAGTTCAAGCTCAGCTACTTACTTGGACTAGTTACTTAATTCTCTCTAAGTCTTAGTTTTCTCCTCTATAAAATGGGGACAAAAATTAAACTTACCTTAAAGACTGTGTTTACATGTATACGCACTGTGTATATATATACATAGACAAAATCATTAAATTCTCAGAACCCTATGTTGTGCTAAACATCATATATGTATATGTGGTCTAACAGAGTAAATGCTGTAAATATTAGTTACCACTTATTTATTTATATTTGTAATTATTATTAGGTATAAAAATGGGTCTACTTAGTAATACAGCCCCATAATTTGTCAGCCCAGCTCCTTCTTTTTCTGGGAACAGACTTTCTCACAATCACCTCCCCACCCATCCCCAACCTCCTGATCAACCAACTCTATCCACGAGGTTTCCATGGAAGCCACATGTTGGTACAATATGACCTCTCCCCCAGGCACTTGAACCAAGCTTGACATATCAGAGTCCTTTCCCAGAAAGCTTGCCACTGGAATAGGAAAGAAATTAGTCTCCAGGTAGCTAAAGCTGTTACTACTAGCAGCCATGTTTTCAGCCACATGAACTGAGGAGCAGAAATCAGTCTGTAATAAGAACAAAGAATGAAATTGGTGTGCAAATATATAGAAGTGGAGACAGGATATGGGGAGCTGTACCAGCATTTGAGGGCTGGTTGCACTTCATTGAGTTCCAAGAGACAATTCTGTAAGTAAATACCTCATTTTTCTCAAGCTGGTTTGATTTAGGACATTATGCCTTGCCATTAATGAGTCTTAACTAACTACAGGTCTAATCCAGAAGACTTGGCCTTGATATATGGGTCATACCACCCTCTAAGAGAACTTCTCTGAAGAGAAATTCAATTTCTCCTTAATAGTCAGGATCAGTTATCCCAAGCCAGTTTAGAAGCCCTCTCCTTTTCCTGTTGATTCAATGGCATGATGAGCCCATGTGGCCAGGTGGTCATCTTCACTTCCAGGTTAATGATACAGTTGCTGTGCTCCCTGGAGGAAATATTCTTCCCCTGAAAAACAAGACTTCTAAATCAGCAGAGCCTAAAGTTCTAGAGATAGGAAGATAAAATTTCATAGTGGATGACTAAATTTAATAATAAGAAGAAACTCTCTCATTTCCACTCCTTGATTCCTGAACCCAGAAAAATTGGCTATGGGAGAAACAGCAAAATATGTTGGTCACTAATTTAGGACATACACTACATACTAGGTGACACTGCCCCAGTTCTACAAGGTGTTTCCACCCAGCTGGCCCTGTAACTATGCCTTCGAAAGGTCATTCTACCACTTAATCAGGACAGCTGCTTCGAGGTAATGGGGAATTTTGCAAGACTAGTGAATTCCATGAGCGTGAGCCCGTTGCCACACTTCATTTGCTGTGAGTTCCCTGGTCAAAAGCAATGCTCTGTGAAATACCATGTGAATAACACATTCTGTAAATCCCTGGATGGTGGTTTTGGAAGAAGCATTGTGAGAAGGAAAAACAAATCTTTATCCAGAGTAAGTGTCTATTCATTCCAGTGAGAACAAAGTTCTGTCCCTTCCATGATGAAAGTGATCCTTTATAATCAACTTTTCACCAGGTGGCTAAACTGGTACTCCCAGGGAATGGTGCCAAATAAATGCTGTGTTGATCTCTGCTGTTGGCAGGTTGGACACTCAGCAGTGGTGATTCGAAGTCCATGTTGCTGAGCCCCCAAATACCCCTATGGACCATTTTATGTGGCTTCCATAGAACAAAAAAGGGGAACCTGGGGAAAGAGGGTAACAAATGTTCACAAAACCAGCAGTCTCATCCACCTACTTATTAAGATCTTCTTCTGATAAGATTGCTGTTTGGTGAGCATTCACATGGGATATACTATCTTCCCATTCCATGCAAATTCATAACATTCTACCTACAAACCTCTTTCTCAGCTTTCCCTGCCACCAGTTTTTTAATCATGATCCTTTTAAGGTTTGACCATCCAGCCAAACCATTAGCCACTACCCTAAGTCAATATAGATTCATACTGTCCACTGGGAAGATTTTCCTTCACCCTATCTTTCAAGGCCATGCTGTGATGGAACTGCAATGGTGCAACCACCTACTTTTGGGTAGTGCCAGCATATTGGACAGAACCATCTTTAAACAAGGCCTGGAATTTTTCCTCTTCATCAACTTGTTATAGGGAACTACCCAAAAAGACGCAGATGCAGGTTGAGAGGGAAGAGAAATTAATTAACATAGATTTCAAATTAATACAGATAATCATAATAGATACATTTACTTAATATGTAATGTGTACCAGACACAGTTCTAGATGCTTTACATGTATTAGCTCCTTAATTCTCACAATAACATTCCCATTTTATAGATGAGAAAAGTGAGGCACAGAGATTTAGTAACCTGCTCCAAATCACATAGTCATTAGGTGGCACAGTTGGGATTAGAACTCATACCTTCTCATTCTAAAACCTGTCATGCAATTCTGCCTCCCATGATAAAACAAGTTTGCATATGTTTTTGCAAGTTACACTGTAAACTCCCAAAATTAATACTTTGATTGCCATAGGAATCCTAACCCTGGAGCTGTGTCTTTTCAACACAGGGTTATTTTAATACACATTTTTAGATATGGTAACAGGTGCAATAGGGCTGCTGGAAATGTTATTATGTGCAAATTTCAACTGCTCTTAGATCTGAAAGTGATTTTCAACTTAAAATGAAACAATACAGGACAAAAAATGTGATGCTTGTTATTCAATGATAATGTCTCTTCAACAGAACCTACCTTCAAACAACTGAAACTTAAGGCAGGAACTCAAAGAAGAGAACTTTACTACAAAAAAATCGAGAGTTTCCACATGTTGAAGCCCAGAAACATCGTTTTCAATATCCTCTGTCTCTCACAGTTAAATAATCATAGACAAAAAGTTGTATACAAGGTTTAAAACATCTGAAGTGGAAAATTAAAATGCATCAATGAAATATTATTTTTCTGATATTTCAGACTACAAAAGGCAGGCTGGAAGTTATAGTTTGGATGCTAAAACATTGATATTTTCCAGGTGTTCTGGTGGCTTATGGAGACAGAAAACTTGAAGTCAGCACTGTCCTGGTTTTTCTAAGTTATATGGCAATGTCACTTCTCTGGCCTCACTTGAATAGCCCCTAGAAGGACTTTTGTAATAGAAAACTAATAAGCATTTGTAGATGCAGAGAGGAAATTTTGAAGAAAGAGGTACAGCAATCTGAGGATTATGATTCTGCTAGGGATGGGAGTAGAGGTGAAGCTGGTTGGAAATGGGAGAACTTATATGCTTCAATTTTTTTAATATAGCTTCAAAACATGTATTAATTACAAATGTATCCAGCTGGGAATAACAAAAAATAATAACAACCAAAAAAGGTTTAAACCACTGGTTCTTAATCTGGGCTACACATTGGAATCTGCTGGAGAGTTTTTTAAATTATTGAGGCTAGGGCTGGGTGCAGTGGCTCATACCTGTAATCCCAGCACTTTGGGAGGCTAAGGCAGCAGAATCGTTTGAGACCAGGAGTTCAAGGCTGTAATGGGCTATGGTTGTGCCACTGCCCTCTGGCCTGGGAGACAGAATGAAATCCTGCCTCTAATTATTAAGGCTTAGGTCCTACCACCAAAAATTCCTATTCATTTGGGGGTATATAGGGAGATCTTAAAACTGAGAACTTTAAGACTCCACAGGTGATTTTAATGGGTAGCTAAGTTTGAGGGCCACTTTACTAACTAGTTCAAAAAAGTAAAGGCTTAGCCAGGTGTGGTGACATGCACCTGTGGCCCCAGCTACTCAGGAGGCTGAGGGGGGAGGATCAGTTGAGCCCAGGAAGTTGAGGCTGCAGTGAGCGGTGATTGCACTAATGCACTCCCACTGGGTGACAGAGCAAGACCCTGAATCAAAAAACAAAACAAAAAGTAAAGGCTTTTTTTAAACATAACGCAAAATCCAGAAGTGGGTGGACCAAAACCAGCATAGTTGCTAAAGGTTATCATCAAGGAATCAGGATCTTTCCATCTTTCTGCTCCACCATACTTAGCTCTCAGTTTTCATTGTCTTGGTAAATAAATGGCTGCTGCTACTGTATTGGATCAAAGCTCCAGACAGGGAGAGGCAGAAGGGCAAAAACACTCCTCCTCACAAGTCTTTGCCTTTTTTTTTTTTTTTAAACATTTTCATAATTTTCTTTTAATTTCAATCCTCTGAAGTAACTAATTTTTTTGGTTGATACTATTTTCCTAATTTTATTTTTTATTTTTATTTTTTATTATACTTTAAGTTCTAGGGTACGTGTGCACAACGCACAGGTTTGTTACATAGGTATACATGTGCCATGTTGGTTTGCTGCACCCATCAACCAATCATCTACATTAAGTATTTCTTCTAATACTATCCCTCCCCTAGCCCCCAACCCCTGACAGGACCGGGTGTGTGATGTTCCCCACCCTGTGTCCATGTGTTCTCATTGTTCAGTTCCCACCTATGAGTGAGAACATGCAGTATTTGGTTTTCTGTCCTTGTGATAGTTTGTTGAGAATGGTTTCCAGCTTCATGCATGTCCCTACAAAGGACATGAAGTCATCCATTTTTATGGCTGCATAGTATTCCATGGTGCATATGTGCCACATTTTCTTAATCCAGTCTATCATTGATGGACATTTGGGTTGTTTCCAAGTCTTTGCTACTGTGAATAGTGCTGCAATAAACCTACATGTGCATGTGTCATTATAGTAGCATGATTTATAATCCTTTGGGTATATACCCCATAATGGGATGGCTGGGTCAAATGGTATTTCTAATTCTGGATCCTTGAGAAATCACTACACTGTCTTCCACAATAGTTGAACTAATTTACCCTCCCACCAACAGTGTAAAAGCATTTCTATTTCTCCACATCCTCTCCAGCATCTGTTGTTTCCTGACTTTTTAATGATCACCATTCTAACTGGCATGAGATGGTGTCTCATTGTGGTTTTGATTTGCATTTCTCTGATGACCAGTGAGGATGAGCATTTTTTTCATGTGTCTGTTGGCTGCATAAATGTCTTCTTTTGAGAAATGTCTGTTCATATCCTGTGCCCAGTTTTTGATGGGGTTGTTTGTTTTTTTCTTGTAAATGTGTTTAAGTTCTTTGTAGATTCTGGATATTAGCCCTTTGTCAGACGGGTAGATTGCAAAATTTTTCACCGATTCTGTAGCTTGCCTGTTTACTCTCATGGTAGTTTCTTTTGCTATGCAGAAGCTCTTTAGTTTAATTAGACCTCATTTGTCTATTTTGGCTTTTGTTGCCATTGCTTTTGGTGTTTTAGTCATGAAGTCTTTGCCCATGCCTATGTCCTGAATGGTATTGCCTAGGTTTTCTTCTAGGGCTTGTATGGTTTTAGGTGTTACATTTAAGTATTTAATCCATCTGAGTTAATTTTTGTATAAGGTGTAAGGAAGGGATCCAGTTTCAGCTTTCTACATATGGCTAGCCAGTTTTCCCAGCACCATTTATTAAATAGGGAATCCTTTCCCCATTTCTTGCTTTTGTCAGGTTTGCCAAACATCAGTTGGTTGTAGATGTGTGGTGTTATTTCTGAGGCCTCTGTTCTGTTCCACTAGTGTATACATACATATATATAACAACATATATATGTTGCATGTATATATATGTTGCATGTATATATACATATATATACACAACACAGATATATATATGTGTTAGTACCACTACCATGCTGTTTTGGTTACTGTAGCCTTATAGTATAGTTTGAAGTCAGGTAGCGTGATACCTCCAGCTTTGTTCTTTTGGCTTAGGATTCTCTTGGCTATGTGGGCTCTTTTTTGGTTCTGTATGAACTTTAAAGTAGTTTTTTCCAATTCTGTGAAGAAAGTCATTGGTAGCTTGATGGGGATGGCATTGAATCTATAAATTACCTTGGGCAGCATGGCCATTTTCATGATATTGATTCTTCCTATCCATAAGCATAGAATATTCTTCCATTTGTTTGTGTCCTCTTTTATTTCGTTCAGCAGTGGTTTGTAGTTCTCCTTAAAGAAGTCCCTCACATCCCTTGTAAGTTGGATTCCTAACTATTTTATTCTCTTTATAGCAATTGCAAATGGGAGTTCACTCATGATTTGGATCTCTGTTTGTCTGTTATTGGTGTAAAGAATGCTTGTGATTTCTGCACAATGATTTTGTATCCTGAGACTTTGCTGAAGTTGTTTATCAGCTTAAGGAGATTTTGTGCTGAGATGATGGGGTTTTCTAAATAAACAATCATGTCATCTACAAACAGGGACAATCTGACTTCCTCCTTTCCTGATTGAATACCTTTTATTTCTTTCTATTGCCTGATTGCCCTGGCCAGAACTCCAACACTATGTTGAGTAGGAGTGGTGAGAGAGGGCATCGTTGTCTTGTGCCAGTTTTCAAAGGGAATGCTTCCAGTTTTTGCCCATTCAGTGTGATGTTGCCTATGGGTTTGTCATAAATAGCTCTTATTATTTTGAGATACGTTCCATCAATACGTAGTTTTTTGAGAGTTTTTAGCATGAAGGGCTGTTGAATTTTGTCAAAGGCCTTTTCTGCATCTATTGAGATAATCATGTGGTTTTTGAGGGTGGTTCATTTATGTGATGGATTACGTTTATTGATTTGCACAGGTTGAACCAGCCTTGCATCCCAGGTATAAAGCCGACTTGATCGTGCTGGATAAGCTTTTTGATGTGCTGCTGGACTCAGTTTGCCAGTATTTTATTGAGGATTTTCGCATTGATGTTCATCAGGGATGTTGGTCGAAAATTCTCTTATTTTGTTGTGTCTCTGCCAGGCTTTGGTATCAGGATGATGCTCGCCTCATAAAATGAGTTAGGGAGGATTCCCTCTTTTTCTATTTATTGAAGTAGTTTCAGAAGGAATGGTACCAGCTCTTCTTTGTATGTCTGGTAGAATTTGGCTGTGAATCCTTCTGGTCCTGGACTTTTTCTGGTTGGTAGGCTATTAATTATTGCCTCAATTTCAGAGCCTGTTATTGGTCTATTCAGAGATTCAGCTTCTTCCTGGTTTAGTCTTGGGAGGGTGTATGAGTCGAGGAATTTATCCATTTCTTCTAGATTTTCTAGTTTATTTGCATAGAGGTGTTTATAGCATTCTCTGATGGTAGTTTGTATTTCTGTGGGATTGGTGGTAATATCCCCTTTATCATTTTTTATTGTGTCTATTTTATTCTTCTCTCTTTTCTTCATTAGTCTTGCTAGCAGTCTATTTTGTTGATCTTTTCAAAAAACCCGCTCCTGGATTCATTCATTTTTTGAAGGGATTTTGTGTCTCTATCTCCTTCAGTTCTGCTCTGATCTTAGTTATTTCTTGCCTTCTGCTGGCTTTTGAATTTGTTTGCCTTGCTTCTCTAGTTCGTTTAATTGTGATGTTAGGGTGTCAATTTTAGATCTTTCCTGCTTTCTCTTGTGGGCATTTAGTGCTATAAGTTTCCCTCTACACACCGCTTTAAATGTGTCCCAGAGATTGTGTTACATTGTGTCTTTGTTCTCATTGGTTTCAAAGAACATCTTTATTTCTGCCTTCATTTTGTTATGTACCCAGTAGTCATTCAGGAGCAGGTTGTTCAGTTTCCATGTAGTCACATGGTTTTGAGTGAGTTTCTTAATCCTGAGTTCTAATTTGATTGCACTGTGGTCTGAAAGACAGTTTGTCGTGATTTCTGTTCTTTTACATTTGGTGAGGAGTGCTTTACCTTCAACTATGTGGTCAATTTTAGAATAAGTGCGATGTAGTGCTGAGAAGAATGTATTTTCTGTTGATTTGGGGTGGAGAGTTCTGTAGATGTCTATTAGGTCCACTTGGTGCAGAGCTGAGTTCAAGTCCTGGATATCCTTGTTAACTTTCTGTCTGGTTGATCTGTCTAATGTTGACACTTGGGTGTTAAAGTCTCCCATTGTTATTGTGTGGGAGTCTAAGTCTCTTTGTAGGTCTCTAAGGACTTGCTTTATGAATCTGGGTGCTCCTGTATTGAGTGCATATATATATAGGATAGTTAACTCTTCTTGTTGAATTGACCTTTTTTCCATTATGTAATGGCCTTCTTTGTCTCTTTTGATCTTTGTGGGTTTAAAGTCTGTTTTATCAGAGACTAGGATTGCAACCTCTGCCTTTTTTGTTTTCCATTTGCTTGGTAGATCTTCCTCCATCCCTTTATTTTGAGCCCACGTGTGTCTCTGCACGTGAGATAGGTCTCCTGAATAGAGCACACTGATGGGTCTTGACTCTTTATCCAATTTGCCTGTCTGTGTCTTTTAATTGGCACATTTAGCCCATTTACATTTAAAGTTAATATTGTGTGAATTTGATCCTGTCATTATGATGCTAGCTGGTTATTTTGTGCATTAATTGATGCAGTTTCTTCATAGCATCGATGGTCTTTACAATTTGGCATGTTTTTGCAGTGGCTGGTACTGGTTGTTCCTTTCCATGTTTAGTGCTTCTTTCAGGACCTCTTGTAAGGCAGGCCTGGTGCTGACAAAATCTCTCAGCATTTGCTTGTCTGTAAAGGATTTTATTTCTCCTTCACTTATGAAGGTCAGTTTGGCTGGAAATGAAATTCTGGGTTGAAAATTCTTTTCTTTAAGAAGGTTGAATATTGGCCTCCTCTCTCTTCTGGCTTGTAGTGTTTCTGCTGAGAGATCTGCTGTTAGTCTGATGGGCTTCCTTTTGTGGGTAACCCGACCTTTCTCTCTGGCTGTCCTTAACATTTTTTCCTTCATTTCAACCTTGATGAACCTGATGATTATGTGTCTTGGGGTTGCTCTTCTCAAGCAGTATGTTTGTGGTGTTCTCTGTATTTCCTGAATTTGAATGTTGGCCTGCCTTGCTAGGTTGGGGAAGTTCTCCTGGATAATAACCTGAAGAGTGTTTTCTAACGTGGTTCCATTCTCCCCGTCACTTTCAGGTACACCAATCAAACGTAGATTTGGTCTTTTCACCTAGTCCCATATTTCTTGGCGGCTTTGTTCGTTTCTTTTTACTTTTTTTTCTCTAATCTTGTCTTCTCACTTTATTTCATTAATTTGATCTTCAATCACTGATATCCTTTCTTCCACTTGATTGAATCAGCTATTAAAGCTTGTGCATACATCACGAAGTTCTCGTGCTGTGGTTTTCAGCTCCATCAGGTCATTTAAGTTCTTCTCTACACTGTTTATTCTAGTTAGCCATTCGTCTAACCTTTCTTTAAGGTTTTTAGATTCCTTGCGATGGGTTAGAACAAGCTTCTTTATCTCGGAGAGGTTTGTTATTACCGACCTTCCGAAGCCTACTTCTGTCAACTCATCAAAGTCGTTCTCCATCCAGTTTTGTTATGTTGCTGGTGAGGAGCTGTGATCCTTTGGAGGAGAAGAGGCATTCTGGTTTTTGGAATTTTCAGCTTTTCCGCTCTGTTTCTCCCCATCTTTGTGGTTTTATCTACCTTTGGTCTTTGATGTTGGTGACCTACAGATGGGGTTTTGGTGTGGATGTCCTTTTTGTTGATGTTGATGCTATTTCTTTCTGTTTGTTAGTTTTCCTTCTAACAGTCAGGACCCTCAGCTGCAGGTATGTTGGAGTTTGCTGGAGGTCTACTCCAGACCCTATTTTCCTGGGTATCACCAGTGGAGGCTATAGAACAGCAAATATTGCAGAACAGCAAATACTGCTGCCTGATCCTTCCTCTGGAAGCTTCGTCCCAGAAGGGCACCCACCTGTATGAGGTGTCTGTCAGCCCTTACTGGGAGGTCAGGCTACACGGGGTCAGGGAGCCACTTGAGGAGGCAGTCTATCTGTTCTCAGAGCTCGAACACCATGTTGGGTGAGCCACTGCTCTCTTCAGAGCTGTCAGACAGGGATGTTTAAATCTGCAGAAGTTGTCTGCTGCCTTTTGTTCAGCTATGCCCTGCCCACAGAGGTGGAGTCTATAGAAGCAGAAGGCCTTGCTGAGCTGCAGTGGGCTCCACCCAGTTCAAGCTTCCCAGCCACTTCGTTTACCTACTCAAGCCTCAGTGATGGTGGACGCCCCTACCCCCACCAGGCTTCAGCCTTGCAGGTCGATCACAGACTGCTGCACTAGCAGTGAGCAAGGCTCCATGGGCATGGGACCCGCCAAGCCAGGAACAGGAGGGAATCTCCTGGTCTGCCAGTTGCTAAGACCGTGGGAAAAGCGCGGTATTTGGGCAGAGTGTACCAGTTTTCCAGGTATAGTCCGTCACGGCTTCCCTTGGCTAGGAAAAGGAAATCCCCTGACCCCTTGTGCTTCCTGGGTGAGGCGACGCCCCACCCTGGTTTGGCTCTCCCTTCATAGGCTGCACCCACTATCTAACCAGTCCCAATGAAATTAACCAGCTACCTCAGTTGGAAATGCAGAAATCACCCGTCTTCTGCATCGATCTTGCTGGGAGCTGCAGACCGGAGCTGTTCCTATTCAGCCATCTTGGAAGCAACCCCAAGTCTTTGCCTTTTTATTCAGAAATGGAAGCCCACCTCAGGGACATCTGCATACTTACCACACTATATTACACAGCTGTCTTAGATTGTGATGAAGTCTGGGAATTTGTGTATGTTGTTTGCAGCCTCTATAACAGAAAAAGTCAACAGAGAAGGCAGTTAGAATGGTTATTGAGTGAGTCAGTCCACAGCATCTGCCATCCATGAATGTACTACTTTTGTAATTTTTTTAAATGTAAATATAGGCTGGATGCAGTGGCTCACACCTATAATCTCAGCACTTTTGGAGGACAAGGCAGGTGGATTGGTTGAGTCCAGGAGTTTGAAACCAGCCTGGGCAACAGAGTAAGACCCCATTTCCACAAAAAAATAAAAGAACTAGCTGGGTGCTGTGGTGCACACCTGTAGTTCTAGTTACACAGGAGGCTGAGGTGGGAGGATCACTTAAGCCTGGGAGATGGAGGTTGCAGTGAGCTGAGATAGCACCAGAACCGCTGCACTCCAGCCTGGGTGACAGACCTTGTCTCAAAAAAACAAAAAATGTAAATATAGTGGCATAACGACTACAGGGAAACTGCCTAAGCATGGTGGCTCATGCCTGTAATCCCATCACTTTGGGAAGGTGACGCAGGATTGCTTGAGCCCAGAAGTTTGAAGTTGCAGTGAGCTATGATTCTACAACTGCACTGAAGCCTGGGCAACAGAGTAAGACCCTGTCTTTAAAAAAGAAAAGAAAAGGTCTTACGGAAACAACATACCTGGGAGTAATTTCATCACAACCTGGCCTATCTAACACTCTATTTTCTGTTTATGTCATTCTGCCCAAGCCCCAAATCTCTCTGTTACTTTTTCTGAGGCTATGTTAATTGGTTAATACAGCAGCCTTTTTAAGTCTCAGAGTTTCATTCTAGTAGAAAAGAAGCAGCATTTAGTTTTAAGCCTGGAGAGTAGAAAGACCACAAAATCCTCCCCAAAGTCCTGGCCTCCTCTTGCCTGATAGTCTCCAAAATAAATTTAATTTCTCTGCTGACCTGAAGTTCACATTCAACTGTTTACTGCCAAGGGTTTGAATTACTGCAAATATGGCCCTTGGGTTTATCCCAGTTGAATTAATAATCACAGCCCCTGCCATAATCTCGTTTGCCAATTACACGTATTCCAACATCCCTCCTGAACTTAAGACTCATGATTTCCAACTTCCTGCTGGACAAGAACACCTCAATACCCCATAGACAAATCAAACTCAGTATGTCATGGTGATCTCATGATGTTCCCCCTCCAAACTCCTGTATTCCCCATCTCAGTAAATGGCACAACTGTTGATCAAGTCATTTGAACTACAAATCTCAGAACTGTGCTCAAATTCTCTCTCTTTTTAATATCATAGATCCAATCAGCAAAATCCTGTCAATTCTACCACACACATATTTTCTAATCTGTTCCTCCTCCTCTAACCCAATCATCTTCTACCTGGACTATTAGCACCTTCAAGAACTAGAAACAGAGGGCTGGATGCCATGGCTCACTGTAATCCCAGCACTTTGGGAGGCAAAGGCAGGAGAATCTTTTGTTTTGTTTGTTTCATTTTTGTTTTTGAGACAGGGTCTCACTCCATCATTCAGGCTGGAATGCAGTGACCAGATCACAGCTCACCGCAGCCTCGGCCTCCTGGGCTCAAGTGATTCTTCCATCTCAGCCCCCCAAGTAGCTGGAAATAAAGGCCACCACACCTGGCTAATTTAAAAATTTTTTTATTATACTTTAAGTTTTAGGGTACATGTGCACAACATGCAGGTTAGTTACATATGTATACATGTGCCATGTTCGTGTGCTGCACCCATTAACTCATCATTTAACATTAGGTATATTTTCTAATGCTATCCCTCCCCCCACCCCACAACAGGCCCCGGTGTGTGATGTTCCCCTTCCTGTGTCCATGTGTTCTCATTGTTCAATTCCCACCTATGAGTGAGAACATGCAGTGTTTGGTTTTTTGTCCTTGCGATAGTTTGCTGAGAATGATGGTTTCCAGCTTCATCCATGTCCCTACAAAGGACATAAACTCATCATTTTTTATGGCTGCATAGTATTCCATGGTGCATATGTGCCACATTTTCTTAATCCAGTCTATCAAACTATACTACAAGGCTACAGTAACCAAAACAGCATGGTACTGGTACCAAAACAGAGATATAGACCAATGGAACAGAACAGAGCCCTCAGAAATAATGCCACATATCTACAACTATCTGATCTTTGACAAACCTGACAAAAACAAGAAATGGGGAAATGATTCCCTATTTAATAAATGGTGCTGGGAAAACTGGCTAGCCATATGTAGAAAGCTGAAACTGGATCCCTTCCTTACATCTTATACAAAAATTAATTCAAGATGGATTAAAGACTTAAATGTTAGACCTAAAACCATAAAAACCCTAGAAGAAAACCTAGGCAATACCATTCAGGCCATAGGCATGGGCAAGGACTTCATGTCTAAAACACCAAAAGCAATGGCAACAAAAGCCAAAATAGACAAATGAGATCTAATTAAACTAAAGAGCTTCTGCACAGCAAAAGAAAATACCATCAGACTGAACAGGCAACATACAGAATGGGAGAAAATTGTTGCAATCTACTCATCTGACAAAGGGCTAATATCCAGAATCTACAATGAACTCAGACAAATTTACAAGAATAAAACAAACAACCCCATCAAAAAGTGGTCACAGGACATGAACAGGCACTTCTCAAAAGAAGACATTTATGCAGCCAAAAGACACATGAAAAAATGCTCACCATCACTGGCCATCAGAGAAATGCAAATCAAAACCACAATGAGATACCATCTCACACCAGTTAGAATGGCGATCATTAAAAAGTCAGGAAACAACAGGTGCTGGAGAGGATGTGGAGAAATAGGAACACTTTTACACTGTTGGTGGGACTGTAAACTAGTTCAACCATTGTGGAAGTCAGTGTGGCGATTCCTCAGGGATCTAGAACTAGAAATACCATTTGACCTAGCCATCCCATTACTGGGTATATACCCAAAGGATTATAAATCATGCTCCTATAAAGACACATGCACACGTATGTTTATTGTGGCACTATTCACAATAGCAAAGACTTGGAACCAAGCCAAAAATTTTTTCTATAGGCAAGGTTTCACCATGTTGCTCAGGTTGGTCTCGAATCCTGAGCTCAAGTGATCCACCTGCCTCAGTCTCCCAAAGTGCTGAGATTACAGGCATGAGGCACCACACCTGGCCTGGAGAATTACTTGGGGCCAGAAGTTGAAGACCAGCCTGGGCAACATAGCAAGACTCCCTGTCTCAAAAAAAAAAAAAAATTTTTTTTTTTAATTAGCTGGGCATGGTGGCATGCATCTGTGGTCCCAGCTACCCAGCTACTCAGCAAGCTGGGGCAGGAGGATTGCTTGAACCCAGGAGTTCGAGGTTGCTGTGAGCTACAATCACGCCACTGCACTCCAGCCTGAACAACACGGATGAGACTCCATCTCTTAACCAAAAAAAAAGAAGAGAAAGAAACAGAAGCTCATGGGCTTGGCATAAAGAACAGGGAAAAGAGCATCAGCGGATGAAGTCAGAGAGGCAGACTGGGTCCAGATCCTGGAGAGCTGTGTGGGCCACATTAAGGAGTGAGTTCTTTTGTTTTGTTTCTTTAATAATGGTGAAGGTAAGACATTGCAGGGCTTGAAAATGAAAGGGTACTGACTTAATAAATTTGAACTAGTTCACCTTCCACATTGGCCCCATATCACTTTTGATCAAATGGTCTTTAAAACCCATAGTACCCACAACCCCAATCTTGCCATGTGAAAAACATCAGAAAAATTCCAATAAAGGGGCATCCTACAAAATGCCTAGCCAGTACTTCTCAAAACTTTCAAATTTATCAAAAAAAGAAAAGAAAGTCTGAGAAACTGTCACAGCCAAGAGAAGTCAAAGAAGACATGAAAAATGTAGTGTCCAGATAAGATTCTGGAACAGAAAAAGAACATTAGGCAAAAACTAAGGAAATATGAATAAATGATGGACTTTAGTTAATAATAGTATATCAATATAAGGCCAGGCACAGTGGCTCATGCCTATAATCCCAACACTTAGGGAGGCCAAGGCAGGAGAATCACTGAAGCCCAGGAGTTCAAGACCAGCCTGGGCAACATAGTGAGACCCAGTCTCTATAAAAAATTTGAAAATTAGCTGGATTTGGTAGTGCATACCTGTGGTCCCAGTTACTCAGGAGGCTGAGGTGGGAGTATCGCTTGGGCCAGAGAGGTCAAGGCTGCAGTGAACCATGATCACGCCACTGTGCTCCAGCCTACATGACAGAGTGAGACTCTGTCTTAAACAACAACAACAAAAAGTGTTATTAATATAGATTCATTAATTATAAAAAATGGACCATGCTAATATAAGATATTAATAATAGAGGAAAGCAGGAGGCTACGTGGGAACTCTCTATACTATTTGCTTAGTTTTTCTATATTTCCAAAACTACTCTAAAAAATAAAGTATATTAATTAAAAAAAAAAAACTCTACAGTAATTCCCTAGTTCCCAAAGGACAAAGGACAAACAGCATTTGCTTAGGACATTTTCCCAAGTGAATTTCTTATTCTTCTCATGCCTCCAAATTACACCCCAGTCACACTGAACATTTTACTTTTCCTTGGACATTCTAGACCCTTTCATGCCTCTGAGCCTTTTCATATGCTGGTCCCTCTACCTAGAATGCCATACTCTGCCCTTCTCAGCTTAGCTAACATTGCAATTATTCAACTCAGTGCTTCCCCACCTCTCCCAGTTGACTTCTCCTGTGTCATCCTATAGCTCTTAAACATTCACACACTCTCTGCTCACAACAAACTCTAGAAGAGCAAGCTGCGCAGGTCAACCATCTCCCCTTTATTCCCAAGGTTCAAGCATCTAGTCAAACCATCTCCATCTTTTAAATTTTCCAGGCAGAAGCCAGACGAAAGTCCAATATGGACCCTCCCACCCCACAATGGCAGAAGATACATAACAAGTTCTCAGGATGGTCCTGTTTAATCCCTTCTCTCTTGACCTGAGATGCTAGGAAAAGCACTCAGCCTTATTCCTCGGGGTTGATGCAAATACAACTCACTGCACAACTTTTCCAAAGAAATCCTCTTCACAAATCCTCTCCTTTTTAATGCATTTGATACCTTTGATACAGGAGACAAGTTTAATGAATCATGTTGTCAGTTTCGGGTGTCTACTCTGAATACCTACAGATTGGGCACTTGCTTTCATCTGATATCTAGCTTACTGTGCTGGATATGTCTGCATGCTTCAGTGTCCTTTCCCACTCCTTTCTTTGTGCCTTCCTGTGCTACAGAGGCTGGAAGGTTAAAAACTTCAGATCCTTTGCAGCTAGGATACTAGATTCAATTAAGTGCCCTCACATGAGATTTGGAAGGTATAACTGGGATGGAGGCCATCACCCTGCTACCATTTCCTCCTGGTGGTTGAGATCATGGCCACCTGAGATGGGCACTTGACCTCAGCTTTTCACTGACTCTGTTGTGATGAGGCAGCTATGATGGCCATGGCAGAGCCAACAGAAAAGGCATCAGTTTCACAGTCCCCAGACCACAGGCAGTGCACTCTTAAATACATTAGTTCTAGTGGCAGCCCCAACTCCAGCTACTCCAGCTCTTCCAATGATTTTGAAAGCACCTTTCTATATTAAATCTTTCTCTGCTTAAAATATCTACAGTAGTTTTTATACTTGTGTTAGTTTGCTAGAGATGCCATAATAAAATTCCACAGACTGGGTGACTAAAACATCAGAAATTTATTTTGTCACAGTTCTGGAGGCTAGAAGTCCAAGAATAAGGTGTCAGCAGATTTGGTTCTCCTGAGACCTCTCTCCTTGGCTTGCAGATGGTTACCTTTTTGCTGTCCTCATATGGCCTTTCCCTGTGTGGATGCATTCTTGTTATCTTTCTGTATGTCCTAATCTCCTCTTCTTATAAGGACCCCAGTCAGATTGGTTTAGGGCCTATCCTAATGACCTCATTTTAACTAAATTTCTTCTTTAAAGGCCCTATCAAGATTTTTGTTTTTGTTTGTTTGTTTAGAGACAGGATCTCACTCTGTCACCTCAGCTGGAGTGCAGTGGCATGATCATAGCTCACTGCAGCCTCCAGCTCATGGGCTCGAGTGATCCTCCCACCTCAGCCTCTGTATTAGTCCATTTTCACACTGCTATAAAGAACTGCCTGGGCCAGGCGAGGTGGCTCATGCCTGTAATATCAGCACTTTGGGAGGCCAAGGCAGGCAGGTCATGAGGTCAGGAGATTGAGACCATCCTGGCTAACATGCTGAAACCCCATTTCTCCTAAAAATACAAAAAAAAAAAATTAGCCAGGTGTGGTGGCACACACCTGTAATCCCAGCTACTTGGGAGGCTGAGGCAGGAGAATTGCTTGAACCCAGGAGGTGGAGGTTGCAGTGAGCTGAGACTGCACCATTGTACTCCAGCCTGGGTGACAGAGACTCCATCTCAAAAAAAAAAAAAAACACAACTGCTTGAGACTTGGTAATTTATAAACAAAGGGGGTTTAATTGACTCACAATTCCACATGGCTGGGGAGGCTTCAGGAAACTTACAATCATGGTGGGAGGAGAAGCAAGCACGTCTGACATGCCAGTAGGCGAGAGAGAGCATGTGTCAGCACAGGAAAAGCTACCATTTATAAAACTATCAGAGCTCATGAGAATTCACTCACTACCTTGAGACCAGCATGGAGGAAACTGTTCCTGTAAGCCAATCACTTCCCACCAGGTCTCTCCCTAAACACCTGAGAATTACAATTCAAGATGAAATTTGAGTGGGGACACAAAGCCTAACCATATCAGCCTCCCAAGTAGCTGGGGTTTTAGGCATATGCCACCACACCCACTAAGGGCCCTATCACATTCTGAAGTGTTGGGAGTTAAGGTTTCAACATATGAATTTGGGGACTGATATGGTTTGGCTCTGTATCCCTACCCAAATCTCATCTCAAATTGTAACCCCCACATGTTGCGGGAGGGACTTTGTAGGAGTGAATGGATCATAGGGGCAGTTTCACCCATGTTGTTCTTATGATAGTGAATTCTCATAAGATCTGGTGGTTTGAAAGTGTTTGGCAATTTCCCCCACTGCTTCCGTTTCCACCACGACTGTAAGTTTCCTGAGGCCTCTCCAGCCATGCAGAACTGTGAGTCAATTAAACCTTCTTTTCTCTATAAATTACCTACTCTCAGGTAGTTCCTTAAAGCAGTGTGAAAACGGACTAATACAGGGAGACACAATTCAGTCCATGCCAATAGCCTTTCCTGAAGGCTGTTACACATATCTCTACTTTAACATTTTTAACAAATGAATGAATGAATGAATGAATGAATGAACAAATGTGGTAGAGCTTCACAGCAAAAGTCCTTTCCCTAGTCACTTTCTTCTCTTCATAGAGGTTGCTGGAGTTCCCTTCCAATCTCCCTTCCCTGCGATCATTTTTTTCTCCTGCAGTTCTTATGGAAGGCAAAAGAGATTAACTGTTAGGATATTAATTAACTATTGCTGCTTAGCCATATTACCACAAGTTTAACTGCTTAAAAGAGCGCAAGTTTATTATCTCAGTTTCTGTGGTTCAGAAGTACAGGTTTGACTTAGCTGGATTTTCTGCTTAGGGTCTTACAAGGTTGTAATCAAGGTGTCAGCCAAGGCTGTGATCTCATCTGAGCCTGATCTAGGGAAAGATCTGCTCCAAACACACTCAGAATTCAGTTGGCAGAATTCTGTTTCCTGTGGTTGCATTAATAAGACTCAGGGCTTCAGTCTCATGGTGGCTGTCAACCAGTGGCCACCCTCAACTCTTAGAGGCTGCCCACAGTTCTTTGGCACATGGGGCTCCCAACATAGCCATCTGCTTCCTCCAAGCCAAGAGAGCAGTTCAGTAAGACAGCACTAATATTCATATCATACGCAACATAATCAATAATCACATACAATTCACCACCTTTACTATATTCTGCTAGGTAGAAAAGGCACAGGCCACATCCACACTCAAGGAGAGGGGATTATACCAAGGTGTGAATTCCAGAGGTGAGGTTTCATGAAGGTCACCTTAAGAGTCTTTCTGCTTCTTCATGGTTTCTGTTTTTTGGCCTTTTCCTCTTTCTCCCTCTGTCAGGGTCTCTGTGGTCAGGACCACATGGCCTACCTGATGGCCATGGAAAAAAGGAAGGGGCAGTGGACCCTCATCCAAAGTAAGTGCCTCTTCTATCACACACTGCCCGAGCAGGAGCTGCCTGAAGGCAGAGAGCCCATCAATTTTCCTATCCTAGGTCCAAGAGTGGCAGAAGAACTTTGGTTGTGATGAGAGTCTCAGCTGCCTGAACATCTCTTGGCTGCTGCTCCAAGCTCCAGGGAGCCCCACAGGAGAGAAAATTATAGTCCTTTGTATTTAATCAAGGCCCCAGAGCACATGGCACACTCCCCTGTAGTAGACCCTAACACAGAGAACCTTGTTCCAATACTATAAATGTGCTTATTTTGTGACCTCTATCAGATTCCAAGTCTCTGAAGGGCCAGGCCCTTGCCCAGTTTTTGTTTTTAATTCCTCAATGTTCTGACACAAGGTCTAGCATATGGTGGGTGTTTAATATACATTAGGAAGAATGGATTAGGCTGGGCATGATGGCTCACACCTATAATCCCAGCACTTTGGGAGGCCAAGGTGGGAGGATTGCTTGAGTTCAGGAGTTTGAGATCAGCCTGGGCAACACAGTAAGACACTATTTCTACAAAAAGTACAAAAATTTGATGGCTGTAGTGGAACCCACTTGGAGTCCCAGCTACTCGGGAGGCTGAGATGGGATGATCACTTGAGTCCAGGAGGTCAAGGCTGCAGTGAGCCATGTTAGCACCACTGCACTCCAGCCAGGCAACAGAGCAAGACCCTGTCTAGAAAAAAAAAAAAAAGAAGACTAGATTAACTCCATAATTTGAAAACAAATGATTCTTATGTCAGAATCTAATGAATTTAAACAGATAATGTGTTAAACACTTAGAAGAGACTAAGGTTCGTGCAATGAAATTCTACTGAATAATAGAAAGGTAGCCAAAATAGATTAAATTAAAAAATGAAGTTGCACATGATTAAGTTTTTTGTAAAAGAAAAAAATATAATTTTGGGTATTGATAATGATGATAGTTGGCATAATGTATATTGTCAATCATAGTTGACATTTTATTTTCCTGTAATGTGTGACATTTTCACTTAAAACAATGAAAAGTAATATAAAGAGCACTGAGAGCCCAAGTGGTTCATCAGTGAATCATGCCTCATTTCCTTCTTTTAAATATGTGTTTATTATGCTGATGATTCACAGAATTCAGTTTAATTCCACAAACATTTATTGAGAGCCTATTACGTGCAAGATACTGGGCCAGTGCCAGGCCGCCAGGGTGGAAATGCTAGAGTCAGTGTAACTTGATTTCATAAAGAAAATACACAATGCATTTCATGATCCAGTGATGGATAAGGTGGAGAGGGAAAGTGGTATAAAAGTACCATGAGGCCAGGCATGGTGGCTCACATCTGTAATCCCAGCACTTTGGGAGGTCAAGGCAGGCAGTTCACTTGAACCCAGGAGTTCAAGACCAGCCTGGACAATATGGCAAAACCCCATCTCTACTAAAAGTACAAAAATTATCCAGGCATGGTGGAGTGTGTCTGTAGTCCTAGCTACTTAGGAAGCTGAGGTGGGAGGATAACCTGAGCCCTGAAGGTTGAGGCTACAGTAATCTGAGATCAGACCACTGCACTCCAACCTGGGCAATAGAGTGAGATCCTGCCTAAAAAAATAAATATATATATATATATATATATACCGTGAGATAATTTGGCCACTGGCTGAATAGCTAAACACACACTCACTCTGTCACCCAGGCTGGAACAAGGGCAGTGGAGTGATCACAGCTCACTGCAGCCCCAAGCTCCTGGGCTCAAGCAATCCTCCTACCTTAGCCTCCCAAGTAGCTGGGACTACAAGCACACATATCACCAGACCCAACTGATTTTATTTTCAATTTTTTGTAGAGATGGGGGTCTCACTTTGTTTCCCAGGCTGGTCTTAAACTCCTGGCTTCAAGCAATCCTCCCGCCTCGGCTTTCAAAACTGCTGGGATTACAGGCATGAACCACTGCACCTGGCCCTAGTCAATATTTTTATACATGTCTTAAATGATGAAGAAGGTAAGCACAAAGTTTAGAGTAATAGCTAATAGACAAAATAAGCAAGATAATCTGACCAGCATGACTTTCAAGAAGAATCATTGTAAAGTTCTGTATTTGGTTCAAAGAAAATCAACAACACAAATTCACAGGGATTCCTGACTTGGCAGCAGTTCATGTAAAAAACAACTGGGCTTTTAATTGACCATGGATTCATTATGAGGCATTATTGGAATGTGACTGATAAAAACAAGACTAGGGCAATTCTTGACCACAGCCATAAGTCTAGTGTCCCGATAAGAGGGTGGCAGCTCAATCCTGTTCTGGTCAGACCACACTGGAGTTCTATTTTCATTTCTAAGCATCCATTTCACAGTTGGAACATGGCACTCTTGACCCACTTTTGTGAAGTAATGTTTTCTCACACTCCTTTTCCATCCTGTGTTCTAGCATACTCTCAAGTGCAGTATGCTAAACTAGGACAAATGAGCTCTACCCTTGTAATAGAGCACAACTGCAAAGCAGTAATGTCATGTGAATCAAGTTCCTTCAGATTTCAGTCATGTCAGCTTTTTGTTAATTTTTCTTTTATTGCAGTCTCTTCTCCCTGGTGACTTGGGCTAAATCTGGGGGTAATGAAATGACCGAAATCTGACTTACAGCCACTATGTGTACTCCAAATGATTCCTCCTTCCTATTAGTCATAACATAACCCTTTGTCCTTGAACCAGGCTGCTCTGCCTAGTTTCCTGTTCTTCATGCAAAAACTCCAAGAAACCAGCCTTGCCAACCTCCGATAGGAGTCTAAAGCTACCATTTATTCTGAAAACTGAGATCTGTGCTACACTTGAATGCAAAGTCATCAGAATTAGCTTACACAAGTTCCCCTTTCTCCCTCTGGCATATACTTCCACTCCTTTGCCATCCCAGCTTTGACTTCCCTTTCTTCTTCAGCCCTGATGAGAACTGGGAGTAAGAAAAAATGTAAGGAAGAAAGGAGGAAAAAGAAGAAAGAGAGGAGAGATTAATCTCGATCCCAAAGATAGGTAGGACCTTTTGTTATTGCACCAGCAAGTCATGGTTCTCTCCTTTCTTCCTTCTTGGTCTCCCAACTCTCTTCAACGTGTATACTCGCCAAGGGCTAGGGAAACCCCAGGTTACAAGATCCACTCCCTTTAAAGGGACTGATCCTAAAATTAAAGCCAGTCCAGAGGGGCCACCTTTCCAGCCTAGGCAAGATATTCAAGTCTCAAACCAGGTTAAGGTCTTGTTGGAGTCTACACATGCCCTCTTCTTCCCTATCCAACAAAGGCCTGAGAAATGATGGTCTCTTCCATTAATGCCCTTGGATTGGAAGGGCAGGGGTCATATATAAATTCTGTGCTAAATACTACGAATTCTTTTTCTTTTTTCAGCATGAGACAGATATTGTGAATGCTATATCCCATTTAATACCCATAGTAAATCCTGTGCTATAATGTATTAATTTAAGATGGCTTCCATTAAAAGGAGCAGAAAGCTCAACTCACTATGGGATACTAAGTGAAGGAGATGATTGGTTTACACAATAGAAGTACAACGGGATTGAGGATGGGTCCGTTTAGGAGTTCAACAACTTTATCAGGGAGTTCTATTTTCCATCACTCCACTCTGCCATTCACAATGAGAGCTTCCATCTAGGGCTTCCCCTGTTTTAGTCTCAGAGTGGCTTTCTATTGCTGCTGAGACTGCATATGTCTCCCATTTTTATCTAGCAAGAGAAAGGGAACTTGTTTTTCTGGAAATAAGCCAGTAAACTTATGCAAACTCATTGGCCTGAATTGCTAGTGAGACCACATATGTGTCCCATTCTTATCTAGCAGGAAAAAGGAAATTTGTTTTTCTGGAAATAAGCCAGTAAACTTATGCAAGCTCATTGGCCTGAATTAGGCCAGCACCCATCACTGGGTCCTATAATAGTGGCCTTAGAATGGAATTGCACTAGGCCTGAGTGTTCAGGAGTGGAATGGTCTATTGGGGGAGATGTGGATACCCTTACAAAAGTCATGGTAGTTACCAAGAGAAGAACAAGGGCTAGGGAGGCAACTCCAAGGCTCTCTTAGCTACATATTATCCGATTTTTCAGAGGAGAAACTGAAGCTTGGAGATGCTGCTGTGTGTAATGATAGAGCCAGGATTCTCACCCTTCCCTACACCAGGATATCTTGAAGAAACAAACCAAAGAAAAGCCGGAATGGTCATCCCTTCACTTTCAGCCTAAAACATGTAGATAGGAAAGAGAAGCAGGGATTTCATAAGACTGGGAAAATCTCAGCCACTGTGCACCCGGGAGCTACTGAATCTACCTACTCCACAAAGCTGAGGCAGCTTTGAACCTTCACATCACCTGGGACCATGCCTAGCTCAGCAACTATTTGTAAACTGAAGAGCACAGACTACAAAGGTATTACCCATAATGATGAGTTCTAGAGCACTGCTTTCCAAGCCCATTCTGGGTTAAATCAGAGGTGTGGGCTAGCCTGGGAACCTTGCCACACTGCATAACATTGCTCCTCCTGGGGAATGTCTTCCGAGTTCCAAAGGACAGATTTGCAAATAGACTTCTGGAGTACAGCCCCATCCACTGCTGGGAACTGCCTTTGTTTGACTTGTTTATTCAGGAGAGCTGCTCTGGACTTTCACCCAGCCGCTGCCTGGCAGGAGGTGACCTGGCTTTAGCCAACAGTGGGTGGGGACAGCAGGAGAGCAGCTTCTGCTGAGTGCTAACTGGACACGAAGCTATACCATAGGAAGGGGGAAGGGCAGAGTATTCAAAGGCCATAAGACAGCTGGTCTTTGACAAGGGACCTCATTTAAGGAGCAAGAGTCTCTCTGTCCCACTTCTACCTGGTGGAAGAGGGAGACAAAATTAACTCACATGACTTGAAAGGCTTTTGCAATTTTTGAGGGCCACTGAGTATAAATTTTCCAATAAGCAGTTGCTGGATTTTGTTCCTGCTGAGGTGTCTCACAAGGCAGCTCCAGGCTTGAGTGTCATGGCCTGCCGTGGCCACACTGGCCTTGAGGGTTTCTGTGGCCTATTTTGAGCGATTTTACTGTTCATGGTCCTGGCAAACATATCCATTTTTCTGACAATATTTATAGTCTGATGTAAGTGTGAACTAGATAATGACCTTTCAAGTCATGGCACAATGTTCTGTTTAAAGTTTTCATTTTTTTGCTCAGAACATCTGCAAGATCCTTTGACCCTTCTGCATGGTCTCTTGGAGATTTTCCTAACTTTCTGACCACTTGTGGGGATAGAGTGGTGAATGATGGGCAGAACCTTCACGTGTCTTGGGTCTTGTGAGCATCTGAGCCTACAGAGAACACTCCTTTTGCTTCTGAAGCTCTTGCAGCCTGTTCTGAGATATGAAATGCTGACCAGTTCATCTCAGGCATTTCTTTCTCTCTGGACATTATAGGATTATCCTCAAAACACGTGTGAGGGTACATACATCATCAGCTTCCCCTAGTGAGTAGTTACTAGGATTTGGATAACATTTCAAGCTTGACATGGCTAAAACAATACCATATCTGCAGTTAACTTTAGGTGACTCACCAGAAGAGCTATTTTAAACAGAATTTGTAGCGACTAAGATTACATTTGTTCTATGAAAAACAGACTGAAAGGACAAAAGGCTAATGCAATATTTTTGAAATGCTCCTTTTAAGCTCAATGAAGTCCTGCTGTATTTTCTTGACAGCATCCTAGTTACCAGGCATAATGGGACGGGCAATAACTGGTATCTAGAACACTCAAGAAACAAGCATGTCTTGACACCATCCAGCAGGAGTATATGTTCATCAGAAGACAGGTTTGTAGAAATAGTGATGGCCGTGTTCATCTAGTCACCAGGGATTCTAATGTATTCCCCTGCAAAATAATATTGGTCAGGCTAGAGCTCTGGTAGCCTCATGAAGGGTATGGTTTACCAGTCACCTGGCCTGCCTTAAGGTCATCTTCAGTTCTGCTGGCAATTACTATACTCTCTTCTCTACCCCAGAGTGCAGACAAAGTTCTGTATTTAGTTCAAAGAAAATCAACAGCACAAATTCATACAGATTCCTGACAGAGCCAGAAGGTCAGAGCTAGAAGCAGATTGGGGCTTCTAGCTCTGACCTTTCAGCTGAGACAAGATTTCTAAGGGGAGAAGAATGAACAGATGCGAGGAATGGGGTGCTCTCATGCCACTCAAATGAAGCACAAAGGTAAACACCAACCTCATTATTCTCCTAAGAAGTTGCTTCTTTTCCTGGGGTAGGGAACCTGGGGGCAGGCAGAACCTTCAAGGCCTGAGAACTATCAAGAGACTCTTTAAGAGGCGAGGAGAAGCTGAAACCACTACCCCAAACCAGTTCTCCCGAGTTTTCCTTCCTGCTTCGGGTTTCCCACTTCATTTCCCATTGCTGTGGCATCATGTCCGCCCCTACCTGTGAGGAGATACTGACATTTCTCTAGTGTTATACAAACTCCTTCCCTGAACTCTTCTTCACATAGCTGAGATAGGCTGGAACTTTTCCAAAGCCTTTACAAAATTCTAAGGGAGAACAACGGGGACATAAACAAGAAAATACATGAAGCATAAACATGGTCAAGCTTGTGCAATACATTAACAATCATAATATTTAGGGAATGAGACACGGAAGGGAGAAATGTTGTACATAATAACCTTGTTTGATAATTTTTAGGAACTGTATATACTTTATAAGTAATACACATATATTTTGACATATACAGTATTAATTCTGGTCCTACCATAGCATTCTAGCTCCCATGGTTCACTCCACTTACAGACTTTCCATCTGATTAACTCTGAGACTCTTCCTTCTGTTCCTTTCTATCCCTGTCCCTCCCCAACAGGTCTCATGAACCTTCTGGAAAGAACAACGGGTGATAAGTTTGATCATTCAGTCAATAAATGTGCCAGCTATAATGCCAGACACAGTGATAAGCCATCACTTACCTTCAATGCTTATCGGTACCACTCAAATGCCTTTTCTCTTTGATAGGAGAAAAGACCAAGAGTCATTTCCTTAACACTTCTTTCTTTGTCCATCTAAAAAGTCACTTAGAATTATATGAAAACACACTTAATAGACTCAGTAATCTCTGCCAAGAAAAAGATCTTGGTTGAAAGAATTCTCAGCTACAACAATGACCGCAATCAAAAGGAACTCATTTACATACAAATGGATCTTCCCAAAGAAGGCAAAAAGGAAAATCCCACTTTCTGATTTGGAGCAGCAACAAGCTACTAATATAGTCAAGGCAAGGCAGCCTCTGTCCTCTGGATGCCTCCAATAAGATGACTAAGGGCTTTATCAAGCCCATCTAAGCTTATGACTATATTAACTCTCCAGTGCTCTTTATTTGAGCTCCGAGGAGCCACTATTTTCCTCATCCCTCTCATCATCTAACCTGAACTCAAGTATTCTCACCCGGGTGTGATTCAAATGGAGCTAGCCTTTACTTTCCTGGACACCCCTCTTCCTTAATCTGCCTCAGTTTCCTCAAGGAAGACAAAGATAAAACATTTGGAGACACCACAAATGAACCTCATCACAAATGAACCTCAAGCTGAGAAGAGCACTTCTGAGAGGCACTTCCAATACCGCCCACTGACACCCAGCGGAGAACAGTCTGTGCTTGGGGAATTTACCTGCTGTTACAGTTTTCAGACATCATTGGCCCATAAGGAAAAGACACTTAAACCTATAAGCCTCCTGGGCTTTGCTCTGGAGCCTCACTGGTCAGAGCCTTGCGTGAACTCCCTTGGAAAGTTGTCTGGGATCAAGGAGTCTGCCCTTGAGTCTCAGCAAGGGATGAGGGAGGCAGGACTTAATGGACTGAAAGAGAGAAGCCACCCATGTGGTCCAACAGTTCATCCTAGGAAATGAGAGTCCAGTTGGTACACTATATAAACTTATATTCCAAAATCCCCCAAATTCACCACCAAGGCACTTGGCTAAGATAAACCAATATACAATCAACCTAGAACCATTTCAAGAATGTATTCCTAAAGAAACAGCAGGTGGCAGCAAAGTTTTACATTTTTTTTACCCTTTGGCCTGGAATGAAAACAAAGTGTCACAGAATAATCTCATCTCTGAGTCAGCCAATTGGCCCAGAAACGGGCATATTGCCATCTTGTAACGTGACGAGTATAGCATCTTCTCAGAGTGGGCTCTGTGCATTTTGACAAGAGAATACAACATCACCCGCCACCCCCAGGCCAGAGACCTGACTGGTTCTCTAGGCCAAGCAGGAAAGTGACTGCCCCAGAATGACCAGATCACAGAGGCTGTGGCCCTGAGTTTCATATTCGTTTTCCCAATATCCAGGTGTTGCTCATTTACAATGTGGAGGCCCTCAAAGAAAACTGAGTATGATTAAGTGGAAGTAAGCCTAGGAATTGAGTATACACCTCACAGCATTTTCACCATCTATTATGAATAATCCATGGCAGAAATGTGGGGGCAAAAAAAAGTGGAAGAGAAAAGGAGAGTTAATAAAATCTGGTTTCTGGTGTACTTAGAGATTTAGAGATCTCTGAAAGCTGCATCACCACCCCACAGCTGCTGTAGCTTGGGCTCAGGAGCAGGCAGTGCCAAGACCACTGTCTGCTTTGGCCTCAAATACCTTCCTTGACTTAGTATTGTGCTTGGCTCCCAACTTCCAAGTTGTAGCTGGAAAGTTTCCATTGTCACAGTGCAGCACCAGAGTTTGGAATCCAAGTTTTTGCTGAATTGTTTTGCAGAGCAAATCCAGTTTTGCCTTTAAGAAGTGACTGGTCAGCCGGGAGCGGTGGTTCACGCCTGTAATCCCGGCACTTTGGGAGGCCGAGGCAGGCAGATCACGAGGTAAGGAGATCGAGACCATCCTGGCTAACACGGTGAAACCCTGTCTCTACTAAAAATACAAAAAATTAGCTGGGCGTGGTGGCAGGCGCCTGTAGTCCCAGCTACTCAGGAGGCTGAGGCAGGAGAATGGCGTGAACCCGGGAGGTGGAGCTTACAGTGAGCCCAGATGGCGCCACTGCACTCCAGCCTGGGTGACAGAGCGAGATTCCGTCTCAAAAAAAAAAAAAAGAAGTGACTGGTCAGTTTGTTCCATCCCAAAATGGTGATTCAGAACTCTCTCAGACACACCTTAGACTGAGATACTTATTTTTTTCCCCCTTAGATTAGAGAAGGAGGATTTCCTTATGTTGCCCAGGCTGGTCTTGAACCCTTGACCTCAAGAAGGCTCCTGCATCAGCCTACCAAAATGCTGGGATTACAGGCCTGAGCTGCCTCACCCAGGCTGAGATGCTTAATTTGCATCCAAGAGGAAACTTTCTTATCTAAATTAAGTAGAAATGGAAGGATGGAGGAAGGTGGGGGTAGGGCTGGAGGAATTTTAATTGTTACTATTTTTTTTAAATATAAAACTTGTTCAGGAAAAAGATAAAGTTAAGGACCTTGTTTCCAGGATCCCAAACAGATTTTGCAAACATATATTTGTGGGTTTTACTTTTGGAAGTAGAGTTGACAGAAAAGTGAGTAGCTTTAACTCTGTAGCAACACAACTCCTGGTGACCAGAGAGAATGTAGAAGACGTTCATTTATTTACATGACATGCAGCCTCAGCTCCAAACATGTATTTTGTTTTCTTTTTCTGCAGAAAATATGATTTTGTTCCGACAACTTAAGGACAAACTTCACAGCTCTCAGCCCAGAAAGGGTCATTTAAGATTATCTAATAAGGAAAACATTGTATAATTCCTTTGAATGTAATAAACAATATCTTTTGGGGCAACTTGCAGCAAATGTTCCAAATTTCACATCAACATTTAATTCCCCCTCCGTGTGTATGTTCTACGCTCCACAAAAAATGATATTAAAACATTTAATGCAGAGAATTGACAGCACCAGGAAAATATTTGGGCTGTCTGGAGTTGCCATTATTGGCTTTAATTATGACCTACTGGCTCTTGGGTCCTAAAGCAGCCAGAAAATGAGATATGTGTGCCAAAATATTCATTAGAATTCCCTTCTCAGTCATTGTACAGAAAGAACAAGTTTCTTTCTGGCTCCCATCTTCAGTATTTTAAGTGGAATTATTAGTATGCCAGATTTTTTAAAGGATCAGTCAATAAACAAGATTATGTGCCTACCTTGTATTTTGCATTTTAAAAATCTTGAAAAGGTCAAATGTCCCCTTTGCTATCATTGTATTACTGTGAAGAAAGAATTGTTTTTGCAGCCATGGAGTTAACCGGTAATCTCCACCCAGGCCTCCTCATCCAAGCCCTGCTCTCTTGAACTGACTTGATCCTATACGCTTTGGAACTGAAAGTACTGATGAAGCACAGCTTGAGTCTCCCAAGGAACCAGTCAGAAAGATGGTTTAATTTCTCCCACTTTTCAATGTTCATTTCTCCCTGAATATAAGACCTCAGAAGGCTAGAGTCATAAAGGAGGAATCTTTGAGATCCTTGATGCCATGTCCTCATTTTAGAGATGATTAATCTAAAGAGAAATGGTATATTCACTGCTTTACCTTTGTGTTCTGGCATTGAGAAAGAGCAGGTGCTTTTTTTTTCTTTATTTTTTAAACCACAGCATCCTTAGTCGTTACTCTTAAACAGAGTTGCCATTTAATGAGCTTATACTATACTGCCAGGCAGGGGTTGTTGCTTTCATCCATATTATGTCATTCATCCTTACAACAAGCCTATAAGGTAAATATTATTATCCCCATTCTATAGCTAATGAAACTAAGATTTGGGTTAAGAGATGTGCCCATAATTACAGGGCTAGGAGGAGGGAGAGTCTGTGTAATCTCAAGGTTGTCTAACTTCAAAGCCTATGTCCTCTACTATACCACTTCCCTGCCCCCATCCTGCCTGCCAAATGAAACAAGGCCAGACTAGAAATCAGTTGGCATATCTTGGGCTCTCACATTGCTTTAATTTTTCAAGTAGTGGGGTGAAGAAAGAGTCCTCCACAGTGATAAAGTGGAGAGAGATGCCTGTGCCCGAGCAGTCTTCACTTACCAGAATGTGCCAAGAGATAAACAGGGACCATATAGATGCAATTCTCCCCTATTAACTACTTGTCAGGTTTAACATGACAGTTCACCCTGAAAGCTTTTGAAAGACTTCCCAGTTTTTAATAAAGTTGGCAGATTTGGTCCTGACAATTTGTCTTTCATTTAATAGAAAATTGGAAGGGCAATTTGGGTCAGATGCTTATTTTGAGAAAAAAATAATTTGGAGTTTTGTTTTCTGTGTGTGTGTGCGTGTGTGTGTGTGTGTGTGTGTGTGCACGCGCTCAAGGTCATTCAGGGCTGGAAGAGCAGATGTGGTATGAATTAAGGAAGTTTATCTGATGGTTGTCTACGGTGGCACAGATGATGGGGTTATTGCCTGGAAATGCTTGTGTTTTCCATGGAAACATGGTTTGGGAAAGAAACTGATGTTTTAGAAAAACTAACAAAGTTAAGATCAAGTTGGAATGTTATGTGTTAAATTTAACAGCATGAGATGAAGACATCTGGCAAACATCTTAAGTTTGCTAACCTAGGTGCCAGTGAAAACTGTAAACTGAAAATTTCTTTCTCTCAAAGAGAAAATTCATATACCTGGGTTAGTTATAAATAACCTGCCTGGTCTCTGCTCCCACAGTTCCCTCTCCGAAAATGAAGTTACTGGAACCCTCTGCAAATAGGTACTTGCCTGATCAGGAAGACTTAAAGGACATCATCTCCACATTGGGTTGTTTGAATGTCAAATCACCCTAGTCACTGACATCCTCCTAATCTAAATGAACATAATTTTTTATCTGGACTGCTGCAATGGCAGGCTACCCAGTGTCTAGAACAGGGCCCTGCATGGAGCAGATTGTTGATCTAAAATATCATTGATTGAATGAATAAATGAAATACTGTTTGCCCTGACTCAGTTACCCTGTCCTGATTCCCTAACTCTTGTTGCGTGTCTGGTGCTGAAATCCAGCCACGATACCATGTCTCTAGGCTTGTCGCCTGGTCCTGTTCTCATCAATCCCTTTGACACAAGTACATTCATTTGTGAGGACCGTCATAATAAAATACCACAGACTATGTGGCTTAAACAGCAGACATTTATTTTCCCACACTTCTGGAAGCTGGAAATCCAAGGACAAGGAGTCAGCAGGTTTGGTTTCTTTGGGAACCTCTCTAGTTGTCTGGCACGTGGCTGCCTTCTCTCTGTGTCCTCCCGTAGTCTTCTTATAAAGACACAAGTCATATTAGATTGAGGACCACACATATGACCTTACTTTTCCTTGATTTCCTCTTTAAAGGCCCTATCTCCAAATACAGTCACATTCTGAGGTACTGAGGGTTAGGAGTTCAGCATATGAATTTGGCGTATGGGGGTAGGGGACACAATCAGGCCCATCATGAGGAGTAATTCCAGTCCTGTCTGCTGCCTCCGGCTGGACCTCTCTGGGGCCTGCCTATAGTTTGCTCCTAGAATGCACGCTGCTGTGCTCCCTGACATGCCTGATGCCCTGTCATTTCCTGCTGTTCCTCCTTGATGCCAACACCCTACAGCACAACCACCTGTTGTCTGTTACCCTGCCCTGGGCTGGGGCTGGCCTCCTTCCCATCACCTGCAGCTTGTCTTCTCTCCAAACACCTGCCCTGCTGGCTGCAGTTAACCCTTCTATTTCTGGCTGTTTGACTGGATACAACCCTCAATCTACAACAAACGAATAAATAAATAAACTGTTGTTCTCAGTCTGTTATCACTACCAGGGTGCATTTTTGAAATAGCTGTATGGGGACAATATGTAGGCCGAACAAAGTTAAGTGGCTTCACAAAGATAAAATGTTACTCACAATCACACAATGACATTAGGCCCCACCCACAGACAATCCAGTTCAATTGGTTAGGGATAAGGCTCGGTATCAGTTTTTTTTTTTAAAACTTCCCCCACATGACTCTAATAGGCAGAAGAGGTTAAGGATCACTGCTCTATCTGGTGGAACAAACCTATTAAATTGAGACAAAAGGTTACCAACTAGCTGAACATAGGAGCAAAACAAGGCTGGGGGATCCCACCGCATCTGTGACTTGTGAATGGAGTGGAGTACGCCTCCCCAGAGTCCAGTCCCTCCCAGACACAGGGGTGGGTGACTCTTCCTTCAGCTCTAGCACCCCTTTGGTGTTAATTGCTCTGCCCTTTGGTCTAAGAAGTTGGGGGTGGCTTATTAGTGTCCTCTGCCATGTACGGCAATGTGGGTAAGGTTCAGCAATGACTTTAGACTTAGGCAAGTATCACATCTGCTGGGCTATCCGAGCGTGACTTGCAGGCTGTTATTGATGAAAGATCTCCAGCAGTAGTAAAAAGAGCAACTAACATGGCTCTTTGGCTCAGGCAACAGTGGGACTCACTTGGATGGCAGGGGATGAGCTCCAGGCATTTAATTGGCCTCCACAGGTTTGCTGGGACTGATCTGCAGTCTCTCCATGCTGATGTCCTCCTCTCTGTGGGGCTCTTTCCCAAGGCCTCCCTGCAACCTCATAGGTCCCTGCTCTCCCCCAGCCCAGGATGAAGGCGGCTTAGTCCAGCTCTCCCTCTAGTCTCTTTCCAATGTGGGTAAAGCCCAATCCCTGATGCTTCCGGGCCTTCCCTTTTGATTCTCAAGAGCCTTTTCTTCTCTCAACAAAACCTGGTTCTCTGCAAACAAAAGGCTTTGGCTTTCAAAACTATTGTGTTTGATGTGGGCTTCAAGAGGCTATTTTAAAGTCAGAAAACTGAACATTTACTGTTTCATTCTGACTGTTTCTTTCTCTTAGCATTCTGGTTGTACCAATCCTAATTCTCCTCAAGGCAATGCCTCTGATTTACTAGGGAAAAGGTCAAGTGGAAAAAGTGTTGCAAAGAAAAGCATGAACAATAACATTTCAAGATACCCTTTCTCTATGTAAGAAATACTGCAACACTGGCCACTCCACACCTCCCCTCAGGCAAGCCCCGACAAGTGAGCAGGCCAGGATGTTCTGGCTGAGTCCACGCAGGCAGAGTGAAGAGGAGAACCAAGATTTTTCTTGATAATAAAAGCTCTAAATCACAATTATTAAATCACTGTTTTCTTTAACAAGCCAATGGCTAAAAACAAAAGGTGTGAGGAGCTTGCTCTAGATTAAAGAAACACTAGAGATAGAACAATTTTGTCTGGATTCTATTTTGAACAAACCATTGTCAAAAGACATTTTTTGAGGCAATCGGGCAAAGTTGATTATGGCCTGGCTATGAGATGATACCGCAGAATTATTTTTAATGTTAAGTGTGACAATAGCATTTTGGCTACATAAGAAAACATTATTTTCATTTTTTAAAAACAGATGCATACTGAAGTATGTGTGGGTGATATGATAGGATGACTGGACAAAAGAAAATTGAAGAAAAGAAAAAACTTATTAAGAAAAGAAGAAAGAGGAAGAAGGGAAAAGAGAAGGATAGGCAGGAAAGAAAAGAAAAAACATACTTTGGCAAAAAAGTTTTTTAAAAACAAAAAAGAAAAAAGGATAGATGAATCAAATGTGGCAATATCATGATAATTATTGAATTTTAATGATGAGCATATGGGGGTTCATTATATTATTATTTCTCTGTTTTTGTGTGTTTGAAAGCTTTCATAATTTTTTAAGTTGTAAAACTGCTGCAGAAAAAGACAGACTGAGCAATAGAAGAGATTAAAAGGGCCAGAAACAAATTTAAATATTTACTATTTAAGAATTATTATATTACTGATTTGCAGGAAGATGAATTCTTTCTTCAAATAAAATCTTCAAATAAAATCTGACGAGGAGCTCCAACAAAAAGGAATAAAACAAAAAAGGAATATATATGTTCCACTAGAAGCTGGAGAAAGAGACTAGCATTTTTTTCTTCCCCCTTTTCTCCCCAGAAAACTTCAGAAGTAACTCAGGAAAACTCTGTGTCTCTGTGGAACACAGTTTAAAAACCTCTGATGCATATGATGAAGGAAGACCCTCAGGTCCTACAGAAAATATGCATTACTCAGTATAAATACTGGACAATTGGCTAACAATTTAGGGGAAAATAAAAGTTAAATCCCTACCTCATCAGATGCCAAAATAAATTCCATTTGCTTTAAAATGTTTAGCCTGGGTAATATGGTGAAACCCCATCTCTACAAAAAATTTAAAAATTAGCCAGGCGTGGTGGTGTGCACCTGTAGTCCCAGCTACTAGGGAGGCTGCGGTGAGAGGATCACCTGAGCCCAGGAGGTTGAGGCTACAGTGAGCCATGATCACACCACTGCACTCCAGCCTGGGCAACAGAGCGAAACCTAGTCTCAAAAAAATAAATAAAATAAAATGTTTAAAGTACAAAACAAAATCATAAAAATATTAGAAAAAAAGAGATGGCTATTCTAAAATATTGAGGCAGAGAAAGACTTTGTAAGCAAGCCAGTAAAGACAGAAATTATAAAGGAAAAAATTGGTATCTTTGATTATATAAATATTTATAAGTTTTATATGGCAAAAAATAAGCCACACTCTCTCTACAAAAAGAAAAAAGGTGTGTCTCTATGTGACAAAACTTTAGTATTCTTAATCAATAAGAATATTAAAGTATTTCAGATCAACAGGAAAAAAACAAATATTCTGACAGAATGAATGAATCAAGAACTCAAAAAAAAAAAAAAAATGGCAGGGTGTGGTAGCTCATTTATAATCCTATAATTACAATCCTATAATTCCAGCACTTTGGAAAGTCGAGGCAGGAGAACCACTCGAGCCCGGGAGTTCAAGACCAGCCTGGGCAACATAGTGAGACCTCCTCTCTACAAAACATTTAAACATTAACCAGTGTGGTGCACGCCTATAGTCATAGCTATTCAGGAGGCTGAGGCAGGAGGATCACTTGAACCCAGAAGCTGGAGGCTGCAATGAGCTATGATCATGCCACTGCACTCCAGCCTGGGTGACAAAGCAAGACCCTGTCTGTTAATAATAAATAAAATAAATAAATAAATAAATAAATAAACAATAACAATATATGTAAGGGGAAATATAAATGATCATGAAGACATGAAAAATACTCAGGCTACACTAATAATCATGGAAATAAGTTAAAGTAGTGAGAAGAGTTGATGCTGTTAAATTAAATTTAGCCTAAATCTGCTTCCTTACATATTTTAAGTTTGGCCAAAAGCTTTTTGCATACGTAGTGAACAGTAACCTAACGATGTGAAAACACACTGTAACCTACTCTTGTAACAAGCAGCCAAGTCTCAGCCAATCACAGAAGCCATACTTCAACTACTCACAGGTTGCTAAGTGTTTAAACCTTGTTTTAAAAAGGCAGACACAGAGCTGTAACCAGTCTGGCTGTTTCTGTCCCTCACTTCCATTTTCTCAATGTCACTTTTGTTTTTCTGTCCATAAATCCTCTCCAACCACGTGGCAGCACCAGAGATGCTCTGAACTTACTCTGGCTCTCGGGGGCTGCCTGATTCGTGAATCCTTCTTTACTCAGTTAAACTACGTTAAATTTAATTTGTCTAAAGTTTTCTTTTTTAAACAATGCTGATTCCTCTTTCTGGTGATATAGCAGACTAAGTTGAAAATCCTGCTACTATAAAACATCTAGAAATGCTAAGTAAAATACACTTAATATCCTTTTAAATGCATAGCTGAACCCCATGAAAATACAGAAAAGCCACAGAAAACTAAACCAAGGTAACTAAAAACCAGAGTAGAAAACTTGAGCTGAAAAGCAGTTGCCTGGGCTTTGGGGAAGGGGTTTCCTCCCTTTGGTAACAGAGATTTGTTTAGGGACAGAAGAAAAGGAACTGAGATACTCAAGCAAATCCAAGGACTCTCAAAATGCTACACCCCATATCGCCAGCACAGATGCACTTTTGCGTGGTTCATAAACATAAAATTAAGAAATTAATATAAAGAATGGTCTCAGATGGGTAATAACCTTGAGAGATTTATGTTGGCAGAAGCAAACATAAATCTCTCTGAAGGGACTCAACCCAGTCCACACAGAATTACCATCAACTAAGCTTTAATAAGATGAGCTCGGAACCCCAAATTACAGGAAATAGGAGGAAATACATCACAATGAACAAAAGTCAGCTGATAAAGGTAACAGAGTTATTAGAACGAAACTATAAACTAAATATTTTAAATTATTAAGGATATAAAATACAGTCTCAAAAACATGAGAAAAGAATAAAACTTTTTAAAGAGCAATAGGAAACACCATGTTTACCTATTACACGACACAATATTATTAATTGAAAAGAAGAATAATGTTCAGTGTTTCAAAGGAAACAGGAAATTCACTTTTTTTTTTTTTTGAGACAGAGTTTCACTCTTGTCACTCAGGCTGGGTGCAATGACACAATCTTGGCTCACTGCAACCTCTGCCTCCCAGGTTCAAGCGATTCTCCTGCCCCAGCCTCCTGAGTAGTTGAGATTACAGGCACCCGCCACCATGCTCGGCTAATTTTTTGTATTTTTAGTAGAGACAGAGTTTCACCATGTTGGTCAGGCTGGTCTCGAACTCCTGACCTCAGGTGATCCACCTATCTTGGACTCCCAAAGTTCTGAGATTACAGGCCTGAGCCACCATACCTGGCCAGAAATTGACTTTTTTATACTGTTAGTAGAAATAAAAATTGATCCTTCCAGACGGCAATCTGGCTCAAATGCTTTAACAAAAAAGAGGACAGACCCAATGACCCAATACTTTTATTTGTAATAATTTATCCTAAAAAACAGTCATAAAATTACTCAAAGATGAGTTGAATGCACATAAAAATGTTCACTGAGGGCCTTAAAAAATTGTTTAGAGATGGGATCCCCCTATGTTGCCCAAGCTGGTCTCAAACTCCTGGCTTCAGGTAATCCTCCCACCTCGGCCTCCTTGTAGCTGGGATTATAGGTGCAAGCCACAGCACCCAGCTATATTGGGGGCATTTTTAATGGTAAAAACACAGAGGGAAAACCTTAGCATTCAGCCAGGCGCAGTGGCTCATGCCTGTAATCCCAACACTTTGGGAGGCCAAGACAGGAGGATCACTTGAGGCCAGGAGTTCAAGACCAGCCTGGGCAACATAGTGAGACCCCAGTCTACAAAATATTTTAAAAATTAGCTGGGCATGGTGGTGCACACCTGTAGTCCCAGCTACTCAAGAGGCTGAGTCAGAAGGATTGGTCGGGCCCAGGTATTTAGGTTACAGTAAGCTATGATTGTGCCACTGCACTCCAGCCTGGGACAGAGTGAGACACACACAGACATACACACACACCCCAAAACCAAAATAACCTTAACATCCAACAGCAAAGAATGGTTAAACAAATTATGATTTGTTTCATAATTCGTTTCATTTCATTTTAATAAAATGAAATATGGTGCAGGAAATTAAAATGATGTTGCATAGATATATTTATTGGCATCAAAAGATGCCCAAATATACTGAGAAGTAAAAAAAAAAAAAAAAAAAAAATCAGCAGATCATGGACAAATATGATCTCACTCCTTTTTAATTGTGTAGCCCACTAGGAAAAGTTCAAATGACCAATAAATAAATGAAGATATGCCAAAATTCACCAGCAACCAGTAATGGAAAGTAAAACAATATTACTTTTATACCCATCAGCATGGCAAACATCAGAAGAGGATCCATGCTATATTTCTCAGGGTTTTCTAGAGAAACACAATCAGCAGGATATTTATAGATTTGTTGGTTTGTTTATTATGAGAACTGGCTTATGCAATTATGGATGCTGGTAAGTCTCAAGATATGCTATCTGCAAACTGGAGAAGCAGGAAAACTGGGGGTGTAATTCAGTCCGAGTCCAAAGGACTGAAAACCGGGGGAACTGATGGTATAACTCCCAGTCTCAGTATGGAGTGAGGCCACTGGTGTAAGTTGAAAACCTCAAGAACCAAGAGGTCTGATGCCCAAGGGCAGGAGAAGATGGATGTCCCAGCACAAGAAAACAGAGGGAGAATTTGCCCTTCTTCTGCCTTTTTTGTTCTATTCCAGGTCTCAACAGATTAGATAATGCCTGTCCACACTGGTGAGGGAGCTTCTTTACTCAGTCTACTGGTTCCAATGCTAATCTCCTCTGGAGACATCCTCACAGACATACCCAGAAATAATTTTTTACCAGCTATCTGGGCATCCCTTAGCCCAGTCAAGTTGACATATGAAATTAACCATCATACATACAAATATTGCAGTGACATGGGGAGGTGAGAATTCTCAGGCACTGCTGGTGGAAATGCATACTGGTACAGGCATTTTGGAAAGCAATCTCATACATTTAGCATAATCTGTATGTAGAAGCCTTTTAACTAAATGATGCCATTTCTGGGTATATATCTCCAAGAAATTTCCATTTAGACCCATAAGAGGACATGAAATGGAAGGTTAATTTACATATTGTTTGTGGCAGAGGGGTACTGGGGGCAACCCAAGTGTCCCTCATTAAAAGACAAGAAAAGTAAAATGTGGTAGATCCATAAAATAAGTAATATTCAGCAGTAAGAGGAAACAAATCTACCTGGATAATTTTTTTAAAGTGTTGAGTGAGATTAGGAAACAATAAATATTTTAACACAATGTGTTTGCAGGTTAAAAACATGTAGTTGTGAAATAACACAGCAGATTTTACAAGATTGCATACTATAATAAGCACAGATATCAAACACATTAAAGAGGGTTCCCATAAAGAAGATGTGAAGGGATACGGAAATTAAAGAAGAAAAAATAAAATAATTTTAAAAAGAGAGAAGCCTTGCACAGATTGGTAATGACAATTTGCCCTAAACTGAGTAGGTTTAATTCAGCTCTCTCCACTGAATTCAATTTTTTAAAGTGTGTATATGTATAATATATAAAAATGTCAAAAAGGAAGTTAGCCAGGCATCATGCCTATAGTCACCCCTACTCAGGAGGCTGAGGTAGGAGGATTGCTTGGGCCTGGGAGTCTGAGCTAGTGAGCTTGATCAAACCACTGCACTCCAGCCTGGGCAACTGAGCAAAACCCTGTCTCTAAAAAAATAAATAAATAAATAAAAGATTAAAATGTCTAAAATATTAATAGTGGTTATCTCTGAAAGTAGTATTACAGGTGGATCTTTTTCTTCTACACTAAATAAATATTGTAAATAAGTAAAATGCATTTTTTATGCTTTAAAATTTATCTCAATACTCAAAACTACTTTCCTAATGTTGGATAAATGTACAAAAACCTACTAAATTCAGCTGCCTGTGTGGCCACAGTCATTCTATTGTTTTTCCAGAATGTTCCAAAATAGCTCTGGAACAAGACCAGTGGGACCACCAGATAGCTATCTAGCCTCACCCTTCTTCCCTTGCACATGAAGACCAAGCCTCCAGCCTGGCTTTGGCAGAAACCTCTGTGAGACTCAGGATAACAAGGCCTTCTCCTTCTCAGCTGGGGAAAGGAGGGGCCTTATGTCATAGCTCTCTCTCTCTCTGAGAGTCAGTTCAGAACATCCTCTGAAAAGCTGCCTTGAGCAGCAGTTGCCAAGACAAAAGATCCCACCTCAAGGGTGGAAACTCTATTTGCAGTTTTGTAGACACAGGTGTTCTTCCAGGCGACTTAAGACCTACAGTGTGGGACTGTATTTGGCCAGGAATAGCTCAGAAGGCCTTCCCCTCCGAAACCAGCTCTTGAAGCTTCAGTGTATATTTTAACTATATTTGGCAATTCAAACCAAAGAGGTCAGTGGCTTAGCTCAGGAGAGGAAAAAGGTTGATTTATAATCCCTTCTTCAAACCAAGACCAAGAATTTAAAACTCAGTTCATTTATTTATTTTGCACTCATTGAGCTTACTGCTGAAGCAGCTCTCCTTCCCTCTTCTACCAGCCCTCATGTAAATCTTTCAGAACCACAGGTGTAAATCACCTATACAAGCTATCCCTGTTTTAGAGGACATTTGGGGACATTTGGCTAGAGAATCTAAATGTTAAAATTATCCCACTTTACTCCGTATGTCTTTAGAGGATCAAAATAGCCTGTAGCATTTGGGTACAAATCCAGGCTCCATCGCTTATTATTCACTGTGTAACCTTGGCTGAGTTACTTTACGTCTCTGAGGTTGTTTCCTTATCTATAAACAGATAACACCTACTTCACAAGGCTGTTGTAAGAATTAAATGAGATAAGGTGTATAAAGTGGCAAAGAGAATATCTGACACCAAGCAAGTGCTAAAAAAGGAATCTGTTTCCATTCCTCCCCATCACTCCCCTTCACCCTTGGCTGTTCAGCCAAGGTGTTGGCTTTTCAAGAAATTGCCTGATACCCTGTGTTTGATTACAACTGTATGGTATCATTCCCACAGCAAGCAACAGTAGCTAAAGATAAAAGCTGTGACTACTCCTCAGCTGTGGACAGGTCGAATCAGCTCACAAATGACTCATCACTGTTGATAAACGATGTGTTCTTGGCATCAATAGTCCCTATCCTGATAAGCTTCAGCACCTCAAAGAGAAGGGCCCGGGGTTTGATGGTGACCTTCGGTTAATCCTGAACTCATACCAAACTGGTCTTAGGAGGGTCTCTGTCTCCTCTCACATGTCTCCAGTCACAGGATTCTGAGCGGGAAGGACTCCAGCTGAGCAGCTGCCTCTTTTGTCTTAGAGCTGAACCATCTCCTTCACTTGCCTTGGATTCCCTCAAGTCATAAGACTTCCTCAGCACAAGGCTAGACGCCTGTTCCCTGCTCACAACCGCCCTAAGCTTGTGCCCAACCTGCCTTTGGCAGCTTTGTTTGCTGGCTGACGCTGTGCCAGGGTGAGGTTTGGCTGGAGTGCTTTGTGGCTACAGGACAACGTTGGCTCAAGGAAAGGAGTGAGTGTCTAACCTTGCGCCACTGTCTGCGAGGCTAAAGTGTTTGGTGCTCTCTGCAGTTTCTGTAGCCCCTTCAGACCACCCAGAACCCACTCACTGGCACAGAAATTCCATGACAGGAATCTTGAGTCACTCTTTCATTCATACATGCCTGGTACCTTCTCAGTGCCTGTGCCTGACACAGAGTTCCCACAAAGTGAATCTTTTTCTGAAAGGCCCTTGAGGACAAGAATGGTCTGTAGCTGCATTTCTAACCCCCTCAATTCTGACACACCTCACACAATTATCAAGATCAAACAGGGCAATAAACTATATGAGATTGGCACTGTCAACAGCCAGGTGCCCAAACTGAGGCTTTGTATGGTCTTAAGGAAATTCTATGTACTCGAGTTTACTTTCTTCTAAATTGGAACTGCTTTGGAATGAGGTATCTCTGGACCCCGGAGTAGGGCCCCTCTCTCTCAGTGGGTATGCAGTCCTCTTCTGCAAGAAACTAAACATCCTAGCCCCTCGGAGGGGACCCTGTAATGTGCAAAAGCCCCAGAAGGCCCTAGGCTACCCTGGAAACATTTCCATTCTCCAAACTCACCTTCAGGTTTTCTTCACCAGGGAGATTTCTGAGATCACCTACAAGCACTGACATTGAGGCCAGGGAAGCTTTTTGGAAAGGACAAGTAGCTGGTCTCCATCTTGGGTCTTCAGGATATTGGATGAGACAAACGGGGCACCCTGAAATCAAAATCAGGGGTCCCTCTCTTTACTCTCCCCTTATGTCCTAACTGTTCCTATGTGCCCTGACTTTCTAGTCACTCAAGGGGGGGCTTAGTGTCCGTCTATCGCCGGAACTGGGGTCAACCTTCTCAGAAGATAAGGCATATAAAGAAAGCAAGGAGGAAGGAAGGAGAGAGAGAGAGGAAGGCTGGAGAAAAGTGAAGAAAAAAATGAAGAAAGGCTTGGGAAGGAGGAAGGAAGAGGGGAGCGGCTAGGGGAGGCGGAACAATGAAGGTCTCAGGCCGTCGGAGGCTCACGATTCCGGCTGCACGTCCGTCCTGCCCGCCTCCAGCCGGCAGCTGCACGCAGCGCAGCGTGTGGGCGCTGAGTCACTGTCCCAGAACAGGGAGCCGCGGTGCAGGTCTGGGGGGTGTAGGGGGACGGCCCTGGTTGGCATCTGCAAACTGTTTCTTTCTTTTTTTTTTTCTTTCTTTCCTCTTTCATTAAGGCTGTGTGCTGACTCCCACGTAGAAGAACTTATTAAACCGCACGTACTGCTTGGCGGCGCTGGGCCTGTCTCAGATGCCTGCAGGGGGCGCTACAGCCTCGCCCATGAGCCAGCGGCCCGCGGGCGCTCAGGCCCGGGCAGACCCGGGGTTACTGGGGGTTACTGGGTTTTCCGGAGGTGTCCCCACGCATTGCTGGGGCGGCTTGGAACTTTAACAACCGCGGCAGGCAGGGGGAACGCCTCTCTTAGAAGTCCTCAGAGACCACCCCAACTCTTCGAAGCGCGCTTTCGCGCAGGGTTCTGTGAGCAACCCTATAAATCTAGGACTCCGTTGCGCAACCCGAGAGTCCGGGCTCGCCAACCCACTAGGGCTCCCCCTACCCCCGCCCCGCCTGGCCGCCACGCCAGGCGGTGACCTCGGGCGTCTCCGCGAAGTCCTGATTCTCACCCAGGACACGTGTTCTGCGAGCCCCACACAGAGAACAGAGCTCGTGACAGCTCAGCCCGCTCAGAGTAGGGCCAGCACGTGCACGCGCCGCCGTCCCACCTTCCCAAGCCCGGCGGCGGGACCCCAAGGCTCCTGGGCGGGCCGGGACCAGGGAACCCTCCCTCCCTAGACGCGAGAGCCGAGCCGAGAGAATGAATCAGCATTGAGACAGTTTATTGGTTTGCTGTTCGCATATCACCCATTTTATGTAAATAGATTATACAGAGACTCGGTGTTTCCTTCTTCCACACAGGAGGTAATCAGTCTTTCTCTTTCATGCACACAAACACACTCACATTCCACGCGGCGAACAACTTTACACCTCGCTGAGACATTCACGTCTTAAAATAGGGGGAGGAGGACAATATAATTGCTTTTAAAATGCCCTTAATACAATATATAACGTACAAAAATATCTCTATATTTGAAGTTACAAAAAAAATCTTGACAGCAACAAACTTAAATATTGATAGTAACCTCTGTATGTACAACACGCATTGCACTTTTCCTCTCTAGGTTTTGGAAAGTTCAAGTAATAGTGAGGCTTGCGCCCTGGTGGGGTGACACGCCGTGAGAAATCAGTTTGTGGATGAGCACGGCTGTGGCTCAGACCCCTGCCCCGGGGGTCTCAGCATTCATTTCTCATTTTCTCCTCTCCTTAAGCCTGGAAAACACTCGGATTCTTCTGCACCCCGCCCCCCGGGGCACCTGCACCTGAGCAAGGCTAAGGAAGCGAAGCCCCCAGAAGGAGGGGCCCTTGCAAAGCCAGAGCTCGCCGCCGGAAGGTGCCTCCCAGACTCGGGGTCTCTGCAGGGCTGTCAAAGCCCGGTCCCCACACCGCTCGGGAAGTCCTTCGTCCCGGGAGGCACCAGCGGGATGCTTGCGCGACTATTCGTTGTGCCATGGGCGCCTAAATCCTAAAGAAAGTGGGGAGCACTTCCACTCGGGGGGGCTGGAGCCCCGTGTGCTTGTGGCTTAGAAGACACCAGAGTCCGACCCGGGCCGGCCTCGGGCAGGGAGCGCCGGCGCCGGCGGCCGTAGCCCTGGGGGCTGATCTTGCTCCTGGGGGCGACGTTGTCCTTGTCCTTATCTGTGAACTGGTAGATCTGGTGTGCCAGCTTCTGCACCGTGCACGTCCCGAAGCGGCAGCCAAAGCTCCGGAGGCCCTGGAAGTTGTTCATGCTCTGGCGGTAGCGCTTGACTCGGATGCGGGCGGCATCCGGACTGCTGCGGGAGGGGGAGGAAAGGCAATTTGAGACCCCATCAAGCAGAGCTTTGGCCCCAACAACGGGAACGGGAGCCACTCTAGGGCCAGAGGGAGCTGGAAACTTCTCGCGCCATCTGAGCTGCGGTCCAGCCCCGACGATCCCCCGGGCCAGGGGAGTGGAGACAGAGAACTCCGCCCGCACACTTTCCTTCCCTCCCGTCCCTGGACAGCACAGGGCACAGTTACCTGTCTTCGGGGCTTCGAGAGGCACCCTTCATGTCCTGGGGCCGAATAAGGGTCTGGGCAGGCCCAGCCTTCAAGTCAGAGAGCCCAGTGGGGTAGCTGCTGGACATCCGCAGTTCCCTCTTCCCACGACTCAGAGCCCACTTATTCCACCTGGAAAACACAAGCAGACCCGATTCGCGTGCGTTCAGGTGACGCCCAGGCCCGTCCCTGATCCCATTCGCTTCTGGACCTTCGGGACCAACCGTCAGTTCCCCTTGCCTGCCAGGTACCAGCACGGGGGATGGCGCTGCCCCGACTCACTTCTTTCGAAACTCCGACGCGACATCCAACCGAACGGTGTCAGCCCCTAGGAAGGCGAGGGAACCCAGGTACATCAGGGCGACGGAAACCAGCTTCATCCCGGCTGCGAAGCGCAGACCCTGGAAAAGAAGAAAGAGAGTCGAGCGTGAGCACCCGGGCCAGCTGCACCGCCCGGGCGCGGCACGGAGGGCGGGCAGGGGCCCCGGCGAGGCGGGTTTAGCCCGCGCTTTCCCTGGCTCAGACGCTTATCTCCCTCCGGCGCAGAGAGGCGCCAGAGGCGTTTGCACGCGCCGGCCGGGTGACAGGCCCCGCAGGGGAGGCCGCTGCACCCCGCCAGGCTCCCAGAGGGTCTCTGCGCAACTTCTTGGAACTTGGCTGACGGAGCAGAGGGGACTGGGTCTCTGGATCTCCAGCTGTGTGCACAAGTTGGGCCCAGGATATAGGGTGTATCCCTCAGAGAACCCTCCAAAGTGGGTTGTTCCCCTCATCCAGCGCTCCCAGTTTAAGGCCTTGGCAAGCACTGCCCCCACCCCACCTCTTAACCCGCAGGGTCTGCGGCACCTACCTGCTAAGAGAGTGATCTGCCAAGTACTTGAAGGATAAAGTCTCAGACGTCCCACTGGCAATGGCAAAACCACGAAGTCCAAGCCCAGCTGCAGTGAGAAGCCCGAAGTGGCAAGGCTCGAGCTGCTCTATCCAGTGTCACCAAGAAACCACTGAGTGGCCAGCTCTGGTTCCTGTGCTTTATAAGCGCACGGGTGGGGGAGCGGCGGGGCGGGGCTTGGGCTGCCCGGTTGCCTTCCCTTTCTTTCCTCAGCCACGCACGCTCCTGCTCTCGGACGCGCGCATTGCTTCCTTTGGGGCTGGAGTTGGGATGGGGGGAGGGGGGGAGGAGGTCCCTTGTGCCCAGAGGGCTTAGGTATGGGCTCCAGGCGGTTGGTGCGGGAACTGCCATAGCCCTAACTCTTTGGGCACAGGGTTCAGACAGTACGCCGGAGCGAAGGGGCGCCACTACAACCTCTTGAGGTCCTTATCCAGGACCCATGCGGCCCGGAGTGCAAAGCCTCCTGGCGAAGAACAGCAAGAGCCCGCGGGAGGGACAGCGCGGATGGCCCGAGCCCGGACCTGGGGAGCTGTGGCCTCAAGTGGACCGCGCCCCCTGCCGGCTTGGCGCCTGACCGGGCCGCGACCCCAGACTCCCGCGGAGGGGCCGGGGCAGAGACGGAGCAGAGCCGAGAGGAGCAGGACTCACTTGTCCCCCAGAGGACCGAGACCCCGGGGTTTCGGGATGAGCGAGTAAGATTTCACAGTAGGGACAAGGCTCAGAAAAGCTAAATTGAGAATTGGGATTTGGAGGGGGGAATTATCTGAAATTTCAGAATTTTCATTTCTATTTGGAAACATAGGAATAACCAAAATTAGGAGTAAATATACTGTTTCATTTTGCCTCCTTGTAATCCTATTATGCCTTATAAGGTCATAACCTGAGAGTGTGCCTGGCTGCCTTCATTAATCCATCGTAAACGTGAGGACTGACTGCCAGGGAGCACACTAACGCTTCACGTATGCTAATCATTTTACAGTTTACCAAGCACGGCCACATCCCAGTCTACTTTGAGCTTCACACCCACCCTTGAGTCAGGCAAGGAAGGTAACATTCCTTTTCCCATTTCAGCAGGTAGAAAATTCAAGCTCAGAGAGGGGAGGTATCTGCAGAGAGGAGAAGTCACCCTGCAGGTAGGAAGCAGCAGAGTCCCTACTCGGCCCGACACGCTAGCACGGCCGACTGGGGCGCGGCGTGGATTCCTCTAGGCTGGGGTCACCATCTTCTCAAGGGGCAAAGGAGAGTCCTAGCCCCCGCCCAAAGAATTTGTGCCTGTTCATGATGAATCACGCTAAACACGTTTGTCACCCGTTTGTGCTCTTCCATCACAGCTTCTTCTCTTTACTTCTCTCCTGGGGGCCAAACTGGGAAGGAAAGGCTAAGCCACGGGGCTTCCTGCTTCTTGCTTGTGGGTTTCTGGTGTCCTACTAACCACTCCTCTACTCGAATGTCCTGAAGCCCAGCGACTCGAGGGAGAGGCCAAAGGTGCGAGACCACTAGCCAAACAGGCTTCTAGTCCTCACCTCCCAGCAATTCGCTGTATGAAGGTGGGCGAGTCACGTCCCATCTCTCGAGTCCCCATCTTAGAGCGGGTCCCCAGCAGACCTTTAAGCTTCCTTCCTACTCTGCCATATGGCTCTGAGCTCCGGTGCAAAGGCGGCTGGGCAGTGGGTCGCGTGGACCTTGCCCAGAGTGGTCTGTCTGGGCCGCGCACTGCTGGCTCAGCTGCCTTTTCGCTCTCGGGACTCAACAGTGGACATTGCACCTGGGGAAGAAATGGCCGCGCGGAAGTTATTTAAGGACTCTTCCTGGAAGGAGTCACCTGAGCGGACCTGAATTCCATCTGAGGACAGAGGACAGATTCCGGGCCCTGACCCTGGCCCTGGTAAGGGGTTGGGACGCGGAGGGTTAGAGGAGTGCAGCGCGGCGCACTGGTCTGGATCCGGCCGCCCGGCTGAGCGCAGGGCAGTCACCGTAGCGGCCTGGCCGGGCGACGAGTCCGTCTGCTATTACTGCACGCCTGCTCGGTGACCAGAAGCCTCCCCAGCCTAACTATTGTTCTTCTCCCTTGTCTCCCACTTCCTTTTCCTTTCACTTTATCCTCTGCGAGTCAAGCTCTTCGCGCAGATCCAGGACTGGCTATCAGTCGCTCTGAGGATGCGACCTACTTGTCGCCAGCTTTCACTTGGTTCCACGCCAGGACAGGTTTTACTTTCATTTCTCCCGCGCTCCTCCGACTGCTGGGGAGGTCAAGGACAGCTAGGCGTCGGCCCACGGCCAGGGAAGGTCCCGTGGTCTGGACTCGTTCCTTCCAGTCTCCACCAGTCCTGGGGTGTGGGGCGGGGCGGGGGTGTTCGTTCTCCAGAGAACTCTGCGACTGTACCTCGCTGCCTCCTCGCTGCCCTTTACAAAAGCCCGTGATTCCGTGGGGAAACTGAGCTGTGGCTCTGCCAGGAGGATTGCGAAGCAAGTGCTCTTGGTTCAAACTCCTCTTTGAGCTGCAGGCGGCTTCAAAAAGGAAAGCAAGCCCAGGAGTGTAGGGAGACTCAGAGGCTAGGCTCTGCCAGCCTCGGGTGCCTACGCCAGCAACCTCTTGGCTGTGACAAGAATTCCTACCTGAGAGTCTTGGCAGCACCTTATCAGCCTGGTGCACTTTGCCGCTCTGGCACTTAGAGATCTGTCACTTGAGAACCAAGTCAATTCTTTAAGTAAAATCTTGGATTGGCAGCTCAAAGGATTTTGCTAGAAAGCCCCTATCTTGGAGTGTGAGTGTGTGCGCGCGCGCGCACCCCGCTTGCATGGGTGAGTAGCAGGGGCCAGAGTGCTCCCCAAAGCGTCGTGGGTTTAAGTCGAAAAAAGATAAGGAATTTGTTAAATCTGGGCATCTATGTTTTTTCTCGTGAAATCTCGAGTTTGTTTAATTAATCATCGTTAACGACAAAAAAAATCACTAGAATGCATTTCTGGTTCAATGGTTCTATGGAGAAGGAAATGCTGCAGTGGGAGCTCTGATCCTGGTGATTTATTAACATAAGTTGCATCCATTCAAGTGGCAGTGATTGTAGATTCACGTTGAGCAAGGACAGTACAAGGAAGGAAGGAAGTGAAGGAAGAAACATCTTTGAAGTTTCTGGCAAGAAAAGAGAAAAGAAAAAGAAAAAAAAAATCCTTGTTAATGAAGATCTACTTTTTTTGTGTGCTCCAGAATTTTAAAAGGTCAGATTATAAATAAACCTCCAAACCAATGTAATAAATGTGTACATCCTGACATTAGAGAGACATACATACACATATGCTAAAGGGTTTCTGCATAATGGTGTTTCAACTTCTTCACATTCCAATTGAATGATTTTTAGGCCCTACATCCAAGCCTGATTCTTAGTAAAGTTTGGAGTTTAAAAAAATATGTGGTAGTGGTTTCTCAGCTAGCACTGTGGACACAGTTCTTAAAGCCAGAGTGGCCATACTCAGGTCTTTCAGAGAAGCATTGAAAAATAATAAATATCAATGATATTAATAAGAATAACTAAAATGTGAGTAGCTAAGTGCATTGCATAATTATCTCAGATGCCTCCTTTATCAAACAGGAAATTTTATGATGCATTTATTATTAATATAGTTCAAAATGTCTTTTAAGCTGAGGACTTGTTTACAAAGTTCACTTGAAAACAAAGTTCAAGATGCATCCTGAAGTCATAACACAAAGTGATTTAGAGAAAGAACACAATCAGCCTTGTGGATTTGATCACTTACAAGGAGAAGTAAAGCAGGATACAAAGCCCAGGGCACTTTTTTGGGATCTCTGACTTCTCTAAGGACCTAATAAAAATATAGATCCTTTCCAGAAAAATGAACATGTACATAAACCAATTAAAGTATAAAATAGGCATACAGTTCCGGGAGGTTGACCAAGTTTAAAACCCTGACACAGAATAAAAAGCACTGTTTCCATATTTTAAATTTCTGTCTGGTTTACAGTGGTAAGGGCAAGGAGGACAGTTAACCTCCCTCTTTAGGGCATAATATTTTCCAGAGCATCGGCATAAAGAAAAGTAATGCGTTTGCTGCCTCATTTTTGTGCTCCTGTACAAAACAGGCAGAGAGTAATAGTTAGTTCTTGTACATGATAAAGCCAGAAGGCAAACCTCCCTGAAGCTTAAATAGGGTAAATTACTGCAGAACAAATGAAAGAGAAGAGATGGTCCAGTACAGTGGCTCGTGCCTGTAATCCTAGCACTTTGGGAGGCTGAGGCGAGTGGATCTCTTGAGCTCAGAAGTTCAAGACCAGCCTGGCAACACGGCAAAAATCCATCCCTACAAAGAAAAAAAAAAAAAAAACGAGAGAGAGAGAGAAGAGAAAGTAGTAAACCTAAAGAAGCTTGTTACAATAACACCTGTAACAGGACAAAATGAAATTACTTCACGAGAAATTTTTTACAGAGGGCACAATAAATGGCATTAATGAATGGATGATAAAAGAGATGATTAGGCCATTTGAATCATCCATAGCCAAAGAGAATGGTGTTAATGAGAGCAACCATCCTGCTACTTGTCTCCAGGTAGGGATCCTGTGGTATCAGATTAGAAACACCTGGAAAGAAGCAATTATTTTATATATGTATATATATGTATATTTTTTCTTTTTTCTTTTTATAGAGATGTGGTTTTATCATGTTGCCCACGCTGGTCTTGAACTCCTGAGCTCAAGAGATCCACTCGCCTCAGCCTCCCAAAATGCTAGGATTACAGGTATGAGCCACTGTGCTCAGCCAAGAAGCAATTCTGATGTATAAGCCTGAATGAATTGACAGTTTTTTCATTCTTTCAACAAATATTTACTGATAATATATTATGTACCCAGCACCGTGCTAAGTTCTCAACATACACTAATCACCAATGCAGTCATCAACAAACTTACCCTCAATGAGCTTACAGCCTAGTGACGTAGCCAGATATAAACAAATCCTTATCGGAATTATGTATTTACATGATTATAAACTGTGTTAAGTATTCTGAAGGAAAAAGCAAGACTAGGGGGATCTAATATTCCAAATGTAGGAAACAGCATGTGCAAACACTCAGAGATGGGAAAGAACTTGGTACATTAGAAAAAATGAAAGGAGTCCTGTTTGATAGGAGTGCATTGAATGATGGAGAAAAGAGGCCTGAAATGAGATTAAAGAAGTCATCAGGGTCAGAGCAAATAGGACCCTTTCTGACATGAAGATTTTGTACTTTATTTATGGTGACATGGAAAACTATTGACAGGTTTGAAGACAGGAGAGACATGATCTGATATACATTTATTTAAACGATCGTTTTGGCTATGGAATGTGGTAGATAGATTAGAAAGGCGCAAGAAAGGAAGCAGCACAGTGGTGGTACTCTGGAGAGACTGCAGAGAGTCTAGTCCCCCCATAATGTTTACTATACCCCCTCCCCACATACACATATTCATTCCATCCTAAAGTTCACCAGCTTCACTGACATGCACTCTGTTCAGTAGCACACGGCCTGCTCTCAGAAGAGCCCACACTTGGTGGAATGCTCTGCTGAAGCTGTTTTGAAATTCTCCAACATTTCTGAACAGGCAGTCTACATTTTCATTTTGCACTGGACTCCACATATTATGTAGCCAGTCCTGCTCATCAAACATGTGATCTAAGTAAAAGCAGCCTGTAAACTCTTACAGTACTTATCTATACTGTAGCTGCTAATGTCAGGGGTACTTCAAATGAATGTTAAGATTCAACCATTCATCTCATCACACATGTGACCGCAACTGCAGGACACTTTCTTTTTTTTTTTTTTTTTTGAGATGGAGTCTCGCTCTGTTGCCCAGGCTGGAGTACAGTGGTGCCATCTCGGCTCACTGCAAGCTCTGCCTCCTGGGTTCACGCCATTCTCTTGCCTCAGCCTCCTGAGTAGCTGGGACTACAGGTGCTCGCCACCACTCCTGGCTAATTTTTTGTATTTTTAGTAGAGACAGGGTTTCACCGTGTTAGCCAGGATGGTCTCGATCTGCTGACCTCATGATCCGCCCAACTTGGCCTCCCAAAGTGCTGGGATTACAGGCGTGAGCCACCGCACCCGGCCAGGACACTTTCTATGTCATCTATGAAGCTTTTTCTTTGCACCCCAAACACACGCTCAAGGTAGAAATGGTATGTTTGCTATACAAATTTAATTTTGAGACAGGTTCAATAACCTGCTTACTGTCCTTAACATTTACCTATATAGAAAGTTTGGAACCATCGGTGAAGCTGGGAAAACAGTTAAGAACCTATTGCAATAATAAAAGTAGAAGGTGATAATGGCTCAAACTAGTGGGGTGGCAGTGAGGGTGGAGAGAAGTGGACATATTTGGGAAGTAGGAACAATAGGACTGAGTGATGAATGTGGGGCTGAGAGGCAGCTGTCAAGGGTAACATTCATTAAATTTCTTGCTTAGGGAACTAAATGGTTGAAACTATAGCAATGGATCAGGGAATTTTCCACCACAGCGGCATAGTCTCCTTTGTTATGCTTTGGTAGAGACGATCTGAAGAGGCCCCAGCCCTGCCTGGTGACGTTTGCTCAAGTCTAACTCATACTGCCTCCTTAACTACTGTGGCTAACCACAGCAAGCACTTGAAATGACTGTACAGATCAAACCACTTACTCCGCAATAGCCCACTAGGGCAATGGGCTGATAAGCCTTGCTCACTGATAATTAGCTCCATTTTGTCTTTTTCTCATTTTTTATTTTATTTTTTTGAGCGGGAGTTTCGCTCTTGTTGCCCAGGTTGGAGTGCAATGGTGCAATCTTGGCTCACTGCAACCTCTGCCTCCTGGGTTCAAGCAATTCTCTTGCCTCAGCCTCCCAAGTAGCTGGGATTACAGGCACCTGCCACCATGCCCAGCTAATTTTTGTGTTTTTAGTAGAGACAGGGTTTCACCATGTTGGTCAGGCTGGTCTCGAACTCCTGACCTTAGGTGATCCACCTGCCTCGGCCTCCCAAAGTGCTGGGATTACAGATGTGAGCCACCGCATTCCGTCTGTTTCGTCTTCTAAAGCAAAAAAGAAAGGCATCTGCCAGGTACACATCATGATAGTGTTACATACCCTTCCTCCCTTCCTGCTCCCATCAGCCTTCAGGAAAACAAATCTGGGCTTGCTTTACTCTCTCTCTCTTTGGTGAAAGGTGATGGTGGTTATCGTTGGGGATGGTCTGGCTTTCAGCCAACCTCAGTAATCAGGCTGCCTTGTCAGGGCTTATCAGTTTCAACAGACTGGCAGCTGTTGGCTGAGAAGCAAAGCACAGCTTTAGTGTATACAAAATATGTTCACATGTATATACAAACACACAGTGCCTTTCTACATATACCTAGGATACGTTAAAATCTCTATGTGACAAAATGGGCATTTGCAAATGGACTGGAAGTCTACTTATGACAGTAACAGATGAAATATGCCTAAAAGCAGAATAGCATTTGATTCTAGGCTTAAAAACAACTAACCTTTGATTTTAAAAAAATAAAATAATTTAAATGAGTACTTGCAAATGAAATAAAAGCCAAGACATTTAAAAGGTAAAACGAGACCCCTTACCACTTACAAAATTAACTCAAAATAGGTCAAAGTACTAAATAGAAGAGCTAAAACTATGAAGTAAACAAGAGTAAATCTTCATCTCACCTTTAATATGGCAATAATTTTTTAGATATAACACTAAAAGCATAGAAACAAACTAAAAAATTGGACTTTATCAAAATTAAAAACTTTTTGAGCCAAAGGACATTATCAAGAAAATGAAGTCTGGGTGTGGAAGCTCATGCCTCTAATCCTAACATCTTGGGAGGGCTAGGTGGGAGGATTGCCTGAGGACAGGAGTTTAAGACCAGCCTGGGCAACATCATGGTACATTATCTCTACATAAAAATAAAATGAAAACTAAAATAAAAATAGGAAATATTTGGGGGGGAATAGGGCATAAAAATTTTAAAAAGAAAATGAAAAGACAACGTACAGAATGGGAAAATATCTGCAAATCATGTATCTGACAAGGAGTAGTATCCAGAATATATAAAGAACTCTTACAACTCAACCTCAAAAAGACAAAGAATCAATTAAAAAATGGGCAAAGGACTTGAATAGACATTTCTCCAAAGAAGATTTAGCAATGGCCAATAAATACATGAAAAGATCCTCAACATCATTAGTCTTTAGGGAAAGGCAAAACAGGACCACAATGAGATATCACTTCACACTAAGCTACAACAAAACATAAACAACAGGAAAACAAGAGTTGACAAAGATGCAGAGAAATTAGAACCCTAGTGCATTGCTTGTGAAAATGTAAAATGATGCAGCCACGGTGGAAAACAGTAGTAACAGAATTACTACTTAATCCAGTAATTCCAATCCCAAGAATATATCCCCAAAATTGAAAACAGGTACTCAAATACATGTACATGCATGTTTGCAGCAGCACTATTCACAATGCCAAAAGGTGGAAACAACCCATATGTCCATATGGGTTGTTCCAGATAAATAAAATATGGTATATATATATGATATGGTTTGGCTGTGTCCTCACCCAAATTTCATCTTGAATTGTACTCCATAATTCCCACCTGTCATGGGAGGGATCCGGTGGAAGGTAATTGAATCATGGGGGTGGGTCTTTCTCCTGCTGTTGTGGTGATAGTGAGTAAGTTTCATGAGATTTGATGGTATAAAGGAGAGTTCTCCTGCATAAGCTCTCTTGTCTGCTGCCTTGCTCTCCTTGCCTTCCGCCATGTGGAACTGTGAGTCAATTAAACCTCTTCTCTTTATAAATTACCTAGTCTCGGGTATGTCTTTATTAGCACCGTGAGAACAGTCTAATACAACATACAATGGAATATTATTGAGTCATAAAAAATAATGAAGTATTGATACTTCAATGTGATGCTACAACCTTGTACTGAATCTGCCTGTATACAAGCTGAGAACAATATACTAAATGAGAAAAACCAAGACACAAAAAGTCCACATATTGTATGATATGAATATGAAATATTCATAATAGGTAAATCCATAGAGACAGAAAGCAAATTGGTGATTGCCAGGGGCTGTGGGAGGGGGGAATGAGAATGACTGCTTAATGGTTGTGATGTTTTCTTTTGAGTGATGAAAATGTTTTGTAACTAGATAGACATGGTAGTTGTACAGCATTAGGAATGTACTTAATTGCCACTGAATTCTACATTTTCAAGTGGCTAATTTTATGATATGTGAATTTTACCCTATTTTTAGAAAAGTTGGGAAGGAATATGATAGCTGCCTTAAAAATCTATCATATGAAGATAGTTTTTTTTTTTCTGGATAGTTCCGGAGAGCAGAATCAGGGGAAATTACAGTAAGACAACTCTGAAATAATAAGGAAGAACTTTCTAACAATAGGGCTGTTAAACAGTGGAATGGGCTGCCTCCCAAGGAAGTAAGATTACTCTTTACTGAAAGTGATCAAGTTGGATGATGAGCTCTCAGGGGAGTTACAGAGAGGATTGCTGCATGGGGTATGACTGAAGGTTTTTTGTTTTTTTTTTTGGTTTAATTATTTTCAGGATCAAACTATCTTCCCTCCACGTTTGCAAATTCAGCTGATTCAGTTTTACCATTAGCAACTGACATAGAGGTCCTGGAGTTAAAAAGTATTCCTTCAGTTTCAGTTCTAGTGCAGCCCAACCCTCCCAATTTGTAGATCAAACAAGTGTGGCAGAGAAAGGGGAAATACTAAATTACAGCAGAGTAAATCTTCAGGAGCTGAGATGTCAACTCTCTCAGTTCAGAGTTGGAGCCATTGCGGCTTCCTGCTGGTCGTTGGGGAAAATCGCACATTTATTCATTTAAAATATTTGGTAGGCACCTACTACATACTAGACGCTTTGCTAAGAGGCCTTGTCTTATGTGTAAATATGAAGGATCAAACCCTCAATAGTGAGCAGTGATAAGCAACCACAAAGACAACTTCTAAACCACGGAGATTTCCAAAACTTTGGTCTACCACTTGTACAAATTCTACTGAAACCTCGTGAGATATTAACAAATGACAGAGTGAGTTCACCTGAATGTCACACCAGCCAAATTCGAAATGGTCAACACGAGGTTCAACAAAAAAGCAAGCGACTTTGATAATCCCGAGACGGAAGGACGGGACCATCTATTCATTTTTGTGCATGTTTGAGCAGGGAAGTTGGAAGTCCACCTGTTCGGGCTGCAAGAGCCCTGGGACCGCTGCGAGGGAAGCAAGCCGAGGCGTGCGGGGCTCCCCTGGGAGAGGCCAGCCCAGTTCGGGAGGATCCCGGGGATGCCGCGTTCCTCGGTGGAATCTGGCTCCCCCGGGCGCTCCGGGGGAAGCCCAGGCCGACCGCCCCCGGCCCACCCGGCATTGAAACCCGAGGCTCCTTGGAGGATTGCGCAAAAGCCTCTCCCTCCCCCGTCGGCTCGGTGGCATGTTTCTAAAATTCCCATCTACACAGCATAAACAGGAAACGTTCAGGAAAAAGCCCTGTCGATGCAAATTCCTTGCTTCCAACCGAGGGCGGGAGAATTTCATCTTTGGTGGTGGTGGGGAGCAGAGGAAGCAGCCAGCTTTCCAAGTGACCCCTCAACTCTCCACGTCCCTTCTTCCAAATCCAAGCAGAATAGAGAAGGCGGAAGGAAGGACCCCCTGCTTTAGGAAAAATAGGGAGGGGGAGGGGGCCGTGAAGCAGCATCCAGGCCTCAAAGTGAACCACCTCCGGGGCCGCGGTGGCGGCGCGTGGCGGGAACACGCCTGACCGCCCACTCCCCCAGCGCAGCAGTCCGCGGGGCCCGCGGAGGGTGGGGGTGGGCTCGCCGCCCGGGCTTGGGGCAGCCGAGCCAGCGCGGGTGGGGGCGGGGGAGGAGCGGGCACTAGGCGCCGCGCAAGCGCAGAGCGCGCCTCGGTTGTCAAACATGGCTGAAGCGCTGCCGCTGCTGCTACTGCCGCTGCAGGGAAAATGCTGAGCCCTCCCGGGCCGGGTGGGCGGCGGCGGCGAGGGCGGCGACGGGGACCCGCTTCCCGAGCGCGGCGGCGGCGGCCATGGCCCGGCTGGCTGACTACTTCATCGTGGTAGGCTATGACCACGAGAAGCCAGGTAAGGGTGTGGGGCGGCGCCGCCCCCGGGCCTCCCCGCCCCCCGGCCGCTGTCCAGTGGGCTCCGCGGGGCCGGGCGTCGGGGCCGGGCGTCGGGGAGGGCCAGGCCGAGTCTCGGAGGAGCGGGCGGTCGGCGTCCGGCCTTCTCGGCTGGGCTGAGCCTGGCGGTGGGCTTGGGGGCCGGCACGACGGTAGGGGGAGGGAAGACGCCGCGTCTGCCTAGCCCCTGGGTGCACCCGCTGGGCCGGCCGGAGGCGAGTTGGGGTCTCGCGACCCTCCCGCTGGAGGCTGCAGGGTACCCGGGGCAGAGCCCTGGGATTGGGCCCAGGACCGCAAGGCTGGGAGGGCGGGAGCCAACTGTGCTAAGTTCCTCGGGGATAAACTTCTGCCCTGCATCCTGAGTGAGTAACCAGTGACGCAGGGGGTTGTCCTCCTCGAAAGGAAGTGCTGAGAGTCCAGTGCTAACTCACCCCTGTGCTGTTGGGGGCCTAGTGACCTCCCCAAGGAACGCGTGGTACCAGGGAAGGGGAAAGGATTCTTTGCACTTTTACACCTTTCTAGGAAATGCTTCCTGTTCTTTTAGGACAAATGTGACGGTCACTTCACAGTGACATGACTTGTCTTTTAACTAAGGACAGCCAGCTGACCGCTGAAGGTGATCTTGTTTCACTTTAATGTGTTTTCATTGTTCTTTTTATTTGTCACAGCATTTTCTTCGTAAGGAACAACTGGGCAAATGCATTGTATTTTACACTTTAATTGACGGACTTACACAACTTAAGAGAATTCAGGGTTCATGCACGTTTATTTCTGTATTTGTATTCTTTTGTATTACTATGTAGCTAAGCATAATGTAATAACAAATTGAGCTGGGGAACCACTTCTGTTTTAGGGCAATTCTAGTCCCACATTTGCAAGGAATTTTAGATATCAGCTCTACAGCCCCTTCATTTTTCAGAGTTGCTGAGATTGTGTTTTTCTGATGGTTACAGCCATTGGTAGCTCAGAATACCATTGTTCTACCCACTCTTGGTCCACTGTCTCTTTCATTATTCCTCTCCTAAGAACTTCCTCTCCTTTAGTGGGAACCTTTCATGTTCTTTTCTCTTTCACCAGTCATGACCTGATGGAGGTCAATTGTTAAAGAGAAAGATTAAATTTTTAAACTTCTGGATCCAAAATTTTATTTCCTAGTAATTTTGCATAGTCTGATGTTTCTTTTCTATTAAGATTAAGTGTGGGAAATCAGTTTTTTAACCTTTAGTTTTTAGTGACATTGTTCCGCCCCCCACCCCCCACTTTTAAACAATTTTTTTTTTTTTTTTTTGAGACAGTTTTGCTCTGTTGCCCAGGCTGGAGTACAGTGGTGCGATCTTGGCTCACTGCAACCTCTGCCTCCCGGGTTGAAGCAATTCTCTGCCTCAGCCTCCGGAGTAGCTGGGATTTACAGGCGCCCGCCAACACGCCCGCTAATTTTTGTATTTGTAGTAGAGACGGGATTTCACCATCCTGGCCAGGCTGGTCTTGAACTCCTGACCTCGTGATCCACCGGCCTCGGCCTCCCAAAGTGCTGGGATTACAGGCTTGAGCCACCACGCCCGGCCAACAATGTTGAAACAATAACAGTCTTGCAAAAAAGTTGCAAGAATGGTACAAAAAATTCTACCTGCCCCCCGACAATTTGAGAGGAAGCTGTTGACCTGATGCCCTGTCATCCCAGAATACTTTAATGTGCATTTTCTGCAAACAAGAATGTTCTCCTACATGATCACAGTACAATAACCAAAACAGGAAATGAATAGTGATACAGTACTCTATCTAGTTCTCAGACTGGTTCAAGTTTTGTTGATTGTGCTGTTAATCTCTTTACTGGCAAAAGGATCCAGTTTAGCAATATGTGTTGCATTCATGTTATGTCTCTTTTGTCTCCCTCAATGTGGAACATTTCCTTTATCTTCTCCTGACTTTCATGACCTTGACATATTTAACAATCACAGGTCAGTCACTTTGTAGGCTGCCCCCTCAATTTGGGATTGTCTGTTCCTTCATGATTAGATGCATGCAATATGCAGTTGGGAAGGATATCACAGAAGTGATGCTCACTGCATCCTGTCAGGTGGTGCACAATTTCACTTTGTTTCATTGTTGGTTATTTTTACTTTGATTACTTGATATAAGTAATATCTGCCAGGCTTCTCCACTATAAAGTTAATACTTAATTGTTTTTGCCATGTACTTTGAAACTATGTAAATATCTTGTTCCTCACTAAACTCTTAATCATTTATTGACATCTACATGGAGTCTGTGTGTGTATTTAGTGGATTATATTCTGTTACTATTTGCCTTAGTCCATTCGGAAAAAGTCACTAGCCCACCTGCCCTAAGCACTGGCATTTGAGTGGGAAATAGGAGAGTCTAAGCACATCCAGCCGAAGTGAGACCAGAAAGGGGAGTTCGCGGATTATATTGTTACTATTTGCCTTAGTCCATTCGGGCTGTTATAACAAAAATACTTCAAACTGGGTGGCTTATAAACAATAGAAATTTATTTTTCACAGTCTGGAGGCAGAGAAATCCAAGATGAAGACTCTGACAGATTCAGTGTCTGGTGAGGACATGCTTCCTCATAGCCATGTTCTCACTTTAACCTCATATGGCTTAAGGGTCAAATGAGCTCTCTGGGGTTTCTTTAAAAAGGGAACTAATCCCATTCACAAGGACTCCACCACCATGACCTGATCACTTCCTAAAGGCCTCACCTCATAATACCATCATTTTGGGTGTTAGGATTTTAACATATGAATTTTGGGAGGGGACATACACATTCAGACTATAGCATTATTTATTTTGATGTTCAAATTGTTTTTTATTTGGCCAGTGAGAGTTTTCAGGCTGGCTTCTGTGTTCTTATGGTACATCCCCATCACTTTGAGAACAACTTTGTACTTTTTGGCACAAGAACCTGTTCCTGGCTCATCTTGTACTTTCCATGCCTTGGTTCTGGAATCAGCCATTTAGGGATCCCTGGTTCCTTTTAGTGGAGAATGACATTTGGAAGCTAAGATCTCAAGGCTAGTGTGTTTATTGCTGTTGGGCTGTTACTCCTTACAGGTCCTGTTAACGGTCAGGGCTGGTAAGTATAGGTATGTATGCATAAACATACATATGCATTTATATCTATATTTATTTATTATCTCTGTATATTGAAAACTATGAATTCATACTGATACCTCCAATTTCAGTCAAATAGTCCAGGATCTATTTCTAGTGTTCTCCTTTTTCATATTGTAACGTTCTTCTCTGACAGTGAGAAATCTGGCTTCTGTTATTCTTAATGTATTTACTTATTGTTCAGTCTCCCGTCTTCACTACCGTCTACTCCTCTCCCTGCTGGGACTTGGATTCTTCATTCCATCTCTTCCATCCCCCTACCCCAGTCCGGATCTAAGAGTCCATACCAGCATGCTTCAATACAGGGACACCCTCCCCAGCACTCTGGTTATGACTCCTCATGTTGGTCTCCCCACTGTTGGTGGACACACTTCGTACCCCACTCAGACTCTGACACCCCACAGTGAGTTGCTTCCATTGGAAGATATCCTTTTCACTCTGTTGTACCCCAGTGCCCTTTGCCAGTTTCCCCCTCCTGCCTTAATGCTTGGGCTCTGAAGCAAAATGTTTGGCTCTTCCCCTCCCACACAGACTCCCTCCTTACCTCTCTTGGTCTATGACAATGTGACAAGCTCCACCCCAGGGATCCACCTCCACCCCAGGGGTACCATGACAACTGCTCTTCTCACAGCAGGAACAAGGAAGGAGAAGGAAGATTAATTATTTAAGTAATACAGTCCAGAAGCTTGTATAAATTGTAGAATGTCAATAGTGAAATGTATAACTTTTTAACGGGATAATTCTTCTTTAGTCATGTTGATGGCAGCGAAGAGGTGCGGGCGGTGGTGTCAGGAGCGGCTATGGGAGCAGCAATGATGCTGGTGGGTCCCCTGTACCCTGCGTCCCTGAGGCAGCCGACTGTACCGCCCCCGCCCTTGTGCCTCTGGGCAGGACCTGCCCTCAGGCCTGGAGCCTCCCCAGCTCCTGACCCTGGCCCCATGTCACCACTCTTGCCCACCAATGCTGCGGGGAGGATGTGAGTAGGAGGCGGAGCTGGAGGTGCGATTTGGGGGTCTGGGGCCGGAAGTGGGAGCAGTGCCTGCTTCAGGGACCCAGCCAGCAGCGTGGTCACCACACCCACCCTGCCGAGGGCACTGGGTTCCTGTGCCTCAGCGGGAGGCTCTGAGCAGGGCCGCCTAGGGCCGCATCCCTGGGGTCCACCCTGCATCAGGGTGATTGCCAGGCCTAACACTCCCAAGGGCTGGGCCCAGGGCCCACAGTCTGCTCCTGGAGGCACCCCCCTAGGCAGGGCCACAAGCTGGGTGAGGGGGAGCTTGTAGAGATGTTGCCTCTGCCCTAGATACTGGCCTGGGCCCAGCGAGGACCTGGAGCCCGTGCTCCAGGCTACGAGGGGGCATGGCTGGGGCTGCACACTCCACGGACCTGGCAAAAGCTGGAAGCAGGCAGCAGCCCCGCCCTCCTGAGTGTGCTGCAGCCACCCAAGTCAGAGCTGTGGACCCAGTTCTCCCTGTGTTCTAGGGGGCCACGAGCAGGGGGCCCCCCCACCCCACACAGCTGCAGCTGCCCAAGTTGGGGCTGTGGACCCAGGCCTCTTTGCACTCTTAGGGGCCAGGGAAGGCATTCCTCCTGCCCTTGTAGGCTTGGAGGCACCTGCTCCAATCTCGGAGCGGGGTTGGGGCCAAGCCAGGGTGCTGTCACAGCCCAGCCGGGTGTGTACACACTTAGGTCAGCACTGACACACTGGGCCCCTGCCTCCTTAGCCCCCTCTGGACTTTGGGCCCTGACAAGCACCGTGGGAGGGGTTTGAGGGTGGTTTGGTGCTGGCCTGCAGGTACCCCTTGACGCGAGCAGCCTGGGCGTCATGGATAGCGGCAGGAAGCAGACGGGCTCCTGGGCGGAAGGGGGCAGGTCTCTGGTGAGGCCCCACCTTCAGGCCGGGGAGGGCTTGAAGACTGGGGGCCTGGCTGCCAGTCCTATGGACTAGAGCAAGGACTTGTGGTACCTTTTCTGGGCCCACCTATGGACAATTGGTGTGCACTTTGTCCCCTCTGAGGCCCATAAAAGTTGCAGGCTCAGCCCAGAGCAGAGCAGAGGATGGAGAGATGACGGGACAACCAGTTACAGAGAGAAGTTACCCTCTCTGCTGATAGCTGCAGAGATGATGGGACAACCTGTCTAAAGAGAGGAGCTTCCTGCTCTAGAGCCTCCTCTCTGCTGATGAAGAGATGATGGGACAATCTGCCTGCAGAGAGGAGCCACCCACTCTAGTCTAGGACCTCTCTGTTGAGAGCTGCAGACAGCAGGACAACCAGGAGCTGCCCTCTCTGCTGATAGCTGAACACCTGTTGGGATGACCAGCTGCAGAGAGGAGCCACTCTCACTGCTGAGAAAATACTTGCTGGGGTGACCTGCCTGCATAAAGGAGCTACCCTCTCTGCTAGGAGCTGAACACTCATCAGGATACCCTTGCTACAGAGAAGAGCTGTCCACTGTGGGTCTTTGAGCTGTTCTATTGCTCAATAAAGTTCCTCTTTGTCTTGCTCACCCTCCATTTGTTGTCTGCAGACCTCATTCTTTGTGGTCACAGGACAAGAACTTGGGACCCTTGAATGGTGAGGGAAAAAGAGCTGTAACACAAGCAGAGCTGAAACATGCCCCTTGCTCACCATGTTGCAGGTGAAGGAAGGGAGAGAGGAGCTGTGGCCCTTCCGGGAGCCCAGACCTGGGAGCTCCCCAAGCTAGGGCTGTGACTCCATCTTTGGGGCCCTGTGGTTCCTGGCATCTTCAAGCTTCTGAGTGCCACTACATTCCCCGGTGCCGGCCAGGGAAGCTGTTTGTGGTGCACCTGGTCCAGCCACAGCCTTGTAGAGAGCTGGCGCTTATGCCAGCACCTGGAGCTGCCCACCCTGTGGCAGCAGCTGACATGTCTAACTGCGCAGTGGCCAGACTGTACGCTCGCTTACACACCCCTCACCGCTCCACGCCTGACTCCAGTCTTTCTTGGAGGCAGGGGATCCAGGCTGGTAGCGTGAGCTGAGTGTAGCCTACCAGGCCGAGTGGGTGGGAACGAGCCTAGCGGGTCTGAGCAAAACTCAGGCAGAGGTGCCACCGGCCACAGGTTTCTGGCCAGAAAAGTGACACCCTAAAGATCCCATAACAATATCTAATAAAGTATAAATTACATGCAATAAAATTTACTCTTTTAAGTGAACATTTCAATGAGTTTTGACAAATATATACATTAGTGTAGCCACTACTGCAATCAAGATATAAATATAGGGCTGGCCGCTGTGGCTCACATCTATAATGGCAATGCTTTGGGAGGCTGAGGCTGGAGGATTGCTTTAGGCCAGGAGTTTGAGACCAGCCTGTGCCACATGGTGAGCCCCATCTTTGAAAAAAAAAATAGCCTGGTGTGGTGGCACATGTCTGTAGTTCCAGCTATTTGGGATGCTAAGATGGGAGGATTGCTTGAACCTAGGAGTTCGAAGCTGCAGTGAGTCATGATTACTCCACTGTATTCCAGCCTGAGTGACAGATTGAGACTCTGTTTCTAAAAATAGGTAGATAGATAGATAGATGGACAGATAGATAGATAGATAGAGAACATTTTCATGCTTCTAAAACGTTCTCTCATGCCTCTTTGTAGTCAGTTCCCTTTCTAGCATCTGGCAGTCACTGATCTGTTTTCTGTCTGTATGTTTTTGTCTTTTCTAGAATGTCATATAAATAGTATACAGTTTTTTGTGTCTGACTTTTTTCACTTAGGATCATACAGTTGAGATTTATCTATGTTGTATTTATTGGCAGTTGTTCCTTTTTATTGCTGAGTATGATACGATTTATCCATTCACCAGTTGAAGGACACTTGAATTTCTAGTTTTGGGCTATGGTGAACATAATTGTTCTGAACATTTGCATACAGATCTTTGAATGTTTTCATGTTCATGTTTTTATTTCTCTTGGGTAAATACATAGGAGAAGAATTGCTAGGTCATAAGTGTCTTATTTGTGTGAGACTGACAAACTTTCCTAATTGGCTGTGCCATTTTACATTTTCACTAGCAATGTATGAGAGTTTCAGTTATTCTTTTTAAATTTAATTTATTACTTAAAAATATTTTTGGTTGCTCTGCCTGTGGAGTAGCCATTTTTTTGTTAACTTCGCTAATAAACTTGCTTTCACTAAAAAAACAAACAAAAAACAAAAACAGGCTGGGTGCCGTGGCTCACACTTGCAATCTCAGCACTTTGGGAGGCCGAGGTGGGTGGATCACGAGGTCAGGAGAACGAGACCATCCTGGCCAACGTGGTGAAACCACGTCTCTACTAAAAATACAAAAATTAGCTGGGTGTGGTGGTGTGCACCTGTAATCCCAGCTACTCAGGATGCTGAGGCAGGAGAATGGCTTGAACTCAGGAGGCAGAGATTGCAGTGAGCCGAGATCGCGCCACTGCACTACAGCCTGGCGACAGAGTAAGACTGTCTCAAAAAAAAAACCAAAAAACAAAAACTTCCCCTAGCTTTATTGAGGTATAATTTACAAATAAAAATCATATATATTTGTGGTGGACAGTGTGATGTTTTCTGTATACATTGTGAAATGATTGCCATAGTCAAAGTAATTAACATATCCATCACTTCACATAGTTACCGTGTGTGTGTGTGTGTGTGTGTGTGTGTTTGTGTGTGTGTAGAAATTTAAAATCTCTTTTGGCTGGGCGTGGTAGCTCACGCCTGTAATCCCAGCACTTTGGGAGGCTGAGGTGGGTGGATTGCTTGAGTCCAGGAGTTTGACACCAGCCTGGGCAACAGGCTTTTTTCTCCAAAAAAAATATCTACTCTCTTAACATACCTCATTTGTGGTTTTAATTTGCGTTTTCCTGGTGACTAATGATGCTGAACACCTTTTCAGGTGCTTGTTGCCATTTCTGTATTTTTTTGTAACGTGTATGATCAAATTTGTGCTCTTTTTTATTGGGTTGTTTGACTTCTTACTGTTACTGGTGGAGGGTGTCCAGGTTCTTGGTGTTTTGAAAAAAGAATTGGACAAAATGCACAAACAAAGCAATGACAGAAAAGCACAGATTTATTGAAACGAAAGTACACTCCACAGGGTGGGAATGGGCTTGAGCAAGCAGCTTGAGAGTGCTGATTACAGAATTTTCTGGGGTTTAAATACCCTCTAGAGGTTTCCCATTGGTTATGCAACGTACGCCTTATGTAAATGAAGAGGATGAAGTGAAGTTACAAAGTTATTTACTTGGTGTACACCCTGTGCAAATAAAGAGGATGTTTCCTGACATAGCTGAAGTGAAGTTACACAATTATTTACTTGGATGTAGAAAGTTGGGGTTTTTCTGTTTGATTTAGTTCTAGGAAGTCCTTAGGTTCCCTGCCACCAGGCCCTATTCTCCTGCCTCAGTATTATTGAGATTTTTTTTTTTCTAATTCTAGATATAAGTTTGTCCCTCCCTCCCTTTTTCCTCCCCTCTCCCCTCTCTTCCTTGCCTTGCCTTCCCTTCTCTTTTTCCTTTCCTTTCATCTCACTCTGTTGACCAGGCAGGAGGGCAGTGGCACAATCACAGTTTACTGAAGCCTTGATCTCCCAGGCTCAATTCATCTTCCCACCTCAGCCTGCCGAGTAGCTGGGACTACAGGTGTACGCCACCATGCCTGGCTAATTTTTGTATTTTTTGTAGAGATGGGGTTTCACCATGTTACCCAGGCTGATGTTGAACTCCTGGCCTCAAGCAGTCCTTTTGCCTGAACTTCCCAAAGCACTGGGATTACAGCCATGAGTCACCTCACTGGCCAAATGATACACTCTTTATTTTTGTTCCTAAAGTGTCTTTTCAATTAACAATACTTGCAGTTGAATTTTTAAATATTTATATTTTATAATTGGATTAAAAAAAACAAACAAACTCTTGTCAGCTGGGTGCAGTTGGCTCACACCTGTAATTGGGAGGCTGAGGTGGGTTATCACTTGTGCCCAGGAATTTGAGACCAGTCTAGGCAACATAGTGAGACCTCGTCTCTACTAAAAATTAAAAAAACATAAAAATGAATTAGCCAGGTGTGGTGATGCATGCCTGTAGTCCCAGCTGCTTGGGAGGTTGAGGTGGGAGCATTACTTGAGCCCAGGAGGTCAAGGCTGTAGTGAGCTGTGTTTTTGCCATTGTACTCCAGCCTGGGTAACGGAACAAACTCCAGCCTGGGTAATGGAAAAAGATCCCGTCTCAAAAACGAAAGCAAAAACCCCTTGTCTTTTGAAAAATTTCTTTTACAAACTGGAAAAAAAAGTGAATGCATGCTATTTGAATTATATAGAAAGAAGGGTGCCTGGTACATCATAGGTTGTTAATGAAGATACATGGAATGAACACACAGTTGTTGAAAATATGGGGAAAAAAAGCTATAAAAAAGGAGGGTGGGAGGTGGATGTGGTTATAAAAGGGTAATTGGGGGAATTTTTGTGGTGATAAAATTGTTTTATATTTTGACTGGGTGGTGGATACATATATCTTCACGTGTGATAAAATTGCATAGAACTAAATACACACATACAACCACAGATGAGTATAGGTAAAACTGAGGAAATGTGAATGAGATTGGTGGATTGTATGATATCCTGGTGGTGATTTTGTAATTTAATTTTGCAAGATGTCACCAGTGGAGGGAACTGGGTAAAGGGTGTATGGTTTCTGTATTAATTCTTAAAATTGTGTATAAATCTGCAACTATCTCAAAATTAAAAGTTTAATTAAAAAAGCTATAAGGAAGATAGAAAGATACCCTTACTATCTTTTTAAAAACTATTAATGACATAAGGAAAAGTTATTTTATAAAGTTTTAGAAAAACATAATGTCCAGTGGCTGTATTATTATATCATTTGAGTGTTTCGTTTTAACTTAGTCACTTTACTATTGGACCTTGTTTCCAGTTTTGTGTTCTTATAGTGCTGTTATGCTGAGGAGAACATAGCTTGAAAACCATTGATTTTTATGATAGTTTGATTTTGATAATTTGAAATTAAGACTTTATTTTTCTGACTTTGCCTGTGTACTATGGCAGAATAATTAAGAAATATCATTAGCTTCTAATATGTGAAGTTATTTAGCCAACTATATTTTTCTTATTGTTTTTACTTTCTTTTACTGAGATTTGTTCAGAAAAATTGATAATGACTACCTGGGTTAATTTTATATGCCTTTACTTTTTTTTTATTTCTGCTGTCCATTAATACATTTATAATTCATGTGTCTTGGTGGTATTTCATCTGGAGTCAATTATGTTAATTATTTGAAGTTCTTGTATTTTTTTCATATCAATCTGCTTAAGTATGTTAGAGAACATTTGACATGTTTCTTAGGCATTTAATCAGTTTTATTTAAGCACTGTAAGTGAGACAAGCTAGAATGTAAATTTGTGTATAACACCTGAAATACCACATTTTGAGACATTGTAAAAATTGATAATTGATTATTGTTAAACCATTGTAATACATAGCCTGAGTTTTCTCCCCTGGAGTAGTTGGTATTTTCTAGTTGCTGTTTGTTGCCACCTGTCAAGAACCATTTGGGATTCACTGATTTGACAGTTATTTATTGCTTTCCAGGCATTGTGCTAAGTGCTAGGCTAGATACAAATGAGTAAAGATTAAAACTCTATCCCTAACCTAGTCATTAGTGGACAAGGTCTTGAAATAAGTAATATAAATTGCTTATTTCAAGAGGATGGACCCACTTTTACTGAGGGAAAAAGAGAAGACTTCTTATGAGAGGTGATGTTTAAACCAATTTGTATGGTATGCATAAACATTGGCTATGTGAAAAAGAGCATAGAGGAGATTATAGGCATAGAGGAAAAATGTGTGTATGTGAATGTCTTGTTACAGGAATGGAGAGAAGTGAAAGTAGATGGAAACTGAGGTAGGCTTTGATGCTTGAGTGGGTTGACAATTGTGAAAAGCTCTGTACATCAGGCTGTAGAATTTAGCCTTGACTCTATAGATGGTGGGGTCTGTTGAAAAATAGTAGCTCTTAAAAAGCAAGAAACAACATAGAAATGTGACTCAAATGGCAATGAACTGAAGGGAGAAAGACCAGAGAAAGCTCAAGCGTTTTTATGGTGGAAATGGCAAGGAAGGTATGGATGCTAGAGAAATTTGAAAGTTCAGATTAGTAAAACTTAGTAATGAATGAATGTGAGGGGTAAAGTAGAAAGAGTGGATGAGAGGTAACGTGTCATGATGCTATGGATACAAATAGGGAATTCAGGAGAAGAAATGAATTTGGATGAGGGAAGGAAATGCTGCGTGAAAGGTGATGGTCTATAATCAAGGTAGAGATGTCATTTAAGTGTTTAGACATGTGAGTCAGGAGGTAAGGAGAAAAGTGAAGATAGGGATTTAACTTGGCAATTGTCAGTAGCCAGCTGATTGTCAAATATGAAGAAAAATGTGAGATTGCGTAGGAAATCTGCAAGAGTGAAAAAAAGAGTGGCCTCAGAATTGTACTCAGAGAAAAATCAATATTCAAAAGGTTGATAAAGCAGTGGCAGCCTGGAAACTAAATAGGAGTAGTCAGAGGTATTGCAAAAGAACCAAGATAGCATGATATGGTATCATGGAAACCCTGGGTATAGAGAATTTTGAGGAGGAGGAAGTAACAAATGTCAAACGCGCTGAAAATGTCATGTAGAATAAGGACTAAAAACAGGCTTATGGATTTAATAATTAGGATAACTTTTGAACATTATACTAGAGTTGTGGGGGCCATAGTCATTTTGATGAATGCATGCCCCAAGTCATATGCTGTATAAACCTCATGTAGTCTAGTTTGTTTCATTTCTTTTTAGAAGTTCAATATGACCTGCAACTCATGGCTTGCTGCAAATAGAAAGAGGAGTCAGAGGCAACTTCAAAATTGCAGACCTGGAGGTCTGGGGGTACTTGTGATGTTATGACTTAAATTGGAAGATTGAGAATGTTTTTCTTTTAAAGTTACTCATTTGTGTTTGTGGGCTTGACATAGAATGGTGTTTATTTTGTAGCAATCCAAGTGGAGACTTCAGAAGACGGTACAGGTAGGGACTGGGTACAAAGACTTGAGAGTCATTAGAGTATATAGAGTTATGAAACTGTGTAGGTGTTCCCAAGAAGTTGGCATAGAGACAGAAGAATAGAGTACCAAGAACCAAGCTTTGGGGAACACTGTTGGTTAAGAGAATGTAAAAGAAAAGGAACCACAGAAGGGTTTGGAGAGTTTGGAAGAGACATTTGGTTCTCCTCCATGGCGATTCTTCTCCTTGATGGTTTTGAATAATCATGTGGACATGCATAAGACAGACTGTTTTCAAGTTTCTGACAGCTATAAACATGTGAATAAGTTCTGGTCAGTTGGATGTAAGTGGAAATGATGAATGCAGTATCCTTTAAGTGTTCTTAAAGGATGAGGGTATGCCTTCCTAGCTTTTCTTTTTCCTAAGACTGGCATTCTGATATGAAGGCTGCAGCCCCAGCAGCCATCTTGGGCCAAGTAGGTAAGGCCCAAATCCTAGGTATATCAGAGCAAAAAGCTAGAAAGAACCTGAGTCCCTAATGACTTATAGTGGGATTGTCATAGCAGACCTGGATAGCTACCCTCTGGATTTATTTTATTATTTTAATACGAATTTTTAAATTATTTATTTATTTTGACATGAAAGGCTATAATCTTACATGTTTAAACCATTATAAATCTGAGTTTATTGCTTCATGTGGGCAATCTAAATCCAGATACACAGAAGGCGGCGAGATCAGAAAAGTCATAGAAAGTGAAGGAATATTTCTTAGTGTCAGGTGTGGCAGATAGTGATCAGTGAGATAAGGAGTTAATGAAAAGCTTTGCATTTCATAAAACTTTAGGGCCAAAAGTTAACTGTACACATAATCTATATCTGTCCAATTTTTGGGTAAGGAGAAACCAGTGAAGGCTGCCCGCCTTCCCCACCCCCAATCCCCAGTTGTTACTTCTGAGTAGTTACACAGCTATTGAGTGGCAAATCTTGTAATGGAAGTTTTCTCATGCCCATACTGCAGTACACCATGCTGTATCAAGGGTAGTTTTACCCCTAATTGTTTCAGCTGGAATGTTGTGTTGTAAACCATATTGCAGAATTTTAGTAGGATAAAGAATAAGAAGTAGAGGCAGCATATTAAGATGATTTGTTTCAGTAATCTGATCTTGAGAGGTAAGAGTATCTGGTTGGAAAACTTTGAATGCTTATTCTTCAGGGTAAAAAGACTATTTTTTATATCCCAGAGTTGCCTGGCTTATTATTGCTCTCAGTAACATGTTCGTTGAATTAAATTGCAGACTTAATAAGATCCAGTGAGAGTTTTTAAAAATGTATGGAGTAGATGTGACCATTTTAAAGGTAGAAGAGTGGAAATCAATGGAATGAGAACAATTGAGGCTGGAGAAAGTGGGGATAGTATGTATAGGAATAAAGTTCCTTAGGTTGTGGGGGTCTCAAGCACATGTATTTGGGATACAAATATATCAGTCCAGCTCTCAGTCATCCCTTCTAAAGAGTATGTACTTTGGAAACTAAAATTGTCATTTCATTAATCTTGGAGATACAGGTTGAGTATCCCTAATCTGAAAATCTGAAATACTCTGAAATCTGAAACTTCTTGAGCACTGACATGACACTCAAAGGAAATGCTCATTAGAGCATTTTGGATTTCGGATTTTTGAATTAGGGATATTCAACCAGTAAGTATAATGCAAATATTTAAAAATCCAAAAGAATCCTGAAACAATTCTGAGCCAAACATTTCAGATAAACGATACTGAAAACTGTATTCTATAATGATGTACATTAAAACATCGCTGATCGGCCGGGCGTGGTGGCTCACGCCTGTAATCCCAGCACTTTGGGAGGCTGAGGTGGGCAGATCATGAGGTCAGGAGTTCTAGACCAGCCTGACAAACATGGTGAAACCCCTGTCTCTACTAAAAATACCAAAATTAGCCAGGCGTGGTGGTGCTTGCCTGTAATTCCAGCTACTCAGGAGGCTGAGGCAGTAGAATCACTTGAACCTGGAAGGTGGAGGTTGCAGTGAGCTGAGATTGCGCCATTGCACCCCAGCCTGGGTGACAGAGGGAGACTGTGTCTCAAAAACAAACAAACAAAAAAACATATCACTGATCAGATGTAAGGACACTGTGGGAGGTGACAGGTCACATAGGCGTATAATAGAACTGGAAATCTACAGGTAAACTTAGCACTAACAGACAGGGAGGTATTGGGAAAAGATAGTGGTGATACGTGCCAAGAAGTTTCAGGGTAAGCTTTTAAATTTTAGGTACTAGTATCTAAATAATGAATTCCAAGAGACCTAACCTCTTGAAATAACTTTTTTTTTTTTTTTTTGAGATGGAGTCTCGCTCTTGTCGCCCAGGTTGGAGTGCAGTGGTGCGACCTCAGCTCACTGCAACCTCCGCCTCCCGGGTTCAAGCAATTCTCCTGCCTCAGTCTCCCGAGTAGCTGGGATTACAGGTACCTGCCACCATGCCCGGCTAAGTTTTTGTATTTTTAGTAGAGATGGGGTTTCACCATGTTGGCCAGGTTGGTCTTAAACTCCTGACGTCAGGTGATCCACCCACTTCAGCCTCCCAAAGTGCTGAGATTACGGGCATGAGCCACCACGCCTGGATTTTTTTTTTTTTTTTTTTTTTTTTTACGAGACGGGTCTTGTTCTGTTGGCCAGGCTGGAATGCCTGCAGAAGTGTGATCATAGCTCACTGCAGCCTCAAACTCATGGCCTCAGCCATTCTTTCACCTTGGCCACTCAAAGTGCTGAGATTACAAGAGTGTGCCAGAGCCACTGCGCCCAGCCTTGAAATAACTTTTTGAATAGTTTTATTTCCTAATTGTAGGTTAATTTGTATATTATAGGTTGTTATGCCCAATATGATAAAGATCATTTTTATTAAAAACTGTTAGGAAAGTGAAGGCATTGATTAAATCATTGTGTTGCTGGAATTGTATTTCTTTTTTTTTTTTTTTTTGAGATGGAGTTTCGTTCTTGTTGCCCAGGCTGGAGTGCAGTGGGGCTTGGTCTCGGCTCACTGCAACCTCTGCCTCCCCGATTCAAGCTATTCTCCTGCCTCAACCTCCCAAGTAGCTGGGATTACAGGCGCCTGCCACCGTGCCCGGCTAATATTTTTGTATTTTTAGTAGAGACAGGGTTTCACCATGTTGGCGGACTGGTCTCAAACTCCTGACCTCAGGTAATCCACCCGCCTTGGCCTCCCAAAGTGCCGGGATTACAGACATGAGCCTCTGCGCCTTGCCAGTATTTCTTAATTTTAAAACATTATTATGGTCAGAACTGAGATCATTAAATATTATAAGATTTAATATCCTATTATTGCTGAGCTCTCAAAATTTTGGGGGTTGGTTATGCAATTGTTTATTGAGTAAAAGTTATTTATTTAAAATTATTATTACCATAATTTACATTGTGAAGGCAAATGTAACTTTTATAAGTTGATAATTTTATTTTTCCATATACTTATCAATGTCTTCATCATGAAATTTTTCATAAGTTTTTAGTTATGTCTGTAGGTTTCATTGTTTACTTGAAAAAAATTAAAAACTAATTTTGCCTAGGGAACTATTTCACATAACTGCTTAAGTTTAAATGAATTTCAAACAGTATAGATTGATCTAGAATATAGGAACAAAAAGATTGTTAACTAAGAAGATAAAAAAGTTTGGGTCTTTTGGGAAAATTAACACTATTGCAGGGAAGTACAGAGAATTCTCACTTTAAAATATTTAAACAATAGTGCTTATTTAAGCTCCAACACTCTGCTAGTTTCTTGGGGTTGCCATAACAAATTACTACAAACTTGTGATTTAAAACAAACACCATTCTCTCACAATTCTGGAGACTAGAAGTCTGAAGTTGAGGTGACAGGAGGGCGTTAGTCTCTCTGAAGGATTTAGGGAAGGATCCTTTCCCTCTTCCAGCATCTGGTGGCCCCAGGTGCTCCTTGATTTGTGGTAGCATAACTCTGATCTCTTTCTCTGTCATCACGTGGCCACCTTCTCTGTTACTGTGTCCAAATCTCCCTTTCTTTTCTTTTATAAAGATGCTAATATTGGATTTAGGGCTTACCCTAAATCCATGATAATTTTCATCAGAAGATCCTTAACTATATCTGCAAAGACCCTGTTTCCAAATAAAGTCACATTATGAGATTCTGATGGACATGAATTTTCAGAGAACGCTATTCAAGTCACCACAAACACAATGGTTCATGCAGTTATTATAATAATAGTAGTTGTTTGTAAATATTAGGAAATTTATCTGGATAGAACAGTGCTAAATAGGCTTAATTTTTTAAAAACAATTTTGCAACAAACAAAATTATTCAAAAAGCCAAATATATGAAATAGAAATCATTCCCACATTACAAGTTAAATCAGCATCCACTCTAAATACTTCATTGAAAAATATGCTGTAGAAAATTCAGAATTCCTTGGAAGACAGATACATAGCTTTGCATGATTTTTTGTTTGTTTGTTTGTTTAGAGACAGAGTCTTTGTGATGCCCAGGCTGGTCTCAAATTCCTGGGCTCAAGCGATCTGCCCGCCTTGGCCTCCCAAAGTGCTGGGATTACAGGCCTTTGTTTTTTTTTTTGTTTGTTTGTTTTTTGAGACAGGGTCTCGCTCTGTTGCCCAGGCAGGAGTGCAGTGGCACTATCTTTTTAAATTTTTTTGTAGAGATGGGGTCTCCCTATGTTCCCCAGGCTGGCCTTGAACCCCTGGCCTCAAGGAATCCTCCTGCCTTGGCCTCCCAAAGTGCTGATATTACAGGCATGAGCCATTGTGCCCAGCCTGCTTTACACAGTTTTAAGAAAGGCTTAAATTTGTGTTGTGTTCTTTGTTCTAACTTTAAATTACTAGTGCCACCTGTTTTCTCCATATTATTATGTTGATAACAACCAGTAGATACTTTCTTGGGATCTAGTGTCACAGCCTACATTTATTTCTCTATACACTTGTTTTACAAGCAGAGACTATCAGATTGAATCTTCATTCATTTAAAAAAATTGAGTGTGTTCACATTATTGCATTGACTCTTCATGGTCACGCTGAGTTATCCTTGAAGGTGCATAAAGGTTAAATAATTTGCCCATGTTCATACTGAGCATGAATGGAATTAAAAGGGATTAAATGAAACTTGAACCCAGTTTTCTGGCTTTAAATCAAAACTTTTGTCTATAAATACATTGTGGGGACTGGGAGGTGGAGATGAGTAGTGGCAAAGGCACTGAATTGATAAACAATGGGTAGATTCTCAATTTGTCTGGAATATTGGGACCATAAGAAGAGAACTAATAAGTAATAAATGAAGATTATATTAGAGCAGCCAAAACAGGTTTTTTTCCAACTATTTTACTAGGCCAACCACTTTACATTGTGTTTCTTCTGTCCTTCTCTGGAGTTGAAATTCTTGATATTTTGGCAGCCACACATGAGAAAATTGATACAAATAAATAAAAGAAAATTTAAAACTTGTTACACAGGTAGGTTTAAAAGTGTTTTCACTTTTGGTAGTGGAAACTTTGGTAGTCAGGAAGATTGAAAATGCTTTTGAAAATATTTTTTTATTGCAAATATGGTTGCTGTTTTTGGCATAACTGGTTAAGTCCAGATTCCTAATTATGGTAGAAAATAATTTTTCCCCTTATCAGTTAAGTATTTTGTAGAAAGTAAAAAACTATGCAAATTGACCACTGTTAAAAGATCATTCTCAGAAGACATTGCTTCTTTTCAAGCTTCTTGAATTTAATGCTTTGCTTTTAACTATGATTACAACTCGAGAGAATTTTCAAATGTTGAAACCTGTATAGCATGTTGTAATCTGTAGTGTTATGAATACCACATAAATTTAGAGACAGCAATGAAACATCACTTTTTTTCCTCACTCTTAAATGTTGACTCAAGAAGTCACCTAGTAGACTCTCACTGGTATGTATGATTAAAAATGGATAGAGCCTATAGAATTTTATGTTAAAATATTTATTTTGAAACAATGAATTGTTCCCCAAGAAGCAGTTTTTGTTTTACTCCTTCTAGTGTATTGGTTTTTTTGTTTTGTTTTAAGATTCTATTGCAGCCTTGGAAATGAGGAGGATTGGGATACTTTTTTTTTCTTTTAATTAATGAAAGAATGTTAAACCGTAGAATACAAGTTAATGACAAGTCATGTAAGTAAAAAGCAATTTTAGTTTTGTAAGGTATACATGTATTTTACTGTAGAAACTAAGAACACGAATAGTAAAACAATATTCAGTACATCCTACAAATAACTTAAAATATTTTAGTTTTGTCTTGTATAAGTAGGAAGTCATGCGGAGATGGGTGTCATACCCATCAAGATGCTCCAACAGAGAATCAAATATACTTTGGTCTTAGAATTTAGAGTTTTGCCACTAAAGACTTTTAAAGCCATATTGTGCTTTTATGGTTACAAGCACAAATGGAGGTAACACCTTGGGAAAAGTTCTGGCTCTCAAAGGAACCAGGTTAATTGCCTTTGCTTTCAGATTGATTGTCTGGTGTTCTCTCTTTTTTTTCTCTTCTCTCTCTTTTCTTGGTCTCCTTTCTCTACAAACTGTGTTTTGTTTTACTCACATTTGACTTTACCTCCTTATAGACTTAGTTTCTGAACTGATCCTTTCTCCCTGGCTATTGAGTTCATGTGTCCATATGATTTGGAAACTCTGCTCATCTATTTTTCTACCCAGTTTTTACTTATAATTCATAACCAGGATGGTGGTGGTTCTGCTGCACATTTCTGGTGCATGCTCCTGCATATTCATTTGCATATTGCTTCCATTGACGTGCCTATGCTAAACTATTTTACTTACAGTAGTAATACTTGTTAAAAATTTTAAGCATTACAGAAACTTGCTGACTCTTGAATGTAGTACATATCTCTGCGGGTCTTATCACAATGAATTTGTTTCTAGGTACTTGAACAGAAACTTTCTAATTCTTTCTGTCTTTCTTTTTTTTTTTTTTTTTTTTTTTTTTTGAGATGGAGTCTTGCTCTGTCACCCAGGCTGGAGTGCAGTGGCACAATCTTGGCTCACTGCAACCTCCACCTCCTAGGTTCAAGTGATTCTCCTGCCTCAGCCTCCTGAGTAGCTGGGATTACAGGTGCCCACCACCACTCCCAGCTCATTTTTGTATTATTAGTAGAGACAGGGTTTCACTATGTTGGCCAGGCTGGTCTCGAACCCCTGACCTCAGGTGATCCGTCTGCCTCGGCCTCCCAAAGTGATGGGATTATAGACATGAGCCACTACTCCGGCTGAAACTTTCTAATTCTCTTAATAAAATGAAACCCTGTAATTTTAAACACTACAGAAACCTGCTGACTCTTGAATGTAGTACATATCTCTTCAGATTTTGTCATGATGAATTTAGTTCTAGGTACCTGAACAGAAACTTTTAAATTCTCTTAATAAAATGAAACCCTAGTCCTCCAAGGTTGACAGCGGAAGGAGCGCCTGCCTCCGTATGGGAAGGATTGGCTTGAACTCAAAGCTCCAATTCTTCTATTTCTCCAGTGATCTCATGGAGTGCCACTTTTTCTTAACATTCTGGCCTAACTCCCACTGCCAAATCATTCATCCCTTTATTTGCTGAGGCACAGCTGCAGCAGTGAAATAAAATTTTTCTGAAGGTTAAAAATAAAAAGATAATGAAACCGGAGAATAACCTTTAAGTCAGTAGTCTGGTTTGCAAGGTATAGTTTCCTCCGTTTCAGTCTGTAGTCTCCTAAAGGGATTCCACCCTGCCTAGTTTGTGGTCTGCCGTCATATGATGAAGGTCATCTTGCCTTTCAGCATGTTTCCTTAGGTCTAGGCCCTAGATGGTGGCAAGACAGACAACCTGTTCCTGTCAGATCTATCTAATGAGGTCCGTTTTCCTGGTTCTAGTTTTCCATCCAAATGTCTGTTTCTTTTCTGTATGATTCATATCAGGACTGTGCTTCAGGAAATACTCCATTTCTTATCCAAGGCCTTAAACTACAGCACTGACTGGTCTGCTACATTATAATTTAGCACAAGAAGAAGAGATACACACATACAGCAGTGTGGGAAGGGACATCTTTGTTTTTGTACCTGTTTGCCACCCATGGTCCTAGCATTGACAAAACTTTGATGTTACCTAGAAATGTGGTCATAACATTCATATACAAATCAAAGCACAGCTAAATAAGCTTTATATTTTCTGTTTCTTTTAAAAGAAAAATAAGTTCTCTAGAGAGAACTATGTGCTCATATTTATTTTTAATTGATTCATTGTAGTCTTTTCTGTTTGATTTTGATCTGAACAAATAATGATACCATTTTTATTACTTAGTAAGCATGAATGTTGAAGCAATTTTTTAAAAAACAGTAGTTTGAGTTCAAAAACATCTAGATCCTGGACTGATTTAACTTGTGCAATTAAGTTGAAGTAATGATTTCTGAAAGCTTGTCCTATCCCTTTCATTTGACTCCCTTTTGTATAATGGGTCTGTTCTTTCTACTAATAATTAAACAGAATAATTAGTTATCAAATAATTCAAAAACTAAAAATGGTCTTCTATTTACATGTTACATAAAGGCTCACTCCAGGGATTTATTTATTTATTTATTTATTTTTTGGAGACGGAGTTCTCACTCTGTCGCCCAGGCTGGAGTGCAGTGGCGCGATCTTGGCTCACTGCAACCTCTGTCTCCCAGGTTCAAGTAATTGTCCTGCCTCAGCCTCCATGGTAGCTAGGATTACAGGCATGCGCCACCATGCCTGGCTAATTTTTGTATTATTAGTAGAGTTGAGGTTTTACCATGTTGGCCAGGCTCTCTCGAACTCTTGACCTCAGGTGATCCGTCCACCTCGGCCTCCCAAAGTGCTGGGATTACAGGCGGGAGCCACCGCGCCCGGCCTATTATTATTATTATTATTTTAAGACAAGGTCTGGCTCTGTTGCCCAGGCTGGAGTACAGTGGTATCATCACAGCCCACTGCAGCCTCTGCCTCCCAGGATCAAGCCAATCTCAGCCTTCCAAGTAGCTGGGACTACAGGCACATGCCACCATGCCTGGCTAATTTTTGTATTTTTAGTAGAGACGGGGTTTTGCCATGTTTCCCTGGCTGGTCTTGAACTTATGAGTTCGCACTTTGGTAGTGCTGGGATTACAGGCGTGAGCCAGTGTGCCTGGCCTGGTATTTTTTATTTTTAATGAATAATTTTAAAGAAATGGTATGGTGAAATCACCGTGTTTGCCCAGGGTTGTTTATACTTGTGGCTCATGAGGTTTGAAGTTATTGAAGAAATTGTTGCAAGACCTAAGGAAATTGTGTGAGTAGCTGGTAACTAGCAAATAAGTAAGTCTTAGTTACAGTGAACTACTTGTCATTCTCCTAAAGAATCAAGATTGCTGTCCTTGATTTTGTAATTGCTACTCCCTTGTTATTCTGTCTTTTTGATCATAACCACTCCAGTGGGTAAGAAGTGGCATACCGCTGACATTTTAACATATGTATTTCCAGAGATTTTTGTGTGCATCCATATACATATATATGTATAATTAATTTTACTTTTTTTTTTTTTTGAGACAGAGTCTTGCTCTGTCGCCCAGGCTGGAGTGCAATGGCACAATCTTGGCTCACTGCAAGCTCCGCCTCCCGGGTTCACGCCGTTCTCCTGCCTCAGCCTCCCGAGTAGCTGGGACTACAGGCACCCGCCACCATGCTTGGCTAACTTTTTTCCGTTTTTTAGTAGAGACGGGGTTTCACTGTGTTAGCCACAATGGTCTCAATCTCCTGACCTCATGATCCGCCTACGTCGGCCTCCCAAAGTGCTGGGATTACAGGCGTGAGCCACTGCGCCCGTCCTAATTTTATTTCTTAAAAACATGTTTATAGCATCTATCCATTTATATAAGCTGTGTTTTTAAAACTTAACTGCATGTTATACCCTTCAACAACATGGATTTGAACTGCATGGGTCCACTTATACACATTTTTTTCTGCCTCTGCTACCCTTGAGGCAGCAAGAATAACCCTTCCTCTTCCTCCTCCTCAGCCTGCTCAACATGAAGACAATAAGGATGAAGACCTTTGTGATGATCTACTTCCGCTTAATAGTAAATGTGTTTTCTTACGATTTTATTAATAACATTTTTTTCTCTAGTCTGCTTGATTGTAGAATACATTATATAATACATATTAACATTAACAATATGTATTAATCTACCATTTATGTTATCTGTAAGGCTTCTGGTCAAGAGTAGGCTATTAGTAGTAAAATTTTTTGGGGAGTCAAAAGTTATATGTAGATTTTCGACTGCACAGGGGTTGGTGCACCTAACCCTTGAGTTATTCTAGGGACAACTTTGTATATATAAAACATAATGTTAATTTTTATTAACTACAAAATGTTTTTATCATTTTAATATATAATTTAAATTTATCAATTAATCTCTTATTAGATAATTTTGTTATTTCCAAATTTTTGCTGTTATAAATAGTGCTGTGATGAATTGTTCTAGCCAGATTTTTGCATTGATTTTTAATTTCTCAGGATCAATAGAGAGGCAGTAAAGTTTAGTAGTAGAAAAGTTAGAAGTGTGGGATGAGCTAGATGCGGTGGCTCACTCCTGTAATCCCAGCAAGTTGGGAGGCTGAGGTGGGAGGATCATTTCCAAACAGGAATTTGAGGTTCCAGTGAGCTATGATTGCACTACTGTACTCTAGCCTAGGTGACAGAGTGGGACCCTGTTTCTACAAAAATAGATAAAGTGTGAGATGGAGCCACATAGTCTGAGCTTGATTCTTGGTTTTGCCTCCTAGTAGTTCTGGCTTTAGACAAGTTACTTAATTTTTCTGTCTCAGTTTCTGCATTCATAAAATTGGATAATAGTAAATAGTAGTATCTACCTCATAGAGATGTTGTGAAGATTAAATGAGTTATTTCATGTAAAGTAAAACAGTGTCTGGTACACAATAATAGTGCCACAGTTTCATCATAGAAATGGAACTGCTGGGTCAAGGATATGTATGTTTATATGGACGTATGTGAATTTTCTTCCTGGCATCCCTTCCTTTGGGAACCATGCCTTCTTTTCCCTATGGTTCCAGGGAAAGTTTCAGTCCTAGTTACCCTACCCTCTACTTTAAGCTAGGCCAATTAGAGCTTGGGTGTTTTCTTTTGGAACAAACTGGCACGCCTATCTTTTCCCACTAGGATGACTAAGGTAAGATACTGTGATTAAGTTGAGGCTGCCAGTGTGTGTTTTCCTTACTGTGTTTAGAGAGTCTCTGAGTATTGAACACAAGCTGAGGCAAGGATAGTCAAAAAATGAAAAGACAGACATAGCTCTGGAAACATTATCTAAACTTCTGGTTCCAGCTGTTTCTGAAAGCCAAAAGAACATTTTGAATAGTTTTGAGGTATATTGCTAAAATGCCTTGCAGAAAGATGTGTCAGTTTATACTGTCAGTAGTAGTATGGGAGTATACCCATTTCCTTCAGGGAGATTTTAATTAGGAAAAAAAATCTCTTAATGAGGTATTGCTTAAGAAACAACAGAGGAAACTGCATAGCTTCATGAAGACGAAGATGCTAAGGGGCTGGTTCAGAGAGATCAGACCTTCAGATTACATCTCTGAAACATTTTGCTGCTTGTCTTTGGTCTTTATTGTGTCCTAGGAATGTTTGAAACAAGGAATTAGAGTTCTGAAAATTTCAAGGTCCTTCCGTTTATATTTGTCTAATTTTTTTAGACTGAAAAAGAGTTCCTTGAGAGCATGGCCCAAATATATCACAGTATGCTGTCAGTAGAGAAACTTTTGAAACTGGAAAAAATGTCCTTTCAACAGAGAGACTACTACTTTTTTAGCAGAATGCTTTACATACTGGGAGGTAAACAATTATTTACTGATTGTTTATTGAGTAGACAGTTGAAGGGCTTTTGGTGATTTTCCTAACAGACTAAGTTAGGAGAAAGAATTTGTGTTGTTTCTGGAAAGGCCTATTTTCCACTGATGACACCATTCTATAAATGTCATCTTTTTCCTTGATCCATTGTAGCTTTTTGTGTACTGTATTAATAATTTACAAGGTTCACTAATACCATGATATGAAGAAAACAAATTATTTGGGAACTTGACATCTCTCTATTTTTTTTCTTCAAGCAAACATTCTATCCTTATAGTAATTTAAAATATAGGTTTAAGAACTTAAAATGGAAGATTCTTGTTTAAAGAAAATAAGTGGTTTTGCGGCAAGTTTTTAAGTGGAAAAAAAATCTGTATAGTTAATGACATCTGCTTGTAGGTAAAACTGTCCTTTGTTTTTCCTAGCTTAAGTTAATTCTAGTAACATTTACAGAGAGAAATCAAGTGTCAGAACAAACTTGGACAATAATAGTATGAAAATTAATTCACAGTGGAAAGTAGCAGTTGGGACTGGAGTGAATTTTATAAATGCTTCATATACTTGTCCTACGCGGTCTTCTAGGGAATTTGAAAAGAATGTTACTTGTTTTTCTTTGGAGACAGATGTTTTACCAAATCGTAGCCTGAGTAAACCCAAATCCACATGAGATTGGAGTTAATAAAAGTCGTTTTTTTAACAGGAGGAAAGAAATGAGAGGGAACAACAGAATAAATATTCATTTAAGATAGTGAAACACTGAAGATTTTTGAAAATGTAAATTACTGTGTTACTAAAAAACCATATTACTCCCTTCTCCCTCACCCCCACCTTAAACTCCCTTTCATTGCTACTGTTCAGATTGTGTGTTTGAGGAATTTGGTTGTAGAAGAATAAAGAAAATCCTTGAGTATAGCACCTGATAAAGTTATCACAATCTGAATTAGGAGAGGATTATATGGTGACAGTCTTGGCCTTTTTTTAATTGTGTGAATGATGGAACACATAATTCCTACTATATGCCAGAATTTATCTAACTGTGTTAGTGTCTCGCAACAAGCTGATAAGATAGGTGAAGTTACTGCGATTTGGAGACATTAAGTAATTTGCTGAAGGTTATACAGCTGGTACTGGTAGTATCGGTAACTGAGTTGTCTTTTTTCTTTTTTTTTTTTTTTTTTCAATCCAAGACCCATGCTCTTAATACTATGCACAAAACGTCTGTTGACCTTGGGGGAATCCCCAAATATTATTTAGTTATTTGTTTATTTGAGAAATGTTTATTGACCATTATGTGCATGGCATGATGCCACAAAAATAAAGCAAGTCAGATACTGAATGTGCCTGCTTGCAGATTAGAGTAAATAGAACTAGCTCATTTAGGAAAAAGCTAGGCTTTTCTCCTTTAAGGAAGAGTTATTAGCAGCCTTTCATAAGTGGAGTGCTAAATGACTTCCTTTTAACCATTCAGTCAAATATCTATCGAGTAATGGGGTATTGGCTTTGTTCTTAAGGAATTTATCCAATTTTGTTAGGTTTAATCAACTTTATTAGCAGAGAAATGAAAAATTATTCTTTTAAAAGGCTCACATTGGCTGGTTGTGGTGGCCCATGCCTGTAATCCCAACACTTTGGGAGGCTGAGGTGGGCAGATCACTTGAGCTCAGAAGTTCAAGACCAGCCTAGGCAACATGGCAAAACTCCATCTCTACAAAAATATACAAAAATTAGCTAGGTGTGCTGGTGTGCACCGGTAGTCTCAGCTACTCGGAAGGCTGGGTTACGAGGATGGCTTGAGCCTGGGAGGCAGAGGTTGTGAGATTGTGCCACTGCATTGCAGCCTGGGCAACAGAGTGAGACCCTGTCTCAAAAAACAAAACAAAACAAACACACACACACACACACACACAAAAGCTCATATCCATATTATTAATAGTATTCAGTCTGCTAAATTTGTAACAATCAGGTGGTTGTGGACAGTTGTGAGGCATCAGGAGGAACTAGCATGGATATGTAGGTAGGGAGTAGGAGGTGGAACTGCCTACAGAAAAAAAATTCACCTAGATGTCTCATAAGAATGGAAAATTCAGGCTGGGCACAGTGGCTTGTGCCTGTAATTCCAGCACTGTGGGAGGCTGAAGTGGGAGGATTGCTTGAGGCTAGGAGTTCAAGACCAGCCTGGACAACATAGGGAGACCCCATCCCTAGAAAAAAAATAAAAAATAAATTAGCCGGTGTGGTGGTGTGCACCTGTAGTCCCAGCTACTTAGGTGGCTGAGGCAGGAGGATTGCTTGAGCCCAGGAGTTTGAGGCTGCTGTGAGCTATGATCACACCACTGCATTCCAGCCTGTGTGACAGAGTAAGACCCTGTCTCAAAAAAGAAAAGAAAAAGGAAAGAAAATTCGGCATGTTCAAGCATATCTGGCTTATTCAAACCTCTTCCCCTTGGCCATTCACTCAAGTCAGAAACTTGCCACACTCCTTTCTGTCTCACCTTCACTTCAAAGTGTTGTTTTTTTTTCCCTCAAAATTTTCTTACATCTCTTTTTTTCTCTGTTTTCAGTCACTGCCATAGTTTAGGCCCTTATCAGTTCTTACTCGGATTACTATAAAGTGCACTCTGTTAGGATAGAGGTTTGGCTTCCAGTAATAGGGACTTAAGTGTCTTAAACAATATAGAAACTTATTTCTTTAAAGGTTAAAGTCTGAGTGTAGACAGTTTCGGGTTTGTATAGCCATCTGGACCAGACTGCTTCTAGCTTTGTACTTAGCATCTCAACTCCATCCCATCTATATTCCAAGTAGGAGGATGGAGGAAGTAGGGAAGAAGAGATAGCCCCCTTCCCTTTTTTATTTAATTTAATTTAATTCAATTTAATTTATTTTTGAGAAGGAGTCTCACTGTCACCCAGGCTGGAGTGCAGTGGCACGATCTCGGCCCATTGCAACTTCATCCTCCCAGGTTCAAGCGATTCTCCTGCCTCAGCCTTCTGAGTAGCTGGGATTAAAGGCATGTGCCACTGCACTTGGCTAATTTTTGTATTATATTTTCAGTAGAGATGGGGTTTCACTATGTTGGCCAGGCTGGTCTCGAACTCCTGACCTCAAATCATCTGCCAGCCTCGGCTTCCCAAAGTGCTGGGATTACAGGCGTGAACCACCATGCCCGGACCCTCTTCCATTTAAAGGCCAAAATCAACTACGTTTCCTTTGGCCAAAACTTATCCTGGGAAATGTGGTCCATATCCCTCATGTTAAAATTTGAGCTTCTGTTATCACCATCATCATCATTGTCATCATCATCATAGCTGTTAAGAAATAACTAATCAAGTGTAGACATCTCTTTATTTCCTTGCTTTCAGTTAAATTCTTCTCTACCTAGTTCCATATTGCCACCAGAGTAATTTTTTTTTAAAGGAATGTTTATGTCACTTTGTATTTAATCTTTTAGTAGTTTGCTACTAGCTTCAAATTCATACTCAGAATGTCTCACGGTATCTAAACAGTGTCAGTAGCAGAGGAAATCTGCATTTACCTGTATCTAGCCTGGGTCCTGTTGTCCTGCATGCAGGGATATCCCCTCCCCATAGTGATCAGTGTCTCCTAGTCCTTTACAGTCTCAGTGCTCTGTCCTTGGCCGAGAGGTCTTTAATTGCACAAATAGTGTCCTCTCCTCTGTAATTCTGCAGTGAGGGTCTGTATGAGGTAGCATGGTGGATTGACTGGTCACAAGTAGCATTAAGTTCTGGCGTCAAACAACCTGAGTTTGTGCTTAGCCACCCATTGGAATGTGGCTGTGGACAAATCATTTAACTACAGAGCTGAGTTTATCCTCTGTAAATCTGGGATAAAAGTACGAGTAGTAGCTGCCTCATGTGATTGTTATGAGGATTAAATGAACTGATAAGCAAAGTCTTCTGCCTAGCAGAAAAAGTACTTAAAAAAATGGCAGGTTGGGCTGCCAGGCACGATGCCTCATGCCTGTAACCCCAGCACTTTGGGAGACCAAGGTGAGAGGATCACTTGAGGCTAGCAGTTCAAAACCAGCCTGGGCAACAAAGTGAGACCCCCCCCCCCCATCTCTAAAACACACACACACACACACACACACACACAATTAGCCTGACCTGGTGGTGTGCACCTGTGATCCCATCTACTTGGGAGGCTGAGGCAGGAGGGAGGAGTGCTTGAGCCTGGGAGGTTGAGGCTGCAGTGAGCCGTGATTGCACCACTTGTACTCCAACCTGGGTAACAGAGCGAGACCCTGTCTCAAAAAGAAGGCAGCTATTATTATTTACGTATGTGCATATATGTTCTTTACGTAAGTCCATAATATTTAGGCGTGTTTCACAGAATTTAAGTTGCATATGGTTTTCATTGAGTTCTCTAGATTTTTTATATTGACTGTATGTTTGTATATTCATTGACATATTTTAAAAAGATACCCTGTGTTGATCCCCCCACCCCTACGCTCCCCCCCCATTTCTGCACTTGACTGTGAGCTTTTAAAGATAGGAACTGTTAAATTTACAAGAAAAAAACAACCCCATCAAATAGTGGGCAAAGGATATGAACAGACACTTCTCAAAAGAAGACATTTATGCAGCCAACATACATATGAAAAAATGCTCATCATCACTGGTCATTATAGAAATGCAAATCAAAACCACAATGAAATAACCATTTCACGCCAGTTAGAATGGCAGTCATTAAAAAGTCAAGAAACAACAGAATGCTGGAGAGGATGTGGAGAAATAGGAACACTTTTACGCTGTTGGTGGGAGGGTGAATTAGTTCAACCATTGTGGAAGACAGGGTGGCGATTCCTCAAGGATCTAGAACTAGAAATACCATTTGACCTAGCAATCCCGTTACTGAGTATGTACCCAAAGGATTATAAATTATTCTACTGTAAAGACACATGCACATGTATGTTTACTGAGGCACTACTCACAATAGCAAAGAATTGGAACCCACCCAGATGTCCATCAATAATAGAGTGGATAAAGAAAATGTGGCACATAGCCACCAAGGAATACTATGTAGCCATAAAAAAGGTTGGGTTCATGTCCTTTGCAGGGACATGGATGAAGCTGGAAACCATCACTCTCAGCAAACTATCCTAAGAACAGAAAACCAAACACTGCATGTTCTCACCCGTAAGTGGGAGTTGAACAATGAGAACACGTGGACATAGGGAGGGGAGCATCACACACTAGGGCCTGTTGGGGGGTGGGGGACTAGGGGAGGGATAGTATTAGGAGAAATACCTAATGTAGGTGACGAGTTGATGGGTGCAGCAAACCATCATGGCATGTGTATACCTATGTAACAAAACTGCACGTTCTGCACATGTACCTCAGAACTTAAAGTATAATAAAAATTTAAAAAATTAACAAAAATAAAAAAATAAATAAAGTAGGAACTGTTTTCTGCTCATTTTTTTTTCTAGTACCTGGCAAAATACCTGACACATGGAAGACCCTTGGTAAATACATATTGAATTAATATTGAATGAGCAATTTACTAAGATGGGATGGCAGCCTAGATGCTATCCTTCTGCTCCCATTTTCTTTTCAAGCATGCATCTCCCTATATAATCTTCCCTAAAAGAATTTTTAGTATACATAGGTGAGATCTTTATTATAACTCTAAGTCAGTTATTCTCAACATTTTTTCTAATGAGAAGCTGAGCTTAATTTCCCTGAAGTATTGTGAGTATTAGGATTAGAGAAGAAGGTGACCAAGTATCACTGTACCAGTTACTGATAGGAGTGGGAGGGAGATTATGGTTGCTGAGCATTCCTTCCCCATTATAAGGAATAGTCAAGAGCTATAAAGAGGGCAGTTTGGCAGTAAAACCATCTTGGAATTTGATGATGTAAAGCTTGAAGATCTCCAAGCTGTCTGCTGTTGACAAATATTCCTTAGTAAGCTTTACCTAAGGTGGAAGCACATTCACATAAGCACCTTGGATTATCTTGTAGTTCTTATTTTTTAATATTAACTTTATAAATCATGAATATTTTTGTAGTTATCAGGTTATTGTTAAGACCTGTTTGGATAATTTTCCTCAGATAATGCTTGAATGATGTGATTTTTGGATATTGTCGTTTTTTCCTTTTTAAGTGGATAATTTGGACTGTTCAAGTGTTTCCTCACCTTTTCCATAAGGATGTTCAAATGTGTTTAATGTATTCCAGAGAGTTTAATTTCAGCCAGGATACAGTTTTCATTTGATATGGTATATTCTTCTATGTCATTTTTCCGGGTGAATGGAGTTGAGTATTCTCTAATACAGCCTAAGGCTTCTATTCTTAAGTACAGCAGAGATTTTATACAAACCCTTCACTTTATAAACGAGGAACCTAATGTTTAATTAGGTACCTATTAGTAGTAAGAGTCTCTGACTTATATAAAGGTCAGAGTTTATTCCAGTAGAAGTTACTGCATGTCTCTTGATACTAGTAATTAACCTATTGTAGCTTGAATTAACCATAGTTATCATTAAGGTTTTAAGAAGACCGTAATTCATTCTCTTGGTCATTCATACATGGAAGTCAGGGCAACCCCTCTAAACAGAAAGTAAAGTGTGGTTTCTTCCAGCATTATGTCATTATAGTTCACACAAAATATAAAAAAAACCTTGAATTTTTACTATATCTGATACTTCCAGCTTCATAATTTTTCTTTGGGGGATAAAAATGTGTAATTATTATTAAAATCATATAAAATATGAATAATGTGCTATTTTCTTTTGTCGTTAAATGTTGATTTATTATGCTGATTTTTTTTTTTATTTAAAAGGATAACAGAAGATTCTTGAATGATTTATCAATTGGCCTTCAATAGGTATAGAAAGAAGGTATCTATAAGGAGGAGATTTTAAGATTCTAAATGTATATTGTATATAATTTTTTAAAACAGGGAAGTAGTACAATTTCTTTAGGATTAAATGTTGTATTGAACACTGATAAAATATTTTAAAGAATGTCATTACTTGTTAATACAAGTTTTTTTTTTTTTCGTCTTATATGGTAGTACAATTATAGACTCCCCGAGGATCCTTTTATCCTCAGGTAAAGAATCTGAGACCTCTGGTGTCATAGCTCTTTGCAGAACATTTAGAGAAAGCATCAACCAATTATTTTTGCATAGATGAACTATTAAGTTGAATTCAGTAGGTATAGGATATTTCATTAATCAAGGACTCAAATCAAGGATACTTGGTTAAAAGTTTTTAGCTTTCAATGCGTGTGTGTAGCGTATGCATATACATCCACGTATTTACATTTTAGTTGACTGACAGTTGTCTTTTGGAAGTTATGGTTTATAAAATAAAATAATTTATACGTACATAGAAAGCATAATAAACAGATCACTAAACTCTTTTCTACCCTCCCATCGGAGAGCAGCCCCTAAGAGGCTTATAGTCTATTTTATAAGGATGAGATGTATGTGGAAAGATAATTATCATATTGCCAGATGAGTGCTCTAGACAGTAAGACTAGGTCCAGAAGGCTGAGGGTGACAGGAAAGGGCTTATGGGAATAGTTTATTTTGAGTTGCACTTTGAAGGATTGGGTGAGGCTTTTTTTCCTCTACAACATTTGATTATGAAAAATTTCAAATACAACAAAGTTGAAAGAATTTATACCAAATGCCTGTATAAGTACTACCTACACTTTGTACAATTAACATTTTATTATACCTGTTTTATCATATATTACTCCATCTGTTGATTCCTATATCATCCACTAATCTGTCTTTTTTTGGATGCATTTCACAGTAAATTATTGATACCAGTATCTTCCCCCAAACTAGTTTGGCATGCATATAATTAACCATAATGCAATTTTGGGGACTTTTTTTTTCTTTTGATGCAATGTTCACATATAATGAAATAAATCTTAAATTTACATTCCTGGAATTTTACACATCTTTGTAATTTAAACATGTATTAAGATACAATATATTATGCCCCTTCTGAGTCACTTCCTGCCCTGTCCTCCCAGAGGCAGTCACTGTTCTGATTTTTTTGTCTGCCATAGATTAATTTTTCCTATTCTAGAACATCATAGAAATGGAATCATATAGCACATATTTCTATGTAAGGCTTCTTTCACTCAGCATGTTTTTGAAGTATATCCACATTATTATGTCTGTTAGAAATTTGTTCCCTTTTTTTGCTGAATGACATTCCATATGTGAATCAACAAGTTTGCATATCCATTCTATTGATGAATACCTGGACTGTTTCCAGTGTTTGGCAATAGTGAATAAACTGCTATGAATATTCTTATAAGTCTTTTTGTGAGTGTAGTTTTTAATTTCTTTTGGGTAAATACCTAGCAGTTGAATTTTTGGATTATAGGTGGGTGTATGCTTAGTTTTGTAAGAAACGACCACATCTTTTCCCAAAGTGGTATACCATCTTATGTCTCCACCAACAATGTATGAGAATTGCAGTTGGCTGGGCACAGTGGCTCACACCTGTAATCCCAGCACTTTGGGAGGCCAAGGTGGGCAGATCACCTGAGCCTAGGAGTTTCAGACCAGCCTGGGCTACATGGCAAAACCTGCTCTCCATAAAAAATACAAAAATAAGTTGGGTATGGTGGCATGTGCCTGTAGTCCCCACTACCCGGTAAGTTGAGATGGGAGGATTGCTTGAGCCCAGGAGGTGGAGGTTGCAGTGAGCAAAGATGGTACCACTGCACTCCAGCCTGGGTGACAGAGTGAGATACTGTTTCAAAATCAAAACAGCTACAACAAAAAGAGAATTTCAGTTACTCTGTAATCTCATCAGTATTTGGCGTTGTCAGTCTTTTTCATTTTAGCCATTCTGAGATATAGGTACTAGTATCTCATTGTGATTTTAATTTCTAGTTTTCTCTATTGACTAATGATGTTGATCAATTTTTTTCTTCTGCTCTTTGATGAAGGGTCTGTTCAGATCATTTGCCTATTTTATAATTGGATTGCCATTTTATTACAGAGTTGTTACTAGTTATGTAGTGGTGCTGAAATATTGGCTATTTTTTTTTCTTTTCTCCCTCTCTCTCTCCCTTCCTCCCCTTCTTTCTTTCTTTTTTGAGGCAGGGTCTCTCTGTTGCCTAAGCTGGAGTGCAGTGGCACAATCACAGCTACTGCAGTGTCAGACTCCTGGGCTCAAGCAATCCTCCTGTCTTAACCTCCTGAGTAGATGGGACTACGGGTGCACACCACCTCGCCCATCTAATTTTTAAAATCTTTTTTTTTTTTTTTTGAGATGGAGTCTCTCTCTGTTGCCCAGGCTGGAGTGCAATGGCATGATCTCGGCTCACTGCAAGCTCTGCCTCCTGGGTTCACACCATTCTCCTGACTCAGCCTCCTGAGTAGCTGGGACTACAGGTGCCAGCCACCACACCCAGCTAATTTTTTGTATTTTTAGTAGAGACGGGGTTTTATCGTGTTAGCCAGGATAGTCTCGATCTCCTGACCTCGTGATCTGCCCGCCTGAGCCTCCCAAAGTGCTAGGATTACAAGCATGAGCCACCGCACCCGGCCTGTACATTTTTTTTGTAGAGATGGGGTCTTACTATGTTGCCCAGGCTGGTCTTGAACTCCTGGCCTCAAGTGATCCTCCTGCCTTGGCCTCCCAAAGTGCTGGGATTACAGGTGTGTGGCATTGTGCTCTGCAGATATTGGCTCTTCTTTGCATATGCCAAAATGTGCCCTTAGTGGACATAATTACTTATGAAAGATGAGTAATAGTCTTATTGAAATAAAAATAATACAGACTTCTAATTTTATTAACACATTGTGGGTTGTGGGGCAAATTAAAAACTATTGTGGCCTTTTAAAATTTTTTATATTATTTCTAAAGCTGATCTGAATAACTATTTTGCTGTCAGGCAGGAGAACCCAAACTATCCAAATCAGAGGAGAATGATGTAGATAAATTTCTTAAGTATAAATTGTTCCTAGTAAGCGAATAACTATTTGAATATATGGAGTGAAATTAATATGATTCAGGCATTAGTTGGGTGAAAATCAGCTAATAAATGGTAATGAGATCACTTGTTTTTGGATTTGAAATTGTTTGTTATTAAAAGTCCTCAAGAGAAGCTACTATTTTTTTCTTTTAAATTTTTTTGTTATTATAGTAGGTCTGCATATTTATTCCAAATATTATAATCTCAGAATAAAAAATTACTTTTTATTTTATAAAGTAGGCTTATTTTGTTGCCCTTTAAAATTTGTTACGTTTCGGAATCTTTAAAAATGTTGATGCTTTAGATAAGGTATATCTGGTATTGATGTAACATTTTTATCCTGTTTTGGAAGAATTATTTTTTTAAGATCAAACATATTTTCAGAGTATTTAATATTATTAGTTCTATACAAAGTACAAAGGGTGAGAGATTCCCTATGGCTAAGGCCTTGTGGCTACAGTGTACTAATGCATTTTTTGAAAAGCAGTATTTATCAGATGTTTACATCTAGAAATAGGATTTTTCTTTTTTCTTAGTTAGGTTCTAAGGACAAGGTTTTCCTGTTGAGTGAGAGAAAAGAAATGCATGCAAATTAGTAGTAACAATAGCTAACATTTATTCAGTGCTTTCTATGTACAGAGCACTTTACAGACAGCTCATTTAATCCTTGCAGCCTTACTGAGGTGGAGATACTTTCATGTCCATTTTATACATGGGAATTGGAGGCTTTAGTTAACTTTCCCCAAATTTTGCATCTTAACAATAAAAGATGTGGGCTTAATTACAAGTATTCTAACTCTACAACCTGTGCTCTTAACACCTGACTTGTACTGCTTCATTTCAGTGAAATTAAACTCTTCTTGTTTGAATTTAAATAGTGTTGGTTGCAAGGAAAAGATGACTTCTCAAGCTAGTTAAATCCAAAGGGGTACAATATTATAAGGGTACAACGAAGATCCCATAGAAGTCCAAGGACTAGGTTCCCAGGAGCTACAGCTAGCTCCAAATGTGAACACAGAGTCCATCTCTTACTTTTCTCTATGCCTTCTCTGTTCCCTGCGCCTCCCTTTTTTTCTGTTGGCCTTTGCTCTGTTCCTTTGCTTATTAGTAGTTTCTTACTCCTTTGTGATTTCCATCTGCTGCCCTGTTGTCACTGTATGGCTCTTCTGGACCCTCTGCTTTATTGTTTGTTTCCCATTTTTAAAGATAAATCTTATTTGCCCAACTAATCTTTTTGAGGCAGACTGTGTAGTGAATGGGCTATATTCCTTTGGTGCCTATTCTGTCCAGTTATCTCAGAATGGGAGTAAAGTTACATGATCCAAAACATGGTCACTGGCCCTCAGCGTGGCCATGACATTTTCACCTAGAAGTGGTGTATGGATGAGCAGTAATCATAAGATTTACTGATTAGTAATTGACCTAGTTTAGTTGAAATTATCAAAGAAAAAGATGGTCATGTGAAATTTTTTTTTACTAGATAAGCATTTTCTAAGGTGCATTCCACAAAACATGAGTTCCAGGCAATGGCCTGTGAAGAGTGGTAACTTCAGCTAAATAATTATGAGAAACTCTGCTTAATATCTTTACTTATTTACTTCTTGGCTGGGCACAATGGCTTATGCCTGTAAATCCCAGCACTTTGGGAAGCCACAGCAGGAGGTTTGTTTGAGGCTGGGAGCTTCAGACCTATCTGGGCAACATAGAGAGACCCTACCTTTAAAAAATAAAAATAAAAAATTAGCTAGATGTGGTAGTGCATTCCTGTAGTCTTAGCTACTTTGGAGGCTGAGGCATGAGGATTGCTTAAGCCCAGGAGTTTGAGGATGCAGTGAGGTTTGATCGCGCCACTCACTCTAGCCCAGGTGACAGAGGGAGCTCATGTCTCAAAATAAAAAAAAAGTGTGTGTGTGCGTGTGTGTGTGTGTGTGTATTTATACCTCTTAGAGATTCCTAGTTTGGATTGGCATATTAAAAATTCTGATATGTCCTACAATATAGAAGTTTGAGTTCTTTTTAAAATTTATTTTTACTTATTTTTATTTTTTTGAGACACTCTTGCTCTATCACCCAGGCTGGAGTGCACTGGCATGATCTCGGTTCACTGCAACCTCTGCCTCCTGGGCTCAAGCAGTCCTCCTGCCTCTCCTGGCTAATTTTTCTAGTTTTTACAGAGACAGAGTTTCACCATGTGCCCAGGTTGGTCTCGTATTCCTGGGCTCAAGTGATCCACCCACCTCGGCCTCCCAAAGTGCTGGGATTATAGGCGTGAGCCACTGTGCCTGACCAAGCTCTTTTTAGTACAGCATTTTTTTTTTGTTTTTTTGAGGCAAGGCCTCACTCTGTCACCCAGGCTGGAGTGCAGTGATGCTATCATATTTCACTGCAGCCTCTACTTACTGGGCTCAAGTGATCCTCTCACCTTAGCCTTCTGAGTAGCTGAGACTGGAGGCACGCACAACCATGTTGTGCTAAACTAAAATTTTAATTTTTAGTAGAGACAAGGTTTCTACTGATAATAGGTGATCCTGAACTTCTGAGCTCAAGTGGTCCTCCCACTTAGGCCTCTCGAAGTGTTGGGATTGCAGACGTGAGCCACTGAGCCTGGCCTGTAACATTTCTTATGCCTGTTTGGTCATAGAACTTTCTTATTGTATGATATCTCACTGCATAGTGTTTTGGGAACCATTGCATTAGAGCATATTGAAAGATTTTTTTGTGGGGAAAAAGGTAGGATTAGTCAATGTTATAAAATCCTGTTGATGATTCTACTTTGAGGCATTGACAGTGTGGGATAATTGTTAAAAACATGAACTTTGGCATCGCAGAGATAGAGTTTGAATTTCAGTTGTGCTATTTATTAGATGTGATCTTGGATAAGAACTTAACCTTTCTGGGCCTCAGTTTGCTAATGCGTGATGTTTGCTGTCAAGTGCTTAGCTCAGTGCCTGACATGGTAAATAATTAATAAATGGTGATCAGTAAAATTTACCTGTGTTTTTACTAGGAAGTGTTTGGATGTACCAATTAGTACAATCATTCTTCTGTAATAAGAAATAATTATCTTTCATCTGAATAGTTTTGTCTAGCATAATTCTTGTGTCAGACTTCATTATAGGATAAATACGGGATAAATACTGGGTCAAAGGAAAATTTCAATTTAGAGAAAAGATTTTGATGAGAGAGATGCTATTACGTTTTCCAGGTCAGGAGTAGAAATTGTGGGGGGCTGGTGTGAGATGAGATTGCTGTTTTGGATCTGCTGTGAAAGGAGTATTGTGTATAGGGGTGACAGTATGAGACTATACCCTGGAGAGGGTAGGTCAGATTTTTAAGTCTGAATTTATCTAATGAGGTTTTGGTTTATAATCCAAATATATATGGGCAAACAGTGCTCTTAGTGGAAGCTACAACCATATCTCATTTCTGACTAACGTGGATTCAAGGGCTTGTATCAGTTGTTATGCTTTGTTATGAAGCCATTCTTCTTTGCCTCAATTACCTGGACCAGGAACTGGCATCAGTGATATATAGGTAGGCCAGTGGCTTATAGCTTGGCCTGGCCCAAGAACTCTGTCCAATAGCTCTGTAAATGATGAATTAACTCAATCTTATCTTTCTTAGGGAATTTCAATGTGAGATATCAGAGAATGCAGTAAGCAGAAGCTGCAGGACAGTAGAAATCATGTAGTAGAAAGAGAGTAGTTATTGTGGAGAGTAAAATAAAACTACAGTCGTAATAGGGGCAGAGTTGGGAAGCTAAATTTTGACAATAATCAACCAGAATTCCTTCCTATTGGGAACCAATTTTATTTTATCCTGGCCAGTGCTGCAGTTGTTAGTGAAGCCTGATTGTGGAGATTTTTCTTATATTTTCATATTCCCCCACATTTTCTTGTACTAAATTTTCTTTATGAAGTAGCTCAAATGAGTCTGCATATAGTTTGGCAATTGGAAAGAGCCCATCTTGTGTAATACACCCTGAAAGTAAAGCACAATAATTTACTTAGTTGATGTGAATGGTGTTGACTGATTTGACAGGTGGGAGCAACAGGGACTTTGCTTGTGGCGCTGTTGACCAGGGAAACATAACTAAAGTTGTGCTTCTTTCCTGTTTTGACATCGTTTCCTCAGTAATGGGGTAAAGAGACCTGGTTTTATGTCTCTGCCACGCATTAGCTATGTATGATCTTAGGTAACTCTTAATTTTATGGATGACCATTTTCTTTCTATAATTTGAATTAGTCGAACTGACTTTTTGATTCAGAAAAAATGCTTTTTTAGGTCATTGTTCATAGTATTTAGAAATGGTCAGAGATAATAAATGTGAAAAAGTTAGAAAAAGAGGAACTATTATGGTCAATCTAAGTAAACATTAAAATATTGATGCAGCTGCACTAGGAAAGCCTAATAGTATTCAGTGTTACTCTACCACTTTTGTTTATGTAAAAGGAATATCTGGAGGATAATGTATCTTCACAGAAGTGACAGTAACTTATTTACTTTTGCTACTATGTGTTTCTGTTTTTCTCCTTTATTTATATTTCAAATATTTATAACCATTTCCCCCAAAGAACTTAACAAACCAGTAGATTTGTTTTTCTTTTGTTTAAAGATTTTTATTTTTAATTGACAAATAAAAGTTATGTATGTTTATCATGTAAACATAATGTTTTGAAATATGTATACATTGAGAAATAGCTAATCTAGCTGAATAACATATACATTAACTTACTGATTTTGTATACTGAGAACACTTAAAATCGACTCTTTTAGTGCTTTTCAAGAATACAGTATATTATTTTTAACTGTAGTCACCATGATATACAATAGTTCTCTTGAACTTTTTCTTTTGGCTAACTGAAGTTTTATGTCCTTTGACCATCTCCTCAATCCTTCTCACCCCCTAGTCCCTGATAACCACCATTCACCCTCTGCTTCTGTGAGTTTCAGTTTTTTAAGATTCCACGTATAAGTGAGATCATTCTCTTCTTGGCTCATTTAATTTAATATCATGTCTTCCAGGTTTGTTGATGTTTTTGAAAATAATAGGATTTCTTTTTTTTTGAGATAGAGTCTCACTCTGTCACCCAGGCTGGAGTGCAATGGCACAATCTCAGCTCACTGCAACCTCCACCTCCTGGGTTCAAGCTATTCTGCCTCAGCCTCCCGAGTAGCTGGGACTACAGGCATGCACCACCATGTCCAGCTAACTTTTTAAATATTTTTAATAGGGATTTCATCATGCTGGTTAGGCTGGTCTTGAACTCCTGACCTCAAGTGACCCACCCGCCTCAGCCTCCCAAAATGCTGGGATTACAGGCGTGAGCCACGGTGCCCGTCCTCTTTTTTTTTTTTTTCTTTTTTTTTTTTTTTTAAAGGCTGAATAGTATTCAATTGTGTATGTATACCACATTTTCTTTATTCATTCAGCTGTTGATAGACAATTAAGTTGATTCCATATCTTTGACTACCGTGAATAATGCTGCAATGAACATGTGAGCACATATATCGCTTTGAGATATTGATTCTCTTTTCTTTGGATATATACCTAGTAGTGGGATAATTGGATCATACAGGTAGTTCTTTTTTTTTTTTCTTTTGAGACAGGGTCTCGCTCTGTTGCCCAGGCTGGAGTGCACTGTCACTGCAGTCTCGACCTCCTAGGCTCAAGCAGTCCTACTACCTCAGCCTCTCGAGTAGCTGGGACCACAGGCACACAGCACCACGCCCAGCTAATTTTTAAAATATTGTTATTTTTTGTAGAGATAGGAGTCTTACTATGTTGCTCAGGCTGGTCTCAAACTCCTGGGCTCAAGTGATCCTCCCTCCTGGGCCTCCCAAAGTGTGGGGATTACAGGCATGAGCCACCATACCTGAGTATTTTTAATTGTTTGAGCAACCTCCATACTGTTTTCCATAATAACTGTACTAATTTACACTCCTTCCAACAGTGTGTAAGGGTTGCCTTTTCTCTATAACCTCACCAACACTTGCTATTTTTTATCTTTTTGATAATAACTGTTTAACAGATGTGAGGTGATATTTCATTGTGGTTTTAATTTGCATTTCCCATACTATTATCAATGTTGAATATTTTTGCATGTATCTTTTGGCCAGATTTGTTTTTCACTCAGTGCTTACCTAGGCTTTTTATCTGGGATCAGCCTGATAAGGGGGCGGAAGACCAAAGAAGGCCTTTTTGTTTTTTTTGGAGATTTGAAGATTCCTAATGTGTGAATTATGGTATTAATAACTGACAAACTAAATTATACTGTGATTCATTATAGTAATATCTCAGGGCAGTAGTGATTTTTCCTTTATGAGAAAAAGTGCCCCTTTTAGCAAAAAGTAATGCAGACTTCCCAAAAGTAATCATTGTGGTTTTGTATTGGTAGAGTCTGTGATTTAGAGATTCTTTGCCATAATATTCTGTTTCTCCACAGAATCAGGGATATATCCAGGAACAAAAAGAAATTAAGAAAAGCATTTCCAAGCAGTTAAAATCACTGTCTTAAAGAGTACTAATGTGCAGACAAGGTTTTCTTTTGATTTTATATAGTTCTTACCTCTATCTCTTGCATCTCCTCCCAAAAAGAAAAAGACAGGCTTTCAGAAACAAGTTGTGGCTCATTTCTGCTTTCCTTTCTCTCATAACTCTTTTTATTTTCATTATATTATATATGCACATAGTTTAAAAAGTCAGATCTGTAAAAGCATATTATAGAAACTAGTATTCCTTACCACTACGCTCTAATTCTTGCTATCATTTTTCTTTTCTCTAGAGGCAAATTCTGGAAACTTCTAAAGCTGATTTTTTTTTTTTTTTTTTTGGTGTTTACCTCTTGTGTGGAGGTTGCTAGTCGTCTGCCAGTGTGTTTCTCCCATGTTAAAACTTAAGCCGAATTAAATCTAAAGGAGTTTAATTGAGCAATGAACAGTTCGCTAACTGGGCAGTCCCCAGAATCACAGCAGATTCACAGAGACTCCAGTGCAGCCACGTGGTGGAAGAAGATTTATAGACAAAAAATGGGAAATGACATAGAGAAATCGGAAGTGAGGTACGGAACTGCTGGATTCGTTACAGCTCAGTGTTTGCCTTTTTTTTTTTTTTTTTTTTTTTTTTTTAATTTTTTTTTTTGAGACAGAGTCTCACACTTTCACCCAGGCTGGAGTGCAGTGGCGCGATCTCAGCTCGCTGCAAGCTCCGTCTCCCAGGTTCACGCCATTCTCCTGCCTCAACCTCGCACGTAGCTGGGACTACAGGCGCCTGCCACCACGCCTGGCTAATTTTTTGTATATTTAGTAGAAACGGGGTTTCACCGTGTTAGCCAGGATGGTCTCGATCTCCTGACCTCGTGACCTCGTGATCCGTGATCTGCCTGCCTCGGCCTCCCAAAGTGCTGGGATTACAGGCGTGAGCCACCGCGCCCAGCCAGTGTTTGCCTTATTTGAACACGGTTTTAACATTCAGCAGTCTATGAATGGTTGAAGTATGGCCGATGGGATTGGCCAAGACTTAGCTATTATTACAGACACATACTCCTAAGTCAGGTTTTCAGTCTTGTCTACATATTAAGCTAGGTTGCAGTTCGTCCACAAGGACTCAAATATAGAAGTACAGAGTCCTTCTCAGGCCATATTTGGTTTGCTTTAACAATTTCCCACTTTTGGTCATTTTCTCAATTTTGAGAGATTGACCAAAACTTTAGTTATTGATGTCACTATCACCATTGTAAATGTACTTATTTGGTCTTGAAACCCACTGGGAAACAGTAGAACAGTGAGTTTTGCAAAGGTAAGAACAATGACTGAGTAGAGGGTACCTCCTTATGCTGGAACATCCTGTTTACAGGAGAAAAACAAAACCTGGTCTGTTCTAGGATCTGGGTGTTTCCTTGAAGTCTTAAGTTTGATGAATCTGCTATAGAGCCTATTATGAGGGATACATTTTTGATTATTGCCTCTTTTATTCTAAAGCATGGAAAAAGGATCTAACAAATGATGTGCTTCTAGAAGAGTGAAGTCTTCCTGACAATATTCTTTCTAGCCCATGATGTGGGTTAAGAGGAGTTTTGACTGATTATGAGGCAACATATGTACCATTAAGGTTTTGCATCTACATCGGGCTTTCATCTTTTATCTACCAAAGTATAAGGTTATTAATGTATAAGGCTGGCTGCAAAATCCTCTACAAGTAAAAGTATACCCTATAAGTGCACATAATAGACCCCCTTTACATTTCTATTGTTCATGGAGGCATAAATAAGGAAAAAATATTCAAAGATAAGAGTTAATGATAGAAGTCTTGATCCGTGATCCTAGGAAAAGCTGTTCACATTAAGGATGCCATTTTCTTCTGGGGAGAAACTTGCCTGGTTAGTTTTACCTTAAGGGTTCCAGTGGGTGTACAGTTTCCAAGAGTGTGGAGGGACCCTTCTCAGTTGCGAGATTATTAACCCAAGGTTCAAGCTTCCCAAGTTTTGTTGCAGTGTGAATGGCAAGGGCAGTCTTTCTCTGATGTTCTCAGAACATCCAATCTTCAAGTTCTATATTGTGAAGGGGTTAATTGTCCTTAGTGAACCATAAAAACTTTCTTTACCTGGTGAAAATATACTGTGGCATGATAATTAACTGTTATAACATAAAACATGCATTGAAAATGACAATTGAATGAAATCCCTTTATAAATGTTTAAATGACCCATCAGGTAGCCAAATGTACCTGAAGGTTTGATTGTCTTCCCAGGAATATGGAACCAAACATTGGTTTTAAACTAATTTTCACAATTTATAAGTCACCACATCTATATATTCAATTTGGATCATTTTATCCTTTCCATGATGAGTCATGGAATGCAGACCCTTTAATAACAAGAGCCTTAAGGACTCAAGAAGGACAAGGCAGCTGTCCTGGTTCTCTCTGAGTCCATGCTTAGTACTGGACTTACATCCTCTTGAATACCACTTGTTTCTGCAATTTAGGTGCATAGCACAGATAACTAATGGGTTATCATAGGTAGTTTAACTTAGACCATGGAGTTCAAATCATATATCTAAACAGTTTTAGTATCAGCTAGTTTAATATGAAAATCTGGCAAAGTATTTTCTTGGTATTTAATTAACTTTTTTGTTCTGCTTGGGTTAGCAGTTTTACAGAAGGATATTTGGTTATTTCTATGGTGTATAAAACTTAATAACTGTAATTATGATTGATAGCATATACTCAGACATATTAGAATTTTAGAAATCTCATGCAATTTTGGAGCATATATTAATATTCACTAAAATATAACCTGAAGATTAAACATTATTTTTACTTTGACAGTGCTTCCCATGTAACTTAACATGTTAAATAATTCTCTTTACTGCTCTTTTAGATGCTTCAGGGAGGGGCCCTCCATAGCATTCCAAAGTTAGAAGTCAGAAGAGACTATTTAGAAGCTGAAATTTGATTTGGGGAAGCTTATTAAATATGTTAAAGGTTTAAAACACTTGATATTATGAACTGGAATTCCACGTTACTGTAAGTCATTCATTTAGCCAAAATAATGAGTCAAAAATTTTTAAAAAGGCAAAAATGTTTACTCATTGATAGAGGGAAGACTTAGCTTTTCAAACAATCTTTTATCTTTCTCTTCTTTTTTTCTTTGGTAGTGTATTTAAAAGGCAAATAAATTTTTCATTATCTTTTAATATTACATGGAAATCTTGTTCAAGAGAGAAAGCCATATTTCACTCTTGCATTAGTAGATTATTAATGTGAACCCCAATTTTTAATAAAACCTCATTAGACAAATCTGTCCAATCTTAATCAGTTTGACCATAAGGAGAAATTTTTATAAACCTTTTATAACCCTTTACAATTTTTTTTGTTAAAGAGCAGATTCGTGCTTTAAGACAACCCTGTTGTGCTTTTATTTGATGTTCAATTTACAGAAAAACCACATAGTACCCCTTTAAATTTAGTCAATATTTTCACACATAGAATTTCTTTCTTTTTTTTTTTTTTTTTTTTTTTTTTGAGACGGAGTCTCGCTCTGTCGCCCAGGCTGGAGTGCAGTGACACGATCTCGGCTCACTACAAGCTCTGCCTCCCAGGCTCACGCCATTCTCCTGCCTCAGCCTCCTGAGTAGCTGGGACTACAGGCTCCCGCCACCACCCCCAGCTAATTTTTTTGTATTTTTAGTAGTGACGGGGTTTCACTGTGTTAGCCTGGATGGTCTCAATCTCCTCACCTCGTGATCCGCCCACCTCGGCCTCCCAAAGTGCTAGGATTACAGGCGTAAGCCTCCGCGCCTGGCCTAGAATTTGTTTTACAGGGTTAATTTTTACAAACTTTCCACAAGTTGTTTAAACCTTTAGATTTTTCCTATTTCAGTTACAACAATCCTTTAACTAAAGTTAGGCAAAAAACACATTCCCATGACTTTTAATCTTTTACCAAAAACATATTTAACTTTCTTTACACACCTTGCATGTAAAACTGTTTTTTCAGTAATTTCAAATATACATTACACTGTTAACCCTTAGCATTTTTACTTTTGGTGAAAAACCTTGGTAAGTTCAGCGTTTTAATTATGTACTAGGCGTGGAGCCTAGGACCCAGACAGAAATGAAGATAAGGTCTGACTCTTTCCAGCGTCTTACTCCACAAGTCCCAAGCCTTACCTAACTGTAAAGCAGGCAAGTAGTATAGTTAAGAGTCATAGTGGCATTTTATGAAGCATTTAAGAGGCCTAATCACCTTTAAGTTTACAACATTTCTTGCATAAATTCCCTTTCACCAATTCTTTCATGACTTACACAGACTACCTACAACATGCTTAGACTTTTTGACTTGTCCTAAACATCCCTCTTTTTAAATGACCAGTCATTTTACTTTAGCTTTAGGACAAACATTTACTATACAAGATCCTTTCATATATAAAATCTCTTTTCTTTAATACCTTCTTTGCCTAGCTAGGGGGCATGGGTAATTTCACATGTCTCCGGGCCTTATCTGGAATGTAATGCTCCAAAATAAATTGAACAATTTTTAAAAGTCAAAGAAGCAGCTTATGACCTTAAACCATTTAACAAACTTAATATCTGACCTGCATAATTTAGACCAAATGTTTATACTTTTGAAGACATTTTTATTTTACCAGTAATCTTTAAAACTGGGAAGGGGTGGTGTCAGCAATTCAAGACTGTTCATTCTACCCTCTTCAGTGCCTCTTTGAACAATATGAAGTTAAAATCAGGTACTGTAAGGGCTCACCTGATTTTTGTTTTTTATGAAGGTGTTTTCTTCTGTGGATAGTTGTTCAGTTTGGTGTTCCTGTGAGGAGGATGATTGTTGTAGGCTTCTATGTAGCCATCTTGCTCTGCCTCCTATTTTGATTGTTATTTTATTTTATTCATTTTTTTTTTTTTTGCAATGGAGTCTTGCTGTGTACACAGGCCTGGAGTACAGTGGCATGATCTTGGCTCACTGCAACCTCTGCCTCCTGGGTTCAAGCAATTCTCCTGCCTCAGCCTCCTTGAGTAGCTGGGATTACAGGTGCCTGCCACCACGCCTGGCTAATTTTTTTTTTTTTTAATTTTTAGTAGAAACACGGGGTTTCACCATGTTGGCCAGGCTGGTCTCGAACTCCTGACCTCAAGTGATCTTCCCATCTCAGCCTCCCGAAATGCTAGGATTACAGGCGTGAGCCACTATGCCCAGCCTGATTGTTGTTTTAAATTCTTAAATTGTAGTGAATGACAGAGACTGATTTTCAAATGTTAAGCCTATTTTACATTTTTAGTAAATGCAACTTGCTTTGCTATATTATCCTTTGTGTAGTTTGCTTGATTTTGTTTGCTAATGTTTTTAGGAGTTTTGCATGTGTGCTTATGAGTCACATTGGCTTGTAACTTTTCTTGTGTTTTCCATGTCATTTTTTGGTAATAATGTGCTGGCTGGGAAAGTGTTACGTTCCATCCCATTTTTCTTTCACTGAAAGTTTATGTAAGATTAGTGTGATTTCTGTCTTTCTTCCCTTTTTTAAAGACAGGGTCTTATTTATGTCGCCTAGTACAGCAGTATAATCATAGCACACTTTTACTTTGAACATCTGGGCTCAAGTGATCTTCCTGCCTCAGCCTCCCAAGTAACTGAGACTATAGGTGTATGCCCCATGCCCAGCACCATGCTGGGCTACTTTTGTAAATTTTTTGTAGAGACAAGGTCTCACTATGGTGCCCAGGCTGGTCCTGAACTCCTGGACTCAAGCAATTCTACCACTTCGACCTCCCAAAGTGGTGAGATTACAGGCATGACCCACCATGCAAGGCCAGTGTTATTTCTTTCTTAAATGTTTGTTATAGTTAAAGTGGCGAAGCCATCCGGATTTGAAGTTTTGTTTGTGGAAAGATTTTAGATTCATTGTTTTTAATGGTTATAGTATTTTCAGATTTTTAATTTCTTTATTGATATATGATTGTCTTTTTATCATATATCAATTGACATATGATTGTCTTTTATTGACAGAAACCTGTGCATATCAACTGAGTGTGGTGGCTCTTGCCTGTAATCCCAACGCTTTGGGAGGCTGAGGCAGGCAGATCACCTGAGGCAGGCAGACCAGCCTGGCCAACATGGTGAAACCCTGTGTCTACTAAAAATACCAAAATTAGCTGGGCGTGGTGGCACACACTTGTAACCCCAGCTACTCGGGAGGCTGAGGCAGGAGAATTGCTTGAACCTGGGAGGCGGAGGTTGCAGTGAGCCGAAATTGCGCCATTGCACTCCAGCCTGGGTGACAAGAGTGAAACTCAGTCTGAAAAAAACAGCAAAGAAAGAAAAGATACCTGTGCATATTTAATGTATGCAAATTGACGAATTTGGCAATAAGTATACACCTTTTAAAGCGTCGCTACAGTGTATGCCATAAACATATCCAGGACCTTCAAAAGCTTCCCCCCACTCTTTCTTTTTTTGTGTGTGATAAGAACACAACGTAAGATCTAGTGTCTTTGTATAATTTTAAGTATACCGTAATGTTAACTATAGGCAGTATGTCGGACAGTAGATCTCTAGGATTTATTCACGTGTATAACTGTAACTTTATACCCTTTGACTAATACCTCCCCAGTTCTCCACCCTCAACTCATGGTAACCACCATTCTACTGTTCTTTTGTGAGTTTGGCTATTGTAGATTCCCCCTATAAGTGGTATTTGTCCTTCTGGGTCTGACTTATTTCACTTAGCGTAGTGTCCTTCAGATTTACCCATGTTGTCACAAATGGCAAGATACCTTTCTGAAGGCCAAATAACACTTCATTGTATTTATATCCCATTTTTCTTATCCATTTATCTGTCAATGGACATTTACCTTGTTTCCATGTGTTGAGTATTGTGATTAATACTGCAATGAGCATGGGAGTGCAGATATCTTTTTGATATCTTGATTTCAGTTCTTTTGAGTATATATCTGGAAATGAGATTGCTAGCTCATATGGTTGTTCTATTTTTAATTTTCTGAGGTACCTCCATAATTTCTTTTATAGTGGTTGCACCAATTTATATTCCCACCAACAGTATACAAAGGGTCACTTTTCTCCACATCCTTGCCAACATTACTTATCTTTTTTTTTGTTTAATAATAGCCATTCTAACATAAGGTGATATCTCATTTTGTCTGTTTTAAAATTTTTATAGATAGGGTCCTGCTGTGTTGCCCAGGCTGGAGTGCAGTGGCTATTCAATGGCAAAGTCATTGTGCACTGTAGTCTGGAACTCCTGGGATCAAGCAGCATTCTCCTGACTCAGGTTCTTGAGTAGATGGGATTACAGGCATGCACTCCCACACCAGGCCTCCATGTGGTTTTGATTTTTATGAGTAATGTTTTCCACCTTTTCATATACCTGTTGGTTATTTGTATTTCTTCTTTGGATAAATATCTAATTAGTTTGCCCATTTTAATTTTTTTTTTTTTTTTGAGACAGGGTCTCACTCCGTTGTCCATGCTGGAGTAGTACAGTGGTGTGATCTCGGCTCACTGTGGCCTTGACTTCCTGGTCGTAAGCAATCCTCCCACCTCAGTCTCCTGAGTGGCCAGGACTACCTGCATGTGCCACCACACCCATCTAATTTTTTTGTGTTTGTAGAGACAGAGTTTCACTGTGTTGTCCAGCTTGTCGTGAACTTCTGAGCTCAAGCGATCCACCCACCTTGGCCTCCCAAAGTGCTGGGATTACAGGCATGCACCACCGCCCCTGGCCTGCCCATTTTAAATCATGTTATTATTATTGTTTGCTATTGAGTTGCAGGGATTCCTTGTATATTTTAGATATTAATCTGTTACAGTTATATAGTTTGCAGATATTTTCTCTCTTCCATAGGTTGCCTTTGCGTTTTGTTTTTTGTTTCCTTGGATGTTCAGAAGCTTTATAGTTTTGGTGTAGTTCCTGTCAAAATCCCGTTGGCATTTTTTACAGAAACAGGATAACACATGCCTAAAATTCTTAAGGTACCAAAAGAGACCCAAATACCGAAAGTAGTTTTGAGCAAGAACAACAAAGCTAGAGGCATCACACTTCCTGATTTTAAAATATATTACAAAGCTGCAGCAATCAAAACAGTGCAGGACTGGTATCAAACAGACTTGTAGACTGATGGAGCAGAATAGAGTACCTAGAAACAAATCCATGCATATACTCAACTGATCTTTTACAAGGGTGCCAAGAATACACAATGAGGAAAGAACAGTCTATTCACAGATGGTGTTGTGAAAACTGGATATCCATATGCAAAACAATGAGATTGGACCCTTACCTTACACCATAAACAAAAATCAACTCAAAGACTTAAATGTAAGACCTGAAACGATGAAACTCCTAGAAGAAAATATAGGGAAGAAGCTGTTTGATATTAGCCTTGGCAATGATTTCTTGGATATGACACTAAAATCACAGGCAAGAAAGACAAAAAATCACTTGAGTTATGTATATTGGCCTATGTTTACATCCCAGGAGGGAAGTCCCACTTGGTCATGGTTTATGATCTTAACATGCTGTTGAATTTGGTTTGCTAATATTTTGTTAAGGATTTTTGCATCTATTTTCAGGGATTTTGGCCTATAGTTTTCTTGTGTCTTTGTCTTTGATATCAGGTTGATGCTGTCCTTATAAAAGAAGATTAAAAATTTCCTTGTTTTCATTTTTTTGAAATAATTTAAGAAGAATTGGTGATAATAATTCTTTAAATGTTTGGTAGAATTTATCCCTGAAGTCATCTGGTCTTGACCTTTTCTTTGTTGGTTGGTTTTTGATTATAGATTCAATTTCCATATTTGTTATTGGTCTTTTTGGCCTTTTCATTTCTTCTTAATTCAGCCTTGGTAGATTATACATTTCTAGGAATTTATCTGTTTAGGTTGTCCAATTTGTTGGCATATAATTGTACACAATCGTCTTATGATTTTTTTAATTTATGTGGCATCAATTGTAATGTCTCTTCTTCCATTTCTGATTTTGAGTGTTTTGTTTTTTTCTCTTAGTCTAGCTGAGGGTTTTCCAATTTAATTTTTTCAAAAAACTCTTGATTTTGTCATTAAAAAAATTTTTTTCTCATCTCTTTTTCATTTATTTTGACTCTAATTTTTATTATTTGATTTATTTTTTTAACTTTAGGCTTGGTGTGTTCTTTTTTTTCTAGACCTTTAAGGTATAATGTTAGGTTTTTATTTGAGATCTTCTTTTTTTTAACGTAGGCATTTATCATTATAAACTTCAATCTTAGTACTGCTTTTGCTGCATCCCATAAGTTTTTAGATAGATTTTTGTTTTAATTTGTCTCAAGATATTTTCTAATTTCCCTTTTTGGTTTCTTCTTTGACCCATTAGTTGTTCCAGAATATATTGTTTAATTTCCACATATTTTTGAATTTTTTTCTTTTTGTTTTTGATTTAGTTTCATTCCATTGTGGCTGGAAAAGATACTTGGAATTATTTCAAACTTCTTATATTTGTTAGGACTTGTTTTCTGACCTAGCATGTGATCAACCCTGTAGAATGTTCTGTTTGCACTTGAGGACACTGTGTGTTCTGCTACTTTTGGGTGGAATGTTTTGTATCTGTCTGTTAGGTTTATTTGATCTATAGTGTTGTTCAAGTTTGATGTTTTCTTTTGATCTTCTGTCTGGATGATTTGTTCGTTATTTTAAGTGGTGATTGAAATATCCTAGTATTTTCTGTTGCTATCTATTTCTCCTGCAGATCTGTCAATCTTTATGTATTTAGCAGCTTTTATGTTGCATGCATATATAATTGTTTTATTTTCCTGTATTCAGTTTTCCCTTTTATTATTATGTAATGACCTTCTTTGTCTCTTGTTAACAGTTTTTGACGTAAAGTCTATTTTGTCTGATATAACTACAGTCACCCTTGCTCTCTTTTGGCTACCATTTTTATGAAATACCCTTTTTCATCTCTTCTGTTTCAGCTTGTGTGTGTTCTTAAATTTAAGGCGTATTTGTTGCAGACAGCATACAGTTGGATCTTGTTTTTTAATTCCTTTCACTACTTTACCTCCTTTGATTGGTGAATTTTACATTTAATGTGATTGATAGATAAGAACTAACTATTGCCGTTGTTAATTTTTTTCTGTCTGTTTTATAGTTCTTTTTGTTCTCTATTGCTGTCTTCGCTTTGATATGATGATTTTTTTTGTAATAATATACCTTTTTTTCTTTTTTTGTACCTACTATGGATGTTTTCCTCATGGTTATCATGACGCTTGCACAAAATTTCTTAATAGTTATGACAGTCTGTTTGAAGCTGATACAGTGTTAACTTTAATTGCATATAAAAACTGTACACTTATATTGCTTTTGCCACACACTTTATTTTATTTATGTCAGAACGACTCTTTATGTTGTGTATCTATCAGCACATTTTTGTGGGTAGTTTTTTTTTTTTAATACTTTGGTGCTAGGATCAGTCCTTGGGACCTACCACTGCCCATAGACACCAGTGGACCTAACTTGCCCATAGACCCTAGGACCTAACACACTTGCCTTGGTGTCTGTGGGCAGGCATGTTAGGTCCTAGGGTCTATGGGCAAGTGGGTCTGCAGGGAAGTAGGGTCAGCCTGGTGGTGTGGTCTGTAGGTGGACAGGCCTGGTGCTAGAATTTGTGGCAAAGGTAGACACTCACCTTACTCTTTCTTTCTCCCATTGGAGAACTTGTGGGCCAAGGGAATCTGCTGGAGGCTGATTTCTGGAGTTCTCTTGAAGGTAATTTTTCATTTAGATGGTTGTTAATTTTGTGTTTCTATGGAGAAATGAATTTTGGAACCTCCTATTGTGGCATTTTATAGATATCTGCTTCTCAGATTTTCAATTTCTTGAACCAGTTTTGAAAAGCTGTTTTCTAGGAATTTGTCCATTTCATCTAAATTTTCGTATTTATTACCATAACGTTGTTCATAATTTTTTTATCTTTTTTAAGTCAGTAGGATCTGTAGTGTTTCCTGATTTTGATTATTATTGCCACCTTTTTTTGTTTTGTGTTGGTGGGAGCTTATCAAATTAACAACCAACTTTAAGCTTTGTCATTCTTCTCTATTGTATATTTTTTCTATTAAAAATTCTGTTCTCATCTTTATTTACTTCCTTCATTGGATTTAATCTGCTGTCCATTTTCAAAGTTCATTGGATGAATTTTTATATCATTGATTTTTAGCATTACTTACTTTCTTTTTTTTTTTTTTGGAGATAGTCTCGCTCTGTTACCCATGCCAGAGTGCAGTGGTATGATCTCAGCTCACTGCAACCTCTTGCCTCCCAGGTTCAAGTGATTCTCCTGCCTCAGCCCCCCAAGTAGCTGGGAGTACAGGCATGTGCCACCACACCCGGCTAATTTTTTTGTATTTTTAGTAGAGATGGAGTTTCACCGTGTTGGCCAGGGTGGTTTCAAACTGCTGACCTCAAGTGATCCCCCCTCCTCTGCATCCCAAAATGCTGGGATTACAGGCATGAGCTACTGCGCCTGGCCAGTTTCTTTCTTGTATATGCATTTCAAGCTATAAATTTTTTTAAGAACTCTAATCTGTGACACAAATTTGTTTAATCTATTAATATTAATTTGTCAAACAATTGGTATATCTTTAGATATTAAACACTAATATTCCTCTAAGTATTCTTATATTCCTTATGCAAATAATCAAACTTACTGATAATGCAATAAAAATTCTGAGATATTTAAACATGTACTGTGAACTTAAATACTTTTATTGATTGGAGTCATAAAATTTAATAGTAAGTTTTTTTCAAATGATCTAAACACATTAAGAAGCAGAAAAAAATGCACCATGTATCTAAATTATTACCTCAAACCAGTTACATCATTAAATACCATGAATTTTACTGTTTCATATCCTGATGATAATATAATTCTACTGTTCTAATTTTTCTGTTTTTGTAGGTATAGGTAATTCAACCAGATGCAATTATATTTTGCTTTTTTCTTCTCTGGGTTTTAGTCATACCACCAAACTCAAAGGTAAAGAGCATGCGTTCTCAGACCAGCAAAGATACTGATTCTGTGTCACTCACCAGTTGATTTTTGTGTTGGACGTGAAAACTGATTTCTTAGTCCATGATGATTCGTATTTCAGCTATTGTTCTCTAGGCCAAGTCTCCATTTAATCTGAGTTTTATGTGTTATATCATGGTACTTTTAAGTTCCCATCTTTCCTATAAATATTTTTCAAAATTTGTTACCTTTCTCAGAAATAAGGAAGTCTTTAAATTTTGTTTGGCCAGACAAACTTAACAGGTTATCCTGTTTTTTTGTTTGTTTGTTTGTTCTTTTAATTGTATGCATATCTCCTAAAATGATCAGCAACTTATGCCTGCACTTCATTAAAATTATAATGTTCATCTAGGGTTTCAGCTCCTGAGATAAGGCTTTAAGTCTGTATAGTTAGCTTACTTTTGGGGACTTTTGTCTCATGTATTATTGGGACACATTGCAGAATCTTTCTTCTAATTGGTTTTTAGATATAACTACCAATACTAATCAGCTGTGGGACTCACCTTATACTTAGTTACTAAAGGGCACCTCCAGTGCTGATTGGGTCTTCTTGTTTGTAGCATAATTCCTTCTTTTGGCTAGTGCTGTTTGGCTCACTACTAATTTTATTCATGCTCTTCTTCTTACAAAGATAAAAACAGACACATTTATGTGCTTTATAAATGAACACATAAAACATACTCAAAATTTTAAAACCCAAAATATACATATATAGCAATACTTTTCTATACATTATAAAAACAGGCTACTATATTTACCATTAGGTTTATATAGTGCATTTTACGTTTTCTCTTGAGCATTGTTGTGATGTCACGGTCTTTTATAAAATAAAAAACATTAACGATCATTAGTTGGTATTTTTATTTTATGTGCAGTTTTTCAAAATGTAATTAGTATAATCCCCTATTTACCTTTTCCTCCTTTTTTAGTGATGTCTATGATCTTGAAAGTAAAATTGTTTTCCATTTACAACAGGATGTTATAGACACTTCCAATTTTTTCTCCTTCTCCATTATATTGTGGTTCATTTACTGGTAGAGTATTAGGCACCAAAATATGAATGCTAAGGAAGCATCTCACAAGTTTTGATATTGTATTTTTAATCATTTTGTTTAACATATTTTCCAGTTTTTATTGAAATTTAGTTTTTAACCCGTGGATTATTTAGGAGCATATTTTAAAATTTCCAAGTATACAATTTTCTATTTATCTTAGTCTTATTGGTTTTAGGTTAATTGCAGTTGGTTAGGGAAGAAGCTGTGTATGATTTCAGTCCTTTTAAATCTGCTGAAACTTGCTTTATGTTGCAAACAAATTTAATTTTGGTAAAAATTTTGTATGAGCTTGAAAAGGATTTCATTCTATAGTTTGTGCAGTGTTTTATATATATTCACATACATGCACATATACATATAAGCACATATACACATGTTTATGTTAATATACATATATTATACATATATACACACATAAACATGTGTGTGTATATATGTATAATTCAGGTCAGTTTTGTTTCTTCTGTATTCCTGTTTTGTTTGTTCACATGTTCTCATCAGTTGCTGCAAGAGTTACATTAAAATCTTCCACTATTATTTTACTTATTTATTTTTTGTTTGTTTTTTGAGATGAAGTCTCACTCTTTTGCCCAGGCTAGAGTGCACTGGGGCAGTCTCGGCTCACTGCAACCTCTGCCTCCCAGGTTGAAGTGATTCTCTTGCCTCAGCCTCCTGTGTAGCTGTGATTACAGGTGCGTGCCAGCACACCTGGCTAATTTTTGTATTTTTAGTAGAGACAGGGTTTCACCATGTTGGCCAGGCTGATCTCAAACTCCTGACCTCAGGTGATCCACCCACCTCAGCCTCCCAAAGTGCTGGGATTACAGGTGTGAACCACTGCGCCCAGCCATGTTATTTTGGATTTGTCTTTTTCTCTTTGTGTCTCTCAATTTTGCTTCATATCTTTTAAGGTTATACCATTAGGTACATAAGAAAATGTTAATCTTCTTGTGGAATTCAAGCTTTTTTCAATATGAAGTATTTGTAAAAGTCCACTTTGAAGTTAATAGAGCTACACCAGCCTTCTTTTGGTTAGTGTTTTCATGTTATTTTTATTTGTTTTCATTTTTGAGACAGGGCCTTACTCTGTTGCCCAGGCCGCAGTGCAGTGGTACAATCATGGCTCACTGCAGCCTCGACTACCCCAGGCTCAGGCAGTCTTCCCACCTCAGCCTCCCGAGTAGCTGGGATTGCAGGTGTGCGCCACCACACCCAGCTGGTTTTCCTGTTCTTTGTAGAGATAGGGTTTCACCATGTTGCGCAGGCTGATCTTGAGCTCCTGGACTCAAGCAATCTTCCCTCTTCCATCCCCCAAAGTGCTGAGATAACAGGTATGAGCCACCGTGCACCAGCCTCCATGTTATATTTTTGAATCCTTTTATTCTTTCTGTATTCTTGTACTTTAGAATCTGATAAGAGTGTTATCAGAAACAGGCTTCAAAATATTCATACCTTATGCCCATACATAGACTTATATAAGGATGTTCGTAGTAGCTTTATTTGTAATAGCCAAAACCCAGAAACAGCCCAAATGTCTTTCAGTGGATTAATGGATCAACAACTTCAGGTCTATTTATACAATAGAAGTGACCCTCTCCCAAAGTACATACCATTTATTTACATGAAATTCTAAACTAATTATACAAACTAATCTATAGTGACAGAAGGCCAATCAGTGGTGGTTTAGGAATGTGGAGGACTAGGGTAGGAACAGGTAGAAGGCAAGGATTACAAAGGTGCATAAAGAATCTTTTGGGGGTTATGGCTGTGTTAATTATGTTGACTGTGATGATGGTTTCACCAGTGTATATACACGTCAGACCTCATTTAATTGTACACTTTAAATATGTGCAGTTTATTTAACATTATAGCACAATAAACCTGAAGAAAATAATCCTGCTGAATATGTTCAAAGAAATAAAAGACAAGATAGGGGTATTAGTAATTCTGTATCACCTTAATCCAGTTTTAAGTACTGAGATGATTTGAGGCTAGGCAGTATTCCTAGGGATAGTCAGTTTATTTTAGGTTCCCTAGGGTAGCCTTCAGTGTATGGTCTCCAAGCATCAGGTGTTTAACAACACTCCCTTATTTGGCTCCAGTTTTTTTTTTGTTGTTGTTTTTGTTTTTTTTGAGACAGAGTCTCGCTGTGTTGCTCAGGCTGGAGTGCAGTGGCACGATCTCAACTCACTGCAACCTCTGCCTCCCAGGCTCAAGTGATTCTCATGCCACAGCCTCCCAAATAGCTGGGATAACAGGTATATACCTCCACACCCAGCTAATTTTTGTGTTTTTAGTAGAGATGGGGTTTTGTCATGTTGGCCAGGCAGAGCCTCAGGTGATCTGCCCGCCTCAGCCTCCCAAAGTGTGGCTTCAGTTTTTGTTCCATATTCCTTTGTGCCTGTCAAAAGCCCTCCCTATCTTCTAAACCTTCATCTGGATTTCAGATTGGCAAATACTCTGGGGGAAAAGTGCCCCCAAATGCTGACTTTATCTCTGGGTTTTCTTTTTTTCTTTCCAGATCTGTGTCCTGTAATTTATTTTCTGTTTTCTTGACTCATTAATGCCTTTAATCAGATTTATCCAGCTTTTCTATTTGTTTCCATCAGAGAAGTTAGTCCAAATGACTGAATATACATTACTAGAAATGAAAGTAATTTGTTTACATTGAACACTCTTTAAACTTTTTTGAGAGACAGACTCGCGTCTGGTCGTGGTGGCTCACACTTGTAATCCCAGCAATTTGGGAGGCCGAGGCGGGTGGATTAAGAGGTCAAGAGCTTGAGACCATCCTGGCCAACCAACAGGGTAAAATCCCATCTCTAGTAAAAATACAAAAATTAGCTGGGTGTAGTGGCGCACACCTGTAGTCCCAGCTACTCGGGAGGCTGAGGCAGGAGAATTGCTTGAACCCAGGAGGCGGAGGTTACAGCGAGCCGAGATTGCGCCACTGCACTCCAGCCTGGGTGACAGAGTGAGACTCCATCTCAAAAAAAAACAAAAAAAAAGAGACAGACTCGCTCTGTTGTCTAGGCTGGAGTACAGTGGTGCCATCATAGCTCACAGTAGGCTTGAACTCCTGGGGCCAAGTGGTTCTCCCACTGTCAATCTCTTGAGTAGCTGGGACTGCAGATGCATACTACTATACCCAAATAATTTTTTTATTATAAAAAATTGTTAATAGAGATGGGATCTTCCTATGTTGCCCAGGCTAGTCTCAAAATCTTGGCCTCAAGCAATCCTCCTGCTTGGGCCTCCCAATTTGATGGGATTATAGGCATGAGCCACCAAGCTGGACCTAAATCGAACGTTATTTCAGATATTCTTTGTTCATTTTTATTTGTTCATTTGTACACTTTCTGGTTATATGAGGACTCCTTTTTTTTTTGAGACAAGATCTCGCTCTGTTGCCCAGGCTGGAGTGTGGTGGTAGGATCGCGGCTCACTGCAGTCTTGACTTTCTGGACTCAAATGATTGTCCCACCTCAGCCTCCTGAGTAGCTGGGACCACAGGCACAAATTACCACACCTGGCTAATTGTTTCTATTATTTGTGGAGGTGGGGGTCTCACTATATTGCTTAGGCTGGTATTGAACTCTTGGGCTCAGGTGATCCTCCTGCCTCATCCTGGACTACATTTTTAAAAAGCAAATTTGCTACCTATCTTGGATAATGGTTATCTAGATGCAGCAATGATTCAATTTTCCTGTTATGGATTAATAAAGTTCTAGGATATTGTCAATGATAGTCCTAGGATCTGGTCAGTGATAGTCATTGAGAAATTATAATATGAACTATAGAAATGTTCGAAGGATTGTTGATTTGAAAGTATCTTCTAATTTTTCCAAAAAGGGAAGTTTATGTAAATAGGCTTGCTGTTAGTGTTGGTCAAGGTTCTCAATTGAGTTTTTTTTTTTTTTTTTTTTTTTTTTTGAGATGGTGTCTTGCTCTTGTTGCCCAGGCTGGAGTGCAATGGCGCAATCTCAGCTCACCACAACCTCTGCCTCCCGGGTTCAAGCGATTCTCCTGCCTCAGCCTCTTCGAGTAGCTAGGATTACAGGCATGCACCATGGCTAATTTTGTATTTTTAGTAGAGACGGGGTTTCTCCATGTTGGTCAGGCTGGTCAGGCTTCACCTCAGGTGATCCGCCTGCCTTGGCCTCCCAAAGTGTTGGGATTACAGGCGTGACCCACCGTGCCTGGCCTCAATTAATTGACTTTTAAAAAATACTTCAATTCACTTAAAAAAATGCTTCAATTCACTTGAAATTATAATTTCAAGTATAATTAGATGTATACTTGAAAAACAATAAAGTGTAAATTAGTTATTTATTAAATACTCAAAAATGTTGGCAATGAGCTATGAACTTGATATTATCTCATTTCAATCTTTATAAGTACCATAAGGAAGGTATTTGTATTTGAGGTTACCAGTGCTTACTCATACCTGTTTCTCCTTCCTTGGCACAAAGAAACCCAATGTAGTTCTCTTTGTACGTAGGAAGCACCACGTAACTAATTTTAGGCAATGAAATTTTAACAAATTGATGTGCCATGTCTGGGCTGAGGCATATAAGAGATACTGTACCACCTGGCCACCCGTATCCCTTTTTCTACCAAGCTATAACCACACTGATTTTCTTTTTGTCCAGCCAGCACACCAAGCTTGTTCCCCTTGTTCTTTCTATTTTGGATGCATGCATTCTTTTCATCATAGAGATGGAGGATTATTCCTTTGAGAAGACGACATTTAAGCTGTGAGCTGAATTTGAAGATAATTTTGAAGTAGAGAATTTAAATCCGAATAATCTTTGATCCCACCATTTGATAGGGTAAATGTAACACAAATAAAAGCTGTTATAGCTGCACATGGAAAATTTTGTTGTCAATTAAAATCTGATAGGAGCACTATCATGACAAAATTTAGATCTGTAAAATTTGACTTTGGAAAAATAGACTTGGTTAGGAAAAGGTAGAAATTGGGCCACTCACCCAAATTTTACTGTGATACAAGCTAATATTAAAAAAATTGATATGGTTATAAAACAAATTAAAATTGTTATTACAAAATGGACATGAATTGCTCTAGCAATTCAGTGAAATGAACATTTTTTAATAAAATAAATGGTCTAACTGTGCTATAGAAAATCAAGATAGGATGGTTGGCTTAGTGAAACTGGCTCAGGAAAAAAAGATACATCCTTGATGTCAGGGTAAAAGCATTTACAAGATCAAATTGAGGGGTAAAAACAACTACCTCAACCAACATCTCAAATCCTCTGCATACCTGTTTTTAATAGTTTATCCATATTTTTAAAATTTTATCTGATAGGTATGGCAGAATGTAAGGGGACATATAAATGAGAGAAATAGATATTTGTACTAGAATTATAATTTTAAATCTGGATCTTTGATGAATAATATTGATGTGTCAATATTAAATCATTATATCTGTTAGGTCCTTTGGGAAGAAGATGCTGAGGTGGATGGAGTTAGGAGTGCAAGAGGTTGATTGAGGAACAATGACTGTGAAGGATTAATGAAAACAACATAGGGCCAGGGGAGTCTCCTCACCATGATGCAGAGCTGACAGTCTCAGCCAGCCCAGTAGGGGGACCAAGTGTAAAGATTGCATATCGAAGGAGTCCCATGTTAGGCAGAAATGACCAGGCCCTAGTATGACAGCTGTGCTTAGTAATTGGTTGGGAGATAACTTGGGAAGATAGTAGTTTTAATTGGAATGCTGATGCAAAACCTGAAGGCTCTAATAGCTAATTACCCTCCCTGCAGCTGAATCATAAATTCTTTCTTGAAAGGAGATCTGAGTGGCTCATATCTTTGGCTGACTTACTAATCAATACCTTTTTTTTTTTTTTGGAGAATTATCACAGGTTGTTTGATACAGAATCTTTGAGAGAGATATAAAGGATATACACCAAGAGGTTAAAAAAAATGAATACTTTTAAGCTTAGAGATCTTAAAAATCAGTGGTATAAGATTAAGATTATGAAATATGGATTATTCATAATAGGAGCATGCAGCAGTAGAAAGATTTTGGTGGGGAGGGTGTGGGAGAGGATTGGCTACACAGTTCTTGTACTTTAAGACAGGAATAGAATTCTTCCTATTCAGTTTTGATGATGATTAGAACATAGTAAGATACATGTGAAGAAATCTTGTCAAAATATGATAAAAATGGAAAGAATTGATAGAAATGACAAGATAACTACTTTGTAAGGAAAAATTAAAGCATTCAATTTGTATATAAATATGAAACTTTCAAAGGGAAGACATGATAGAGTAAATGAAAAGATATGAAAATTAGTACTAAAAATCTAAAAATAGGTCTTCGTATGTGGCTAATTAGCTTCTTTGGCTGAAAATATTTGCTTAAAAGGGAGGTGTAGACCATGTATGTTTTCAGCGTTTTATATTAATGACTGGATTCGTGACCTCTGGCAACTGGGGTTATGCAGATGGCAAATTTATACTCTTGGTTTTCCAGAATGAAACAGCACAAATTCATCACTCCCTATCAGAGATAACAACTTCTAATTCTAAGTACAAAGTAAATGACTTGTCTGGAGGACTCCTTGCTGTTATAGAAGTAACAGAATTTAGTTTGGGGAAGCTTAAAAATAGGCTTCATATTTAGAGAATAAACTTTTCCCAAATGAAAGCATCTTTTCCCTTGTCCTAGAACTAGAAGAACTAGAAGAACTCATTTTAAAAGTTCTAAACTGGTCCCAATTGTGTGTACCTGTAGTCCCAGCTGCTAAGGAGGCTGAGGCAGGTGGATTGGTTGAGCCCAGGAGTTCAAGACTGCAGTGAGCTATGATCTCACCAATGTACTCCAGCCTCGGTGACAGAGCAAGACCTTGTCCCTTACAAAAAAATTCAGACAAAATAAAAATATAAAAAAGAAACCCTACTACTTTCGTGTAATTCTGCTAACATTTTGGTCTATGTATTTCCTGACTTCTTAAAAATACATGTGTACTGAGGGGTGGAGCCAAGATGGCTGAGTAGGAACAGCTCCAGTCTACAGCTCCCTGTGTGAGTGACGCAGAAGATGGGTGATTCCTGCATTTCCAACTGAGGTACCGGGTTCATCTCACTGGGGAGTGCCAGACATTGGGTGCAGGACAGTGGGTGCAGCGCACCATGCGTGAGCCGAAGCAGGGCGAGGCATCGCCTCACCCGGGAAGCGCAAGGGGTCAGGGAATTCCCTTTCCTAGTCAAAGAAAGGGGTGACAGACGGCACCTGGAAAATCGGTTCACTCCCACCCTAATACTGCGCTTTTCCAACGGGCTTAACAAACGGCACACCAGGAGATTATATCTCGCACCTGGCTCTGAGGGTCCTACGCCACGGAGCCTCGGCTCATTGCTAGCACAGCAGTCTGAGATCAAACTGCAAGGCGGCAGCGAGGCTGGGGGAGGGGCGTCCGCCATTGCCCAGGCTTGAGTAGGTAAACAAAGCGGCTGGGAAGCTTGAACTGGGTGGAGCCCACCACAGCTCAAGAAGGCCTGCCTGCCTCTGTAGGCTCCACCTCTGGGGGCAAGGCACAGACAAACAAAAGGCAGCAGTAACCTCTGCAGACTTAAATGCCCCTGTCTGACAGCTTTGAAGAGAGTAGTGGTTCTCCCAGCACGCAGCTTGAGATCTGAGAACGGGCAGACTGCCTCCTCAAGTGGGTCCCTGACCCCTGAGTAGCCTAACTGGGAGGCACCACCCAGTAGGGGTGGACTGACACCTCACACGGCCGGATACTCCTCTGAGACAAAACTTCCAGAGGAATGATCAGTCAGCAGCATTTGCAGTTCACCAATATCTGCTGTTCTGCAGCCACCGCTGCTGATACCCAGGCAAACAGGGTCTGCAGTGGACCTCCAGCAAACTCCAACAGACCTGCAGCTGAGGGTCCTGACTGTTAGAAGGAAAACTAACAAACAGAAAGGACGTCCACACCAAAAACCCATCTGTACGTCACCATCTTCAAAGACCAAAGGTAGATAAAACCACAAAGATGGGGGAAAAACAGAGCAGAAAAACCGGAAACTCTAAAAATCAGAGCGCCTCTCCTCCTCCAAAGGAACGCAGCTCCTCACCAGCAACGGAACAAAGCTGGACGGAGAATGACTTTGACGAGTTGAGAGAAGGTTTCAGAAGATCAAACTACTCCGAGCTAGAGGAGAAAGTTCGAACCAATGGCAAAGAAGTTAAAAACCTTGAAAAAACATTAGATGAATGGCTAATTAGAATAACCAATACAGAGAAGTCCTTAAAGGACCTGATGGAGCTGAAAACCACGGCACGAGAACTACGTGACAAATGCACAAGCCTCAGTAGCCAATTCGATCAAGTGGAAGAAAGGGTATCAGCGATGGAAGATGAAATGAATGAAATGAAGCGAGAAGAGAAGTTTAGAGAAAAAAGAATAAAAAGAGACGAACAAAGCCTCCAAGAAATATGGGATTATGTGAAAAGACCAAATCTACGTCTGATTGGTTTACCTGAAAGTGACGGGGAGAATGGAACCAAGTTGGAAAACACTCTGCAGGATATTATCTAGGAGAACTTCCCCAATCTAGCAAAGCAGGCCAACATTCAAATTCAGGAAATACAGAGAATGCCACAAAGATACTCCTTGAGAAGAACAACTCCAAGACACATAATTGTCAGATTCACTAAAGTTGAAATGAAGGAAAAAATGGTAAGGGTGGCCAGAGAGAAAGGTCGGGTTACCCACAAAGAGAAGCCCATCAGACTAATAGCTGATCTCTCTGCAGAAACTCTACAAGCCAGAAGAGAGTGGGGGCTGATATTCATCCTTCTTAAAGAAAAGAATTTTCAACCCAGAATTTCATATCCAGCCAAACTAAGCTTCATAAGTGAAGGAGAAATAAAATCCTTTATAGACAAGCAAATGCTGAGAGATTTTGTCACCACCAGGCCTGCCCTAAAAGAGCTCCTGAGGGAAGCACTAAACATGGAAAGGAACAACCAGTACCAGCCACTGCAAAAACATGCCAAATTGTAAAGACCATCAAGGCTAGGAAGAAACCGCATCAACTAACGAGCAAAATAACTAGCTAACATCATAAGGACAGGATCAAATTCACACATAACAATATTAACCTTAAAAGTAAATGGGCTAAATGCTCCAATTAAAAGACACAGACTGGCAAATTGGATAAAGAGTCAAGACCCATCAGTGTGCTGTATTCAGGAAACCCATCTCACATGCAGAGACACAAATAGGCTCAAAATAAAGGGATGGAGGAAGATCTACCAAGCAAATGGAAAACACAAAAAGGCAGGGGTTGCAATCCTAGTCTCGGATAAAACAGACTTTAAACCAACAAAGATCAAAAGAGACAAAGAAGGCCATTACATAATGATAAACGGATCAATTCAACAAGAAGAGCTAACTATCCTATATATATATGCACCCAATACAGGAGCACCCAGATTCATAAAGCAAGTCCTTAGAGACCTACAAAGAGATTTAGACTCCCACACAATAATAATGGGAGACTTTAACACCCCACTGTCAACATTAGACAGATCAACGAGACAGAAAGTTAACAAGGATACCCAGGAATTGAACTCAGCTCTGCACCAAGCGGACCTAATAGACATCTACAGAACTCTCCACCCCAAATCAACATAATATATATTATTTTCAGCACCACACCACACCTGTTCCAAAATTGACCACATAGTTGGAAGTAAAGCACTCCTCAGCAAATGTAAAAGAACAGAAATTATAACAAACTGTCTGTCAGACCACAGTGCAATCAAACTAGAACTCAGAATTAAGAAACTCACTCAAAACCGCTCAACTACATGGAAACTGAACAACCTGCTCCTGAATGACTTCTGGGTACATAACGAAATGAACGCAGAAATAAAGATGTTCTCTGAAACCAACAAGAACAAAGACACAACGTACCAGAATCTCTGGGACATATTCAAAGCAGTGTGTAGAGGGAAATTTATAGCACTAAATGCCCACAAGAGAAAGCAGGAAAGATCTAAAATTGACACCCTAACGTCACAATTAAAAGAAATAGAGAAGCAAGAGCAAACACATTCAAAAGCTAGCAGAAGGCAAGAAATAACTAAGATCAGAGCAGAACTGAGGGAAATAGAGACACAAAAAACTCTTCAAAAAATCAATGAATCCAGGAGCTGGTTTTTTGAAAAGATCAAGAAAATTGACAGACCGCTAGCAAGAGTAATAAAGAAGAAAAGAGAGAAGAATCAAATAGACGCAATAAAAAATGACAAAGGGGATATCACCACCGATCCCACAGAAATACAAACTACCATCAGAGAATACTATAAACACCTCTACGCAAATAAACTAGAAAATCTAGAAGAAATGGATAAATTCCTTGACACATACACCCTCCCAAGACTAAACCAGGAAGAAGTTGAATCTCTGAATAGACCAATAACAGGCTCTGAAATTGAGGCAATAATTAATAGCTTATAAACCAAAAAAAAAGTCCAGGACCAGATGGATTCACAGCCAAATTCTACCAGAGGTACAAGGAGGAGCTGGTACCGTTCCTTCTGAAACTATTCCAATCAATAGAAAAAGAGGGAATCCTCCCTAACTCATTTTATGAGGCCAGCGTCATCCTGATACCAAAGCCTGGCAGAGACACAACAAAAAAAGAGAATTTTAGACCAATATCCTTGATGAACATTGATGCAAAAATCCTCAATAAAATACTGACAAACCGAATCCAGCAGCACATCAAAAAGCTTATCCACCATGATCAAGTTGGCTTCATCCCTGGGATACAAGGCTGGTTCAACATATGCAAATCAGTAAATGTAATCCAGCATAGAAACAGAACCACAGAACCAAAGACAAAAACCACATAATTATCTCAATAGATGCAGAAAAGGCCTTTGACAAAATTCAACAACGCTTCATGCTAAAAACTCTCAATAAATTAGGTATTGATGGAACCTATCTCAAAATAATAAGAGCTATCTATGACAAACCTACAGCCAGTATCATACTGAATGGAGAAAAACTGGAAGCATTCCCTTTGAAAACTGGCACAAGACAGGGATGCCCTCTCTCACCACTCCTATTCAACATAGTGTTGGAAGTTCTGGCTAGGGCAGTCAGGCAGGAGAAGGAAATACAGGGCATTCAGTTAGGAAAAGAGGAAGTCAAATTGTTCCTGTTTGCAGATGACATGATTGTATATCTAGAAAACCCCATTGTCTCAGCCCAAAATCTCCTTAAGCTGGTAAGCAACTTCAGCAAAGTCTCAGGATAAAAAATCAATGTGCAAAAATCATAAACATTCTTATACACCAATAACAGACAAACAGAGAGCCAAATCATGAATGAACTCCCATTCACAATTGCTTCAAAGAGAATAAAATACCTAAGAATCCAACTTACAAGGGATGTGAAGGACCTCTTGAAGGAGAACTACAAACCACTGCTCAATGAAATAAAAGAGGATACAAACAAATGGAAGAACATTCCATGCTCATGGACAGGAAGAATCAATATCATGAAAATGGCCATACTGCCCAAGGTAATTTATAGATTCAATGCCATCCCCATCAAGCTACCAATGACTTTCTTCACAGAATTGGAAAAAACTACTTTAAAGTTCATATGGAACCAAAAAAGAGCCCGCATCGCCAAGTCAATCCTAAGCCAAAAGAACAAAGCTGGAGGCATCACACTACCTGACTTCGAAGTATACTACAAGGCTACAGTAACCAAAACAGCATGGTACTGGTACCAAAACAGAGCTGTAGATCAATGGAACAGAACAGAGCCCTCAGAAATAATGCCACATATCTACAACTATCTGATCTTTGACAAACCTGACTAAAACAAACAATGGGGAAAGGATTCCCTATTTAATAAATGGTGCTGGGAAAACTGGCTAGCCATATGTAGAAAGCTGAAACTGGATCCCTTCCTTGCGCCTTATACAAAAATTAATTCAAGATGGATTAAAGACTTAAACGTTAGACCTAAAACCATAAAAACCCTAGAAGAAAACCTAGGCAATACCATTCAGGCCATAGGCATGGGCAAGGACTTCATGTCTAAAACACCAAAAGCAATGGCAACAAAAGCCAAACTTGACAAATGGGATCTAATTAAACTAAACAGCTTCTGCACAGCAGAAGAAACTACCATCAGAGTGAACAGACAACCTACAGAATGGGAGAAAATTTTTGCAACCTACTCATCTGACAAAGGGCTAATATCCAGAATCTACAATGAACTCAAACAAATCTACAAGAAAAAACAACCCCATCAACAAGTGGGCGAAGGGTATGAACAGACACTTCTCAAAAGAAGACATTTATGCAGCCAAAAAACACATGAAAAAATTCTCATCATCACTGGCCATCAGAGAAATGCAAATCAAAACCACAATGAGATACCATCTCACACCAGTTAGAATGGCAATCATTAAAAAGTCAGGAAACTACAGGTGCTGGAGAGGATGTGGAGAAATAAGAACCCTTTTACACTGTTGGTGGGACTGTAAACTAGTTCAACCATTGTGGAAGTCAGTGTGGCAATTCCTCAGGGATCTAGAACTAGAAATTCCATTTGACCCAGCCATCCCATTACTGGGTATATACCCAAAGGATTATAAATCATGCTGCTGTAAAGACACATGCACATGTATGTTTATTGCAGCACTATTCACAATAGCAAAGACTTGGAACCAACCCAGATGTCCAAGAATGATAGAATGGATTAAGAAAATGTGGCACATACACACCATGGAATACTATGCAGCTATAAAAATTGATGAGTTCATGTCCTTTATAGGGACATGGATGAAGCTGGAAACCATCATTCTCAGCAAACTATCACAAGGACAAAAAACCGAACACCACATGTTCTCACTCATAGGTGGGAATTGAAAATGAGAACACATGAACACAGGAAGGGGAACATCACACACCGGGGCCTGTTGTGGGGTGGGGGGAGGGGGGAGGGATAGCATTAGGAGATATACCTAATGCTAAATGATGAGTTAATGGGTGCAGCACACCAACATGGCACATGTATACATATGTTACAAACCTGCACGTTGTGCACATGTACCCTAAAACTTAAAGTATAATAATAATAAAATTAAGAAAAAAATACGTGTGTACCACATGCAAAAAACATGTTTTGTTTCTTAAATGTTACTTCATAGTATAATGCTGTTTTGTGACTCCTTTTTTTATTTCTTGGTTTTTTGGGACATCTTTCTATGCTAATAAATAAAGATACTACTTTTAATAGTTGTACACTGTCTTTTAAAAAAATGAATAGCCTTTATTGTGACTGGGTTGTGACCATGAATATGCCATAATTTATTTAAAAAATTCCCAGTGTTAAATATCCAAATGACACATAGGTCATTTAAATTTTTTCAGTGTTTTCAGTTTTATAGTAAACAGGCTTATATGTGTCTTCTGGCTGCTTATTTCTGTTGGATAAAATTTTAATAATGAAAATCCTGGTTTAAAAGCCATGAATATTTTTTAAGACTTTGAAAAACATACTACTAATCAACTCCTTTACATTTTATTTCAAACTGTGGGGTATAGGAGTGCTTTTTTCTTTTTGAAAAAGATCTCATCAGCTGTGGGCATTATCAGTCAATTTAACTTTTGCCAACCTTATTACAAATGGTTGAGTCTAAAATGATGAAATGTTCTTGGGAAGAAGTCAAAATAATTTCCCTTGAGATAGTTAGAAGTAAACTGCACAAAATGTTATTTTAAGAGCTTTCATGACAGAATGGATGAATGCTTTTGATAGAATTAAATAAATGAAGGCAAAAAACCCAGCACTTTTTTCTTTTTGAAAATGGTGTGTCATCTAGAATTTCTGTAAAGATAATACAAGACACAAAAATAGATCACTTATTAGGAAATAAATTTCTATTTATAATAGCACAAATGCAACCTCTATGACTAGTCTTTAGGGACAGAGAGTACTCCTTGTCTAGGATTTAGATGTTTACTATTTTCTTAAGAACATTGTTATACCACTTAGACAACTTTTTTTTTTTTGATAGGAAATTGGGTTTTCAAAATGCTGCTTCTATTAAAAAGATCTTTTTCATTTATCTGGCATAATTTCATGTTCCATTTGTGTCTTTTTTTTAAAGAAGAAGTGTTTTTATTTTTGCTTGTTGAAACAGTTAAATATCAATATTCTCAAATTGGTATATGTTAAGATATGAGTTCATTTGGAAGATTGCCAGTGATTTGTTGAGTTTTTTAATTTATATAAGTTCAGTTGTTTTTCATCCTAATTCTGAGGTAACATAGATTATCAGGGACAATGAAGGGAATGTTTTTAAGTTCACTTTATTTTTAATAAAAATACACTATGAGCTTTTATTTGTTAAATTAGTCTCCTCATACCCCTCTATCTCCAAGATGGTAAACCTATTTAAAATGAAACACTATTTGAAATGTGTGAAAATTTGAGTTTATCTTGAGCTTTCAGTTAATAAAATTTATAAGCACCATCGCTTATTCTTATTGTATTAGCCATTGGGCATCCTGGTAAATCATGCAGGTGTGGTCCCTGTTCTCATGGAGCTGTAGGCCTGTAGGGGTCTTAGGCAATAAAAGCAAAACAAAACAACAACACCATAATTAAGCAATTTGTGACAAGTACTATGAAGGGAAAATATAGTGTTAGATAATGGAAAATCTATTTTCAACAAGGTGGTCAGGAGAGGTACTCTGAAGAGGTGACATACAAACTAACGTGAAGAATTCGAAGGAACCAGCCATGTATGCAGAAAGGGGAGTAAACCAGTTTGAGGGGACAGCCTATTAAAAGAACTTTAGGTATGAAAGAACTTCGTATGTTCAAGGAATTGAAAGGATGCTTCTGTGGCTGGAATATAGTGGGTGACATTGAGACTAGAATGGGATGAATGAGGTTGTGGAGGTAGGGGTCACATCATACAGATCTTGTAAGCTTAGTAAGGAGCTTAGATTTTATTAAAAGTGCAATGGGAAGCAAATGAAGTAAAGTGACATGATCTAATTTATTTTGGCTGTTGTGAGAATTATGGATGGGGAGTGGGGAGACTAATAGGAAGTGATGGTGGCTGGATCTAGTGTAAAAGCAATAGAGATTGAGGGAAATGTATGCATTCAAAATATAGTTGACCATTTAACAACATGAGCTTAGACAACATGGGTCTACTTATACATGGATTTTTTTTCAGTAACTATATTGGAAAATTATTTGGTGATGTGTGACAATTTGAAAAAACTTGCAGACAAACTGCATAGCCTAGAAATATTGGAGAAATTAAGAAAAAGGTGTGGTATGAATACATAAAATATAAGTAGATACTAGTCTGTCTTACCATAAAATATACACAAATCTATTATAAAAAGTTAAAATTTATGAAAACTTACGCCACAAACACTGTAGACTATACATGACACCATTCAGTTAAGAAATGTCAACAAATGTAAAGATACAGTATTAAAACTGCATAAAATATACTGAAGTATATACTGTAGTATTGTTAATAATTTTGTAGCTGCCTCCTGTTGCTATTGTGGTGAGCTCAAGTCTTGCGAGTATCTGCTTAAAATACCTTAAAATACCGTGTGATGCCAGTCATCTCCAAGTGAACAGTTTATCTCTCCAGTAAGTTGGATACGATAGTTAAAAATTGCCTCTCGATTATTTTTCATCATGTTTAGTTGAATAACACTATGGGACTCATACACAGTACCACTAGCAATGCTGGAAGTGTTCCTGAGAAGCAGACAAAAGTCATGACATTACAAGAAAAAGTTTAATTGCTTGATATGTAGTGTAGATTGAGGTCTGCAGCTTTAGTTGCCCACCATTCCAGACAGAGATTCATTTATAAACAGATGACATAAACTTTCAGTATTGATAAATACAGTACAATACTATAAATGCATTTTCTCTCCCTTATGATTTTAAAACATTTTCTTTTCTGTAGCTTACATTATTGTAAGAATACAGCATATATATATATATAAAACATGCAAAATATGTGTTGTTTATTGGTAAGGCTTCTGGTCAGTAGTAGGCTATCAGTAGCTAAGTTGTTGAAGAGTTAAAAGTTATGTGCAGATTTTTGACTGCTCTGGGGGTTGGGGTTCCTAACTCCCAAGTTGTTCAAGGGTCATCTGTATATTTAGAAGATAAAAATGACAGGACTCATTGAGGAATTGAATATGGGACAGGAGGGAAACATAATTGATGTTGGTACTTCTAGCTTGTTAGATTTTATATAATCAGTGAGTGTGTTAAAGTATTTGCTTAACAAATAAGTTGTTTCTACTGAGTTACTTTTTATTTGTATTGTTGGTTTTATAAAATGAATACAACTTGTAAATACAGTTTGAGAGGTAAACAGACTGATGGCCTAAATATAGAGATCTACCGATAAAACGTCTCTGAAGATGTAGCATAAATTAATAAAAATGATTTATACATAAGGTTATTGAAACTCATTTATTGCCTAAAGGACATTATCTGTCCTGGGTAATTAACCCATTTATGCCTAGTGTTCCATTATTGGAATGCTAAGCTTGTGGGAGTTATTTATATCCTGCTGCTCAGGGTCATCGCCAAGGTCTGATTTTTTCACAAAAGAAATTTGCAACCTCCAATATAAATGGGTTAATAAATATTTGTTGAATTAATGAGTGTATTTTAAGACATAGCCGATGCTCTCTTTCCTTCTGAAGACTTGAGTTTCCATCTAGCAACCTTCAGAAATCTTTTAGCATTGTATGTGCAGACCAGTCATGAGGCTCTGTTCCTTTTTGCCTCCTAATTTGCTTTTTCTCAGTTCTTCAAATTCAGTAATTTATTGATCTGTTTTCAAGTGTACCTTTTCTCTGTCGTCTTCATTCTGCTGTTAAGCCATCAGTGAATGTTTTTATTTTAGATATTGTGTTTTTCAGATCTAGAATTTCTACTTTGTTATTTTTTAGGTTTCTATGGCTTTGTTAATTTTTCAAATTTGTGTTGTATTTTTCACTGCATCATTAAGCAGAATCATAATAGTTGCTTGAAAATCTATGCTGATTCCAACATCTGGATCATCCTGGAGTTAGTTTCTATTGGTTTTCCTTTCTCTTGCAAATTGGCCACTTTTTCCTGATTTTTTTGTTAGTCAAGGAATTTTAGATTGTGTTTTGGATATTGTGAATATGAAGTTGTGGAGCCTCTGAATTCCATTATATTCCTCCAAAGAGTGTTGATGCTTTTGTTTAGCAGGCAGTTAACATGATTGGACAAAAACTGCAAGCTCTGTCTCTTGAGCGGTAGTTCTTAGTTCAGTTCTTTTATCTCTACCTGGACTGCTTGCAATCTGTCCTTTGCATGTTTGGTTCAGGGGTCAGCCAGAAATTTGTACAGAGTTTGTAACTAGATTTTGTGTCTCTACCTTTCTGGGTCTCTTCTTTCTAGGATGTGTTTCTCACTTTTCAGCAACTGTGGTCTTCCTGAACTCTGTCCTTTCATTCTTCAAGATAGTAAAACAGTGGGGTTTATCTTAGAGTTTTAGGCACTTGCTATGGTGCTGACTGGATCTGCCCTCAGGCCAAAAGTTGTAGATGGGAAATTCACCTAATACCATACTCTTCCAAGTATTGACTGCCCTCTAATTGTCTGCTTTTGGTCACTCTTCAGTGCCTGATTTTTATATTTTGATATATACCTATCTATATATAGGTAGCTGATTTTTATATTTTGTTCAGAATTTATAGTTGTTACCTGTGGGAAGGTTAATCTGGTAGGTGCTTACTCAGCCATAGCATAAGCAGAATTCTCTCTTGTTCCTTTTTGTATGGGGAAATTCCCTTCATGATTGTGCCCCCTAATGTAGATACTAGCTTTGTAGCTATATGATGCATAAGTTAGTTAAGAAATTGTCATTTTGAATATCACTATTGTAAAGTGCTTGACTTGTGAGAAAAGCCACAGCTCTTAAGAAGTAACAGTCTTGGCTGGGCACAGTGGCTCACGCCTGTAATCCCAGCACTTTAGGAGGCTGAGGCAGGCAGATCACTTAAGGTCAGGAGTTTGAGACTAGCCTGGCCAACATGGTGAAACACTATCTCTACTAAAAATACAAAAATTAGCTGGGCATGGTGGCTCATACCTGTAATCCCAGCTACTTGGGAGGCTGAGACAGGAGAATCACTCGAACCCGGGAGACAGAGGCTGCAATGAGCTGATATCGTGCCATTGTACTTCAGCCTGGGCAACAGAGCGAGTCTCAGTTAAAAAAAAAAAAAAGGAAGTAACAGTCTAGTAGGGAAGACAAATAGGTAAATAGAAAATAGTAATATAAGTGAAAGGAGCCATGATAAGAGGTATAAACAGGATACTATGAAGAACACAGAGGAATAGAAGCTTAGCCCAGTCTGACAGGAAAGAGAGGAGATGAAAGAAGGCTTTCTAGAAGAGATGATTCCTGTGTTTTGTCTATGAGAAATAGGATGTGCCAAGTGAGGAATTAAATAAAGTGCTTTGTAGGAAGAAGGGAGAAGAACACAAATATGTATGTGGGAGCCTAACAATGAATGACAGATTGGAAGAATTGCAAGTAGTTTTGGTGGGGCCACAGTATAGGTATATATGGGGAAAGGGGGAAGTGTCAAAATATGAGGCCAGAGAAGTTAAACTGGAGCCAGATGATTCAACGCCTTGAATGTCATGTCAAGGACTTTGAACTTTAAATCATAGATAGTGGGAAGCCATTGGTGCATTTTAAATGTGAGTATGATTTCAAATTTGCATGTTAGAATGATTATTTTGGTAGCAATGTACAGTGTAAGAAACAGGAGATAGGGATACCAAGTCAGGCAAGAAATTATGAAGGCCTAAGGGAGTGGTGGTAGAAAGGAGGGATGAACTCACCTGAGAATTTAGCAATAGAAGCTATAGGTCTTGGTAACAGATTTGTTGTATGTGCTGTAAATGTTAATGAACAAGAATCTAGAACGATTGGAGGTATCATTTGGCTGTGTCCCCACCTAAATCTAATCTCGAATTATACTTCTCATAATTCTTGTGTGTCATCAGAGGGGCCCAGTGGGAGGTAATTGAATCACAGGCTGGTGCGGCGAGGGTGGGTCTTTCCCATGCTGTTCTTGTGATAGTGAATAAGTCTTATGAGATCTGATGGTTTTAGAAAGGGGAGTACCCCTACACAAGCTCTCTTGCCTGCCACCATGTAAAATGTTCCTTTGCATCTCCTTTGCCTTACGCCATGATTGTGAGGCCTCCTGAGCCATGTGGAACTGTGAGTCCATTAAACTTCTTTCCTTTTTAAATTACGCAGTCTCTAGTATGTCTTTATTAGCAGCATCAGAACAGATTAAAACACTAAATTGATACTGAGGTAGGGAGGCATTCTGTAAAGATACTTAAAAATGTGGGAGCATCTTTGGAACTGGGTAACAGGCAGAGGTTGGAACAGTTTAGAGGGCTCAGAAGAAGACAGGAAGATGTGAGAAAATCTGGAACTTCCTAGAGACTTGTTGAATGGCTTTGACCAAAATGCTGATAGTGATATGGACAATAAAGTCCAGGCTGAGGTGGTCTCAGATGGAGATGAGAAACTTGTTGGGAACTGGAGTAAAGGTCACTCTTGCTATGCAAAGAGACTGGCAGCATTTTGCCCCTGCCCTAGAGGTCTGTGGAACTTTGAACCAGAAAGAGATGATTTAGGGTATCCTATGGAAGACATTTCTAAGCGGCGGAGCATTCAAGAAAAAGCAGAGCGTAGAAGTTTGGAAGTTTTGCAGCCTGACAATGCAATAGAAAAGAAAACCCTATTTTCTGGAGAGAAATTCAAGCTGGCTGCAGAAATTTGCGTAAGTAACAAGGAGCCAAATGTTAATCACCAAGACAATGGGGAAAATGTCTCCAGGGCATGTCAGAGACCTTTAAGGCAGTCCCTCCCATCACAGATCCAGAGGCCTAGGAGAAGAAAAATGGTTTCCTGGGCCAGGCCCAGGGCACCCCTGCTGTGTGTAGTCTAGGGACTTGGTGCCCTGCGTCCAGCCACTGCTAAAAGGGGCCAAAGTACAGCTCAGGCCATGGCTTCAGAGGGTGAAAGCCTCAAGCCTTGGCAGCTTCCACATGGTGTTGAGCCTGTGGGTACACAAAAGTCAAGAACTGAGGTTTGTTGAACCTCTACCTAGGTTTCAGAGGATGTATGGAAACTCCTGGATGTCCAGGCAGAAGTTTGCTACAAGAGTGGAGTCCTCATGGAGAACCTCTGTTAGGGCAGTGCACAAGGGAAATGTGGGGTCAGAGCCAGGAGCAGGGCTATACCCTGCAAAGCCACAGGAATAGAGCTGCCCAGGGCTGTGGGAGCCCACCTCTTGCATCAGCATGACCTGGATGTGAGACATGGAGTCAAAGGGGATCATTTTGGAAATTTAAGGTTTAATGACTTCCCTATTGGATGTCAGACTTGCATGGGGCCTGTAACCCTTTTGTTTTGGCCAGTTTCTCACATTTAGAATGGTGTATTAACCAAATGCCTGTACCTCCGTTGTATCTAGATGAGATTGGGTGCATTCAGGGTGGTATGGCTGTAGACCCTCCGTTGTATCTAGGAAGTAACTAACTTGCTTTTGATTTTACAGGCTCATAGGTGGAACGGACTTTTCTTGTCTTGGATGAGACTTTGGACTGTGGACTTTTGAGTTAATGCTGAAATGAGTTAAGACTTTGGTGGACTGCTGGGAAGGCATGATTGGTTGAGAAATGTGAAGACATGAGATTTGGGAGGGGCCAGGGTATAATCATATTGTTTGGCTGTGTCCCCACCCAAATCTTAGCTTGAATTTTAGCTCCTGTAATTCCCACGTGTCATGGGAGGGATCTGGTGCGAGGTAATTGAATCATTGTGGGGGCGGGGTGGGTCTTTCCTGTGCTATTCATGTGATGGTGAATAAGTCTGTTGAGATCTGATGCTTTTATAAAGGGGAGTTCCCCTGCACACACTCACTTGACTGCTGTCATGAAAGATGTGACTTTGTGGCTGGGCACTGTGGCTCACGCCTGTAATCCCAGCACTTTGGGAAGCCGAGGCAGGTGGATCATTTGAGGTCAGTAGTTCGAGACTAGCCTGGCCAATATGGTGAATCCCTGTCTCTACTAAAAATACAAAAATCAACTGGGTGTGGTGGTACACGCCTGTAATCCCAGCTACTTGGGAGGCTGAGGCAGGAGAATTGCTTGAACCTGGGAGGCGGGGGTTGCAGTGAGCTGAGATTGAGCCACTGCACTCCAGCCTGGGCGACAGAGCAAGACTCCGTCTCAAAGAAAAAAGAAAAGATGTGACTTCTCTCCTCATTTGCCTTTCACCATGATTGTGAGGCCTCCCCAGCCATGTGGAATTGTTAGTCTATTAAACTTCTTTTTTTTTTAAATAAATTAACCAGTCTCAGTTATGTCTTTATTAGCAGGGTGAGAACAGACTAATACAGAGGTTATCCTTCCCTCCACAGATTATTATAAAATAGAGTAATACCTCTCTAAGGCTTAGTTTTTTCTCTCATAAAAATTAACTGGAAGTAGCAGCACATTTTGGCCTCTGATAGAAGCATCTCGTCATCTCTGACTTGTAGCAGTGAACATTTTGTGATTTTATAGCAATGATACTTTAGAACTAATAAATAGAAGAAACTACTTAAAGTTGTCAGGGGTTATTTGCCTTTTATTGTCTTAAGTATGTAATCACAGATTTGCCACTTATTTTCTACCATGTTATAGCATTAGTAACTGTTTTATTAAACTACTTGTGTGTGTGTGTTTTGTTTTTGTTTTTTGTAAACAAAATAGTCATTAAACAGAATAATATAAAGTAAAAAGTCTCCTTTCCAAGAAAAAAGAAATAATCTTGCACACTCCGTCCTACTTCCTCAAAATAAGACCTCTTTTCTGTCAGTTTTTGTTCTGTTGGTGGATGCTTTATGAGCAATGAATATATTGGACAACTTTAGACAGCATCTGTTAGTTCTCCAATATGAAGGATGGGGAATTTTGTATTTTTAATAATTATCTTCTCCTTCTCCCTCCTGATATCTGTTTGCTATGTTAATATTTAATATTGTCAGTCTAGAGGATACTTTATTACATTAAACCTCTATTTCTTGAATTATCAAATGTATAGTGTCCATTGATTACCTACTGTGAAAGGCAAGGAAAGTGGTATACTTATACTTTCTATTTTTAGCTCCTGTATTATTTATGATTTTTTAAAAGATTCATTTAGGCATTTATTTATATCATTTAAATATTTGCATTTTCTTAAGATGAGTTCCACTTTTTATCCCTTTCTACTTTTTTTTTTTAATTATTATTTTGAGACAGATTCTCCTTTTGCCACCTAGGCCGGAGTACAGTGGTGCAATCTTGGCTCACTGCAACCTCCACCTCCCCGGGTCAAGCGATTCTCCTGCCTCAGCCTCACGAGTAGCTGGGATTACAGGGGCCTGCCACCACACCTGGCTAGTTTTTGTGTTTTTAGTAGAGACAGGGTTTCATCATGTTGGCCAGGCTGGCCACTTGACCTCAAGTGATCCACCCGCCTTGGCCTCCCCAAAGTGTTGGGATTACAGGCGTGAGCCACTGCACCCAGCCCTCTTTCTACTTTTTCATCCTTTTAGAAGTTCTTACTCTGAACTAATTCTTCTACGTTCCTTAAATTGTTTCACTTTAGTTGAACACTGTTAAGGATTAGAGCAGTCTAAGATGGGAAAGCTAGTTACATTAGAGAGGGATGGAGAATCATGATTATGGCTTTCAAACAGCTGAGAAGCTATCGCTATCATCTTAAAGAAGGAATAGACGCATTTTTTCTTATTCCAGGTAACATCAGTTGGTGAGAGTACTTCAAAAAGATTTTGACTCAGTGTAAGGAAAAAGAAAGTTTCTAAATGATTTAGATCTTTCAACAACAGAATGAAATAATCTCTCAACCTTCTCTTATAGTCATTTTTGTTTTTTTCTTTTATGTCTTAGAGTTAAGTCATACTGGAGAAGATTACATAACTGTTTGCATTTCCTCCCTTTAGGATTTTGAGTAAGATATTATGGAAGCATAGGGAAGGACCACTCTTAGCTTAGGGGAACAAGGTGTCAGGAAACATTCCTAAAAAGAGATGACACTTTAAAATGTGTAAATGTTAACCTGGTAATGGGAGAAATGGAGGTAAGATTAAAGAGGAGAATGTCCACAGAAGGGACAGTATACTTAAAAGCAGATAAATGAGTTTGAATGGACCTGACTTACTTGGGGAGCTGTAAACAGGTTGTTGAAACTAGAGCACTCTTAAAGACATAGATGAGCATTTGGTAAGTCAGATGGAAATTCAGTCATTATCCTGAATGTGATCAGAAGTCAGTTAAGTGGAGTAACATGCTATATAAATTCTGGTACTTTGGGGAAAATGATTTGAAGTGCACAACAAGTAAAAGTCAGGGAGAGCAGTTATGAAGGTATTGCAGTAGTCTATGCAAGAAATGATATGGATTCATTGTAGTAAGTATGGGAGAATGTTGCAGTTCAGAATCATAAGAGGTACATGGTTTTTTGTTTGTTTTTTTGAGTCAAGGTCTTGCTCTATCACCCAGGCTGTAGCAGTGGTACAGTCACGGCTCACAGCAGCCTTGACCTCCTGGGCTCAAGCGATCCTCCCACCTTGGTTGTTATTGATGCAGAGGATTTTCCTTTATGGAAGTCCTCAAAGAGGACTGGTTACACAAAGAGGTTCCTACAAGGTGACATTAACCTTAGTTTGGAATCTATATTCCAGTAATTCAGGCTCAGGAAACTGCATTATTGATAGGTTAAAAATGCAACAGTGCAGTAATTGATAGATTACATCTCTTGGAGAATACCAATTTTTAAGATGACAGTGAAAAACATAGCTTTCAGAATGAGAGTGCCTAATAGTCTTCTTGGCTAGTAAAATTTTTTTTTCCCTATAGGCTGCTTTGTTTTCTGGACGTGATTTAGGTTCCATCCTTCAGATACACTTTGATTTGGAAGTGAACCACCTGGGGAGAGAGGAAGGATGTGGGCTTAGATTATGAGAAAAGTAGAATGGTTCTGAGCTAGTAGTTTGTGGGGCAGCCTTCTCATTTAGCAGTAGCTTTCTAATTCTGCAGCTTCTACAGGAGCTTCCTTGCTTGCCAGCTTCCTACACTGATGGTACCAGCTTTTGTGATTGTGGCTGAGGCAGAGTGGTTCTGTGGGCTAGGAGTTGTTTCTAGGAGCTCAGTCACTCTGGACCCTGCCTCTCTACTTTTTCCAATGATTTTGTGAGCATTTGATTCTTATCTTAAGCCCCCTTTTTGCTTAAACTACCTGGAGTGGATTCTGATCCTGGACCATTAAATAGATGTAAAACTGTTCTGGGCAACAGATCCTCAAGGAATCTAGAAGCGTCACTGGTAACCAGTTTGTGGCATCTAGTGTTTTTCATCTGTAGTTACCTGGGATGAAGTACCTGTTGAAGGCAAAACTTTGCTAAACGGATTGATGATCCATTTAGGAAAGTAAAGATATGAGAGGACAGGCTGTTTTTGTTTGTTTGTTTTTTGTATTTTTTAGACGGAGTCTCGCTCTGTTGCCCAGGCTGGAGTGCAGTGGTGCTATCTTGGCTCACTGCAACCTCTGCCTCCCAGGTTCAAGCGATTATCCTGCCTTAGCCTCCCGAGTAGCTGGGACTACAGGCGCGTGCCACCACACTCGGCTAATTTTTTGTATTTTTAGTAGAGACGGGGTTTCACCGTGTTAGCCAGGATGGTCTGAATCTCCTGACCTCGTGATCCGCCCGCCTCGGACTCCGAAAGTGTTGGGATTACAGGCGTGAGCCACTGCGCTTGGCCAATTGGCTGTTTTTAACTCCACTGTAGAGTTTAAAGCAGTGGTTCTCAGCCTGGGGTGATTTTGCTCTCCAAGGCGTATTTGGAAATGTCTGGTGACATTTTTTAGTCATCAGAACTGGGGGAGCCGGGTGCTATTGGTATCTAGTGGGTAGAGACCAAGAATGCTGCTGCACGGGATTGTCCCCTCCCCACCACAACAACAAAGAGTTACCTGGCCCAAAATGTCAATAGTGTTTAGTTTGAGAAATTCTGGTTTAAAGAAAATTTAAACCACAGGGCTAAATTTTTAAATCTTGGCTGAAGTTATGGTTAGAACACTTAGGAATTTGGTGATTGGCTTAAAAGAGTCTTTTATGTGTTATAACTCTAGGACTGTCATAGTCTAAATCAGGTTCACAGTCTGATCCAACAAATTATTAAACTGTGTTCAGTGCAGAGTGAACTCAGAGCTTCATCAGATTTCATAGGTGTAAGTTTGGTTATTGATTGGGAAAGAGTAAGATTCCAAGAATTGGAATCATGACATGGAACCATTTGAATGACTCCAGGTATTCTTAACCTGTGGTTTGTACTGAGCCTCCCTTGCCAGCAGAAGTAACCCTTCTTCCTTTGAGTGATGCTTAAAGATGCTGTAATGACTTCAGCTCGTTGAGTGATAGCTGTTTTTATTCCCATTCCCACCACCTTTTGGCCTCTAGACCAATAGCGAGAGTCAGATCCCAGGAAGTTCAAGGGGCTAACTTCATGATGAAAGACAAGTTTTGTGCATCAAAAGAATTACAAGAATTTTACTAGTTTATGTTAGCAAAAACCTATGCAATTGATATGAAATCAAATTCAAAGAGGTGCTGGACCAGGAAAGAAGGAATCTAATTTTAGTTTGGGCTGAATCTATTAATGTAGATTCATTTATGAGAGATTTTAGATTTGGTTCTTGCGGAAGCAGCTAGGAGTGGTTCTAATTGTCTGCTTGTTTGACTGAAATGTGGATTCAGTAGTGACCTCCATTGAGTAAAGTTGAGATGCCAAACTTGGGGAGTTAGGAATGTTGGGGTGGATTTATTTTGTGCAGCTGGCTTCCTTACTCTCTAAGAACGTCCGCCGAGATAGGTGTTCTCTACTACCTTTAAGAAAATACAACAGTGAGAGAAATGCTGGCATCCTTAAAAAGTACTGTAGTGGCTGTCTTCTCTGGCCTTGGTATACAGGTAAGAGATGCTGCTACAAAATGAGCTTTCTGAATTTAGTGGAATCCTGGAATGGCAGAGGCAAGTAGCAGAACTTTTTTTTTTTTTTTTTTGAGACAGAGTCTTGCTCTGTCGCCAAGCTGGAGTGCAGTGGTGAGATCTCAGCTCAATGCAGCCTCCGCCTCCCGGGTTCAAGTGATTCTCCTGCTTCAGCCTCCCGAATAGCTGGGACTACGGGCGTGCACCACCATGCCCAGCTAATTTTTGTATTTTTAGTAGAGACGTTGTTTCACCATGTTAGCCAGGATGGTCTGGATCTCTTGACCTCATGATCTGCCTGCCTCGGCATCCCAAAGTGCTGGGATTACAGGCATGAGCCAGCGTGCCCTGCCGCGAATAACAGAACTTAACCATCAGACTCAAGATAGGCGTGCTTAATATAGTATGCAGATTGATTAAGGGGTTCCTAGGACTGACATGGAAGGGTAGCTCACTAAGGTCTTGATCTAGATACTGGAACTAAACAAACAAACAAAAAGAGAACACTTTAGGTCCAATGAATGTAGGACTGATTTTAGGTCTCCATAATGTCTAATACCTATAGCTTTATCACTTTACAGATCTAGAACTCCTTGAAGAAAAAAGAGGCAGCATATCTTCCTTTAAGGAAGGACCTTGTGATAATATCACAAGTAGGCACAATTAATTTTCTTCATAGCCTTCCCTAAAGAAAGGGGTCTTTTATTATTTACAAGCCTAACTGTTTGTCAGAAGGCAAATACTGAAACCTTTCAGGAGTTATTGGAACCTGAGCTAATGATAATTCCCAGTGACTCAGGACACCATTGTGTTCCATGAGGCAGATGGGAGCTTGTGGAAATCAGGCATGGAATGGAGCTTTGACTTGAAATTATTTCACAGTCCATGAATTCATACTGTGCTTGTATCTTGTTTCTTACTGCATGTTTGGAATAAATATGTTCAACAAGTCAAAGAATCCCCAAATTAGTTCCCATATCCATGGGTTAATGGACTTTATGGTAGGAAGAGCCAAGTGTAACCTCCCGAAGTTCTTTTTACCAAAGCAGTCTCACATCCTGAATCTCAGAGATTAGTGCCATATTAAAGACTTGAAAGGTTCAGCCTGCTAACTCTGGTTTTACCTATGCAGAAGATAGATACATTTTGGGGAATGATGGTGTATTATCATAGGCTGCTTCTACCACTCCAGTTGTATCTTTTGTTCCACATGTGGTCTCTTTGCTAGAAACAGAACCTGGCACTCGGTAGTGCCAGGCATTTGATATTGATCTATCAAATGCCTTACTGAATCTGATTAACAGAGAACATCAGAAATACCCAGCAGTGTAGTACGCTGTCATCATATTGCCTCCATGGTTAGGTCAGCATTTTGGCTCTGTGCCATCATTTAGTCTGTAGGGATTTTGTTCATCTCACTATCCCACAGTACATTATCCTGGTCCCCTACAGTGATGACATCATGCTTATTGATAGGACATTGTGATAGAGAACTAGCAGGCACCTTAGATCCTTTGTAAAGACACTAAAGACACAGCTGATGATGGGACATGAAGTCCATAAAAAATTGGAGGACCTGACACCTTAGTGAAGTTTCTGAGCTAACAGTATTTTGGGATATATTGGGATGTCCTTTCTGAAGTAGAAGATAAGTTACTGCATCTTGTATTCACTGCTACCAAAAAGAAGTACAGTAACTGGTGGGTCTCTCTGGGTTTGAAGTCAGGATATACTAAATTTTAAGTGTACTGCTCCAACATCTTGACTCAACAGTCTATAAAAACTGCCATTTGGTTGCTATGTGGAATTTGTGGCAGGCTCTGACAGGAGAATCACAGTGAAGCCTCCTTCATTTTAGAGCTAACTGTATCTTCTCTGAGAAAGCTACTGGCTTTGTTGTTATATGTGATAGAGAACAAATTTCTAAATACTGGATACCAGTGACATGAGCATGCATAGCAGTGTTACATCATCAAATAAAAGCAGTATACCTGGGATTGGGCAAAATGGAAGTACTGAAAACACATGTACATTGAGCAAGCAAGAGGCTCTTTTCTTTTTTCTTTCTTTCTTTTTTTTTTTTTTTTTTGAGTCAAGAGTCTTGCTCTTGTCGCCCAGGTTGGAGTGCAGTGGTACAATCTCAGCTCACTGCAACCTCCGCCTCCTGGGTTCAAACGATTCTCCTACCTTAGCCTCCCAAGTAGCTGGGATTATAGGCACTTGCCACCACATCTGGCTAATTTTTGTACTTTCAGCCGAGACAGGGTTTCACCACGTTGGCCAGGCTGGTCTTGAACCCCTGATCTCAGGTGATCCACCTCCCTCGGCCTCCCAAAGTGCTGGGATTACAGGTGTGAGCCACTGCGCCTGGCCACAAGAGGCTCTTTCTGTACTGTGATTCCTTTCACAACCCCACACCCATGGTTTTATTCCTGGGGAGTCTGCTGTGTTCTTGATTAACAGATGGTTCTACATGATGTGTTGGCACCTGTCAGACTAAGAGCAGACTCTGGTATAAACAGCCAGTTGCCTCCTAATACTATTTTTTTCTCCTTTAGAAATAAAACTCTTGTTTTTTAGCAAGGCGATTGTCTAAGAGACTAAGAGACTCCCTTGCTATTGGGTGTAATCATGTGACAAGGCTTTGGCAAGTGATATGTAAGTGAAATTGTTCTTCCAGAAATTCTCCTTAAAATATTCTATACCTTCCTCCTTCTCTTCCTCCTCCTTCTCTCCCTCCTCCTCCTTTTTTCCTCCTCCTCTTCTTTCTTTTCTTCTTTTTTTCTTTGTGCAAGGGAGCATAGGGTCTTGCTCTGTTGCCCAGGCTGGAGTGCAGTGGAGCAATCTTGGCTCACTGCAGCCTTGGCCTTGTAGGCTCAAGCAATTCTGCCACCTCAGCCTCCTGTATAGCTGGGACCACAGGTGTGCACCACCACACTCAGCTAATTTTTGTGTTCTTTTTGTAGAGATGGAGTTTTGCCATGTTGCCCAGGCTGGACTGGAACTCCTGGGCTCAAGTGATCCTCCTGCCTCAGCCTCCCAAAGTGCTTGGGATTACAGGCATGAGCCACTGTGCCCAGCTTCCTTCCTTCCTTCTTGATTTCTACTTGAAACATGGATGTGATTTTTGGAGCTCTAGCAGACATATTAAACCATGAGAACAAGGGTCTAAACCTGTAGATAGTGGAGTGATGAACCTGAAGAAACTGGATCTTTGAGACCGTAGATCTGACATTGATCCTGAATATTGTCTTTGAGACATCTTTTATATGAAAGGAAATACACTCTTATCTTGTTTAAGCTATTAATATTTTAGGTTTTCTGTCATATGCAGTGGAACATAATCCTAGTGGAGACACTGAATGCTTAGATGGATAACGTGCCATTCTCTGAGATAGAGAATGGAGGGAGAGAAGATACAGATTTTGTCGAAATAATAGAAAATCCCAATTTGGTCATGATTAACTTGCTGTGTTTATGGAAATTCTTAATAGGGGGTACAAACAGCATTGGGAGCTTGAGAAATACTCTGTTACAAGAAGGAAATGATTGTCTTCAGGAGAGTGAGAAGAGTTGAGCAGAAAACACACGGCTTGGATGATCTGTGCTGTAGATGCGATGCTCCAGGGTGAACTTTGAGTTGCAGATAGGAAGTTAGAGATGGGAAAAAAAACCCAGAAATTTGTGGAGAGGAGAGCATTGTAGGCAGGGGACATGTTTAAACTGTATTTGGGAAGAAGAAATTTGTCACCTGTATTTGTGTAATGAAAAAGGCCTAATTGATTTTGAAGGCATAGGTTGCTGGAGAACTAAGGATTTTTGTAACTTCTCCTTTATTGACTTAGGGTTAGGAAATACATTGATAGGGACACATTGAATGAGTTTTAATGAGAAATTTATGTGTATCATGTCCAGTTGCATTATGCAACAGATACGAATTTCTCGTTTAAGGAAGATTAACATAATAGCCTTTGCTGTTTTTCAATCAATAACTTTCCTCCCTAGTTTAAAAATGTTGTATTTAAAAAACCTGTGCTGAAACTAAGCACTTGTTATGTACTAGTCTTATCTTCAATTGGAGGAAAACGTAAATATAACTTAAACACAGTGAAAGTGGTACAGTTAAGTCATAGTAGAGAATTGTGTTTTAAATTTTCAGTTGTATTTTTATTCTGAAAGGATCAATGTTTTATAGATACTACCAATATATTAATGTTTTTAAAGCTGGTTTCAAGAAATTTGTCTGAAATTTTAATGTGGCAGTGTTTTCTCTGCTGAATTATCAAGGGAGGCTAAATATTCTGTGGTACAGTGGTAATACATTTTCATAATACCTTGATAGGCATAGATAATACTGCAGAAATTGCCAAAAAACACCTTCTTTTTTTTTCTCCCTTCCCTCCCTCCACCTGTGTTCTTGCCTGCCACACGTCTTCACTACCTCCTTCACCCCCTCCTTTGTTGTAAACTTATTTTCTCAGAATTATGTAATAAGTGTGTCTTTGTAAGTTTTCAGTTTGGTTCATGATAACTGTAACTAGTTCAGAAAGAGGTTTCTCATTCTACGTCATGCAAAATAAAAGTGTTTGTGAAGTAGCCGGGAGTTATTTGCCAGCAGACAAGTTATTGAGGCTTAGTTTAAATTGGTATAATTTAAACGGGTATAGTTTTCCTAACAAGGTAATCTATCTGGAGGAGATTTTGGTCTGCTTTTCAGATCAGCAATCATAGTGTTATGCCATCTAGTGGTAGATGTATGTATTTCACGTTTTTTGTTGGTTTACCATGCCTGGAAGTTTAGAGCCAGGAGGGACCTAAGATCACTTTCCAGGTGGGAGACCAAGGCTCAGAGAAGTTAGAGGATTTGCTTAAGGTCACCAGTTAGTGACAGAGCTAAGATAAGCCTCAGATCTCCTGATTACCAATGTAGTATTCTTTTCAAAACATGGCAGTGTTTTTCTTGAGAACTTTCTTAGATTAGTTTGAGTATATCAACCATGGGAAGGTATTTATATTTCAGATGATTTCTGTTTATTCATAATTACTGTTGATAGTTTTAATGTAGTAGTGTTTTAATAGGCCCTTGTACTCAGAAGTTAAGAGAAATGGATATCATATTTACCTTTGATAAGACACAGTAGTTTTCTTTAAGTAGTTAAATAAGTGCTTGTGAGAGAGGGTTGAACTTGTTTTCCATTTGTTACAGTGAGAACAAATATTAATTATTGTGCCTTTGGGCTTGCCCTTGTATGATCTAGTTTTTTTTCCCATAGAAAAGGAAATATTAGGAGAGAGGGTCCTAGGACTAAACTTATCTGTTAGGGTCATACTCAGATTAAGTTTTGTGTTGAAAAAAGAATCAATTCTGACAGTGCCTTCTGGTCCCTCCTCACCCTACCCTGGCAACTAAAGGTTGCAAATCAGGCAAGCAGTAAGCTTCAAGGACAGAGAAGTTTTAAGCAATCTTAAAGGCTGTTGGAATAAGCATGAAGAATATTGCCCTGGGAAGAGGTTTAGAGCCAATTGATATCAGAACACCAGCTATTGGACTGGAGAAGTATTTAAGTACTAGATTGAGGATGACTTGGATTTGCATTTTTGTTTTGCCACTGATGCTCCAGTATTGCTTCTTTTGTAATTTCCTTTCTGTTTAAACACCTTTCTTCAGCCAATCTTCAATGTTAGTGTAGTTTTTTTTGTTTGTTTGTTTTTTTTTTTGGTCCAAGAATGTCTGGATTTTCCTTTCATTCCTTAAGGATAGTTACGTGGGAAATAGAATTCATAGTTGATAGTTCTTTCAGCACTTGAAAAATGTTGTGCCGCTTTCTTCTGTCCTTCATGGTTTCTGATGAGAAATTTGCTGTCGTTTGAATTGGTGTTATCCTGTAGGTAAAATGTTTCTCTCTGGCTTCTTTCAAGACTTCTTTGTTTTTAATTTTCAGATGTTTAATTATGATGTATCTTAGTGTAGATTTCTTTGAGTTTACCCAGTATGAGATTCATTCAACTTCTTGAATATGTTTGGTGCTTCACCAAATTTGGGAGTTTTTTAGCCATTATTTCTTTGAATATTCTTTTAGTTCCCCTCTTCCTCTTCTCTTTTCTGGGACTCCAGTGATATGAATAGTGGATCTTTTGTTATGGTCTGTGGACCTCCCATGGGTCCCCAATGTTCTTTTCTTTATATTTTAATTTGTTTTCTTTCTGTTGTTCAGACTGGATGAATTCTACTGATTTCACCTCAAGTTCACTGATTCTGTGCTATGCTATTTTCACTCTACTGTTGAAACCAACCAGTGAGATTTTAATTTTGGATATTTTATTTTTTAGTTTTATAATTTCTGTTTGATTTATAACTTATTTCTGTGCTGATATTTCTATTTTTCATTTGTTTCAAGAGAGTTTATGATTTGATGTATTTTTAAGGTAGCTGCTTTCAAATCTTTGCAGATAATTCTGACATCTGATTCATGTCTGTGTTGGCATCAGTTAATTGTCTTTTTGTCATTCAAGTTGTGATCTTTTCTGGTTCTTGGTGTGATGGGTGCTTTTTTACTATATCCTGGACATTTTGGCTGTTATGTTAGTTTTTGTGTTTAGAGTTAGCATGTAGACCATAGTCTAATTTTGTAGGCTGTTGTTCCAGTGGCAGTTTAATTTTCAGAGCCTTTGCAGTGTTATTTTGATTTTCTTGGTTATTTGGTTTTCTTGGTTTATTTAATGCCAGGGCCATTAAATATAGCCCTTCTGTCACCTCAGGCAGCACTAGAGCTCCCACTGGTGCTGCCTGAGGTGGCAGAAAGCATTCCCCAGGCTGAGCTGTTTGATGTCTCTTGGTGGGGGAGGGGACTCTCAGGCTACAGGGACAAAGAGGTTTTGCTGGACCAGGCTACTTTGTGTGGCACGATGTTCATTATTGGTGCTGTTTCACTGCCCTGATGTCACTGGGGCGTACATGAGAGATTCTGACTCATGAGGACAAAGAGGCTCCCTGGGCCAGACTGCTTGTTACAGTGGAGTCTCTCTTACTGGTGTCCTCTGACTACCCCAGTGTTTCTGGATTGGGGAGGGAATTCTTAAGCCCATAGAAACAAAATGTCTGCCGAGGTTACTTGATACAGCGTGATACCTCTTGCTGGTGCTGGCTGGACACCTCAATATCTCTTGGTTGTGTAGGAGAGCCTCAGGCCTGTGATGACAAAGGCTTCCCAGGCCATCCTGATTATTGTGATGGGGTCTGTCTTGCTGGTGATACCTACTCGCATGGTATCTCCCTTTGGGGCAAGGGAGTCAGGGCCAGGAGTGAAGGAAAGTGCTTTCCCTGGCTGCTTATTATCATTGTGGCTGTCTATCCCCTGCTCATGGTTCTGGGCTTTCCCTGTGTTGTTAGTGGAGCTTCTGTTTGATCTGGGAGATGAGTGAGCCTACCTGGGCTGCCTTCTGTTGTTAGCTTGGGGATTGGGACATGCTAGGCCTGGGTTGCCTTCTTCTCTTTGATAGAGGTACGTAAGATGTCCTGCCATTGTGTTGTTCCTCCATTCCGAGGGTTACAAAACAGTTTACTTTCCTCTTACCACCTTTCAGAGTTCTCCTTTGGTTGCCTCCTGTGTTATTTATAGGCTTATACTTAGTGGGGAAGAGCGAGAAGAAATGGGTCTATACCATTGTGTCTGATCAGAGATTCATTAAAGAAAATCCTTTATTGACATATAATTTGCATACCATAAAGTTCATCCTTTTAAAATGTAAAATGCAGTGGTTTTAGTATATTCAAAGAGTTGTGCCACCATTACCACTATTTATTTATTTGTTTATTTATTTTAAACTTAATTTTATTTTAAGTTCTGGGATACATGTGCAGGACGTGCAGGTTTGTTACATAGGTAAACATGTGCCGTGGTGGTATGCTGCACCTATCATCCCGTCACCTACATATTAAACCCCACAAGCGTTAGCTATTTTACCCTGATACTCTCCCTCCCCCCTCCCACCTCCCCCCAACAGGCCGCGGTGTGTGTTGTTCCCCTCCGTATGTCCATGTGTTCTCATTGTTCAGCTTCCACATACAAGTGGGAACATGCGACATCACCACTATTTCCTTAAAATATTTCATCACCCCAAAGAAACCCTATATCCATTAGCAGTAACTCCCTTTACCCCCTTAAGCCCTTGTCAACCGTGAATTTACTTTCTGTCTCTTTGAATTTGACTTTTCTGGGCATTTCATATAAATGGACTCATACAATATGTAGCCTTTTGTGTTTGGTTTCTTTCCATTAGCATACGGTTTTCAAGGATTATCCATGATACGTAGCATGTATCAGTACTCCATTCCTTTTTTTTTTTTGAGATGGAGTCTTGCTCTGTCACCCAGGCTGGAGTGTAGTGGCGTGATCTTGGCTCACTGCAACCTCTGCCTCCTGGGTTCACGCCGTTCTCCTGCCTCAGCCTCCTGAGTAGCTGGGACTACAGGAACCCGCCACCACACCCAGCTAATTTTTGTGTTTTTAGTAGAGACAAGGTTTCACCATGTTGGCCAGGATGGTCTCGATCTCTTGACCTCTTAATCTGCCTGCCTTGGCCTCCCAAAGCGCTGGGTAATATTACAGGCGTGAGCCACCGCACCCAGCTTTCATTCGTTTTTATGTTCAAATAATATTCGATTATATAGATATACTCAGCTTTTTTTTTTGAAGGATATTTTCTCTGAGTATAAAATGTTCGGTTGATTTTTTTTTTTCCTTTCAGTATTTTAAAGATGTAGCTCCACTGTCTTCTAGCTTGTGCTGTTTATAATGAGAAGTCTGCTGTCATTCTTATATTTGTTACTCTGCACAATGTATCTTTTTTCTCCAGCTGTTTTTAGATATTTATCTTCATATCTAAGTAATTTATTATGGTATGCCTTTGTGAGTTCTGTGTGTTCTTCGTGTTTGGGATTTGATGAGCTTCTATGATCAGTGTGTTTATAGTTTTCATCAAATTTGGAAAAGTCAAATTTCATTAAATTTGGCCATTATTGCTTCAGATATATCTCCATCCCCTCCATTCCACGCTGGGACTCCTGACTCCTGTTACATGCATATTAGGCCACTAGAAGTTGTTGCACAGCTCTGTTTTTGTTTTTTTGTCTTTTTCCCAGTCTGTTTCTCTGTTTCATTTTGGAATTTCTATCACTATAACACCATTAACCTTTTTTTCCTTGTAGTGTCTAATTCATTAGCTATATCCAATATATTTTTTACATTTATATTTCTGAAAATATGCAACATAATGATAATTTAGAATATCTTTATCTACTAATTAATACCTACATCATTTTGGAGTCTATTTCAGTTGATTGATTTTTGTCCTCCTTGTGGCCCATCCTTTTCTGCTTCTTTTCATGCCTAGTGATTTTTGTTTGCATGTTAGAGTTGTGAATTTTACTCTCTTGATTGCTGGATATTTCTGTGTTCCTGTAAATATTCTTGAACTTCGTTCTGAGATGTAATTAAGTCACTTCGAAATAGCTTGATCTTTTTGAGGCTTGTTTCCCAGCTTTGTTAGGTAGGTCTACAGCAACATTTTATCTAGGGTTAATTTTTCACACTGAGGCAATACCCTCTGGGTTCTCTGCCTGATGCCTAGTGAATTATGCAAGTTTTTTCGTTTTTTCCTCTTGGCTGTTGGGAACAAAAACAGTCCCTGGCCTTGTGTGATTTCTGGGGATTGTCCTTTCTGTTCCTTTCATGTGCTTCATTCAGCCTTCTGCAGGTCTCTGAACTTCTTTCTCCCTGTTAATCTCTCTTCTCTTTGATACTCTGTGAACCCTAACCTCTTTGGGTTCCCTAGATTCCCACCTCAATTGCTTCAGTTTTACCAGGACTTCTCCTGGATTTTCCTTGATTGAACTGCAGTCTAGAAACTGCACCCCCCTCTCACCCCCCCACCCCAGCTAAACATCTAGATCTTGCATGGAAACTCTTACCAAGAAGTAAGCTGGGGCAATTATAGGGCTCACATAATTTGTTTTCTTTCTCTCTGGCTTCACTGTCCTCTATTGCCTGATGTCAGGTGTCTGAAAACCATTGTTTTGTAGATTTTGTTTTTTAGTTGTTGTAGGTTGGAGGGTAAATTCAGAACTTGTTACTTCACCTTGGATGAGGTAGAAGTCCCTAAGGTAACGATTTTGGACAATTTTTTTTTTTTTTTTTGAGATGGAGTCTTGCTCTGTCGCCCAGGCTGGACTGCAGTGGCGCAATCGCAGCTCACTGCAAGCTCCGCCTCCCGGGTTCACGCCATTCTCCTGCCTCAGCCTCCCGAGTAGCTGGGACTGCAAGCACCCGCCACCATGCCCAGCTAATTTTTTTTTGTTATTTTTAGTAGAGACGGGATTTCACCATGTTAGCTAGGGTGGTCAATCTCCTGACCTCGTGATCCACCTGCCTCGGCCTCCCAAAGTGCTGGGATTACAGGCATGAGCCCCTGTGCCCGGCCAATTTTGGACTATTTTATTATGTAGCTAGTTAGCTAGTGGGAGAATTACTGAATTATTTTGATCAGAGAAGTTAGTGTGAAGAACTTCGATTTTGCAGAGCTTATTTCTAGACTGCCGGAAACTTGAACATGACTCGGAGTGAAGTGAAACAGGAAGCAGGGAGATGATGAGGCTGCTGCTGTTACCCAGGTGAAGATGATGAGGGTTAGAACTACTAGAGTGATTGTGAATGATGCTGGGGGTAGGAGCACATTCGATGCATATTTAGAGAAGGGACTTGATAAGACTCTCTTTTCTTAAATGTTGATGTACAACAATATAGTTTCCGCAGCATTCCAGACTGCTAACCATTCTTTCTTCATTGCTGTTAAAGAAGACGTTTTAATTCAGTAAAATGATGCAGTCTGAAGAATTTCATCAAAATGCTAGATCATATGTTTAGTTTTAATTTCAGTTTGTATTAATTTCTCAGTTTTTCTTAATCTTGACATTCTCTAAATTGCTGGAATTATACATTCTCGATGAACTGTGAGTTTATAAGGATTAAAACTGTGTAGCTGCTGTTTATTATTTTTAATGACATTCCTTGTTCGTTATGTATTCTCTTCAACTTAAAAATGCATTTTTTTTTTTTGAGATGAAGTCTCGTTCTGTCACCCAGTGATTGTATTTTTAATAGAGACGGGGTTTCACCATGTTGGCCAAGCTGGTCTCGAACTCCTGACCTCAAGTGATCCGCCTGCCTTGGCCTCCCAAAGTGCTGGGATTACAGGCGTGAGTCAGTAAAAATGCATTCTTTTTCACTTCTGTAAAAGCATATGGGCTCTTTCCTAAGTTTAAGTCTGGGAAAAATAGCTTGTGTGTTCCAAATAAACCTTTTGAATAATAGGAGATTGTACTGGAAAATCAGAAAATCACATTACATTCCTACCTAAATTTTTAAATCACCACAAAAAAGGCTTATGTTAATTGAAACAAACAGACTTCTCTCATTAAATGCTAAATGGATCAAATATGAAAGCCTTTTGTAGAATGATTTCCTGCATGCTTTCTTTTCAGTGAATGAACAGCTTTTATTTTCCTTATCTTTTGAAAGTTGGTCTATACTGGCACAATTAGATCTACTTATTTTGGTGAACTTTGATTTTCTGGCTGTCTTGGCATTATAACAAGGTCTTCTAGAGAACATGAAAATAACATTTAAAAAAAAATCATTTGCTCAAAAGCAGATTTTCCAAATCACAAATGGGGAACTTGGAACTTGCGAGTTGAATATGGCCTTCATCTTAGTTCTGTCTTTGGACAGATTTCTTTAGATCAGCTTCTATTCTATTAAAATGAGTAAATCAATACATGTACCCAAAAGTCTGATTTTCTAGTGTTGTGCATTTGCTTTAGCCATTTCTTCTGAGATGATATTCTTAATGAAGAAGAGAGAAGAACAGGTGCTAGGTACGATGCTGAAGTTCCAAGCAGATTGTTTTGGGAGAGAATGGAATAGAAGCGCTGGTGTCAGTGTCAGTAATGTGTATATAGCATGTTTTGACCAAGACTTTTATCCTCAGGAAATTTTGATTATTATTGGGAAAATTATAATTGGACTTATGCCAATATTGATGAATTTTTTTGGGGTAAATATTTTCTGAAGGAACTCTTTAAGCAATATTTTAATATAACAATTTCCATTTTCTCCATTTTTGTTTTTATTCTACTGCAATTGTTTTTATTGAGAGTTTGTCAATATATATCAGACTGTTAATTTAAAATGGTTGCATTTTGTAGTATGCATCTGTAACTAAAAAAAGTAAGTTAATTAAATAAAAAATGGATATAAATACACTGGGTAACTGACATAGGATCCAAAAAATGCATGTACTGAGCTGACTAAAGAAATTTAACAGGGATAAAACTTGAGTCTGAAAAATCTTTTGTACAGGTACAGAACAGCATTAAACATGTTTTAAAAAGGGATTTACATGTTTCATTCAAAAGTAACTCCGGTAAATCAAGAGTCCTGTGGCCACCAAGAGACCTTAAATAATACCATTCTTCATTGTTAATAACATAATTGTCTAGAACAATAATAGTTTTCTTCTCTACACTATATTATTCAGACCAGCTCAGTAATCTCAACTATTATGTTCAGGTTGGAGTGCTATTCTGAGAAACATGCATCTACTCATACTGGTATATCTTTTACATGCACATTAACTTAAATTCTTCCTCACAAGAGCTCTAAGAGTTAGGTAATAGTATCTTCATTTTTTGTATGGGGGAAAATGAAGCACAGAGAAGTAATGTAATTTTCCCAGGGTGGAATGGTGGAACTGGACTAGAGTATAGGTAACCTGGATCCTGAGTCCATATTCTTAACCCTGTTTCATATGTATATAAAACCTCCCGTGACAGGTCACAATCAAAACGCAGATAAATGTTAATTTCTTAGTTTTGACAACTGCTAGGCTTAAGCAGTCTTCCTGCCTCAGCCTCCCAAAGTGCTGGGATTACAATAGCATGCCCCATGCCTGACCAACATCCTGCTTTTAATTCCTTTGGAAATATACCCAGAAGTGGGATTGTTGGAACATATGATAGTTCTATTTTTAATTTTTTGAGAAGCCTTCATACTCCATACCTCCATATTCCATATTTTCCATAGTAGGTACACCATTTGACATTGCCACCAACAATGCACAAGGGTTCCAGTTGAGTCTGAGTAGTTGGGACTACAGGTTTGTACCACCATTCTCAGCTAATTTTTGTAGAGATGGGGGTCTCAATATGTTGCCCAGGCTGGTCTCAAACTTCTGGCCTCCTCACTCCTGGGCCTCCTAAATCCCTGGGATTACAGGTGTGAGCCAATGCACCTGGCTTTACTTTTTGCTTAAAATTTTCTGACTAAATCTCCTTTTTATAGACAGACTTACTTTGGTTTATTGTTCTTTGCTTATTATTTATTATTTGTTTATTGTGCCTTACAGATATTGTGGGTGGGTTTTTTTTTTTTTTAACAAATTGAAGATTTGTGGCAACCCAATGTTGAAGAAGTCTGTCAGCTCCATTTTGCCAACAGCTTGGGCTCATTTTGTGTCTCTGTGTCGCATTTTGGTAATTCTCACAAGTTTTCAAGCTTTTCCATTACATGTATTTTGGTGATATGTGATCAGTGATCTTTGATATTACTGTTTTGTTTTGGCATGCCACAAACTACACCCATGAAAGGTGGCAAATTTAATCCATAAATGACTTATGTATTCTGACTGCACCACTGACCAGCCATTCCATCATCTCTCTCCCTCTCCTCAGGCCTCTCTATTCCTTGAGGCACGCCAGTATTGAAATTAGGTTAGTTGATGACTTTACAATGGCCTTTAAGTGGTCAAGTGAAGGAAAGAGTTGCATGTCTCTCACTTCAAATCAAAATCTAGAAATGATTATGTTTAGTAAGGAAGACATGTCAAAGGCCAAGATAAGCCAAAAGCTGGGCCTCTTGTACCAAACAGCCAAGTTGTGAATGCAAATGATAAGAAAGTGAGACAGCATTATTACTGATATGGAGTCTGAGTGGTTTGGATAGATGAAATTAGCCACAACATTTTCTTAAGACAAAGCCTAATCCTCAGCACAAGGCCCTAACTATCTTCAATTCTGTGTAGGCTGAGAAAGTTGCAAAAGAAATTTGAAGCTGGAGATTGGTTCATGAGGTTTAAGGAAAGAAGCTGTCTCTATAACATGAAAGTGCAAGGTGAAGCAGCAAGTGCTTATGTAGAAGCTGCTGCAAGTTATGCAGAAGATCTAGCTAAGATGATGAGGGCAGCCACACTACAGTAACAATGTAGACGAAACAGGCTCTATTGGAAGAAGATGCCATCTAGGATTTTCATAGCTGGAGAGCAGAAGTAAATGCTTGGCTTCAAAGCTTCAAAGAACAGGCTTACTGTCTTTTTAGCAGCTAATGCTGCTGGTGATTTCAAATTAAAGCTGTTTCTCATTTACCATTCTGAAAATTCCAGTGCCTTTAAGAATTATGCTAAATCTACTCTGTCTGTGCTCTGTAAATGGAACAACAATGCCTGGATGACAGCACATCTATTTATAGCATGGTTTACTGAATATTTTAAGCCTACTGTTGAGAACTACTGCTCATAAAAATATTCCTCTCAAAATATTACTGCTCATTGACAGTGCACCTGGTAACATAAGCGCTCTGATGGACATGTATAAGGAGATTAATTTTGTTTTCATGCCTGCTAACACAACATCTATTCTGCAGCCCATGGATCAAGAGTCATTTTGACTTTCAAGTTTTACTATATAAGAAATACATTTCATAAGCCTATAGCTGCCATAGATAGTGATTCCTCTGATTGAATCTGGGCAAAGTAAATTGAAAGCCTTGTGGAAATGATTCACCATTCTAGATGCCATTATAACATTCATAATTCATGGGAGGAGGTAAAAATATGAACCTATTAACCGGGAGCTTAGAAGAAGTTGATTCCAACCCTTATGGATGACCTTGAGGGGTTCAAGACTTTAGTGGGGAAAGGAACTGTAGATGTGGTGGAAATAGCAAAATAACTAGTGTTAGAAGTGTAGAAGTGGAGCCTGAAGATGTGACTGAATTGCTACAATCTCACGATAAAACCTTTAACAGATGAAGCTTTGCTTCTTACGGATAAGCAAAGAAAATGGTTTCTTGAAATGGAATCTACTTCTGGAGAAGATGCCGTGAATTTTGTTGAAATGACTAAGGATTTAGGATATTACATCAATTTAGTTGATAAAGCAGCAGCAGGGTTTGAGAGGAATGATTTCAATTTTTGAGAGAAGTTGTGCTGTGGGTAAAATGCCATCAAACAGCATTGCATGCTATGGATGAATTTTTTGTGAAAGAAAGTGTCAATCGATATGGCAAACTTCACTGTTGTCTCATTTTCAATAATTGCCGCAGCCACCATCCTGATCAGTTAGCAGCCATCAACATCGAAGCAAGACATTCTACCAGCAAAAAGATTACAACTTGCTAAAGCCTCAGATGATTGTTAGCATTTTTTAGCAATAAAGCATTTTTAAATTAAAGCATGTACATCTTTTAGACGTTATGCTGTTGCACACTTAATAGACTACAGTATAGTATAAACATAACTTTTACATGCACTGAGAAACCAAGAAATTTGTGTGACTCACATTATTGCAATATTCACTTTATTGCTGTGGACTGGAACCAAACCTGCAGTATCTCCCAAGTATGACTGTAATTGTTTCCAGATCCTCTACTAGTTTGAAAGAACTCAATCTGTCTATCAAAGTGCCTCTTACAGTAGTGTGGTCTCATTTCGGTTCTTTTCTTGTAAGGAATACACACCAATTCTAGCTTCAGTAAAAGGAAGAAATATTGTCAGAATGCCTCAGACATTTGCTGACAGGTGCTGCAGTGCTGCCACAGTTTACTAGAGGTAGAATCTGGAAAAGAGTATTTTTTCAGGAAAAGTGAGATGAGGATAAAGATTTGTAAATAAAGACGTTTATTGTAGTATTATTTATAATAGTGAGAAACTAGAAAATGTATGTTCAACAACATTAAAGGCCCTTTGTAAAATATTAAGTAATAAGCCAGTGTATAAAGTTAGGTTCAGTGTGGTATTCATTTTGTAGGAAAAAAATATATATATATATTTATGCAAGAAACCAAGGAATAAATGGATAGTCCAAAATGTTAATAATAATTGTCTCCAGGTGTGGGATTATGGGTGATTTCTTCTTTATATTTTTATGTATTTAAAATTCTTTCTGCACTTAACATTACTTTTATAATTAGTAAAAGTTAGTATGATTGGGCTGGGTACGGTGGCTTACGCTATAATCCTAGCACTTTGGGAGGCCAAGGCAGGTGGATTGCTTGAGTCCAGAAGTTCAAGACCAACTTGGGCAATGTGGCGAGCGAAACCCCGTCTCTACAAAAAATATGAAAATTAGCTGGTTGTGGTGGTCTGCACCTGTAGTCCCAGCTACTTGGAGGCTGAGGTAGGAGGATCGCTTGAGTCTGGGAGGTCAAGGCTGCAGTGAGCCATGATTGTGCCACTGTACTCCAGTCTGGGCAACAGGGTGAGACCCTGTCCAAAAAAAAATTAATATGATAAATATTTCTTGAACCTAAAATACATTAGGTATGGCTTTCAGAACTGGATAAACAATGTAGGGACATGATTAAACATGATAGAATAAGTACATTAATTTATCTCTTTAAAAACAAGGGAGGAATAAACTTAAAACAATTTCAGTCAGTACCAATGAATTTATTAAAGTAAACAGTTTACTCAGTATAGACTATATGCCAGGAATTCAGTATGCCAGGTGCTTGGGGAAACAAGTTGGTTACTGAAAGGAAGTAAGCTTGCTGTCATTTCTTCCAGAAAGTTTTGTATGGTCTTTCTATCATTGAGCTTACGATAACATAACTGAAATTATCAGTTCGTTTGTTTGTTCCCTGAATTGATTATGAGTTCCTTTAGGATAGGGACTATTTCTTTTTCATTTGTGTACCTCCAACACCTAGCAATTTGTTTCATTAACCCTGCTTGGAATGTCATAAGTGTTGATGCTTGAGGTGGATTTTGAAGAATGAGTGCCTATGATAAAAAGTTGGTTTACTCTTAACAAAATCTTTCATTCCCCTATAACAAGAGATAGATAAGTTACTGTACTGCAGCAATTATTAATTTTAATTGAGAATATTTTTATTTTGTCTTTTTCAAATGGATTTTGGTTTGACCTTGTTTCAGAATACAGTTCTGAGTTGGTCAGTAAAGTGAATGTCACTTTCCATTTATATTTTAAACATAAAAATTTGGCTGTAAATTGATTGCACTTTAGGTGAGGGGCAAGGGAGAAGCTGCATTCATAGAGATGAGGTTGAGAAATCATAGTGGATGATTTTTAAAGTATATTAACAAAATGAATTCGTTGTGAAGACTTCCTCAAGTTAGGTATACAAAACAAATAATCAGAATATTGTTGCCTTCATTTCATATGAACTAGAACAACATATAGAATATGCAAGCAACATGAAGATCTTAAAAAACTATAGCAAGAATTAGTTTAGATTTAACATGTACCTTCCATCCCCAGTTTACTCACAAATTACATCCCCAAAGTTCAACGGTAAGTTGATTCCTTCTTCCGTGTCACAGGATAATTTTATAACAACAGTAATAGAGATCTGTGGTTTTCAACACAGGGAACATTTGGCAACGTCTGGGGACATTTTTCGTTGTAACATCTTGCTGGTGGTAGAGGGTGCTACTGGAATCTAGGAATTGAGACTAGGAATACTGCTAAACATCCTACAATGCACAGGACAATCCCCATTCCCCCAAAGAAGTATCCATCTGCAAATGTCAGTAGTGCTGATGTTGGGAAACCCTGCCTAAACAATGGTCAAGTTCCCAGGCCAGCCTCAAAAACTTTAACCAGTAACAGTATTTATAGCCCATAATTGAAACTTAGTGCTGGCAGTGCCATTTCATTTGTTACTTAAAATTATTTCATCTCCATAGAAAAGTTCTTTTTAAATTTCAATTTGGGATTAATTTCCTTGTTGGGGCACAAAGGGCAGTTACTCCCATAACGTGGTAGAGACTCTAGATTTCAATGCCTCTGGCTAGTGTTTTTTAGCTTTTCATATGTATCAGTCAATCTTATAGAATAGTGGCCAGGTGCAGTGGCTCACACCTGTAATCCCAGCACTTTGGGAGGCCAGGGCAGGTGGACCACTTGAGGTCAGGAGTTCAAGACCAGTCTGGCCAACATAGTGAAACCCCATCTCTACTAAAAATACAAAAATTAGCTGGGCGTGGTGGTGGGTGCCTGTAATCCCAGCTACTCGGGAGGCTGAGCCAGGAGAATTGCTTGAACTCGGGAAGCAGAGGTTTCAGTGAGCCAAGATCATACAACTGCACTCCAGCCTAGGCAACTGAGCAAGACTCTGCCTCAAAAAAAAAAAAAAAAAAAAAAAAAGGTTTGTAGACTAGAGATTGCCTGTTATTTCAGTACAGTCATCCCTGGGTATTTGCAGGGGATTTGTTCCAGAACCCTCATGGATACTAAAATCCATGGATGCTCAAGTTCCTTATATAAAATGGTGTAGTATTTGCATATAACCTATGCATATTTTCCTATATACTCTAAATAATTTCTTGATTACTTATAATACCTAATACAATGAAAATGGTACAGAAATATTTGTTATACTGTATTTTTAAGATTTGCATTTTTAAATTGTTGCATTGTTAATTTTATCGTTTTTTTCATCCCAAATATTTTCAATTCATGGTTGGGTATCTCCTGCAGATGCAAAACCCATGGATATGGAGGTCCGACTGTATAATGTTTAGATGATGCATACTCACATGTTTTTTAAAACTTGAAAATGTTTAATCAGTTTTTTAACTTATTTACCAAATATTCATTTAGAAATAAGTAAGAGTAGAATGAGTATTTGTACTTTTTAGTATCCCATAACTGATTCACTTTGATTTTATTAACAGGATCAGGAGAAGGTCTGGGGAAAATAATCCAGAGATTTCCACAGAAGGACTGGGATGATACACCTTTTCCACAGGGAATTGAGTTGGTAAGTGGTTGTTGTATTATTGCATATTTATAATGTTATTTTTCTTTTTTGTCACATTGATTTTTACATTTATGTTACATTTGCTGTTAAATAATTTGATAATTTAATTGTAAGATATTACAGTACTAGAAATAATTATCTTCCCTCCTAGTCCAAGTACAGTCATCTTTGAATATATTAATTTTAGAATGCCTATTTTGCTCTTCTTTTTCTCATTTAAATTTCTAATATTAAAGATGAAATTGAGGGCCGGGCACGGTGGCTCATGCCTGTAATCCCAGCACTTTGGGAGGCCAAGGAGGGCAGATCACGAGGTAAGGAGATTGAGACCATCCTGGCTAACACGGTGAAACCCTGTCTCTACTAAAAATACAAAAACTTAGCCGGGTGTGGTGGCAGGTGTCTGTAATCCCAGCTACTCAGGAGACTGAGGCAGGAGAATGGCGTGAAACCGGGAGGCGGAGCTTGCAGTGAGCCAAGATCGTGCCACTGCACTCCAGCCTGGGCGATAGAGTGAGACTCCGTCTCAAAAAAAAAAAAAAAAAAAAAAAAAAAAAGATGAAATTGATGATTTTCATATACTCAAAAGCAGAAAAATTCCACTGCTTCTTTAGTAAAAGTCTTAGCCTAGTAACTTCAGGGATACACATATATATTTTTTTTCCTGAAAATGTCCAGGTTATTGTCTTAGTAAAAACAAAACAAAAAAACACAGATAAATAAAAAACCAAAAGTTCGTTTAATGTTAACCAGTTATGGTTTGAATTTGATCTTAAAATCACAAATTAGATTTCTTTTTGTTTTTAGCTACAAGGTCTGAAGGTTATTTTATAATAGTGCAGTTCAACTCCTTTTGTTATTGTTGTTGTTACCCATTTTAAAGGAATTTATTGGTTGAACATAATTTATGCTGCCCAAGATATTCTATCTGGTGGTGGATCCATGGTGGTAAAATGAGGGACTAGAAAGGTGATTACTAAAGTACTTTGTAATATGTCTATGAAGTTTGGTTCTCCAAATTTACTGGGGGTGTGTGTGTGTACTTATTTATATTGTGTTTATGGATATGCACACACATAAACACATAGAAGCAGTGTCTTCAATGCAGTCCTGTTGAGAGGACATTTGGTATAAATATGATACTTCAGAGTGCAGGCTCTGGAGCAGAGTGCCTAGGTTAAAATCTCAGCTGCATGGTATGACTTTTGACAAGTTGCTCAACTACTTTGAGCCAGCAGAATACTTATCTATAAAATGAGGATAATGATTATATTAATCTCATAGGTTGTTGTAAAGATAAAGTGGAAAAAATACACATAAAATGCTTAGAACAATGTCTTCCATAAATGAGTTGTCCCGTTGTTTAATTAGTATTGTTGCTGTTTGTTCAACGTATCTCAGCACCTTACCCACAGGAACAATTGTTCATTCTCTTGTTGACATGGATCAGAAATATCTATTAGATATTTTGTATTGAAAATTGTAAATTTTCTCATCCAAGCTAATAACTGTCCAGTTTTGCTTCACTGAAAATTAAAGATACATTGCTGAGTGCTTAGTTTTGACTGTTATAACTCAGCCATGTAAAGAAAGCTGAGGGTTCTGTAGTCCTACAGAGGGGGTAAATCTTGAATTTTGGCATTAAAAATGGGGAAAGAATGTGAGGATCCAAGGAAAATGGCTTTTTGGACAGCCCTTTGCATTCCTTTCTCTTTTTCCCCATATGCCTGCAAATACCAGTTATTGGACTTACAGTGTGAATAAGCAGGCATTTGTTCTATAAAAGCTTTTAAACCCTGTTTCAATGTCCCTTTTAGTGTGATTGAGGGGAAATTTTTGGTGCTAGGAACCTGTTAGAACTTTTTGTGGGTTCCTACCTCCATTCACATCAAAGTGTGGAGAGATATAAACTATACCAATTTAACAGTATGAGCAGGGACTCACCTTCATAAGTTTCAAGAACAGCAGACATCATAGAGGGAGAGGGAAATCATGGATTGGCATAGCTATTTAGCTAGGACAGAGAAAGGATAGTGTTGTTTTGAAAACCAAGAGAATAGATACCTGTGATACCTCTCTTGTTTCTCCAGTAGCAAGGGAGAGAAACATACTGATTTTACTACTTAGTAAATGGATATTTTCTCTTTGTATGACAGACATGCAATGTTCAAGTGCTATAAATGTTTCTCCAATAAGTGGAGTCATGTGCTGCTAGAATAGTGAAATGGAGGTGCTTAAGAGGTAGACAGAACTTTTCCTCCCTAAGATTTTCCTAGATGACTTCTTGGCATATTCTTAGCATAGCATTTCAAGATTTGTTGGGCTAGATTAATATTTAAAGAGTAATCTGTTGGCTTACGTCAGAAATTTTCTTTTTCGTTTTCCTTTTTCCATAATGGATTTCAATTTCAATTTTTTAATTTCTATGGTGTTGTCAAGTACAAAATAAATTTATCTTACATCTATCAAAGTCCATTTTAAAAACAGAATAAATCACTATTAATTTTTTATTGTCTAGCCTTTATTGCCTTATTTTTTCATATCTTTAGAGAGTGTGAATATTCTGTATATGAACAGCAATAACTTGAATCATTGTGATGCCTTATGTGATCTTGAGTAACCCTGCGGCTTCAACACCAAAGATAGACATAATAAAATTTTAGTCTAATTGAAGGTGATCTGGCTTAGTCCTTAAGTGGTTTGTTGTTTCCAGTGTAGTCGTGACCCTTTTCTGATGATTTATGGGAAAAATTCTTACCCCTTCCACAATGGTGGAACAACATTAGCATGTAACATTCATGTTAATATCTAACAGTTGTTTAAGATTAATAGATTGTGATGAACTCACGTACATATGGTGGTGGTATATTAATTCACAAATAAGTAAACAGAGGCTTAGGAAATTTAAATAACTTCACTGAGATCTAACAGCTAGGATACAGCAGAGCTGGGATTCAAACCCTGATCTTTTGATTCTTAGTGTCAGCCAACATCTGAGAGATTTCTGGGAGTGACACTTTTAGCTGTGGTTAGCATTTTAGTGTAAATGGTTAGTCTTTTAGTGTAAATGTAGAATTCTGTGATTTGTAAGAACTAAGGTTGAGAAATGTTAAGGCTGTGTTATTGAATAGGGACCAACTTTATTATTTATTTTATCTGAGAACACACATGGGTTCAGAATATAATATTATATTCAAATTATTTTCTATTGCCACTTCTCCTTCCCAGGGAACACATAATTGATGTGTTTAAGTTCTAAATGAAAAATAGATATGTTCAGCCTTACAACTGGTGGAAAAGGATTTTAGGCATTCATTCACTAATTAATCAAATTCCAAATTTAATTTAGAGGATGCTGAATTTCTTTTTCCATTTTTACATAAAGAAATTGCCTTCTATTTTTCTATTGAAAAATGGTAAACTTTAATTTGGATAGATTTTAAAAATAAAAATATGGAAGTTAGCTAAACCAAACATAATGACTACTTTTCCAATTCTGGGATATTTTTATCTTTCTCTTGTGCTTTTTAGGCATACATGAAAACCACAGACAGTCATATAAATAAAGTTGCAGTTAATTTTAGTGACAGCATTTCAAAGAAAATTAAATTGTTTTTCAGAGGCACTCTATGGTTAACAATCTATTGCTGATTATAGGAACAATATTTTTATTGGCTAGATCAGAAACATCTAAACAGCTTAAAGAATTAAAGCAAAATAGTATTGTTTTGACCTTAGCTCCTTTTTTTTTTTTTTAGATGGAGTTTCACTCTTGTTGCCCAGGCTGGAGTGCAATGGTGCAATCTTGGGTCACTGCAGCCTCCACCTCCCAGGTTCAAGTAGTTCTCCTGCCTCAGCCTCCCAAGGAGCTGGGATTACAGGTGTGTGCCACCACACCTGGCTAATTTTGTATTTTTAGTAGAGACAGGGTTTCACCATGTTGGTCAGGCTGGTCTCGAACTCCTGACCTCAGGTGATCCCCCTGCCTTGGCCTCCCAAAGTGCTGGAATTACAGATGTGAGCCACCACACCCAGCCAACCTTAGCTCCTTTTTAAGATGCCCTGTCTTAGGAGTGAATTTTTTAATATCATTATTCAGAAAATATGCCACAATCTCAATAGGGCATGCTTGTACTAAGGTTTTTGTTAGACGTACCTGATTTTTTTAGAAGACTAAAGTACTGTGGTAAATGAATTTTGTGGCTTGAAAAAGAGAAGCATTCAGTTAGAATTTCTAACTTTAATGTTCTCGAGAAATTAGTTCTGTTATTTAAATTACACACTAGCAATTTGACTACCTGCCCTATGAATTCAGTCTTCTGTAAATGTAGATTGAGGAGAAGAGAGGAAAAAGAGCTTGTATTCCACATTGTGCAGGTGTAACATAGGAAAAGTAGCTTTAATATGGGATGTTATTTGAGGGCAGAGAAGTAAATATAAGTACCATGTAATGCTTTAATTCTTTAAGCTGTTTAGAATGCAGTACATACAATAAATGGGTAGCAATCATCCATCTGACATAGATGTAAATACTGTTTGGTTAGAAGAGACTTTTCTCTTCCTTTTTGTAGAAGAATATGCTTGAAAGGAGAATGAGATGACAGAATCAGGGTTCACAAACATTTTAAAAGGCAGGAGTTATGGGATGTTTAAGAAAATGAAATATAATAAGTAAAAATTTAAGTTCTTGCATGTGAGTATATAAAGCTAGATTTGTAAGTAACTATTTAGAATAAAGATAGGCAGATACTATCCAGCTAGAGAGGTTTGAGAAATAGAAGAAGACAGATTTTAAAAAGTTTATAAAAGGTATGTATGGTAGATACTGTAGATAGAATCTAAAGCCTCTGTCCTGAGGTAGGGTGCGAGGTAAAATACACAGTTTTAAAGATGGTCCGAAGCTTGGTATAAACGGTGTGTGGAAGGGCTCTTGATTTGGCATAAAGTTGAGGCTGAAAACTTAAGAATACTGCTATGAAGTATGAAGACATGACTTTTAAAACATACTAAGAACTATAAAAAGGATTTTAAAAGTTATGTTCACAACAAAGCAAGTGGATATAAATGGGGTTTAAGCTAGAAAATGGTGGTTTGAGCTCATATTTTTGGTACCCACTCCCAGACTGTTGTCTCTTTGAAGTAATAAAACCACAGGGCAGGGAACCTCACGAAGTCTGGAAGGTGCGTGTGAGGTAGTAGATTATTTTATCATCTCTGAGGAAGAGATTAGTTAATCTTGGTGTTATGATTCTAATACACTCCTCCATACTCACTACAATGGTTTGTTTATCCTGTACTAGAACTAGTATCTCTCAATTCTGCTTATTTTGCCAGTGCATCGATACCCTCAGTTATGCTAGAAAATCTTTCCCCTACAGTCACATACTTCACTACTGCTGTCAGAACCACTTTAGACAAAGTTTTCTTGTCATGCTAGGGTTCTGCTCTACCTGATGCTTTAAGAACAAAGAGAACTTCCTGAGGAAGATGTAGAGCTACATAGGCCTGACCCACTACATCTGTGTATTGTTTGCAGACAGCCTGGACTTCGTTACATGGTATTATACTGCTACTTATCTCTCACGTGCTTGTCTGTCATATCACCCTTATGGCTTATTCTGTACTTCTTAAGTTCTAGTTCCTTTTTGCTACTATTCTATTTCTGTTCATCCCATTTCCATTGTATCTATAATTTTAGCAAAAAAAAATGTCTTTACTTTATGTTTTAGCTACTATCCTATTTCTTCTTCATTATAAAATGTTTTCAGTGAGTCTTCATTTGCTGTCCCAATTTCTCTAAGAGACTAATGTGGTTCAGTAGAAAGAATACGGGATTTGAAATTTAAAAGCCTCGAGCGAAGTTAATTTACTCTCTCTGATAATAATATTTTTCCTACAGGGATGTTATTAGATGATCATCTGTTAAAATTTTAATATTTGTAATGTTACAATTTCTTGTTATTTACTCTCATTTCATACCTCTGCCTCATGCACATTGCAGGGATTTATTCTGAAGTATAGTTTATGTCCTCTCTGTTCTGAAATCACAAAGTTGAAGTTAATTTTTTCTGAATTGGTTAAGATAATGCTAGCTTTTGTAATAGATATACCTGAAAATCTTAGTAACTTAACATAATAGAAGTTTTTTTTCCCTTATTTACATAAAGGCTAATTAGTGGCAGTGGGGTAGATGGGAGTGGGGTTTGCCATTTTCAAAATGTGGTCTTGTAACCAAAAAGCAGGTTAGATGCCCACTGAATGTAGAGTTCAATTAACAAGAGTGATGTCTGATTAAAAAAAAAAAAATGAGTTTATTCCAAAGCTCGCTTGGGGGAAGAGGCACACAGCGTTCTTTTAAATGTCCCGCTTCACCTTTGGAGCAGAAAGCAGGCATTTTTATAAGGCAGGGGAGGAGATGAGCAAAGGCAGTGGTCCCCTGCTACCAGGCAGTTATCTACTAGGCAGTTGGATTGGCACCTTCCTGGGAAAAGTTGTAAAAGGTGCCAAGTGGACATGCTTTCAGCAAGCCCTCCTAGTAGGTGTAAGTTCTGAGGCGGGTGGAGAGGGGAGGCAGGGAGAGAGAGAGAGAGAAGAGAAAAAGGAAAGAGAGAAGAGAGAGAAGAGAGAGAGGAAAAAGAGAATAATTAAATCACCTCCAGAAAAATGGGGGTACTTGGTTACAGTCCTCAGGGTCTTCTTGGGCAGCAGTAGTTGGTCGGCAGAGTAGTGAGAGAAAGCATGGAGAATAGTAAGTTAGTTTTATGGGATATGTCTGGAGGCAGTATATATTATCCATATTCTATTAATCAGAAGTCAGTCACAAAGCCAGTTAGCTTTAATAGGAGGTTGGTAAATAAACCCTAGATGTGGGCTTAGGAGAAGAAGGAAACAGATTTACTGAGCAAATAGCTTTCCTCTGCCACACTGTTCATGCTGAATCCAAAGATTGTTTCCCTTATCTTAATTTTCCTTGACCATTTTATTTTTTGACCTCATTAATTTAGTCTTTGTGGTAGAATGAAAAAATAAATGTTTGGTCTTTGCCCCCAGTTTCTGGCACAGAGCTCCTGAAACCTTTGTGATTTACTGTGTTTTAAATGCCAGTGAGATGGTTCTTGGGTTGAGAGGCCCTAAATAGTTTCAGGATGGGGGCTGGTCACCGGAGGAAGCAACTATGCATTTAGTGGGTTGGAACTTTCACCCCCCAGTGGGGAGAGAGAAGGGCTGGAGATTGAGTTTAGTCACCAATGGCAATGATTTAACCAGTTATGCCTACTTAGTGAAACCTCCATTAAAACCCCTAGATAACAGGGCTCAGAGAGCTTTTGGGTTGATGAACACATTTTTTTTTTTTTTTTTTTTCTTTTTAGAGACAGGATCTTACATACTCTGTCACCCAGGCTGGAGTGCAGTGGTGTGATCTTAGTTCATTGTAACCACGAACTCCTGGACTCAAGCGATCTCCTGCTTCAGCCTCCAGAATAGCTAGGACTACAGGTGTGTGCCACCATGCCCAGCTATTTTCTTATTTTTCGTAGAGACAGAGTCTGTCTTTCCCAGGCTGGTCTCAAACTCCTGGCCTCAAGTAATCCTCTCACCTCGCCCTCCCAAAGCACTGAGATTACAGGCATGAGCCACTGTGCTTGCCCAATGAACACACTAATGTCTTGTGAAAGTGGTACACCTGAGAGAGGGCATGGTCCCTGCCATACCTCACTCTGTATATCTCTTCCACTTGTCTGTTTCTTAGTTGTATCCTTTATAATAAAGTGGTAAATATAAATATCTTTTTCTAATACTAAATTTCTAGTATGAGGTAACTTTTGGGTAACAAATAGCCTGGAAGATTAAATCACAGCTAGTTCTTGCCTAATTTCACTTTCAGCAATTTATCTTATCCTTAATCTGAAACTAGGGTAACTGTGTCTTATTCAAACCAGAATGTTTTTGAGAGTGAAAAGGAGTGAATCAAAAATATGCATAAACTGGAGCTATCTAGAACCAACTGATTTGCATGGTTACTTATATACATGTGTATGTATGAATTACCTGTATGCAAAAGATTGGAAACTATCTAAATGACCATTAGTAGGGGACTCGTTGAATTAGCGGTACCACAGCCCACTCATCAGAACATAGTACAGCTGTTAAAAAGTATGAGGTAAGGAGATCTACAAGCACATCAAAAGATGCTAACATTACCAATTATTAAGGAAATGCATATTAAAACCACCATAAGATACCATTGCATGCCCATTATTATTGCTATTAAAAAAAAAAAAAAAAAGCCAAGCACAGTGGCTCACATTTGCAGTCCCAGCAACTGGGGAGGCTGAGGTGGAAGGGTCACCTGAGCCCAGTAGTTGGAAGCAGCAGTGAGCTATGATTGCACCACTGCAACTCCAGCTTGGGTGATAGATGAGATTCCAACTCTAAAAAAAAGCCCCAAAACAAAACAAAAATCCCAGAAAATAACAAATGTTAGCAAGATTAGGGAGAAACTGAAACTCTTGTGCACTGTTGGTGGGAATGTAAAATGGTGCAGCCACTATGGAAAATGTTATGGAGAGTCTTCAAAAAAAATTGAAAATAAAATTACCGTATGACCTAGCAATTTCACTTCTGGGTATGTACCTAAAAGAACTGAAAGCTGGGATTCAAACAGATATTCATACACATGTTTATAGTAGCATTGTTCACAATAGTCAAACGGTGGAAGCAACCTGAGTGTCCATAGACAGGTGAATAGACAAGTGAGATGTGATACACATGCGCGTGCACACACACACCCCAGAATATTATTCAGCCTTAAAGAGGAAGAAAATTCTGACATGTTACAACATGTGCCAACATTTGTTGTGTTGTGCAAGGTTCAACCTGAAGGATGAACCTTGGGGACATTATGTTAAGGGAAATAAGCCAATCACAAAAAAACACAAATGCTAGGAGATCAAGACCATCCTGGCTAACACAGTGAAACCCCGTCTCTACTAAAAATACAAAAAATTAGCCGGGCGTGGTGGTGGGCGCCTGTAGTCCCAGCTACTTGGGAGGCTGAGGCGAGAGAATGGCGTGAGCCCAGGAGGCGGAGCTTGCAGTGAGTGGAGATCACGCCATTGCACTCCAGCCTGGGCGACAGAGTGAGACTCCATCTCAAACAACAACAACAACAACAACAACAACAAAAACCAAAAAAACAAATACTGTATGATTTCACTTATATGAGAGACATAAAGTAATCAAATTCATACAGGCAGGAAGTAGAATGGTGGTTGCCAGGGGCTGGGGAAAGGGAGGAATGGCAAGTTGTTTAGTGGGTATAGATTGTGAATTTTGCAAGGTGGAAAGAGTTTTGGAGTTTAGTTGCACAACAGTGTGAATGTACTTAACACTATCTGAACTGTCCACTTAAAATTGTTAAGATGATAAATTTTGTGTTATATATATTTTACTATAGTTAACTTTTTAAAACAGTATGAAATAAAGCTTTATGTACTGAAATGAATAAATCTCTAAGGCATATTTTATAGCAAGTAGCCAAAAACTATCTTGGAAAAAAAGAACAAAGTTTGGAAGACTTATACTACCTGGTTTCAAGATATCCCATAAGGCTCAATAATCAAGACAGTATGGTATTGGCTTAAGGAATAGACATGTGGATCCATGGTACAGTCTAGAAGCAAACTCACATATATATCATAAATTTATTTCTTTTTTCTGAAATGTTCCACTTTATTGAAAGAAAAGCATGTGTTATCTTTTTTGTTTTTTCCTTTTATTTTTAGTTGATATGTAATAATTCTACATGTTTATGGGAAACAGGGTGATATTTCAGTACATGTATGCAATGTATAATGGTCAAATCAAAGTAATTAGTATATCCATCACCTCAAATACCTATCATTTCTCTGTGTTGTGAACATTCAGAATCTTCTAAGTTTTTGAAAATATACACTAAATTATTGTTAACCATATTCACCTTACGGTGCTACAGAACACTAGAACTTATTTTTCCTGTTTAGCTATGACTCTGTGTCTGTTAACCAATCTTTTTCTTTCCTCCCCTCCTCACATCCTTCCCAGCCTCTAATAACCACAATTCTACTCTCTGCTTCTATGAGCTCAAATTTTTGTTTTTTTGTGTTTTTAGCTTCTACATATGGATGAGAACACACAGTAGTTATCACTCTGTGCCTGACTTCATAAATTGGTTTTTTGACCGAGTTGCTAATGTAACTCATTTGTGGAAAAGATAAGCCCAAATGGTGCTGGAACAACTGGATATCCATTTAGGAAAAAAATGAGCCTTGACCCTTAAACCATACACAAAAAGTAACTTGAAATGGATCATAGTCTAAATGTAAAAGCTAACACTATAAAGTTTCTAAAAGAAAACTTAGGATTTTGAGACCTTTAGTTAAGCCAAGATTTTTTAGAGAGAATGTCAAAACCGTGACTCATTAAAGTTTCTCTGGATTTCCTGAAAAACCTTGAAAAATAGTATATAACCATGCAGAAAAGGTGGATAATACAATAGCAATAAGCCCCATTTTTTTTAGAAGTTTCCCTTGGATCTACAGAATCTTTGGATGCTACTTGGGCCTTCTAGTTTTTACTATTTACCGTTGGAAAGGAGGAGGACGCTGGAAGAAATGAGAGGATGTGGGACACTTTAAGCAGCACTTTCACCTAGAAAGGGAGAGCAAAGTTTACTCAGGTGTTATTTTTGCCAGATGCCAGGTTTTCTTCTTCAAGGCAGAATTTTGGGTATATTAAAAAATGTGGGGTGGTGATCACCCTGGGCAACATGGTGAAGCCCTGTCTCCACAAAGCATGGAAAAACTGGCCAGGCACTGTGGCTCACGCCTGTAATCCCAGCACTTTGGGAGGCTGAGGTGGGCGGATCACGAGGTCAAGAGATCAAGACCATCCTGGCCAACATGGTGAAACCCTGTCTCTACTAAAAATACAAAAATTAGCTGGGCGTGGTGGCACGTGCTATAGTCCCAGCTACTCAGGAGGCTGAGGCGGGAGAATCACTTGAACCCAGGGCACGGAGGTTACAGTGAGATGAGACATCGCCACTGCACTCCAGCCTGGCGACAGAGCAAGACTCCGTCTCAAAAAAAAAACAACAACAAACAAACAAACAAACAATAACAACAACAACAACAAGACATAGAAAAACTAGCTGGACCTGTCGGTGCTTGCCTGTAGTTCCAGCTACTTGGGAGGCTGAGGTGAGAGGGTTGCTTGAGCCCAGGAGGCAGAGATTGCAGTGAGCCGAGATTGCACCGCTGCATTCCAGCCTGGGTGACAGAGTAAGACCCTGTCTTAAAATAAACAGACAAAAAAGAAAGTCGGGTGAATTTGACAATAAGACTTCTTTCTTGAAGTTTTGATTGCTGTAAATGGTAGCCAACTTGAGATATTAAAATCATTATGTGAAAGACTTTGTGATATGCAGGAAAGAATACTGAACTCTAGGATTTTATGTATCTGTATGTTTATGTATATATAGAGAGGTGTATATTTATATATAAATACATAATTTGCTTATAAAGGACAACAGCAACTTGAGAGAACACCATCTCTCTAGGTCATTCCTGTAGGTCATCTCTCTACGTCTACTTTCAAAGGTATATAAGGAATGAATTTTTATATTACCTACCCCCCCATTTTGATCTCATAAAGCTTTTTGTTGAATTATACATCTGTACATGCATACATCCTAATTACTGTATGAAATATGTTTACATCTTTTTGCTTGAGTTTGAATAATTCTTTGAGAGTTCCCAGTTATGGATATTACCATGTATGGTCATCTCCTTGTAACTTAGCTTAACTTGAAGTACCTTTAAGCTAGCCAGAATAACTTGCAAATCTGTCGATTTAATAAAATGAAGTATTTGGTGGCCTCTAGTGGTACTTATGTGTCTATAAAAAGTCACCAATGTACAAAATTTTAGGGTGAGAGTTACTAAGGTGACAAAGTAAACAAATGTGTATTTATTGAAGAAAAGTTTTTTAGTCTTTGAGAACTAAAAGCTCATTAATCAAATATAAATTTATCAATGATATGGCTGTATCTACTTTTATAGCAAATTATTATCACCATTAAACTTTCAAGAAATGCCTTGGAATTATACTCATATCTCTTAACTGGAAGAATTTCTATGTAACTTGTATTTAACATTCAGAAATAGTTTACTGTTGCATTGAATTGAGATGTGTCGAGGAAGGAGGATGGTGAGAATATTTCTGACCTCTTTTGAAATGTAATGAAAGCTAAAAAGGGAGTCACAATTTCATAGATTAATTATAAAGATAAAAGTCCTTAGTAAAGTGTACTTTTTTAAACAGTTAATTCTGGCTAACTCTTAAAGATACTTTAAGTCAGGCCAAAAATTATCCAGAGTCTAAACTGCATGTAGAAATTTAGAAAGATCACTTCAAAAATTGGGAAAATTTGTATAAAGTTAAGATTTAGAAAACCAAAGAGAAAAGTGACAGTTTTAGGTAAGTTATATTTATTCTTAAATGCTAACATTCATTCATTAAAAAAATTAGATATTGAAATCTCAGATTACATAGCTTGCTCAGTGTTATGTAGCTACTTAGTAATTGCTGAGATGATAATAAAACCCTGGTCTTTTGATTCTCTGCTAAAGCTTTTCTAAAACTATTCTACTAGTTGTATTATATGAGAAAGCTGATTTTTTTTATAGTTTTCTTCATTTCTGATACTTAAAAAATTAATAGACTAAGCCTTAGATTCGAATTAGGATGGTTTAAGTGGCATTAGAAAGACACTTAGAGAAAAAGCATTTTAACATTAAAATCGGAAGAGTGTAATGACATGAATACTTGGTGCTTAGAGAGTTGGCAGCTTTTATTTTTTCCAAAGATAGACCATATTTACCAGAAAAACCTCTAATATCTGTGAACTTAGGAATAGCTTTGATTATGACAGCCACAGCGTTCTAATGAAAAAGTTAGATTTTACTATTGGATTCAAAACCAAGTGAAAGATTTCAATAAAGCTAAGGAATGCATCAGCGTCTCTTAACAGCAGCAGAATTGATCAAGCAAAAGAAAGAATTTGTGAGCTTGAAGAGAGGCTATTTAAAAATACCAAGTCAGAGAACACCAAAGAAAAAAGAATGAAGCATACCTACAAGATCTAGAAAATAGCCCCAGTGGGGCAAATCTAAGAGTTATTGGCCTTAAAGAGGAAGTAGAGAGAGATAGGGGTAGAAAGTTTACTCAAAGTGATAATAACAGAAAATTACCCAAAACTAGAGAAAGATATTAATATTGAAGTACAAGAAGGTTATAGAACAGCTAACAGATTTAATGCAAAGAAGAATATATCAAGACATGTAATATCAAACTCCCAAAGGTCAAGGATAAAGAAAGGATCTTGAAAGCAACAAGAGAAAAGAAAGAACGTACAATGGAGCTCTAGTATGTCTGACAGCAGATTATTCCATGGAAACTTGACAGGCCAGAGAGAGTGGCCTGATATACTTAAACTGCTGAAGGAAAGAAGTTTTTATCCTAGAATAGTATATGTAGCAAAAATATTCTTCAAACACGAGGGAGAAATACTTTCCCGAACAAAAGTTGACGGATTTCATCAACACCAGACCTGTCTTACAAGAAATAATAAAGGGAATAGCTCCATCAGAAAGAAAAAAACATTAATAAGCAATAAGATATCATCTGAAGGTACAAAACTCACTGGCAATACTTATAACACTGTAACTGTCATGTGTAAACTCCTCTTAAATAGAAAGACTAAAAGATGAACCAATAAAAAATAAAAACCACAAGGACTTTTCAAGACATACACAGAACAATGAGGTAGAAATAGAAACAACAAAAAGTTAAAAAGTGGGGGAACAAAGTTAAAGTATGGAGTTTTTATTTTTCTTTTTGCTTGCTTTTATGCAATTAGTGTTAACTTGTCATTAAAGTAATTGGTTATAGGATATTATTTGCAAGCCTCATGGTAACCTTGAATTGAAAAACATACAACAAATACACACAAAACAAAAGGGGGTAAAAATAAAAATAAATGAAAACATACCACCAGAGAAAATTATCTTCACTAAAAGGAATACAGGAAGGAAACAAGGAAGAGAAGACTGCAAAACAACCAGAAAACAAATAACAAAATTGCAGGAGTAAGTCCTGCCATATGCATCCAACACTGGAGCACCCAGATATTTAAAGCAAATATTATTAGAGCTAAAGAAATAGACACCAGTACAATAATAGCTGGAGACTTCAATACCCCACTTTCAGCATTGGACAGATTGAGACAGAAAATTCAGTAAAGAAACATCACACTTAATCTGCACCATAAAACAAATCTGCACTATAAAACACTTAATCTGCACTATAAATACCTAATAGATATTTATAGAACATTTCATCCAGCGGCTACATAATATACATTCTCCTCAGCACATGGATCATTCTCAAGGATAGGCCATAACATTAGGTGACAAAATAAGTTTTTAAAAATTTGAAAACATTGAAATAATATCAAGTATCTTCTCTGACCACAATAGAATAGAACTAGACATCAATAAAGAGGAATTTTGGAAACTATACAAACACATGGAAATTAAACAATATGCTCCTGAATGACCTGTGGGTTCATGAAGAGTTTAAGAAGGAAATTTAAGGCCAGGCCTGCTGGCTCATGTCTGTAGTCCCAGCACTTTGGGAGGCCAAGGTGAGCGGGTCGCTGGAGATCAGTAGTTCAAGACCAGCCTGGCCAACATGACAAAACCCATCTCTACTAAAAAATATAAAAATTAGCCAAGCATGATGGCATATGCATGTAATCCCAGCTACTTGGGAGGCTGAGACAGGAGAATCGCTTGAACCCAGGAGGCAGAGGTTACAGTGAGCCAAGATGGCGCCACTGCACTCCAGCCTGGGTGACAGAGTGAGACTGCATCTCCAAAAAAATAAAAAGAAATTTAAAATTGTATTGGCCAGACGTGGTGGCTCACACCTGTAATCCCAGCACTTTGGGAGGCCGAGGCCAGTGGATCACCTGAGGTCAGGAGTTTGAGACCAGCTTGGCCAACATGGCGAAACCCTGTCTCTACTAAAAAATACAAAAATTAGCTGGGCGCGGTGGCAGGTGCCTGTAATCCCAGCTGCTTGGGAGGCTGAGGCAGGAGAATCCCTTGAACCTGGGAGGTGGAGGTTGCAGTGAGCTGAGATGGACCATTGTGCTCCACCCTGGGAGACAGAGCAAGACTCCTTCTCAAAAAAAAAAAAAAAAAAAAAAAAAAAAAATTATTGAAACAAACAATAATGAAAACGCAGCATACCAAAACCTATGGGATATAGTGAAAACAGTATTAAGAGGGAAGTTTGTAGCTGTAAGTGCCTACATCAAAAAAGAAGAAAAACTTCACATAAACAACCTAATGATGCATCTTAAAGAACTAGAAAGGCAAGAGCAAACCAAACCCAAGATTAGGAGAAGAAAAGAAACTAATAAAGATCAGAGCAGAAATAAATTGAAATTAAGAAAACAATATAAAAGATCAACAAAACAAAAAGTTGGTTTTTTGAAGTGATAAAATTGACAAACCTTTAGCCTGAGTAAGAAAAAAATAAAGACCCAAATAAATAAAACCAGAGATTAAAAAGAAGACATTACAACCGATACTGCAGATATTCAAAGGACTGTTAGTGGCTACTATGACCAACTATATGTCAATAAATTGGAAAACCTGGAAGAAATGGATAAATTCCCAGAGATCTACAACCTACCAAGATTGAACAATGAAGAAATCCAAAACCTGAACAGACCAATAACAAGTAACAAGATCAAAGCCGTAATAAAAAGTCTCCCAGCAAAAGAAAGCCCAGGACCCAGTGGCTTGACTGCTGAATTCTATTAATATCAAGCTTTTAAACAAGAACTAATGCAGTTTCTGCTCAAACTATTCCAAAAAATTGAGGAGGAGGGAATACTCCAAACCTTATTCTATGAGACTAGTATTACTATGATACCAAAACCAGGCAAAGACACAGCAAAAAAGAAAACCATAGGCCAACTTCTCTGATGAATATTGATGCAAAAAATCCTCAATAAAATCTTAGCAAACCAAATTTAACAAAATGTTTAAAAGATCCTTCATCATGACCAAGTAGGATTTATCCCAGGGACACAAGGATGGTTCAAGACACACACACCAATCAATGTGATACATTTTATCAACAGAATGTACAAAAACCATGTGATCATTTTAATTGATGCTGAAAAAGCATCTGATAAAATTCAACATTCCTTTATGATAAAAACCGTTTAAAAACTGGATATAGAAGGAACATACCTTAACACAATAAAAGCTATATACAACAGACTCACAGCTAATATCATTCTGAATGGGGGAAAACTGAAAGCCTTTCCTCTAATACCTAGAAGATGACAAGGATGCCCACTTTCACCACTGTTATTCAACATAGCACTGGAAGTTCTAGTTAGAGCAACCAGATAAGAGAAAGAAGTCTAGGGCATCCAAATTGGAAAGGAGGAAGTCAAATTATCCTTCTTTGCAGATGATGTGATCTTATATTTGGAAAAATCTAAACACTTCACCAAAAAACTATTAGAACTGATGAACAAATTGAATAAATCTGCAGAATACAAAGTCAGCATACAAAAATCGTTAGCATTTCTATATGCCAACAGTGAACAATCTGAAAAAGAAATCAAGAAAGTAATCTCATTTACAGTAGCTATAGATAAAATACCAAGGAATTAACCAAAGAAGTGAAAGATCTCTACAATGAAAACTATAAATCACTGATGAAAATAAACTGAGGAGGACACACAAAAAAGGAAAGATATTCAATATTCATGGATTGGAAGAATCAATATTGTTAAAATGTTTATACTACCTAAAGCAATCTATAGATTCAGTGCAGTCCTTGTCAAAATATCAATAACATTCTTCACAGAAATAGAATAAACAATTCTAAAATTTACATGGAGGCAAAAAAGACCCAGAATAGCCAAAGCTATCCTGAGCAAAAAAATAAAAATAAAAAATAAAAAAACTGGAAGAATTACATTATCTGACTTCAAATTAAACTACAGAGCTATAGTAACCAAAATAGCATGGTACTGGCATAAAATCAGACACACAAACCAATGGAACAGAATAGAGAATCCAGAGACAAATCTGTATATCTACAGGGAACTCATTTCTGAAAAAGGTGCCAAGAACATACACTGGAGAAAAGACAGTCTCTTCAGTAAATGGTGCTGAAGAAACTGGATGTCCATAGCAGAGGAAAGAAACTAGACCCGTCTTTCTTGCCATAAAAAAAATCAAATCAAAATTGATTAAAGACTTAAATGTAAGACTTCAAGCTATGAAATTACTACATGAAAACATGGGAGAAACTCTAGGGCATTGAACTGGGAAAAGACTTCTTGAGTAATACCCCATAAGCACAGACAACCAAAGCAGAAATGGACAAATAGGATCACATTAACTTACAAAGCGTCTGTACAGCAAAGGAAACAATCAACAAAGTGAAGAGACAACCCACAGAATATATAAGGAGCTCAAACAACTGTGTAGTGAAAAAAATCTAATAATCTGATTAAAAGCTGGGCAAAAGATCTGAATAGACATTTCTCAAAGGAAGACATGAATGGCAAACAGTTATATGAAAAGGTGCTCAGCGTCACTGATCATCAGAGAAATGCAGATCAAAACTACAACGAGATACCATCTCACCCCAGTTAAAATGGCTTATATCCAAAAGACAGGTAACAACAAATGCTGGCAAGGATGTGGAGAAAAGGGGACCCTCACACAGTGTTAGTGGGAATGTAAATTGCTAAAGCCACTATGGAGAAGAGTTTGGAAGTTCCTCAAAAAACTGAAAATAGAGCTACCATATGATCTAGCAATTCCACTGCTAGGCATATACCCAAAAGAAGGGAAATCAGTTTATCGAAGAGATAATCTGCACTCCCATGTTTACTGCAACACTATTCACAGTGGCCAAGATTTGGAAGCAACCTAAGTGTCCATCAACAGACAAACGGATAAAGAAAATGTGACAATATACACAATGGAGTATTCTTTGACCATAAGAAGAATGAGATTCTGTCATTTGCAACAACATGAAACTGGAAGTCATGTTGAATGAAATAAGCTAGGCACAGAAAGACAGACTTTGCATGTTCTAACTTATTTGTGGGAGCTAAAAATTAAAACAATTGATCTCATGGAGAGAGAGAAGAAGGATGGTTACCAGATGCTGGGAAGGGTAGTGTGGCAGGGGAGAGGAGGTAGTGGGGATGATTAATGGGCACAAAAATATAGTTGGATAGAATGAATAAGATTTAGTATTTTATAGCACAACAGGGTGACTACAGTCAACAATAATTTTTGTACATTTAAAAATAGCTAAAGGAGTATAATTGCATTTTTGTAACACAAAGGATAAATGCTTGAGGTGATGGATACCTCATTTACTGATTATTATGCATTATATGCCATATCAAAATATTTCATGTACCTGATAAATGTGTATACCTGTGTACCCATAAAAATTAAAAATTCAAAAAATATTTCATTAAGAGTACTAACAGCTTCAGTATTTTTCTCCAATTAAATGCTCTTCAAAAGAAAGAAAAACAGTACAATATTATGTACTTACTTTGGAAAGAGGATTAAACTGCTTTAAAACTTGTGTGAAAAATGTGCTCAATTGGTTAATTTATTGTGGTTTCCATTGCTTGAAGTTCACTGTCTTTTTCCTTATGCAGTGTAACTTCTTTTCCTGAGACTTCTGAGCTTCGGTAAAAAGATGAGGTAGAACCCTGGGTTGTTTTAAATATTTTACTTTCTGACAAGCCAAAGAAGCAGAAGAAGAGACATGTCCTTAGTTGAGAAGCAGCACAAGAAGGCCACCTGCTCATAAATAATATCTTCCACTCATTCTATTAACTACAGATTCTTTTAGACTGATTCTGACCTCTTTAAAATTTCCGGAATAGACATTTCAAATTCATATAAATATTTAGCTGGATTAATATTGTTCTACTTGGGTATTATCTGTAATTTCATCTCGCATAGCAGCCTGTTTCCTGTTGGTGACAGTGACAACTTTGAGTAGAATGACCATGTGATGCTGATATTAGTAAAAGGGAAGAATTGTTTCTTGAACATGAAACAAGGGTAAGCGTGGAGTCTAGAAACTAATAAGTTAGTTATAGATCACCAACAACTGGCTTGCAGGTACTTAGAGAAAAACAACCTTTTTTGGTCATTGCTCATTTATGCAGAATTTTACTTTAAAATTTATAGCCTTTTTGAATATTTAGCAATGATAGATTCTAGTCTATTCATTTAACAGATATCTATTTGGTACTTACTATGTGCCAGGAACTGAGATCAGGGTTGAAGATACAGCTGTAAACCAGATAAAAGCTGTCTTCTCAGAACTTAAATTTCTAGTGGAGAGAGACCAGTACTAACCATAATAAGTTAGTAAATTATGTAGTATGTGATAATTGATAAGTACTATAAAAAAACAGTAAAACAGTGATGGGTGGAATGTGGTCTGTTACTTTGTTTTTGTTTTTTGTTTTGAGACAGAGTCTCACTCTGTTGCACAGGCTGGAGTGCAGTGGCACGATCTCTGCTCACCACAACCTCCACCTCCAGGACTCAAGTGATCCTCCTGCCTCAGCCTCCTGAGTAGCTGGGATTACAGGCACATGCCACCACGCCCAGCTGATACTTGTAGTTTTAGTAGAGATGGGGTTTCACCATGTTGGTCAGGCTGGTCTTGAACTCGTGACCTCAGGTGATCCGCCTTCCTCAGCCTCCCAAAGTGCTGGGATTACAGGCATGAGCCACTGTGCTTGGCCGTGGCCTATTACTTCGTAAATAACCAAGGCAATCAGTTTCCTGCTGCTTTTTGCCAAACAGAGTCTAAGGAAAGCAAATGATCTAGATAAAATAGCTTTTAGCATTTTTCATATTTCCTATATTACCAAGCAAATTGTAACTAGATTTTATTTATTTATTTATTTAGAAGACCCAGTGTTGCTCTGTTGTCCAGGCTGGAGTACAGTCTGTGGTCAGGGCTCACTGCAGCCTCGACCTCCTGAGCTCAAGTGATCCTCCCACCTCAGCCTTCCAAGTTGTTGGGCCTATAGGCATGAGCCACCATGCCCAGCTAATTTTTTAATTTTTATTTTTGTAGAGACCAGGGTTCAGTACGTTACTGAGACTGGTCTAGAATTCCTGGGATTACAGACATGAGCCACCACGCCTGGCCTGTAACTAGACTTTTAATCTTAACAAATTACTGAAGAAAATATCTTTAATGTGAAGTATATTATGGGAAGTTATGTGAAGTTCATTAACGGTGGACATTAGTTTCTTGCCTTAAATTAACCATTATTTAATGTGTGACCTATTTGTATATAGTTCAAAAATTTCAAAAATATTTGTGTTTTATAGAAGGACAGAGAAAAGAGTAGGGAAATATAGTCAGATATTTGCAGCTTATCATTAAGTACAAGTATAAAAATCCTGTGTATTTCTAAACTAATTCTGTAACTGAGCAATTGCTTAACTGGTACTGAACTTTTCAATTAGTAGCCTTTTTTTTGAGACAGAGTCATGCTCTGTTGCCCAGGCTGGAGTACAGTGGCATGATCTCGGCTCACTGCAACCTCTGACTCCCGGGCTCAAGTGATTCTCCCGCCTCAGTCTCCCGAGTGGCTGGGACTACAGGCATGCGCCACCATACCTGGCTTATTTTTGTATTTTTAGTAGAGATGGGTTTTGTGATGTTGGCCAAGCTGGTCTCGAACTCCTGGCCTCAAGTGATCTCCCCACCTCGGTCTCCCAAAGTGCTGGGATTACAGGAATGAGCCACCGTGCCCAGCTAATTTGCAGCTTTTAAGGAAAAAATAATTCTGTTACTTTCAATACCAGGGATTTTCCCCCTAATTATTAATACATCATTTTTGGATTTGTTCTTTTAACACAATTCATAGACCTAGTCATTTTTAGATTAACATTTTTTTAGTGTATAAATATAGAAGTATATAAACAAGGTTAATTTATCCTTTAAGATCACTAATGTTTTATGGTTTCTCTTGTGCTCCCTACCCCACCCCCACCCCCGCTTGACAGTTATTTGTATGAAAAGGCTGACTGGTAGATTATAATGCATCCTGTGGTTATTGATAGGCATGTTTCTAGTAGTCCTTTCTATAATAGAGTATGACCTTCATTTAATACCTTCACTGGCATAGTGATGAAAATGTTATGAAGTCTTGAGGTTTGGAAAGCACCTTAAAGATTTCCTGGTCAAATTCTAACCTTCCTTTTACTGATTAAATAAGTTTGTATACAATACTCTTGTCAAGTGATCATCTAATTTTAGTTTATATTAAATATTTGCTATGATTCATTCAGCCTTATGTATTTTCTTAGTGCCTATTATGTGCTAGTCAAGGTGTTGGGTGCTGGGAATATAGTGGTAAATAAAACCAATGTGGCAATGCCCTTATGGACTCGGTATTGTATGGTTTTTGCAGTGATTGTGCACTTCCTCTTGTGTGTATACTTACCTTCATTGATACATATTATCTTCAAGAGTCTTGTTCTTTTCCATGAGTTTATAGGACCATTAACTTGACATATGCTAAAAGTACAGTTACTATAATTGAAAATACTGTGAGATCTTTTTCTTCTCAGAAGCCTATTTGCTAAATTTGTATTAAAATACATACATATTCAAATTCCTTTTTCAAGAGTTGAAGGTCCTAATATGTATGGATGTGTCATTAAGTTATAAATATAGAACCCTTAACCTAATAAAAATTTCTAGAACTTAGGCAGGGCAGAATGTGGAGTATTTCCATCTCATTTAAGTACATTATACTAAGGGTGAGATTTTAGATACTATCTAGTTGAAGTGACTGGGATGGAGATTTGGTTCTGTTTAGTGCTGGTACAGTGTACAACGCTACAATGTACTGGTAGAATCTTAATGAAGTTGTCCTCTGCATTTCAAAAAGAAATTCAACTTCGGCAAATCTTTGGACATCATTTTTGGCTAATTTTGCCACAGATCATATTGGAAACTGGAAACTAGTGCCAACTATTGCTATTGGGGCCATGAGCTCTTGCTATTATTCTGGCAGTCATTTTTAGGGATGTTAGCTGTAGTGCTATTAGGGCATGAAAGCATGGCAAGACATTGGATAATGTAAAGTTGATCTAATCCATATCACACTGGATTAATATCTGTGGCAAGCTTCAAATACCAATAGCAATGCATTATATCTTACAATCTCACATCACCTTAGCGCTTTGGATCATGTAGCTGTCCCTTGTCTGTGGAGGCAAGAGCTCACCTAAAGACCAAAGTCATTTATATAGTAAGTTATCCAAGCTGCTAGAAGAGGTATTTCTCCAGATTAAAAATAGAAAATAGGAAGGCCCGAGGTATAGGTCAGAATTAGCCATTGTTTATTTCTTTCTGCCTCTCAAGAGAAAGTACAGAAGACAGCACTTTCCACATCCTGTTGTAAAGGGAGCTGGGACGCAAGGAATCCATAAGAGGGACCTTCAGAGTTGTTCCAAGGTTTTGGATGACTGTCTGGTTTGGAATAGGTTAGGATTTATTAATGCTGAGAGCAAATAAATTGTGGTAGTTTAGTGTGAAACTTGCTAAGAGATGCCCTGAGGCACTTGGCTTAGCCCTAAGTGTGTTGAGATGTTGAGATCTCTGTGAGCAGTCTTGTGATTAGCTGTGGTATCGTGTATAGATAACATCCTCCATGTTGCATGAAGTGAAAAAGGTTGGAGAGCACTGTGATTTATTGTATGCTGTGGACTGTTTTTAGCTATTTGGTTGTTTCCATTTGGTAGTCTTTTTAGTCTTCAAACTGTCTCAGTGATACTCAGTGGAACCAAGATAGATTAAAGGAAGCACCGTGCTCCCGTGACAGTTATATAAATTAGGATTTTGGTAATTGAACTAAGAGTGCCCCACTCCAAAGTGTAACTTACGTGTTAAAAGGTCACTTGATTCAGCTACTCTCCTTGACTATAGATTCTATTAAATATTTCCAGTGCTAAAATCTTAAAGGCTGTGTGTTTCATTTGAATAGGAAATGTGATTGATTTCTTTTAGTTTACTTTAAAGTTTTGCCTATCCAATTTGTGTTTGGTATATATCTGGAAGGGAGAGTTAATATATAGGCTGGAGTAATGGACTGAAATTAATAAAGTGAATTTTTTTGAGGAAATGTAAAATATTTTATTATAATTATGTCCTATAAAATTATGATGTAAGACCTGCAGTTCATGTGAAAAAGACCTAGATGTTTTATTAATAAGGCTGGCATGAGCTATTAGTTTATAGAAAAGCTGATGCAGTTTTTGACTGTGGAATATCCAAGATGGTGACAATATGAGTGGGAATGGAGTATTTAATTGACAGAGTTTGGTTGGATGACTAATTGAATATGGAATGCACTGAGGCACCAAAAGTTATCTCACTGATTCAAATTTGAATAACTGGGAGAGAAGCACTACCTTGATAGAGTAGTGAGAAGATAGAAATAATTTCAGCTTTGTCCAGCTTGACTCTCTAAATGAACTTAAGGTATAACACTTAGAAAGTAATTTGGTACAGTGGTCAATATCATGGACTCTAGAACAGTCTTCTTGAGTTTTAGTTCTGGCTTCTCCACTTGGTAACACTGTGACCTTGGGCAAATTATTTAAAGGCTCTATACCTCTTTTTATCAGTCTAATGGGGATAAACTTCATGTACTATATACCAGGAACCATTTTAAGCACTCTATGTATATTAAATCATTTGATCCTTATGTATCTATCAAATGTTTCCAGTACTAAAATCTTAAAGGCTCTGCATTTCATTTGAATAGGAAATGTGATTGATTTCTTTTAGTTTACTTAAAAGTGTTGCTTATCCAATTTGTGTTTGGTATATATCTGGAAGGGAGAGATACATGGATCAAATGACTTAATACACATAAAGTGCTTAAAATGGTTCCTGGTATATTGTAAGCATAAAAGTAAAAGCTGTTGCTACTCTTATTGTCATTATTAGGGTACATTTTCAAAAATAATACTGTGGTTTCAGTATAAAACCTAATGTTATCAAAAGGATTTCTTTCATTAGGAGCAGTTCTAGGAAACTTCATTTTCTTTCCTTACTTGCCACCTTTGCCCTCTCAAACTTGTAGATCCAAGGTGTGTAAAATTAGTTGTACAATTTTAATTATTAAATCTTGTCATTATTGTGTATTTTAGGGATGTGAGAGAGTCTTTGAAAATTTTTTTTTGCTGTAATTACAATTCTTTTTGAATTTTAAAAAACCGTATTGAAAATGTTTATTTCCCACTTTCTGTCATTCTCATCTGGATACTGCGTTTAGCTTAAGTTCAGAGTTGTGATTTCAGCTTTTATTTTTCTCCTACTAGACCTCACTTAATGACATTAGCTTTGTCCGTCAGTGAATTTATCTAGTCCTTTGGACTTCATGTTTTATGCTCTCTTCGACCCTCATAAATTACCTGATATTTTCATGAAACATATAGGAAGCAATTTGAATTCTTAGAGGAACTAAAACTAGTCTAAAGACTCAGCTGAAAAAGCTGTGTTTTTTTGGAAACTTCCAGATGAAAAGGACAGTCTGAGGAATGCTGTCAGACTGGAAGAAGCCCCACATATAAACAGAACTGTTCCTAGTTATTCTTGGATCTGTAAAGGTCATATAGTTTTGGATGCTTCTTCTCTTTGATTTCCTTCCATCTATCACTATTTAAATAAATTATGCATATCCATTTCTGTTCATTCAGTGTTTTAAATAGAGCCTGTCTATTTAACTGCATGCCAGATAAGGATGTTAGAATACAGAGGGGGACGGAGTACTGGTAATTTGGTGCTGATAATTTGACTGCCAAAACTTGTGACTGTTTTATTAAAAATTTTTAAAAGAGTGCATTTAAGGGTATCTGTAAAATAAGGTTATTCTCACTTATCTGCATTCTGATATTTTTTTGAATGGAAGAGAAACCAATGCTATTTTAGTTGCTGCTCTGGCCTGCAACGAAGCTCAGACAACATGAAACCCTGCGTTCTTATTTCAAAGACATAACCGAAACTCTTTGGGTGCTCAGCATTAGAGTTTGTCTTTTTACTCTTGGCTGTATTTATCATTCTCAATTATATTACTCCTTTGCCCCAAGGATAGAGATTGCAGTTAGTTCCACTAGTTATCTTCAGCCTCCACTGAGGCATATGTTCAACTAAATGCCTGTAACAGAATACCCAAACTATAGTGGAATAAATGAGGTAGGGATGTATTTTTCTGCGCTGTTGGAAAAAAAAAAAGACAAGGTAGGTGATTTGGGGCTGTTACAGTAACTTTGTGATGTTGTCAAAGACTCATGCTCTCTCCAGCTTTCTGTTCCTTCCTATATAGGATATCACTCTTATCTTCATGTTCTCATCCTACACAGAAGGAAGAGGAAAGGGGAACAGTGCTAAAAATGCAACCGAGTCTTCCTACTATTTTTATTTATTTATTTTTTAGACAGGGTCTCACTCTGTCGCCCAGCCAAGAATGTAGTGGCGCAGTCACAGGACACCACAGGCTTGCACTTCTGGGCTCAAGCAATCTTGCTGCTTCAGCCTCCTGAGTAGCTAGGACTAGAGATATGTGCCACCAGGCCTGGCTAATCCTTATTTTTTAATTTTTTTTTTTTTTTTTTGTAGAGAAGGAGGTCTTGCTATGTTGCCCGGGCTGGTCTTGAGCTCCTAGCCTCAAGCAATCCTCGTTGGGATTACTGGCGTGAGCCACCACGCCCACCCTCTTCCTCCTTTTAAAAAGAATTTTCCTGAAAGTGTACCAATCACTTCCACTGGTATCTCATTGGCCAGAACTGATGTGTAACCATGTCTGACTACAAAGGAGGCAGAGAAATTTAGTGTGTATTTGTTTGAGTTAGGCATATTGCCATATACAATATGGAAAATGGATACTGGTGGACAGCCAACAGTCTCTCCCATATTATCTAATATGGAGAGTTCTTAACAGTGCAGGCTTCAGCTAGTCATTCCTGTGCTAATCATTTGTGGTTAGGAAATTAAAATTGGTTTCTCTTGTCATTCTTGGCTTTGTAAATTATAACAGACTGCTTTGGCTTGCTTTTAAAGAAGAGGCAGTATAACTGGCAAACACTATGAGGCTTCATACAGTATTCATTAGGAGTAGAGTTATTTAGCTTGTTGTGGGAAGAATGCATAACTTTGGATGTGTCCATGTTTGTGGCAGCCAGAAAAAAATGATTGAAAACTGCTTTTTTCTTATGACCTTTTTTTTTTCTTTTATTATTATTATTATTATTATTATTATACTTTAGGTTTTATGGTACATGTGCGCAATGTGCAGGTAAGTTACATATGTATACATGTGCCATGCTGGTGCGCTGCACCCACCAACTCGTCATCTAGCATTAGGTATATCTCCCAATGCTATCCCTCCCCCCTCCCCCCACCCCACAACAGTCCCCAGAGTGTGATGTTCCCCTTCCTGTGTCCATGTGTTCTCATTGTTCAATTCCCACCTATGAGTGAGAATATGCGGTGTTTGGTTTTTTGTTCTTGCGATAGTTTACTGAGAATGATGATTTCCAATTTCATCCATGTCCCTACAAAGGACGTGAACTCATCATTTTTTATGGCTGCATAGTATTCCATGGTGTATATATGCCACATTTTCTTAATCCAGTCTATCATTGTTGGACATTTGGGTTGGTTCCAAGTCTTTGCTATCGTGAATAATGCCGCAATAAACATACGTGTGCATGTGTCTTTATAGCAGCATGATTTATAGTCCTTTGGGTATATACCCAGTAATGGGATGGCTGGGTCGAATGGAATTTCTAGTTCTAGATCCCTGAGGAATCGCCACACTGACTTCCACAAGGGTTGAACTAGTTTACAGTCCCACCAACAGTGTAAAAGTGTTCCTATTTCTCCACATCCTCTCCAGCACCTGTTGTTTCCTGACTTTTTAATGATTGCCATTCTAACTGGTGTGAGATGGTATCTCATTGTGGTTTTGATTTGCATTTCTCTGATGGCCAGTGATGGTGAGCATTTTTTCATGTGTTTTTTGGCTGCATAAATGTCTTCTTTTGAGAAGTGTCTGTTCATGTCCTTCGCCCACTTTTTGATGGGGTTGTTTGTTTTTTTCTTGTAAATTTGTTGGAGTTCATTGTAGATTCTGGATATTAGCCCTTTGTCAGATGAGTAGGTTGCGAAAATTTTCTCCCATTTCTCCCAATTTTTTTGAGACAGAGTCTTGCTTTGTTGCCCAGGCTGGAATGCAGTGGTGCAATTTAGGCTCACTGCAAACTGTGTCTCCCAGGCTCAAGCAGTTCTCCTGCCTTACTCCTGAGTAGCTGGGATTACAGGTGTGTGCCACCAAGCCTAGCTAATTTTTGTATTTTTGGTAGAGATGGGGTTTCGCCATGTTGGCCAGGTGTGTCTCGAACTCCTGGCCTCAAGTGATCTGCCCATCTTGGCCTCCCAAAGTGCTGAGATTACAGGCATGAGCCTGTAATGAGGTTTGTGGTACAAGAAGATTTTATGGAGGAAGTGGTACACATGTGTAGTTTTGAAGGATGAATAGGAATTAGCCAGGTGCAGGTAAACGGGGATAATGTTCTAGGAAGAGAGCTACTTGTGCAGAGGTACAGATATGAAAAGATACAAGGGTATGGGGTGTGGCAGGAGGTGTATGAACCACATAATGAAGGTCTTAGAGTTCTTTCAGAATATCATTAAAGACATTTTCAAAACAACTTTTTTTCTCTCTCTGATGAAAAAGGAAGCACAGTTTTTAAGGACAATCTTCAAAATACAGAAAGTGTATAAAGAAAAATATGAAGATGACTCATAATCTCTTCAACCAGAGATAACCACTGTTAACATTGTGGTGTATGTACTGCCATAATTCCTCTATTTTTCCCCCTCTCTTTTTCCTCCTGTCTTTCCTTTTTTCCTTCTTCTTTTTTTCCTCTCTTTGCCTCTTCTCTGGCCAGATCTTTTTGGCCCATATGGCAAAAACTTGAAGCACTTACTGAAAATAGAGATTAGGGATGGAAAGAGGCAAGTTTTTGTCTTAAAATAATTTTCTGAAATAAATATTGTAGAAAAAGGTATAGTTTTGGGAATGGAGAGTTTGAATTTGGTCATTAGACATGTTTTTATTTCACCAACACTTACTTATGTAGCATGTAATATGTATCCACTTCTGTTTTAAGACCTTTAAAAATTACATATTTAAACCTTTTCATGACCATGCAAGGTAAGAACAGGTTGAATATCCCTAATCTGAGATGCTTGGGAGCAGAAGTGTTTTGGAATTTGGATTTTTTTCAGATTTTGGAATATTCGCAGATACTAACCAGTTGAGCATCCTTAATCCAAATATCCAAAGTCTGCAATGGTGCAATGAGTATTTCCTTTGAGTGTTATCTTGGTGCTCAAAAAGTTTCAGATTTTGGAGCATTACAGATTTTGGATATTGGATTTTCATATTAGGGATGTTTAAACTATATTATTATTCCCATTTTTTAGGTGAGGAAATTGAGACACAAAGAGATCTAGTAATTTGTTTAAAGTTAACAAAGCTAGTAACTGAAGAGCCTGAAATCCAGGCTGTAGATTGAAATCAGGGCAGTTCTGGCTCCAGAGATCATGCTCTTTACCACTATACTATGCTACCTCTCAGAATGAGGCCAAAATATATGTGAAATCATCAAGTAAAGATATTCAGTAGGCATGCGATTATCCATTGGAAACCCAGGGACAAGTTAGGTCTAGGGATATAGATTTGGAAGTGATTTGTATTTCTTCTTTGGATATATGTCTATTTAGGGTTTTTTTGTTTTGTTTTGTTTTGCTGTTGAGTTGTTTGAGTTGCTTATATTATACATTTTGGATCTTAACCCCTTATCACATATATGGTTTGCAAGTACTTTCTCCCAGTCTGTAGATTGCTTTCTCATTTTGTTGATTGTTTTCTTTGCTGTGCAGAAAAAATTAAATTTGATATGATCTTGTTTATTTTTGCTTTTGTTGCTTATGTTTTTGGTGTCATGTAAAAAATTGTTGCCAAGACCAATGTCAAGGAGCTTTTGCCCTCTATTTTTATCTAGGCGTTTTACAGTTTCAGGTCTTATGTTATATCAAACTTTAATCCAGTTTGAGTTGATTTTTGTGTATGATGTAAGAAAAGGGTCAAATTTTACTCTTTTGCACTTGGATATTCAGTTTTCCGACCACTATTTATGGAAGAGGCTATCCTTTGCCCATTGTATATTCTTGGTAACTTTGTCAAAAATTAGCTGACTGTGTATGTGTGAGTTTATTTTTGGGCTCCTTATTCCATTCTATTCATATACATATTTGTTTTTATTCTAGTACTGTGCTGTTTTGATTACTGTAGCTTTGTAATACAATTTGAAATTAGGAAATGTGATGCCTCCAGCTTTGTTCTTCTTTCTCAAGATTGCTTTGGCTATTTAGGGTTTTTGAGGTTTCATACGAATGTTAGAATTGTTTTTTCTACTTCTGTGAAAACTGCCATTGAAGTTTTCATAGGGATTGCAGTGAATCTGTAAATCATTTTGGGTAGTATGGACATTTCAATGATATTAATTTATCCAGTCTATGAGCATGAGAAATCTTCCGTTTATTTGTATCTACTTCAGTTTCTTTCATCAATGTTTTATAGATTTCCAGGTACAGATCTTTCACCTCCTTGGTTAAATTCAATTTCTAAGTATTTTATTCTTTTTGATGCTATCATACATGGAATTGTTTTCTTAATTTATTTTTTTGGATAGTTCCTCGTTAATATATAGAAACACAACTGATTTTTCTTTGTTTGTTTGTTTTGAGACGGAGTTTCGCTCTTGTTGCCCAGGCTGGAGTGCAATGGTGCGATCTTGGCTCACTACAACCTCTGGCTCCCAGGTTCAAGCAGTTCTCCTGCCTCAGCCTCCCAAGTAGCTGAGAAGACAAGCACACACCACCACACCCAGCTAATTTTGTACTTTTAGTAGAGATAGGGTTTCACCATGTTGGTCAGGCTGGCCTCGAACTCCTGACGTCAGGTGATCTGCTCGCCTTGACCTCCCAAAGTGCTGGGATTACAGGCATGAGCCACCGCATCTGGCCCACAACTGATTTTCATAGGTGGATATTGTATCCTACGACTTTACTGAACTTGTTTATTAGTTCTAACAGATTTTTGGTGGAGTATTCAGGGTTTTCTCTCTATGTATACATAAGATTATGTCATCTGCAAAGACATTTTTTACTTCTTCTTTTACATTTTGAGTGTCTTTTATTTCTTTTTCGTGTCTTAATTGTAACTGCCCAAGGGGGTTCACCTTGCCTGCTGCCTAGCCAGAGCTGATTCATCAAGACAGGGGAATTGCAATAGAGAAAGTGTAATTCACACAGAGCCAGGGGTGCGGGAGACAAGAGTTTTATCATTACTCAAATCAGTCTCCCCAAGCATTTAGGAGGCAGAGGTTTTTTTTTTTTTTTTTTTTTTTTTGAGACGGAGTCTTGCTCTGTTGCCCAGGCTGGAGTGCAGTGGCGTGATCTCAGCTCACTGCAAGCTCTGCCTCCTGGGTTCACGCCATTCTCCTGCCTCAGCCTCCTGAGTAGCTGGGACTATAGGCGCCCGCCACTGCGCCCAGCTAATTTTTTGTATTTTTAGTAGAGACGGGGTTTCACTGTGGTCTTGATCTCCTGACCTCGTGATCCGCCCGCCTTGGCCTCACAAAGTGCTGGGGTTATAAGCGTAAGCCACCATGCCCGGCCAAGGGGCCAGAGTTTTTAAGGATAACTTGGAGGGAAGCCAGTGAGCCAAGAGTGCTGATTGGTCAGGGATGAAATCCTAGGGAGTCGAAGCTGTGTTCTTGTGCTGAGTCAGTTCCTGGGTGGGGGCCACAAGACCAGATGAGCCAGTTTATTGATCTGAGTGGTGCCAGCTGATCCATCAAGTGCAGGGTCTGCAAAACATCTCAAGCTCTGATCTTAGAAGCAATTTAGGGAGGGTCAGAATCTTGTAGCTTCCAGCTGTATGACTCCTAAACCATAATTTCTAATCTTGTGGCTAATGTTAGTCCCACAAAGGTAATCTAGTCCACAGGCCAGAAGGTCCGCTTTGGGAAAGGGCTGTTACCATCTTTTTTTAAACTATAAACTACATTTCTCCCAAAGTTAGTTCCCCCTACGCCAAGGAACAAACAGGACAGCTTGGAGGTTAGAAGCAAGATGGAGTTGGTTAAGTTAGATCTCTTTCACTGTCTCAGTCATAATTTTGCAAAGGCGGTTTTATAATTGCTTGTCTCTGATGTTAGAGGAAAAACTTTCAGAGGAAAAGCTTTTTGTCATCGAATATGTTGTTAGTGGTGGAGTTGATATATATAGACTTTATTATTTTGGGGGTACATCCTTCTTACCTAATTTGTTGAGAGTTATTATTGTTAAAATATATTGGATTTTATCAAATGTTGTTTGTGATCTAATGAGATGATCATGTGATACTGATTCTGTTAATGTGGTATACTAAATTTATGGATTTGCATATATTGAACCATTCTTGCACTCCAGGGATAAATCCTAGTGGATCATGGTATAGTATGTTTGTAGTATGCTGTTAAATTCCATTCGTTGAATATTTTTGAGTCTGTATTCACCAGGGACATTAGCTTGTAATTTTCTTTTTCTGTAGTCTTTATATGGCTTTTTATGATTTGTATGATTCAGTCTCCTTGCTTATTATTCATCTACTCCGATTTCCTATTTCTTCATGATTCAGTGTTAGTAGGTTTTATGTTTCTAGGAATTGATACATTTCTTCTAGGTTATTCAATTTGTTTGCATATGATTATTCATAGTAATCTCTTATGATTCTATTTCTGTGATATCAGTTGTAGTGTCAGCTGTTTTATTTCTGATTTTATTTATTTGAGTCTTCTCTTTTCCTAGTCTGGCTAAAGGCTTGTCAATTTTGCTTATCTTTTCAAAAAACCACCTCTTAGTTTTGTTGATTTTTTTCTTTTGCTTTCCTTGTTTATATTTCATTTATTTCTACTCTAATCTTTATTATTTTCTTTTCTTCTGCTGACTTAGTTTGCTCTTCTTTTTCTAGTTCTTGAGGTATAAAGTGAAGTTGTTTATTTGAGATCTTTGTTTTTTTCTTAATGTAGGCATTTATTACTATAAACTTTCCTCTTAGAACTGCTTTTGCTGCATCCCAGAAGGTTTGATATGTTATTTTTTTCATTTTCACTTTCTCGAGATATTTTTTGACTTCTCTTTTAGTTTATTCTTTGATCCATTGGTTGCTTAGGAGTGTGTTAATTTCCACAGATTTGTGAATTTTCCAGTTTTTCCTCCCATTATTGATTTCTAATTTCATACCAATTTGTTTAGAAAATATTCTTGGTATGATTTCAGTTTTCATAAATTTGTTACGACTTGTTTTGTGACCTAACTTGGTCTATCCTGGAGAATGTTTAATGTGTGCTCAGGAAAATATTTATCCTTCTGTTGTTGGGTGGAATGTTCTGTATAGGTCTGTTAGGTCCATTTGTTCCAGAGCAGTGGTCCCCAACCTTTTTGGCATCAGGGACCAGTTTTGTGGAAGACAGTTTTTTCATGGACTGTGGGTAGGGGGTTATGGTTTCAGGATGATTTAAGTGCATTACATTTATTGTGTACTTTATTTCTATTATTATTACATTGTAATATATAATGAAACAATTATAAAACTCACCATAATGTAGAATCAGTGGGAGCCCTAAGCTTGTTTTCTTGCAACTAGAAGGTCCCATCTTATTATGGGGTTGTTTGTTTTGTTCTTGTGAATTTAAGTTCCTTATAGATGCTGAATATTAGACCTTGTCGGATGCATAGTTTGCAAAAATTTCCTCCCATTCAGTAGGTTGTCTGTTTACTCTGTTGATAGTTTCTTTTGCTGTGCAGAAGCTCTTTAGTTTAATTAGATTCCATTTGTCAATTTTTGCTTTTGTTGCAATTGCTTTTGGCATCTTTGTCATGAAATCTTTGCAAGTTCCTATGTTTAGAATGGTATTGCCTAGGTTGTCTTTCAGAGTTTTTATGGTTTGGGGTTTTGTATTTAACTCTTTAATCCATCTTGAGTTAATTTTTGTATATGGTGTAAGGAAGGGGTTCAGTTTTAATAATCTGCGTAAGGCTAGCCAGTTATTCCAGCGCCATTTATTGAATAGGGAATCCTTTCCCCAGTGCTTGTTTTTGTCACGTTTGTTGAAGATCAGATAGTTGTAGTGTGCAGTCTTATTTCTGGCTTCCTTGTTCTGTTCATTGATCTGTGTGTCTGATTTTGTGGCAATCCCATGCTGTTTTGGTTACTGTAGCCCTGTAGTGTAGTTTGAAGTTGAGTAGCATGATGTCTCAGCTTTGTTCTTTTTGCTTAGGATTGCCTTAGCTATTTGGGCTCTTTTTTGATTCCATATGAATTATAAAATAGTTTTTTTCTAGTTCTGTGGAGAATGTCAATGGTAGTTTAATAGGCATAGCATTGAATCTATAAATTACTTTGGGCAGTATGGCCATTTTAACAATATTGATTCTTCCTCTGATAAGCATGGAATGTTTTTCCAGTTGTTTGTGTCATCTCTGATTTCTCTGAGCGATGGTTTGTAGTTCTTCTTGTAGAGCTCCTTTACGTCTCTGGTTAGCTGTATTCTTAGGTATTTTATTCTTTTTGTGGCCATTGTGAATGGGAGTTCATTCCTGATTTGGGTCTGTGTGCTGATTGGTCCATGTGTGGCCACAGGCAGGCCTGGAAAGAGCGCCATCTGGCTGGCTGAACGGCCATCAATGAAGTTCTCACTCTGAGCCCCAGACTTCACCCAGAACTGACATGCCGACTTCACCCAGAACTGGATGGCCTGGACCCCAGGCTTCAGGCTATCCTTGGCCTGAAGGTGGGGGTTTCACCGAGGACCCGCCCCTTCCTGCCTGGTAACCTATCTGCCTCCCACTGCCATCCACAAGCTGTCCACGGTGCCCAGGCTGTTTGCGCCGAGGGGCAGCTGCAAGCCTGCACCCATCTGTCTTCACCCCAGGCCTCCCTCGCATGCTCACTGGTTACCAAAGTCCAGAGGTGGGTGAGGCAGCAAGGGGCTGGCATGTCAGCACGGCCCTGAGTGCACACACCTGGCCAGGTGGCGACAGCACCCGGGCTCAGCCACAACTTTGCTCTGAAATCGGAGTGGGCACTGGGAGCGAGGAGAGGCCAGGGAACAGGAGCAGGCACTTCCAAGCCTGTGGGGATAGGGGGGCTTCCTGGGCTTCTGAGAGTTCAGGGTTGCCCGGTTCCAGAGCTGCAGCTGGGTGGCTGCAGCTGTGCCTGGTAACACGGGACTTGGTAGGGGGCGGGGCTCCCACCTGTCCCCCACCCCCGTGGGCTCTGTGGAATGCACAGCCCCAGCCACACGTCCCTGACTGCAGCTGACATCCCCACAGTGGCTCCTCCAAACTGGCCACTGCCACCATCAATTTGTATTCATTGTTTCAGTAAAGTAAATGATCTGATAGCTTGATAAGTTGTATCCTTGAAAAGATACAAATAGTATAAAGTACATGGTAATTTTCCCCATTTGTAACTGTTTCAATAATATGAAAATACCAGTAGGCATGGAAAAATAAAATTATGAAGACATTTAAAATGTTACTCTATTTTAGAATAAGGTAGAGTTGAAAATTGTCAGAAATACAAACGTTATTTAGCTATTTAATCCTTTATATATGTGAAGTTTTAAAATATGTATGACCTTCCCCTCTGAAATGAAAATATAATTGATGGGAAATTTTAACAAAAGAACACATAAAGTTCTAGACTGTAAACATAAATATTATTGTTTGGCATTACCCCAAAGTTCCCCTTTAAAAAAACAAATAAATGGAAATAATATATATTTGAGTGTTCTGTTTCTACTTTCTTTGAACCAAGGAGGCCTCATACTTTATGAGTTTGTTCCACCCTCTTCTAATATATCTGTCAACAGAGCATGGCAACAGTGTTACAAAATTTAATGTTTTAAAATTTTGAACAAATTAAAAACATTAAATTTATATTTCTCTTACATTTTACTATTCTCTAATGAGGGAAAATGATTTAAATTTTGGACTAAATGCAACCAGTGTATAAAATAATTCTCTTCTGAGTGATAGTGAAACAATTACTGAATTACAACTATATGCAGAAAGTATTTTTGTCTAACATGTTTTCCATGTGACTAACATTATAGCTCATTGCAAGTGGTTTATTTGTTTTATGATTAATAAAGAAGTCCAGGTGGAGTTTAACACAAAAACAGAAGATAGAGAGCATTTAATTTTGGGGAGAGGTTTCAGTACTAAAAGAGGTAGTCAGAATTTTCTGACTTTAATGGAGTCAGAAACTGGGTAACTTTCATTCTTTTAACTTAAATCAGTTTCTGGATTTAGTTTGTCAAAATAGACTGTATTGTATGTGTATTGGTGAACTAGAAATAGATCAGCTCTCACTGAGACCGAATCCTAGCCTTGAATAATTTTAACCTCTGATTGGATTAAGGTGATTTGTTATTTCTAAGGCCATTAGGCTAGCAGCCTGCTAAAAGAAAACATAAGTTTAATTTGGATGAAGGTAGCACCATTGAGAGTCTCAAGTTATGGCCACATAAAAAACATAACAGCATTTAGCATTCAATCAAAAGTAGTCAGACATTCAAGGAGGTAAGACAACGTGATTAAGAAACTAAGAGAAATATTACTAGAAACAGACTCACAGGGGATTTAGCTAATGGCACTATCACACATGGCTGTGCTTAATATGTTTAAGGGGGAAAAAGACAGTATGTGGCAGAGAACTAGAAACTAGGAATTACATCAAATATGAGAACTGAAAAAGTATGATAACTGAAATTAGCAACTCAGAGGATTGACTTAGCAGCACATTGAGTATTGTTGAAGAAAATTAGTGAACTAAAATATAGGCCAGAAGAAAATACCGAAACTATTTCATGGGGATTTTCTAAAAAAGATGAAAAATACAGAAAAGAGTTGATAAAATGAGCCTGATGTGGAATACTTTCCAGAATCTCCAAACACTACTAAAACTAATTAAGGATTTCTTAGAAGTTGCAAGATAAAAGATCAATTTACAAAAATTATTTTTGTATAGGATAGCAATAATCTATTGGAATTCAAATTTATATGTAAATGCAAAAGACCTAGACTAGGCAAAACAACTTTGAAAAGTAAAAACAAAGTTTGAAGACTTCCACTAATTAACTTGAAGACACATTATAATGATTAAAATAGTTTAATACTGTAGACAAGATAGACAATAAACAATATTAATTTAATCAATAGAACTAAATAGAGAATACAAACATAGACCCATACATATATGGACAACCGATTTTTTTAAAAAAATGTGTAAAGATTATTCAGTGGAGAAAGGATAGTCTTTTCAACAAATGGTGCACAATAACTGAATAAGCATATTAACAAATGATCTTCAATCCATATCTCAGCATATTAAAAATGATCCAAATAAATCATAGACCTAAATGTAAACTCTGAAATTATAAAACTTCCTTCTTTCTTTTTTCCCTTATCAATCTATAAATTTTGTTGATCTTCTCAAAACCAGCTTTCATTTATTTTTTTCTGTTAACTTTTGTTACCACTTTCATTGATTTCCATTCTCAACTTTATTATTTTCCTCCTTCAGCTTATTTTTGGGTTAATTTGCATTACATTTTCAAATTTTTAGGATAGAAGCTGAAGTCATTGATTGGAGACCTTTATTCCTTTCTGGTAAAAGTGTTTAGTGCTGTAGATTAATCTTTAAGCACCGCTTTAACTGCATCTCACAAACTTTATTAAATTGTGTTTTATTTTATTCAGTTAAAATATTTTTAAATTTTTCTTTTGAATTATTCTTGACCTGTGAGTTATTTAGAATTGTGTTCCTAATATTGTGAGATTTTGTAGATAAATTGGTTTTGAATTTAATTCCATGGTGGTCAGAAGATGTAGATTTTTATGATTCAAATTATTTTAAATTTTATGAATGCTAGTTTTGTGGCCCCAAATATGGTCCATCTTAGCCTCTACTGCTTAAATTTAAGGCTCTCATTATCTTTCTTCTTGGTAATTATAAAAATTTCTTATCCAGTCTTCCTCTAGTTTATCATTGCTTACATTTCACTGTCACCAGAGTTATTATTCCTAAACACCAATTTGATCTTGTCACTTTTACCTTACTCCAGAAGTGTCAGGGACATCCCACTATCTACAGAATGAAATGAATCCTCTTTATCATTGCAGAAAATGTCTTTCATTATTTGCCTGTAAGTTGTTTTTCTGTGAAAGCCTCATCTAGTATTGTCACCCTTTTCTGCTTCTTCCCAAACATTCTGTATTTCAGCCATGTTTTATTGGCTTTTTTTCCCCCAGAAAATGTTTTATGGATTTTCAGACCTCTGTGCCTTTGATCAAGCTATTCCTTTCTCTCTGAATTCCCCTTCTCTCACCTTCTTGCTTTTCATTTAATACCCATGGTTGATTCTGCAGCACGTGTGGAACACTTTTGATTCCCTTAGTCAGAATCCTGCTTTATCTTTGGTTTATCATTTATATGTTTCTTATGGTATACTTTGACTTTGGGTGACACTTTTTGTTCTCACCTTTGAGTAGATATCATTTTTCTACTAATCTTTTAATACCTGAAATACAGTAGGCATTCACTGTATCTCAGTTGTGAGGAAATTAGGACAACATATGGGGTACTTTTCTTTTCTTTTTGTTTTTTTGTTTTTTTTTTTTTTGAGATGGAGTTTCACTCTTGTTGCCCAGGCTGGAGTGCAATGGCACAATCTCAGCTCACTGCAACCTGTGCCCCCCAGGTTCAAGCGATTCTCCTGCCTCAGCCTCCTGAGCAGCTGGGATTTACAGGCATGCACCACCACACCCGGCTAATTTTGTATTTTTAGTAGAGAGGGGGTTTCTCCATGTTGGTCAGGCTGGTCTCGAACTCCCAACCTCAGGTGATCTGCCCGCCTCGGCCTCCCAAAGTGCTGGGATTACAGGTCTGAGCCACTGCTCCCAGCCTATATGGGGTATTTTCTAATTAATAAATATGCCTTCCTTAATTCAGCATATGGATCAAGGGGTTCTGACACGATGAAAATTTTTAAGTTATGTTTTAAGATAAATTGGATTCAGAATCATAGATTCTATACCTATGTCTTTTACAAGTCATCTGCCTTATGGATAGTTTTTACAAATAGAACAGAATTCCCAGTTCAGTTCCACAGGTACAGCAGAATTCCCAGCCTAATTTTTAGTAAATCTTAGAGAAAAACAAGAACTAACTTTGACAATGCTGCAGAAAATAATGAATCACAAAAAGAACTAAAAATATAGTTTATTGGCTGATAGTTATAAAAGTATGTGTTCCTGAACGTTTAGTGAAGATGGCAGTAATAGTTGATTATGTGTTGACTATTCATTGGAAAATGAAATTATGGGTGATGTAGGAATCATACGCATAGTGACAGCAATAGACCTATTTAAATATAAAGAGGAAGATGGGCAAAAATTACCTGCAAAGCTAGAAATTTCTTCTGTGGTAGCCAAAGTCCCCCAGTCCATAATTTTATGTTATACTCAATAATTTAGTTTAATTTGTGAAAAACAGTAAGAAGATTATTCAGGAAATCATCACATTTCTTCTAAATCTAAGTTTCTTATTGTAGTAAAAGTTGTACATTTATGTTTTAAGTTAAAATGAACAGAGATGTTTATCATTTTTTCTGATTTCCTGTGTTTGTCAACTAGTTTGAGTAATCAGATTAACCTGCTGTATACTTTGCGATCTATAAGGAATTATGTGAATGGGAGTTATTCTTATAACCAAGAAAATAAGCTCTATACAATAGTAACATTTGAATACCACTTTTACCATTTTCAAAGATATTTTGGGTGTGCTGTTTCTTTGACTTTCAACAACGTGGGGAGGAAAGGAATCCTAATTAAAGATATCGATGGATGTATGGAACCTTGTGCTCTTCGTCCCTAATCAGCGAAAAAAGATGGATCCAGATGGCTGAGCGAGCAAAGAGATGCCAAGGGATTTTCTGGTCAGCATTATAGAACCTCTTTAGAACTGGATTACTGGATATTTTTAGAGGTATAAAGTATTGTGTATGTATGCATAGATGTTTTCAAATGTTATTGAGTCCCTGAAGGTAAGAGACCGTGTATTTTGGAATATAAGATTTGATAACATATAGACATATTCTCCAAGGGAAATACATGTCAACCTTTAGCATAGAAAGTTGGGAGGAACCTTTTACTTTTCTAGGAGTCTTACAAGAAATGCTGACTAGTGTTTCTATAATGATTTCATCCCAATTCCAGAAGGTTTAAGTCATATGTGATTAATGATTTAATATATTAGGTAATTGCTCCAGTTCTACCTTTATCCTTATTTGGTAATTTATCCTCCCGTTTCATTCCTATTCTTGTTTTTACTTAGCAGTTGACCTTTTATATAGACTTGAGGGAAAAAAAAAAATAACTGAATGCCTCCATTTATATTTAAAGTATGTTTTTCTTTGAAGTGTTTAAGTCTTTACTGTTTTATCCAGGTACAACATGTGGGACATTTATGTTAAGGTAGAACTAAAAGAGATGATCAGTTATTTGTCGATAAAGAGTTTTCAACTGAACAGCTTAAAAACTAGCTTTTGGGGTTGATTTCTAGTCAATAAAATATTTTTAATTGTTTAAACAAGACAGATTATTGTAACAAAACAAATTTTTTTCTTTGAAATAGATTTTAAAACATTTCAAAGTAAATTTAAATATTAAATTATTATATTTCCATTTAAGTACCCCCTCTTCCATCGGTAATCCCATTCTCCAGAAATAATAGATCTTGATTTATTCATCTTAATCTTTTATGTTGACATTTGGTCAGGAATGAAAATGGTGTTTCGCCCCTGAAAAAGTAATGAGTTTTCTGTCATAAATTTTATCCAATCATGACTAAGATAATTTATCTTTAAAAGAATGATGATAAAATATTTGATTTGGATTAAGTTCATATGGTTATATCAGAATTACACTTTATATACTAGAGTAACTAAATGAACCTATTGAATTCATTTATTTAGTATTCTCCATCTGTGGGCTGAGAAGGGTCTGCTTGAAATGATAGTTCTGGATTTTGGCATAGATAAGAGTATGCAGTTTTTGTTCAAGGATACAGATCTGGCAGAGACTGGGTGGTTATTCTATTATGACCATTTTCTCTCTTCTGTGGCATACTATTAGACTGTACTTCCTCTTGTATTAGGTGGGGCATGATACTAGCTCTCGAAAGTGGAATGTGGATGAAAATAACATGACATTTAGAACTAACCCTAAAATTTCCTTCAAAACTTTCCATACTCTCTTCATTGAGGAATATTTGGTGGGAGTTTCCAAGGCCGTAGGATAGACACTAGTAGACAAAATGTCATTGAGTCACATAGTGAAAGACCATCTTTCCCTGTCCCAAATCGATTGTGACATAAGAGGGAAAACTTTTGTTGTGTAAGCCACTGAAGCTTTGGAGTTGGTTGTTACAGCAGAGAGAGTTACTTACCCTGGTCAACACAGAAATTGACATTTTGAATTGGGTTGCTACTGTAACAAGATCCTAAAGTATATGACATTGGCCTAAGGGTTGGGCAGTGAGGAACACATACAGCATATAGGGATAGCTAGAAATCCATGTCATGTGATGAATGTTTGTAAAACTCTTACCTTTGGCAACTTGGAGGCCATTCCATGTTTCTACCAAGGTTGAAGGTTTAAGAAAAGAAGTTGTTAGTAGTGTGTGTTCATTGTAATTGCATTACCTTGCCAAATGTAGTCAAGGAAGAGATGAGTTTAGGAAAGTATTGTTTGGTTTCCAGGAGTGAAAGAAAATAATAACCAGAAATTCAGAATTGGAAAAAAAATGACTGCTTTTAAACTCTCAAAAATAAAAGATGAATTTTAAGAAGGCTTTGAGCAAAAAAGACCCCATAAGACTTCTCAGTTGAGCTGAGTGGCTACACATTGATATAATGGTCAGATTAAGATGTGTGGCTTTCTTGAGCCTGAAAAGTCAGAGTAGCCACCAGTAAATTAACAGAGAGATGAGACATTGGGAAAAGAAGCAAATAAATAAAGCAGATTTGAGAATGATAAAAAGTAATTTTGGAGTTGGTTATTAGCATTTGGATCTGACTGGAAGCTGCTATGATTCTGATGGAATTTTGTTGCTAGAGAAACTGTGAACTTGGCCTTAGAAGGCATGTGACTGTTCATTGAGCCCCAAAAGCTATCCTCAAGTGGCATACTTCTCAACACCAACTTCATATGTGGCCACAGGAGATAACAGGCAAGGAAAACCCATAGTGGGTGAAGCCAGGAGCCATGGAGAACAACAAAGGACTAGGGAGTTTCTCCTGGAGAACAAAATTAGGGCCTTAACAAGGAATTTCTTCCTTCACGATGTTCATACATCCAGTGGGATTTCAGAATGCTACAGATTAGCAACCACTGAATATTTTTCCATTTTTTTTGCCTTTCTAAATGTGGTGATCCTTTCTCTGTTTTCCCATGGTATGTGTTTTGTACAGAGGGAGATGGGACAGATATCTTGTCTTTAAGGCATATGTTGTGGGGACATGGAGAGCGACATCTACATCTGATGAAGAAGATTATGTATGAACTGGAGATCCTAGATTTTGTCCTGGCTGGGACCTTTGGTAATCTTCCTAGTGGAGAGCTTGAGTGCATTCTATATCTGGCAGGAAGAATTAAAAAAAAAAATAGGTATTTAGTGAGTTAAATAAGGAATTGTTTCAGAAACTAATTAGATTCTCTCTTTGCTCTTCTGGGGCATACAGATAGACTCAGATAGCCCCCATGAATGGAGGCTATGTGACTATGCCTTGTCAATGGAATATGAGCAGAAGTCATTTTGAGGCAAAGGTAGGGTTTGCTTTCTTTTCACTTTCAATTATGTCCTCAAAAGTAGATCTCACAAGATTTTTGGAACTTAGTTCCCTAAATGACCATGTACCAAGTATTCTCTCTCTACTGCAATACTCCTGCTCACCCCCACCCCCAAATTATTATTTAATGAATATTAGACTTTCATTGTGTTAAGGCATTGAGATTTGGGTTATAGCAGTAAACTTCCTCTGTATTATATAGTAAAGCACAAATATAAAAATCAATATTTTACATTTATAATATTTTGGTAACTTTTAGAAAATAACATTTCTTGATTATTTACAACGTTTTAGGTACCATGCTAAGCATTTAGCACATTGTCATCTTATTTGCTCTTTATAGTTACTTATCAGAAGTGAATGTTATTCCTATTTTAGAGATTTAGGAATCTGAAGCTGAGAACATTTATAAGTAACTTTTTCTAGTAGCTGCTATTTATTGGGTTTGTATTTTACCATAATTACTTAATTTCATTCTGATGGACAATAGTGTTTTAAGAACCAGACACAAACTCTGCCTTATTCACTGCTATTTATCACTAGTAGGTTATAGAATTTGTAGTAGTTGTGGAATAAATATATATATATTTTAAACTTTTGTTATAGTTCAGGGGTTCGTGTGCAGGTTTTTTATATAGGTAAATTTATGTCACAGGGGTTTGTTTGTACAGATTATTTCGTTACCCAGGTACTAAGCCTAGTACCTAGCAGTTATTTTTTCTGATTCTCTCCCTTCTTCCATCCTCCACCCTTAAGTAGGTCCCAGTGTCTGTAGTTGCCCTCTTTTTGTCCATATGTTCTCATCATTTAGCTCCCTCAAAGTGAGAACATGCAGTATTTGGTTTTCAGTTTTTCTGTTAGTTTGCTAAGGATAATGGCCTCCAGATCCATCCATGTTCCTGCACAGGACATGATCTCATTCTTTTTTATGGCTGCGTAGTTATTCCATGGTGTATTTGTACCACATTTTCTGTATCCAGTCTACCATTGATGGACATTTAGGTTGACTTCATCTCTTTGCTATTGTGAATAGTACTGCAGTAAACATATGGGTGCATGTGTCTTTATGATAGAACGAGTTATACTCCTTTGGGTATATACCCAGTAATGGGATCGCTGGGTCAAATGATAGTTCTGCTTTTAGCCCTTTGAGGAATTGCCACACTGCTTTCCACAATGGTTGAACTAATTTACACTCCTCCCAAGAGTGTATAAGTGTTCCCTTTTGTCCACAACCTTGCCACCTTTTATTTATTTTTATTTTTATTTTTTTACTTTTTAATAATAGCCATTCTGACTGGTGTGAGATGGTATCTCATTGTGGTTTTGGTTTGCATTTCCCTAATGATCAGTGAAATTGAGCTTTTTTCATATGCTCATTGGCCACATGTATGTCTTCTTTTGAAAAATGTTCATGTCCTTTGCCCACTTTTTAATGGGGTTATTTTTTCTTGCAAATTTAAGTTCCTTATAGTTGCTGGATATTAGACCTTTGTCAATACATAGTTTGCAAAAATTTTCTCCCATTCTGTAGGTTGTCGTTTACTCTGTTGATAGTTTCTTTTGCTGTGCAGAAGCTCTTTAGTTTAATTAGATCCCATTTGTCAATTTTTCTTTTGTTGCAATTGCTTTTGGCATCTTTGTCATGAACTCTTTGCCAGTTCCTATATTTAGAATGGTATTGCCTAGGTTGTCTTCCAGGGTTTTTATTGTTTTGGGTTTTACATTTAAGTTTTTATTCTATCTTGAGTTAATTTTTGTATGTGATGTAACGAAGGGGTCCAGTTTCAATTTTCTGCATATGGCTAGCCAGTTATTGCAGCACTATTTGTTAAATAGGGAGTCCTTTCCCCAGTGCTTGTTTTGTGTCTGCTTTGTTCAAGATTACATGATTGTAGTTATGCAGCCTTACCTTTGGGTTCTTTATTCTGTTCCATTGGACTATGTGTCTGATTTTGTGGCAGCCCCATGCTGTTTTGGTTACTGTAGCCCTGTAGTATAGTTTGCAGTCAGGTAACATGATGCTTCTAGCCTTGTACTTTTTGCTTAGATTTGCCTTGGTTATTCTGGCTCTTTTTTGGTTCCATATGAATTTTAAAATGTTTTTTCTAGTTTTTGAAATATGTCATTGATAGTCTGATAGGAATAGCATTAAATCTATAAATTTCTTTGGGCAGTATGGCCATTTTAACAATATTGATACTTCTCTGATAAGCATGGAATGTTTTTTCCACTTGTTTGTGTCATCTCTGATTCCTTTGAGCAGTGTTTTGTAATTCTCATTGTAGAGCTCTTTCACCTTCCTGGTTAGCTGTATTCCTAGGTATTTCTTTTTTTGGCAATTGTGAATGGAACTGCATTCCTGATTTGGCTTTCAGCTTGGCTGTTGTTGGTGTATGGGAATGCTAGTGGTTTTTGTACGTTGATATTGTATCCTGAAACTTAGCTGAAGTTGTTTATCAGCTGAAGGAACTTTTGGGCCAAGACCATGACATTTCCTAGGTGTAGAATCATGTCATCTGCAAACAGGGATAGTTTGACTATAGAATAAATATTGAAAAAATGTATTTGTGACATTAGTATAGAGCACTATACCAGGTGCTGTAATGGGATATACAAATTATGAAGACCATCTCTCGAGCAACTCCCAATTAAATGGGAGGTTATATTAAGTCCTGTGATGATAATAACTATAAAATACTAAGAGTATTTTGGGAGAATTTAAGTTTGCCTAGGAAGAGTTCGTAAACATTTTCTTGGAGGTAAAAATTTTGCATGATTATAAAAGCTGTGGTAGTTTTTAAACACAGCCCTAAAGCTCTTTTATACCCTTCCCATCAAGATGTATACTTCCTTCTTCTTTCCTTAAATCTGGGTGGTCTCATAACTGATTGGAACAAAAGAATATGCACTTCTGAGGCTGGGTCATAAATAATGATCCAGATGTATTCCTTTTTCTTGGAATACTTGCACTTAGATCCCTGAGCCTACAATGTAAGAAGTCTGACTACTCTGAGGTCTTCATTCTTTGAAGAAATCAAGCAATTTGGAAAGGCCAAGGGTTGGTACTCTGTTTTGCAGTCATAGCCTTTGAATCTTATAGCCCAGGTGCCAGGCATATGAGGGGACAAGACTTAAGATGATTCCAGCCTCCAACTGTTGCATCATCTTCAGTCTCCAAGTTGTCCTAACTGAGGCCCTGGACATTGTAGAGCAAAGACAAGCCATCGCCTCTTTGTGCTATCTGAATTCCTAATCCCCATACTCCTTGACCATGATAAGATGATCTTTAATTTAAGCTATGTTTGGGATTAATTTATTATATAGCAACAGTAAGTGGAACGTAAGTGGAGCTTGAACACATGCTAAAGAGAAAAGGCATTTGCACTGCTTTAGCAAAAGTCCTGAAGTAGTATGTTAAGTTGCTTGACGCTTAGTATTTATTTTGGATTTGGAAGGATGTTAGGTTGTAACAGAAGAGAAGTCTGGAAAGGCATTAGGGGCCAATTGTTTATGGCTCCTAATATTTCATCAGTAGGTCTAAACTTCTTCCCTTGTACCATGAGACCATAAAGATTTTTTGAGCATAGAACATGTAGAAAATGACTATGGAACTTTCTCGCTTCCTTTTACATCATCTCAACTTCCTGGAATGTGTTTAACGTTTATTTATACTTATGTATGTTCACTCAGCAAACATTTCTCAAACATGTACATTCTGCCAGAAGCATAGTTCTTGTAAAGTGAAAATATTTATTTTTTTCTTCATGAAATTGTTTCTAATAAGAAAGCCAGCCATAATGTTTATTTTATTTTATTTTATTTTGAGATAGGGTCTCGCACTGTCATCCAGGCTGGAGTGCAGTGGCACAGCCTTGGCTCACTGTAACCTTCACCTTTCGGGCTCAAGCAGTACCCCCACCTTAGCCTCCCAGGTAGCGGGGACTACAGGTGCATACCACCAGCTTGGCTAATTTTTGTGTTTTTTTGTAGAGACAGTGTTTTACCATGTTGCCCAGGCTGGTCTCAAACTCCTGGGCTCAAGCCATCTCTGCCCACTTCTGCCTCCCAAAGTGCTGGGATTATAGGCATGAGCCACCACACCTGACCTATTATGTTATTTTAATTTCTAAATAGGGCGCTAAAAATTATTTTGGCTACGTGCATATATTAAGTAATGGTATTGAATATGCAAAGCATAAATGTAGTAGAAAAGGCTTGAAGGTTAAATCAAGATCAGGAAATATTATTTAGTGGGGATACATATCTCTATGCATTTGTCAAAACTCAGCTGTTGGGCCGGGCGCAGTGGCTCACGCCTGTAATCCCAGCACTTTGGGAGGCCGAGGCGGGCGGATCACGAGGTCAGGAGATCGAGACCATCCTGGCTAACGCGATGAAACCCCGTCTCTACTAAAAATACAAAAAAAAATTAGCCGGGCGCGGTAGCTGGTGCCTGTAGTCCCAGCTGCTCGGGAGGCTGAGGCAGGAGAATGGTGTGAACCTGGGAGGCGGAGCTTGCAGTGAGCCAAGATAGCGCTACTGCAGTCTGGCCTGGGCGAAAGAGCGAGACTCCGTCTCAAAAAAAAAAACAAAACAAAAAACCCAGTTGTTAATATCTACAAAAACGTGTGCCACAAATTTGATGAAGATTGCACTGAAATCTATAGATCAATTTAGGGAGACATGACATCTTACTGATATTGATCTACCAATCTATGAACCCAGAATTTTTCTTCATTTACTGTTTTAGTATAGGTATAGTAGTAATTAGTGTAATTTTCTTTCATTGTATGTTGTTTCTCATGGGATTATATCACACAGAGCCACAGGTTTCTCCCTGCTGTACCTTTCTTTGATTTCATTTTATAGGTAAAAATTCATGGGAGGCCCATGCGGGCGGATCACCTGAGGTCGGGAGTTCGAGACCAGCCTGACCAACATGGTGAAACCCCGTTTCTACTAAAAATAAAAAATTAGCCAGGCGTGGTGGTGCACACCTGTAGTCCCAGCTATTTGGGAGGCTGAGGTAAGAGAATCGCTTGAACCCAGGAGGCAGAGGTTGTGGTGAGTTGAGATCGTGCCATTGCACTCCCGCCTGGGCAACAAGAGCAAAATTCTGTCTCAAAAAAAAAAAAAAAAAATCATATAATTGACTAGAGCCTACAATGTCAAATTAATGGGAGGAGTAAGGATGGGGACCCACTGTATCAATATTTTATAGATTAACCAAAGTGGGTAGAATTGGCAATAATTTAAGAAGAGGAATACTTTCACAAACCTGTTAGCTTTGTAGCAGAGATGTCTACTTAACAGTACCTATACCCTTATAAGTTCAGGGGTTTGCAGAGTGATTCCCTAAGAGTGTTTGTGTCAATTACATATGCTATCATTGCATTGCCAAGTGGTACCTTTCTTTAGACCATTCTCTTTGGAGACATCTCAAGTTACAAAGTCTTAAAACGGTCAAAATAAATTCTGAGTTTGAATACTTCCTCAAACAAGTGAAATAGTTGTATTGGTTAAAATCAGTCTACGAGTTTATGTGATTTGTAGGGAAGTGCTAAGTATCAGTGGTTTTATAGAATTGTAGCCTATCGTTTATGTTATTCACATATCAGAAGTCATTTCTGTAGAGAATGGTGACTTCACAAGTTTTATGTGGTTTGTGGGGAAGTGCTAAGTATCAGTGTTTTATAGAATTATATCCTATCATTTGTTAAATTCAGATATCAGAAGCCATTTCTATGGAGAATGGTGACTTCATGCTGGTTATATTATAAACTCTTCTTTGAGAAAAGTATAATGGGACTTAAGGAATTTGGGTAGAGAAAAGGAAAAAATGTTTTGCTCCAGTATAACTGATCTTGAAAAGCAAGGTTATTCTTACAACCTGTGGCTTTGATGGAAGAGGCTTTCTACAATGATCCCAATTTTTAAATTAGTTGAGAGAGTCAGACCTTGCAGTCCTTTCACATTGCAGGAGGACCTAACAACATAGTTCCCTTAAATATTGAAAAATACAGAGTAAAAATGTATTCCTTAGTCTCTAGCAAATAAGGAAATTAATTTACCCATAAATGACAGATGCAAGATAAGAAATTATAAACCTTTGTGCAGTATTTCAGGTTATAGTACTGGTTATCCCTATCTATGCTTCTTTGCTAAGAGAAATGTCTAAAACATTCAGAAGTGGTGCAGTTCATATCCATGACACAGGTTACTCCTCTGCTAATGATAATAACTTTAGTATTAGCCTTCTTCTCAGAATTGCAGTATTAGCAGTGAGAAAAATCTAGGCTGAAATATTGGAGGAATGATGTTTCTAAGAAAAGGTACAGAGCTGTAAGGTTAAGAGCTTAAAGAGGATGGATAACTTTTACTTCTATTCTTACTATCCTGAATGTTACATCACATGCTCTATGAAGTCAGATTTGAACACATTTAAACTCAGAAATTTTATGGCATAGTTTCTTGATGAATGCGAGTTTTGTAATAAGTTTGATGGTAACTGCTTTTAAGATTATTTTTGAACTAATGTATCAGCTGGGGAGTCTTGTTGGAGAACTGGATAGATGCTTCACTATGATTTGCTTTCTGAAAGGATGTCCAATCCTATACTTACTAGTATTTATGAGAGAGCTATAAAACTGTAATATTTATCTGATGACAAAAGATGTGTGGTAGTTTATCAAGCAGCATCACCTTATTAAAAACTTGAGGGAAGCTATAATTTTGATGATTTAGTTTGATGGATAATAAAAGTTTTAATAAAGAAATGATTTCTAGCGTTCATACAGACTAGTATACATATTACATTAGCTAAGGGAATCAAGCCCCTTTCTTGTTCTAAAATAATTAGTTATTTACATTCTCTTCCAGAGAGAGGGGGAGATGGCTTCTGAAGGAATAGAAGAAGGTCAAAACCAGCAAGCACAGAAAGCACTGTTTGAAATGGAAAAATTATCTAATGACTCCTTCTTTAAATTTGATGTTTCTTTAGCTATTCCCATCAAGAGCACAGTTTACATTCAGCTGGAGATAATAGTGTACATGGTGACTTCTAATAACATAGCTTTCTCTTCTTTCCTGGGTCCCGAGAAACACTGTTATAAACGTTTTCTGAATACAGAACATGATACTGTAGCTATTACATGGGTTCTATGCTTTTATTCACAGGTATAGATTTAAGTTTGTATTTTTGGTAAGAGGAGATCAAGCATTTTTATATTTGCCACACAGTAAGGATATATGCATCTCTGGACTGAATCATTTTCGTGTACTTGTCTTTATTTTTCTTCCTTTTTTTCTTTTTTTCTGGGCATATTTTACCTCCAATCATCATTTGCTTGTCTTTAAAGAAAGTTATATGAATAAAAAAGGAAAAATAAACTGTTTTCCTATACTTAAAATATTTCTCTTCTGAAAAGAGATGTATGGGAATTTTTGCCACATCAACCAATTTCCAACTCTCTGACACCAACTGGGTGTATTACAGTTCAGTGCAATTCTGGTAGTGTATACTTGGGGTTACTACAGACCCCACAAGTTAAGGACTCAGTCCCACAAGACTGCTCCCCACTTCCAATGCCACTCTCAATTCCAAATTGTCACCTGTGTTTCTGACTGACTAGCTATAAATGGGAGGTTCTCATGGCCCCTCCTTGGGCTTGAAAATTTTCTAGAACAGCTGACAAAACTCAGGGTAACACTTTACGTATGAGTGTCGGTTTATTATAAAGAATACAACTCAGGAATAACCAAATGCAAGACACACATAGGACACTTAAGGGGGAGAGACACACAGCTTCCCTGCCCCAGTTAGGCACACCACCTCTCAGAACCTCCATGTGTTCACCAACCCAGAATCTCTTGAAACCTCATCCTTTGGGGTTTTGTGGAGGTCTCATTGTGTAGGCATGATTGATTAAAATCATTGGCCAATAGTGATTAACTCAACTGCCAGTCCTTCTTTGTAAGACATCAGGAGAGGAGAGCTGAAACTTCCAGTGCTCTAATCATATTGTTGGTTCCCCTGGAAGCCATTCCCCAACCTGAGGCTCTTCAGGAGCCGTTAGCCACCAGATATCTCATTAGCATACAAAAAGACACTTCTGAGATTCCAGAGGTTTTAGGAGCTGTGTTTCTAGTCACAGACCAAATGTTAGAACAAAAGATCGTCCTGGCACTCCTGTCATTCAGGAAATTACAAGGGTTTTAGAGGCACTGTGCCGGGAACTGGTGGCAAAGACCAAATGTATATTTCTTATTACAAATCACAATATCAAAGTGAAATACAAGTTTAATCTCGTATATTTACATGTCCAAAGGCCTTTTATTCATGGAAACCACACCTAAGGATTTCCCTTCTGAGTCTCCGGATAGCATCTGCATCATAGTTGACTTACACTTCTGCTAATCCGTACCCAGTGGGTAGGAGCAGAATGATCTAGCCAGTAGCCACACAGGAATGTAGATGGAAGGAGCTATGTAGAAGGCTGACATTTTCTGTTGATTCTTCCTTGGCAGGGAAACTAATGAGGACAATAACTCTTACTTGGCCAAGATTAGTCGTATTTTTGGAATGAAGGCAGGAAGACAATTACTTAACACTGTCCTTTTTATTGAACAAAAATTAAATAAATAGCTAAGATTGGACAGGAGCTTATATACAGGAGCAGTTTTAGCCCATGTGATAGAAAATGTAAAAGTAAAATCTGAAGCAGTCTAATGTAAAACTAGGTATCTCAGTCACTCCTGTCTTATCTGCTTTAAATTCAGACAAATGTTGCATAGCTTGGAACAAGGAAGGTGTAATAAATGCAAAGGGCCTGTATTATGTTCTGATGCTATACTCTCTAATATGGTAGACACTAACCACATGTGATTACATAAATTAAAATTATAGAAATTTATTCTGTTGCATTAGCCACATTTTAAGTGTTCAGTAGCCTCATACATCTATTGACTACAGTCTTTGACATCACAGATGAAGAATAGTTCCATCATTACAGAAAATGCTTTTGGATGGTGGTGATCTAACACAAGGAAAAAACTGCTGGAAACTCTACAATATGCCTGTTTTACGGTCCCCTAGAGAGTCTGGACCAACCACAGTCCTTTGTATATGATAGGGTGCTTACTAAATATTTGTTGATGGGCTAAATAAGTGAAAATCTTAACATTTTCCCAAAAGTAAGTAATTTTTAATACTCATGTAAACTCAAAATAATACACACGCCTTCCCAAATGAAATTTAAATATGTAATTTTCTAGAGTTACTGTAGTAATAGTTTATGATATGAATAATCTCCCCTTCCATTAATACTTTTTTATTATATGAGTTAGTTTCTTACATAGTTTTCCATAGTCACATTTGTTAAAGAGTCCAGTTGATGGGCAAATTAGCAGTCTTATCCTGGGATGCATGAAGACTTTCCAAGGAAAACGCAGACAAGGAACATTGTATCCATGAATAGAAGAATACAATGTTTTCAAATGTTCATGGAAAATATACCAAGACAGACCATAGTCTGAACCACTAAGAAATCTGAAAAATTTTTTTAAATTTGAAACATATAGAGTATGTTCTCTAACCACTATGAAATCAAACTAGATATCCATAATGGAAAGAAAATAGGAAAATCTCTGGACACTTGAAAAGTGAACAGTATGTTTCTAAATAGTTAATGGTTCAAAGAAATAAAAATCCATTGAATGAAAGTACAACATATCAGAATTCTGAGATACAGCTAAAGCATTATTCAGATGGAAACTTACAGTACTACATGCTTATACTGGAGAAGAGGAAAAGTCTAAAATTGATCATCTAAAATCCTGCCTCAAAAAAAAAAAAAATAGGAAAAGAAGTTCAGAATAGTTAAGCCAAGCAGTAAGAAGGAAACAATAAACATGAAAACAGAAATCAATGAAATTGAAAAATAGAGAAAAATCAATGAAACACACAGTTGGCTCTTTGAGGGGATGATACAATTGTTACACCCCTAGAACAAATAGACAAAATGATCAATATCAGAAATGAAATATCACTAGAGACCCTATAGTCAGTCATCAACGAGTTAATGAGAAACTACTACAAATAACTCTATGCATGTAAATTTGACTCAGTTAGATGAAATGGACAAATGACTTGAAAAGCACAACCTGCTGCAACTCACCCAATATAAAATAGATAATTTGAATAATTCTATTAAGAAAATTGAATTCATAATTTTTAAAATTCTCAAAATAGAAATCTCCAAACCTAGATGATTTTACCAGATAATTATATTAAATGTTTAAAGACTGATTAACATTCATTCTATACAATTGGTTCCAAAAAACAGAAGAGAGAAGAACACTTTTCTATTTATTTATTTATTTATTTATTTATTTATTTATTTATTTATGGAGATGGAGTCTCACTCTGTCTCCCAGGCTGGAGTGCAATGGCACAATGTCGGCTCACTGCAACCTCTGCCTCCTGCGTTCAAGTGATTCCCCTGCCTCAGCCTCCCGAGATTACAGGCATCTGCCAACCACACCCAGCTAATTTTTGTATTTTTAGTAGAGACGGGGTTTCACCATGTTGACTAGACTGGTATTGAACTCTGGACCACAGGTGATCCACCCACCTCGGCCTCCCAAAGTGCTGGGATTACAGACGTGAACCACCGCACCCGCCCTCAATTTATTTTTTAAAGCTTGTGTTACTCTGATACCAAAAGCAGACAAAGACAAAAAAGGAAAACTACAAAATGTATATAAATGTGGAAAAAGCATTTGACAAAATTCAACACCCATTTATAATTTTTTAAAAATCTTAGAAAGCTAGGAATAGAGGGGAACTGCTTCACCTTGATAAAGAACAGCTACAGAAAGCCGAAGGTAACATTATGCTTACTGGTGAAAAACTGAATGCTTTCCCGCTAAGATTGAGAATAAGAAAGGATGTCTGCTCTCACTACTGCTATTCAATATGCTGTTGGAAGTTCTAGCCAGCTCAGTACCACAAAATAAGGAAATAAGAGACCTGCAGATCAAAATGGAAGGAATAAATCTGTCCCTATTTGTAGTTGACATCATTATGTGTATAGACAATTCCAAAGAGTACACAAAAACACATCTAGAACTAATAAGTGAGTTATATAGATTCACAGGTTATGAGATCATACAAAAACTAATTGTATTTTTGTATATCCTATCAATGAAGATGTGGAAAAAATTTAAAATACAGTGTAATTTACAGTTAGTAAAAGAAATGATGTATTTAGGTGTAAATCCAACAAAACACGTACAGGACTGATATGCTGAGACTACAAAATGTTGGGGAAAAAATTAAAGATCTAAGTAAATGGAAATACTGTGTACATAGATTGTAAGACTCAATACAGTAGAGATGCTAATTCCACTCAAGTTGGTACACAGGTTTAACACAATTCTTATAAAAATCCCCAAAGATTTTTCCAGTACATGGACAAGATGATATATATGGAAAGTTGAAGGAATTAGAATAGCTAAAACAATTTAGAAAAAGAAGAGAAAAGTGGGAAGAATCATCCTATTGTATTGGCAGAAAGATAATAAAAGAAAAACAGTTTCTTTATTCGCAGCACTTCTTATATCAAATGCATGGGTGTTCCACACCAAGCAGTTCTTCACTTCTCTGCGGATACCAATAGAGTGTCCTATAGTTTAACTCAATTTTTGACATTAATTACGTAGAATTCCCACGGATTAAAGGCTCAGTCCCACAAGAGTACCTTACCTCCCATTTCAGGTGCTAGTTGCAAGTATGGAGTATGCATACTTTTGTCTGACTGGGCTATACAACACCCTCCTCAGGTTTGATAATTTGTTTGTTCTCCAAGCCCTGCAGTTTTGGAGGCTTCAGCAGATAGGCTTTTTATGGAGGCTTCAGTGTGTACACATAGTCAAATACTAACTCAGTCTCCAGCCACTCCCTGGAGAATGCAGATGGGGCTAAAAGTCCCCAGCTTCAAATTATGACTTGGTCTTTCTGGTGATCAGCTCCCCATCCTGAAGCTATTCAGGAGCCCACCAAGAGTTTCCTCATTAGAGCAAAGATATGCTTGTCACCAAGGAAGCCTGATATGGTTTGGCTGTGTCCCTATCTAAATCTCATCTTGAATTGTAGTTCTCATAATTCCCATGTGTTGTGGGGGGGGACCCTGTGGGGGTAATTTAGTCATGGAGGCAGGTCTTTCCCATGATATTCTCATGGTAGTGAATAAGTCTCATGAGATCTGATGGTTGTATAAAGGGGAGTTTCCCTGCACAAGTTCTCTTCTCTTGTCGGCTGCCACGTGAGACATGCCTTTCACCTTCTGCCATGATTGTGAGGCCTCCCCAGCCACATGGAACTGTGAGTCTATTAAACGCCTTTCTTTTGTAAATTGCCCAGTCTCGGGTATGTCTTTATCAGCAGCGTAAAATCAGACTAATACAAAGTCTAAGGAATTTAGAGGCTTTATGTAAGATGCTCCTATCATTGCTATCACTCAGGGGTTTTAGGCGTTCTGTGTCAGGAACCAAGGTCAAAGACCAAATATTAGAACAAAAGATGCTCTTAGGACCCCTGTCATTCACGAAATTGTAAGAGTTTTAGGAGCTTTGTGTTAGAACCAGGGGCAGAAACCAAATATATATATTTGGTTTGTTCCATTGACCACTAGGTCAGTGGAACAGAACAGCAAACCCAGAAATAGCCTATCCAATTACAGCCACCTGGCTTTTGACAAAGGTACAAAAACAATTCAAAGGAAAAGAATAGTATTCTTCAGAAGTGGGGCCAGTGCAATTGGATATCCATAGACAAAAAACTTAGACCAAAAAAAGAGTCTTGACCTAAGACTCACAATGGTACCAGAGTAACTCAAAATGGATAATAGATTGAAGTTTAAAATGTAAAACTATAAAACTTTTAGGAGAAAACATAGAACATCTTTGGGAACTAAAACTTGGTGAAGAGTTCTTAGACATGACACAAAAAACATGATCTATAAAAAATTGCTAAATTGGAATGTATTAAAATTAAGAACTTTTGCTGTGCTAAATACTCTGAAATGAGAGTGAAAAGACTAGGATAAAATATTGGCAAACCACTATCTGACAAAAGACTTGTGTATAGAATATATAAAGAACTCTCTTGGCCGGGCGTGGTGGCTCATGCCTGTAATCCCAGCACTTTTGGAGGCTGAGGCGGCTGGATCACCTGAGGTCAGGAGTTTGAGACCAGCCTCCAGCCTGACCAACATGGAGAAGTCCTGTCTCTACTAAAAATACAAAAATTAGCCAGATGTGGTGGTGCATACCTGTAGTCCCAGCTACTTGGGAGGCTGAGGCAGGAGAATCGCTTGAACCCAGGAGGCGGAGGTTGCCGTGAGCCAAGATCACAGCATTGCACTCCAACCTGGGCAACAAGAGCGAAACAAGAGAATATATAAAGAACTCTCAAATCACAATCTTTTTTAAAAACAACAGTAAACAACAGTTCATTTAGAAAATGGGCAAAAGACACAAAAAGATATTTTACCAAAAAGCATTTAGGGTAGGAAGATCTACTTAAGCCTGGGAGTTCAAGGCTGCAGTGAGCCGTGATCGTGCCACTGTACTCCAGCCTGGGCAACAGAGCCAGACCCTATCTTAAAAAAAAAAAAAAATTAGTGGTAATATTAAATGTTGGCAAGGAACAGCCACTGGAGGTGGCAAGGATATGGTAATACAGTCTCTCACACATTGCTGGTAGGAGTTGTAAAATAGTATAGTTGCTCTGGAAAACGGTTTAGCAATTTCTTAAAATGCTAACTATACACTTAACCATATGACTCAGCAGTTGTACTCTTGGGCATTTCTCCTAGAGAAATTAAAATTTATTTCTGCACAGAAACCCATACATGGTTTTATTTTCAATGGCCCAAAATTGGAAACAACCAAAATGTCCTACAATAGTAGGAATGATTAAACTGTGGTACGTCTGTACTATGGTATATCTCTTAGCAATATAAAGTAATGAACTATTGATACCCTCAAAAATTTGGACAGATCTCAGGAGCATTATGTAAGTGAAAAAAATCAGTCTCAAAAAGACACATACTGTATGATTCAATTTATATAGCATTCTCAAAACAACAAAATTGTAGAGGTCATCAACAAATTAATGGTAGTCATGGGATTTTTGTGGGGGCAGGGTTGGGTGAAACTATTAAAAGTGTAGCATGAGGAAGCTCTTTATAGTGATAGAATAGTTTTATTTATTGATTGTGATGGTGATTACACAGATCTATGCATGTGATAAAATGACATAGAACTGTATGCACATTGTACCAATGTGAGTTTTCTGGTTTTGATATTATAGTTATATAAGAAATAACCATGGGGGGAACTGAGTAAAGAGTACAGGGGACCTCATTGTATTGCCTTGTAACTTGATGAATTTCTATAATTTTAAAATAAAAACTAAAAAATTTGTTTAAGGGTATATTGTTAAGAGTGTTAAGAAGTCTACTGATTTTTTTTTTTTTTTTTTTTGAGATGGTGTCTTGCTCTGTCACCCAGGCTGGAGTACAGTGGTGCGATCTCGGCTCACTGCAACCTCTGCCTCCTGCGTTAAAGTGTTTCTCCTGTCTCAGCCTCCCGAGTAGCTGGGACTACAGGTGCCTGCCACCACACCCGGCTAATTTTTTGTATTTTTAGTAGAGATGGGGTTTCACTGTGTTAGCCAGGATGGTCTTGATTTCCTGACCTCGTGATCTGCCCACCTCGGCTTCCCAAAGTGCTGGTATTACAGGCATGAGCCACTGCACCTGGCGAGGTGTGTTTAAATTTAAGACTATTTTAAGTTTTCCAGTCCCTTTTTGGTTTTTTCTCTTTTAATATTTTGAGATTGGGGTCTCCTTCTTTCACCCAGGCTGGAGTGCAGTGGCATGATCTTGGCTCACTGCAGTCTTGACCTCCTGGGCTCAAATGAGATTCCCACCTCAGCTTCCCAAGTAGCTGGAATTACAGGTATGCACCACCATACCTCATTAATGTTTGTTTGTTTTTTTTTTAGAGATGGGGGTCTCGCTATGTTGCCCTGGCTGGTCTTGAACTTGTGGCCTCAAGCAGCCCTCCTGCCTTGGCCTCCCAAACTGCTGCGATTACTGCCTTTTTATTATATTTGATTAAAGACGCTGTCTCTAGGTAAAAAATTTAGAGACATAATTAATATTCATAAGATAATTTTTGGAAAAACCATTTTGGTTTACTTCCCAGAAGATTAGAAACTGAATAATTCTCATGTCCGTGTACAAACCCTATTAGAAGTTAGATGATTCCCAATTAATTGCTTTCAACAAAATTAAAGGAGGATCTAATTAGGTATGAGCTGATATGAGAGAGCACCTGCCTTACTTATAATTTATTTTTTAGTTTTCTCACTTCCTAAGCACAGCACATGGCTATGTGTTTGATATATAGCTGTTGATTCCTTTGACGAAAGGAGAGAAAATTGGCCGGGCGCAGTGGCTCATGCCTGTAATCCCAGCAGTCTGGGAAACCGAGGCGGGCAGATCACCTGAGGTCAGGAGTTCAAGACCAGCCTGGCCAACATGACAAAACCCCGACTCTACTAAAAATACAAAAATTAACTGGGTGTAGTGGTGCATGCCTGTAATCCCAGCTACTCAGGAGGTTGAGGCAGGAGAATCGCTTGAACTCGGGAGGTCAAGGTTGCAGTGAGCCAAGATCGTGCCACTGCACTCCAGCCTGCTGGAGCGAGACTCTGTCTCAAAAAAAAAAAAAAGAAAGGAGAGAAAATTGCATGCAAATCACAAAACCATTTTCCTCAATGCTTCTTATCACCAAGAAAATGGTAACAAAGGAGTAAGAAATAGTATTTCATGGGAAACGTGACTCTTTTAGCCTGTAGTCTACTTGTTTGGATACTATCTGCATTGGTGCAGGTGGAAAGGAATTCCTGTTTTGATAGCTGAATAGAACTAGGTAAGAAAAGAGGCAGGAAAATAAACATGTATTTATTAGCAAATGTGGTTTGAAAGAAAACAAACTTATTTCCCCTACATGTTTTAAACAGATGACATGTTTGCAACTTTCTAAATTCACTATCTTTTATTTTGTTGAGCATTCTTTTTTCTACAAGTTGAGTTTATAAATTAATAAAACTGCCAAAGTATACTGTTTCTCATTTTCAGTCTGAACAGCAGTATTTTCTTCAGGACTTTGAAGTTTAGTACTATAGTTTCATCTAATGCCAGAGTCATCAGAGTTTTTAACCAGTGTGTAATGTACAACTACAGATTATTTTTCTTTATCTAGCATATGTTCTTGGGATTAGAACATGTTGTAAAATAGGCAGGGACTGAAACAGATTGATATTCTATGGTTACCTTTGTAAAAAATATAATCTCTGCTTTTACTGTTCAAGAAGGCAGAATCATCTTTTCTTACAGGGAAAAGAGGAAGAGGGGTTGTTGTTAGTAATATAAGCATCTGAGTTTGAATTTTACAAAATATTAGCTTTTTGATTAATTTATTCAGTAGTTATTTGAATGCCAAATTTGTGTGCAGTATATTTCTCCCAACTTCTGTGTTAGGTGCTCTCTATATGGTAGTAGGTAAAACTGATACAGTGCCTGACTTCATGAAGGTAGTGTAGTTAGGAAGACAGCTAAAGAACTGGCAAACAAACAAGTGTGTGTTTAATCATATTATTTTCTCAAGTTTGTCACCAGTGTGCTGTAGAGTCACCAAAATCGAGTTTCATTTATAATTCAACTTCTCAGATATCAGGCACTTCTAATAGTATCAGGCACTTCTAATAGTAATACTGAATGCTAATCTTTTTGAGTGCTTATGTTCTTTTAACATTCATTATTTTATTTAATGCTCACATAATGTTATAAAGTATAGATACTTGTATTTTTGCCATTTTGCAAGTGAGGAAAAAGAGACTCAGAGATTAAGTAACTTGCCTAACCTCATAACTTGCTTAGCCTCATAATTTGCATAGCCTATTTAGTGGTAGAACTGGTTTTTATATTGAGTTAGTAACAGCAGATCTTGAGCTCTTAACCACTTGTGTATTCTGTTCTGTATTATTTAACACTGTGTTAGGCCATATAGGGATATAAAAGAAACATGACCAAAATCCCTATCTCTTAAGGTGCTTTCGGTCTTATTCCAGTAGATAAAGACAATATATTTAACTATTAGATGATGTTAATAGATAAAATTCTAAAAGTATAGTCAAATGACATACTTTGACACAAAAGGATTTTTGGATAGAAAATAGAGATAGAGAACCATCAAGTAGAATTACTGGGAAAGACTCCATGGAGAACTGACCCTTAGAAGATGGTTAAGATAAAGATATAGATGGGGAGGTGGACTGTGGAGGCAATGGAGGGATGTCGATGAGATAACAGCAATAGAAAAGGATGCATTGCAGGAATTAGCATGACTGTTTTAGAAGATTGTGAGGATAAGACCAGCCTAACAGAGGAAACAATTTTGCCCATTCATTCTTTAAACTTTCTTTTGAGAGAGCCAGACACTTTGTCAGTAAATAGTAAAGCATAATAAATGAAAAACATTTCAAACTAATTATGTAGAATCTTCAATTCCAGGTAGTAAGGAATCTGTATTTATTTAATTTTTAAAATTATGATAAAATATGCATACACATAAAATTTACCATTTTAAGTGTTGTAAGTGTACCATTCAGAGGCATTAAGTACATTCACATTGTTGTGCAACTATTGTTGCTATTCATCTCCAGAACTTTTCCATCATCCGAAACTGAAACACCGTATTCATTTTTTAAAAAACTCTCAATTTCCCTTTGCCCCCACCTCCTGGTAATCTCTGTTCCCTTGTATGTCTCTATGATTTGCCTGTTTTAGGTACCCTTTATAAGTGGAATCATGCAATTATTTGATCTCTTGTGTCTTACTTATTTCACTTAGTGTAATGACTTCAAGGATCATCCATGGTTTAGCAAGTATCAGAATTTCTTTCCTTTTTAAACATGAATAATATCCTGATGTATGATTATAGTACATTTTGTTTAACCTATTCATCCGTTGATGGACAGTTGGATTACTTTCACTTTTTTGCTATTGTGAATAGTACTGCCATGAGCACGGATAGACAAATATCTGTTTGGATTTCTGGTGTCAGTTATTTTGGATATATACCCAGAAGTAAAATTGTTGGATTGTGTGAAATTTTGTGTTTAATTTTTCAATATCTATTTACTAAATATAATATTTTATTCCCACCTGTTTAATGTTGCTTACATCTATTCTTTTTCGTTCCTGCATGTATTATATATTATAGCTAGACCAGATTACAGATCACATGCTCCATATTTTCCAGCCTTCTGTTGCTGTAGTCATCTGGCTTGTTCCCTTTGCCTTCCTCTTTCCTTCTTGATCTGTCAACACACTGACCATTTATCAAGATCTAAATACCATTCCTTTGATACATAATGAAGTTAAACGGTGACAGTAAATTAGAAAACCAAAATATAATTGATAATGAAACTCAAAAAATGAACAAATTAGGTATACTCTAAAGAAGCCTAAGAAAAAAGGAAAGAAAACAATAATTTACAGCATTAGGGTTGAGAAAAGCAGTATAACCGCAGATTTAGATAATACCAAAAATAATAAAACATTTTGTGCAGTTTTAAACATACACAGTTATTAAATCTAGATGAGACAATTACATTTTAAAATAAAATATTAAGTATCAGAATGAAACTTAAGAAGAGAGAGAAAACCTGAACAAACTGATAACAATGGATGAAGTGAAAAGGACTGTTAAAAACCAAGTAACCAAGATTCACATGACCAGTAATAAGTCATGTGGATAGAATGTACCTCCTAATATGATGCAATGAGAAGATCACTTCACCTTTGTGGTATCCTTCCCTAAATCCGTAACACAGTCTAGGCATGAGAACACAGAAAATAAACCCAAATTTTGGAACATTCTACAAAATTTCTGACTCATACTTTTTAAAATTGCCAAGTTTATGGGAAAAAAAGAAAAGACCGAGAAGTTATCACAGAGCAGAGGAGAACAATTAAAGAGTCATGGTGCTAAATGCAGTGTAGTGTCCTGGAACAGAAAAGGACATTAGTGGAAACACTGGGGAAATCTGGATAGAGTCTGTAGCTTAGTTGATAGGATTATACTAATGCTAACTTCTTAGTTCAAACAACTGTACCCTGTCTCTAAGATGTTAACATAGGAGGATGCTGGGTGAAGGGTATATAAGGACTCTATTCTGTATTTACAGTTTTCTTTAAATCTAGAGTTGTTAGATATGACAGACAGACACACACACAAAAGGCAGCAGGCTATGTAGTTTTATAGACTTACTGCCCTTTCTAGTGTCGTTCATTAACAAGTAACTGAAAATTCTTAAATTACTATTAAAACTATTTCCAAATATTAAAAATGTAGAAAGCATCTCACTGTATTATATGAAGGCGGCATTACTTCAGTACAAAAAAAAACTTAATGAAGATACCAAAAAAGAGAAAATATGGTTGCAAAAATCCTAAGCAAAGTATTAGAAAATCGAATCTCGTAGTCTGTTCAGAGAGTAATATGCTATGTAGTTTTCATTTGAGATGTACAGTATGTTTCATTATAATGAAATGTATCAGTATGATTCATTACATATTGAAAGAGTAAAACTGCATAATCATACTATTCATGGTAAAATTCTAAGTAGAATTATTTTTTTTTTTTTGAGACAGAGTCTCTCTCTTGTCGCCCAGGCTGGAGTGCAGTAGCGAGATCTTGGCTCACTGCAACCTCCGCCTCCCGGGTTCAAGCAATTCTCCTCCTGCCTCAGCCTCCTGAGTAGCTGGGATTACAGGCACCTGCCACCACACCCGGCTAATTTTTGTACTTTTAGTAGAGACGGGGTTTTGCCATGTTGGTCAGGCTGGTCTCCAACTCCTGACCTCAGGTGATCGCCTGCCTCGGCCTCCCAAAATGCTGGGATTACAGGCGTGAACCACCACACCCGGCCAGAAAATTTTTTTAATCTGTGGAAAATAGATGAGTATATATATATATATATATATATATATATATATTTTTTTTTTTTTTTTTTTCACAGTGCAGAGATGGAGATGACCTTCCTCAGTTAATGAGAAAACCCAGGTGCTTTAAAGGAATGACATTGATAGATCTATCTACAAATAAATTAAATGTCAGGTAATTTTCACACATTAGAAAAATGACTCTCATGAAAATATAGAATGAACATGTGTCAAAAACTCATTCAACATTTTAATTAAAGTAGGAAACAGTAAGATAATAAAACTTAATATTAGAGCATTTGAATAATAGAGACTTATATAGTCCACCTTTGCAGGAAAATTGAGAAATGATGCCTTCAGAATAATATTGATTAGATACAAATTTGGCTAATTTTCTAAAAAGTTATAAAACTGTAACCTTTGGGTTTATGCTTTCTCTAGGACAGAAATGTACAAGTTACATGGAACTTCACAGTGTCTAGACTCTAATCAGATAGAGTAAGTAGGCAGGTTAACAGTTTTCTAGTATGCCATTGGAAGGATAAATGTTCTTAATATTAGTGTACTGTGGTAGACATTGTCAACCAAGTTAAAAGATAAAAAGGTTGATTACCTTGATCAAAAACACCTTAGAACTTAATAGTAAAACTAAACCACAACCAAAAAAATACAAACTGTCAGTTAACTGAAGAAATACATATTGCCAGAAACCATGAGAAGCTGCCTGCAATCTCAGTCATAATTTTTTAAAGGCAATCTAAGATAAAAGTGAATGAAGATTTTGGCTGTCAGATTGGCCAAACCATAAAATGTTTCTATAACTAACTATTAGTGTTAGGCTGTTCATATTCACACTTTAATAATGAGATTCTAATTTGTTATAAGCATATTTGTTGGTGTTTCTTGGAATAGCAAAATACTGAAAACCATCTCAGTAGTCTTGATGTTAGGTAAATACACCATGTTTGAGAAGTGTAGAAAAGAATGAGATTGTTAAGTGAGAAAAGCAAGATGTGGACAAATGTACATTTTTATTTTAAAAAGCTATTATTACATGTGTATGTTTATACCTAGGTCTGAATAATGCCGACAGTAAAGCTTATTTATGTTAGTGGAAGTTAGGAAAATATATATATTTTTTTTTGTAAGTAAGACTTTATAGTCAAGACTAGGGGAGAGAGATTAAACTCGACTCTGAATACAACAGGAACTAGTGGAGATCTATAACCATTAGGCACTGTTAGGAAGTAGATTTCTCTCTCTTTTTTCAAGTAGGGATAAGATTTTAATTTTTGTATTTTTAAAAAGAATTTAAAAAATATGAATACAAAAACTTAAATATCACATTCTCTTGGTAGATTTCCTATTGTTGGGATTTATAAAACTACCCAGATAACAGGGAAATCCTTCAGTTTTTCCTAGTAATGTTAAAGACAGATAGAGTAGAACAAGTGATTAGAGTATACAGTACCTCAAAGTGTCTGTCATAAATAAACTACTTAGAAAAGAGGAATGAATATTTTGTACTCAAATAAATTGCAAGTATTTGTGAGGTGAACCCTATGTTTCCCTTCTTATTCCTGTTTCTGTTTGTCAAACTCTTCCTCCCTGACTTTCTCTTTCCAAGATGAGCATACATGGATTCATTTCAGTTTTGTAGTGTTTTGTGAGACTCTAACCCGATGTTTCCTTCAGTAGGGAAAATCAGAAGGGTTTTCTGTAGTTGAGCCAGGTGATTGGAGTGGTGAAACCAAGCAGGGAGAGGTAAAGCCAAAGTAAGAGCTGCCTATGTGGTGACTCATGAAATGGTTGAGGTTTGAATAGCTTTTGGCAGAAAGCAGAAGAAAAACGGAGACAAGGTATGGGTGTATATGTGTGTGTGTGACTACACGCTGTACAAGCTATGCATATTTCTGAGAGCACATACTAATATAATTTAACCTTTGATGACTAAGGCTATTCTATAGAGTTTCAATTCTTGTAATCTACTCTAGTAAATGATGCATACAAGTAATATGTAAGTGTGTAGGTATGAAGGGCTGACCTAGCCTACTGTGCGTGCTGAGACTCCCATGTCTCCATCTTCACCCCCAGTGTAAATGCATTTGTTATAAATTGGAAAATGACTTAGTTGAATTTGCTAGAATTATGTGTAAACTAATAATATCTAATAACTGAGTGAGTGTCAAATGATTCTCCTATGAGGAAAATCCAGTGCCTTTTAATAAAGATTTGTGATATCTAATTTTAGTTTTTTATAGTTTGCTTGTTTGGCCTACTTTTAGGACTTTTGCTGTGTGCCACATAATTGAGGGTGTTGAACAAGTGAGATGTTGGAAAAGTCTCATAATTCAAATATTAAGCAAGTTTTTAGGGCCTGTTCTGAGTTCTAGCTGTACACTCTAAAATACATAAATATATATTAGTCCCCACTTATCTGAGGAGTATATGTTCGAAGACTCCCACCCTGAAACTGTGGACAGTACCCACTTGATTGCCATCAGTTGGAATACATTTTTATTCCTATCTTCCACCCACAAATTTAATGCCTTTTTCATCTTAACTAAACACTTACTATATACACTGTAGCTGTAACTTTGGCAGTTTGAGGTGTGACAGCAACACTAGCATGAATTTCTTTTCCTTCTTCACAATGTCATGGGTAGAAGATTTATTCTTACCATGTATCATAGCAGCCTAAGCATACGATTTTTTTCTTTCCTTATTCACTTGAGAATTTTCACTTTTACACTTAAAGGAAGCACTTTATGGCTTCTCTTTGGCATATCTGAATTGCCAGCATCACTACTCTTGTACTTTGGGGCCATTACTAAGTAAAATAAGGGTCACTTGAACACAAACCCTGTAATACTTCAGCAGTCATCGTAACCAAGATGGTACTAAGTGAGTAACAGGTGGGCAGATAGCATACACATTGTGGATTCACTGGACAAAGGAGTGATTTATGTCCGAGGCTGGATGGAGTGGTGACAGATTTCATCACACTATGTAGAATGGCGTGAAATTTAAAACTTATGAATTATTTATTTCTAGAATTTTCCATTTAATATTTTCAGATCTGAAGGCACAGAAAATGAAACTGTGGGTAAAAGAGGACAACTGTAATTTATTCTACAGGTTCCCAAGTAAATGCTTGGCTTGTACAAAAGCATATTTTTATATCAATGTTGGTTGTTTTTGTTTCTAAAAATTGTCAGTCTTAGGTGAAATAGGGAATCAGCTGCTAGTCATATTTAAAATTGGCTGCGAGAATACCAGCCCTGCATACTTCTGCCTTGTAGCTGTCTTAAGGCTTTATCCCATCCTCCTTACCATGTGGTGGTAGGAAGGGGATATATCTTTCCTTTAACAGTGTTAAGACTTCATACATAAATGTCCCTGGGAGAAATAAAAAATGTTCCTCAAGTCATATTAAATCCTTTCTTAAGAGCAGAATTGGATTGAAAGAATATAGAAAAAGGAGAGACTGGAGAGATTTCAGAGGGAAGCAGGCTGTCTTAGATGGAAGAAGCAAACCAGTCTTACTTGAAAGTTTTGTCTCTCTTCTAATTGTATTTCAACCATTACCTCTCTATGCATTATCTTCTGAGTGCTGATCCCATATTTCTGACTGGATGTTATTATGTGGATGTTTCTTAACATCACTAATCATTAGAGAAATGCAAATTAAAACCACAATGAGATGTCACACCACACCCATTAGGTTGGATACTATTAAACAAACAAACAAACAAAAACAGCCCGGGCGTGATGGCTCAAGCCTGTAATCCCAGCACTTTGGGAGGCTGAGGCAGGTAGATCACTTGAGGTCAGGAGTTCGAGACCCAGCCTTGCCAACATGGTGAAACCCCGTCTCTACCAAAAATATTAAAAATTAGCTGGACATGGCTGGGCACGGTAGCTCATGCCTGCTAGCTCCCAGCACTTTGGGAGGCCGAGGCAGGCGGATTACGAGGTCAGGAGTTCAAGACCAGCCTGATCAATATGGTGAGACCCCATCTCTACTAAAAATACAAAAATTAGCTGGGCGTGGTGGCACACACCTGTAATCCCAGCTACTCAGGAGGCTGAAGCAGGAGAATCGCTTGAACCTGGGAGGTGGAAGTTGCAGTGAGCTGAGATTGCGCCACTGCACTCCAGCCTGGGTGACAGAGCAAGATTCTGTCTCAAAAAAAAAAAAAAAGAAAAGCAAACAAACAGAAAACAACAAGTGTTACTGAGGATGTGGATTAAATTAGACCCTTTTGCCCTATTAGCGGGAATGTAACATGGTACAGCCTTTGCGGGAAACAGTATGAAGGGTCCTTAAAAAATTAAAAATAAAATTTAAAAAATTATATTTACTGTATGATCCAACAATTCCACTTTTGGGTGTACTTCCAGAAGAACTTCAAGGAGAATTGCAGAGATATTTGCACACCCATATTCATTGCAGCATTATTCACTGCAGCCAAGAAGTAGAAGCAACCTAGATGTCTATCAGTGGAATAAAGAAAATATGGTATATACATTCCATAGAATACTATCCAGCCTTAAAAAAGAAGAAAATCCTATTACATGCTATAACATGGATAAACCATGAGAACATTATGCTGTGTGAAACAAGCCGGTCATGAGAAGACAAATACTTAATAATTTCATTTATAACAGGTCTCTAAAGTAGTCAAACTCATAGAATCAGGAAGTAGAATGAGATTGCCAGGGGCTAGGGGAAGGGAAAATGGGGAGTTGTTCAGTGGGTATAGAGTTTCAGTTTTGCAGGACGAAAAATTCTAGAGATCTGTTGCACAACAATGTACACATAGTTAACACTACTGAACTATACATTTACCAATGAATGAGATGGTAAATTTTATGTTTTTACCATAATTAGAAAATTTAAAATATTGATTCTAAGGCCCGACTGCCAAGATACTCTGATTTATACAATTTGAGATGGAGTCTTGATATTGCAAAATTTAAAAAGCCTCCCAGGTTGATTCCACAGCACAGAGTTGAGAAACACTGAAACATAAAAACGTAAGTAATTGTAACCACAAGGTATTAGGTAGGTGATTTTTTTATGACCCTATAAATAATTTTATTCCAGGAGATTAAACATTCTTTGGTTCACATACTGTCAGACTCCAATTTGCTAAGCAATTATTTATTAATTTAGCCATCAGAGTTTAAAACAGAGAATACTTTAATAAATGAAGAAATAATGTGAAAACAGACATGTCAGGTTCTCTTATCAATGATTTTGACCAGTGTATACAAGATAACAGCATATCACTTGGTTAAGAACTTTTGAATCTATTTTTGACCTTGCAGTGGCCTGTGTACAGTTAAACGAACATTTATTTAACTTAAACTTTTGCTTTAGGAGATTAAGTACAGTTCAACTGGAATAGTGTTTGTTGTTTATGCCTTTCTTGTTTTTATCTGTATATATCTTTGATTTTTTTCTGGATTTTTCCAGAAAAATTGTCTCTACTTTATTCTTTATACTAGTATTTACTCATGAGAATCATAAATGGTAAATATAGTCCATGGGAAAAACAAGCGGAACAGGGAGTACTAAGACAAGCTTTGTCATATAAAGTTTTTAGAAAACATGGTACAAATTGGAGACTTGGACAAAGTGGCAGACTTAGTAAAATATATTAATTAATAATATAACTACCATTTAAATATTCTGAGTATGGAATTTCCACCTTAAATATTTGATCCTATGAAACTATTTTTTTCAAACATTGTTCTACCCTGAGCATTGCAAAATATCTACTGGCAGGATATGAACTTGGAACAGCAGATTGTTCTTTTTTTAGTAGCCTTTTTCCTGCAGATGTGATTTTAACAGAGGAAGATGCTGAGTGTTTTTGTTTGTTTGTTTGTTTAGTTTTGTTGGGTTTTTTTTTCTTCCGGTACTTCAGGTAATCAGCAGAAGTAAAGACAATAGTTATTTGCTAACTGAACCCTAGTTAATTTAGAGATAGAGGGTGTATACCATTTAAAAATGTTTGAGATTTTCTAATGTTCTTTTTAAATTGCTTATTTTCTTTGAAATTCCTCTAGGGAAATTTTAGAAATTTTAACTCATTCAATTATGTCATCTCTGATTTTGGTGGGAACAGGTACATTTAATCCATCTTCTAAAATTGGAGATGGAAAATTGATGATAGCAATTTTTACATCTGATTATCACACGACATTAGAAAGAGGATATATGGTACAACCAAATATTATTTATTATACAATTTAAATTCTTTGTAAATATTTTCTGCTTACATATGTTTGAAATGTATACCTTCTGACCATATTTTAAAATTTGATACTAAGCCAGAATTAAATTTCTTTGCGCAAAATCTGATAGTATTATTTATAATTTTAAAATAAAGATTAATACCCTGGTGAATTTGACCCAGACTTACTTACATATATGTATGCTTATGGATCTTATTCTGCCTGACACTTGACTTTTTGCATTTTTTCTTTGTTGTACTTTAGTCCCTGTCGTAATCTGGAATGCAAAGAGAACTTCCAGGAAGGACATAAGTATTACTTTAAAAATGTACAAATAGGAATAGAGTCATCAGTCAGTGACTAAGGATAGCTGAACTCAATTTGCTGATGTTTAAATTGTCTAATGTCCTGTCTTTCAGAGAGAACAACATTTGGCCTTCAATATCTGGGATTGTGGGTGAGGTGAAAGGAAAGGTGAATTCTAATAATGAATCAAGGCAGGAACTGAAGGAGGCTTTGTTTGTTTCTTTAACTTGTTTTGTAATAAGACCAGTTGTTTCAGTGAATAACCAAATTGTAGTGACATGAAGAATTGCACGTTGCTTGTGAGATGCAGAATGACATAGAAACTGCCAAGATTCTTTTCATTTATCATGAATTCCAGAAAAAGAACTTTTGACCAGAAGTATCACGTGCTTTGTTTTAACAAAAAACTAAACAGTATTAATTCTTTAGAGAATACAGCATTCCAGCTTTACTTGAAATCCCAAATGGAGTCATATTGCATAAGTATAACCAGAAAAAAAAAAAAAACCAACAACATGGAAATAGCACCCAAGAGATTGACTCTTAAGGCTGCTTTCCCGAGTTCAAATATGTCTTTGCGTCTCTAAGCAAATCCATAATTAATCCTCCCCATCTCCCCTGCTCCCAATAATCACACCTAATTTGTATTGATGTGAACTTACACTTGAAAGTTCATAAACTTTCAGTCTGATCAGGAAAGAGGAATGTCAGTGGATTAACATGCAATAAACAGAAATGTGTATTGGGTCCCATTTGTGATTTTAATTTTTATATTAAGCTAGCTGAAAAGCAAAATAGGACACAGGATTTGATACATATCTTTTTTTTTTTTTTTTTTTTTTTGTGATGGAGTCTCACTCTGTTGCCCAGGCTGGAGTGCAATGGCACCATCTTGACTCACTGCAACCCCCACCTCCTGGGTTCAAGCCATTCTCCTGCCTCAGCCTCCTGAGTAGCTGGGATTACAGGCGTGTGCCACCACGCCCAGCTAATTTTTGTATTTTTAGTAGACACGGGGTTTCTCCATGTTGGCCAGGCTGGTCTCAAACTCTTGACCTCAAGTGATTCACCTGCCTCGGCCTGCTGAAGTGCTGGGATTACAGGCATGAGCCACCACGCCCAGCCTAATACATATCTTTTGTTTTGCTCCTTACTTCATGTATACGTACTATGAAAGTAAAACTAACCTGGGTTTTTGACTAGCTTGAAATATTTAACTCTTTGATCTGGGCACTTCACTTAATTACTCTGAGATTTAGTTTTCTATCTTTATACTCTCTTTTCTTTTTAATAGAATTTCCTCTAATGAAAAAGAGAAATGATCAATAATGTTTTCCATATTCAACATAAATTTGGAAAAAGTAATAGTTTTGAAACAAAGAATAGACAAATGCCATGGATAATTTACATAATAATGTCTCTGGCTATAAATAGGAGTCAAAATGAAGTAGATTAAGATTTGAATGGGCCTAAAGGCTAGGCAGGTTTTTTCCTGCTAGTAAGAGGGTGACACAGGAAGTGAGGACCAAGGCAGAGTTGTAAGCAAGATGGGGACTTACTTAAAGAGACTGATCTGACTAAAGCACAGAGTTCATGGAGAATTGTGGAGGGAAAAAAAAGACAATTAAAATTGTATAAACTAATGAAGCCATGTAACAGAGGGCTTTGAAAGTTGTGTGGAAGTTTATATTTGAATTAGGAAGCAGTGAGAAACCATTATAGATTCTTGAACAGGGAAATAATATGACAAAAGCAATGTTTTAGAAAAATAATATATCAATTATTTTTGAAAAATTTAGAAGAGAGTATCTTGAGTTTTTTCTGATGCATAAATCCTCTCCTGGCATTGTAATTCAGCAACCAGTTCTTAAAGATTTCATGTTTTCCACTGTATTTAATTAAATGCCTTACCTGGTATATACAGTGAACTTTATATGTATAGTCTTACTTTCTGTTTCAGAACAGTATCACAGTATAATCTTTTTAGAAAACTAGACAACCAGGGATTAAATGAATTAAAATTCAGTCACAATGACATACAAATGCAGATACCTCAACCAAAGTAATATTCAGATAAACAAATTTTTTTTTTCTTTTTTTTCTTTTTGAGAGGGAGTCTCCCTCTGTTGCCCAGGCTGGAGTGCAGTGGCGTGATCTCGGCTCACCACAAGCTCCGCCTCCTGGGTTCACGCTATTCTCCTGCCTCAGCCTCCCAAGTAGCTGGGACTACAGGCGCCCACCACCACGCCTGGCTAATTTTTTTGTATTTTTTTAGTAGAGACAGGGTTTCACCCTGTTAGCCAGGATGGTCTCGATCTCCTGACCTTGTGATCCACCTGCCTCAGCCTCCCAAAGTGCTGGAATTACAGGCGTGAGCCACTGTACCCGGCCCAGATAAACAAATATTTTATATACACAGTTGTGTTTGTAGTAGTATTATAATTTACTTTTCTACCTGATCATCAGAAAGTTTCCTTTGACGTTAATTGAAAGATACATCCTGATTGTAGAAACATTAAAGTGTGAAAGATATGTTTTAGGTTTGAGGTTATACAGTGTTTTCATAATGCCTATAGCATTATGTGTCTCGTAGATTAGGAGTGCCAATTAGTGTTATATGTTAATAATTGAAGAAGTAACGTAGGTGGGAAGAGTTGTAGGATTTAGTATCTAGAATTTAGCAGAAAACAAGGAAGAATAGTTACCAATGTGAGAATATCAAATATGTGTACTCCAAATGAACAGTAAATGGGAATGTAGTATATTTCTGTGTATGCACATTAGCCAGTAGGTTTGGATCTTAGATCTTCATGTCTCAAATGGGATTAGTAAACCATGCCCTTTCTTCCCAGGGTGGTTGCAAGGAATACATGGGAGACACCATTTTTTGAATTTACTTAAAGGATTATGTAAACTCTTAGCATACAACTTGAATGTATTTAATATTATTTTTGTCACAATTACTCTAAAAATACATAGCAATATATTGTAGTCCTTTATTAAAAAGATGATTTATAGAAAAGGTTAGAACTGCCAGTACTTGGGATAGTAGTATACATATCTGATATGATTTGAATATATTATTCAGAGAAAAACATCTAAAAGAATGTTAATTTGTTCACCAGGGCCAGAAATTTCATTAACAATGATGAAGTCATTCCTATCAAAATCAAAAATACTATAAAATAAGCAAAAAATTCTGCATAAATAAACAATTCCTACAAACTTGAGTTGCATATGAACCTCTTTCCCATATCCCTGGTTGGAACTAATAAGAGCTCCTGGAGCCTGGCCGAAGCAAATGTCCAAATGCAACTGCCCTGTAGATGGGTTTCCATAGCTCCAGGCACACCAGGCTCCCACAGAATAAACTGACCTTTGCTGATGGTCATAGACATTATAAACCACAGGAGAAAACAAACCATCATGTAGAAGAATGTGCAAACCCAAGTAAGATAATAAACACAACAAGAACTGGAGATAATAGAAAAACCTCAAAGAGACTGTGAAACAAATTTGTTTGAAATGATTATAGACAAAAAGGACAATGGGATCATAATGGAAAACCTGTGCAATACAAAAGGAACAGGAAGATTTGAAAGAGGTCAGACAATACTTAGAAATGAAAGCATACAATAATTGAAATTAAAATGTCATCGGTTTTCATTCAGCAAACTTTTGAGTTCTTTCTATGTGCCACTGTGTAGTTCTTACTATAGTATTTTATAATCATGCAAAGACAGACTTACATAATATGAAGGAAGATTTGAGAATGTCACCTAGAAAACAGCATGTAGATACAAAGAAAGAGAAAGCAAGAGAAATGTTAAGAACATGAAAGACAGAATGAGAAGCTTCAACTTATGCGTAGTAGGAGTTTTAGAACCAGAGAATAAAAAGAATAAGAAACGCCATCTGAAAGGAAGATAAAGCATGTATTTTCCAAAATTAAAGAAAAACATGAGATCTCAGACTGAAGACGGATACTGAGTTCCAAATAAAGTATATACAAATAAATCTACACTTAAAAATAATACGTAACATTTATTGAGCACTTATTATGTTATATCCCAGGCATGTTCTAAGTACATGCATTATCTAATTTAATTCCTTCAGTAATGCTTTGGGAGAAAGTACTGTTTTTATTCCTTTTTTAAAATTGAGGAAACTGAGGCCCAGAGAAGTAACCTACCTAAAGCCACACAAGTAGTAAATGGTGGAGCCAGTGTTTGAAATTGTGCAATCTTCCTAACATTGATCAAGAAATAAGAGAAATACACACTAACAATATTAGGAATGTAAAGGGCACCTGTTGAGATTTTAAAAATTATAATAGCAGCTTTGAACAAGTTTATTCTAAAATTATCAAAATTTTGAACAAAGAATTTCCAATTTTCTGGAGAAATGTAAAAGCAAATAGAAAAACTTAAGGAACTCTAACCTTTAAAGACATTGACTCATTTGTTTTTTTTTTTAAACCGCATGTAAGAGAAACACCAGTCTCATACATTTTATTTATGAATTTTCCCAAAACTTCTATTAGTATTTCCAGAAAATATAAAATCGAATAATTTTTCTGAGTAGCATTTACCACATATCTCTACCTAATGTGTGTTTCACTTTCCCACTAAAAAGTAACCTTTATAAGGGCAAGGATCATGTTTTGCTTATTTGCCATCTACATCTTTAGTCTTTATAGTGAAATACCTGACATGTGTTAGGCTCTCAATAAATACTTGACTGAAAAATAGATATAGTAATACCTTAATTAATGTTTTTAAAATATTTAGAAGTCTTTGATAATTATATTTGCTCTCATTATTTGAACTATCATAATTCCTATAGAAAAATATCAGATGAAACAAGTTTGTTTATATTTTTATATTTTATTATTTATTCTCTGCAAATATTTCAGGTTTAAATACTTAAGATTTTTAATGTGTGTCATTTTTGAACATGTATGTTGTTATTAGAAAATAGTCCCAGCCAGGCATGGTGGCTCACACCTGTAATCCCAGCACTTTGGGAGCCTGATTTCGGAGGACTACTTGAGCCCAGGGGTTTGAGATGAGCCTGGGCAACATAGTGAGACCCTGTCTCTATAAAAAATAAAAAAATCAGCCAGATGTGGTGGTGTGCACCTCTGGTCCCAGATACTTGGGAGGCTGATGTGGGAGGATCGCTTAAGCCCAGGAGGTAGAGGTTGCAGTGAGCTGAGATTGATCCACTGCACTACAGCCTGGGCAACAGAGTGAGACCCTGTCTCAAAAACAACAACAACAACAAATAAAATAAGAGAATGATCTCTATGAGATACAAGAGTGTTTTGTATTTTGTTACTTTTTAGAAATAATTCAGGAGAGGAGAAGATAGGAAAATTGTTTTCTGTTCTTCGTCATAAGTACACATATGTAATGCACTTCTTTCCTATTTATTTTTCATTCTGTTTTCAGCATACTTCAGTAGGTTTTCCTTTTAATAAGGAACATTCTCATATTATTTTCTTTAATGCACTTTAAAGAGCTGTTTCAGAGTCGGATTTACATGATTTTGCTTTCCCTGATCCTACCTCTTCTGTTTATTCATTTTGCTTCTGTGTTCTGTTTCTTGAGCCCTACAAATTTTATTTTCCCCAAAGATGTGTTTGCTAACTGACTTATTAAAGGTTGCATTATCCTTATCTGGTAGTGTATTAGTCCATTTCACACAGCTGATAAAGACATACCTGAGACTGGGTAATTTATACCGGAAAGAAGTTTAATGGACTTACAGTTTCACATGGCTGGGGAGGCCTCACAATCATGGCGGAAAGCAAGGAGGAGCAAGTCATGTCTTACATGTATGGCAGCAGGCAAAGGGGGAGCTTGTGCAGGGAAACTCCCATTTTAAAAACCATCAGATCTTGTGAGACTCAGTCACTATCACGAGAATGGTTCAGGAAAGACCCGCTCCCATAATTCAATCACCTGCTGGGTTCCTTCCACAACACATGGAAATTGTGGGAGTTACAATTCAAGGTGAGATTTGAATGGGGATACAGCCAAACCATATCAGGTGGTAAATGCCCTCTTTACTCTCAGTTCTTTTTCTTTTTCTTTCAAGAGTTTACATAAAGGAAAGACCAGATGTGTTTTAGAAATCAAGGGTCCAAACTTTATCATGTGTAGAATGTGACATTTAGTTCGTGGCTGGTCTTATTCATACTTTGATTCTTGAAATTAGACACTACATCTTTCTGTTTCTACATCTTGAAATTAGAGACTACATATTCAGAGTAACTTATGTCATTAAATTTGATGTCTAAATACAGCTTATAACTGCTTTCCTCTGAAATAGGAGATTTTGCCCTTGACAGAATTTTTTAAATAGTGAAACAGAACATCTCTAACAGAACTGTAAGTTAATTTTTTTTTTTTTTTTTTTTGAGACTGAGTCTCACTCTGTCACCCAGGCTGGAGTGAGGTGGTGTGATCTCAGCTCACTGCAACCTCTGTCTCCCCAGTTCAAGCGATTCTCCTATCTCAGCCTCCCGAGTAGCTGGGATTACAGGCATGCGCCACCACGCCCAGCTAATTTTTCATATTTTTAGTAGAGATGCGATTTTGCCATGTTGGCCAGGCTGGTCTTGAACTGCTGATCTCAAGTGATCTGTCCACCTCTGCCTCCCAAAGTGCTGGGATTACAGGCGTGAGCCACTGTGCCCAGCCAAGTAAAATTTTTGTTCTTAATTTATTTGTATTTAAAATCCAACTACAGTTACTTTTTTCTAGAGAGAAATTCTTAAGGCTCTAGAGTTATTGACACACACCAAAATTATGCATTAAGTATGTGTTTATGAAAATGATCTACTTCTGGTTCTTTATAGTATTGGAAACGAAATACTGTTGCTATGATTTGAGTGATTGTACTTTACTGAAGCCTAAAGCATATATTCTTGTCGACTACTTCGCATTTATTTCTGATGCATATGGGAAACCATCCTTCTTCCATAAATTAAAAAGTAATTATTTATAAAATATTTCTTGGCTGGAAAAGTTTCTTCTTTTTGTTTAGAATTTTAATTTTTGGAGCAAGCAGGAAGTATTTCTGTGAAATCATTTAAAATCATATTTTTGTTAAGTGAAAATGGGTTACTAAATTTAAAATATTCATTTTTATGCCAGCATATAATAATTTTAACATTCTTATTAAATCCTTGACAACCTAAGCTGTACAAAAGTTAATTCAGTTTAATGTGGTTGTATGTGTATATTTATACTCCTGTAATTTGCATTGATATATGACTAGCTACTGTTTCAGTGTAATGTGGTCGTATGTGTATATCTATACTCTTGTAATTTGCATTGATAAATGACTAGCTACTGTGTCTCGGTAAATTAAACAATTTTCATATAAAATAAGTATCGTTATATCTGTTTACAATTATTATAACTAAATAGTGTATGTGTACATTCTTTTCCTGGGTAAAATTAAACATTTCAACTAGATCACCCATTTTCCTGATTTGGCTTTCTTTAACATTTAAATAGAGTTGTTAAGCATTTGAAGGATCTCTGGTAGAGGGCAAAGGAAATATATGTGCCAACAGAACCATTTTTGTTTTTTCCTAGTTAGTTGAACTCTTAATATGATGGAGGTTGGTTTTGTGATATTAAATTGATAGCTTTTAAAACTCATGTCATTGGTATTTTAAAGTAATTTTGAAATTTTGAGACCATGCAATTAGATCCAGGTGTATTACTAATTTTATTAAATTTTGTTGTGATCATTAATTTGCCAGTGTAGATCCATGTTTTCTTTGTGCATAGAACTTTATTTTAGATCTTGAAGTCATGATATTTTAGTTAAAACTGAAGGAATACTTTTTCTCTTTAATTTGCAAATAATGTGAAAGCAAAAATTGTCTTAAAATTTTCTATTTTAATTAGTGTGGCTATTGAATACCGAGAAAAATGGAGGATTATAAAAATGATGTTAAGTTGATTCTGATTTACTAGTAACTTTAATGTGCATTGATAATATGAAAACTACTCGATATGTAGGTTGGTTAATTTAGTAATAATTCAACAAATGATTCCTTCAGAATAGTGGAAGACTCAAGATTTGTAGGATTTCCTTTTTGCTATTTTTATCTAGTGTATTTTTAAGTGGCCTCAAAGGCAGTGAAGAAATGTTTTATTTTTCCTCATACATGTGAAATACATCTGGACGAATAAATCCACATCTGGTTCATGGATTTTCTCCATGGAGATGATCCAAATTCAGTGTCAAGATTAGAGCTTGTACTCATGGGTTTGCAGAATCCTGTGTGGAATTTGAAATATTTTGTTTGGAAGTAGTTGAGAAACAATTGATTCACATGTTTGTGTTAAGTTCTAATTTTAGATATATTTCTCCCTCATGAAAAATAAAAATGTTCTGTGCTTCGTAATATAATCAAGGTATGTGAAAACACTGTTTACATTTAACAAAATGTTTTAGGTGACCATTCTCAAATAGTGTTTTATGAAAGAGAGATAAATTGTTAAACTTACTAGGTAATGATCATTGGTAACCATAATCCTTACTGGAAACATACTTCTAGTACATAATGTTATGTGGCCTGAATTATACCATCTTACTTCATTGAGTCCATGTAGAAGCAACAACCGTCATTTTTTAATTATTCTAAGTGTCTACCTAAATGAGATGATAAATTTGGATTCTCAGAATATCATGATGTGTGCACTGAGTGCCTCCCTCAGCCTTCCAGTTGCTAACAAATGTATTTGTATCTGAATGGAGTCCCTAGAGTAGCATAAAGCAGCAGCATTTGTGGGCTGAATCCAAGAAGCATGCGAGCTAAAAATAATATTGTCAAACTTTTATGAATTATTTGTCTTATGCATCGAGACTGCCAAATCAAGCTGCTAGTCATGTGAATTAAACTCAATACACTAGAACAAATGGTTGCTGCTTAGTAAATCTCCCTCATTAAAGAAGATGTTTTGATCTTTCCCAAGGATTATTTTTTGGTCCTTTAGCATGTAATATATTTTCCATATAATAACATTATAAAATTTATTCATAGATAAATCTACAGCTATTTACATATATATATATATAACTTTGAACTTTCTGTGGAATAGAAAAAAAATGCCTTTTGCATATGTATTTAATTTGGCAGTTTCTAAATAATATGGCAGGAATTTTTATGTTCAGCATATTTTCCAGTGCATCACCAAATTGTAGGTATTGTAAGAGGCTTGGAAGGGGCCAGCCTTTGGAGGTTCCTACTCTTTTTTCTCTTATTCTTTCTTCTAACTTTTCCTCCTATTCTTTCTTCTAACTTTTCCTCCTCCTTTAGTCTGCACCATGTAAAATTTTCTTCTTGGCAAATGAGAGTTAAGTGGAAACATTAATTTGGTCTTATGTATGCTAATGTTACTATAGAAATCTAGTTTGTCGTACTGGTACATACAGTCCCCTTAAAAAGTTAACTATTAACTGTTTGGTTCTGCAGCCTTCTTTGAGGTTCTGTGTGCCTTACTTTGTTCCAACAAGCACCCAAACTGCCCTGGATCTATAAATATCACTTCACAGTTAACACAGGGAACTCTGAATTAGTGCTTCATTGATCCATTGACTCACTCCACCAGTATTTGTTTAGGGTCTATGTAGAAGACAATGCTCAGGGAACTAATTGTAAAGTGTCTGATTTACCTGTCTTCCCTTTTAGGGTAGCAGAACTCGTTCTTCCTTAGCCTCTGTCATTTATTAATTTATAGCTCAGTGTTCTGCTATCCTTTCTCAATTCCACATCTTTTTAAAACTATTTCTTCTATTGTGTTTGAATTTATGGTTACTTACTTAGGTTATATTTGATGGTTGTATTCGGAGACTCAGACATGAGAAATTATGGATATTCTTGTCACAAAGTGTGTACTTCGATAACTTTTAATATACATTTATATCCATGAAGCCACTACCACAATCATGATAGTGGATATATCTATCACCTTAGAAGTTTTGTCATGCCTCTTTGCAATTCTTTCCTCTAATCCCTCCCCATCTCCAGATAACCACTGATTTGCTTTCTGTCACTAGAGGTTTGTAGTGGGTTGAATGGTGCCCCCACCCCAAAAGATATGTCTATCCATAACCTGTGAATGGTACCTTATTTGGAAAAAACCATCTTTGCAAATGTAATTGAGGGTTTCAGATGAGATCATCCTGTATTAGGACGGGCCGTAAATCCAATGTCAAATATCCTTAGAAGAGAGGGGAGGAAACATAAAGAGGAGGTGATGTGATGGAGGCAGAGATTGGAATAATACATTTAGAAGCAAAAGAATGCCAAGTATTGCTGGCAGCTACCAGAAGCTAGGCAAGAGACACAGAATACATTATCCTTCAGAGCTTCCAGAATGAACCAATCCTGCCAACACTTTGATTTTGGACCCTGGCCTTTAGAACTGCAACAGAATAAATCTGTATTGTTTAAAACCACCAAGATTCTGGTAATTTGTCACAGCAGCCCTGTGAAACTAATACAAGATCAGTTTGTATTTTACAGAATTTTACCTAAATGGAGTCATACAATATTCTTTTTTATCTAGATTCTTTAACTCAGTATAATTATTTTGAGATCTATCTTTGTTATTGCATGGATTAATAATTCATCTTTTATTGCCGAATAGTATTCCATCTGTATGTATATGCCACACTTTATCTGTTCACCTGTTGATGAATGTTCGGTTGTTTTAGTTTTTTGGCTATTATAAATTAAGTCACTATGAATATTTGTGTCAAGTTTTTGTGTGAACACATGATTTCATTTCCCTTGGGTAAATTTGTAGAAGCTGAATGGCCTGGACTTATTTAACTATGTATATGTATATAGTTAACTTTTGGAATAAACTGCCAAAGTATTTTTCAAATATATTGCACACCATTTTACATTTCTTCAAGTAGAGTGAGGTCCATTGCCTCCACATCCTACTAACATCTAGGAAGGGACAATTGGTTTAATTTTAACCATTGGACTATAGTGTAGTGGCATCTCGTGGTTTTAATTTTCATTTGTCTAATGAATTAGAATATTGAGCATTTTTATGAGCTCATTTTCCATCTGTATATCTTATTTGGTGAAGTACTTCAATTCTTTGGCCCATTTTTTAAGTTGGATTTTTATTTTAAATTAGATTTTTCTTACTTGGTTTAGAGATTTTAAAAAATCTATCTGGATACCAATCCTTCAGGTATATGATTTAAAAATATTTTTCTTTCAATCTGTGGCTTTTTTATTACTTTATAAGTATATTTCAAAAAAAAACTGAGGTTTAACAATTTCATTAGTTTTTTAATTGTGCGGGTTTTTTTTTTTTTTTAATTGAGTCGGAGTCTTGCTCTGGCACCCAGGCTGGAGTGCAGTGGTGTGATTTTGGCTCACTGCAAACTCTGCTGCCCGGGTTCAAGCGATTCTCATGTCTCCAGGCGTACGCCACCTGGGACTACAGGTGCACGCCACCACGTCTGGCTAATTTTTTTGTATTTTTAGTAGAGACGGGATTTTGCCATGTTGGCCAGGCTGTTCTCAAACTCCTGACCTCAGGTGATCCGCCTGCCTCGGCTCCCAAAGTGCTGGGATTACAGGCATGAGCCACTGTGCCCGGCCAGTTCTGTTTTTTGGTGTGTATCTAAAGGATTATTGCCTTACCCCTGTAACAAAGGTTTTTCCCTATCTTTTCTTTATTTTCTTTATTTCAAAAAGGTATAATGAGGTATAATTTACACACAGTGAACTACACATATTAAAAACTACAGAGGGAGGTGAGGAAGTGGGGTAAGGGTTCAAAAACTACATATTGGGTACTATGTTCACTACTTGGAAGATGGGATCATTAGAAGTTCAGACCTCAGCATCAAGCAATATACCCATGTAACAAACCTGCACATGTACCTCCTGAGTCTAAAATAATAATAATAATAATAAATTAAACTACACACATTTGAAAAGCTTTGACATATCTAAACACTTATGAAGTCACTTTTGAAGATAATGCAATATTCATCAACTTTAATAATTTCCTATTGCCCCTTGGTAATCTCCCTCCTGCTCTTCTCCATGCACCTCCCTCTGTCGGCTATCACTGATATGCTTTCTGTCACTATGCATTAGATTGTATTTTTAGAGTTTGATATAGCTATAGAATCTGCCAGAATGTGCTTTGAAAATTGGATTTGACTATTGCTTCCAGTTACCCATTCATGCTTCAGCTGATGGCTGATTGATATAGGCTAGGTCATGTGCCTTTTCCTGGCTGCAAAGAAGACTAAGAGAGCAAGTGTTTGACATTTACAGCATATGTTAGTGAAATGGCCTTACATTGGATATTCTCTAAATATAAAAAAGTGAGCTCTTATTTTTCACAGGCTAAAAGAATATCAAATGCCTTCTGCTCTGTTATTCAAAAGGTACATAGCATGTAGTGATACCATGTTCACATTGTACAAGAATGGTACAATCCATTTACTTAATCTATTTACTTTAGTAAGATTATAGCAGTGTGATTATTCTTCAAGAAGTAATTGAAAATTGGAGATATAAATTCCTTGTATGTTTCTTTCTATCATCATGTTTTAGTAGCTTATTACCAATGTACCAGAAGTTGCTGAGTTACAGCAAAGTATGCTGCTTATTTCCTTAGTTTGTTTTAAAATTTCTCTTATTCGTTCCCTTAGTTATGGTATTTCTTCACCCCTGTCTCCTAAGACTGGCTTTTGCAGATCAGATTTCACCAACTGTGTCAGTCCTCTCAAGACACAGTGTTTTCTTTTGAACCCCTGCAGCGCTAATCTATCTGTAGCCCATCGTTCACAAAGTCTTTCAGTGAATAGAGGAGAAGGAGGAATACTTTCCAACTAATTATAAGGCCAGCATTATTCTCACCTTAAAATCAGGCAAACACATTACAGGGGGAAAAAAAGGCCAGTGGTCCCAGTGAAGATAATAAAAATATCCTTAACAAAATATTAGCAAATTGAATCTAGCAGTATATAAAATAGATCATATGCTGTGACCAAGTGGACTTTATTCCAGGAATGCAAGGCTTGTTTAATATTCAGTGAAGAAGAGAAAATAGTATAGTCAAAGATGACTTCTGAAATGATAGCGTGAGATGCTCCACAAGTATTTTAAGTCTCTGGAAATGGTCCTAAGGTCATATAGCAAATAAAGGAAAATTTATTTAAGAAAATCTATTGGAGGATTATGGGAAGAGGCTGAGTAGGAAGCAATAAGAATCTGTCTCCCCACCTAGACAACAATTGCACTGGTAGAATCTAATGTGACTATTTTGGAACTCTGGAGACTGTTTAATGCTTACAGTTTCCAAGAAAAGGCTTAGATGATAAATGTAGTTTGTTTTGGTCAGTTTCAGCTCTTAGCACAGTACCAGCTCCCTATCTCTCACACCCAGCCCCGTGATAGGCAGCCATGTACATATTCCTGGAGCAGTTTGCACCTGCGTTGCAGAATATAGGAGCCTGTTCTCCAAATATTGGGGATCTGTGCTCTGATTGCTGATTGCTGCTTCTGATCTCAGATTTCCAGACAAAGAAGTGGGCAGCCATTGTTGTTATACCTTCCACCATTGTTTCAAACTGCTCTTCTCTTGACAAGTGACTTCCAGGGGATTTAAAGGGCTGGTACTGTTTCCTTTTTCTTTTTTATTTTCAAATTTTTCTCAGTTACACATGGAGCATTTCCCAGGATAGATCGTGTTTTAGGACACAAATTTTTGCCTCAAATTTAAAAAGAGATACCATACAAAGTATCTTCTCTGACCACAACAGGATGAAGTTAGACTCACTAGTAGAAGTAAAATTGGAGAATTCACACATTTATGGAAATGGCACTCTCTCTCTTTTTTTTTTTTTTTTTTTTTTGAGACAGGGTCTCACTCTCTTGCCCAAGATGGATGGAGTACAGTGGTGCAGTTTCAGCTCACTGCAACCTCCACCTCCTAGGCACAAGTGATCCTTTCACCTAAGCCTCCTGAGTAGCATGGACTCCAGGTGTGCACCACCATGCTTGGCTAATTTTAAAAGGTTTTTTGGAGCAATGAGGTCTGATTATGTTGCCCAAGCTGGTCTCAGCTATCATCTTGGCTCAAGCAGTCCTTTTGCCTTGGCCTCCCAAAGTGCTGGGATTACAGGTATGAGCCACCGCACCCTGCCAAATCATGAGGGAAATTAGAAAATACTTAGAGATAGATAAAAACGACAACAAAACATACCAAAATTTACAGGATGCAGTGAAAGCTGCGCTAAGGTGGAAATTTGTAGCTATAGACACATCTTAAAAAACAAGAAAGGTCTCAAATCAGCATTTTAACTTGACAACTTAAGGCACTAATAAAAAAAAAAAAAAAAAAAAGAAAGACTAAACCAAAAGCTAGCAGAAGGATGGAAATAATAAATACTGGAGCAGAGATAATAAAAAAGATAATAGAAAAAATTAGAAAATCCAATAAACCAAAAGTTGGCTTTTTTAAACAAAATTGACAGTTTTAGTTAGATCGAGTGATTAAGAAAAAAAGAGACAAGACTCAAATTGCTAAAATCAGAAATGAAAGTGGGAACATTACTACTGATTCTGCAGAAATAAAAAAGATCATAAGAGAATACTATGAACAGTTCTACACCAACAAATTGGGTAACCTAGATGAAATATACAAATTCCTAGAAACAAAACCTACCAAGACTAGGTCACGAAGAAATAGAAAATTTGAAAAGACCTATAACTAGTAAGGGATTGTGATCAAAAAATCTTGTGACAAAAGCCCTGAAAGTTAAAGGCTTAACTGGTGAAATCTACCAAACATTTAAAGAAGACTTAATACCAATCTGTATACCAAATTGTTTTCATGCTGCTGATAAAGACATAACTGACACTGGGTAATTTACAAAGAAAGAGATTGAATGAATGGGCTCACAGTTCCACATGACTGGCGAGGCCTCACAATCATGGTGGAAGGTGAAAGGCACATTCCACATGGCGGCATGCAAAGTGGGAATGAGAGCCAAGTGAAAGATGTTTTCTCTTATAAAACCATCAGATCTCATGAGACTTACTACCACAAGAACAGTATGGGGGAACCACCCCCATGATTCAATTATCTCCCACCAGGTCCCACTCAGAATACATGGGAATTATAGGAGCTACAATTCAAGATGAGATTCAGGTGGGGACACAGCCAAACCATATCACAATCCTTGTCACACTTTTTCAAAATATAGTCATGCACCACATAATGCCTTTCAATCGATGATGGACCATTTATGTGATGGTGGTCCCATAAGATAATACTGGAGCTGAAAAATTCCTGTTGCCTAGTGATGTCATAGCTGTCATAATGTTATAGCATAATACATTACCTTTAATATGTTTAGGTGTGCTTAGATACACAAATACTTATCATTGTACTAAGTCGCATATAGTATTCAGTATAATAACATGCTGTAGAGATTTATAATCTAGGAGCAATAGGCTATGTCATAGACTTGGATTGTATAGTAGGCTCTGTCCTCTAGGTTTGTATAAGTATAACTTGTGATGTTTGCACAGTGATGAAATCACCTAACAATGCATTTCTCAGAATGTATCCCCTTTGTTAAGTGAATCATGCCTACATTGAAGAGGAAGGAAGACTTCCTAACTCTTTCTATGATGCCAACATTACCCTGATACCAATGCTAGACAAAGACTCTGTAGGATAAGAAAACTATATATCAATATCCCTTATGTAAAAATACCCAAGAAAATACTAGCACACCAAATTTAGATGTATGTTAAAAGATTATATACCACAACCAAGTGGAATTTAGTGCTGTAATACAAGGATGGTTCAACATTAAACAAATTGATCATGTAATACACCATATTGAATGAGTAAAGGAAAAAAACTCACATGATCACCCCAAGTAATACAGAAAAAGACTTTCACAAAACTCCACACCCTTTCATGATAAAAACACCCAACAAACCATTGTGGTTAGGAAAGATACTTGATATGATTTCAGTCTTTTGGAATTTGTTAAGATTTATTTTTATGGGCCAACATATGATATATCCCAGAGAATGTTCTGTGTATTCTTGAGAAGAATTTGTATTCTGGTGCTATTGGATAGAATGTTCTATATGTATCTGTTGAGTCTATTTAGTCTAAAGTGTAGTTCAAGACCATTATTTGCCTGTTGATATTTTGTCCAGATGATATATTCATTGTTGAAAAAAGAGCTATTGAAGTCTCCTAATATTATAGTGTTAACTTTCTATTTCTTCCTTCAAATTTGTTAATATTTGCTTTATATTTAGGTCCTTCAGTGTTAGGTACATATGTGTGTGTGTGTGTGTGTGTGTGTGTGTGTGTGTGTGTGTGTGTATATATATATTTTTTTTTTTTTTTTTTTGAGACAGAGTCTCACTCTGTTGCCTAGGCCGGAGTGCAGTGACATGATCTCAGCTCACTACAACCTCCGCCTCCTGAGTTCACGCCATTCTCCTGCCTCAGCCTCCCGAGTAGCTGGGACTACAGGCGCCCCCCACCACGCCTGGCTAATTTTTGTATTTTTAGGGGAGATGGGGTTTCACCACGTTAGCCAGGATGGTCTCGATGTCCTGACCTCGTGATCTACCTGCCTCAGCCTCCCAAAGTGCTGGGATTACAGGCGTGAGCCACCATGCCCAGCCTAAGATCTTTGTTTTAAACTATAAAGTAAGTTTTAAACTAAGTTCCTCCCAAAGTTAGTTTGGCGTATGCTTAGGAATAAACAAGGACAGCTTACGGGTTAGAAATAAGATAGAGTTGGTTAGGTCAGATCTCTTTCACTGTCTGTTATATTATTTTGCACTGGCGGTTTCAATTCCTACCTTTGGGTTTTGTTTTTTTTTTTTTTTTTTTTTTTTTTTTTTTTTTTTTCATATTTTAATTTTTTTATTATTACAGAAGTGATACATAATTGCAATGCAAACATTTAGAAAATAGAATTAGTAAGCAAAAGAAAATAAAACTTGCCCTTAATCTTAGCATGTAGGGCTAAAACTAGTATTAGCATTTTGGCATCTTTCCTGCTAATCTTTTTTTTTTTTCTTTTTTTTTTTTTAATTTCTGAAGTATTTATTGATCATTCTTGGGTGTTTCTCGGAGAGGGGGATATGGCAGGGTCATAGGATAATAGTGGAGAGAAGGTCAGGAGATAAACACATGAACAAAGGTCTCTGGTTTTCCTAGGCAGAGGACCCTGCGGCCTTCTGCAGTGTTTGTGCCCCTGAGTACTTGAGATTAGGGAGTGGTGATGACTCTTAAAGAGCATGCTGCCTTCAAGCATCTGTTTAACAAAGCACATCTTGCACCACCCGTAATCCATTTAACCCTGAGTTGACACAGCACATGTTTCAGAGAGCAGGGGGCTGGGGGAAAGGCCATAGATCAACAGCATCCCAAGGCAGAAGAATTTCTCCTAGTCAGAACAAAATGGAGTCTCCTATGCCCACCCCTTTCTACACAGACACAGCAACAATCTGATCTCTCCTTCCTTTCCCCACACTTCCTCCCCTTCTCTTCAACAAAACCGCCATCGTCCTCATGGCCCGCTCCCGATGGTCACTGTCTCTTCGGAGCTGTTGGGTACACCTCCCAGACAGGGCAGCCGGGCAGAGGCGCTCCTCACCTCCCAGACAGGGCGGCTGGGCAGAGGCGCCCCTCGCTTCCCAGACGGGGCCGCCCGGGCAGAGGCGCTCTTCACCTCCCAGACGGGGCGGCCAGGCAGAGGCGCTCCTCACCTCCCAGACGGGGCGGCCGGGCAGAGGCGCTCCTCACTTCCCAGACGGGGCCGCCCGGGCAGAGGCGCTCCTCGCTTCCCAGACGGGGCCGCCCGGGCAGAGGCGCTCCTCTCCTCCCAGACGGGGCGGCCGGGCAGAGGCGCTCCTCACTTCCCCGACGGGGCCGCCCGGGCAGAGGCGCTCCTCGCTTCCCAGACGGGGCCGCCCGGGCAGAGGCGCTCCTCAGTTCCTCCCAGACCGGGTGGCAGCCGGGCAGAGGCGCTCCTCACCTCCCAGACGGGGCGGCCGGGCAGAGGCGCTCCTCACTTCCCCGACGGGGCGGCCGGGCAGAGGCGCTCCTCACTTCCCAGAGGGGGCGGCCGGGCAGAGGCGCTCCTCACTTCCCAGACGGGGCGGCCGGGCAGAGACGCTCCTCACTTCCTCCCAGACGGGGTGGCGGCCAGGCAGAGGCGCTCCTCACCTCCCAGACAGGGCGGCCGGGCAGAGGCGCTCCTCACTTCCCAGACTGGGCGGCCGGGCAGAGGCGCTCCTCACCTCCTAGATGGGGCGACCAGGCGGAGGCGCTCCTCACTTCCCAGACGGTGTGGCGGCTGGGCAGAGGTGCTCCTCCCTTCCCAGATGGGGCAGCCAGGCAGAGGCGCTCCTCACTTCCTCCCAGACGGGGTGGCGGCCAGGCAGAGGCGCTCCTCACTTCCCAGAGGGGGCGGCCGGGCAGAGGTGCTCCTCACTTCCTCCCAGACGGGGTGGCAGCCGGGCAGAGGCACTCCTCACCTCCCAGACGGAGCGGCCGGGCAGAGGTGCTCCTCATCTCCCAGATGGGGCGGCCGGGCAGAGGTGCTCCTCATCTCCCAGACGGGGCAGCCGGGCAGAGGTGCTCCTCACTTCCTCCCAGACGGGGTGACGGCCGGGCAGAGGCACTCCTCACCTCCCAGACGGGGCGGCCGGGCAGAGGCGCTCCTCACCTCCCAGACGGAGTGGTCAGGCAGAGGCGCTCCTCACTTCCCATATGGGGTGGCGGCCGGGCAGAGGCGCTCCTCACTTCCCAGATGGGGCAGCCGGGCAGAGGTGCTCCTCACTTCCTCCCAGACGGGGTGGCAGCCGGGCAGAGGCGCTCCTCACCTCCCAGACGGGGTGGCCGGGCAGAGGCGCTCCTCCCTTCCCAGACGGAGTGGCCAGGCAGAGGCGCTCCTCACCTCCCAGAGTGGGCGGCCGGGCAGAGGCGCTCCTCACTTCCTCCCAGACGGGGTGGCGGCCAGGCAGAGGCGCTCCTCACCTCCCAGACGGGGCGGCCGGGCAGAGGCACTCCTCACCTCCCAGAGTGGGCGGCCGGGCAGAGGCGCTCCTCACTTCCCAGAGTGGGCGGCCGGGCAGAGGCGCTCCTCACTTCCCATAGGGGGTGGCAGCCGGGCAGAGGCGCTCCTCACTTCCCAGATGGGGCAGCTGGGCAGAGGTGCTCCTCACTTCCTCCCAGACGGGGTGGCGGCCAGGCAGAGGCGCTCCTCACCTCCCAGACGGGGCGGCTGGACAGAGGCGCTCCTCACTTCCCAGATGGGGCGGCTGGGCAGAGGCGCTCCTCACCTCCCAGAAGGGGCGGCTGGGCAGAGGCGCTCCTCACTTCCCATATGGGGTGGCAGCCGGGCAGAGGCGCTCCTCACTTCCCAGACGGGGTGGCGGCCAGGCAGAGGCGCTCCTCACTTCCCAGATAGGGCAACAGGGCAGAGGCGCTCCTCACTTCCTCCCAGACGGGGCGGCCGGGCAGAGGTGCTCCTCATCTCCCAGACGGGGCAGCCGGGCAGAGGCGCTCCTCACTTCCTCCCAGACGGGGTGGCAGCCGGGCAGAGGCGCTCCTCACATCCCAGATGATGGGCGGCCGGGCAGAGGCGCTCCTCACTTCCCAGATAGGGCGGCCGGGCAGAGGGGCTCCTCACATCCCAGACGATGGGCGGCCAGGCAGAGACGCTCCTCACTTCCTAGATGGGGTGGCGGTGGGGCAGAGGCTGTAATCTTAGCACTTTAAGAGGCCAAGGCAGGAGGCTGGTAGGTGGAGGTTGCAGAGAGCCGAGATCACACCACTGCACTCCAGCCTGAGCACCATTGAGCATTGAGTTAGCGAGACTCCGTCTGCAATCCCAGCACCTCGGGAGGCCGAGGCAGGCAGATCACTCGAGGCCAGGAGCTGGAGACCAGCCCGGTCAACACGGCGAAACCCCGTCTCCACCAAAAATACAAAAACCATTCAGGCGTGGCGGCGCGCGCCTGCAATCCCAGGCACTCGGCAGGCCAAGGCAGGAGAGTCACAGGAGCCCGAGGCACGGAGGTTGCAGCAAGCCGAGATCCCGGCAGTACAGTCTAGCTTCGGCAACAGAGGGAGACCGAAAAAAGAAGGAGAGGGAGACGGAAAGAGGGAGAGGGAGAGGGAGAGGGAGAGGGAGAGGGAGAGGGAGAGGGAGAGGGAGAGGGAGAGGGAGAGGGAGAGGGAGAGGGAGAGGGAGAGGGAGAGGGAGAGGGAGAGGGAGAGGGAGAGGGAGAGGGAGAGGGAGAGGGAGAGGGAGAGGGAGAGGGAGAGGGAGAGGGAGAGGGAGAGGGAGAGGGAGAGGGAGAGGGAGAGGGAGAGGGAGAGGGAGAGGGAGAGGGAGAGGGAGAGGGAGAGGGAGAGGGAGAGGGAGAGGGAGAGGGAGAGGGAGAGGGAGAGGGAGAGGGAGAGGGAGAGGGAGAGGGAGAGGGAGAGGGAGTTTTGTTAACACCTTAAACTAAGGTGTTGATTAATGAAAATGGGAAAAGGGTGAATACTGCTGTAATTTCTTCCTGCTGACCAGGGGCATAATGGGGGTAGGTGTTACCCCAAGGCAAGAGTAGTGGAACTGCTTTGCAAGTGTCTGAATGTACTCACGCAGGCCTGGTTGGGGTTCCAAGACTTGCATGACAAAGGAATTAGTATTGTCATGTATAGTTTTAGTACTGCATTTAAGGGAAGAGTGTACTATAAGGTAAATAATAAATACTAGGATTAAGGGGTGCAATTCTCAGTTTTAAAAGTAAAGATTTGAAAGCATTAGTATGGGGACTGGTAGCCTGCCAATAATTTAGGATTTAGTCCAAACTGCAGGAAAAAAAGAAGTCAAGAACAGCTAAAAACAGATGTACGATAGTTTTTTTGAAGCATAATTGCTCTCTTTCTAGTACCCATTTTTATTAAACATAAATCATGATAGGACTGATTTGTTTGCAAAACAAACTTTAGTCTTATTATACTTGGCCTGATTATTTGCATAAAATGCAGCAAGAATAATCATTTTCCCCATAGGTTTTGATGGAACTCTGTTCCCTAAGGAATCTCAGGTAAGACTTTTTAAAAGCCATGCCCAGCCATGGATTTGTACCCTCAAATACCTATAAGTTGGATAAATTCCTCTCCTCTTGAGGTCCCAAGATAACTTGGGGCTCCTGGGCCTGTCAGAAAGTGGCATTCTTTACTTACCACAGGTCAGGAACCCTGCACAGGGACTGTGTAGACAAGGTATGACACCAGTTTTCCCAAGGGGCTTTGATTGGTGCTATAAGTCAAGTTTGATTCCTTAAAGGAACCGTTCCACTCAAAGAAACTAGTAAAATAACTAGTTTCTCTAGTTGTATCCTGTTAAAGAAAACAGATTCTTATTGTACTTATACAAATAACTATACTACCATAATTTGAGAAGACTCACAAACAGTTTTTATATTCTGGAGAAATCAGGTAGAGAGGAGCAAATGTGCTCTAAATTTTGTTTACAGGAGTATATTTTACTCAATGGTTAAAAGTTATAAATAGCTCAAAAGAAAAGTTTTCTTGGCTCTGGAAAACAAAAAGGATTAGCAACATTTTAGGGAAAAAAAATTAAAAAATGTTTACTTCTATTTTCTTTTTTTTTTTTTGAGATGGAGTTTTGCTCTTGTTGCCCAAGCTGGAGTGCAATGGTACAATCTCAGCTCACTGCAACCTCCACCTCCCGGGTTCAAGTGATTCTTCTGCCTCAGCCTCCTGAGTAGCTGGGATTACAGGCATGTGTCACCATGCCCAACTAATTTTTGTATTTTAAGTAGAGACAGAGTTTCTCCATGTTGATCAGGCTGGTCTCCAACTCCTGACCTCAGGTGATCCAGCTGCCTCAGCCTCCCAAAGTGCTGGGATTACAGGCGTGAGCCACCGCACCTGGCCTTCATTATCTGTTAGTTCAGTCCATTCAGTTAACTCCTGTTTTGCTTGATATTCATGAACATATCAGCTCTCCATGAGAGTCCTAAAAGTTATTTCCCTTCATTCTAATGTTGCCATCTTCAAAGTTATCAGAAACCTGCATTTAAGAACATCTGTTAGAGTTTTACAGCTGATTATAAAATCACCATTTAAAGAGGATCAAAGCAAGACAACAATTATCTGTGGATGACAAAAAGTCTTAGCCACAGGTAAAGACAAAATTGACAAGGAAATTTGTTACTTTTGTGGCACACAATAATTTAACATAATTATTACTGGTACCATATACTAAGTCATATCAGAATTATGACTTTCATATAGTTTTGCAACATATACCAATAACACATTTACACAAATATAGCACAAAGAAAGCCAAACACCATTTTGTATTTGACAGTGTTTCTTTTATGATTTTTATGCCAAATAAACCAAGTGTGTCGTTTTTGGTCTTTATTTTTTTTTTTTAAGTTTAAAAAGTATAATAACTTTATGTTAAATTTTTAATTTCATTTTTTTGAGATATTCTAGTGAAAACGTTTCCAATAGCTTGTAAGCTCCTTGACGGTAGAAGCTGGCCTTTAGAGGACATAATATCTAAAAGATTAATTAGGTCAGAAACAGTCATACTTCATAATTTGATTTTGGAAAGTTTGTCAAATATCAAAGGTTTAAAACACTGGATATCACAAAATAGAATTTCAGGTCACCATAATTCATTCATTTGGCCAAAATGATAACTCAAAAATTTTTAGAAAGAAAAACCTTTACTCTGATAGGAGACTCAGCTTTCCAAACAATATATTAGACCCAATGAAGACACCCTGAGGCCAACTGAATCTGTTTCTTCTCTCTCCCCTCTCTCCCCTCTCTCCCCATTTTTTTGTAGTTTACTCAAAAGGCAAGCAAAAATCTTTCATTGTCTCTCAATATTACATAAAAATCTTTTTCAAAAGAGAAAAATTTTATGTTTTTATTAGTGCATCTTTAATGCTAAAGCTAGTTTTTAAATAAAATTTTATAAATCCATCCACTTTTTATTAGTTTTACCATAAGGTAATATTTTCATAAACTTTTTAGATCTCTTTATAATTTTCTGTTAAACAGCAGATAAATTTTCTAAGAAAACCCTGTTACTCAGACACGTGGGCCCAGATTCTGGCCCCACATCAGTGTACCTTTATTTTAATGTTCAACCTACAGAAAAAAATAATACCCTTCAAACCTTAGCCAACTTGCTTATACCCCCAGAACTTGTTTTACAGGATCAACCCTTCACACACCCTTTTCAGCCTGCTTAAACTTTCAGTTTTGTCCCATTACTCTTTTAGGTTAAGACAATCTTTAAAACCCTCTGAACTACACAAAATTACATTTTCTTTCACAAAAACCGTATCCCCATGCCTTCTTTTGATCTCCCAGCAAAACCATATTCTACTTTTTCCTTCTCTACCTTGCAACCTTGTATGTCAAGCTGTTTCTCCAGTAGTCTCAGTTATGTTACAGTGTTTAACTCTTAGCAACTTTTATTTTTGATGGAAAAGCTGATAAATAAGTGATTTTAATTATGTACTAGGTGTGGAGCCTAAGACATCAGACAGAAGTGCAGATGAGGTCTTACTCTTTCCAGCATAGCTAGGGAGCCAGGCTAACTCCACATGTTCCCAGGCCTTATCTAGAATCTAATGCTCCAAATTAGGTAAACTGAACAATTTTCAAAAGTCAAAGAAGCAGTTTATGACCTTAAAGCATTTAGCAAATCTGATACCTGAACTTAATTTAGAACAAATGTCTAAATTTTGAGGACTTTTAATTTTACCAATAATCTTTAAAACTGTCTTTATTCCCAAAAGATTACTAAAGTCACATGTCTTCTGGATGGTGGAAACCAAGAGAGAGTATTACCACATGGTCACAAGGTTAAGCTCTTAAGGACATAAAACAAGACAAAGTTTCATCTAGTATTGGTTTCAGGGACCCCTAGCAAAGTTTGTAACTGACCAGCGTGCCAGGCTGACTTGAAAGTAGGCTTATAGGGGTCCTAAACCCATGTTCTATCCTGTGATACCTCTCTCTCCATTACAGAACAACACTGAAAGACAAATTCTTAGCACAAAGTGCACCAGATTTGCTACAGCGTAAGATTAGTCTCACAAATCCTTTTTTCTATTAATTAAACCCTTGCAGAGGAGATAAATACTGACATTTACCATGTACACACACACACACACACACACACACACACACACACACACACACACACACACACACACACACACACACACACCCCCACACACCCCGAGAGAGAGAGACACACCAGAAACTTTTGACTGGTAAGAATTTCTTACCCTTCTTGCCGGCATACCAGGTTTCCGGGTTCCATTTCTCTGCAGCTTCCAGAAAAATGGAGCGGTTTTTGATGACCCTGCTTACTGTGCCATAGCTGTGGGGGTCAAGCCACTTTACAAAAGGAAATCACCCTTTTCTGTTTTATGGAACTATTGGCAAAAGATTCTCAATTTTGCAAGATGCTGCCCAACAGACTGCATGGGGAACTGAGTTAACATTTTCCATCCCAGCCAAAGCAAAATACATATAACAAAACAGACACTAGTCAACTCATTCAGCACCCAGTATTAAACTGTCAAGGCTCAACACTCTCCTGTTGGTCCCTGTTGCCTTTGATTCACTCCAGGTGGGGAGGGATGACCTCTGAATGGTAATTCACTGGGTAGTTGCTGGGTAAGACGAAGAGTGGATAATCTCCCCGACTCAGGCCTGTTGAGCTTCCTTCAGGGCTCACCGAATGTGAGTAGACAAATAAGGAGGGTTCTCTGAGTTAGGCCTGCTGAACTTGTGCCAGCAGTTCCTCCAGAGATTCCCTTCACGTAAACAAACACACACACAAAGACATGATAGGCAGAAGGCCTTCCAAATCCAGATCCCTAACCAAGAACTCCAAGAGTATCCTTTCTAAACTATTCTATTTTCCGTCTGAGAAATCTCCCTGAAATCTTCCTGATTGAAATATCTGCTGAACCAAGACTCCTCCTACTAATTAGGGAGAGCCAACTGAGAACCCCAAAGGGGCTGAACCAAGACAGACACCCTGCAGTAGAGCTACAGACACCCCCACACAAGGCTACAGAAAAACCAAGACCCCTGATGGAGCCAAACCAAGACAGACACCATGCAGTGGGGCTAAAGATAGATACTCCACCATGGGACTACAGAAAAACCAGCACCCCAGAAGGAGCCAAACTGATCAGGAGAAGGAAGGAGGTGTGGGCAGCACCTAGGATACTCACCAAACCAGATACCCCATAGTGGGGCTATAGCTATAAACACTCCATGACCAGGCTGCAGACATATACCCTGCCATGGAGCTACAGACAAACATCCTGGGTAGGGATACAGTTATGGGACATCTCCCCAGGACTGTTTCTCTATTGCAGTTAAATTCATGCACATTAGGTCGGCAGCACCCTGCCAGTAGAGAGATTACCAGAATCAGCCCCCAGTCCAAGACAACTGTGGCCGCTTGGGCTGGCCTTTGGATCCATCACCAGAGAGGGGGCTACTGAACCACAGGCAGGCAGCCACAAGGGCAATCCCAGACAAGCCTCCAAATTTGTAACTGCCCAACAGGTTCACCCTGCCCACTGCCTAGACAGAGCCAATTTGTCAAGATGGGTGAATTGCAGTAGAGAAAGAGTAATTAACGCAGAGCCAGTTGTGCAGGAGATTGGAGTTTTATAATTATTCAAATCTGTCTTCTTGGTTTCCATTTTTACGAAATGTCTTTTTCCATTCCCTTTTAGCCTATGTGTGTTTATAAAGTTAAAATGAGTCTTTTGCTGGCAGCATATAGTTGGGTTAAAATCAGTATGTGTGGCCATTAGTTTGTTCTCTGAGACAAAAACTTGAATCCTTTTCTTATCCTCATGCAACTTTCTTTTAAACCTTTAAAAAAAATGGACTATTTTTTTTGGAACATGTCTCATCAAATATACCATGTGCTTTGATTTTCTTATTCTATGCCATATTATTACATCTAGCAGCAGTTGATTTTTTTAAAAAAATAAGCTTGTAGAATTCAGTGATATTCCTTTTTATTTGGGGAAGAAATGTATAATACTGTCATAGCTGGTTGTTGAAAGTACTAAATTGTGGGTTTAAATCTGTTTTCATTAAAGTATTTCTATGTTATATATCTTAAGTTTGTGTGCAAGTGATATCTTGCATTCTCTGCACATGTTTAGCCCTCCGGTCTTACATCAGGAGTTGTCATTTTAGTGCTGATACAGACTAAATCCTATTACTTCATTGTTAATAATATTTTCTTACTATTTAAATATTTACAATAACTTGAAGGTGATGTTATTGTACTACTTAAAAACCAAATATAGGCAGGACACTGTGGCTTATGTCTCTAATCCCAGCTTTTTGGGAGGCCAAGATGTGAGGATTGCTTGAAGCCAGGAGCTTGAGACTAGCCTGGGCAACATAGCAAGACCTTGTCTGTACAAAAAAAAAAAAATTTAGCTTGGCATGGTGGTGCATACCTGTATAGTCCCAGCTACTCAGAAAGCCAAGGTAGGAGTTTGAGGTTACAGTAAACTGTGATTGATTGCATCACTGTACTCCAGCCTAGGAGACAGAGCAAGTCCCTGTCTCTTAAAATATATGTGTGTGTGTGTGCGTGCGTGTGTGCATGCGCGCGCACATGTATTTTTATATATTTAATAGCTTTAATGGTTCCTTTTTTCTTTTTTTTCTCAGCTGGCCATAACCTATGCTGTTTAAAAATGTGGTTGTGTGGGATTCCTTTTTATTTTTTTTTTATGGTTCATGAGTCTAAGAAGGCTTGTCAGTGATACCCACTCCCCGTTACCACCACCCAAAAATCATATGATGCTAATACAGATATAATCTGTATGTATTTGGGCCAGGCACAGTGGTTCATGCCTGTAATCCCAGCACTTTAAGGAGGCTGAGGCGGGTGGATCACCTGAGGTCGGGAGTTGAAGACCAGCGTGGCCAACATGGTGAAACCCTGTCTCTACTAAAAAAATACAAAATTAGCCAGGCGTCGTGGCGGGCACCTGTAATCCCAGCTACTTGGGAGGCTGAGGCAGGAGAATCACTTGAACCTGGGAGGCGGAGATTGCAGTGAGCCAAGACCAAGAGTGAAACTCTGTCTCAAAAAAAAAAAAAAAAAAAAAAAAAATCTGTATGTATTTGTAGCAGGGAAAAAAAAATTTTAAATGTATGTAGTCACATACCTACAGACTCATACGCACAACCTTTATAGGCAGTCGGGTTTAATTGTTAAAAATAAATGCCTGTATGTTGAAAATGATTCTAAATGAAAGTGGGAAATTACAGGCCTCATTTTGAATAGAAAGTTAATATATATACATATATTTTTTTGAGATGGAGTTTCGTTCTTGTTGCCCAGGCTGGAGTGCAATGGCACCATCTCAGCTCACTGCCACCGCTGCCTCCTGGTTCAAGTGATTCTCCTGCCTCAGCCTCCCGAGTAGCTGGGATTACAGGCATGTCCCACCACTAATTTTGTATTTTTAGTAGAGATGGAGTTTCACCATGTTGGTCAGGCTGGTCTCAAACTCCTGACCTTAGGTGATCCACCTGCCTTGGCCTACCAAAGTGCTGGGATTATAGGTGTGAGCCACTGCACCTGGCCAAAAGTTAATATATTTATAGGAACTTTTAGGAAACTCTGAGAAGTACTTTCCAAATTTTATGCTTTACCAAATATCCTTGTTTGTATTTTTTAATGCTTTTTAGTGTTTATGCCATCTTACCATTACTGAATGGGATTGTCTAAACTTTATTGTGTCTATTTAACTACTATATGTAGTTTGTGATTTATTTGTGACAAGAATGTTGGTATTATTTACCTATCTTCCTACAGTTTTTCAAGATTTCGCTCCACTACAAAATATCCCAAGTTGGTATTTACTGTACACAAAGGTATTTTGGGATAACATTTCTGTATTTAGCAAAAGAGAACATACTTTAAAAGTTATTATTTTTGAAACAATCACAATTTAGTGGGAGAATAGAAGTCACATATCTATTATTTATTGCTTTAAGAAATAAAACTACATAGGTATTTAGCATATGTTAACTATCATGTATAGTTTTTTAGTACATATGTGCACATCATATGTGATAACTGGGTTCTAAAGTTAACACATAAGAAAAAAATCTGGTATTACCAAGGATGTCTTAAGAAATTGATAAATTATCTGTATAATTACAGAGGTAATATAAAATTAAATCTTATATCTAAAGCAGCTTATTCTTTCAACATTGGAAGAAATTGTTTTTTTTTATTGTTTTTTTTTCCAGCTGACCACTGGATGAAGCTGTTAGTATATTTGGAGTTTATATTGATCTAAAATTATGAATTGTAGGCTGGGCACAGTGGCTCACACCTATAATCCCAGCACTTTGGGAGGCTGAGGCAGGTGGATCACTTGAGGCCAGGAGTTCGAGACCAGCTTGGTCAACATGGCAAAACCGTCTCTAATGAAAATACAAAAATTAGCTAGGCATGGTGGCATGCACCTGCAGTCTCAGCTGCTTGGGAGGCTAAGGCAGGAGAATTGCTTGAACCCAGGAGGAAGAAGCTGCAGTGATCAGGGATCATGCCACTGCCCTCCAACCTGGGTAACAGCAAGACCCTGTCTCAAACAAACAAACAAAAAGACAGAAAGAAAAGAAAATGAGGAATTGTGACTTCAATACTTGAATCATACACAGTGTAAATGTATCCTATTCTTTTTTTTTTTTTCCTAAAAGGCGTTCCTAAACTGAAGTAAACTGTGGATAGCATGTTTTTGTTTTGAATCTTATGCTCGTTCTAGGGTATAATCTTACTGAGAGGAATATCAAGTAAAATTGCCTACACTGCATTCATGATGTTCTTTCTCTCTCACTTTGGTGTTGGTCAAGCTCCGTTAGTTAACTCTTGAATTTAAATGCATGTGTATGTGTCATCCCTTTATTTTAGCATTAATGGATGTTCTCTTCCTCTAAATCGTACCCTCTTTCATTCCTTTCACCAATAGAAATTACGGCTTCTGTACAGATAGCAAGTTGACTTAGATCTGCCAGAATTAATTTCTAGTTCTAGAATATTAGAGAAAACAGATCTGTGATAAATGGTTTAGTGGAGTTATATGATTGCATGGCAGCACAAATGATTAATGATATACTTCTTTCTGATAATTGTATGGGAAAATCAGATTCTGTCATAGGCAAGTCAAAGTTTTTCACTTCTCATTTCATTCTTCAGCTAATCACAGCCATACATAAGCTGCAAAAATTACAACTTCGGCCTTATATTTACAGAGTCCTTCTTTTTAGAGTAAAATGTTTTAAAACTAAATATAGCAATAAAAATTACTCATTTTCTAGGAAAAATTAAAATCATGTATATGTTATCTCCAAGAAAAAAAATTAGGGTATTAGTAATCATTTTGATTGCCAAATGATGGATCTTTCTAGGGCCTTAGACCCTCACTGTTCCCTTGGGACTTGTTTTAATTTCTGTTTCTCAAAATTACTAACTTTGCTTTTTCTCTACTTTTATAAGTGATTGGAAGAGTTATTTTCTCTAAATATTGTCTTCAGATCATATTTTGCATTATTTTTCCTCTGTAGGTGAGTTTGATTATCTTTGGTAGTCTTGAAATGTTTAATTATTTTCAAGTTCTTAAAAATCAGATTACAGTTATTATATTTTACAGTACAAATAAATTGAGCTAAATTATTACTTGACTAATCCAAATTGTACTGATATCTTCTGGACCTCTTCCAAGTAAGAGAAATCAAGGAAGCAAAACCAAAAACTCCTAGAAATCTACCAAGAACTAACATTTCATCATAACCGACAATTGTCTTGGTTTTAGATCATTTCATGCTCTATCTCCTTGTGCAGGAAACCACAAAAGTATATACTGGGTCACCTAGAAAGTATAGAATTGTCTCAAAATAAAGGCAGCAAGTAATTGTTGAATGCCTGCCATATCCATAATGCTAATACCTTTTGGGAGTGGGATAAATGATGAGTTACAGTTCCTCCTCTCTGCAGCCTCCCTACCCCCAAAATTATCTGTATTACACACATTAACTAGTAATTGTTTGCTTTATCATGTATGCAGGCAGCATTCCTGAGAGCTTATAACCGAAGCATTCATTTCAGTTCATTGGGTCTTTATTGAGTACTTTCTTTATGTACAGAATTATACTTAATAATGTACCTTCTGTTAGCTCAGTTGTTATGGTGACAAGCTAGTATATAAGAAAATTGAATATAGATTATAGCGTAGAGTACAGCAAGTGACATATAGAGGCTAGAATAATTAGGGGAGACTTCTGTGGAAAAGGACAGTAACCAAGCAGAGAACTGATATTTCTTGAAATCTATAGGCAAGTTTATAGGAAAGTTTGTATCATGTCTGTTCTGGAGGTTTCTTTCTTGTCTTAGCTCCTTTAAAATCTGTTGTTTGTGCCACTCATTTTGAACCTTGTATATGTTGCTTCATATTGTATATAGTTTTTAATGCTTACCTACCTAGTCCCAAACTGCATTGTATTCCCAGAGAGTGAGGATAGTATGATACTTCATTGTACTTAATTTGTTAGCATAGTATCTTGAGTATAGTGCTATTCTGTGATACTTAGTAGCTGTATCAATCCCTAGAAGGTGTGCTGATGAGTTTTCAATAATTATTTCTCAGATACCATTTTCTTGGATTTTGGTGTGTGAGAATTGCAATATTATAAGTTAGGTTTTATAGTAGAAGCTCCTTGTTCATAGCCCCTGGAGCTGGAAATTGAAGAAGAAAAAAGGAATTGCATTTTATTTAGCATTCTGGCCTCACACTTGGAACTTAGAAAGAGGGGAATTACTGTTTTGATTGTTTAGTTGTACTAGGTTCTAATAGCTGTTTTTTTTTTTTTTTTGAGATGGAGTCTTGCTCTCTCAAGCTAGAGTGCTGTGGCGCAATCTCGGCCCACTGCAACCTCCACCTCCCAGATTCAAGTGATTCTCCTGCCTCAGCCTCCTGAGTAGCTGGGACTACAGGCGTGTGTGACCACACCCGGCTAATTTTTGTATTTTTGGTAGAGACGAGGTTTCACCATGTTGGCCAAGCCAGTCTCAAACTACTGACCTCAAGTGATTTGCCCGCCTCAGCCTCCCAAAGTGCTGGAATTTCAGACATGAGCCACTGCGCCCAGCGTCTAATAGTTTTATATGCTTATTTTTCACAGTGAAGTTATATCTATAAGATGGACATGAGTCATCTGTACCCAGGTCAGTGTTTGGGTGAGACCTGTCAACTCTTCCTTCACTAAGTTTATATAACTGTGTTAAAATATATATAACATAAAATACACCTTTTTAACCATTTTAAAGTGTGTAGTTCAGTGGCATTAAGTATATTCTCATTGTTATGCAATCAGCACTGCTATCCATCCCCAGAACTTTTTAATCAGCCCATACAGATGCTGTATCCGTTAAACAATAACCCCACTTCCCTCATCATTCATCCTCTTGTAATCACCATTCTATTTTCTGTCTCCAGGAATTTGACCATTCTAAGTACCTTGTGTAAGTGGAATCATCCAATGTGTATTGTTTTGTGTCTGGCTTATTTCACTTAGCATAATGTCTTCCAAGCTCATTCAGGTTGTGGCATGTATCAGAATTTCCGGCCATCTTAAGACTAAATAAATTTCATTGTGTGCTTATACCACATTTTGTTTATCCATTCATCTATTGATGGACATTTTGGTTGTTTCCACCTTTTGGCTCTTATGAACAAAACTGCTGTGACTATTGGTATACTCACTGAGTTTTTATTGATGAGTATTTGAATATTTCTCATTTCTCCCCGCCTCCTTTCTGCTTAATATAATTCTCTTGAGAATATATTTTTAAGTAAATGCCATTAGTTTTGTGTTGGTCTGGCTTGTGAATCAGAAATTTTTGAAAAGATGACACTTTATTGAAATATATGTTAATGTTTAAAATTTTATCTTGGAGAACAGCTTTATTTATTTCATTTCCAAGTTTTTTTGGTACGTAACTGCCCTGTATACAATATTTGTTTGCAAGAGGTATTAAATAAAGTACTCTGGGTATCCGTGGATGTAATAGAGTTATTTTAATTAAGGTAAATCAGGGAATAGAGAAAGTGAGATTGACCCATCACTTGAACAATTTATACTGTTTTTGATGAATAGTTGGAAAATGAGGGAGGCATTCAAGAAGAAACATTTTGAAAGATACAGAATCAAGAAACAGTGAAACTTTTATTGGCATGTAGGTTGTTTAGGCCAAAGAAGTACAGTCATGCTCTGCATAACGATTTTCCAGTCAACGACGGGCTGCATATATGATGGTAGTTTCCTAAGATTAATGCCACATTTTTACTGTACCTCAAGGTGTGTATATGGACATACAGTGTGGACTCATAGACATTGGAGACTTGAAAGGTGGGAGGGGTTTAAAGGATGAGAAATTACTTAATGGGTTCAGTGTACACTACTTGGGTGATGTGTGTTGCATTAAAAGTACAGACTTCACCACTATGCAGTGTATTCATGTATCAAAACTGCACTTGTACCCGCTAAATTTATACATTTTTTTAAGACCGTCTTTTGGAGGAGGGCAGGACCCAGGTTCTATGTGTCAGTATTTACATAAGCAATGGAAATACTGATGATGATCTTGGGGCTGATGATAATTATTTCAGTTAATTTATTGAACAACCACTATATGCAAAGACCTGTTTTAGGATCCAAAAATACAATGAGAAAGATAAAATCCTTGCCCTGCGGAAGTTTACTTTTTGGTGTTTCTCATTATTCTGATTGCCATAGTTTGGATGTTTGTCCCACCCAAGCCTCATGCTGAAATTTGATCTCAATGTTGAAGGTGAGGCCCTAATGGAAAGTGTTTGGATTGTGGGGGTACACCCCCTCAAAAATAGATTAATGCCTTTCTGCGGGGGACGGGGAGGTGAGCTCTCACTCTATAAGTTCCAGCAAGAGCTGGTTGTTATAAAGAGCCAGGCACCTCCCCTTCAGTTTTTTGCTTTCTCTCTCATCATGTAGTCTCTGCACATGTTGGCTTCCCTTCCCCTACCTTGGGTAGAAGCAGCCTGAGGCCCTCACCAGATGGCTAATCTTGAACAGTCCAGCCTGCAGAACCATGAGCTGAATAAGCCTCTTTTCTTTATAAATTGCCTACCCTCAGGTGTTCCTTTATAGCAATAATAAACAGATGAAGACACTGTGGATATAGCGTATAGTAACTCTCTTTTCTGTGGAATGGCTACATCCCTTAGACTACTCTTGCTATAAAGTTTGCAGAGGGCTGGGCATGGTGGCACACGACTGTAATCCCAGCATTTTGGGAGGCTGAGGTAGACGGATTGCTTGAGTCCAGGAGTTTGAGACCAGCCTGTGCAACATGGCAAAACCTCATCTTTACTAAAAATACAAAAAATTAGCCGGCTATGGTGGTGTGCACCTATATAGTCTCAGCTACTCAGGAGGCTGAGGTGGGAGGATCACCTAAGCCCAGGAAGTCAAGGCTGCAGTGAGCCGAGATCACGCCACTGCACTCCAGCCTGGGCAACAGAGTGAGACCTTGTCTGAAAAAAAAAAAATTAAAGTTTGCGAAGGAAATGACACTTTGACACTTCAAATTACAATGATATCTGATACAGAACCTACCACATATTAAGTACATAAATCTGAAAAAACACCTGTAACAAAATCATTCTTTGGCAGCCAGGAATCAAATGAAAATAAGTTTCAAAATACCAATTCAATTCATGGCTGATATTTCAATGGCAGAAACAACCCACGTTTTACTGAAAATGCTGACTGATTGGAATACTCCAGTCACTATTGTTCTTCAAAACACAGGATACAGTATAACTTGTGATTTGGAAATAAATCAAAATATACATCTAAAGAAAACTAACGAAATATGACTGAAGCAGCTCAAAATTTGTTAGTTTTAGCCCTCATGAGCTTCATAAAAATATGTTTGGTATGAAATACTAACACTGTTTTTGATAAAACCTGTCTAAACAAGATGAGTATTATTTACCATAACAGAAAAACAATGTTTTAGCCAGATATGGGCAGTTAGCTAACTAAATTTAACTTCTATTATCTCAGTCATTCGGAATATTTACTGCTTGTTTACTTAATGCAGCCTTTCTGAGAAAGGCACTTGCAGAATATTCACTGGCTGCTAAATATTATTGTTAAAATCAGCAACCAGAGACAGTTATCTGTTTAAGCTGTTTATCTTTGTCTCTTGAAAAAAAATTATGACAAATAGAACACAGTGTTCTACTGCAATGGCTCAGTCTAAATTGTATCTGGATAATAGCAAAATGGGTGTTTTCTTGGAACTTCAGATTGAAAAGCAGCCTGGAGGAGAAGATTTTCAAAAATTACGTTATCAAAAGTAAAACATACAGTGACAAACTTTTCCCTTGAAAATACACATCAAAATTAGCCATCACAGATGAGAGAATGATTGACTGACAAGCACCAGGACCCAGAAGATGGAAGATTTAAGTGCAAGGTCCAACCTACACAACAAACAAAAAAGACAAAATGGCTAAGTGGTCTCCAATCAGATTCACTTATGAGAAAACTTTGGTATATAAAATAAAATAATAGCACATCTTACGTTTACATAGCGTCTTGGCATTTTCACAGGACTTTAGATCAAAGATGGGTTACTAAGTGAAGTTTTTACTCATTTCAAGTGTAAATTGCTCCTTTTGGAGGGTGGTCTTAATTCATTGTTTATACCTACTTTAGTGTTACCGCAGTCCACATTGCATTGTTACAACTCATAATAAAACAGGCGATCTGGACCACAGTATTATAAATAACCAAAGGGCTATGCTTCAATTTTTATTTCCCTAGACCTAGCAATATATCTCTCTCCAAACAGAAGCTAAGTAAAACTTTGTTGAATTTCACTCTGTTATCTCTGCAATGTCCTCAACAACTCCATGTGAAGGTGAACGTAGACATTATTATACCTGTTTTGTAAAGGAGGAAATTGAAATACAAAAGTGCCCAGATTCACTCACCTAGGCTCCAGGACATTAGACTTCTGGGCTAATAATTCTCCTCTGATTGTACTGTAGTGCTTTGAAAACTTGGGGGCAGGAATTCTTGGAGAACTTACAGAATTCAGAATGAAGCCAAGCAATTGCAAGTTGTCAATAAGTAAGCCACTTATATATTATCTACTGCAGAGGACCAGCAAATGAATTACATTAGATTTATAATCCTAACTTTTCCTTGCCTTTCCTTGTCCACTTAGAATCAGTAAGAGTTATGTCAGGTATATTTGAAAATCTACTAACTTAGGAACTTGTCTTCAAATCAGGATGGCATGATAGTGAACCATCAATCACTGATTGCACACCAAAAACATGGCCAGGACATATAAAACATATGAAAAGATAAAAAAGGCAGGGCCAATTTCAAAAGCAAGATAAACACCTCAACTGCCAATAATTAAACAGAAATTGTATAAAGAAGAAAAAGGAAACTGAGCCTGTTGATGATAGAACTTAAACAGAAATGACAGTTTAATAACACACCAGCACTTGTCTGTAAGAAGGCAGGTTAGAACACACACACATGCATGCACACATGCATGTGTGTGCCAGCCTCCACTTACATCTTTTAACAAACTGCTTGCCTGAGGATACCTGGGGTGGGGGGTGGGGGGAAAGACAGCTGACATACTATTAATCTATTAGAAACGGAACCAAAGTATCAAATATGTCTATGAAAGAGTCTTCCATATGTACAATATAACTGGTGATAGAAGAATTATTTTTGGCTGGGGACAGGAGGGTCAAGATGAAACATAAGGACAGACAGGTATGAGCAGGGAGAAGGAAGTGAGAGAAAACAACCACAGAAAAACATCTTCCACTCAAAATGAGCCATTAAAACAGTATTCAAAATCATATGGAGAAATCTACTGCTAAAAATTACAGCCAGAAGAAGAAAAGTCAGAACCTGAATTTGCTCAATATGAAATTAATTTTACAGAAATAAATAACAAAAACGTTAAAAATATGTTCATACTGAAAGTTCAAAAAGACAAATACAGACAAAACATCAAATAAAAATGAACAGAAAATGATAAAAACAAAAGCAGGAGAGAAATGTATATATGAAGAGAATCCAATTAGAAACTTGAAAATAAAAATACAGTCATTGAAATAAATATAAATCAGTACATGAAATAAAATCTTCTCTAGGTAGAGTTGAAGAGAAAATTCTGGATAGTCCTGATACATTTACCAGAAACTCAATACAGGGTCAGAAAAAAACAATTTAATTTACCACAGCTAAAAGACATATAAGGTAGATTGAAAGGCTCTAATATTCATGTAATATGAGTTTGAGAGAAAGGGATTAAAAGAAGCAGTGAAGAAACAATAATTGCTAAAAGGTTTTGAGAACAAAAGAAAAATGAATCAAGAAACTGGACATTTGAAGTCAGCCTGAAAAAACAGTATTTTCAAATTGTTTCTTAATCTTGGAATTTCCCATAGATTTGTCTCTACCTCAGGATCCTAGTCTTTTCTGTTTTGTTTTGTACAAATTTGTGGAATGCATGTGTGATTTTATTATATACATAGATTATGAAGTCATGTCAGGGCTTTTAGGGTATCCATCACTCAACTAATATATATTGCACCCATTAACGAATTTTTTACCATGCTACCCCCACCATAGCTCCTCATTGTCTGAGTCTCCATTATATATATAATTCCACTCTCTCATCCATGTGAACACATTTTTAGCACCCACTTGTAAGTGAGAACATGTGACATTTGACTCTGAGTTATTTCACTTAATATAACAGCCTCCAGTTCCATCCATGTTGCTGCAAAATACATGATGACATTATTTTTTATGGCTGAATAGTATTCCATTGTATATACCTACCACATTTTCTTTATCCAGTCATCCATTGATGGACACCTAGTTTGGTTTCATATCTTTGCTATTGTGAATAGTGCTACAATAAACATACACAAGTGCAAGCATCTTTTTTATGTCATAACTTATTTTTCTTTCAGTAGATACCCAGTAGTGGGATTGCTGGATATAATGCTAGTTCTATTTTTAGTTCTTTGAGGTATCTTCATACTGTTTTCCACAGAGGTTGTGCTAATTTACATTCCCACCAACAGTGTATGAGCATTCTCTTTTCTTTGTATCCTCACCAACATCTGTTATTTTTTGACTTTTTAATAATAGCCATTCTGACTGGTATAAGATGATGCCTTATTGTGGTTTTAACTTGTATTTTTCTGATTATTACTGATCTTGAGCATTTTTTCCTATGCTTGTTGGTCATTTGTATGTCTTCTTCTGAATAATGTCTGTCCATGTCTTTAGCACACTTTTTTTTTTTTTTTTTCAAAAGTTCCAGGGTACATGCGCAGGATGTGCAGATTTGTTACATAGGCAAACATCTTTCTACACTTTTTAATAGGGTTAATTTTTTGTTTGTTTTGTTCTTAGTTTGAATTCCTCATAGATTCTGAGTATTAGTCCCTTGTTGGATAGATACTTTGCAAATATTTTCTGCCATTTTGCAGACTGTTCACTCTGTTGATTATTTCTTTTGCTGTGCATAAGCTTTTTGGTTTAATTAATTCACATTTGTTTATTTGTGTATGTTTTATAGAGATGTGGTCTCACTGTGTTGCCTGGGCTAGTCTTGAACTCGTGGCCTCAAGCAGTCCTACTATATTGACTTCCAGAGATGCTGGGATTCCAGGTGTGAGCCACCATGGCCATCCATTTTTGCTTTTGTTGCATTTGCTTTTGAGGTTTTAGTAATGAATTCTTTCCTTAGGTCAATGTCCAGAAGAGTTTTTCCTAGGTTTTCTTCTGTTTTTTTTTTTTTTTTTAATAGTTTCAGGTCTTATATTTAAGTCTTTAATCCATCTTGAATTAATTTTTGCATATGGTGAGAGATATGGGTTCAATTTTATTCTTCTCCATGTGGCACTCCAATTTCCCTAGCACCATTTATTGAATAAGGTGTCCTTTCCCCATTGTATTTTTTGTTGACTCTGTCAGAAATCAATTGTCTGTAGGCATGTGGCTTTATTTAGTTCTCTGTTATGTTCCATTGATCTGTGTCTATTTTTATATTAGTACAATGCTGTTTTGGTTATTATAGCCTTGTGTAATTTGAAGTCAGGTACTGTGGGGCCTCCAACTTTGTTCTTTTCACTCAGGATTTCTTTGGCTATTTCGGCTCTCCCTTGATTCCATATGAATTTTAGGATTATTTTTTCTAATTCTGTGAAAAAGTAATGTTCGTATTTGGATAGGGATTGCATTGAATCTGTAGACTGCGTTTGTCAGCATCATTGTTTTAATGATATTGATTCTTCCAATTCATGGTGTGGGATGTTCTTACATTTGTTTATGTCATCTACAGTTTTTTTCATCAATGTCTTATAGTTGTCCTTGTAGAGATCTTTCACCTCCTTCGTTAACTGTATTCCTAGGGTTGTGTTGTTTCGGTTTTGGTAGCTATTGTAAATAGGATTGACTTCTTGATTTGGTTCTCAGTTTGGTAGTTATTGGTGTATAGAAATGGTACTGATTTTTGTATGTGGATTTGTATGCTGAAATTTTAATGAATTCATTTATCAAATACAGGAGTATTTTGGAGGAGTCTTTAGGGTTTTCTAGGTATAAGATCATATTGTCAGCAGAGATCATTTGAATTCTTTTCCAATTTGGACGCCTTTTATTTCTTTCTCTTGCCTGGTTGCTCTGGCTGGGACTTCCAGTACTGTGTTGAATAGGAGTGGTGATAGTGAGCGTCCTTATCTTGTCCCAGCTCTTAGGGGAAATATTTTCATCTTTTTCCCCCTTCAGTATGATGTTGACTGTGGGTTTGTTTTATATGGCTTTTATTACATTGAGATATGTTCCTTCTGTATCTATTTTGTTGAAGGTTTTTATTATAAAGGGATGCTGAATTTTATCAAATGATTTTTTGCATCTGTTGAGATGATCATATGGTTTTTGTTTTTAGTTGTGTTTATCTGGTGAATCACATTTATTGATTTGCATATATTGAGCCATTCTTGCATTCCGGGAATAAAACCTACTTGATCATGGTGCATTATCCTTTTGACGTGCTGTTGAATTCAGTTTTCTAGTATACTGTCAAGGATTTTTGTGTCTATGTTCAAGAGGGATATTGATATGTAGTTTTCTTTTTTGTCGTCATTGTTGTGTATTTGCTGTGCTTTGATATCAGGGTAATACTGGCATCATAGAATGAGTTAGGGAAGTTTCCCTCCACATTAATTTTTTTAGTTTTAGTAGGACTGGTACCAGCTATTCTTTGTACATCTGGTAGAATTTGGCTGTGAATTCTCTGGTCCTGGACTTTTTTGTTGATGGGTGAATTTTTATTACTAGTTCAATCTCACTAATTATTAGTCAATTCGTAATTTCTCTTTCCTTCTGGTTCGGTCTTGGGAGGTTGTGTGTTTCCAGGAACTTATCCATTTCCTCTTGGTTTTCTAGTTTTTGAATGTAGAGTTGCTCATAGTAGTCTCTGATGCTCTTTTGCATTTCTGTGGTATCAGTTGTAATGTCTCCTTTTTCTTTTCTGATTGTGTTTATTTGAATCTTTTTTCTTGGTTAGTCAAGTGTTCTATCAATTTTTTTTAATATTTTCTAAGTATCAACTTTTTTATTTTTGGTTGATCCTTTGTGTTTTATTTTTTTGGTCTCAATTTCTTTCTATTTGCTTGAATCTTTGTTATTTCTTTTATTCTTCTAGCTTTGAGTTTGGTTTGTTCTTGGTTTTCTAGTTCCTTGAGATACAATGTCAGGTTGCTAATTTGCAATGTTTCTTTTTCTTTTTTTTTTTTTTTTTTTGAGGTGGAATCTCGCTCTGTGGCCCAGGCTGGAGTGCAGTGGTGCGATCTCAGCTCACTGTAACCTCTGCCTTCCAGGTTCAAGCGATCCTCCTGCCTCAGCCTCCTGAGTAGCTAGGACTACAGGCACGTGCCACTGCGCCTGGCTAATTTTTTGTAATTTTAGTAGAGATGGGGTTTCACCATGTTAGCCAGGATAGTCTCGATCTCCTGACCTTAGATGATCTATCCACCTCAGCCTCCCAAAGTGCTGGGATTACAGGTGTGAGCTACCACGCTCAGCCATTTCTTTAAGTGGAGGTATTTAATGTTATAAATTTCCCTCTTACCACTGCTTTTGCTGTATCCCAGAGGTTTTTGGTATGTTGTGTCTCCATTTTCATTCTTTTCAATTTTTGTTGTAAATTTCTGCCTTACTTTCATTGTTGACCCAAAGATCATTCAGGAGCATATTCTTTAATTTCCGTGTGTTTGTATGGTTTTGAAAGTTCCTCTTGGAATTGATTTCTAGTTTTATTCCACTGTGGTCCAAGAAGATACTTGGTATGATTTTGAGATTTTTTTTTAATTTATTGAGACTTCTTTTGTGACTAATACATTTACTATCTTGGAGAATGTTCCATCTGTTGATATATTCCTTGTATAGAATGTTCTGTAAATGTCTGTAGGTCCATTTGGTCTAAAGTCCACTTTAATTTCCTGCCATGATACTCTGTGTAGTGCTGTCAGTGGTGTGCTGACATCCCCCACTAGTATTGTATTGCTATCTATATTTTTCTCTTAGGTTTAGTAATACTTGTTTTATGAATCTGGGTGCTGCAGTGTTGGGCCAAATATATTTAGGATTATTATATTTTCTTGGTGAATTGATTGCTTTATTATTATATAAAGACTTCCTTTTTTTTTTTTTTTACTGTTGTTGATGTAAAGTCTGTTTATCTGATATAAGTATAGCTATGTCTGCTTGCATTTGATTTTTGTTTGCATGGAATATGTTTTTTTACCCCTTTACTTTCAGTCTATACATGTCTTTATGAGTAAGGCAAATTTCTCATAAGCAGAATATAGTTGGATCTGTTTTTAAATTCATTCCATGAATCTGTATCTTTTAAGTGGAGCATTTGATCAATTTATGTTAAAGAGTAATACTGATATGTAAGGTTTTTGTTTATATCATAATGTTTCTATCTACTTGCCTTTGGGATTCTTTTTTTTTTTCTCTGTCTTTTTAGGTTTCGTAGGGTTTTGTCACATTGCTATATGATTTATGTGTCTTTCTCATATGTGTAATTATTTTATAAGACCTGTGAGTTTTATACTTTTGTGTTTTGTTAGGATGGAGAGTGTCAACCTTTTGTTTCCATGTTAAAAACTTCTTTGAGTTTTTTTAATAGGACCGGTCTAGTGGTGGTGAATTCCATCAGCATTTCCTTGTCTGGGAAAGACTTTATTACTCCTTTACTTATTCTAGCAGGATATAAAATTTGGGGTTTACTTTTTTTTTTTTTTGAGATGGAGTTTCGCTCTTATTGTCCAGGCTGGAGCGCAGTGGCGTGACCTCGGCTCACTGCAACCTTCGCCTCCCAGGTTCAAGCAATTCTCCTGCCTCAGCCTTCCGAGTAGCTGAGACTACAGGCACACACCACCAGGCCCGGCTAATTTTTGTATTTTTAGTAGAGACGGGGTTTCACCATGTTGGCCAGGCTGGTCTCAAACTCCTGACCTCAGGTGATCCACCCTCCTCAGCCTCCTAAAGTGCAGGGATTACAGGCATGAGCCGTCGTGCCCGGCCCACATTCTTTTTCTTTAAGCACTTTGAAAATAGAATCTCAATCTCTCTGGCTTGTAAGGTTTCTGCTGAGAAGTCTGCTGTTTGTCTCTTGGGGTTTCCTTGATAGGTCACTAGATGCTTTACTCTTGCTGAGTTTAGGATTTTTTTTCCCCTCTTAATGTTAACCATAGGCCTTCTGATGACTATGTTGTGGTGAGTTCCTTCTTGCAGTGTATTTTCTGGAGTTCATGGAGCCTCTTGTATTTGAATATCTAGATCTTTTGCTAGCATAAGGTAGTTTTCCATAATTATTTCCTCAAATCATGTGTCCAAACTTTTTTCTTTCTCACGAGTACCTATGATTTGTAGGTTCAGTCTTGTTTTTATAGTTCCATACTTCTCAAATGCTTTGTTTGTTTTTTAAATCCTTTTTTAAAAAACTTTTTTCTAACTGGATTAATTTGAATGACCTGTCTTCAGTTTCTGAGTCTATTGTTGGAACTTTCAACTGTATTATGGAATTTCTTCAATAAATTTTTCATTTCCAAAAGTTTGGTTTGGCTTTATAGATAGATAGGTGGATGTAGATATCTCTGGTGAATTTCTCAGTCATATCCTGTAAATGTAGATACTGATGTAGTTGTATATATCTTTGCAGATTTCTCAATTATATCCTGAATTTATTTTCTAATTTCTTTGTGTTGGTTTTCTGGTTTCTCTTGTACATTGTTGTGAGATTTCTTTTTTGTTAGGCTCCATTGCTATAGAATTATGGTGTTTCTTTGAGATGTCATAGTATCTTGTTTGTTTTTTTTTAAATATTTCCAATATTATTGCAGTGATACATTTGCACATGGGGTAACAGTCGCCTCTTCTTATTTTTGAATTCACTTTTACTGAAAGGTAACTTTCTCCTTCAGGATGCATCTATGGTGTATATTGAGTAGGGTTCCCTGGCTTTGCTTCTGGGTGCATTTGGTGGCATAGACTGTGTATGATTTTCTTAATTATAAATTGCCTCAGTTTGGTGGATTTCTTAAATGCTAGTTGAGGTCATAATGTAAGATTGAGCAAGTGGGTTCAAGTCCTCCTGAGTAGCCAGGGTGTGATGTTGGTAGTAGAGGTCACGCAGAGCTTGTCTGTTCTTCAAACCTCATGCAATTTTTTTGAATTTGTTTTTTATTATTATACTTTAAGTTCTGGGGTACATGTGCACAACCTGCAGGTTTGTTACATAGGTATACATGTGCCATGTTGGTTTGCTGCACCCATCAACTCGTCATTTACATTAGGTATTTCTCCTAATGCTGTCCCTCCCCCAGCCCCCAAACCCCCAACAGGCCCTGATGTGTGATATTCCCCTCCCTGTGTCCATGTGTTCTCATTGTTCAGCTCCCACTTATGAATGAGAACATGTGGTGTTTGGTTTTCTGTCCTTGTGTTACTTTGCTGAGAATGATGGTTTCCAGTTTCATCCATGTCCCTACAAAGGACATGAACTCATCCTTTTTTATGGCTGCATAGTATTCCATGGTGTATATGTGCCACATTTTCCTTATCCACTCTATCATTGATGGGCATTTGGGTTGGTTCCAAGTCTTTGCTATTGTGAACAGTGCTACAGTAAACATATGTGTTCATGTGTCTTTATATTAGAATGATTGATAATCCTTTGGATATGTACCTAGTAATGGGATTGCTGGGTCAAATGGTATTTCTAGCTCTAGATCCTTGAGGAGTCGCCACACTGTCTTCCACAGTGGTTGAACTAGTTTACACTACTGTAAAAGCGTTTCTGTTTCTCCACATCCTCTCCAGCTTCTGTTGTTTCCTGACTTTTTAATGATCGCCATTTTAAATGGCATGAGATGGTATCTCATTGTGGTTTTGATTTACATTTCTCTGATGACCAGTGATGATGAGCATTTTTTCATAAGTTTGTTGGTTGCATAAATGTCTTCTTTTGAGAAGTGTCTGTTCATATCCTTTGCCCACTTGTTGATGAGGTTGGTTGTTTTTTTCCTGTAAATTTGTTTAAGTTCTTTGTAGATTCTGGATATTAGCCCTTTGTCGGATGGATAGTTTGCAGAAATTTTCTCCTATCCTGTAGGTTGCCTGTTCACTCTGCTGATAGTTTCTTTTGCTGGGCAGAAGCTCTTTAGTTTAATTAGATCCCATTTGTCTATTTTGGCTTTGTTGCCATTGCTTTCGGTGTTTTAGTCATGAAGTCTTTGGCCATGCCTATGTCCTGAATGGTATTGCCTAGGTTTTCTTCTAGGATTTTTAATGGTTTTAGGTCTTACGTTTAAGTCTTTAATCCATCTTGAGTTAATTTTTGTATAAGGTGTAAGGAAGGGATCCAGTTTCAGCTTTCTGCATATGGCTAGCCAGTTTTCTCAACACCATTTATTAAATAGGGAATCCTTTCCCCATTGCTTGTTTTTGTCAGGCTTGTCAAAGATCAGATGGTTGTAGATGTGTGGTGTTATTCCATTGGTGTATATATGTGGTTTGGTACCAGTACCGTGTTGTTTTGGTTACTGTAGCCTTGTAGTATAGTTTGAAGTCAGGTAGCGTGATGCCTCCAGCTTTGTTCTTTTTGCTTAGGATTGTCTTGGCAATATGGGCCCTTTTTTGGTTCCATATGAACTTTAAAGTAGTTTTTTCCAATTCTGTGAAGAAAGTCATTGGTAGTTTGATGGGGATGGCATTGAATCTATAAATTACTTTGGGCCATATGGCCATTTTCACAATATTGATTCTTCCTATCCATGAGCATGGGATGTTCCTCCATTTGTTTGTGTCCTCTTTTTATTTCCTTGAGCAGTGGTCAAACCCTATGCAATTTTATCAGCAGATAATGTAATAAGCGCTGCAGGTTGACCTTGCAGCCAGTAGGTGGTGCTAGCATGTGAGATCCAGCTGAGATGGTGGCAATATGCTTGACCTTTGTTAACCAGAGGTACTCTGATGTCTTAGGTGATGGACTAGGCTGTGGAACTCCCAGGGGCCCTGTTCCCAAGCTCTTCCTCAGATGCAGGTCGATAGAGGTAAGGCCAAGTGGGGCTAGGCTGGACAGTCCCATGCTCTGGCATCCCCAACACCAAGCACAAATGCTGTCCCCAAGGAGGATGAGAAGGCAGTTCTCAGGCCCCTGGGGCAATGCTTGAGGGAGGAGCAGAGCAACTGGTGCTGTGTCAAAGAGCCAATACAGGGACAGGAGGGTCGTTTTGGTTCCACAGCCTAGCAGGCAGTAGTGGGACCTGCGTGAAGTCCACTCTTTCAGCCTGGCAGGGCTCCTTCCCATGGCCTGCTGCCAGTAGTATGCTAATACAGCCAGCCAAGTTATAAGCAGTCTTTCTTCAGATTGTAAAATCGTCCCAGGTCTCAAAGCTCCCTCCCTGAGACAAAAACATGGCTCCCAGGCCAGACCCCTCCTGGTCCCATCCTGCAAACGGGTAGTGCCCAACTCCTGTACCCAAAGCTGAAGCCCACATATTCTCACCTCTCAGTTCTGGCCATAGGGACTCCTGTCCCACTAGAGACTGGATCGCAAATCCTGGTCTGAAGATTCTCCAAACCAGTGTCTGCCACCTGTGCTGGCTAGCTGGTTTTCATGCAGCCCCCTTAGTTGGATCAAGAATGGCCTTCTGTCAGTAGTCAGAGATGGGAGTGCATATGGAGCACTTTCTACTGCCATTCCTTCTCACGGTCTCCCTGTTGTTCACTAACGTAGATCTAGCTCTCAGTAGGGTCACGGAGTTCCCCAGTGGCCTGGATTGCCTTGTTCCTTAGTGGAAATATGTATTGTAAGATACTCTCTCCCTCATCATACACTGGTGATTCACTCACAGTTTTCCACCACAGATCCACAGCGCAGCCTAATGCCTACTGTATTTTTCAAAGTATTCAATTATTCTTTTGCTTTTATGTTCAGCTCCCATGTTCCTTCTTGGATGAAAGTTCACCATGTGACTCTGTACATGCTATTTTGCTATTTCTGAGTGGGTGAGTTATGGTTAACAAAGCCTCTAATTTGCCAACTCGCAGAAAAAAAAAAACTACTAGAAATGGTTTTCTGTTTCCTCTACGATCCATCCTTTTTGTCTCAGGCTAGAGGTGTCCTCTGTTCCATTCATCAATTACTGTGTTAGTCTATTCTCACACTGCTATAAAGAACTACCCAAGACCGGTAATTTATAAAGAAAAGAGGTTTAATTGACTCACAGTTCCACAGTCTGGCTGTACAGGAGGCATGGCAGAGAGGCCTCAGGAAACTTACAATCATGGCAGAAGGGCAAAGAGGAAGCAAGCATGTTTTCACATGGTGTCAGGAGAGACAGCAAATGAAGGGGAAAGTGCTATATACTTTTAAACTACCAGATTTCATGAGAACTCATTCACTCTCATAAGAACAGCAAGGGGGAAATCTGCCCCGATGATTCAATCACCTTTCACCAGGCCCCACCTTCAACACTTGGGATCATGATTCAACATAAGATTTGGGTGGGGACACAGAACAAAACCATATCAACTACCTATTATTCTCTTATATAGTAATAGCAGTAGTAGTGAAGATGTTACTCGTTACTTGAGTACTGATTGTGCGATTGGTCATAATTCTGTAACAGTGTTTATTAATCACAATGTCTGAGGCAGAATGCTAACCAATTTACATGCATGATATCATTTAATCTTGACAGTAATGATGTATTTTGTGTTCAAGGAAAACTGAGGTTTAGAGAAATTAGGTAATTTACCAAAATCATAACCTAAGTTAAGAGTCACATCAAGATTCTTGTCTGTCTGGTGGCACAGGCCATGAGATTATCAAGTTTTAGCCTTCTCTGTGAATCTCTTTTTCAGTGTATCTGATAAATTGCCATCCAACTTCTGGTTTAATATGTGAAGTAAGGGGTTCTCATTCTCTAGGACATAGTTTATTTCATTGTTTGACAGCTTTAAATGTTAACACGTTCTCCCTAATATTAAGGAAACATTAATATATTTTTCTGTAACTTTTAAACTATTATATCTTAACCATTCCAGATATACAGAGGGTAAAATGAATCTATTCTTATTAACATCGGCTATATTTAGCAAATTGTATTTAATATATGTGTAAACAAAATTGGCCTGGCTATAAGCAAGAAATCTCTTTTCAGATGGATAAACTTGTATTTAAAATTGGGTGTGTCTGATGTGAAAACCAAAAACAAAATTACTCTGGGGAATTTAATGTACACATTTTCAATTTTCTGTATTCTCCCTAGTCTATACCTACATCTAAACTTAATAAACAGAGATAGGTAATGGAGTTCAGTGCAAATATTTTTTAATCAGCCTAAGTAAAATAATATAAAACACTTAAAATAAGCAAAAGATGAATATATAGCTATCACAGACTTTGAGAGATAACTTTGAGAGATAATAAAATCTGCAGAATGAAAAGTCATTCAGTCACATGTGAATTTTATAAAATTCGAAGAACATTTTGTTTCTAATTATTGTCTTTCCATTTGATCTTCCTTTGCTGGCTGAGTTTTTGTGAATTCATCATTTCTTATAGATGGACCTTTCTAAGAATATTGATTTAAACATGTTCAACATCTATGTTTTTGGTATTTATTATTTATCAAATATAGTGCTAATAAGCATTAGGCAAGGCACAGTTGTATAAGGTAGAGTTCTCTTGGTTTTCTTGTTAAAAACATAGAAAAATTAAAACATAAAAATAGAGAACAATGAACTCCCATGTACTCATCATATAGCTACGGCAATCATTAACTCTGGGTCACTCTTTCTTTCCCCTTCTATTATACCTGTCTACCTGCTGGCCTCAAACCCTTCTAATTGGATTATTGTGAAGCAAACTACAAATATTATATTAATTGAATCGTATGAAATTGTCTACATCCATTTATTTTGACCTATAAAATGATAATTACATATGATTCAACTTCATATCACTTTGTTCATAAATATTAGAGTACTTCTAAAAGACCTTTTTTTCTTAACCACAGTGTCATTTATCATACCTAAAAAATGATAACTAATAATATCACCAACCATCTGCAGTCTTTATATTTCTCCACTTGTAGTATGTAAGTGTGTATATTGCTCATTTACTATCTTTTCACAGTTAGTTTGTTTGAATTCACATCCGAACAAGGTCTACATATGCATTTGGTTGATAGGTCTCTTAAATCTTTTTTTTTTGTTTGTTTGTTTGAGTTGGAGCCTACTCTGTCTCCCAGGCTAGAGTGCAGTAGTGCGATCTCACAATCTTGGCTCACTGCAACCTCTGCCTCCCAGTTTCAAGCAATTCTCATGCCTCAGCCTCCTAAGTAGCTGGGACTACAGGTGCATGCCACCACACCCAGCTAGTTTTTGCATTTTTAGTAGAGACAGTGTTTCGCCATGTAGGCCAGGCTGGTCTCAAACTCCTGACCTCACCTCAAGTGATCTGCCCACCTGGCCATTCCAAAGTGCTGAGATTACAGGTGCAAGCCACTGTGCTGGGCCACTTAAATCTTTCTTAATCTGTAGTTTCTTCTTTGATTTTCTTCCATGTAATTTGTTAAGGAAATTGCGCTTCCTTAATTTCAATTTAATAAAGAATTTGAAAATTTTAATAATTTTAAAATGAAAATAATTTTAATGATTTTTATTTCAACTTTACAAGGGCTATAGGAAACATATAACTATAACTCACTGTAAGTAAAAGCTTACTTTATTTCTCTTCAGATAAACCTTTATTGATTACTTACCTGCTAGGCAGAATTCTAAGTACTTTCATATTCACAGCAACCCTGTAGATCCCATATTGCAATACATCCCACTACTCAGATCACATTATATATCAGCCTTTTGAAGGAGTCAATTGAAAGCAAGATTCCCACTGGGTGCGATGACTCACACCTGTAATCCCAGCACTTTGGGATGCCAAGGCAGGTGGATTGCTTGAGCCCAGGGGTTCAAAACCAGACTGGGCAAAATGGTGAAACCTGTCTTTACCAAAAATAATAATAATAATAATAATTAGCCATATGTGGTGTCACACATCTGTAGTCCCGGCTACTTGACAGGATCGTGATTGCTTGACCCTGGGAGGGCGAGGCAGCAGTGAGCTGAGATGGCACCACTGCAGTCCAGCCTGGGCAACAGAATGAGACCCTGTCTCCAAAAAAAAAAAAAAAGATTCCACTGGATTTTTTTGTTTTTTGAGAACATAGTAATGCAGCTATTAGTGGAAAAGCCCCAAATGATAGCATTCCTTCTATTTGTTGTCCAGGAAATTAGTAAAATTCCAACGTTTATAATTTACAAGAAAGGAAAAGGAATTGAAATGGAACTCACCTTATTTCCTCTATTTAAGTACTTTTACATTTATTCTTAAAAATCAAAGAATTCTTATTACTATTTGTCAATTTTAATTGAAAAAAATAAAAGTATATCTTCAACTGTTTCCTGAGTCATTATACATAAGATTTCTGACCCTTAAAAGGTAGTGAGCTTCAAGAAGTGAGTAGGTTGTTGGGCCTGAGAGATTTTGAAATGTCAACACTTTGTGCTGACTAGAATCTTAAATTTCCCTTAAAATATACAAATCCTTGATGATATGAGTCATTTTCTTAGGAACTGTTTGTAAAGTTTTGGCTTCAGGGACTATAGTCTTAATATCTACCTTAAAGGCTATATAAGATATAAAATATATTTTGGTTAAGAATCAAAATTAGGTATTTTTATGTGGTGAATTATTTGGCAATTAGTGAATCTAGGTAAGGGTAAATGGGTTTTATTGTACTATTCAAATTATGCCTGAATATTTATATATGCACACATACATGTGTATGTAAATGCATACAAAAATATTTGGAAGGAAACACATAAAGCAATTAATAATGATTAATATGGCTGGAGGTGAAGGGTGGAGTGCCCCACATCACTGGGTTGGGTGGCAAGAACTTGAATGATTTCCCTACAAATTTCTGTATTGATGCGTAAATCCTCAATAAAATACTGGCAAACCAAATCCAGCAGCACATCAAAAAGCTTATCCACCACGATCAAGTCAGCTTCATCCCTGGGATGCAAGGCTGGTTCAACATATGCAAATCAATAAACGTAATCCATAACATAAACAGACCCAATGACAAAAACCACATGATTATCTCAATAGATGCAAAAAAGGCCTTCAGCAAAATTCAACAGCCCTTCATGCTAAAAACTCTCAATAAACTAGGTATGGATGGAACATATCTCAAAATAATAAGAGCTGTTTATGACAAACCCACAGCCAGTATCATACTGAATGGGCAAAAACTGGAAGCATTCTCTTTGAAAACTGGCACAATGGCCGGGCACGGTGGCTCATGCCTGTAATCCCAGCACTTTGGGAGGCTGAGGCAGGTGGATCACGAGGTTAGGAGATCAAGACCATCCTGGCTAACATGGTGAAACCCCATCTCTACGAAAAATACAAAAAATTAGCCAGGCGTGGTTGCTGCTGCTTGTAGTCCCAGGTACTCTGGAGGCTGAAGCAGGAGAATGGTGTGAACCTGGGAGGCGGAGCTTGCCGTGAACTGAGATCACGCCACCACACTCCAGCCTGGGCGACAGAGCGAGACTCCCTCTCACAAAAAAAAAAAAAAAAGAGAAAAAGGAAAAAGAAAACCAGCACAAGACAAGGATGCCCTCCCACACCACTCCTATTCAACTTAGTGTTGGAGGTTCCTGCCAGGGCCATCAGGCAAGAGAAAGAAATAAAGGGTATTCAAATTGGAAGAGAGGAAGTCAAATTGTCTCTGTTTGCGGATTACAATATTGTATATTTAGAAAACCCCATCGTCTGAGCCCAAAACCTCCTTAAGCTGATAAGCAGCTTCAGCAAAGTCTCAGGATACAAAATCAATGTGCAAAAATCACGAGCATTCCTATACACCAATAACAGACAAACAGAGCCAAATCATGAGTGAACCCCCATTCACAATTGCTACAAAGAGAATAAAATACCTGGGAATCCAGTTTACAAGGGATGTGAAAGACTTCTTCAAGGAGAACTACAAACCACTGCTCAACGAAATAAAAGAGGACACAAACAAATGGAAGAACATTCCATGCTCATGGACAGGAAGAATCGATATCGTGAAAATGGCCATATGGCCCAAAGTAATCTATAGATTCAATACCGCCCCCATCAAGCTACCAATGACTTTCTTCACAGAATTGGAAAAAACTACTTTAAAGTTCATATAGAACCAAAAAAGAGCCCACATTGCCAAGGCAATTCTAAGCAAAATGAACAAAGCTGGAGGCATCACGGTACCTGACTTCAAACTATACTACAAGGCTACAGTAACCAAAACAGCATGGTACTGGTACCAAATCACATATATACACCAATGGAACAGAACAAAGCCTTCAGAAATAACACCACACATCTACAACCATCTGATCTTTGACAAACCTGACAAAAACAAGAAGTGGGGAAAGGATTCCCTATTTAATAAATGGTATTGGGAAAACTGGCTAGCCATATGCAGAAAGCTGAAACTGGATCCCTTCCTTACATCTTATAACAAAAATTAATTCAAGATGGATTAAAGACTTAAATGTTAGACATAAAACCATAAAAACCCTAGAAGAAAAACCTAGGCAGTACCATTCAGGACATAGGCATGGGCAAGGACTTCATGGCTAATACACCAAAAGCAATGGCAACAAAAGCCAAAATTGACAAATGGGATCTAATTAAACTAAAGAGCTTCTGCCCAGCAAAAGAAACTACCATCAGAGTGAAAAGGCAACCTACAGAATGGGAGAAAATTTTTGCAATCTACCCATCTGACAAAGGGCTAATATCCAGAATCTACAAAGAACTTAAACAAATTTACAAGAAAAAAACAACCCCATCAACAAGTGGGCAAAGGATATGAACAGACACTTCTCAAAAGAAGACATTTATGCAGCCAACTGACACATGAAAAAATGCTCATCATCACTGGTCATCAGAGAAATGCAAATCAAAACCACAATGAGATACCATCTCACACCAGTTAGAATGGCAATCAGTAAAAAGTCAGGAAACAACAGAAGCTGGAGAGGATGTGGAGAAATAGGAATGCTTTTACACTGTTGGTGGGAGTGTAAATTAGTTCAGCCATTGTGGAAGACAGTGTGGCGATTCCTCAAGGATACCATTTGACCCAGCAATCCCATTACTGGATATATACCCAAAGGATTATCAGTCATTCTAATATAAAGACACATGCACATGTATGTTTATTGCAGCACTGTTCACAGCAGCAAAGTCTTGGAGCCAACCCAAATGCCCATCAATGATAGACTGGATAAAGAAAATGTGGCACATATATACCATAGAATACTATGCAGCCATAAAAAATGATGAGTTCATGACCTTTGCAGGTACATGGATGAAGTTGGAAACCATCATTCTTAGCAAACTATCACAAGGACAGAAAACCAAACACCACATGTTCTCACTCATAGGTGGGAATTGAACAATGAGAACACTTGGAATAGGGTGGGGAGGGATAGCATTAGGAGAAATACCTAATATAAATGACGAATTGATGGGTGCAGCAAACCAACATGGCACATGTATACCTATGTAACAAACCTGCACGTTGTGCACATGTACCCTAGAACTTAAAGTAGAATATAAAAAAAATCAAAATTAGTTATTTTTATGTGGTGAATTATTGACAATTAGTGAATCTAGATAAGGGTAAATGGGTTTCATTGTACTATTCAAATTATGCCTGAATATTTATATGCACACATACATATGTATGTAAATGCATACAAAAATATTTGGAAGGAAATACATAAAGCAATTAATAATGATTAATATGGCTGGAGGTGAGGGGTTGAGTGCCCCACATCATTTGGTTGGGGAGCAAGAATTTGAATGGTTTCCCTACAAATTTCTGTATTGTTTGGGCTTTTAACAATAAAAATATATTCATATTTTAATTGTTTAAAGAATTCAAAATAATCAGTGTATATTTTCATTCATCAGCTCCTTGAGGGCAACAATGCTGTGAATTGATTCAAGTGTTGAGGTAGAGAAGAATCAAGTTGACATTATTTTGAAGGGGGTGACGGGGGGTGAGTCGGTAATAATATTAGTAATAATGATAATACAACAGCTACTATTTATTAAATATTTACTCTTTGCTAGGTACTATGTTAAACATTTTAGGTGCATAAAATAGTTTTTTATAAAAAGTGCATAAGGTATATCACAGTATTTTCATTAAGATTTTATTAATTAAAGGATTGTGGAGAGCCCACACAGCTAAATAAATAGCAAGTCTGAAATTTGAATATGTCTTTTATTCTAGAATCCCAAGTCTTAAACACAGTGCTAGAGTCTGAATAATGAGAATGGGGAAGAAATAGGAAAACAGTATTTCTAAAGTCACAGCTCTGAAAGTGGTTAAAATGGTCAGGTCAGTTGTATGTAGGACCCTTAGCCAGAGGGCTAGACCTTGGATTCAAACAGAATAGCACCTTGTTTCTCAAACTGACCAAAAAGAGGATTCAGGAAAGGGTGAGTTATAATCAGAACTCAATTGCCTATAATTTATTCTTAAAAATCACTTAAGGAAGCACTTAATACTGTATAAATACATGTAAAGTAAAATTTAACCATGTGGTTGCTATGCTAGGGTTGCAGCTGGTAGTTTGCAAGCAGCAATAGATCAGGTAATCCAGTTTGCAGGGAGAATTTCTGCTGTCGAGGGACCTTCTCCATTAACACATTGCTTCATTTCATGATTTCATTATCCCCTGCTTTAAGAACACCTAACAATAGTTATACTTTTCTTGAGCAAGTGTTAAAGTTTCTCATTAATGTAAAGGGATCAGTTGTCCTTGTATGTGTGGGTTTCTATGTTTTGTTTTATTTGTCTGTTTGCATTTCTTTTCTTTATTGGGGGGAGGGGTATCATTTTGTTGCCAGGCTGGAGTGCATTGGCATGATAATAGCTTACTGCAGCTTCAACCTTTTGGGCTCAATTGATCCTCCCACCTCAGCCTCTCGAGCTGGATGCATAGACAGCTAAGTTTTTGTTTTTTGGTTGTTGTTATTTTTTATAGAGACAGGGTCTCCCTGTATTGCCCAGGCTGGTCTCAAACTACTGGACTCAAGCAATCCTTCTGCCTTGGCCCCCCATGGTGCTGAGATTACAGGTGTGAGCCACTACACCAGACCTTGTTTGCATTTCTTTACTACAGTACTATGCTGGGCACTTTTTTTTTTTTTTTTTTTTTGGTTAATGTTGCTTTACCACAATTCTTGGAATCAGGTAGTGTTACTTCTCCAATTTAGTCTGTTTCAGAGTTGTTTTGGCGTTCTAGGTCCTTTACATTTTCACTGGAATTTCAAACTCAGTTTTACAACTTCTACTGTCCTCACTTTCCCCCTCCCCTTCAAAAAACAAACACACAACCAAAAAACCTGGTGACACTTGGACTGGGATTGCATCAAATCTGTAGATTTATTCAAACATAGATTGACTTGTAGGAGAATTGACATCTTGACAATATCAAGTTGGTCAACCCTTGAACAACATACATCTTCCTATTTGTTTGGGTCTTATTTAGTTTTCCTCAGCAATGTTTTGTAATTTTCATTGTCCAGCTCTTTCACATCTTTTGACATATGTATCCCTAAGTAATTAATTTTTAAAAAAACAGAGACAGGGTCCCACTGTGTAGCCCAGGCTGGTCTCAAACTCCTGGCCTCAAGCAGTCTTCCCATCTCACAATCCCAAAATGCTGGGATTACAGGTGTGAGCCACCATACCCAGCCTAGTTCATATTCTTGATGCTATTATAAATGACATTTTTATTTAAATTTCTGGTTTGCTCATTGCTAGTAGGAAGAAATGTAATTGATTTTTATATATTGATCATGTGTTCTACTACCTTGCTAAACTTATTTGTTCTAGACACTCTTTGTAGAGTCCACTCTTTGTAGATTTTCTCTGTAGATTTTCAGCAATCAGGTTCCTTCCTTTTTTTTGCTTGATTGCCCAGGCTAGAACCTGGAGCACAAAGTTGAATACAAGTGGTGATAGAGGACATGCCTATCTTATTTCTGATCTTAGTGGAAAAGCATTCGGTTTTTCAACATTAAGTATGATGTTAGCTGTAGATTTCACATCAATGCTCTTTATTAGGTTAAGGAAATCTGGTTTTTTTCCTAGTGTACTCAGAGAGTTTTTAACAGAAGTGTTTGCTAACTTTTGTCAAATGCATTTTCTGTTTGTATTGAAATGATCATATCATTTTTCTTAGTTTCTTTTTTATGTAAACATGTTAAAATGAATTCTGTTGATTACTTTTCAAATGTAAATCAACCCTGTCTTCCTATGTTAAACCCCGCCTGGTCATGATATGTTAGCCTTTTATTACATTGTTGGATTCAATTTGCTAAAATAAAAGATATATATATATATGTTTTTTAGTATTTTTACAACTGTGTTCATGAGGGATATTGAACTGTAGTTTTCTTGTAATGTCTTTATCAAGTTTTGGTATCAGGGTAATATTAGCCTTATAAAATGGGTTGGAAAGTATTCTGTATTTTTCCGTTTTTTTAGAAGAGTTTGGGTAGAATTGCTGTTATTTTTTTAAGGAAAAAACCTTAAATGTTTAGTAGAATTTACTAGTAAAGCCATCTGGAACTGTAGGGTTTTTTGTTTTTGTTTTTGTGGAAAGTTTTTTAACTATAGTTTTATTTTCTTCAATGGATATAGGGTTATTCAGGTTATGTCTTCATAAGTGAGGTTTGGTAGTTTGTCTCATTTTTTGTTTGTTTGTTGTTTGAGAAGGAGTTTTGCTCTTCTTGCCCAGGCTGGAGTGCAATGGCGCGATCTCGGCTCACTACAACTTCCACCTCCTGGGTTCAAGGATTCTCCTGCCTCAGCCTCCCAAGTAGCTGGGATTACAGACATGCACCATCACACCTGGCTAGTTTTTGTATTTTTAGTAGAGACAGGGTTTCACCGTATTAGGCTGGTCTCGAACTCCTGACCTCAAGTGATCCACCCGCCTTGGCCTCCCAAAGTGCTGGGATTACAGGCGTGAGTCACCGTGCCTGGCCAGTAGTTTGTGTCTTTTAGAGAATTTCTTTATTTCATCTAAGTTGTCAGTTTTATTTATAGGATGTTTTTCATAATATTCCTTTATGATCCTTTTAATAGCTATAGAAATTCTAGTGATATCATCTTATTCTAAATATTAACTTTTTTTTTCTTTGTGTGATGTGTGGCTAAAGTTTTTTTTTTTCATCTCAAAGAACAAACTTTTCTGTAGTTGATTTTTTATTACTGTGTCTACTTTTTATTTTATTGATTTCTGTTTTTATCCCTATTATCTTTTCTTGTCTTACTTTGATTTAATTTTCTCTTCATCTAATTTCTTAAGGTGGAAACTGAGTTCATTGATTGAAATTTTCTATAACATTTTAAGTGTTTAATGCTATAAATTTCCCCTTACATACTACTTTAGTAGCATCCTACAAATTTTTATAGGTTGTTTTCATTTTCATTTAGTTCTGAATAATTTCCAGTTTTTCTTTTGACTTCTTCTTTGGCTTATGAGTTATTTAGGTATGTATTTAGTTTTTAAATTTATGAATTTTCAAGAGATGTTTCTGTTTTTCATTTCTAATTTAATTCCCTTTGACATGAGAACATATTTTATACTGTTTAAATCATTTTAATTTTATTGTGGCTTACTTAGTGGCCCAGTATATGGTCTGGTTTGGCAACTAATTCAGATGTACTTGAGAAGAATGCATATTCCGCTGCTGCTGTATGGAGTATTCTATAAACATCAAATAGGTCAAGTTGATTGATAGATTGTTCAGATCGTCTGTATCCTTACTATTTTTCTATTCATTCTATCAGTTATTGAGAGGGAGTTTTGAAATCTTTGACTGAAATAGAGGATATTTGTCTCTTCCCTCTTGCTGTTCTATCAGATTTGTTTCATATAGTTCAAAGATCTTTATTATATACAAAAATGTTTAGGATTTTATGTTCTCTTGATTAATTGGCCCATATATCATTATAAAATGTCTTCTTCCTGTTTAAAAGAAATTTCTGAAATCTACATTGATATTAATATAGCCATTAAATAAATAATGTTTATTTATTTCATGTTAGCTTAATATATCTGTTTCCCTTCCTTTTTCTTTTAACCTTTTCGAGTCTTTGTATTTAAAATGTTTCTTGTACACAGTATGTAGTTGGGTCTTGCTTTTTTACGTGGTCTTAAAATCTATTTAATGTGATAATTAGTATGGTTAGGCTGGAATCTATTATTTTACTGTTTTCTGTTCATTCCATTGGTCCTTTGTACCCTGTATTTTTCAGCCTTCTTTTAGGTTAAGTCCTTTGTTGGCTTATTAGTTACAACTCACTGTATTTTCATTTTAGTGGTTATTTTGGGCTTAAACAATACTTGTTTAACTTATGCAATCTTTAATTTGTATATTCTACTTTCAAGTGATACTGTATCACTTTTCCTATGATATACAGCAAGAGTACTCTTTCATTTCTCCCTTCCCAAATTTTGTGCTATTGTTGACATATATTGTAGTTCTATATATGCTACAAACCCCATGCTGCAGTGTTATTTTTATTTATATAGTCAATCATCTTTAAAAGAGATTTAAATAATAATAATAAATCTTATGCATTTACCCATGTAGTTACTCCTTCTGGTATTCTTCATTGTTTTATGTAGTCATATTTTCATCTAGTATTAGTTTTTGCCATTATTTCTTAAAATATTTTTGCTCCCCCTGACACCTTAATTCCTGTTACTTATATTTTAGGCCACTTGAAGTTATCTTACAGCTCACTGATTCTCTTTTCATTTTCTCTCTCTCTGTCTCTGTGTGTGTGTGTGTGTGTGTGTGTGTGTTTTATTTTAGATTATTTTTATTGGTGTAAACTCAAGTTTACTAATCTTTTCTTCCATAGCATCTAATCTGTTGTGACTCTCATTTGATTTGTCTTTTATCTCAGACATTATGGTTTTTGTCTTTAGTAGTTTGAATTTTTTTATATTATAATTTCTAACTTTTAAAAAATTTTTGGCCAGGCGCAGTGGCTCATGCCTGTAATCCCAGGACTTTGGGAGGCTGAGGCGGGCGGATCATGAGGTCAGGAGATCAAGACCATCCTGGCTAACATGATGAAACCCATCTGTACTAAAAAATACAAAAAAATAGCTGGTCATTGTGTTGGGCGCCTGTAGTCCCAGCTACTTGGGAGGCTGAAGCAGGAGAATGGCATGAACCCAGGAGGCAGGGCTTGCAGTGAGCCGAGATCACGCCACTGCACTCCAGCCCGGGCGACAGAGCAAGACTCCGTCTCAAAAAAAAAATATATCTATCTATCTATCTATCTATCTATGTGTGTGTGTGTGTTTTTATATATTATTTTCTCCACAACCTTGCCAGCACCTGTTATTTTTTGAATTTTTAATATAGCTATTCTGACTGGTGTGAAATGGTATCTCATTGTGGTTTTGATTTGCATTTCTCTAATGATCAGTGATATTGAGCTTGTTTCCATATGCTTATTGGCCACATCTATGTCTTTTTTTGAAAATGGTCTGTTCATGTCCTTTGCCCACTTTTTAATGAGGTTGTTTTTCCCTTATAAATTTGTTTAAGTTCCTTATATATTCTGGATATTGGACCTTTGTCAGATGCATAGTTTGCAAAAATTTTCTCCCAGTCTGTAGGTCTCTGTTTACTCTGTTGATAGTTTCTTTTGCTGTGCGGAAGTTCCTAAGTTAAATTGGACCCCACTTGTCAATTTTTGGTTCTCTTACAATTGATTTTGGTGACTTTGTCATGAAATCTTTGCCTATTCCTAGATCCATGAGGTTATTACCTAGGTTGTCTTCCAGGGTATTTATAGTTTTGGGTTTTACATTTAAGTCTTTAATTCATCTTGAGTTGATTTTTGTATATGGTGTGAGGAAGGGGTCCAGCTTCAGTATTCTGCATATGGCTAGCCAGTTATCCCAGTACCATTTAGGGAGTCTTTTCTCCATTGCTAGTTTTTGTCAGCATTGTCAAAGATCAGATGGTCATAGATGTGTGGCCTTATTTCTGGGCTCTCTATTGGTCTCTTCCATTGGTCTGTGTGCCTGTGTTTGTACCAGTACCATGCTATTTTTGGTTACTGTAGCCTTGCACTATAGCTTGAAGTCAGGTAACATGATTCCTCCAGCTTTGCTCTTTTTGCTGAGATTTGCTTTGGCTATACAGGCTCTTTTTTGGTTCCATATAAATTTTAAAATAGTTTTTTCTAGTCCTGTGAAGAATGTTGTTGGTAGTTTGATGGGAATAGCATTGATTCTGTAAATTGCTTTGGGCAAGGTAGCCATTTTAATGATATTGATTCTTCCTATACATGAGCATGGGATGTTTTTCCATTTGTTTGTGTCTACTCTGATTTCTTTGAGCAGTGTTTTGTAATTCTCATTGTAGAGATCTTTCACCTTCCTTGTTAACTGTATTCCTATGTATTTTATTATTTTATGTGTGGGAATTGTGAGTAGGTTGCCTTTCTGATTTGGCTCTCAGTTTCGTTGTTATTGGTGTATAGGAATGCTAGTGGTTTTTGTACGCTGATTTTTGTATCCTGCAACTTTGCTGAAGTTGTTTATCAGCTGAAGGAGCTTTTGGACCGAGACTGGGGTTTTCTAGATATAGAATCGTGTCATCTGCAAACAGAAATAGTTTGACTTCCTGTCTTCCTATTTGGATGCCCTTTATTTCTTTCTCTTGCCTGATTGCTCTGGCTGGGAATTCCGATACTAAGCGGTGAGAGGGCATCCTTGTCTTGCGCCAGTTTTCAAGGGGAATGCTTCCAGATTTTGCCCGTTCTGTATAATGTGGGCTGTAAGTTTGTCATAGATGGCTCTTATTATTTTGAGGTATGTTCCTTCAATATGTAGTTTGTTAAGAGTTCTTAACATGAAGGGATGTTTAATTTTATCAAAGGCCCTTTCTGCATCTAGTGATATAATTATGTAGTTTTTGTCTTTAGTTCTGTTTATATTATGAATCACATTTACAGATTTATTTATTTTTTTTTATTTTTATTTTTTGAGACGGAGTCTCACTCTGTCGCTCAGGCTGGAGTGCAGTGGCACGATCTCGGCCCGCTGCAAGCTCCACCTCCCAGGTTCACGCTATTCTCCTGCCTCGGCCTCCTTGGCGCCCACTACCACGCCCGGCTAATTTTTTGTATTTTTAGTAGAGATGGGGTTTAACCGTGTTAGCCAGGATGGTCTCGATCTCCTAACCTCGTGATCCTCCCACGTCGGCTTCCCAAAGTGCTGGGATTACAGGCGTGAGCCACTGCACCTGGACACATTTACAGATTTTTATATATTGAACCAACTTTGCATCCCAGGGATGAAGCCTGCTTGGTCATGGTGGGTTAGCTTTTTGATGTGCTGCTGGATTCAGTTTGCAAGTATTTTGTTGAGGATTTTTGCATTGATGTTCATCAAGGGTATTGGCCTGAGGTTTTCTTTCTCTGTTGTGTCTCTGCCAAGTTTAGGTATCAGGATGATGCTGGCCTCATAGAATGAGTTAGGAAGAAGTCCTTCCTCCTCAATTTTTGGGAATAGTTTCTATAGAAATATTACTAGCTCTTCTTTGTACACCTGGTAGAATTCAGCTGTGAATCCATCAGTTCCTGGGCTTTTCTTTGGTTGGTAGGCTATTTATTACTGATTCAATTTCGGAGCTTGTTAGTGGTCTTTTCAGAGATTCAGTTTCTTCCTGGCTTAGTCTTGGGAGAGTATATGTGTCCAGGAATTTATTAATCTCTTCAAGGTTTTCTAGTTTTTGTGTGCAGAGAGGTGTTCATAGTAGTTTCTGATGGTTATTTTTGTTTCTGTGGGTTCAGTGGTAACATTCCCTTTGCCATTTCTAATTGTGTTTTTTTGGGTTTTCCCTCTTTTCTTCTTAATTAGCCTAGCTATTGGCCTATCTGTTTTATTAATTTTTTTCAAAAGCCAATTCCTGGATTATCGATCCTCTGAATGACTTTTTGTGTCTCAATGTCCTTCAATTTAGCTCTGATTTTTGTTATTTCTTGTCTTCTGCTAGCTTTGGGGTTGATTTGTTCTTGCTTCTCTAGTTCTTTCGTTTTGTGAAGTTAGGTTGTTAATTTGAGATATTCCTAACTTTTTGATGTGGGCACTTAGTGCTATGTATTCTTCTCTTAACACTGCTTTAGCTGTGTCCCAGAGATTCTGGTATGTTATATCATTGTTGTCATTATTTTTAAAGAACTTCTTTATTTCTGCCTCAATTTCATTATTTACCCCAAAATCACTCAGGAGCATGTTGTTTATTTTCCAAATAATTGTATGGTTTTCAGCAATTTTCATTGGGTTGACTTCTATTTTTATTGCACTGTGATCCAAGAGTGTGTTTGGTATGATGTCGGTTCTTTTACATTTGTTGAGGATTGTTTTATGTCCAATTATGTGGTCGATTTTAGAGTGTGTGCCATATGATGATGAGAAGAATGTATATTCTGTTGTTTTTGGGTGGAAACTTCTGTAAAGGTCTATGAGATCCATTTGGTCCAATGCTGAGTTTAGGTCCTGAATATTTTGGTTAATTTTCTTGTTTAATTTAGGATAGTTAGGTCTTCTTGTTGATTGAACTCTTTATCATTATGTATTGCCATTTCTTGTCTTTTTTTATCTTTGTTGGTTTGAATTTTGTTCTATCTCAAATTAGTACTGCAACCCCTGCTTTTTTATTTGCTTGGTAGATCTTTCTCTATGCTTTTATTTTGAGCCTATGAGTGTCATTACGCATGAGATGGATCTCTTGAAGACAACATATCATTGAGTCTTGTTTTTTATCCAGCTTTATCCAGCTTGCTACTTTGTGCCTTTTAAGTGGGTCATTTAGCATGTTTACATTCAAGGTTAATATTGATATGTGTGGATTTGATCCTGTTTTTGTACTGTTAGGTGGTAATTATGTTGTCATGTTTGTGTGGTTGCTTTACAGTGACACTGGTCTGTGTGTTTAAGTGTGTTTTTGTATTAGCTGGTAGAAGTCTTTCCTTTCTATATTTAATGTTCCTTTCAAGAACTCTTGTAAGGCAGGTCTGATGGTAATGAAGTCCCTCAGTATTTGCTTATCTGAAAAGGATCTTATTTCTCCATCATATAGGAAGCTTAGTTTGGCTGGATATGAAATACTTGGTTGAAGGTTTTTTTCTTTATTAGTGTTGAATATAGGCCCCCAATCTCTTCTGGCTTGTAGGGTTTCAACTGAGTGGTCTACTATCAGCCTGATGGAGTTCCCTTTGTAGGTAACCTGCCCTTTCTCTCTAGCTGCCTTTAACATTCTTTCTTTCATTTTGAAAATCTGATGATTACGTGTCTTGGGGATGATCTTCTTGTGTAGAATATTGCAGGAGTTCTCTGTTATTTCCTTAATTTGACTGATTGGCCTCTCTAACAAGGTTGGGGAAGTTTTCATGGACAACATCCCGAAATATATGTTCCATGTTGTTTGCTTTCTCCCCCTCCATTTCAGAGATGCCAGTGATTCATAGATTTCTCTTTACATAATCTCATACTTCTTGGAGGTTTTGTTCATTCCTTTTTATTCTTTTTTCCTTATTTTTGTCTGACCATCTTATTTGAGAGAACCAGTCTTCAAGTTCTGAGATTCTTTCCTCAGCTTGATTTATTCTACTCTTAATACTTGTGATTGCATTGTCAAATTCTTATATTGTGTTATTCAGCTCTATCAGACCTGTTAGGTTCTTTTTCATACCAGCTATTTAGTCCTTTGGCTCCCATATCACTTTATTGTGATTCTTATTTTCCTTGGATTGGGTTTTGCCATCCTCCTGAATCTTAATGATCTTTGTTGCTATCCATATTCTGAATTCTATTCGTCAATCCATCCAGTTTGGCCTAGTTAAGAACTCTTGTTGGAGAACTGGTGCAGTCATTTAGAGGACATATGACAGACACTCTGGACCATTGGAGTTAACAGAGTTCTTGCATTGTTCTTTCTCATCTCTGTGTGTGGGTGTTTCTTTAATTGCAGTGTAGATTGAGTACACCCAATAGACTTCTTTTCTGGCTGTTTTCATCAGGCCAAGACTTTGTGTAGGGTCTTTATTTGAAGCTGACTTCTTGTCTCTGCTTTTAGAGCGGGGTATGTTAGTGAGGTATTTTTGGTGTTGAAGCTTTGGGGTGTGATCCAGCAGGTGACACTTAGGCTTATTGGTCAGTTGGTTGATTCTTGCTTGGTTGTGTGGCTTCCCTATGTTTCCTCACAGTTGTAACCACCTTCCCTCTCAGTGCTTTGAAAGTATGGGCTCCTCTCCCACTTGAGTACTGGCTGTAGTTCATGACTTAGTACTCCTGCGCTGCCCACTGCAACTTTGGGGCAATCTCTGTGTTTATGTTCCTTCCTCAGCTTAGAGGCAGCAGAGGAAGAAATCTTAGTAGTGGTTGTGACCAAGGGTCATTTGCTTGACTCCTGGAGGCACCACCCCAGAGAGATGCAGGTCAGCAATCACTCAGTGCAATCATCCCAGGATAGAGAGTTTGTGCTGTGGACCCAAGCCAGGGGTTCCCTGTCTGATGACAAGACATAGGGGGTTTGTGGGACCCATGGGAGAAAAACTGGCCTCTTCTCCTTGGGTCAGCTGCACTTGTTGGAGGTGTGGATAAGGTACTTAGGGTCTTTGCTCCTTCGTTAGTCCAAGGGTGACAAGGGCAGTTACATTGCAGAGGTAGTGGCAGAGAGGCTGTGTCCAGGGTGTTGCTGAGCTGGTACTGGCTTGATAGTTCTGGCAGGGGGTGGCTGGAGGCTCAGGCCTGGAGGACCTGCCCAGTGAGGAGATATGGGAACAGGCACCCATGTAACAGTCTGGCCACTTTTCCATAGGACTGCTACAGTATGCTTGGGGCCCGCTGCAGTCTCTAGCCACCTCAGATTTTCCAGAACCTAGAAGTGTCACCAGTGAAGGCTGTGAAACAGCAAAGATGGGAGCCTGTTTCTCCCTCTGGGAGCTTTGTCCCGGGAGGTACAGACCTGTTGCTGGCCCAAAGGCACCTGTAGAAAGTTGCTGGAGACCCTGTTTGGGAGGTCCCGCCCAGTGAGGAATGGGATTGGAACTGCTTAAAAAAACAGTCTGGCCACATTGTAATGAGCAGTTGTGCTGTGCTGGGGTCCATTTCAGCCCCCGGTTGCCTCAGACACTCCAAAGCCCAAAGACTGGAATGGTTAAGTCACTCAAACAGCAAAGATGGTGGCCAGCCCCTCTCTCTGGAGCACCATCCCAGGGAAAATTCAGTTCTCTGTTGGCTGGAAACCTCAGGCAAGGGTGGCTGGAGGCCCTGGTTGGGAGGTCCTGCTTAGTGATGAGGAACAGGATTACCCACCCATGTAAAGCAGCAGTGTGGCCACTTTTTGTTAGAACTGCTCCTTCAGCTAATAAACAACTTCAGCAAAGTTGCAGGATACAAAATCAATATACAAAAATCACTAGCATTCCTATACACCAACAACAACCAAACTGAGAGCCAAATCAGAAAGGCAACCACATTCACAACTGCCACACACAAAAATAATTACCTAGGAATACAGCTAACCAGGAAGGTGAAAGATCTCTACAATGAGAATTACAAAACACTGCTCAAAGAAATCAGAGAAGTCACAAACAAATGGAAAGACATCCCGTGCTCATGTATAGGAAGAATCAGTATCATTAAAATGGCTACACTGCCCAAAGCAATTTACAGATTCAATGCTATTCCTATCAAACTACCAACGACATTCTTCACAGGACTAGAAAAAATTATTTTAAAATTTATATGGAACCAAAAAGGAACTTGAATAGCCAAGGCAAACCTCAGCAAAAAGAGCAAAGCTGGGGGAATCATGTTACCTGACTTCAAACTATAGTGCAAGGCTACAGTGACCAAAACAGCATGGCATTGGTACAAAAACTTTTCTTTTGTGGTCTTCATCTTGGAATTATTTTAAACTTATAATTAGTTTGCAGGGTATTGTTTCTGTTTTGTTTTTTCAAAACTTTAATGTTCAAAGCTATTCCAAATGTTTATTTTTCTCTTTAATTTTCTTCTTGAAATTTTTATATTTAGTTCATTTTAAATTTTTTAATTTTTTTATTTCAATAGCTTTAGTGGGGTATAAGTGGTTTTTGGTTACATGGACAGATTATATCATGGTAAAGTCTGGAATTTTAGTATACCCGTTACCAAGATAGTGTACTATGTACCCAATAGGTAGTTTTTCATTTCTTACCCCATCTACCTTCCCCATTTCCCCACTTCTGGGACTCTGTTGTCCATTATACCACTGTATGCCCTTGCATAATCATAGCTTAGCTCTCACTTAAAAGTGGTATTTGGTTTTCCATTCCTGAGTTGTTTTTCTTAGGCAATAACCCTCCAGTTTAATCCAAGTTGCTGCAAAAGACATTATTTTGTTCTTTTTTACAAGTTAGTAGTATTCCATGGTGTGTGTGTGTGTGTGTGTGTGTGTGTGTGTGTCATTTTCTTTATTCACTCATCTGTTGGTGGGCACTTAGGTTGATTCTTTATCTTTGCAATTATGAATTGTGCTGTGATAAACATAATTCATGCAGGTGTCTTTTTCATATAATGAATTATTTTCCTTTTGGTAAGATACCCAATAGTGGGATTGGTGGATCAAATGGTAGATCTACTTTTAGTTCTTAGAGAAATTACTTTACTGTTTATTCTAGAGGCTATTCTAATTTACATTGCCAGCAGCAGCATATAAGTGTTCCCTTTTCACCACATCCATGCCAACATCTTTTGTTTTTTGACTTTTTAATAATAGCCATTCTGGCCAGGCTTGGTGGCTCACACCTGTAATCCCAGCACTTGGGGAGGCTGAGGTGGGTGGATCACCTGAGGTCAGGAGTTCCAGACCAGCCTGGCCAACATGGTAAAACCCCATCTTTACTAAAAATACAAAAATTAACCAGGCATGGTGGTGCACACCTATAGTTCCAGGAGGCTGAGGCAAGAGAATTGCTTGAACCTCGGAGGTGGAGGTTGCAGTGAGCCGAGATCTCGCCACCGCACTCCAGCTTGGGTGACAGGGCAAGACTATCTCAAAACAAACAAACAAAAAAAAAAAACAAACAAAAAAAACCATGCAAACAAAAATAATGGGCATTCTCGTTGGAGTAAGGTGGTATCTCGTTGTGGTTTTAGTTTGCATTTTCCTAATGATTAGTGATGTTGAGCACTTTTTCATGTTTCCTGGCCATTTGTATATCTTCTTTCAAGAAATATCTGTTCATGTCATTTGCCCACTTTTTAATACGATTATTTGTTTTCTTCTTGCTGATTTAAGTTTCTTACAGATTCTGGATATTAGTCCTTGTCAGATCCATAGTTTAAAAATATTTTTCTCCCATTCTGTAAGTTGTCTGTTCACTCTGTTGATTATTTCTTTTGTTTTGCAGAAGCTTTTTTAGTTCAATTAGGTCTGATTCATTTATTTTTGTTTTTGTTGCATTTACTTTTGGGGCCTTAGTCATGAAATTTTTAAATTTAAAGCCTTAATCTGTTCATGAGACTGATATACCAAAATATTAAAAACTTAGAAGTTAAGTTAGCTTATCCTTTGTCTTTGAGAACATATTAAGATTACAAATAGGATCTTTTTTCTAATTGCTTATTGCTGATGTCAGAGAAAACTTTTGATGTGTGTATGTTTGTATATCTGCCTACCTAATTAAACTCTTACTAATTGAAACAGTGTTTAGTCAGTTTGTATGTATTCTCTAGGCAGACAATCATATTATCTTACACATAACGAAAGTTTTATTGTGGTGAGGACAGTGCAAATGTTGTATAGTAGTAATAAAATATCTGGATGTAAATTTTTACCAAAAGCAATATAGATGACCCATTTCAGTTAAGTTTCCATTTTAAGCAAATAATTTTGGATAGTCCCTTTTAAGTATATACTTTATCAAAAGCTGCTTAATAAAATTGGGCCTGTATGTGACATGCATTATTCTGTAAAAACAAAATGTTTGAGATTTCACAAACTCTTAAATTGACTTCTCTTCCAAAGTCTTCTGCCCACTATATTTTCTCTGAACTTTTTTTTTTTTTTTGGTGGAAGAACAGAATCTTGCTCTGTCACCCAGGCTAAAGTGCAGTGGCATGATCACAGCTCTCTGCACCCTCAACCTCCTGGGCTCAAGCAATCCTCCTACCCCAGCCTTCTGAGTAGTTGGGACTACAGGTGCATGCCACTACTCTTGGTTAATTTTTTTTTTTCCCAGACAAGGTCTCACTCTGTCACCAAGGCTGAAGTGTGGTGGTGCGATCTCAGCTCATTGCAGTCTCTTATGCCTAGGCTCAAGTGATCCTCTGGCCTCAGCCTTCCAAGTTACTGGGATTACAGGCATGAGCCACCATGCTGGGTCTTTTTTCAGACATTTGAAGAATATCTATATAATGTTCAGAGCACACATCTGACACTGCCCTGGCCTGACTTGGCACAGACTTCAGTCTCCTAAAGCTTCTATTACTTTATTCACAAATCAGTTCTTTGGTCAGAATATAGTTTATAATAACAGTTCTTTGTTATCACTTCTTTTCTATCCTCTTTAGAAATGTATCAGCAAAAACAAAACTATTTTGGGGTTGCTTAACCTTTAAAAAGGAATTCAAGGATAATTAAACATTTTTGTGCTCAACTTGTGCATGCTCTAGAAAACCAGTTCTGTTTCCCTGAGAAAGTGAAAAGACATGTCTGGAAATATCTATATATTACTATGCTTACTTCAGCATTAATTATAAAAAATTATAAACATCTTAACCAACAATAGGGAATTGGTTATGATATTTTATCTATATCTACATGATGGTATAATATTGTTATTAAAAATAATTATGTTAAAAATATATAAATACATGGGAAAATACATGTTATAGGAAGGGGAGAAAAACAGGATTCACAACTATGTATACAATATGCCCTCCTTTGGATAAACACACACACACACACACACACATGCATACCTTCAGAGATAAATGGTTGCTAGGAAATGTTACATGTTACAAAATTTATTTCACTTTCATTTTATTTCCTAAGTTTTTCTGCCATTTATTTATATTAGCATAAAATAATATGCATAAGGTGATTTATGAAGACAATTTAGAAGTGAAAGAACACGGTTTATAGAAATGCAGAGACTTGGATTCTAGTCCTGCCAGTGCCACAAACTCTTTATGACCTTAATGTCTAACAGTCTTGGTTTCATTGTTTATAGAATGAGTCTTGTGAGATATGGTTATATATAAAATATCTTACAAACCCGAGAGATTATTATATTAGCACGTACCTTTTATTTGCAGGTGGATGGCCTATTTGCAGATTATCTACTTCATACATTTGGGCAATTAAACAAGCAAGTAAACAAAGTGGGTGTTTGTAATGCATTAACATATAGAGTTTAGCAGTGTCTAACAATTCCAGCCTTGCAACCTTGAAGTATAATTTGCTTATAGGTTATACTAAGTTCTTAAAGAAAACTAGAGATAAGCAAAGACAGAAGAACATCCTGAAAAGGATTCCCCCATTGCCTGTTCCCAGATATGTTGTAACATTTTTATGTGCATGGTATGTGTGAAATGGTGAAGTCAAGGTAGAAGGAAGTTGTCAAAAACATAAGTCGTTGCTCATACACTCATGTATGTATGAAAACAGTATTATTTGTCAGATTATGTGGTATGTTTTGTCACTGCAAATATGTGTGTTTTCTCAGTGACTTGAAAAAAAGGAGGGCGCAATGTTAGGTCAGTCTGTTATGACAGGCAATTCTAAACATGTTGGGTTTTGCACCTGTGATAGCTTTTTTTTTCCTGTTTGCCTATAAAGACACTGGGGAGAGAAAAATCCTGATTTTTATCCTGTTTGTTTAATGCTTATCATCCTGCTTACTATCTTTTAGTGACTACTCTCCAGCTGTTTAAACATTTTCCTCACATTCCTGTCAGAAGTGTGACTTAAATCCAGATTCAAGAATTGTAATGTCCACATCCTCATTGTTTATTTCTCTAACACATTTTTAGTTAAGAATGGAAAAGACTAAACCAGCTAGCATTGTTACATTTGAAATCCAAATTCTATGAGGAGTACTTCTCATTAAATTGTGGGTTTGTATTCTGATACTCCCAAATCTATTATTGCTTAATCTTATGATACAGTGAATTTGAAGAAGAGTCATTTAACTGCAGGTTAGGGTCATTTCTTTTCATCCTTTGAGAATGTATTTTTGTAAACTGTGTAACATAGACTATGTCTATGTTAGTGTATTTTATTTGAGAATATAGAATTCAAAATTTCCTATAAAATATGATTCTAATGGTAGTTTTAAATGCACAGTATATTTAATGTCATTTACGTGTGAAATAGAGGATCTCATACGTAACCAGTGTCTAGTTAACTATCTTAACAACCTCTTTGTGAAAAATTTAGTAAAAAAAAATCTTACTAGGCCAACCATTAATTACTGTACTATTTGAGCTGTGGTCACATTAAGCTGAGTTTTGAAGAAGGCTATTGGATTTGAAAATTGATCCTTGGAATTTCCCAAAAGTTTTAAGGGTAATACTTTTTTAATCACAGAATTATTCTTATAGTGTAAACTAACATATTTATGAGGCTATTTAAGTAACTAAGGTGGTCTTACTACCTAAACTCTCACATTCTTTTCCTGAATGTTATATGTTTATTATTTTCTATTAGGAGAAGGAATTTTCTTATAGGCTTTTTAAAAAGAGACACATTTAATTTAAATGTTATACATTAAAACATGGCTCAATAGCTATAAATTTATGGATGCAGATGAAGGTCTTGGGAAATATTGAAAACCTATAATATTTCACCTTCAAGAGATCATTCAATTTAGTCACAATGCTATGGACATTTTTGTTATTCTGGTATATTTTTCTTATATTGTCTGTGCAAAGCATTTGAGAAAAATGGGCACATTAATATTTTTTCTAGTTTCAGGCAGCAAAATATCTGACTGCTCATTTAAGTAATAGATCTACTGTAGTTTCCTCCTTACCCATGGTTTTGCTGTCTGTGGTTTTATTTACCCATGGTCAACTGAGGTCCAAAAATATTAAATGGAAAATTCCAGAAACAATTCATTGGTTTTAAATTATGCACCATCTGAGTAGTATGATGAAATCTCACACCATGCCACCTGGGATATGCATCATCCCTTTGTCCAGCATATCCACACTATGCACCCATTAGTCACTTAGTAGCCATCTTACCTGATTTACCATCAGAAGGTCAATAGTAACCTATAGCTATGTCACAATGTTTATGTCATTCACCTTTCATCTCATCACGAAGGCATTAAATCATCTCACATCATCCCAAGAAGGGCAAGTATAATACAATAATACATTTTGAGAGAGACCCCATTCACATAACTTTTATTAGTCTAATATCATAATTGTTATATTTTATTATTAGTTACTGTTCATCTCTTACTATGTATAACTTATAAACTAAACATCATTGTTATGTATGTATAGGAAAAAACATAGTACATATAGGGTTCCATATACATACATACATAGTACATACAGGATTCGGTATTATCCACAGTTTTAGGTTCCCACTGTGGGATCTTGAACATATCCTCCATGGATAAGAGGGGACTTACATGCCTATATGTATATGGTTGTAAAAAGTTGCATTGTTATTTCTGTTAGGTAACTTCAATTTGTAGAAGTCAAATATATTTGGTAGAATTAGAACTAAAATGAAGGGATTTTGTTTGTCCTTATTGAAAACCTGTAGTTTCTTTAAAAATGTGAAAATATGCAGTCATCATTCTCTAGTGTATGTTTTTTAGTACGATTTACCAAGACTAGTGATTAGCTAATGATATGAATGACAGACTTCTATGAGAATGGGATTATTTGCTGTTAATTCACAGAACTGATTCACTTTTTATCAGAGGGGCAGTTTGTGGGGGTGGTAGAACTGATGATGCAGGCTGTATTGTTACATTATGTTTTAACCCAAGCTCACATACTTCCTTCCTGATTCTGAGGCTCATTTTAGAAAATAATGTACCTTATTCACGAAAGAAGTTTGTTGAGAGAAAGTAAAAGGATTTTGAAAGACATTTTTGGCTTTTATTGTAGCCTGATAAAACTTTCCAGTTCTACCAAGGATTATACCTTTCTGCTACCCAAGTAGTTTAAGCCAAGGATAGTTACATGTTAACACCCATTCTCATTAAAATAGCAGTTCCCATACTTTTAGTCTCAGTACCCTTTATACTGTCACAAATTATTGAGAACTCTAAAAGAATTTTATGTGGTTTTATCAATTCATTTATATATTATAAATTACAACTAATTTTTTTTTTTAAGATGGAGTCTCTCTCTTGTTGCCCAGGCTGGAGTGCAATAGCGCGATCTTTGCTCACTGCAACCTCTGCCTCCTGGGTTCAAGCGATTCTCCTGTCTCAGCCTCCCAAGTAGCTGACACTGCAGACATGTGCCACCACACCCAGCTAATTTTTATATTTTCAGTAGAAGTGGGGTTTCACCATGTTGGCCAGGCTGGTCTCAAACTTCTGACCTCAAGTGATCCACCCATTTCGGCCTTCCAAAGTGCTGGGATTACAGGCGTGAGCCATCACACCCAGCCACAACTAAGATAAATTTTTTTTTTTAATTTACCCACTTTTAAATAACAAAATCCCATTCCATGTTAACAAAAATACCATGTTTTTATGAAAAATAACTATCTCTCCCAAAACAAAAAAATACAGAAAAGAGTGATACTGTGTTACATTTTTGTAAATGTCTTTGATATTTGGCTTCATAGAAGCAGCTGGATTCTCATACCTGCTTTTGCATTCAAGCTCTTGTGATTTGATTTTTTTGGTTGAAGTATATGAAGAAAATCAAATCTCACAAATATGTCATTGGAAAAGGAAGGAGTATTTAGTAGCTTTTTCAGATAATTACAGATACTTTTCTTTATATACTGCTCCAATATCCAATGAATAATAGTTTCTTAAAGGTTAGTTACAGTGTGGAATTTGTTACCACATCTGTGAACTTTTCTTACTGTTACATTAAAATCTGTTGGTCTACTGGGCACTTTGAATAGATCTTTCACATGCATGATTTTATAATATCATGCACTGGTCATTTGGCAAATATGGGTTTAGTGAGTTACATACAGCTTCCAAATATTGACACATGTCACTATATAATACTTAAAATATAACATTAACTAATAGTATGATAGTATTTGTCATAGAAGTCTTAAAATATTACAAAACTCTCAGGTACTTGAAAGCTCATATTTTATCATTGATAACAAATTGTCTTAGATCTTTATCTTGAAGTGACAGGCCCAGTTGATTTATGTTGAGAAAATGTCTGCCAAATACATGTCTGCCAAAATATGTTTGGCATATATAATGCCAATTATAATGAAATTAAAATGTTTATTGCCCCATCAGTGGCCTTTTCAATTAAAACTGACTTTTTTATTGCAAGTGTGCAGCTATAAAGAATACAGCGATTACTAGTGTAGTTTGGTGCCACTGCTTTGATTCCTATTAAGACACAAGCAGTTTTACTCACAGGAAAGAAACAACCAATATCTTAGTTTTATTATGAAAATAATTTTGACATTGGGGACTCTTTTGATAGCTGCTATTCTAGAATAAAAAGGCTTATTGCAGTCACAAATAAGCCTGAGATATAGGGTTATGGAATTTAGTATAGATGGGTTGTTGAGAGAAAAATATATGGATATCAAGGGCCAGTTTTTCATATCTGCAGGTTCCTAAGGGCTGACTGTGGGACTTGATTATCTGCAGATTTTGATATTGGTGAGGAGACCTGGAACCAATCCTCCACAGATACCAAGGGACACATAAAGATAATGATGTCAGCTTTTCTTTACCAGATTAGTATTAATAGATAAAAAGTTCTAGGGAAATATAGAGGAGGATATGTTATTATTGTTGTTGTTATTCATAATAAAGATGGTTTTGGAGTATAGTAGAGGAACAGCCTGGCCTGATTCTTTGGATTGGAGAGGGCGAGAGAAGCTGGGAAGTTTCAAAGAAGACTTCATAGAATAAATGATTCTTAAGTTATCAATAATATTTTGAATAAATCGCTATTTTAAACTAAATATGTAGTAGAAATGTTTTTACTGATTTGCTAATTAAGGTACAGTTAAGCCTTTCTCTAGAGAAACTGTGAACATGATTAACATCTCTCTCCAAATGTAGGAAATCATGTCGATCTTACTTTTCTGATATCTCTAGACTCATACAAGGTAGGCAATGAGACAGTGAAAGGAGGAGCTAGTTTTGGAAAACGTCTGTACAAAAGAGGAAAACGTCAAAGAGATGGGGATAGAAACATGGGTTGGATCAAAGGGGGTAATGGTCATAATGCCTAACATTTACATCCACTGGATTATATGCCCGGGGCTTCTCTGAGCACTTTGCATGTGTATATAAGATCAGTTGAATGTATTTGTGTAAGTCTACTTCTGGGCTCTCTATTCTGTTTCGTTGATCTCTTTGCCTGTTCTTTTGCCAGTACCACACTGTCTTGTCTGCTATAGCTTCCTGGTAGGTCTCAAAGTTTGGTAGTGTCAGACCTCCAGCTGTTTTTCTCCAATATTGTATTGGCTATCCTGGATCTTTTGCCTCTCTTTATAAACTTTAGGATCATTTTGTTAATATCCATAAAATAACTTGCTGGGATTTTTGTTGGAATTATGTTGAATCTGTGGGTCAAAGTGGGATGAACTGACATTTTGTCAGTATTGAGTCTTCCTATCCATGGACATAGAATCTCTCTTCATTTATTTAGTTCTTTGATTTCTTTCATCAGAGTGTTATAGTTTTCCTCATATAGATCTTTTGCATATCTTGTTATATTTATACCTAATTATTTCATTTAGTGGAATGCTAATGTAAATGGTATTATATTTTTGCCTCAAATTCCACTTATTTCTGACATAAAGGAAAAGTGGTTGATTTTTGTATATTAACTTGGTATCTTAGAACTTGTTTTTAATTGCTTATTAGTTCCAGGGATGGATTTTTTTTTTTTTTTTTTTTTTTTTGTCCTTTCAGATTATCTGCTTACACAGTCATGTCACCTGTGAACAAAAGCAGTTTTGTTTCTTTCCTCCCAATATATATACTTTTTATTTCTTTTTCATTTTATTGCATTAACTAGGACTTCTAGGATAATATTGAGAAGCAGTGGTGAGAGGGGCATCCTTACTTTATTCTCCTGATCATTCTTGGAAAACTTTGAGTTTTTCATCATTAAGTATGATATTAGCCATAGGAGCTTTTTTTTTTAAAGATATTCTTTATCAAGTTGAGGAAGTTTCCCTCTACTTCTAGTGTACTGAGGCTGTTTATCATCATAAGCATTGGATTTTGTCAAATGCATTTTCTGCATCTATTGGTATGATCACATGATTATTCTTCTTTAGCCTGTTGATATGATGTAATGCTTTAATTGATTCTTGAATGATTAACCAGCTTTGCATGCCTGGGATGAATTCCACTTGGTCATGATATTCTTTTTATTCATTGTTGAATTCAGCTTGCTAATATTTTTGCTTTTATGTTTATGAGCAATATTGGTCAATAATTCTTATTTCTGTAAATGTCTTTATCTGGTTTTGGTAGTAGTATAGTGCTGGCCTCATAGAATGAAGAAGGTATTCCCTTTGCTTCTGTTTTCTGAAAGAGGTTGCAGATAATTGGTAGACAGTTGTCCTTTGGAATCTGCAGGGGAATTGGTTCCAAGAATCCCCCACACATACCAAAATCCGAGGATGCTCAAATGTTTTATATTAAATGGTGTGGTATGTGCATATAACCCATGCATCTCCTCCTGTATATTGTAAATCATCTCTAGATTACTTATACCTAAGACAATGTAAATGTTATGTAAATAGCTACTGTCCTGGATTTTTATATATACTATTTTTATTGTTATATTGTTATTTTTCTTTTTTTTCAAATATTTTTGATCCGTGGTTGGTTGAATCCACAGATGTAGAACCCACAGTTACAGAGGGCTGACTGTAACTTCTTCCTTAAACGTTTAAAAGAATCCACCAGTCAATCCATCTGGGCCTGGTGCTTTCTGTTTTGGAAAGTTATTAATTATTGATTCAGTTTCTCTAACAATATAGGACTATTCTGATTGTCCATTTCTTGTGTGAGTTTTGGCAGATTGTGTCTTTCAAGAAATTGGTACATTTCATCTACATTGTCAAAGCTGTGGGCATAGAGTTGTCCATAATATTCATTGATTATCTTTTAAAAGTTCATGGAAACTTTTGTGTGGAGGAAAAGTTAAATATTAAATTTGAACTCAATTGAATGTGGACACAAACAATGGTCACCAAGTCCTGGCACAGGTTGTGTGAGCCCCTTGAGGCATTTGTCCAGCACTGTTTCAGAGAAATCTCTATTTCAGTCTATTCCTATACCTTGGTTATTGAAAAGCGATAGGCCGGGTGCGGTGGCTCATGCCTGTAATCCTACCACTTTGGGAGGCCAAGGCGGGTGGATCACTTGAAGTCAGGAGTTCAAGACCAGCCTGGCCAACATTGCAAAACCCCGTTGCTACTAAAATACATGAATTAGCTGGGCATGATGGCGGGCACCTGTAATCCCAGCTACTCAGGAGGCTGAGGCAGGAGAACCACTTGAACCCAGGAGGCGGAGGTTGCAGTGAGTTGAGATTGTGCCACTGCACTCCAGCCTGGGCGACAGAGCAGGACTCATCTCAAAAAAAAAGAAAAACAATAGACAGTCACAAAAACAAGTTGACCTTTTTGTGTTCCTTGAGTCCAGTCACGAAGGGCCTTCATGACTGGACCTCCTGCCAAACAACTCATTACAAAAACAGCTAGGGTCCCACGCTGTGCCTAAGCTTCATGAGACCTCTCCTTGTCTGTGCACAGACAAGTGGCTGACTATAGAGCCCAGGCCATTGCTTCCCAGTCTAGTGGTTGTTAGAAACAAGTGCTCGGTGCTGCAAAGTGAAACCAGCACTCAGGCAAAAAGCGTTCTCCGCAAGGCAATTTACTTCTGCAGAAGGGTGCTCCCTGCATCAGCCACGATCACAAGAGCACACTGAACAAATAGGGTAGATGGATGATTCGCAAGGGAGAGGGTAGAAGTGGTTCTTGTGCTATAGCACAAGACATGTCTGGACATGTCTGGGCAAGTTAGGGCACAGCAAGAGCGGGAGGGCTGCTTGCAGGCTAAAAATGAGAAAGTACAAGGAAGTGGGGCCTTCGAACCAAGGACATTACACAATTAAACCCTTTGAAGAGGAATTCACCACCTCTGGCATGGTGAATCCTCCATAGTCTGGTGAGTGTGGTATCTTTAACTCTGGAGCCCAGACTGTTGCTTCCCAGTCTGGTGGTGAATCCTCCATAGTCTGGTGGGTGTAAAGACATTTATCTCTTTTCCCTTCTCCCCTTTGCATTGCAATTTGCTTATTATATCATTTGCTTATTTTATTAATTTGCTTATTATATCATTTGCTTATTATATCTACATTGCCATTTACATGGGATAAAGCTTGTTTACCTTTAAAGGTATTGTGTGTGTGCCTTTTCTTCTCCTCTCATGGGTCTCCTGCCCAGAACAATCTGTACTGATATCCCCTATTTCGTTTCATTTGTTAGTAATTTGTGCTTTTTTTTTTTTCTTAATTAGCCTGGCTAGAGGCTTATTGAGCTTTTCAAAGAAGCAGCCTTTTATTTTACTGATTTTTCTCTATTGATTTTCTGTTTTCAATATCATTGATTTCAATTCTAACTTTTATTTTCTTTATTTGCTTACTCTGTATGTAATTTACTCTTCTTTTCTAGTTTCCAAAGGTCAAAGATTAGATTACTGACTTTAGATCTTTCTTCTTTTCTAATATGTGCATTCAATGATAGAAATTTTTCTATAAGCACTGCTTTCACCACATCCCACAAATTTTGATGTTTTATTTTCATTTTCAGTTAGCTCAAAATATTTTTTAAATTTCTCTTGAGATTTCATCTTTGACTCATGTTATTTAAAAAGTATTGTTTGACTGGGTGCAGTAGCTCATGCCCATAATCCTGGCACTTTGGGAGACTGACACAGGAGAATCACTTGAGCCCAGGAGTTCGAGACCAGCCTGGACAACATGGAAAGACCCTTTCTCTATAAAATAAAAAATATTAGCCAGATATACTGGTAGGTGCCTGTAGTCCCAGCTACTCAAGAGGCTGAGATGGGAGAATCGCTTGAGCTCAGGGGGTTGAGGTTAAAGTGAGCTGTGATCATGCCACTGCACTCCAGCCTGGGTGATGGAACAAGACCCTATCTCAAAAAAAAAAAAAAAAAAAAAAAAAAAGTGTTATTTAACCTCCAAGTATTTCTGGATTTTCCAGCTATCTGTCTGTTATTGATTTCTAGTTTAATTCTGTCATGGTCTAACAGCAGACATTCTATGATTCCTCTTCTTTAAATTTGTTAAAGTATGTTTTATGGACAAGAATGTGGTCTGTCTTGCTGAACAAGATATCTCTTTTTTTGTAATGAATTGAAGACTCTCAGATTCATACGGAAATTTTAAAATAATTCAATTCTATTTTCCCTCAATGATACATATTTTGCACTTGATTTCTAATGTATTCCATGATTTGTTCTCATAGTTAAGGGGATGTCTTTCATTTTGATGCAGTATTCCTATGTATGCCAACCTAGGTCTCAGAAATAGCACCCAGAGTGGCATCTGTGGGAAATCGAGGCTGTCTTCATGAAATATATATGCACATTGGTGAAAGTTTTCAACATTATGAATCTGTACATGAACTTTTTTTTAAATGTTGGCTTTAGAGTCATTCCACATCAGGTAGGAATTTGTTAAAATGGGCAAACACTTAAAATTTCTCAGAGATTAACTAATAATTAACTTTTATTATTTGTAAATGTTACTTTTTTTTTTCTATTTCATTTAGTTTTGTCAGCCTGGCGGGTGGCAGCTGTCCAGAGAGAGGAAGCAGCCAACGTTCTTTGTGGTTGTCCTGACAGATATTGACTCAGATCGACATTACTGCTCATGCCTAACCTTCTATGAGGCAGAGATCAATCTTCAGGTACAAAAACCTTTACTAGCTAAAGTACAGTCCAAGGTACAACATTTAGGAATGTTTTTTATATGCCATTTTTTGTTAAAACTGCAAGTTTGAGTTTCATGGGCTAGCTTAAGAAGCATGAAGAAATTTTTATGTTTAAGGTTGGAGAGGAGAGCAACATATTAAAATTACTTTCCAGATTTAATTGTCCTTTTTCAAAACAATGATCATAATCTGAATACTTCTAAAAATAGTGCATCCTTGAATTGGTTTATTAAGAATATTAATTTCTTCTCTTGGTGAACCTATGATTTTCCCTGCCAGCCCTTCTCCTGGGAGGTCTTTCATATAAGGTGGAACATTTACTCACAATGTTTGCAAATCGTTATTACAATGCTTGACATTATTGTTTAAGCACCCAAATGTTAACGCATTCTTCTTAGGGGTAGTATTATCAACATGATCAGGCAGAAATTCATAAGCTAGAACTATGAAGACATATAAAATAATTGCTGTTTCAGACTATTGGTTGAGGTTCTTAGTTTCACACTACTGGCTCTACTTTCTCTAAGCAGAAAGGAGTCATAACGAAGTATTTGGCAACTTATGAAATTTTAGGGGTGAGGGACAAGCAGGGAACCAATTCTGGGTACTAGGAACAGCCCAGCTTGGTGCTATTCTCATAGAAACCATATTCCTTCCACCTTTTACTACTTGGCACTTATGATGCTGGGTATATATCAGACATTATAACCTTCACCATGGTTGTGCTAGAATATCCATTCTCCTGCAGATATTCACACTGCTGACTTCTGCTTTAGTCTCACACTGCTGACTTCTGCTTTTAAGTTTTACATGAGTTGTTTCTTTGGTGGAAGTAAGATTGTATACAGAGCCCATTTTGCCCCAAAAAGTGTAGGGTTTTTTTTGTTGGTGCTGGTGGTGGTGGTTTTTCTTTCCAGGCTCTATAATACAAGAAGGAAACCATAAAGCGGATTTGGAAGATATTGAGTAAGCCAGTTTGCATAATCTGCTGTAGTTTCTGCTACGTATAGAGTATCACCACTGGGGGGAAAGATTGGCCTGCTTTCTGAAATGGCTTAACAAAGGAGTGTTTGGTAGTTTTGATTATGTTTATTAAACTCTAAAATCTGAATTTTCTGGATGTAGAAATCTGATTTTTGAGTACAAGAGGAGACAAATTACCTTTCATGATGCAGACTCATTATTCAAGTTCATTAGACTGATGTATTAAAACGAACATGCTAGATTACTAATTTACAGGAAATGTGAAAAGTGCTGAAAATGCATATAGAACAAAATATGCATTATCAGCACATTGTCTTCCTGTCACCAGATCTTAGTAGAAAGCCATATCAAAGTCCAGAATTTTGATTATGGAATCAAACTAAGGGATATTTGATGTTAAATACTTAAAGACTATCAGACTGACATAGACTGTTGCTTCTATTTGAAATTAGAGATTACTGTATGTTATCAATGGGGACAGAAAACTTTCAGTTTGTAACTTAAAGTCTCCTCTCCCCTGGATACTGTTTGGTTGTATGTTGCCAACAAATAGCTAATCAAATTCTCATTTTTATCAGTTCAATCTGAATAAGTTAGAGAGTGTTCTCTAGCCCAAGAACCACTCTGTCTCTTTTATTGGCCTTTCGTTTCTCTGTTGATCTTTAGCATTTAAGTTAATGCTGAGAATTCAGTATATTCTGTTATTTCCATATTCTTGAGGGTATCACTTCACAACTCCTTGGAATTATCTAATGAAACTAACTATAATTATTTAGATTCTCCCTCTTCACTATTCACCTGTCTTCTTCTAGACAAACTGACAGAAAGGCAATATATTGACATCATATTAATAGCAGATGTTTATAAATAGGTTCTAGGAATTCTTGGGTATTTTTCAAACTTTTAATTTGGAAATAATTTTAAACTTACAGAAAAGTTGCAAGAATAATGCAAACATGTATATAGCCTTTACCCATATTCACCTGTTGTTAATATTTTGCCCCATCGATTTATTTGAGGTCTTTCTTTCCTACCCTTCTTTCCTCTCTTTATCCCTTCTTCCCTCTTCCCCTCTCTTCTCTCCCCCCTCCCCCATACACACACACACACACACCTAAATTCTTTAGTATACACTTCAGAGGTACATGAACAGTACGTAAACAGTACAGTTATCAACCTCAGGAAATTTAACATCAATATAATAAAACCTACTATCCATATTCCAGTTTTGTCATTTGACCTAATAGTGTCCTTTATAGCACCCCCCCCATCCCTTTTTTCTTCCAGTACAGGATCTAGTACATACTACATATATTGCATTTAGTTTTCATTTCTCTTTTGTCTCTTTTCATCTGTAATAGTTGTGCAGCCTTTCTTTGTCTATAATGTTGACATTTTTAAATAATGTAGCTTCTCACCCCCATTTTTAATTCAATATTTCTTATTTTGTGTTTTCCAGTGTCTCTCATTGTTAGTTTCAGGCTGTGTCAACAGTTGGAATATTACCTGTGTTCCTTCTAAGGGCATCCTTCTAAGAGTACACATCCGGAAGTCCACAATGCCTGTCTGTCCCTCATTGATGATGTTAATTTTGGTAACTTGGTCAGATGATTGTCAGATTTCTCCACTTTATAGTGGCTATTTTTATGTTTGCAATTAATAATCAGTCTACTAGAAGACACTCTAAGACTATGCAAATATCCTACTATTCATCAATCATGTTCCCCTAGATTCAGCATTTACTAATGATTCTTGCCTATAGCAATTTTGATTCTGATAACAAAAAATGATTATTTTCTAACTCCATACTCCCTCTATTTTTAGCAGTCAGCAGTCGACCTTTTGCTATAAGCAAGAACTCTCTCTTCCTGTCTATTTGAGCTACAGATTCATGGATTCAGGTTTTTTTTTTCAATAATATATAAATCATTAATGGTTTTTATTATTTTAATGCACAAATTATCCCATATTTGACCAGCGTGCACCACTCAGACAGATTCTTGTGTTCTTTTCACAGATTTCCTTTTAGAAAAAGTACTTTTTAGCTTTTCATCATAACAAGTTGATCTAGAATCATTTTATTCCTTCCCTGCCTCTGCCTTGAAATCAGCCATTTCTTCAAGTAGTCTGACTCCTTTGAATAGGGAATAATATTAGAAGCTAAGATCTGGGTTCTCATATAGTTTGAATCCATATGTCAAGAAGTTATTTCTCTTTTTAGCTTAGATATTTTCCTACTTGCCATTTTAAGTGGACCCAGAAATCATAATTTATTTATTACGATCACCTTACAAAAGGTTACAGTCTGCTTCATATCAGTTTTTTCCAAGATTCTGAAAATGTGGATAGGTTGTGAGAATTCTGGATTCTATATAATTGTACTTAGATACTAGCCAGAATTGTAACACCACTTTTCTGGAAACATAAGTTAATGTCTTTTGGGCTTGGTCGAAAAGAGGGACAAACAATGAAGCAGAATTTCAAAAAAAAATAGAACCCAGAAGATGTTTCTTTCTTGTCATCAGTAAAGTTGTTTTCATTTTTGGCATGAACTGTTGACGTCCCTTTAAAAATGTGTTTTTCTTTTCTTTTTGGATCATATCATCAGTTCAAAATAGATCTTTTAATTCTTGTTTGGTGTGAATTACTTCATACCAAGTATACTATGACACATTATTTGGAAGCCTAAAGAGGGGGAACTTAGGGACATACACCATCCAAAATGTGATTGTGCAACTTTAAAAATGTTAGCTCTGTTATCTTTCCAAGATACAGTAACACTGTCAGTAATCATAAGCAAAACTTGGCATTAAACTTTTGATAATATGTTCCCAAAATTACTCAACTAGGTAATGTGATCCTCAATTTTTTTAAGTAATCAGTAAAATATGATAGATTTACATTGACTTTTATTACTTATCTAAGTAATTATTTGATTATCTTTAAATATGTTAAAAGTATAAAATTTTAAATATCTAAAATTTAAATTTAGTTCTATATCTTTTTAAAGTTATTTCATATGTTTATATACTTGTCCCTGAATCAGTGATAATTATGCAGTTCTCAGTGAGAACATTTGGTATGTCATCAAATTGTCATCAAAGAAAGAGGGAATGAATTTTGTAATTTCGAGAGATAAGAGGAGGAAAAAAGAGGGAGAGACATAGAAGCATAAGATATGTTTCTCCATCACAGTGGGCTTCAAATCTAGCTTCAGAAGCAGAACCAAAACTTAAGTACAAAACCATTCCAAAGTATCATATACTAAGTGTTATTCAGTGAAATAGATAATAATTGCAGACTAGGCAAATGGAATAAATCATACAGAGTTTAAAAGACTCAGTGGACATTTTAATAAGAGCTAACACCTAGAGTAAGGGAAAGAAAAAGGACAATTCAAACAAAAAGCTTGTGAAAAGGAAAAAAGATTGTAGTGCTTATGATAAATTAAAGTCTTATGTTCTGGGTACTGTGCTAAAAGTTTTACAACACTTTATTTCATTCTGTTTTATTTAACTCACATATAGTTTATTCTCACAAAACACCATTTGATAGGTTTTAACATTTCCATTTTACAGATGAGGCTTACTTAGGGACATTCAGTACCAAGTTGAAGTGCTTGATTGAGTCTGTCTCCAAGGACCAAATAATAACCACATATACTACAAAGCTGTGAAAATTATATCAGTGTGCTATAGGTTCAAGAATTAAGTGTCAAGGATAAAAACAACTATGGGAACAAAAACAATACTCCAGAAGCAGACCCTATTGTGTATAGGAGATCAGTATCCAACAATAGAAGCTTTATAAATCAATGGAATGTGTGTATTTCAACAAATATTATTTAAACAGTTGATGAGCTATTTGAGAAAACAAAAGAAATTTAAACAATATCATATAATTAATTCCAAGCAGTTAAGTAATTAGCTGGAAAATGGAGTAATAGAAAGGAATTTATAAATTCATCTCTAGATGGTATAAAACAGTGGAGAAAACCACACACAAAACATTGTGTAGATTTAGCTGAAGTACTACAACCCAATCATTTTTGGTACTCCCCCACCCCCACCGTCCCGCTCTTTATCATAGTAAACTATGCTCATTGTAGAAAACATAGAAAGAACATACAGGAAAAAATTTGAGAGAACAGAAAAAAATTGACATATTTTCTTCCAATAATAAGGATTTTTTTTTTTTTTTTACAAAAATTGCTGTACACTAGTTGACCATATGAGTAGATTTAATTACTCCCCTGATGGACATGTATTTCCTGTTTTGTCAATATTATGAATAACTGTGATGAATATCTCTTTGGAAAAACCTTAGTTCCTTCAAGAAGGGTTTAGTCCCAGGTAATCCAACTCTTTGAACTAAAAATTAGAAATAGCGGTGTTTGGGAGTTGGGCTTGCTCATATTGTAATCAACTTTACACTTGGTAGCATTCTAGAGACTAATTCTTAGGTCTTATTCAACAAGACTAGACTTTGTTAGAGTCTAGTGAAAACTAGCATGCGTAACATAATTTACACAGAGAAAAAATTGGGAGACTTGTATATTCTGAGTTTATTCTATAGTTTGATAATTTACAACTTTGCAAGTATCCACATGGGATTCTCCTTAGAGTATGGATGCTGAAGATTATGTTTTTTACCGAAGAATCTGTCTTCTCCTCCCCTTTTTTGAAATGAGAATTGGCAAATGGACAGAATGCTGAATCTTAACAGTCCCCGTGATGTCCCTCACAGATGTATTTTGTAGGGAAAAACTATCACTGAATTAACTATGATTAATTGGTGCTACATGCTTAAAATGATATAAGACTTTAAAAAAACAGGAGAAACTTTTGGGAATAAGTTTCCAGAATCCTTCAACATCAAATACCTTTTCTTACATTTTGACAACTATTTCAGTCTAGGAAGGGCTGCAGTGAGAACTGTGTATTGTTACTATTTCATTTTAAAACAAAGGTTACTACATTCAAATATAATTAAAGGAAAACAAATCTGAACATCTTTTCAAATTGACAGTTTGGCATCTCAGATGTTATCTTTCCTAAACAGCTTATTTTAACTAATATGTTATTTCTTATAAAGGTTACATATAAGAGTATAGGATACTGGAAAGAGAAGTAGCTTAAGAGAAGACTTGGCTTGTTAATCCCAGTTATGCCTTTAATGATCTGTATGACCTTGGCAAGTCATTTCATCTCTCTGGGCATGTGATTACTGATTTATAAAATGAAGTAGGTAGCATAGATTTTAAATATCTTCCACTACTGTATTATTTTTCTTATTCTGTCATGTTAACTATATCTGATTTTAAAGCATATTTTAATATTGTTCATAGCAGATATACTTTAAATTATGTCCCGCAGAATACTATTGCAAGTCATCTTCTGACTAAAGTGTACTTTTATTTTTTTTTTATTATACTTTAAGTTCTGGGGTACATGTGCAGAACATGCAGTTTTGTTACATAGGTATACATGTGCCATGGTGGTTTGCTGCACCCATCAACCTGTCATCTACATTAAATATTTCTCCTAATGCTATCCCTCCCCTAACCCCACTACCCACTAACAGGCCCCATTGTGTGATGTCCCCCGCCCTGTGTCCATGTGTTCTCATTGTTCAACTCCCATTTATGAGTGAGAACATGCGGTGTTTGGTTTTCTGTTCTTGTGTTAGTTTGCCGAGAATGATGGTTTCCAGCTTCATCCATGTCCCTGCAAAGGACATGAACTCATCCTTTCTTATGGCTGCATAGTATTCCATGGTGTATATGTGCCACATTTTCTTAATCTGATCTATTATTGATGGACATATGGGTTGCTTCCAAGTCTTTCCTATTGTGAATAGTGTCACAATAAGCATACGTGTGTGTGTCTTTATAGTAGAATGATTTATAATCCTTTGGGTGTATACCCAGTAATGTGGTGGCTGGGTGAAATGGTGTTTCTAGTTCTAGATCCTCAAGGAATCGCCACACTGTCTTCCACAATGGTTGAACTAGTTTTCACTCCCACCAACAGTGTAAAATCGTTCCTGTTTCTCCACATCCTCTCCAGCATCTGTTGTTTCCTGACTTTTTAATGATCACCATTCTAACTGGTGTGAGATGGTATCTCATTGTGGTTTTGATTTGCATTTCTCTGATGACCAGTGATGATGAGCATTTTTTCACATGTCTCTTGGCTGCATAAATGTCTTCTTTTGAGAAGTGTCTGTTCATATCCTTTGCCCACTTTTTGATGGGGTTGGTTTTTTCTTGTAAATTTGTTTAAGTTCTTCGTAGATTGTGGATATTAGCCCTTTGTCAGATGGGTAAATTGCAAAATTTTTCTCCCATTCTGTAGGTTGTCTGTTCACTCTGCTGATAGTTTTTTTTGCTGTGCAGAAGCTCTTTAGTTTAATTAGATCCCATTTGTCAATTTTGGCTTTTGTTGCCATTGCTTTTGGTGTTTTAGACATGAAGTCTTTGCCCATGCTTATGTCCTGAATGGTACTGCCTAGATTTTCTTCTAGGGTTTTTATGGTTTTAGGTCTTATGTTTAAGACTTTAGGCTGGGCATGGTGGCTCACGCCTGTAATCCCAGCACTTTGGGAGGCTGAGGTGGGCGGATCATGAGGTCAGGAGATCAAGACCATTCTGGCTAACACGGTGAAACCCCCGTCTCTACTAAAAATACAAAAAAAAAAAAAAAAAAATTAGCCAGGCGTGGTGGCAGGTGCCTCTAGTCCCAGCTTCTCAGGAGGCTGAGGCAGGAGAATGGCGTGAACCTGGGAGGCGGAGCTTGCAGCGAGCGGAGATTCTGAACTGAAGACTGGTGGCCTAGTTTGTTTGAAGGCTTGTTATCCTAAAATGTGTATTTCTTATGCATTCATTATTTTCCAGACCAATGAAAGGGCAAACCTGGTTTGATCATGTAGACATGTCAACTTGATTAAAAGATTAGTTGGCAAGAAATGAAGGGTTCAGGGGGAATTTTAGAACTTACAGAATTTTGCAACTACTTAGGCTCCATTATTTCCAATTCTGGAAAATTTTTAAATTCTTAAATTGCTTTACTGAGACAATTCTATATAATGGTACACTTGCTATATATTACGTTTCAGAAAGGAAATTTAGGACTGAAAATTTTTTACTTGTGGAATTAATTTTATCCTCCCTTTATAACTGATTATTTAAGAAATGCTACGGGAAGATTTTTAGTGTGATACAGTATTGTTAAAAATGAACATAGCACAGAGAAGATGTTGGATGCAACAGTTCTTTAAGGATAAAAGGGTCAGGACTTGACAGTTATTTTGATATTAAAATTAAGCATCAAGATACAACAAAGATAAGGCTGAAGTGTTCAACCTGAATGGTAGGATAAGCTTCCTTAAAGCTTGTGCTGATCTGCTACATCAAGTTATTGCAAGCAATCAGCAATCTAGTTAGTATTTTTTGTCTCAGGATATGTTTTAAGAACAGTAGCACTTTTAGGCCAGATTGATATGGTGAGTACTAATTTATCCCATATTATTGAAGCACAGAGACGATGAACTACACATAAGTTACACAGAAGCTGGGAATCACTAGCAGATGTAATCCATAGTAGTAATTGGTAGGCAAAGATATCTACAAATGGGCAAGTTGTGGCATGTGATTATGATATGTATTGACCTTGTAAGTCAATGTGAGATATTTAGTAACAGTGTTTAAGATAAATTTATATCTTTAATGAGACCTACTAAAAGCAAGGAATAATCTTTAAGTGGCCAATTTAATGAGAAGAAATAATCTTAAGTTGGCAAAGCCTTTAAAATATTGTTCAGCTGGATAAAATATGTGAAACTGTTTTGTAGTATAAAATATTAAATTTAGCATTATTAGAATATCTCATATTCATAGACTATGTTTTGAATTTCCTGCTTATTTTTAAGTTTTTCGCATCTTTCCAATGGGTGAAAATCTGTCATTGTAAAACACACACCAAATAAAACTAGTGTCATTATATAATTATTACGTAGAATACATCTAGCAGCTATATAGAAGAGGGAGTATTCCTCTGACATGATAAATTATTTCTAGAAAAATTTTACCAAAATATCACATTACCATTCTGTAACAAACTTTATTTTACCTAACAAATTTGGGGCTTATTTGTGTGTGTGTGTGTGTGTGTGTGTGTGTGTGTGTGTGTGTGTGTGTTTAATCACAGCAGTTACATTTTGCTTTAAAAGCAGAAATAATTTTTCTCTAAACTTGGGACATTGCATTCTTATAGGAGAGTTACTGAAATTAAGAACTAAGAATATTTTAGGATTTGTAGCACGTTTACAAAGGAAAAGTCAACATCGTAATAAAAAGTGATATAAATTAAAATTATTTTTTACTTAATACTGATTTTCACTCTATTGGACCTTTTTCTTTCTCGTTAATAACTATTCCTTTTGGTGAGTGTTTAATTGAAGAGCAGCTTTAAGAAATGACCAATGCATTCTATTTTGTGTTTTGGCCAAAGTTAGTTAGTGGTCATATATTTGAAATGGTTATCTACTTACTCTAGCTGGCTTCTAATGGTACTATAGGGCATTTATCACAGTCTCATAAAATGTGGATAGCTTTATCTCGTCCAAGAATTTTAGTCATTCTTTTGTCATTTTGAATTTGTTAGTAATCCATAAAGAATATGATTCATTAAGTGTGGAAATCTTTGGTAAATTCATATTCATCACATTTTTATTATTCCAGGAACCAACCAACCTAATTTTTGTTTTTGCTTTGTAATAAATGAAAATCTTTCAAGAGCATATGGACTTTATCATACGTACAAAAACTAAACAGATAGTTCCCTTTGGATGTGCACATTCCACAGACATCTAATACTTGGTTATATTGCATTGTACTAGAAACTAAATGAGCTCTAAAGGAAGTAGAAAATATAATTCTTGGCCTTTATGAATAGGGGGGAAAAGACTTCCCTTGATAAAACGCTCAAAAAACTATGCCAAGAAAATGTATTCATGCATGTATGCAATGAATAAATATTAAGTATCAGCTATGGGCCTAGCCCTTATTTTAGGAACTGGGAAATCACCGTTGAACAAAACAGAAATCCTGGCCTTTATGGGAGCATGTGCTAGTGCAGTTGACAGACAAACTAAAAAACAAGATAAGTGAAATAGATAAATATGTTGGATAGTAACAAGTGCCATGGAGAAAAATAAAGCCGAGAAAGTGGGTAGAGAGTGTTAGGTCATTGCAGTTTTAAATAACGTTGTGAGCAAAAGCTTATTAGAGCAGAAGATGCTTGAATGAAAACTTAAAAGTGATGAGGAACTGAGTCATTAGAGTATCTGTGGAAAGAGTATTTAGGCAAAGGAATAACACAGAAGTGCATAGAGCAGTGGATGGGAGCATACCCAGTGTGTTTAAAGAGCAGCAAGGAAGCAAAGTGGGGCTAAAGAAGAATAAAGGAGATGAAGGGAGGCTGTTAGAGTAATCCACACAAGAGATTATAGTAGGTCACAGCATTATGGTAGCAATAGAGGAGGTAAGAAATCAGGATTTGTTGACAGTAGGATATAGGTTATTAAAAAGAGGGGAATCACAATTTTGGGTTTGTTAAGCGGGAGAATCATATTTTTTGAAGTTTATTAACCAGTGTTTAGTTATTGAAACTAATGTATTGTTTTAAGCCTTTTTTATTGTGGTAAAATATATAAGATTTGCCATTTAGCCATTTTTAAGTATTCAGTTCAGTGGCATTAAGTACATTCTGAAATTCAGTTTTGTATGTAAAAATGTTCTCTCAGCCAAGCGTGATGGCTCATACCTATAATCCAGCACTTTGGAAGCATAAGGCAGGAGCATGACTTGAGTTCAGGAGTTTGAAACCAGCTGGGCAACATAGGGAGACCCTGTCTCTACAAAAAATAAAAAATTAACCTGGCATGGTGGCATGTGCCTGTGATTCCAGCCACTTGGGAGGCTGAGGTGGGAGGATCCCTTACGCCCAGAAAGTTGAGGCTGCAGTGCACTGTGATTGTGCCACTGCCCTCCAGCCTGGGCGACAGAGCAAGACCTTGTTTCAAAAACGGAAACGGAATTCTCTGTTCTTAAAATATCAGCATTGTTGCTTATGAACAAAAGCAATTTAGAGCCGATTGTGCTTTACTGCCAAGAGCATTGAGCACCAAGCATTCTGCAAGCCTTAGAATCCTTGTTTGAGAGATTGAGACAAATAGAAAAACCAACATGAAAATTAGTGTCATATTTCCAAAACAGATCTTCTTTTGAAAACTAACTTTTCATTTAAATATCATTTTTTAACTTTTCATCTAAGTGAGTATGATTTTTAATTGGGTCACTGTTTAAAATAATTCGAGCATGTGTTATTTGCCTTTGATTCACTCAGAAAGGAAATGCTCAAATAAAGTTGTGTTATATATCTGGAGCTTAAGGAGCTTTTCAGAAATGAAATAAGTATTCCCTGCTTCATAATTTGTCTACTTTACTTTTAGAATGCTCTTAAAGTCTATTCTTTATTTGTAGTTTGATTTTTTAAATTATATTTTATAATTAATTTTGAATTTACATAAGTTATATTTAAGGTGATGTTCATCTTTTGTGAATTATGAACCTAGGAAATCCCTTCTGTTTGTTGATTTCAGTGTCTCTTTTTCTAGGGAACAAAGAAGGAAGAGATTGAAGGTGAAGCAGAAGTGTCTGGTTTAATTCAGCCTGCAGAAGTGTTTGCTCCCAAAAGCCTGGTGTTGGTATCCAGATTATATTATCCAGAAATTTTTAGGGTAAAGAACACATAGTTATCATTATTACTTTGTATTATTGTGTGAGTCTCTTGAGTGAACCATGGTACAAGTTCTTTGGATTGAAAATATTGTTAGATTGATTTAGGAATTCATCTATGAAATACAGTTAGCATGAACAGAAGAAATATTTTCATGTTGGATGAAATAAATACCTGAATAAGTTAATGGGACTACTAAAACTTCTAAGGATACAGTGTTTGTTTTAAAATAGGTCCCACATTTATTGAATCCAGAATGTATACATCCTAAAGAAATAATTTGACTACCTGTAGTAAATGTAAATGCATAAGTGATTTAACAAATTCGTGTATGTATATTCACCTTATGAGGAATCAAGTTCAAGTAAATAGGGTGGGTGTTTGAGATTTCAAATAATTCTGATATACTTCTGTCAAAATAGTCTTAAAATATTGCTTCCAGGTATTTTCTTGTTTTAGAAACACAGAATTTTCAAATGTAAGAGGAAATTTTTATTCATTTGTAAATATTTGTGCCAAGATACAATTTCAGTAAAACTTTTCTAGAAATTGAGATTATTTGTGTTATAAAAGAAATGAATTAGTGTCAAGATTTCAATGACAATGGTTAACTCCAAGCAAATACTAAGTTTTCAGAGTCACAAATTTTGCTATACTGAAAGATTCATAAAGATTGCATTATGTCTATTTTACCACTTACCTCCTTCTCAACTCAGTGTTAATCTTACAATCTTGTCTCTGTTTTGCAATCCTTTCTTACAATTCACATGTTAAATTTTTCTGTAGAATAAGCATTCTGGATTTATAAGAACCACCAAACAAGATAAAATTTCTTAGTTTTTATCTTGAGATTTAGAGTTCAACAAACTAAGTTGAGACAAAAACAGTATTAGCCCTACAGATTTGCTAGAGTAGTTATCAGAGCACAAACATCTGTTTTACAAATTGTGGATTTCTGCTTTCTATAAACTCATCTCAGAAGCTCATTTGGAGGTTCTGGTTCTAAGGAAAATTTAATAAACTTAATTTTTGCTGTTTAAAATGTATTCCATGTTCACTGCATAATATACTTTACTAGGTTCAAAGAGAAATTGTCCTAGAGCAGATGTCATAACAATTTATTTTTAATGCTTTTTCCATGAAATAATTACATGTATTTATCTTTTTGCAGGCTTGCCTGGGTTTGATCTATACCGTGTATGTGGACAGCCTGAACGTCTCCTTGGAAAGTCTAATTGCAAACCTTTGTGCCTGCCTTGTCCCAGCGGCTGGAGGGTCTCAGGTAAATAGAATAGAAAGAGAGGTGGAGGAGGATTGTTCCTCTTCCCCTCTCCTCCAGTTAATTTAATTTATGGAGAAAGGGAAAGAAATAATTCTTTAAATATTTTTGTTTTAAGGAAGATCCTACTTTAGTTAAGCGTTGTCCCCATGGTCTGCTTTCTAGACACTCAAGATTCCATTCTTCTCTTAGGTCATGAGGTTAATTTTAACACAGGGTTCATCTTTCACATAGCATAATTAGAAGTCATATTTTGTGTAACTTGAACTGCAGTTTGTATTTTCTTGGAAATATATTAAGTTGAACTTTTAAATGTGCTCTTTTACCTTTCTTACTCCCGTATGTAGTTACACCTCATTTTTATTAACCTAAATTGAAAAATGTTGGAGTGATAAAAATTAGAAGATGACATTAAGAAAACTCTCAACACAGTTCTTTGTTACATTGTAACTACTTATTAATAGATTCATTTATTCTGTATGTCTTGAGATTTTCATATTTGTCTCTAAAGTAGAAAAATAAGAATCTCTGCTGCTATGATTTATTTATTGTTTCTTGGTCAAACATACTTTTAAAAGAATAGATTTTTTCCTTAAACCCTAAAAAAATGAATAGTTGATAATTTATTTTGCTTATTCTTATATAATATTGGGGAAGAGGACAGCCTTCTAAAAATCACATTGTCTTCAGTCTGACAAAGATCCTGCTTATAGTGGGACTGGCATTTCTTTTTCTTGCCCTTCGCCTTTTTACTTCCATCTTTCTCATTGTCTTTTGTCTTAAATTTTTATCCTCGTTTTTTCTCTGTCTCTCTTGCTCTCTCCTCCTTCATTCTTCTACCTCTGCTCAAAGGGCAGAATATTAAATGTGAGTTTGGTCACAGATGGGTCTAAACTTGAATTGCTTTGTGAGCCTTTATTGAAGTTGTTGACTTTAACATTTCATTATTTTTTAGCCAGTTATGATTATCAATGATTTTTGTGTCTTATCTCTACTAGATTTTCAACTTTCAACCACTGAATTTTCTTATGCCACTTAAGTATACAAAGAACTTAAATGTTTTGGGGTATACGTTGTTGCCCTTTGTATCTGTTAATTGGATCTTATATGGTCGTTTGCTCTAAAAATGAACATCGAAGGTATTTTTAGTTTTTTAAAAATGTCTGAAATCGTGTGTGTGTGTGTGTTTGTGTTTCTCCCATTCTGCAGAAGCTGTTTTCTTTGGGTGCAGGAGATAGACAGCTGATCCAGACTCCTTTACATGATAGTCTTCCTGTCACGGGCACTAGCGTGGCTCTCCTGTTCCAGCAATTGGGTATGTCTTTTCTCCCATTTTCAATGTCATCTTGTAGAAGCCTATGATTAAAGGATTTATTTTAAGTCGACATCACCTCACATGAATCAAGAAAATATTTTTTAAACCATTAAATATTTTATATATAGGATATATATAATTTGTGGATCCTGATCTTACCTAGTGTTCATTCTTTTTAAAAATTTTAACCCAGGCCCCTTTTTTCCTTAGGTCAGTTAGACTTTTAGAAAGTGGATGGGACGGGTGTGGTAGCTCATGCCTGTAATCACGGTAATTTGGGAGGCCGAGGCAGGAGGATTGTTTGAGCCCAGGAATTTGAGACCAACCTGGACAACATAGTGAGACCCCATATCTACAGAAAAAAATTTTAAAACATTAGCTGGGCATGTTGGTGCACACCTGAAATATCAGCTACTAGGGAGGCTGAGGTAGGTGTATCACTTGAGCCCAAGAATTCAAGACTTCATTGAGCTATGATGGTGCCACTGTACTCTAACATAGAAAGAAGGAAAGTGGACATATTTTCTTTATGCTAAAAGATGAATAGATGATATATTTTGCGTTTCCATAAATGAACTACTTTTGTAGAAACCTTGTCAGATGGGACTATGAGTCTCATTCTTCTCATCCCACCATCTATATGAGGACTTTATCTCCAATTTTTCAGCAGTGGCTAGGATGAAAGATTGGGAGGATTCTAGAAAGTGTCCACTGTACATTGGATAGCTTTTACATTATTTAAGAAAAATATAACTTAAAAATGAGGATATTTCAAACCAGGGCTGCCCAAAGATTCCCATTTACATTACCTCTGACTTGTCTTTTATATATCCTGCCTATGAGTGTCCCACTCTCATTGTTCTCCATCTGTGTTTGTCTTTTCCTAGTTATGCTGAAATCTTCCCTTCCCTAAGGTCCATACCCTGCCTCTTAATGGAATTCTTAATTTCCTTCACAGAAATTCTACCCTCTTGCTTCCCTCCTGTCTCTTGTTGAATTTTGCTTGTAGTTTTGCTCTGTATCTTACCACCCTTTTCATCAGTGTCCCTATCCATATTCTTCTGCTTTAACTTCAATCAGTGAAAGTTAGAAAGCCTTAGAGGAGATTAGTATAAATATAAATAGTCTTCTGATATCTGAATTAAAATGAGTGGTGATATCAATTTCAAAGTAATTCTTTCCAGCTACATTTGCCTCTTCTCACACCAACTCTAAAATAATATCTCCCTTTGGTCAAAAGATACAAAATTTCAATTAGGAGGAATAAGTTCAACATATCTACTATGCAACATGGTGACTACAGTTAATAACAATGTATTGTATACTTGAACATCATTAAGAGAATGGATTTTAAGTGTTCTTACCACAAAAAAAAAAGTATGTGAAGCAATGCATATATTAATTAGCTCAATTTAGCCTATCTGCAATGTGTACATATTTCAAAACATCATGTTGTACACTGTAAATATATAGTTTTTGTCAATTAAAAAAATTACGTCTCCCTTCTCTTCTAGTGCAAGTTTTTACTCATTGAGCATAGTTAAGCCTTAACATATTTAAAGCTATTTTCTTTAATGTCATATTAAATAGATATTTAATGCATATCTATCTAATATGATGTACATAATCCCTTCCTGCTGGCATGTCTCCAAAGAACATCTTGTTGATTACATTCTCCCTCCACAAACTTTTGGAAATTAACAAAAAATTTTTTTTTGGAAACAGGCTCTTAGTTGTCACCAAGGCTGGAATGCAGTGGCATGAACACAGCTCACTACAGCCCCCAGCACCCTGGGCTCAAGCAGTCTTCCCTCCTTAGCCTCTTGGGTAGCTGGGATGATAGGCACATGCAATCATACCCAGTTAATTTTTTTAATTTTTTTTGTTTTATAGAGACAGGGTCTTGCCACGTTGCCCAGGCTGTTCTCAGACTCCTGGGCTCAAGCAGTCCTCCCGCTTTGGCCTCCCAAAGTGCTGGGATTATAGGCATGAGCCACTGCACACAGCCTGGAAGTAAATTTAGTAGTTTCATGGACTACCTGCACCTTGTCTGTGGTCCCTACTAACCATTGACTTAATTGATTTTAGCCAAGAACCATTCACCTGATCTTTTTTACTTTAAAAAAGGTTGTATACCTCTAAAGGGTCAATCAAAGCAGAGGTTTACTATGAAAAGGTATAGAAGGATATGACACAAATGAAATTATTTCACATTTCCAAATGTGAACTTAATGAGTACCTTATAAACCTCTATGGTCTTAGTTTTACAATGAGTTATGAGGGGGGAGGAGAGGAGGGGTTGTAACCAGCATTTAGCGTCGAGGACCAGGGATATTAAACATCCTGCAGTTTGTGCGATGTTTAGGTACCAGAAGCATTTTTACCCCCAATACCATTAGCATTCCCACTGGAAAAAAAAACAAAACAACTACTGTAGATAAAGTATAAATTTCTAAAACCCGGAGCTCTCTTCCAGTAATGGTGGCCTCTGTAATTCAGAAAATCTTAACAATGACAACTTGAAAAGATACACAAATATAAAGAACATCCGCTAGACCAGGCACAGTGGCTCATGCCTGTAATCCCAGCACTTTGGGAGGCCAAGGCAGGTGGATCACTTTAGGGCAGGTGTTCGAGACCAGCCTGGCCAACGCACTGACACCCTGTCTCTACTAAAAATAGAAAACATTAGCAGAGCATGGTGGTGGGCGCCTGTAGTGCCAGCTACTCAGGAGGCTGAGGCATGAGAATCGCTTGAACCCGGGAGGAGGAGGTTGCAGTGAGCCAAGATCATGCCACTTCACTCCAGCCTGGGCGACAGAGTGAAACGCTGTCCCAAAATAAACAAATAAAATAAAATAAAAATAACATCTGCTTGAAGGCCTCAGAGCCAGTAAATAATTGCCAAGCCATGATCCAGGAGAAAATGAAGTGAGCCAGACATTTGGGACCATTTTTTCCTAAGGACACTTGTTGATTTTGGAAGAAATGGCTGAGAAGCTGATCAGTACTATTGATATCTTATGGGGAAGAGGGAAAATTGGAATTTAAATTTTACCAAGGTGGATTTTTTTTTTATGAAGCTCTCATAATTTGAGTTGAGACCATAAAAGGCCACAGCCTGGGAGTAGGTAAATCAGAAGTATTGGCTCCCTCGGGAACTACAATACAGCTTGAAATCATTTCAGTTTCTTGAGTTGGATTAAGGTAATCTTTGATGCTACTGTCTATCCATCTCATAGAAGTAAAAGTATATTCTCTCTGAAACAAGATAACTACATTCTAGACCTCCAATTTGTCTGTGAATTTTTATATACCTGCCCTGTACTCAATCAAAAATAACCAGAAACGTGAGGACCAAAACTATATGAAAGAAATGCGAAAGAAACCATAGACAATATGAAAGAACCACAGGGGCTCTAGCAAATAGAGTTATCAGATGCAGTTATTAAAATAACTATATTTGAAATAGTGAAGGAAATAAATAGTCAAGACTGAGAATTTGGGAGTGACATTAATCAGATAGAGGAATAGGAAATTCCAGCCCTCCCTCCCTCCCTCCCTGACAGAAACACTGATTTAACAAAGATTTACTGACAAAAATCCCTACATGACAATTCCAGATTCTAGTTAAGAAATTACAGTACTTCAGACTTGCACAAAGCAGAGAATAGCAGCATTGAAATGTGTAAATAGAGCAATTTTATGTTACCTGTATCAGCCCCTTCCTCAACTCTCTCAGGCTTGTGGGTACGGGGAGGAGGGAAGAGTGGAGCTTGCATCCCAAATTCTGGCTGTTGAGCAAGCTGCCTAAGGGACTTGTTTCTGTGTTGCCTCGTTGGAAGCACAAGCAGGAGCTGACATAGTTTGGATGTCTGGGGTGGCTGAGAACAAAGAAGGGGTTTGGGGGGATGCTTGCTGTGACCTGCACAGCTTGGTGTGATTGGAAGAAGGCACACAACTTGAGGCTTATCAACCTTGGCGAGAAGCGGGAGGAGCATTTTGTGTTGAGACTTCAGAGTGCTTCCCTGAGTACTGGTAAAAATGTGAATGAATTAGACCTCTTATTCATGGCTAATAGGAATATGAAATGGTACCACTATCTTGGAACACAGTTTGACTATTTTTTTTAAAGTTTAAAAATGTTCATAAAAATATTTGTATGTGAATGTTCATAGCTATTTTAATTATGGTAGTGAAAAACTGGAGACAAACTCAGTGTCCACCAGTGGTAAAGGATAATTGATTATGGAAGTGGATAAAGCATCTGTGGTATGTTCATACAACGTAATACTACTAAGCTAAATGAAAAATGAATGGCTGATACACGCAACCTAGATTAACCTGAAAATAATTATTTTGAATGAAAAATGTCAGAAAAATTATATACGGCATGATTCGGTTTCTCTAAAGTTCTAAAAAATGTAGTCTAATCTATGGTGATGGAAACAGGTCACTGGTTGTTTCATGGACAGGAAGAGCGAGATTACAAAGGGACACGAGGAAACTTTCTGGATGATATTTGTGTATACACTCTTGATTGTGGTGATGGTTTTATAAGTATGTACATAAGTCAAAATGTATCAGATTCTTTAAAAAAATGAAAAACATATAGTCACACCAAAACTTGTACATGAATGTTCATAGCAGCATTATTTATAAGAGTCAGAAAGTGGAAGCAATCCAAATGTCATTCAGCTGATGAATGGATAAACAAATTGTGATATATCTGCACAATGGAAAATTATTCAGCCATAAAATGGAATGGAGTATTGATACATGCTACAACCTGGGTGAATCTTGGAAACATGCTAAGTAAAAGAAACCAGGCACAAAAACCGTATATTATATGATCGTGTTTATGTGGAATGTCCAGAATAGGCAAACACATAGAGGCAAAGCAGATTAGTGATTATGAGGGGCTTGAGGGATGGGGCCATGAGAAATAACTGCCAATGGGTGTGGCGTTTCTTTTGAGGAATTAAATTCTTCTACAATTGGATACTAATGGTGCTTGTACAACCTTGTGACTACACTGAAAACCACTGAATTGTATACTTTAAAATGGGGAATTTATGGTATGAGAATTAAGAAAAAATGTTACTGTTAGAGGCTTGTTAAAAGAACTCAGGAGCCATCTTGAAGAGGCTCACAACTGATCTAAGATGATAGAATTTGAGCTTCAAAAATTACAATAATTGCAGTTGGTTGAAACCCAGCAAATATTTTAAGATCCATGAATTCATAATATTAAAAAGGGATTGTCACCTACCTCAGAATATGATAAAGAACAATTTATCTTGAAAACTTATCCATAAAGAAAAAAATGATAACCAATAGTAGTTGAGGGCAATTATCTTTTTTAGAAAGTCTTCTAATTAATAAAGGTAAAAGAAATGATAGAAATAGAGTATCATTTTGCAATCCTCAATGAACCAAGATCTAAGTTTCAACAGCTGTTACCACAAAAAGAAAAACAAGCAAGTATTATGTGCCTAACCTTACCAAACACTACTTTTATTGTTTTGCCAAAGGGATTAAACCTGAGTCTGATCACAGAAAATGTAGAAAATAGAGGAACACATTAAACTGCACCAAGAGAATGTAATTACCAAAATCCAGGCTGTTGGAAACTCTCTTAGTCAAATGTCCCAGGTTCTTTAACAATCTGGAGGTTCCTCAACCTCGAGATTGAAAGAGATTTAAAAGACATACAACTTTTTAATAGAGTGAGACTAAACTGTAGTGTCTACGGATGTACTTTTGGGTGATAAAAACTGCCTATAGAAAAAAATCAGGAAAGTGGATAATATTAAATAAAAGCATGGTGACTCTTGGCAGTAGAGAGATTATGACCGGGGGGTACATAAAAGGGGCTTCCAGGGGCTTTTACTTTTGCTGGCAAAGTTCTCTTTCTTGATGTGGGTGGTATTTTTAAGATAATTTATTAAGCCATACATTTGATTTGTGTGCTTTTCTATATCTGTGTTTTATAATTAAAAGATTTTTTTAACTTGTAAAATTATTAATGTCCTTTATGTGCATACCTAATATTTTTTTAAAACCTTAAAAATATATATTTAAGCAAAATACAGATTTTATCCTTCTCACATAACAAAAAGTCTACATACAGGTAGGCAGTCCAGGGCTGATATGTATTGATTCTGGAATATCTTCAGGGATGTTACAGAAATTCTATCCTATGCTTTTTTCCCCTGTTTGTTTATAAGAAGTTTTTCCTAAAACTTACGTGTCTTATTGTGTACTCTATATCTGGCATAATGCCTCAGGTACAAAAGGCATCAATGTTTATTGAATAAATGAAAGAATGCACTAGCTATGAGGAAGTGGTAATCATATTATAGAAGATTTTTCTGTGTACTGATGAAGTATGCCGGAATACATAATAATTGGTCATTTGAAGATCAAATTTTATTATTTTATTTTACTCTAGTATTTTCAGCTTCATTATCTTTTGCTTGCATGTTGTAAATTCACTTTTTTCTGGGAAAGAATGGGGAAAAGATAAGGAAGCATAGCAGAAAGAAAGATGCAGTGCAGTGTGCAGAGTTGTTGTTTCCAAAGCATATGATGGTGATAATTCTGTATAAAGGCATTCTCTTATCACCAGTCATTTTGTTTGGACTTTGTCAAAGGCCAATATTAGGCCGTTATCAGAGTTCACGAGCTGGGTTGCGGGTAGTGGTGGTAGCGGATTTTACAAAGCACAGACAGGAAGCAGATAAGACTGTAAGATCCTTTTGTAGCCTTGACTAGTTTTCCTGTGAAAGGTCTAAATGTAATGATAGCATTTCCTTTGTTCTTCTCTCTAAGAATTGTCATGATAATGAATTTGTTTTTCACAGTTTAAAAGGTCTCTGTGTTTTTCTGAAATAATTATATGGACTCTGCCATTCCAAGCTTCACTCCCTACAATTTCCTGTTAATGGCCTTCATCTCTTGTTTACTGTCTTTTGTTTATTTGGTTTTTGTTTTTTTTGGTTGTTTTTTTTTTTTTGGCAGCCTATGTGAACTATTTTTGTTTACCTGAGGATTAGTGTTTTAAGTGTACTAACAATGCTGGGATTTTTAATGTTAATAAGTTTGTATTCACAGGAACTGGTTTTTATAGACCCTGTGATATTTTAATCTAATCCATACCCGTTTAAACTTGGGTGTCCCTCCCTGCCCCAAATAATCTTGTAAAATGGTCTTGACATCTTTTGTCATGTCTGTTCACCTGTAATTTGGATTTTACTAGAACATGTACTAGTTTTAGAATATGTATCCAACAGTTTTCACAGTATACTCTTTAACAGACATTTTTGAAAACTGACTAAAATGATCCCGGGCCATCAGCTATCAACACTTTGTTTCCACAGTTAAACCACATTAATCTTGTATCATTTGTGTTTGTACCTTTTTCTATGTATACTTTCTTTTTACTTGTCCATGTTTAACTTTGGCCAGTTTTTTATTAGCTATTGATGGGTCAATATGTCTCCATTGATGATCTCTGATATTAAATATAGGTTGTTTTTTTTTAAAGTTCTTAAAGTTTTTGTTCAGTTTGTCTTACAAATATTATTCTTACTTTGTACATAAAAGTTATTAAAATGTTGACTGTAGCCATTCCTTGCTATTCGGCAAGTTGTTTCAGTTTTAAAATGCTTTAATGGAAAACCTTTGGTAGTCTCACTTTTGTCTTTCCCTGGAAAAACTTCTCTCTGTAATACTGTGTGATTATTTTTGAAGTGATAATGTTACTGGCAGTGAACCCATAGGGGTCTGCAGCAAAAATTGTTGCCTCCTCAGAAGAAAAAATTCAGCCAAGGGGCCTAAGGCAGAGTGAGAGACCAAGGCAAGTTTTAGAGCAGGAGTGAAAGTTTATTAAAAAGTTTTAGAGCTAGAACAAAAGGAAGTAAAGTACACTTGGAATTGGGCCAAGCGGGCAACTTGAGAGAGCAAGTGCACAGTTTGGCTTTTTGACTTGGGATTTTATAGGTTGGCATGCCTCTGGGTGGTTGCATTTCTCCTCCCCTGATTCTTCCCTTGAGATAGGCTCTCTGCATACACAGTGGCCTGCTAGCACCTGGGAGGGGCTTCACATGCAGTGTGTTTACTGGAGTTGTACACATGCTCACTTTAGGCATTTTTTCTTTACCAATCCAGTGTTCCTAGAGGAAGGTCATATAGCAGTTAAACTCTGCCATTTTGCCTCTTACTGCACCTGCGTGAGCTCACTCACCCAACTCCTGAGCTCTTATTAGGAAGCTGCTGATCACCAATTTCAGGTATTTTCTATCTTGGGAAACTGCCCTTCCCTGGCACCACTGTGACCAATTATTATTTTAGAGAGAGAGTTTAACAACTTACCTGACCATCACCTGATGATCGCCTGACATTCCTGGTTGGGGTTGGGCAGGGGAAGGAGGTTCTCCTGCTCTGCTTATGTCTGTCTGAATATCTACTATAACAATAAGAACATTTGTAGGAGCCTTAAAAATAACTTACGTTCCTAAAACATAAAGATGAAAAGATGCCAGAGGTAACAATGAAAGCTTAGGATGTGTAAAAATGTTTTCTTTAAAAACAAAATACTGATTGGTAAATTGCTGAACCATCCAATTAATGCATCAATTGTAGGATGATTTTTGTCCTTTTTACTTAAATGATCAACATCTAGGGCCTCAGATCATGTTTCTGTCTTAGTTTTCTCAGCTTATTCATATAGCATTATCACTTGTTTTAATCTTATTCTCACTTATAAGGGGAAAAAATGAAGTCGTCTTTTTTTTTCAATGTTTGAATTTGAAGGAAGCTTGCTTATTTTTCTCATATTAATCTGTCTTTTGTCACAAGGGTCTGTCCCGACAACAAACTTATCAGGGTTAAAAAAAATTTTAAAGAAAATATATTTCCTCTCCTATCATAAAAACATAGTTTGCAAATTTGAGTACACAAGATTTTAAACTATTACTAATAATGGCATCTTGTGCCCTATTTTGCTATATCTATGATTAATTATTTTTTGACAGTTGAATATCAGCTATGTTCTTTGGGGATTTGAAGCAAATTAAATCTCCTTGCTAGCCCATTCTGGAGCACTTTTCTGAAGAAACTGCTTACCACGTGTACCATGTGCTTACCTTCAGAGGCCTAAGGATCTCTAACGAAAACTGTTCCAATGTAATTTCTTCTAATAAATGGCATGGGAGTCTATAATAAAGTTCCCATAATACCCTCCTGCTTATATGATGGTAGAAGTATGTTTTTTTCACCAAATGTTTACAAAGCCATTATTATGTGCCAGCTCCTGAGTTAGTCACTGGGGAAATAAAGATGAACAAATCACAGCTCTTATCCCAGATGTACTTAGCCTAATGGAAAAACAAGTATCGTTTTAAAACTATAGTAGAATATAATTAGTGCAATAATAGCGGTACCAAGAGCAAACTCTTACTTGCTAGAAAAGTGGAATAAGGGCATTCTAGAAGGAGAAGCATATTTAGCAGTTTAGGAAGTTATGAAAGGCCTTCATGGAATAGTAAGATGTTTGGTGAAGCCTGAGAACAGGGTTGTAGGAAGTAGTCAGAATGTTATTAAGAAACTGATTGCTTTTCATTTCAAAATTAAAGATTAAATATTTATGCTAGTTCTATAAAGAAACCATTGTAAAAATATCAAAGACTGACAGTCTTTGACCGATTGAGTCCTTGTTGACTGGTGTACTATGCTTGCTCAAATCACATATGAAGAAAGTAGTTGCTACATGATATAATCTGAGGAAAGTTCGGAAAGATCCTGGTTCAAAACTGTCCTGCCCATTGTCGTTTTTTGGCACTTAGATGCTAATATTAAATAGCTCTATCTTTGCATTGAATTATCTATAAAGAATGTAAATGCTCTAAGGCAAGAGAGTCATTAGGTATCGTTGTTCCTTGTCACAAAGTTCTCTTGTCTAAAATTTCTGTTTGCTCTTTCAGCATTTTAGTGGTTAATATTTTTATAAAATATGGCTACTCCACCATTTAAGTATATAGTTTCCAAATGGTGGCAGGATGAAGTACCTTTTTTTTTCCTGTGCTCTGTAACATTTGATACATAGCTCTATTATTTTATGTTTTAACCGTTTATTTACCAGTCTTTTGTCTTCACTGAACTGTGAGCTTCTAAGAGCCTGTCTCATATTTCTTTATATCCATCCCTAGAATTTTATGATTGATGATATATCTCAGTAGTTCAGTAATAATGTAATAGTGGCAGAAGGGAAGAAAGGGAAAAGAAAGGAGGAAGTTTGAATTAAAAGAGTTATTTCCGAGGTGGAGGAGCCAAGATGGCCGAATAGGAACAGCTCCGGTCTACAGCTCCCAGCGTGAGCGACGCAGAAGACGGGTGATTTCTGCATTTCCATCTGAGCTTTGAAGAGAGCAGTGGTTCTCCCAGCACGCAGCTGGAGATCTGAGAACGGGCTGACTGCCTCCTCAAGTGGGTCCCTGACCCCTGACCCCCGAGCAGCCTAACTGGGAGGCACCCCCCAGCAGGGGCAGACTGACACCTCACACGGCCGGCTGGGTACTCCAACAGACCTGCAGCTGAGGGTCCTGTCTGTTAGAAGGAAAACTAACAAACAGAAAGGACATCCACACCAAAAACCCATCTGTACATCACCATCATCAAAGACCAAAAGTAGATAAAACCACAAAGATGGGGAAAAAACAGAGCAGAAAAGCTGGAAACTCTAAAAAGCAGAGCACCTCTCCTCCTCCAAAGGAACGCAGTTCCTCACCAGCAACGGATCAAAGCTGGACGGAGAATGACTTCGACGAGCTGAGAGAAGAAGGCTTCAGACGATCAAATTACTCCGAGCTACGGGAGGATATTCAAACCAAAGCCAAAGAAGTTGAAAACTTTGAAAAAAATTTAGAAGAATGTGTAACTAGAATAACCAATACAGAGAAGTGCTTAAAGGAGCTGATGGAGCTGAAAACCAAGGCTCGAGAACTACATGAAGAATGCAGAAGCCTCAGGAGCCGATGCGATCAAATGGAAGAAAGGGTATCAGCGATGGAAGATGAAATGAATGAAATAAAGCGAGAAGGGAAGTTTAGAGAAAAAAAGAATAAAAAGAAACGAGCAAAGCCTCCAAGAAATATGGGACTATGTGAAAAGACCAAATCTACGTCTGATTGGTGTACCTGAAAGTGACGGGGAGAATGGAACCAAGTTGGAAAACACTCTGCAGGATATTATCCAGGAGAACTTCCCCAATCTAGCAAGGCAGGCCAACATTCACATTCAGGAAATACAGAGAACACCACAAAAATACTCCTCGAGAAGAACAGCTCCAAGACACATAATTGTGAGATTCACCAAAGTTGAAATGAAGGAAAAAATGTTAAGGGCAGCCAGAGAGAAAGGTCGGGTTACCCTCGAAGGGAAGCCCATCAGACTAACAGCGGATCTCTCAGCAGAAACTCTACAAGCCAGAAGAGAGTGGGGGCCAATATTCAACATTCTTTAAGAAAATAATTTTCAACCTAGAATTTCATTTCCAGCCAAATTAAGCTTCATAAGTGAAGGAGAAATAAAATCCTTTACAGACAAGCAAATGCTGAGAGATTTTGTCACCACCAGGCATGCCCTAAAAGAGCTCCTGAAGGAAGCGCTAAACATGGAAAGGAACAACCGGTACCAGCCGCTGCAAAATCATGCCAAAATGTAAAGACCATTGAGACTAGGAAGAGACTGCATCAACTAACGAGCAAAATAACCAGCTAACATCATAATGACAGGATCAAATTCACACATAACAATATTAACTTTAAATGTAAATGGACTAAATGCTCCAATTAAAAGACACAGACTGGCAAATTGGATAGAGTCAAGACCCATCAGTGTGCTGTATTCAGGAAACCCATCTCACATGCAGAGACACACGTAGGCTCAAAATAAAAGGATGGAGGAAGATCTACCAAGCAAATGGAAAGCAAAAAAAGGCAGGAGTTGCAATCCTAGTCTCTGATAAAACAGACTTTAAACCAACAAAGATCAAAAGAGACAAAGAAGGCCATTACATAATCGTAAAGGGATCAATTCAGCAAGAAGAGCTAACTATCCTAAATACATATGCACCCAATACAAGAGCACCCAGATTCATAAAGCAAGTCCTGAGTGACCTACAAAGAGACTTAGACTCCCACACATTAATAATGGGAGACTTTAACACCCCACTGTCAACATTAGACAGATCAACGAGACAGAAAGTCAACAAGGATACCCAGGAATTGAACTCAGCTCTGCACCAAGCGGACCTAATAGACATCTACAGAACTCTCCACCCCAAATTAACAGAATATACATTTTTTTCAACACCGCACCACACCTATTCCAAAATTGACCACATAGTTGGAAGTAAAGCTCTCCTCAGTAAATGTAAAAGAATAGAAATTATAACAAACTATCTCTCAGATCACAGTGCAATCAAGCTAGAACTCAGGATTAAGAATCTCACTCAAAACCACTCAACTACATGGAAACTGAACAACCTGCTCCTGAATGACTACTGGGTACATAACGAAATGAAGGCAGAAATAAAGATGTTCTTTGAAACCAACGAGAACCAAGACACAACATACCAGAATCTCTGGGATGCATTCAAAGCAGTGTGTAGAGGGAAATTTATAGCACTAAATGCCCACAAGAGAAAGCAGGAAAGATCCAAAATTGACACCCTAACATCACAATTAAAAGAACCAGAAAATCAAGAGCAAACACATTCAAAAGCTAGCAGAAGGCAAGAAATAACTAAAATCAGAGCAGAACTGAAGGAAATAGAGACACAAAAAAACCCTTCAAAAAATTAATGAATCCAGGAGCTGGTTTTTTTGAAAGGATCAACAAAATTGATAGACCGCTAGCAAGATTAATAAAGAAAAAAAGAGAGAAGAATCAAATAGACACAATAAAAAATGATAAAGGGGATATCACCACCGATCCCACAGAAATACAAACTACCATCAGAGAGTACTACAAACACCTCTACGCAAATAAACTAGAAAATTTAGAAGAAATGGATAAATTCCTCGACACCTACACTCTGCCAAGACTAAACCAGGAAGAAGTTGAATCTCTGAATAGACCAATAACAGGAGCTGAAATTGTGGCAATAATCAATAGCTTACTGACCAAAAAAAGTCCAGGACCAGATGGATTCACAGCCAAATTCTACCAGAGGTACAAGGAGGAACTGGTACCATTCCTTCTGAAACTATTCCAATCAATAGAAAAAGAGGGAATCCTCCCTAACTCATTTTATGAGGCTAGCATCATCCTGATACCAAAGCTGGGCAGAGACACAACCAAAAAAGAGAATTTTAGACCAATATCCTTGATGAACACTGATGCAAAAATCCTCAATAAAATACTGGCAAACCGAATCCAGCAGCACATCAAAAAGCTTATCCACCATGATCAAGTGGGCTTCATCCCTGGGATGCAAGGCTGGTTCAATACACGCAAATCAATAAATGTAATCCAGCATATAAACAGAACCAAAGACAAAAACCACATGATTATCTCAATAGATGCAGAAAAGGCCTTTGACAAAATTCAACAACCTTCATGCTAAAAACTCTCAATAAATTAGGTATTGATGGGACGTATCTCAAAATAATAAGAGCTATCTATGACAAACCCACAGCCAATATCATACTGAATGGGCAAAAACTGGAAGCATTCCCTTTGAAAACTGGCACAAGACAGGGATGCCCTCTCTCACCACTCCTATTCAATATAGTGTGGAAGTTCTGGCCAGGGCAATTAGGCAGGAGAAGGAAATAAAGGGTATTCAATTAGGAAAAGAGGAAGTCAAATTGTCCCTGTTTGCAGACGACATGATTGTATATCTAGAAAACCCCATCATCTCAGCCCAAAATCTCCTTAAGCTGATAAGCAACTTCAGCAAAGTCTCAGGATACAAAATCATTGTGCAAAAATCACAAGCATTCTTATACACGAAAAACAGACAAACAGAGAGCCAAATCATGAGTGGACTCCCATTCACAATTGCTTCAAAGAGAATAAAATACCTAGGAATCGAACTTACCAGGGACGTGAAGGACCTCTTCAAGGAGAACTACAAACCACTGCTCAATGAAATAAAAGAAGATACAAACAAATGGAAGAACATTCCATGCTCATGGGTAGGAAGAATCAATATCATGAAAATGGCCACACTGCCCAAGGTAATTTACAGATTCAATGCCATCCCCATCAAGCTACCAATGACTTTCTTCACAGAATTGGAGAAAACTACTTCAAAGTTCATATGGAACCAAAAAAGAGCCTGCATCGCCAAGTCAATCCTAAGCCAAAAGAACAAAGCTGGAGGCATCACGCTACCTGACTTCCAACTATGCTACAAGGCTACAGTAACCAAAACAGCATGGTACTGGTACCAAAACAGAGATATAGATCAATGGAACAGAACAGAGCCCTCAGAAATAATGCCGCATATCTACAACTATCTGATCTTTGACAAACCTGAGAAAAACGAGCAATGGGGAAAGGATTCTCTAATAAATGGTGCTGGGAAAACTGGCTAGCCATATGTAGAAAGCTGAAACTGGATCCCTTCCTTACACCTTATACAAAAATCAATTCAAGATCGATTAAAGACTTAAACGTTAGACCTAAAACCATAAAAACCCTAGAAGAAAACCTAGGCATTACCATTCAGGACATAGGCATGGGCAAGGACTTCATGTCTAAAACACCAAAAGCAATGGCAACAAAAGCCAAAATTGACAAATGGGATCTAATTAAAGAGCTTCTGCACAGCAAAAGAAACTACCATCAGAGTGAACAGGCAACCTACACAATGGGAGAAAATTTTCGCCACCTACTCATCTGACAAAGGGCTAATATCCAGAATCTACAATGAACTCAAACAAATCTACAAGAAAAAAACAAACAACCCCATCAAAAAGTGGGCGAAGGACATGAACAGACACTTCTTAAAAGAAGACATTTATGCAGCCAAAAAACACATGAAAAAATGCTCACCATCACTGGCCATCAGAGAAATGCAAATCAAAACCACAATGAGATACCATCTCACACCAGTTAGAATGGCAATCATTAAAAAGTCAGGAAACAACAGATGCTGGAGAGGATGTGGAGAAATAGGAACACTTTTACACTGTTGGTGGGACTGTAAACTAGTTCAACCCTTGTGGAAGTCAGTGTGGCGATTCCTCAGGGATCTAGAACTAGAAATTCCATTTGACCCAGCCATCCCATTACTGGGTATATACCCAAAGGACTATAAATCATGCTGCTATAAAGACACATGCACCCGTATGTTTATTGTGGCATTATTCACAATAGCAAAGACTTGGAACCAACCCAAATGTCCAACAATGATAGACTGGATTAAGAAAATGTGGCACATATACACCATGGAATACTATGCAGCCATAAAAAATGATGAGTTCATGTCCTTTGTAGGGACATAGATGAAATTGAAATCATCATTCTCAGTAAACTATCACAAGAACAAAAAACCAAACACCGCATATTCTCACTCATAGGTGGGAATTGAACAATGAGAACACATGGACACAGGAAGGGGAACATCACACTCTGGGGACTGTTGTGGGGTGGCAGGAGGGCGGAGGGATGGCATTGGGAGATATACTTAATGCTAGATGACAAGTTAGTGGGTGCAGTGCACCAGCATGGCACATGTATACATATGTAACTAACCTGCACATTGCACACATGTACCCTAAAACCTAAAGTATAATAATAATAAATTTTAAAAAAAAAAAGAGTTATTTCCACCAGGACAGTTCCCTCTTATTTGTTCCTTGCATAATTCTCCAGTTATTCTCTATTCTTTTTCCCCACTGCTTGCTGCTCTACTCACAAGGCTCCTTTTGCTTCCTAATTCTTAAATTTAGAATTAAAAGTAGATAAAAACCAAGTCACGCAGAACAGACATAGTCTAGGAATTTGGGTCATTGGAGGTTGGAAAAATCTGATGTTATTACCTCAGAGCTAGAAAAGCAATTAGAATGTTCAAGAAGGAAGAAAAGATACTGCACCTTTTTACACAGTTTTGGTTGAGTTGGCCTTTGACATATTTGAATTATTTTTAGTCTATGTATTTGGTAATTGACTTCTTATATTTAGTCTCCCACATTGCTAAGCTCTATTTGTGTGTGTAAAATATATTTAATTCATGTCATACTCAGGGGATTGAGTCTGTGTTCATAAGGACTAAACTACACCTCCTTTCAGATGCCCAATTTACCACACTTTTTACTTTTTTACTTAGAATACTTGCCATATCTATCGTATGTGGAAATAATGCTCAATTTGTAACAGATAGTAAACATTACCTCTCAGTAATAAATTTGAAACTTTATATAAAGTTTTAGTTAATCCATGAAGTTAGGGATATTGTCTTTATTCACTGGTATATTCTAGTGCCTGGAGTATAGTACACAATAAATATTGGTTCAGTGAATGAGAAATCTCCTTTTTCATGACTTACTTTAAGCTGTGACCAGAACTATACTGTTTTCCCCGTTGTGAGTTGACCAGAAAGGACTGTAATAAATTGTGCAGGGCTTTGTGAACTATATTCTGTTTTGAAACATGGTCTTCAGTTCCACCATTTACCCATTTGAAAACTGAGACATAATCTTCTATTTGTGTAACATATCATTATTATTCAGAGAATGGAGGAGTCTGGAGAAAGTTTTTTTTTTATTTCCTGAAAAAAGAAACAAATACATTTGTTAACATGTGGTGCAATGAATTTTAGAACTCTAACCTCTCAAGAAAATTGAGATCAGGAAGCCATCTTTCAGAATGTTTTACTCTTTGAATAATCAACGGGATGTATATGTGTCATTGTAGTGAAATCACTAGTAATTATCACTGGCATGTCTGTTTTTCATATTTTCTTCTCCTGTGTTATTGTGCAGCTTTGGATGTTGGGCTACAGAAGATGAGACAATTCAAAGTTATATAGAAAACTGATTTTGACTTACAAAATTAAAAGAAACTGGATTTCTCAATAGCTATGTAGCTGTGAACACAGCAACAAACACTGCTACATAGGAATAAAAATCATTAATGTAATTTAAAATATTTGAGATTATTAATTATGTAAAACTTGCCAGGCACGGTGGCTCACGCCTGTAATCTCAGCACTTTGGGAGGCTGAGGCGGGCAGCTTATGAGGTCAGGAGATCGAGACCATCCTGGCTAACACAGTGAAACCCCGTCTCTACTAAAAATACAAAAAATTAGCCGGGCGTGGTGGCAGGTGCCTGCAGTCCCAGCTACTCGGGAGGCTGAGGCAGGAGAACGGCATGAACCCAGGAGGCAGAGCTTGCAGTGAGCTGAGATTGCACGACTGCACTCCAGACTGGGCGACAGAGCGAGACTTCGTCTCAAAAACAATAATAATAATAATAATAATAATAATAATACGTAAAACTTAAGAAAGCATGTGACATTTAAGAATGAAGAATTTAAGTAGTACTTCAGTTAGGCTTGGGTAAATTGTTTTGTATTATACTATTAATTTTCTGGATAATGAAAAACTTACCCTTTAAGCACTAGAATATTGTTCCTATCTCATTTCTACATTATGAGACATATATCCTCTCAGTAAATATAGTATAGCATTGCCTCCCTTGACAATATCAACTGATTGTTTTTACTAGTGTGAGTAAGGTAAAGTTCCTTACAACTGCATGCCTCCCTTCTTCACAATTTATCTGATACTAAATGATACTGATTATGAATTTTATTTTCTGATGAACTGCTTGTAAATCGGTTATCCGTTTTTTGTGGGATAGGGCAGAGTGTTCAGATAAGAGCAAAGTGGGGGCCGGGCATGGTGGCTCATGCCTGTAATCCCAGCACTTTGGGAGGCTGAGGCGGGTCGATCACCTGAGATCAGGAGTTCAAGACCAGCCTGGACAACAAGGTGGGACCGCATCTCTACTAAAAATACAAAAATTAGCTGAAGTGGTGGGGGGCACCTGAGGCAGGAGAATTGCTGAACCCAGGAGGCAGAGGTTGCAGTGAGCCGAAATCGTGCCACTGCACTACAGCCTGGTGACAGAGTGAGACTCTGTCTCAAAAAAAAAAAGCAAAGAGGAACAAGTTTTTCCCCAGAGTCTTCATTAAAAAAGACTAGACTTGACATGACATACAGATTCTTCATAAATTTGTCTTTGGCCAAATTACTTGTAGGTCTGTTAATGCCATTTGCTTCCTCACTCTTCTGTCGGCTTTGAATGCTATGCTTTTCTTTTCTCCTTAACTAATGCATCTCTGTCAAAATCTACCTCAAAAGTCAGTCCCTTTAGGAAGCTCCCACCCCAGGTGGACCCATGATAACCTCAGGAGTCATTAATAGGGTGGCAAAAGATTTACCTTCAGAGTAATACAGTATGACTGCTCATAGTCAACTTTGAAGATGGAAGGAAACCACAAGACAAAGAATGTGAGAAGTCACCAGAAGCTGGAAAATTTGATCACAGGACTTCCACAACAGTAAAATAATAAATTGGTCTTGTTTTAAGCCACCAAATTTGTGGTACTTTGTTACAGCAGCCATAAAAAACTAATACATCCACAGACTTTAAAAAGTATCACTCTGTATTTTAAATAGTTTGACTCACAAGAAATAACTAAATTCATCCGGAGTCCCTACGTATGCGTTACCCACCTTCCTACAACAATATTTTACATAATCATAGTACATTATGGATACCAGGAACTGGCATTGATACAGTATTATTATTTTATTGTTATTATTATCGAGACAGGGTGTATCTTGCTCTGTTGCCCAGGCTGGGGTGCAGTGGTGCAAACTCAGGTCACTGTAGCCTTGACCTCCCGGGCTCAGGCAGTCCTCCTACGTCAGCCTCCCCCCAAGTAGCTGAGACTATAGGCACACACCACCATGCCTGGCTAATTTTTGTATTTTTTAGTAAAGACAGGATTTCACTATGTTACCCAGGCTGATCTCGAACTCCTGGGCTCAAGCGATCTACCTACCTCAGCCTCCCAAAGTGCTAGGATTACAGGCATGAGCCACTGCACCAGGCCTGGTACAGTACTATTAATTGAGGGAGGGAATGACACTCCCCTAAGTGTATCTTCTTGTATTATTTTGACTTCTGGTAGCATATTTGTGTCTTACATATATTAAAAAAAATCAATTAGGATAAGAAGAAAGGAAAGAAAATATCACCTTAAAAGTAAAAGCACATGTAAACAAACTCCAATGTCATTCAAATAATGTAACCACACTGAAGAGGGAAAAAAAACCAAGTTACTTTAGTGACTTATGAGTATTTGACTGTACAAACTCAGCTTTGGACAGTCTTGGGAACAGAATTGCAAACAAATAGTGAACTCCATTTTCATTTTTTTTTTTTTTTTAGTTGAAATGGCTGAAACAATTCTGAAGCTCTTTTATGTGTAATATAGGATTTAGCAAATGAATAAGTATGTTGATGTTATTAGGATCCAGGATTCTCAGTGGAAAAAGGAACATACAAATATGAATTGGGATAGTGAGGGATACCCTGTGGGGATGGAATGGAATTGAAAGTAATGGCATAGACTCAGGATTTCTCAAATACATATGCATGTATATGTTCTCATGTATGTATATGTATATATGTACATGCATATATTTCCTAGCTCCATCTATAGGCAAAAGTGGCCTAGAAGCAAAGTCACTCCAGTAGAAATGATCTAACACATGCCCTAACACCTAAAATTTTGGTCTTTGATACCATTTCTCACCAAAGGGAACCAGGACTCTTAGGAGAAATGGTTGGACTAGGGCTAGGACAGAGTAGGTACAATATGAGCCTGGAAAAAGAAGAGCTCTGTCTCAAGGACACAGGAACTAAGTTTAAGGGCTCCTCTACTGCATAAATCTAGGACATGTTTAGCACCAGAAAAATTAAGGACAGCAGTGACTTATAAACTGTTAGGAAAAAGTGAATATTCATGAGTCCACATTGATAATGAATGAGCAAGTAAGTAGAGGAAAAGGAGGACTCTGCTATGTAGAATGCCAAGTGCTCCTCTCCCCCTCCCCCTCCCGCTCCCCCTCCCCCTCTCCTTCTTTTTTCCGTCTCCCTCTGTTGCCGAAGCTGGACTGTACTGCGGTGATCTCGGCTCGCTGCAACCTCCCTGCCTCGGGCTCCTGTGACTCTCCTGCCTCGGCCTGCCGAGTGCCTGGGATTGCAGGCGTGCGCCGCCACGCCTGAATGGTTTTTGTATTTTTGGTGGAGACGGGGTTTCGCCGTGTTGACCAGGCTGGTCTCCAGCTCCTGGCCTCGAGTGACCTACCTGCCTCGGCCTCCCGAGGTGCTGGGATTGCAGACGGAGTCTCGCTCACTCAATGCTCAATGGTGCTTAGGCTGGAGTGCAGTGGCGTGATCTCGGCTCGCTACAACCTCCACCTACCAGCCTCCTGCCTTGGCCTCTTAAAGTGCTAAGATTACAGCCTCTGCCCCGCCACCACCCCGTCTAGGAAGTGAGGAGCGTCTCTGCCTGGCCGCCCATCGTCTGGGATGTGAGGAGCCCCTCTGCCCGGCCACCCCATCTGGGAAGTGAGGAGCGCCTCTGCCCGGCCGCCATCCCGTATAGGAAGTGAGGAACGTCTCTGCCCGGCCGCCCATCATCTGGGATGTGAGGAGCGCCTCTGCCCAGTCGCCCAACGTCTGGGAAGTGAGGAGCGCCTGTGCCCGGCCGCCCCGTCTGGGAGGTGAGGAGCGCCTCTGCCCGGCAGCCCAGTCTGGGAAGTGAGGAGCGCCTCTGCCCGGCCGCCCCATCTGGGAGGTGAGGAGTGCCTCTGCCCGGCCGCCACCCCGTCTGGGAGGAAGTGAGGAGCACCTCTGCCCAGCTGCCCCGTCTGGGAGATGAGGAGCACCTCTGCCTGGCCGCCACCCCGTCTGGGAGGAAGTGAGGAGCGCCTCTGCCTGGCCGCCCCATCTGGGAAGTGAGGAGCGCCTCTGCCTGGCCACCCCGTCTGGGAGGTGAGGAGCGCCTCTGCCCGGCCGCCCCGTCTGGGAGGTGAGGAGTGCCTCTGCCCGGCCGCCACCCCGTCTGGGAGGAAGTGAGGAGCACCTCTGCCCGGCTGCACCGTCTGGGAGATGAAGAGCACCTCTGCCCAGCCGCCCGTCTGGGAGGTGAGGAGCGTCTCTGCCTGGCCGCCACCCCGTCTGGGAGGAAGTGAGGAGCGCCTCTGCCCGGTTGCCCCATCTGGGAAGTGAGGAGCGCCTCTGCCTGGCCACCCCATCTGGAAAGTGAGGAGCGCCTCTGCCTGGCCACCCCGTCTGGGAAGTGAGGAGCGCCTCTGCCCGGCCGCCCAGTCTGGGAAGTGAGGAGCGCCTCTGCCGGGCTGCCACCCCGTATGGGATGTGAGGAACGCCTCTGCCTGGCCACCCTGTCTGGGAGGTGAGGAGCACCTCTGCCCGGCCGCCCAGTCTGGGAAGTGAGGAGCGCCTCTGCCCAGCCGCCACCCCGTATGGGAAGTGAGGAGCGCCTCTGCCCGGCCGCCCAGTCTGGGAAGTGAGGAGCGCCTCTGCCCAGCCGCCCCGTCTAGGAGGTGAGGAGCGCCTCTGCCTGGCTGCCACCTCGTCTGGGAGGAAGTGAGGAGCGCCTCTGCCCGGCTGCCCCGTCTGGGAGGTGAGGAGCGTCTCTGCCCGGCCGCCCTGTCTGGGAGGTGAGGAGCGCCTCTGCCCGGCCGCCCAGTCTGGGAAGTGAGGAGCGCCTCTGCCCGGCCGCCCTGTCTGGGAGGTGAGGAGCGCCTCTGCCCGGCCGCCCTGTCTGGGAGGTGTACCCAACAGCTCCGAAGAGACAGCGACCATCGGGAGCAGGCCATGAGGACAATGGCGGTTTTGTTGAAAAGAAGGGGGGGGAAGTGTGGGGAAAGGAAGGAGAGATCAGATTGTTGCTGTGTCTGTGTAGAAAGGGGTGGGCATAGGAGACTCCATTTTGTTCTGACTAGGAGAAATTCTTGTGCCTTGGGATGCTGTTGATCTATGGCCTTTCCCCCAGCCCCGTGCTCTCTGAAACATGTGCTGTGTCAACTCAGGGTTAAATGGATTAAGGGCGGTGCAAGATGTGCTTTGTTAAACAGATGCTTGAAGGCAGCATGCTCTTTAAGAGTCATCACCACTCCCTAATCTCAAGTACCCAGGGGCACAAACACTGCAGAAGGCCGCAGGGTCCTCTGCCTAGGAAAACCAGAGACCTTTGTTCATGTGTTTATCTCCTGACCTTCTCTCCACTATTATCTTATGACCCTCCCATATCCCCCTCTCCGAGAAACACCCAAGAATGATCAATAAGTACTCATAAATTAAAAAAAAAAAAACCATGCTGAACTTTAGGAAGCTGTAGACTGCAGTTTGTTGTTGTGAGACCTAGAGAATATAGAAAAAAGGGAACAATTGAGCACCTTTCATTTTTGAAAATGATGCTTTATGCAGATGCCAAAGTAAATCAGTCTGGGAGAAGAAGCCATGTTCTTTCATTCACCCTTGGCAAGTGAATAGAAAAGAATGATTAAGAAATTTTTAACCTATAATATTAAAACTTTTCACTGTACACTAAGTATAATAGCTCACTGGAAAAAGCCAATATTTAAAATATGTATGTATATATATTTGTCTAATAAAGATTACAACATTTTCAGGCAAAAAAAAAAAAAAAAGAATGCCAAGTGCTGACTGGGAAATATAGAGTGAGTGCTGCATTTGGAAAATTATAATCATTATAGTAAAGATCTATTCAGGCAGAAATTATCAGTAGATACTAAATCTAGCCAGGCATTTTGGTGAGAGATGAGATATTTACATGGTCTTAAAGTGTCTTGATACAAATTGCTTTTTAGTTGCAGGAAAAATAATAAGTATTCATTGGAGAAATTGGACAGCATTGGACAGAATTTAGGAGACAAAATTAACATCACCAAAGACAGTACAAAGAGTTTAACAAATCCTTTCCCCCAAAGAACCAGTATAAAACTAGACAAAATTGTTGAATACAATGATTTCAGGGCTTTGGAAATTGACCAAAAGCAAATGACAAATTTAGAAACATTTATTCATGCTAGAACTTTGTGTAAAAACAGCAGGAGTCTGCAGCATTCTTATCTGGTGGTTGCCCCCTCTCCCCTACATCCCAGCTTTGTCAGTGAGACTGGTAGTGGCAGAGTAGGGCTGGGTGGAAAACCAGCTTTGCTACCAGGTGGAGTGGAATTTATTTGAGATGGAGGGCTAAAACCCATGGCATCATTATCAGCGAAAGTAATGAACCCAGTAGGAGATGAAAGGAGAAAAACGTCAGATGGCTGTCTGAATTACAGTCAGTTGGGGCTGGTGGCACATCAGCCAGAAATTTAACAGAGAAATTGTGGAGAGGAGACAGTCTTGGAAGGACTAGACAATGTCTCTATACATCCCTGGCTGCCTGGGTAACTATGCACATGTCTGAACCTGAAAGCATACTTAAAATCTGGCTAAACTATGAACGTGCTTCAACCCATGCAAAATTGGTCAGCAGTACATAGAAGCTTTATTGGCTCAAGGTATTTGAGTACAACCTCTGCCCAAATTATGGACTGACCAAGTGAATCACGCAAACACAGAGATAACCCCTAGGAAGCCAAGCTAAACAATAAAAATAAAAATTTTTAAACCAGACATCAGCAGCCTAATATTACAAGCAGGTTTTGCAGCTTAAAGCAGTGAGCACCCTCCCAAAGAAAAAAAAAAAGCTTTCAGGAAAAAAATATAATTCAAATTTAGTGCAGTATATTATTTATAATGTCCAATTTTTACCAAAAAGCGAGAGGCATTTAAACAGTGAAGTGTAACCCATACTCAGGGAAAAAAAAAAAATAGTATTAACTGACTTTGAGCGCACATACTGGATTTAGCAGATGAGGACTTTAAATCAGCTATTATAAATATGCTGAAAGAATTAATGGTAGCCATATTGAAAGAATTAAGACAAAATATAATGACAGTGGCTAAAAACCTAGGCAATTTCAGTAGTGAAGTAAAAACTGAAAAAGAGCCAAGTAGATATTACAGATTGAACAGTATGATAACTGAAACAAGCCAGGCATTGTGGCTTATACCTGTAATCCTAGTACTTTGGGAGGCTGAGGCAGGAGGAGCTCTTAAGCCCAGAAGTTCAGGACCGGCCTGAGAAACATAGTGAGAACTCATCTCTACAAAATAAAAAACTAGCCAGGTGTGATGGTGCACCCCTTAGTCCCAGCTATGCAGGAAGCTGAGGTAGGAGGATTGCTTGAGCCCAGAAGGCTGGGGTTGCAGTGAGCTGTGATTATGCCACTGCACTACAGCCTGAGCAACAGAGTATAAGACCCTTTCTCAAAATAAATAACTGAAACAAAAAATTCACTAGCTGAGCTTAACAGCACATTTGAGATGTCAGAAATAAAAATCAATAAAATTTGGTGAAAGACCAATAGAAATGATCCAATATAAGGAACATAGAGAAAAAGATTGAAATAAAAATAACAGATTCTCAGAGACCTTTGAGACAATAATACCTTTTAGGTACAGAGCATCTCCATTGGATAAATATGAGGGTAATTAGAACAACATATTTGAAGAAATAATGCTCAAAAACTTTCCAAAATTTGTTGAAATCATTAACCTGTAGACCCAAGAAGCACAATGAAGCCCAAATTAACAGTAAAAAAATCCCCATGTAGACACAGCATGATTGTGAAACTGGTAAAAGGCAAACCCTTAAGAACAGCAAGAGAAAATAATTCATCAATATGAATCAATAGAACTATAATATTATTACAGTGGGTCTCTCAACAGAAAGAACGGGAGCCAGAAGGCATTGATGTGACATATTAAAAGCACTGAAAGAAAAAAATATCAAACAAGAATTCTGTCACTGGCAAAACTGTCTTTCAGAAACAAAGATAAAATGAAGACATCTTCAAGTAAACAAAAACAGATTTACTGCTAGTAGACCTGCTCTATAAGAAATACAAAAGGAAGGCCAGGTGTGGTAGCTCACACCTGAAATCCTAACACTTTGGGAGGCTGAGATGGGTGGATCACTTGAGCCCAGGAGTTCACAACCAACATGGCGAAACCCCATGTTTACAAAGAAATACAAAAATTATCCAGATGTGGTGGCATACACCTATGGTCCCAGCTACCTGAGAGGCTAAGGTGGAAGGATCATTTAAACCTGGGAGGCAGAGGTTGCAGTGAGCCAAGATCGCACCACTATACTCCAGCCTGGGTGATCGAGTGAGACTGTGTCTCAAAAAAACAATAAAAAATAAAAACAAAAGGAAATCCTTAAGACTGCAGGAAAAAGAGACCAGTTAATAACTCGATTTCACACAAACAAACAACACTAGAAATGGCAAATCTGTGGGTAAATAGACTATATGTATATTTTTTTATTCTCTTAGTTTTTAAAAAAGCATAAAGAAATCACAAGCATTCCTATACACCACTAATAGACAAACAGCCAAATCATGAGTGAACTCCCATTCACAATTGTTACAAAGAGAATAAAATACCTAGGAATACAGCTTACAAGGGATGTGAAGGACCTCTTCAAGGAGAACTACAAACCACTGCTCAAGGACATAGGAGAGGACAAAAACAAATGGAAAAGCATTCCATGCTAATGGATAGGAAGAATCAATATCGTGAAAATGGCCATACTGCCCAAAGTAATTTATAGATTTGATGCTATCCCCATCAAGCTACCGTTGACTTTTTTCACAAAATTAGAAAAAACTACTTTAAATTTCAAATGGAACCAAAAAAGAGCCTGTATAGCCAAGACAGTCCTAAGCAAAAAGAACAAAGCTGGAGGCATCATGCTACCTGACTTCAAACTATACTACAAGGCTACAGTAACCAAAACAGCATGGTACTGGTACCAAAACAGATACATAGACCACTGGGACAGAACAGAGGCCTCAGAAATAACACCATACATCTGCAACCATCTGATCTTTGACAAACCTGACAAAAACAAGCAATGGAGAAAGGATTCCCTATTTAATAAATGGTGTTGGGAAAACTGGCTAGCCATATGCAGAAAACTGAAACTGGACCCCTTTCTTACACCTTTTAAAAAAATTAACTCAAGATGCTTTAAAGACTTAAATGTAAGACTTAAAACCATTAAAACCCTAGAAGAAAATCTAGGCAATACCATTCAGGACATAGGCATGGGCAAAGACTTCATGTCTAAAACACCAAAAGCAATGACAACAAAAGCCAAAATAGACAAATGGGATCTAATTAAACTAAAGAGCTTCTGCACAACAAAAGAAACTATCAGCAGAGTAACAGGCAACCTACAGAATGCAAGAAAATTTTTCCAATCTATCCATCTGACAAAGGGCTAATATCCAGAATCTACAAATAACTCAAACAAATTTACAAGAAAAAAACAACCTTATCAAAAAGTGGTTGAAGGATATGAACAGACACTTCTCAAAGGAAGTCATTTATGCGTCCAAGAAACATGAAAAAAGGCTCATCATCACTGGTCATCAGAGAAATGCAAATCAAAACCACAGTGAGACACCATCTCATGCCAGCTACAATGGCAGTCATTAAAAAGGAAACAACAGATGCCAGAGAGGATGTGGAAAAATAGGAATTCTTTTACACTCTTGGTGGGAGTGTAAATTAGTTCAACCATTGTGGAAGACAGTGTGATGATCCCTCAAGTATCTAGAACCAGAAATACCATTTGACCCAGCAATCCCATTACTGGGTATATAGCCAAAGGATTATAAATCATTCTGTAAAGACACATGCTCACATATGTTTATTGCAGCACTGTTCACAATAGCAAAGACTTGGAACCCACCCAAATGTCCATCAATGATAGACTGGATAAAGAAAATGTGGCACATATACACCATGGAATACTATGCAGCCATAAAAAAGGATTAGTTCATGTCCTTTGCAGGGACATGGATGAAGCTGGAAACCATCATTCTCAGCAAACTAATACAGGAACAGAAAACCAAACACTGCATGTTCTCACTCATAAGTGGAAGTTGAACAATGAGAACACATGGACACAGGGAAGGGAACATCACACACCAGGGCCTGTCGGGGGGTGGGGAGGTGTAGGGAAGGGATAGCATTAGGAGAAATACCTAATGTAGATGACAGGTTGATGGGTGCAGCAAACCACCATGGCACATGTATACCTATTTGGCAAACCTGCATGTTCTACATATGTATCCCAGAACTTAAAGTATAATAAATAAAAATATATAGAAAGCAATAATTTTAACTGTTTTGCAATTGTAACATATTTAAATGTTATATATGACAATAGGAACATATCCAGACCTCTGGATTAATGAGACAGTCCATGGGTAGTTCATCCTTGAGTGTGGTTTCCTTGAGGCATAAGATTGCAGTTGGAAAAGGGGATGTCTGCCCTGGAGGAAAGGTTAACTGAGCCTCTAGTCTAAATAAAATATTTCTACCCAAAAGGGGTATGGGACATTCTAGCAACACTAAAAATGAAAAAAAAAAAAAACAAAAAAAACAAAAAAAACAGTTCCCCCAGATAGGCAGCACAAAGGAGGAGTAAACCTCCTGGTTATGGGCACCACATTTATCCCCATTATCTGGCAGGATTTGGAGGATAATTGCCCAGGGAAAGAGGTAAGCATTAAGTAGGCTGCTCCAGTGTCCAAAAGAAAACTTATAGTCCTACCTGCCACATGCAAAGCATTCCTTGGCTCTGTCCCTTCAATAGTGATGTTTGATCTGGGAGCCAGCTGGACTGTAGGCTCCCCTCAGCTCAAGACCAAGGATTCTCTCCAGGAGCCCTCCAGCCCTCAGGGGAGTCCTATTTCCAGTTACCAGGCTTGTGGTGGAGGGGGCAAGCCATGCAAGGCTTTTTCCCATCTGTCCCATTGATACAGTTGGCCTTCCAGTGGCCTGGTTTCTCACACCAATGGCAATTATTTGGGAAGATATTCCTAGGGCAAATTGGAGGGAGCTGGTGGACTTGTAAGACAGCCAATAGTTGGAGCTGCCACTTTTCCGTTTGCCTCTCCTTTTCCTGAGCCCTTTCTTCTTCCTTCTGGTCCTTGCTGTAAAAGACCAAGGCAACTGTTTTGAGAATGTCAGGCATAGGGGTATTGGGGCCCAGTGCTAGCTTTTGGAGTTTCCTCTGAATCTCTGGGGCTGCCTGAGTTAGGAAACGGTCCTGTAGGACCAGTTGCCCTTCTGATGTCTCTGGGTCTAGGTTAGTATGTTTCACTAGGGCCTCTTGTAGCCTCTCTAGGAAAGTGATGGGGTTTTCAAGAGGGCCTTGATCTATTAAGGCCATTGTATTATAGTTCACAGCCTTTGTTCTACTAGCTTTTATCCCTTCTACCAGAGGAACATGTGGTTTCTTCCCCATATACCTCCCTGGGTATTGTAATCCCAATTGGAGTCAACCTGGGGAACTGTGATGGCTCCTACAGGGTAGCCACCCGGGTCAGTCATATGCATTGGATTTGCAAGTTGTTAGGCCACCTCCATAATGGAATCACTTTCTCCCTGAGACAGAATTTGCCCTAGTATGACTGAGAAATCCCTCCAAGTGAGTTCAAATGTTAATCCCAGTTTACAGAACCCTTTGATGTATTTGTCAGGGTCGTCCATAAACTCCCCTAGTTCTGTTGTAATTTGGCTCAGGCCTTACATAGTGAATGGAGTCTGGTTTCTAGTGGGTCCACTGGGGCTACTGACCTCTTGAAGGGAGCGTGACCTAAGAGGATGGTGTCCAGAGGATAGCCCTGGATATGGAGGGGCTCCGGGCCTGGGAGACTTGAATATAATGAGGTAGAATGGGCAGTGGGGTTTGAGCCGTCATCCTTTGCTCCTCTGGGGCTTGAAACCAGGGTAAACCCAATAAGGAGTGTCCCAAACCAGCCAGAGGGGGCTGCTGCCTGACCATGGCAGCTATCATCACTAGATCCATTTTACAAGCCCAACAAAGGTCAGGGTTGTTTCATAGGGCTATGAAGGCCTGTACATAGGGGATTTCTATCCATATTCCGTGCTGGTGGCAAAGTAAATCTAGTTGATAGATCATATTAAAATTTTGGTTTTCTATCCAAGATTCCTGGTCTTGGAGCTTGTATTCAATTCAGGCTGTGTTACAGAAAAATATTAGCCTTTTCCTCTTTAGGGTTTTGGAGTCAAAACTTTTCCCAGTTCTTGAGAATGCATCTGAGGGGCATGTCCTGTGGTATGAAGATGCAGTTATCCATCTGTGAAGAGAGAATAGATGAGAAAAAAAGAAAAAGTGTCTTCTCTTCCTATTATCCTGAATTGGACGTCCCCCATTTGTCCTTAGGGTTCTGGAATGAGCTGATCTTACCATGTACCCTTAACTTTGGTACCCTCTTTTCACAGGGGAGATACTAGAGAGAACAGAGAGCCCTCTCCTGTTCATCCGTGGGGTTCCGGAATGAACTGGTCTTACCATGTACCCTTAACCTTGCCTTCATCTCTGTTATAATGATAATCTGTTAACCCTGGACCAGCCTTCGTCTCTATCCTATGGGTCTCTTGTGCCGACAGCCTTGGGCCATCCTATATTCTTGCCTCCATGACCTTCCAGTGACTCTCACTTGGAGCATTCTAGCAACAAAATGATTATCCCTTTTCTCAGATACCCATTTTCTTTGTTCTCTAACTAGACAAGAAGCTTGTTTTTCATCTAACTGCTGCAAGGGGGCTGAACTTCCCTCCCTTCAAATATGACCTTGAAGGTCTTGATGAATATTGAGAAGGGCATGGAAGTGATTAGAGAAATGGAAGCTCCAGGAGGAAGTGGGAGGAAGCCAGAGGAATAATCATGGAAAGCCTTCTTATGCTTCCAGAAACAGCATCCCTTGGATTTGAGAGGGCAACGTTTATTTGTCTTCTTAACATCAAGTAGTAACCTCTGGAGGACTTAGGGTTTGATGTAGGAACTCACAAATGGGAAAGGAAGAATTTCCCTTCCTCCCGAAGGGGTGCTAACTCAAAAAAAGCAAGTAGATGAGGTCCTTAAAGGGCTAGAATGAGGCCCTATGCGGGTGGAAAACTACTTCAAAAGCCACCAGAAAACTCAGCCCTGGACCGTAACAGGAACAAAAAGCATACGGTAAGTCATAAGGAGCTGTCTGGGGATCCAATTAGTGTCTGTCCTGGCAGTGTGCCAACAGACAGAGGCAGGATTAGAGGTCATCTGAGCTGGTAAGGTAAAAATTAGTGTAAGTCTCTAGATATCCACAAGGGAGCCCATGTTTTTGCTGCTGCACAAATTCAGCAAGAGCTGAGGGTGTACGAATAACAGTTACATAGCATGCAAAGTGAAAGCAAAAGAGGCTGACTTGCCTCGAGATGGACGATCCGGAGGGTGTACAAGGCCATTTCAGAATACACACAGAGAAAACAGGAGAATAGGCGGTGTTGGTTTTTGGGAAAGAGCCAATTTGAATGGAAAAAGCAGAGGAAACCCCAGACATTGCATGGTTTTAGGCTTTAGCCCTGCCACTCTCATGAACCTCTTGTCTAGGAGAGCCATTGTATCTCAGGTCAAGGATCTTACCTGGGAAGGACTCCAAGGTCCTTCCTACCTCTGTGAGCTACCGTACATCAGCAGGAGCTGAGAGATGAGCTTGGGGAACAGAGCCACTGTGGCCGAGAATTATTCTGGGGGTTGGTTAGTAAGCAGAAGAATGAAAAGAGCAAACAAAACTGTGTACAGGGGTTAAACACCTCCAGCCAAAGAAGTTGAGGCATAGAGATGTCTTACCACTGAGGAAGCATATTCGAGTCACGTGGCACCAAAGTATGTTAACATTAGGGAATGTATCCAAATCACAGCACCGAAGTCTGTTACCGGCAGCAAATCCATAGAGGTCTGCAGCAACCTCAATTCTTGCTTCCTCAAAAGAAAGAATTCAACCAAGGAGCATAAGGCAGAGCGAGACACCAAGGCAAATTTTAGAGCAGGAGTGAAAGTTTATTTAAAAGCATTAGAGCAGGAATGAAAGGAAGTAAAGTACACTTGGAAGAGGGCCAAGCAGACGACTTGAGAGATCAAGTGCACTGTTTGAGCTTTGACTCGGGATTTTATATGTTGTCATGTGTCCGGAGTCTTGCATCTCTCCTCCCCGGATTCTTCCCTTGGGGTGGGCACTCTGCATGCACAAAGGCCTGTCAGCATTTGGTAGGGGGCACATGTGCAGTGTGTTTACTGGAATTGTATGCATGCGCACTGGAGGCTTTCTTCCTTTACCAGTCCAAATGTTCCTAGAGGGTCATATACCAGTTAAACTCTGCCATTTTGCCTCTTACTACACAGGCGTGAGCCCGCTTGCCAACTCCTGAGATTTTATCAGGAAGCTGCTGATCACCAGTTTCAGATGTTTCTGTCTATTGGAAGACTGCCTTTCCGTGGCATCAGCTATGACCAATTATTATTTTAGAGAGACAGTTTAATAATCACCTGACCATCACCTGATGGTTGCCCGACATTCCTGGTGGTGGCATGGGGGTGGGGGATCCTCTCCTTCCCTGCTCATGTCTGGCTAGCTACCTGCTATAACAATGAGACATCAATCAGTATGCATAAGATGTACATTGGTTCGGTCTGGAAAGGCGGGACAGCTCAAAGCAGGGGAGGGGGCTTCCAGGTCATAGGTATATAAGAGACAAAAGGTTGCATTCTTTTGAGTCTCTGATTAGCCTTTTACTGAATACACAATTTACATGTGAGAGGAAGATAGAGGAATAGTCACTTAAGCTTTAGTCTGGCTTAGTAGGGCAGAGGAAGCAATCAGATATGCATTTGTCTCACCGGAGTACAGGGATGACTTTGAGTTTTGTCTGTCCTTTGTCCACAAGGAATTTCCTTGTGGGCAAATTGTGAGGGAGGTATGGGAGGTATGTAGGGTTTTTTTGTTTTTGTTTTTGTTTTTTTAATTTTTGTAGCTATCTTATTTAGGAATAAAATGGAGGTTAGGTTTTCCTGGTGCAGTTCCTAGCTTGACTTCCCTTTGGCTTGGTGGTTTGGGGGTCCTGAGATTTATTTTCTTTTCACAGCTATATAATCATTGTGCACCTTACTACCCTCACTCAGTACTATACTTGGGAGAGTTAGCCATGATGATACATATAATACTAGCTCATTCGTTTCCACTGTTGTTTAAGTGTACCAAAACCTTAGTGGGTTTTGAAAATTCATGTTAAATCCAAAAGAATATTTTTTGTAAAATTTGTAGCATTTATTCTTGTGGACTTAATATGAATTTTAAAAACTGCCTGAAAATTGTATTTAGATTTCTTTAATCATTATTTAGTTTTTTTCCATTATTCTAGAAACTATCTGGAGGGTAGATTTGAAGGGAATAAGGACTGGATTAGGAAAATCACTTATGAAACTATTACATTAGTCAAAATGAATGAAGATTAAAATCTGAACTAAAAATTCTGATGTATCACATGGGATAGGTTGGAAATGATAAGAGGGAATAGCAATTAATAATAGACTAAGGAAATTTGCATGTCACATGAAGAAATAAGCTATGATAAAGGGAAAATATAGTATTTTACCTTGAGAAAACAAATGGGGACTCTTGCTTTACTGGGTGTGTATGATTAAATTTGAAGTGATATAAAGAAATAATTTGGTTCAGTAATAAACAGGAGAAAATAAATGATACATTTAACTTCAGTTTCATAAGTATGTATATTGTATTTTCTAGAGTTGCCACTAAAAAAAATAGAAAAAGAGTTTATAAATACCATACTAACAGAGGGGATGAAAGAAGAGACAGGAGAAATTGAAAAGAAAGAAAAAAGAAAAGATAGAAAAAATAAAAACCAGGCTGGGTGCAGTGGCGCCCTGTAATCCTAGCACTTTGGGAGGCCGAGGCGGGCGGATCACCAGGTCAGGAGAGCAAGACTATCCTGGCTAAAATGGTGAAACCCCCTCTCTACTAAAAATAGAAAAAATTAGCTGGGTGTGGTGGCGGGCGCCTGTAATCCCAGCTACTCAGGAGGCTGAGGCAGGAGAATGTCGTGAACCTGGGAGGTGGAGCTTGCAGTGAGCTGACATCGTGCCACTGCACTCCAGCCTGGACGACAGAGCAAGGCTCCATCTCAAAAAAAAAAAAAAAAAAAAAAAAAAAAAAAAAAAAAAAAAAAAAAGAAAAAGCATAAAATAAGATACCACATATAACTATATATATGGTGTATATCTCAATAATTACAATAAGTATAGATGGATTAAGTGAACTAGTTAAAAGACAAAGCTTGTCAGACTGGATTAAAAATATTTCAGTTACAGACAGTCTCTGATTTATGTTCAATTTAAGATTTTTCAACTTTACTATGGGTTTATTAGGACGTAACCCTATCATTAAATTGCGGAGCATTTGTGTATGCTGTTTACAAGAAGTAGAGAAAGGTTGAAATTAAAAGATGAGAAAAGATATAGTAGGCAAATTTCAACAACAAAGCTGGTGCAGTGTTATTAACGTCAGACAAATAGACTCTGCAGGGGTTAGTTTTTAGAACAATGCTAGCATTCTAAAACAGGAACCTAAATATAGGCCTTAGAGATGAAATTGAAAAGAAGGTAATAGTGTTTCCAAACAACTAATATGTTCAATGAGTATTACCTGATTTGAAGAATAAAGGCAAAACTGAAAGTTTGGGAAAACAAATACTCATAGATTATATGGAATTTACAGTTTAACCAAGTATTTTCCTTCAGAGGGTCCAAAATTACTGGCTTTTTCTTTCCGTGTATACTGTCTATGATTGTTGACAACACATATAAAATTAAATGCATTTGTAAGTCCTTGCTCTTATGTTTTCAGGAATTCAAAATGTCCTCAGCCTCTTTTGTGCAGTCCTCACAGAAAATAAGGTTCTCTTCCATTCTGCAAGTTTCCAGAGACTTAGCGATGCTTGTAGAGCCCTGGAATCTTTAATGTTTCCTCTTAAATATAGGTGAGGTTTTCATTTGTTAATTTTATTTATTCCTAAACTATATATCACTTATTGTTGATAAGTCATAATGTTATGGCACAATGGTTTTGAACCACATAGGGATATTTTACAAAGTTATGCTGTTATATGAGTCATAGTTCTGATAAAATCTAGTCTAGAATTTGAGACTTTCCAAGTTGTCCATTACTGAATGTTGATTAGTGTAAAAATATTTAATTTGAATAGTATTGTCAGCAACTTTTAATTGTCTTCTAATACAATTGGCATAAATGTCTAGTCAATGCTACTTGATATTAAAGAATTATTAATTTTTAGAAGTTATAATGATAGAGATCCTATTAATAAAAAGCTCTTATCTTTCTTAGATACCCACTGAAGTATTATATGGGTAAACAGTATGACATCTGGGATTTGCTTGAAAATAATACAGTACAGAGAAAAAAAGTGGGTAGAAATATATATGTAGCTGTGCACTGGTAATTCTCAAAGTTGACAATTACTGCAGGGCTTCGTTATAATTTTTTCCTCTGTTTTTTTATGGGATATGTTAAAATTTTTTTCCTAATAAAAACTAAAAAAACAAAATCTAAACAGTGATGACTAATAGTGCTGTAACTAGAATATTATACCTCTAATATACTGTTTAATCAATTGATAATCATAACATCTGGGAAATTAGTTCATATAAACTAGATAAAATTTTAGACTCTTTCCAGAATTTCTTTAAAAAAAATTTTTGGCCGGGCGCAGTGGCTCACGCCTGTAATCCCAGCACTTTGGTAGGCCGAGGCGGAGGCGGGCGGATCACGAGGTCAAGAGATGGAGACCATCCTGGCTAACACAGTGAAACCCCATCTCTACTAAAAAAATAGAAAAAATTAGCCGGGCATGGTGGCAGGCGCCTGTAGTCCCAGCTACTCGGGAGGCTGAGGCAGGAGAATGGCTTGAACCCAGGAGGCGGAGCTTGCAATGAGCTGAGATCGCGCCACTACACTCCAGCCTGGGCGACAGCGCGAGACTCCGTCTCAAAAAAAAAAAAAAAAAAAAATTTAGGTGCTTTTCTTAACTTTTTAGATAAGATAGAGAATTATTGGCCCCCCTTTTTTTTTTTTTGCCATTCTTAATGAATGCAAAAATCAAGTATAGAAAGTGGAATTTGAATGCTTGTTTTATATAGATAAATCATTGCCTCATATTGAGAGGGGAGGCCCTATCAGAGAGTCTGTGTTACTGTCTAATGTCAGGTTTCTATGTAAGGAAAAATGCTTTCAAACAGCATTAGAAGACCGAAAGAGACTGCTTGCCTAGAAGAAACAAAGGTTAAGGAAACAGGCTTGGATTCCATTTACTTTATGTCTTATATCTGATTGTATCTTTCACATGAAGATTTTTAAATCATTTTTTCCAAAATTTTAGTATTAAAAAGCATGAAAACATTATTGATAATTTCTAAACATAGGTAATATAAAACTTACACAGCATAAAGATGAAAGAAAATATGTTTATGTTAAAGAAAAATATATTTGACACATATTTTTATTATTTCCAGTTATCCTTATATCCCTATTCTCCCGGCTCAGCTACTGGAAGTTCTAAGTTCCCCAACACCTTTCATTATTGGAGTACATTCTATCTTTAAAACTGATATCCATGAACTTGTAAGTATTCATCTGTAAAGTTTCCAGTTATTGAGTCCAGAAGTTTATCATATTTCTTTGGGTCCTATAACATTTCAGCTAATCACTATTTTCAGATCTGTAGCATTTCCAATAGAAAAGATTGAATAGAAGAAAAATATCATTGAAAAGTCTGTATATTAATTTTGCCATATAGCAAGTATAGGAGGTTTTATAAAGGAATTTATTAATATTTTTAAATATCCCTCTTTTGGTACATTGTTTATCTTTATTATTCATCTTACATATGACAAAAGATAAATTAATATTCTATTTATACTTTTGATATTAGTGCATAATTGATTTATATTTTGAAGTGAGATGTGTCTTGATACCAAATTCCTGATAACTAACAAAGCAGAAAGCATATGCAAAAGAGTGAAGAGTTTTAGTGGAACAGAAGTTTGGTATGAGCTTCCACGAAATTTTTGTATTCTTAATGCCATATGAATAGAAATACCAAAGAAGCAAAAGTATACTCTATATTCAAGCCAGTTCTGGAATAATTCATTTAGTTCTGTGTATCACACTTTATGAGGGACTGTAACAAAATAAAGCACATCAGAAAAGGACATCCAGGATTATCAAGTATTTAGAAACTATGTTCTGTAAGGGCCTAAGGAAATTTTCTCAGGTAATAATCTGATACTATTTGATAGGTAAAGGTAAGTATTTAAGTTACTGTCATAGAAGAAGGGTTGAGATTCATTTTTTGTAACTCTTAAAGGCTGAAATAAAATCAGTGGGTGAAGTGGCTATAGAAACAGATTTCTGCCCAGTAAAAGTGTTTCCAACAGTTAGAACCGCCCAGTTATAGAATGGACTTCCTTATGTGAGATGAGGAGTGTACTCTCAAGCACTGTAAGTAGAGTGTAAGGAGAAGATTACGTGACACTTTTCAGGGAGTCTGAGAAAAATTCTTTACTGTAAACTTAGGCTGCATAACATCTGTGATCCACAGATCCCTAAGATTTTGTAATTCTACTTCTGTTTTAGTTTTAAATGCCAGCAAAGAAGTAATTACAGTTGTAACCAAATCAGAGGTGTCATTTAAACTAACAAAATATTATTCAACATTATAAGCAGGACTTTCATTCGTATAGTGATCATTCTTTCTAACTTTATATGTTGATACTTAATTCCTATTTAATTTTGGTATCACCATATAAAAATGTGTAAATCAATAAACATTTAATAAAACCTAATTAATACTAATTAGAAACATATCCACCTGGTTTGTGGATAATTTTATTTCAGCTAAATATAAACAGTCACTGGAGGCCGGGCACGGTGGCCCACACCTGTAATCCTAGCACTTTGGGAGGCCAAGGCAGGCGGATCACCTGAGGTCAGGAGTTTGAGACCACCCTGGCCAAAATGGAGAAACCCTGTCTTTACTAAAACTACAAAAAATTAGCTGGGTGTGGTGGTGCATGCCTGTAATCCCAGCTACTCAGGAGGCTGAGGCAGGAGAATCACTTGAACCTGGGAGATGGAGGTTGCAGTGAGTCAAGATTGCACCACTATACTCCAGCCTGGGCGAGAGTAAGATTCCGTCTCAAAAATAAATAAATAAATGCATACATACATACATACATACATACATACATACAGTCACTGGAGGTAGGACAAACCAAGTGTTGCCAAATAAATAAGTAAAAACAGTCGCTGGAGGTAGGACAAACCAAGTGTTGCCAAATGCAAATTTCTTAAAATCGTAATGAATAAATTAGAATGAAGTATAATATTGTCAATATAACAACTTCACTCATCTTGGTTGTTTTCTCTTACACTTTTATGTAAGTTATTTTTAAATAGACTTTTGTAAAATGCTAAAGATCAGCTTTTTCTAAGTGGCTAAACAGCACCCTTTTGATGTATACTAATTGTTAATTCTTGTAATAAATACTAATTTTTTTAGAATATGACTAAACTACTTGAATAAAGTGTCTAAAATGCAATCCTCTGCGCTTGCTGCAGCAGCATATATAGTAAAATCAGAACAAAATGCAATGGCTCAAACAAAATAAAGTGTTATTGAACACTCATGCAGCAGTCCATAGAGATGTTCCATTATGCCAGACCAGTTTGCTCTATGAAGTCATTCAAGATCCAAGCTTCCATCTTATTGTTTCTCCAACAGAATCCTCCCAGGCATTGTCATCATGTGTATGCTGAAGGCTGGTTTGCTGCCAGTTAATAATTTCAGTCTAAGGGAAAAGGAAAGACAGCATAGGAGAGCTTTACATATCCCCTATCTTGAAGGACAGGAAAACAAATGTCATTTCTCATGTTTTATTGGCAGAATCTTAGCCACATGCCACACCTAATTTCAAAGGAAGCTGGGAAATACAGGGTAGCTGGGAACTTGTTAGCCCAGAATTCTACTACTATGGACAAACAAGAGTCTCTTCCACATCTGATCCTTCTAGTTTTGAATTAGTCAAGGGAAAAATAATTTGCGTAACAACAAATGTGTTTTGGTAATTATAGGTTAATTTTTTTTATCTCTTTCAGTTAGATGTAATCATAGCAGATTTGGATGGAGGCACTATTAAAATTCCTGAATGTATTCACCTCTCTTCCCTCCCAGAACCACTTCTACATCAGACTCAATCAGCTCTTTCTTTGGTATGACATATTTTTGTAATAGTAACTTTCTCTTTATTTAAATCTGAAGCTAAGATAGCTGAAATTAAAAATGTTTGTCAGTGCAGTTTGTTACTTTAATTTAAAGAGAGCTATATATTTGAAACATGAACATAATCTCATACAGTATTTAGAATTCTTCATTTACTAAGTAGTTATCTAAAGCATGTATTTTGGATCCTAACTGAATATTTGTTCTACATTCCTTCCTTCGTTCAGCATACAGGACCTAGTACTTTCCTAGGTGTTGGAAATTCACCTTTGAAAACAAGGCTCTGCCTTGAAATCCCTGATTCCCCTAAGATCCCCCATTAGATGTTGGCTTCTCTTCTCTAACCTCCCTACTGGCATCTCATTCCTCTTTGGTACCTACACAACACTGTAATGTTGTCTTGCCAATACTTTCAGGTTATTACAGAAAGATGTGTCGTATTGATACATAAAATGTCCAACATTCCATTCTTTTTTTTTGGAGACGGAGTCTCGCTCTGTTGCCCAGGCTGGAGTGCAGTGGCGTGATCTCTGCTCACTGCAAGCTCCGCCTCCCAGGTTCACGCCATTCTCCTGCCTCAGCCTCCCAAGTAGCTGGGACTGCAGGCGCCCGCCACCACGCCTGGCTAATTTTTTGTATTTTTAGTAGAGACGGGGTTTCACCGTGTTAGCCAGGATGGTCTCGATCTCCTGATCTCGTGATCTTCCCGATTTGGCCTCCCAAAGTGCTGGGATTACAGGCGTGAGCCACCACGCCCGGCCCAACATTCCATTCTTAATGCCATATGAATAGAAATACCAAAGAAGGAGAAGTATATGCTACATTCAAGCCAAATAAGGCTTTAAAAAATCCTGTGGCTTGGGTTTTTCTCATTGAAACAAATTTAAATTTTTTTGCAGTTATTTTACCTTAGCCGAATTTTGAAAACAGTATTTTGTTTTACTGATAGCCTTTTAGGTGCTTTTCATCAGAAAACTGAACTGTAGAAATTCTGCGTTGCTTTTCAAGATATCACTAGAACTAAGGCCTTAATATTCTACTTTAAGAATATTTTATTCTGGGCTATTTAAAACATTTTTTCCCTCTTAAATAGAAACTTAGAAGCCTAGGATTACCAGGAGGGATTTTATTCTCGGAAAACTTTCAAATTTGTGTTAGTCTTTTTGTTGTCATGGTGGTATCTGTGAAATGGGAACAGTTAGAGAAGACTGACTTTTCCTAATATAATTTGTAATCTGAAATACAAGATGTGATAGGGTGCAAAAGACACTAGTGTGGGATACAGGATACCTGAATTCCAGTCTGTGTTCTGCCACTTGGTATTATTGAGAATCACATTTTTATCTCTAGGCTGTCTCCTGGTCTTTACCTGTAGGATGAATGTTTTAACAGAGATGACTAGGTGATTGTTTGCCAAAATGAAGCATGGTGATGATTTGGGGTAATATTTGGTCAACTTTTTTATTTTAATAATTATGTTTTTATTATAATGTGTACTTAAAATAGCATATAGAACCTATCATTGCTCAACTATCATCTAAGAAAATACTAGGTTTAAGAAGGTGAGTTTGACAGGGTGTGGTGGCTCACGCCTGTAATCCCAGCACTTTGGGAGGCCGAGGCGGGCAGATCACAAGGTCAGGAGTTCGAGACCAGCCTGACCAACATGGTGAAACCCCCCCATCTCTACTAAAAATACAAAAATTAGCTGGGCATGGTGGCGCACGCCTGTAATCCCAGCTACTCAGGAGGCTGAGGCAGGAGAATAGCATGAACCTGGGAGGCGGAGGTTGCAGTGAGCCAAGATTGCGCCACTGCACTCCAGCCTGGGTGACAGAGCTCGACTCCCTCTCAAAAAACAAAATAAACAAAAAAAGAAGGTGAGTTGATTTAAAGACAATTTAAAGAAAAATATTAACTATATAATTGCATAGAGGGTATGTGGATATAGCAAAAGCTGAGAAGGTAGTATTTGAATGACTGAAGAAAGTGTAATGTTTCTAGAATTCCTATGGTGATTAAATCTTATGTGTGGTTACTTACTAGTGATATGAATAGTTATTTAGGGGTCAAGTAGCAAAATTAACAAAGATTAAGATTGTACTTCTTAAGCCAATGGCTCCTGGTAAGGGTTCTGCTGCATACTCATATACCTAAACCTGCAACACCTGTGCCACCAAATTTGGTCAATGTGTAAAATTCCTTTTTGGTAAAACTGAGTATACATATTGTTACAGTTACTAAGCACAATGGTGGATTAGGTACTACTTAATGTACTGTGAATAAGAAATAGGAGCATAGGGCCGGGTGCGGTGGCTCATGCGTGTAATCCCAACACTTTGGAAGGCTGAGGCAGGCAGATCGTCTGAGGTCAGGAGTTCGAGACCAGCCTGACCAACATGGTGAAACCCCGTCTCTACCAAAAAAAAAAAAAAAAAAAGACAAAAAATTAGCCAGGGGTGGTAGTGCACACCTGTAATCCCAGCTACTCAGGAGGCTGAGACAGGAGGCTCACTTGAACCCAGGAGGCGGAGGTTGCAGTGAGCCGAGATCACACCATTGCACTCCAGCCTGGGCAACAAGAGCAAAACTCTGTCTCAAAAAAAAAAAAAAAAAAAGAAAAGAAAAGAAAAAAAGAAATAGGAGCATAATGTATTGTCAAACTAGACCAAAAAGAGACTAGATTTCATGGATGATTGGGAGCATCGACACACAAGTATATAAGCTTTGTTTCATTAGTAAATAATTATAATCAAATGGCAACACTGTACTTAAACTGTGTAATATGGATTATTTTATAGACACTAAGATATTTTGTACTGTGGTTAGTGATTCAATGACTTGAACTGCCAATATTTTAGTGTTCCTTTAAGTGTTGTTTTGAGTCTTTTGGTCTATTCTCAGCATACCATGAAAAATCTTAGTATTTGAAAATGATTCTACAAGAAGAAAATTTGCTACATACTGATATAATTTCATCTTCTCTGTGCAAGTCCTACACAGGTCCTTCTTTCACAGCTGCCCCCCAACCTGATTTCCTTCAAAGCCTAACTCAAATGTTACTTTGTTTTTTGTTTAGTCTTCCCTAAGTTGAATTAATTATACTTTACATTTCATGTATTGCACTTTATATATTTTAGCACTTTTGTGACATAGTTTTATACTTTTACCTGTCTAGACTGCAAAGTTCAAAATCTCATTTTCTTTCTCCTCAGTAAATTTTTTTTTTTTTTTTTTTTTTTTGAGATAGAGTCTTGTTATGTCACCCAGGCTGGAGTGCAGTGGTGCGATCTCAGCTCATTGCAACCTCTGCCTCCCAGGTTCAAGCTATTCTCCTGCCTCAGCCTCCCAAGTAGCTGGGACTACAGGCATGTGCCACCATGCCCAGCTAATTTTTGTATTTTGAGTAGAGACAGGGTTTCACCATGTTGGCCAGGCTAGTCTTGAATTCCTGACCTCAAGTGATCCACCCACGTTGCCCTCCCAAAGTGTTGGGATTACAGGCGTGAGCCACTGCACCTGGCCTCTCCTCAGTAATTTTTAACTACACTTAGAAATATAAAAACAAGCAGCTGTTTTTAAAAATTCAACTATATAGACAAATAGCTCTGGCCTAGATTATTCCCTTCACAGAGATCACTATTTTATAGTTTAGTGTATTTTTTTCAGAACTTTTCATTTTCATATTATATATATATCAGTATATGTACATATATAGATTTAGGATTTATTTTGTTTTATTTTCAAATAAATTAGGCCATACTATGTGTATTTTTCTAGAACATGTTTTCTTTTTTTTTTTTTGAGATGGAGTCTCGCTCTGTCGCCCAGGCTGGAGTGCAGTGGCGCAATCTCGGCTTACTGCAAGCTCCACCTCCTGGGTTCACGCCATTCTCCTGCCTCAGCCTCCCGAGTAGCTGGGACTACAGGCGCCCACCACCACGCCCGGCTAATTTTTTTGTATTTTTAGTAGAGACGGGGTTTCACCGTGTTAGCCAGGATGGTCTCGATCTCCTGACCTCGTGATCCACCCACCTCAGCCTCCCAAAGTGCTGGGATTACAGGCGAGAGCCACCGCACCCGGCCGAACATGTTTGCAACTGAATATTTTGTCTTGGAGATCTTTCTACAATAGTACATATAGAACTACCCCAGCTAATTGAATTGTGTTCATGGAGGGAATATATTATAATTCATATGCTGACATTTTCATCTTAATGTCTCAATAATGGATTTCATTGATATTATGATATTTTACATAACAAAACTTTTTTGCTTTAGATTTTACACCCAGATTTGGAAGTAGCAGATCATGCTTTTCCTCCTCCACGAACAGCTTTATCCCACTCAAAAATGCTGGTAAGAAGTTTAATATTTAAATTTAATGCTGTTAAAGAGAGCTGTACTTTTATTTGTAGGGTTATTAAAGAAGCTAAGTGAAGTTAGAGTTAGATGGACAGCAAAGTAAAAAGTGCCCCAAATTAGAAATTAAGAGACTTGCTGCTGACTGTCCTTATGTCCTGCTCAAGGAGGAGGCACAGGGAAGTGCACTGGGCAAGAGGCCACTAGGACTAAGACTGTTGCCCTGAGGAGGCATGAGTTAAGTGTAGGACAGAACATCAGAGCCTAGATTATAGCCTGGAAAACTGTGCCAAGCATCAAACTGAAATGGCCAGGCAAGGATTAAAAACAAAAGAGATGCTTACAAGAATGGATATAAAGAATGTTGGTTATAGGAGAGAATCAAGTTTGAAGAGTGTGTGGATGAAAATAGTTCCAATTAGAAGCCATAAAAGGTTACATATATAACAGAGGCCCCTTTTTTATTTTGCTCAGTGCATTTCTTAGCAGTGGGCTTTGTAGCCAATAAGGAACCTCAGGGAGCTGAACACATAAGCATTCTTGACCTTCATTTCCTGATCAATTAAGTAAGGCATTGACTAACAGAATCTGTAGGTTTCCTTACAGTTCTAAACTGTGATTCCAATAAAAGCTGGATTGAATACAATCTTGAGAGTTTTTTCTTCTTATATTTGGTTGTGACTGTAATTGTTTTGGTGGATATAAAAATCAAAGGACTTGGAATATATGCCTTTTTCACCTTTTTGACTCGATATTTCATTTGTTTTCAAAAAGTTAAATTACCTAACATTTCTTCTTATATTTTTAGGATAAAGAGGTGCGAGCCGTTTTCCTTAGATTATTTGCACAACTCTTCCAAGGATATAGATCCTGCCTGCAACTTATAAGAATTCATGCAGAGCCAGTAATACATTTCCACAAGGTAAGATAGAGTACTATATTGTATCTGTCCAAAAAATATATTCTAATTTAATAAAACTACTTGTTTTTTTTTTCCTAGCCATTTATTTTGACCTTGATTTATCAAATGTGATTATTTAAAATCTCTGTGTGGTTAAATATCAGTTCTTAATAATAATATGGAACTCACATAATGTCTTAGAATATGTTAACTTTAAATCAATTTTTCTTTTAAAATTGAATGTTAATTTCTGATTTCTTCTCCTGACATGTAGCCAGATTCATTTTTATTCTTTTCAATATATGTAGTATTTCAGAATAACTCTCTTTGAGAGAAATATATTTTATGACAACACGTATTTGTACATGAAGGGATTTATATAGGCTTTGATCTTTTTATTGTATTTCTGTTTTGACCATTTGCCCATTACCAAGTGATAAATTATTATTTCACATTTTCTTTTTTCACAGACAGCATTCTTGGGGCAGCGTGGTTTGGTCGAGAATGATTTCCTCACTAAAGTACTCAATGGAATGGCATTTGCAGGTTTTGTTTCAGAAAGAGGTCCTCCTTATAGATCTTGTGATCTCTTTGATGAGGTATAGTTCTTATTAAATGAAGGCATTATTTATAGACATAATTAGACTAGTAGTTAAAAGTAAAAAGTAACATTTTTCATATTTATATAGTCAAATATAAATTAGGTATTAAATAATCCCAATGTTATTTATTATGCTTATCAAATCTCGATATTTTAATGTGGATTATAAAAATTACAAAAAATTATAAGATACCTTGGAAATACATATAATTTTTGAACAACTGAATTTGAAATAATTGAACAATGTATACTACTCAGGTGATGGGTGCACCAAAATCTCAGAATTCACCATGTAATTCATCCATGTAACCGAAAACCACTCATACTCCAAAAGCTACTCATATTTTAAAATATTACATTTTTAAAAATAGTTGTTTAAAATATTTTCGAAAATTTAACAGTGATTGTATAAATAGAAGTCTTATTTTTAAAGGCCCTAATACAGTAATTCTTTTGTCAGTGTTTCAGGGAGAAAGGTCTAATTTGAAGCTAAGATAGCTGAAATTACTTCAAACTGGAGTTACATTTAGTCTATCAAAATCATAGAGCCATAGTTTAAGTTTGTGGCATTCTCACTAATCAATTATCAACATTTCTCTACCTGTCTTAGGAGACATTAAATATATGGAAAACAGATTTTTGTCTCTATCTTCAAGGAATTAGCCATATAAAAGGAGAAATAGGGCAGATATGACTCAAAATAAGGATGCTGTTTTGCATTTATTGTGCTCTTTTTTAAAAGCATCTTTCCTTTTATCATTTAACTCTATATTCACAGCACCCACTCTGGTGGATAGAACAAGAATATTATTCTCATTTCAGTTTTTGAAAGAGTACTATATTAGAACCAAAAATGTAAAAAGTTTCTTGAAATCTATAAAAGAACAACACTCCTAGAACCCAAGATATTGGAGAATCATGGTAATGGTCATGTTTTGCTTCTGGTGATTTTCTTTTATATAGAGAAGGTAGGAATCAAGGTCTTAAATATCTTTGGTTCAGAGGAGAAGGATCTTTTATTTTTTGTAAAGTTAGTGAAGTATTCACAGGTAAGAATTTTTAAAGAAGAGGCACATGTTTTAGTTCTGTGTAGAATATGTTTACTGCATCAGATGCTTTAATTAAAAACACAAAGCATATGAAGATTTAGGAAACATCCCGAGGTCGACAATTTTTTCTAATCAATTATTGGTCATTGATTCTCTAATACTACCATATAATATGATTGGTTATTGATTCTACTAACATCTCAGCCTTTAGATTCTGTACTAAGTAATTCATAACATAATATTTTATGGGATTAAAATAGATGCTCTCCAAGGTCTTTTCTAGCACCTACATTTTGTTAGTCTTTGAAGCTTTATGAATAGTAACATTGGTTTATATACTCTTTCTTTTCTATTCAAATTTATCTTACTCTGACAGCTTCATCACAACTAAAAAGTGAGATTAGTTACTTGCAGAAAACTTGCTTGCCACAGCCTCTATTTTTATAGGTCTTCCCTTGCTTGGAGTGCCCTCCTCTGTTCTTCATACTCTGCTCTTATCTCACCATCTCTTCCAAACTCTCCCAAAGTCGTTGACTCTGAGAGCCACTCGACTGCGTTAGGCTTCATTTTATGTCTCTAACTTTATATGGTAACTTATTTTTTATTTGTTTATTGTTCGTACAAATATACTCTAGATTGGAAACAATGATAAGGCAAGGACTCTGTCCAAGGTTCCTATTGGGTGACCCCTTAGTGTTCTTCCAGTTCTCTGTTTGGCCTACAGTGGTGACTTTGGGTATACTTATGTTACTTGACTGCCAGTTAATCATATGTATATATCAGTCAAGAGCCTAAGAAAAATGAGCCATCAGAACTAAATAATTTCTCATTCTACCCTCTTTGGCTGTTTGCATGGGAATGCTTTGGTAGAAAAATAGCATTTGCTCCTGGGAAAGTGATCCTTGTTTTCACTTAGCCTGAGGCAGCCTACCACAATGGGGTGTTACGGGGGCTTTGAGAGGCAGCTTGCATTGTGCATGGCCTTGTCCTCACACTTCCATCAGATAGATGTCTTAGAATGAAAAGAATGTTTGCCCTTGACAATCTTTCTTTATCCTAGCCTAGAATAGGTCAGCCATAGTTTTATATGCCTATGCAGTGAATCTGTTAGTTCCTAGAAGAAGCCTATATTGTAGCTTTTTATTTTTGTCGTCCATCTATTTACCCTCCCACAATTTTTTTTTTCTGTCAGCCTTCTTTTCTTTACCCTAAGTATGCAGACTCACACAGTTCTCCCAGTAAATTAGTTAATAAAGAGATAGTTTGAGAACTAGAAGGAGTCTAAGGGTCATCTTGTTCTTCCATCTTATTTCAGAGATGAGAAAACTGAAGCTCGGGAGTTTAAGTGCCTTGTCCCAGTTCACACACTGTCAGCAGAGCTAGGACTAGAGGCTGAGCATCCTGACTTGAACATTTGGTTCATGTTTTGTGAGTTAAGGAAATGTTTAGACACTTTCTGACTGTCTGAATTTCTCTGACTGAGGCCCGTGGAATGACAGGGTCTCTCTGAGTTCCAGAAATGACTTTTCCCTAGAAGAAATAGGGCCCTAAATTCTCAGGGAGGGACCACTAGACAATTCAAGGGTTTGATTGACCCTTTAATCCCAGAATGGAGATGAAACCCCAAAACCTAAAATATTTTGTTTTAAAAATAATGTATATGTTGGATTTTTTTGGCTTGCAAATTGTATGAAATTATCACAGTTTTTGAATTTGGCATATTTTGGAATTGATGTTTTGCCATTTGATTCTTTTTCCTAGTTGGTAGCCTTTGAAGTAGAGAGAATTAAAGTTGAAGAAAATAACCCAGTGAAGATGATAAAGCATGTCAGAGAACTTGCTGAGCAACTATTCAAAAATGTAAGTAAGTATATTTATTTAGACTGTCATTAATTTTTTTTATTTATGTATTTTTCCATAAGTTATTGCGGTACAGGTGGTACGTGGTTACATGAGTGAGTTCTTTAGTGTTGATTTGTGAGATTTTGGTGCACTCATCACCCAAGCAGTATATACTACACCATATTTGTAGTCTTTTATCCCTTGCCTCCCTCCCACTCTTCACCCCAAGTCCCCAAAATTTATTGTATCATTCTTATGCCTTTGTGTCCTCATAGCTTAGCTCCCACGTATCAGTGAGAACATACAATGTTTGGTTTTCCATTCCTGAGTTACATCACACTTAGAATAATAGTCTCCTATCTCATCCAGGTTACTGCAAATGCTGTTAATTCATTCCTTTTCATGGCTGCGCAGTATTCCATCATGTATGTGTGTGTGTGTATGTGTATGTATATGTATATATGTACATATGTGTGTGCATATGTATATATATATATATTTGGCACAGTTTCTTTATCCACTCATTGATGGGCATTTGGGTTACTTCCATGATTTTGCAGTTGTGAATTGTGCTGCTATAAACATGCATGTGCAAGTATCTTTTTCGAATAATGACTTCTTTTCCTCTGAGTAAAACTCCGTAGTGTGATTGCTGGATCAAATGGTAGTTCTACTTTTAGTTCTTTAAGGAATCTTCCACATCATTTTCCATAGTAGCTGTACTAGTTTACATTCCCACCAGCAGTGTAGAAGTGTTCCCTGTTACCACATCCACTCCAACATCTACTGTTTTTTTATCTTTTGATTATGGCCATTCTTGCAGAAGTAAGATGGTATCGCGCTGTGGCTTTAATTTGCATTTCCCTGATCATTAGTGATGTTGAGCATTTTTTCATATGTTTGTTGGCCATTTGTATATCTTCTTTTGAGAATTGTCTATTCATGTCCTTAGCCCACTTTTGGATGGGATTGTTTTTTTCTTACTGATTTGTTTGAGTTTGCTGTAGATTCTGGATAGTAGTCTTTTGTCAGATGTATAGATTGTGAAGATTTTCTCCCACTCTGTGAGTTGTCTGTTTACTCTGCTGACTGTTCCTTTTGCTGTGCAAAAGCTCATTAATTAGGTCCCAGTTATTTATCTTTGTTTTTATTGCATTTGCTTTTGGGTTCTTGGTCATGAAATCCTTGCCTAAACCAACGTCTAGAAAGATTTTTCCAATGTTATAGAATTCTTATAGTTTCAGGTCCTAGGTTTTAAGTCCTTAATCCATATTGAGTTGATTTTTGTATAAGGTGAGAGATGAGGATCCAGTTTCATTCTCCTACATGTGGCTAGTCAATTATCCCAGCACCATTTGTTGAAAAGGATGTCCTTTCCCCACTTTATGTTTTTGTTTGCTTTGTCAAAGATCAGTTGGCTGTAAGTATTTGGGTTTATTTCTGGGTTCTCTATTCTGTTCCATTGGTCTGTGTTTTTATACCAGTACCATGCTGTTTTGGTGACTATGGCCTTATAGTATAGTTTGAAATCAGGTAGTGTGATGCCTCCAAATTTGTTCTTTTTGCTTAGTCTTGCTTTGGCTATGTGGGCTCTTTTTTGGTTCCATATGAATTTTAGAATTGTTTTTTCTAATTCTGTGAAGAATGATGATGGTATTCCAATGGGGATTGCATTGAATTTGTAGACTGCTTTCAGTGGTATGGTCATTTTCACAATATTGGTTCTACCCATCCATGAGCATGGGATGTGTTTCCATTTGTTTGCATCGTCTGTGATTTTTTTCAGCAGTGTTTTGTAGTTTTCCATGTAGCGGTCTTTCGACTCCTTTGTTAAATATATTACTAAGTATTTTAACTTTTTTGCAGCTATTGTAAAGGGGTTGAGTTCTTGATTTGGTTCTCTGCTTGGTCGCTGTTGGTTTATAGAAGAGCTTCTGATTTATGTACATTAATCTCGTATCTGGAAACTTTGCTGAATTCTTTTATTAGTTCTAGGAGCTTTCTAGAGGAGTCCTTAGGGTTTTCAAGGTAAATGATTATACCATCAGCAAACAGTGACAGTTTTACTTCCTCTTTACCGATTTAGATGCCCTTTATTTCTTTCTCTTGTCTGATTGTTCTGGCTAGGACTTCCAGTACTATGTTGAAAAGGAGTGGTGAGAGTGGGCATCCTTGTCTTGTTCCAGTTCTCAGAGGGAATGCTTTCAACTTCTCCCAATTCAGTATTATGTTGACTGTGGGTTTGTTATAGATGGCTTTTATTACATTAAGCTATGTCCCTCGTATGCCAGTTTTGCTGAGAGTTTTAATCATAAAGGGATGCTAAATTTTGTCCAGTGCTTTGTCTGCATCTGTTGAAATGATCATGTGATTTTTGTTTTTAATTTTGTTTATGTGGTGTATCACATTTATTGACTTGTATGTTAAACTATCCCTGCATCCCTGGTATGAAACCCGCTTGATCATGGTGGATTATCTTTTTGATATGTTGTTGGATTTAGTTAGCTAGTATTTTGTTAAGGATTTTAGCATCTGTGTTCATCAAGGATATTAGTCTGTAGTTTTCTTTTTTGGTTGTGTCCTTTCCTGGTTTGGGTATTAGGGTGATGCTGGCTTCATAGAATAAATTAGGGAGAGTTCCTTCTTTCTCTATCTTGTGGAATAGTGTCAAAAGGATTGGTACCAGTGTTTCATTGAATGTCTGATAGAATTCTGCTGTGAATCCATCTGGTCCTCGACTTTTTTTTGTTGGTAATTTTTTAATTACCATTTCAATTTTGCTGCTTGTTATCAGTCTGTTCAGGGTATCTAATTCTTCTTGATTTAAGCTAGGAGGGTTGTATTTTTCCAGGAATGTATCAATCTCTTCTAGGTTTTCTACTTTATGTGCGTAAAGGTGTTGCCTTGAATGATCCTTTGTATTTCAGTGGTGTCAGGTGTAATATCTCCAGTTTCATTTCTTAGTGAGATTATTTGGATTTTCTGTCTTCTTTTCTTGGTTAATCTTGCTAATGGTCTATCAATTTTATTTATCTTTTCAAGGAACCAGCTTTTTGTTTCATTTATCTTTTGTAATTTTTTTTGTTTCAATTTCATTTAGTTCTGCTCTGATCTTGGTTATTTCCTTTCTTCTGCTGGCTTTAGATTTGGTTTGTTCTTGTTTCTCTAGTTCCTTGAGGTATGACCTTAGATTGTCTGTTTGTGCTCTTTCAGACTTTTTGATGTAGGCATTTAGGGCTATGAACTTTCCTCTTAGCACTGCCTTTGCTGTATCCCAGAGGTTTTGATAGGTTGTGTCATTATTGTCATTCAGCTTGAAGAATTTTTTAATTTCCATCTTGATTTCGTTTTTGACTGAACACTCATTCGGGAGCAGGTTATTTAAATTCCATGTATTTGCATGGTTTTGAAGTTTCCTTTTGGAGTTGATTTCCTGTTTTATTCCACTGTGGTTTGAGAGAGTGCTTGATAAAATTTCAGTTTTCTTAAATTTATTGAGGCTTGTTTTATGTCCTATGATATGGTCTATCTTGGAGAAAGTTCCATGTGCTGTTGAATAGAATGCGTATTCTGCAGTAGTTGGATGAAATGTTCTGTATATATCCGTTAAGTCCATTTGTTCCAAGATATAGTTTAAATCCATTGTTTCTTTGTTGACTTTCTGTCTTGATGACCTGTCTAATGCTGTCAGTGGAGTATTGAAGTCCCCCACTATTATTGTGTTGCTATCTATCTCATTTCTTAGGTCTATTAGTAATTGTTTTATAAATTTGGGAGCTCCAGTATTAGGTGCATATATGTTTAGGATTGTGATATTTTCCTGCTGGAGAAGGCCTTTTACCATTATATACTGTGCCTCTTTGTCTTTTTTAACCACTGTTGCTTTACAGTTTGTTTTGTCTGATATAAGAATAGCTACCCAGCCAGGCATGGTGTCGCACACCTGTAATCCCAGCACTTTGGGAGGCCAAGGCAGGAGGATCACCTGAAGTCAGGAGTTTGAGACCAGCCTTGCCAACATGGTGAAACGCCGTCTCTACTAAAAATACAAAAATTAGCCAGGCATGGTGGCGGGTGCCTGTAATTCCAGCTACTTGGGAAGCTGAGGCAGGAAAATCACTTGAACCTGAGAGGCAGAGGTTGCAGTAAGCCAAGATCGCACCACTGTACGCCAGCCTGAATGTCAGAGCAGAACTCTATCTCAAACAAAACAAAACAAAAAAACCAACTAAAAAGAATAGCTACCCCTGCTTGCTTTTGGTGTCCATTTGCATGAAATGCCTTTTTCCACCCCTTTACCTTAAGTTTATGTGAGTCCTTATGTGTTAGGTGAGTCTCCTGAAGGCAGCAGATAGTTAATTGGTTAGTTCTTATCCATTCTTCAGTTCTGTATCTTTTAAGTGGAACATTCAGGTCATTTACATTCAATGTTAGTACTGAAATGTGAGGTACTGTTGCTTTCATCATGCCCTTCGTTGCCTGTGGGCTTTGGTTTTGTTTTTTGTTTTTGCTTTTTAACTTGTATTTTTGTTTTATAGGTCCTGTGTGATTTATGCTTTAAAGAGGTTCTGTTTTGATGTATTTCCAGGATTTGTTTCAAGATTTAGAGCTCCTTTTAGCAGTTCTTGTAGTGGTGGTTTGGTAATGGCGAATTCTTTCAGCATTTGTTTGTCTGAAAAATGACTGTATCTTTCTTTCGTATATGATGTTTAGTTTCACTGGATACAAAATTCTTGGCTGATAATTGTTTTGTTTGAGGAGGCTGAAGATAGGGCTCCAATCTCTTATAATTTGTGGAGTTTCCGCTGAGAAATCTGCTGTTAATCTGGTAGGTTTTTCTTTATAGGTTACCTGTTGCCTCTGTCTCATAGCTCTTTAAGATTCTTTCCTTCATCTTAACTTTGAGTAACCTTCTGACAGTGTGCCTAGGCGAAGATCTTTTTGCAATGAATTTCCAGGTCTTCTTTGTGCTTCTTGTATTTGGATGTCTAGGTCTCTTGCAAGGCCGGGGAAGTTTTCCTCGATTATTCCCCCAAATAGGTTTTCCAGGCTTTCAGAATTATCTTCTTCCTCAGATACAGCGATTATTCTTAGGTTTGGTCATTTAACATAATCCCAGACTTCTTGGAGGCTTTGTTCATATTTTCTTACCCTTTTTTCCTTGTCTTTGTTGGATTAGGTTAATTCAAAGACCTTGTCTTCCAGCTCTGAATTTCTTTCTTCTACTTGTTCAGTTCTATTGCTGAGACTTTCCAGAGCATTTCCCATTTCTAAAAGTGTGTCCAAAGTTTCCTGAATTTTTTATTGTTTTCTTTTTAAGCTATCTATTTCTATGAATATTTCTCCATTCACTTCTTGTATCATTTTTTGGATTTCCTTGCATTGGGCTTCGCCTTTCTCTGCTCCCTCCCTGATTAGCTTAGTAACTAACCTCCTAAGTTCTTTTTCAGGTAATTGGAGATTTCTTCTTGGTTTGGATCCATTACTAGTGAACTAGTGAGATTTTTGGGGGGATGTTGAAGAGCCTTGTTTTGTCATATTACCAGGGTTGGTTTTCTGGTTCCTTCTTATTTGGGTAAGCTCTGTCAGAGGGAAGGTCTAGGGCTGAAGGCTGTTGTTCAGATTATTTTGTCCCACAGAGTGTTCCCTTGCTGTACTACTCTCCCTCTTTTCCTATGGACGTGACTCCCTGTGAGCCGAACTGCAGTGATTGTTGTCTCTCTTCTGGATCTAGCCACCCAGCGAGTCTACCCGGCTCCAGGCTGGTACTGGGGATTGTCTGCACGGAGTCCTGTGATGTGAACCATCTATGGGTCTCTCAGCTGTGGATACCAGTGCCTGCTCTGGTGGAGGTGGCGGAGGGTGCAGTGAACTCCATGAGGGCCCTTAGCTTTGGTGGTTTAATGCTCTGTTTTTGTGCTGGTTGGCCTCCTGTCAGGAGGTGGTGCCTTCCAGAAAGCGTCAGGTGTAGTAGTGTGGAGAGGGACCAGTGGTGGGCAGGGCCCTTGAACTCCCAAGATTATATGCCCTTTGTCTTCTGCTACCAGGGTGGATAGGGAAGGACCATCAGGTTGGGATGGAGCTAGGCCTATCTGAGCTCAGATTCTCTTTGGGCGGGTCTTGATGTGGCTGCTGTGGGGGATGGGGGTGAGATTCCCAGGTCACTGGAGTTGTGTACCTAGGGAGATTATGGCTCCCTCTGCTGAGTCATGCAAGTTGTCAGGAAAGTGGGGGAAAGCCAGCAGTCACAGGCCTCACCCAGCTCCCACGCAAACAGAAGGGCCAGTTTCTCTCCCACTGTGCCCCCCAGTAGCCCTGAGTCTGTTTCCAGGCGGAGGGCAAGACGGGCGGCAAGACGGGCTGCCAGACGGGCTTGAAAACTTGCCCAAGGCTATTTGCCTCCCAGCTGTGAAAGAAAAGTGCTTTAGTTCTTCCCCTGCCTGTGAAGTCTGCTACCCGGATTTGCAGCCCCCACCAGCCCGGGGGCTTCTCACCCCATTCAAATAGTTACAAAGTTCAGCTAGAGAATTCCTTCTCCCTGTGGAGTTTTACCCGCTGCTCCTCTGGCCACCCTCCCGAGGGATCCCTGTGGTGCCAGGCAGGAATGGGCTGCTTTGGGACCCAGCAAGCTCCCAGGGCCTTTCTGCTGCTTTCTCTACCCCTGTATTTCGCTGGGCTCTCTAACTTGACTCAGCTTTAGGTAAAGTCGGCAACTTCTCCCACAAACAGACCTTCAGCTTCTCCGGTGTGTGTTCGGGAGAGGAGGGTCTTCCTTTCCCACTTTCTCAGTTGGGGCTCTCACAGTATTTGGGGTGTCTCCCAAATCCCGCAGGAGCAGTTCACTTCCTTCCGAGGATCTGTGGGTCCTCTCCAGATTGCTGGTTTGTTCTTCCAGTTGATCTGGAGCTGAAACTCACAATGCAAGCCTCCACATGCTGCTCTGTCTGGAGCTGCAATCTAGTCTTGCCTCCCATCTGCCATGATCTACTCTATTTAGACAGTCATTAATTTTTAAAATATACTGTTAAATAAAGTATTTTGTTCACAGAACTAGAAAGCTTCTTCTTTCTGTGATAGTTTTTTTGCTCTGGATTGTAAATTATGAGATATTACAGTTGGTACTGTATATCAAAATAGACCACATTTTTCAAAGTAATTTTCCTGTCAGTGTGTTATGAAAACATGTTAGTAACAATTTTTTCAGTTTGTCATTTGCCCTCATTATGGTTTTCATTTGGGTCTCTTGTAAGACATAAAGATTAGACTCACTGGAGACCAGAACCACCTCAGACAGAACCGACCAGTGTCCTCTGCTTTGGCTTGGCACCGTGGTTGTCAGCTGGTCAGGAGTTGCATTGTTTTGAACAGAGGGAGCGAAAAGCTGAAAGAAAAAAAGCAAATTGGCAAGTGACCACAGAAACACAAGGATGAAAATATTCCATGGATAGAGGAAATGCAATAAGTTAAAAGCACTCAGATGTGGTGAAGTGTGAAATAACTAGTTGAACACCAGGAAAGAAAAGAACATAAAATGACAGAGATTATATTCATATGGAAAAATGGATTTGGGCTAATGAGTGTTCCTTATTTCTCCTGCTGTGAAGTTTTGAGTCCTAAGAAAAGTAAAGTAAGCGAGAACTATAGTCCTCTAGGGAAAAGTTGAGGGAAGATGTAATTTTTTTTCATTACGATTAGGTCCTGACTTTAGTAAACAAAAAAAATTCTGGAAGACAGAAATGTAACATTCTATACTGTTTCTAATCTAAACATTGTCAAAGTAGAAATGTTCTTTTAATTTGTGGTTCTAACATATACTTTATCTGTATAGCAAATAACTTCTGCAAAGACAACTCAACTGATCTAAATTTAGAGCCATATCATTGATTTAAATATAATATTGGCATCCAAAGATGAAAATATAATAATGGTTATACATTTTCTCATTAGTCTTTTCATAAGGAAAATATAGAATTGAACATTAAAATCTTACTAATAAGATGGTGGTTATTGGTTGTATATCTCTTGAAAAAATAACAGAAATTAAATTATAAATCAAGTAAACTTTTGCTTTTCCCGATTTCAAACATTTTTTAAATAATTTCAACTTTTATTTTAGATTTAGGGGGCACATGTGCAGATTTGTTAGCTGGGCTTAGTGTGTGATGCTGAGGTTTAGGGTACAATTGATGCCATCACGCAGGCTCTGAGCAGAGTACCCAGTAGTCACTTTTTACCCCTTTCCCTACTCCTTTCCTCCCCTGTCTAGTAGTCCTCGGTATCTATTGTTGCCAGCTTTAATGAGTACCACTTATTTAGCTTCTGGGGAAGATGTATTTTTAAGGAAATAGTGAAGAAGAATTCAGGGTCAGTATCTTGACCCACAACAGGTATTGTTTAATTTAGTGATTTGACTAGATGGACCTTTTTGGACACTGGATTATTAGTCAGTGCTTTGTCACATTCATTTGAAATTTGAGAACCAATTGGATACAAGCAGGGATACTAAAACATTCGTTTCTTTATTCCATTATTTCTGAGTTTTAAGTTCTACATTTAGAATGTGATCTTTCTTTGAGGGAATAAATACTTTTTTGAAATAGAGCAAAGTAAAGTTCAGAGGTTTCATATTAAAACAAAAAAATCCATCTTTTATGAATTATACTTATCTAAATTTTGGTAAATAGAAAATTCTTGCCAGGCGCGGTGGCTCACGCCTGTAATCCCAGCACTTTGGGAGGCCGAGGCGGGCAGATCACAAGGTCAGGAGATCGAGACCACGGTGAAACCCCATCTCTACTAAAAATACAAAAAATTAGCCGGGCGCTGTGTCAGGCGCCTGTAGTCCCAGTAACTCGGGAGGCTGAGGCAGGAGAATGGCGTGAACCGGAGCTTGCAGTAAGCTGAGATCTTGCCACTGCACTCCAGCCTGGGCAACAGAGTGAGACTCCGTCTGGAAAAAAAAAAAAAAAATTATTAAGTTCTGTTTTATCAATTGCTAGTGGTTCATTATAAATTCTGGAAATAGATATGGTCTGCCAGTAATATTAAGGGAACAGTAATATTACTAACACATGCAGAAATCATTAGCCATAGCATTTCTTGTGCCTGTTAAAAGATGAATTTAGGCTGAGTATGGTAACTTATGTCTGTGATCTCAGCACTTTGGGAGGCCGAGGCAGGAGGATCGCTTGGGGCTAGGAGTTCAAGACCAGCCTGGGTAATATAGTGAGACTCCATCTCTACAAATTTTTTTTTTTTTTTTTTTTTTAATTACAAGAGGCTGGGTATGGTGGCTCATGCCTGTAATCCCAGCATTTGAGAGGCTGAGTCGGGCAGATCACTTGAGGTCAGGAGTTCGAGACCAGCCTGGCCAACATGGTGAAATCCTGTCTCTACTAAAAATACAAAAATTAGCCAGGCATGGTGGCACGTGCCTGTAATCCCAACCATTTGGGAGGCTGAGGCAGGAGAACTGCTTGAACCCGGGAGGCAGAGGTTGCAGTGAGCCAAGATCACACCACTGCATCCAGCCTAGGTGACAGAGCAAGACTCTGTCTTGAAAAAAAAAAAAAAAATTACATGTGGTGATGGACACCTGTAGTCCTGCCCATTCAGGAGACTGAGGTGGGAGGATTGCTTGAGCCCAGGAGTTCAGCCAAGGAGTTTGAGGCTGCAGTAAGCTATGATTGAGCCACCATACTCTAGCCTGGGCAACAGAGCAAGACCCTGTCTCAAAAAAAGAAAAAAAAAAAAGATGAATTTAATTTCAATTTTAAATTACTTAACACAGAAGTACTTTAATTGACTGTTACTTGTAGATTATTAGCTTCTTTACTAAGAAACAATATTTTCAGATTTCTAAATACATCACACGTTAAATCATAATATTGGTTTAGCAAAAGTATAAATTATTTTTCTGGCAACTTGCATGCCAAGATCTGTTACTTGAATTTATTGACTGATCACATTTTTAGTTATTTATAACCATGCCTGATATAATAAATGTGTTTCATGATTAGTATACTAAAACTTAAAAAAGAAATCTGGTAGAATTCTGTTAGAAGGAAAACTTCTGTTGTGTGCTGGTCTTTGCCACTTATAGTGGCTGTGTAGAAGTAATTACAGCATGATCATATGAGAAATTTCTTTTGACCTATTATAATAATAATAAATATTGAGTTCATATATAAATATACTGCTTTTCTTTCCATGCCCAGTTGATGATGCAGGAGTTGGCCCACTTTGGCTTTCAGAATCTTCAGTGTCTGCATGAGAGCACAGTTAGCTATATTGTGCCAGGCATGGAATTAAGCACTTTACATACAATTATCTCTCATCCTCATAACGACAATGTAAGGCAGGTGTCATTATCCCCATTTTAATGGGGATAATTGGCTCAGAATCATATGACTCTTAAGTGATTAAATCCAGATTTTAAATTAGGAATTTTCATCTATTCATTTCCTAAGCCTGTGTTCTTTCACAATAAGGCTGGATCGTCTCCAATTGGAAAAAATGATGTTTCCAGTAGTTGACTTTACATGTTGTTCTTTTTGTTTGTTTGAAACAAGGTCTCACTCTGTTGCCCAGGGTGGAGTGCAGTGGCACAATCTCGGCTCACTGCAGCCTCGACCTCCTGGGCTCCAGCAATCCTTCTACCTCAGCCTCCTGAGTAGCTGGGACTACAGGCATATGCCACCATACCCAGCTAATTTTTTTGTATTTTTTGGTAGAGACGGAGTTTCACCGTGTTGCCCAGGCTGATCTGGAACTCCTGGGCTCAAGGGATCCACTCGCCTCGGCCCAGGAGGTCGAGGCTTGAGCCTAGAAGGTTGAGGCTGCATTGAGCCGAAGTCCTGCCACCACACTCCAGCCTGGGTGATAAAGTGAGAGCCTGTCTCAAAAACAAAAACAAAAACAATCAAACAAACAAAAACACAGACGATCCCTATCCTTTAAAATTGACACTTTAAAAGTGATCATCATGAAGTATTAAGAGATTATATTACTGGGTAAGAGCCCTTCAAATGTCTTCTACATTTCATGGGCCTTATTGGAAATTTTTTTCACAATCTAATTATATTTCATTTAATTTAATAAATTATATTTGTTAAGTACTTATTAGTGCCAGGCATTTTCTAGGTGCATAATTCTCCTAATATCCTTCAGAAAAGGATACACAGACATGACGAGTAAGAATTTGTGACTATCCCAGTGGATTGTCATTAGATTGTCTGAGATTCCTTCTAGTGCTAAGATTCTGAAGTCCATGATGATAAAATCATCATTCATGAAGTAAATACTTTATAAAGTTAAAAAGCAGAACATGACAGTAAAGTTACTTTCTTAGGTTATGCAGGAAATTGGGGGAAGGGAGGCAGGATGGTGTCAATGGGAGGAAAATAATCCACATGGTTCTATTTTTAACTAGTCAGTTGTTGTTTTTTTAATCACATTTCTAAAATTCCCTTTTGGTAAGCAAGAACCAACCATCTAATTTGACTCTTTCCTTATTATTGGGTTGGAATTGAGACCTGGTGATTCCATTCAGATGTTTGTAAATACTTTATTGCACTGAAGTCTGGTATGTGTATCTAGGCCCTCTTTTCATTTCCCTTTGAAGCACCTGAAAAATATACCTTAATTTTTCTGTCTCTTCTCACCACTCCTTTATATTGCTTTTTAGTGAGGTTTTAGGAATGTGAGTAGGATGAATTGTAACTGAGCTTAGCTGCTCTTTTAGCTTTCTGGAGCTTCCCAAATAATTAAGAAAGGCATTTGGTGACTTTGGGGGAATGGGTTAGGTGGAAGGAAGGAGAAGGAAATGACTAAACCCACTAGAGACAAACAGTGTAAGCATTGGTAACAAAGATTATTGTAAAAAAGATATTGTAACAGAGATTATCGGCAACACATCTATGCAGCTTCTTTCCATTCCCAGTTGATAATGTGGGGGTTGGCCTACTTTTTTGGCTTTCAGAATCTTCAGTGTCTGCATGAGAACACATTTAACTACTTCCCTGCCCTATCCCTATGATTCTTTTTTTTTTTTTTTTTTCTTAAAGAGACAGTGTCGTGCCCTGTCACCCAGAAAGGAGTGCAGTGGCTTGATCATAGCTCATTGCAGCCTTGACCTCCTAGGTTCAAGCAATCCTCCTGCTTCAGCCTTCCTAGTAGCTGGGACTATAGGCACACACCACCATGCCTAGCTAATTTTTTGTAATTTTTTTGTAGAGACAGGGTCTCACTATGTTGCCCAGGATGGTCTTGAATGCCTAGCCTCAAGAAGTCCTCCTATCTCAGCCTCCTAAAATGTTGGGATTACAGGGGTAAGCCAATGCCCTTGGCCTCTATGATTCTTGATATGCACATATAAAGGACCACTAATAAATGTTTTCACAAAGTGAGAACATTAAGATAGACCAAGACAAAAAGATAGGCCAAGACAAAAAGATAGGCCAAGACAAGAACTTCATAAAACTTCTACTTCAGGGCATTAAGAAATCAGTTGGGTGGAGCACGGTGGCTCACGCTTGTAATCCCAGCACTTTGGGAGGCTGAGGCAGGCGGATCACCAGGTCAGGAGATCAAGACCACGGTGAAACCCTGTCTCTACTAAAAATACAAAAAAATTAGCCGGGCATGGTGGCAGGTGCCTGTAGTCCCAGCTACTCAGAGAGGCTGAGGCAGGAGAATGGCGTGAACCCGGGAGGTGGAGGTTGCAGTGAGCCGAGATCGTGCCACTGCACTCCAGCCTGGGTGACAGAGTGAGACTCCGTCTCAAAAAACAACAACAACAACAAAAAACCTGAAAGAAATCAGTTGGACATGTGTTTTATTGTTTTACATAGTACAGTTTTTCTAATTTGTTTTGCATCTGCAGTAGTATAAAAATATTTGCTAGATGTGTAATTTGACAATTTTTCTTTTGTTGTTTTTTGCTTTTTATTTTAGAGGTGGTGTCTCACTTTGTTGCCCAGGCTGAAGTACAGTGGCTATTCACGGGCATAAACATAGTGCACTACAGCCTCAAACTTCTGGGCTCAAGCGTTCCTTCCACCTCACGCTCCCAAGTAGCTGGGACTACAGACACTTACCACCATAGCTGGCTTTGTCTGAGAGTTTTAGGAAAAGTTAAAGGAAATATTAAAGAACCTAAAATTCTGTGTAAAATAATATCAGATTTCTGGGCCAGGCGCGGTGGCTCACGCCTGTAATCCCAGCGCTTTGGGAGGCTGAGGCGGGCGGATCATGAGGTAAGGAGTTCGAGACCAGCCTGGCCAACATGGTGAAACACCGTCTCTACTAAAGATACAAAAAATTAGCTGTGGCATGTGCCTGTAATCCCAGCTACTCGGGAGGCTGAGGCAGGAGAATCACTTGAACCTGGGAGGCAGAGGTTGCAGTGAGCCGAGATCACGTCATTGTACTCCAGCCTGGGCAACAAGACAAGAATAATAGTAAAAAATAAAAGTAAAAAATAAATAGTAAAAAAAAGAATAATAATAAAAATAATAATAATAATAATAATAGGAGATTTCTAATTGTGCCTTATGGATATTTCATAGCCCAGCATTGAACCAAATAGGTGTTAGAATCCTAATGGGAGAACAAAACTCAAATATAAGAAATAACTAGTCCAAATCAAATAAAATCTACACCCTTTACATTTCTGCAAAATGTTAATTTCACTGCCAGGCAAACTGATGACATTTATACTGTTTGCCAACTGTGAATAAAGGAATTTTTTAATTATAGGAAGGAAGTAAAATATTGTGATTACCTTTAGAGAGTCAAGACATAGACATAAACGACTTATATAGATTATGATGATGAAATGAAGCCCTACCCCCAAAGCATAGGCTTCAAATTGAACCCCCTCTCCCGTCCTATCTGATTTCTTTGTTCACTTATAAGTCAGGTTTATCATGATCTAATTTTTTTGTACAGTAAAATGTATACTTTTTAATCTACAGTTAGGAGTTTTGACAAATGCGTGAAGTCATACAACCACTAGCATCACAGTAAGTATGTAGAGTATTTCTATCACCCCCCAAAGTTCCTTCATGCTCCTTTATAGTCACATCTTCCCACCACCTCAAACACTTGGCAACCACTGATCAATTTTTTTGTCTGTGTAGTTTTGTCTTTTCCATAATGGCATTATGTAGTTTTTTGAGTTTAGCTTCATTCACTTAGCACAGTGCATTTCAGATGCAATCATGTTGCTTCATACAGTTGTTTATTCCTTTTTCTGAGTGGTAATCCACTTTATGGATGGACTAAAGTTTTATTTACCTGTTGACCAACTGAAAAACAATTTTAGCAATAATGAATAAAACCACCCCAAACATTTGCATAAGTTTTTGTGTAAATATAAGTTTTCAATTCTCTTGTATGAATACCTAGGAGTGGGAGGCTGGAATATATGGTAATACAATATTTAACTGTATAGGAAACTGCCAAACTGTTTTCTCAAGTGTCTACGTTATTTTGCATTCTCACCAGCAGTATATTAGCATTCCATTTGTGCCACATCTTTACTAACAGTTGGTATTGTCAGTTGGTTTCTTTTTTTTTTTTTTTTTGAGTCAGGGTTTCACTGTTGTTGCCCAGGCTGGAGTGCCATGGCACAATCTCGACTCACCACAACCTCTGCCTCCTGGGTTCAAGCGATTCTCCTGCCTCAGCCTCCCAAGTAGCTGGGATTACACAGATGCCCCACCACATCTGGCTAATTTTATATTTTTGGTAGAGGCGGGGTTTCTCCATGTTGGTCAGGCTGGTCTCGAACTCCCGTGATCCACCCACCTCGGCCTTGCAAAGTGCTGGGATTACAGGCATGAGCCACTGCGCCCTGCTGGTTTCTTTCTTTTTTTTTTTTCTTTTTTTTGGCGGTGTTGGGGGGGGTTCTTGTTTTAGCCTTTCCAACAGGTATGTGGCGGTATCTCATTGTGATTGTAAATTGTATTTCAGCAGGTGAGTGAGACTGTAGGACTGTTAGCTGGTCACTGTATATTGCCTTCGTACTTGTGACAAGAGTACTTGTCTTAGAATAGGAAATCTCTATCTGGAGTCATGAATTAGAGCAGTGGTTCTCAACAGGAGCAACCCTCCCACCCTACTTCATGAAATTGATCTGGAGACATTTTTGGTGGTCACAGTTGGAGGGACTGTGCTACTGTCATCTAGTGGATAAAGGCCAAAGATACTTCTAAACATCTTACAATACACAGGACACCTACTCTTTACTGCAAATAATTATCAAGCCCAAATGTCAATTAGTGCATAGGTTGAGAAACCCTGAATTAGGGCAACCAGCATATCAGATATTAAAGTCATCTACCAAATGTATTTGTATTAAGGATAAGACATTCAATTGAATGTCTCAGTCATCTCACAAGGATGTGATCCTTGAAAGTCCTGTGAAGTTGGAAAATTGAGGATGAGTCATTCCATCAATGTCATGTACACTACCAGGCAACTCTAAAGAGTCCAGTTACGTTTTGACAATGTTTAACAATTTACTCCAGTGACAGTATTGCCATCAATTGTATTAGAAAAAAATTTGTGTAACTTGCTATCCCACATAGCTCTAAGTGTAATTTGTGCACATTAAATAATTTCAAATACTTGAATTAATCTGGGAAGCTTGGTAAGCTCTGACAATATCATATTGATTTGTCTTTCAGTGCTGAGACCAATGCATAGGAAAAATTTTCTTTTTCCCAAGGTGGCTGTTGCCTACTTTGAATTTCCATTGGGGTTTGGGGCTTTTGTTGTGCCTTGCTTTGCTTTTATTTGAAATTAGTTTCAAGCCTATATTCTGTAACCCCTAGGCATATTCTCACTTAGCCTACCAAAGCTGGGGGGTTTGCGGGAGTGCTGCAGACCAGATGATGTGTGTATATGTCACTTTTTCATGTCTGAGAAAAATCATTCTACCTCGAATTACTAAAGTATACTCTTAAAGCAGGATTATAGAGACCATTCCTTGAAAATCATTATCCAAATTCAAAATGTAAAAGACAGTGCATTCTGCCAAACTCTTTTCAGTGGTTTATTTTGGTTACTTTGGAAAAAAATGTTGCCAGGTTCACTGTAAGTGTTTAGTTGTCTAGCCCTTGTTTATTACTTTATATTTGCATTTCTCTGGAATCAAAGATGAAAATTTGGCTGCCGCTTTGTACTGTCAGAAAATAACAGATTTCCTTATTTCAACAAGGAGATTCAACACAAAATTGGGCTGTAGCTTTTAATGAGCTTGGTGACGTTCAAGGGACCAGTCCAAACACATTTTGTGTTACAAGTAAGAGCAGATGTTTTTAAGTATATGCAGAATACAGTGAGCCCTACCCTAAACCTCCTCTCATTGCTATTGTCTTCTCAAAAGTCATTTCGTGACCAAGTTAGGTTCAAGGTAGCAAATGTGGTCCTTTACATTTATCATGCTGCCCGTTAGAGGGCAGCAGTATACAGACTCAGGAGCCAGAAAACCAAATATTACTGTATTCTGGGGCATGAGTCTTTTTCGAATCTTCTAAACACAGCTAAATATATCATAATTTAACAAAATCCCTAATCTGCATTTTGGTGTAGGATATCTATACAACTACAGATATTCAACTTTGAACTTTGTTTTAACATGATCTTTTGAATGCTTATAATTCTAAATTGTGTATGGATTTGGTTTACAATATTTCTAATTGCTTCTGGAAAGACTGTTAATAACTTATAGCAACATATTTTTTACATAAATGCTTTCTTTTTAAAACTTATTGGAGGGCTGGGCGTGGTGGTTCACGCCTGTAATCCCAGCGCTTTGGGAGGCCGAGGCTGGTGGATCACGAGGTCAGGAGTTCGAGACCAGCCTGACCAACATAGTGAAACCCCGTCTCTACTAAAAATACAAAAGAATTAGCCAGGCGTGGTGGTGCACACCTGTAATCCCAGCTACTTGGGAGGCTGAGGCAGAAGAATCATTTGAACCTGGGAGGCAGAGGTTGCAGCAAGCAGAGATCGCGCCACTGCACCCCAGCCTGGACAACAAAGTGAAACTGTCTCAAAAACAAACAAACAAACAAAAAACATATTGGATACTACTACTATAATTACTAAAATATAAGTAGTTGGTAATGTGATGGAAATCTTGGGAGAAACAGATGGCTTTAGTTATAGAAGCATGGTACCATGCCATAGAATATGCAAACAATAAGAGAATAAATATTTTTAAGTGAATGTAGCCAAAATTTTTGGAAAACAGACTTTAGATTCATTCTGGGGTGGGGTGTGTGTGTGTGTGTGTGTGTGTGTGTGTGTGTGTGTTCTAACAGCTTTACTGTAACAGCTCGTTCAATACTCATAAGAACCTTATGAAGTAGGTACTATATTATTATCTTCCTTACAGATGTGAAAACTACAACACAAGGGGTAAGTGAATTGGCACTGCACCAGGTCACACTACTAGTAAGTGGCCAAGCTAGAGTTTGAAACGAGGCGTTCTGAAATCAGAGATCATGAACTAAAAATACTTTGTTATACTACCTCTCATTGAATTGTCTAACCTTTCCGCCTGAATTGTCATGCCACCTATCTCTATCATATTTTCTCACATAGTCCTGTTTTGGGGCTCTCTATTCTATTCCATTCATCCTTTTAACCCTTCACTAATAACAGTTGTTGTACTGTATTAACTGTTAAAGGTTTATGTAAGTTTTGATATCTGGAAATCTTAACTCTACCACTTAACTCTTCTTCAGAATTTCCTTGACTATTTTTGGTCTTTGTATGTCCTATAAAGTTTAGGATGAACTTACCAAATTATAGACCAACTCTTTAGAGATTTTGACTAGAAGTGATATGTGCATCCTTCTTTTTCTTTTTTTTTTTCGTTTCTTGAGACAAGGTCTCACTCTGTCACCCAGGCTGGAGTGTGGTGGTGCAATCACGGCTCACCACAGCCTCCATCTCCCAGGCTTAAACTATCCTCCTCCCTCAGTCCCCTGAGTAGCTGGGACTATGGGCAGGCACCACCATGCCTGGCTACTTTTTTATTTTTTGTAGAAATGGGGTCTCACTATGTTGCCCAGACTGGTCTTGAACTCCTGGACCAAAGTGATCTGCCCACTCCGAACTCCCAAAGTGCTGAGATTACATAAGCATAAGACATTGTGCCTGGCCAATGCATCCTGCTTTTTCTAAACCACCCCAAGTCGTTTTTGGAAAAAGACAGAAGACAGATAATATAACAATAGAAAAAAAAATATATATATATATAACTAGAAAAAATACTGGTGTTACTAAGATTATTTCTACTTTTATTTTTCCAAGTTTTAAATTTTATTATAAATATTTACTTCATGGGCAATATGTTTAGAGTTTTAATTTTTATTATAAAGAAAGTATAAATAGAAACCAAAGTAATGAATATACTTTAAATAATTCAGACCTCAAGATCCACCTGAATTACCTGGCCAGCCTGAAAAAAAGATATCTACCCAATGTGTTTTAGAGAATTGATATTTATTATTTTTGGGAAGACAGTATATGAGTAAGAGTCATGCCTAAAGAACAGAGAAGAACAAAAATACTGCTTTTTGAAAAGGGCAGTTTTAGACACTACAGGCCAGTGACATTGGTGTTAAGTCCAGACAGAATTGTAAAACAGTTTTTCAACATTTGGTTTAGAAAGAGTGATTACTAAGAGTTGGACTAAGGATTTACTTACTTATTTTTCCCTGTCTTTGCTAGATATGGGGGGAAATACAGAGCATGTATGAGAGCTGCTTTGGCAAGAACAGATTTTAAATCTGATTTCACCTTCTGAGGAGCCTTATATAAGATAAGCTTAATTATATAACTTAGGCAAAGTTGTTTGTCCTGCATCACATAATAAGGATTAGAGCAAGAACTGGAACCCATCTGTTTTGACACTTAACGGCAGTGGGAGGAAGCAGTGTGTTTCTATTATATTGCTGAGGCATACTAACTATATCATTTGCCTTAGCCCAGCGTTTTCTTTATCTAGGTCTGGGCCATATAACCAAAAAGAATTGTGGGGAGCAGCCCTAAGAAGTGATGGCAGTTGGCCATTTTAACTGTCAAGAGGATGTATGGGAGGCCGAGGCAGGTGGATCATGAGGTCAGGAGATCAAGACCATCCTGGCTAACACAGTGAAACCCCGTCTCTACTAAAAATACAAAAAATTAGCCGGGCGTGGTGGTGGGCACCTGTTGTCCCAGCTCCTCGGGAGGCTGAGGCAGGAGAATGGTGTGAATCCGGGAGGCGGAGCTTGCAGTGAGCCGAGATCACGCCACTGCACTCCAGTCTGGATTTAGACTCCGTCTAAAAAAAAAAAAAAAAATTTGATATATGGGATAGTATTGAGTTTAATCTACAGCATCAATAACATAGGTTCAGTGGGAATAAGGAATTTTCTGGTTGCAAAGAATAAGTGTTAGAATTGATGAAGAATAGTTGTAAAGCAGCCTTCCCTAGAGAACTTTATAAAAGAATGGATTCCATTCTACCTGGAGTGTTTGAGATCTAATCCTGCTTAACTAGATGACTAAAAAGTTCATGCCAACCCCAAGAGTCTACAAAAATATTAGCTGACACATTTAATTCAATTCTTGCAATCCTTATGTGTGTTCAGCATTGTGTCCCCCTCATTAAGATGCAGTGGGAAGAGCTTTAGAGTGCCTGCTATGTGCCAGGCAGTTTCTAGATGGAGTAGGTATACATCTACCCTCATGGAGCTTTATTTTATGGAGAGAAGGATAGACAATAAACAAGTTAAATAAAATGTAAAGTATGTGAGAGAGTGATAAGTGATATAGAGAAAAATATAACAGGGATGGGGTGTGTTGGGGGAGAGAGTATAATTTTAGATAAGGTGATCAGGAAAGGTGGCTTTTAGCTAAGAAATGCAAGAAAGGAAGGAGGATGCTGTACAGATTCATGGGGCACAGGCATTCCAGGCAGAGAGAACAGTTAAGTGCAAAGGCTTTGAGTCAGGAACAAGAAGTTCTGTGTGTCTAGAGCAGAAAAAAATGAAAGAAATCATGGCAGGACACATCATATAGAAAGGCCAGATCTTGTAGGGAGTTGTAAGTTGTTTCAAGAACTTTGGGTTTTATTGTGAGTGAGATGACAAGCCATTGGAATGAACAGAACGGTTATATGATGAACTGACATACTCTTAACTAGATCACATAGTCTGCAGTGTTGAATGAAGGAGTACAGGTGGAAGCAGGGAGACTAAGAGACTGTTGTACTGCTGTAACATGAGGTGTTGACTTGAACCAAAGTGTTGTGAAACTGGCCAAGTTGTAAACATTTTAAAGGTAAAGTCCACAAGATCTGCAGAGGAATGGTTAGCTGGGTGTTAGAGAATGGCATTAAAGATAACTCTAAGCTTTTTGTCTAAATGATTGGAAAAAATAAATGTGCCATTTATGATGTGAGGAAGACTGAAGAAAGCAGGGATAGAGGTGGGTGAAGATTAAGAGCTCCATTCTGGACATAGGTTTAGAATTTTTTAAAAAATCCAAGTGAAAATATTGTATAGAGAGTTAAACATGTGGGTATGGGGTTTAGGAGAAAGCTTGTTTAAAGAAAAACACTTGTGAATTGTTGGTATTTTTATGGTTTAAAGAGGAGACTGGAAGTGATCACCAAGGAATGAGTGTTAATAGAAAAAAGACCCAAGGACTGAGCCCTGAGATATTCACATTGTTAAGAGATTAGGGAGATGAGAAGGAGACAAAGATGTAGCAAGAAGACCTAGAAACCAAGTAACGAAAGTGTTCATGGAAGAGGAAGGCAGATGCCAAACTGTATCAGATGCTGCTGATAGAGCATGTAAGAAGAAGTAATATTTTGGTACTTCATGTTTTATGGCGTATATAAGAATGTATGTATAACCACCCAGCTCGTGTCCCTGTAAGCTCCCACTCCCTTCCTGGTGATCTGCCATTGTTATTTTAACTTGGAGTAATTTTACCTATGTCTGATATTACAGGAGAATCCAAATCCTCATATGGCATTCCAGAAAGTTCCACGGCCAACAGAAGGATCCCACTTGCGAGTTCATATTCTTCCTTTCCCAAAGATTAATGAAGCCCGGGTTCAGGAATTAATACAGGAAAATGTTGCTAAGAACCAGAATGCACCTCCTGCCACACGAATAGAAAAGAAATGTGTTGTGCCAGCAGGTCCACCTGTTGGTATGTATTTGTCTGTCTGTTTTAAAAGTAAACTATTTATAAAGATGTAAGACCCAAAAAGGAAAAGTGTGCAATTTGATGAATTTTCACAAAGTGAACAAACTCCTGTAGCTAGAATCAGAGCATTATCAATACTCAGAAACTGTTTCATTCACTGCCTCCCAAAAAGAGTAATCATAACCCAACCACTGCCACTATAGAATCTTTTCTTTTTTTAATAACAGCTTTATTGAAATATAAGTTACATACTGTAAATTCGCCAATGTAAAATGTGCGATTCCATGATTTTTAGTATATTTACAGACTCATTCAACCATTATTACTATTTAATTTGAGAATATATATATATATATATATATAGAGAGAGAGAGAGAGAGAGAGACATGGAGTTTCGCTCTTGTTGCCCAGGCTGGAGTACAATGGTGCGATCTCGGCTCACTGCAACTTCTGCCTCCTGAGTTCAAGCAATTCTCTTGCCTCAGCCTCCTGAGTAGGCTGGGATTACAGGCATGCGCCACCTCGCCTAGCTAATTTTGTATTTTTAGTAGAGACAGAGTTTCTCCATGTTAGTCAGGCTGGTCTTGAACTCCCGACCTCAGGTGATCCGCCCACCTTGGCCTCCCAAAGTGCTGGGATTACAGGCGTGAGCCACTGCACCAGGCCTCGTTTATTTTTAAATGTCTGAATAATACTCCATTGTTTGGATATATATCACATTGGTTATTTATCCATCAGTTGATGGATATTTGAGTTGGTTCTACATTTTGGCTATTATGAATAATGCTGCTGTGAACATTTATGTGCAAGATTTTGTGTAGATATGTTTTCAGTTCTCTTGGATGTATACTTAGGATTGGAATTGCTGGGTCATATGGGAATTCTGTGTTTAATGTTTTGAGGAGCTGCCAAACCATTTTCCAAAGCAGTTGTGCCATTTTAGATTTCTTTCGTTCTAATTTCAGCCACTGATACTGAACATTTTTTCATGTGCTATTGGTCATTTCACTGTCTCTTTGCCCATTTTGAAATTGGGCTATTTGCCTTTTTATTATTGAGTTGTAACCATACTCTATATATTCTATATATAAGTCCCCTACCAGATATATTATTTGCAAATTTTTCTCCATTCTGTGGGTTGTCTTCCTTTACTGACTTTTGTCTTTTTTTCAGCTATTGAGGAAGAAATATTAAAGTCTCCCATTATAATAGCAGAATTCCCTATTTTCCAGTTTTTCCCGTTTTTCTTGATATATTTTGAAGTTGGTTAATTAGATGCATGTATAAAATGTGAATTAGGTTGGATTCTCCAAAGGAAAAAAATTCCAGATAGTAAACATATTTATTACAAGAAAATATGTTTTCTGGCTGGGCGTGGTGGCTCACACCCATAATCCCAGCACTTTGGGAAGCCAAGGTGGGCGGATCACTTGAGGTCAGGAGTTCAAGACCAGCCTGGCCAACATGGTGAAACTCCATCTCTACTAAAAATACAAAAAATTAGCCAGGCGTGGTGGTATGCACCTGTAGTCCCAGCTACTTGAGAGGCTAAGGCAGGAGGAGAATCACTTGAAGCCAGGAGGCAGAGGTTGCAGTGAGCCAAGATCGCGCCACTGTACTCCAGCCTTGGTGACAGAGCAAGACTCTGTCTCACAAAAAAAAAAAAAAAAAAAAAAAGAGAAAAAGAAAATATGTTTTTTCTAATAACTCAGCCTAAAGAAAATTTAAAATACTGCTAAAGATATTTTAGAATTAAAAGTTTATAAACATAAACATGTTGCTCTCTCAATAAAGTATGTTATTAATTGGAGATTGTAAGTTTTCTATTCTAATATAGATAGATTTGCAGTTTATGCCACCAACCTATGTGTCTGGGAAGCACCAGAGCCCACAATTATGAATGAGCATTTCAGAGAGAAAAGTCATGTGAAATAATCAGTTTAACCAGGAAATTAATGTTACATGATTAAAAATAATTTGAAGAAAACTGGTAAAATTCAAGTAAGGTCTATAGTCTCATTCATTGTAATATGCCAGTTGTTTTCCTGATCCTAATAAAGCATAATTATGAAAGATGTCACCATAGGGGGAAGTTGGGTGATGAGTACAAGGATCTTCTTTGTATTACGTTTGCAGCTTATTGTGAGCATATAATTAGTTTTATTAAAAAGTTTAAGGCTGGGCGCGGTGGCTCATACCTGTAATCCCAGCACTCTGGGAGGCCGAGGTGAGCATATCACCTGAGGTCGGGAGTTCAAGACCATCCTGAGCAACATAGAGAAACGCTGTCTCTACTAAAAATACGAAATTAGCCGGGTGCAGTGGCGCATGCCTGTAATCCCAGCTGCTTGGGAGGCTGAGGCAGGAGAATCACTTGAACCTGGGAGGCAGCCAAGATTGTGCCATTGCACTCCAGCCTGGGCAACAAGAGTGAAACTCCGTCTCAAAAAAAAAAAAGTTTAAAACATTATTTGAAGAATATAGGTTTTGTATTGATGAGATGAATACTAATGAGTAAAATATGATAGTCTTTCTTCTTAGGTATGGGAGAAGGTGAAGGGATTGTACCTTTAGAATCCAAAGAGTAGCCATAAAATATAAGTAGTCTTTTTGGCTTGAGAACCATTGATACTGTTCTCACTTATAAATGGGAGCTAAATAATGTGTACACATGGACATCAAGTGTGGAATAATAAGACACTGGCGACTCAGAAGGCTGGGAGGGTGGGAAGGGAGTGAGGGATGAGAAATTACTTAATGGCTACAATATACTTCATTTTGGTTGATGGACACACTAAAAGCCCGGACTTCACCACTATGCAGTATGTCCATGTGACAAGGCTGCACTTGTACCCCTTAAATTTATACAAAAAAAGAACTATTAATACTACCTCATTTAAACAAATGGCATAGTATAGTTCCTTGTGAAAGTATAAATTTTATATAAATACTACTTTCATTTATATCCTTCTAATATTATCTTAATAAGTTAAATTTATTTAGGTAACTAGCTTAGTAGCCTAGGTAATACACTAGAATTTTCTAACCCTATGGTAAAAGGTGAAAGGTGCTAGGTTTGCATGACTAAAAAGTGACTTTCCTAAGCCAGTATAACAGTTCATTGATCATGATCATTTCTCTTTTTTTGCACTACATCTTTCCTTCAAGTCCCCTCTACTCAAATGTGTAATGTCTAATATTTTGTGGAATGTAGTTTTTCTTTGGTAATATCTTAGAAATATTAACAATATTACTTGTTGTAGACAAAGTTTAAAATAGATGTTTGCCTTTGTTTAATATAATTTTACTTTGCCATGTGAATTAGTTTGCATAAAAGTTAAGTGTCTCATTAGAATCTATCCTGTGAAATTATTAATCAGCTAGCCTGATACTTCAGCACTGGAACATGTGATCAAAATAATGATATGGAATACTTTCAATGCTCTGTAATAAGGGAAAAAAATAAGGTGTAGGTCATATCAACAGTTTCTGTTTGTTTTCTAATAAGAGATGTGGTCTCACTGTGTCACCCAGCTGCAGTTCAGTAGTGCTGTCCTAGCTCACCACAGCCTTGGACTCCTGGGCTCAAGTGGTCCTCCAACCTCAGCCTCCCGAGTCACTGGGATTACAGTGCAAGACACCATGCCCGGCTAATTTTTGTATTTTTTGTGGAGAAGGGTCTTGCTATGTTGCCCAGGCTTGTCTCAAACCTCTGGGCTCAAGGGATCATCCCACCTCAGCCTCCCAAATTGCTGGGATTACGGGCGTGAGCCTCCACGCCCAACCTACAGTCTTAAAGTAATAGTCTGTCTGCTTTTGTAATTACCAAAGAAGTTTAATTTATTTGTGCTTTCTTTATATTCTTTTACTAGTTTCGATAATGGACAAGGTGACGACAGTTTTCAACAGTGCACAAAGACTAGAAGTTGTCAGAAACTGTATCTCATTCATATTTGAAAATAAAATTTTGGAAACTGAAAAGGTAATAAAATGTCACCTTTCCCAAGTAAGCATTTATCATTTCCCTTTCAGATTTACGTGCCGAGGTTACCAGCTTCTCTCTTCTTTAATTCTATCCCTTTTCCTAATAAAGTATCCTCTCATTGTTTGGATCATTTTAAATGAATAGTGTCTAAGATTTAAAGCTGTTGGGCCAAGCTTAATTATATGACCACCAGAAATATATTCATAGTAATTTTTTCTCTCAAACTTTTAAACATTGTTCTCAAAACGCTATTTTGGCATATTACTTAGAAACTTAACATTTTATTTATTTTATTTTTATTTTTGGAGACAGAGTCTTGCTCTGTCACCCAGGCTGGAGTACAGTGGCATGATCTTGGCTCACTGCAGCCTTTACCTCCCAGGTTCAAGCGATTCTCCTGCCTCAGCCTCCCAAGTAGCTGGGACTACAGGCACGCACCACTGCGCTCGTCTCATTTTTGTATTTTTAGTAGAGATGGGGTTTCACCATGTTGGCCAGACTGGTCTTGAACTCCTGCCCTCAAGTGATCCAGCCGCCTCAGCCTCCCAAAGTGCTGGGATTACATGTATGAGCCAACATGCTTGGCCAAAACTTAACATTTTAATATAATTTTATGTATTGCAAAGAATCTAGTTAGAATATGTAATGGATTATAGGAACTGTAGTATTGAACTTAAATGTGCCTCCTTAGAGCATGTTTTCTTGCCTTCTTCAATGAAACATGCTGAACATAATGTAACCGTTTCTTACTGACTCATTGTCATAGTTCTGAATATCTATTTTCAGGAGTTGGTAAAGCATGTAGAAATGTTTACCTTTACACTAACTGACCCAGTGCTCTTTACATTTTGTGCTTTTTGGTTTCTGTTTTCTTATAGTTGGAGTCTTTCACTTCTTTTGCTTTCAACTTTCACATCCTATTTCTTATACCCGCCTTTAGTGATATCATGCCCTCCTACTTCCTTCTTATTTTCTCCTTTGTTCTGATTTTTTAGCTAAATAAGCTTATTATTATTATATGTGAAGTAAATTAACTAAGTCCTACATGGTGAACTAAAGGAGGCATCTTTATGGATGTGCCTGTTGTAAAGTGAAAAGAGTTTTAATGCATACACCTAGAGATATCTGTTTTTGCAACTCCGAGTCCTTTTTCTTTCCTTTTTTGTGATATTTAAATGAGAAGAGATTGCAGAACTTTTCAGTCATAAATTAAAGCTGAATAGTGATTAAGCAGCCAACCAGTTTAAAAGTATGAAATCACTTGTATTTCTTATTGTTTTAATTTTTCTTTCTGTTCTTGCCATGGAAAATTGACTAGTTATAGAAAGAAGGTGTCTTACGTATCTATGGCTTTGACTCATGATCTGAAACAACAGTCAATTTGGTAACCAAAGTTTTGTTAAGTTGAAGAAAAAAAGTGAAATGTTTTTCAATTTATCACATAATTATCTTATATTTCTTGCTGGTTTACATATAAAAATAACCACAAATCTATTTTATAATTGGTCTTAATAATAAATCACCTCTTCCCTAGGAGTTTAATTTTACTAATAACTATGTTAAATAAATTACAGGATGCATTTGAATTTTCAGGATGATTGTTTGAAAGTTATTGTTTCCCCCAGTGGTACCATTTGGTCATTTGTACCTCTCTTGTCCTCAGACCCTTCCTGCTGCACTCAGAGCCCTTAAAGGAAAGGCAGCAAGACAGTGTCTCACTGATGAATTGGGTTTGCATGTCCAGCAAAACCGGGCTATATTAGACCATCAACAGTTTGACTACATAATAAGGATGATGAATTGTACTCTACAGGTAATTTGTAGTTCTTTCAGATTATTCCTCTTATTTGAGAATACTTTTCATTTTTCCAGAATATTTTGTAATTACCAATATATCAGTTCTTGAGCCTACCACAGCTAACAGGATGAAGCGTCAGTATCTGTATCATTTCTGTCAAATGCTTTTTTATTACTTGGCATAAATATTAAGAGTTTTTGTTCTTTCTTTGTTTTCTCTTTGAAAATGCTAGATTATTTTACTAGTTCTGTAATATAAGCAAGTTCTTTGAAAATGAAAAGTCATCTTTAAAGCATTCAGTTATATATTACTTAATGTCTATAGTCACATCAGCCCTTTTCAGTCAGTTTTCAGTTGTCCAAGCAGAGGACAATGAATGGTGGATAATCCAAATGATAAATGAATTACTTAAGTATTTAAGTACTTTGTGTTTGTAAAGCACAACAACAAAATTTCCACTTGGCTTCAAAATGTGTGTATGATCTTTCAGAAGCAAACTTCCCACAAAACAGTGAAGACAATTTAGGAGAAGCTAAAAATCTTGTTTCCTCATCCTGCCTCCCTTGTTAGAGAGTCTGTGACATTGGCATTCTGTTGAGAGGTTATGTAAAGTTCCTTTCTCAAACATTTTGCACGAGGTAGAAATGTAATTAAATATTAAGACTTCAAAGATCATCTGTGGGACTCCAGAAAAAGTAAATAAATGCATGTTAAATATTGGTACATTGGAAAGCAAGAATTATAGGATATAATTAATCAAATTTATGAATGAAACAAGGCCTAAATAAATGAGAAAATATACCATTTGCATGGAATGGAAGACTCAATATGTTAAAGATATCAATTCTCCCCAAAACAATCTACAGAGACAATGCAATTCCTATCAGGACCTTAAATAGAAGAATAAAAGCCTTAAAATTACCAATATACTCCTAAAGAAAAACAACAAAGCATAGCAATTTACCTTGTCAGGTATCAAAAATTTAGTTTAAGATTATATTATTTGGCCAGGCGCAGTGGCTCATGCCTGTAATCCCAGCACTTTGGGAGGCCGAGGTGGGCAGACCACAAGGTCAGGAGTTCGAGACCAGCCTGGCCAGCATGGTGAAACCTCTACTAAAAATACAAAAATTAGCCAGGCTTGGTGGCAGGCGCCTGTAATCCCAGCTCCGCAGGAGGCTGAGGCAGGAGAATCACTTGAAACCAGAAGGTGGAGGTTGCAGTGAGCTGAGATCATGCCACTGCACTCCAGCCTGGGTAAAAGAGCGAAACTCCGTCTCAAAAAATAACTATTATTATTATTATTATTTATGACAGTGTAGAATTGGCACACTCATAAACAAATTGACCCACAGAATAAAATAGAAAGCCTAGAAACAAATGCACACATATATGGAAATATGATTTATGGCAAAATTGGCACCAGCAGTGAAAAGATGATCAGTTCAATTAATAGTGCTGGGACATGTACACATAACATATCATTGATACAAAAAATGCATAGATACCTCCCACCACACACAAGAATCATTTCGACATGTATTAAAGACTTAAATATGAAGAGCCCAAAAAAGCTTATCTATAAAGCTTAAAAGTTTTCAAACATAATACAGAAAATATCCTTATGACTTTGGGGTAAGGAAAGATTTGTTAAACTAGTCACAGCTAGTGCCAATGTTAAAAGAAAAGATTGATAAATTTGACTACGTTAAAATTAAGAACTTCTGTTCATTAAAAGATACCATAAAGAGAGTGAAAACATAAACCTCAGAGAGAGAGGTTAATGCTCAGATTACAAGAACTATAAGCCAGGCATGGTGGTGTGCATCTATAGTCCCAGCTACTCAGGTAGCTGAGATAGGAGAACACATGAGCCCAGGAGTTAGGCTGCAGTACACTGTAATTGCACCTATGAATAGCCACTGAACTCCAGCCTAGACAACTTATCAAGACCCTGTCTCTTTAAAGAAGAAAAAAGCCCTACAAATCAATATTTTTTCAAAAAGACAACCTAACTTGAAAATGAGCAAAAGATTTAAGTATCTTAAAAGGCAGAGCCGAGAATGGGAGAAGAGCAGAGTTTCTGAGCAGCACAGTGGCCTCCCCTCCTCTCTCCTTTCCTCACTCTCGCAGCCTACCTTTACCTACCCACCTGCTCAATGCCCAGAACACCTTCCACCATGACCATCTCAGCAAGCTCCCACTTAAACAGAGGCATCAAACAGGTGTACATGTCCCTACCTCAGGGTGAGAAAGTCCAGGCCATGTATATCTGAATCGATGGTACTGAAGCAAGACTGCACTGCAAGTGAGCCCAAGTGTGTGGAAGAGTTACCTGAGTAGAATTTTGATGGCTCTAGTACTTTGAAGGTTCCAACAGTGACATGTATCTCGTGCCTGCTGCCATGTTTTGGGACCCCTTCCACAAGGACCTCCACAAGCTGGTGTTCTGTGAAGTTTTCAAGTACAATCGAAAGCCTGCAGAGACCAATTTGAGGCACACCTGTAAACGGATTATGGACATGGTGAGCAACCAGCACCCCTGGTTTGGCATGGAGCAGGAATATATAATCTCATGGGGACAGACGGGCACCCCTTTGGTTGGCCTTCCAGTGGATTCCCTGAGCCCCAGGGTCCATCTTAACTGTAGTATGGGAGCAGACAAAGCCTATGGCAGGGACATTGTGGAGGCTCATTACCGGGCCTGCTTGTGTTCTGGAGTCAAGATTGCAGGGACTAATGCTGAGGTCATGCCTGCCCAGTGGGAATTCCAAATCGGACCCTGTGGAGGAATCAGCATGGAAGATCATCTCTGGGTGACCTGTTTCATCTTGCGTCATGTATGTGAAGGCTTTGGAGTGATAGCAACCTTTGATCCTAAGCCCATTCCTGGGAACTGGAATGGTGCAGGCTGCCATACCAACATTAGCACCAAGGCCATGCGGGAGGAGAATGGTCTGAAGTACATTGAGGAGGCCATCAAGAAACTAAGCAAGCGACAGCAGTACCACATCCGCGTTTACGCCAGGCCTGGCACCTAATTGGATTCCATGAAACTTCCAACATAACGACTTTTCTGCTCTTATAGCCCATCATAGTGCCAGCATACACATTCCCCAGACTGTTGACCAGGAGAAGAAGGGTTACTTTGAAGATCATTGCCTCTCTGCCAACTGTGACCCATTTTCGGTGACGGAAGCCCTCATCTGCCTGTGTCTTCTCAAACCGGAGTTGAGCCCTTCCAGTACAAAAACTAAGTGAACTAGACCTCCAGCTGTCAAGCCCCTCCTAGTTCTTCATCCGACTCCAACTCTTCCCCTCTCCCACTTGTCCTAATTGTAACTGAAAGGATGGAATATGAAGGTCTTTTTAAATTCCTTATGCCCAGTTAATCTTGCTTTCTTTGTTTGGCTGGGATAGAGGGGTCAAATTATTAATTTCTTCACATCTTTACCCTCCTTTTATTTCCCTATCACTGAAGCTTTTTAGTACATTAGTGGGGAGGTGGGTGGTGAAACATAACCACTGCTTCCATTTAATGGGGTGTGCCTGTTCAATAAGCGTAGCTATCGGAACAGACTGCATGTTTGAAGGAGGGGGATTTTTTTATTTGAGGGACCTGAGAGGGGAAGACCTGACTTATTCTAGTTAGGTTAGGATTTCCCTTTGTGGTGGAAATGTTTCTTAAAAGGTTATAACCAACTTTCTACTAAAAGTAGTGATTAGGAGAGAAGGTAGGGGTTGGGGATCAGGGAGGAGAATGCCCTTGGTCTCCTGCTTGTGTGGGACTAGCCTAGCTTGGGGTGAAATGCCCTCCTCTGAACACAAAGCTCAGTATAAACTGATGGATATCCCTACCTTAAAAGAAGAAAAGGTTATTTTTGCTTGGTCCTCTATTTATCACACAAAAACAGAGTAGTATTTTTATATTTAAATGTAAAAACAAGGGTCGGGTGCAGTTGCTCACTCCTGTAATCCCAACACTTTGGGAGGCCGAGGCATGTGGATCACGAGGTCAGGAGATTGAGACCATCCTGGCCAACATGGCAAAACCCTGACTCTACTAAAAATACAAAAAATTAGCCAGCATGGTGGCAGGCATCTGTAGTCCCAGCTATTCGGGAGGCTGAGGCAGGAGAATTGCTTGAACCCAGGAGGTGGAGGTTGCAGTGAGCCGAGATCACGCCACTGCACTACAGCCTGGGTGACAGAGCAAGACTCTGTCTCAAAAAAAAAAAAAAAAAGTAAAAACAAAAAGATTATATATATAGTTTTGTGGCTTATGTGTGTTTTGCTAAGGGAAAAACAACATAGAGGTCACGGGGTACCAAATTCAAAGCAAGTAGTCTAGACAGAAATCAACTAGCCCCTTTTGAGTAAGGAGTGAGGGAAGTGGTGCTTGGAAAGTTGTTGATTTGCAGTTAGTCCCTCATGACCATTCTAGGGTTTCTGTGCCCTGCCCACCCTCTGGAGAAGACGAATACTGGTCAGTTAACAGATGACATGTTACTAGCAGTCACTTGATCCCCATGGCTTTGGTTTAAAAGACATATACTTGTCCACATTGGTTTAGAGGTAAGAGTTAGCTGGTCAACTTGAGCATGTTACTGACAGAGGGAATATTGGGGTTATTTTCTGGTGGGAATAACATGTCACTAAAGCAGGACTTTTGATATATTAAATTTTTAAAAAACAAAATAGAAGTTTAGATTTTAATCAAATCTGTAGAGTTTCCAAGTAATTTTTACAGAATTGCTTGTTTGCTTTAACTGTCTCCTTCTGCCTCTGCTCTTGAAGGATATGGGGACAGGGCTAGAGTTAAAACACTTGAAATTTTGTATCCCAATGTCTTTTCTCCCAGTGTGAAATATTCCATTCTTTTGTTAAGACTACCGAGGAGTTATTTTTTTCTTTTGTAATAAGAAACAAACCCCACCTTTGTCTCTACATTTCCCCTACCATTCTCTGACTTTTGTGTATGCTTCAGGGGGCCAGCTGTGGTTTTCTCTTGCCATGATGACTTCTAATCGCCATGTACAGTATGCTTAAAGTCAGACAACTCCTTACTATAAACAAATTGTATAACTGCCCAGAGCAGCACTTATAAATCAGCCTAACATAAGATCTCCCAAAAAAAAAAAAAAAAAAAAGATTTAAGGAAACCCACTTGGATGATAAGTGTATAACAAGATGATCTGTGTCAATAATTGAAGAAATGCAAATTGAAACTATAAGGAGAGCCTTTTACACTCACTATTTGGCAATAATTAAAAAGTCTGATAATATCAAACAAATGTATGGAACAAATAGAGTATATAAACTCTGCTAGTGAACATGTAAGTTGGCATAGCTACTTTAGAAATTTTAATAAGATATGAGAAATAAGATTATTTGTCATTATCTTATAAAGCTGCATATGAAGTGTACTCTATCACCTAGTGATTTCATTCCTAGAGGAGCTCTTGCCCACATACATCAAGAGACATGTACAAAAATGTTAATGGAAAGATTGTTCAAAATAGCAGAAAACTTGAAATGACTCATATGCCAACCAACACTAGAATGGATAATTTATATCTTCTTACACTAGAATATTATATATCAGAGAAAATAAATGAACTGCAGTTACAAGGGATAATGTAGATGAATGTTAAAGGAGATAATTCTGTACAAAAATAAGACCATTCAGCACTGTCATGAGTTACAGAAAAATAAAAAGGAAAAAAAAGGACAATTCAACTATAATATGGTTCCACTTTACAAAATTCAAGTGCATGTTATATACTATTTAAAGATATTTAATCTAATGATACAAACACGTGGTAAAAGTATTTTTTTAAAACTAAGGTAATAAGAAACAAAATATTTAAGAAAATTGCCTCTGCAGGACACAGAGGAGGGGCAGTAAACATGGGAATCTTACAATGTAATGGTAATATACCATTTAGGTACATGGGTGTTCATTGTATCATTCTTCATAACCTTATAGCTTATGCATATTTTATGTGTTAAAGTACTGACCGCTATTAGATTTTTTACAGGGCATGTTTATCTTCTCAAACTCACTTCAAACACTTTGTAGATTGTATAAGTTAATTGACAAGTTAGGGGATGATTCACTTTTACTGGATATACATTCTTTAGAGTATGAGACAGTAGATACAATACTTTATAATGGCAAAAATCAAAAACAGCCTAACTGCCTACCATTTGGCTAGTGATTAAATATGGTGCAACTTTTCTGTAGAACACTGTTCAGCTACTAGATAGAAACAAGTACATCTATATATGTACTGATATGGAAAAATTTCTTATGTATTGCTAAGTAGGCAAAAGGGAAGTTACATAAAGTAGATATGAATCTATTTTTGACCTAAAATTATATGTATGTATGTATGTATATGATAGTAAAAATCTGGAAGGATGTTTACACTAAACCCTGTTAAGATTATCCTGATAAGAGAGATACCAATGATTACCTCTGGGATGTGGATTAGAAGAGTTTTGATTTCCATTTTAAACCCTTCTCTGCTTGAAACATACAAATATAACTACATTATATAAGATATATAACAAGCATGTATTACTTTTATAATTTGAAAGTCCTCAGTTTTTTAGAAAAGAAATTTTAGCATCCTATGAGAAGAACTTGCCCTAAAAAAAAAGCCCTGTCTTTTGTTACTTTATTACAGTTACTTTGTTACCATTATTATAGAGGATAAAGGAATAGAATTAACAGATTAAGGTCTCTAGAAGTCCTAAAGTCAGGTAATTTCCTGATTCTCCAATAATTGGTATTAAAATTACAAAAACCATTTTGGAGCTTTTTGCTATTAGTACTTTCTGTGCTGTTTATTAGCTGAAGAACTAACTTTTAAGGCTTTCTCCAAACTTAATTTTAGCATTTACAATTATGGCACTTATAGAATAGCAGATACCCTTAGGCTACAAATATTTTTCATTTGAATAATCATATTTCTAGAAACAAAAAGACATGGAGTTTTTTTTTTTTTTTTTGCAGCTTTCAAATACAGTTGATTTACTCAGGAGTTGTTTGAAAAAAACCAAATACATTTGGATTGAGGGGCACTTAATATTTTATAATTCACTATTTCATGTATACATAAAAAGAGATCCTGTGCTTCATCAAGCACATGCTGTTGTTGAACATTGTATAGAGGCCCTTTGCAGTTATGAATGGGCTTACATGTGATGTTCTTACTTTAATGTGTTATTTGTTTAATGTGTCACCCACTTGGGATTTGTTAGTATTTATATTCTTGATGCAACAACGTACTTATCAACAGGGATTTAACATGACATTCTGAACATTTTTTTACAAAAGCATAGAGTTTCAAGGCAGAGTGGCCAAACATCTGTGTTGATGTTTTAAGAAAGAAACATTAACTAAGTTAACTAATTTTTAGGTAGTGATTCAAAAACTTTGGTAATTTTTACTTTTCATGACCTAGAAGTTATTCTTCTGTCTTTCCTGCCCACAAGGGAAAATTAAATGGGACATGAGTACTGCCAAAAGGCTGTTTATCAGGTTATTTCAATGCCAATGTAATTTTTTACAGCACTGTTTCATAGAGGTTATAGACTATTCCTACCTATCATTTCATTTCAAAGAACAGATCATATTTTAGTATTTTTTGAAACTGAGATTACTAAAAATCTCTCCAAAAATATCATGGCCTTAATTTTTTGTCAAATATACAATTAAAGCTTTTTATGTGTCTACATTCTAGCTAAGATCTTTTAAAAATAAATTATAGTTTTAAAACCCAGTGAAGTCTTCTATGTCCAGCATTATGTTAAATTGCATATACTGTGAGGAATCTTCTCACTAACATAGAAATAGATCTCAGAAAATTACAAACAAATATAAACCATTATTTTGGTACATTGTTTCTCCTAAGAAGAAAAGAAAATCTCTAATGTATATCTCTTTATACTCTGAAGAAAAGGACAAATAGAGAAAACCAAGCCCTGAGCAGTTAGCAGTTGGGACAGTCAGATTTGTGAGTATGCCCTTGGCCTCTGTAACTCTTGGCCATCTGGTTGAACCTGAAAGTTTTGCATCAAGCTGTAACACTGGAAAAAGAATAAAGTAATCCTTATTCACTTAGAATAATAGTCTTCAATCTCATCCAGGTTGCTGTGAATGCCATTAATTCAGTTCCTTTTTATGGCTGAGTAGTATTCCATCATATATATCTGTGATGGTTTCTTTTTTTTCTTTTTCCTTTTTTTTGAGTCTCGCTCTGTCACCCAGGCTGGAATGCAGTGGCGCGATCTCGGCTCACTGCAACTTCTGCCTCTCAGGTTTAAGCAGTTCTCTGCCGCAGCCTCCTGAGTAGCTGGGATTACAGGCACACGCCACCACGCCTGGCTAATTTTTGTATTTTTAGTAGAGATGGAGTTTCACCATCTTGGCCAGGCTGGTCTTGAACTTCTGACCTTGTGATCCACCTGTCTCAGCCTCCCAAAGTGCTGGGATTACAGGCATGAGCCACTGTGCCCAACCCAATATGCCACAGTTTCTTTATCCACTCATTGATTGATGGGCATTTGGGTTGGCTCCGCATTTTTGCAATTGCAAATTGTGCTGCTGGAAACATGCATGTGCAAGAATCTTTTTGGTATGACTTCTTTTCCTCTGGGTAGATACATTGCTGTATCAAATGGTAGTTCTACTTTTACTTCTTGAAGGAATCGCCACACTGTTTTCCACAGTGGTTGTACTAGTTTACATTCCCACCAGCAGTGTAGAAGTGTTCCCTGTTCACCGCATCCACACCAATATCTATTATTTTTTTATTATGGCCATTCTTGCAGGAATAGGGTGGTATCATATTATGGTTTTGATATGCAGGAAAGAGCCTGTGTTTTTGAAAACTGAAGAGTATTTCCATATTAGTGAGTATAGTGTGGAAATGTGGTTGGAGAAGAGATGAGAACAGTAGATGGAGTAACCTATGGTTAAAGTAAGCAGATTGCATATGTACATTAATCTCTGCTACCACCCAAAAGCCCATTAAAACAAAAGTAAACCACTTAAAAAAAATACATAAACCCACAGACAAAACAGGAGAGGAGACAACAGCAACATCTTAGAAACTAGAAAGCTGATAGATGAGTGATCTTTACTTAGCAGACCCGAGAAAGCCTTTTCCCAAGTAGCAGCGGGAAAAGCCTTGAAGCAGCCCAGTTTACAAAACCCCAAAAGGCTCAGGAATTAGTAACATCATGTATCTCTGTGAGCAGAAGGACAAGGTGAGGCTAAAACATAAAAATAGAGGATTGGTTGAAAGCTGCTTAAGATTCTGTTGGATCCCCCTCCCAGTTCCTTTCTTAATTCGGTATAAACAGCCAGCTGTCTCTCCTTTACCATGGCAGAAGATTAGATGTTTGTTTGTTTGTGTATTTATTTTTATGAGAGAGAGGCTGTCATTGGCCTGGAAGATACTAGGTTTGGTTGAGGGAAATTCTGTCTTGCTGCAAACAAGGTTATGTGAATGCCAAATGAATGCCAGTGGGCTTTCCCCCTTTAGCTTCCAGGACTCTGGCAGCCTACCCTCCAGGCAAGAGATTGTAAAACTGTCCTCTGAGAAATGTGACCAGCCAAAGAGAAAAACACTTTATTAAAGATGTGGAGGTTGACGTTTTTCAGTAGAACAGTTCTCCCAGGGCATACTATAATGAAGCTGTCACTCAACAAGCTTCATCCATGTGGACATTATTTTCTTTTGTCATTCTTTGGTTTACTTCTCCTTTCAGGGAATGACCTAAACAGAAGGGACCATAAAACAAAGTCATTTGCTGCTCCCCACCATTGTTCCCCCAGTCTGCTTTCATTTTCCATTTTTTCGTAAAAGAACCATCCAGTCAGCATTTATAATTGTCCTATCCTCTTCCTTCTTGGGTGCCTGTATCACTCTGTACTGCCTCAGATAATCTCAGCTTTTATTTGTCCATGAAACTGGGTAAGCCACAATCATGGTTGCCCTCTGGAAATAGACTTAAAGAAATTAAGTACTTTTTTGAAATCACACAACTAGTAAATTAAAGCGATGAATTCTAAATGAAAATCTGGTATTTTCATTTGCCTCTTTAGATCCATCTTTAGATCTTCTCTCAGTCTAAAATTCTCCCTAGGCAGTCTTACTCATCTGCATTACCATCTCTTGCTTCTGCCTTCCAAATCTCAAGCCTAAATTCATCTCCTAAATTCTGCTACCGCACCAACTTCTTAACTGGTTACCCTACCTCCATCCTGACCCATTTCTATAATATAACTGTTCTCCATTTCCCCAAAGTGATACTCGTATATTTCAAATCGTATCTTTTCACTTCACAATTTAAAATCCTTTGCCTTCATAGTAAATTCTGATCTTATCTTGGCCCCTGCCTATGTCTACAGTCTCATCGTTCGCTGCTGTCAGTCCCCAGGCCTTACACATCTATTGCCTTTGTTTGGAACACTGTTTCTTCCCCCTTTCCTTTCTCCTCCCTGCTCCCTCAATCTTTCCTTTCCCTTGGGCAACTCCTACTTATCCTTTAATTTCAGCTTGGATGTCATTTCTTTCTGGAAGCCTTCCTCAGTCCATGAAGCCTGCATTGGTAGCCACTCTGTGCCTCTACTTCATCTTGTACTTCCCCTATACTATCCACCATGATCCTGCAGTAGCACTTACCACATATAATGATATTGCCTGTTGACATCTGTATTTCCCATTTTTTCTGGCATGGAGTAGTCGCACACTAAAAATTTGATGAATTAATAAATGAATAAATGAATGTATTGTAAGTAGCTGCTTACCTCAGCTGGTTAGAATTTTAGTCCCTGTACTGAGTTCTGTCCCTTCACAGGCCAGTAGCTTTTGCCCCTTTCTTGGCTATAATCTAATCATCAACGCGATCCAAGCTCTATTCACCTTTATGTCTTTGTGCACAATAATCTCTAGGTTAGAGAATGTTGACGGACATGTTGATAACTCATGACCTAGCTTGAAAGTAAACTTAAAGTTTACATACAGCTGGTCAATATTGTGCCGGTGGACAGTAGTGTTATTGATATATTTAAAGTGCAAATGTTCATACTGCCGAGTTACAATCACCATAGCTGAAGCTTACACATCTGTATTTTTTTAATGTCCCACAACTAAATTTGATATATACCTAGAGTTGAAATATCAGTGTCCTGTTATCTGGAGTAGTCATTTTTAAAACTTTTCATGTTCATTTCTGGGCCCCATCATCAGATGTTCTGATTTGTTAAGTTTGGGAAGGGGGAGATCAGAGCTAACATTTGAAACTTTTCAACAGTGAAATGGGCAGCTTTGTAGAAATGCCATCCCCATCTCAATACAGTGTGTCATCAAACACTCTTATAGTCATTTGTCAGGAAAGCTGTAAAGGATTTCTACATTGTCAGGGAGATTGGACTAAATGCCCTCTAAAGTGTCTCCTCCTCTGAATTTCATGATCTCAGGCCACTTTTTTTTTTAAATCCCTGCTTACGAGAAGGATTCCTGGTTCTCCAGTTCATAACACATTGTCATCTTTGGTCCCTGCAAGTTCCCTTCCTTCTTTTATTTATTTGTTTATTTTTATCAGCATTGTGCTCCCAATCTCCCTCAAGCATTTAAATGTGCTTTTTTAATTGACAGATAAAGTTGTATATTTATCATGTGCAATATGATGTTTTGAAGTATATATACATTGTGGATATTTTAATGTGTTCAATATATTATTTTCTATGCAGGTGTCCTTAAAAAATGTATATTGTTTACTATACGTGTATTTTAATTTATGTAAATGGTGTATTATGTATTTCATTCTGTTTATGTCTTTTGTCAGTCAGCATTATGTTTTTAATAAAACGTGAATCTCGAGTAAATCTGATTCCAAAATCAGATAGATACAATATAAAGAAAGGGAAAAAAGCCCCTTTTTCTTATGAATGTAAATGCAGAACTCTTAAGGAAAATATTGGCTAATCTGATTATCTCAGTCAGTTAAGAAAAGGCATTTAATGAAGTTTAGTACTATTTATTTAAAAGTTCTTAGAAGCTATTATTAGAAAAGAGCTTCCATGTTTGGTAAAACCTATAGCAACCCTTGTAGTTAATGAAGAAACTTTATATGCATTCCTTTAAAATTAGAGCAAGACAAAGATGCTTACTATTACACTATTAACAATGTTATTAGTGTGTCAGTCGCTGTCATTATTTTTAGATAGAAAATCAGATTTCTGATCCTCTATCTAGAAAATGTATCAGAACAAACTATTTTTACTAATAAGATGATTCAGTTAGGTTTTCAAATATAAGATTAGCCTATAAAAATCAATAGCATTTATTTTCTTTTTTTTATTATTATTATTATACTTTAAGTTTTAGGGTACATGTGCACCATGTGCAGGTTAGTTACATATGTATACATGTGCCATGCTGGTGTGCTGCACCCATTAACTTGTCATTTAGCATTAGGTATATCTCCTAATGCTATCCCTCCCCCCTCCCCCCACCCCACAACAGTCCCCAGAGTGTGATGTTCCCCTTCCTGTGTCCATGTGTTTTCATCAGCAAAAAACAACTAAAAAGTAAATTTTTTTAGAAATTATGCTTTCTACCTTTCCTCTCCCCCTCCCATTCCTTCTTCTTTTCTCCCGCCTTTCCTTTCTCCTTCCCACCCTTCTTTCCTTCTTTCTTTCCTTGTCCAGGCACCATTAAACAGGCTCAGGGAGAGAAGTAATGGCAGCCAAATAGAAGCTGGGCCTTATACTTATAAACATTAAGTTTAAATGAGGTAGTATAGGTGGCCTAGTGAAGTCAGGATATTGTTTATCCTCAGAAGACAAAGCAAATAAGTAAATCTATTGAGGGTAATGGTAGCCAAGTTTTTCACAGATAGAGAAGTGAGTACAAATATGGAAAAGGAGAAAGCTAGAATGAATCATATGGTTTTGGATGAATTTAAGCTAATGATGCTTATCTTTTTATAAATGCTAAAATAACAGGTGGAAATGTGGGTATATGTCTATGTGTATATGAGGGGAGGAGTTAGGAATGCATACGTATATTTCCTGGCTCTGTTCTGGGAGAGTCTGGCAACAGAGACACCCTATAGCAATGAGCACGTCTAGTGTCCAGATCTTGGTTTCTAAATACGAGTCTACTAAAAGGAACTAGGAATTCTTGAAGAAATGGCTAGCAGCAGGAGTAGGGCAAGGAAAATATAAGAAGGGCTTGAACATCTTTTTATTTCAGAAAGTACAGAAGTGCTTAAAGAATCAATGAACTCTAGTTGGATTTTTTAAAACTGTGGTTAAATATATATAACATTAAATTTACTATTTTAACCATCCTTAAGTATACAGCTTAGTGGCATTAAGTATATTTATATTGTTGTGCACATGTCACCACCATACATCTCCATAACTTTTTCCATCTTCCCAAACTGAAACTTCCTGTCTATTAAAGGATAACTCCCATTTCCCCCTGCCCCCAGCTCCTGGCAACCACCATGCTACCTTGTGTGTCTATGAATTTGGCTACCCTAAGTACTTAATATAAATGAAATCATACAGTATTTGTTCTTTTGTGACTGGCTGATTTAACATAATATTGTAGCATGTGTCAGAATTTCCTTCCTTTTTAAGGCTAAATAATATTCCATTGTATGTATATACCATGTTTGCTTTACCTGTTCATCTGTCAGTGGACACTTTGGGTTGCCATCACCTTTTGCTTATTGTAAATAATGCTGCTATGAACATGAGTATGCAAATATCTCTTCAAGCTCCTGCTTTCAGTTATTCTGAGTATACAGCCAAAAGTAGAATTGCTGGATGTTATGGTAATTATCCTTTTAATTTTTTGAGGAACTGTCATACTGTTTTGCGTAGTAGCTGCATCATTTTACATTCCCACCAGCACAAGGGTTTCAGTTTCTCCATATCTTCACCAATGCTTGATTTTTTTTTTTTTTTTAATAGTAGCCATCCTAATGTATGTGGACCAGATATCACATTGTGGTTTTGATTTGCATCTCCCTAATGGGAGTGGTGTTGAGCATCTTTTTGGTTAGTGACAGTATGAGCAAGCTGCAAGAGTACCTGACCCTACATTGACCTCTGAGCATAAGCAGAGATGCCGCTTCACTTCCACCTTCCAATCACAACGTGACACTAACAGCACCATACAGAGAAAGGAACTAGAGGTAATGTAGTACCAGCTTAGCTAAATTGACAGTACATAGTCACCACACTCTTCTTCCCCATCAGCATCTAATTTAACCTAAAAGACCTGTGAGGTTGTGAACTCAGTGTGTCTTGTTAGCTGAGTCAGCTAAAAGGTTAGACTTTGTATATTATATTTAGACATTTCAACACTGCAGCTGCTATATCTTACTTGATTTATCTTTTAGAGCGGTCATAGACATTTTTCTATTCCCTTACCTGAAACTTGTGATAGGAATCTAAAGCCTGAGCTCATTGTGATCTTTCTCCAAATTCTCTAGCACACTTTAAAACAATGGACTAACCCCATTGTTCTTACTTGAACTAAAATATTTTATGGCAGTAACTATTTGGTTATCTGTAGGCACTTGATTATAGTTGTCCATAGGTGATAATTTATTTAATTAATTGTTTTGCCATTGCATGCCATGGACTACCAGTTTCTCATTAACCGCTGGCAAAAAACTTATTAATGCTTTTCATTCTAATTAGATCAAATAACTAATTCTAGGTTCCAATCCTTAAGTTTCATTTCTCCTAAAACAACTTTTGTTACAGGTTAGGAAATTCCTTAAGTAATACTCTTTATTTTCTGCAAGTCTTTATTATACTTATCCCAGTTATATCTGTCTAAGTGTATAGAAAAGACCCACAGTAATTTCCAAATATTCTGGATAATTGCTTTTGCAAGTAGAATTTAAAATAGTATCTTACCTAGTTATATCAAATTGTATTAAGTGTTTGTTATACAAGTGTTTGTTAATAGAAATATAGGCCGGGCGCAGTGGCTCAAGCCTGTAATCCCAGCACTTTGGGAGGCCAAGGCGGGCGGATCACCTGAGGTCGGGAGTTCGAAACCGGTCTTACCAACATGGAGAAACTCCATCTCTATTAAAAATACAAAATTAGCCAGGCATGGTGGCGCATGCCTGTAATCCCAGCTACTCGGGAGGCTGAAGCAGGAGAATCGCTTGAACCTGGGAGGCAGAGTTTGCCATGAGCCAAGATCGCACCACTGCACTCCAGCCTGGGCAACAAAAGTGAAACTCCATCTCAAAAAAAAAAAAAAAAAAAGAAAGAAAAAAAGAAATATAATAGCCTGTCAGCAGTTGCAGATTTGGCATTTTTTTTCCCCAATTTTTATTTCAGGTTCGGGGGGTGCATGTGCAGACTTGTTATGTGGTTAACTTGTGTGTTGCTAGATTTTGTATGATAATGGCCTCCAGCTCCATCCATGTTGTTGCAAAGGACGTGATTTCATTTTTGTATGGCTGCTTAGTATTCCATGTTGTATGTGTACCACATTTTCTTTATCCAGTCAACCATTGATGGGCATCTCAGTTGATTCCATGTCTTTGCTGTTGTGAATAGTGCTGCAATGAACATACAGGTATACTTGTCTTTTTGGTAGAACGATTTATATTCCTTTGGGTATATACCTAGAAATGGAATTGCTGGGTTGAATGGTGGTTCTGTTTTAAGTTCTTTGAGAAATCTCTTACTGCTTTCTACTGTGGCTGAGCTAATTTACGTTCCCACCAGCAATGTATAAGCATTCCCTTTTCTCCACAACCTCACCAACATCTTTTTTTTTTTTTAACTTTTTAATAATAGTCCATTCTGACTCATGTGAGATGGTATCTCATTGTGGTTTTGATTTGCATTTCTCTAATGATTGGTGATGTTGAACATTTTTTATATACTTGTTGGCCAGGTATATATCTTCTTTTGAGAAGTGTCTGTTCATGTCCTTTGCCCGTTTTTTATTATTTGGGTTTGTTTGTTAGTTTAAGTCTCTTTTAGATTCTCGACATTAGACCTTTGTCAGATGCATAGTTTGTAAATATTTTTTCCCATTCTTTAGGTTGTCTGTTTACTCTTTAGATAGTTTCTTTTGCTGTGCCCAAAGCTCTTTATTTTGATCCCGCTTGTCTATTTTTTATTTTGTTGCAACTGCTTTTGGAGAATTCACCATGAAACTTCTGCCAAAGCTTGTGTCCAGAATGGTATTTCCTAGATTTTCTTCTAGGGTTTTTATAGTTTTAGGTCTTACATTTAAGTCACTAATCCATTTTGAGTTTATTTTTGTATACAGTGAAAGAAAGGGGTCCAGTTTCAATCTTCTGCAAATGGCTAGCCAGTTATCCTAGCACCATTTATTGAATAGGAAGTCCTTTCTTCATTGCTTGTTATTCTCGACTTTATTGAAGATCAGATGGTTGTAGATGTGTGGCTTTATTTCTGGGTTCTCTAACCTGTCCCATTGGCCTGTGTGTCTGTTTTTGTACCAGTGCCATCCTGATTTTGGTTACCATAGTTTTCTGCTATAGTTTGAAGTTGGGTAGTGTGATGCCTCCGGCTTTGTTTGCTTTGGCTGTTTGGGCTTTTTTTCGGTCCCATATGAATTTTATTTTTTTGAGATAGAATCTTGACTCTGTCACTCAGGCTGGAGTGCAGTGGTGCAGTCATGGCCCACTGCATCCTCAACCTCCTGGGCTCAAGTGATCCTCCTGCTTCAGCCTCCCATGTAACTGGAACCACAAGCATGTGCCACCACACTTGGCTAATTTTTTATTTTTTGTAGAGACAGGGTCTCACTTTGTTGCCCAAGTTGGTCTCAAACTCCTGGCCTCAAGCATTCCTCCTGCATCAGCCTCCCAAAATGGTGGGATTACAGGCATGAGCTCCCACTCCTGGCCCCACATGAATTCTAGGGTCATTTTTTCTAATTCTGTGAAAAATAACATTGGTAGTTTGATAGGAATAGCATTGAATCTGTAAATTGCTGGGCAGTATGGCCATTTTAATGGTACTGATTCTTTGAATCCTTGAACATGGACTGTTTTTTCCATTTATTTGTGTCATCTCTGATTTCTTTGAGCAGTATTTTGTAATTCTCACTGCAGAGATTTTTTCACCTCCCAGGTCATCGGTATTCCTAGTATTTCACTCTTGTGTGAAAATTTGATATTATATGTGTTTGACTATTTGAGAATATCCATAATATGTAGTAATGTGTGTTTTTGCTAGTGAAACACTAGTGTGTAAACCTTGCTAATCACTACCCATTCTGCGTCTCAACTTGGTATTGTTTTCTAGTAGTCATTGTATGACGTGTGAAATGAAATTTATAGTATTTATTAATGTATGTTTTGTTTAAAGAACAATAATAAAATATATCTGTGTGCCCAACACCCAGTTTAAGAAATAGAACATGAACATTGAAGTCCTTCAGAGCTATACTGCAACTGCTTTCACTCTTCCTCTCCTTTAGAACCACTGTCCTGAATTTGGTTTAATCATTTCTTTGCTTTTTCCTACAGTTTTACCCAATAAGGATGTACTCTTAAAATATAATTCAGTTTAGTTTTGCCTGATTTTGACCTTCTTGTGATTGGAATCATCCTGTTTATTCACTGATAAAATAAGTATTCATTGAGCAACAGCTTATAATATTCATACATGTTGCTTCATGTAGTTATGGCTTATTTATTTGCACTGATGTTTAAGCACATTCTACTATTGAAGGATATTTCATTGCCCTGGCAATGAAAACGGTGTTGTAACTAAACACAGTGTTGTAATGACCATTCCTAATAGATGTCTCCTGATGCACTTGTGCAAGACCTTCTCTTGGATAAATACATAGGAATGAAATCAGAGTCAAGAGTATGTGCAACTTCAGCTGTGTTAGATTATAACAAATTATTTTCCAAAATGGTATTACAAATTTATACTCTGACAGCAATATATGAGATTTTGTATTGCCTCACATCCTTGCCAACTTTTAGTATTAAAAATTCTGAATTCTTAAATTCTACCAGTCCAGTGATTATAAAAGGACATATCATTGTAATTATCATTTGCATTTCCCTGATGACTAATAAATGGAACAATTTTTCATGTTCATTGGCTTTGCATGTTTTCTATGTAAGGAAATGCCTTTTGCTTCTTTTGCCCTTTTTTCTTTTGCATTGTTTATTTTTTTTCTCATTGATTTGTGGGAGTTTTTAGTATGTTCTGAATACCAGTCCTTTGATACTTATACATAGTTTGTGGTTGTCTTTTCTCTGTCTTTCTGATGTCTTTTGGCAAATATGTTTGTAATTTTAATGTCATCAACTTCATTAATCATTTCCTTGATGTTTTGACACTTTTTGTGTCTTGTGTAAGAAATCCTTCACTATCATGAGGCCATAAAAATATTCTCATGCTCTCTTAAAATGTTTAGTTATTTTACCTTTCCTATTTAAGTCCTTAATCTATCTGAAATTGATTTTTGTGAATTGTGTGAGGTAGAGATCCAGTTAATTTTTTGCAAATGAATAACCTGTTGCCCCAGAACAATTTATTTCATACTGTGTCTTTTCACCACTGATTTGCAATGACCCCTTTTTTATATATCAGATTTCTGTAAATATGTGACTCCATTCAGGATTTCTATTCAGTTCATTTGCCTATTTATGTAAGAGCATCACAATCTTTCTCTTTTTCTTTCTTTCTCTTTCTTTCTTTCTTCCTTCCTCTTTCTTTTTCCTTCTTTCCTTCCTTCGTTCCTTCCTTCTTTCTTTCTTTCTCTCTCTCTCTTTCTTTTCTTTCTTTCCTTTTCTTTTCTTTCTTTCTTTGTTTTTTTGAGACAGGGTCTTACTCTCTTATTCTGTCGCCCAGGCTGGAGTGCAGTGATGTGACCATGTCTCACTGTAGCCTCTGCCACCTGGGCTCAGGTGATCCTCCCACCTCAACCTCCCTGGTAGCTGGGTCTACAGGTGCACGCCACCATGCCTGGCTAATTTTTTGTATTTGTAGTAGAGACAGGATTTTACCATGTTGCCCATCACATAGTCTTAATTAAAGTTTTATAATAAATGTTAATATCTACCAGGGCAAGCCCCCATGCTGTGTCTTCCTAAGAAATGTCTTCTGTATTCTTTCCCCTTGTGTTTCCGTATCATTTTAGAATAACCTTATTCACTTCCATGAGAGCCTCTATTGGAACTTAAATTAAGATTACATTGAATCCATAGATTAATGTAGGAAGAATTGACATTTTGCAAGTCTTCCTATCTATAAACATGGTATTGTACATCTAGATCTTTAATGTCTTTCATAACATTGTATGGGCTGGGCACAGTAGCTCATGCCTGTAGTCCCGGCACCTTGGGAGGCCTAGTCAGGAAGATTGCTTGAGCCCAGCTTGGACAACATGGCGAAACCCTGTCTCTACAAAAAATACAAAAATTAGCCAGCCATGGTAGCGTACACCTGTAGCCCCAGCTACATGAGAGGCTGAGGTGGGAGAATCACTCGAGCCCACTCGAGGGTGCAGTGAGCCGTGATTGTGCCACCGCACTCCAGCCCAGGTGACAGTACGAGGCCCTGCCTCAAAAAATACATGTATGATTTTTCTCCATGAAGGTCTCATACATATTTTGTTAAATTTATTGTTAGGTGCCCTGTTTTGTTGTTGTTATTGTAAATGCTGTCTTTTAAAATTGCATTTTCTAATTGCTTTTTTTTGATATATAGAAATACAGTAAACTTATCTATTAATATTGCAAACTTCCTTAATTCTAGCAATTTGCCACATATTCTTTTCTGTTTTCTATGTTGGCAATCATATCATCCAGTAATAGGAATGGTTTTTACCTCACTTTCTAAATGTTTTATATATATATATATATATATATATATATATATATATATATATTCTTTCTTATTTTCTGGCAAGGAGCTATAGAATAACATTAAATAGAAGTGACAGTAAGTGCCTTTCTTTTAAAGTTTAATCATTAAGCTTTATCTGTGCTAAAAGTTTTGGGAGATATTTGCTATCAGGTTATTAAGTCCATTTCCATTCCTGGTTTAAGAGTTTTTGTCATAATAGATGTCAGTTTTATGAAATGCTTTTTGTACAGCTCTATCTCATTCTTAATGTACAATTATTTTCATGATTGAAATCAGTTTATAATTTCTCAAATACTCCTTGACTGGTATTGGAGCTAAGTTATACTAACATCAAAAAATGAAATAGGGAGTATTCCTCTGTATCTCTTCTCTGAAACACTTTATGTTAGAGTGAAATCGTGTGTTCTTTGAAAGTTTGTTAAAACTCACCAGTAAAGCCACCTTAACCTGATGTTTTCTTTAGGATAATTTTTTATTTTTACTTTTATTGAAGAGACAGGGTCTTGCTCCATTGCCCAGGCTGGAGCTGGAATGCAGTGGTGGGAACCATAGCTTACTGCAGCCTCAAACTTATGGGCTCAAGTGATCCTCCCACCTCACTCTCCTGTGTAGCTGGGACCACAGGCATGTGCCACCATGCACAGCTAATTTATTTTTTAATTTTTTTATAGAGACGGGGTCTTGCTTTGTTGCCCAGGCTGGTTTTGAACTCTCAAGCAACTCTCCCACCTTGGCCTCCCAAAGTGCTGGGATTACAGGCATAAGCCACCACATCCAGTCTTTGGGAGAATATTTTTAATTTCTAATTATAGTCTCTTCAGGCTTTCAACTTTCCTTGAGTTCATTTTGGTAATTATTTCCTAAGAACATGTCCATTGATTGGTGGCTTTTTAATTTTTTAAAATTAGTTTTGTCCATTTTATTACTCTATAAACCCTTTGCCTTTGTATCTTTGCTTTCTAATTAATTTCTTTTCTATCTTTATTATTTCCATTCATCTAAGTTTTTCACTTGTTCTGTTATTGTTGACTTCTTGGGCTGCAGGTTTAAGAGGTTCCCAAATTTTCTGAGTTCACAATGAATCCTTAGTATCTCAGCAATATTTTCTTGGTGCCCCCTGGGCCAAACCAAATACCTAACAGCTTCATTTAGTAAATCTTTCAGGCCAAGTAATGTGTATCATATTCCTACAACTTAATAGCCATTTGGGAAAAAATATACACTTAAATTTTTTCAAAAATAGTAATATTTTTATTTCATTTAAAAATAACTACAACTGCTTACTAATGGTATATGTGCTCCTGTTGGGTACTGCACAGCTGCTCAGACTTTGGTATTAGACTGGCTGCACCACCAACATTTCTTTTAGCATAGTATGTACTTTTTTAAAAAAATTTTTTCAAGACAGAGTCTCGCTGTGTTGCCCAGGCTGGAGTGCAGTGGTGCGATCTTGGCTCACTGCAAGCTCCGCGTCCCAGGTTCACACCATTCTCCTCCCTCAGCCTCCCAAGTAGCTGGGACTACAGGTGCCTGCCACCACGCCCGGCTAATTTTTTTTGTATTTTTAGTAGAGACGGGGTTTCACCATGTTAGCCAGGATGGTCTCGATCTCTTGACCTCGTGATCCGCCTGCCTCAGCCTTCCAAAGTGCTGGGATTACAGGCGTGAGCCACTGCACCCGGCCTTAGCACAGTGTGTACTTTTTAATCACAGCAACCACTCAATACCCAGCTTTGCAAAGACATGATATCATTAATAGTAATGTAGCATGATCTAATGTTGAAAGTGAATTACTTCAAGCATATAATGTCAAGAGATTCAGTGTCAATATACATTCAAAAATGCTGTGTTTCCCCTGAAAATTAAAAATATATGACATCACTCTTGACATTTCCACGTAGCACCTAGGATGACCTACTCCACAGTTTAGGAGCTAGGCTTTCAGACATTCTTTTTAATTATTATTTAATATTTCATGGTGTGGGCCAGCTTTTTTCCCCTTTGAACAAAATTTCAACAAACATCCTTGTATATATGTCTTTATTTACTGGTACCTGTAGTTAATAAATATTGGCAGGTTGCTGTCCAAAAGGCTGTTTCATATCTCCACCAGCAGTTTTTCAGAGTATCTCCTTTCCCATATCCTTACCAACAACAGATTCAGTTGCTCTTGTAAATGTTGTTTGTTATATGGGTAAAAAAGGTGGTAAAAGTACATATAAAGAAATTGTTTGGTTTGCTTCTGATCCCCAGCACCTGAAATAGGGCCTCGCCCATGAAAACTTTCGGTAAATATTTGTTGAGTGAATGGATGCAGGAATCAGTCAACTAATTAATGTTATTGTTACTTCAATTTGTAGTCCCTGCAGTATTAATTGAATTTGAGCATTATTTTAAATGCGTGTTTAGGCCGGGCGCAGTGGCTCACGCATGTAATACCAGCACTTTGGGAAGCCAAGGTGGCCGGATCACAAGGTCAGGAGATCAACACCAGCCTGGCCAAGGTGGTGAAACCCCGTCTCTACTTAAAATGTAAAAAAATTAAATCAGGACACTAAGGAAGCCAGGCGTGGTGGCAGGCGCCTGTAATCCCAGCTACTTGGAAGGCTGAGGCAGGAGAGTTGCTTGAACCTGGGAGGCAGAGGTTGCAGTGAGCCAAGATCGCACCACTGCACTCCAGCCTAGGCAACAGTGAGAGACTGTCTCAAAAAGTAAAGTAAAATAAATAAAGAAATAAAGCATGCTTGTTTGGCCTTTCTATTTTTCTTTGACTTGCTTATGTATACTTTTTGCCTTTTTTTCTTTTGGGTTAACTTTTTCTTGACATTTTGTAAGAGCACTTTAGTTTAGATATTGCCCTTTACAATTTTTTCCCAAATACATTATTTATCTGTTGACTTTGTATTTTAACTTTTGCCATAGAAAAACTTTTAATTATATTTGCTCATTTTGGCTAGCCTTTTTTTTTAATAACCTCTATATTTTCAGCCTGTTTAGAACATTTTCTTCATCAAGATATATATGTTGTCTAAATTTTCTTGCAAGATTCTTATTGCAGCTGGAATTTATAACTATATAGTATATTAGAAATATCCAGTTTTATTTTCTTCTGAAAGAATGGCCAGTTATTCTGGCAAAATTTATTAAATAATTTGTCATTTTCCTACTGAATTGAACTATAATATTTGTCACGTATTAGATTTTTATACATACTGGGATTTATTTCTGGATTGTTATTCTAATCCATGGATATTTATTTCTAAATGAATACCATATTTATTTGATAAAAGGACATTATGTTCCAAAAGCAAATTACCCTACATTGATTTTTTTTTTTGTACTTTTTAAGCCATTCCTGGGCATTGATTATTTAATATAAACGTTAACACAATACTGTTCAATTCCCCGAAAAAAAATCCACTGGAATTGAGAGTGCAAACCATTTGGAATTTCATTCTATTTATATGTTAATTTTGAAAATTTAATATTATCTTTTTTTTTTTCTTTTTTTTTCTGAGACGGAGTCTCGCTCTGTCGCCCAGGCTGGAGTGCAGTGGCAGGATCTCAGCTCACTGCAAGTTCCGCCTGCTGGGTTCTCACCATTCTCCTGCCTCAGCCTCCTGAGTAGCTGGGACTAGAGGCGCCCGCCACCACGCCTGGCTAATTTTTGTATCTTTAGTAGAGACGGGGTTTCACTGTTTAGCCAGGATGGTCTCGATCTCCTGACCTCGTGATCCGCCCACCTTGGCCTCCCAAAGTGCTGGGATTACAAGTGTGAGCCACTGTGCCCAGCCCTGAAAATTTAATATTTTCTTATAAGTCTTCCCATCTAATAACATCCAGTTTTCAATTTTTGTTTGTGCCTTTCAGTAAGCTTTTAAGGTTTTCTTACAGGTTTTTTGCTTTATTAGATGTATTCTTTAGCATGTTATAGTTTATACTGATAGTGTGAGTGAAGCATTTTTTCTGTTTCCATTTTCAGTTGCTTTTTTGCTATAATAAATCAAAACTATTGCTTTTACATACTTATTTAATATCTATCAATTTTACCAAATTCTCTTATTAATTTCAGTTTTCTATTAGTGTCTTGGGTTTTCTAGGCATGCAGTAATACCAGTTCAAAAGAAAGTTTTATATCTTTTTTGCCCATTTTTATACAATTTATTTATTTCATTTTCTTGTCGTATTGTATTCGCCAGAACCTCCAAGACAATGTTAAATAAAAATCTGATAAAAATTATCACTGTCTTAATCCTAATAAAAATAGTTAGTGTTTTGTTATTTAGGATAATTATTTTTTATTTGGCTTTAGTAAATAATTTTTATTATCTTGAACTAGTTTTCTTCTGTTCCCATTTTACTTGTTATTTGTATTGGCTGATAAATATTTTTCAATTGCTTTTCAGCACTAATTATAATGTTTTTCTCTTCTTTAGTGTCGTGATTTAATAGATGAAATTGATAAATTTTTTTCATTGATCCATGATTGCATTCCTTTACGCTTCCCACAAAACTTTGTCTTTCCTCTTTGGAAGCTTGTAGGATCTTCCCTTTGACCCCAGTCTTCAGAAATGTTATAGTGATGCCTGCTGATGTCATTGGGGGATTTGCATATATTGTGCTGAATATGTGTCAAGCCCTTTTAATCTGGAAGCTTTTGTCCTTAAATTCTGGGCAATTTTGTTTGATCTTCCTTCTTTTTCTCGTTTTGCTCTTCTGGGATTTATACTATTCAGATGTTGGCCCTTGCTATACTTTGAGTGTGTTCCTCAGAATTCATGTGTTAGAAATTTGGCCCCTGATGTGTTGGTGTTGGGAGGTGGGACCTTTAAGAGATGATTAGGTCATTGACAGTGATTAATGCCACTCTTTCATAACTGAGTTAATCCTCAAGGGAGTAAAGGAGTTCTCGCTCTCATGTGCCATGTTGGTTTGCTGCAACTATGAACTCGTCATTTACATTAGGTATTTCTCCTCATGCTATCCCTACCCCAGACCCCCACCCCTGACAGGCCCCAGTGTGTGATGTTCCCTGCCCTGTGTCCAAATGTTCTCATTATTCAATTCCCACCTATGAGTGAGAACATCCGGTGTTTGGTTTTCTGTCTTTGTGATAGTTTGCTGAGAAGATGGTTTCCAGCCTCATCCATATCCCTGCATAGGACATGAACTCATCCTTTTTTTATGGCTGCATAGTATTCCATTGTGTATATGTGCCACATTTTCTTAATCCAGTCTATCATCGATGGACATTTGGGTTGATTCCAAGTCTTTGCTATTCTGAATAGTGCCACAATAAACATACATGTGCATGTGTCTTTATAGTAGCGTGATTTATAATCCTTTGGATATATACCCAGTAATGGGATTGCTGGGTGAAATGGTATTTCCAGTTCTAAATCCTTGAGGAATCGCCACCCTGTCTTCCACAATGGTTGAACTCATTTACAGTCCCACCAACGGTGTAAAAGCGTTCCTATTTCTCCACATCCGCTCCAGCATCTGTTGTTTCCTGGCTTTTTAATGATCGCCATTCTAACTGGTGTGAGATGGTATCTCATTGTGGTTTTGATTTGCGTTTCTCTGATGACCAGTGTTGATGAGCATTCTTTCATAAGTCTGTTGGCTGCATAAACATCTTCTTTTGAGAAGTGTCTGTTCATATACTTCACCCACTTTTTGATGGGGCTGTTTGTTTTTTTCTTGTAAATTTGTTTGAGTTCTTTGTGGATTCTGAATATTAGCCCTTTGTCAGATTGGTAGATTGCAAAAATTTTCTCCCATTCTGTAGGTTGCCTGTTCACTCTGATGGTAGTTTCTTTTGCTGTGCAGAAGCTCATTAGTTTAATTAGATCCCATTTGTCTATTTTGGTTTTGTTGCCATTGCTTTTGGTGTTTCAGTCATGAAGTCCCTACCAATGCCTGTGTCCTGAATGATATTGCCTAGGTTTTCTTCTAGGGTTTTTATGGTTTTAGGTCTGACATGTAAGTCTTTAATCCATCTTGAATTAATTTCTATATAAGGTGTAAGGAAGGGATCCAGTTTCAGCTTTCTACATATGGCTAGTCAGTTTTCCCAGCACCATTTATTAAATAGGGAATCCTTTCCCCATTGCTTGTTTTTGTCAGGTTTGTCAAAGATCAGATGGTTGTATATGTGTGGTGATATTTCTGAGGTCTCTGTTCTGTTCCATTGGTCTATGTATCTGTTTGGGTACCAGTACCATGCTGTTTTGGTTACTGTAGCCTTGTAGTATAGTTTGAAGTCAGGTACCATGATGCCTCCAGCTTTCTTTTTGCTTAGAATTGTCTTGGCAATGTGGACTCCTTGTTTGGTTCCAAATGAACTTTAAAGTAGTGTTTTTCAAATTCTGTGAAGAAAGTTATTGGTAGCTTGATGGGGATGGCATTGAATATATAAATTACCTTGGGCAGTATGGCCATTTTCACGGTATTGATTCTTCCTATCCATGAGCATGGAATGTTCTTCCATTTGTTTGTGTCCTCTTTTATTTCGTTGAGCAATGGTTTGTAGTTCTTCTTGAAGAGGTCCTTCACATCCCTTGTAAGTTGGATTCCTAGGTATTTTATTCTCTTAGTAGCAATTGTGAATGGGAGTTCACTCATGAGTTGGCTCTCCATTTGTCTGTTATTGTTGTATAGGAATGCTTGTGATTTTTGCGCATCGATTTTATATCCTGAGACTGCTGATGTTGCTTATCAGCTTAAGGAGATTTTGGGCTGAGACAATGGGGTTTTCTGAATATACAATCATGTCATCTGCAAACAGGGACAATTTGACTTCCTCTTTTCCTAATTAAATACCTTTTATTTCTTTCTCTTCCCTGATTTGCCCTGGTGAGAACTTCCAACACTAAGTTGAATAGCAGTGATGAGAAAGGGCATCCTTGTCTTGTGCCAGTTTTCAAAGGGAGTGCTTCCAGTTTTGGCCCATTCAGTATGATATTGGCTGTGGGTTTGTCATAAATAGCTCTTATTATTTTGAGGTACGTTCCATCAATACCTAGTTTATTGAGAGTTTTTAGCATGAAGGGCTATTGAATTTTGTCAAAGGCCTTTTCTGCATCTGTTGAGATAATCATGTGCTTTTTGTTGTTGGTTCTGTTTATGTGATAGACTACATTTATTGATTTGCGTATGTTGAACCAGCCTTGTACCCCAGGGATGAAGCCAACTTGATCGTGGTGGATAAGCTTTTTGATGCGCTGCTGGATTCGGTTTGCCATTATTTTATTGAGGATTTTCGCATTGATGTTCATCAGGGATATTGATCTAAAATTCTCTTTTTCTGTTGTGTCTTTGCCAGGCTTTGGTATCAGGATGATGTTGGCCTCATAAAATGAGTTAGGGAGGATTCCCTCTTTTTCTATTGATTGGAAAAGTTTCAGAAGGAATGGTACCAGCTCCTGTTTGTACCTCTGGTAGAATTCGGTTGTGAATCTATCTGCTCCTGGACTTTTTTTGTTGTTGGTAGGCTATTATTGCCTCAATTTCAGAGCCTGTTATTGGTCTATTCAGAGATTCAACTTCTTCCAGGTTTAGTCTTGGGAGGGTGTATGTGTCCAGGAATTTATCAATTTCTTCTAGATTTTCTAGTTTATTTGCGCAGAGGTGTTTATAGTATTCTCTGATGGTAGTTTGTATTTCTGTGGGATCGGTGGTGATATCCCCTTTATCATTTTTTATGTTTTATTTTTATTTACTTATTTATTTATTTTTGAGACAGAGTCTCGCTCTGTCACCAAGGCTGGAGTGCCATGGCACGATCTCAGCTCACTGCAAGCTCCACCTCCCAGGTTCATGCCATTTTCCTACCTCAGCCTCCCGAGTAGCATCTTTTTATTGTGTCTATTTGATTCTTCTCTCTTTTCTTCTTTATTAGTCTTGCTAGCAGTCTGCTCTGATCTTAGTTATTTCTTGCCTTCTGCTAGCTTTTGAATTTGTTTGCTCTTGCTTCTTTAGTTCTTTTGATTGTGATGTTAGGGTGCTGATTTTGGATCTTTCCTGCTTTCTCTTGTGGGCATTTAGTGCTATAAATTTCCCTCTACACACTGCTTTAAATGTGCCCCAGAGATTCTGGTATGTTGTGTCTTTGTTCTCATTGGTTTCAAAGAACATCTTTATTTCTGCCTTCATTTCGTTATGTACCCAGTAGTCATTCAGGAGCAAGTTGTTCAGTTTCCATGTAGTTGAGTGGTTTTGAGTGAGTTTCTTAATCCTGAGTTCTAATTTGATTGCACTGTGGTCTGAGAGACAGTTTGTTGTGATTTCTGTTCTTTTACATTTACTGAGGCGTGCTTTACTTCCAATTATGTGGTCAATTTTGGAATAGGTGTGATGTGGTGCTGAGAAGAATGTATATTCTGTTGATTTGGGGTGGAGAGTTCTGTAGATGTCCATTAGGTCCACTTGGTCCAGAGCTGAGTTCAAGTTCTGGATATCCTTGTTAACCTTCTGTCTCGTTGATCTGTCTAATATAGACAGTCGGGTATTAAAGTCTCCCATTATTATTGTGTAGGAGTCTAAGTCTCTTTGTAGGTCTCTCAGGACTTGCTTTATGAATCTGGGTGCTCCTGTATTGGGTGCATCTATATTTAGGATAGTTAGCTCTTCTTGAATTGATCCGTTTACCATTATGTAATGGCCTTCTTTGTCTCTTTTGATCTTTGTTGGTTTAAAGTCTGTTTTATCAGAGACTAGGATTGAGGATTGCAACCCCTGCTTTTTTTTTTTTTTGCTGTTCGTTTGCTTGGTAGATCTCCCTCCATCCCTTTATTTTGAGCCTATGTGTGTCTCTTCATGTGAGCTGGGTCTCCTGAATAGAGCACACCGATGGGTCTTGACTCTTTATTCAGTTTGCCAGTCTGTGTCTTTTAATTGGGGCGTTTAGCCCATTTACATTTAAGGTTAATATTGTTATGTGTGAATTTGATCCTATCATTATGATGCTAGCTGGTTATTTTGCCCATTAATTTATGCAGTTTCTTCATGACATTGATGGTCTTTGCAATTTGACATGTTTTTGCAGTGGCTGGTACTGGTTGTTCTTTTCCATGTTTATGCTTCCTTCAGGAGCTCTTGTAAGGCAGGCCTGGTGGTGACAAAAATCTCTCAGCATTTGCTTGTCTGTAAAGGATTTTATTTCTCCTTCATTTATGAAGCTTAGTTTGGCTGGATATGAAATTCTGGGTTGAAAATTCTTTTCTTTAAGAGGGATGAATATTGGCCCCCTCTCTCTTCTGGCTTGTAGGGTTTCTGCTGAGAGATCTGCTGTTAGTCTGATGGGCTTCCCTTTGTGGGTAACCTGACCTTTCTCTCTGGCTGCCCGTAACACTTTTTCCTTCATTTCAACCTTGATGAATCTGACAATTATGTGTCTTGGGGTTGCTCTTCTCGAGGAGTATCTTTGTGGCGTTCTCTGTATTTCCTGAATTTGAATGTTGGCCTGCCTTGCTAGGTTGGGGAAGTTCTCCTGGATGATATCCTGAAGCGTGTTTTCCAACTTGGTTCCATTCTCCCCATCACTTTCAGGTACACCTGTCAAATGTAGATTTGGTCTTTTCACCTAGTCCTGTATTTCTTGGAGGCTTTGTTTGTTGCTTTTTACTCTTTTTTCTCTAACCTTGTCTTCTCGCTTTATTTCATTAATTTGATCTTCAATCACTGATACCCTTTCTTCCAGTTGATCGAATCAGCGATTGAAGCTTGTGCATGTGTCACGAAGTTCTCGTGCCATGGTTTTCAGCTCCATCAGGTCTTTTAAGGTTTTCTCTATACTGTCTGTTCTAGTTAGCCATTCGTCTAACCTTTTTTCAAGGTTTTTAGCTTCCTTGCAATGGGTTTGAACATGCTCCTTTAGCTTGAAGAAGTTTGTTATTACCGACCTTCTGAAGCCTACTTCTGTCAACTCGTCAAAGTCATTCTCCATCCAGCTTTGTTCCATTGCTGGTGAGGAGCTGCGATCCTTTGGAGGAGAAGAGGTACTCTGGTTTTTAGAATTTTCGGGTTTTCTGCTCTGGTTTCTCCCCATCTTTGTGGTTTTATCTACCTTTTGTCTTTGATGTTGGTGAACTACAGATGGGGTTTTGGTGTAGATGTCCTTTTTGTTGATGTTGGTGCTATTCCTTTCTGTTTGTTAGTTTTCCTTTTAACAATCAGGTCCCTCAGCTGCAGGTGTGTTGGAGTTTCCTGGAGGTCCACTCCAGACCCTGTTTGCCTGAGTATCACCAGCGGAGGCTGCAGAACAGCAAATATTGCAGAACAGTAAATACTGCTGCCTGATCCTTCATCTGAAAGCTTCGTCCCAGAGGGGCACCCGCCTATATCAGATGTCTGTCGATCCCTACTGGGAGGTGTCTCCCAGTTAGACTACACAGGGGTCAGGGACCCACTTGAGGAGGCAGTCTGTCCGTTCTTAGAGCTCAGCCGCCATTTTAGGAGAACCACTGCTCTCTGCAGAGCTGTCAGACAGGGACGTCTAAGTCTGCAGAAGCTGTCTGCTGCCTTTTGTTCAGCTATGCCCTGCCCACAGAGGTGGAGTCCATAGAGGCAGTAGGCCTTGCTGAGCTGCAGTGGGCTCCGCCCAGTTCGAGCTTCCTGGTTGCTTTGCTTACCTATTCAAGCTGCAGCAATGGCAGATGCCCCTCCCGCAGCCAGGCTGCCGCCTCGAAGTTCAGTCTCAGACTGCTGCACTAGCTTGCAGTGAGCAGGGCTCCATGGACATGGGACCAGCCAAGCCTGGCATGGAAGAGAATCTTCTTGTCTGCCAGTTGCTAAGACCTTGGGAAAAGCGCAGTATTTGGGTGGGAGTGTCCCGTTTTTCCAGGTACAGTCTGTCATGGCTTCCCTTGGCTGGGAAAGGGAAATCCCCCAATCTCTTGCTCTTCCCAGGTGAGGTGACACCCCACCCTGTTTCAGCTCACCCTCCGTGGGCTGCACCCACTGTCCAACCAGTCCCAATGAGATGAAACAGGTACCTCACTTGGAAATGCAGAAATCACCGCCTTTTGCATCGATCACGCTGGGAGCTGCAGACCGGAGCTGTTCCTATTTGGCCATCTTGAAACGGATCTCCCCAAGTTAATAACTTTTTAACATGTATAGACACCTTTGAAACTATCACAACAATCAAAATAATGAACAAATTTATTATCCCAAAAGTTTCTTGTACTATTTTGTACAAGAAAAGGGATACAAAGGGTACTCTCCCTTCTTCTCAACACTTTGCCTCTATACCCATTCCCAGGTAACTGCTGATCTTTTCTCTGCCACTATAGGTTAGGTTGCATTTTCTACATTTTACATGAATAGAATCAAATATGTAATTTTTTTGGTCTGGCTTCTTTTACTCAGCGTCAGTATTTTGATGTATGTAGTATGCATCAATAGTTCATTCCTTTTTAATGGTGAATAGTACTGCTATATATTGTATAAATATTAGGTTGGTAAAAAAGTAAATGCAGTTTAGGACCGTGAATTTTAAATCATTATAACTAGGCTCAAACACATGTTTTTTCACCTGTTTGTACTTTTTTAAAAATTTTTTATATTAATTTCTGAGGTACATGTGCAGGTTTGTTACATAGGTAAACGTGTGCCATGGTTGTTTGTTGCACCTATCAACCCATCACCTAGGTATTAAGCCCAGCATGCATCAGCTCTTTTCCGTAATGCTCTCCCACCCCTACCATCCCCCAACAGGCCCCAGTAAGTGTTGTTCCCCTACCTGTGTCCATGGGAGCTGAACAATGAAAACACATCTTTATTAATCAGAATAGGAACCGTTACAATCAACACATTTTTGCCAGTTAATAATAAGTTTCTTTATTCCTGTAGCATAAATATCTGTGCTTCAAGATTCAACAAACTCTTGTAAAGCATTTTCTGCATCCTGCTGGTTGTGGAAGCATTTTCCCTGCAAAAAGTTGTTGAGATGCTTGAAGTGGTAGTCAGTTGACGAGGGATTGGGTGCATATGGTGGATGAGGCAGCACTTTGTAGCCCAATTTGTTCAACTTTTGAAGCATTGGTTGTGTGACATGCATTGTCATGGAGAAGAATTGGGCCCTTTCTGTTGACCAATGCCAGCTGCAGGCCTTGCAGTTTTCGGTTTATCTCATCGATTTGCCGACTATACTTCTGAGATGTAATGGTTTCGCCAGGATTCAGAAAGCTGTAGTGGATCAGACTGGCAGCAGACCACCAAACAGTGACCATGACCTTTTTTGGTGCAAGTTTGGCTTTGGGAAGCGCTTTGGAGCTTCTTCTCGGTCCAACCCCTGAGCTGGTCATCACTGGTTGTCATATAAAATCCACTTTTTGTGGCACATCACAATCCAGTTGAGAAATGTTTCCTTGTTGCATAGAGTAGGATAAGATGACACTTCAAGACGATGGTTTTTTTTTTTTTTTTTTTTTTTTGGTTCAGCTCATGAGGCATCCACTTATCGAGCTTTTTCACCTTTCCAGTTTGCTTCAAATGCCAGACGACCGTAGAATGGTCAATGATGAGCTCTTCGGCACCTTCTCATATGGTTTTAAAAGGATGAGCTTTGATGATTGCTCCCACTTGGTTGTTGTCAACTTCTGATGGCTGGTCACTACACTCCTCATCTTCCTCCTCTCCTTTGCAAAACTTCTTGAACAACCACTGCACTATACGTTCATTAGCAGTTCCTGGGCCAAATGCATTGTTGATGTTGCAAGTTATCTCCGCTGCTTTATGACCCATTTTGAACTCGAACAAGAAAATTGCTCGAATTTAATTTTTATCTAACATCATTTTCATAGTCTAAAACATAAAATGAACAGCAAGTAGTAAGTCATTAACAAAAGAAAAATAAAGTGAGAAATGCCCATTAAAATGATGTATGAAACATAACCACATTTATTTAAGAACGTATTCCAGTATCAAACAGCAGATTCCAACAATACAAATACCTCAGTTAGTTTTGCTTATCCATTCACATGTTAATATTTGATTCATTTCCAGTTGGGGCCTGGTACAAGTAAAACTGCTCGCAACATTCATGCATAAGTCTTTGATGGACATAATGCATTCATTTATCTTGTTTAAAATAACAGGAGTGTATTGGCTGGACCCTATAGTATGTGTACTTTTAACTTTTTAAGAAATGTCTAAGCTGTGTTTCAAGCAGCTGTATCATTTTACATTCCCACCATGAGTATATGAGAGTTCCAGTATTTCCACACCTTCTCCAGCACTTCCTGTAGTCAGTCTTTCCATTTGAAGCCATCGTAATAGGTGTGTGGTGGTATCTCATGTGGTTTTAATTTGCACTTTCCTAATGACTGATGATATTGGACATCTTGATTTATACTTATTTACCATCTATATATCTTTGTTGATGTATGTTCAAATATTTTGCCCTTTTTAAATTGGGTTGTTTGTTTTCTTATTACCGAGTTTGGAAAAATTTTTATTCTGAATACAAGTCCTTTCTCAAATATATGATTTTCAATTATTTTCAGATATTGTCTTATATTTTTATTCTCTGAATAGTGTCTTTTAAAGATCAGAAGCTTTTTATTTTGATAAAGTCCAGTTCATCAATTTTTTATTCATGAATAGATATGCACTTGGTATCATATCTAAGAAGTCTTCTGTAAACCCAAAGTGACAAAAATTTTCTCCCATTTTCTTCTAAAAATGCTAAATGTTTAGGTTTCATATTTAGATCTCAGCTGTTTATAGTTTATCTTTTTAATTTGGTACAAGGTATGGGACCAAGTTCATTTCTTTTACAAACAGATACACAGTTGTTGTTGCATCATTTGTTTCCTCACTGAATTGGTTTTGCACTTTTGTGAAAAATGGTATAGATTTAAGTGCAGACACTAGCTGTAGGGTTTTTTTGTAGATACTGTCTTATCTGTTTATGAAAGTGTGCTTTGATTCCTAGGATACTGAGGAATCAAATAATTGATGTGGTATTTTGTCAGATTTTTTTTCTGTATCTTTTAAGGTGATCAGATAGTTTTTCTCTTCAGTTTTTTAACATGGTGAATTACATTGGTTGATTTGCTAATGTGAAACCAGCTTTCCATTCTAGTTGATCATGATGTATTTTTTATTTTTTTATTTAATTTTTTATTTTATTAGAGACAGAGGACTTGCTATCTTGCCCAGACCGGCTCCAGTGATCCTCTTGCTTCAGCCTCCCAAATAGCTGGAACTATAGGCACGTAGTACTGCATCCGGTTTAACTTGTCAGATTTGATTTGCTAATTTCTGTGTCTGGTTTTGGTAGCAGGATATTGCTGGCCCCATAAAATGAGTTGGGAAGTGTATACTGCAGCTCAATTTTCCAGTAGAGTTTGTCTAGAATTGGTATTATTGCTTCCTTAAATATTTGGTGGAATTCACAAATAAAGACATCCAGGCCTAGATCTTTCTTTATGAGAAGGTTTTTAACTTCAAGTTCAATTATTTTATAGATGTAATGTATTAGGGTTATTTATTTTGTAAGAGGTCTTTAGCAATTGGTATCTTAAAAGGAATTTGTTCATTTTGTCAAAATTGTCCAATATATAGATATAACATATTAATCCTAGTTCTTTATTATCTTTTTAATATCTATAGAATCTAGAATAATGTCATCTCTCTCATTCCTCATGGCAATAATTTGTGGTCTCCCCTTTTTATCCTGTTCAGTCAAGCTAGAGAGTTATATATTTTATTAAATTTCTCAGAGAACCAGTTTCGGGTTTCATTGATTTTCTCTCTGTTGTTTTTATGTTGTCTATTATTGATTTCTACACGAAGTTTTATTTCCTTTCTTTTAGTTACTTTATATTTAATTAGCTCTTTGTCCATTTTCTTAAGGTAGATGCTAAAGTGATTGATTTGAAACCTTTCTTCTTTTCTAACACAGGTATTTAGTGCTATAAATTTCTCACTAAATACTGCCTTATTAGCAGCCAACAAATTTTTATATAATATGTTTTCATTTTTATTCATTTTTAAATACTTTCTCATTTCCCTTTTGATGTCTTCTTTGAACCCTTAGGTTATTTAGAATTACGTTATGTAGTTTATATTATAATCTTTGCGTGGATCTTTCGGAGGTTTTTCTCTTAATGCTTTCTAATTTCTATCGTGTTCAGATAACATGCCTTTAAAGTCATTGGGAGACGTTTTATGGTCCAGTATATGGTCTATATTGGCAGCTATTCTTTGTGCACTTGAAAAGAATGTGTGTTCTAATATAAGAATTTTTATAGGTATAGCATTATGAAATTTTAAGTAGGGGCCATCCTTTTGCTTTTTCCCTACTTAAGATTTTCAGTCTTTCCAATGATAGTTTGTTAAAAGGAAAAAAAAAAAGACAATTTTTTTTATTCTTAAGGCTAAACTTCAATTTTGAATTGTCACCAGTGACAAAAAGGTTTGCAAGTTTCTAACAGCTACAGGAAAATCAAATACAGTCTACCCCAAATATTTTTCTACTTATGCAGTGTAGAAATGACCAAAGTTCAATGTGAAAAGGGAAAAAAACAAGGAGACTAAAACACTTTTATAAGTACAACTTAAGCCAGATTATAGATAGTCTGCAATGGAGACAACCCAGTTTCATAACAAAATCAAAGGGGAAAGATCCACATATCAGTCTTTGAGGCTGTCTGACTTTGATACCCTTTGAAGTTCAAACTGTTCTCTCTTTTATCTATAACTAATTTCATGGAAAACATGTTATTACATTGGTTCCAAACATCCTTAATTTTTAGCCTGGGGAGACTGACATTTTTTAGTTGCCCTATAACAAGTTCAGTACCCTGATTTGATGTCCCCTGCCATAATTTTCTAAACAGTATTCCAAAAATAGCAGCCCAAAGCCTAAGGAAAGAGCAGTTGTGGGAAGAAAAGAGATAGAAAATCACACTTTCTATAACTTTAGGACTACAAGACCTATATTTTAAGGGTATTGTAGTCTAATGTAGTCCAAAATCTTTATGTGACACATGTGGAACTAGATTCGACTAGGTGAAATGTGTCTAATTCAAACCGAGATGTGCTGTTAGTGTGACATATACATTGGCTTTTGAGGACTTAGTCCAGTAAAGGAGTATAAAATATCTCATTTGTGGCCGGGCGCGGTGGCTCACGCCTGTAATCCCAGCACTTTGGGAGGTCCAGGTGGGCGGATCACCTGAGGTTGGAGTTCAAGACCAGCCTGACCAACATGGAGAAACTCTGTCTCTACTAAAAATACAAAATTAGCCGGGCGTGGTGGCGCATGCCTATAATCCCAGCTACTTGGGAGGCTGAGGCAGGAGAATCGCTTGAAGCCAGGAGGTGGAGGTCACAGTGAGCCAAGATCATGCGCCATTGCACTCCACCCTGGGCAACAAGAGCAAAACTCCATCTAAAAATATATATATATATATCATTAGTGACTTTTACATTAATTTTAAGTTGAACTATCATATTTTAGATGTGTTTGGTTAGATAAAATATTATATTTAATTTTACCTGTTTCCTTTTACTATTTTAAATTAGGCTAATAGAAAATATTAAATTACACATATAGCTCACATCATACAGATCCTGCTTGACTTAAAATGGGGTTACATTCCTGATAAACTCTTTGTAAGTTAAAAATATCCTAAGTTGAAAGTGCAGTTAGGCCAGGTGCGGTGGCTCATGCCTGTAATTCCAACACTTTGAGAGGCTGAGGAGGGAGAACTCCTTGAGCCCAGGAGTTCAAGACCAGCCTGGGCAACATAGTGAGATCTCATCTCTGCAAAACATAAAAAAAATAGCTGGACATGATGGCCTACACCTGTGGTCCCAGCTACTTAGGAGGCTGAGGTGGGAGGATTGCCTGAGCCTGGAAGGTGGAGGCTGCAGTGAGCTGTGATCATGCCACTTCATTCCAGCATGAGTGACAGAGCAAGAGCCTGTCTCAATCAATAAATAAATAAAAATAAGAAAATGTGACCAGGCGCTGTGGCTCACGCCTGTAATCCCAGCACTTTGGGAGGCTAAGGGGGGTGGATCACCTGAGGTCAGGAGTTGGAGACCAGCTTGGCCAGCATGGTGAAACCCCGTCTCTACTAAAAATACAAAAATTAGCCGGGTGGGCTGGTGCATGCCTGTAATCCCAGCTACTCGGGAAGCTGAGGCAGGAGAATCACTTGAATCCGGGAGGCAGAGGTTGCCGTGAGCGGAGATCACGCCATTGCACTCAAGCCTGGGCAACAGAGCGAGACTCTGTCTCAAAAATAAATAAATAAATAAATAAATAAGAAAATGCTTTCAGTACACCTAGCCTACTGAACAACATAGCTTAGCGTAGCCTACTTTAAACATGCTCAGAACACTTACGTTAGCCTACAGTTGGGCAGAATCATCTAATACAAAGCCTATTTTATAATAAAGTGTCAAATATCTCATGTAATTTATTGAATACTATACTAAAAGTGGAAAATAGAATGATTGTGTGGGTACTCGAGGTATAGTCCCTACCGAATGCCTATCACTTTCACATCATCTTAAACTCAAAAAATTGTAAGTTGAACCATCATAAGTCTAGGACCATCTGTATTTCAGTCAGACATCATTGCTCTAGAATCCCATGCTCAAACTCTAGCTTAAGACACTAGTCTTGCTTTTCTTTTCCACCACTCATTTTCCTTTGATCCCGATGATAGAAGTCCCTGAAGTAGTGGTGGATGTAAGTGAGAACAGTTGAGAGCATCAAAGCCCTTACAGAGATTAAGCAAAAATTGCTTTTTAATTAATGGAACTAGCATGAAATTCAACCCAAGCTAATAAATCTGGTCTCTAATTCTCTGCCTCACACTTTATACTTCAGTGAAATCCACTTAGTTTGGATTTTATTGCAATATTTGATTGAAGTTTAGGTGGCCATTTGGGGCCGGGAACTAGAGATTCTTTTTTTAAAAGGGTAAAGAAAATCAATTAGGTACAGATACTTTGCCAGTAAGGGGTTACATTCCAAAGTTTACTGCTAAACCCTTCCTCCTGCAATTCACAGCATGATCTCCATGTACCAGGAGGAGCCTGCCTAGAAAATGGTGAAGATCTACAACCATTTATTGTTTTAGAGTCAAGAAAATATGTCCCTTTGTAAATAGCTTTTCATTCTTTAAGGTTGCTTACTCAAACAACTTTTGACAGATTCAGAATTTCACAAACATAGTAAACAGTGGCCGTGATGTTTCTAAGAATTACATTTAGACTGAAACCATTCTAACCACTTTTTTGGAGAGTATCATTTGTCCCTAAAGTTTGTCTCACTGTAGCCAAAAACTCTGCCACTGGATTTAAATTGCTTAGTCTCTCCATTGTAGAACTCAGCATGCCTTGTCTGTTTTGTTGTTGTCGTTGTTGTTTTTAACTAGGGTGTAACCAAAATGCAGGTTTAGTTGCTCGTCACTTGCAGAGTCCAATTAACAAGAGAGAGATCTAGTATAAAGAAAATGATTTTTTATTCCAAAGCTAGTTTGGGGAAGAAGTACAGGCTTCCTGCCTTAAGGGTACTGCTTCACTTTTGGAGCAGGAAGTGAGTGCTTTTGAAAGGGAGTTTGGCAGGAATGGCATGCGGGGGAGGAAGAAAGAGGAGGGGATCCACATGACTTGGCTTCAGTACTCTGTCTGCCCAGCATTCGAGCTGGCAAGCACTGTGCCTTTGTAGGCAGAACTAGGTTATAAAGGTAGCTGAAACTCTTCAGGTAGGAGAAAGTTTCCTAGTGGGCATACTTTGGGTTGTAGATTGACTGTTGTCTCTCGAGGCAACCTCCTGGTGGGTGCGAGTTCCACTCTGGAGCTTCTAAGCACATAGTTAAATGAACTTGCTCTGTAGGGAGTGTCTGGTAATGGGGAGGTAAAAGGTTATAATTGCATTTCTAAAGGGCTAAGTAGGAAGTGGAAAGAGGGGGAAACGGAGAAAAGAGAAAAAAACGAGCTCATTCTCTCTCTCTCAGAAAAATGGGGGTGCTCAGTTACAAGGGTATGTTTCAAAGCAGGTCCTGTGCTTTTTTCAGTATACTACAGATGGTCTTTAAATGATAATGGGGTTTGGTCTATAACCATAATAACATTTCTTTAAATTTGTGTGAAATAAAAAAATGTTTTGAATTCACATAAATAATGATAAACTAGTTTAATTTTGTAAACTTCTATTTAGGCAAAACATAATGCTTAAAAATGAAAAGCAGTAGACCCCATTTTTAGTGCAGGTATGTGTAAAAGCCTTATGTAAATTATAGTCATAGTTTAAACTATGTGCAAAATAACAGCCATTAACTACTGGCATATAAGAGAAAAAAATTAGAGGAAAATGTGAAAGAAAAATGAGTCCAAATAGACTATTCATCTTCCAGTCCAGCTAAAATATGCCTCACTTGTGGATGCTGACTTTTTTCTTTTTTCTTTTTTTCCTTTTTCTTATTTTGAGACAGTCTTGCTCTGTTTCCCAGGCTGGAGTACGGTGTCATGATCGTGGCTCACTGCATGCAGCCTCCATCTCCTGGGCTCAACCAGTCCTCCCACCTCAGCCTCCTGAGTAGCTAGGACTACAGGTGCACACCACCGTGCCAGTTAATTTTTAAGTTTTTTGTATAATCGGAGTCCCACTATGTTGCCCAGGCTGGTCTTAAAACGCCTGGGCTCAAGCAGTCCTCCCACCTTGGCCTCCTAAAGTACTAGGATTACAGACGTGAACTACCATGCCCAGCCCATGAAGGCTTTTCTGATTGCTATTGGAATCGCTCCCTGTTCTATAATCCCGTAACATCTTTTCTTCTTCTATTGTGGCAAGTTAAACACATGGATCTATATTAGCTATAGGTAAGCCTGCTTATCTGTTAGCTACAATAGCTTGTAAGCCTTTTGAAGACAGAATAACTCCAATTGTAAGAGACTGTATGCAAGTGTTTACTTTGTATGCACTGGGCTCATACTTAATTGGTGAAGAAATAAAGACATAAGTTGAAGTAAGTAACACAAGCATATTTCCTTAAAACACTTAGATTTTAATCTTAAAAATGTGATGACAATTTACTTTAAGCAAATAGAGTAATTTTAATCATGCAAAGAATTTCACACATTTGCTTGAATCCAAAATCAGGTATAATTCTAGTTTTCTAGAATGTTTCAAGGCCATATCAGAAAGGATAATTTTAGTACACTATAAGGCAGTGATTCTCAAAGTTTAGCGAGCATTAGAATAACTAGAGAGCATGTTAAAACGCAGGTCGCCGGGGCCACACCCAGAATTTCTGATTAAGAAGAAACTAGGATGGAGCCCAGGAATTTGTATATTTAACAAGTTCTGGCTGGACGCGGTGGCTGAAGCCTGTAATCCCAGCACTTTGGGAGGCCCAGGCGGGCAGATCACCTGAGGTCGGGAGTAGGAGACCAACCTGACCAACATGGAGAAACCCCATCTCTACTGAAAATACGAAATTAGCCCGGCATGGTGGCGTATGCCTGTAATCCCAGCTACTTGGGAGGCTGAGGCAGGAGAATCACCTGAACCCGAGAGGCGGAAGTTGCAGTGAGCTGAGATCAAGCCATTGTACTCCAGCCTGGGCAACAAGAGCGAAACTCCATCTCCAAAAAAAAAAAAAAGTTTTCAGGTCATACTGATGCATATCATCCAGGGACCACATTTTAAAAACTATTACTATAGGCAGTAGGCTGAGAAGGGAAGAGAGGTAAACTGGAAAAGAGAAAGAAGTAGGGCAAAGTATGCAATGAATGCGAAAATTAAGGGTAGGAGGAACCCTTAAAGGTAGATTGTGAAACCCTGACAGAACACCAGGGCATTAGAAAGACGTGGTCTCTCTCCATGTCATGCTTCCCTGACTAGGGTATCACTGTCCTTGTGCCTGGACATTCTGAATTAAAGGTACAGGGCATGGCGTCCACATTGCAATTTAATATCCACTCACTTTTGTTTCGGGAAATTGGCCTCCTTCTGCAGCTAGTATTTTAAAACCAGTACTTTGAAGGGCTACTTTTCCACATAGCACTGAAATCTTAGATAAAATCATAAAGAAATTTTAGATTAATGTCTCCTCTCACATGTGAAAGAATATACTTTATAACTCAAGCAGAGAGTCTAATGATCTGCAACCTAATTATAAAATTCCTTTAAGTATATATTCTGAAAGACCAGGTTTTATGTAGGCATATGTTAAGCCATATGTGTGGTAATTAATAGTATATACTTCTTGCAGTGGTGCCTAGAATATCTAGATTAGGTCTTATAAACTATACACAAAGCTGGTAGCTTCTCTCTATCAGGAACTTGGCCTGACTCTTGCCTCCCTATCGCCCTGCCAAAGCTCAGTTATACAACTTAGAGTAAATTCTTCCCCCTTCCCAATTCTGCCTGTTTTTCCATGCCAAAAATAAGTAAATAAATACACAAATGCCAAAAATAAGTAAATAAGTAAATAAATATACATATATGTGTATATGTGTATATATTATACACATATAGTATTTGTGTATAGTATTTGTATATATACACATATAGTATATGTGGTATATGTGTATAGTATATACTATACACATATAGTATTTGCAGTTTTGAACCTTATGAGTTATATGTAGTTGTTGTACTCTCCCGATATACATGGCAACTTACTGAGTCTTATTTTCTATTTCTTTGGACTAGAGGTATATATAAGATAAGAAATAAGTTAAGTTTTTTTTAAAAAAGAAGAGGCTGGGCACAGTGGCTCACACCTGTAATCCCAGCACTTTGGGAGGCCCAGGCAGGCGGATCACCTGAGGTCAGGAGTTCAAGACCAGCCTGACCAACATGGAGAAACCCCCATCTCTACTAAAAATACAAAATTAGCCGGGTGTGGTGGCACATGCCTGTAATCTCAGCTACTTGAGAGGCTGAGGCAGGAGAATTGCTTGAACCTGGGAGGTGGAGGTTGTGGTGAGCCTAAGGGAGGAGACCACCCCTCATATTGTCTTATGCCCAATTTCTGCCTCCAAAGAAAGAAAAAGTAAAAACTAAAAGGCAGAAATGAAATCCACAAGCAGACAGCCCAGCGCCACACCCTGGGCCTGGTAGTTAAAGATGGACCCCTGACCTAATCGGTTATGTTATCTATAGATTCCAGACATTGTATAGAAAAGCACTGTGAAAATCCCTATCCTGTTTTGTTCTGATCTAATTACCCGTGCACGCAGCCCCCAGTCACGTACCCCCTGCTTGCTCAATCGATCACGGCCCTCTCATGCGCACCCCCTTAGAGTTGTGAGCCCTTAAAAGGGACAGGAATTGCTCACTCGGGGGGCTCGGCTCTTGAGACAGGAGTCTTGCCGACGTCCCCAGCCGAATAAACCCCTTCCTTTTTTAACTTGGTATCTGAGGAGTTTTGTCTGTGGCTCGTCCTGCTGCATTTCTTGGTTCCCTGACCGGGAAGCGAGGTGATTGGCGGATGGTCAAGGCAGCTCCTTAGGCGGCTTAAGCCTGCCCTGTGGAACATCCCTGCGGGGAACTCCGACCAGCCCGAGCGACACAAATCCTGAGAGCGCTCCCAGGTAGGCATTTGCCCCAATGGGACACCTCGCCAGAGTGGTTTGTGGCAGGCCCCCGTGGAGGATCAGCGCAGTGGCTGAACACCGGGAAGGAACTAGCACTTGGAGTCTGGACATCTAAAACTTGGTAAGACTAGTCTTTGAAACTTGCCTACTCTGTTTGAGTGGAAGCATGGCCTGATCACCCACGGCGTGCCTTTATCGGCACTTTGGTTTTTGTTTTGGTTTTGACTTGGTTTGACTTGCATGACAGGACCGGTCTTGGGAACTTGCCCACTCCATTTGAGCGTGGCCTCATCACCCACGGCGTGCCTGTACCGGCACTTTGGTTTTTGTTTTTGACTTGGCTTGGATTGCTTGATACTTTGGTTTTGGTTTTGACCTGGCTTGGATTTCTGGATACTCTGATTTTGGTTTTGATTTTGGTTTGGCGCAAACTGAAAAAGTGTGTGTGTGCCCTTTTTACCCGTTCTTTGTTTTGTGGTGTGCGTGTGGTGTCAGCATGGTGTTTTGTCTCAAAGAAGCATAGGTCAGGCACAAATAAGCCCACCCTACTAGGAACTATGTTGAAAATTTTCAAAAAAGAATTTAAGGGATACTATGGAGTACTGTGACACCAGGAAAACTTAAAACTTTGTGTAACATAGACTGGCCAGCATTAGAGGTAGGTTGGCCATTAGAAGGAAGCCTGGACAGGTCCCTTGTTTCAAAGGTATGGCACAAGGTAACCTGTAAACCAGGGAACCCACACCAGTTCCCCTACATAGACACTTGGTTACAGCTGGTTCTAGACCCCCCCACCCCCAACACACAGTGGTTGAGAGAACAGCAGCATAAGTGGCTGGCAGAGGCAAGGAAAGATCAGCAGAGAGAGAGAGAGAATAGACAGAGAGGAAAAGAGGCAAAGAGAGAGAGGAAGACAGACAAAGAGAGAGTCAAGGAGAGAGAGAGAAAGAAAGAGAGAGGCAGAGAGAGAGAGGAAGAGACAGAGGCAAAAGGAAAGTCAAAGAGAGAGCGACAAAGTCAGAGAAAGAGAAAGAGAGAGATATACAAGTAGTTAAGAAAAAAAAAAAAGTGTACCCTATTCCTTTAAAAGCCAAGGTAAATTTAAAACCTGTAATTGATCATTGAAGGTATTCTCTGTAAGCCTATAACACTCCAGTACCACTTTGTTGTCATTGTAAACAAGGGCATATCCCGAAAGCACTGAGGCCTTCCTATCAAAAATCCTTAATCCAGTAACCCGCAGATGGACCAAATGTATTCCATCTGTAGTGGCAACTACTTTGCTAATAAAAAAGTAAAAAAATAACTTAGAGGAAACCTCATTGTGAGCACACCTCACCAGTTCAGAAGTATCCTAAGGAAAAAAAAAAAAAGGAAAAAAAAAGGGAGGGCGGAATTTATATAAAAAGAGTATTATACGGTAAATTCTTGTCCGGAAATAAATTAACTGGTTGTTTAAAGAAAGAAATATTTGTAATAAGTCAGAAAGTTGAGGTATGTCGAAGAATTGTCTGCGAAAGTCATGAAAGAAAAATGTTATAAAAAAGAATTTATGCAAAAAATGTTGTATAATTTAAAAGTGACTAGGCCTCCTGAATGTAAAACTATTTTAAAAAAAAACAGTTTATGTGCAAGGTATATAAGAAAAGTAAAATACACCTTTAGTAAAAGGATTATAAGGAGGCATAAGAATGTACATTTTTACCTACATTAAAAAGTTAAAAAAAAAGATTTTTTGAAGGTTTAAGCAACTTTTAAAACATTAATTGTAAAGAAAATTCTGCGTGTAAACGTATTAGCTAAAGTTAAAGAAGTATCATCCAGTTTTTCTGTGAACTGGACATTAAAGTAAAAGCTTAACAGGTTTTTCTTAAAGCACCAACCTGCTCTTTGGCAAAAATTATAAAAGGTTAAAAAGAGTCTATAAAATCTTACCATATGGTCAAACATTGAAAATTAGATAAATACGTCTACGAGGTTTTATTAAAATTAGGCTTAACATTAATAACACACTAATATAAAGATAAAATTTAGCTTATCTGGTATAAAAATCATACAAGAAGCATTGTTAAATGTAAAATGGTATTTGGCTTTCTTTGGTTTAAAAACTAATAAAAACAGATGCTAAAGGAAATTTCTCAGTAAAAAGGCACTAAGGACTATAAAGTCTACTGCCAAGGTCCCCACATTTAAAACAAAAGGTCAGTTTCTTAAAAATTATATACTTGGCTTAGCTTCCACTTTCCTTTATCTCAAAAACTAAGTCTTTTAGCACATGTACCACCCCTAGAATTTCCTGTAAACCAGCACCAGCCTGAAGATCACGTTCTCATCAAAGGGTGGAAAGAAGAAAAACCCGAGCCAGCCTGGGAAGGACCCTACCTTGTGCTGCTGACCACCAAGACTGCTGTTCGTTTGTACAGCAAAAAAAAAAAAAAAAGGATGGGCTCATCACACCCGAGTCAAGAAAGTGCCCTACCAAACTAAAGCTAAGAAAAATTTGACTCTTTTCTTCTATTCTATTACTCTTTCTTCTTTCCTTGTTCTGTTGCTGACCATCTAGTTATTAACATAACCAAGTCAACTTCACCTCAGACTATTGCATTTAATGCTTGCCTTATTATACCCTGTGGGGACTTGTCAAGTCAAGGACAGCTTTCTACTTGAGAAAAGTACTTCTGTCCCTCCTGACTCTCCTCAGACTGGGCACTAGTAAACTAGCACCATTTAATCCGGGGAGATTTTGATAAAGACCCCAGTGTCAACCAGGAGTCTTGCCCCCTGATGTAGAGCTTTCATGTCATAGTTGGACCAGCGTTCTGTGGGTGGACCACTACAGAGCAAGGATGGACTGCCCCAACCGGTTTTTGTAATTTCCTAAAACCATGCATTCATTTTACTAGAGGATCATAGAAGTTAAAGACTTAAAACAAACTTTAGCAATTAAGACAGGATACCAAGATGCAAATGCCTGGTTAAAATGGATCAAATATTCCATCTGTACCTTAAACAAAAGCAATTGTTATACTTGTGAACATGGCAGGCCAGAGGCCCAGATTGTCCCCTTTCCACTAAGGTGGCCCTCCAGTCGACCAGGTGTGGGCTGCTTGCTAGCTCTTTTCCAGGATTCTACAGCCTGGAGTAATAAGTCATGCCAAGCTCTCTCTGCTATATCCTAAAGTCCGGCACCCTGTAGGTCAGCCGCCGAGGGCCATGCAGCCTTCATCTCCCAACACTAAGTTCACTTCGTGTCTCTCACAACAGGGAGGAAACTTAGTGCTCTTTGGAGACCTGAAGGGGTGCAGTGAGCTTAAGAATTTTCAAGAGCTTATCAGTCAGCCCTTGTTCATCCCCGAGTGGATGTGTGGTGGTATTGTGGTGGACCTTTACTGGGCACTCTGCCGAGTAACTGGAGGGGCACTTGTACTTTAGTCCAATTGGCTATCCCTTTCACCCTGGAATTTCATCAACCAGAAAGAAAAAAATAAGACATTGTAAAGCGAGAGAAGCCCCTTATGGATCTTTCGACTCTCATGTCTGTTTAGACGCAATTGGAGTCCCATGAGGAATACCAGATCAATTTAAAGCTTGAAATCAAATAGCTGCAGGATTTGAGTCAATATTTTAGTAGGTGATAGTTAATGAAAATGTAGATTAGATAAACTACATCTATTACAACCAACAGCAACGAGCTTTTCACAAGTTAAAAAAAAAAAAACTCATGTCGGCCCCAGCCCTGAGGCTACCTGACCTGACAAAACTCTTTACACTCTATGTGTCAGAGAAAAATGGCAGTTGGAGTTTTAACCCAGACTGTGGGGCCCTGGCCAAGGCCTATCTCTCAAAACAACTAGACAGGGTTTCCAAAGCGTGGCCCCCAGGTCTAAGGACCCTAGCAGCAACAGCCCTGTTAGCACAAGAAGCAGATAAACTAACCCTTAGGCACAACCTAAATATAAAGGCCCCCCATGCTATGGTAACTTTAATGACTACCAAAGGACATCATTGGTTAACAAATGCAAGATTAACCAAGTACCAAAGCTTGCTATATGAAAATCCCCACATAACCATTGATGTTTGCAGCACCTTAAACCCCACCATCCTTGCTCCCGGTATCAGAGAGCCCAGTTGAACATAAATGTGTAGAGGCGTTAGACGCAGTTTATTCTAGCAGGCCCAACCTCCGAAACCATCTTTAAACATCAGTAGACTGAGCAGTACGTGGACAGAAGCAGCTTCGCCAGCCCCTGCAAAGTGACTCTGAAGAAGATAAGCCCTGCTCCAGTTACACCCTGAAGCTGACTGGTCCACGCACGGCTGAAGCATGAGAAAACTCATCGCGGGACTCATTTTCCTTAAAATGTGGACTTTTACATTAAGGACTTCAATTGACCTTCCTCAGACTGAAGACTGTACCCAGTGTATGCATCAAGTCACTGAAGTAGGACAAAAGGTTGCTATGGTCCTATTATTTTATGGTTATTATAAGTGTACTGGAACTCTAAAAAGAACTTGTTTGTATAATGTTCTTCTATACAAGGTATGTAGCCTAGGAAATGACCAACATGATGTGTGTTATGACCCATCTGAGCCTCCCATGACCACAGTTTTTAAAATAAGATTAGATACATCTCGGCACGAGCCAAGATGGCCTAATAGGAACAGCTCCAGTCTACAGCTCCCAGCATGAGCGACGCAAAAGACGGGTGATTTCTACATTTCCAACTGAGGTACCAGGTTCATCTCACTGGGGAGGGTCAGACAGTGGGTGCAGGACAGTGGATGCAGCGCACTGAGCATGAGCCGAAGCAGGGCGAGGCATCGCCTCACCCAGAAAGTGCAAGGGGTCAGGGAATTCCCTTTCCTAGTCAAAGGAAGGTGTGACAGACGGCACTTGGAAATCAGGTCACTCCCACCCTAATACTGCGCTTTTCCAACAGACTTAGCAAATGGCACACCAGGAGATTGTATCCCATGCCTGGCTTGGAGGGTCCTGAGCCCAAAGAGCCTCGCTCATTGCTAGCACAGCAGTCTGAGATCAAACTGCAAGGTGGCAGCGAGGCTGGGGGAGGGGCGCCCGCCATTGCCAAGGCTTGAGTAGGTAAACAAAGCGGCCGGGAAGCTCAAACTCGGTAGAGCCCACTGCAGCTCAAGGAGGCCTGCCTGCCTCTGTAGACTCCACCTCTGGGGGCAGGGCATAGCCAAACAATAGGCAGCAGAAACTTCTTCAGACTTAAATGTCCCTGTCTGACAGCTTTGAAGAGAGTAATGGTTCTCCCAGCACGCAGCTGGAGATCTGAGAACGGACAGGCTACCTCCTCAAGTGGGTCCCTGACCCCCGGTAGCCTAACTGGGAGGCACCCCCAAGTAGGGGCAGACTGACACCTCACACGGCCGGGTACTCCTTTGAGACAAAACTTCCAGAGGAACGATCAGGCAGCAACATTTGCTGTTCGCCAATATCCGCTGTTCTGCAGCCTCCGCTGCTGATACCCAGGCAAACAGGGTCTGGAGTGGACCTCCAGCAAACTCCAACAGACCTGCAGCTGAGGGTCCTGACTGTTAGAATGAAAACTAACAAACAAAAAGGACATCCACACCAATACCCCATCTGTACGTCACCATCATCAAAGACCAAAGGTAGATAAAATCACAAAGATGGGGAAAAAACAGAGCAGAAAAACTGGAAACTCTAAAAATCAGAGTGCCTCTCCTCCTCCAAAGGAACGCAGCTCCTCACCAGCAACGGAACAAAGCTGGATGGAGAATGACTGACAAGTAGAGAGAAGAAGGCTTCAGATGATCAAACTACTCTGAGCTAAAGGAGGAAGTTCAAACCCATGGTAAAGAAGTTAAAAACCTTGAAAAACCATTAGACAAATGGCTAACTAGAATAACCAATGCAGAGAAGTCCTTAAATGACCTGCTGGAGCTGAAAACCACAGCACAAGAACTACATGACGAATGCACAAGCCTCAGTAGCTGATTCAATCAACTGGAAGAAAGGGTATCAGTGATGGAAGATCAAATGAATGAAATGAAGCAAGAAGAGAAGTTGAGAGAAAAAAGAATAAAAAGAAACGAACAAAGCCTCCAAGAAATATGGGACTATGTGAAAAGACCAAATCTACGTTTGATTGGTGTACCTGAAAGTGACAGGGAGAATGGAACCAAATTGGAAAACACTCTGCAGAATATTATCCAGGAGAACTTCCCCAATCTAGCAAGGCAGGCCAACATTCAAATTCAGGACATACAGAGAACGCCACAAAGATACTCCTCGAGAAGAGCAGCTCCAAGACACATAATTGTCAGATTCACCAAAGTTGAAATGAAGGAAAAAATGTTAAGGGCAGCCAGAGAGAAAGGTCGGGTTACCCACAGAGGGAAGCCCATAAGACTAACAGCTGATCTCTCTGCAGAAACTCTACAAGCCAGAAGAGAGTGGGGGCCGATATTCATCCTTCTTAAAGAAAAGAATTTTCAACCCAGAATTTCATATCCAGCCAAACTAAGCTTCATAAGTGAAGGAGAAATAAAATCCTTTACAGACAAGCAAATGCTGAGAGATTTTGTCATCAACGGGCCTGCCCTACAGGAGCTCCTGAAGGAAGCACTAAACATGGAAAGGAACAACCAGTACCAGCCACTGCAAAAACATGCCAAATTGTAAAGACCATCAAGGCTAGGAAGAAACTGCATCAACTAACGAGCAAAATAACCAGCTAACATCATAATGACAGGATCAAATTCACACATAACAATATTAACCTTAAATGTAAATGGACTAAATGCTCCAATTAAAAGACACAGACTGGCAAATTGGATGAAGAGTCAAGACCCATCAGTGTGCTGTATTCAGGAAACCCATATCACGTGCAGAGACACATATAGGCTCAAAATAAAGGGATGGAGGAAGATCTACCAAGCAAATGGAAAACAAAAAAAGGCAGGGGTTGCAATCCTAGTCTCTGATAAAACAGACTTTAAACCAACAAAGATCAAAAGAGACAAAGAAGGCCATTACATAATGATAAACGGATCAATTCAACAAGAAGAGCTAACTATCCTAAATATAGATGCACCCAATACAGGAGCACCCAGATTCATAAAGCAAGTCCTTGGAGACCTACAAAGAGACTTAGACTCCTACACAATAATAATGGGAGACTTTAACACCCCACTGTCAACATTAGACAGATCAAAGAGACAGAAAGTTAACAAGGATATCCAGGAACTGAACTCAGCTCTGCACCAAGCAGACCTAATAGACATCTACAGAACTCTCCACCCCAAATCAACAGAATATACATTCTTTTCAGCACCACACCACACCTGTTCCAAAATTGACCACATAGTTGGAAGTAAAGCACTCCTCAGCAAATGTAAAAGAACAGAAATTATAACAAACTGTCTCTCAGACCACAGTGCAGTCAAACTAGAACTCAGGATTAAGAAACTCACTCAAAACCGCTCAACTACATGGAAACTGAACAACCTGCTCCTGAATGACTACTGGGTACATAACGAAATGAAGGCAGAAATAAAGATGTTCTTTGAAACCAATGAGAACAAAGACACAACGTACCAGAATCTCTGGGACACATTCAAAGCAGTGTGTAGAGGGAAATTTATAGCACTAAATGCCCACAAGAGAAAGCAGGAAAGATCTAAAATTGACACCCTAACATCACAATTAAAAGAACTAGAGAAGCAAGAGCAAACACATTCAAAAGCTAGCAGAAGGCAAGAAATAACTAAGATCAGAGCAGAACTGAGGGAAATAGAGACACAAAAAACCTTTCAAAAAATCAATGAATCCAGGGGCTGGTTTTTTGAAAAGATCAACAAAATTGACAGACCGCTAACAAGACTAATAAAGAAGAAAAGAGAGAAGAATCAAATAGACGCAATAAAAAATGATAAAGGGGATATCACCACCGATCCCACAGAAATACAAACTACCATCAGAGAATACTATAAACACCTCTACGCAAATAAACTAGAAAATCTAGAAGAAATGGATAAATTCCTCGACACATATACCCTCCCAAGACTAAACCAGGAAGAAGTTGAATTTCTGAATAGACCAATAACAGGCTCTGAAATTAAGGCAATAATTAATAGCTTACCAATCAAAATAAGTCTAGGACCAGATTGATTCACAGCCGAATTCCACCAGAGGTACAAGGAGGAGCTGGTACCGTTTCTTCTGAAACTATTCCAATCAATAGAAAAAGAGGGAATCCTCCCTAACTCATTTTATGAGGCCAGCATCATCCTGATACCAAAGCCTGGCAGAGACACAATAAAAAAGGGGAATTTTAGACCAATATCCCTGATGAACATTGATGCAAAAATCCTCAATAAAATACTGGCAAACCAAATCCAGCAGCGCATCAAAAAGCTTATCCACCATGATCAAGTGGGCTTCATCCCTGGGATGCAAGGCTGATTCAACATATGCAAATCAATAAACATAATCCAACATATAAACAGACCCAATGACAAAAACCACGTGATTATCTCAATAGATGCAGAAAAGGCCTTTGACAAAATTCAACAACAGTTCATGCTAAAAACTCTCAATAAATTAGGTATTGATGGGACATATCTCAAAATAATAAGAGCTATCTGTGACAAACCCACAGCCAATATCATACTGAATGGGCAAAAACTGGAAGCATTCCCTTTGAAAACTGGCACAAGACAGGTATGCCCTCTCTCACCACTCCTATTCAACATAGTGTTGGAAGTTCTAGCCAGGGCAATCAGGCAGGAGAAGGAAATGAAGGGTATTCAATTAGGAAAAGAGGAAGTCAAATTGTCCCTGTTTGCAGATGACATGATTATATATCTAGAAAACCCTGTCGTCTCAGCTCAAAATCTCCTTAAGCTGATAGACAACTTCAGCAAAGTCTCAGGATACAAAATCAATGTGCAAAAATCACAAGCGTTCTTATACACCAGTAACAGACAAACAGAGAGCCAAATCATGAGTGGACTCCCATTCACAATTGCTTCAAAGAGAATAAAATACCTAGGAACCCACCTTACAAGGGATATGAAGGACCTCTTCAAGGAGAACTACAAACCACTGCTCAATGAAATCAAAGAGGATACAAACAAATGGAAGAACATTCCATGCTCATGGGTAGGAAGAATCAATATTGTGAAAATGGCCATACTGCCCAAGGTAATTTATAGATTCAACGCTATTCCCATTAAGCTACCAATGACTTTCTTCACAGAATTGGAAAAAACTACTTTAAAGTTCGTATGGAACCAAAAAAGAGCCCACATTGCCAAGTCAATCCTAAGCCAAAAGAACAAAGCTGGAGGCATCACACTACCTGACTTCAAACTATACTACAAGGCTACAGTAACCAAAACAGCATGGTACTGGTACCAAAACAGAGATATAGACCAATGGAACAGAACAGAGCCCTCAGAAATAATGCCACATGTCTACAACTATCTGATCTTTGACAAACCTGACAAAAACAAGAAATGGGGAAAGAATTCCCTATTTAATAAATGGTGCTGGGAAAACTGACTAGCCATATGTAGAAAGCTGAAACTGGATCCCTTCTTACACCTTATACAAAAATTAATTCAAGATGGATTAAAGTCTTAAATGTTAGACCTAAAACCATAAAAACCGTAGAAGAAAACCTAGGCAATACCATTCAGGCCATAGGCATGGGCAAGGACTTCATGTCTAAAACACCAAAAGCAATGGCAACAAAAGCCAAACTTAACAAATGGGATCTAATTAAACTAAAGAGCTTCTGCACAGCAAAAGAAACTACCATCAGAGTGAACAGGCAACCTACAAAATGGGAGAAAATTGTTTTAATCTACTCATCTGACAAAGGGCTAATATCCAGAATCTACAATGAACTCAAACAAATTTACAAGAAAAGAACAACCCCATCAACAAGTGGGCAAAGGATATGAACAGACCCTTCTCAAAAGAAGACATTTATGCAGCCAGAAGACACATGAAAAAATGCTCATCATCACTGGCCATCAGAGAAATGCAAATCAAAACCACGATCATTAAAAAGTCAGGAAACAACAGGTGCTGGAGAGGATGTGGAGAAATAGGAGCACTTTTACTCTGTTGGTGGGACTGTAAACTAGTTCATCCATTGTGGAAGTCAGTGTGGCGATTCCTCAAGGATCTAGAACTAGAAATACCATTTGACCCAGCCATCCCGTTACTGGGTATATACCCAAAGGATTATAAAACATGCTGCTATAAAGACACATGCACCCGTATGTTTATTGTGGCACTATTCACAATAGCAAAGACTTGGAACCAAGCCATATGTCCAACAGTGATAGACTGGATTAAGAAAATGTGGCACATACACACCATGGAATACTATGCAGCCATAAAAAAGGATGAGTTCATGTCCTTTGTAGGGACATGGATGAAGCTGGAAACCATCATTCTCAGCAAACTATCACAAGGACAAAAAACCAAACACTACATGTTCTCACTTATAGGTGGGAACTGAACAATGAGAACACATGGACACAGGAAGGGAAACATCACACACCGGGGCCTGTTGTGGGGTGGGGGGAGGGGGGAGGGGTAGCATTAGGAGATATGCCTAATGTTAAATGAAGAGTCAATGGGTGCAGCACACCAACATGGCACATGTATACATATGTAACAAACCTGCACGTTGTGCACATGTGCCCTAAAACTTAAAGTATAATAAAAATAAAAAATAAAATAAGATTAAAGACTGAGGACTGGTGGGGGCTCATAAACGATACGAGTAAAGTGTTACCAAAACAGAAGAAAAAGGGGTGCCCAAACAAGTCACCTTGAAATCTGATGCCTGTGCTGTCATTAATAATAAGTTAGGAAAAAGGTGTGGTTCTCTTAATTATTTTCTGCTATATGGCAGAAAATAAATACATCTGTCATAAATTAGGACTGTGTGGAAATAAATGTAAATACTGGTCTTGTGTCATTTAGGCCACTTGGATAAAAAAAATGAAAAGGATCCAGTCTGCCTTCAGAAAGGAAAAAATGGCCCTTCCTGTACTAAAGGACGATGTAACCCCTTAGAGCTAGCAATAACCAATCCCCTTGATCCTTGCTGGAAAAAAGGGGAGCGTGTGACCTTAGGAATCGATGGAGCTGGACTGGATCCTCAAGTAAATATCTTGGTTCGAAGAGAAGTTTACAAACGCTCTCGTGAGCCAGTGTTTCAAACTTTCTATGATGAACTAAATGTGCCAGTACCAGAAATTCCAGGAAAAACAAGAAATTTGTTTTTGCAATTAGCCGAGCATGTATCCCAGTCTCTCAATGTCACTTCATGTTATGTATGTGGAGGAACTGTAGTAGGTCAATGGCCATAGGAAGCCCAAGAGTTAGTACCTACAGACCCAGTTCCTGATGAATTCCTGGCTCAAAAGAATCACCGTGGTAATTTCTAGGTCCTAAAAGCCTCAATTATTGGATAATATTGCATAGCTAAAGAAGGAAAAGAATTCACTCACCCCGTAGGACGACTTAGTTGTCTGAGACAGAAACTGTATAATGGTACCACAAAAACAGTCACTTGGTGGAGTTCAAATCACACAGAGAGAAATCCATTTAGTAAATTCCCAAAGTTGCAAACCATGTGGACCTATCCGGCGTCCCACCAGGACTTGGCAGCCCCCACTGGATTATACTGGATATGGGGGCATAGAGTTTACGCCAAATTACCTGACCAGTAGGCAGGTAGTTGTGTTATTAGCACTATTAAACCATCTTTCTTCCTACTGCCCATAAAAACAGGCAAACTCCTGGGTTTCCCTGTGTATGCTTCCCATGAAAAGAGAAGCATAACTATAGGAAATTGAAAAAATGATAAATGGCTCCCTGAGAGAATCATACAATGTTATAGCCTGCTACTTAGGCACAAGATGGCTCGTGAGGATACCGGACCCCCATTTACGTGATCAACCGAATCATACGGTTACAAGCTGTCTTAAAAATAATCACTGGTAAAACCGGCAGAGCCTTGACTATTCTGGCCTGGCAAGAAACTCATATGAGAAAAGCTATCTATCAAAATAGATCAGCTCTCGACTACTTGCTAGCAGCTGAAGGAGAGGTCTGTAGGAAATTTAACCTTACTAATTGCTGCCTACACACAGATAATCAAGGGCAAGTAGTTGAAGACAGTTAGAGATATGACAAAACTGGCACATGTGCCCGTGCAAGTGTGGTATAGATTAGATCCTGGGGCCATGTTTGGAAAATGGTTCCCAGCGCTAGGAGGATTTAAAACTCTTATAGTGAGAGTTATAATAGTAATAGGAACCTGCTTTCTGCTCCCTTGTTTGCTACCTGTACTTCTTCCAATGATAAAAAGCTTCATCGCTACCTTAGTTCACCAAAGTGCTTCAGCACAAGTGTACTATATGAATCACTATCAATCTGTCTTGCAAGAAGACATGGGAAGTAAAAATGAAAGAGAACTCCCACCATTGAGTGAGAATCTCGAAAGAGGGGAGTAAGGGAGGAGACCACCCCTCGTATTGTCTTATGCCCAATTTCTGCCTCCAAAGAAAGAAAAAGTAAAAACTAAAAGGCAGAAATGAGATCCACAAGCAGACAGCCCAGCGCCACACCCTGGGCCTGGTAGTTAAAGATGGACCCCTGACCTAATCGGTTATGTTATCTATAGATTCCAGACATTGTATAGAAAAGCACTGTGAAAATCCCTATCCTGTTTTGTTCTGATCTAATTACCCGTGCATGCAGCCCCCAGTCACGTACCCCCTGCTTGCTCAATCGATCACGACCCTCTCACGTGCACCCCCTTAGAGTTGTGAGCCCTTAAAAGGGACAGGAATTGCTCACTCAGAGAGCTCGGCTCTTGAGACAGGAGTCTTGCCAATGCCCCCGACCAAATAAACCCCTTCCTTCTTTAACTCGTTGTCTGAGGAGTTTTGTCTGCTGCTTGTCCTGCTACAAGCCAAGATGGTGCCATTGCACTCCAGCCTGGGCAACAAGAGCAAAACTCTCTCAAAAAAAAAAGAAGAAGAAGAAAGGAGAGGCTTTTTCAAATCTTGATGGAAAATCAGCTAGAGAATGTGAGGGACAAGAGATTAAAATATTCTAACAATAGTGGTATAAAGAAATTTCTAGGAATTATGAACTCAAGAATGACCTAATTCTGGAATCCTGGTAATTTACCTGCGTACATTTACTTCTACTCTTTTCCTAAAAGTTGGATAGTAGAGGATTAAAAAATAAAAAAAGCCAGGCGCAGTGGCTCACACCTGTAATTCCAGCACTTTGGGAGGCCTGTAATCCAAGCACTTTGGGAGGCCGAGGCGGGTGGATCACAAAGTTGGGAGATCTAGACCATCCTGGCTAACACGGTGAAACCGCGTCTCTACTAAAAAAAAATAGAAAAAATTAGCCAGGCATGGTGGCGGGCGCCTGTAGTCCCAGCTACTCGGGAGGCTGAGGCAGGAGAATGGCGTGAACCCAGGAGGCAGAGCTTGCAGCGAGCAGAGATCACGCCACTGCACTCCAGCCTGGGCGACAGAGTGAGACTCCGTCTCAAAAAAAAAAAAAAAGACGTAAATCCACAAGGAAAAGAAAATAGATAAAGAGATATTAGCTACAACATTTTAGAAGACAGAAGGCAAAGGGGCCAGACGTAGTGGCTCATAAATGTAATCTCAGCACTTTGGAAGGCCAAGATGTGTGGATCACTTGAGCCCGGGAATTGAGACCAGTCTGTGCAACATGGCAAAACCTTGTCTCTACAAAAAAAAAAAAAAAAAATACGAAAATTAGCCAGGCGTGGTGGCGTGCACCTGTAGTTCCAGCTACTCAGGAAGCTGAGATGGGAGGATGGCTTCAGCCCGGGAGGTCGAGGCTGCAGTGAGCCATGATTGTGCCACTGCACTCCAGCCTGGGTCATAAAGTGAGACCCTGTCTCAAAAAAAAAAAAAAAAAAAGAAATAAAAAGAAAATGGACAAGTAGACTTAGTAGACATGGGAAAGCTAAAAATAGGAGGATGGGGGGGAAAACAGAGAAGCAATCTGATTTGTACTACAAAGCTCCCCCAAAGGCTCAAAAATGGATAGGAGTAAAGGTTATAGACATGGTGAAAGTCCAAAGGTAGTAATTTAGTAAGAGGGAACCGATGACAAATGTGGTGAAGATAGAAATAACAGTACTTGATTAAGCTTCAAGAGGGCAATGTTCGTATAACTGCTTAATTCATGGTCCCTAGATGCACCTATTTCAACTAAACATATTGTTGGGTGGATAGATAGAAAGAAAGTCACTTTGCAGGCATCAAGTTGATATCTGATGGAATCGTAGGGTATGATGCGATGGAAAGGTTTTTGGCTAGGTGACTGAATAAATGCTGGTCCTGTTTACCAAAATAGTGTGGAAGAGGATCATGCTTAGGGGTGAGTGTCAGAGGCCTGGGTAGAGATAATTGAGTTTAGGATATTATCAAGTTCGGGGGTTTTAAAGACATCAAATTGGAGGTGTCCAGTCAGATGGAGCTGAGGAGGGTGGTGTAGGCTGGAGATACAGATTCCAGTCGTGCTTTATATCACAAAAATGGTTACGCTAACCTCAGGAAGGCACGTACCATAAGAAGAGATCTGAAGATGAAAAAAAAAGTGAGGAATACTAATATTAAGGGGGTAGATAGAATAATAAAAACTTGTGGCCGGGCGCAGTGGCTCATGCCTGTAATCCCAGCACTTTGGGAGGCCGAGGCGGGTGGATCACTTGAGGTCAGGAGTTCGAGACCAGCCTGGCCAACATGGTGAAACCCTGTCTCTACTAAAAATATAAAAATTAGCCAGGCCTGGTGGTGTGTGCCTGTAATCCCAGCTACTAGGGAGGCTGAGGCAGGAGAATCGCTTGAACTCGGGAGGCGGAGGTTGCAGGGAGCCAAGACTGTGCCACTACACTGCAGCCTGGGTGGCAGAGGGGAGATTCTGTCTCAAAACAAAAACAAAAAAACTTGTAATGGGACCTGAGACAAAAGAAGGTCACAGAGGCCAAGGAAGGAAATCAGTTCAAGAATAAAGTGACTTTATAAAAGAGAAATTATATAAATAAATATATAATCTGCAATTAGGAAGAAAATGAAGTATTGACACCAAAGTGTTACATTGATATTCAAAGATGGCAGGATTTATCACAAGATATTTTGCTTTCTTTTCACTTACCTGTATTTCCTAGATCTTTCATATTGAAATGGAAGTTTGTGAGTTTTTTTTAAATGAAAATAAAAAAAGAACACATGTTTAATCTTAAACGGTACAGAGGTCAAATTAAATGTCTAAATATAATCCATTTGGTTGATGAGGGTGGGGGTTACAGAAGGCCCAAGCTGAACAAGAGACTGTTGATCTTCTGACTAGTATCCAATTTTATGTTGTCATTAAGAAACAAGTTCAGGGCCAGGCATGGTGATTTGCTCCTGTACTCTTAGCACTTTGGGAGGCTGAGGCAGGAGGATCACTTGAGGCCAGAATTTCAAGACCAGCCTGAACAACATAGTGAGACCCCATCCCTACAAAAAATTTAAAAATTAGCCAGATGTTTGTAATCTCAGCTACTCAGGAGGCTGAGCAGGAGGATCACTTGAGCCCAGTAGTTCAAGGTTGCAGCGAGCCATGACTGCACCACTGCACTCCAGCCTGGGCAACAGAGCAAGACCCTGTCTCAAAAAAAAAAAAAAAAAGAAAAGAAAAGAAAGAAAAAGATATAAGTTCAGGACTTGCACATTGTTTCTTAGTATTTCCAAGGCCACTTTCATGTTACTATCCTGACCACCTGTAACACTTCACATTTCACTGAGTGTGAAAAAAATATATTGAAGCACAGGGAAACGTGAAATATAGATATAAATATATTTCATTCATTGTACGGAACTGGATTTTGAATTTCAAAAACATTTTCATTAATAATGCTCGGCAGGAACAATTACATTCTTAAAATTTAAAATTTTTCTGCCAATGTTTGATTTTGACCATTGACAATAACATTTCAGGGTATTTTTCTTGAAACTGAGAGCTAGCTAGCTAAGCTTTTCTCTGATCTTCTATTATCATCTTTTTATGATATAAGTCATAAAGGAAAGTATCCCTAGTTATTTGTGATAGTTGATTATATAAGTATTTGATTAGTTTATCTTTGCTAGTATTATAAAGGCAACATTATGATAGCTCATAGATTTAAAATGCTAAAAATTACTATTTGGTTTTTTTGTTTGTCTGTTTGTTTTTGGAGACAGAATCTCACTCTGTCACTTGGGCTGGAGTACAGTGGTGCAATCTTGGCTCACTGCAACCTCCGCCTCCCAGGTTCAAGCGATTCTCCTGTCTCAGCCTCCAAAGTAGCTGGGGTTACAGGTGCACACCACCACACCTGGCTAATTTTTGTGTTTTTAGTAGAGATGGGGTTTCACCATATTGGTCAGGCTGGTCTCGAACTCTTGACCTTAGGTGATCCACCCGCCTTGGCCTCCTAAAGTGCTGGGATTACAGGCATGAGCCACTGTGCCCAGCCTATTTGGTTTCTTATGACATTTTTCATATATATGAAGCTTTTTCTAATGTACAGAATGGTTTTTTGTGCATTTTATTTATTTGGTCATCCTACTAACCCTTCTAAATATGACAGATTTATAATTCAGTTTCCTTTTTTCTCACAGGAACTTTAAGTCTGGTCTTTAATTTTTTTTCTGAAAGAAAAGCAAACAATTACAGTAGCAACTTTGAAACTATGTAAACTGTACAAATTATTAATGTTATCTCTTCATGGGTAAGTCTATCTTTTCCTTGTTTTAAAGATAGAGGAAGCAGTTTATCAGCTAGAATTTTTTTTTTTTTTTTTTTTTGAGATGGACTCTTGCTCTCTTACCAGGCTGGAGTGCAGTGGTGTGATCTTGGCTCACTGCAGTCTCCGCTTCCCAGGTTCAAGCAGTTCTCCTGCCTCAGCCTCCCAAGTAGCTGGGACTACAGGCATGCGCCACCACGCCCAGCTAATTTTTGTATTTTTAGTAGAGATAGGGTTTCACCATGGTGGCCAGGATGGTCTCAATCTCTTGACCTCATGATCTGCCCACCTCGGCCTACCAAAGTGCTGGGATTACAGGCGTGAGCCACTGCACCCGGCCTTCTTTTTTAAGTACTCTCTTTCCTTGGCTTCCATAATGAAACATTTCTAGCATATCCTTCTGTCTCTCTGGCCATTTCATCTCCATCTTCACAAGTTCATCCTTCTCCACTTGTTTTTTAATTTTTGAGGCCTTATATTCTTTTTAATAGACTTTATCTTTTAAAACAGTTTTTAATTCACAGCAACAGTGGGCAAAAGGTACAGAGATTTTCTGTATACCACCTGCCCCCGACACATCTACAGCTCCCCCCCCCCACTATAAACAACCTGTAACATAGTGGTATATTTGTTACAATTGGTGAACCTATGTTAACACATCATTGTGACCCAAAGTGCGCATTTTACATATAGGGTTCATTCTTGGTGTTGTACAGATTTATATTTTGCCAGTATTTTCTCTTAATCTGTGGCTTATTTTTTCATTCTCTTTATGGTATCTTTCACAGAACAGAAAATTTTGAGTTTTATGAAGCCTCACTTATCAGTTATTTCTTTCATGGATCATGCCTTTGATAGTGTGTCCAAAAAGTTATTGCCAAGCCCAAGGTTATCTATATTTTCCCGTGTGTAACCTTCTAAGAGTTTTATAGTTTTGCATTTTACACTAAGGTATCTGGTCCGTTTTGACATATTTTTTGTGGAGTGTGTAAAGTCTCTGTCCAGGTTCTGCTTTTGCATGTGGATGTCCAGTTGTGCCAGCACCATTTGTTGAAAAGACTATTTTGCTTCCATCCTACTGTCTTTGCTCCTTTGTCAAAGATCAGTTTACTATATCTATGCAGATCTATTTCTTGGCTCTCAGAGATTTTTTCCTGAGCCATAACTGGTCTACCACTAAGCCCATCAAAGGCATTCTTTATTTCTGTTAACTGTGTTTTTGATCTCTAGCATTACTTTTTGGTTCTTTCTAGGAATTTCCATCTTTCTACTTATATTGTCCATCTATTCTTGTGTGCTGTCTACTTTATCCAGTGGAGCCATTAGCATATTAATCACAGTTGTTTTAATTCCTGGTCTGATAATTCCAACATACCTCCATATCTGTTTCTGATACTTGCTGTCTCTTCAATCTATGTTTTTGGCCTTTTAGTATGCCTTATAATTTTATCTTGATAGCTAAATGTGATATACTATGTAAAAGGAACTGCTATAAAACTCATAATGCCTGTAATCCCAGCACTTTGGGAGTCCAGAGCAGGTGGATGGCTTGAGCCCAGGAATTAGAAACCCACCTGGGCAACGTAGTGAGACCCTGTCTCTATTTAAACAACAGCAACAACAACCAAAAGGAGCTGCTGTAAGTAGGCCTTTACTAATGTATTGTGGTAAGGTGTCAGGGAAGAGAAGCGTTCTGTAGTTCTGTGATTTGGTCTTAGTCTTCTGGTGAGCCCATACCTCTGGACTGTCACTCCTACATTTTATTCATGTGGACATTTTGGTTTTTTCCACATCTCAGCTATTTTAAACAACTCTGTTAAAAACATCATTGCCATGCAATTGTAGTACACTTGTATATAAGTGTTAGAATATATATCTAAGAATGGAATTGCTAGATCATAGGATATGCATATGTTCAACTTTATTAAATGAGGTCAAATTTTTTTTCTAAGTAATTATACTAGTCTCATTCCCACAAGAAACTCCATTATTGTTTCACATCCTCATCAACACTTGTCAGGCTTTTTAATTTTTCCCAATCTGGTGGCTGTGTAATACTATCTCTTTGTGATTATAATTTGCATTTACTACTGAAGTTGAGCAATTTTTCATGTTTCTTGGCCATTCTGGTTTTCTCATTTTGTTTGTTTGGTTATTTGAGACAGAGTCTCGCCCTGTCGCCCAAGCTGGAGTGCAGTGGCGCGATCTCAGCCCACTGCAACCTCCGCTCAAATGGTCCTCCCACCTCAACCTCCTGAATAGCTGAGACTACAGGCGCATGCCACCACGCCGAGGTAATTTTTGTATTTTTCGTAGAAACAGGGTTTCACCATGTTGCCCAGGCTGGTCTTGAACTCCTGGGCTCAAGCCATCAACCCCTGTCAGCCTCCCAAAGTGCTGGGGTTACGGGTGTGAACCACCACACCCAGCACAGTTTTCTCTTTTTTGAAGTACCTGTTTACATTTTTACCCAACTTTTTCTGAGTTATGTCTTTTGTTCTTAATGTTTTATGGTAATTCTTTATATAGTCTGGATAACAGTTATATGTTTTACAAATGTCTTCTTGTATGCAATATGCAATGACTTGTTATTTGACGCTTCATGATGCCATTTTATAAATTTTTAAATTGACAGTGGGGATACATGCTGAGAAATGTGTAGCTTGACAATTTTGTTGTTGTCCACTTAGGCAAACTAATTTTTTAAAATAAGTAGGAGTGTACTGTAGATGGTACCAGGAATGTCCAATCTTTTGGCTTCCCTGGGCCACATTGGAAGAAGAATTGTGGTGGGCCACACATAAAATACACTAAAAATAGCCAATGAGCTAAAAATTAAAATTTTTTCTTTTGAGACGGAGTCTCGCTCTGTTTGCCCAGGCTGGAGTGCAGTGGAGTGATCTCGGTTCACTGCAACCTCCGCATCCCAGGTTCAAGCTATTCTGCCTCAGCCTCCCAAGTAACTGAGATTACAGGCACCCACCACTACGCTCAGCTAATTTTTGTATTTTTAGTAGAGATGGGGTTTCACCATGTTGGCCAGGCTGGTCTTGAACTCCTGACCTTGTGATTCGCCTGCCTTAGCCTCCCAAAGTGCTGGGATTACAGGCGTGAGCCACTGCACCCAGCTAAAAAATAACAAAAAAAATTTATAGAGTGCAGTGGAGTGATCTCGGCTCACTGCAACCTCCGCATCCTCGGTTCAAGCTATTCTGCCTCAGTCTCCCGAGTAGCTGAGATTACAGGCATCCGCCACTATGCCCAACTAATTTTTGTATTTTTAGTAGAGATGGGGTTTCACCATGTTGGCCAGGCTGGTCTTGAACTCCTGACCTTGTGATTTGCCTGCCTTAGCCTCCCAAAGTGCTGGGATTACAGGCGTGAGCCACCGCACCCAGCTAAAAAATAACAAAAAAAATTTATAGTGTTTTTAAAAAGTTTATGAATTGTGTTGGGCACATTCAGAGCTGTCCTGGGCTGCATGTGGCCTGTGGGCCGCGGGTGGGACAAGCTTGGTTAGCCTATTCCACACCTAGGTTATATGGTATAGCCTATCGCTCCAAGGTTACAAATCTGTACAGCACATTACTGTACTGAATACTGTAGGCAGTTGTAATACAATGGTAAGTATTTGTATATCTAAACATATCTACACATAGAAATGGTAAAGCAAAAATACAGTATACAAGATTGAGAATGGTACACCTGTATAGGACAATTACCATGAATGGAGCTTGCAGGACTGAAAGTTGCTCTGGGTGAGTCAGTGAGTGAGTGGTGAGTGAATGTGAAGGTCTAGGACATCACTGTATGCTACTGTAGACTTTATAAACACTTTACATTTAGACTACACTGAATTTATTTTTTTAATTTCTTCAAAAATACATTAATCTTAGCTTACTATAACTTCTTTGCTTTACAAAATTTTTAATTTTTTAAACTATTTGACTCTTTTGTAATAACACTTAGCTTAAAAGCCATGATATTGTATAGCCATACAAAAATATTTTTTCATTATATCTTTATAAATGTTTTCAATTTTTTTTTTTTTTTTTTTTTTTTTTTTTTTTTTTTTTTGAGACAGAGTCTTGCTCTGTCACCTAGGCTGGAGTGCGCTGGCACGATCTTGGCTCACTGAAACTTCCTCCTCCCTGAAACTTCCACCTCCCAGGTTCAAGTAATTCTCTGCCTCAGCCTCAGCTGGGATTACAGGCACCCACCACCACACCTGACTAATTTTTTGTATTTTTAGTAGAGATGGGGTTTTACCAATCTTGGCCAGGCTGGTCTTGAACTCCTGACCTCATGATCCACCTGTCTCGGCCTCCCAAAGTGCTGGGATTACAGGCATGAGCCACCGTACCCAGTCGTGCTTTCTTTTTTTTTTTTTTTTTTTTTTTTTTTTGAGAAGGAGTCTTGCTCTGTCACCAGGCTGGAGTGCAGTGGGGCGATCTCAGCTCACTGCAACCTCCGCCTCCCAGGTTCAAGCAATTCCCCTGCCTCAGCCTCCTGAGTAGCTGGGACTACAGGCATGCACCACCATGCCCAGCTAATTTTTTTATTTTATTTTATTTTATTTTGTATTTTAGTAGAGACAAGGTTTCACCATGTTGGCCAGATGGTCTCAATCTCCTGACCTCATGATCCACCCACTTTGGCCTCCCATAGTGCTGGGATTACAGGCGTGAGCCACCGTGCCCGGCCCCAGCTGTGTTTTCTATTTTTAATAGAAAAGTAGAAAAAAGTAAAAAAAAAAAATTTTTTTAACTTTTTAAACTTGTTCATTAAAAATGAAGACACAAATGCACACATTAGCCTAGGCCTACACAGGGTCAGGATCGTCCATATCACTGTCTTCCACCACCACATCTTGTCCCACTGGAAGTTCTTCAGGGGCAGTAACACACATGGAGCTATCATCTGCTGTGATAACAGTATCTTCTAGAATACCTACTGAAGGACTTGCCTTGGGCTATTTTACCATTAGCTATTTTTTTTAATAAGTAGAAGTATACTCTAAAATAATGATTAAAAGTATAGTGTAGTAAATACATAAGCCAGTAACATATTTATTATCATTCAGTATTATGTACTGTACAAATTGTATGTGCTATATTTTTATGAGACTGGCAGCACAGTAGGTTTGTTTACACCAACATCACCCCAAATGTCTGAGTAATGTGTTAATACTGTGATCTCTTGGATGTTACAATGGCTACAATGTCACTAGACAATAAGAATTTTTCAGCTCCATTATAATCATATGTGACCACCATCATATATGCAGTCCATCGTTGACCAAAACATCATTATAAGGCCACGTGACTATAGTTGAATTTGTTAGTCTTTTTCTCTGTGACTGTGCTTTTTTGTATCATAAGAAATGTTCCCCTAACCTGAAGTCATGAACACATTTTTTTATGTTACCATCTAACCTTCACCCACGTGGAACTGATTTTGCATGTAGTTCGAAGTAAGAGTCCAATTTTATTTTATTTTTCCATATTTCTGCCCAGTAGCCTTAGCATCATATATTAAAATATATATCATTTATTCTTTGATCTGCCATGCCACGTCTGTCAGGAATGGCAATGTTTTTTGATGGGTAGTCCTAGGCCTAGATACTATTCCAATAGTTAATGAAGATTCTGAGCTATACCTGTTAGTAGAGTTAACTTCTGAAAATAAACCCACAGACTACAGATGTTTGCAACTTAACTTCTCACTAAGATTTGAGTGTTTTTACCACAAAGGCCTCAGGGTGTCTTTTTTTTTTTTTTTTTTTTGGAGACAGAGTCTCGCTCTGTCACCCAGGCTGGAGTGCAGTGGCGCAATCTTGGCTCACTGCAAGCTCCGCCTCCCAGGTTCATGCCATTCTCCTGCCTCAGCCTCCTGAGTAGCTGGGACTACAGGTGCCCGCCACCACGCCTGGCTAATTTTTGTATTTTTAGTAGAGACGGCATTTCACTGTGTTAGCCAGGATGGTCTCGATCTCCTGACCTCATGATCTGCCCGCCTCGGCCTCCCAAAGTGCTGGAATTACAGGCGTGAGCCACCGCGCCCGGCCGCCTCAGGGTGTCTTATATTGTAAGTCAGGTTTTTTTTTTACCTTCCTTCTAAGGTCAAAAGGAAAAAAAAAGAGTATGGGGGGAAATACAAAACCAACAGAATAGAAAACAAAAACCCTCCAAAATAAGTGGTTAGGCTAAAGTGAGTTCCTTAGAATAAAACTGCACATTTGAGAAGTGATTTCATAAAAAGGAATCACTATACTAATACTTTATTTTCTCTTTTAGCTGTATTTGTAAAATAGCTTTTTTTTCATTTTTAGAGTAATCTTTCTTTTGTTTAGTATATTCATTGAACATCTATTATGTGTAACGCAATCATTGCCCTCAAAAGGCCTTATGACTAATTAGGGAGGATATGTAATATACATAATTTTAATACAAAGTAAAGAATAGGCTGGGCATGGTGGCTCACACCTGTAATCCCAGCACTTTGGGAGGCTGAGGTGAGAGGATTGCTTGAGCTCAGGAGTTCAAGACCAGCCTGAGCAACGTGGCGAAACCTCATCTTTACAAAAAAAAAAAAAAATTAGCCATGCACAGTGGCACATGCCTGTAGTCCCAGCTGCTTGGGAGGATCGCTTGAACTCGGGAGGTCAAGGCTACAGTGAGCCAAAATCACACCACTGCACTTCAGCCTGGGGGACAGAGTGAGACCCTGCCCTTTCTAAAACAAGAATATCATCAACAACAACAACAACAACAACAAAGATTATGAACAGATGGCATTTGGGCCAAAAATTTAAATAAAGGTAAGTTTTTTGTTTTGTTTTTTTTTTTTTGAGATGGAGTCTTGCTCTGTCGCCTAGGCTGGAGTGCAGTGGTGTGATCTCGACTCACTGCAAGCTCTGCCTGCTGGGTTCACGCCGTTCTCCTGCCTCAGCCTCCCAAGTAGCTGGGACTACAGGCTCCTGCCACCACGCCCAGCTAATTTTGTTTGCATTTTTGTAGAGACGGAGTTTCACCGTGTTAGCCAGGATGGTCTCGATCTCCTGACCTCGTGATCTGCCCGCCTCGGCCTCCCAAAGTGCTGGGATTACAGGCGTGAGCCACTGCACCCAGCCTAAGATTTTAACATCTAAAGGTTAAGGAGGGCGTTTCCAATATCTCTCTAATCTAATGTAAACTCTGTGATAAAAGGGACTTTGATTTGTTTACTGCTATATAACTAGCACCTAAAATAGCACTGGGCACGTAATGGGAGCTCAGTAGTGGCTGAATGGTTGAATCTGTCCTCCACATGGCTTTCTCCACACTGTTGTCAGAGTGGTCATTCTAAAAAACAGATGTAATCCGGCTACATCCCAGCTTAATAACTTGCTTTCACCTACTGTCAAAACTAACGAGAAAATATTAATATGTAGATGTCTATCTATAAAATTTTATCAATATGTATGAATATTTGCAAAAGGTTTAAAGTAGAAAACTACTTATGGAGAAACCCAGTCATCTGTGTATTCACAGGTAGCCATAAAAGATGTTCTGTTTTCAGTGACTTGGTGCATGTGTGTAGAACCTTTATTGCTGTGCATACTTGAACTATGTAGAATGTTAATTCAGGTTTCCAACAAGTCCCGAAGTGGCACTGTATTTGGGCTCAATTTCCGGAAATACTTCCATTGGTGCTGTTTGCATGCTATTTAAGAAAATACTGGGGTGCAGCACACCAGCATGGCACATGTATACATATGTAACTAACCTGCACATTGTGCACATGTACCCTAAAACTTAAAGTATAATAGTAATAATAATAATAATGAAGAAAATACTTGATATCTTTGCGAAATCAGTTTGAACAGCATTTTTTGTAGTATGTTCTAGAAACTACCAGGAAGTCATGATTATATATATATATATATATCTTTGGAAACCAGAATCAGCTCTTTTGAATCATAAATTGTTCTGTATATCTTATAAAGTGAAAATTAGTTTTGTTTATTGTCCCCAATAATTTTAATAGATTAAACAAATGAAACTACGTCTAGTGAATATTTAAAAATGAATGTGATGTTGGTGAATTGTACCAAATATTTAAGAAAAAAATGATACATCATGAACCAGTGGGATTTATCTCAGGGTTGCAAGTTGGTTAAACAACTGAAAATAAGTTCACCGTGTTAACAGACTAAGAAGGAAAAGCTATGTGATCATCTCAATAGATGTAGGAAAAGTATATGACAAATTCATATCCCACTCATTACAAAAAAAAGTTTCTTCACAGTGGAATGAGAAGGTAATTTTCTCAGTCTAATAAATACACAAAAAACCTACAGCTAATACCAGATCTAATGGAAGAAGACTGAATGCTCTCCCTATAAGTTTCAGAGGAAAAGTAAGGATGTCTGTCCTCACCATTCTACTCAACATTATAGTGGAGTTTACAGCCAGTGAAATAAGGCAGTACAAAGAAATAAAATGGATAAGTATTAGGAAGAAGTAAAACTGTCTTTATGCACATATGATATCATATATAGAAAAAAATCCTCAGAAATCCAAACATACACAAAAACTTCTAGAACAAGTGAGTTTAGCAAGGCTGCCAAGTACAAGGTAAAATTTTAAAAACCAATTGATTTCTATATAATAGTAACAATTACAATTTTTAGAAATACTGTTTACAATAGCACCAGTAAACATGAAATGCTTAGAGATAGATTTACATGCCAAGACCTATACAATGAACAGTACAAAACATTACTGAGATAAAGAAACTGAAATAAATGAAAAGATACCCCATAACACATGTGCATAGGTTAGAAGACCCAAAATTCTTAAGATGTCAATTCTCAAATTCATGTATATTCAGTGCAGTTCTCATCAAAATCCTGGCAGGCTTTTTTGTAGAAGTTAGCAAGCTGATTCTAAAATACATATGGAGATGCAAAGGACCTAGTATATAACCAAAACAATTATTAAGAATAAATTGGCCAGGCATGGTGGCTCACGCCTGTAATCCCAGCACTTTGGGAGGCCGAGGCGGGCAGATTACCTGAGGTCAGGAGTTCAAGACCAGCCTAGCCAACATGGTAAAACCTCGTCTCTACTAAAAATACAAAAATTAGCTGGGTGTGGTGGCACACACCTGTAATCCCAGCTACTCTGGAGGCTGAGGCAGGAGAATCACTTGAACCTGGGAGGCGGAGGTTGCAATGAGCCGAGATGGCGCCACTGCACTCCAGCCTGGGTGACAGAGTGAGACTCCATATTAAAAAAAAAAAAAAAAAAAAAAAAGAATAAATTGAAAAACTGATTTCAAAACTTACATTAAAGCTGTGGTAATCAAAGCTGTGTAGTATTGGTGTAAGAATAGCTAAATAGGCCAGGCACAGTGGCTTCATGCCTGTAACCCCAGCACTTTGGGAGGCCAAGTCATGAGGATCACTTGAGGTCATGAGTTCAAGACCAGCCTAGCCAACATGATGGAAACCCCATCTTTACTAAAAATACAAAAATTTCCAGACATGTTGGCGGGCACCTGTAATCCCAGCTACTTGGGAGGCAAAGGCAGGAGAATCACTTGAACCCGGGAGGTGGAGGTTGCAGTAAGCCGAGATAGAGCCACTGCACTCCAGCCTGGGTGACAGAGCGAAACAACATCTCAAAAACAAACAAACAAAAACAAAATAAAACAAAAAAATAGCTAAATAGATCCATAGAACAGAATGGGGAGGCCAGAAATAGACCTACACATATATAGATAGTTTATTTTTGACAAAGGCATGGTAATTCACAGGGAAAGGGTAGTCTTTTCAACAGATGCTGCTGGAACAGGACATCCACATGGGATAAGAAGTGAAATTCAACCCTTAGCTTATATCATTTATAAAAATTAAGTTGTAGACCTAAATATAAGAGCTTATGCTATAAAACTTCAGAAGAAAACAGGGGAAATATTTGTGACCTTGGTGTAAGGCAAGGATTTCTTAGGACACAAAAAGTACAAACCATAAAAGAAAAAAATGATAAATTGGATTTTATCAGAATTTAAAACTTTTTCTACAAAAACTGTTGAAAATTAAAATGCAAACCACACACTAGGAGGAAATATTGGCAAAATATATCTGACAAAGATCTTATATTTTTAAATATCTAAAGAATTCTTACAAAATGTTAAAACAAGCCACTTGATTTGTATTAATGGATAAAAGAGTTGAGCAGACATTTTATCATAGAGGATATATAGATGGTAAATAAGCACATAAAAATCTATTAGCCATTAGGGAAATGCAAATTAAACCTTAAAGAGATGCCACTATACACATCCTACAATGGCTAAAATAAAAACACTGAAAATATCAAAGGCTGACAAGGATGCAGAGATATCAGAACTCTCAAATAAAATACAACCGGCCGGGCATGGTGGCTTATGCCTGTAATCTCAGCACTTTGGGAGACTGAGATGGGCAGATCATGAGGTCAAGAGATCGAGACCATCCTGGCCAACATGGTGAAACCCCGTCTCTACCAAAAATACGAAAATTAGCTAGACTTGGTGGCGCGTGCCTGTAGTCCCAGCTACTCAGGAGGCTGAGGCAGGAGAATCACTTGAACCTGGGAGGCGGAGGTTGCAGTGAGCCAAGGTCATGCCACTGCCCTCCAGCCTAGTGACAGAGCGAGACTCCATCTCAAATAATAATAATAAAATAGTACAACCTATCTGGAAAACAGTTTGGCAGTTTATTATAAAGTTAAACATATACTTGCCATATGACTTAGCCATCTCATTCCTAGGGATTTACCCTGGAAAAAAAAATCGAAACTTGCATTAACACAAAAACCTGTACGTGAATATTAATAGCAGCTCTATTTGTAATTCCCAAAACCTGGAAACAACCCATATGTCCTTCACCAGATGAATGGATAAACACACTGGTATGTGCATACAATGGAATACTACTCAGCAATAAAAATGAATTGTAGTATACAACAGTGTGGATGAATCTCAAAGATGTTGTCATGAGTGAAACAAGCCACTCTCAAAAGGTTATAAATAGTACAATTTCATTTACATAACATTCTCAAAAAGACAAAACCATAGTGTCAGAGAAGAGACCAGTAGTTATCAGGGTCTAGGGGTAGCAGGACAGCATGACTATAAACAGATGGCAATGAGAAATGTGGGGAGTGATGGGACTGTTCTGTATTTTGAATCTGACTGTGGTTATATAATCTAATGTGGTTATGTGCTAGAATCTATAGAACTATATAGCCAGAAAACAAGTCCATTTTTACTGTATATTACTTTTAAATATAAAATAAAATAAATGTTTAAGTATTTTTTCTCAGTACTCTGAAAACATTGCTGTTTGTGATTTTATTTCTTTTTCTAAGTAGTTTCAACTTTTATTTTGGATTTGGGGGTATGTGTGCAGGTTTGTTACACAAGTATATTGCATGATGCTGGAGTTTGGGATACAAATTGATCCCATCACCCAGATAGTGAGCATAGTACCCAACTGTTTTTCAACTCTTGTCCCCTTCCTTCTCTACTGCCTCTAGTAGTGCCCAGTGTGATTTTCTATCATCTAACATTGTTGAGCTTTTCTTCCCCCTAATTCTTGTTTCTTTGTAGATGAACTGCTTTTTTTTTCTCTTAAGAACTTTTAGAGTCTTTTTTTAAATCACTGGTGTAATGAAATTGCACCACAATATGTCTCAGTATAGTTGTCTTTCATTTGTCCTATGTGGACTGTCTGCATCTGAAGACTAAATTTTTAAAATTATTTCTTCTACATTATCCCGTCTGCCTTCTCTTTTTTTTTTTTTTTTTTTTTGAGGTGGAGTCTCACTCTGTCGCCCAGGCTGGAGTGTGGTGGCACCGTATAGGCTCACTGCAACCTCCATGTCCTGGGTTGAAGCAATTCTCCTGCCTCAGCCTCCCGAGTAGCTGGGATTACAGGCGCCCACCACCACGCCCGGCTAATTTTTTTATATTTTTAGTAGAGACAGGGTTTCACCATGTTGGCCAGGCTGGTCTCAAACTCCTGACCTCAGGTGAGCCGCCCGTTTTGGCCTCCCAAAGTGCTGGGATTACAGGCGCGAGCCACCGCACCCAGCCCCCCATCTGCCTTCTCTATTCACAATTTCCGGTACTCCCGTTAGGTATATTTTAGAAGCTTTAACTTCATCCTCAATATTTTGTAATGTTTTTAAATTCCTAAATATAGAGATAAAATGAACACATAAGGAAAAAATTTTCTTCAAGCCCTTCCATTGCATTTTAATTGTAACAATTATGTTTTTAATTGCTTTTTCATAGATGTATAGTTTCAAACTCTCTTGAGGATATTATTTATAATTTACTAGAAGGTTTCTTTTTCATGAATTATGTTTCCACAGACTCCATTTTTATATTCAGTTCAATATCTTACTTGAGAGGCAAGAGAACATTGAGGTTTCAAGCACAAATACTGGAATAAGACTACCCAGGTTCAAATTCTGGCTCTGCCATTTGTGACCATATAATCTCAGGCAAATAATCTAACCTCTGAGAGGCTCAGTTGCATTATCAACAAAAAGGACATAATTACAGTGCCTATCTAATCGAGATGTTGTGAAGATTAAATGAAATAATATCTGTAAATTCATACTTCAAATATGTGTGATACTTAGTAAACACTTAATAAGTGCTAACTATTATTACCATATGCCAGGTGCAGTGTTCTAGTTTCCAGGCATATAAAGTTGAAAGTGACTTGGTCCATTCACTCAAATAACTTAAAGCTTGATATTATTTGTCAAGCCTAGCATTCACCTTCTATCGCAATGGGAGTCATTGTGCATATAAGTAACAGTGGTATTCAAAACTGTGGTACATCCTTTATGGTTTTATAGGTTTATTTAATGTTAAAATATAACTTGAAGCTGAAACTGTAATAAAAAAATCCTTTTGCCTATTTTTTGCTTAACATTGTACTTGGAAAGAAGGGAGAAATATGGGGGCATGCGTATGAAAATACCAAGGAGAAAGCATGTAAATGACAAACCAAAGCATGGATGGGCTTCCTCAACCGTATTAGGTATGGTAGGAATAAGTATGATGTGGAATAGAAGGTGATAAATAAAATAGGTTGACTAAAGCAGCAGCTTGTGGCAGGGGCCCATATGGTCGGGTGGGTATAGAGGTGGATCCGTACTGAGAAGGCCTAATAAGCCTGGCAGAAGAGTTTGGTCATTATTCTATAATGGTCAGAAAATAGCTGAATTTTTGAATAGGAGAGTAATGTGATACAAAGAGGAATTTGTGTTTTTAATTTTTGTCCTTATGTAGACGATGCAAATGTTTTCAATGTTTTGGGCAATTCAAAAAAACTTTTTTGAGCTGTGTCTAATCTAAACTCTAAAGGAAAGTCAGTTCTGTAACACATTGTTCCTTTCAATCTCGTTTTTTCTTTAATGTTTAAATATAACATTTTTTAGAGATTCCAGAGTTTTATCAAACTGGAATGTTGGCCACAACAGTTCAAAGGTATCTAGGTTAAAAGTACGAAGTAATTGAGGATAATGGGAAATTAAGATTGCAGGGCTCACTCTTCAATTGTAGCAGGAAAATTAAAGGTAAATTACAAAGCAAAGTTCGGAATAAAACAGGTATCAGTATTCAAGACCTTGCAAGTTTATAAAATATCTGGTATGTTTATTACTACAATGCTATTATTTGGCCAAAGCATAGGGGACTTCAGATTGTGTATTTATGGACTGATTCCCCAACAGATAACTGCACAACTCTGGAATGCTGTTGCTGTGTCAATAGTTGTAGACTTATTCTTGTAAATTTTTTCCCTCTTTCAACCTAATTAACTTAGAATGTCTCTAACGTGATTTGCAAAGAATTTTTTATTTATATTTTGCAATCAGCATTTGAGCAGTACACAGGTTTGAGACATGCACTACAATGTGTAAACATTTTGTAAGATAATAGTGCCTACTAGTCTAAATGTTTTATGATTGCCTGTTCCCTGCTAATTGGTCATGGATTGAAATTCCCCATTGTTTAATTTTTTTAATTTGTGGAAAATTATTATAAATGAGTGTGTAGGGCTTCATATCACAGCTGTTGTCATTTAAAGTTTGGACAGTGTCATTACAAGTGAAGCCCTGCTGTGAAATCAAAGTCAAAAGGCATCTTGGCATCCCAGCCATTTCCTTGGGAGAAGATTACAGCTCAAGTCTGTTGAACTTTATTGCCTTGGGCCTCATGACAGTCTTCAGAAACATGCAAGGCATTTCTGTTAAAGAAATTCAGATGTGCTAGGACACAGATGACATTCTTGTGCATAGCAGTGTCCTAAGGGGGTGAGGAATAAGTCAGGAAGAAAAAGATGATTCATACTTTTTGCTGCATTCTGGGATTATTATATAAAATCCATGGAGAGGATGGAGACCTTGCAGTGATACCACATAGGAAAAAGGTGCGGTGTTTTCCTACATGGCCTGACTGTATTTTAAAATAAAAACCTAAACACGACTCCAAGGTAATGACTGCCTTCAAAGTAATATTTTAGTTGATTTTAATATTCTCTGAAGGAAGTTCTCATTGACTCATATTTCTTTTCTCCCTCTCCTTTCTCACACACATTCATTTCCAGAGGTTTGACTGAGGGAGAGCTGCTACTCAGTTTTAACAGTCACTCTTTTTATATGTAAAACTCATGTTCTTGAATTTAAAACAAAAGATTACTTGTTCTAACTTAAAAATCTGTCTAACCAGTAACTGGGCTCCAACAAAGGTCTCCACAGAGACATCATAAAAGAACATCATTGTCCTCTAATTTAAGGATGTATCTTATTCAGCCATGAATTTATCTCATCCCTTTAAAATGTGTTCTTATTTGTCATCCCTATTCCCTCCTGGGATAAAGAGATTCCTGAGTTCATTAGCTACAGCATGCCTGGCACATAGTAGATACTCAATAAATATTTGTTGAGTAAATGAAAATCGTTATTCAAAGGAAAATCCTGATTACGCTCAATGTTAATTCTGGAAATCCAAGACCTAGTAAGATCATTTGTTCTACTGTTCTTTCAGCTTTGTATGACATTCAAAAAGGCATATCACTCATTCAACAACTTGCCATAAATATTGATAACTGCTTCTTATTCACTGCTATAAAAATGCCATTAAATTGCTTATGGTCTAGTAAAGAGACATACAAGTAAATAGGTAATCACAATAGAGTGTGATATGCTAAGCATTTCCTAGCCTCAGTGATAATAACATTTATTGAGTACTTACTATGTACCAGGTACAATTTTAAGTATTTTACATGCATTAATGATTTCTAACTTAATTGCATTGTGAGCTGACAACTCTATCTATATGATTGAAAACATTTTGAAATTTACTGATAGTTTTTTGTTTTGTTTTGTTCTTGAGATGGGGTCTTGCTTTGTCACCCAGGCTGGAAGGCAGTGATACAATCATGGCTCACTGTAGCCTCGACCTGCTCGGCTCAAGTGATTCTCCCATCTCTGCCTCCCAAGTATCTGGGATTACAGGCACATGACACCACACCCAACTAATTTGTAATAATTTGTAGAGATGAGCTCTTACTATCTATCACTCAGGCTGGTTTTGAACTCCTGAGCTCAGGCGATCCTCTCACCTCGGCCTCCCAAAGTTCTGTGATTATAGGTGTAAGCCACCATACCCAGCCCTGATACTTATTTTATGGACCAGTATGAGGTCAATTTTTTTAAATCCATGTGAACAGTTCTGGGTACAGTGTTAGAGAGTGCAGTGTCCATTAGAGCAAGCAAGTTTTTGTATACAGTGTTCTATACATATCTATTAGCTCTAACTTTTACAGTATTTCTTTTAATCTTCTATATGATGACTTTCTACCTGCTTGACCTATCAGTTACTGAGAGAGGTATATTAAAATATTTTAGCATGATTGTAAATTTATCTTTTTCCTTTTACATCTGTCAGTTTTTGCTTTGTATACTTTGAGGCTAAGTTATTAGGTTTATATACATTTAAATTGTTATAGCTTTCTGGTAGATTGAGCTATTTATTATTATGTAATGCTTCATTTTATCCCTAGTAATGCATTTTGCCTTAAAGAGTATTTTATATTCTGATTGTTAATATAGCTACCCCAACTTCTTTTGGTATTTGCCTGGTACATATTTTTTCATCCTTTAAATTTTGTATATCCTTAAGTTTTATATATATATATATGTTGTTTATAAGCAACAAATATTTAGATTCTGGTTTTAGATTCAGTGTCAATCTTTGTTTTTTTAACCAGAACATTTGGTCCATTTGTGCTATTGTATTTGTATTTGTTACAAGTAGGTAGGCATGAGCGGGGCAGGAGAAAGCTGTCCCCTCACCCACTAGGAATGTCAGGTGATGGTTGGGCAGTTATCACTTTGCCTCTCTAAAAGTGATAAATTGGCATCTGGCACCAGGGAGAGGCCATTTCCTGATTGTCCACACCTGGTACACTAAAGTGTTAATTGAATGCAGGCACCAGGGAGAAGCAACTTCCTGGGCATGAGCATTAAGAGACAAAATGGCAGAGTATGACCTCCCAGGGGCACACCACCCAAAAAGGGAAGAAAGCCACAGATGGGTGTGCATACAACTTCCTAAACACACTGTGCATGCTCACCTCCCAGGTGTAAGGAGGGCACTGCACTTATGAGTAGCCCAGCCTAAAGGAAGAATCATGGGAAAGGGGCCAGCGTATAAATAAAGTCCTAGGATCAAGGTTAAAATGGCACTTGACCTTCACGTGCCCGCTTGGGTCTCTTCCAAGCATTATTTCATTTCTTTCCCGTTCTAAAGCCTTTTAAAATAAACTTCCACTCCTGCTCTGAAACTTGCCTCGGTCTCCTTTTCTGCCTTATGCCCGTCAGTCCAATTCTTTCTTCTGAGGAGGCAAGAATTGAGCTTGCTGCAGACCCATGTGGATTCACCATCGGTAATACCTTGGATACCTTGACTGGTAACGTATTTGGTGCTGTGAGACTCAGGTATTTGCCACCACTAACACATTTATTCCTACCATCTTATTTTTTTTCTTTTTCTGATTGTTTCCCTTTTCTTTTTCTTTCTTTTTTTTTTTTTTTTTTTTTTTTTTTGAGACGGAATCTTGCTCTGTCGCCCAGGCTGGAGCGCAGTGGCACGATCTTGGCTCACCACAAGCTCTGCCTCCCGGATTCACACCCTTCTCCTGCCTCAGCCTCCCCAGTAGCTGGGACTACAGATGCCCGCCACCACACCCGGCTAATTTTTTGTATTTTTCAGTAGAGATGGGGTTTCACCGTGTTAGCCAGGATGGTCTCAATCTCCTGACCTCGTGATCCGCCTGCCTCAGCCTCCCAAAGTGCTGGGATTACAGGCGTGAGCCACCGTGCGCGGCCGATTGTTTCCCTTTTCTGAGTTTCTTTTTCCACTTCTTTTTTGTTTTCCCTGGGTTCAGGTTTGTTGTTTTTTTTTTATTTTCCTATTATTCCATTTTTTCCTCCACTAGTTTGGAAGTTGCAACCCACTCTATTTCTATTTCTTTCATGATAATACAGAAATTCTTAAATGCTTACTTAATTTATCAAAATCTATCAAAATCTAACTCCAATCCACTCTCTTACAAAGTCTATGCTACCATGGTTGTATAGTTTAGTTGTATCTTAATTTTCTTTGCTATCAAAAGACAATATTGTCATTGTTTTATACAGTCAATGTGTGTTTAGATTTACCTACATATTTATCTCTTTTTTGGCTCAGTTATCTTCTTACATCTCAGACTTTCTATCTGGTGTCATAGATGGCTTTAGAGATCCCAGGATTATTGTCATTCTTGTTAATTGAAAAACCAAATCTGTAAAATATTTTAAAGAGGCTTATTCTGAGCCAATAGGAGTGACCACAGCCTGGTAGTTGGATTGCAGTTTAATTTTATATATTCTAGGGAGACAGAAATTGTAGGTAAAATCATAAATCAATACATGGAAGGTGTACCTTGGTTCATCCTAAAGAGGTGGGATATCTTGTGGGGTGGTGGCTTACAGGTCATAGGTGGATTCAAAGATTTTCTGATTGGCTTCTGATTGAAAGAGTTAAGCTTTATATAAATACTTGATGTCAGTAGAATAGAAAGAAATGCTTGAGTCAAGATAAGGGAGTTGTGGAGGTCAAAGCCCTTATTATGTTTGAAGCCTCATAGGTAGTAGCCCTCAGAGAATAGATGGTACATGTCTCTTTTTAGACCATAAAAGTGTCAGACTCCCAGCTAATCTCTCCCATAGCTGAGAAAGTCCTAGAAAGGGAAGGCCTGGCTGCATTAATGGAGATTCTCTACAGATGCAGATTTCCCCCACAACAGATGACTTTGCAGGGCCATTTCAAAATATGTCAAAGAAAAATATTTTGATTTCCTTCAGGGTCTCCTATCTATCATGTGATGCTGTATCAGAGTCAGGTTGGAAAGGAAGCTGCTTTATGCTGGGATAATTTTAAAAACCTGTTTTCATGCCTATGATCCCAGCACTTTGGGAGGCCAAATGTTGGAAGATCACTTAAGTTCAGGAGTTTGATTCCATCCTGGCCAGTATGGTGAAACCCCATCTCTACAAAAAATACAAAAATTACCTGGGCATGGTGGCACATGCCTGTATTCCCAGCTATTCAGGAGGCTGAGGTGGGAGAATCACTTGAGCCCAGGAGGTTGCAGCTGCAGTGAGCTCACACTGCACCACAGCACTCCAGCCTCCAGAGTGAGACCCTGTCTCAAAATATAAAAATTTTTTTAAAACCCATTTAATGAGATTTTATGGTTTATAAGGTATGACTTAACCCCTGCCTTGCATGGCCTTAGGTCATGTTTATAATCTGGTATCTTATTGCCACAAAGAGTCTGTTTTGTCAGATCTGTAATTTTACCTAAACACCAAAAGGGAGAGGGCATAATGAGGCGTGTCCGACCTCCCTTCCTGTTATGGCCAGGAATTCAGTTTTTCAGGTTACCCTGGGATCCCTTTGGCCAGGAGTCTATTCATTTGGTTGTGGGGCTCAGGATTTCACTTTTGGTTTATATTCTCCTAATGGACTTCCTCCCTTTAGCAAGTGCTAATCTTTTTGTCCTATCCCTTGAGTCTCTTGAGTTCACAACTAATACTAAAATTTGCTCACCACCAGTTCCTAAGTTAAAATTTAGCTTCAGTGCTCTGTTTATCTTTCCAAGTTTCTACTTATATTTTGGTGTGCATATTCCTTGCTTTCTTGCCAATTTATTGCATTGTATTAAAGATTTTAAAATATTTTATCTATCATTTAAAATTATTTTTAGAAAAGTTGCCTATCAGATTATGAAAACAACCATAAGTCAAGAAATAAAAATCCATAAGTAAATTTTAAAATGATCTTTTGGGCTGGGTGTCGTGGCTTATGCCTGTAATCCCAGCATTTTGAGAGGTGGAGGCAGAAGGAAGCAGGAGTCCAAGACCAGCTTGGACAACATAGTGAAACCCTGCCTCTACAAAAAAAAATTAAAAATCAGCTGGGTACGGTGGTGCGTGCCTGTAGTCCCAGCTACTTGGAAGGCTGAGGCAGGAGGATCGCTTGAGCCCAGGAGTTCAGGGCTGCAAACTATGATTGTGCCACTGCACAGCCTAGGCAACAGAGCAGGATCCTGTCTCTAAGAAAATTTTAAAAAAAATTTTTTAATGATCTTTTTGTTATAAATAAAGTTTCGGTGCCACAAAAGAAATAGCACTCAAATATAAAATTGTCTTTTTCTCAGCAAGGCAAGTTACTTCTATAGAAGGGTGCCCCTTACAGATGGAGCAATGGTGAGCTCACACTTGGACAAGGGAGGGGAAGGGGTTCTTATCCCTGATGCACGTGGCCCCTGCTGCTGCATCCTTCCCCTATTGGCTAGGGTTAGACCACACAGGCTAAACTAATTTCGATTGGCTAATTTAAAGAGAGTGACAGGGTGAGTGGTTTGGTGGGAAAAATGGTTATGCAGGGTGGAGAATGAGTCAGGGTGGAGCAGGTAGCACATAATTGGAATGAGTCAGGGCGGAGCAGGTAACCAGAATGAGTCAGGGTGGAGCAGTAATCGAAAAAGGTTGCTTTATGAGGAAGTTAAGTTTAAAAGTTGAAGGCAGAGAATTGAACATACTGACATATTGATTCTTTAAAATGAAATTTAGAACTCATAGCTAACATTTTGGTTGGAATTCTTTCATAGGAATTTTGATGATCTTAAATCATCGTTTTCCAAAATATATTCTACAACTGCTTTCTTTTAAAATACTCAGTGAAACGGAGTTTACAAATGCTGTATACCGAATTCCCTTCATAGAGTCACAGTTTAAAATCCTGCAAAATCCTTTTTTTAAAAAAAAAAAGAAAAAGAAAAGGAAAACCTTGTTTAATTTTGTTTACTCAGCATTTCCCCAATTCCCCCCAAGTAACAGCTATCAGTACTCTACAGAGCTAGTATTAGCAGAATAGTTTAAAGAGCTCTCCCCACTCATCCTCCCCTCGCCATAAAAATAGGAAGTCCTGAGTCTTCCTTGCAGAACCAAACTTCTTTTTCCTCGTATATTATATCTGATGATATCATCAGGGATCTTGCTGTTTAATATAAATTCTAGGTATTTGCTTTTTGTGATGTTTTCGGGGTCTAACCCTGCCTTAGAAATGGGGACTATATTGACTACCAGACGTATCTCAGAGTCCTCAGTCTACTAGAGATCTTTCTTTTTCCTCTCTCTCCTCCATTGGAGTTTCCCTTTTAGTGTACTTGGGACCATTCTAATTCTCAAGAATCTAAGGATTGGATAAAATCTCACCATTCATCTAGTTGAGCCCTATTGAGATTCATTAAACAGTAAATTTAGATGTAATGACTCTTCAAGTGGCTATTTTTTTTTTTTTTTTTTTTGACAGTGTCTCTCTGTGTCACCCAGGCTGGGGTGTCATGGCATGATCATAGTTTGCTGCAACCTCAAACTCCCAAGCTCAAACAATCCTCCCATCTCAGCCTCCCAAGTAGCTGGGACTACATGCATGCACCATCATACCTGGCCAATTTTTTATGTATTTTTATTTTTTGTAGAAGCAGAGTCACCCTGTATTGCCCAGGCTGATCTTAAACTCCTGGGCTCAAGCAATCCTCCTGCCTTGGCTTCCCAAAGTGCTCGGATTATAAGTATGAACCACCACACCCAGCCCAAGTGACTATTTTATTGCTCTCCTTTCCAACCTTGAAGATTTATAGTCAGGGCCTTTTGTTTTATTCTACTCACCTGTTCTCTAATAATTTCAGAAGTCACCAGTGACCTCATATTCATCAGTTTCTCATGTTTTTGTTTTTGTTTTTTTAATCTTTATTGTACTAAACTTCCTCTAAAGCATGTAACACTGTTGGTCATTTCCTCTTAACGTCTATGATACCATTCTCACCAGCTCTCCTTCCCCATCTTGATTTTCCTTTCTGCCTTTATATAAATACATATCTTTCCCAAGTTTCTGTCCTTAGCTCCTTTTTCTCATTATTCTCCTTACGTTTATTCCTTTATTTATTCACTTATTCATTTCTCCAATAAATATTTATTCAATAGGATGAATTAGTTAAAATATTATTTTTAGCATAATATAGGAAGCTTGAGCCTATCTTTTACTTTTTTATTTTTAACTGGGTCACAGAATGTGAGCCATATGAGAATGACTTTTTACTGCTGAGATTTATCTTATAATCCTTTTTTTTAAAGATAGGTCTCACTCCGTTGTCCAGGCTGGAGTGCAATGGCACCATCTCAGTTCACTGCAACCTCTGCCTCACAGGTTCAAGCGATTCTCCTGCCTCAGCCTCCTGAGTAGCTGGGACTACAGGCACAGGCCACCGTTCCCGGCTAATTTTTGTATTTTTTGTAAAGACAGGGTTTCACCATGTTGCCCAGGCTGGTCTTGAACTCCTGAGCTCAGGTGATCCATCCGCCTCTGCCTCCTAAAGTGCTGGGATTACAGGCGTGAACCACCGTGCCCAGCCTTATAATCCATTATTGTTTCAGAGGTCATTGCAATAGAACATGCAGTAAATTCTAAACTGTTTTTCAGAATTGGCAATACATGAAATTCAATTGAAAACTCTTTTAGTTGATCCTAGTACCAAAAGCACTCAGGCTAGAAAGACTAGCTTTAGGCTAGATGGCCACTTCTAGGCTAGGCTCTTGAAGGAAAGTTTCTTCCTTTTTCCTCAGGGCAGTACTACACCCTCCCCATCCACAGCAGTAGTTTGAAATAGGCAAAGATTATCTTTGCCTATTTCCCTTCTGACTCTTCCTCACTTCTGACTTTCCCTTCCGACTCTTCCTCCTGTTTTCTAGAGTGCTTGTCCCAGGCACTAGTGCACTTAGGCAGCTCTAAGCCTTCTGCTGCTCTCCTGGTCAGGTCTGTTCTCACCACCTTCACACTCTAGTGCTGGAAGTTCAGACAATTCATATTTTCTACCTCAAAAATTAAAGGAAAGCAAGTACAAAAGGCAGTGTCTAGAGGAAAAAACACCACGCTGATAGGTCGATAAATCTAGATTCCAGTTGTGGCTCTGTGGCTGACATCTATGAGTCTTTTCTCTGGTCTGGAAAGTGGAGGAATTGCACTGGAATAATTGATGTCTAAGGTCCCAGCTCTATGAGTTTAAAATCATTTCACGCAAACTTATAACGGATGGATGAGGAGTTTTGATGGAGATAGCTACATTGTCTAAGGTCAAGGCTTTAATCACTATTCTTCACCCACTAGGGAAATCAGTTGCAGCTTTTGCAGCCATTGTGGGCACTATTCTGGATTCTGGCCACATTGGACCCCACTGCTAGACAGAGGAAGGACTGGTTAACATAACTGTATGAAAATATCTATCCGCCGGGCATGGTGGTTCATGCCTGTGATCCCAGCACTTTGGGAGGCTGAGGCAGGCAGATCACTTGAGGTCAGGAGTTAAACCCTGTCTCTACTAAAAATATAAAAATTAGCCGAGTGTGGTGGCATGTGCCTGTAATCCCAGCTACTCGGGAGGCTGAAGCACGAGAATCGCTTGAACCTGGGAGACCGAGGTTACAGTGAGCTGAGATCACACCACGCACTCCAACCCTGGGTGACAGAGCGAGACTCTGTCTCAAAAAAAAAAAAAAAAATTATCTAACATAATGTCCTCGAGGTTCATCCATGTGGTAGCAAGTGTCAGAATTTCTTTTTAAGGCTGAATATTCTATGCTTCTATGTGTTTGTGCTTGTATACCACATTGTGTATATTCTCTTATCTGTCAACAGACACCTGGATCACTTTCACCTTTTGTGAATAATGCTTCTGTGAACATGAGTATACAAAAACCTGTTTGAGTTTTTGTTTTCCATTCTTTTGGGTGTATGCCCAGAAGAAGAATAACTGTAATATACAGTAATTCTATATTTATTTTTTGCGTGTGTGGAATCGCTATACTGTTTTCCACAGTCACTGTGCCATTTTACCTTCCCACTGAGATTTCCTGACCTTTCTATTCATCAGCATTTCACTCAATGGGTTTTAGAATCAGTGATATATCTTGTCTGATCAACAGCAAGATCCTCCCCGCCCCCCGCTCCTTTTTTTTTTTGAGACGGAGTCTCATTCTGTTGTCCAGGCTGGAGTGCAGTGGCGGGATCTTGGCTCACCGCAACCTCCGCCTCCCAGGTACAAGCGATTCTCTTGCCTCAGCCTCCCAAGTAGCTGGGATTACAGGCGCCTGCCACCATGCCTGGCTTTTTGTATTTTTAGTAGAGACAGGGTTTCACCATGTTGGCCAGGCTGGTCTCAAACTCCTGACCTCAGGTGATCTGCCCGCTTCGGCCTCCCAAAGTGCTGGGATTACAGGCATGAGCCACCACGCCCAGCCTGCAAGATAACCCTTTTTGTATAACAATAAGAAAGAAAAAAATACCTCCAGTCAATTATAAGATGATCCCAATCTCAGAAGTGTTAAAATGTGCAAAAAAATATATCTTAGACTCAATGGAATACAGTTGATAAATATACTAAAACTCCCTCCAAAAAGAAATTTGTGTAAGTTACACAACTCTTAAAACAGTCTTTGTAGAGCAGGAAAGTAAAGGTGGCTACTCAGCAATAATGTATGAAAATACCTTTCTCAAATGTACTTTTACCTTATTTATAAAAGAATGTGCTTCACACACAGTTTTTTCCCCCAAAACTTACCTAGCTATGCCTTAATGGCAATTTGGAATAAAAGTACAAACCCCTCTGTCAGGTCCTCTGCAAAATAAAAATAAAAAGGTAAAAACCCCATAGGACAGTAAACAGTGTATCCCAGATGTTAGTTCCCATGTTATTTGTGATTTCTGGTAAATATCCTAATGCTCTTTTGTCTTTGTTTTGCTTAAAGGATTGTTCAAGTTTAGAAGAATACAACATTGCCGCAGCATTACTCCCTTTGACTAGTGCTTTCTATAGGGTAAGTTTCACTGGTCCATATATAAGCTTGTTATGATTTACATAAATGTATTCAGTTTGATTTATTATGGAACTACATGAAAATCCTGTCCTCTTAGTAGCATGCCTAAGATATATCTGTGGTTATATTTATTATAACATTTATTGCGTGCTATGTGTAGGAAATTTAATATAGAACACTAAATCATCTCCTAAAATAGCACCCACACCCATTACATCCTTTTTCTTAATTTTCTTTATAGTACTTTATAATACCTGAATTTATGTTACATATTGGTTTGTTTACATGTTTTTTCCCCATCACAGAAAGTAAATTTCATGAGGCTGGGATATTGTCTGTCCTCTTTACTGCTATGTCCCAGGGCCACTCAGTAAATATTTATTGAATGAATGACATTGAAGCCAGAAAGTAGAGTTTAACTTTACTGGTAATTTCTGCGAACCTTCTGAGAATTTTCTGGAATGTTCAAAGTGATTTTTTAAAATTCTGTCACTTAACTACAGTTATATCTGTGCTTTTTCATAAATAGATTCATTCTTATGGCAAACAAAAACCAGCAAATTTCTTTTCCCATGAAGGACTTGTAAAGAATTAGATAACCACCCGCACTCAGAACAATGCATTTAATACATCCTTCTGAAATATGCAATAATAAACAGTAAATCTGTGGTAGCAGCTGACTTACTATTCAGCCACATGCACAGTCAGCTTCAGGAAGCAATAAGTTAACAAGTTTGGTAACTGCCATACTGTTTCTCTGTGTTAGCAGATTAATCATACATAGGTTTTAGTGGTGGGCTTAGATTTGATTTTTTGTGGTTGGCATGGTTTGTTGTTGGATGAGTTTGTTTTGGATTATTTTGGTTTAGGGATGAATCAGTCAAGGTCCAATCAGGAGCCAGAAACCACACCAGTAATTTGAACAGAGAAATTTTATTTTATTTTTGTTTTTATTTATTTATTTATTGAGACAGAGTTTTAGCTCTTGTTGCCCAGGCTAGAGTGCAGTGGCTCAATCTCGGCTCATTGCAACCTCCTCCTCCCATGTTCAAGTGATTCTCCTGCCTCAGTTGCCCAAGTGGCTGGGGTTATAGGCATGCACCACCACACTTGGCTGATTTTTTGTATTTTTAGTAGAAATGGGGTTTCACCATGTTGGTCAGGCTGGTCTCAAACCCCTGACCTCAGGTGATCCACCCGCCTCGGCCTCCCAAAGTGCTGGGATTACAGGCATGAGCTACCACGCCTGGCCTATTTTATTTTTTTGAGGCAGTGTTTCACTCTGTTGCCCAGGCTGTAGTGCAGTGGCACAATCTTAGCTCCCTACAGCCTCTGCCTCCTGGGCTCAAGTGATCCTCCCATCTCAGCCTCCCAAGTAGCTGGAACTACAGGCACACGCCACCACACCCAGCTAATTTTTTTTTTTTTTTTTTTTTTTTTTTGAGACGGAGTCTCACTCTGTCGCCCAGGCTAGAGTGTAGTGGCGCGATTTCAGCTCACTGCAACCTCCACCTCCCAGGTTCAAGCGATTCTCCTGCCTCAGCCTCCCGAGTAGGTGGGACTACAGGCACGTGCCACTACACCCAGCTAATTTTTGTATTTTTAGTAGAGACGGGGTTTCACCATGTTGACCAGAATGGTCTTGATCTTTTGACCTTGTGATCCACCTGCCTTGGCCTCCCAAAGTGCTGGGATTACAGGTGTGAACCACCGCGTCCAGGAGATTTTTTGTATTTTTTTGTAGAGACGGAGTTTCACCATGTTGCCCAGGCTGGTCTAAAATTCCTAGACTCAAGCTGTCTGCTCACCTTGGCCTCCCAAAGTGCTGCGATTACAGGGGTGAGCCACCACACCTGGCTGATTTTTGTATTTTTTTGTAGAGACAGAGTTTCATCATGTTGCCCAGGCTGGTCTCAAATTCCTAGACTCAAGCTGTCTGCCCACCTTGGCCTCCCAAAGTGCTGCGATTACAGGGGTGAGCTACCACGCCTGACCAGAAATTTTAATATAAGGAGTTATTAAGTAGTAATAGGGGATTAACTACTAAGAGGTAAAGAGAATTCATAAGAATACAGGAATAGAATATAGGGAGCAACTACTGCCTCTAGGGCTCAGGCATAGTACCTAACAAAGAAGCAAACTTGAAAGAGAGCCCCTTCCCAGATCTAGGGTGATTCAGATCATGTTGGAGAGGTGTTGTGGCCACTGGATGGCATAGAATTTCAACAGACCAGAACTGGCAAACAGTAAACTGCCTGCTGGAGTACTGGCAAGACTTGCTAGGAAGCCACCCGCTAGGATGGCCCTGAAACTTCTAGGGTGCCAGTGAAACTTGACAGGAAGCTACCACCTGGGGTACTGCTGAAACTTTATAGATAGCACTGCCACTGTGGTCCCACACACCACCATTAGGTGCCTACCACAAGAGCAAGAAGGAGAAAGTACACCAGAACTAGGAAGAGAATCCCCTTTCTACTGCAGTGTTCCTTCAGCACCTTTACTGGTAAAGCTTAATATTCTGCATTTTGGCAAAGGAGAAATGTTTATAAGGTCCAGTTCCAGTATCACAAAGCAAGACAGAGAAGGATAGATTTGGAAGAAAGAAGTACTGCATTGATAACAGAGGGGTTAGGTAAGGTAGATCACACGGATTCTCGGATATTTTCTAAATCTTTACCTTTTGGAAAATTATTTCTAGTGCATGTTAGATTTGTTAATTCAGGAAGTAGATGTAAATTACATTTTCCTGGGCACAAATTGCAAATTAGCCATCCTCATACTGTCCAGCCCGTATAAACTCCTGGGTCTTGCCAGCATTGCTTCAGAGAATGGACTCAGCTGCTTGTCTTGTTTAAACTTAACTTTTAAAATACTTTAAATAACATTATTATTATTTTTCAATGGAACAAAAGTTTATTGAGTATCCCAATATAAAAAGCTACTATAACAGGCAACAGCTGGGCAGCAACATTAATAAAACATTGACATGTTCCCTAGGAACTTATATTAATAGTCTAATACTGCAGATAATTTTAAAAAATCAAACTGGTCCACAGTGCCACCAACCAGATGGACATTATCTTAAGTAAAAGTTATATATATACCAGGTGCGGTGGCTCACACCTGTAATCCCAGAACTTTGCAAGGCGGGCGGATCACCTGAGGTTGGGAGTTGAAGACCAGCCTGACCAACATGGAGAATACCCATCTCTACTAAAAATACGAAATTAGCCGGGCGTGATGGTGTATGCCTGTAATCCCAGCTACTTGAGAGGCTGTGGCAGGAGAATTGCTTGAACCTTGGAGGCGGAGGTTGCCATGAACCGAGAGCGCGCCATTGTACTCCAGCCTGGGCAACAATAGCAAAACTCCGTCTAAAAAAAAAAAAAAAAAAAAATTTATATATATATATATTCCAGATAGTACAGAAAGGAACAAAATGCAAAGTAAAAGTTCCCTTTTCCACCTTCACCCCATTTCCTCTGAACCATTGATTTCCTTCCTGGGGAAAAGGAGTGGGAATGAGGGTGAAGGGCCAGGGAAGAGTCACGCATTACTGCCAGCACATGCAGATAAAAATTTTCTTTTTTTGGTGGTGGATCACTTGAGGTCAGGAGTTCGAGACCAGCCTGGCCAACATGGTGAAACCCCATCTCTACTAAAAATACAAAAATTAGCCAGCCATGGTGGAGTGCACCTATAGTCCCAGCTACTCAGGAGGCTGAGGAAGGAGAATCACTTGAACTCAGGAGGCAGAGGCTGCAGTGAGCCGAGATCATGCCACTGCACTCCAGCCTGGGTGACAGAGCAAGACTATGTCTCAAAATAAAAATAAAAATAATTTTTTAAAACAGTATCTTTTTTAACAAAAACAATCAAACCATTTACACTGTTTTCACACCTTGATTTTTTCACTTGGTAGTACATCTTGGTCATCCTCTCATAATAGCACATATACCTAATTTTTTTAATTACTCCATTTATATTTTTAATGAAAAGATGGTGTATATGTACCTACTATTCTCATATGAGCAGGATATTTCATTAGCCCAGATGAAAGGTTATGTTTATCTTTTAGAGTTTTATTTAGTGTCAGAGTGTTCAAGATTTCCCACTTGTAACATCGCCTGTCTTAGATCCTTTGGAATTTGTCATGCGACAGCCACCACAAATTATTTTTTCCCCTAGATTGTATGCCTACAGTTCCTTCTTACTTCTTTCCACTTTTACTAAGTAACATGTAATTCATTAACTCTTATGGAAGCCTTCTTTGAAGGTGGTACCTTAACAGCCAGGTTTAAATTCTTAGGATTACTTTTACTGTGAAAAATAATGTAATCTTTTATACTTATGTTTGTTGTTTATATGGTACTTTCATTTTCGATTTCATTTTATTAGATATGCCAAGCCCTGTGCTTTTATCTGTTTCAGAATAATCACAGATTAGTAACACATAATCCCTTACCCTCAGGACACATACTAATGGCCTTTCATATCCATTGATCAGCTGTTGACAGTAGAGGAATCATTTCAAAGTTGATGAATAATAACATTGGGCTACTCATTGATTTACTTATGCCCTTTGCATTTAAAGATTATGTTTATTAAATTCAGAGCCAGAGTGTATATTGAGAATATGTAAAGCAGAGGTTCATGTCTAAAGGTTACTTTTTTAGAAGGAAAATAATAAAGTAAAACCCAATAGAGCAGAAATAGAACCACAATAGGATACTTTTGTATTATTCCTTCCCAACAATAGCAGTGAGCAACAGTGAAAGTCATGGCCCCTTCACCACAGCCACCATTTAACTTTTTTTTTTTTTTTTTTGAGACGGAGTTTTGCTCTTTTTGCCCAGCCTGGAGTGCAATGGTGCGATCTCAGCTCGCTGCAACCTCTGCCTGCTGGGTTCAAGCGATTCTCCCACCTCAGCCTCCTGAGTAGCCGGGATTATAGGTGCCCACCACCATGCCCAGCTAATTTTTGTGTTTTTACTGTAGAGATGGGGTTTCACCATGTTGACCAGGCTGGTCTCGAACTCCTGACCTCAGGTGATCCACCTGTCTTGACCTCCCAAAGTGCTGGGATTACAGGCGTGAGCCACCACACCCGGCCGCCACCTTTAACTTAATGCCTTCTCTCTAGTGACCCAAGCACCTCAGGGCCACCCTGTTGTAGTTCTTAATACCCAGGGTATTCCAGAGGGTTTCCTGGAATTTGTCAAAATATGGCAAAGCCGTCCCATTACTTCTTTGAGGCACATCTGTTGGTTATTGATACTCAAAATGACTCCCGGGAGAGCTAACACTTTCTCCTTTGGTACCCATTATAGCCTGTGTTTACCCTGGGAGGAAAAAATACCCTATTCACCTTAAGTGCAGTCATCCTGAAGTGAAGCCTTTCCAGATTCTAAAGATCCCCCACATGTAGTTGGCATTTGAGGAAGTTTTATTGATTGAGTTAGGTCTTACTTCAGAATAAGAGCATTATTCAGACACTCATTCTCAGGAGAAACATATTTTTTCTTCAAAATTCTCCATTCAACATGTAAAAATTTATTTTCTAGTATCTAGCCATTCAGAAGATTTACTTGTTTGAAGAAGATTATTGAAGTATAATTTATATATCATAAAATTCACCCATTTTAAGTGTGTATATTAGTAATTTTAGTGTTTTACAGAGTGGTAAAACCATCACCACGGTCTAATTTTAGAACATTTCTCAAAAACAAAAATAAGTAAGTAAGTAAATAAATAAATAAATAAATAGGCCAGGAGTGATGGTTCATGCCTGTAATCCCAGCACTTTGGGAAGCCAAGGCAGTTGGATCACCTGAGGTCAGGAGTTCGAGTCCAGCCTGGCCAACATAGTGAAACCTCCATCTCTACTAAAAATACAAAAATTAGCTGGGCATGGTGGCACACTCCTGTAGTCCCAGCTACTTGGGAGGCCGAGACAGAAGAATCTGTTGAACCTGGGAGGTGGAGGTTGCAGTGAGCCGAGATTACGCCATTGCACTCCAGCCTGGGCGACAAAGTGAGACTCCGTCTCAAAAATAAAAAAATAGAAATAAATGAATAAATAGGTAGAACATTTCTGTCACCCCAAAAAGAAACCTTATGCCCATTCTCAGTCACTCCCCCTCCCCAGGCAACCACTAATCTGCTTTCTGTCTCTATAAATTAGTCTTCTCTAGACATTTTATTTAAAGGGAATCATACATTATATGTTCTTTTGTGTGTTGCTTTTCTCACTGAGCATAAAGGTTTTGAGGCTCACCCATGTTGTTAGAAGATTTCTTTAAGACTGCTAATTATTAAGAATTTTCCACACCTGGAGTGCTTAGGTAACCTGTATTATTTCAAAATGTGTCTAATTCAGTATATAATACACAATTAAACTAATTCTCATAAATATATTAGGAAAAAATGTGAGATGTACAACATGACTCCTCAGTTTAAAGAAATATAAATTTACATTTCTACCTGATTTTATAATTATTTAATTTCTTTATTGCTGAATTTTAACTTTGGCTTATACATTCTACATAAAGACCCACTAGTTTATCTGGCTGTAAATAAAATTTTTAGACCTAGTTATTATTTCCATTTCAAAATATGAAAGCCCATGGCAAGTAAATTCAGGGTAGGGTAATAGGAAAGTCTACCTGGAAAAAGTAATCTGTGTCATTTATATGAATCTAACTTACCTAATCAGAGAAGCAGTTAGAAAAGTCACTTGTGTCATTTGTGTAAATCTAACTGACCTAATCAGTTAGTGACATTAAAGTATAGAGAGTCACTGCATTTCCTGAGCTAGCTAAGTGGTGACCTTTCTGCCACCATCAGACTCTAGGTATTCCCCCAGCCGATACCCCCTAACATGAGTAAAGTAAAATCTGTGTTTTTCACGTCAAAGCCTGGTGTTTCTTATGTAAGTCCATTTACCTAACAGAACACGGTAAAGAATGGGAGTCCAGAGGCAGGTGATAGGAATAATAAAGAGAGCTAATATTTACTGAACTTTTACTAATGCTACGTTTGACTTGCAGTACCTAATCTAACCCAGTGAAATTTTATTCCATTTTAAGATGAAGGAAATGTGGCTTGGAAAGAATCTATACTACCTAGCTAGTAAATGTCAGAACAGGACTCACTCAATTCTGTCTGATTTCAAACCTCATGTTCTTTAACTATAATAGAGTTCTTCAAATGAGTTCCAATTTATGAAGCATACCTCTAGAAACTTTTTTTTTATCTTTTTGCTTAGAGATACTGAATTGGCATCACTCCTGCCCTCTAATTTCTTCAAGCATTTTCACACATATAACCAGCAAGGATACTTCAGTTAAGTTTTGGCTTAGAGGGGACAAAGTCAAGATGTTATGGTTTAATTAATCATTACGTAGTATTATTTATATGTTTCAAATATTCATATATTTCTCTTTTTTTTTTTTTTTTTTTGAGACGGGTTTTTAGCTCTGTCGCCCAAGCTGGAGTACAGTGATGCCATCTCAGCTCACTGCAACCTCCACCTCCTGGGCTTAAGCAATCGTCCAACCTCAGCCTCCTCAGTAGCAGGACTGCAAGCATGCACTACCACACACAGCTAATTTAAAAAAATTTTTTTCTTTTGTAGAGATGACGTCTCACTATATTGCCCAGGCTGGTCTCAAACTCCTGGGCTCGAGTGATCCTCCCCCTTGGCTTCCCAGAGTTTTGGGATTATAGGCGTGAGCCACTATGCCTGGCCATTTTCACATATTTCTAATAGGGAACGTAGTTTTCAGAATTACACTAAATACACTTTTGTATTTCACTGATAATTCAGAAGTTCCTTGAATACTGGCTTTGCCTTAGTAATTAATATGGATCCTGATTGTCCTACTATAGATATGAGAGTTTGTAGGTAATTGTGATGGAATACAAATATGCCGACTTTCATAGTATTGAGATTGTGGCTAGAAGAAAAATCTTATAGAAATATAAAAAATAGATATTTCATAAGTCATCACTTTTAATTGGTAAATGATAAGAGGTCTCAAAAATTTACAAAATAGGAAAAGAATTTTGTTTTTTTTTCAGACTTCATGATCTGGATACATCTCATTTCCTACAATAGGTCTCAAGGGATTATATTTTTGACCACAAAAAAAAAAAAAAGACAGGGGAGGGAGTGGGTGATGAAGGGTCTTTTTTCATCGTTTTTTCTGCTGTAAACCAAATATTAATCTTAAAAATAAGTTAGTCAGCAGAAAAATGTTTGAGAGTGAAGGCAAGCATCAGTGCTGGCTGAATCCAAATTTGGCCTGGAAAAGATGTGAATGTGTTTATTACAGCACATCTTTCCAGCACAGCAGAATTTTAGAATGGTCAGAGAATTAGTGTCTTGCTTTTATTTCCTCCCTTCATTTTCTTCTTGTTCTTTAAGATAGCTCCTCCTCTTCCCTTTCAGCACAACCTCTCCTTGCTTCTCCCACTTTTCCTTTCTAGTTTTGAAAGACTGTTCATTTATCCTACTGCTCCTGAAAAACTTCTGCTTCTGAGAAACTGTGAATTATTATAATTAATTTAGAACTAATGTTCTTTATTAACATTAGTTTATATATACTATTTAAACTAGTGATAGAAGGAAACTGGGGCAATTTACTCAGAAGCTCTAGAACACTTATTGTGTTTTTCAGTGAATAATTAACAGTATTTTTAATCTTATTAAATTTATTTTTATAATAATTACTAATTTTTAATTTTATGAAATATTTTTCTGAACTTGTCAACTTTTTTTGTGTGATGATTAACTTTTTTCATGTGATGGACAATTTTTTTTTATATGATGAAAAAAAGGTTTGGACCCTTTTGTTCATTCTTCAGAAAAATGAGGCAGCCTGCTAAGACTATTTCTTTCTCTACTCCAAAAGAAATATAGTACAGTTCAGTTCAGTAGACATTGAAGTCCTATGCTACCACGTCCTGAGTATTAGTACTACAAAAGCCAACAAGTCAAAATCTCCACCCTTAAACACACACGCATACAGAGAAGATAGATTAGTAAAACAAATTATAGCATGTGTATTCTAAAACAGATACAATCTAAGTACTGTAAGAATACATTAGTTCCTGGTGACCCAAGGAACACCCCCCAAAAACTGTGACATGTGTGCCCATGAATGATAAATGAGCATTTATCTTGCAGGTGGGAATGAGATAAAGAGTGGGTGAAGTATGAGATGACATACATATTATAGGCAAAAAAAAAAACATGTGGATCACTTACTGGGAATTGTGACTGGAAATGGAGGCAGAAGGAACAGGATGGTGCTACTGCACTCCGGAGCGAGACTCTGTCTCAAAAAAAAAAAAAAAAAAAGGCAGAAATCCTCTTTTTAAAGATTTCCTAATTATTAATAATAAAACTAAAACCAAAAGAACTACAGGCTACCTGTAGCTTGGACTTCTATGTGGATCTGTCCAGAAAACAACGAAAATTGCAGAATTTTAACTTGAAAGATAGGTCCAGCTAAAAATATAAATACAAGAGACTTCTACAGAGAGATAATTACAGAACTCTGTTAGAAGAAGAGAAAAGAAAAAAGAATAGAGGTCAGAAACATGGAAAAAAAATCTATGGAATAACAATGAAGAAAAGCTAAAGAATGAGACAGCACAGGAGAATCATGTGAAGATCAGGTGAAGTTGCAGAATTTCTACTCTGGAATAGAAGTTAAAAGAAAGTTGCTAATTTGAGCAGTCTTTAGTAGGTTATGTAGTGCCATTAAAAATCAATTGATGATTTATTTTGCAAGAAAACAGTAAGAAAGGAAACGTAATTATGACTGAGCCAGGCTCTAATTTATTCTACGGTAGCATGGAATTTGATTATTTCTGTTGGCCCCTCCAAGTACATTTTCTTTTTAGAAGATTGTAACACCTCCCACAAACAGGTAAAGGGACCATGTGTTTGACAAAAGGAACAATGCCCTGTCTTCTAATTCTGAGACAGTAGGAGGTGAAGGCAAAGATCATACTGAAGGGAGGAGGCATCCCATCTCCTAGAAAGTCATGCCAGAAGATTGGGGGGCAAGGCTACGGAGGTTGTCCTGTGTGACTCTGTTTCAATTCTGTTTCTGCCTTGGAAACAATCATCCTGGACCCTATTACAGGAGGATTCCAGGACCATCAACCTGACATACACATTTAAAAATAAAATTTTTACAACAGAATAACTTCATAAAAACATGAAAATTTTTATTGAAATTTTTCATCTTCCAGAAAAAAACGGATTTCTTCCAAAAGTATACCTCTTCTTACTTTGCTATCACCATGTATAGAATATAATATAAAGTGTTTGTCCCCACTAAACCAAAAAAGGAACTAGCAAGCTTTAATGTCTACTGTGATTTTTCTCAGAACCAGTAAGATTATTGCTGTTTCTACCCACTGTCTTACGTCTTGTAAAACTTGAAGAAAAAAAGATTGTGAAGTATATAGACCTAGACTTGAAAGAGTCTTATTCGTGGGCAACGTGAGGGTTGGAAGAAAATATTAGACAATATACTTTTAAGTTTTTAATAATATTTTTAAATTTTCAAATAATACAATGAAGAGTTCGTCATGAGCCACTCAGGAGTATTGGCATCATGTTCAATAATGGGAAGTAATTACACTGGGTTTTTTTTTTGTTGGGGGGGTTGTTTTTTGTTTTTTGTTTTTTGTTTTTTTTTTGGAGGCAAAGTCTCACTCTTTCCCCCAAGCCGGAGTGCAGTGGTGCAATCTGAGCTCACTGCAACCTCCGCCTCCCGGGTTCAAGTGATTCTCCTGCCTCAGCTTCCAGAGTAGCTGGGATTACAGGCGCCTACCACCACGCTCAGCTAATTTTTGTATTTTTAGTAGAGACAGGGTTTTACCATGTTGGCCAGGCTAGTCTCGAACTCCTGACCTCAAGTGATCCGTCCACATCAGTCTCCCAAAGTGCTGAGATTACAGGCGTGAGCCACCGTGCCGGGCTGTAATTACACTATTTGAATGTCTAGGTCCCAAAAAGCTTTCTTTGGTTTATGGATTTACTGCCTTAGATTGTTTCCATGAAATGTTGAGAATGTGTTTATGTGATTGAATATTTAAGTTATTTTGTTAGGTTTTCCTTTCCCAGAATATTACTTGGAACAACTGGAGAAGAGTGGCTAATTTAGCCCAGAAAACACGTGGGAGAGTCTAAGCAGAAAGAAATGGTACAAACTACAGTGCCTCCCGTAAGACTTGAGCAGATAGGGACTCTTCTGAGCCAAGGTTCTAGTCAGTATGAGTATTTTGTGCAGCCACAGCTCTGTGGCAAATGCTTGACTTCTCTTCCATTGTGCTCCAAGAAAAGTGAAATTTGCAACCTTAGGATAAGGAGAAAGTACGCCACCAAAACTATAGGAGGAAAATGCAGTTAGAGTCAGCTTCCAATGGAGAAAAGCAGGGGGAAGGCTAATGCAGTATTGTAGGAATTCCTAATGCCAACCTGCTTTCCTTTTGTTTCTTTTACATATATTGAACTTATATGTAAGATTTCATTTTTAAAAGCTAAAACCACATTTTTTTTAAAAGTAGGAAAACCACTCCCATCTTTAAATGATCAGAATCAAAAACTAAAGGTCCAGATTATTGGCTCCTCATTCTTCATGTTGTGGTATCTAGCATAGAGCATTTCACAAAAACAGTTTCTCGAATTGAATTGATGATCCAATATTCAATACAAGAGCCCAGGTCTCCTGATTTCAGGTCTGTTATTGCTCAATATGGGCTCTAATCCTTTGACCTGGACCCATGACTCTTAACTCTGCTGCACATTAGAATCACCTGGAGTGCTTTTAAAGACAACAGATGCAAAGCCTCCATCAAAGGGTAGTTGAAAACAAAATCCGCGGGGCTGAAGCCATCAGTGTCTTAAAAATTCCAGAAATATTCCAGGGTCTCAGAACCCTAAGAGTCTGTCATTCACTTCTGTGTAAATGCTGATGATGTCTAATACAGCTTAATGTCATACTTCACCAGTAGACACTGGTTATAAAGACAGTACTCTCCAGGCTGGCATGGGGGAGTACTTGGAGATTCTAGCCTCCAAAAAATAACTTAGGGCCTCTTTTTTTCAGGTCTGTAAGTTTAGGGTTCTAAAAGCTTAATGAAAAATGAGGGATACTTATTTTTAATTTATCACACCTGTTGATTCAAATCAAAAGTATTTATTCAGCTCTTTCTTGTGTTAAGAACCCTTTGGTAGTCTAAATGAGGAACCTCAACATCGAAGACCTAGCCTCTGCCTTTGAGGAACTTGTGATTTATTATCATTGAGTTGAGGAAAAATAACTCATAAAATATAATAATGATGCCCAGCATTGACTGAACACTTCCTAGGTACCGGATACTATGCTAAGCACTTCACTAAGCACTTCACATACACACATGTGAGGACTTAATCCTCACAATCATAACCTTGAGAGTTAGTCTGATTTCAGAACCTATTCCCTTAACCATCGGTCAGTTCATAGACTAGTGAGAGGTAATAAAATGGTTGTTTTAGGGGACAGAGCTGGAGGAGGCACCTGCAGTCCTCTGCTATGTCCTGGGTATAAATTTATTTTAATCAATTTAAAATAAAAAAATAAAGTGGTTGTTTTTAAGCCACTAAGTTTTGGCTGTTTTTTTTTCCACACAGCAATAGATGGTAGAAATACTGGTACATAGTAAGTGCTATTGACATCTTAGCTAATATTGCCATTATTATGTAGATCTTTGATGCCAGGTTGTAAAATCCAGATATGTGATCAATAGGGAGCTTTTTTGTGTGTGTGTGTTTGTTTGTTTTTTTGAAACAGAGTCTCACTCTGTCGCCCAGACTGGAGTGCAGAGGCATGATCTCGGCTCACTGCAACCTCCGCTTCCTGAGTTCAAGCAATCCTCCCACCTCAGCTTCCCTAGTAGCTGGAATTACGGGAGTGTGCCACCACACCTGGCTAATTGTTATATTTTTGGTAGAGACAGGTTTTACCATGTTGCCCAGGCTAATAGGTAGCTATTTTAGGTGCTTGGGCAAGAGAAGCAATGTGAATTAAACAATATTTTATTAAGTTTGTAATGAAGTATGGCTTAAAAGAAATATTGATTAGTGCAAGAGAAGATATGGGTTTTTTTTTGTTTGTTTGTTTGTTTTTGAGACAGAGTCTGTCTCTGTCACCCAGGCTGGAGTGCAGTACCACGATCTCAGCTCCCTGCAACCTCCACCCCCCTGGGTATAAGTGATCCTCCTGCCTCAGCCTCCCAAGTAGCTGGGATTATAGGCGCCTGCCACCGCACCCAGCTAATTTTTGTATTTTTAGTAGAAACGGGGTTTCACGGTGTTAGCCAGGATGGTCTCAATCTCCTGACCTTGTGATCCGCCTGCCTTGACCTCCCAGAGTGCTGGGATTACAGGCATGAGCCACCGCACCCGGCCGAGAAGATATGTTTAAGCACTGTATCAGAAGTTTCACAAAAACAGAACTGTATGGAAGTGCAAATCAGTGTAATTACATATTACAGATACTAAATTACATATTACAGATACCTGCTGAAGTTAGGCAATTGTATACCTTCTGTGATTTAGGATATTGTGTCGCCATTAACAATTATTCTTCCTCATGGTAACAATAAAAATTTTACTGGCTTCATCTTAATCTTGTGAATTTTGTAGGAAATTTTCTAAAAACAACAAAAGTACAAATGCAAAGTTTTCAAGGTTAAAAAATTATGAAGAGGTTTGTTTTCACTCAAGCAAGCCCTAGGATACATTTTCTGAAATGTTGTCTGGTGACTGCTTGCATTTTTGCTGTCTTTCAAGTTAAGGTGACATTTGTATTGGTCTGGAATTTTTGTCTCTTCACTAAGTAACTGATCTCCGAATTGCATGTTTAATAACTTGACTCATTATGTTGTGTAAAGATCTGTGGTGTTACAAGGAGAGCTGTGGAAAAACAACACATTTGTGCTTTATTGTTTTTCTTTTTTTAAACACAAGGTCTCATTCTGTCACCCAGGCTGAAGTACAGTGGCACAATCATGGCTCACTGCAGCCTCAAACTCCTGGGCTCAAGGGATCCTCCCACCTCAGCCTCTTGAGTAGCTGGGACCACAGGTGTGCACCACCACCCCCAGCCTATTTCTTCTTCTTATTTTTTTAGAGATGGGGTTTTGCTATGTTGCCCAGGCTTTTATTGTTTTCCTTACAAAATCAACTTTATTTGTTTAATTGGGGGGGGATGGGGAGTGTTATAGAGACTCTACTTGGCCAAAGCTAAAATCTGTTCTCTTTTCCATCCAAGAAGGCTAACTGAAGCTGACATGACTTCTGGGAAGTGCCTTGCAACTGACCTCTGGGCATGCTCCATGCCAAAGTGTTATCATGAGAATCAGTCCAACAGGAGTGAGATTTGAATCCTCTGGAAGGATTAAGGCGAGGGAAAAGTATCTGGACAGTATCCCCTTATTTGGAATTAATAAACTAAATTTTGCAGCTTAACTCTCTCTGTAGTTATGAGAGATGAGATGCGTGTAACAATTAACAGTTACTCGTTCTTCCTAAAACAACTGTATTATCAGTTTCACTGGCTTCACCCCAGTGTTTTGAGCCTCATATGTGATAGTACATTTTAGAATCACCATCCCAGCCCCCAGCAGAGTGCTAAACACATCTTTGGAATTCTGAAAAATGTTCATGGTTATAATTTATCCTTAGGTACCAGTGCTGTGCCAAGAGCTTTCTGTCCAAATACAATTCTTACTTTATTTCATCATTCATTCGGTTCATTTAAATATTTTATCTGTCATCCTATTTTTGTTGTTGGACTTGAAGAAATGAGATTCTATATCCAAAAATGCCTTTTTATGCTATAAAAAGGCAAAGGAGCACTAGTATCTCTGTGAGTGGCTTGTACATAATCTTAAAACCACCATTGACTCCAGATCTTTTTGTTAAGCACTTGCCAAAGTCTTCTGTAGGTAGTAAAAGGACTAAGGCATGCATTTCTGAGGCTGGATTTAAATAAATTATAGGTTTCCTTTTCCTTCTTAAATTTGAAAATCATATTTCTTGTGATCCAAGCCACTGATTAAAATGCTGACAGGGGCAGAATTTTGTAGCAGGCTACTAGACACCCCCTTCTAGGATAGCTGCAATCCTTGTAGTCATCAGACAAGGAAAATATGACAGGAAAAGTAATTCGAAATCAAATCGCAGAATGTCTAAAATGTCATGTTAAGGAGTTTAGACTAATATTATTCTCTGGTCACAGTACATAATACCATACTCTTGAGTAGGGCAGTGACGTGATTGTTTCAAAAACAAACTAGAGCAGTGTAGAAAATAGGAAGATGAGAGGTTAGAGCAACAGAGGCCACTTAGTAGGCTAGTATAACAGACAAGTACTGATGAGGGTACTTAGAGATCCACATAGAGGTAGCAAAAGTTACAAACCAAATCTACAGGGGCCAAACAAATAACGCAAATGAGTTAGCAGGCCACATGAAGAGCACATGTCCCATCTAAGGGGCAGCCTCTGCTGAGCTTCAGCAGTTGTTGCCATACAGGGATGTAGGAACATTGCTACCACATGTTTAGGCTTTTCAAAAGAAGCGCGAAATTTAGATTGTATGTAAAACCTCTTCAGTTTAAAATGTTGGCTTCATTTTTCAAAAATCCTAGACAGCCAAAACAAAACGCATATGCAGCCAGATGTAGTTAATAACATGCGAGCTTCGCAACCTCCAGCTTTTAGCTTCTGATTGTGAATTGTTGTTGTGTGGTATAGTAAGGAAAAGGCCTGAACTCTGGGGCCACAGAAAGATCTGGATTTGAATCTTGGCTCATCCTGAGATCTTTTTTTTTTTTGAGACGGAGTCTCACTCATTGTCCAGGCTGGAGTGCAGTGGCACGATTTCAGCTCACTGCAACCTCCGCATCCCAGGTTCAAGCGATTCTCCTGCCTCAGCCTCCTGAGTAGCTGGGAATACCGGTACGTACCACCACACCCAGCTAATTTTTGTATTTTTAGTGAAGACGGAGTTTTGCCACGTTGGCCAGGCCAGTCTTGAACTCCTGACCTCAAGTGATCCGCCCACCTTGGCCTCCCAAAGTGCTGGGATTACAGACACTAACCACCAAGCCTGGCCTTATCCTGAGATCTGAAACAAATGTTTAACTGTCTGAACTTTTATTCTTCTACTCTAAAATGGTGATAACTAAAGATGAAATTATTCATGTAAAGCACCTAACATAGTGCCTGGCATATAGTAAGTGCACAGCGAATATTTGTTGAATGAAAGACAGGACATGAATTCAACTATAAATTGAATGTCTGCTTCACCAGTCACTGGATATACATTGACAAATAAAACAGACACAGTCCCTATGCTCACCAAGCTTAGCCCAGGTCCTCCAGCTGGCAAATGGCAAAACCCATGATGATGCATGTCAGCATCCTCCACTTCTGGGGTTGGAAGTCACAGGGCATACTTGATTATGTTGGTTTTTAGTGGACTCTAATATTTTCATTTAGGGCAAGGACTTTGTAGCCTGAAGATAGAAATTAGAATACTTTTGGTAAGATACAGCCTAATATAATTGAGAAAAGAATAGAAAATGCAAAACTCATGACTTGTGAATAACAAAAGCAAAGATTTTAATAACTATGTGTCCCTAAAAAGAACTTTATGAATAGATTATTATTCTAGTTTAATTTTGCTTAGGTGGCACTGTTTCCTTTGTATTAGCCAGCATCGTTAGCATTTTTGAGAAGTCATAGATTTGGTGGGGATTTGTGGAGGAGCTGCTGAATTACAGAAGAAATTATTATGGCAGAAAACCAATTATGTTGTGCTATAAATACTTGATTCAGTAACTCAGCAAATTCCCTTTATGTCCAAAGTGCAGACATTTTGTACCTAAGTCAAAAGGTCTGTTTTTAATTTCTGCAGCTTTGCAGCTGTTCCTCTTTGTCACTGATAGATTTTTACATGATAAGAGAGACATAAAGATAAAGAGGGGTCACTTTCAGAGGGAGTTTTAAGTGTTGGGGAGATGAAAGTATGGGATCAACCCTCAGTCATAGGCATGTTTCAGTACTGATAGCAGGAGATTACCTGGAAGAAGTCAGAGAACCATCTGGAATGACTGTGGAGTTAGCTGGTTTTATTATACTCTTGGGTGACATTTCCAGCTAATAAAATTAGAATTAAAATTATAATCTTAGAAGCAAGCCTCTGGGAAATATGTAATTAACCTTTTGGAATTTAACAAGCGTTGTGTGTACCTCCAGTACCTATATTTAAGATGATTTAACCTAGCATTTGAATTGATGCCAAGATGTGCAAGACATGGTCTCTGCCCTCAAAGGCTATTAAGAGAGAGCCTATATGTACACAGATTTTTTAAAATTATTTAGGTTTAATTCATAAAAACCCTAGAAGAAAACCTAGGCAATACCATTCAGGCCATAGGCATGGGCAAGGACTTCATGACTAAAACACCAAAAGCAATGGCAACAAAAGCCAAAATAGACAAATGAGATCTAATTAAACTAAAGAGATTCTGCACAGCAAAAGAAACTACCATCAGAGTGAATGGGCAACCTACAGAATGGGAGAAAATTTTTGCAACCTACTCATCTGACAAAGGACTAATATCCAGAATCTACAAAGAACTTGAACAAATTTACGAGAAAAAAAAACCCCATCAAAAAGTGGGCAAAGGATATGAACAGACACTTCTCGAAAGAAGGCATTATGCAGCCAACAGACACATGAAAAAATGCTCATCATCATTGGTCATCAGAGAAATGCAAATCAAAACCACAATGAGATACCATCTCACGCCAGTTAGAATGGCAGTCATTAAAAAGTCAGGAAACAACAGATGCTGGAGCAAATGTGGAGAAATAGGAACGCTTTTACACGTTGGTGGGAGTGTAAATGAGTTCACCCATTGTGGAAGACAGTGTGGTGATTCCTCAAGGATCTAGAACTAGAAATACCATTTGACCCAATGATTCCATTACTGGGTATATACGCAAAGGATTATAAATCATGCTACTATAATAAACATGCACACGTATGTTTATTGTGGCACTATTCACAATAGCAAAGACTTGGAACCAACCCAAATGTCCATCAATGATAGACTGGATTAAGAAAATGTGGCACATAAACACCATGGAATACTGTGCAGCCATAAAAAAGGATGAGTTCATGTCATCTCCAGGGACATGGATGAAGCTGGAAACCATCATTCTCAGCAAACTATCGCAAGAGCAGAAAACCAAACACCGCATGTTCTCACTCATAGGTGGGGACTGAACAGTGAAAACACTTGGACACAGGGTGGGGAACATCACACACTGGGGCCTGTTGGGGGGTTGGGGGCTGGGGTAGGGATAGCATTAGGAGAAATACCTAATGTAAATGACGAGTTGATGGGTGCAGCAAACCAGCATGGCACATGTATACCTCGGTAACAAACCTGCACATTGTGCACATGTACCCTAGAACTTAAAGTATAATTTTAAAAAATTATTTAGGTTTAATTAATGATTTAGTGTTTAGTTTTTAAAACCTAATTGTTGGTATTTTAAAAATATTATCTCTTAATGAGCGTACAAAAATAGGAACAACACAGGAACTTACTTCATATAATACATTCCTTATAAAATGGTAGAGTATTATTTATTTTTTTTAAAACTCTACCTTGATCATCTTTGTTGTCATAGAAATACTAATACTTTATATTGTTATTATGGCTGCTATTTTCTCTTGTATCAAGCCTAAGAAAGGTTGTAGCATAGCATTTCAGCACATTCTGGAGCAAAAAATAGTCCTAAATGTAATACAAAATAGAATGAAATAATTGTTAAAGAAGTATAAACAAAGTTCTAGGCCAAGCATGGTGGCTCACGCCTGTAATCCCAGCACTTTGGGAGGCCGAGGTGGGTGGATTGCTCGAGGTCAGGAGTTTGAGAGCAGCCTGGCCAACATGGTGAAACCCTGTCTTTACTAAAAGTACAAAATTTAGCTGGGGATGATGGTGGGCGCCTGTAATCCCAGCTACTCAGGAGGCTGAGGCAGGAGAATTGCTTGAACCAAGGAGGCAGAGGTTGCAGTGAGCCGAGATCGCCCCACTGCACTCTAGCCTGGGTAACAGAGCAAGACTCCATCTCAAAACAACAACAACAAAGTTCTACTTAAGATAGTGTCATAGTCTGCTCAGGCTGCCATATTGAAATACCACAGAGTGAGTATTTTAACAACAGAAATTTATTTTCTCAAGATCGAAGTTCCAGCCAATTCACTTTCTGGGAATGGCTTTCTTTGTGGGTTGCATATGGCTGCCTTATCACTATGTCATGTGGCCTTTCTTCAGAACCTGGGGCAGTGGGGAGAGAGGGAGAGAGAGAGCAAGAGAAAGAACAAGCTCTCTATCTCAGGATACTAATCCTGTTGGATCAGGGCCTCACCCTTATGGCCTCATATAACCTTAATTACTTCCTTACTACAAATATGGGCACACTGGATGGAGATAGGGTTTCAACATATGAATTTAAGGGGGACACAAACATTCAGTTTATAACTGAATAAATAGAGAGCAAACAGGGCATTTTGAAAGAGGTAGCATCTGAATAGGCCTTGGAGAATGGATTTTAACCATTAGAGATTGGAAGGAGGGATTCCAAGTAGATGAAACAGCTTGACCAATGTCATGGCAAGGAGAAAGCAAAGAGTATGTTTAGTACACAGAGCATTCAGCTCGTTCAGCTGTGGGATACACCTACAGGAGTGAATAGTATTCAGGAAGTTGAGAAAGGGAGGATGTGACCAGATTGTTTAATACCTTATAAAACAGCTGATGCTGGCTTCAGCACTGCTCTGTCTAGCTGTATGACCTTTGTTATGTTTCTTTTCTTCTGTTTATCTTGGTGTTCCCATGTATTAGTGAAAAAAAATCTCTGAGGTTTATTCTAACTCAGTGAGTCTACACTTAATAACAAGTTAAGTGATTTAAGTTTAATGAGTGTTATGTGTTTGTGTGTGCCTGCATACTTTCACATTTGTGTCTCATACCAGCAGATGTGCAGCTTCTGCAAATTTTTGATAATAGGCAGAAAAATCTATTTTGGCTTCCTAAGTTGAATTTCAGTTTCTCCTACCCGCCATGAATTGGGAAGCTTATTCAGCATATTCCAAGCACCCAAACTGGACCTTGCAGGGAGGATTGACCAGGCAAATAGAGAAGATATATGGCTTCCCCTGCCTTGTTCCACACCCTTTTTTCCACTTCACTGGCCCTGTTATTTTCTCCTGCTTTTACTTCATTTCCCTCATAACTGGTCTTTCTACCCTGTTATGGAAACTTAATCCCAAAGCCTTCTTTCATATTCGGTTATGGACAATTACCGAATAAACTGAGTAAACAAAATGTCAAGCCTGCAGTAACATTTGCTTTGTATTAGGAAGTAGGCCTTAAACTATACCAATGAAACATAAATAGCAAACCACTAGACATTAATAAAAAGAGCAGCTAGTGGGTAGGAGGAAGGTGGATTTTATGGTGTTCCTAGAAGCCTTAGAAGTGAGAAATGATCCTCTGGAGCTTGAAAACCATCTTCAGTCCTAGAACAGTTTAATGTAACTTTATAGCTATTTATTCTTAGCACTGGATCTGTCTTGGTTATTTTTAGCCAGATAATTACTGCTGTTTACTCATTTTCTAGAATTCTAGGCATAATTATTGGCTTACCCATGCAAATACTTGGAGAACGTTGTGACCCAATCTATATGATTTGATGGATAATTCTTCCTGGGAAATGGCCACTAGGTAAACAGCTTGTCTCTCATTCTAGAGGCTCAGTCTTAATCAATCTTTCCAAAATAAATACAGTCTAGAATTAAAGTTGAAGAGCTGTTTTCCTCAGTAACAGAGGCATATTTCTCCTCAATAAATAAATGTTCTTATAATCAGCTTACAATGCTGTTTTTCTTCCAATAATAGGTTGGTCTCCTTCTTTCTCTTCATATAACATTTTAACTTTTTGTACTATTGGCTCTTCAAGGTTGATAGGTTAACATACTTTTAGCAGATGTACATGCAAGTCAAGAGGTGTTATTTTAATAATAAACTTAAGCTAGTAGCGTAGGTGACTCATCCAGTAATATTCTGTAAGTCAGAGCCTCTTCAAGGCCCAACCCCATATTTACTGCTTTGTAGCCTCCACTTTGTGTAGGCACCACCTCAGTGAATCACACTGGCTGGTTGTCACTCATTCTCAGAAGACCACAGCATCAAAATAAAACCCTTACAAAGTATAGGCACTGAAGTAACAGTTACAGTTTAAATGCACCCACGGTTGACTGTATCATGGAGGCAACCTACAATTTGAGTCTTTATTTGGTCATTGACAAGAGTCTTAAGCTTTTTAGTCAAAATGTCAGTGAAATTTGGAAAATTGGACCCCTAAAAGATATTGATTTTCTTGTTTATAGGAAATGCTTTTAAGACTTTGCTTTTTGTATCTCTGATAATTTTTTTAGGGGTCTCTGGAAAAGTTGAGTAGATAGAAACTAAGGAAAGAAGAGATGTACTATAAAACTGTAATTCAGTAGTACTGTGATTTCTGCCTTAATCTAGTAAGAAGTAGAAAATAGTATAAGGAATAAGTTTTTACTTACATTCACTATTATGTACTTGGCAATAAAAATTCAAGTTAAAAATGACTTAGAATGAGAGCTTCCTAATTATGTTTTTTTTCTAGATTCTCTTTGTCGTTAGAGTAGTCTCTAAGATAGTAATAATATTATGCAGATTTAATGAGAGGATTTAAACTCTAAAGCTCAGTCACACAAGGAAAGAAATATGCTCTTTTTTTTTTTTTTTTTTTTTTTGAGACGAAGTCTCGCTCGTGTCTCCCAGACTAGAGTGTAATGGCGCAATTTCGGCTCAATGCAGCCTTCATCTCTTGACAGAGCACGGGTTCAAGCGATTCTCTTGCCTGAGTGGCTGAGATTACAGGTGCCTGCCACCATGCCTAGCTAATTTTTGTATTTTTAGTAAAGACAGGGTGTCACCATGTTGGCCAGGCTGGTCTTGAACTCCTGACCTCAGGTGATCCGCCCGCCTCGGCCTCACAAAGTGCTGGGATTACAGGTGTGAGCCACCGTGCCCGGCCAGAAATAAGCTCTTTCAAGGGACTTACTTTTGTCTTTTCTTTAAATCCTAATATAGTGCTGAACTACTAAATGAAAGATCTTTGGAGCTAAATGATAGCCAACTTTCTAGGTATATGCCACCTCACTGCCCATGCAGATCCCTAAAACTGCTCACTGTTCCTCTACCTAGGCAGGTACTTCTATTTTCCAGTTATCTATGACTGCCTATGTGGATTTCCTGCTATTGTACCATGACCTTGTGCAACTATGCTGCTGCCCCCACTATCCCTTGAGCCCCTGGCTGCTGCTTCTGTTTACTAAATACATATTAAGTGGATCTTCTTACCTTCATGTGGTAGAGCTGCCCTGAAATGAAGTTAGCACCATACACCATAATCTTCTTAGCTTTGTTTCCATAACATATCTTTTGAATTGTCAGACTGTGGTGAATGACTATAACCACCATTTGTGGTTGTGAACCAATATTTTTATGCTGTACTAATCCATATCACTTTAAACCTTTGTGACGAACTACATACAGCATTTTTTAGTAATTTTTTTTTTTTTTTGAGACAGAGTCTCACTCTGTCACCCAAGTTGGAGTGCAGTGGTGCGGTCTTGGCTCACTGCAACCTGCACCTCCCGGGTTCAAGCGATTCTCCTGCCTCAGCCTCCTGAGTAGCTGGGACTGCAGGTGCATGCCACCACGCCCAGCTAATTTTTTGTATTTTTGGTAGAGACAGGGTTTCACCGTGTTAGCCAGGATGGTCTCAATCTCCTGACTTCATGATCCATGGCATATATGTATACATTTCAGAAATATAAAGATTACAGTTTATTAAAAAACACAGGTCCCTGTTCTTCTTTTATGATGTACTTTTCAGACACAACTATGTTGAACTCTTCAGAGGTTTCTTTTGGTTATTTGGCTTAGCATTTATTATTATTGTTTACTCGAACTCCTGATCTCAAGTGATCTACTTGCCTCAGTCTCCCAAAGTGCTGGAATTACAGGTGTGAGCCGTTGCACTCAGCCAAAAATACATTTTTTCCATAGTACTGCCATTTTATGTTCTTTCCAGCAGTATGTGAGAGTTCCAGTTCCTCCATATCCACATGTCAGTGTTTGTCATTTTAGCCATTCTTGTAGATATGAAGTAGTAGGTTATTGTGATTTTCATTTTCATTTCCCTAATGACTAATAATATTGAGTATCTTTGCATGTTCATATTTGCTATCAATATATCATCTCTGGTGAAATCTCTATTCACATATTTAGACTTTTTAATTTTTACTTTTTTTTTCTTCAACCTTTATTTTAAGTCCAGGGGTACATGCAGGATGTGCAGGTTTGTCACACAGGTAAATGTATGCCAAGGTAGTTTGCTGCACAGATCATGCCACCACCTAGGTATTAAGCCCAGCATCCATTAGGTATTCTTCCTGATGCTCTGACAGGCCCCAGTGTGTGTTGTTCTTCCCTATGTGTCCATGTGTTCTCATCTTTCAGCTCCAAGTAAGAACATGCAGTGTTAGGTTTACTGTTGCTGTGTTAGTTTGCTGAGGATAATAGCTTCCAACTCCATCCATGTCCCTGCAAAGATCATGATCTCATTCCTTTTCATGGCTGCATAGTTTCCATGGTGTATATATACCACACTTTCTTTATTCAGTCTGTCATTGATGAGTATTTGGGTTGATTCATGTCTTTACTATTGTTAATAGTGCTGCAATGAACATATGCATGCATGTATCTTTATAATATAATGATTTACATTCTTTTGGGCGCATACCCAGTAATGGGATTGCTGGGTCAAATGGTATTTCTGCCTTTAGATCTTTGAGGAATCACCACACTGTCTTCCACAAGGGTTGAACTAATTTACACTCCCACCAACAGTGTAAAAGTGTTCCTATACTGTGCAACCTCACCAGCATCTGTTGTTTTTTTACTTTAATAATCGTCATCCTGGCCGGGCACGGTGGCTCGTGCCTGTAATCCCAGCACTTTGGGAGGCTGAGGCAGGCAGTTCACGAGGTCAGGAGATCAAGACAATCCTGGCTAACACGGTGAAACCCTGTCTCCACTAAAAATACAATAAATTAGCTGAGCGTGGTGGCGGGTGCCTGTAGTCCCAGCTACTCAGGAGGCTAAGGCAGGAGAATGGCGTGAACCCGGGAGGTGGAGCTTGCAGTGATCCAAGATTGTGCCACTGCACTCCAGCCTGGGCAACAGAGTGAGACTTGTCTCAAAATAATAATAATAATCATCATCATCATCATCCTGTCTGGTGTGAGGTGTTATCTCATTGTGGGTTTGATTATCATTTCTCTAATGATCAGTGATGGTGAGCTTTTTTTCATATGTTTGTTGGCCACATGTATGTCTTATTTTGAGAAGTGTCTGTTCATATTCTTTGCCTACTTTTTAATGGGGTCTTTTTTTCTTGTAAGTTTACTTAAGTTCCTTGTAGACTCTGGATATTAGATCTTCATCAGATGGATAGATTGCAAAAATTTTCTCCCATTCTGTAGGTTGTCTGTTCACTCTGATGATAGTTTCTTTTGCTGTGCAGAAGCGCTTTAGTTTAATTAGATCCCATTTGTCAGTTTTGCTTTTGTTGCAATTGCTTTTGGCGTTTTCATTATGAAATCTTTGCCCATGCCTATATCCTGAAAAGTATTGCCTAGATTTTCTCCTAGGGTTTTTGATAGTTTTGCATTTTACATTTAAGTCTTTAATCCATCTTGAGTTACTTTTTTTTTTTTTTGAGACGGATTCTCACTCTGTTGGCAGGCTGGAGTGCAGTGGCGTGATCTCGGCTCACTGCAACCTCCACCTCCTGGGTTCAAGCGATTCTCCTGCCTCAGCCTCCCACGTAGCTGGGACTACAGGCGTGCACCACCACACCCAGCTAATTTTTGTATTTTTAGTAGAGATGGGGTTTCACCATGTTGGCCAGGATAGTCTCAATCTCCTGACCTTGTGCTCCACCCACCTCAGCCTCCCAAAGTGCTGGGATTACAGGCATGAGCCACTGTGCCCAGCCAGGTTAATTTTTGTATAAGGTGTAAGGAAGAGGTCCAGTTTTAGTTTTCTGTATATAGCTATTAGCACCATTTATTAATTGGGAATCCCTTCCCCATTGCCTGTTCTGTCAGGTTTGTCAACGATCAGATGGTTGTAGGTGTGCGGTCTTATTTCTGAGTTCTGTATTCTGTTCCACTGGTCTGCATATTTGTTTTGGTACCAATACCATGCTGTTTGGGTTCCTGTAGCCTTGTAGTATAGTCTGAAGTCAGGTAGCATGATGCCTCCGTCTTTGTTCTTTTTGCTTAGTATCATCTTAGCTATTCAGGCTCTTTTTTGGTTCCATGTGAATTTTAATATAGTATTTTCTAAATCTGTGAAGAATGTCAGTGGTAGTTTAATGGGAATAGCATTGAATCTATAAATTATTTTGGGCAGTATGGCCATTTTCACAATATTGATTCTTCAAATACATGAGCAGGGAATGTTTTTCCATTTGCTTGTGTGCTTTCTGATTTTTTTGAGCTGTGGTTTGTAGTTCTCTTTGAAGAGGTCCGTCACTTGCCTTGTTAGCTTTATTCCTAGGTATTTTACTGTTTTTATAGCAATTGTGAATGAGAGTTCATTCATGACTTGGCTCTCTGCTTGCCTGTTGTTGGTATATAGGAATGCTACTGATTTTTGCACATTGATTTTTGTATGCTGAGACTTCCCTGAAGTTGCTTGTCAGCTTAAGAAGCTTTTGGGCTGAGACAGTGGAGTTTTCTAGATATAGGACCATGCCATCAGCAAACAAAGATAATTTGACTTCCTCTCTTTCTATTTGAATACTCTTTGTTTCTTTCTCTTGCCTGATTGCCCTGGGCCAGAACTTCCAATACTGTGTTGAATAGGAGTTGTGAGAGAGGGCATCTTTGTCTTGTTCCGGTTTTCAAAGGGAATGCTGCCAGTTTTTGCCTATTCAGTATAATATTGGCTGTGGGTTTGTTATATATGGCTCTCAATATTATGAGGTATGTTCCTTCAATACCTAGTTTATTGACAGTTTTTACCATGAAGGGATATTGAATTTTATCAAAGGTCTTTTCTGCATCTATTGAGATAATCATGTGGTTTTTTTCTTTAGTTCTGTTTATGTGATAAATCACATTTATTGATCTGCGTATGTTGAACCGTGACTAGCCTGGCCAACATGGCGAAACCCTGTCTCTACTAAAAATACAAAAATTAGCCAGGCATGGTGGCATGAACCCGTAATCCCAGCTACTCGGGAGGCTGAGGCACGAGAACCACTTGAACTCAGGAAGCAGAGGTTGCAGTGAGCTGAGATCACGCCACTGCTATCCAGCCTGGGTAACTGAGCAAGACTCTGTCTCCAAAAAAAAAAAACAAACAAATTTTCATTGAACTCTTATGGATAGATTTTTTGGGAGGGTTTGTTTCTAAACTTAGACTTAAGAATAATTTAATAGTGAATCAAATATGTTTTAAAATTTATGAGTTGATAAAGATATTAATTTTTAAAAACCAAACTAATTGGTTACCTGTGGCATACACTAGAAAAACAGCTTGCTTTTAAAATTGTTAAACGAAGGGATAGAATCAAATATTTATCCTGCTTTTCTAATACAGGCTGTGCCTGCGGTTCACCAACAGTTGATAAGGGAAAGTTTCTCTTGATAGAAGTACTCTAACTAATGAGTGAGAAAGTAATGCTAGAATTAGAATATCACAATTTTATAACTTCTAATTATTAAAAAATCTGGGTATTGACAATCAACATCCTCTAACATAACAAAAGGAGAGACAAACAGATGTGCCCGGTGAGTGCTACCCCTCAGGCTAGTACTGTCTGAAGTACTCTTGCCAAACAAGCCTGAGTCTGATCAAGCATCTAGATTCAACTACTAATTTGTAGGAAAACACAGAGGACAAAAGAAATGTGTCATATGTCACCACTGGGATGCAGTCAGACTGATGGAAACTTTCTAGGACAAATGATCCAGTTTCTTCAACAAATAAATTGCAAGTGGAAAAAGAAACTAGAATAAAATTGATGCTAGCAATATACAAACTAATGGTAATATATATACCTTATTTGACCTTAATTCCTACTCGAGTTAAGCAAACTGATTGTAAAAATAACAGAAAAACAAAGACAAACTTTTTTAAAAATTTTTATTTATTTATTTATTTTTTTGTCTGTCACTCTGTCGCCCAGGCTGGAGTGCAGTGGTGCGATCTCAGCTCACTGCAAGCTCCGCCTCCCGGGTTCATGCCATTCTCCTGCCTCAGCCTCCCGAGTAGCTGGGACTACAGGCGCCCACCACCACACCCGGCAAATTTTTTTTTTTTTTTTTGTATTTTTGTAGAGACAGGGTTTCACTGTGTTAGCCAGGATGGTCTCGATCTCCTGACCTCATGATCTGCCCACCTTGGCCTCCCAAAGTGCTGGGATTACAGGCGTGAGCCACTGCACCCCAACAACTTTTTTACATTTAAAAAACAATTGTAAATTTGAACAATGACTAGATATTTGATATTAAAGAATTTTTATTGATACATAAGTATACATTTTTATGGGGTACAAGTGATATTTTGATACATGTATACAGTGTGTAATGGTCAAATCAGGGTAATTAGAATATCCATCACCTCAAACATTTGTCATTTCTTTGTGTTGGGAACATTTCAAATCTAGCTATTCCGAAATATACAATAAATTATTGTTAACTGTAATCACCTACTGTGCTGTCAGACACTAGAACTTATTCCTTCTAAATGTATTTCTGTACCCATTTACCAACCTCTGTTTATTCCCCCTTCCCAGTAGCCCTTCCCAGCTTCTTGGAACCATCATCCTACACTCTATTTCCATTAGATGAACTTTTTTTGCTCCCACATATGTGTGAAAATGTGATATTTATCCTGTGCCTGGCTTATTTCATTTAACATAATGACCTCCAGTTCCATCCATGTTGCTGCAAATGACAGGATTTCATTCTTTTTTTATGGCTGAATATTATTTCACTATGTATATATACCATGTTTCCTTTATCCACTCTTCTCTTTATGGATACTTAGGTTTATTCCATATCGTGGCCATTGTGAATAGCGCTATAATAAATGTAATCTCTTTGATATACTAGTTTTCTTCCTTTTGGATATATATCCAGCAGTGGTATGGTAGATCTACTGTTAGTTTTTTAAGGAATCTCACTACTGTTTTTGCATAATGGCTATACTCATTTACATTCCCATCAGCAGTGTACAACCATTCTCCATTCTCTGTGTCCTTACCGGCATCTGTTACTTTTTCTTTTTTTGATAATAGCCACTTTAACTGGGACGAGATAATATCTCCTTGTGTTTTTCAGTTTAACTGGGACAAGATAATATCTCTTGTGTTTTTTAATTTTTAATTTTTGTGGGTACATAGTAGGTGTATATATTTATGGGGTACATTGAAATGTTTTGATACAAGCATGCATTATGTAATAATCACTTTATGGAAAATGGGGTTTCCATCCCCGAAAGCATTTATCCTTTGTGTTACAAACAATCCAATTATATACTCTTTTAGTTATTTTAAAATGTACAATTAAACCATTAATTACTGTAGTCACCCTGTTGTGCTATCAAATACTAGGTCTTATTCTATTTTTTTGTACCGATCTCATTGTGGTTTTGATTTACATTTCCCTGATGTTTAGTGATGCTGAGCATTTTTAATATGCCTGTCGACCATTTTTATGTCTTCTTTTAAGAAATGTCTGCTCGATCATTTGTCTTTTTTTTTTTTTTTTTTGCTATTGAGTTGCTTGCGTTCCTTATATACTCTAGTTATTAATCCCTTGTTGGATGGATGGATAGTTTGTAAATATTTTCTCCCATTTTGTATGTTGTTTCTTTAGTTTGCTGATTGTTTCCTTTGCTATGGAGAAGCTTTTTAACTTGATGTAATCCCATTTGCCTATTTTTGCTTTTGTTGCCTTTGCTTTTTGAGGTCTTGCCCAAGAAATCTTTGCCCAGACCAATGTCCTGCAGCATTTCCCCAATATTTTCTTCTAGTAGTTTCATAGTTTCAGGTCTTACATTGAAGTCTTTAATTCATTTTGATTTGATTTTTGTATATGGTGAGAGATGGAGGTCTAGTCTCATTTTCCTGCATATGGATATCCAGTTTTCCCAACACCATTTATTGAAGAGACTGTTATTTCCCCAGTATCTGTTCTTGGCACCTTTGTGGAAAATCAGTTGGCTATGCATACATAGATTTATTTATGGGTTCCCTATTGTGTTTTTTTTAGTTAATGCATCAGTTTTTATGGCGGTACCATGCTGTTTTGGCTACTATAGCCTTATAGTATATTTTGAAGTCAGATAGTGTGATGCTTCCAGCTTTGTTTTTTTTTCCTCCGATTGCTTTGGCTATTCAGGGTCTTATGTGATTCCATATGAATTTTAAGATTGTTTAAGGCTAGGACTTCCTGATATTAAAGAATTATTGTTAATTTTTTAAAATAGTGGATTCACAAAATATCTGCATGAAATAATTTCTTATTAGAAAAATAACCAATATGCAATAACCCCAAAATGCTTATTGGTATAGATAACAATGAGAATTACCACATTTACTGGGACCTGTGTCAAGTACTTCCAGGCCCTACTAAATGGTACTGAAACCAATAATCAATAGTTGGCAGTTGAAATATATGATGATATTTATGTATCAGTGTTTATAATAGCAAACAGTTGGAAATAATACAAATGTCTATTAACAGAAACAAGAAAATGCTGTATATTCATACCATGGAATTCCATACAATAGTTAAATTGTGCAGTAGTTGAAAAACAAGACTCTATAAGCCAAACTGGCTGGGTTCAAATCCCATCTCTGGCTCTGTCACTCCCTATCAGTGTTCCCTTGAGCAAATTACTTCTTTTTGCCTCAGTTTCGCCCCCCACCCCTCCCGCTTTTTTTTTTGAGACAGTTTTGCTCTGTCATCCAGGCTGGAGTGCAGTGGCACAATCTTGGCTCACTGCAACCTCTGCCTCCCAGGTTCAGGCAATTCTCCTGCCTCAGCCTCCCAAGTAGCTGGGATTACAGGAGTGTGCCACCACACTCAGCTAATTTTTATATTTTTAGTAGAGACAGGGTTTCACCATGTTGACCAGGCTGGTCTTGAACTCCTGACCTCAGGTGATCCGCGCGCCTCAGCCTTCCAAAGTACTAGAATTGCAGGCATGAGCCACTGCGCCCAGCTATTTCCTCATTTTTAAACAGGAGAAATAATGGTACTTATCTCAGTGGGTCATAAGATTGTTGTGAGGACTAACTGAATCAGTGAATATTTATACTGAGAATGTATTATACTCAGTACAGGTTGGTTATAATAATTTTTTCTTATTTTAAATATTTTTTACAGAGATATTTCTAGTTGTCAGATAATTGTCATTACGTGAATAAATCTAACAACATAATGCATGAAAAACCAAGTTGCAGAATGAAACACAACATTGTACTACTTGTATAAAGTTGTCCAGCCTAGGCATCATAGTGAGACCCCCATCTCTACAAAAATTTTGTTTAATAATTAGCCAGGCATGGTAATGCACACCTGTAGTCTCAGCTACTCAGGAGGCTGAGGTGGGAGGATCACTTGAGCCCCAGAGGTTGAGACTGCAGTGCACCAAGATTGAGCCAACCGCACTGAAGCCTGGGCAGCAGGTGAGACCCTGTCTCAAAAAAATAAATAAATAAAAACTGGCCAAAAATGGGACAATTGGGAGAATTTAGATCATATCTTATATTTTTGAGACCACCAAACCCAGGCAAAGGACTTGACAACAGTCTTGCATTTGATGTCTACAAATTTCTGGACCACAAAGGAAAGAAATTGATTTATCCTCTGAACTCTTAGTATTTACTAAACAACTTAAGATACAGAATCACTAGAAGGCTAAGTGGTTTAAAAACAGAGTTCAGCTGGGCCTGGTGGCTCATGGCTTTAATCCTAGAACTTTGGGTGGCCAAGGTGAGAGGATCACTTGAGCCCAGGAGTTTGATACCAGCCTAGGCAACAAAGTGAGGCCCCATCTCTACAAAAAATACAGAAATTAGCCAGGCATGGTGGTGTGTGCCTGTGGTCCCAGTTACACAGGAGGCTGAGGCAAGAGGATTGCTTGAGCCCAGGAGGTCAAGACTGCAGTGAGCCTTGTTTGTGCCACTACACTCCAGCCTGGGTCACAAGGCGAGACTATGTCTTGAAAATAAAGGACTTCAATCCTATCATCCCAACTACTGACATTTATAGAACCTGGCACATGAAGTGAATACTGGACAATGCTGGTGGATGAATATACCTCTCGTGCAGAAATTGTATGCCTTGATTTTCTTGAGCAATCTAGAAGGGGTATAGACCATTCTGAGTTTTAAGGATACTTGTACTGTTCAAACTGAGTATCAGGTAGTAAAACAGGAAAAACTGTAGAAGATGCTTATAGTCATCCCATTTAACTAAATGGATTACTCACTATTCTGTAAATCCCACTAACTAATGAGCATAATATCCTAAATACTCATTGCTTATAGGCCATTCTCTTTCTGCTCCTGCTAACTGAGTTGTATGTTTACATAAGCCAGTTGTGTTTTGTTCCTGATTAATTATATAGTTTTGTTAGATATCACATAAATAGATAAAATATGAGTTATATACATGAAAAGCATAAATAAGGGATAGAATAAAACCTGCAATATAACTTATGTATTCTTTATGGACATACACAGGTAAAAAACAAAATGGGAATGATAATATCTAATTCATGATCATGGTTACCTCTAGGATAGGAGAGAAATAGAATCAGGACAAGTATACAGTGGACTTGTATGTATTGTATGTCCTCTCTTTAAAAAAAAAAAAGAGAGAGAGGGAGGAACAAAGCAAATATGTTTAAGATTTGATAAAGCCAGGTTTTGGATACACATTTTTTCTATTCCTGTCTTCCTTTTGTTTGTCTCTCAAGACTAAGCAAAAGAAAGACTCCCAATTTCATCAGAAAATGCTATAAAATTAATTATTAAAGTGATTTAATATCTGGACTTGGTCAGGCCAGAGCAGAATCACAGGAGGACTTGCTAGCACCATCCCTGAATTGTGCAGTTAGTTAGGTACACTTATATTCCAGGGACCAGAGCTAGATAGGAAATCTCCAGCAATTTAGACAATGAATCTCTGCATTATTCTTTAAGACCATTACATGTTTATGGAAAAGTCCTGCCAGCGAGCCTTCTTTCCTGAAATCTGGTTTTCCCTGAGCTCCCAAACTAGAGCCTTGAGCTTGGGGAACTAACATGTCTAGCCAGAGAGGCCTTCAACAGGCCCCTCGTGCTGATATCTTAACCTTTCCCTTGACCGTCTCATCTGTCAGATGATTTGCATCCTTTATTTGGATTTGAATCTGGCCTGCTGGTTGGCGAGCCCCATGAGTTTATTCTTCATATCCTGTCCCATGCTGGGTTTCCTTTGAAAGCTTTGTGGAAAATGAATGGCATTGCTTAATCTAGTACCTTCAAGGGCTATTTTTTCTAAATAAAGAAGGAAGTCAACACATTCTTAAACATCTCATAAAATTGCATGGCACAATACCACTTGTTTCTTTAGGACAGAATCACAAAAATTATTATGAAATGTAAATATTATTGCCAGAATTGAAAAGAATGAAAGAGAAATGTGATTTGACAAAAGCATTCCCAACCAGCACCACCACTCTCACACCCTCAGTATGAGTTAAATCTCATCTTTGTGCAATATTAAAAGATTATGATGCTAGTATACAGACCAATTTGTAAAACCATCTTGTCTTGGGAAAGTTTTTTTTTCAAACCAGAGAAATTATTAGAATCAAAAAATAAACACAAAATAATAAAAAAATTTAAAAATAAATTATTACAATCAGAAGATAGTTTTATCCATAGATGCTTATTTTCTCTGTTTACTAAAACTACTGCTACTGTCCCAGGTTATACTGAATTTGAAACCCTAAAGTCTCATTACATCTTTCCCTACATAATTATATTACAGGTTTGTTTTGTAAAATATCTTCATTTTGTATCTTAGAGAAACAATGTAATGGAAAGCTTTATTTCTGTTCCCATCTGTTCTACTCATCTTACCATATGACGCTGAACAGTTCTCTTTCTTTATAGATTCTCTCAAATGCACAGTGAACACCTGAAATATTTACCTTACCACCCACTTTCTAGCCCAAGCTGACTGCAAAGTTCCATTTTTGCAGTTTGTAGATCAAGCCATGATGGATGGAGTCTAGGCAGAATAAAGTGATACTGCCCTCTGCTGGTCCTGAGAACGCCCATCAGTGGAATGGCCCTGCCCATCCTCACTGAGGGACGCAGTGCTCCCTGCTTGTGGTTGACCAGAAAAAGCAAGAAACCACAAAGAAAGAAGGCAAATTGCATGTCTAGAAAAAGAATAATATTTTAAGTATTTGGGGGTTAATGATTTCTAACGCACACATCAGGAGATCATTTTATCTACAGGCACTTATTTTCTCTGTTTACTAAGACTACTGCCACTATCACAGATGCCATAGCCATTTGTGTCTGTCTTGCCACCAAGCGTTTGTACTATAGTCACTTCACCCTGCTGTAACGCTAACCTAGTAAACAGGCTGTGGGTTCTGACCCTTTGGGCCACTGTCACTCTGTCTTGCACCGTTTTTCTTCCTTGGAACATATATAGTCCCACTTCTGCTCAAACTATTTAGATTAGTTTTTGCATATTCAACTTTTAGTTTGTGCATAAACATGAAGATACAGGTTGAGTATATCTAATTCAAAAATTTGGGCCACACTTGGCGGCCTAATCCTATCCCAGCACTTTGGAAGGCCGAAGTGGGGGGATTGCTTGAGGCCAGGAGTTCAAGACCAGCCTGGGCAACATAATGAAAACCTGTCTCAAGAAACATTTTTTTTTTTTTTTTTTTGAGATGGAGTCTCGGTCTGTTGCTTAGGCTGGAGTACAGTGGCGCGATCTCAGCTCACTGCAACCTCCACCTCCCAGATTCAAGCAACTCTCCTGCCTCAGTCTCCCAAGTAGCTGGGATTACAGGTGCCTGCCACCACACCCAGGTAATTTTTGTATTTTTAGTAGAGACGGGGTTTCACCATATTGGCCAGGCTGGTCTTAAACTCCCAACCTTCAGTGATCTGCCTGTCTCAGCCTCCCAAAGTGCTTGGATTACAGGTGTGAACCACTGTGCCTGGCCTCAAGAAACATTTTTTAAAACTAGCCAGGCATGGCAGTACATGCATGTAGTCCTAGCTACTCAGGAGGTTAAGGCGGGAGGATCCCTTGAGCCCAGGAGTTCTAGGCTGCAATGATCTATGATTGTCATCAGCCTGGGTTACAGAGCGAGACCCTGTCTCCAAAAAGAAAAAAGAAAATTCAAAATGCTCCAAAATTCTAAACTTCTAGTGGGCTGGCATGATACTCAGAAGAAATGTTCATTGGAGCATTTCAGATGTCAGATTTTCAGATTTAGAATGCTCAACCAGTAAATATGATGCAGATATTCCAAAATCTGAAACACTTCTGGTCCCAAGTATTTCAAATAAGGGACATTCAACCTGTAATGTCAACTCAAATGTGCCAAGGAAAGCAAATATACACCATCAGTGAGAAAAATGCTGAAGAAAGGTGGGGCTTCATTGCACCCTCGGATTCCTGTACATCTCTGTTAAGTTTTAATAAAAGATGTTTAATTAATAACTTTTTTGGTGTGCTGATTATCCTAAAAGTACTTTGTGAGAATCTGATAAGGATTTGTTAAAAGCTCAGTTTTATGGAGCTTATCTATATGAATATAATTTCAAGACTTCAACATTTTTAGAGTCGCCATTGATTATGTTATGCTGCATTTGTAAGAAATGGTACTGCTCTGAGTATACTCATGGTAAAGGCAGTTGAGAATTACAGTTTTATCTCATTTGAATTTAGTGCCTTTAAAATCTCTTTCAGGCTGGTCATGGTGGCTCACATCTATAATCTTAGCACTTTGGGAGCCCAAGGCAGGTAGATCATTTGAGCCCAGGAGTTCAAGACCAGCCTGGGAAATATGATGAAACCCCATCTCTACAAAAACCCCATCTCATCTCACTGCAACCTCCGCCTCCCAGGTTCAAATTTTTCTACAAAAAAACTACAAAAATTGCTGGATGTGGTGGAGCACACCTGTAGTCCCAGCTACTACAGCTACTAGGGAGGCTGCAGTAAGCCATGATCATGCCACTGCACTCCAGCCTGGGTGACAAAGCCAGACCTTGTCTCAAAAAAAAAAAAAAAAAAAACTGTCTCAAAATAGGCTTGTGTACTGCTACTGAAATAATTGTTGGTCCTTACAGTAAAGGACTAAAAAATGAAGGAGGAAAAAGTGTGTAATGCGTGTCCCAAGTGTCTTCATGCAGAGTATAGAAGGAGCTTGTGATTCAGTGTGTGTGGCTTCTGCTTACGCACTCACAAAACCACACACATTTTGTTCATAATTTCCCATAGGTAGACAGTAACTGTTTCTTAAATGAGCAGATAGGCATAATGAAATCCAACAATGATCCCTGTGCACCCTCAAAGAACTCCTGATTTTTGCTTCGTAGTCAGCCACAACTTACAGCCACTTAACAGGGAGAATTGAGGTTATAGCCAGTTACCTCAGCAGCAGTAACACAGTCCTGTCTTGAAAGGGTCTTACACCTGGCATGTAGTACACAGAGACTCTTCAAGGCAAAATCACAACCACCCAGCTTCTAAATACACAGGTACTACAATTTCGTGGTATGCAGCTCTAGACCAAAAAGGAGATTAGCATGTATTGAGCATATAATTTTTACCAGGTGTCTTATATATCTGGTATACGTCCCTAAGAAATAAACCAACTTTTGTTGCGTAACTTATATAACCTTAGTAATCATCTTCAGTGTCCAACATTTCAGGAGAAGAGACTCAGCTTATTAAATTGCTTCAAAAGAAAACGTATCAAAAACTTTAGTTCTACTCACAGAAAACAGATGAACTCAATTCCAAAGAATCAAATGGGCCAAAAAATGTTTATTGAAAATGGTACCTACTCTTTCTTGGAAAATTATGAATTTTTAAAAATTTGAAACATCCTTAACTTTCAGAGGTGGGAGAAATAGTTCTGGAAAGATGACTCAAGTCACTAACTGAAATTTGGCAATGTAAGTTATCTTTAAAATTTAAAATGCAATGTTATACAAGTTTTTTTCAGAGGTTCCAAGGTAGAATATTACTTTGGGAAACAGAATCATAAAGTGAGGGGAAAACAGAAGTGCTAATTGGCAGTTAATTTGGCATTTCATTTATTTTGATTTACTTTCAGTTCTTTTGAAAGACAGTTTGGTGTTATAAAAAGAGCAGGGGTTTTGGAACTAAACAAACTTAAATATATATGAAGTGCCTTCTAAATGCCCGCAGAGTTCATTTTCCTTCCCTCTGTTGTTAATCACCTCTTAAGTTTACTCTTAACGCTGAAACCCAGCAGGAAGTCCCTGAAAGGAAGGAGGTTTGGTTTGTGTTTATCTTTCCCTGCACAAATTTGGTTACCAGAAAATGCCCTTGAAGCCCAGGGCAGTCTTCTAGAGAGTATGTGAGCCAGGCAGCAGCTTTGGTGGGGAGGTAATGGGCTGGAATGAGCAGTAGGAAAAGTGCAGTTCTCCTGAGTCCCTAATTCATGCTATATCCTCATTCTGTGTGTAAGGCCAAGCTGTAGGTTCACTCATATTTCAATTGTTGTCTCTTTAAAAAGAGTACCCTAAAGCCAAGTAGAAGAAATGTTAAATTATCTGGAGTTTTATGTTTACGTCGTGATGGATTTTATTATATGCCCTAATTGTAATAGTATTCACTAAATCTACAGTGCCTCCTTTTCCTGTATTTTCTAATTGATTTAATAACAGCTTTGATTTTTAGCTGTTACTAAAATACCCATTTTGATAAAGTGACTGAGACTCTCAAGGATCCAACAGCAAGCCCACAGTTGCCAGTTAAAAAGGAGTAAGTTGCTGATTGCTACCATGCGATATTCTTTAGATAAATCCTTTGATCACATCTATGATTAACTGTGGCCCCTGTGACCTTATGAACTGTTATAATTCTGCCAGCCCTGTGGTGATGTATTTTGTGTGTTCTCACAGAAACTTGCCCCTGGAGTCAGCCAGTTTGCTTACACATGTGTACAAGACCACCCCATTTGGACAAATCAGCAGTTTTGGGAGACAACCTTTTACAATGCAGTGCAGGAACAGGTTCGCTCCCTTTATCTCTCAGCCAAGGAAGACAATCATGCCCCGCATCTGAAGCAAAAGGTAAGAGAGAAGAAAAGAATGCTAATTGTGTGGGATTAGGATTCTGGCTTTAAGGAAAGCAGATGTTCCCAGGGCAAAAAAAACTCTAGCTACTTCCTGCCAGTGTATTTGGGTTTTATTTAGGGAGCCCTGTGATATCTTTCTTCTGTTGATTTCAGACATTATGTTTTTCTATAATAACTTCTAAATACAGTTCTTCAGCACTAGGATTGTTTTAATATACTTTAATAAATAAGTATTTCCTGGAAATGATTATAGGAAGTTGAATAGAAAGAACAAACCTAAAATAACAGGCATACTTCTCTATGCAACTAACTTCCCTGGAGGAATGTCAAATTAAAGTTAATTGACTCCAAAATAAATGTAAAATTTAGTAGTTCTATTAAAAAAATGCCAGTAATAAATCTAGGTCTTCTTCTAGGAATATTCTACATGTTTCTCTATGTTTTATCAGCATAAAATATTTTTATGAAAAATATCAAAAAAATGTAAAAATCAAGAAAATTGTTTTTAATTTGAAAGAGTAGTTTTAAATACTCTGAAAGTTTAAAACATCATTTACTAGCTCTCTGGTTTGGGGCAAGTCGTGTTACTTCACTGTGCCTTATATCCTCACTGATAAAATTGATATGATTATTATGAGATTTTAGCGTCTCATATATAAAGTGCATTGAAGAGTACGTGGCATGCAGTAATAATAAGTGTTAGAAATTATCATCCTCATGAATTGAACTTAAAGCAGCCTTAAAGGCTGATTATCATGATACTCCAGAAATTTATTGGGCTTTGGGAGTGCTTTTGATAATTTTTTAAGCAGATGTAATGTTAATATTGACACATCTCGAAAGCATTCATAGAGCAAACACATGTCACTGCTTCTTTGTCAGCCATTCTAAAGAAGTCTATCCCGGAGCCAGCCCTAGGTTAGGTACAAGTGAGACCATAGACATACCAGCTCTTCACAAGCTATAAGGTGCTTTGCTGCTGCTTCCTGAGGTTTGTCACATAGTTCCACTCAAGGCCTGTTGGATCTGGGAAAGAAGACTAGGTTTTGTTTTGTGGTTGTTATGTTTTGTTTATGTTTTCATTTTTGCTGATTTAAGCATTTAATAGAATAGTTATTTAAAACATCTATGTTAGGCCAGGCGTGGTGGCTCATGCCTGTAATCCCAGCACTTTGGGAGGCCGAGGCGGGCAGATCACAAGGTCAGGAGATCAATACCATCCTGGCTAACATGGTGAAACCCCATGTCTACTAAAAATACAAAAAATTAGCTGGGCGTGGTGGCAGGCAACTGTAGACCCAGCTACTCGGGAGGCTGAGGCAGGAGAATGGCGTGAACCTGGGAGGCAGAGCTTGCAGTGAGCCAAGATCACACCACTGCCCTCCAGCCTGGGTGACAGAGCGAGACTCCGTCTCAAAAAAACAAAAAATCTATGTTTTTTAAGCTCACCTGAAGTGATGAGTCTCTTTTGGATTGTGTTGCTTTATTTTTTAGGACAAGCTTCCTGATGACCATTATCAGGAGAAGACAGCAATGGACCTGGCAGCTGAGCAACTACGCCTTTGGCCTACCCTGAGCAAGTCAACTCAGCAAGAGCTAGTGCAACATGAGGAAAGCACTGTCTTTAGTCAGGCCATTCACTTTGCAAACCTCATGGTGAACCTGCTAGTTCCACTCGACACAAGTAAAAACAAACTCCTAAGAACATCAGCGCCAGGTGACTGGGAGAGCGGAAGCAACAGCATTGTCACAAACAGGTACCAAAATGTGAACACACAGACCCTCCTCCTACTCTTCTTGGGGCCCGTCTTGGCTTGACAGATAATATTAAACATTTTGAGCAAATACTGCTGTACGTATTTCAAAAGTTAACCATTTTTCCTCACCTTTAGACTTGCTCAGCTTTTCTCTCTAAAAGATTCACTTCATCCTACTATTCTTAACCACTTCCCACACTTTCTTCTTTTTTATGACCTAATTTTTCCAAATGTCTCACCCATTACTGATCCAGCCCTTCAGTTACTGTCTGCCAAAGCAATTTACAGAAATCATTCCAAAGAAATTAGTGAGCACCTTCTTGCAAAAGTGGCTGTTTGTTTCTCAACCCTCCTTTTCCTCAACCTTATAGTCATATCCTCAACCATGCCTTCCTCTCTACCCTCCAGTGACTTCTCATACCACTGAAACTAAAACCCAGTGTTTACCATGGCCTGCAAGGCCTAACAGAATCCGTCCTCTGGCTGCTGCTCTGACCCCCTATTTCCTATCACTCTTCTGTCGACCAAACTGGTCTCCCTGCTCATGCTAATCCTCAGACACTCCAAGCATATTCCTGCCTCACATCCTTTGTACTGGTATTTTCATTCTGGAATATTCTCACCTAAACAGTCCAAGAATCACTTCCTCACTTTATTTAGGTCTCTGCTCAAATGTTACTTGCCTCAAGAAGCCCTCCTGACTTCTACATCTTAATAATACCTCTCCCTCTCCTACTTTGCATTATTTTTCTTTCATGTCATTTTTTACAACCTGATTTATTTTCATATGTTTGCTTGTTATGTTTCCTTTGTCAGTTTTGTTCATTGCTGTATTCCTAGTGTCTTTGCATCTAGTAGATACTCAATAAATATTTGGTTGAACAAATGATTAAATGAGTGAATAAATGAACTTATCAACTCAAAAGTAGTGAAATTCTATCCTTCTTAGGGCTTCAGTGATGAGTGCTGCAACATCCTGTTAGTTCTTCAAGCTCACATAAATTCTTCTCCTCATGGTCCTTCAGGCAGCTCCTCTTCTCTTCCCATTCTCAATTCCTCTTCCAAGCTCTTCTTACTCTATGGAAGACTCATCTGCAAGCCTAAATCTCTGGCCCAAACCTTTTAATCTTGTTATCCTACGTACTTCAATTTTGTCAGGAACACCTCAGAGTTTCTGCTGTTCCAGGCTAGACAACTTGGAATCAGCATTTCACACCATACAGTCAACTGCACAGATCTCTTACCCCCACCTGTGTAGAGTTTCTTGTTCATCCTCTGGTTATTTAATGGGAACAACATAGTCTGGCCTTTATCACTTCAAGCCCTAATTATAACAGTCTCTTAGTTGTTTCATTTTTTATTCTTCTTTCCACTGCCAAAAGGATCTTCCTGAAATGATGCTTTCTCATTCCTTCACTACTCATAATTCCACAAGACTCTGTTTCATCAATACAGGACCTATCTGTTTAATTTGTAAGATATTCCTTAGCTGTCACAGCTTTATCTCCATTCTCCATTGCCAGTGAAGTTCATCTTCATTATAACAAGCAATAACTATATTTTACATTTCTTTTAAAGTTTTGGGCCAGGCATGGGGCTGACTACCTTATAATCCCAGCACTTTGGGAGGCCAAAGCAGGAGGATTGCTTGAGGCCAGGAATTCAAGACCAGCCTGGGCAACATAGTGAGACCCTATCTCTACAAAAAATAAAAATTAGTCAGGTGTGGTAGCACACACCTGTAGTCCTAGCCACTTGAGAGGCTGAGGCTGGAGAATCACTGCTGCAAGAGGATTTCTTGAGCCCAGGAGTTTGAGGTTACAGCTAGCATCGCTGCAGTCTAGCCTGGGTGACAGAGTGAGACCCTGTCTCTAAAATAAATAAATAAATATAAACAAATAATAATCATTATAGATGACAGTGCTCTCTCAAAGTCTACATATTGATGGCCATAGTCTCTGCTTAGCTTTACTTTAACAATCTCTAACACTGATTCAGCTAATGTGGTTGGCTTTGCAGAAAAGAGAAGTTAATAGGAACAGACAAATGAGTCTTTTCCCAGAGTCTGATGGGTTGAACAGTAAGAGCTGAATAAGCAAGAAGGGCAGAGATTGAGCTTTCACATCTGTTCCATTTCAAATTTGTTCCCTTCTATTGCATGATTTTATCATCTACAGAAGAATGCTGGCTTCAAAGTGGCCAAATGGGTTGCAGTTTACTCAGAGAGTGATAAATCCTGGCAAGAGAAGGGACAGTTTGGTCCTTACATATGGAAGAGTATGCTTGTTGCTGAGAAAAATTCTCTTACTTTGCCTACCAGGGAACATGTTCCTCAGTTGCCAAGTTGCCAAAGATAGCCATATTACTTCTTCTCTATGTAATAATTAACTTGGGAGGACCGGTTGCTTTAGAAGGCCCAGGTAGTCCATAATAAATGAAAGAATCCTCTTTTGCTTTATTTTCTGTGGTTCCTGCATTCCTTTTGGGAGGGTGACAAAAGGTATTCCTTACAGAAACAAATCTGGGTCCAAACAAATTTCCTTACAGAAACTTACTGCCTGACAGTAGTTTCCAAATGTAGACAAGTAGAACATTGTGTTTTATCACCATCACTTACCAAGGAGCCATAGAGTTAAGTGAGCCTTCTACTTGAGTAGACATCTCTTTGATCATGTTTCAGTCACTGTGTAAATTGACTACTATATAGTAGTCATTTGTTGCATTTGAGTACTGACCATGATTTCTTTCCTTGACTGTCTTAGTATTGCAGGAAGTGTAGCTGAGAGCTATGATACAGAGAGTGGGTTTGAAGATTCAGAGAATAATGACATTGCCAATTCTGTTGTGCGGTTCATTACCCGATTTATTGACAAAGTTTGTACAGAGAGTGGAGTTACTCAGGATCACATCAAGAGCCTTCATTGCATGATACCAGGTAATCACTTTGCAGATATTAGAGAATCAGAATATTGGAGATTATTGAGTTTCAGCATAAAACCTGGCAATACATGTCTTCCATATAGTTCAGCCATGCTATTTATTTATTTTCTGATTGGTTTTTAAAATGTTTTTAAATTGTTGTAAAATACATATATAACATAAAATAATCTAAGTGTACAATTCAGTGGCATTAATTACATCTACAATGTTGTGCAGCCATCGCTGTTATCTATTTCTAAAACTTTTTTATTACCCCAAACACTCTACCCATTAAGCAGTAACTCCTGTTTCCCCATCCCCTAGCCCCTGGTAACTTCTAATGTATTTTCTGTCTCTATAAAGTTGCCTGTTCTAGATATTTCACGTAAGTGGACTTAGATAATATTTGTACTTTGGGGTTTGGTTTATTTCATATAGCATAATGTTTTCAAGGTTCATACGTGTTGTGGCATGTATCAGAATTTCATTCCTTTTTATGGCTGAGTAATTTTCCATGGTATAGCTGTCCCACATTTTATCCATTCATCTGTTGATGGACATTTGAGTTGCTTCTCCCTCCCTTTTAGCTAGTATAAATAATAATACATGAATATCCACATATAAGTATCTGTTTGAGTCCTTTCATTTCTTTTGGGTATATATGTAGAAGTGGAATTGCTGGGTCCTAATGGTAATTCTCTTTAACTTTTTTGAGGAACCACTAAACTTTAATTAACTTTTAATTCTAAAATATCCAGAATTTGTTTTTATTCTGCTTGTCTGTGTTCTTTCATTTTGAATACTCTGACTCATCCTAGGAATTGTAGCTATGCACATTGAGACCCTAGAAGCAGTACATCGAGAAAGCAGAAGACTTCCGCCTATTCAGAAGGTAATAATTCCAGACTACATGCTTTCAGGGTATAGCCTCTCTTCTTAAAAACAAACAATAGACCGCTGTGTGCCAGGAAAGTATGTTCACCTAACCTTTTACAGACACTAGCTCCAGTTTTAATGATATGTTAAACTTTCAGAGGAGTTTGTCGTATAGAGCCTTATAAAAAGGATACTGAAATAGGAACAGAATCTTTTCTTAGATTCCACAAAGGAGCAATAATAACCTCTCATTGAGTCTACTTTTATAGGCAGGGCATAAATTAGGAACATTTCTAACCTCTAAGCCCAACCCAAGATTTTATACCGTGCCTATTTTCTCCCCCTCCCCCACCACCAAAAAGGATTTAAGGCAATTATCATAAAAAACCCAGGTTTCTGAATCTGACTATACATCCCAAACAGCTGGAAAGTCTATTAAAAATTCAGAGTCCTGGACCCAACCCCAGCCTCCTGAATTGGAGTACCCCAAAACATGTCTGGGAATCTGTATTTTAACGAGGCTCTCAGATGATTACTTCGTAGTCTGGTGCCAGTAGACTATGGTTCAGGACCCTCTTGCCTATATAACAGAACTTTATAATAGAACAAAAACAAATTGAAGCCAGGAGCCATGGCTCACACCTATAATCCCAACACTTTGGCAGTCTGAGGCAGGCAGATGACTTGAGCCCAGGTGTTTGAGACCAGCCTGGGCAACATGATGAAACCGCATCTCTACAAAAAATAATTTAAAAGTTAGCCAGCCGTGGTGGTGTTATCTGTAGTTCCAGATACACAGGAAGCTGAGGTGGGAGGATCACTTGAGGCCAAGAGGTTGAGGCTGCAGTGAGCTGAGATCATGTCATTGCACACCAGCCTGGGTGACAGAGCAAGACCCAGTCTCATAAATAAATAAATAAATAAACAAATAAATTCATTCATTTAGTCAAAGGAGCGAGCAGAAGCCAGATAGGTAGGAATATAATTCTATCAGAAACCTGAGACACAGTGATTATTATACTTTGGCTTTACATTTAGCTCTAAACTCACTAGAGCCAACAAAAAGAATAGTGCTGATTAGTTTTTATTGCTTAGTAAAAAATAAACATATTAGACCTTCAGGAGAGATTTTTTTTCCTAGCCCTAAACTCTTCAGAGGAATGTATTATGTGGTTACTGAGTCAGAATTTCCTGAGTTGTGTAAATGTTCATTATGTGGCCAAGAAGGACAGGTCTTGTTAAAATCTCGTCCATATTTTTTGTTTTTTTTTGAAAAACAAAAGTAATAATGTCCAAATAATTTCAAAAGTAATAATGTTCTTTGTATAAATTTGAGCATAAAAGAAATACACATTGTAGAAAGTGAAAGTCCCCTGCAGTCCTCCCTGTACTACCTCCACCTCCACCCTTAACTGTGATACCATTGCCTTTAACAGTTTGGTTCACAGTCTTACAATTCTTTTTCTTTTTCCAAAAATGGGATTATAATGTACATACTGGTTTCTAACTTGCTTTTTAAAATAATCTATGTATTCTAGATTTTTTTTTTTTTTTTGAGATGGAGTCTTGCTCTGTTGCCCCGGCTGGAGTGCAGTGGCACGATCTCGGCTCACTGCAACCTCCTCCTCCCAGGTTCAAGCGATTCTCCTGCCTCCGCCTTCTGAGTAGCTGGGATTACAGGTGCCTGCCACCATGCCCAGCTAATTTTTGTATTTTTAGTAAAGGCAGGGTTTCACCATGTTGGCCAGGCTGGTCTCGAACTCCTGACCTCAGGTGATCCACCTGCCTCAGCCTCCCAAAGTGCTGGGATTACAGGCATGAGCCACTGCACCCGGCCTTCCGGATATTTTTCCATGTTAACACATATAGATCTATGTCATTTTTTAAAGGTTAGAAAATGTTTCCTTGAATGAATATTTCAGATATTTGAGTTATTTCTCAATGATTTTACTTTTACACAATTCTGCAAAGAATCCTCCCACATTTGGATGTATAAACTTCATTTCTGCCTCTTACCAAATCAGCTTTCTCATGTGACTATCTGGGAAGTCTGGCTTAAGTTTTTTAGGTCTGTAACTGAAAAGATAACCATGGTCTAAGTATTAGAAACTCCACAAAAGTTGTGTTTAAAATACTTTCTCTAGCCGGGTATGGTGGCTCATGCCTGTAATCCTAGCACTTTGGGAGGCTGGGGCAGGTGGATTGCTTGAGGCCAGGAGTTTGAGACCAGTCTAGGCAATGTAGCAAGATCCCATCTGTACAAAAAAAATTTAAAAATCAGCCAGGCATAGTGGTGCATGCCTGTAGTCTCAGCTACTCAGGAGGCTGAGGTCAGAGGATCTTTTGAGCCCAGGAGTTTGATGCTGCAGTGAACTATGATTGTACTACTGTATTCTAGGCTGGGCAACAGAGCAAGACTCTGTCTCCAAAAATCAATCAATTCATCAGTCAGTCAATCAATCAATCAATCTTTTTCTGTTGTAAGCCCAAGATTCTTAGACCTGCTCTGCTGCCGGGAGAAGAAATTGTCTGTGAGGGTCTTCGAGTCTTGCTGGATCCTGATGGAAGAGAAGAAGCTACTGGAGGTCTTCTTGGAGGCCCTCAGCTCCTGCCAGCAGAAGGAGCCTTGTTCCTCACCACATACAGAATTCTCTTCAGAGGAACACCCCATGATCAGTTAGGTATGACTCGATATGCCATCAGAACATGGATATTTGTGTGGTACATGAGGTCTCAATCCCATCTGTGCACAGTGATTTGCAGATCATTTTAAATCCAAAGTAAGCTTTTTGCCACACAGGTATTTTGGTGAAATACTTTAGTCTGGCAGAGCTAATGATAATTTGGGTCATAGTTTTTTACTTGAAGAACAAAGGGTTATCTTCTAAACAATAAATCAAGGGTTCATTTGCTGAAATGATCATAATTTCATGAGGCAGAGTATTATACCCTAGAGATATTCACTCTAACTGCTGAATATATCCCTTGCTGGTTTGTCCACACTTTCTGAGTCCTACAGTTAACTGTAAAACTAAGGTCTTGCAGACACTTGAACCTTTTTGTGGAAGGATATGCTAACCATCACGGGGTTGTCCAGCACCAATTAATCCCACTTCCCTCTTATTCCATTCCAATTAACCCCACTTCCCTTTTAGCAGACAACTTCTCTTCTACTTGCCAAACTCCTATAACTTCTGTTTCTATTTTCTACTATTCAGTACAGCCTTCTATATTAGAAAGGAGTAGCATGCCCTACCAGAAGTAATCTACATTGTCTTCTTAAATTCACTATAGTCTGTATGTAAAATGCTCTTGTTGATAGGAAAAGCACATAATTAAGACTTTGGGCAAAACAATAGGACTGCAAGTCAAAGCTCAGTGACTTAAGTCACTTAACCTTTCTGGACTTTATTTTCCTCTTTTATAAAATTGGGAGATTGGGCTTTCATTGGTGATAATTCAGTGGTTCTTAATGTTGGCTGTATATTTGAATTATCTGGGAATCTTTAAAAAAAATACCAGTTTCTGGGCCCAACCCTCAAACAATTGAATTGGAATCTGAAGCAGTAGAAAGAGGGAGACCCAGGCATCTGTGTGTTTCTTTAGCCCCACAAGTGATTGTGATTGAGAACCACTGGGCTAAATGGTCACTAAAGTGCCTTTCTCCTTTGAAATTATGTATTCAGTAGCATTTTATGAGTATGCACTATGTGCTACTCATTTGTTGGACAAGTGAATTCAGATATATAAAATGTATTCTCTTTTAAATCTTAACAGTTGCATTATTCCTAGGTTAAATAGAATCAAGATGGCTTAGTACATCAGTCATAAAAGACTGCTTACCATATAATGTGTAACAAGTTCATAAAATTAAATAAGGAAAGATGAATTTGTAAGAATAGTTCTGCTTATTTTGAAAAAGTGAAAAGGAGAAAAAAGTGTCTTAGCCCGCTCCTTCATATTGCTATACACAAATTGTACTTGAAAGTAAACGTACTTTTAAAAGAAAGTATACAATACTTACAATTTTTTATAGTAGGACTTTTGTGAGATTAATGGCCATAAACACACATTTTGGACACATAAACGTGATACTTATGTGGTCATTTAAATTGCTGTAATTTATTTATTTTAAAGTCATGCTTAGTGTGAAATCTCATATTCCCTGCCTTTTCCTTTCAAATTTTGGATTAATTTCACTTAGGAAAATTATTTTTGTCAAAGAAAATCTTTTTATTTCCTTTTAAATTTCTAATTTAAAATTTATCCTTTGATGACACATAGAAATATTATAATTTTACATGTTACATACATGTAGGTGTTAAATACATCCTAGAACTTAAATCCTATGTACATCCTGACTTTGCTTAGCCTCTGGATATGCGCTTGATTTAAAAAGATAGTCAGACTTTTTCTAGATTACAGGTTGATAGATCCAGGGAATTAGGATTCTGATTATAATAAATGAAGAAATGTATTGGCTGTTAAATAAGATGAACCTAGTTCACATCTCCCCATCCCCTCCCCACCCTGGCTTACTAGCTGGGAGGCCTTGTTCATTGCCACTCCTGTTATGTTCCTCTACCACTGCCTAAAATGCTCTTCCTTTCCCTTCTGCAAATCCAGATTCTACACTTCCTTTAAAGCTCATCTTCTCTCTCACTTCTCTCAAAAATCATTTTCTATCCAGCTAAAGCATGCAGAGATCCTTCTCTGAGATATTTAAATCCCTGTAGACTGTTCCCTCAAACGTAGGAGCTAACCACATATTATTATATTCTGCATGTGACTCTCCTCCCACGGGAAATTGGAAGGTCTTCAAGGGAGGTCTTGAGTGTGCTACTTTTTTTCTAGACTCTCATCTTCGTAACCTCAGGTACTTGATAAATAATTATTTATATTTTCCCATGTTTGCTTTAATAAACTCCTAAAAATCTTGCACGTAAGTCCAGGCTTGTTTTCCAAAGGCACATATATATATATAGTATAACACCTTTTACATATATGGAAACAAACTTTAAAAACCTGTTCTCTTTTGCTTTATCCTTACGTTAAATATCTTGGATGTCTTTTCAATACTTGAGGAGTACTTTTTTTTTTTTTTTTTTTTTTAATAAAACCTCCCTTCCTATAAAATTGCCTTAAACCAGGTGATCTTATGTGGCACACAGTAGGTTGGGGAGATAGAAAGAATGAAGGCAGTCAGGCTGTGACAGTTTCTTCACTCCAGGAAAGGACTGTGTCTCAGGAGTGGCAAGTCACTTGTCTCTAACTTCTCAGATTTCCAAGAATTCCAGTTCTTGCCTCATTCCTTCTAGTCAAGGATCCCTTCTATTGCCTTCTATGCTAGTTGTATGAAATGTAAGTCACTTGCCACTCCTGAGACATAATCCTTTCCTGGAGTGAAGGGCACTTTCTTTCACTGCATCCCTGAGCAGTGTCCTCTTCAAATACATTTCTCCAGCAGAGACTGATGAAGTGAGCAGTAGACACTCTAAAAGTGAGCTATAAAGTGTTGTTGCTGAAGCTGTGTCCTGTCTATTTACAGTGGGTGAGCAGACAGTTGTGCGGAGCTTTCCCATTGCCTCCATCACCAAGGAGAAGAAGATTACAATGCAGAACCAGCTACAGCAGAACATGCAAGAAGGACTGCAGATCACATCAGCATCTTTTCAGGTATTAAAAAAGGAAGCCATTGTTTTACTATTCAAAAATTTTCAAAAGTCAAATGATATTGTGGCCATTTTCTGTGGTCATGTGCTCAGAAGTTAAGAGGATGAGAATGGGGAAGATCATAGGGTCTGAGAGGGTAATCATCATCAACTGAGTAAACTCATGAATAGTCTTGGATTTAATCCCTGGAGCCCCTTAGCCAACTCAGAGTACCAGCAGATACTCAATAATGAGTGATCTTAGAAACTTAGACACGTACAATTGGTTCTTATTCTCTGCCAAGTTATACCTCAATACCTGTTTGATGAAGCGTTTAGATAAAAAGCAATTAACTTGGCATCTGTTTTGAAAGAAACGCCCTGTGGCTGTTCTGTGGAAAGGTAAACAGTATAGCTAGGGCTAAAGTTCTATTGGTACTAGTTGCATACCCCTAATAAAGCAAGAGGTTTTCCAGGGGTTTATGACTGTATCAGAACTTTGTAGAATTACTGATGCAAACCAGACCCTGGAAGAAGTGACCTTTTCTTAGTTTTTCCTGTTTTTAAATTCTCAGTTCGCAATATTTTGCTTTTCTTATTCTTCATCACTTCTCAGATTTCTAAGAATGCCAGTTCTTGCCTCATTCCTTCTAGTCAAGGATCTCTCCTATTGGTTTCTATGCTATTTGTGTGAAATGTAAGTTTGCTGATCTTTAGGCTCCAGACCTTCTCTCATCATCTGAAAGCATTGGCTGCCTAAGGATTTCCTCACTGTTCCAACTACCAAAGAACTCCACACTCGAATATTGCCTAGCTGTACTGATTAGGATTCTAGTCAAACGGATTTTTTTTCTTCCTACATTTGTTGTATCTGGGTAGGAAGAGACCTTATTAGGCCAAATTCTCTATCTGGAACCAACCAATTGAGAAATGAGAAGGGCATGTTTGCTAGTGCAATTCCCTATCCCATTGTAGAAGAAATAATCTTAAAGAAACTGACTTGAAGACAGATGATTTTCCTTGCCAACTAGCCATTTGTGGCAAGTAAACCTTTTTGAGCCTTTTTTTTTATTTTTAAAAATTTAAAAATTGTATTGCATGTTATCCAAAGTCCCTTCAACCTCCAGTCTTGCCATTTTGTGTTATTATATTCTGTTGTTTGGGGGGAAGTTTCCTAGAAATCCTTAATGCTTCTTTTGTGTTTAATCTCTTTTGCTTCTAGTTGATTAAGGTAGCATTTGATGAAGAAGTCAGTCCAGAAGTAGTAGAGATCTTTAAGAAGCAGCTGATGAAGTTCCGTTATCCTCAGTCCATTTTCAGTACCTTTGCTTTTGCTGCTGGACAAACTACCCCACAAATAATTTTACCAAAACAGAAGGAAAAGAACACTTCTTTTCGGTAAGAAGAAAGACAAGTCTGTTCATTTCAGCCCTCCCATAACTGATTGCAAAAGGAATGACCTATCCTTTGTGTCCAGGTGTAAGCGATTGCTCTTTTCATTCACTATTCTGTTTCTGTCAAGCCCATGGGGCCAAGATCATAAAGTTATGGAACAGCAGCATTGATAAATGTAGCAAGTTTCAAAAACTAAAAGCTACCAGAGGCTTTGACTGTCATGTCCATTGCTCACAATGCATTTTTAGAATGTGAAATTCTATTTTCTCTTTTTTCCATATTGATCACTTTCTAAATGCTTTTGACTAATCCCTTCAGCTTTTATCAATATCCAGGCCCAGTAGACAGATTTGCTTTTATCTAGAAACAGGAGGCTTTATTTTCTGTTTTTCATAACTCTTTTGAACACTTCAAATTTACAGAAAATTCATAACAGTAGTACAAAGAATTTCTGTATATATTTTACCCAGATTCACCAATACTTTCTACTTTGGTCCATTTGTTTATCATTCTCTCTGTCATATATACACATATTTTTTTTGAGCCATTTGAGTTAGATATAAGATGTCCCTTTATCCTTAAGTACATCACAATACGTTTCCTAAGAACAAATACATTATCTCTTTATGGTTTTTTAATTTTATTTTTAAAATTTATTTATTATACTTTAAGTTCTGGAATACATGTGCAGAACGTGCAGGTTTGTTACATAGGTATACATGTGCCATGGTGGTTTGCTGCACCCATCAACTCATCATCTAGGTTTTAAACCCTGCATGCATTAGGTATTTGTCCTAATGCTATCCCTCCCCTTGCCCGGCATTATCTTATCTAAGCACAGTAATCAAAACCAGATAATTTAATTAATATAAAACTTTTATCTAACTCAGAGTCTATATTCACATTATGTTAATGATCCTTTTTTAGTTTAGTACCTAAACTTTTTTATTCCTGGTCCAGGATCTAATCCAGGATCAGACATTGCATTTAGTTGTCATATTTCTTTAGTATGAACCCTTATTTTCTAGAAAGTTTTTAGAAATTTATGGTGAAAGTTTTAAACTTCAGTTATTACAAAATAACAATTGTTTTAAGTTATCTTCCATCAGTGATAAAATATAAGGGCTAAAATTTCATTCACTGTTAACCATGTAGAATTCGGGCATCTGCCAATACAAATTACAATACTAGGGAGAGCTTTGCAGACTTTGGAAAAGAGGCCGTTCCTTTGCCTGAAAGAAGGGTAGATTGGGGATTATAGAAGATTTGAGGTTCCAGACGGTATATTATTTCTCAGTTGCACAGCTAGCCACCTGTATTACCTGGTAAGCAAAGGAGACCAGGAATATCCAGGTATGGTATGCTGAAGCATGAGCAAGTTCCTAGGGATTTACAGCAGTGGGCCGAGCATCTTGTCTTAGCACCATAGGGTCAGAGAGGAGCCTATGATGTTTGTTATCTCAGCCTTCAATGGAAGAGATAAAGCTTTGTGTGGTATTTTACATTTAGAAACTATCAGAAACATGTATATTTATATTAGTTTCAGAAATATATACCTGTATCAAGCCTGTTGTATCAGCTGCAACAGAGAGCAATTTAAAAATTTTAAGAGTTGCCTGGGTATATGAAAGAAAAGATATAGCTTTAGCTGGGAAAAAACTTCAAAAATCCCATTGAGTTTAAGTTACACTTAGTGTTACAGCTCTTTTAGAATTTGTCTAGCAGACTTTCCAGTTTTTGCCAGAAAGCCCACTAATAAAAATTAAAAAATAAAAATAAAAATTACACAAGTGATTTACAATAAGTTTAATTTAGGAAATATCAGTATTTTATGATTCCCAGCTGTTATCTCAAACTTGTTTCATAACCTTCAGGTTTACATTGCAAATAACTAAAGACAGAGTCTGGTGAAACTATTTGACAATAAAAGAAGCCTTATCACTTTTTACTGAATGGCAAGAAAACACCAGAAGAGTTCTTTGTGATAGAGAAGAATATAATCAAGAACAGTCTTCAGAGTCTTCACCTCCATCTGATTAGTCAGGAAATAGGTTCTCTGTTTAATTCTCTGGATTGCCTAGATTTTCTATCAGCAAGAAGGGGTAAATTGTTTGAATAAATAAAGTACTTTTAGGTCCAAATGATTTACATCTTAGTTTCCCTTTAATTAAAGCTGATTCTCAAAAGGATACTCAAGTTTCTGATTTCTTATTTTTCTCCTTTCAAAAAAGGGGAATTATTTTTCTATGCTTCTTAAGGTTTACAGCTAATTAGAGTCAGGACATCACATATACACACTTAAAACAGTTAAGAAATAAGCAAATGTGTTGCCAACTATGAAGGTCATATGATCTCAAAGAAAGGCTTGTGAGTTGATAGAAAGAGAGTTTGCATAAGTAGAGAAGCGGGCAGGCTGGCTTTCCATGTAGGAGGACTCCAGCAAGCATGCTTTGTGGGAACTGTGGTAGGGACAGTGGCAGGAGGATAACCAGAGTGGGTTCAGGGCAGTCCTCCCCGAAAAGCTAAACCAAGGAGTTTAGATTTGGGGTAATAAGTAGTTTGTATCTCACTTTACGTTTTTCTGCATGTTTTTCCTAACACAGTATCCTGATGACAGTGGTGTTTTATGGGAAATTAGTCTACTGCCATATTAAAAGTAACCTAAAGAAGGAAAGGCTTAACAAAAGTCTGGACCAGTAGTGGCTGTGGGAAAGGAGAAGAAACAATTTGAGCTAAGTAGGTGTCAACAATAAAAGTAGTGCTTTTATATTAAGTTGACATTCTCTTTGGTTCTGTGACTTGTAGTACCTTCTCAAAAACAATTGTGAAAGGTGCCAAAAGGGCAGGGAAAATGACAATTGGGCGGCAATATTTACTGAAGAAGAAGACAGGGACAATTGTGGAAGAAAGAGTAAATCGTCCTGGATGGAATGAAGATGATGATGTATCTGGTATGTGAGAACTTGAATTTCCTTCATTATTCAACTTTATTTCTTATGTGAATAAGAGACTAAGATGTAGTTGCACTTAAATCTTGACTCACAAAAACCTAGATCTCATGAGAAGACGGAAGCACTTACCAGCTTCTTAGAACTGGGGGAAAAATATTTTCCCGATATTCCATTGTTCAGGTAATATTTTGTTAAATTATACTTCTTTACTAAGTTCATACAGCTAATTCGTCATTTTTATGTGGGTCTCATTAAAAGAAGAAAGAAGGAAACCCCACTGCATGGGAAACTTAGGTATAGGGTAGTCCCCTGTATCTTATCCTTCTAGAATAAGAATTTAAGGTAAGGACATTGAACGTTTCAAGTTGAAGATTTCAGTTCTTGGTAAGAACATTGTTGGTGCTCTTAATCAAAATGGGGGACCTAAGATGAAGGAATAATTAGGTCATAAGAAAAAATACTTGCTAAATATTTGAAAGAACAGCTACAATACCTCTCAGTGGGAAAAATAGAGGCAGAAAGCTAGTAACAAAATGTCTGAGTGACTGTTTCCCATTCTTAACCCACTATCAAATATGCTATGGAATCAGCACTACAGAGAGGCTGATATAGTGGGAGGCAGAATGCCATTACACCCTTTTTTTCCCCTCAGGATCTTAGAATCAGTCACCAGTGGTTTTCAAAAACTACTGCTAACAACAAAAACATTTTAAAAAAGAAACCTCATCTTTAGAGAAAGCACTGGCTAACAGGTCTCCATTTTCAGTTGCTGGGATAAAGAACCTATGTGGGCTGGGCACAGTGGCTCATGCCTGTAATCCCAGCACTTTGGGAGGCTGAGGCAGGCAGATCACTTGAGGCCAGGAGTTCGAGACCAGCCTGGCCAACATGGCGAAACCCTGTCTCTACTGAAAATACAAAATTTTAGCCAGGCATGGTGGCATGCACCTGTAGTCCCAACTGCTCAGGAGGCTGAGGCATGAGAATTGCTTGAACTTGGGAGGAGAAGGTTGCAGTGAGCCGAGATCGCACCACTGCACTCCAGCCTATGTCGGACAGAGCGAGACTCTGCCTCAAAAAAAAAAAAAAAAAAGAACCTATGTGGTTTTGTAGTATGTATGCATGCCCTGGGTGAGAACGTGTACAGACAAGCTTGCCTCTGGGGCAATGAAAATACCCACCATTACATCACTGAAATAACCATTTGTTGGAACCCTGATCTTTTCACATTCGTATGTCAAGCCATAAAAATATTATTGCTACCCATCACTATTGACTCTTCTAACTCAATTTTTTTAATATTTCATGGAACAAAACCTATTATTCTATGATAATTATTCTACTAAAAGACCAAACTACATAATGTTCTTTGTTCCCCTGAAAATAAAAGGCCAACACAGAATTGATACCTGATTATATTGCATTGTGAAGTTCACAAATTGAAACACGAATTGAAGTTCACAAATTGAAACACTTAATTGTTGATGTTCTGCTTTTTTAAAATATATTTTAATGAAAGAGGGCCATATCTTTGCCTGCACATTAGTACTTTGAGTACATTTTCAAAAACTTTGAAAGCTTGATTTGATGTCTCTTACTTTCAAAATAAATAGGGAAGTAAATTAGGACAGTTTTTAACATGGATTTTTTTTTTTTTCAGTTAGAACATGCAGTACCAATTAGGAATGTCCTTTAAAAAAAAAAGCCTCCCTAAAATATTTGATTATTGAGTAAATTCTTCCACATCTAAAATCATAAAGGATTCAGTAACCTGTGATTGTAAAACTGTGAGGGGGTTTCCCATGTACACCACATCCTCTAACAAAAATATTTCCAGGAAAAAAGTGTAACTTCTTTATACCTCTCTGAGGAAATAAAGTTATTTTTCCCTCTAGTGAACTTCTGGTTAATCCAGAAATTTCTAATAAAAGTTTATAGTCTGAAAAGTAAACTGAAATCTGGATGATGAGTTTGTATAGTGATTTTATGAAAGATAAATTTTACTGATGGATTAGCCTCTGACAGACTTTGGGTGTTTATTTATAGAGTCCTAAATACAAATCACTGCAATTTGACAGTAAGCAAGCCCTCATGAAACAGAACAGTGTAGGTAATGAATTCAAAATTATATTGTTTTTAGAAATTATTTAAATGGTATTATTTTCCTGACATTTTTTAGTTGAATTACTGATATTTTATTTCTTGACTATTCATTACACTTTTAATTTGTGTTTATTTAAGTGTGATTCCTCACAGAAGTTACATGATTTAATTTGTGATATACATAATACTTGTCATCCTAATATAAACCTGTCTTGGTGTAAGAGTCTCCTTCAAAAGGAAGCGGGTTTTTTTTTTTGGCTGTGGGGAGCAGTTTGAGACAGAGTCTCGCTTGGTTGCCCAGGCTGGAGTGCAGTGGCATGGTCTCAGCTCACTGCAGCCTCTGCCTCCCGGGTTCAAGTGATTCTCCTGCCTCAGCCTCCCGAGTAGCTGGGATTACAGGTGCCTGCTGCCACGCCTGGCTAATTTTTTGTATTTTTAGTAGAGATGAGATTTCACCATGTTGGTCAGGCTGCTGTCGAACTCCTGACCTTGTGATCCGCCCACCTCAGCCTCCCAGTGTTGGGAATACAGGCGTGAGCCACCACACCCAGCCCAAAAGGAAGTTTTTAATCCTGTGCTTTGAGCTAATCATTTCTTCAGTATCTGTCTCTACCATCCCAGTTTCAGATGAGAGTGAGCTCCCCACAGGTACTACCCTGAAGGCCTCAATTGCTTTGAGCTAATCATTTCTTCAATATCTGTCTCTACCATCACAGTTTCAGATGAGAGTGAGCTCCCCACAAGTACCACCCTGAAGGCCTCCGAGAAGTCTACAATGGAACAGTTGGTGGAAAAAGCTTGTTTCAGAGACTATCAGCGTTTAGGTTTAGGAACCATAAGTGGCAGCTCTTCTCGTTCAAGACCCGAGTATTTTCGAATTACTGCCTCCAACAGGATGTATTCACTCTGCCGGAGGTAAGTGTGTCAGTGGGCTCCAAAAAGAGGTCTTCTTTCCTTTCTTCTTATTTGAATCTTTAATAGGCCGTTTGCATCCATAGCCCTGAGATAGATAAAAATGCCTGAAAATAAGAACAAGGTCTCCAGGATATGAGCAAGCATCTCATGGGCGTTCTCGGAACAATTACCTTACTGAAAGTACCTCTAGTAGGTGAGAAGGTGAAAGGTAAAGTACTCACCCCCTATGAATTTCTCTTGTCTTTCTCTTCCCAGTTTGCTTCTTTTCTAGCATGACTAAAGATAACTTGAAGAACAGGATTTTCCCAGGCCAATAGAAGACATGAAAGTTCTTTGTAGGCTGGGGAGCCACAAACTCTTTCTATAAAGGGTCAGTTGGTAAATATTTTCAGTTTATGAGCCATAGAGTCTCTTGTTGCAACTATTCAACTGTGCCGCAAAAGCAGCCACAGACAGTAAGGAAATGAGTGGACATGGCCAGTTTTGGCCCACAGGCTATAATTTGCTGACCCAGGTGTAGGCAAGGCTTTCTTATGCGGTCTAATTGGAATGTTTTCAAGGGAATATTACTTAAAGGATGTAAATAAAGAGGCATTTTTTTTTTCTGTTCTTGTCTCTCACTGTTTTTCAAATATGTTAAGGCTTATTCCATGCTTTACTATATGTAAATGTATATTTTCTAAAATTACATTTTCACCATTCACAATTTTAGTCATTTTCATCTCCAGGTAAGTTTTTTCTTTGCATTTATAAATTCCTGCTTAAACAGCTCGAAAGCACTTTGTAAATTACATATTTTAGAAAGTTATCTTAATGTTACTGTTAGTTTCAACCCTGTTGCTCTTAAAGATAGATATGTCATTTTAAATGACAGTTTAAGTTTACAAATATTAATATGAAACTTGAGAAACAAGTTGGGAATATAGTTTTGAGATTATGGCCAAATATTACATTTTGCATCAAGTTCTGAAAAATTGACACTCTGAGTATGCAGTAATTTTTCTGGAATTCTCTGTCATTCTAACTGAATTTTCTCTGAAGATGAGTCATGTTGTCAGGGTGTGATGTCCTGCTGTTTGGAAAGTTTGCTATCAAAATTATGCCAGCCATTGAGAAAACAGACTCATTTATCATTCCAATCTGTCAGAAGTCAAATAAAATTTTAATAGATGACTTATTAGAACACTGGTTATAAAGCATTTATGATGGTAAAAAGTAATATATATCCATTAAGTTATTAGCAGGAAGGAAATGGAATAATAAAAAATAATCCAAAAGAAGGCAAGAAAGGAAAAAAAGGGGACATAGAACAAATGGAATAAATAACAAGTAGTAAGATGGTAGATTTAAATTCAAATATATCCATAATTGCATTAATTATTAATTGACAAATGTTCCAATTCAAAGAAAGAGATCAGGGTTTGCTTTAAAAAAAAAAAAAAGTGGCTGGGCACAGTGGCTTACGCCTGTAGTCCCACCACTTTGGGAGGCCAAGGCGGGCAGATCACGAGGTCAAGAGATGGAGACCATCCTGGCCAACATGGTGAAACCCTGTGTCTACTAAAAATACAAAAATTAGCTGGGCATGGTGGCGTGCGCCTGTAGTCCCAGCTACTCGGGAGGCTGAGGCAGGAGAATCACTTGAACCCTGGAGGCGGAGGTTACGGTGAGCCAAGATCACGCCACTGCACTCCAGCCTGGTGACAGAGCAACACTCCGTCTCCAAAAAAAAAGCTTTCTGCTGCTTTTAAGGGACAAATCTAATATACAAGTATATAAAAAGGTAGAAAGTAAAAGGATAGAAAAAATATACCATGCAAAACTACCTTTAAAAAAAGTTGTTGTCACTATATGAATATCAAAGTAGACTTTAAAAGCAATAAGAAAGGGTGGTTGATAATGACAAAAGGTTTATTTTACACACAGCAATTCATTAAGACCAAGTGGAGTTTATTATAGGAATAGAGTACTGGTTTCACATCTGAAAATCAGTCAGTGTAATTTACCACATTAACAGAATTAAAAAGAAGTTTATTATATAAAGATAAGCATTTTGCAAATGCAAAGTACGCTTATGAGTTTTATTTATGTAAATTTATTTATGTAAATTCTGTATTTTTTGTCACATTTGTGATTTTTAGAAAAAAGCTCTCAGCAAAATAGAGTAAGAATGAGCTCCCCATGAGTAGTGCCCTGAAGGCCTCAGAGGAGTCTACAGTGGAACAGTGGGTAGCTCCTTAATCTTCTGTCTTAAAAATCCTACACAGGAAATTACTTATCTTAGAAATAAATAAAATATTAAAAGCTTTTTCTCTGAAATCTGGACAAGGATGCCCATTATCACCATTTCTATTCAGTGTTGTACTAGAGGTCTTAGGCAGTGTAAAGAGACTAGAAAAGTAATAAAAGGTATAAAGATTGAAAAGAAAGAAATAAAACTGCCATTACTCACAGATGACCACAATGCACATGTAGAAAATCTGTAGGAATCTGCCGATAAACTTTTAAAATTATTAAGTGGATTTAGTACAAGGTCACTGATAAGGTCACTAGTACAAGGTCATTTACAATAATTAGTCATATATATACTAAAAACATTATTACAAAATGAAATTTTCAAAAAGTGATGCTATTTTGGTACTATTCCTACTATTTACAGTAGCACTAAAAAACATTACTTAGGGATGAATCTAATAACCAGTGTAAGACCTTTATATGGAATACTTAAAACAATATTGAAGATCATTGAAAAGATAAATAAGTAGATATTTCAGGTTCTTAGATTAGAATATTCAATATTCTAAAACTGAATTTCCTGAAATTGTTCTATAGAATCAGTCCCAATCTCAGCAAAATGTTAATGGAAATTGAAAAGGCAATTCTAAGAGTTACATAAAAATGTGGAAGACAGAGTAGCCAAGATAGTCTTACAGAATAATACTATAGGATGTCAAGACTTTTTATGAAGCTACAGTAATTAAGACAGTATAGGACTGACACAAGAATGGACAAATGGACCAGTGTAGCAAAACAGGGAACATATTAAACAGAAACACCCCAACATATGTGGATACTTGATTTAAGATAAAAATAACAATTAAGAGCAGTGGGTAGAAGATGTTTTTTCAATAAAGGCTGCTGGGAAAAATTAATCTTGACCTATTCCCATTGACCTATAGATCTATATGTAAAAGGTTAAAACAATAAAACAATAGGTTTGTTATTAAGGTTAAAACAAATAAGCTTAAAACAATAAAGCTTCTAGAAGATAAGAGAATGTCTTCATGACCTTGAGGTATAGGGAAAGATTTCTTGGCATGGGAAAAACTATCTATAAAGTAAAAAATTGATAAATTTAGAACTTCTGTACATCAGGAGATATCATCAAGAGAGTAAAAAGGACTATAAATTGGTTAAATAACTTTGGAAAGTTGTCTAATGCTGTCTAAACATTTAAACATCTACTGAACATATTCATAACCTAATTCCTAGAAATTCTCCTCTTAGGTGGAGTAGAATTTCTAACAGAAATACATATGTGCTCCCAAAAGACATCTACAAGAATGTTCATGGCAACATTCTTAATAATTAAAAAAACTAGAAACTACTCAAAATCAACAAGAGAATAGATAAACGGTATTGTACTCACACAGTGAAATACAGTAATGAAAATGAACAAACTACACGTGAGTACAGTAACACGGATGGATCTCATAAACGTAATATTGAGCAAAAGAAGCCAAACATGAAAGAATAAACTCTGTTGATTCCCTTTATCTAGAATTCAAGAAGAAGCAAAACTCATCCACATTGTTAGCAGTCAGGATAGTAGTAATCTTTTTTTTTTTTTTTTGAGACAAGGTCTTGCTCTGTCTCCCAGGCTGGAGTGCAGTGATGTGATTCCAACTCACTGCAGCCTCAACCTCCCTGGCTCAGGCAATCCTTCCACCTCAGCCTTCTGAGTAGCTGGGACTAGGCACATGCCACCAAACCTGGCTAATTTTATTTTCATTTTATTTATTTATTTTTGTAGAGAAGAGGTCTCACTATGTTGCCCAGGCTGGTCTCGAACTCCTAGGATCAAGCAATCCTCCCAGCTGGGCCTCCCAAAGTGCTGGGATTACAGGTGTAAGCCACCATGCCAGGCAGGATAGTGGTAATCTTTAAGAAAGAGGAAGAAATAGTGACTGGGAGGAAATACTAGATCTTGGATGCTTGTAGTGGTCCATTTCTTGACCTAGGTGGTAATGATATTACCTAGGTTTTGAGCATTTGTATGTGAATTATGCTTGAATTAAAAAGTTTCCACAACAGCTTCTGAAGGCTAGTCTACCTCTTGAGAGTTAACTGTGGAGCCCAGAGCTGAAGGCTCTGAGTAGTGGGTTAGGATGGGTGGCAGGGAAATTGATATCTTTCATTACGAAATGAGACTGGTACTGAGAGTAGCTTCTCTTGGTCTTTAGGCTTCACACAGTTTGCCCCAGCACTAGGGGCTATCCAGCTGTCATGCAAGCCCATGTCAGGAAGCAGGAAAGAGCCATAGATATTGTATGTAACAGAGGATGGTCTGTGTGTGGTACTCATTCACAGTGGAAGGAGATGGCTCACTACAGGGGGCAGGGAGTGAAGGAGTGTGCTCGTTCTTTACCAATTATTGAAGTAGCTCCTGGAGCCATTAAACATTATTCCCCTATCTAATACACATTGTATCTTGAAGCAAGTTGGGAAAAACTGATATTCAAGTGGAGATAGAGGGTCCTAATTATGGAACTGCCTTTTCAGTCTTCATGAGTGATTATGTCTATAGCTTGGTCTTTTCATCAGTTTGTGGTATTACAAAAATTCAGGCCACAGCTTCCTAGAGCACCAAAGCCCTAGGCTTTCAGAATGCTTCCAAGGTATCATTGGTTAAGTATGGAAAGTTAATTTGGCATTCAGTAAAGTAGTTGAAGGTTATGATTTATGTGACCATAAACTAGATTTCCTTTCCCTCAGCACTGGTTCTTATCAAGATAAGGGATAAGAAGTTCTGGAAATGGATAGTGGTGGTAGTTGTACAACACTGGGAATGTACTAAATGCCACTGGTTTGTACACATAAAAAAGGATAGCATGAATCCCAGCACTTTGGGAGGCCAAGGCAGGCATATCACCTAAGGTCAGGAGTCTGAGACCAGCCTGACCAACATGGAGAAACCCCATCTCTACTAAAAATACAAAATTAGCCGGGTGTGGTGGCACATGTCTGTAATCCCAGCTACTCAGGAGGCTGAGGCAGGAGAATTGCTTGAACCCGGGAGGTGAAGGTTGCAGCGAGCCGAGATCGCGCCATTGCACTCCAGCCTAGGCAACAAGATCGAAACTATGTCTCAAAAAATAAATAAAAAATAAATTAAAAAGGATACCATGGGCCGGGCGCAGTGGCTCACGCCTGTAATCCCAGCACTTTGGGAGGCCGAGGCAGGCGGATCACCTGAGGTTGAGAGTTCGAGACAGCCTGACCAACATGGAGAAACCCTGTCTCTGCTAAAAATACAAAATTAGCCAGGCGTGGTGGCACATGCCTGTAATCCCAGCTACTCAGGAGGCTGAGGCAGGAGAATTGCTTGAACCCGGGAGGTGAAGGTTGCAGTGAGCCGAGATCGCGCCATTGCACTCCAGCCTGGGCGACAGAGTGAAACTTCGTCTCAAAAAAAAAAAAGGATAGCATGGTAAATTTTATGTTAGGTATATTTTACCAAAATTTAAAAATCACCAGCTGGGCACAGTGGCTCATGCCTGTAATCCCAGCACTTTGGGCAGATCACGAGGTCAGGAGATCGAGACGATCCTGGCTAACACAGTGAAACCACATCTCTATTAAAAATACAAAAAATTAGCCGAGCATGGTGGCGGGCGCTTGTAGTCCTAGCTACTCGAGAGGGTGAGGCAGGAGAATGACGTGAACCTGGGAGGCGGAGCTTGCAGTGGGCCGAGATTGTGCCACTGCACTGCAGCCTGGGCGACAGAGCGAGACTACATCTCAAAAAAAAAAAATCACCAAAAAAACGATATAGGATTAGTGGTTAGGAGGTTATAAATATAAAATCTGTTTAGTGTAATATTTCTAATTAAACTAAAAAAAACAAATGATTCTGAAACCTGCCTATCTTCTTGCATTTATTAATCTGTATGTACTCTTACATGTTATTTTCCCAGCATCATATCCTGTAACTTTATAAGCTAATCTGTTAAAATAAGTATCAACATGTAGTGTTATTAACTATTTAAACTCATTTGACATTTGAACATATTGTTCTCATGCCAAAAATAATTTGGTTTTTGTTTTTAAGCCTTTCACCATCTCAGGCAGTCTAATATCGGCATGCTGTATTCTCTAATGTCATCTCAGTGATCTATGAATTGTTTACAATTTGACTTGTCATACTCATAAAGTTGACATTAATCTGGTAATCTTACAATCTATTTCAAGTTGTGGAAAAGTAATGTATAAGGCAAGGTAAATAGTTCAACAGAGGCCTTTTAAAGAATTCTACATAATATTTTTATTTTCTAAGTTTATTCAGCAGAAGTCTGCAATATCAGTGAAGGGGGCTCTTTTCAAAAAAGACTACAGATCAGTGGATGAGTTAGCTATTTTCACCATCTAGGGATTTTCTTCTCAATCCCTGAAGAATTCAGGAGTTGAAACTAAGTTCCGTATTTGAAATATGTTGGCCAGGCACAATGGCTCGGGCACATAATCCCAGCACTTTGGGAGGCTGAGGAAAGAGGATCGCTTGAACCCAAAAATTTGAGACCAGCCTGTACCACAAAGTGAGACCCTGTCTCTACAAAAATAAAAATAAAATTAAAAAAGAAAAGAAATATATCTTACCCTTCAACTAATATGTTTCTGAATCTTAGAAAATTACTATATTAGTATTCAATTTCTTATATTCTCTCTCTCCCTCTTCTCTCATTTCTGTCCCCTTTTCTTCCCCTCTGTTCCTTCCCCCAATCATTCTCTTCTCCCTTCTATGTCTCTGAAGCTATCCTGGCCTTTTAGTCGTACCTCAAGCTGTACAGGACAGTAGTTTACCAAGAGTAGCTCGCTGCTATCGACACAATCGCCTGCCTGTTGTATGTTGGAAGAACTCAAGAAGTGGTACTCTGCTCCTCCGATCTGGAGGATTCCATGGGAAGGGAGTCGTTGGTCTTTTCAAATCTCAGAACTCCCCTCAGGCCGGTAAGCATCTCTCTATAACACAATTACCACCCGTTCACATAAGGACAGTACTAAAAATAAAGGAAGTAAAATCTGGGAATGGTGCTTTTTCATCAAGTCTTGTCTCACACACAAACTTTTCCACTTTGCACAGCTTAAACAAGAACTATACTTGATAGTGTGAGGCTCCACATTGAATTTGACATCTTAATATGTCTGGTCTGTACTTGGATTTTAATAGAAATTAATATAATAAAGTCTTTGGTCCTAGGCAATTTTCATTCCAGCAAACCAGAGTATTCACAGATGGAAACTAGGTTATACCAATCTTTTTTCTTTCTCCTGGGAAGCATCCAAATACATTTAACAGCTTCAGAGGCAAGACGAGATTCTGTGCCATGTGATATGAGATATCCATCCTCACTCTTACAAGTCATATGCACACACAAGACAGCAAACTAATGACCACAAATGCTGCTTCAGGAGCTTTCAAGCAAAGAAGTTTTTAGGAAGCTAGTGAAATAATAAGTACAGCTGTCCCATATTCTGAGAATACTTGTGAGTACCATGTCTGAGGTCTTGAAGTCAGGAACTGTATTTTGCTGACCTTTCTCATAGCTTCTGCCTCATAACAGATGCTCAAAAAAAATGAAACAGTAGGCCACTAAGATATCAGATCCAATTTAGGGATGGCTGCATTCTTCCACCTTTGGAAATGAAGTAAACTCAGAATCTGTGATTCACTGGGTACAACCATGTGCTTTTTGAAAGTCAGCCAATGTTTTGATCATTAGGTTGGCTGAGGGCAGCCTTCCACCTGCCTTGGAGTCTCACTGCTGGTGTAATTGAAGGCAATTGGCTTTTTACCGTTTCTCCTCTGAAACACTGTGTGCTCCCAAGCCACCTGGTGGGTATGTTAGAACATAAGAAGGGGCCAGGTGCAATGGGTCATGCCTGTAGTCCCAGCTACTTGGAAGGCCAAGGTGGGAGGATTGCTTGTGCCCAGGAGTTCAAGACCAGCCTGGGCAACATTGCAAAACCCCATATCTATAAAAAAAAATACAAAAATTAGCCAGGCGTGGTGGCAGGCGCCTGAGTCCCAGCTATTCAGGAGGCTGAGGTGGGAGAATCACTTGAGCCCATGAGGTAAAGGCTATAGTGAGCCAAGATTGCACCACTGCACTCCACCCTGAGTGAAAGAATAAGACCCTGTCTCAAAAAAATGAAATAAAATAATAATAAAATAGAACACAAGCATACGTAAGTTATGTAAAATGAGTGAATGATTTTAGGAGCACCGATAAGCGTATCACTAAGCTTTTAGTTGGAAAACAGTTGAAACTTATTCCACTGGTTGCTGATTTTTTTAAATCTAATTTAAATTTACTATATTTCATATTCAACTTCCACATTTACTCACAACTAATATCTTTGGGGTTTTTTGTATTTTGTTTTTTTGTTTGTTTGTTTTGGTTTTTTTGGTTTTTTTTTTTTTTTTTTTGAGATGGTGTCTTGCTCTGTCGCTCAGGCTGGAGTGCAATGGCGCGATCTTCGCTCACTGCAACCTCTGCCTCCCAGGTTCAAGCAATTCTCCTGCCTCAGCCTCCCAAGTAGCTGGGATTACAGGTGCCCGCCACTATACTCGGCTAATTTTTGTATTTTTAGTAGAGATGGGGTTTCACCATGTTAGTCAGGCTGGTCTCGAACTCCTGACCTCAGGTGATCTGCCCGCCTCAGCCTCTCTAAGTGCTGGGATTACAGACGTGAACCACTGCACCCAGCTGACAACTAATACCTTTGAAATTGCAATGCATCTTACAATTGATGTGATCAGAAAGAATAGTGTCATAGTTTAAATGGCAATTTTTTAATTGATAAGCAGTTTTTATTGTTAGGCAATAAAATAACAGTGTGTCTTAGAATTGATGACATATTAAAGTTGATAAAATACAATAATGCTAATTATTTATTTTCTATTCAGGTTGTAAGAAAATTTATGAATATCTGTAGTCCTTGTAGTGAGTCCATCCCCTATCCTCTTTAAACTGTCTGGGCCAATTTCAGTGATTCTGTTTTGGTTCACCCAAACCAGGCTTATATGCCCATCAACCCAGAATTGCTCTCACAATTGTGTATACTGTTTGCTCCTCATTTAGAAGGAGCAGGGATTGGCAGTAGTTGCTCCTATCTTCTCCCCATCTTCTTCCACTCTTCCCTGTACAAATCTTTACAGGCTCATGTCCCCTGGTTGGTCTATGTGGCAGAATTGAAATAAAGTTACTGGTATTGGAAAGTTCTTAACTCTACCCCTTCTGGGATGTCAAAGGAACCTACTCCCAAGCAATAACCTAGTCAGGATGGTTGGGGGATATCATCAAGGAGTTGTTCGTGAATCTTCATTTTGAGTTGCTTGGATAGTGAGAAGCTATGCCCTGTGCTTTCAAGCCCAATCTATGCTTGGAAGGATAGCCCTGTGCTGGTTTTCCAGACCTGGGCTCTTTCTGGAAGGATAATGAGGCAATCATTAAGTAGGTGTGGTAAAACCAGCATTACAATGGAGGATTAGCCATTTAATAGACTGGCAATTTAAGTGGGGCTGGTTTCTATATTTGGGTGTGGTAACTTGTAGACTATATAGAGAAAAATAAGCATAGATAGATAGATAGATAGATAGATAGATAGATAGATAGATAGATAGATACTTGTTAACACAGAGACAGTTTATTTTATTCAATATATTTTCCTTTTATAGCTCCTACCTCCTCTTTAGAATCTTCCAGTAGCATAGAACAAGAGAAATACTTGCAAGCCTTACTGAATGCTGTTTCTGTCCATCAGAAACTCAGAGGCAACAGCACTCTTACTGTCAGGCCAGCCTTTGCTCTATCTCCAGGTAAGATTTGATAATACTTTTCTTCTTGACAGCTTCTAATGAAAGGTCAGTTCTGTTCCTAGGGTTATTTGTACTGTTATTTGTTATTTGTCCTGTTCCTTCACCAAGACTTCTTAAAAGTTTTACCCTGAAGGGTTATAAGTTTAATTCCTTTTACTTAGAAATCTACCACTATTAATGTCTAGTAAATAGTAACTAAACTTAGAGATTCAGTTTTTTCTTTTTGTTTGTTTGTTTTTTTAAGAGACGGGGTCTCACTGTGTTGCCCAGTCTGGTCTCGAACTTCTGGGCTCAAGCAGTCTTCCCGCCTCAGCCTTCCAAAGTACTGAGATTACAGGTGTGAGGTGTGAGCCACCACACCCAGCTCAGTTATTTCCTTTTCAAAAGAGTAATTGGAGAGGAAGTGGGAAATATAAATAAAGTCACCCTTTATTCCCATATTTATCTTTCATAGAGTTTAAAATATTATTATGACATGGAATATGTAAGTGGAACATGTTTGTTAAATGTGTATTTATTAAAATCATCATTTATAAGTTTGAAATTCCCAAAATATCTGCAGCCTATTATGATTTTCAGTACAGTTTGTTTTCACTGGATTTGGATGAAGCCATTAAGACTTGTACTAATATTCTGTTTCAGTTATCATGTGATGGAACCCCAAAGGGTTCATGTAGAGGTAACCCTAATGTATTAGACACAGGAGCATGTGACTTGAGAAGTTGGTCTCTTTGGCTTAATCAGCTATTTGAATTAGCTCAACATAAGCAGAAAGTGGCTTTTCTTGTAAAGTAACACCATGCATGCCTTGCTCCATTTATCATTAAATTCTCTGATTGCACTTGCCAAACCTAACTCTCTATAATCTTGCAAATGTATGTTATCTCTGATTAATAATAACATTGCCTTGTTATCTCTAATAAAGCTTTGGGTACTTAAAAGTACAATGTTTGGCAGCAGTTAAACATGCTACACATGAAGATAACTTTTTGTCATTTGAGTAATGTTAACCCAAACAACATGGTTTTTGTTCTTCTTTTTGGCTGACTTTAGGGACTGAAAGGAGGACTTCAAGAATGTCCACTGTGCTTAAGCAGGTAGTGCCAGGACATTTGGATGTAAACCCATCCAATAGCTTTGCTCAAGGAGGTTAGTAAGATTGATTTTATAACTGAGCACTGATGCAAGCTTAAAAGCAGAAAGCATTTTTCTAGATAGTTGATATTTTAAATCAATTAATTATGGTTCAAATTGTTCTTAATTACCCTCTTCTGAATGAATGGTCAAATGTATTATTAGCATGATGACAGATGAGCTTAGCCTTGTGGGACAAGAAATATAATAATTGCTGATGTCATATATATTGATAAGTTTGGGAGCATTAGGAGGTAAGGGGAGCATGTCTAAATGATGAGTCAGCCCTGGGAGTACTCCATGATACTCCAGATTTGCAGGGCAGAAAGACCGATCAATCACAGAAGTATAGATAGTTAAGAAGTGATTCCAGATCCAAGGAACTCCAAATCCTGTTATTTTTGCTCCTGTCCTCTGAAATACTGGTTTGGAGGATAAGACATCATGATATCCAGGTAGCTGCTGACATGAGGAAATAGAGAAAGGCTAAGTATTCATTCTTTTAAGCTCCAAAAGGTCATCCACTTTGTTCTCTGGAAGTTTATGTGAGATTCTTTCACTCTGCAGAGGAAATTCCAGACCAGATTTTTTTTTTTTTTTTAAGACAGAGTCTTACTTTGTTGCCCAGGCTGGAGTGCAGTAGAACTGTCATAGCTAACTAACTGCAGCCTCCAACTCCTGGGCTTGAGCAATCCTCCTGCCTCAAGCTCCCAGGGAGCTAAGACTACAGGTGTGTGCCACCACTCCCAGCTAAATTTTTAAAATATTTTTTGGGACAGAGTCTTACTATGTTGCCTAGGCTGGTCTTGAACTCCTGGCCTGAAGCAGTCCTCCCACCTGGGCTTCCCAAAGTGCTAGGATTACAGGCATGAGAAAGCACCTGGCCCCAGATATCTCAACTGTGAAGTCCCACTGTCTCACAATGGAGTCACAGAATCTTAGACTCTTCCTCTCACCCCCATATAATGATGAATTCCCTTAAAAAGATGCTAAGTAGGCTGGGCGCAGTGGCTCACACCTATAATCCCAGCACTTTGGGAGGCTGAGGTAAGCAGATCACCTGAGGTCAGGAATTCCAGACCAGCCTGGCCAACATGGTGAAACCCTGTCTCTACTAAAAATACTAAAATTAGCCAGGCATGGTGGTGCACACCTGTAGTCTCAGCTACTCAGGAGGCTGAGGCAGGAGAATCAGTTGAACCCAGGAGGCAGAGGTTGCATAGAGCCGAGATCGTACCATTGCTGGGCAACAAGAGCAAAACAAGATCCGAGATCACTCCAGCCTGAGCAACAAGAGCAAAACTCCATTTCAAAAAAAAAAAAAAAAGAAAGTATATATATATATACACACACACACACACACATATATACACACTACACACTAAGTAAGTAATCTTGTTTCTGCTTGAACATCATCAGTAATGGGAAACTCATTTCTTCCCCAAAATAATCCCTTACATTTGTGAGCAGCTCTATGTGTTGCTTTCTCATATTGACCACCACTTTTACTTATTGGCCCTAGCTGTGTCCTCTGAGGTTAGAAAGTAAGTGTACTCTCCCACACCTAAAACCCTTCAGGAAAAACTCTTGTCAGGCTTGCTTTCTGCAAAATTCATTTCTTACAAAAATTGACTTTTTTCGCTTTTGAAAACCATACACATCTTGGTCCTTTGGATACTTTCTTTTCTTGCCTTTAGTTAACTCTGAATATCCCCCGTTCAAATGGTTGTAGGCCGCTTACCATCCTTATCACTCTGAACACTCCACAGAATTGAACCCAGCACTCTAGGTGTTCTCACAGCCTAAAACTGCATTAGCTATGAGCAGCCCCATCACTAGGTTAACCCATGTGGAGATTAATATCATTTGAAATCCCTGTCTGCTTCACATGTGCTATTGTTCTTAAAAATATACTGGCCTTGATGGTTGCTTTTTGGACCCACTAGCCGTGTTATAACTAGGAAATTTCATGTTTTGGGATGTGGACTGGTATTTTAGACCTTTGGACCCTGATTCTGTCTACCAGTGCATTTGCTGTTTTCAAACCTTTTGTCATCCATACATTTGATCATTGTTCTCATGTGATTCTTTGTTTAAAAAAATGTTGAACAAGCCAGAGCTAAGGACAAAGACCTACAGCAAAATAATATAAACCCCTCTGAAGAAAAAGATCAATCTGTTCATCTATACTGGTTATGAGTCTTCCCACTAAAACTCACCAGGCCCACATTTCTAAATCTCTGTCAATTGTTTTAATCCACTATTTGCCAGTCTTTCAAACAATTAACTGCATCACCAAGGGTTTTATGGTTATTTTGCTGTGATTTATTATAGGAATCAGTGCTTTTTTTAAAAAAAAGTAATTACAAATAGTCCATTGATAATCCATTCCTAGAATTTGGTTCAGAATCAACATAAAGATTCTACTTTACAAAATTCACTTTTTTCCCTTTTGAAAACCATATACATCTCCTAGTGGTCACATTGGTTTTTTGGATACTTTCTTTTCCTGCCTCGTCAGAACTTTCTGTAATTGCAGGATTTCCTAAGAGCTTTCAACCTTCTTGAGTCATCTTTCCAATTAGTGTGTCAGGCCTTGAAGTCGTTGTATTAGTTTCCTAGGGCTACCATAACAGAGTGCCACAAATTGGGTGGCTTAAACAACTATGTCTCATGGTTCTGGAAGCTGAAAGTCCAAGATCAGGGTGTCAGGGCGGGGTTGGTTCCTTCTGAGGGCTGTGAGGAAGAATCTGTTCCATGCCTTTCTCCTAGCTTCTGGAGGTTTACTGGCCATCTTCGGCATTGCTTGGCTTCTAGAAGCATTACCTAAATCTCTGCCCTCGTCTTCACATGGCATTCTCCCTCTGTGTTTGGCTCCAAATTTCTCCTTTTATAAGTACACCAGCCATATTGAATTAGGGCCCATTCTACTCCAGTATGGCCTCATCTTAACTAATGATATATATTCTGAGGCACTGGGGGTTAGGACTTAATATAAATTTTGGGAGGAGGACACATTTCAACCCATTACAGCCATATATATCATTTTTCTGAATTTTAGAGTACTATTATTTTAAAGTTTAAGATACACACTTCGTTCTTCTCATCATTTCTTTCTCAGTGAATTTGAACTAAAAGATGGTACAGTGATTTTTCTCCTAAGGTTCCTGGTATTTCAGTTGCTAAGCACTCTTGTCAGAATTTGGATCGAAATTGCATTTCCCCTTACTGCTTTATTTACCATATGAAAGTTTACATTGTCAGCAAGGAAAGTCAGTAATTTTTCCACTCAACTTTTAAACAATGCAACTTTCAGCAGATGTCTACTTAATTGAAGCCCTCCCACCCCACAACCTGATCTTGTATTTTGCCATTGTACACGTCACCATATTATCCATTCCAACATTTGGCCAGGTGGCCTATAATATAAATTGTAGCTGCACAGTTGTCTCCTCCTTTTATGTTGGTACCCAAGGCTCATGGATTTTCAACAATCTCTTTTTTTTTTTTTTTTTTTTTTGAGATGGAGTCTTGCTCTGTCACCAGGCTGGAGTGCAGTGGCACGATCTTGATCTTGGCTCACTGCAACCTCGGACTCCCTGGTTCAAGCAGTTCTCCTGCCTCAGCCTCTCAAGTAGCTGGGATTACAGGCACGTGCCACCATGCCCAGCTAATTTTTGTGTTTTTAGCAGAGATGGGGTTTCACCATGTTGGCCAGGATAATCTCGATCTCCTGACCTCGTGATTCACCCACCTCAGCCTCCCAAATTGCTGGGATTACAGGTGTGAGCCACCCCGCCCGGCCTTAACAATCTTTTTCAACTACGTTATCTTCTTTTTTAACACTGGCCTCCAACTCTTGGCTTCTTTTATACAAGGGAGTTCCCAGTAGTGGTTATATTCTTATGACTCCATTTCTTGCTAATCCTGAAGGCACCCGGAAGGCTGTATTTACCTTTTCAGATTAAAATCTCCTATTTAACTTATGACCACTATGTGCATATCTGAGGCTATAAATATTATTTCTGACACCCTTCTCAAATACTTTCTGCTGAAAATTACTGTGAATTTGGCTTGTTTCCTTATGACAGTTTTTTACTCCTAACCAGGTGCCTGTCATTCTGGTATCTTAAGCTAAAATCCAGAAACGCAAATCTCGTTCTTTTACTCCATCTCTTAACTCTTCACTCCTAAAGCCTCCAAAACCTTGTAAAGCCCCAGTGATAAACTGGACAAAGAGATACTGCTGTTCCCTGACACCTTCAACATTGTCTGTGATCTCTAGAGCTGCTTTCTGTGTTTCTTCTGATAGTGTCATTCCTTCTCAAAATAGGAGGAATGAACTGGGGCAAGCAAGTTAAGGGTCTCAAAAGATTCTCTGTTATGTGTAATGCCAGGCAGACACACATTTAGACTGGCCAGGGCAAGACAAGGTATAGACATTCCCATGCCTTGCAAGTAATTCATTTCCTTGTACCGACTCCCAGTACAGCCTCTTCATTCTTCCAGAGTTAGGTACCACTGTGGGAGGAGCCTCCTATCATTTAATTCTTCTTATTTTTTTTTTACCCTAACCCCTAGTTCTTCCTAGCCTTTTTCTTTTTGCTCCCCTATTTTCACAATTTTTTTCATTCCTTTCATTGTCGTACAGTCTTAGTTCCAAGTTTTCTTATGTTATTTCCACTGTGTGTCTCTCCTGGTCTGATGAGCAAGGGTTAAAATTGACCTTCACCTCTTTTTCAGTCAGGGTGATCACTTTGCATTCATCATGCATGTTGGTGAGTTCCTAATGCAAGGGCTGCATCCTTTTTTACATAAGAATCACTTTAAAAGCAAGAAGTGAATAGATTTGCATTTAAGCCCAATGGGGAAGCACATATACTTACAACTTGGATAAATTTCTTTGTTGAGTAGAAAAATGCCTTGAGAAAATTAGTACTGCCTCTCAAATACCAAAATATAATAGCTGGGTATATTTGAGAAGTAGCCACTTGGAGGCAGCTTTTTAATTTTTCATCCTTTACATTTTTTCTCCATGTATTATTTTATTCTTGAAATAACCTCCAGGATATGTATTTAGAGAGGCCCAGGGAGATTAAGTGACTTGGCCAAGGCCACACAGCAAATATTAGTATAACTGGGACTAGAATTAGTTCAGTGTTGCATCGTATCAGTGCAGATATATTTACTGAATATATCTAGTGTCTTATGCACTGGGCCAGGTATAAGATCACAATGATAAATAAGGTGCCACATGTGACCTAAGCATCTCTTTTCCTTCTCCCCTTTCGTCAGAACAGAGTAGAGGAAATAACACCAGTGCTTAGGAAACACTGGTTCTTTGAACAGTAATGCATTCCTATGGGGAAAATGAACTGTGTCATATCTTCCCTGAAGCAGTCCCCTTAGCCAGTTCTTACAGATTGGGTCCAAGGTCACATGGTTCCTCAGGAAACAATACATTAAGAGTTTAGTGGCCGGGCGCAGTGGCTCACGCCTGTAATCCCAGCACTTTGGGAGGCCGAGGTGGGCAGATCACGTGGTCAGGAGATCAAGACCATCCTGGCTAACATGGTGAAACCCCATCTCTACTAAAAATACAAAAAATTAGCCGGGCGTGGTGGCAGGCACCTGTAGTCCCAACTACTTGGGAGGCTGAGGCAAGAGAATGGCGTGAACCCGGGAGGCGGAGTTTGCAGTGAGCCAAGGTCGCGCCACTGCACTCCAGCCTGGGCGACAGAGCGAGACTCCGTCTCAAAAAAAAAAAAAAAAAAAAAAAAGTTTAGTTTAGTTACTTTCCAATTCAAACCATAGTCCCACTACTTACTGTGTGATTAAGCAAATTAGGAAACCTCTTAATTCTCAGTGTCTTCATCTTTAAAAAATAATATAGATTTTTAAGGTAGTTATGAGGAATAAATGAAATAATATATGTAAAACATTTAACTTAGTAACTAGCCCATAGTAGCATTTTAATAAATGTTAGTTGTCATTATTATTATAGTTATTGTTATCATTGCCATTGCCTAATACTCTGCTGAAATGGGAAGAAAGTCGACATTTGCATTTAAATTGCTTTGAGCCCTACTGATCTAAGGCAAGAGATAGAAGGCATATGCCCTAGGTCTAGCCAGTGACTTTCAAACTTGTTTGATCATGACTCACAGTAAGAAATGTATTTTATATTTATATGTATATATACCCATTCATTTTATATCACAATTCAGGTAGTACTAAGGCACATGCAAAATGTATAATGTATACACTAAAACAAAAGTTTTGTGAAACAATATTCATCCGTACCACATGCAGTGCTCATTAGTATTTTCAACTGTAATGTTTAATTTTGAAAAAAATACTGATTTGACCTATTAGAGTGATTTCCCAAGCCACTAAGGAGGATCCTGCAGTTTGGAAAAAACACAGCTTGAGACGTTTTGCTGGTGTTAAGTGCCCAGGACATCTAGAAATCATTCAGGAAATCTAAGTAGACCTCACTACCAACAACCAATGCGGTAGTCTAATTCCTTTGGTTAAAATGACTTCCAGATGGGATTAGAATTCTCAAAGCTCCCTGCGGGCCCCATATCAGTACTGGCCATTTTATCATTGCAGATTTTCTACTAATTGGCCAAAACTTGGCAGTTTTTCATTGATGAGCCTCTGTTTGGGGGAGTCCTTAATATTTTTTGTTTAATACCCCCTTTTCACTCTTTCAGTGCAAATAATTGGGTTGAAGATATAATAATGAGTCACAACAGCTCACAATGTATTGGCTTGCAAAAAGTAAATAATCAACAAATTCTTTGAGTGCCTATATTTCAGGCTGTCAGCATGGATACAAGAATAAACATGATTAGGTGCCTGCCCTCTCAAGCACATGCAAACCAAAAAGTGCCTGAGACAGGTCTCAATAAATTCAGAAGTTTATTTTGCCAAGGTTAAGGACTCGCCCTGGAGAAAGGTCTGTGCCTTTCTCCAACAATGATTTTGAGGGCTTTAATATTTAAACGAGAAAGTGGGAGGGTATAGTAATCCACATGTTGCAAGAAAAAAGGAGCAGGTAGGGGAACAGTCAATTATGTATTCGTCTTTAAGATAAAGTGAACATACCAGTAGCTACCTGTGGATAAATTTAACCTTTTAACTGTAGCTGTTTGTTTAGGAACAAAAGGAAAAGCGGCTTCTTGTATGTCTCACCTTTCAGCCTAATTTTTTCCTTTTGGCATAGTGAACTGGAGTCCTGAGTTTTTATTTTCCTTTCACACACGCAATCTTGTAGAGTGAAAGAATATACAGATAATCATGATGCAATGTGATCAAAGTTCAAATAGAGCTCCTCAGCTTGGGAACAGTCAGGAATGCCTTTAAGAGGTGCTAATATTGTATCTGGATCTTAAGGGTTAAGTAGGAATGTGTCAGGTAAGGAAATGGGGGAAATCATTCCAGGCAATAAGACTAGCATAAGAAAGTGTGATGTGTTAAGGGAACAGTATCTCAGAATCAGGAACTACTCAAGCATCACTATCATCATCTTAGTGTCCCATATTCAATAGGAAAGTTCAAAATTTTGGCAGAAAGGAGAGCAGTCAGCCAACACAGAGGAGGCCACACAGTGTGCCTTGGCCATGTCGTCCCAAACCTTTGTTCTGTCTTGCAGTCACATTCTCTGTCTGTCATCAGCCAGCACCTCTGCAGCCCTTACTTTCTGACTTCCTTTGGCCACCAGAGCCGTCAGTGCCCTTCATTTTCTGCTTCCAAAGGAGGGAAGTGGGAGTGAAAACTCACTTGTAATGATTTTTGTTATGTCATATGTTATACAATTTTGCATTTTATAACTTAATACTACTATTAAAGATTGTAATCCTGAATAAATATAAAATCGTTTCTTCTAATTGACTTGAGCAATTTGTTTGCTTGGAAAGTGCTAAAACTGCTCACAGTTTTTGGTTTGCCATCATCATAAACCCCTTTCTTTCTGTTGGAAAAAAATATATTACTCAAATTACAAAACTATTATCTCTAATACTGCCTATCATTTTGGTGCAAGTAGGGATTTTAAGAGAAGTCATTACTTCAGTCATCACAATCTGTATTATTAGTGGTACTGGGTATTGTCACAGGATTATGAATTTTTGCTGCTCATAACTATTTATGGAAAATAAATATAATTTCCAAATGAAAAGAGAAGAAGGAAGATAGCGTGGCAATGCTTAATGCTCTACTGCAAAAACATGCCCTTAGTTATTCCAAATGGTTACTAGAGCTTCATTGTTTCCTGGTGTGATGACCTTGCTCAAAGAACAAACGTGTTGTACAACACGCAGCATTCGCCAGTCTCCTTCAATATGAGAACCAATGTATTCCTAACATTTACCCATACACACCCCAAATTCCTTAATTTTATTATATAAATTTGTTTCTGACTGAATGACAACCTTCAAAAGCTTATTCCATTTGGTATAATTTTTTAGTGGCACCTTCTGCTGTGTGCTGTCCATTTCATTGTGCTTATAGTATTTATAAACAGGTGCTGAAATTTCATTTAACAGGTACTCAATGCATCTTTTTTTTTGTGACTGTGCAGCTTTTTGTTAATTAAATCTTCTACTTTCATTATATTTACATTTTTCCCCTGCTAATTTTAAAAATTAAATAACCTATTCTTCTCTTACTCAATCTGCTCTGACATTTGCTGCTATATACATTTTATTTCTCTTTCTGTCTTTAATCTTACCTACCAGTGCATGGGTACAGAGATAAATGTTTTACTCAGTCAAATCCCAAATCTTCAGCTAAGGGAAGAGTCCATAATCAAGGTACTGTATTATGTGTCCTGATATATCACTCTCTTAAACCACCTTCATGTGAAACTACATATGTTACAAGTAATTTTTTTGCATTTGTAAAATTATATCCTTTATTCTCATCTACATTCTGAATTTCCTCTGATTCCATTTACAAAAAAATTAATAATTGCCATAATGTCTAAGAAAAACTCATAAACTACATAAAAGATTCATCCAGCCAGGCATGGTGGCTCATACCTGTAATCCCAGCACTTTGGGAGGCTGAGGCGGGCGGATCACCTGAAGTCGGGAGTTCAAGACCAGCCTGACCAAGATGGTGAAACCCCGTCTCTACTAAAAATACAAAAATTAGCCGGGCATGGTGGTGTGCACCTGTAATCCCAGCTACTTGGGAGGCTAAGGCAGGAGAAAACCCAGGAGGCAGAGGCTGTGGTGAGCCGAGATCACGCCATTGCACTCCAGCCTGGGCAACGAGTGAAACTCCGTCTCAAAGAAAGATTCGTGCATGTGAAGCTGAAATGACCAATAAAAACTTTTCTTGGGAACTGGTCTCCTGACCCCATAAATGCTTATAAAGAGAAAATAAAGAGAAAGAGAAGCAGATGTGACATTATCATGGTGACTTCTGGTCACCTAGAAACGTGACTTTGATTTAATACTAGGAAAAGACTCAAACAGACTTTCTAGATCTAAAGAAGAAAACCTACTTTAGGGAGGCAGTAGGAAAGTCCTGTATCCCTGTGACCCCATCAGTGAGATAAACACCACAGTTCTAGAGGCATTTATGAGGGCCTCTTGATTTGAAGGTGATACAGTGCTAGTCAAATTTGAGAATTAGTACATGCCTTTGTGTCTGGATGTTTGATATTTAATAGTCTCACTTGCATATAGAAATCCTTGATTTTTCTAATTAATATAACTAAGGTCAGCTTATCTCATTGAGACTCTTCTAGCATTTTAGCTTGCCCTTTCTCTTAGAAGGTATCTGCTTCTGGCTGGGCATGGTGGCTCATGCCTGTAATCCCAGCACTTTGGGAGGCTGAGGCAGGCGGATCACCTGAGGTCAGGAGTTCAAGACCAGCCTGATCAACATGAAGAAACCCTGTCTCTACTAAAAATACAAATTAGCCAGGCATGGTGGTGCATGCCTGTAATCCCAGCTACTCAGGAGGCTGAGGCAGGAGAATCGATTGAACCCAGGAGGTGGAGGTTGCAATGTGCTGAGATCACGCCATTGCACACCAGCCTAGGCAACAAGAGCGAAACTCCGTCTCAAAAAAAAAAAAATAAAATAAAGGTATCTGCTTCTGACTGTACATTTTATTCATTTATTTTATTTTATTTTAGAGACAGTGTCTTACTCTGTTGCCCAGTATGTAGTGCAGTGGCGCTTTCTTGGCTCACTGCAACCTCCACCTCCAGCTGTCAAGCGATCCTCCCATTTCAGCTTCCCAATACAGGCGTCTTTTTGTATTTTTTTTTTTTTTTTTTTGGTAGAGATGGGGTTCCACCATGTTGCCCAGGCTGGTTTCAAACTCCTGGGCTCAAGTGATCTGCCCACCTTGGCCTCCCAAAGTGCTAGTATTACAGGCATGAGGCACTGTGCCCATTACTACATTTATAATTTCTCATTCTTCATGGATACTGAAAAAAACTATAATATAATCTTGTTTAGAATTACATCATTTTGGCATGATATACAAATATTAATTCCAAATCCAGCTTCAGATTTTAGTAGACTTACGAAGTTTCTATTTCATATCTTTAAATGTCATGTTAAATTGACCAAATAAGCAGAAGAATGTTCCTTACTTTTTTCATGAAGCCCTGAGAAAGTGCATAACTCAGCATTTGCCTTCCTAGACTTTATTAGTACCTCCTGCCAGCATGTTTTGTTTTCAGTATCAATGTACTGTTTCTACTTATGATCTTAGTATTTACTTTTAAATCCTGAATTTACATCAAAATGTAAAATAGGATTGATTTGGGGGATTTGCTAGGTTGTTCTGACGCTAAGATTGTGTGATTTTGAAATGCTATATTGGATAATGCTTATGTTGCAGAAGTAGCAAATGACCATATGACTTATGGTTTTTATATTAATTAGCTTGCTATGACCTCTAAAACTGTAGCTCCAGAGCATGCACCTTTTTCCTTAGTTAGTGGCATTCCCACATTAGATTATCTCACTCCATGACTTTGGCTTTTGTGAAGGTGTGTGGGCAAGTCTTCGTTCTAGCACTCGCTTGATCAGCTCTCCAACATCCTTCATTGATGTTGGCGCCCGGCTGGCAGGCAAGGATCACTCGGCCTCCTTCCGTAACAGCACCTACCTACAAAACCAGCTCTTGAAACGGCAAGCAGCCCTTTACATATTTGGTGAAAAGTCGCAACTAAGGGTAAGATTTCTTTTTTCTCACTTAGAAACTTTATGGATACACTAGGGCTGTTTATAAAACCTGTATCACAAACCAGCTTTGCTAGAATTTTTTTTACAGCATGATTCTTAACCTGGAGTTAATAATCTCAAAAAATTCAGCTCTCCTTTTGTATTTATTTATATATATTAATTTTTATATAGATACATGTATATACATATGCATATTTATTAGCCATGAAAATAAATATTTATTCATAATAGTAAAAAATCAACATAAACATCAGGAATACTAGGAAGTGTACATACAAAAAAAGAAATAAGGCTTCATCAGGCTGTGTTTTCAACAGCCTTGATTCAGTTTCCACAGGAATCTGCCCATGGCAAAACAGATAGTTTTGTTATGGTAAACCTAAAACAGGCTACAGAAAGATAGAAGAATGGAGAAAGGAAGACTGTGGTACCATGTATGGAGGCAAGGCAAGGCCAAGTCTAGGTTTTCTGAGTAACACTTGTTAAAACTTCACAAGGCTATATAGAAAGAGACACATGTCCTAAGACATGTCAGAAAATTCAAAATACTGGATGCTAATCAACTTTATTCTTACTGTTAAATTATTGTGCTAAAGAGCTTCACCATGCTAAGGGCCCATAAGTTGTAAAGATGGTCTTTTCCTCCAAAAGCAACGATAATTCCTTGAATTTAATGTTTTGCAAGTCACACATTACAAAATAAATTTCATTACTACCAGTAGGTATATAGGACATTAAAGTCATCTGTTAACTCAGAAATCTCAACGTTTAGTCCAGTGCTCCAGTTGGCACTGGACAACCTAGACAGACCTCTGGCTGAACCATGGAGCAGAAACTGTGAGCAGGGTGCCATTAGCAAGATCCCACATGCTTGGCCCTTAAGACGCCAGTAACTGAGTCATCTCTTCTGGAGCAGGCTGGTGGGTTTGCTAGCTCTTCTCCCACTGCCTGGACTGCTGCAACCACTTAGTCACTAACCTTTAGGGTAGAGGGCATAAAACTGCTGGGTAATGCTCAAGTTTTAAATCTGCATATGTGTCTTCTGATACAGTAGATAATTTTATATCCAGAAAATAGAACACTTTTCTACAGCAACCCAGGGTTGCTGGTGCCAGTGTCTTCTCCAGAGCACAGACTTTCCATGCTTCAGCACATTTACTCGTGATCCGAATCACTCTCCGAGGTTTAGCTCCTTAATACTCCCCTCTGCCATTCTCTTTGCACTTAATTTCTCAGATTAGCTATGTGATCATACGGATTTGAGTAAGAAAGAGTTGGGATGCTGCCTTTTTCTTTTTCCTTCCCTCTCTTCCTCCTGCCCTCTTTTTCTTTCTGTCTGTCCTTCCTCAATAAAGTATTATTATTATTATATTTTTTTTTTAAGTTTTTGAGATGGAGTCTCACTCTGTCGCTAGGCTGGAATGCAGTAGCATGATCTTGGCTCACTGCAACCTCCGCCTCCCAGGTTCAAGCAATTCTTCTGCCTCAGTCTCCCAAGTAGCTGGGATTACAGGCGTGCGTCACCACGCCCAGCTTTTTTTTTTTTTTTTTTTTTTTTTTGTAGTTTTAGTAGAGATGGGTTTTCACCATGTTGGCCATGATGGTCTCCATCTCTTGACCTTGTGATCCACCCGCCTCGGCCTCCCAAAGTGCTGGGATTACAGGCGTGAGCCACTACACCCGGACAAGTATTATTATTTTTAAAAATGTAATCCCACCATTCTGGCACAGTAGGTGTCAGCAATTCTATATATTCCATTCAGGTTTTATCTTTTATTCAATTTTGTTTGTAGAATATGGCTCTGTATCTGTCTGATATGTGCCACATTCTAGCTAGCACAATGCCGTCCAGTTACAATTCCATACCTTTTTCTCCCAACAAAGAAACATAAAGGAAAGCCAATAAATTACAGTGACTTATTTTGAAAGTAATCTTGAATTTGGCCTTTACCTAGGTAAATTCACATACTTTAATACTTTATTATTAGGAACAAATTCCTTACAACCTAATGGAGTGTCTTAATACTTTGGTTAGTAACTCTTGGTTTATAAGATAGGCATACCTAGCTCATGTATAGTTGGGAAATAGGAATCTACCTTTCCTGAAAAGTAAACTATGTTTTGTCTGTTATAAGTTTTTAAAAATAATAGAAAGGAACTCATGTATATCGCTACGTTCTTTATCTGAAGCCTTAACATCATGTTTCCATGTCATATAGTCTTCATAACTATTTTAGTCACTATTCATCCCATGTTGTTGGATGTTTAGGTTTCTTTATCTTCTGTATATAAAATTACAGTCACAATTCCAAGTGAATAGGTTATTTTGTTATTTCTTTTAATTGAGATACCATTCCCTGGGGTTTTTTTCCTATTAGATTATTTCCTTAGAGTAGCTTCCTTAAAATAGAATTATTAAGACAAAGGAAAAATTATAAAATACACATAACAAGATTTAACCATCTTAACCATTTCTAAGTGTATGACTCAGTATTATTAAGTACATTTACGTTGCTGTGCAACCAATCTCCAGAAAGCAGTTTTACTCTTAGAAAAGCAGATGGTCCAATAGAGTAATTTGGGCACAATGAAAAGAAAGTGGAAACATTTTGAGAAAATTAATTCATTCTTTGGCATGAAAAGTTAGAGGACTTTTAAATCTTCTTCAGAGCTAGGCAACCAGGTTATTAAAATGAAATATACCAGTAGGCCATCAGTATAGCATTCTTTAATTGCAAATGCAACACTCATACCACACACAAAATAAATTCCATATGGATTAAAGATGTAAATGAGAAAGTACTCAAATAAATATAGGTTGATACATATATCATATTAAGTGAAAAAATATTATCCCAAAGATAGAAATGAACAAAGCCTTTCATGGATTTTTTATGTAATTTTTTTTTTTTTAAGGTGGAATCTCACTCTGCTGCCCAGGCTGGAGTATCGTGGTGTCATCTCAGCTCACTGCAACCTCCAACTCCGGGGTTCAAGTGATTCTCCTGCCTCAGCCTCCCGAGTAGCTGGGATTACAGGTGCCCATCACCACGCCTGGCTACTTTTTGTATTTTTAGTAGAGATGGGATTTCACCACGTTGGCCAGGCTGGTCTTGAACTCCTGAACTCCAGGTAATCTGCCTGCCTCGGCCTTCCAAACTGCTGGGATTACAGGCATGAACCACCGTGCCCGACCATGTAATTTTTTATTATTGACTTTTAAGAAGTAGGACCGGGCGCGGTGGCTCACGCCTGTAATCTCAGCACTTTGGGAGGCCGAGGCGGGCGGATCACAAGGTCAAAAGATTGAGACCATCCTGGGCAACATGGTGAAAGCCCATCTCTACTAAAAATGCAAAAATTAACTGGGTATGGTGGCGCACGACTGTAGTCCCAGCTACTCGGGAGGCTGAGGCAGGAGAATCGCTTGAACCTGGGAAGCGGAGGTTGCAGTGAGTCGAGATCGCGCCATTGAGCTCCAGCCTGGGTGACAGAGCGAGACTCCATCCCAAAAAAACAAAAAAGTAACCACAATGTTGGTAGTCTTGGGGCAGTAAGAAAGTGATTTTTATTTCTTTCTCAATATTTATCTCTACCTTTTTTCATTTTTATTATGAATATGTTTTACTTGCATAATAAGAAACAAATATATGCATATCTACAAACTTTAATACATGTACAGTCTGGAACTCCAACAGTGTATTACCTATCCCTTACCATATACATCTTGGGAACACTTAGTTTACACTGTTGGAGTAATCATACTGTCCATGTATCATTAGTTTCTCTTTAAACTTCCAGGTTCATGGCCTTATAATTGACTTATATTTGGTATTATAAGCTCCATCAGGTTCCAGTCTACCAGTAGTCTCTTCCAGTTCTCAGAATGAGTGCATTCTTAGGCTAAGTAATCTACCTCTAGTAAGGACTAGATTTGCCATTCTAGGCAAACCACTAGCCTGTACTGAATGGCTCTTGCCACCAACACTGACACATTGCCATACAAGATTGGCTTTCTTGACCCATTGGCAGCCTCTGCAGCTATTTGGCCCCAAATAACTGTTTATCATTACGCACTGCCCCATTGGAAACATCACTCATTTACCTATAGCACTTCATCTGCCTAATTCTCTGAATCTTCATCCACAGAACTTCAAGGTAGAATTTGCTTTAAATTGTGAGTTTGTTCCTGTTGAATTTCATGAAATCCGGCAAGTGAAAGCCAGTTTTAAGAAGCTGATGAGGGCTTGTATCCCAAGCACCATCCCTACTGACTCAGAAGTGACCTTCTTGAAAGCGCTAGGAGATTCTGAGTGGTTCCCACAGGTAATGTCTGAAGCAGCTTCTTTCTTTATAACTCAAAGAAACAGAGGCCCAAGTAGATATACAGAACCGTATTTGAGAAAAAAAATACTTGGTTCCCCTACTCCCCAACATTCTCCTCCTTCACTGTGTGCCATCAGTAAAGGCCTTTCAGTCTCAGGAAATCATCTGGTATAGGAGGTGAGGGAGTAGAAGTCTTGATCGCTGGGTTTTTATCTCTGTGTATTTAAAAGTTTGGTATCTGTAGGACACTAAGGAGAAAATTATTTTTAGATGGAAATTTTTGATGTAAATTTAATCAGCATGTATTTACGGGTCTCCTGTTCTGTTGTCAATATAGTAAGGATCCAGGGCAGAGGGCAACTTCTGCATGACTCCCAAGAGCTCTCACTTTTCATTTGTCTACCTATCCCAGGTCTTTCGATTTTAGATTCACCCCACACTACCCACCAAAGGCACACTGGATGCCCCCAAGCCTACCTAAGGCTTGAGAAAAAAACACAATGTCTATCTTTCAGTTCAGTCAACTTTGGGATATTCTTAATTGAACTTTTATTGAGAAATTAAAGGGCCTTGTCTTTAAGCCCCTTTATTTCTTCTATTGCCCAGGCTGGTCTTGAACTCCTGGCCTCAAGTAATCCTCCCACCTTGACCTCCCAAAGAGCTGTGATTACAGGCATGAGCTGCCACGCCTGGCCCCCATTATTTGTTATCACCTTGCAGAAATTCCCAGTCCCCTGCCTCCATCTACCTCCAAGCATCCTGCCTCGTTTCCCACAGGACATTGGACTAAAAGGCAAAAAAAAAAAAAAAAAGGAAATGATGTCAGTACCCAGGGCTGTGACTGTTCTCAAGATACTTAAACCAAAGAGAAATGCCGCCACATATATATTTGGCTATAAATGTATCATGCTGTGTTCATTATTATTAAGGCAATTTAGGGTGCTTTGCATACCCGTGGAAGGAACTGATCGATACTCCCTTCTGTCCCCAGGCTATGAGCCCCAGCTCCAAACGGACCCCACCACCGAACTTATCTATCCATGTTTCTGATACATTCTGTGCTCTACTCTTTGCTAGAAAGTGGACCTGTACCAAAAGTTAGGGACTAAAGACAGTGGAAAATAATTGCCCACTTGAGATATTGACATCTTAAAAGTTAACTCTAAAAGCAAATTCTTTTTTTTAACTTTTGTGTTCAGGGGTACATATAGGTTTGTTGTATAGGTACATTGCATACCTTGGGAGTTTGGTGTACAGATTATTTCATCACCCAGGTAATAAGGATAGTACCTGATAGGTAGTTTTTCTATCCTCACCCTCCTCACACCTCCAACCTCAAGTACGCCCCAGGCATCTATTCCCTTCTTTGTGTCCATGTGTACTCAAGTTTAGCTCCCACTTATAAGTGAGAATATGCAGTATTTGGTTTTCCATTCCTGTGTTAGTTTGCTTCAGCTGTGTTACTGCAAAGGACATAAGCTCATTCTTTTTATGGCTGTGTAGTATTCCATGGTGTATATGTACCATATTTTCTTTACCCAGTCTACCGTTGATGAGCATGTAGGTTGACTCTATGTCTTTGCTATTGTGAATAGTACAGCACTGAACATGTGTGCGCATGTGACTTTATGGCAGAACAATTTATATTCCTTTGGGTATATACTCAGTAATGGGATTGCTAGGTCAAATGGTAATTCTGTTTTAAGTTATTTGAGAAATCACCAAACTACTTTCTACAATGGCTGAACTAATTTACATTCCCACCAGAAATGTATATACATTCCCTTTTCTCCACAGGCTCGCCAGCATCTGTTATTTTTTGACTTTTTAATAATAGCCATTTCTTAAAACAAATTCTGAGCCCAAAAGAATTCAGGCCTGGTGATAGCTATGTTGTAGAAACAGTTACATGAGGAGCTTCTCATTACTGAGTAGGACATTTGCCTTATTCCTGTGTTTAAAGTAGCCTAGCTCTGTTTCAGATATGGGTTTTTTCATTTTTGTTCTTGTTCAGAGTTGGATTCAAATTGGAAATTATGTCTGATGATCATTAAAGTATTTTTTAAAATTAGAATGTTATACATTTGGTTTTAAAATCTATATACTATTCTCATACCTTAATTGTTTGTTAAGGACTTTGAGCCAATTGATGTGACTTTAAAAACTTAGCACAAATATATTGATGTGGCTTTAAAAACTTAGCACAAATATAAAAGTTTTTTTTCTCATTTAGTACACAGTGCAGACAAATATGAGTATCTTTTTTATTTTTATTTTTTGAGACAGGGTCTTGCTCTGTCACCCAGGCTAGAGCACAGTGGCACAATCACAGCTCACTGTAGCTTCGATCTCCCAGGTTCAAGTGATCCTCCTACCTCAGCCTCCTGAGTAGCTGGGACTACAGGCAGATGCCACCACGCCTGGCTGGTTTTTGCATGTTTTGTAGAGATGGGGTTTTGCCATGTTGCCCAGGTGGTCTCGAACTCCTGAGCTCAAGCACTACTCCCACCTCAGCCTCCCAAAGTGCTAGGATTACAGGCGTTGAGCCACCACGCCCAGCCAGGAGTTTCTTTTTTAACATATAATTCACTTACCATAAAATTTATCCTTATGATAAAAGTATACAACTCAATGCTTTTTGGTATATCCACAACATTGTGTAACTATCACCACTATCTAATTCCCAAAAAATTAAGAATATCTGAAATAGGCCCGGCATGGTGGTTCACGCCTGTAATCCTAGCACTTTGGGAGGCTGAGGCGGGTGGATTACCTGAGGTCAGGAGTTCAAGACTAGCCTGGCCAACATGGTGAAACCTCATCTCTACTAAAAATACAAAAAATTAGCCAGGTGCACTGGTATGCACCTGTAATCCCAGCTACTCGGGAGGCTGAGGCAGGAGAATCGCTTGAACCTGGGGGGCAGAGGCTGTGGTTAACCAGGATTGCATCACTGCACTCCAGCCTGGGTGACACAGCGAGACTTTGTCTCAAAAAAAAAAAAAAACCAATATCTGAAATAGAACTTACTACATCATGGAAAAACAAATTTTAAGTCCAATAAAATGCATCTGAATTTCCTTCTTTTGTTGGGAAGTCCACATAGAATCTCTATTTTTTGTACTCTATGGAATTATAGCTCACCTACTTTTGGGGGAATCATGTAAGGTAATTTTATTTCATTATGTATTACTAGAATGTATTGTTTTAAAATGTGTCTACTTTTTTGAAGTGTCATTTTGTTGTTGTTTTTATTGAGATGGGGTCTCACTGTGTTGCCCAGGCTGGTCTCGAACTCCTAACCTCAAATGACCTGCCCAGCTCGGCCTCCCAAAGTGCTGGGATTACGGGCATGAGTCACTGCATCCAGACAAAAGTGTCATTGTTTAATCTTGATTTGAAAGAACTTTAAGTATTTAAAACATTATGTGGTTCTTTTGTCCAAGCGCTTTATCCCTAACTCGTTTGATTATCCAGGGTTGAAAGCAACTCTGTCTGACTTCTGCACTCAGAAAGTGCTTGGTCTAATTGTGTTCTCCTTCCTATCTCTTAGCTTCACAGGATAATGCAGCTGGCTGTGGTTGTATCAGAAGTACTTGAGAATGGTTCCTCAGTTTTGGTCTGTTTGGAGGAAGGCTGGGACATCACTGCACAAGTAAACTATTAGACATATTTTTTAATATTTCATTTTATATTTATATTTCCATTTGGTTGTTTTTAAATTCTTCAGATGACTCTTTTGTATAATGACTAATGTGTTTATGGACAGAGAAAGTCGTGTGTTAAACACCACCTGGTATCCATCAGAAAACTCCGTACCATGAGCTCTTAGCCCCTATGCAGCCTGGAGCTCTGGCTCCAGGCATCAAGCTCTCCCATCCACAGATGTACCATGCAGGCTTGCGGATGGAGCCTTTGACCAGCAGTGTGAGGCGTGGACCATCCTTCCTGGGTTTTGTCAGTCCATCCCCTGGCTCTCTATAAGCCCCGCCTTAACTCACTCCAGAGTGAAAAGTGTGAGTTCAGACTACATTAAGACATTAATCTGCATCTGCCAAAAAGTAGAATTGATTTTAACTGATCCTCTGGCCTCTGATTAACTTAGGAAACGGTTGCTGTCAGCAAACTGGCCATTTAAGGATTAAAGTCTTAATTCCCTGAAAGTAAACTTGTAGCCAAAATGAATTTGAGCTTTAGTTTTTACTGGCAAGTTTACAGAATTAATTTTATTGGCCATCCTGGAATGGTTAGTGAACAAATTTGCTGTCCAGGTAAATTTGTGAATTAGCTATCATCAGAAGGAAGTGCTTTTATCTTAGTAATAGGACTTTTTCAGAACTAAAATTAATGACAGTCCATCCTGCTTATGCCCTAGGTGACATCCCTGGTTCAGTTACTCAGTGATCCCTTTTATAGGACACTTGAAGGCTTCCGGATGTTGGTTGAAAAAGAGTGGCTCTCTTTTGGTCACAAATTCAGTCAGCGGAGCAGCTTGACCCTCAACTGTCAGGGGAGTGGTTTTGCTCCAGTCTTCTTACAGTTCTTAGACTGTGTACACCAGGTAAGTAGAGCAAGCTTGAGTTGACTTGATATGAAGGAAAGAACACAACATACTAGCATTGATGGAGCATTGCGATGGTGTGCCCGGTACCTTCCTGTTATAACTCTGATTAACTCAGCCACAGGACATGCTGAAATCTTAGCAGTAGACTCCTAGGAATGGAAAAGAAAAAAAATTAGTTGGTTTCTGAAACTAGGACAGCTAAGCTGGCTGTTGGGCTTGTCCCAAGTGCAGTAGCCAGCATTCTAAATGACCATCTTCAAAGAAGAGGAGCAAACTTGGGCTTATTACCTAAGAACAAAATCTCTAGGCAATAGGGGTCTTGAAATCCAGCACATGGTCTGTCCAGTTTGGGAGGACCCCAGCTTGTGTCTGGGAACATAAGAGGTAAAGCCTAACCCCTGGAGAAATAATCAGGGCCCAGCCAGACAGGTATACAGGCTTGAGAACACTGGTCACTTCTACCACATTGAGAAACTGTGGTACATATACACCATAGAATACTATGCAGCCATACAAAAGAATGAAATCATGTCTTTTGCAATGACATGGATATAGCTGGAGGCCATTATCCTAAGCAAATTAATGCAGAAGCAGAAAACCAAATACCTCATGTTCTCACTTATAAGTGGGAGCCCAGGTATATCCATTCAAATGCAGTGACGGTAGGGGAGATGTGACTGCTCTAGGCTCCCTCCTGCCTTCATCGCAGGCACATCAGATAGAGACCTCTGGATGGGGCCTTGGTCAGGATTGGGTTTGAGAATTCGATGGCACCAAGCTTGCAGGTTGAAGACTGAATTGGCCTAGGAAAAGCAGGCCTATTTCCAGCTTTCATTTGACCACAATCCCAGGGTTGGATGAATGGGTTCTGGCATGTCAGACATATCTGTGGGAATGGTGAGCCTCTTTGAAACACACTGGCCTCAAATATCGATTGGAAAGAAAGGCAGAACTATGTTTTCAGGAACCAGAGTTGAAACTAACTCTGATGACACCAAGTTAGTATGTGGTTATGTTTTATTTTGTTTTTATTAACTTTCCAGATCACTACATAATTTTTGTAAATAACAGCTTTATTGAACTATATATCATACAATTCACCTATTTAAAGTGTTCAGTAGTTTTGAATCCATTCACAAAGTTTTGTAACAATTACCACAGTCAATTTTAGAGCATTTTATCACTCCAAAAAGAAACTCCATACTCATGAGCAGTGACTTTCCAACCTTTTACCCCACACACAGGAAGCTATGTTTTTTACTGCTCTAATTTACTTATTAAAGAAAAGACCGATTGACGAATTTCAATTGATCTGTCCAAGCAGTAACTGGAGGAGCTGGTCACAAGGTTAAGCATGTACCTTTAAACTCTTTGCAGCAAATAGTATGATATATTTGTTTTCTGTTTGAATATTGGCCCTTTTATTCATACTCCTTTTGGCAAATAGATGAGGGAAAAGTTTGGAGACCATTGTCTCTGAAACAGAAAGCTTACCTGAGGCCAAAGGAGAGGAGCAAGCATCTCTTCTCACTTCTAGGCAGGTGAAAGCATATGAGTTCTTCATGAAAGCACTTATTATCTTGCTTTTTTATTATGCTTATCAATTGGATTAGACTATTTCCTGCCTCCATATACCACCATTACTAATAATAATTACTAATTTGTGTCAACTGCTTACTATGTGCCAGGCACTGTTCTGAGCACTACACATGTTATTTTAATTCATAATTCTTTGAATCTTTCGCTGACCCTCACCCTCCCACTTTATTTATATTTCTAATGAGTCAGGTATAGACTTCTTTGATAACATCTATAGCACTAAAGTATATTTATTTGTATGTAAGTATTGCCCTCTACTTAGTCTGAGAATTCCCGGGAACAGGGACTATGTCATACTAGTCTTCATATCCCTAGTATCTAGCACAATTACAGTTTCAGTCTCTGGAATATAATAAATAGATAATCTCAGTGAATATATGAGAATTTGAAAGACCACAAGTCTTGTTCATGCTCTTACCACCCTTCATCAAGACCATCTAGAATACCCTGGCCGGGCGTGGTGGCTCACACCTGTAATCCCAGCACTTTGGGAGGCTGAGGTGGGTGGATCACGAGGTAAGAGATCAAAACCGTCCTGGCCAACATGGTGAAACCCCATCTCTACTAAAAATACAAAAAATTAGCCGGACATGGTGGCGCACGCCTGTAGTCCCAGCTACTTGGGAGGCTGAAGCAGGAGAATCGCTTGAACCCAGGAGGCGGAGGTTGCAGTGAGCTGAGAATCCCCCACTGCACTGCAGCCTGGGAGACAGAGCGAGACTCCGTCTTGGAAAAAAATATATATATATCTAGAATATCCTAAGTAGAATTGCTGGCATAATCTTCCAAAAGCTCAGATACAATCCTTTTATTCCCCTCCACAAAAGTCTTCAAAGCAAACAAACAAAAACCTTCAGTGGCTCCACATTTCCTAAAGAATTACCCTTCCACATTGAATATTCAAATATTCCAATTTGAATATAACTGGGGGGAGCCAAAATGTCCTACAGTAGGTGAATGGCTACACAAACTGGGATACATCCATACTGTGGACGACTACTCAACAGTAAAAAGGAATTACTGGCACATGCAACACCTTAAAGGGATCTCAAGGACATTATATTGAAAGAAAAAAAAAAGGCAATCTCAAAGGGTCCAACTGAGTGTGATTCCATGTATATAATTTTTTTTTTTTTTTTTGAGACAGAGTCTCACTCTGTCACCTAGGTTGGAGTGTAGTGGTGTGATCTCAGCTCACTACAACCTCTGCCTCCCAGGCTCACGCAATCTTCCCACCTTGGCCTCCCAAGTAGCTGGGACCACAGGTGCACACCACCACAGCTGGTTAATTTTTTGTATTTTTAGTAGAGACAGGGTTTTGCCATGTTGTCCAGGCTAGTCTTGAACTCCTGAGCTCAGGCGATCCATCTCCCTTGGCCTGCCTCCCAAAGTGCTGGGATTACAGGCGTGAGCCACCATGCCCAGCTAATATTTTAAAATGACAAGATCATAAATTATTGGTTGTCAGATTCAAGATAGTGGGGGAGAAGGAAATGAGTGTGACTATAAATGGGTAGCATGAAAAACAAACCAAATGTCCATCAACCGATGAAGAGATGAACAAATTCTGGCATATTAATTCAGTGGAATACCACTCAGCACACAAAGGGAATGAAATATTTATATTACAAAGACTGACCAATCTTGTGATCACTATGCTCAGTGAAAGAAGCCAGGCAGAAAAGACTATCTACTACATAAGTTTATTTATATGACATTCTAAAAAGGGTAAAACTATAGTGACTGAAAGCAGATCAGTGACTGCCTGGGACCAGTGACCAAGGGAGGGGATCAATCATCATGCAAAGGGCATAAGCAAACTTTTCAGCATCAGGAAACTGTTCTGTATCATGATTGTGGTGGTGGTTACACAACTGTGTACAGTGACCAAAACTAATAAAACTATACACTTAAAGTAGGGAAATTTTATATTTAAATAATACTTCAATAAATCTGGAGGAAAAAAATAATAATCTTTCATTAGTAAGTCCAACATCTCAGTAAACTAGAGTTCCAGAAAAAGAAAACAGCAGCTACCTTGTTTCTACGGAGAAGAATTTGTCTGGGGCCCAGAAAGTACTTGTAGGTCTGGCTGCTTGCTTTCTGGAAACAGGACAGGAAATAGGTCCAGGGAAATCCCAGTTCAGTATGCAGACTTTTCGTTTTTTCCATGCTATTTTCAGTGTTTCCTAAGTCTCATCACTAACCCAGTTGTGTCTGGTGTTCCCAAGTCTAGAGCTTATCAGGTTTGTTTTTTTGTTTGTTTGTTTTTCAGAAAATAAACCTCCAATCTGTTGCTCTGAAAAGGGTAATCATATGACTACATGAAGTGGGAAAGGACTTGGGGTCCTTTCCTGCCTACATAGACTTCCAGCTAGTCCCACGATAGCCTCCATTTCACCCCTGCATTACTCAATACTTGGGCCTCTGTGCCCTGAGCCTTTCTGGGTTTACACAGCAAATTGTTACCTTCTCAAATCATTTTCCTCCTGGCAGGAATCCCAATATAGCTTCTCCTCTTCTATCATTTACTGCTATTCTTCCTTCTATTTTCCATCTTACAAAAATTTGCTGAATTGCTTTGGCCCAATGCTGTGTTTCCTCCCATTCTCCCCACTCCCTTTTGGGTTTTTTACCTCTTAAAAATTCCTTTAATGGGGGAGGATTCCAGGGGAATGAGCTTGTACAGCCAAGTTTGGCTTAAGTTAAATGGACTACTTAGTATGTTAAATCTCTATGTTCAACTTACAGAATTCTGCACACCTAAACATTAGGGTCAGCAAAATAATCCAGTCACAATCAGTAAGAGATAGGAGGTTCTCATGTAAGATACACTGTCCTCAAAGATGGGAACATCATTGTCTCCCAAGTACAATAATCCTTACTGGGAATGAAATTCTTCTATTTTATTATTGGGGATGGGGCTGGGGGGAGGAGTGGGAGAGGTCTAGATGCTGGAAGGTAACCTGTATTCTGTGAGTACCCCTTAAGTGGTATGATTAAAGCAATTTAACATACACTAAGATGTAGCATAACTTACATTCCTATTATCTTTAGAATACATTACAATAGATGCTAAAACTACAAAAGGCTAAGTTAATTAAAACAATCTGTGGTATATGTTTAATTTCTGCTGTTTTGTTTTATTTACTAATCAGCTGAATTTAAGATTCATCTGGTTTTTTTTTCAAGTAAAGAGTTAAAATTCAAATGTTTTATATAAACCAGTTGATTCTGAAATCAAAAACAGAAGTTAACTTTTAATTAAAGTTCGATTATTTGTAGGTGAATGCTTCACAAACTGTAAAAAGTAATATTGTTCAGGATCTAGAGACCCTATTAGTATGACTTCAAATCTGGCTGTGCCAAATTAAAATTTTTTTAATTAAAACATAAATTTTTAAGAATTTGCCTGAATCCTCTTTTCACTTAATACCTCATACATAATAACCTAAGTGCAGACAAGTCATAGCAAAGCAAGCATATGACCTTAATTGCAGTAAGTAAAGCTTGCTTGGCTACCAGAGGTATCAGCTTTGGTGATGCAAATTATTTTGTGCTGAAAAGGGATTGTTTATTCACTCAAAAACAGAGGAATCTAAGAAGATTATAGTTAGCAAATAGTTTATCTGACTCTTGCTGACTTAATTATAAGGTAGTGTTTCATCATCTTCGACATACTGGTTTTAGGCATTAGAAAATGCCTTCTTTGAATGCCTTTCAAGTGAACACTAGTGCTTTACATGACTCTGGCTTTTACCAGATAATTCAAATTAGTGCTGCCCTCAGTCTCTCAGGGACACACAACAGAACTAGGCCCAGAAACATCAAAAAATAGGTTCAAAATTACACAGCAGCAAGTGAAGCTTTCCCAGATGGAATGTGTTCCCTGCTAATTAACCATTTCTAACATTGAATGCCAAAAGGCAGTCCATGGACATATGCCTAGACTTGTCCATTAGTACTAATAAAGTTAGTTACAAGAAAACAGATGAAGCACTGAACTTAAATTAGAACTGCCTCATCATATAAAAAGCCATTGTTTACGCCAGTATATCCAGGTGTCAAATGAATTATAAATGCTAGCTCACTGTTTCATAATAGCAACATCTGGCAGATTTTTTGCTTCTAAAAGAAATTGGCTCAGCTCAAATGATATCATTACAGGACTTCCTTTTCTTAAAATAGTTGAGCCAAATTAAAAAAAAAAACCAATATACAAAGATTAAATTTTTATGTAAAATTTCTTTTTAAAATATACCAGGAGAAAAACATGAATAGTATGAATGAAAGCATGAAGAAAGCATCCCCTTTATTTCGGCATTAGAGTAAATCTTTGAGGGCATCTTAGAACTTTTTCAGTATTTTTTACTTTGATTTCAAAGTTTATTCAAATTGTAAATTGATTCACTTTGGTCTAGCTTTATGTGATTCTCCTCATGGTTACCTTATGACAGCACTATGCTAGGTCCTACCCCAAAGAGAAAAGCTATTTGCCTTTTGAAGATATGAGCCTTCCTTGTGAGCACATATGTGAGCAGCTAAGCTGCCCCCACACAGGTTGGTTATTCTAAAATTTATCCAGTAATATTGGCAAAATAGCTGTAGCTGATGGATTGTTGGTATATTCAAGAGTTTCTGCTGTCTGCTTCCTATTCAACTGCAAACTGGCAAAAATGAACATAATCCAATCCATTTTATAACAAGGCAATTTTGCATCAAAGCTTAATATTTAAGGCCATATAATATGGAAGGATGTAACACAAAGCACACAATGTTTGTTAAATCTTAATTTGTGAAATAACAAAAATTAATATTAGCTATATATACTCTTCTAGGGTTTGTTTAACCATATCGTTTTTCACGTGTTGATGTATAGTGTCTCTTGTAGCTCAATATTTATAATTCTGAAAGCAGAATCCAGTTTTAATGTATTAAACTTTACTTCCAAAATGTTGCTCTTTCCAGGGATTTGAGTCATAGCTTATTTTTATGGGCCTTTAAATTTTACGAAGTACTTAATGGCACATGGGCAAAAAAAAGACCCTATAAATTCATGTTTCTCCAAATTCCATTTCAGATTCTCTTCTTATAAATAAGTGAAGTTGGCAAGTTTCACTCCATAACAGAAAAACAAAACTAAAATGCTTCATGCAGTTTAGTCTTTTAAGTCTGTATACTTTTTAACCTGCAACAAAATAAACACAAAATTATTTTGAACAACAAAATCCAGATGATACCTGAGAGAAGCCTAAAACTCTATTCATCACCATACTTAGGGAAATGCTGACATAGAATTAATTTATTAGCTGAAATACCTATCATTCCCAATTCTACATAATATAGTAAGGCTAAATTTATTTGAAGCACACTTGCCTTTAGGCCCCCAAAATCTTGTGGCCAACAATAAAGAAAACTAATGAAACCAAAAGCTGTTCTTTGAGAATATCAACAAAATTGATAAACCTCTAGCTAGACTGCTTGAGAAAAAAAAGAAAGACACAAATTACCAATATTAGAAATGAGAAAGATGATGTCACTACAGATTCTACAAATATTATAAGGCTGATCCTGGGTACGGTGGCTCAAGCCTATAATCCCAGCATTTTGGGAGGCCAAGGTGGGATCACTTGAGCCCAGGAGTTCAAGACCAGCCTGGGCAACACAGCAAGACCCCACCTCTAAAATTTTGGCCGGGCACAGTGGCTCACACCTGTAATCCCAGCACTTTGGGAAGCCAAGGCAGGCAGATCACGAGGTCGGGAGATTGAGACCATCCTGGCTAACACAGTGAAATCCCTTCTCTACTAAAAATACAAAAAAATTAGCTGGGCGTGGTGGCAGGCGCCTGTAGTCCCAGCTACTCAGGAGGCTGAGGCAGGAGAATGGCATAAACCCGGGAGGCGGAGCTTGCAGTGAGCCGAGATCGCGCCACTGCACTCCAGCCTGGGCAACAGAGCGAGACTCCGTCTCAAAAAAATAATAATAATTTAAATAAATAAACAAATACTTTTTTTAAATCCCTGTTAAGCAAATGAAAAGACAAATCACACAGTGGGAGAAAATATGTGTAAACCACATATTTGCTGAAGGATTTATCTAGAACACAAAGAAACCTTAAAATTCAATAATAAGAAAACAACCTTTTTTTTTTTTTCTTTGAGATGGAGTCTTGCTCTTTCCCTGAGGCTGGAGTGCAATGGCAAAATCTTGGCTCACTGCAAGCCCGCCTCCCAGGTTCAAGCAATCCTTTCGCCTCAGCCTCCCTAATAGGTCAGATTACAAGTGTGCACCACCACGCCCAGCTAATTTTTGTATTTTTAGCAGAAATGGTGTTTCACCATATTGGCCAGGCTGGTCACAAACTCATGACCTCAAGTGATCCACCCACCTCAGCCTCTCAAAGTGCTGGAATTATAGGCATGAGCCACTGTGCCCGGCCAACAACTTATTTTTGAAATGGGCAAAACATTTGTACTGATTTCACCAAAGATATACAAATAAGCACATGAAAAGATACTTGACATCATTCTTCATTAGAAAATGCAAATTAAAATCACAAGAGTCTAGGTGAGTTCCATTGGCAAAGAGGAAAAGAAGCCAGTGAACTGGACAAACTGAATCACTGGGGTGCAGGACTCAATGGAGAAAGTATGATTTTTCTTGCTTCCTAGAAATCTAAGCACTGTAAGAGTTCAGCCATCTCATCATTTCTTCTTACATGATGGAAGAAAGACATCTCAGAAAATTCCTTAATGTTTCTTAATGTCAGATTCTAAATGTGGTATCTAGGTACTAATCAACCCAGCCTTGAGGTCTATCTGACTTTTCTTTTTCCACCAAAGAAATGTCTACATGCTTGTTACTTTATTGCTGAAGAGTAAAAAACAAATTGCTCTGCATCTTCTCTTCCACTTCCAGTAGACCTGATGGTTAACCCCAGTTTGGGGGAGGTTTGTTTTTCAACCCCAAACAGTTAGCAACTGCAGGTGCTCCTGTGGCACACAGGACGACACATGCATAGTGCCCCCAAGCGTATACACCTTGATGCTTTCTCCAAGCACCAATTCCAGCCCCAGTGGAGTGGGTACAAGAGGCCTTGGAAAATTGTCTAATCTTTCTAGCATAATTGTAGAGGGCTTGTGGTGAGGCCGATACACTGGGCTATGAAAGCATTTTTTGACTTGTAAAGAAGTTTCACTTTTAATCTGAGCACATGATGTCCCTGAAATGCCTGTAAGTTCAACTTAAGATCATATTTCCATTCTACTTTTACCTCAGAAGTGGGTCTTCAAAATTGTATTCCTGAGTAGATTAAATATCAGAATAATCAAGAAAAGATACAAGTATGTATGAGGTATATGGTTTGTATAGAGAATAGTCATTGAGAGAAATGTTATTTTGAGGCTTTAATACAGTTTTTTTTTTTTTTTGAGATGGAGTCTTGCTCTGTTGCCCAGGCTGGAGTGCAGTGGCACGATCTCGGCTCACTGCAAGCTCCGTCTCCCGGTTTCATGCCATTCTCTCGCCTCAGCCTCCCGAGTAGCTGGGACTACAGGCGCCCGCCACCAGGCCCAGCTAATTTTGTTTTTGTATTTTTAGTAGAGACAGGGTTTCACCATGTTAGCCAGGATGGTCTCGATCTCCTGACCTCATGATCCTCCCGCCTCGGCCTCCCAAAGTGCTGGGATTACCGGCGTGAGCCACCACACCTGGCCCTTGAGGCTTTAATAAAGATTTTTAAAAGAAATTTTAGAACATATTGTAGACTGGTTCGGTGGAAAGAACTCTTCCTCCCTTGGAAACAGTGAGTGAGGGGCTGGCTTGTGACTACTGAAGGTTTATCCCAAGGGCTGTTGGGGCAGTTGTCCTTGGAGCTCACCCTGCCTGAGCACACTGCAGATTTCTCCTCCCCAGGATTCAGATGGTAGGGAATCAAGTTCCATCCTTAGTTGCCCTGTCCCCTTCTTCTGTCCTAGCACCCACAATCTGAGTAACCCCCTCTCCATCACTGGCTCCTTGGGGTGGGGCTTTTGATTCCAAAGCAACAGCTCAGACTGGAGAGCTCTGTATGGCATTACAGGACAGGTTGAGGGGGAAACTTGAGGTCTGAGCAATGCTTAAGAAAGGAGCCCAGAAGACCAGAGAACCAGGCCTACTAGAGAGTCAAACCCAGGGCCTTCTTTGCTGTGCATAAGTATCAGTAGGGGCAAGCATTTGAATGAGAATTGCTGTATTAAGGGACATGGTTGACTACTGAGACACACGTAGAGGGCTAACAAAACAAGGAAATAAAAGGTATTTTTTAATATTGATCCTTAATTATGTGTCACATCTGCTTGTTTTATTATAATTATAAACTCTTCAAGTTTTTAGCCTTTATCATTTATTCATTCATTCATTCATTCAGAGACAGGGTCTCACTCTGTCACCCAGGCTGGAGTACAGTAGCACAATTGTGGCTCCACTGCAGCTTCGAACTCCTGGACACAAGTGATCCTCCTCCTCAGCCTCCTGAGTAGCTGGGGCTACAGGCACGTGCCACCACACCTGGCTAATTGTTTTAATTTTTGTAGAGAAAAGGTCTCACTGTGTTGCCCAGGTTGGTCTCAAACTCCTGGCCTCAAGATCCTTCCACCTTGGTCTCCCAAAGGTGCTGGGATTACAGGCGTGAGCCACCGCGCCCAGCCAGTTTTTATAATTAGTTGCTCATATTGCATGATCATAGGAAACCCATGATTTCTAATCGCTTCATTTTCACTGATGAGAAAACTCTGCTTAATACAAATGCTTACAGTTCTACAAACCTGGAGTATGGCACACTACCTAGCTATTCAGAGCCATGTCCCATGGAAAGCTCTGCTGTCCTTTGGAGATCTGATGCAACAGGAAGGCATTGGCTCACATCAAGGAAGCAGTTCCATGGTTTGCAGGCCCACTGCATAGGAGTCAAACTCTTTTTTAATGCATCTTCCTAAAATCCATTTTATTTTACATTACTTACAAGCTAAAATTTTAGTTCAATTAAAAAGCCGATAAGAAAATGTAGAAAACCCTTTAATCATCACAGAAAACCAGGTTCCTAACCAGATGATAAATTTTGATAATGATATCCAGATCACGACTTTAAATTCCCGTTGGTCCACTGGACAATCAACATATCACACACATGCCTGCTCACTTTGGCTGACCCAGCTGACTAAGTACAGGTCCGTATTGCCAAATTAAACATGGAGGAGAACGCTGACTTTTAGACAGCTTACCTAAATTTAGTGTTAATTTGAACCAGCTTTTGAGCAAGTACAATTATGATTGGAACTTATTTCAGCCAAACAAAATTTTCTTGCTGGTCATGAGAGATTGTTTGAGCAATATAGAGGTGAGATTGCGAGGCAGACTGGGGAGTGTCACAGGGTCATCAGCCTACCCTCTGCCAATGTAAGATGGCTCCACAGTCTGTATACGGTTTGCCTAAAGCATGCTATAGCTCAATGACCATTCCAAGCTTTGCCCAGCCTTCTGCCTCCCATGTCATTTATTCATTCCTATTCCTGTGCCCAATGACCTCACTGCCTAATTTACTGATGAAAAATTAGGGCTAAAAGACATTAGCTCCTGCCCTTTCCCTTGGCACTTGAACTATCTTTCTCTTGCCTACATTTCGTCTCTCCCTGTTTCCAAAGCTGTTCCCTAAATCTAGGCCCGAGCCTCATTCATTCTTGCTTTCCAGGATCTTATTCTCTTAGTTATTAGCTAACAAATTTTTCTAAAACTTGTTCTCTCTGTTGGCTCCTTCTGGATTGCCTTTAGACACACACACATTTCTTTTGACCAGAAAACATCTCTTGCTGTCCCCTTAAGCAGCCACCTTCTCTTCTCAATCCTTTTCATTGCCAAACTTCTGTAAGAACAATTTTTCTTGTTGTATGTCACACTATTACACCACAGTTGCCTGGAAAGCAAGAACCATAACTTATGTTAATATATATCTATCACGTGCCAAGGACAGTATAATGTAGTGAGTGGGGTAGAGACTTTGGGGCCTAATAAGCCAGGGTTAAATTTGGGCTCACTAACTACTGTTTAATGTCATTGGGTAAATGTCTTAATCTTGCTGATCCTATGCTTTCTCAATTGTAAAGTAGAGATAATAATGCCTCTCTTGCTATACCGTAGAAATTAAATGAGATTATGTTTATTAAAAAAAACCCTCGTCTGGTGTCTGGCACACAGTAGGTGCTCGGAAAAGCTGGTTCCCTTCCCATCTCTACTCGTGGTAGGGATTCAGGTATTTCTTGAGTAAATGACTGAATGGTCTCCTGCATGTTTCAGTTAAGCCTTCAGTGGCCTGGCATCCACTTTTTGTTCTGTTTGATTCTTACTCTTTTCTTTGCCTTGTGTGTTTCAGGTTCACAACCAGTATCCAACTGAGTTTGAATTCAATCTCTATTACTTAAAGTTCTTGGCTTTCCACTATGTGTCTAATCGCTTTAAAACATTTCTCCTGGATTCAGACTATGAAAGATTAGAGCACGGTATGTGTTTGTATGCCCTTGTTTCATCTTTTTTGTTAGTTCTGCATGTTTTTAATGAAAATTCTAATAATGTAACTACCCCCAAGAGTGACAAGCTGAGTTAAGGTTTAACTCTGAACTATGAATGTAGAGGAGTGGATAAGTGGCCAAATTCTGAAATTATGTGCCACGTTAGCTCTTAGCAGGTGGTCATTCCTATAGCATCTTTGTAAAATTAAATATGTTTACTATTTTGATACCTCAAAGTGATCACACTGAGAAGAAACATTTGACTCAGTTTTTCCAACCCTGATGCACTCTGGTAGGAAGGGTGCCTGCCCTTGGAGGCAGCTTGAATAGCAGCTAAGACCCTGTGCTCTAGACCAAACAGACCAGGGTAAAATCCCAGCATTGCCAGTTACCAACTGAGTATTTTGGGGAGGGGTTAAATACCTCTCTGAGACTCAGTTTCCTCATCTTTAAAACAAGGACAGTAATACCATCCCACCTGTCAGGGCCATAATGATCACATTATGTGAGGAAAAAGTTGTAAACTCTTCACACAGTCACTTAGCCTCTTAGCACAGTCACTAGCAGATAGTAAGCACTCAATAAATTTTAGACATCACTAGCATTATTAATGACAGTGATGAACTATTTTTTTTAATAGCAATGATAGTTGTAATGAGTAGATTCTGAAAGTCAGCCCTGGTAAAAACATTTCCCAAGGGGATTTTACATTCTTACTTTTATAACTGTTACAGGGGGAGAGGAAACACATGACTATTTTTGTTAAGCAAACAAAAATCAGTTCTGTTCAATATATTATATGCACTCAGTACCATAAAGAGGACTCTTAATTCCAAGAAAATATTTACTGATGTTCTCAGTGTGAAATCTGAAATCAGGAAATACTGCTTTCCAGGGCATCCTATTGAAATTGTCTAGTATGATATCTCATACTTTTGATAAGGGAAAGAGCACTGTGAGACCATTTCCCATCCTGTTTATACTTCCAGATCTTTGTTGACTCATGGAATTGTTATTCTTCACATCACAATCAGAAACCTTAATTTCTTAAGCATTTGCATACTGCTTATTGGGAAGGTAGTAAGTATAGCTGGTTACAACTGCCCCAGGCCTGGTCTTTTTTTTTTGAGATGGAGTCCCACTCACTGTGTCACTCTGTCTCCGAGGCTGGAGTGCATTGGTGCGATCTTGGCTCACTGCAACCTCTATTTCCCAGGTTCAAGCAATTCTCCTGCCTCAGCCTCCCTAGTAGCTGGGATTAGAGGCCTGTGCCACCATGCCTGGCTAATTTTTGTATTTTTAGTAGAGACAAGGTTTCACCATGTTGGCCAGGCTGGTCTTGAACTCCTGGCCTCAAGCAGTCTGCCTGCCTCAGCCTCCCAAAGTGCTGGGATTACAGGCGTGAGCCACCACGCCTGGCCAGGCCTGGTCTTAAGTGGACTGACCTGTACCTACAGGGGTCACCATGTCATTCAGCTTTATCACTGAAAGGAACAACATGTACAAATATTGGTGGGAGTAAAACGCAGGTATTTGCCTCCTTGGAGTAGTTGTGTTTTTTGAGGGTTTTTTTTGTTTTTTTGTTTTGCAGGCGGCAGGGAGTGGTATTTTGTTTTGTTTTTGAGGCAGGGTCTCCTCTATCTCCCCGGCTGGAGTGCAGTGTCAGGATCTCGGCTCACTGCAACCTCTGCCACTGGGACTCAAGCAATCCTCCCACCTCAGCCTCCTGAGTAGCTGGGAACACAGGCATGTGCCCCCATGCCCACATAATTTTTGTATTTTTTGTAGACATAGGGTTCTGCCATCTTGCCCAGGCTAGGTTTTTGGTTTTTTAATAAAGCAGTTTGTTTTGCTGAATTAAGCTGATCAGCAAATTACCTCAGCAGCATGCAGATGTGGCCAAAGACCAAGGCTTCTCCTATAGCAGATGATGGTTCTCTTCATTAGAGAAGCAACAAGGTCTAGTGCAGTGGTTCTCAGACTTGACTGAACATTAGAATCACCTGGGGAGCTTTTAAAACTTCCAAGGTCCAGGCAACATCCCCAACCACTTAAATCAGAATCTGTGATGGTAAGGCCCAGGCATCAACAGCTTTTAAAACTCCCCAGGTAAGGCCAGGCGCGGTGGTTCACGCCTGTAATCCCAGCACTTTGGGGAGGCCAAGGTGGGTGAATTGCTCGAGGCCAGGAGTTCGAGACCAGTCTGGCCAACATGGCGAAACCCCATCTCTACTAAAAATACAAAAATTAGCCAGGCGTGGTGGCATGTGCCTGTAATCCCAGATATTTGTGAGGCTGAAGCACGAGAATTTCTTGACCCCATGAGGCAGAGGTTGTAGTGAGCTGAGATCGCACCAGTGCACTCTAGCCTGGGTGACAGAGTGAGACCCTGTCTCAAAAATAAAGAATAAAAAATAAAAACTCCCCGGGTGAGCCCATTATGCTGCCAAGTCTGAGGCCCACCGCTGGCCCCACGGGTAGAGGGTGAGCCCATTATGCTGCCAAGTCTGAGGCCCACCGCTGGCCCCACGGGTAGAGGGTGAGCCCATTATGCTGCCAAGTCTGAGACCCACCGCTGGCCCCACGGGTAGAGCCATAGATCAGGGGTCAGAAAATGTCAGTAACTTTGGGTGTAAATTACTTCATCTCTGAGTCTCAGTTTCCTCATCTGAAAAACTAAACAGCCCTGCCTATCACACAGGGCTGTTGAAAAGATTAAATAAAATGATGCGGATAAAAGGATATGTTTGGTATATATTGAAAGATTATCATGATTATTTGAAAATATAAGCATTTCCATCCTATGAAACATGTTTCCTCTTAAAACTCATAAATACAGGCTGGGTGCAATGGCTCACACCTATAATCCTAGCACTTTGAGAGGCTGAGGCGGGCGGATTGCTTGAGCCCCAGGAGTTCAAGACCAGCCTGGGCAACATGACAAAACCCCATCTCTACAAAAAGAAAAAAAAAAAACAACAACAACAACAACAACAACAAAAAATTAGCTGGGTGTGGTGGCACACTCCTGCAGTTTCAGCTGTTCAGGAGGCTGCGGTGGGAGGACCACTTGAGCCCAGGAGGTCAAGGCTGCAGTGAGCCAAGATTACACCACTGCACTCCAGCCTGGGTGACAGGGTTGAGACCCTATCTCAAAAACAACAACACATAAACATGCATTTTGAATCCTAGAATGTCATTGCCGAAGGCTCAATAGAAATCATCTACCCAGCCTCCTCTCTGGATGTTAGGCCACCCACCTAATCAACATCAAGGAAGCCTAGTTTCGTGTCCCTAGTCCAGACTAGGTTGCCTACTTGAAGTCTGTTCCTTCTTGTGTTCTGGTAGATGCACTCATTATCAAGCCTACAGTGAAACCTTGTTTAGGAACAGCTGTGGTAACTACCCTTTGTCTGCCAAGATGATGAAGTGGAGAGTAAGTAATCTCAACCACTGCTGGTAGAATTCATCAGTCATAATTTTTTTTTTTTTTTTTTTTTTTTGAGATGGAGTCTCACACTGTCGCCAGGCTGGAGTGCAGTGGCACGATCTCAGCTCACTGCAGCCTCCACCTCCTGGGTTCAAGTGATTCTCCTGCCTCAGCCTCCCGAGTAGCTGGGATTACAGGTGCCCGCCACCACACCCAGCTGATTTTTGTATTTTTAGTAGAGAGGGGTTTCACCATGTTGGCAGGCTGGTCTCAAACTCCTGACCTCAAGTGATCCGCCTGCCTCAGCCTCCCAAAGTGCTGGGATTACAGACGTGAGCCACCGCACCACGCTGAGTCATAATTTTTAAGATTTTATCAGAAAAACTTAAACACAATGAATTCTCCTGTGTCCTAAAAGCTTAATATGATGATTATTACATACTGGATTATAGAGTTGTAATTTGATAGGATTTGGCACTAGCTGTCTGATTTGGACTGTTTTTAAGATGTTCCTTATATGTGTACATGTTGCCCTAAGCCAGTCATATGGATACTGTAAGAAAAATCCATTGGACTTGGTTCCAATTACAAGGTGTTATAACAGCCCTAAGGAACAGAGGGCCACGTATTGCATCTCCTCTTCTGGTTTCAGCTCATTCTCTTTCTGTCTGCAAAGGTGCCTAGAGCCTGTTTCAACTTGGGCTAACTACCACACAGCCTTTCAGTCTAATCCATGCCTCAAGGCGCCAAATGGAGCAATATACATGGTGGCTTTCAAAATCTTACTGCAACCCCTAGAGCATTCGCAGCTTTGGACATTGGAGTTACTTGAACTTTTAAAATAACTAATATCTCGGGCCATCCCCAGAGATTCCGATTTAATTGGTCTGAGGTGAGACCTGGGCATTGGGATTTTTTTAAAGCCCTTGGTTTTTTAAATGCATGTCCAAGGTTGAGAACTACTGCACTGGACCCTGCAGTTAAAAGGTAGAGAAGAAACTGTTAATTAGTCTTAGGGGCCCCACATATTATAGAATTTCATGCCATCTTGGGCTTGAGTCTTTTTTTTTTTTTGATAAACTGGTAAAATGCATGTTGATTTTGACTGAGTCACTTCATTCCAAGCAAGACACCCTTCATGGCCTTTTAAAGAACTACTTTTTGCCTCACCCCAACACATTTTCCTCCCTATTAAAAACAAAGTGGGCTCATGTTAGTAATAGATTGACTATTTGAAAAAGGTATAAAAGTTCTGCTTTTATTTTTAAGTCACCCAAGGACACAGACCACACCCTTCTGTCATCTAGAGTCTCAGTAACCGTGATCTGCGGTATATATACACTGCTAAACAAGAAAACTCTTTAAATGGCTTCATAATAAACAGCCAACAACTTAAAAGAGAAACATAAAATTATGTTTTTTACTGAGCTTCATCAAATCAACTCTGAAGTCCTTCCATTTTCTCTTGAAAAGTGTAGACTGCCTCCTGCATGGACTTCTTTGAATCTAGATATAGATGCAGGATGAGGGTTGGAAGAGTCATGATTGATAGACTGCTGGCTGTTTAGGCAAACTTTATCAGATGTTTCCTCCATCTGGATCTGTTTCCCTATAGCTATGAAATTCATTCCTGTCTTTAGCCTTTGCAGTTATTTTCTAAGGTTTTCGCACAAATGTTGCTGTTTTTAAAGCCATAAAAAATATTCTACTTTTTTATCTGCTACATGCATCATACGTTTTTTGGCAAAGTGTGAATTTATTTAATTTTGTTTTGTTGGATTTTTTTAATTTACAGGAACTTTATTTGATGATAAAGGAGAAAAGCATGCCAAAAAGGGAGTCTGTATTTGGGAATGTATTGACAGAATGCACAAGAGGAGTCCCATTTTCTTTAATTATTTATATTCGCCATTGGAAATAGAGGTAGAGTAAGAAATCATTTATGTTTCATTTTCTGAAATTTTGTGTTAAAGTTTTCCTTAGTTTTAACATATATAAGCAGTTTAAGCTTTTTATAAACATTGGACTAGGTTTCATACCGAAAAGCTATTTCAAAGTTTGAGACACTATAGGTTTGGGTTGTGACACAAATGGAGACTGTTCCCTAAATTCTTGCCACAAAAATTAGGAGCTGGCTCTCAAAACCTAGAAAGGAAAACTTCTACAGAATCAAAGCAAGGCACCTTTCCCCAGAAAGAAAGAACTAACAAAATTTGAAATATCAACAGGTGGTCTAAGCTGAAAAACCTTAAAATACTTTAGAAAAGGTTTCTTTAAGTTCATCTGTACCAAAGCCATGGAAGAACCCCTGTAGGAAGCAGAGATATTTGGAGCTGAGCCCAAGAAGGATAACATATCTCGGGGCAACTGCCCCACCATGCACATCTACATAACACACGCCCTGGAATGGAACAGACTGGTCTGATAAGCAGTTTCACCATTACTTAGGGCCGGGAGCAGCCCCTCCCCTGGGCCCCAATCATAGAACCCTAGTCTGGCCTTCCTCCAGCTGCATCCTCCTCGTGGAGGTGAGCAGTACAAGAAACCAAAAGGTGCCCCTCCTTCATCTAAACCATACTCTGGGTACTTCAGAATTCTTTGCCCAAATTCAGGCTGCTCACCAGGCTATTTCTCCAAGTCAGTCTCCTAAGTCAGTGCATGGACCCCAAGGCCCAAAAAATGGCAAAAAATAGCAGGTTTGACAGAGTGGACAGAGTTTGACTTTGTGGGCTGGGGTATACAAAATCATTCATGTAATACCCTTAGAATGTAAGATAGGGGTGGGAGGAGAAGAGAGGCCAAGGACAGGGGGCTGGGGCCAGCTCCTCCAGTGCTACCACTTGGTAGTATAAAATTCTGAGGAATCCAAGAATTCTCTATTGAACTTGACCTTCTAGGTCATTAGGAAGTGACATTTCTCAATGTAGGAGGGAGGATTGGAGGATGTTTTATTTAATAATTTATCTTGATGTATGACTTTTAAATATTTAGACATATGGTACTTGAACTCCATTCATACTCTTCCTCCCCTGGGCTCTACAAATGTTAGGGGTTTGCCTGACAGTGAGCTTGGGGTGCTTTGGGGTCAAGATGGAACTATATTTCTGTTTTCTTTAACAGGCTCTGAAGCCCAATGTAAATGTCTCCAGCCTCAAGAAGTGGGATTACTACATAGAAGAGACCCTGTCCACAGGCCCTTCCTATGACTGGATGATGCTAACCCCCAAGCACTTCCCCTCCGAAGACTCTGACCTGGCTGGAGAAGCTGGGCCACGGAGCCAGAGGAGAACAGTGTGGCCATGCTATGATGATGTGAGCTGTACTCAGCCCGATGCTCTCACCAGCCTTTTCAGTGTAAGTCAACTGTAGACACACACCTAGGGGCACCAGGGGCCCTGGAGGCACGAGGGCAAAGGAACCAGGCTAAGAATGGTTTACAAACTTCTGAACATGGCTCTCCTTACTCTGGGCTAGGGTTAGGGTAGCACCCTCCATGTATGAAGAAACCAGATTTGCTCCCCGTCATCAGTGGGGACCAGGCTTCACTACTGGAAAAGAGTCTCAATAAAAGTGATTTTCCAGCCTGGTGTGGTGGCTCACACCTGTAATCCCAGCAGTTTGGGAGGCCCAGGCGGGCAGATCATAAGGTCAGGAGATCGAGACCATCCTGGTTAACACAGTAAAACTCCATCTCTACTAAGAAATACAAAAAAAAAAAAAAAATTAGCCGGGCGTGGTGGTGGGCGCCTGTAGTCCCAGCTACTCGGGAGGCTGAGGCAGGAGAATGGTGTGAACCTGGGAGGCGGAGCTTGCAGTGAGCGGAGATCATGCCACTGCACTCCAGCCTGAGTGACAGAGCAAGACTCTATCTCAGTAAAAAAAAAAAAAAAAAAAAAAAAGTGATTTTCCAGCATTACAAGAAAGCAATCAAGGAAATGGAGCAATTTACTCCTTCAGGCAGCTTCCCAGCTGTTTTAGTTGTCCGAGCAGCCTTAGTCAGGCCTTGGCTGTGGCTTTTGTGGGTGCTTTACTTCCTCTGGTCAGAAGTGTGGGTAGTCAGTGGCCTGATGGGAGTGCTGCCAACCATCTTCTGCAAGGAATGTTCCGGAACCAACCCCTCCTGGCAGTGGCCAGCCTGAGGAATAGCTTTGAGCCCTGATATGGGCCAGACAGTTCCTAAAGAGTCTTCCCCATCTGGTTTCCTGACCAGGAAGAGTATGCTTCAGTGGTCATACTGTCACAGAGGCAGCTACCCTGATCTCCAGCTTCCCTGTCAGAAGGTATATCTGTTTCCTTGGGCATTTCTTGGTTCATTCTTTCCACATCTGGTTTGAATTATCAGAGTTGAGGGGTTCCTCCTGTCAAGGACTGGCTTCTCATCTACCTCAGCTATTAGGGCTAGACCACAGGCCAGTGCTTGACCTCTTGCTTTGGCTATTAGATTTCCCATGGGCTGCCCAAGGGTACAGACGTCTGAGATACATATTTCACATCCTAGTATGTAAGCTATCCTGTACAAAAAGGCCTAGTTATAGGTCCTAATAAACCATCTTTGCCACAGTACGGCACACCAACCAGAGCTCTCACCACTATTCCTGGCTGGGAGACCTCACAGGCCCATGTCCACCACTTTCCTCAACTGCCCTCTGGCCACGCTGCTCATCTGGGCCTAGTACAGAAGCAGTGTGGCTTTGGGGCCCATCCTGATTTCTATGAAATACTGATCAGAAAACTTTTAATTTCTTTGCAGGAAATTGAAAAATTGGAGCACAAATTGAATCAAGCCCCTGAGAAGTGGCAGCAGCTATGGGAAAGGGTAACTGTGGACCTTAAAGAAGAACCAAGAACAGATCGTGTGAGTTGGCAATGCCCCTTGAGAGCTACTTCTGAGCTTTCTGAGGGTGCTAAGTCAGGTGGAGCCCACTGCCACAGGTGACAAGACCCAGCTGGGTTTATGGCCAGAAGGAAGGGTGGAAAGGGGAGGGGTCATGTCCTGGGAGTCCAGGGCAGAAAGTTCCAAATGACTGAATACTTCCTGAGTGTCTCACTTCACCACAGTGACATAATACTTATGTCTCAGCACCCCGAATCCAAGGAAAATTATTGGGTTCTTTCCTATCTCAGTGCCCCTGTGGTTTCAGCTGATCTTCTACCACATAAGGCAGGAGGGGAATGCCAAGACCATGTTTGCTCCACAGAAAGTATGTTAAAACAACAAAATATGCTGCCCTGTGTTGTTCACAGTCCCTTTTCTGTTTCTGACTTAAGAAACATTTATCATAAAAATATTTTAACGGCCGGACGCGGTGGCTCATGCCTATAATCCCAGCACTTTGGGAGGCCAAGGTGGGCGGATCACGAGGTCAAGAGATCGAGACCATCCTGGCCAACATGGTGAAACCCCTTCTCTACTAAAAATACAAAAATTAGCTGGGCGTGGTGGCGCATGCCTGTAATCCCAGCTACTCAGGAGGCTGAGGCAGGAGCATCTCTTGAACTTAGGAGGCAGAGGTTGCAGTGAGTGAGCCGAGATCGTGCCACTACACTCCAGCCTCGTGACAGAACAAGACTCCATCTCAAATATATAAATATATATATATATATTTTAAAACCAAATACTCTGTTTTCTGCTTCTCATACCCCATTTCCTATTTCTGATTTAAGAAACATTTATCAAGCACATAATATGTGGAAGGGTCTGTGCTTAGTACAGTACACACCTTCGCATCCTATTTAATCCACTGTGAGGGAACAGCGTTCCCTCTCCTACATGAGGAAGAGGCACAGAGATCATACAGCGGCAACTGGTAGAGCCACCAATCGAACCCACATCAGACTGGCTCCAAATGCAACAGAAGGGAAATTAGGACAGATGAGTGTTCTGAAGAACAGTTCAGGAAGAAGAGGCCAGCAGGTCAGATGTTACAGAAAGGTCAAGAAGAATGGAGGGTAGAAGAAAACCTTTGTGGTAAAAAGAGAACATCTGGGGCTCTCTTACCCTCAAATAGCAATTCAGGAGCTATTATCAGACAGACAACAGGTGGGTGATGCCTTGCTGCTTTTTTGTTAGAAAAATAATAGTTTATTGATTTTTTCTGATACTGAAAGTAATGATGTTCATTTTTTGAAAGAACACACAGAAAGTTATAAAATAAAAGATGAGAATCACCCACAATTTATAACCTAGAAGTAAACCACTATGCTATCAAACTTGTTTTACCCTTATAAATTCACATATAAAAGAGATTTACTAGACATACTATTTTAAACCTGCTTTTTCACTCCACGTTGGCATACGTGTCCTTCCATCTGTCACTGTGTATAAACCAGTGTCTGCCAGGCGCAGTGGCTCATGCCTGTAATCCCAGCACTTTGGGAGGCCGAGGCAGGCATGAAGTCAGGAGTTCGAGACCAGCCTGGCCAGCATGGTGAAACTCTGTCTCTACTAAAAATACAAAAAATTAGCCGGGCATGGTGGTGTGTGCCTGTAATCCCAGCTACTCGGGAGGCTGAGTCAGGAGAATCACTTGAACCCAGCAGGCAGAGGTTGCAGTAAGCCGAGATCACACCACTGTACTCCAGCCTGGGCGATAGACTGAAACCCTGTCTCAAAAAAAAAAAAAATCATCATCTTTATTTTTTTTGAGATAGGGTCTCACTCTGTCACCCAGCCTGGAGTGCAGTGGCGTGATCATGGCTCACTGCAGCCTCAGCCTCCAGGGTTCTGGTGATGATCCCAAGTAGCTGGGACTACAGGCACACACCACCACACCCGGCTCATTTGTAAAATATTTTTCGTAGAAATGGGGCTTCGCCATGTTGCCCAGGCTGGTCTCACCTCGGCCTCCCAAAGTGCTGGGATTACATATGTGAGCCACCACGCCTGGCCATAGCAGCATTATTTTTTAATGGCTGTCTAGAATTCCACTGTATGGAAATGCCATAATTTCTTTAATGTCCGTAATAATGGACGTGTAGGTTGTTTCCAGTTTTTTACCACGGTAACTAACTCTGGGATTGATACTTGAGTACATTATTGTTGCTTATTAGTCCAGTTTTTTCCTTGAGATAAATATTTGTAAATGAAATTTTCCAGTCAGTAGTTTAAGTGTCTGTAAAGGTTTCCTAGCTCCTGTCCTGTCTTTTTCAGTCCCAAAGACACCTGTCGAGGTCCCCAGGAATTGTGTCTACCAACCTACCTTCCTATCAGAAGAGGTCTCTGCTACATCTCCCAGACAGCAGCATGGGGGAGGAACAGAATTCCAGCATCTCCCCATCCAATGGAGTGGAGCGACGAGCAGCCACGCTCTATAGCCAGTATACATCCAAGAATGATGAAAACAGGTGACATGCTGAACCCTGCTCACTGTGCTGAAGACTTCCCCACAGCACCTGAGGCTAAACCACAGGTCCCTCAATAAGCTAGGCCTGTGCAGTACAGCCTTTTATAAACTTGAAATGGATTTGCTTTAATTTTTATAATGTTTTAGATGTTTCTTTGAAAAGAAAAAAAAACAAAAATTACAACTAAAAATAATGCCAAGAGGTTGTAGTTATTTGTAGTTGAGTCCTGATGGCTCTTATCTCCCGTCTGCCAGAACGTTTGAGGGAATATGTATTAGCCAGTACTTTGTCAGTGGCAAACATCAGAAATCCAACTTATGCTAGCTGAAGCAAAAAGGAATTTACTCACATAAGCTAGGACAGCCAAGGGTATGCTAGCTTCTCACACAGTATCTTCTATCCACTTCCCGGCTCTGCTTTGCCCTCTCTCTGTTATGTCAGTCCCAGCATGGCACAAAGGATGGCTACTGATCATTCCAAGCCTCACAGATGTGGTAATCCCAGCAGAAAGCAGCAGTCTTTCCCCAGAGGTCTAGCAGAAAAAATCCAGGGAGAACTCTTATTGGCCATTTTTGAATCATCTAGGGGAAATAGAGACTTGACAAAAACAACAGACATCCCTTCCCCTTTACAGCATTTTGTAAGTGTAAGTCAAAATTAACTCTCCTGTCATCATTTCTTCTAGGTCCTTTGAGGGAACGCTTTATAAAAGAGGGGCTTTGCTGAAAGGTTGGAAGCCCCGTTGGTTTGTTTTGGATGTAACAAAACATCAGGTAATACTCTTAAAGCCAAAAGAAATTACTTCTGTCTAGGCCAGTCCCAGTCCCTGGCTATTATGTGGCTCTAGCAGACAGACAGATTCCTCATGTACAGACTGCTTTTTTAGTGCCTCTCATATGCAGTCTGGAGGCTCCTCAAGGGCCCCAGATGTCCCTGAGTAAGGGCAATAGCCTTCGGAGGGAGTTTCCCAAGTAGCTCGACCTGGTACGTGCAGGTAGAGGCAGCAGCAGTTGAGCCCAGAGCATAGAGCAATAGAACTCTTTTTTTAATGCTCAAATATCTCTTGCTGCCTGATCTTAAAACCCAGATGAGGGGATTCCTGAGGTTTTCAGCCTGTTGCATACATACCACATGCACATATAAGCCTGTGCCTGTGAACACTCCCCAGAATACAGGTTACTACCTTCGTCCTCGCAGCAGAAAGCATCCATTCAAAACGGAGGGCATTAATTTATTCCACAAACATTTATCGAACACCACCTCTGTGCCCATTGCTGTACTGGTTACTAAAGAAGTCACTGTTACCCTCCAAAGATGGCAGCAACAGGGAAGTAAAGGGGCCCCAAAAGAGGCAGAGGGGATATGCCCACCCATACTTGGAATTCACCATGGGCAAGTACTAGACTGGACCTTGCTGACTATGTCAAGAAATCTTTTGACTACTGTTAGGTTCTTAGCTATTCCTGTAGCAGCCTCTGCAATCCTTAGCATCATAGTCTTAACTCCAGTGATTTGAAGAGAGAGCAATTCCTACCCAAACCTCCAGCAACTCCACACCCTGCATTACTGAGAGCTGCATGGTCTCCTGTGTTCTGACTGCAGGCCTTACTCCACCTTGGAATTGACCACTCAGCCTTGAGGCTGAGGCTTAAACATTTTGATTCTCAATGCATTTATCTATAAAATGGAGTCTGTTAGGAAAAACCTGAACTGTTACTCATGTACAGTGCTTTGGTTGGACCTGCATCTAGAAGACTCCTTCCAAATGAAGACTGTATTTGGGGTCCAGCTTTTCCTCTGCTCAAGGAGTTTCATAACGATTACAGAGTCTTTGTGGGACAATATAGATAATTTATGTTCAAATATACAAATGGAAGCCCTGTTAGGGAGTTATACTCTGAAATCATAGAGCCTACACTGTGTAAAAAAGTTCCATTAAACTTCTAAATATAACATAGGAGAATGTCATAATTTTTCTATAATTTACAATTACATCAAATTATACTTGCATTCTTACCAGTCTTCTGGACTTCTTTAACATGCAAGATAGATACAGTTTTTCCACTTAGCCCTGCTCATACCGTGCCTGAGAGGAGAGACAGAGAAAAGTCTCAGGTCAGAGCTACGGTGTCGGAAGCACCACTTTCTTGCCATGTACACTAGAGAGTGAAATCCACAGATTATGGTGCAATAAGGCTTATTCCCTAGCAGTCTCTTTGACTTTTTTCCTTTTTGCTTTTTTTTTTTTTTTTTTTTGAGACAGAGTCTCGCTCTGTCACCCAGGCTGGAGTGCAGTGGTGCAATCTCGGCTCACTGCAAGCTCCACCTCCTGGGTTCTCGCCATTCTCTGACTCAGCCTCCCGAGTAGCTGGGACTACAGGTGTGTGCCACCACGCCCGGCTAATTTTTTGTATTTTTAGTAGAGACGGGGTTTCACCATGTTAGCCAGGATGGTCTCTATCTCCTGACCTCGTGATCCGCCTGCCTCGGCCTCCCAAAGTGCTGGGATGACTTTTTTCCTTTTTTCTGATTCCAAAAGCCAATATATGCTTACTATGCGACATTCATTCAAACATTTCATACAGATCTCAGAGTCCCCTGTGTAGTCAAATGTTGAGCTATTTATTGTGTTCTTCAAAAATCATTTTATGTCTACATGCTGTTGGCAACTTGATTTTTAAAATGTCTTGAACAGTTTTCCTATATATGAGTTCTATATGAACTCATATAGATCTTCCATATTCTTTTTGAAAAGCTCTATAGTATTCCATTTTATTGATGAATTGTCATTTAATGTATTCACTGCTACACTGAGACAAATATGTCTTTTTCAATGTTTAGCTGATAAAACAAAGCTGGAGGAAACTTCTTCATACATGTTTCTTTGCATGCTTATAGGAGTATTTCTGTAGGACTACTTTATAAAGGTGGGAAATGTGTTTCTTTTTTTTCTTTTTTTTTTTTTTTTGAGATGGACTTTCGCTCTTGTCACCCAGGCTGGAGTGCAATGGTGCAATCTCAGCTCACTGCAACATCTGCCTCCCGGGTTCAAGCAATTCTCCTGCCTCAGCCTCCCCAGTAGCTGGGATTACAGGTGCCTGCCACCATGCCCAGCTAATTTTTGTATTTTTAGTAGAGACGAGGTTTCACCATATTGGTCAGGCTGGTCTCAAACTCCTGACCTCAAGTGATCCACCCACCTTGGCCTCCCAAAGTGTTGAGACTACAGGCGTAAGCCACCGTGCCCGGCCTGGAAAGATGTTTCAATAGGCATAAACATTCTAAATTTTAGTTGATATTGCCAAATTGTTCTCCAAAAAATTTCTAACAAATTATATTCACACTGGCAGTATTTGAGATGATCTAGTACCTTATTGGATATCATCAGCCATTTTTAATATTTCTCAATCCAAAAGTGAAATCTCATTTATTGTCATTTACTTTTCTTTGATTAATGAGGTTGATCATCTTTTCAGATGTTTATAAGTCATTTGTATTTCTCTGTGACTCGCCTGTTGAGATATTTTGAGCATTTTTCTACTAGATCATTTATCTTTTTCTTATCAATTTCTGGGAATTCTGTATATTACTAAACATTAGCCCCCTTTTTATATGTTACATATACTTTTTACAGTTGTTACTTGACTTCTTTTTTTTTTTATTTTTTGAGACAGGGTCTTACTCAGGCTGGAGTGCAGTGGCAGGATCTCAGCTCACTGCAGCGCGACCTCACAGGCTCAAGCAATCCTCCCACCTCAGCCTCCTGGGTAGCTGGAACTATGGGCATGCACCACCACGATTGGCTAATTTTTGTATGTTTTTGTAGAGACAGGGTTTCACCATGTTGCCCAGGCTGGTCTCAAACTCCTGGGCTTAAGTGATCCATCCACCTTGGCCTCTCAAAGTGCTGGGATTACAGGCATAAACCACCATGCCCAGCCTTGATTCTATTTTTTAAGATGTAATACATTTATTTGTTCGATTTTCAAACAGTACATAAGTCTTTCCCCCAATGCTTTCTCCAAGCCACCTAGTTCTTCCTAGAAGCAACAAGTATTATTAATTTTTTGTGTATTCTTCCAGGCATAGTTTAGCATATATAACCAAGGTACAGAGGAAGGTATTCAAATGCAGGTTGAAAAGCCATGCCATTTTCTCTTTCTGTCTCTTATATCTCACTTGTATCCTTTTGGTTCCAGCTGCGCTACTATGACTCAGGTGAGGACACGAGCTGTAAAGGCCACATTGATCTGGCTGAAGTAGAAATGGTACTCCCTGCTGGCCCCAGCATGGGAGCCCCAAAGCACACAAGTGACAAGGCTTTCTTTGATGTAAGTTGATCTTGCTTCTCTTTTCCTGGCTCTGCCTGCGCATCATTCTGTCTGTCTCCAAGCATGATGGAGCCGTCAGAGCAATTGGTGGTGACTACAGATGGAAGACAGACCCCCTTGGCTATGGGAATTGTTCCAGAGCTTGAACTCAGCATTATTGACCCCCAAGGCTATCCTCTCTTCCTGTCTGTATGTCTCAGAAAAGCTGCATACTGCTTTGTGCAAAAGGAGTCCAGCCGCACATGGAAACAGATGAACTTCTTGTTAAACGTTGTTAGTTATTTCAGTCACCACCTGCTTTCAAGAACAGATGCTATTTCCCTAGTATTCAGTGGTCTTCATGCTTGACTACCCACTAAAGACTGTCCTTAGTCACACATGATAAGTATCTACCCTAACATCTTCAGCAGCCCTTAGGTAGGCCATGGGGCACTTTATAGGCCACATAATAGAAGGAGATTTATGTAGTCCCTGCAGTCAAGCAGGGCTTTATAAAGAGGATAGGTCATCCTCTATGGCCCTACTCAGGCCATGAGACCGTTTTCCTGACAGTGGGCTTCCAATATGGCTCCAACTGAAGAAAGGGGACACAAAGGCCAACTTTATGGTATGGATGAATCTCAGGCATCCCCCTGGAGCACAAGGAGCTCCCTCACCTTTAGTGCATTGGTGCAGTGCATGGGAGAGGTTAAAGGCACCATTCATTGCTGACCCTTCCTCCTTAGTCAAAGAAGACACTAAGAAAATGCAAAATAAGGTGCTCCCAGTACCCTTCTATCAACATCCCCTATGACTCTAGAGACCAGAAAAGTAAAGGCAGTAACAGTATGGTAGTTGAGGAAGAAAAATTCATACAGAGGTTCTGGGGCAGTATGGAAAAGAAAGGTCACAGGGACTGATTTACCACTTACCCAAATCCATAAAACAGCCCTGCCCTTCATCTCTGGTTTGCTGTCATTTGGTTTTGTAGCTCAAGACCAGCAAACGTGTGTATAACTTCTGCGCCCAGGATGGACAGAGTGCCCAGCAATGGATGGACAAGATCCAGAGCTGTATCTCTGATGCCTGATGCCCATGGTCAACCCACGCAGAAGAAACAGAAGAACTCATGCTGCCAGATAGAAAAAAAAGCATGGATCCTTGAGGAACTGACAACAAGTTATCCCAGGGCCTGAGGTTCTCCTGCCCAGTCCCCTTTTGCAGGGGTTGCTGTATCTACTTAACCTGAATAGGTGTTTCACACCAGGTCTGGTCAACAGCCCCATGCACTCCCTGTATCTTGCACTAAATTTTTCTAACAGGGTCTTAGTGGTTAATGATCAGAAGATGTCTCCTGAGCCAACTGTGAACCTCACCCAGGCAAAATGGCTACCACCTACTTGGGTCCTTCTTCATGAAAGCTAGAGATCCTTTTTTGTTCTCCGAGGTCATAATTTCCTTGGAGACCTGTTTAACAAGCAAAAATCAAAACCCTCCAAGATTGTCTCATATTCTACCTAGACTAGGTTTCCTATGAGAGGCATCTACTTGTACTGCCTGACCTTTGAGATGCTCAGTTCTCTGGTGCTGCCAAAAGGTGCTTCCATGGTCCGTGCTCTGCCAGTGGGGTTCACAACAAGAGATGTCATTGTTCAGTAGCAGGCAAAGAGGGAGCACACAGCATTATTCTGATGGAAAAAGATTATCCAGGGAATGGTGCAACAATGACCAGCCCAATGCAGGAAAACACTACTTCCAAAACATTGAATTCTCTAGACCAGAGGCACTCTGAGGATTCAGGGCCTTGTGTTCTTACGTATCTTCTGCTTCCTGACAGTTTATTTTTCAAAATAACATGCAAAAAAAGCTGAATGCACTAACTCACAAAACAAACACTTGCACTGAATTCCCAATGAAGTGAAGATGTTGGAAAGACAGAGGCCAGCTATTTAGGACCACACACACCTGTGACAAGGGCTGTGTTGACCACAGTCACACTGTGGCATGACTGGATACCCAAACTACACTTCTACACATGAAAAGTGAGAACTGTCTTTAGATTTTCTTTACTTTGATAACTTGTGTTTGTTTAGCTTAAGACCCAAGAAATGCTGTTTGCTCATGGTAAACAGAAACAGCATCTTTGCTACAACCACTGACACCAGCTGGCGTCATAGGTAGCTAGATCATTGCATTTGTTTTGAAATGTTAATATGTTAAATACTAAACTAATATTTCAAAAATGTGTATATATGATTTCTATATCCTTGTTTTTCAGATAGCCTGCTTATAATTTAATATAAATTAACTGATGCATTCATAAGATTTCAATAATGAAATGGTTCCCTTTTAAAAAATAAAAATACTTTGTAGATTAAAAATAAATCAGAATTTCAAATTTAAAATTGTCTACACACTAGGAAATAGAACTGTGTTAATATATAAGAAATTTGGGGATAATTAAGAATGAAGGACTTTTCTATCATTTCCATTTTATAAATTGCCACCTGTGAAAATGGTTTTTGCACATTATTTGTATTTTTCTTTGTATATGAAATAATTTTTTGTACTTTGTAAAATATGGAGCCCATTGTACCTTCAGCTATTTGAGACTATACACAGTGCTTCTTTTGTAACTGGATTACTTTAACTTTCGTGAAGGCATTACATTGCCTCACATTCACTAACCACCTTGAATTAAATTTATTTCTTAAGAAAAAGCATCCCTCATTTACTGTGAACTAAAGTTCATTCTGTAGTGCACAGCATTCAGGAGGGTAACACTCAAGATTCATACATGGGACTAAAGGTTCAAGAATAAAACAAAGCATGACCCACTTTGTTCCTTCATTCTCCTAATGTCATCACTGCCCTTTGCTGAAGAAGTAACCAGGGATACTGGACATGTTAGCATGAGCTTCTGGGTTCCAGACACACTTCGGCAGAGTTTAAGTAAGAGACTTGAGGCCAAGATTCTCACATGTGCTGCCACTCCTACCACTGTCTCTAATAAGCTGTTTGAAATTGCTTAAGTCCCTTACCTATTCTGGGTCCATTCCACCACCCAGAGTATATGGTAATTTGTGAAAATTGTAGGCATGAGACATTGAAGTCTGTTTGAGCAGCAGATTTTTCTGCTTCAGGGAATTTTTTTTTTTTTTTTTTTTTTTTTTTTTTGAGACAGAGTCTCACTCTGTTGCCCAGGCTCTGGAGTTCTGGAGTGCAGTGGTGCAATCTCGGCTCACTGCAAGCTCCACCTCCTGGGTTCACACCATTCTCCTGCCTCAGCCTCCCAAGTAGCTGGGACTACAGGTGCCCGCCACCACGCCCAGCTAATTTTTTGTATTTTTAGTAGAGATGGGATTTCACCGTGTTCGCCAGAATGGTCTCAATCTCCTGATCTTGTGATCCACCCTCCTCGGCCTCGCAAACAGGGAATTGTTAAACAGTACAAATGATGAGTGATTTCAGTTCTAGACAATACTTCCTTGGTTAAGCCCATGAGTTAACCTCATATAGCCAACAGAGAATGCAAGTTTTCATCTCAGGGCTGAGCCTTTAAGTTCTTTGACATCCAGAGTCCTCTGAGCCAAGCAAGAGGACCCCAAATAGCCACTGAGGCTCAAGGTGAGATAGCGACATATCCCCTTGAGCTTTCGGTTCCCCTCAGTCTCAAGAGCATGATCTAGCCAAGGGCCCTCAAGCCTTTCCTCGGTCCTAGGCCTCTCAACAGCTACCATTACACATTGCTGTGTCCCTGAGATTCAGTCAGGAGGGAAACAGCTGGGATTAGGGGTTGAGTAGAAGCTGTGTTCACAGTGTCAGTATCTGGATGCCCTTCATTCCTCAGGTCTTAACTGTGAAAGGGGAGAATACTGGGTTCTGTAAATAAAAATAAAATTCTAAGCCCCCAGATGACTGAATGGACCCCTTCTCAGCCAATGGGGTTCCAAAGAAACCTGAAAAACGAGTTCCAGCCATGATGCTGGGGCAAGGAGGCAGACATGCCTCATTATACCCTCTCCCTTTTGGAGTTTAGACACAACAGACCAGCATTAACATTAAAACAGATCTTAAGACTGACAAAATAGACTGTCACAATAAAATACCAAATTCCAACCTGACACTAGTATAGCATCACATAACAGATAGCAAGCCCTGAAGGAAATCAAAGCTTTTTAAATCCCAAAATACATTCCTTTTACATATTTTGAAATGTCTCTGCAAAGCTGTATCTTGTGGTGGGGGGAGGAGATTTACATTCTGTAGAGGATCCCTTTCCCTTCCCAGGTGTGTTTCTGATCCTGAAGAGATTAGCTAAGAGTCTAGTACCTTTTATTAAAGGTCTGAATAGGAAATATTTGCTATCTGTTGCCTCTAAGGGCAGCCACCTATGAGACTTCATCTACATAAGAACCTAGGTCTCTATAACCCCTTATCTTAACCCAGACTCTCCTTTCAATTAATTTCAGCCTTTTAGATAATAACTCTTTCAACCAATTGCCGATCAGAAAATCTTTGAATCTACCTGTGACCTGTAAGCTTCTGCCTTTCCAGGCCAAACCAATGTATACTTCACATGTATTGGCTGATGTCTTATGTCTCCCTAAAACATATAAAAACAAGAGCCTTTAACCCAACTACCTTGGGCTTGTATTCTCAGGACCTCCTGAGGCTGTGTCCTGGGTCATGATCCTTAACCTTGAAAAAATAAATCTCTAAACTGATTGAGACCTGTCTCATGCTTTTTTGCTTTACAGTTCCAAGGGAGAAAGACCAGGGCTTGGCAACCGCAAGAGCCTTAACAGGGCCCTTCCTTCTGTGGTCCCAGTGACAAAACCCTTCTAATATGGGCTCTTGAAAGATGCAAACTCAAAGGAGCACATAGCATAAGTCACTTCCCAACCCCTTTGACCCAAATCCTTTATTCCCACCTCCCAAACCCCTTCACTCTATTGTCTCCACTCCGGAGCTAGAGCTTAAACTGCTAATAACATGGCAGATTTGCTTCTCAAGGGAAACTGACATTTATAGGTATTTAATCAGGGATTCTTGTAAGAGTTACTAAGTAGCCCTATCATCCCATAAAGAATTTCTGAAAGATCCCAAGCTGATAACAGAGAAGTGCCCTCAGCAATGCCAGCCAAAGCTATTAATTAAGCAGTGAATAAAGCAGTGTTGACGAAGAGATAGGGTTTACAGCAGCACCATCAGACATATATAATGCAGGCCACATAGATAGATACCTTTAAGTTAAAAAAAAAAAGACATTAATTTTAATATATTTGTTTTTACCATATATTTACTCCAATATATCAAAAATATTTTAATGAGTAAACAATACCAAAAAAATTAATGAAATATATTCCTTGTTCATACTAAATCCTCAAAATCTAGTGTGTATTTTATACTTACAGCACATCTGAGTTTGGACTAATATTTTTTTTCAGAGGCCATTTCTGATAAAACAAATGCATGTCATGTTTCTATAACAGTTCTCCAACATCAACTGGACATCCAACAATTCACTTCAAGTCTGACACTAACTCCCCGGATTTAGCATAGACTCCACAAGTTCAGGTCTGTCCCCAAGACTGCCCTCACTTCAAACACTAGTTGCAAGTTCCAAGAGCCACCAGAACTTCTAACCAACCAGCTATAAATATGAAGATTTCCACAACCCCCTCCTCAGGTTCAGTAATTTGCCAGAACAAATCATATAACTCAGGAAAACACTTTACTTACATTTACCAGCTTATTTCTAAGGGATACACCTCAGGATCAGCCAAAGGGAAGAGATGCACGGTATGGAGGGAGGCAACACACCACCGGCCCAGCATCTGATGTGTTCACCAACCCAGAGGCACTCCTTATCTCATTATTCAAGAGTTTTTACAACCCAATCTCCAGTTACCCTCCCTCCCCCCAGGTTGGGGGTGGCTGAAAGTTCCCACCCTCTATTCACTTGTTTGGTCTTTCAGATGACCAGCCCACATCCTTAACCTAGCAAGGGACCCCACCCTGAATCACCTTGTTAGCATAAACTCAGGTGTTGCAAAGGGCAGTTATGAATAACAAAAGATACTCCTAAAGGGTGGGGTGTGTTAGGAATAACAAACTATCACTTAGGAAATTTCTAGCGTTTTAGACACTGTGCACCAGGAACCCAGAACAAAGAACAAATATATTTTGTACTCTACCACAACTAGCCTTATTTCCACTGCTACCACACTAAACAATGCATATTTACAGCAAATAGCCTGCTCACAGCAGAGCCTGCGGGGGTAGGGAAGAGCTGGGTGGCAAGAGACCTGGCTTCTAGTGCTGGCTTTCTTCTAATGTAATCTATGACCTTGAACAAGTCCCTTAACTTTGCTGGGCTTTGACTTATAAAAATGCAGGACGCAGATGATCTGTTACTTTGTGATTCCAAATATTTACCTTGGCAAGGACTCAGTTTCCAAACTGAGATTTAAAGGATTTGCTGAAAAGTCCAAACCATCTAAATCAGTGCATCTCAAATTGTAATGCATATATGAATCATCTTGTTAAAATGAGATTCTGATTCAGTAGGTTTGGGGTGGGGCTTGACATTCTGCATTTCTAATGAGGACAGTGCTGCTGGTCCAAGGACCACAGCATTGGTCCTTGGTAACAGAATTGTTCTTGGAGCAACAGAAATGTGTCTCAGTCCTCTGAGAAGCAGACACCTGATAGGCAGGAACTCTGGGGAGGCTGGAAGAGCCAAGAAACCATGATGCTGGTGTAATCCTTGTGAAAAAGAAAGGGAAGCAAAGGTGAGTGGAGGAGACTTGGAGTGCATCGCAGTTCTAAGGAAGTTCAGCAAGGCAGATAAGAAGTCCTTGAGCCATCAGGGGAATCCCACATATTCCAAGAATGGGCCATCCTAGGATCCCTGCCATGCTCAATCATTGGCTAGGAGCAATCCATGGGAAGCATGGTTTTGGTGGAAACACAGTAATAGATTTCAGAATATACCAGCTGAGGCCAATAGTCAATGACAGTCCCTGCAGTCAGAGTTCTGAGAGAAATCTTTTCATGGTTGTCAATGTTAAAGTCAGAATCAAAATGGAGTCACTTATGTTTTAAAAAAAAGCAAAACAAAACAAAACAAAAAAGACTAATAAATTGAGCCAGGGAAAGCTATGAAGAGAGAGTACTCATGCATAAATGCCTGGTAACAAAAACTGTCAAAAAAAAAAACTGCAAAAATTGCAACCTTGCACAAAGGCCATTGCAACCTTACACAAAAATTACTCCTTTGAAGGCATCTATCTAGCAACTGCCTGTCCAGCCTTGTATTAGTGTCACCCTTGTTATTGATCCTTGTAGCCAGGATAATTAAAACAATTATGTAATGATCCTCATTTTTGCTTTAAAAAACCTTTGTGTTCCTTTACCTCCCTGAATACACACAGTTTACTATGGTGTTATATAGGTATTCCCATTGCAATGCCCTTGATATAGTTTGGATGTGTGTCCTCACCCAAATTGCACATTGAAATGTAATCCCCAATTGGAGGTGGGTCCTGGTGGGAGCTGATTGGATCATGGGAGTGGATTTCTCATGAATGGTTTAGTACCATCAACTTGGTACTATTCTCATGACAGTGAGTAAGTTCTCCTGAGGTTTAAAAGTGTGTGGCATCTTCCCCCCTCACTTGCTCCTGCTTTGGCCGTGTGACATGAAAGTTCCCGCTTGGCCTTCTACCATGATTGTAAGATTCCAGAGGCCTCCCAAGAAGCAGATGCCACTATGCTTCCTCTACAGCCTTACAGCCTGCAAACCATGAACCAGTTCAACCTCTTATAGTTTTTTTTTTTTTCTTTTTGAGACAGGGTCTTGCTATGACACCCAGACTGTAGTGCAGTGGCGCAATGACAGCTCACTGCAGCCTTGACCTCCTGGGCTCAAGCAATCCTCCCAGCTCAGGCTCCTGAGTAGCTGGGACTACAAGTGTGCTCCACCACGCCCAGCTAATTTTTTTATAGAGACAGGGTCTCAGTATATTGCCCAAGATGGTCTTGAACTCATGGGCTCAAACAGTCCTCCCACCTTGGCCTCCCAAAGTGCTAGGATTCCAGGCATGAGCCACCGCACCTGACGTCAGGTATTTCTTTATAGCAATGCAAGAACAGACTAATACAGCCCTATTAAATAAATATTATTTTCTTTTAGAGAGCCTCTCTGTTATGTAGGGTAACATAAATGGTGTCCAGAAGCAGGACCTGAAAAAGAATATCAGAAGGAATTCGTGACTCTTGGAACCAGTGTGCAATACTCGCCTGAGCCCTTTGAGCGCTCTGTTTCTATGGCTCGCATTTTCTGCCCTGGTGCATTTTCTCTCAGGCCAAGCCTCCCCCTTTTCGGTAGAAGCTCTTGACTTTGAACCGGAGTTGTTGTCTAAGGTAATACCCGAGGTTCACTGCCTCATGCCAAGAAAATTAAGGACACAGACACACACAAGGAGTGAGTTTAAGAGCAGAGGTTTACTAGGCAAAAGAGAAAGAACAGCTAGTTCTGTCCTTCAAGAGAGATGGGCTCCCAAATGGGACTTCCGGCCCACAGTGGAGTGCACCAGATTTTATAGACAGGCTTGAGGAGGTGATGTCTGATTAAACAGGGCCCAAAGATTGCTTGGACCAGGTGTGACATTACATAGTGCCCAGGGAATCTGGCCGCCCCATCCTAATCTTACTATGCAAATGAGGTCTTTGCTTGGCTGGCACCATCTTGTCTGCTCCTTACGGTATGCATGGCTAGCAAAGAGAAGGGAAGATGGAGCTGTCATGTTGGATATGCCTAGCCCCAGGTAGCCTTTACCTATTGGCACAGCTGCTGGCATTCACCCATGCAAACTTCTAGCTTGCTTGTCTATGTCTGCAGCTCAATTTTACAAGCTGCTCTTTGTTAGAAAAGAAAATTATTTGGGAGCTACTTTTCATTAAAAGGAAAACCTTACCGAGGACTTCCTTACCCTATCTGCCTAATTTCTTAACTCCTATATCAACTTTATTCAGGATTTGGTTTAGTTATAAAACCACCTTTAATAAATAACTGTACATTCTCCTGGAATGAGAAAAGGTTTTTTATCTTCTTTGGTTTAAAGACAAGTGTCTTTCTGGATTGAGTACTCTGGTTTCTCCAGAATCCATGTTCTGTCTGCAAGACATGACTTCTCTGGTAAATTTACTTTTGTTTCTTTCTGCATTGTGATGGTTAATACTGATTGTCAACTTGATTAGATTGAAGGATGCAAAGTATTGATCCTGGGTGTGTCTGTGAGGGCATTGCTAAAGGAGATTAACATTTGAGTCAGTGGGCTGTGGAAGGCAGACCCACCCTTAATCTGGGTGGGCACCATCTAATTAGCTGCCAGTGCGGCTAGAATATAAAGCAAGCAGAAAAACGTGAAAAGAGATACTGGCCTAGCCTCCCAGCCTACATACATCTTTCTCCCATGCTGGATGCTTCCTGCCCTTGAACATCAGACTCCAAGTTCTTCAGCTTTGGGACTCAGACTGGCTCTCCTTGCTCCTCGGCTTGCAGACAGCCTATTGTGGGACCTTGTGATCATGTGAGTTAATACTTACTAAACTGCCCTTTATATATATCTATCCTATTAGTTCTGTCCCTCTAGAGAACCCTGACTAATACATGCATGCATAATTTAATTTTTTTCTACATTCCTGGGTTAAAATTTTTGTGAACACTCTTATCTTGGTTTCATTTTGGTTTGGTTACATGAATCTGTAAATGATTTGGCTCCTTTCCCTTGCTTCTTTCTAAATATCTTCTGAGAGCAAAAATAAATATTCTAAATTGCAGGTGCAGGATGGCTATTTAAAAGCCACTAGGACAGTTGTCACTATCTAAAACATGGGTCCAAACTCTTGACATTCTCTGACAGGATTTATAGGATTTTCTTTGCTCTCAAGACATTAATAAGAAATGAAATGGGATTCTCAAATATTAAGGCATGCCAAGGTTTTCTGAGACTCCAGCCAGCTACATATTATGGTCTATTCTCATGAATATATTTAAACTAATGGGCCAGGTGCAGTGGCTCACGCCTGTAATCACAGCAATTTGGGAGGCCGAGGCAGATGGATCACTTGAGCCCAGGGGTTCAAGAACAGCCTGGGCAACATGGCAAAGCCCCATCTCTACAAAAAATAAAAATTAGGCAAGCATGGTGGCATGCACCTGTTGTCCCAGCTTCTTGGGAGGCTGAGGCAGGAGGATCAATTGAGCCCAGGAGGTTGAGGTTGCAGTGAACCATGATCGCACCACTGTACTCCAGGTAGCCCCTCCAGGTAGCCCCACTGTAATTGTGGGGGGCTGGGCAACAGAGTGAGACCCTGTCAAAAACAACAACAACAACAACAAATACTAATGGCAAATCATATCAAGGAAAATTCAGAGCTAAAATGGTCTGACGTGGTGGCTCATGCCTGTAATCCCAGCACCTTGGGAGGCCAAGGCAGGTGGATCACTTGAGGCCAGGAGTTCAAAAAGAGCCTGGCCAATATGGTGAAACCCCATCTCTGCCAAAATTACAAAAATTAGCCAGGCGTGGTGGTGTATGCCTGTAGTCCCGGCTACTTGGTAGGGTGAGGCACAAGAATCACTTGAACCTAGGAGGCGGAGTTTGCAATGAGCTGAGTTCATGCCACTGTACTCCAGCCTGGGTGAAGGAGCAAGACTCTGTCTCAAAAAAATAAAAATAAAAAAATAAGAGTCATAATTTGAACTCTCTAAAATATACTACAACTATACTGTTAACATCACAGTCTACCCCTTGTGCCACACAGATCTTTACTCTCCACTAGGTTCAGGGAGAAGTTCCTCCCCATTTTCCTTGAGCCTCTATTCCCAAGGGGAACTCAGAAGAAAGCAGGAGGTCTGTGGGACTAACTACGGCCCTACCAATGAAGTTAATCTTGGAGTCATAACTGGCCTTCATTCTCTCCCACGTCCACTATCTATTCCGAATTCTCCCCACCCTCAACAACCTCCTCAGATATTGGTGGCTTACCTGGTGGTGTGAGCCAAACCTTTATTCTAGGGGTGAGAGGAGGGGGAGGGAAGGGGATAAATGCTAAATAATCAAACCCTTCTCAGGGTTGCTGCACATCCTTTCACAATTACAGTGGGGCTACCTGGAGGTGCACAGTGGATCACATGGGCTCCACACACATTCCTCCTGCCCTCATTATGCAGAAGCAGCCTTGCCCCTTCCTGTTGATCAGGGTCAGTTATCCCTGCCAGTATGATGACTCTTCTTCTTGTCTGCTGGTTTCTGAGCACGAAGAATCCCAAGTGCCCTGCGGCAGCCACAAACCTTAGTTTCAATAGGACCCTTGCTATCATAGTGTCCCCCAGTTAAGTGCTGTGCTGTGTGGAATTCCATGCCTTTGGATCAGGCATTCTGTACATCCCTGGAAAGTGATGCTAATTAAGGGTCTGTGGTGAGGAAAGGCAAACCCATGCCCAGAATAAGTCTCTATCCCTGTAGAGATGAACCATTGGCCCTTCCAGAATGGAAAGGGCCTGATGCAGTTGACTTGCCCCAAGTGATGAGTTGGTCTCAAGGAATAGTGCCATTTCAGGGGCTCAGCATTGGCCTCTCTTGCTGACATACTGGACATTCGAAGGCCCCTAGACTCTTCTGCCATATCACATCACAGTGATCTCCAAAAGGCCTCTTAAAGAGGGGCCATGATGATGCTTTGAGCTCCAAGTGTTAATGTCAGCTCAAACTCTGCATCTGCTACTCCTCAAAATGTCTTGTTATCCCCATTTCTCTAGTGAATGATTACCTAAATGGCCATAGGTCCCTTTGGGGGAAAAAATGAAGGAATCACTGTGACACATACTTGCTGCAGTTCTACAAGGTCCTTCCTCTTAGAGAGCTGGCCACCTCTTTAGTCAATGGTTCTCAAACCTAAGCTAATTTTCAGATATGGAACCATTCATTTCTAAGGGAAGCACCTGTGAGGGACAACGGGAAGGGAGGCCAGAGAGGTTGGGAGGGCTATCAGACCATGATGGGGGTGGACCGCTGTGAAAGAGAGAGGGAAGGAAGGAACAAATATGTTGAATAAATTGTAAACATCTGGTGCATACTGGGCACTGAGCGGCTCCCAAGGAATCTCTGGATGAATACAGTACAGCTCAGCCCCCAAAGAACTCACAACCTAAAGTAGACCTAGACTATTTGCTATAAGCAGAATAACCCCCTTCTCTGAAGATGTCCATGTTGTAATCCCTGGAACTTGTGAATATGTCATCTTACATGACAAAGGGGAATTAAGGTTGCATATGAAATTAAGGTTGCTGACCGAGACATTATCCTGGATCGGTCCAATGTCATCACAAGGGTCCTTATAAGTGGAAGTGGGAGGCAGAAGCAAATGTCAGAGAAAGACCCAATAGGAAACTCAATGGGAGAAAGACTTAATGAGCCGTTCCTGGCTTTGAAGATGGAAGGAGGACGGACATGAGCCAAGAATGTGGCAACCTCTGGAAGCTAGTAAAAGGAAGAAAATGGATTCTCCCTCAGAGCTCCAGAAATGAACATAGCCCTGCCAACACCTTGATTTTAGCCCAGTAACACCCATTCTGGACTTCTGGCCTCCAAAATAGTAAGAATAAATCTGTATTGTTTTAAGCTGCTAAATTTGTAGTAATTTGTTACAATAGCAATAGGAAACTAATAGGGCTATATAATGAACCACAGTGATTCATGCAATTGCACTGTATTGTATTCGTACAACGGCTGTGTACAGGGGGCAGGAGCTCAGAACAAGCAAATTGGATGGGGGATGGCCTAGGGAGAAATAAGATGAGGCAGAGGGGCAGAGGTGCAATGTGCAGAGGCAGCTGCTGCAAGGCCGAGAGGGACACTCACACATGCAAACATATAATTCTGTGCACACACATGCAACACAAACAAGAGCATACACGTTCTCACATATACACACCCTAGTGATATTGGCACTTACGCATGTAGACTCTTTCTGACATACGTCCACCCACTGCCTGGATTCCACCTGTTTTTGGTGACCTCTCTTGTATTAGTCTGTTCTCATGCTGCTAATAAAGACATACCCAAGACTGGGTAATTTATAAAGGAAAGAGGTTTAATTGACTCACAATTCAGCATGGCTGGGGAGGCCTCAGGAAACTTACAATCATGTCAGAAGGGAAAGCAAACATGTCCTTCTTCACATGGTGGCAACAAGAAGAAGTGCTGAGCAAAAGGGGGAAAAGCCCCTTGTAAAACCATCAGATCTTGTGAGAACTCAGGATCACAAGAACAGCATGAGGGTAACTGCCCCCATGATTAAATTACCTCCCACTGGGTCCCTCCCACGACAGGTGGGCATTATGGGAACTACAATTCAAGATGAGATTTGGGTAGGGACACAGCCAAACCATATCATCTCTGTCATCTCTTAACACCATATTTCCTGAGGGCAGCTGAAAATAGCAGGTGGGGATAGGGCTTGTCTACCATGGCTCCATCACCAGCCTTCACCTGAACAGGAGGTACACTGGGAGGCTGAGACTCACCAGTTGGGGGGCAACTGGAAATCATTTACCTGCCCAGCATTTTAGTATGTGCAGTGCCAGGGTAAGCCCTGACCATGCACATGTTCTCCCAAATCTCAGTCTCTCCCCTCACAGCTGTATGATGGAACCTGTTATGAATGAGCTGGTCACCCAAACCAGTGTGTCCATCTTCCCATGCATTTGTCTGTCCATTTTCTTTCATTCAACATACATTTATTGGAGCTTCTTCTGTGCTAATGCCTGCTTCTGGATACTTTGGACCCTAAATAAAATAACCTACTATCCAAGCTATGATTTCTGTAGCCAGAGCTATGATAGGGTGAGAGCAAGTAGGAGCCTGCAGAAAGATGGGAGGAGCTCATAGCCCAGCCTTGGGGTAAGAGAGGACTTCCTGAGTAAATGACATGTAGGCCGAGTATTAAAGGATAAGATCACTGGGCAAAGGTGAAATCACGAGGAGCAAGGAAAAGAAGTTAAGTCAGGTTTCTAACATGTATTTTAGAAAGATCTCCCTGGTGAGGATGGCGAAGGGGGACTGGGAGGGAGGCAGGCCAGTGAGCAGCTGCTGTAATTATCCCAACCTGAGAAGGCAGTTGGGCTGGATAGACGTGGGAGCTCCAGAGACATGCCTGAGGTGGTATCTGTAGGATGTAGGGCCTAACTGATGGAGACAGGGAATAAAGGGGGAGAGGGGCACTTGAAGACTGTCAGGTTGATGCCTGGGACATCTAAGAATGGCCCCAGCCTCAGACTCAAGTGCCAGGAGTAGAGAAAGGATGACCAGGTGGGGGGACCCAGGCCCTGGTGCTGACTTCAGGAGCAGGCATATGCTTCCCAGCTGGTAGTGAGGGTATGTGCAGCACTTCCAGGATCTGGGAGGGGTTCCCCAAGTCACATACACACACACCCATCACACATCTGGGCTTAGAGAAAGAAGTTAAGTAGCCCCTCCCCATTTTAACAGCTGAGAAGTCCATGATTTCAAGAGGTTAAACGACCTTCTCCAAGGCCACACAGCTGTGCCTGATGGAACTGGGATTTGAACCCAGGCTTGTCTGACTGCATCCTGTGCTCTTCTCCCGTCCTGACAGGTCAACCAGGCCAGTCTTGGCACCAGAGAATTAAGAGTACAGGGGACATCTGACCTCTACGTCACACCCAGCCTGGCCAGGCCACTTACAGGGCCATTCAAAGCCAGGACTGCCTCACCCTCTTAGACACTGGACCAGGACATAAAGTTCTCTTTGTGGGTAGAATGAGCTTGGGCACTCCAAGGAAAGGCAGGATGGACCCACAGCTAACTTAGCCCTCTCATACCCACTCCACACCGTGGCCACCCACCCCATAGCTAGAGCATCTGAGAAGTGCATCTCCTAGTCTGGAGGTGAGCAGGAGGAGCCAAGGCCAGCATGTCCCCCACTGACACACAGCTCAGCCACAGCTGATTGCCTTCCAGGAAATCCAGACCTGGGCAATTAGAAACAGAGAGCTCAGGGCTTAGAATGATACTCTGCAGGATCCTGGTGAGGATCTGGCCCTGTCTGAGCCTATTTCCTCATCTGTAAAACGTGAAATTAGGCTTATGTATCCTACAGCTCCCACAGCTGCAATGGTCTTTTTACATCTCCTCTACAGTCCCTGGCCTCATCCAAGCCTAAGAGTTAAACAACAGATGCCTGGTCCCTACGGAAAGCCCCCAACTCTGGCCTCAGCAGATCCACCTCCTCACTCCCCACAGGTCCCCTGAGGTTCAGTGCAGCCCCAGCCAGAAGAATGTGAACCATTCCCGGCATCTCCTCCCCTGTGGCCAGCCCAGAGAGGGGCTGGAACCTCTGGGCCCTTCTGACAGGAAATTAGCTGGGCCTGGCCTTCCCCACTACCAGCTGCTCTGCTGACCCTGACCCTGTGTTTTCTGAAACTTGATACTGCAAATTTCAAAGCCTCTTCTCCATTTCTTGGAGGCCTGGCTGAGCTGTGTGTCTAGTGGGGCCTCCAGCCTACGTGTGGGCCTGCCTTCCTGTCCTGGAAAGGGCCCTGGCTGAGAATGGGGCAGGGAAGCCTGATGCCCAGCCCCTGCCGTGACCCTGAGCAGGGCCTACCCCCAGGCGATTCATCTCCCCATCTCTGAGCTGCCAGACGGAACCCACGTGCAGAGTGGCTACAACATGGAGAATGGGTTGGAGGGACGCAAGAGAGGCAGTGGAGAGACCACTTCAGAGGCAACTGCGATGGTTCAGGGAAGAGATGGTTTGGACTAGGATGGGATGGTGAAGATGATGAAAACTGTAGACTCAAGAGATATTTAGGAAAACGGAGAGATACTGGTGATGGTTTGGCCATGAAAGCTGAGGGACACAGGTGTCAAAGGGCCTGCTAGGTTTCTGAGTTACCCAGCTGAATGGATGGTGGTATCTTTCCCTGAGATGGTGAACACCAAAGGATGACCAGGGTTGGGTTGAGGAGGGGAAAATATCCTGTTTGGCCTTAGTTAGAGGCTGAGGTGCCTTTGAGATGTCCCAGTAAAGAGGCTGACACTTGGATATCCAGAGAGGAATAAGCTGAAGATACTTATTTGGGAGGGAGAAAAGTAGATGGTAGCTTGAGGACATGGATAAAACTGCCAAGAAGGAAGAGTATTAAGTAAGAAAAGAGCCCAGCCTGTGCCTTAAGGACACTAATGTTCAATGGCCAGGTAAAGGAGGATAAACCTGGAATAGAGGGTGAACAGAGAAAGAGCATTGTTGTGCCTTGCAATGAATGGAGAAGAGTGTTTCAAGAAGCATGAGAATGTTTGGATGCTGCTGGAAAATCTAAAAGAAGAGGAGAATGAAAAATGCACTTTGGATTTAGTGTCCTGAAGGTCACCTCACCAGTGATTTTAGGGAGTGCTGTTTCGGTGAAGTGAGGCAGGTAGAGGCCAGGCTGTCATGGACAGGAGGCATGTGAGGTGTGAGGAAAGAGACAGGGCTCTGGAGACGTTTGACTGTGGTTGAGAGGAGGGTGGGGCAGTAGCTACAGTAAGACATGGAGTCAAAGAAAGGGGCTTTTGTTGTTTTTTAAGGTAAGTGAGATTCAAGCATGTTTAAATGTTGATAAGCAGAATCTTGTTCAGATGAGAGGTTGACAATACCTGAGAAAACAGGGACAACAAACATAAAAGTGTTTTTGACAAATCAGGAGGGCTTGCCAGGGCCCCTCAGCAGGGTAGGGCTCAGAGGGAACATCTCCAATCCTTTGAAGCTGGCTCCTGGGCACTAGGCTGGCTGTGGCACTGCCTCTGACTGCTCTATATGCCCCACAGCCAAGGCCAGCGCCCTTGGATGGCCAAGTACATGTACCTTATGGATCTTATTCAATCCTACTTGAGGACAGCAGGGGTTAGAGATGACTGGACAGACCATGGTGGGCCATGATGTCCTAAACAAGGGTGCTACATCCCTGGGAGAAGAGCCATGGGCCTCTAGGCCTATTGTGGACATTAAGCCCATTGCCAGTGACAGGATGCCTGGAGCCCTGCTGGATGACATCCCTAAGTCCAGGGTCCCCAGATTCCTCCATTCCAGCTTGGCAAGGCCATTTTGGCTCTACTGGCATGGGACACTTCCAGGCATATCACAGGGCAGTGGTTCTCAGAGGACGGCCTCTAGACTAGGAGTATCAGCATTACCTAGAAACTTGTTGGAAATGCAAACTCTGAGGCCCCATCACAGATCTATCAAATCAAAAGCTCTGGCGGTAGAGTCCAGCAGTCTGTGTGTAACAAAGTTTCCAAGTGACTTTGAGGCACCACTTCTATAAGGTATCAAGCTGTTCATCCCTCCATTTGCTGTCCATCCAGTAACCTAAAATTCACACATCCACCAATCTAAACAGCCATCATCCAACTGTCCATTTCTCAATGTAATTCAACCATCTGTCTTAGTCAGTCTGAGCTGCTATAACAGGACATCCACAGACTGGGTGGCTTATAATCAACAGAAATGTATTTCTTGCCATTCTGAAGGTTGGAAAGTCCAAAATCAAGGCACTAGCAGATCTGGTGTCTGGTGAGGGTCTGCTTCCTGGCTCACAGAGAACTAGCTATCAACAATCCACGTTCACATTCTGTCCAGCCACCTGTGCCTATCTATCTAATCTGATATAATCTAGTCTATCATCAGCCTAGATAGTCATCATCCTAAACATTCCTTTATTTATGTTACATACATCTACTCACTATCCTCACAACTCACTTATAATACAAAAGAATATCTAAGCTCTGGTACCCACCACACCCACCTCCCCTTTCTAAGGAAAATGGACACAAACATTTCTTTCTGCTTAAAGTTTCAGGATCATATCATGTGTACTAAGTGAAATCAGTTCTATTTCTCTGGGCAGCAACCCTGACTGGACAAGGGGCAGGTTCTTGGGGTTCCTCAACTAAAGGCAATTGTGTTTGTATGTGTATAATCTTAATATATATATATACACACACACATATATATAGTAGCTTACGTATTACATACAGATATGATATATTCTATAGATATAGCTCTGTCACACATATGTGTACATATATAACTTCAATAGCTTGCCATAAAACTCTGCTCAAATGAGGTTGTCTGTACTGGATGGTGACAGAGTTAGCCAGTCATAAACATTCTCTTCCTTCATTCTCTTCCTTGGAGAGTATGAATGTTTGGTATCACTGAGAAGTCAGGTCACTTCAAGCTCCAGTTCTATCCTAGCAATGGTAAGCTATGTTCCAGTTTTCAATTAAGCCTGCTGAATATATCTGCCTTGAAAGAGTGGGATTTAGAGTGACCTTACAGCTCAGACAGAAACAACTTTGCTGCTGGGCGTGACTCTCAACCCTGCATTTAGCCCTCATTATCCAAGACAAATGTCAAGCTGCCTCTGCTGGAGGGTGGAGCTAGACGGCCACACTATACCACATATCCTCCTTGTCCACAGCTGATTTGAGCAGGGCCACCTCACCAGAGGGAGGTCGCACCCATATCCCATCCATCAGCAAATCCTGATTACCTTCAAAATACATCCTAAACTGGACCACTTATCACTGCCCTCACCACTGCTACCCTGGTCCAAGCCACCAACATCTCTCACCTGGATTTCTGCAGTTGCCTCCTAAGTGGTCTCCCTGTTTGCCTCCCTTTCCCGCCTTGTCCCCTTCAGTCTATTCTCATCACGGTAGCCAGAGAGGTCCTTTTTAAAATCTAAGATCATGTCATTTCTCTGTTGAATATCCTCTAATGCCTCCCCTCCTTCTTGGAGTAAAAGTCTAAGTCCTCACAATGGCTTGTAACACACTTCATGATCTGTCCTCTGCTACCCGTCTGACCTCATCTTCCACCATCCTCCCCGTGTTCACACAACATCAGCCACACCAGCCTCACTGATGTTCCTCACACAGTGCCAGAGTTCCCACCTCAGGACCACTGCACTTGCCATGCCCTCTTCCTAGAGCATTCTTCCTCCAGATATCTTCACAGCTCACCCCCTCAATTTCTTCAGATCTCTGCTCAAATATGACCATATCAGGGACACCCCCTCTGAGTATCCTATATGCAGCAGAAACCCAACCCCTCCCCAAACTGCTCCCTGCTTTATTTTTTCCATAGCATTTAACATCAGCACACATATAACTGCCTACTGTCTCTCTCTCCTCATTAGAAAGTATGCTTCATAAATGCAGCAACTTTGGCTTGCTATTTTTCAACACGTAGGAGCTTTGTTGAGGTACAAACAGTCACATAAATAAGCACTTGGTAAAAACTTGTGGAAGGAATGAGTAACAGTGGCTGAGAGTAGACCATGAGCAAGAAAATTGAGCAGAGCGAGCCTGCTGAGACAGGAATGAGTACAAAGAAATGCAAGAAACAGAGGAACATGGAGGTCCTCAGGAGACGGAGAGAAGAGCCACCGTTCCTGACTTTCCAGTTCCAATCTTCACAAGGCCTGAATGTCAGTGCTCTCTGCAAGGTTGTCCACTGTATTCTCACAATTGTACCCCTCATTCTTGAAAACATTTGGAGTTTTCTTTGTTCCTTGCAACAAAAACAACCTTGACTTGAGCACTTGAGCAGTATCCTTCCAACCATCCATCCACCCATCTCTCCATCCCCACATGCCCTCCTAATCATTTATACTTCCTTTTTTTTTTTTTTTTTTCTGAGAGAGTTTCACTCTTGTTGCCCAGGCTGGAGTACAATGGTGCAATCTCAGCTCACTGCAACCTCCATCTCCTGGGTTCAAGTGATTATCCTGCCTCAGCCTCCTGAGTAAGTGGGATTATAGGCATGCACCACCACACCTGGCTAATTTTGTATTTTTAGTAGAGACAGGGTTTCACCATGTTGGTCAGGCTGGTCTCAAACTCCTGACCTCAGGTGATCAGCCTGCCTCGGCCTCCCAAAGTGCTGGGATTACAGGCATGAGCCAACGTGCCTGGCTGATCATTTATACTTCTAATCATCTGTCTGCAGATCAGTCCACTAGTCCATTCATCCTTATAAGCATCCATTATCCTAGAGTCCACCCATCACCCATCGATCCATATAACCAACAACTATCCATCCACTTGTTACCCTTTCATAACCTCCAGGTAGAGTGGAGTCAGGTCATGAAGGATCTCATCACAGGGCTGAGGCCATCCAACTTTAATGCTGAAAAGTGGGAAGCTATGGAAGGACTCTAAACAGGAAAGTTATATAGTTGGATCTGTATTTTAGAAAAATAACTCTGACAGCTATGAGCAAGATAGATAGGTCTTACTGTCTAAAGGCAGGAAGACCAGTTGGGGTAATATTAAAATATTCCAGATGATGAATTAGGGCAGAGACACAGGGGCTTCAGAAAAGAAGATTCAAGTGAGAGACAGGAAAGCAGCTCTGGGAACAAGCCCAAGCCAGAAGCGCAGGCCTAGATGGAAAACTGTCTAATAGGGGGCCTCAGTTTTGCAATCACCAGCTCAGCCCAGGCACTGTATTTGCCCCAGATCTCAAGTGGGACCAAGCCTCCTGCACATTCTGCACATTTGAGGCAGAGTTCCCAAGAAGCCCAATCCAGAACCAGTCCTCTCTGGGCCCTTCAGCAGAGCACTCTGTCCTGCATCTCAAGTCTCTCAGCAAGTGATATTTCCAGAGTACACATGCCCCCACCAACTCATCTCACAGCTCAGCCTTGGCTACAGAAAGCCAGAGCCTCTTCTCTGTTAATTTTCTTCAACTCCTCAGAGGTTGGGCCTCCCGCCCAGTGAAGTCAGGGTCTGGGAGGCAGCCCTGGCTCCCTGCCCGCCCACAGAGGCTATATTTGGAGCAAGACAACTCCCTCTGGACACAGAGCTTGGGACCCACCCTGCAGGGCTGGCCCAAGCAATTTTACTGAGTATCCACGCAGTGTGGTTGTCACTCACGTTTTCACTTGTTAGTTCATTCGTTTACTCATTTATTCATTCCACAAACATTTATTGATCTGCTGGTATGATGCAGCAGGTACAACAGGATGAGTGGTGGGCACATATCTGTATATGTGTGTATATGGGTATCTCTAAGCAGGGATGGCAGAACATACTCTGGGTGCCCTCCATCAGGGTTCAATGGTGATGATGACTCACACTCGGGTGTATATGGCATCTGTGGGGACCTGTGTGCAAGTGCATGCAGGCACGTGCTCTCTGAGGAGGTAGCTATGACTCAGTGACACGCGGCATCTGTGGGTACCTGTGTGGATATGTGTCTGAGTGCAGGCATGAGCATAGGTGCTTGCTCCCCAGGGGGTGGGGGAAGTGGTTGTGACTCAGCTGCACATGGTGACTGGGAGCCTACAGGCCAGCTGTGACTTTATGGCTTTGCTTATTTGCCAAGCCAAACAGTTAGCGTTGGGCGTAAATATTCTATCAGAGTGTGCATGGAATAAGTCTTGAGCCAGGGACCTCCAGCAGGCAGGAGAGACTCAGTAGTCTTGGCCCAGCAGCATCTGTCCCCCGCCTGCCCCCTCCACCGCAGGTATACAGGTCCTACCCCCTCCCTCCCTCGCCCTCTCCACTCCTGCCTCCTGGAGACTCAGCGAGCTCGTCCCTCATTGACTCTACATCACCCCTCACCCACCGGTCCCAGCTGCACACACGAGACCAGGCCCAGAGGTACAGCGCTGTGGCCTTCAAGCTGCCAGCCCAATCCATTTTTCTACCATACCAAAAACCCCTTCTTTTTCAGCCCTCATGACCGCGTCTTCCTCCAACATCCCAGCCCCGGTCGTAGGCTCGGCAAGCCCGCTCCAGGACCCACTTCCCATCTCGGCGGCCACAGACCCGCTGCCTCCCCACCGGCGCGGCCCCATCTTCACCTCTGAGCTCCTTGCCCCTCTCTCCCTGGCTGTCTCTGTCCTTATCTGTCCCAAGTCTATCTTTGTCTCTTCTCGAGCCGGGCTGTCTGCAGCAGAGGCTTCACCAGAGTGGAGGTGCTGACAGAGTGGGGGTGTTGGGAGGACACTCTGTGTCCCTTCTTGAGCCTTATCGGGAAAACTTAAGTCACTGCTCAGGGCTCAGACTGGAATTTCGCCCTAGATGACCTTGCTGGGTCTGCTGGGGCCTCCGCAGGGACAGCCAGGGTCAAACGAGTCAGGAAACAGGCCCCTGCTTGTGGGCCGCCTGCCCGCCCTCATCCCAACCAGGCCGCCTGCAGCGCCCTCCGCGGGAGACGCCGGGGAGGGGAGAGAAGGGAGGAGACGGGAGGGGCGGCCCCGTCTTGGGCACTCGCAGCGACCGGCGGGAGGCCGTGTGGGGCTGGAATCGTGACCACGGATGCCGCAAGGCCACAGGGCCCTCCTCGGGGTCCCGGCCGGAAATCCTCAGGGGCCAGAGGAGGACCCAGGTCGGCCACCCGACCACCTCCCCGCGGGCCGCAGGCAGGCGGCGCGCCGTACCCGCCGGGAACGCGGGAAGAGGCTATCGCGTCTGGACATCTGGGCTTCGTCCCAGAGCCGTCACTGCTGTGTCCCCTTGGGCAACTGCCTAGCTCCCTAAGCCTCACTTTTCACACCTGGAACATAGGAAAATTGCGCCCACCTTCTGGGTCGTGGCAGATAAAATGAGTTCACGTCAGGGCTGGCTCTCAGGAGGCGCTCAGTGCCCGTGGCTTTCCTCCCCGGTGGACAGAACCCCAGGGCAGCTCCCCGCGCCCTGGCGCCCAGAGAGGAGCGGCCCGGAGCGGAGCGACCACCGCACACCGGACCCGACCCTAGTCGGCCCCGCGCGCCCGGGTCGGGGTTGGAACCTGCGGGCGTGGCGCACGCCTGCCACCTGGCGGCGAAGCCCCTAGGCCGCCCGTCCCGCCCACGGCCGCGCGCGTGCGCAGGCCTGCACCACCCTGTCGCCCCCACCACGCCGCGCCCCGCCTTCCTCGCCCTGGGACCCCTTAGGCCATGCCACGCCCCTCCACCAGCTCAGGGAACCCCCTCGGCCGTGCAGACCTGCGCCACAAGGTCGTTTCCTCCCTTCCTTCCCTCGAAAGCGTATGCATTTCGTTACCCCTGGAACTGGGGTCATTTCAGGACCTCCCAAGGAGGGTCAGGATGGTGGTATTGGCCTTAAGGGGACGCGGGCTCAGGTTGGGGGTTGAACCGCATGTTCGTGTTTCAAACAAACCTAAATGTAGGCCTGGAAGGCTGTGCACTGAAATCCTAGTATTAGGTTGGTGCAAAATTAATTGCGGTTTTTGCCATTGTAGGTTTGCAGAGTGAGATTATGGCGAAGCATTTTATTCTTTTTACAAACCTGCTTTTTCTCAGTTTTCCACATTGGGTATGTATTGGTGATAAGGAAAAAAAACTACAAAAGATATTTTTTGAAAAAAAAATCACATGGAGAGAGAGAGAATTGGCCTATCAAGGGGGTTTCCGGAAGTTAACTTTCTAGTATCTCTGTTTGCATGTAGACTCCCAGGGTGCCCTGGGAGAAATGGAGAAATGAAGCCCAGGACTTGAGGCATTGGGATGGATGGTCCGTCTTTCACATGTGCTGGCATTAACGTCCTTTAAGAAAAAAGGAAGGCAGAAGAGTTCCCAGCCTTAGGGTAGGATGGGGTAGAGGCTCCAAATAAACCAGAGACTCTTGAGTTGAGGTGGTCAGTCACTGCCGTCTGGTTCAAGCTCTGATTGGACCCAAGGGGACCAGATCCAAGATACATTTGAGAACAAGGAATTTATTTCAGAAAGGGGCCACTCAAAAGCCAGCGTTTACTAAGAACCTGCTTGGTACAGGGTGCTGGAACTACCACAACAAGGCTGTCCCTGCCCTTAAGGAGTTCTGGGCTGACTTTTGGGAAAGTTCATCAGCGGTGATGGGTAGTGAGTGAGGCAGATCAGCAGGAACGTTAAAAGCCGCAGGAACTGTCAGCTGCTGATAGAGGCCCTGGGAGGTAGAGTGGAGAACAGCTCTGGCCACCACAGCTAATGGCCACCAAGGGAGCAACAGTACCCTTGAGGGGAGAGCAGAGGCTGGAGGTCCTTGGGGTCTACTGGGAGGTGGCAGTCACAGGCCCTTGGGTCCTCTCCACAGCCTTGCTGGAACCTTCCAAAGAGCAGGTGTGACTGGGGAAGTGTGTTGCTGGGCTGTCACCCTCAGCTGGGACCTCCTCTGTTCACTTATCCATTCACAGATTTGCCAGCTACCTGCCTCTGCAGGACACCTCAGAAGTTACAGACCTGCCTGTGGAAATGCAGAGCACCTGAGGTATTTCCCAGACTCTCCAGTAGTAGCCTTGAATGGCTGACCAACCGCAGTCACCTGCCAGATCTTCTCAGAACCTGCCAGCCCACCAGCAACATGCCCATTAAGTGGCCTGGCCCAGCCCAGATGAAAAACCCCCCTCCACGTGACTTTCTAAAGAACATGCATGAAGACAAAACACCAGGTGCCTCAGGTATGACACCCTGAGGACACATCACCTGTACAGTATCCTAACCCACCCAAGATGACACAGTAAGGTAAAACCACAGTAGAGCCCACCTGTTTGACTCTGAAGTCCAGGCTCCTTTCCAACTTAGTGCCCTAAAGGCCTGATTGGGGTGGGGGTAGGGAGGAAGATTCAAGCACTGATTGTAGCCCAGGCTGGGAGGGCAACAGCTCTAGAAAAAAAGTCATTCACTGCTTTAACCATCTTCCAGCTAACTGCAGTGAGGTGTACAGGGCCATGGGGCTCTGGGATGAAGTCTTCCACCTCTACACCTTGTAAACAAGGATTCCAGACACACCCTCCAAATGGGAATGGAGACACACGTTTGGCAGAGTTGGACAGTGACGCTGCTCTCCTATCAGCCTGGACTTTGAGGGGAGTGGAAAACTGATGAGTGTGGAGGTGCAGCAGTCCTGGTATCCCCTGAAACCAGCCTGTGGGAGGACAGTCTTCCCAGGGGAGCTGCTCAGGATGGTCCTGGTCCATGCATCAGGAAGAAAAGGGAAGCTGAGAGCAGAGGGAAAATGCAGAAAGTGGGGCAGGGAGACTGCTCCCTGAAACCCCCATGGGCTGCTGGTCCAAGCAGAAAGTATTGTCGGAGGGGGAGAGGCACGGTGAAATGGGACAGGAAACGAGGACTTCCGATGAGGAGGAGGAGGAGGGGGCAGCGGGCTGCGGGTGTTGGGGACTGAACAGAATGGGGTTTGCTAGACAGAGCTTTCCTCTACCCACTCCTAAAGTCCTGCTGGACCTCAGCTGGCCCCTGTGAACTGCTGTTGAGGGGGACATAAACACAAAGGCCTGCATTCCTGTGGGTGCACAACCCTAAGAGACCATGGACTGCCTCTGTGTGGTGGGAACAGGAAAAGGAGGCTGAGTGTAGCCCTGCTTGGAATTTAGTGTCCACCACAGATGTATCCACTACCCAGGGTCAAAGACTCGGCAGCCTCAGAAGACTCAATGGAAGCTGAGCACAGGACTAGAAAGGGTCAGGCCCCTCCTCTGTATGTAGGGGTGGCACATGGTGACTAGCTGGGTGACGGGACACTGAGAAATTAAATGTTTGACATAAAAATGTAATCAGAACCCGAGAGGAGGTGGGTGGTGTAATGAACAGCATCCTAGAAGTCTGGTACAGATTTCACATGTCACCTTCTAGTTCCTTATCTGCAAATTGAAAGGTGAGGTCAGGTGCAGTGGCTCATGCCTGTAATCCCAGCACTTAGGGAGGCTGAGGAGGGCATACCATTGAGGTCAGGTGTTTGAGACCAGCCTGGCCATCATGGTGAAACCTCTGTCTATTAAAAATACAAAAATTAGCCGTGTGTGCTGGCACACGCCTGTCGTCCCAGCTACTTGGGAGGCTGAGGCAGGAGAATCCCTTGAACCTGGGAGGCAGAGGCTGCAGTGAGCTGAGATCACGCCACTGCACTCTAGCCTGGGCATCAGAGCGAGACTTCTTAAAAAAAAAAAAAAAAAAATTTAAAGGTGAGCCAGTTCAGGCATTCTAGAGGCACTACAGTTACGGACAGTAAACTGCACAAATCCTGGGTGTAAAGTTGTTTTTTCCGATGTAACCACCACCCATTTACAGCATCCCAGAAAGTTCAAGTGTGTCCCTTCCTAGTTTACAGCGACCCGCCTCCCACTGTCACTTCTAAATCCACCGATTAGCAGTGTGTCTTGGAAATTAATATACATGGAATCATATAGTATGTGCTCTTTTGTGTTTGGCTTCTTTGCTCAGGATGTCCATGAGATTCAGCCGGGTTGTTGCCTCTCTCTGTAATATGTTAATTTAGGTGTAGTATCCATTGTCTGGATATACAATTGTCTATTCTCTACTGGTGGATATTTGGGTGTCTCTGGTTTGGGGCCATTATAATAAAACTGTTGTGAATCTTCTTATACAAGTTTGTTGGTGGACATCAGCCTCATTTCTCTGAAATGAGTGGAAACTGCTGGGCCAGAGGGCAGCTGTTGTTTTTAGCTTTAGTGGATATTGCCAAGTAGGAAGTAGGGAGGTGATTATTACAGTCTCTAATATATAAAAAAGGAGTAGAGGGGGAAAGAGGGGAAAGAAATAGAGATTCCATAAACTATTCCCAAAACTGATCCTTTAACAAATCTGGAGCACCTCCTCTGCACTGTAAAAGCTGAGGAGTGCCTCTTCCCACGCTTTCGTATGTCTTGACCTTATTCACCTGATCCTCGCCCCGCCAGGGCGGCTGTGCCTTGCTGGAACTACCTAGAAGGCTGCAATTAAGGCTTGGCCAGTTAGAACAAGCACAAGCGCTGTGCAGGACACATCACTACCTGAGTGGCAAATCTGAAAATTCATTCCTCACAAGCTGCTAAATGGTGCTGACAGACCCACCCTGTGTGTTTCAGCACCTGGAAAGAAATCAGGGTTAAGGCAGCTTTTACACTTCACGCCTCAGCAACTTGCATCATAGTCTTTTAAAATATAACCAAAGCAACCCCCTCCAGAGGCTCTGGGTGTGTCAGAGGTCCCTGCCCTCTGCTCTCTGCCAGCTCAGAGAAACAGGCATTCTCCCTTCCAGGTGCTCCTCATTTGCACCGAGGAGGTCAGTCAACTCCTAGGACATCTGAAAGGGAAACCCTGACTCCAAGGGTTATATTGTGCTCTGGATAACAGAACTTGCCTTTCTGTAGAGCAGGTTTTCTCAACCTTGCCACTACTGACATTTTAGTCCACATAACTCTGTTAATGGGGGCTGTCCTGGGCATTTTAAGATGTTTTGCAGCATCCCTGGCCTCTACCTACTCGATGCCAGCAACACTCCCTCCAGTTGTGACAACAAAAAAATGTCTCCAGACATTGCCAAATGTCCCCTGGAGGGCAAAATCACCACCAGTTGAGAACCACTGTGATAGAGAAAGAACAGTTTTTTTGTTTTTTGTTTTTTTGAGACGGAGTCTCGCTCTGTCGCCCAGGCTGGAGTGCAGTGGCACGATCTTGGCTCACTGCAAGCTCCGCCTCCCGGGTTCACACCATTCTTCTGCCTCAGCCTCCTGAGTAGGTGGGACTACAGGCACCCGCCACCACGCCCAGCTAATTTTTTTGTATTTTTAGTGGAGACAGGGTTTCACCGTGTTAGTCAGGGTGGTTTCAATCTCCTGACCTCGTGATCTGCCCGCCTCAGAAAGAACAGTTTTTAAACACACCAACCAGTGTCCTCTTCCTCCCTCCAAGAGGGAAAGATCAGCTTTCCAATATACAATCAAGCTGGCCTGAGTGGGCCCACTTAGTCCACAACAGGCATTTTATCTTGGCAACAATGTAAACCACAAAAAACAAACAAACAAAAAGCCACACGGTTTACTCTGGTGAAAGAAAAACTGAAAGGCATAAAAAGAAAACTAAGGAAACAGAGGTAAGAAAATTTGAAGGTAACAGCAACAATGAATGAGAAATCATCTTTGTAAGTTCCCGTTTGTGAGCTGACACATCAGCCATGGCTTGCCCACATTCATGACTCAAACACCAAACATGAGGCCATAGCTAACTTCTTGGGGTCTAAACTCCAAACCCATTGTTTTCAGGAAATGTCCCTAAACCAAAGTCCATCTCATTATATGAAAATACACATAGATACACCCAAATTTACCCCCCCACTGTTTTATTAAATCAGACAGTTTAAAATGTATGTTCTGGTATTTTTAATTTTCTTACTGGGTCCATTTTACTTAAAAAAAAATACAAAACATTTTTAATGTATCTTAGAAAAATTAGCAAAAAATTGACAAAATTGAGCATATTACATTGTACAATGTTTTCATACGAATGTTTTAAAATCATAAATATTTGGTTTCCTCTCAACATAGCACATCACAAAAATACATTTCAAAAACTTTTTTCATGTATAATTCCTGTAAATGATCATATCCCTACTTATTAAGGAAAACACCTGATGACAAGCACTCAAACACTCTTGAAATTTTCTGTACAGTAATTACAAAAGTAAAACCAAGAGTTCTGTTGGCCCTTTGACAGGTGAAACCATTTTAAATAGTATCAAAACATAATTCCAAATGGGATATACTTAGTTCATTTCTGTGCTATCTTTGATTCACAAGTATCTATCTTAGCCAAAGCACTGTTTAAAAGGATTTTGCCTCCTAGACATAGTGCCACTGAAAACCAAGATGTAAATCGGTAACACTATGCATTAAACAGAAAGCTTTTGCACAACCACATATATAACTGCTTAGTCATATCAAGGTCCACATGTGACCAGAAAGCAGGCAGTCCTTAGGTGGATGGCCAGGGGCCAGGTAGTGTGAGGTCTCCAAGAACCCAGGGCTAGAGCAGCTAAGCCCCAGGTCATGTTATCAGCTACAGCTGTGGAATAAGCCAGGTTTAAGGAAGGACATTCTGCAAAAGTGCAGGACCTATTTCACAACTTCTAGAAGTAGAAATTCACATATTCCATCATGATCCTCCCCACCATGCAGAGACTATTTGACTCCCAAGGCCACACTGTTTCCATCCCATAGAGTTCACATAGGTGATCAGGTTCTTTGTAGAATACTTTTTCCTCATTCTGGAATGAGGGATACTGGAGTCTTCTGGTGTAATGTGCAATCAAACCACAGGAAAGGTTCCATTCCTTACCTAAGTCTCATTGGTCTAACACACCTGCCAGCTACTGAATAAAATGATAATACTGATAAATGGCTGGGCAGAAATCCAACACCCAAATCAGCTGTCAAATTTCAAAGGCACATGATACAAAAATATTTTAGACAATAAACTTTATAAAGGCAACTATAAGAAATCATTAAAGTTACATTTTTATTAAACAGCCAAAAATCTTAAGACAAATACCTACAGACCATTTCTTCATTGGCAAATATTTTCCAGTCATAAAAGGTGATAATTTATGGGATTATATTCCAGTTTCCTCTCATGTAAATAAATACATACACTGAACCTCTAATACCACTCTCTCTAGATGTATACATCTATTTGGAATTGCTTTCTTAGTATGTACTCAACAAGCACTAGCATAAGAACACCTGAGAGGTTATCTGTCCACATTTAATATCTGTAAGAGAAAAGGACTTTATTCTACTGAATTCTGCCCTTTTTTGCAACAACTGAATTATTCCCGTATTTATTTACAATTTTAAGCTTGATTGCTGTCCACGGAGTTACTGTTGCTTCTCAATTATAACTAGTGTTAGAAGGCTTGATTTCATAAATGTTCTTTTTAATCCAAAGATAGATCATATATGAAAACCTTCCTCAATACTCCTTTCAAATCAGATGCATATAAACTATGATCCCAATTTCCCTGTTAGACGTATTTCTATTGGATATTTCCTCCGTTGTCACCATAGAGGAAGGGAAAAAGCAGAAAAGCTGCCCACCTAACAAAGGCCAACATAATGGCCAGGCTAATATATTGACATGCTATCATCTTTATGATGTTTTGAATCTAACTAGCAGACATACAGTCAACTTCCTGTTGGCCATGTGCATCTCATCTGCTTTCTTAATTATCCAAATAATTTTTATTTCAAATTAGCTTCTTTCTACTACTCAGTATAATCCTCTCACAGCCTGGCATATACTTGGTAGCACATCATTCACTAGAGAGAGTACGAGAGAAAATTAGGTTGACAATATGAGGCAACGGGGTAGTCTCCTTTAAGGTGAGGGGAAAGGAGATGGGAATGAAACATGCCAAGTGTATGATGGTTAGGGAAAGAAATATCTTAGTAGAAGCTAGAAAACCTCTACTAACAGGATCACATTCCAAAAGGGCAACCAGGAAATGGCAATGACTCCGTGACTTCTCTGTCAGAGCACCAATGGACAAAGGCATTCCATGTCAAGTGTCAGGAAACGGAAAGCAAACTGGCCAATCTAGTTTAACAGCACATACTCGGAGAAGGAAACACGCTGCCAAAGGAAAGAGCTGACATCCAGTCCACAGAGGTTCTGAGTACCCAGTGGCAGTGAGCCCCTCCAAACTCTGCAGAGCTGACTGTGCTGTCTGCACCCTGCCTCATTTGGGGAAGAATCTGAGAGAGCTAAAAGACAAATTTCAGAAGGTGATGTTTTCAAAGAAAGAGTAAATAAACTGCTTGACAATGTTGACTTTTTTTTTTTTTCTTTTCAGGTAGCCCTTGTTTGCAGGAAGATAAATAAGAAGGCTTCCTTAGGATATTGACCCACTTAGAGAGGCACAGAAGGAAGAAGAGTTAAAAGCAGCAAAGCTGGTTTTTTTTTTTTTTTTTTTTTTGAGATGGAGTCTCACTCTGTTGCCCAAGCTGGAGTACAATGGCACGATCTCAGCTCACTGCAACCTCCACCTCCTACGTTCAAGTGATTCTCCTGCCTCAACCTCCCAAGTAGCTGGGATTACAGGCGCCCGCCACCACGCTCAGCTAATTTTTTTTTGTATTTTTAGTAGAGACGGGGTTTCACCAGGTTGGCCAGGCTGGTCTTGAACTCCTGACCTCAGGTGATCCACCCGCCTCGGCCTCCCAAAGTGCTGGGATTACAGGCGTGAGCCACCGCGCCCGGCCCCCAAAGCCGTTTCTTTTGTCTTCAGCGTAAAGCTCTCCTGCCATACAGTATCTACATAACTGACGTGACTACCAGCAAGCTCAGTCACTCCGTGGTCTTTTTCTCTTTCCAGTTCTTCTCTCTCTCTTCAAGTTCTGCCTCAGTGAAAGCTGCAGGTCCCCAGTTAGTGATCAGGTGAGGGTTCTTTGAACCTAAGAGACAAACATGCTTTAAATACAGGAAGTATTATATTCTTAAGGGTACCCCATCATTTTTCTACAGACAAAATAGTAACTTTCCTACTTTATTTCTTCTTTGAGGAACATCCATAAATGTCATACCAACTAAAACAATTAGAAGATGTATACCAAGGGGATTAACTGGGCCCTCTTACCTATTAGGGGATAAGGTTTTCAAGAGAAATTTATCCTAAACAGCTTGGTTTTTTTTACATTTGGGCTAAAAAAGTTTCTTTAGTACAATTCAAATACGCAAGTGAAACAGAAAAATAAATTTAAAAATAAATATATGGGCAGGTCGTGGTGGCTCACGCCTGTAATTCCAGGACTTTGGGAGGCTGAGGTGGGTGGATCACGAGGTCAGGAGATCGAGACCATCCTGGTTAACACGGTGAAACCCCATCTCTACTAAAAATACAAAAAATTAGCCAGGTGTGGTGGCAGGCACCTGTAGTCCCAGCTACTCGGGAGGTTGAGGCAGGAGAATGGCGTGAACCCAGGAGGCGGAGCTTGCAGTGAGCCGAGATCGCACCACTGCACTCCATCCAGCCTGGGCGACAGAGCGAGACTCCATCTCAAAATAAATAAATAAATAAAATAAAATAAAAATAAATAAATAAATAATAAAAATAAATATATGATTACTTCATAGAGTCTGTTACCTGGTTCTATCAGTCGAATTAATCCTTCATGATGGGCCACTTTGTCCTTCCAGCTCTTGGTCTTATTAGTTGCCATCTCCAGCTTCTTTTTAACTTCCTGAAACAAAAGTGGATTTTGGACTATGCAGACACACAGGTAGTTTAAGAACCAAATCACAACTATTGGGCCCTTACTACGTATTTGTGAATTATCTCATTAAATCCTCTCATAGCCCATTCTAAGAAGTGGGAACTACTATTACCCCATTGTACAGAGTGAAAACGGGTTCAGAGAAGGTCAGTAACCTGCCGAGGGTCACACAACAGGAAATGGTAGAGCCAGAATTGGAACCCAGGCTGTCTGATTCCAAAGCCTATTCTTCCACCATCTGCATACTAATTACAGTGGGTGTATGGCCCTGTGTGCCAGTTACAGTTTACTGCCTCTCCACTCCAAATCCACCCTGAACCATCCTGCTGGTGAAACTAAAATAATTCTCCCTCACTAGCTGGCAGCATAAAGCTTTGTCAGTAGAGGGTGCTGAAGGGACATGAGGAGGGAGGGACTTTTCTTCTAGGTTCCACTCAGCGGCTCCTGTGGCACTCAGAACACCCACAGTGCTCACCACCAGTGAGTTTTTGTAGCACCTCCCTGTGGACAGCTTTTGCCAGTGCCCCAGAAGGTGGCCTCCCGGTGAGTTTTGCTGGCACAGCACCTCAACAAACTTTTCTGCCATCTATGCACCCTCTCCACGGAGGTCTGGATCACAGCACGAGGGTTAAGGGGCAAGGAGCAAAGAATGCTCTTCCAGATCGCTCCCTCCCTGGTGCTCTGCCTCAGTTTTCGAGGCAGTAGCTGCTCCCTACGTCTGCCATTCCTGCGTTCTCAAAGCCTTCTTTACAACACAGTAGGTAATCTCCTATGACAGTTAATAATGTTTCATATTAAACTTTCCCTGTTCAAATTACTGTGCAGTTTCTGTCTCTGATGGATGTATAATACATCTTATCTCCTGTAAAAACTCCCTATTTTTTCTTTCTTACAGCTAAGCAAGATTCTTACTACAGCTTCATATTGGCAGCTAAGCAAATAATTCTATTATTGAGAAATGTTTTTCAAAAATTTAAATATACAAGTTTGCAGGGCCAAGTCTCATTACCTCGTACTGCTCAAGTGCTTGCTTCCGTTCTAACTCAAGCTGCTCCAGCTGCTCCATGGCCTCCTGCAGGGCCTGTTCCTTCAGGACACGCTGATTCTCCAACTCCTGCTTCTCTGCCTCGGTTGTCTGAATGGCCTGCTGCTGCTCCAAGTGCCACTTTTCTAGTTCAGCCCTCTTGGAAGACTCTTCCTCCAACAACCTACAATGTGGAGGAAAGCTCCAGATCAAATCCTGCCCAGGTCACCACCCTGACCCAGCAGATGAGGGAAGCATTTTAGACAAGAGAATATCTGAGGTCGTCTAATCCCCCTCTCATTCCACCAGGAGGAAAGCAGGAGCCAGAGAAGCTCATATTCACAAAGCTGGTAAAGCAGCCTATATGTCCTGCTCTAAGCTCTCTCAGTTTCACCCGTTTGTGAAATAAAAAATAACATTTATCCAGAGTTTAATGTGTGCCAGGAACTGGCCTAAGAGTCAAGTGTATTTTCTCAATTAATCCTCACAGTAAATTTAGGTGCTGCTACTCATATATTAGAGATGGTGCAAGTGAGACACAAAGGTTCAGTGGCCTGTACTAGGATCATCCACCTGCCAGGTGGCAGGGCCAAGATTTGAAATTTGCCTGGTTGCTACAACATGAAAACATTTTCATCTAGTAAAAACCTATTACCATGGAAAAAGCTGAAAATGAAGATGAAGAAAGGAGTTAACACAGACAGAATAATAGAGATACTATTTATTGAACAACTGCTACATGCCAGGCCTTTGCTTCCATTATTGCTAATCCCCTAACAATCCTGAAACGTATTATCCCTACATTACAGATGAAGCAATGAAAAACCAATGGGTTTAAAAGTATGTTGCACAGGTTATAATGGATTTTAACCCAGGTCTGTGTGACTCCAAAATAACAGGAATACCTATCTGGGAATACCCAGCTATGTAGTTGTTTAAATAAACTAACAAACAGCCAAAACCTGCATTAAAGTGTATCTAGTGTCGTTCGATGCCAGCCCAGGACAGGACACATATCTAGTGGCTTTAACACCAAGATTATGGTAACAAAGTAAAGTCACATGACTGGTCAGTTACTACTACCTGCCAGCATCTGCTCTTATAAAACTAACAACAAAGGAAATAAAGTAACAGACTATACCAACACCAATTTCCAAATTCCCTCTACAACCTCCTGCAAGGTTGTTATTCAACTCAGCTCCAATACTCTAGGTGATGGGCTACTACTCATTGCCTCACGAATTGGGCCAGTTTATTTATGGGCAGCTTCAATTCTTACGAAGTTTTTTCTTATACTAAAATGAGTTCTCCCATCCACTACCCTAGTTCCACAAAGGAAGTATCTACTCCCTCTTCCCTGTGATAGCCCTTTAGCAACTGGAAGGCAGCTTTGTTGCCTGTTGAGAACATCCTTCTCTAAGAAGACCACCTTCAGCCTTAACTAATGGGACCCAGCTTCCAGACTCAATATCCTTCTTTGGAGACACTGAGGTCTCCTCAGATGTCTCTTGGAGTTTGATGTACACAACAGAACACGACACTACAGATGTGGTCTGACCAGTGCAGTTTATTCACTCAGTTGATGTGTATTTTTTATGTGCCTTCTACGTGCTTTTCTAGGCACTGGGGATATAAGAATGAACAAGATTGGATGGGTCTGTTTTTTCATTCTAGTGGTAAAAGTATGGAGGGGGAATGGACATTTCCAGGTGCTTATGCTGCCCAGCCTCTGAACTCCTTCATGTGTCTAGGGGAACTGCCACAGTAGAAGTCTTGATGGAAGGTAGGGCTCATTTCCCACTATAGAATCCACAGGCCAGACACCTGCCCTCCCACCCCTTGGCAGCCAGGGTATGGTGGAGGCACAAGCTGGGCTTGGCTATGTAGACGCTCCTTCTGGAACTTTGACTCTGAAGCACCTGGCACAAAGAAGCAAAGCCAGTAGAGAATTCATCTTGCCGGTGGCAGTAACATCCAGTGTTGAGTGACAGCAGGAGCGATAGCACTGCTGATGCCTGGTACCAACATGAGCGCCAGCGGCATCCTCACTAGACTCTTCCCATGGCCTGGCTTGGGCTGTAGTTGGGGCTGCTCATCCCCCTGTGATTCCTGCCTGTGTTCAAGGCCTGGTCACCTGCCTTTCTGTGGAACTGGCAAACTATTTAAGAAACTTTCAACAAATTGTTTTATTGCTTTAGCTAATACAAGGTGGTTTCTGTGGTTTGCAAGCAAGACTCCTGACTAAAGACTTTAGTGCCTCACTCTTTTTCTGTGTATCAGCTTCCTCATTTATCAAAAAAGAAACAGAAACTACACCTACCATCAAAGGTTTATTAGTGTATTAAATGTGATAATGCACATAAGGTACTTACATGCCTACCACACAGCAAGTACTGGTAGGTAACAGCTCATATTATAGAGGGACAATTATCTCATTTGCTCTGGACACTTCACATTCATTAAGGCTGCCTAAGAGTGTAGAGGGTTTTGGCAACCACATTTCAGGGAAATGAAACTGTAGAACTTTTCAAATGAATTTCTACAAAGCCAAGTCTCCTGGATCCTGTAATTGTTCTTTTGATATGTTAAATTAGCTTCTTGGTCTAAAACCATCATTCTAGCCTGTCAACATCTTTTTTTTGAATGCTTATTTTTACATTCCACACATTATATATCTTCCTCATCTGCAAATGAGATAAAAGAACAGAAAGCAACACACTCTGAGTGACTCCCAAATGCTAGGCATTACTCTAAAACACTGCATGCATCATCTCATTTCATCCTCACAACAACTGTATAAAGTTGGCCATTCTCTCAAGTTACACGGCTAAAAGTACCAGAGCCAGGAATCAAACCGTGGCCTCGTTCCAGAGCCCAGTCTCTAACCTTCAAATATATGAAAAGTATTATATCAAATGGAAGAGGGACTGTTGTTCCATGTGGCCCCATTGGATCCATTCATTCATTCAAAAAATATTCCTTGGGTACTTACTGTGTGCCAGGTACGAGTTGCTGGGAATACAGACACGACTAAGGTGTACTCCTGGCTGTTACAGATCCAAAGTGGGTAAGAGTTACAATAGGACAGATTATGGCTCAGCCTCAAGAACTTTCCAATAACTCGACTTTTCTTAATTTTTTTTTCGTTTTTTTCTTTTTTGAGACAGGCTGGAGTGCAGTGGTGCAACCTCAGCTCACTGCAACCTCTACCTCCTGGATTCAAGTGCCTCAGCCTCTCGAGTAGCTGGGATTATAGGCATGCACCACCACGCCCAGCTAATTTTTGTATTTTTAGTAGAGACAGGGTTTCACCATGTTGGCCAGGCTGGTCTCAAACTCCGAGCCTCAAGGGATCCACCCGCCTCAGCCTCCCAAAGTGCTGGGATTAGAGCGTGAGCCACCGTGTCCGGCCAATAACTTGAGTTTTCTACATTTTAAATGAACAGTTTTCTTCTGAGTTCTCATTCAGAAGAGGCTAGATCACCTTCAGGATTACACATAAAAAAATAAACTTCATAGCACAAAGGGTGACTATAGTCAATCATAATTTAATTGTACATTTAAAACTAAAACAGTATAGTGGACTGTTCGTAAGACTAAGGATAAATGCTTGAGGTGATGGATAACCCATTTACCCTGATATGATTATTACACATTGTATGCCTGTATCAAAATATCTCATGTACCCCACAAATATAAACACCTACTGTGTACCCACAAAAATTAAAAGTTAAAAAAAAACTTCAATTGTAATTTTTAAAATTACAAGATCTGGCCAGGCACAGTGGCTCACGCCTGTAATCCCAGCACTTTGGGAGGCCGAGGCGGGTGGGTCACGAGGTCAGGAGATCGAGACCATCCCGGCTAACACAGTGAAACCCTGTCTCTATTAAAAATACAAAAAATTAGCCGGGTGTGGTGGCGGGCGCCTGTAGTCCCAGCTACTCAGGAGGCTGAGACAGGAGAATGGTTTGAACCTGGGAGGCGGAGCTTGCAGTGAGCCGAGATCGCGCCACTACACTACAGTCTGGGTGACAGAGCAAGACTCCATCTCAAAAAAAAAAAAAAAAAAGTTACAAGATCTATGTGTTTCAAGCTAAAGTTCTTGTCTTTCATTTAAACAATTTACTATAAAAAGTTTCTTTTTTTTTTTAAGACACTGTCTTTTTAAGACACTGACAGAGAAAGAACTATCCATTAGAAGAATAATAAGATTCCAAATATTCCACGAATGATTAGCTGTTGCTTTAAGAAAGGAGTGAGAAGAGTTAACTGAGCAGCCTTTTACCCAGGCCCTTGGCGTAAGATTATGTTCATTTCATTAGTGCCAGTTTTCCAACCCAACTCCAGGATGACTTCCCTTGTTTTTTCTATCCAGAAAGGCCTATCCTGAGGAGCAAAGAACAAAACCTCTCTGCCAGTCTGACAGAAAGTCCCTCTGAATCAGCCACAGCCTTCACTGACTTCAGGAAAGAGGAACACACTTCACTTAAAAATGACCACTAGGCCGGGCGTGGTGGCTCACGCCTGTAATCTCAGCACTTTGGGAGACCAAGGCAGGTGGATCACAAGGTCAGGAGATTGAGTCCATCCTGGGCAACATGGCGAAACCCCATCTCTACTAAAAATACAAAAATTAGCCAGGTGTGGTGGTGCGCACCTGTAGTCCCAGCTACTCGTGAGGCTGAGGCAGGGGAGTCGCTTGAACCCAGGAGGCGGAGGGTTGCAGTGAGCCAAGATCATGCCACTGCACTCCAGCCTGGTAACAGAGCAAGACTCCATCTCAGAAAAAACAAAGGGGGGCGGGGGGGCAAATTTGTCCATTTCAGGTTCCAAAAACTAAGAGAAAAAAAAATTTAGAATAATAAAATAATTATATTCATAAAATGCCTTTTGCACATTAAGAAAAAGTTAAATTTGTGTGCAGTACTTTCAGCATATTGGATCAGAGCTGTATGTAGAAGTTACATCTGGATTCAAAAGGTTGAAACCATTTTGCTATTGCTTAAATCAGAGTGTGCAAAATAATTAGCTGGAGTTTTTTGTCATTGTTTTGTGTTTTTTTTGAGACAGGGTCTCATTCTGTCCCCCAGGCTGTAGTACAGTGGTGCAAATGCAGCTCACTGCAGCCTCAGCCTCCTGGACTCAAGTGATCCTCCTGCCTCAGCCTCCCAAGTAGACTTAAAAAAAAAAAAAAAATGGTGAAGTTTCACCATGTTGCTCAGGCTGGTCATAAACTCCTGGGTTCAAGTGATCCTCCCGCCTTGGCCTCCCAAAGTGCTGGGATTATAGGTGTGAGCCACCACACCTGGCCTAGCCAGAGCTTTTTAAATAACAACACACACGTCTGGCTCCTATCCACACATATTTTGATTCAGTAAATCTAGAGTGAGACCCTACATGTGTATTTTTCAGAAGCTTTGTAAGGTGATTCTGATATATAACATTGGTTAAAAAACCACTGGCTTCAATTATCCAAAATTATCCCTTATTCAAAATATCACTCATTCTATAAACACTAAATAACTACGACTAGTATTTCTAGAATTATCTGGTTCCCTCTGTGATCTAGTCTCTGCTGTGTCATAATCAACTTCCCACAAAACTGCAGTAATACATATAGCATATTTCACCTGCAAATTCTCTGCACAAAAACAATCTATAAAACTCTCAACACGGCTCAAATTATGAGGTGGCTCAAAAAATGTTGAGTGTCATGCAGAATGTCACTCTGGACGTCACGTGGCACTCAAACATTCCCACAGAGTGAATCTTCTGCTAAAATCACTGCCCAGTGGCACTGGAAGGGAGTTCCAAGAACCTGATTAACCTCACAGTGCAGTGAATGTGTACCTGCGGGGCCTATAAATGCCTGGCAATATGCTATATGCCTAATTTTCTATTTAGAAAATAATTTTTCCTTAAAAAAATTTAAATTTAAAATCTAAATGTCCAAAATAATTTATTTATTTTTGAAGTCACTTTTGGCAAAATATACAACTAAAGATGGCTTCTTCTTTCTCTTCCTATCTAAAGATTAAAGAAACATCTTTTGCTGCTCCACATGTAAAATGGCAGCCATGGAAAATCTACCCCAGCTCATCTCATAACTGCTCCCCAAAACAGGGGGTCAGAGATCAAAGACTGGACCATGTGCTGCTACTGTAGTGAATACTTTTTAGTGTTGTCTCCCATCCCAGACACCTGAAAGAATGTAAACGGGGCAGCAAAGTAGAAACTGGCAGAGGATAGGCTCAATTTTTCCCTTTGGGAGTCCTCATTTTATTTTGTCCTCCCTGCTGCTATGAAGACCCAAAATTGAGAATTTTCATCTGCGAATATGACTATCATAAAGTTATAAGGGGAAAAAAAATCTAGGTTTCAAATACTTTTAAAATTAGGATTTCAAGTAGTAATTACTGAAGGAATGTTACCAATCCTGAATGACCAAATAGAAACTGCATATTTCTTCCTTATTCCTCAAAACCTGACGGCAACTTTGGCCTCAACAGGCCCCTGCCTGCATACCAACGGCCCTCTCTGGTCTGGAGCATGTTGAAGATGCCAAGCTCTCATCAGAGGTAATTCTGGGTTTGTGGATTTTCTCGAATATGACTAAGGGTACCTCATCAAACATACCTACCAGACTGCTCTAAAATAGGCCCTTATTTAGCTCCAGAAGCAAGGGTTTCCCAGTGCCCCGGAATGAAAAGAAACACTCCAGCCGGTCGAGTCTCCACGGTCTTTCTAATCTGGATAGCACCTCAAGCTCAGTCACAGCCAGAGCAGAGACACTTCTCCCTCTCCACCAGAGTGTTAGTCATTCCAAGAAACTGTATTAGCCCAGGCAAAGTACACAAAGGCAAAGTCTGCAAACAAATCTGGCACCTGGCCTGAAGCTTCCGCACCGTCTCTTCATCTTGCCGGGCCTGTCTCTCATCTTCAAGAGCCTCCTGCAGCTTTAGGTACATGTCTTCCAGCTCCCGTACTCGCTGTAAATACTGTTCCAGTTCAGAGGACTTCTGAGCAACCTGTTCTTCCATCTGCTGTCTGATCTGTTGGTATAAAAGGGTCTTGTTTAAATGCAGGTTAACTTCTTTCTCAGGGAAAGCCTCCCCTCCACCTGAGGGGTTGCCCACAGCTGCAGCCTCAGCCCATCAGGGTGGCAGGACCCTGTCCTTCAATCCTTGAACTTAAAGATGGAGGAGATGAGGGCACCACACCCAATCGCAATAGTGAAAGAGTCTGGGAAGAGCAAATTATAACCCAAATTATGTTCTGCCCTGCTGTATTTTCCATCCCTTCCACTCCACATTTTAAGACTCAAGTCAAGAAAAAAATGTTTCCTTGTGTAATTTCTCTCTAAATTCCTTTCTGTCTTAAAGTCACAATCTTTTTACCAATAGGGTCTTCTCTAAAAGGAACGAACCTTTTCCCAGTCAGAGCAGTGAAGTGTTCCACTAAAGGAGAAGGAAAGGTCAGCCAGCGTGGGATCCCTCCCACACTTCCCTGGCTGCCTCCACTCCCTGGGGCACCTCCAGCCCTAGGGGAACTCAAGCATTTCAGTTAATCTGTATAAGTTAATGGTTTTTCCCTTCTGGATTACAGAGTTTTGAATCCCTGCCTTAAAAATTACAAGACAAGAACATCCTAAATATAACAAACACATTAGCCTATTTCTCTGCAGTTGATAAAATATTTTCACTTGCATTAGCTCACTCTGTCCTCACAAGAGTCATGAGAGAACATGTGATAATCCTGCACTTAACGAAGAAAAAGCCAATGTTCAGTAAGAAGGACCAGAGAGGAAACAAGACCAGACATTCTGGCTGTTTCTCTACGTCACATTTGCCTTCCTCTTTTCTCTCAAACCACAAACACATCTCTTTCAACTCTAAATAAAAAAAGTGACTAGAGGAAATGTCACATGCATCTATTTAGGCACTGGGCTCAGCACTCTCTGACAGAGTATCATTCAATGTGAGAAGACCTGTGTTCCAGCTAACCAGCTAACTACCTAAGACAACCTGGATCTTGGGTCTCTTGAAGATGAAAGCCTCTAGGATGAACCGGAGCTGCCAAGAGCAACAAATCAGAATCTAGATGTTTTCACAATTTCAGGATCTCACTCCCGCCATCCTTGCTTATTACAGAGGAGATATACCATGGAACCTATGCTTACTTTTTCCATAACTATTTATTTTCCAAATCAGAACTGTTTTGAGAATGAAAAGGAATGTTATTAATAATTATACCAGAATGGCAGGGACTCTCCCAGGCAAACCAGGAAATATAGTCACCCTAACCAAGCATTTATCACATCATTCCACAAATTTTTTTTTTTTCTTTTTTGGAGACAGGGCCTTGCTCTGTCACCCAGGCTGGAGTGCAGTGGCAAAATCATAGCTCACAGTAGCCTCGAACTCCTGGGCTCAAGCAATCCTCCCACCTCAGCCTCCTAAGTAGCTGGAACTACAGGCACGTACCAACAGGCCTGGCTAATTCTTTTTTTTTTTTTGTAGCTATTGCCCAGGCTGGTCTTGAACTCCTGGGCTCAAGTAATTCTCATGCCTTGGCCTCCCAAAGTGCTGGGATTACAGGAGTGGGCCACCATGCCTGGCTCCATAAATTTCCACTTAGGAGTCTTGAAAACAATGTTTATGTCTTTTGCCATTACATCTTTGGCACAGTGCCTGGCACACAGAAGGTGCTCAATAAACAGATAATGAATGAATGAACAAACATGCAACTTCCCTTACAGCCCATTCCAGGTCAGTAGCAAAGCCAAGCTGATGACATGCCTCACTGTAGCCTCCAGCCCTTCCCTGTTCCCACCGACCCAGGCTGAGCTACTGCAGCTGCTTTCTCCAGCCACGTGACACTCACAAGCTTCTCTCTTTCCAGCTCTGTGCTGAACCTGGCCTGAAGTTCCACTTGAGTCTGAAGGCGTTTCTTTTCCTCTTCTGCTGCACGAGATGCTGCTTCCTCCAGTTTCTAGCCAATCAAAAACCCATCCACAGAAAAGAAGGTGTTAGAGTAGAAGTACATTAAAGAGAGAGAGACAGTCATACTTAAATACAGGAAAAGCCAAACATTCTTAACATTCAATAAAGATAATAGAATAAAAACTTTTAGCTCCATTAGAATTCCAGTCTAACAATCTGCTGAATCAACATACAAAATAAATTAGGTAAATGAAAGACTATTGATAAGCCTGAACAACATTTTGCAAAGAAAGTTTTAGTATAGTCATTGAATTAAATTCACTTGCGATTGCATTCATGAGATATTTATTTATTTATTTATTTATTTATTTATTTATTTATTTGAGACTGACTCTTGCTCTGTCGCCAGGCTGGAGTGCAGTGGCATGATCTCGGCTCACTGCAACCTCCGCCTCCCAGGTTCAAGTGATTCTCCTGCCTCAGCCTCCTGAGTAGCTGGGAATACAGGCGCACACCACCACGTCCAGCTAATTTTTGTATTTTTAGTAGACAGGGGGTTTCACCATGTTGGCCAGGATGGTCTCGGTCTCTTGACCTCGTGATCCACCCACCTCAGCCTCCCAAAGTGCTGGGATTACGGGTGTAAGCCACCATGCCCAGCCACATTCATGAGATTTGAGAGCTATTTCTTGAGCTCTTTCTGTACAGTTTTGTCATCTTATACATTATTCCTTATAACTTTTACCAGAACCAATTTCTAGAAGGGTGGCATAAGGAGCTCCACAGACCCTTTCCCCAGCAAAACAACCATAACTGGTGAAAATTATTGTTAAAAAAATAAAACCTTTAAAAGTCTCTAGAAATTATGCTAAGGACATTCTAAAATGGATAACATTTATCTAAGAAAATCTAACTCTCAGTAAGAACAGTGAGGGTCTGTGGCATATGATGCACTCCCTCTCCTCCCCCACAGTGTCAGTGAGAAGGAAGCTCTTCTCCTGGCAGATGGAACCCCAAACAAGGGTTCCCCTCCCCTCAGCTCAAGCCTAGGGCTATGATACCTTCCTGGGAGGGGCAGACTGGCTGCCAGAATTTCTCTTTGTCCCCAGCTGCATGTTGCAGAAACTTTATTCCAGGCAAGAGTGGCTGAGAATTAAGAGGAGGACAGTAACTCCATGAGAACGACACACTAACCCACAGACCAGCTAAAAGTGTTGTTGGTTGGTTGGTTGATTGCCAAGAGGTCTCGCTATGTTGCCCAGGCTGGTCTCAAATTCTTGGCCTCAAGTGATCCTCCCACCCTGTCCTCCCAAAGTGATTAACAGGTGTGAGCCACTGCTCTTGCCAGACCAGCCAAACGTCTGACAGACAGAACCAGAGAAAGAGACAGCTAAGAAGAGTTCTCATGTAGTAGGAACAAGTCTCAAAGACTGACCTTAAAGACTACATGTAGGCCTGAATTTAAATGATCTCAGACTGTGAGGCAATTCAGGTTCCAGGGCATTATGGAGAACAGAACAAAATTAGTAAACTCTAACAGCTGATGGTGTGGTACCAACAAAGGTGGAAAGCTTAAATGACAGATCAGAGAAAGACACTCAAAGAGAGCCCTGCAAAAATCAGGGTCTTCGCAGGGTGACTGTGTTCCTGTCCAAGCCTGTGCCTCTGAGGAGCAACAGTCAGAAGCTTCACATTGTGAGGAAAACAAACTTCACTGAAATAGTCCAGCCAAGTCACTAAACAAATAAAGCAGCAAACAACAACAGGCCCCTGGGGAGAGGGGTGGAATCAGAATCCAGAGTTGCTACCATACGTTATCTAAAATGTCTAGTTTTCTACAAGAAATCATGAGACATGCAAAGAAAAAGGAAAGTATGGCCCATTTACAGGGAAAAAGCAGGCAAAGGAAACTGCCTTTGAAGAGGCCCAGATGGTGGATTTAGCATATGAAGACTTCAAAGTAGTTATACATATTTTATGCTCAAATAACTAAAGGAAACCATACTTAGAGAAGTAACGGAAGGAATGACAATATACCATTAAATAGAGAATAATAAAGAGATATAAATCACAGAAAGAACCAAATGGAAATTCTGGAAGTAAAAAGTCCCATAACTGAAACGAAAAATTCACTAGAGGGACTCAACAGTATATTTGGGCTACAAGAAAAATCTACTAAAGATAGATCTATAGAAATTATGCAACTGGAAAACAGAAAAAAAAAAAAAGAAGAAAAATGAACACAGCCTTAGAGAAATATGGGACACCATTATGTGTACCAACATTTGCATAATGGAAGTATCAGAAGAGGGAAAAAAAAGTAGAAAAAATATTTGTGGCTGAAAACTTATCCAGCTTAAGGCAAAACATTAATCTACATATTCAAGTTCAATACACTCTAAACAGGATAAACACAAAGAGATCTACACCCACATACACCACAGTAAAACTGTTGAAAGACAAAGACCAAAAAAAAATCTTAAAAGCAGAAAAAGAAAAATGATTTACCACACACATGGGAACTCCTGCAAGCTTGACAGCTGACTTCTCATCAGAAAGTTCTGACTAGTTCTCACCAAAATATTATAAATAGAAGTGCAGTGTGACATTTCTGGGCTGGAGCACTGCATTGCCAAACCCTAGAACACTTTTTCTTTCGGCACAGTGAATAGCAACACTCAAGATGGCGGCTGGTCCATCAGCCTGGATTTCATAATTACACACTTTGACCCAGCATTCTCACTTCTGAGAATTCATTCCCCAGAGATATCAGAACATGTATGAACACATATACAATGACACAGGTACAAGATTATTCTCTACAGCATTACCTATTAAAACAAAAGATTAAAACGACCCAAATGTTCACTAACAGGGAATGATTAAGTAATGACACAGTTGTATAACAGAATACTCTACAGCCATAAAAAAGAATGAGGTAACTCTCTTTATACTGATATGGAAAGATCTAAAAAATATATTAAGTGGAATAAACTAGAGGCAAAACAGTAACACTAGTATATACTTTTGTGTGTTAAAAAATGGGAAAATAAGAATGTATATTCATATTTCCTTACCTTGGGCAAGGGGTGGAAATTCATAAGTGGGGGAGGGGGAGGAAATCGTTCACAGCTGCCTTTTTATATTTGTATATTTTTGAACCTACCCAAATGATTATATTTTTTAAAAGAAACAAAAGTAGAAATAAAAATTTAAGTAAACCCTTTAAGTAAATCTATTAATTTATAAAAACTACCATGATTTCTTATTCTTTCTTCTAATTAAAATGAGGCCTGTCAAATTTTAAGAAACCCACAGATATGTAACCTAATTCCAGATGATTAAAAGATTCAGCTGGGCATGGTGCCCCATTCCTGTAATCCCAGCACTTTGGGAGGCTGAAGTGGGTGGAATGCTTGAACCCAGGAGTTTGAGACTAGCCTGGGCAACATGGCAAAACCTCATCTCTATTAAAAATACAAAAAATTAGCCAGGTATGGTGGTGCACACCTGTAGTCCCAGCTACTTGAGATGTTGAGGCAAGAAGATCTCTTGAGCAGGGGAGTAAGCATTGCACCACTGCACTCCAGCCTGAACAACAGAGTGAGACCCTGTCTCATAATAAATAAATTTAATTAAATATTCATCTAAGCTGTGTTTTTCTAAGAATGCCTCCATGAAAAAATTGGAGAACTGTGTTTATTGACAAGAAAATCAAAGATTACTAAGCGATCTATAAGAATTTTTCAGCACTTATCCAAGAATCCTAAATCAGTCTTTTAAATAATTCTGTAAACCTAGGTAGTGGGAAAGCTGTCTACATAGGTCTACAGCTTGCTAACACCAGGCATGCCTTCTTCACGTTATACAGAGCAGAACACTACATGCTCCTGGAAGGCAGAGTTTAAAAGTTAAAAAGGGCATCGATGTATGAATCTCAAATGTACAATGCTAAGTCAAAGAATCCAGTCTTAAAATGTACATTCTGTATGATTCCATTTATATGACAATTTGGAAAAGGCAAAAATACAGGAACAGAGAATTGATCAGTGGTTTCCAGGGGTTAGGGATGAGGGAAAGACCTGAATAAAGAATATAAAATGCTCCAAAATCTGAAACTTTTTGAGCTCTGACATAATGCTCAAAGGAAATGCTCATTGAAGCATTTCAGATTTCAGACTTTTGGATTTGGGAGGCTGAGTCAAGAGGATCTCAACTGGTAAATACAGTATATCATGTAAACATTCCAAAATCCAAAAAAAATCCCAAATCTGAAACACTTCGGGTCATAAGCATTTCGGATAAGGGATACTCAAACTGTATTGGCAATAATCTATCTTAACCTGGGTAGTATTTTCATGGGTATCCACTGTATGATTATTTGTATATACGTATTTCATATTCTCCTCTACAGGTACGACCTATTTTATAATTTTAAAATTATAAAAAAGGACACCAAGTTCTAGCTCCCCACCATTCCCTCATAACACCCACTTTTGATGTGTGCACAGTGGAAGGAAGCAGCAGCAATCACATACGGCAGGTGCTCAGCGTAACCTTTAAAGGGAATTTTTACAGAAAATATATTGCAGCAGAAAGAGGCAAGATGCAAGACTGTTTCAGGGGCGGGAGGCAATAAGAAATGAGGAGCTGCTTTTAGAAAGTAAGTGTGTGATAGTAATAACTTTTTCTAAGATTATATATATGCCCATGCAGCTCCTAAGATTATAAAAGCATTCTTAAAAATCTTCATGAGTCTACTCTACTCAGAGGAAGTTCAGCACACAATGTGGCATTTCTATGGGTTACCAAGGGAGAACCCCACTAGGTATGTGGAGTCATAGATTATGAGCCACCCCCATATCCCAGGGCAAAGTTTTTGCACAGATGTGCATGAAAGTCCTTGAGCTTGTGGTTAGCAGGTACTCTTTGATTCAAGGCAGACAGACTCAGCCCAAAAGTGTCTCAAATAAAGACCATACCCATATACTGGGGACTCACTACCACCCCTGGGATCAGGACATAACCGAGGAAGTGTTCCCAGTGAAAATCAACTATCTCATATAGCATATGGTACTTGACCTCCTAATCTTGAGATGGAAGGAAAAGCTGACCCAGACTGTATCTTTAACTCCAAATAGTAAGTAAAACTAACAGTTCTAAAGTAAGGGTCTTCCAAGGTACTCATGAGTGAAGATGGGAGCTAAGGAGAAAACTAAAAAGCAACACACCTTGCCCAGGTCACTAAAAACAGCCTTGACATCCTCAAGGGAATGAAATTTCCCATCTTCTTCTGACGAAATTCAACTGTGCTCATTATTATTAAAAATATTCCTTCCTAGCCAATGAAATGTTTTTGCTGCCGAGATCAACATAGTTTCAGGGCTGGGAAAACCAGTATGTCTCACTTGATGGTCTGGAAACACTTCTGAGAACAGTTCACCACAAGTATCTCCCTAAAACTGCATTACATTCGTCTTGGTAGAACCAACACCCCTAAGCAAGGCACGATGGCTTCTGCAGGGGAATGAAGGGCCCTCTCCCAGCCCAGCGCCCATTCCCACCTTCCGCACAGCCTCCAGCTCCTGCTGCTTGCTTTCGTTGGCGGCCTGGAGTTCCTTCATTTGTCGCTCCAGTTCCTCTTGTTCGGCCAGCTGCTTCTTCCGGAGTTCTTTCCGACGCTGGCGGGCTTCTTTGTGTGGTGGAGGGCTGCCCAGCTTCAACAGATGAATAGTAGAATGAATGGCTGTAAGAGGTGTAGGAGGAAAAAAAAATGGGGAGATATTATTTATTCTTTGTAAGCCTACTATGCAAATGGCACAGTGGGAAGAAAATGAGACAGGGAGCCAGAAGGCCCAGTGTAGATTCTGATTTTGCCACTCCATAGTGGTGTGACCCTGAGCAGTCACATAACCTCTTGGTTTTTTTTCAGAGCTCCCCTCAAGAAATAACCTCTTGCAGCATCAGTTTCCACATCTTTAAAATGAGAGAGATGATCTATAAAGTCCTTTCTCGCTCCAAAATTCTGTAACTGTATCTGTGCTCAGAAACACTCGATCTGGGAATATTGCACACACTTTCAAGAACTAATGACAGTACTTTCAACTCCTTTCTCTACACTTTTCAAAAAGCCAAACAAGATTAAGACACAGTAAAGACAGAGATTCAAATTTCTGATATCTAATTTGCAACCTACTGTGTTTAGCTGGCCTATCATCTATGCCTTATGCAACCCCTTCCTGAGATAACAGGTAACAGCAGCTGTCATTTATTTTAAAAATAAAATAAATATATTCTTTACATGCATTATCTAACTGTTATACAACATCTGATTTTTTTTTGATATTTCAAATTACTTAAATGTAATTTCTTGAATAGCTAATATTTTCACATTATTCAAATTCAAAAGACACACAGGAAAGTCTCCCTCCTACTCCTGTCCCTCAAGTACTAGATTCTCCTCCCCACTAGCAACTAATGCTAACAGTTTCTTATGCATCTTTCCTGAGATAGTATAAGCCTATACAAATAAATATGTATATACGTCTTCCACCTTCTTTTCACACAAACGATGGCACAACACACTCTTCTGACCCTCAGTTTTTTTCATTTAATCTATCTCACAGTTCCCAGTAGCAATACATAAAGTACCGCATGGTACACCAAAAGTACTATACATGAAGTACTGCATGGTACACCACTGTGCAGCTAAACCATAACTTATTCAACCATTTCCCTATTAATAGATAGCTAGATTGTTTGCAATCTATGTCATTTTGAAAAATGTGTGAGTATATCTGTCATTATCTATTTTCTAATCCTACCACTACCCTGGGAAGAACGCACTATTATTATCCCCACTCCACAGAAGAGAAAAGCAGTTACAGAATTTATAACTCAACCCAAGAGATCCAGGAAAGAGCACTCAAACCAGGTGCATTTGCCTCGAACTCTTAAACCACATCAAAAATGACTACATTCTCCAATACAACATAATTTTATCTATGTTTAAGAATATAATATTCAGAATCTCCTTCAGGATTTTAAAAAGCGCTCTTATATTGCATTTTATTCTTTACCAATTTTGGAATAATGGAACACTTTAAAGTTTTTCATTCACTACGAAGCCATAAAAAAGAAAAAAATCATGTCTTTTGCAGCAACATGGATGCAGCTAGAGGCCACTATCCTAAGCAAATTAACGCAGAACAGAAAACCAAATACTGAATATTCTCACTAATAAGTGGGAGCTAAAAACTGGGTACTCACGGACATAAAAGTGGCAACAACAGACACTAGGGACTACTGGGATGGGAGGTAGAGAGGGGGGAAGAGGTTGGAAAACTCTAACTGTTGGGTACAATGCTCACTTCCTGGGTGATAGATTCAATCGTACCCCAAACTTCGGCATTACACATATACCCATGTAACAAATTTGCACATGTACCCCTGAATCTAAAATAAAAGTTGAATTTTTTTTTTAAAGGTTATTAATTCAAAAGTTTGTGTTCTTGAGTTACCCAAAACTAGTGATTTCTTGTGGAAGTAAAATGGATCTTGAAAATCACTTGAAGTATTAAAAAACTATTGCATAATTCCTCTTTTCTTTTACATATTACCTCAAGCTCAAGATGGCCACTTTAAAATTCTTCACAGTCCTTAAAGGGGAAAATTCTATATTCTTCAAATAATAAGTAAAACCTAAAATCTCTAAGATATGGAATCAACCCAAGTGTCCACCAACAGTTGTAGTGTGTGCATACACACATATACCTTGGAATACTACTCAGTCATAAAAAAAGAATGAAATAATGTCTTTTGCAGCAACATGGATAGAACTGGAGGCTATTATCTTGAAGTATTTCTTGAAATAATCCATAAACAGAACATAAAATACTACATGTTCTTTTTTTTTAAGTAGAGACGGGGTTTCACCGTGTTAGCCAGGATGGTCTCGATCTCCCGACTTCATGATCCACCCGCCTCTGCCTCCCAAAGTGCTGGGATTACAGGCATGAGCCACTGCACCCGGCCTACATGTTCTTATTTATAAGTGGGAACTAAAATATGTGTACACATGGACATAGAGCAAGGAATAATAGACACTGGAGACTCAGAAATGTGGGAAGGCAGGAGGCCGGCAAGGGATGAGAAATTACCTAACAGCAACTATTCAAGTGATGGTTACACTAAAAGCCCAGATTTCATCACTACACAATATATCATTGTAGCAGAACTATACTTGCAACCCCAAAATCTATTTTAAAAGTAAATCTCCCATTTATAACTTACCCAAAGTTCATTACGCAAATAAAACTAATGAAAACTTTGAGAGCTCATCTTAATTTGTTTTTCTCTCAGCTATTGTATCACATGCAGAAATAACTACAGACAATGAGGAAATAATGCCTTAGCATCCTTCATAAGATTCAAAACTAGAAAGCCAGAGCTCTCGGCCAGGTGTAGTGGCTCACGCCTGTAATCCCAGCACTTTGGGAGGCCAAGGCAGGCGGATCACAAGGTCAGGAGATTGAGACCAGCGTGACCAACATGGTGAAACCCCGTCTCTACTAAAAATACAAAAACATTAGCTGGGCGTGGTGGCTATAGTCCCAGCTACTCTGGAGGCTGAGGCAGGATAATTGCTTGAACCCAGGAGGTGGAGGTTGCAGTGAGCCAAGATAGCACCACTGCACTACAGCCTGGGCAACAGAGCGAGACTCCATCTCAAAAAAAAAAAAAGAAAGTCAGAGCTCTCAAGTTATATCATGGCAAATAATAAAAAATCACCTTACCTTGAATCCACTCCTGTTTCTTCTTCTTATCTGAAGCACTGATTTCAAAAGTCTTATCAAAACATTTTACGAGAAAAAGGCATTTCTTTCCATCTTTGTCAGGCAAGGACTAAAACAGAAAGCAAAATTAGTTCTTCAAAATTTTAAGTATTTAAATGAAATTCAATTTGAATTATTTATAAAAATGAGCTGAAAATGTCAATGAAAAATACCTATAAATGCATATTACTGATTTACGAATGCTGTTCCCTAAGCACATTACTTGTGGTAAAAATGACCCCAGTTGGTATACTACATCTAGACTGGTAAAACTATAAAGACCTGATAGGATGCCATGCATTGGGATTTCCTGAGTATAGCAGCTCTTATCCTGAGCACCTCCCTTGCAGGAATCCTGGAAGGTACATCTGTGATGATGTTACAAGAGGTATTAATTCCTATGGGATATGAAGCACCTAAGCCAGGGTGATTCCTACATCTGCTTAATGTGGCTTTCTCTCCTTGCACTTGGAATGTTGTGGCTGGCAACCCGTGGTTTCTGTCCTATATGTTTATGAGTAAACTGGCCTTTGGTAACCTTGTAGATCTCCACGTTTAGTTAAATCTAAGCAGACTCCTTCATGGGCATCACACATCTCAAGACATTATTATTCACTAAAATACATTATAGTTTATGCGTGAGATTTCAGGTAGTTAAATGTTATTCAACACATACAGACACGGGGACAGTTCATACAAAAATTAAAAACTCAAAAATTTATGTTCTTGAGAATTTCACTTCTTTAAAGAATTAGTACCTACGAATAAAGTGTTCTGAAAGTCACCCAAAGTATTCAAAGACAATGCTTACATCTTCTTTCATTTTTTGCACTCAAAATGTCCCAGATTTTCTGGCATATTCGTGATTCCAAATATTGTCTTACTGAACTTTTTTTTTACTTTGTTATCTCTTTTATGACTCCATTTTATTCAATAAATGATTCCTTAAATGTTCCAATAAATGATTTAATCCTTATATTTCATTCACGAGTATAAGGTTGAAAATAAATTCACATTAGAAAAAAATTTTGTCAGCTATCTTTAATTTTTGGTTCAGAAACCATGGCAACTGTATGCCTATATTATTTTGGAAATGTAAATTTGGGGATTATTTTAAGGTTCTAGAGTCTAGGTGGAAGAAGGTGAGAAGCTACTTCAGCATCAAGGTGCAGCACGGGGTAATCATGCAAAGAAGTAAGAGTAGACTCACCTCTACACAGCAATTTTCATCCAAGAGAATGTCTCCTTTCTTATCCTTCAGATCCTCACTCACATAGTAAGAAATTATGTTGGGTTTTAGTACAAACCATCGTTCAGTCCAGTTTTTCCGTCTGTGGCCCTTTTTCATCATGTAACCCTATGAAAGATTAAATGTGATATAAATTCTTGTCTTTTTATTTGTAAGAGCTGACATCTCTTCCTTGATATACTTGCCTACTCCATTATTTGATATATGATCCTGAAAACATGAACACCAATTGTTCTTGGACCCTCTGAGAATCTATGGAGGGGCATTACACCAGTCATGCAAGCATAACCGACAAAAATTTGCATATAATTTCAGACACTTCAGAGACAACCCCTCCCCAAAGTGATATGCAGATAATAGAATCCCCTTGATATTAAGTAGCATTTGAGATTTCTAAAAAAATCATTATCTTTTAGAGATACCTATTGAAATATTTATAAACAAAATAAAATACCTGAGATTTGCTTCAAAATAATACAGGAGAGGTAAAAGTAGGTGGGGTAGGATTAGCCACATGTTGGTGGTTACTGGAGCTGGTTGATGGGTATGTGGGAGTTCATTATACTGGTCTATTCCACTTAAAAAGAAAGAATGAACCCCCAACAATGATTCTCTGTAAATTAAAACCTCAATCAAGGCCTGATGCAGTGGCTCATGCCTGTAATCCCAGCACTTTGGGAGGCCAAGGCAGGAGGATCGCTTGAGGCCAGGAGTTCAAGATCAGCATGGGCAACATAGTGAGACCTCATTTCTACAAAAAAAAATTTTTTTTTAGGAGTCTCGCTCTGTCACCCAGGCTGGAGTGCAGTGGGTGCGATCTCGGCTCACTGCAACTGCTCTGCCTCCCAGGTTCAAGTGATTCTCCTGCCTCAGCCTCCCGAGTAGCTGGGACTACAAGTGCATGCCACCACGCCGAGCTAATTTTTGAATTTTTAATAGAGATGGGGTTTCAACATGTTGGCCAGGATGGTCTCGAGCTCCTGACCTCGTGATCCGCCCACCTCAGCCTCCCAAAGTGCTGGGATTACAGGCGTGAGCCACCGCATCCAGCCAAAATTTTTAAATAAAATAAGTAAAGCCTCAATCAATGAAAATGCTAAATGACTGAGGTAAGTAAAAACTCAATCAATGAAAATGCTAAAGCTTGGTCACATATATCTTCTCAACCAAATAGTCAAGGACTTCCACCTCTGGTACCAACCTACCTTTCTGCCTGACCTCTCGGTATTCTGAGGGAGGAACTCTGCCCCAGACCAACAGGAAAATACTGCACCAGGAGTTCAAATACTGGCTTCTAAATGTGGCTTCTAAGCTCACACTCACTAATTCTGTATTTCCTTCCCACAGACTGGCCTCAAAGGTGTGTGACTCAAATGTTTACTTAAGCAAAATTACACATTATTATAGGCCAAAGCCCTTCAGGCTTGTTTAAGAATAGCTGCTATTTTTAGCATTAAGTCTACAGGTGCTGATAGCGCATGATAGAATACACATATCATTAAATATATATGATATTGATTGTAAGTTTCAGTTGGTTATTATATTAAGTTCTAATCATATTACATATTCAGTTTCCTAATCTTTGGACATTTAAGCAAAAGCTATCTCATACTGCAATTCTACTACAGTCATATCCTGCCATCCTAAGAGGCTGAGAATTCCACTTCAGATGGAGACCACGTCTCATACCTCTTTGTAGCACCAAAAACCTATACAAATTCAGCCTCAACGTTTATGACGTGCTCCATTAGGAAAAAAAAGAACACAGACAACACTATTACCTATGGAAGAAAGAAAGGATCAAAGTAAGGAAATCCCAAATCAGTTATTATTCAATATAATAATGTAAGAAGTTTCAAAGAATCACCAAAAAAATATAAATTGTATTTAACAAGCATCGAGCTTCATCTGCTATGCTGGGTGCTGAGAAAAAGAGGACAGTCTAAATAAGACAAAAGCAACTTTGCTACATAAAGGTATTTTTTTTTCATAAGTAGAGGTATTTTTCTGATTTTATAAAAATAATATAAAATCATATAGAAAGTCCAATAATACAGAAAGGAATAAAGGAGAAAAAAATTCACCAAAATCCCACAATCTAGAGGTGATCACTATAAACATTTTGGCAAGCACCTTCCTGACAGCTCTACACACATGCATAACATTACCTGAAGGGGATTACAAGATATCTCCTATTTTTCACTCGACATTATGCCATGGAGATCTTTCTGGATCAGTGGTTATGAATGTGCACATGACAGGAAGATACTTTAAAAATATTTTGGAAATGGCCTGGGCGTGGTGGCTCACACCTGTAATGCCAACACTTTGGGAGGCCAAGGCTGGTGGATCACAAGGTCAAAAGATTGAGACCATCCTGGCCAACCTGGTGAAATCCCATCTCTACTAAAAATACAAAAGTTAGCTGAACGTGGTGGCGCAAGCCTGTAGTCCCACCTGCTCAGAAGGCTGAGGCAGGAGAATTGTTTGAACCCGGGAGGCAGAGGTTGCAGTGAGCCAAGATCATGCCACTGCACTCCAGCCTGGTGACAGCGCGAAATTCTGTCTTGAAAAAAAAAATATATATATATATATATATTTTGCATTTTTAATAGAGACGGGGTTTCAACATACTGGCCAGGATGGTCTCGAGCTCCTGACCTCGTGATCCGCCTGCCTCAGCCTCCCAAAGTGCTGGGATTACAGGCATGAGCCACCACGTCCAGCCAAAATATAAATATATATATTTTTAACTGTATTCTTAACTGCACTTTAAAATTGCACAAATAATTTTTTTTAATGAAAGCCTAATACAAGACTGGAAAAATAAGAAATTTTATTCCTATTCAAAATCAGGCCAGGCCCAGTGGGTCACACCTGTAATCCCAGCACTTTGGGAGGCCGAGGTGGGTGGATCACTTGAGGTCAGGCATTCGAGACCAGCCTGGCCAACATGGTAAAACCCCATCTCTACTAAATATACAAAAATTAGCTGGGCATGGGGGTGCATGCCTTCAAGGCATGAGAGTCCCTTGAACCCAGGAGATGGAGGTTGCAGTGAGCCAAGATCATGTCATTGCACTCCAGACTGGGCGACAGAGCAAGACTGTCTCAAAAAAACAAAAAACAAAAAAATGAAATCAGTGTAAGAAAATAAGTGATTTATACTCATCTTTGTGATAAAAATATTAATTTTAAAATGTCAAATTCTAAAGATGAGAAAAAAAACAGTAACAGAATTCTTACCTGCTTTAACACATCTAATATAAGTTCATTAAAGACTTCATTAATTGCCATAGACACAGTCTGCCGGTCCATGCCTTTGCTAAACTGTCCATTTCCAATAAGCTCGATAAGTTCCCACGCAGAAAGGCCATTTTTACTGTCATCAAAGTTGATTTTATAATGGTCAAATTGTTCTTGCTGCCAACCTCCTCCCATAGCTTCTGTAAGCTTCTTAAGCAGGTATTCAATCTATATAAAGAATGTGAAACAATTATTTCCTAGTTAAAAAAAACTTTAACATAGTTATGTATTTACGTTATAAACACTGATATGTTCAACTTAGGAAATACTCCCAAAATGCCTATCTTTAGAGTCTCCTAAAATATAGGGAGAGAAGTATAAATAAAATGCCACTGGTCTGTATTAGTGCAGAATAAGTAAAGGAATCAAAAACTGATAACCCTCTAATAGTGTAGTATATTTGTCTGCAGAACTAAAACAAACTGCACATATATGACAGTATACAAACTAATTAATGTGATCTGATTACTCTGTTAAATATTTCAATATATCAGAACATTAGTCTTACTGAACAAACAAGCGCTAAATTAAACATCTTAAAGTAATATGTACAAGTTATTGATCAATTTACAAACTTTCCACATAAGCCAATTATTCAAAATTCATGCTGCTTCCTCCCACTGGAACACTACAATGTTGTAAATAATGGTGGAATACCTAGCCTGAGCAGGAAAAGCTTACTAAATCCTAAAACATCATACTTTGTGTAGAAAATACTGCTATTGAAATAATAGCAGTTAGGCCAGGAGCAGTGGCTCACACCTATAATCCCAACACTTTGGGAGGCCAAGGCAGGAGGATCACTTGAGGCATGGAGTTCAAGACCAGCCTGGCCAACATGGCGAAACCCCATCTCTACTAAAAATACAAAAAAGTTAGCCAGGCATGTGGCGCACACCTGTAATCCCACCTACTCAGGTGGCTGAGGCATGAGAATCATTTGAACCTTGAAGGCAGAGGTTGCAGTGAGCAGAGATCGTGCCACTGCACTCCAGCCTGGGCAACTGAGCAAGACTCTTATTTCAAAAAAAAAAAAATAGTAAAGAAAGAAAGAAATAACAGCAGTTAAACAAAACAATAAGGCAGTAAAACTGAATAAGAATTGATACCTCTTATTTTCTGGAAAGCCCAAATATCCTACAGTGCTCTCAAACTCAACATATGTCCAAAAATGAATGAATCCTCTCTACTTTCCAAATGGCTTCCCCCCTCTATTATTGATTTCCATTAGGAATAACACCATTCACACATCCATGTCAGGATTCTTGCTCCCCACCCCCCACATCAAACCAATGACATAATCCTGCTGTTTTATTTCCCTAAATTAGCTCCCTAATAAGTTTGAAAACTGTGGGTTATGGCCCACTATGAAGTCAACTTAGTGGGTAGCAACCAGCATTTTTTTTTTAATGGAATGAAAAACATGTGAGTTCATCCACAATAAAGAAATAGTGTTTTGTGATAAGTTTTGCTTTGAGTATGTATGCGTGCTGGGTCATGATATAAAATGTTTATCTTCCTATGGGTTGCAGTGAAAATAAAATTTAAAACTTTGTCCCAGGCAGCTCTGAACTCTGTCACTTCTACTTGATCTGCTTTTGGTCGGGCCTCCTGGTTGGTATCCTTACCTCCAGGTCGCCACCTTTTATATATATTCTGTCAGACGGATTTTTCTAAAACAAAAGCCAGAGCCTGACACTCCCCTCTTTAAGCCCTGCCCTGGCTCCCTATCACCTCAAAGACAGAGGCCAAGCTCCTCTGCATCCCTTGGTGATCATCCCCCAGCCTGCTTTCTCAAACATGTCCCACCTCAGACTTTACACTCCACCAATACCACCAATACCACAGATCAGGTGATGCAAATTTTACTGTAAATGGTTTAACAGTAAATATTTAAGCTTTGTGCCTCCCTATCACGGGTTCTTCCTTGATTTTGTTTTTTTACAACCCTTTAGAAATATAAAAACTATTCCTTAGCACATGTGCCATGCAAATATAGGCTGTGGGCTGGATTTAGCCAGCAAGCTGTAGTTTGCCACCACTTGCCATAGATTATAAGTAGTTTACCCTCTTACCATACTTTCCTTATGCTTTATGTCATTCCCCATTCTGTCTTCTCTGTCTAGAATACCTTTTCTCACCTCTCGACCCAGTTAATTGGTATTTATTCAAGTCCTACATCCTCTAGAATATTCCTACTCAAAACGAAGCATGCGGACCAGCGACATCAGCACCACCTGGAAGCTTGTTAGAAATGAAGACTGTCAGACCAACCAAAGGACCAAAAATCAGAATCTGTATTTTAACAAAAACCCCTAGTACTTCCATTTGCACACTAAAGTTTTGAGAAGCACTGCTGCTTTAGCAAACCTGCTCTGACCAACCCTAACCCAGGTCACGTGTTCCTTTTCTAGGTCACTGCACTTAGTGTATTTTCACTCATTTGCTTTTCTACCATTTTCTGCATTCCTTGTAGGAGGAACCATGTCCCACTCATCTTTAATCCCCAAAGCTCAGCATGGTACCTCAGAGCTCAACTAATGTTTGCTAAACTGAAATTAACTAAGCTAAGCCTTAATTTTCTCCTCTATGAAATGGGCATAATAATACTTACAGAAATGCTGTGGGGTGAAATGAGACAAATACAGAGCAATTTGCACAATGCCCATCACATAGTAGGTACTCCACTAATGTTGCTTCCCTTCTGCACTGAGTGAAATACTATTCAACCATTCAAAATTACATTTAAAGAAAGCATTTATGAAACAAAAGAAAGTGAAGAATGCAAAACTAAATTTACCTATTATTTCTACTGCATAAAGATTATGTAATTATTTTGACAACTATTTGTCAGAAATAGTAGGTTTAATCTGTTACAATAGGATCATGAGTTAATTTTTTTCCTTTTCCTTCTTTGCATTTCCAATAATTTGGTTATAATGTTTTTTGTAAAATAACATATTTTAACAGAAAAATAGACACGCATGTTTGCAAGGGCATATATATTCACAAAATATCACAAGTTCAAAATATATCAAGAGAAGCCAGGTGTGGTGGCTCAAGCCTGTAATCCCTTTGGGAAGCTGAGACAGGAGGATCACTTGGGGCCAGGAATTCAAGATCAGCCTAGGCAACATGGCAAGATCTCATCTTTACAGAAAAATTAAAAAGTTAGCCAGGTGTGATGGTATATGCCTGTAGTCCCAGCTACTCAGGAGGCTAAACAGGGAAGACTGCTTGAGCCAAGGAGTTTGAGGTTACAGTGAGCTATGATCACAACACTGCACTTGAGCTTGGGCAACAGAACAAGGCCCTATCTCATTAAAAAAAAAAAAAAAGAAAAAATATATTAAAAGGTCTATTGATTTAATTTGATGAGATGCTGTAAGCTCTTTCAGGACAAAGATTTATCTTATACCCTAAAAACAGCACATGGTAAGTGTTTACCAAAATTTACTTGTTGGAGAAAAACACGCTTAGATCTTTTCTTTCTCTTGTTGGAGATATGTCATCTTCTATTAAACTTATCAGATATTATCAGGTATTTCCTTGGCTCTTTAAAGAGAAGTAACAGGCATAGGCAGAGGAAGAGAAAAACAGAAAATGTTAAGAAAAAGAGGGAAAAGGGAAGAGGGAAGGAGAAAATGGGACAGAAAGGGAAGAGGGAAGGAGAAAATGGGACAGAAAAGAGAAAGATATAAAAAGATTAAGAGATTGAAGGCCAGGCGTGATGGCTCACGCCTGTCATCCCAACAATTTGGGAGGCCAAGGCGGGCAGATCACCTGAGGCCAGGAGTTCCAGACCAGCCTGGCCTATATGGCAAAACTCCATCTCTACTAAAAATACAAAAATTAGCTGGGTGTGGTGGTGCGCACCTGTAATCCTAGCTACTCGGGAGGCTGAGGTAGGAGAACCGTTTCAACCCAGGAGGCAGAGATTGCAGTGAGCCAAGATTGCGCCACTGCGCTCCAGCCTGGGAGACAGAGCTAGACTCCATCTTTAAAAAAATAAAAAATAAGAAGAGATTGAAGAGATAAAAGCAAGAAAAAGGGAGTCAAAAAGGACATTAAGATAAACAATTGCTCAAGGTAAAATAATCAGTAGCATTAACAGGTACAGAAATTCAATCTCCCTAAGGCAGCAAAAAGAAGGGCCCAGGCTGGCAGATTACAACTTGGGGTAAAGGGAGTACAGGCACAAGTTGAAGTTTCAGTAGCAAAGCAAAGGAAGCACATATGTATAGCCACATGTGTGTGCAGTATGACTACACGTGGGTGAGACAAGATGGTAGAGCCGATTGACCATGTCCTGGCACAAGTCAAGAATCGGCCTTAGCTCTTCCTCACCTACCTCTTACTGAACCCAAGCCATTCACACTCCAAGCTTCAGTTTCCTTTTCAAAATCAGATGACTTTTTATGTTTGTAACTCAGAAAGCGCCTATTAGTAGCAAACTCAGCTCTAGAAGTAGCTTGCCAGGTTCATCCTGAACCTTTCTGAAGGTGCCCTCCCAAGCCTTATGAAGTTGTCATTAGCACCCAGCTTCGATCTGCTCAGCATTAACAGTGACTGTGCCAGACAACTAATCTAGATTCATTTCCTGCTGACTTTCAACACAATCATATACTTATCATAACCAAATAACTTAAGGGCCTTTTGATTCATTATATTGAGCCAAGGAGAGACAAACATTAACATTCTCCACTATTCAATTATACTAAATAAAAAATCACGTGTTGCCGTTTTAGTCTCTAGTGGCTTGCATCAATTCTAAGAGCTCATTCAGTTTCAGGAAGCAGCTTACTTCCTCCTTCCAAGCAAGTTTCACCAAAAATAACAAAGAAAAAACTTTCAAGATGCATGTGATTTTCGAGGCCTTCAGTTCCAAAATTTATTTTATTAAAAATTCTTTCTCTATCATCATTAATAAGGGGCATTTTATTGGCTTAATAGGTTTTATTTATTTAGGATCTCTTAAAACTATTTCAGGTTCAATTTTTAACTGCATCAAGGCAATTCTTCCAAATAAGTACACAAGAGCCACATCCTGTTTTGTTCCTGGTTCTGTGAGAAACAAATACTAAATAAAAACTATACTTCGCAGGCACATATTTCCAGGAATATATTCTAACAAAAATTATGGAACGAACTCAAATGGGGACACACTATTTCTTACATCTATGTGACAGAAACATCTTAACTTCACTATGTAAGTCACTTAAATATTTATTTAACATACTTGACACTGCTTTCTGGGTAACAGAAAACTGAATCAAAAGCAAACAGTAACCTTTTTTTTTTTGTGAGATGGAGTCTCGCTTTGTTGCCCAGTGGCACAATCTCGGCTCACTGCAACCTCCACCTCCTGGGTTCAAGTGAGTCTCCTGCCTCAACCTCCCAAATAGCTGGGATTACAGGCATGCACCACCACACCTGGCTAACTGCCATGGTTATATCTTTTTTTTTGAGACAGGTTCTCATTCTGTCACCCAGGCTGGAGGCAGTGGAGTGATCTTGGCTCACCGCAGCCTTGACCTCCCAGGCCAAAGTGATCCACCCACTTCAGCACCCCTGCCTGGCTAATTTTTTATATTTTTTGCAGAGATGGGGTTTTACCATGTTGCCCAGGCTGGTCTCGAATTCCTGAACTCAAGTGATCAGCCTGCCTCAGCCTCCCAAAGTTCTGGGATTACAGGTGTGCGCCACTGCACCCAGCTGACAATTATATCTTTTTTATTTTTTTATTTTTTTTGATTCAGTGTCTCACTCTGTCCCCCAGGCGGGAGTGCAGTGGCATGATCACAGCTCACTACAATGTCTGCCTCCTGGGTGATCTTCCCACCTCAGCCTCCCGAGTAGCTGAGACTTCAGGCATGTGCCACTGTGCCCAGCTAATTTTTGTATTTTTTGTAGAGACAAGGTTTCACCATGTTGCCCAGGCTGGTCTCAAACTCCCCAGCTCAAGCAATCCTCCCACCTCAGCCTCCCAAAGATTGCAGGCATGAGCCACCGAGTCAGACTGGTTATATTTTACATTGTATTAATTAAGGCTTAAAAAAAATCTTTCTTAAAAAATACTCTAAACAAAATGCAAATGATCATTACGGTAAGTGGATTATTGGAAAGAAGTATTACTTCAAATTTATAAATCCTAAAAACTATTGATAAGATAACAAGTTAAACCCAGCTATATGTTCATGAAAAATTAAGACATTATACTTCAAAATTTATTTTTTAAATATATCTGTTTTCACATTAAATTTTATTAAAATCTGTAAGTCTACAATCAGTCCAAATATAGTTTTTGAAGTGTTATTATTCAGAAAGGAAGCAAAAGCTAACAGAGAATGTATTTTTCATAATATAGCATGACCTTGAGTTTGCAGTGCTTGGTCAAAGGCCAGGTGATAGGCTAAGAGCTCCATAAATACAAATCCATGTGATTAACCTCAGGAGGGTAGTTCAGCAGCTAGACAAAGCAATCTCACATAATCTACTCCAATGATCCCTTCTTTCCCCACACAAGCACTCCTGGCCCCAGAGGAAAATCTGTAAAACTAACTCAAATTCTACTTCTAACCAGAAGAAATGATGAGAGAGTAAAAGCTGTCAAAGCACAGAGTGAGTCCAAACAGTAACATGACAAGGTATGCTGCCTGGCTATTCTAACAAATCAAAGAAAGGCTGTTCACTTCTCAAATGAGATTAACTTGATTTGAAAGAGAATCAAGACATTTCTGTTAGCCTGCAAAGGTGAAGATAAACATGCCAGGAGCCTTGGCTGGGCTCTGGCCTACAGAAACGCACATCAAGGCCCATGTGGGTCCCAATTCTTCGGGATGCCTGCAGCACAAATCTTTTGAGTTTCTTAGGCACAGTAGTCAGAAAACTGATGCTGACTGGCTCCCTTCACAGCCTGTGGCTCAATGGTGATTTAATGCCATTGACATGTCATCCACATTAAGCAAGTGCTGCCTAAGGCAATAAAAACACTCACTAATTTCTAATTCTGAAATCAGGACAAGGTCACTTTCAAGTCCACCAAATATTTTAGTGATGGAAAAAAACAAAACATCAAGGGTAAGAGACCCACCCCACATCCAGTTTTTCAAAGAAAACATAATTAATTGTGGAACACAGTATAACTACAAAATGTTTTAAAATACTGTAATTTTTTTTTTTTTTTTTTTTGAGATAAGGTCTGGCTCTATCTCCCAGGCTACAGTGCAGTGGCATGATGCCACTCTCTGCTCACTGCAAGCTCCACTTCCTGGGCTCAAACCACCCTTTCAGACTCAAGCCATCCTCCCACCTAAGCCTCCTGAGTGGCTGGGACAACAGGTGCACACCACCAAGCCCAGCTAATTTTTGTATTTTTTTGTAGACACAGGGTTTCACCATGTTGCCCAGGCTAGTCTTGAACTCATGAGCTCAAGCGATCTGCCCGCCTCAGCCTCCCAAAGTGCTGGGATTAGAGGCTTGAGCCAGCACACTTAGCCTAACATACTGTAAATTTTATTTGCACAATTCTTTCAAGCAGCAGCTAGGTTTTAAAACCACCACTGGGATATTCTTTTCTACAGACATTCCCTTCTATACACCTCTGTATTAAGCTAGACAATTTCCTTGGACAAAAATTTCATAGCATGTTTTATTTTTCATTTCCTTTTTAACATACATACATGATTACATCATTATTGTTATTAAGCACTAAGAAACTGTTCCCACCACTACAGTGAAACTGCCTTCTCCTTGATCACCAGCGAGCACCTAATTGTTAAATCCAAGGGCAACTTCTCACTTACCATTGTCTAATTTTTCCATAGCATCTAATGCCAGTAACTACTTCTGTGCTTCTTAAAACTTTGTGTTTCTTAGACATCTATGACTCAGCACTCTCCCAGTTCTCCTACCTCATAGCGTGTTCAATTCAGCTTCCTTTGCCAAATCGACTTCCTCTTTCTGCTACAGAAATGGTCCCAAGGTTCCGTCCTTGGCACTCATGTCTCCAACTACAGTCTTCCTCCCTGATCTAACCTACTCCTGTGGTTTCCCCACCTCTGTCTCCAGCCCTGGCCTCTCACAAGCTGTAGATAAACACTTCTAGTGCACAGCTCCACAAGGATGTTCCACCTAAAATCCCAAATGTACCAAACCCATCATCATGCAATATGTCCCAAATTTGTTCATCATCCTACCATTCATTCACACACACCCCTTTTAGTGAGCAGCTACCACGGGTCCAGGCACTTTATTAAATGTTTCACATACATCATCTTTTTCAATCCTCAGAGAGCCCAATGAAAAAAGTAGTTATCCCCATTTTACAGATGGGGAACCCCAGAGAGAGTGAGTAATTTGTCACAAAGCTAATAAGTGGTAGAGTTGGGTTTCAAACCAGTCAGTCTGATTTCAGAGACCATGCTTTAAACAAATATACTATATTATTCCCCAGTTGCCCCAGCCTGAAACTTGTCTCTACTTCCCCACAGCCAGGCACTATATGCTTGGTCCTGTGACCTCTAGGTTCTTCCCATCTGGCCTTCTTTTCCATTCTCGCTGTATTTTAGTCCTCAATGCCACTTAGCTTCTCTCAACTTCTCACCTCCCATGTCTCCATATTTCATCTATTCACCTATCACTCTCTTCCTCAAAAATCATCAGTGGCTCATCTTTCCACACTGCCTACAGGATAAAGTCAAAACTCTCCAGCTTCGTCTACCACCTATCTTCTTCACAGCCATCATGTTGCAGTGAGAAAGGACATGTATCATTCTTTTTTGACTGCCCAGCATTTAACCCTTTTCTTATGTCTGGGGAAATCCCTACCTGCCAATGTAGAAGCTGAAAATGCAAATGTATCCTTTCCAAGACTCCATTGCAGCTAGTGCACAGTGCCTGACCTAGGCCATGACAATTAGATACATCATACCCTGATGATAATTGGGAAGTGGGCACTATGGAGAACTCTCCCTCGTAGGAAGAACAGTTCCAGGAAAAGTTGAGTTCTGGGGCAGTGATATGGTTTGGCTGTGTCCCTACCCAAATCTCACCTTGAATTCCCAGGTGTTGTGAGAGGGACCCGGTGGGAGGTAATTGAATCATGGGGGCAGGTCTTTCCCATGCTGTTCTCATAATAGCGAATAAGTCTCATGAGATCTGACGGTTTTATAAAGGAGCGTTTCCCTGCACAAGCTCTCTTCTCTTGTCTGCCACCATGTGAGACATGCTTTGTGAGCCCTCTCCAGCCATGTGGAACCGTAAGTTCATTAAACCTGTTTCTTACATAAATTGCCCAGTCTTGGGTATGTCTTTATCAGCAGCATGAAAATGGACTAATACAGGCAGCAATCAGTGTCCAGGACCAGATGTGTTCCATGGTATAAGTGCAAACCCATCCTCTGGTGGCAGCAGCATTTTCCTTGTTGTTCCTCACAGAAGTGGCCAGTACAGTAAATAGGACAGATCAAACTGCATAGCCTCCACACCTGTTTTTAAGCCATCATGATGATTCTGTAAGCTATCCAGCATACTTTTAAAAAATTCCCTTTTAGGCCCTGCACGGTAGCTCATGCCTGTAATGAGCACAGTAGCTCATACCTCAGCACTGTGGGAGGCTGAGGTAAAGGGATCACTTGAGGCCAGGAGTTTGATACCAGGCTGGGCAACATGGCAAGACCCCATCACTGCAAAAAAAAATTTTTTTAATTAGCTGAGTGTGGTGATGTACACCTGTAGTCCCAGCTACTCAGTAGGCTGAGACAAGAGGATCCCCTGAGCCCAGCAGGTTGAGGCTGCAGTGAGCTGTGATTGCACCACTGCACTTCAGCCAGGGCAACAGAGTAAGACCCTGTTTCTTTAAAAAAAAAAAAAAAAAGGCAGGTATGGTGGCAGGCACCTGTAATCACAGCTACTCGGAGGGGTGGAGAATCATTTGAACCTGGGAGGTGGAGGTTGTAGTAAGCCAAGATTGCGCCATTGCAATCCAGCCTGGGCAATAAGAGCGAAACTCTGTCTCAAAAAGAAAAAAAAAAAAAAAAAAAAATTCCCCTTTTGGCTGGAATCAGCCATTGTGGCTGTTTCTAAGTAAGCATCCTGACTGGCAACTCAGTCAAGCTGGATACCTCCCTCACTCCTTTTAGAACATGCCCTTTGCTTTTCTGACTCATAAAACACTGCCTACTGTTGCTTCCATCCAGAATTCTCCTCTGCCTTCACTATTGGTCAAAATCCTTCCCACCCTTTAATGTCTCGGTACGGCCTTTCTAAAGGGCAACTTTGCCTTGTTCATCTAATACCCTGAAAGTGTGCATTTCTTAGGACACAGAATTCCACTGCTGGAAGTTTATTCAAAGAAAATAATCAGACTAGTATGCAAAAATGCATGTAATAAGAGTAGTCTTAAGAGTTACTGAGTACATACTATGTGCTAGGCATTAAACTAAATCCTTTAAATGCAGAATTTCACAACCCTTAGAGTAAACATTGTAATTGGCTTTATTTCACAGATGAGAAAATGAAGATTTGCAGGTTAAATCATTTGTCCAAGGTTAAGGGATTATAGATGACTTTTTTTTAAGTGTGGGGACTACAGCTGATTTTAATTGTGTATATTAATCTTTTCTGAATTTTCTACTGTAATAACCATGTATTAACATGTGTCACTTTTTAGGACAGTTAGATAGCACAGAAGCCATACTCCTATTATTTTTTTCCTTTGGAAGTTTAGGGAAAATAACAAAACAAGCATTCTGTTTCTTTTACTTTGAAAGGTATGGAAAGTCATCACCCTGGACCTTGAAACAAGAATAGTATTTACTCACACAAAACAGCCCTGAAAACAACATTCTGGATCTTATGTGTTTCCCACGTACCAGCACTCAGCCACTACGTTTTGTCAATATGCAAGTAGTATGAAAATTATGTTATGACTTGTACAGAATACTCTTTGGACATGAGAATAGATTCACTTATCATCATAGTCATTTAGAGAAGAAGAGACCCACTTTCCCTGTAAATCTCCAGGGGTATTACATGCCCCAAATTACTATATTTGGGGCTTTTCTATATTCAGGCTGCTTTGCCTCTGATCCAAAAACACTAGTCAAGGATCTCCTTCCATATCTATGCTGAATTAACAGAAAAAATACCAAGCCAGGTCTATTAAATGCTAAAATGACCAAGTAAAAACTCCCCAAGCCACACCTTACCTCTTCTGACACAATAATTAATGGATACTTGTCTTCAGATAAAAAGTTGAAAATAACCCATATTTTAAATGCATCTTCTTCTGTAATGAGCAGGGGATTCTTTGTGAGGTTTTTTTTGACACAGAGGGTCCAACACATCCTATTGAATTCAATCTTGTCAAAGTTGTCTTGGACCTAAAAAGGAATAAGGAAAAACTCCAACACATCAGTCCGATATAAGCAGTATGTAAGGCAAGTAAAATAGAAAGACAAAGCCTCCTTTGGCTCCCATTTTAATCAATCCAGTTAACCAATAGCCATATCCTACATATTTGCTTTAGGTATTACACTTTCAGTGGCTCAATTAAGATGTTACATTTAGCATGACACTGAACCAACATGTCCATATCACTCCCTTGGCACATAAAATACTGACCTCTCAAATAGTTACTGTTTCATGTGTACACACTATCTTCCTGTTAATAAATAGACTACCAATCCTAGCACTGACCTCTCAAATAGTTACTGTTTCATGTGCATACACTATCTTCCTATTAATAAACAGGCTACCAATCCCAGCACATAGAAGAAACTGAGAATGTCAATTACTCAGTATGAGCCAAGTACAGGTACATTATCTTTACATATATGGTCAAAGAAGAGGCTGGGTATGGTGGCTCATGCCTGTAATCCCAGCACTCTGGGAGGCCGAGGCAGGCGGATCACCTGAGGTCAGGAGTTTGAGACCAACCTGACAAACATGGAGAAACCACATCTCTAGTAAAAATACAAAAATTAGCCGGGCGTGGTGGCGCATGCCTGAACCCGGGAGGCGGAGGTTGCAGTGAGCTGAGATCGCGCCATTGCACTCCAGCCTGGGCAACAAGAGCGAAACTCCATCTCAAAAAAAAAAAAAAAAGGAAGAAGATACCTTCTTTTGGGGAAAACTATTTAACTGAAATTCTAAAACAACAATCCTGCCATTCATTCACTTGTTCACGTATCCAGTGTTCCCTCAGCATCTATTACGAGCCAAGTACTAAGATTACATAGGCATGAGCCACTGCGCCTGGCCTATTTTTTATTTTTATTTTTTTAACACTGCTTATATTAATTTAAAAAATAAATAGAGATGAGGTCTTGCTATATTGCCCAGGCTGGTCTCAAACTCCTAGCCTTAAGCAGTTCTCTTGCATCAGCCTCCCACAGTGCTGGGAGGCACTTTTATATCCTATAAACTAAGGATATAAAGATGAAGAACTAGGTCTGTGCTCTTAAAATGTTCACCGTTTATTAGGGAAAACAGATATGCAAATAAATTTTCATATAACTGTGTATAATTTAACAGTGTATAATTCAATAGAATTGTTCACTCATTTGACAAATAAAATTTAGATCATAATTATTATTTGCCAAAGACAGTACAAAGATACTCAACATAATACTCGCCTATGTTCCCAAGGAATGTAAAGACAATTACAGCAGAGTGTGACAAGTACTGTAATAGAGATAAGCAGAGGATTTTGTGGGAGCACTGAGGAGCTAACACAATCTTGACATCTGGGGAAAGATTCGCAGAAAGAGTGACAGGACAACAGAGCTGAGTTCTCAAGCAGCATCAAGAGTCAAACAGATCAAGAATGGGATAAAGGGTATTCCCGGTAGAAAAGAATGTGAGAAAGCCCCGAAGTGGAGGCAAGCATGGTCAGTTGGGAAGAACTGAGAGTATTTAATGTAAATGGGGCACCTGGTGCTGGAGGGTGGTATAACTAAGGCTCTTCATAAGTGCAAGTAACAGAAACCAACTTGGGTTCCTTTAAAAACAAAAGGAATTTATTGGAAAAACAATGGGTAACCTCACAGATCTAACGCAAGGGCTAGAAAAATCTAGGCTCTGAAATTAGGCTGGTATGAAGGTAGAGTAGGCAGCCAGAACTGTGGCTGAACCACTCACGGGAACAGTCTGGTGGAGACACCACTGCCTGTATAACATGAGAGCACCCTCACTATTACCACTGCTACCACTGACCCTGTCCATGATCTTCTGCATCACTCACTGCAGATTCAAAGTTCTATTGGCTGAGCCTGGGTCACATTCCTGTGCTCTAGCTGCCAAGGAACAGGGAAAAATGAGTACCTGAACTTTCCAGATTTTGAGGTGTGAGACAGGTCCTGTTCCCCACCAAGACTCTGTAGAATTTCCCAAATGTAAGAAAAAAGTTCAGATGCTAGACAGACAGACAGACAGACACACACACACACACACACACACACACAAAAGGCAAATTTCCACTACATGGGACACAGTGAAAGACAAGCCAGTGAGGTAGGTGAAGACCAGATCATTAGGAGATTTATCATTCATGTTAAGGAGTTAGGACTTTATCTGGACTGAAAGAGTTGAAGGTAGTAATAGATACACTCTTCATTTTAAAGGCCACATTCTGCACCAGTGCAGTGCCTCACTCCTGTAGTCCCAGCACTATGGGAGGCTGATGCAAGAGAACTGCTTAAGGCTAGGAGTTTGAGACCAGCCTGGGCAATATAGCAAGACCTCATCTCTATTTATTTTTTAAATTAATATAAACAATGTTAAAAAAATAAAATAAAAAATAAATTTAAAAATATGTATAACAATACAAAAAAATAAAATAAAAATAAAAATAAACATAAAAATAAAAAATAGGCCAGGCACAGTGGTTCATGCCTATGTAATCTCAGCACTTTGGGAGGCCAAAGCATAAAGATTCCTTGAGCCCAGGAGTTTTGAGACCAGCCTGGGCAACAGAGAGAGACCCAGTCTCTACAAATAATAATTTTAAAAATTAGCTGAGCACAACAGTGCATGCCTGTGTTCCCAGCTACTCAGGAAGGTGAGGCAGAAGGATTGCTTGCACCCAGGAGGTCAAGGCTGCAGTTAGCCATGATCATGCCACTGCACTCCAGCCTTGGAGACAGGGCAAGACACTTTCTCAAAAAAAAAAAAAAAAAAATTTTTTTTTGAAAAATTAAAAAAAAAAGCCATATCCTGGAATAACATGGAAGATGTACTGGAGGAGGCAGGCATGGGCAGCAGAATAACATCAGCGAAGCATTTCTTTTTAGAAAGATATGAACAAAGCATTTTTTTTACTATATGAAAGAAGTCACCAGCTGTCTGCAGGCAGAAGTTTCACCTGATCTCTAACTTTAATTTGCAGCTGGCAAACCAGTCCTCCAGGAGCAGAAAGAGCTCCTTTGTGTTCTGCCTTTAGCACCTTGCCTCAGTCTAACATCATTTCCCATGGCCCCATCAAATACAAGTGATCCCATGGAGGGAAAGCAGCAGCAGCAGCAGCAACTGCTGCTGCTTTTCTTTTTTGCCTTATCACTATCACCTTGAAGATTTACTATATGCTAGGCATTTTATATGTTATTTCTCACTTAAATTTTGTATTAGTCCTATAAGGTTAATTATTGCCCCTATTTTACAGATCAGAAAATACAGGTTCCAAAAAACTGAGCATCCTTGAACAACATAGGTTTGAACTTCCAGGGTCCACTTAAATGTGGACTGGATTTTCTTCTGCCTTTGCCACCACTGAGACAGCAAGACCAACAACTTCTGCCTCTTCCTCAGCCTACTCAACAAGAAGACAATGAGGATAAAGACCTTTATGGTGATCCACTTCCACTGAATGAATGTAAATATATTTTCTCTTCCTTATGATCTTCTTAATAACATTTTCTTTTCTCTAGATTACTTTATCATAAGAATAACTGCATATAATACATTTTACATTAAAATATGTGCTAATCAACTGTTTACGTTATTGGTAAGCCTTCCAGTCACAGTAGGCTATTAGGAGTTAAATTTTGGGGGAGTCAAAAGCTATCCTTGGAAGCCAGGCACAGTTGCTCATGCCTGTAATTCCAGCACTTTAGGAGGCCAAGGCGGGTGGATTGCTTGAGTTCAGGAGTTTGAGATCAGCCTGAGCAACATGGTGAAACCCTGTCTCTACCAAAAATACAAAAAATCAGCCAGGCGTGGTGGCATGCATCTGTGGTCCTAGCTGCCCGGGAGGCTGAAGCTGGGGGGAGATCGCACCACTATATGCCAGCCTAGGTGACAAAGTGAGAGACTCTGTCTCAAAAAAAAAAAAAAGTTATACTTGGATTTTCAACTGTGTGGGTTCAAGTGTCAACTGTACATTTACAAAGTTCACATGGCTAGTAAATATCAAAACCAAAGTTTAAACTCAAGCTCAGCAAGGTGTGGTGGCTCACGTCTATAATTCCAATGCTTTGGGAGGCTGAGGTGGAAGGATTGCTTGAGACCAGGAGCTCGAGACCAATATGGGCAATATAATGACATCTTATTTCTACCAAAAACATTTTTTTTTTAATTAGCCAAGCATGTTGGCATGTGCCTTTAGCCCCAACTACTCAGGAGACTGAGGCAGGAGGATCACTTGAGCCTGGGAGGTGGAGGCTGCAATGAAGGCAAGACTGTGCTGCTGCACTCCAGCCTGGGCGACAGAGTGAGACTCTGTCTGAGGGGAAAAAAAAAAAAAAACCCAGCCTGGGCAACATAGTGAGACCCCTGTCTCTAAAGAAAAACATTTTTTAATTAGTAGGGTATGGTGGTTTGTGCCTATAGTCCTAGCTTGTCAGGAGGCTGAGGTGGGAGGCTCGTTTGAGCCCAGAAATTCACAGCTGTAGTGAGCTGTGATCATGCCGCTGTACAGATCCACACTCTAGTCTGGGTGACAGAGCGCAACTCTGTCTCAAATGCTAGCTCTTCCCACCATACCAAACTGCTTATAGAACTCAGTAGGTGGAGGCCATCTATGGGATGAATGCCATCTATGCAGAACATTTCCAAGGCCACCACCACCAACTCTATCCACACCCCACAAAACACTAAGTGGAAGATATGCCACACAGGGGAAATGACATGTGCACAAAAGCAGATAGCCTTGCTCTGAGAACAAGAAGTGATTCTAAGTGGATTATGTGGTGAATCATAGGGTTCCTGAGGGGAAGTGGCTAGATATACAGCTGGAAAAGCAAACATAAGACCAAATCACAAAGGGCTTCATAATTTTAAGAAATAGCCTGTAGGAAAACAGTTCAAGGATTTTAGAACAGAATACAAAGAACTCCTACAATTCAATAACAGAAAAACAAATAAGCGAATTTTAAAACGGGCAAAGGAATTATTCGACATGTCTCCAAATAAGATATACAAACGGCCAACAAGCATATGAGAAGATGCTTAACATCACTTATGATTGGGGAAATGCAAATCAAAACACGATGTGATATCACCTCACACCTGTTAGAATGGTCACTATCAAAAAAACCAGACAATAACAAGCGTTATTGTTAGGATGTGGAGAAATTTGAACCCTTGCACACTGTTGGTGGGATTGTAAAATGGTGCAGCTGCTATGGAAAACAGTGTGGAAGTTCCTCAAAAAGTTAAAAATAGAACTACCATATGATCTAGCAATCCCACTTCTGGATATACATCCAAAAGAACTGCAAACAGGACCTTAATGAGACATTTGCACATCTATACCCACTACAGCATAATTCACAATAGCCAAGATGTGGAAGCAACCTAAATGTCCATCCAAGGATGAATGGATAAAGAAAATGTGATATACATTGGGTGCAGTGTACACTTCTTGGGTGACAGGTGCACCAAAATCTCAGAAGTTACCACTAAATAGCTTATCTATATAACAAAAAAACCACCTGTTCCCCCAAAACTATTAAAGTTTAAAAAAATTTTTTTAATTTTTTAAAAGAAAACAAGGGCCAGACACAGTGGCTCACGCCTGTAATCCCAACACTTTGGGAGGCCGAGGCGGGTGGATCACTTGAAGTCAGGAGTTCGAGACCAGCCTAGCCAACATGGTGAAACCTCGTCTCTACAAAAAATACAAAAATTAGCCAGGCATGGTGGCAGGCACCTGTAATCCCAGCTACTAAGGAGGCTGAGGCAGGAGAGTCACTTGAACCCCGGAGGCGGAGGCTACAGTGAGCCAAGATCGCACCACTACACTCCAGCCTGAGCGACAGGATGAGACTCTGTCTCAAAAAAAAAAAAAAAGAAAGAAAAAGAAAATGTGTTATATATATACAATGAAGTATTATTCAGCCTTAAAAAAAGAAGGAAATGCTGTCATAGATGACAATAGGGAAGAACCCTGAGGACACTATGTTAAATGAAATAAGTCAATCAAAAAAAGACAAATACAGCATGATTCTACTTATAATAGAAGGTATCTAAAGTAATCAAATACACTTTAAAAAAATAGTAGAATGGTAATTGCCAGGGCCAAGGGGAAAAGGAAAAGAGGTGTTGTTCAAAAGGTGTAGAGTTTCAGTTATGCAAGATAAAAAAGTTCTAAAGTTCTGTTGTACAATAATGTGCATACAATTAAAAATACTGTACTATACCCTTAAAACTGTTGAGGATAAATTTACATTATATATTTTTACCAGTTTTTTTTAAGTATAAAATCCATAGTTTTCATAGAAAGTAGTGCATAAAGCATTAGTATTCAAGTGTTTTCACACAAGGTACAATGTCAAACAAAATAAAGAAATTCAATCCTGGGTTTCCAGAATTTCATATACCATACACTATACCAAATGGTTTTCAAGGCTCTAAGAATAAGAATAAAGAAATATATGTGAAAGAATCTTGCTAAAGAAAAAAAATGCTTCCTTCCTGTAGGAGATAGCTAAAAATAAAGAAAAAAAAGGAAAAAAAATGCTGCAAAGTATTTATTATTAAATTATATGATGTACTGACCATATACACAGCTGTAACAAGAAAAAAAAAATGAGTTCTTTATATGCTAATGTGAACTAATCACCAAGATACGACATGAAGGTACACAACACAAAGAATTACACAATGTCCAGTGAAAAATGCAAGTCACAAAAGACCATATACAGCATGATCCTATTTTTATGTCTCCAGAATAAAAATTAATCATACATTAAGATATACATATATGACAAAACATTTTTCTAATGTGAGAGGAAAATGCACATAAAATTCAGGATGGTGGCTTCCTCTTGGGAGGAGGCAGGGAAATGACAAAAGAGAAGAGCAAAGAGGTTGAGGCAACATTAGTGATGTGTTTCCCAAGATGAGTGGTAGGTTAACAGATGTTCATTTTATTATGCTTTATAATTTTCATATATCCTACAAATATTATTTTGTATATATCATATTATAAAATAAACAAAAAGACAAAATGGGGGGAAAAAAAAACAAGTGCTGATCAATGTATACAGTTCACCAAGTGTACACAGATCACCAGTGTATACAGATCACCAAGTGTATACAGATCACCAAGTATATATATATCACCAGTGCATACAGATCACCAAGTGTATACAGATCACCAGTGTATACAGATCAACCATTTGTGTACAAAGGGGAAAGAACAGATCATCTTTGCTGTTTGTATGAAGTGTAGCAATGTCTGCATCAATATGTCTTTGAGCTGAACTGCAGCTCAAGACTATTATTCTAGATCCTGTCTTTCACTGTGTATCTGTGGATATGCAAATATTTGTTATCTGTCTACTACAGGTCAGTCAGCATCTGGTATGGGAGGAGTCCCACATAAAATAAGACATACGTAGCCTCTAAGGAGCTTCTAGTCCAAGGAGGAAGACAGACTAACAGTTATGTGCAAATGCTCCAATAAAGGGGAATACAGGGAACTCTAGCAGGGCACAGTGGTTCATGCCTGCAATCTCAGTGCTTTGGGAGTCCAAGGCAGGCAGATGACTTGAGGCCAGGAGTTCGAGACCAGCCTGGCCAACATGGTGAAACCCAGTCTCTACTAAAAATACAAATTACCCAGGCGTGGTAGCTCGCACCTGTAATCTCAGCTACTCGGGAGGCTGAGGCATGAGAACCACTTGAACCCGGGAGGTGGAGGTTGCAGTGAGCCGAGATTATACCATTGCACTCCAGCCTGGGCAACACAGAAAGAGTGTCTCAAAAAAATAAAATAAAATAAAATAAAATAATATAAAATAAAATAATAAAAATTAAAAAAAAAAAAAGAGGGAAGATGGAGGTCCTCTTTCCTTGCCTAATGCAGCCATGGCTCGTGGTCCCAAGAAGCATCTGAAGCAGGTAGCAACTCCAAAGCATTGGATGCTGGATAAATTGACCAATGTGTTTGCACAGTGAGGCCATATATATACACAGTAAGGCCATAAATATATATATGGTCTCTCTCTATATAGACAGTAAACAGAATTGTGTCTGTTATTAAAATATTATAGAACATACTGGGAAATTCTCAGAAATCCAGAATTTGGATAGGGATGATGGCCACACAACATAGTAAATACATTCACAACTATTTTACTGTACACTTTAAAATGGTAGGTTTTATGTTATGTGAATTATATCTCAATGGTTTTATAGTTTCACAAAACCATTTAAACCAGAGCAAGAGCCAAGAAGGGGAAAGTAAAATGGTAGGCTCTTCTCATATAACTACATATATATTTCTAACCTCAAACTCTTTCCTGAGTCCCAGTTCTATATTTTATTACAACTCACATGAAATCATGAATTCTTTGAAATCAAAGGCCATATCTTATTCAGCTTTGTACCCCTCTGCCTGGTTTGCAGTATTAATTTGCTCATTCATTCATTCAAATCATCGTGAGTGTTTACCAGGTACCAGTTACTATGCTAAGAGCTGGATAACAGTGAACCAGTTCTTGCCATCACAGAACTCACAGTCTGGAGAGGGAATCAGACACCAAACAACACAGCAACAACCCAACCACTGGTACGTGCTATAGAGGAAAAGCACAGGCTGCTGCGGGAAACACATTATAGGAGAGCTGGTTAGCTCTGGGAAGGGTGGGTTCCACCAGGAGAAACCTCCCTGAGGAAGTGACAACCAAGTCCAGAGCTAAAGGATCAACAAAAATTCGCTGCATTTGATGGGCGGAGTTGGCCTTACAGCACAGGAAGCAGCATTTCTGAAGGCTCTGAGGCAGGAAGGGTCTTGGTAATCTGAGGAACAGAGAGAAGGCCAACATGGTTGCACTAAAGTGAACAACCCACATGTCCAACAACTGATGAACTGAATATGTAAACAAAACATGGTATATCCATAACGGAATGTTTTTCAGCCATAAAAAGGAATGAAGTATTGTTACAGGATACAATGTGGATGAACCCTGAAAACATTATGCTAAGTGAAAGAAGCCAGATACAAAAGGCTGGCTATTGTATCATTTCATTAATATTATACATCCAGAATAGGCAAATACATATAGACAGAAAGTAGATTTGCACTTGCCTAGAGCTATAGGGGAGAGGGAGTGATTGCTAAATGGGTATGAGATTTTGGGGGCAGCAGTGAGATGAAAATATTCTAAAATCAATTGTGGTAATGGTTGCAGTAAATGAACAAAAAACCCACTAAGTGGTACATGTTAAATACACTAATTGTATGGTATGTAATTTATATCTCAATAAAACTGCTACTTTAAAAAACAATATATCTTTACAGTACATGACTCACATTGCTGGCCAAAGTATCCATCAGTATAGTCATTCATGTTTCTCAGCATGAAACCCCTTTATTTACTCAAAAGTTTATAGTCCTCTATAGTTTCACAAATACAATGAAAATGTGAGTCCAACTTGGTCATTGCATCAAATTAAAACTATGTAACTTTCAGTCAGGTGCAGGGGCTCGCACCTATAATCTCAGCACTTTGGGAGGACAAGGCAAGAGGATCATTTGAGCCCAAGAGTTCAAGACCAGCCTGGACAACATAGTGAGACCTCTGCAAAAAAAAGCTAAAAATTAGCCAGGCATGGTGGTGCACACATGTAATTCCAGCTACTCCCCAAGCTACTTGGAAGGCTAAGGTGGGAGGATCTCTTGAGACCAGCAGGGCAAGGTTGCAGTGAGCCATGATCATGTCACTGCACTCCAGCCTGGGCAAGAGAGCAAGACCTTATCTCAGAAAACAAAAAAACAAAACAAAACAAAACAAAACCCACACTATGTAACTTTCAAACAACAATGAACGAAAAAATAGCACAGGCTAAAGAGCAATAAAAAAGAACCGCAGGAAAGCACAGGTTTGGGTGTTTAAGAACAGTACCACTTCCTACTAAACGATGTTGTTAGGCACACATCTGAAGTGCTTTGAGCACTGACGGGAGTCATTTCATTAACAGAAGAAACTTGAGACTACACTTTATAAAAGAATTATAAGTGACATATGAACAAGAAAGTACACCAAGGGGAAAAAGCATAAATGTTAGACTAGAAAAACAGAATGCAGAGGCTGCTAGGCTCTAGAGGAGAGACATACTGAACTGAAAAGTTTCTCTGTGTTTTTCTTTTGTGTATGTTTCTAAAAAACCAAATACAAAAAGGCTTCTGTTAGAAAGCACCAGATTCCCCAATTGGAACTTGGCATACTGCCAATGGATTAATGATTTTAATCATATAGCCCAAACCAAGCCTTAATATGAGAATCAGAGAAAAGAACTGACAAGATTTGGACTAGCAAGCCTAATCAGCCATTAAATCTCATGGAAGAATTAGACTGCCTTAAAAATACGCTGAAGCAAAACTAGTTTTTTATATACTTTATTGGTACTAACTAGAAGGTAGTAATATACCACTTTCTTCAATTATTCACTGTCAGATAATCCAGCAATAGTGTCTCTGCCAAAAAAAAAAAAAAAAGAGCCCACAAAAGTTTCTTCCTAGACGTTTAAAGAATTCCATTCCTTTACTAAACAAGGATTTTTTTTTTTTTTTTTTTAACAGACAAGGTCTTACTTTGTTGTCCAGGCTGCTCTAGAACTCCTGGGCTCAGGTGATCCTCCTGCCTCAGCCTCCCAAAGTGCTGAGATTACAGGCATAACCTAACACGCCCAGCCAAGAAGGAATTTAAAAATTTAACATTTAGGGCCTGGCACAGTGGCTCACGCCTATAATCCCAGCACTTTGGGAGGCCGAGGCAGGTGGATCACCTGAGGTCAGGAGTTCAAGACCAGCCTGGCCAACATGGTGAAACCCCGTCTCTACTAAAAATACAAAAAGTAACTGGGCGTGGTGGCAGGCACCTGTAATTCCAGCTACTTGGGAGGCTGAGGCAGGAGAATCGCTTGAACTCAGAAGGCAGAGGTTGCTGTGAGCCAAGATTGCACCATCACACTTCAGCCTGGGGAACAAGAGTAAGACTTGTTTCAAAAAAAAAAGTTAACATTTGGAAGGAAAAAATACTTGGTAAAGGAACAACAGACAGGTTAATCATTTGAAGTCTCAGGAAAGCTGAAAATTAATTCTATCGATGTGAAATAATAAAGTAAACACAAAAACCAACCGTAAAAATTACTTTTTGGAAAGTTTCAATACAATTTAACTCTTGGTACCAACCTCCTCAGAATAATTCTCCCAGGCAAAGGCAGAAAACCCCTAAAACAACCTGGGAAAAAAACTGAAAAAAAACTGACCAAAATGAACACTAAGGAACACCATACACTAATTAAGACAAGAGAATCACCTTAAAACAACTTGAGACAGAAGAAAACTGGATGAAAACTGAGCAAGTGTGAGGTAATCAAAATGGCTTTTAAGCAACTATACTCCTCCCTGCCTTCAACCAATATTTCCCCCATGTATCCAAATATTAGACATTGGAAAAAAACTTAATTCCTAAAGGGAGTAATTAATCCTTCAATAGTACAGTTAAAGAAACATTGGTGGTGAAGTTAAATGGCTTAGGTTCAAAAATCTACCTACGATTTATTAGCTAGGCCACCTTAAGCTGTTTCCTCTTTAGTTAATGGGGGGATAATTCCAGTTCTGCCTCACAGAATTAACATGAAGATCAAATGAGACAGTATGTATACATGACAGCATACCTTGCAACTGTTTAATAACTATTTCATATTTTCTCTGCATAGCTGATTATAATCTGTAAGTTTCATGTTAACATTCTTCAGTCACTGTTGGCATTTCTTTTTTCAACCAAGTTTCAAATAAGGCACTAATCTTTGCTCAATTTAAACTCAAACCATGGAAACCTTGGCTGCTTTACTTGGATTGCAGGACTGGCAAAATTCCACTCCAGGTGGCTAAGCAATAATAAACAAGGGCTCACTGTTTCATCACATCCTCATTCCCTCCGTGAATAAGTTTCTCTCCAAATTTAGTGGCTCATTTTGGACTTTTAAAATACTACTATATTTCCTCCCCCAGTTATAAAACTTTCAAAACTTGAAATACTAAAACAAAGAACATTTTAAAACTAAATAAAATTCAGTAAGTTTAAAGAATGTCACACCAAGGAGAACAAAATGCAGTAGTAGGGTACAGCACTTCAAGATATTAAACCATGTTTCTCTATCCACTGGCCCAGCACACACAAATTCTAGCACTGAAATAAGAAAAACATATTCGGATTTCTGAGAATTTCCCAGTATGTTCTATAATATTTTAATAACAGACACAATTCTATTTACTGTCTATATCTAGAGACTATATATATATATATATACAGCCTGGGTGACACAGACCATTGTGCCACAGTGCAGTGGCACAATCATAGCTCACTGTAACCTCAAACTCCTAGACCCAAGTGATCCTCCCACCTCAGTCTCTCAAGTAGTTAGGACTACAGGCATGTGCCACCAAGCCTGGCTAATTTTTAAGTTTTTTTATAGAGATAGGATCTCACTATGTCACCCAGGATGGTCTTGAACTCCTGGGCTCAAATGATGCTCCTACCTCAGCCTCCCAAAGCACTGGGATTACAGGCATGAGCCACTGTGCCCAACCAGTGTCTATCATTAAACACACATACACACAGCAGGCCATCAAGTATTTGTCTTCTATAGTTTTATTATAAGTATATATGAAATATATTCAGCAAATATTTGACATATTAGACATATTTACATATAATAAAACTATAGAACACAAATAAGCTACCTGAGCAATAAACAGAACAGCAACAAAAAAAAAAGCATTATACTGTAAAGTGCTGAGACTTTACACACCAATTTTGGTACAATTTAATTATTTTTTATTGAGATATAATTCACATACCACAAAATTCACCCTTTTAAAGTATACAATTCAGTGGTTTTCAATATATTCATAAGGCTTTATCACTGGTTAATTCTAGAATATTTTCATCATCCCAAAAAGAAACCCAAGACTACTAGTAATCACTCACCATTCCTACCTCCCCCTCACCCCAAGAAACCTCTAATCTACTTTGTATCTCTATTTACTTGCCTATTTTGGACATTTCATATAAATAGAATCATACCATATGTTGCTTTTGCGAATTTAATTTAACGTTATCTTTCATTATCATGTGGTTTTTCTTCCTTCTTTTTTTCCTAATTAAAGCATGATCATGTACCACATGATAACTATAGTTAATAACAATGTATTAAATACCTAAAAATTGCTAAGAGAGTAGACTTTAAGTATTCTCACCACAAATAAGGATGTGAAGTAAGGCACATTACCTAGTTTCACTTTACCATTCCACAATGTATACACATTGCAAAGCATCATGTTGTATCCCATAAATATATTTTTTTGGTCAATTAAAAAAATAAATAGGAAGAAGAGAAAAAAGCACAATCAGGGTAATGTTATCATCTCTGCAAAGGAAATTCTTTAAAAACATGCATTGAGGTTGGGCACAATGGCTCACACCTGTAATCCCAACACTTTGGGATGCTGAGGCAGGCAGACCACCTGAGGTCAGGAGTTGGAGACTAGCCTAGCCAACATGGTGAAACTCCATCTCTACTAAAAATACAAAAATTATCCAGGTGTGGTGGCACATGCCTGTTGTTGCAGCTACTCAGGAGGCTGAGGAAGGAGGATGGCTTGAGCCCGGGAGGCAGAGGACACAGTGAGCCGAGATCATGCCACTGCACTCCACACTGCAGCCTGGGGGACAAAGAGAGACTCCCTCTCAAAAAAAAAAAAAAAAAAAGAACCCAGGGCAGGCACAGTGGCTCACGCCTGTAATCCCAGAACTTTGGGAGGCCAATGGGGGCAGATCACCTGAGGTCAGGAGTTTAAGACCAGCCTGGCCAACATGGTAAAACCCCATCTCTACAAAAAATGCAAAAATTAGCCGGGCGTGGTGGCACACAACTATAATCCCATCTACTGGGGAGGCTGGGGCAAGAAAATTGCTTGAACCCAGGAGGCGGAGGATGCAGTGAGCTGAGATCATGCCACTGTACTCCAGCCTGGGTGACACAGCGTGACCTGGTCTCAAAAAAAAAAAAAAAAAAAACATGTATTGGCCAGGCATGGTGGCTCACATCTGTAATCCCAGGACTGTGGTAAGCCCAGGTGGGAGGATTGCATGAGGGCAGGAGTTCAAGACCAGTCTGGGAAACATAGTGAGATCCTGTCTCTATAAAAAATGTTAAAACTTAGCCAGGTGTGGTGGCACGCAGCTGTAGTCCTTACTACTCAAAAGGCTGAGGCAAGAGGACTACTTTATTTAGCATAGGAGTTCAAAGTTGCAGGGAGCTGTGACTGCATTACTGCACTCCAGCCTACACGACAGAGCAAGACACTGTCTCAAAAAACCAAAAAACATGTATAACACATGAAATACACACACACATATACATAGGCGTGCATACACACAAAGAAAGATCAGGAACTTGTATTGTGAGGCTGATATGGAATAACAGATATAGATACAAAGATTATCACACAGATGAACATTGTAATTTTTAGAATCTTTACTGCAAAATTCTTGAAAAATATTTCTCGTGGTTTCTAAAAAGAATCCTGGCTGGGCACAGTGGCTCATGCCTGTAATCCCAGCACTTTGGGAGGCCGAGGTGGGAGGATCACCTGAGGTCAAGGGTTCAAGACCAATCTGGTCAACATGGTGAAACCCTGTCTCTACTAAAAATACAAAAAATAGCTGGGTGTGGTGGTATGTGCCTGTAATCCCAGCTACTCAGGAGGCTAAACCAGGAGAATCGCTTGAGCCTGGGAGACAGAGGTTGCAGTGAGCCGAGATCGCAGGACTGCATTCCTGCTGGGGAAAGAAGAGCGAAAAAAAGAAAAAAAAAAGAATCCTGACCAACATTTTGGCATTTTCCAAACTATTACATTATTATTATAAATGCTAATTACTATACTTTACTATTGTAAAAAGACATTAAACTATTTTTAAAATTATACATATAAATAATAATAAAAATCTGAAGCCACAGAAAAACATGTATATAGTTGTGTATTTAGGTTTGATGCAAAAATGGAGTTTTTAAAATTTTTTTAATGTTTTATTTATATTTCTTTTGAGACAAGGTCTCACTATGTTGTTCAGGCTAGTCTTGAACTCTTGACCTCAAACAATCCTCCCACCTCAGCATCCCAAAATGCTGGTATTACAGACATAAGCCACTGTGCCCAGCTGCAAGTATTTTACTTTCAATTCGAAAGTATTATCATTATCATTTTTTGAAAGGCATTATTGAAATATACTTGTTATGGAGAATGGTCTGAGCAAAAAATGATAAAAATAGTAAGAATATAAAACTTAGAAGTATACAAAGAAATGTCATGCTTGGTGTTATAAATAGGCAAACGGAGGAATTCACAAACTTTTGATATAAATAAATGATTACTTTCATATCTAAACTAAATGTACATGATATGGAAAGATGACACTAATATATTGTCCAATTAAAAAGATAAGTTGCTTATATCCTACTGGTCACATAAAAAAACCTTTTTTTTTAAAGTTGCAGAGCTGTATGTATAATATGATCCTATTCATGTTGAAACAAAATACCATATATTGATTTGAGGGTGTGTGTACATGTGTATGTGTGTGTGGGTGCATGTGTGTGTATGTTTTCATGTAATTTTTGAAAGTCTACAAAGATATTCTCTAAATTATTAACAATGGTTACTCCAGGAAAATCAGACTACAAAAAATTAAAGCAACGTTCACTTTTTATTTCACATATTTCTGTATTAATTGCTTATGTACTACCTTTTGTAACTTTTTCATCACCAATTTTAAAAATTATTTAAATGTACCATCTTTTCTTGCATTAAATTCAAAACTTTAGTGTGTCAATTTGTAATGATCCAACCCAAGGGAAAAACTGAACATGGCCCCAAACACTAATAGGTGATATTTGACTTCCATGCACCTCACAGGTTTTTTAAAGCATCTTTACTCAGAACATATCCCAGAGAAAGCATCTAACTGGTACCCTGAAAAGTCTGGGATAAGAGTTGGCTGTATAATATCTATACAGTAAAGATAATCATCACTTTTAGTATTCACACATTACTCCACCACTTCCACGCTTTAACAACCATTGCCCCAGCCTGGGCAACATGGCAAAGCTCCATCTCTACAAAAAAAACACAAAAGTGAGCCAGGTGTGGTGGTGTACGTCTGCAGTCCCAATAATGGGAATCTGAGGTAGGAGGGTCACCTGAGCCCGAGGAGGTCAGAGGCTACAGTGAGCTGAGATTGTGCCACTGAACTCCAGCCTGGGTGACAGGGTGAGACCCCTCAAAAAAAACAACTATTGCCAGTACATATGAAACCAGATTTTTTTTCTTCTAAAAACAAAAACAAAACGGATACCTGTGCAGTACATGCAGGTTTGTTACATAGGTATATGTGTGCTGTGGTGGTTTGCAGCACCTATTGACCTATCCTCTAAGTTCCCTCCCCTCGTCCCCCAACCCCCAACAGATCCTGGTGTCTGTTGTTCCCCTCTCTGCGTTCATGTGTTCTCATTGTTCAATTCCCACTTATGAGTGAGAACACGCAGTGTTTGGTTTTCTGTTACTGTGTTAGTTTGCTGAGGATGATGGTTTCCAGCTTCATCCATGTCCCTGCAAAGGACATGATCTCACTCTTTTTTAGGGCAGCATAGTATTCCATGGCGTATATGTACCACATTTTCTTTATCCAGGCTATCATTGATGGGCATTTGGGTTGGTTCCATGTCTTTGCTATTGTAAATAGTGCTGCAATAAACATATGCGTGCACGTTATCTTTTTTTTTTTCTGAGACAGTTTCGCTCTTGTTGCCCAGGCTAGAATGCAATGGCATGATCTCAACTCACTGCAACCTCCACCTCCCAGGTTCAAGCAATTCTCCTGTCTCAGCCTCCTGAGTAGCTGGGATTACAGGAGCATGCCACCACACCTGGGTAATTTTTGTATTTTTAGTAGAGATGGGGTTTCATCATATTGGTCAGGTTGGTCTCAAACTCCTGACCTCAGGTGATCCGCCCGCCTCAGCCTCCCAAAGTGCTGGGATTACAGATGTGAGCCACCCTGCCTGGACATGCATGTATCTTTATAGTAGAATGATTTCTATTCCTTTGGGTATATACCCAGTAACGCAATTGCTGGGTCAAATGGTATTTCTGGTTCTAGATCCCTGAGGAATCGCCACACTGCCTTCCACAATGGTTGAACTAATCTACATCTCCACCAACAGTGTAAAAGCGTTCCTATTTCTCCACAGCCTCGCCAGCATCTATTGTTTCCTGGCTTTCTCATAATCACCATTCTGACTGGCATGAGATGGTATCTCATTGTGGTTTTGATTTGTATTTCTCTGATGATCAGTGATGTTGAGCTTTTTCATATGTTTGTTGGCCATGTAAATGTCTTCTTTTGAGAAGTGTCTGTTCATATCCTTTGCCCACTTTCTGATGGGCTTTTTTCTTGTAAATTTGTTTAAGTTCCTTGCAAATTCTGGATATTAGACTTGATTTTTTTAAAGCACTCTGAGAGAGAATAGGTACAGATTAACACAAAACAGAGTTCTTAATTTCAAAGAATGAACCAAGTTGGAAAAACATCCAACCAAGTTTAGAAGACAGTGGAGGAGAGGGAAGAATAGGAAGCACTGTCAGTCTCTCATTCTTTCTTCCTTTCTGGTTTATCTAGTGATTCTTTGTACCTCAACTCCTTAGTGAACTCACCAACAGGGGGCTTTTGGGCCCACTTGAAACATGCAAACCAAACAATGCTACACCCAAAAAAAGGTTAGAATCATACCTTTTCCAGAATGAACCTGTTTAAATAAGGCATGTAGCCCTGGTTGGACACTGGACCCTCATCATCATCCCTGAAGTGCTCTTCAAGGGCAACCGGGTCATGAGGAACCTTCAGCACTGTGCACAGGTTATGGGAAAGGACCTGCAAGGGAAAAGAAAATCGTTTAAAGACTCCCACTAACCAGCACATGACACCTTCACCATGAATACAACATGCTGCTCCCTGTCCTGGGTAGAGAAAGATGGAAAATAAACTAGCAAAAACAGGGTGAGGGCTGCTCAGCTGCCAGCCCCTACTGGTTACCTGTTATTCTTTCTCATTCCTTCCCAGGTTTGGTTCACTTAGAACTAGTCTCTATTACATGCCTACTATGAGCCAGGCTCCATGCAAGATCTGTGAATATAATACTCCTGTGGTCTTTTACTAATTTGTCCACATCAGAAAGAAAAGCAGGGTGGGGGGGGAAGTGTAAGAGAATGTGTTCAAAATTAAACTTTTCACCAAGTAGAGCAGAGTCAGCCAATTAGAGCTATTAAGAGAAAGAACCTGGTATTGGGAGGCTGCAGCCAGGGGTTCTGGACAAGGAGGCTGACCTGGGCAAGTCACAACCTCTCCAGGCTTTAGTTTTCTCATTTATTCAATAGAAAGGGCCAAATTAATACACCAAATATTAATTAGGAATCTCTAAGTATCTAAACATTTCTAAAATTCTATGACTAGGCTAAATTTCAGCATGAGTATAAAAGAATATAAATATAAAAAGAGAAAGAAATCAAGGGCCTGGATTAGATTTAGGAAAAAATTAAATAGCAAAAATAGGAGTCGCCAACATGGTTAAAAACATTTTACAGAAAACCTGCATTCCATAGCATAAATACATACAAAGGGCTACTGGTCTTGCAATAACCTAAGTTCACACTTCAAAGTCCAGGTACAGTAGTTAAATTAGCAGTCTGGGCTACCTTAGTATTAACCTTGTTTTACATTAAATGAAAATTTTAAGATAGAACTTAAATCCCTTCTGTTTCATTTGTGCTTTCTGAACAGGTCAAATTACATAGCTAAGGCTGTACTTTCTTCAACAGAGCATCTTCCTAGTTGAACCCCAGGCAAAAACATTCCTTATTTTTCTCAGTCCTAAACATTTAACCTTAAGGAGCCACATTCATCTCAATAAATACTTTCATTTGCATTAAGCGAGTCCCTTTTTCTGCATACACATATTTCAGTTAGGAGTTTTTTTAAGATTAAAATTTTTTAATCTATAAAATAATTTGCATATCTTCTTTCTAAATTTGTTTTGTTTCTCAAAGCTTCATTTATGTGGAGATCCTTTTCTACATGCTCTACTGGTTTTAAGGAAGTAAGTTAAGGAAGTAAATTCACAAATGGTTATAAATGCAGTAATGAAGACTACAAAGCAGTCTGTGTTTCTCAAGCAAACCCTGTGTTTGCCAGTAAAGCACATGAAAAGAGTACGGTGGAGCTTTTATTGGAGAATTCTGCACCACAATCAGCAAAATTTTAAATAGATACTTAATTTATATTAGCCTAGTAAATCCTATATACTAAAGATCAATTTCAAGAATATGAAGTGCTTAATAACTGTAAAATGCTGTGGAAATACAAGTATTAAAGAAATGAAATGCACACTTCTCAGATCAGGTTCAAATGTCATTCAAATTTTAAAATCATTTGGAACTTTACCCAAGTTAACAATTCCCAACTACTGGTTAAATTAAGGTATAGCCATAAAACATAAAAACCATGAGAAAGCTTGCTATGTACTGATATGAAAAGATCTCCAACATAAATTAAGTGAAAAAAACAAGGTACCTAAGAATATGTACGCCATCTTTTGTATAAAAGAAAAGGAAGGAAGAAATTCTGGAGGGATATATAAGAAACTAGTAACTATGAAGGGAAGACAAGTTTGATGAGACCAAGGTTAGAAAAAGACTTCACTGTACCTCTTCTTTGTATTAAGTTTTTTAAAAAAAATTAACCTACTCAAAAATGTACTACATATTTTAAAAATTAAATATATATATATTTTTTAAGTGGCCAGCCTAAGATCACATAGATCAATCTATTTATCTTCATAGCCTATACTTTTTCTTCTACATTAACCTGCTGACTAGAAATGAGGTGTAAAAGGAAGATATATTCCACAGCAATGTACCGTGACTAATGGATGAGTGAGCTGTAAGGGCAATAAATGAGTTCAGAAAAGGAGAAATAGTATGTGTTACAGTGACTTCACAGAGGAAGTGAAATGTAACTTATGGCTTACAGGATAGATAAGGATAGCTTTAGGATAGGAATAGAGGCAAATACAAAAATGTCCAGATAGGGGAATAACATGATAAAAGTAGCTGATTAATCCAAAGCCTTCAGGAAACAAAAAACACCATCTCTCCCATACCCACCCTGTTCTCTACCTTAGGGTTTCATAGATTCTCTAACTAAAGTCCTGGCAGGGGCCTTGGATGTCATATTGTCATCCTCATCTTATAAATGGTGACTACAGACTCACAGATATTAAATTTGTTTTTCTTGACTAAAGTTACTGAGAAGAACTGAGACTAGAACTCAGGTTTTGTAATCTCTGGTCCAGCTCTCTCCAGTAATAAGAAACATTATGTCTTCAGTTCTCTAAAGTCAACAATGCTCTTTGTACATATAGATGCTTAGTTTGATTAAGTGATCCCACTGAAGAAGATATAGATTTGAACTCAAGATTTCAGCCTTGGACAATTAAACAGTACTCTTGTTAAACATAGGGATGGCTAAATTCAGTGATAATTTTCTTAACCATCTTTACTTAGTTAAGCAAACTGTGAGGAAGGCAGCACATTATACAAGGCACCTGGAGGAGACCTGCGCTCCAATGTCTCTGCATCCTCACTGTCAAATGAGGAGTTGGACTTGTTTGTAAAACCCTTAACTATCAACCCAAACTCATTTCATAATTTAGATAAGAAGTCCAGCTTTGTGACAGTTTTTTCACTGTTAGTAAGGTCTATAAAAGGGAAGACTTCTTCAAAAAATATAACAACAGGCCGGGCATGGTGGCTTATGCCAATAATCCTAGCACTTTAGGGGGCTGAAACAAGCGGACAGCTAGAGCCCAGAAGTTCAATACCAACCTGGATGACATGGCAAAACCCCATCTCTATAGAAAGTACAAAAGCTAGCTGGATGTGGTGGCACATGCCTGTAGTCCCAGCTACCTGGGAGGCTGAGATGGGAGGCTGAGGTGGGAGGATCACCTGAGCCTAGGGAGGTCGAGGCTGCATTGAGCCATGATCATGCCACTGCACTCCAGCCTTGGTGACAGACGGGGTCCCATCTCAAAAATTAATTAATTAATTATAATAGATATGTATATATAAAACAACCAACTGAATAAAGCAACAATGAAACAGTATTTCTAAAAGAGGAAAAAATTGTGTACTATCTTTAAAACTTTTTTATCAGCAACCTTTCTTTAAAGCTTAGACAGTATCTCAAGTATTTTTTTCTTTTTTAAGATTTATTTGTATTTTTTAAAAATAGAGATGGGGTCTCACTATGTGTGCCCAGGCTAGTCTCAAACTCCTGGGCTCAAGTGATCCTCCCACCTCAGCCTGCCAAAGTGCCAGGATTATACACATGAGCCACCATGCCCAGTCTCAACAAGGTTTTTTGTTTGTTTGTTTTTTGTTTTGAGGCAGAGTCTCACTCTGTCGCCCAGGCTGGAGTGCAATGGCATGATCTCAGCAACCTCTGTCTCCCAGGTTCAAGCAATCTTCCCACCTCAGCCTCCCAAGCAGTGGAATTACAGGCACCTGCCACCACACCCAGCTAATTTTTGTATTTTTAGTAGAGACAGAGTTTCACCATGTTGGCCAGACTGGTCTCAAACTCCTGACCTCAAGTGATCCACTCACCTTGGCCTGCGTGCTGGGATTAGAGGCGTGAACCACTACACCTTGCCAAGGTTTTCTTTTTATAAAAATAAAATATACAAGAAATAAAATTTTTGATGGCCAGAATATAAACTAGTAAAAAGAAGTAAAAGCTCCTCCATAAACTTATACAGCAATTTATGCTTTTTCAAGTAGACTCACACCATCTATTAATTTGTTTTAGCCTCTCCACAGGGAGAGTAGATATTATTGCTATTTTACAGATGAAGAGGCTGAGTCAGAGATTAGGAGATGTGTCCCAAATCACAGAGTTTTACATGTAGCAAAACTGGGATTAGACCCAAGCCTCCCACTCTGGTGTCCTTTCCATGCTTTGCTACCTTCCCTTTGTTTCTGGAAAAACAGATAGCCCTGCCAATACAAAGATGGACACGCCCACGAGTTGTTTCTAAATTTTAGTGATGTGCTGGTGCTACCCCAGCCCCACCCCATCAGCTCCACAGGGCCCAACAGAGATGACAGGCACTATTCAGCAGAGCCAAGTTAGTGCCAGTGGCAAGGAAGTCCACATACCTAGAAGTCTGGGACCATTCTCTCTCTGGGAGCCCTCATCTCCCAGCACCCTATCCCTCTGGGGGAATCTGCACTAAGAGGCACTAACCCCTTCTCCAGATGAGGAAGCTGAAAAGCAGATTAAGACAAAAGAATCAGAAAGAGGACTACAAGTTCTTGATTTGTAAAAGGACTGCCCCAAATCACTCTAATCAGGGTGTTTGCAAGTTTCTTGAAAAAGCTGAATTTATCCCACTTCAAATGCCTGTTCCTCCAAAGGCCATTCTTTCAGCACCCACATAATTGCTAAGCAGCTTTGCTCTCATTCTGCTGATCTGAAGAATAAACTATTGTTACCACAATAACAGATCCATATCCATGCCAGAAACTCATCTCCCAAGTTCCCTCATAGCTGTCTGCAGTTGCCTCTGCAGGGCCTCTGCTGACAAGATGACTAATTAACTGCATGAGCCCTGCTCGTGTGGTCTGTTCCTGTTCAGTGGTTTGCTTGCCATTTACCCTTTTTAAGCATTTTACTCCAGCCATCATGAAAATGAAATCAAGGATGGTGAACAGTGTTTTAACACGAGTAAGTAGTGTTCACTTTCCTTTCTCCAAAGACGTAGAGATTCTAAAAAGTTATTTAAAATGTGCCACCCAGTAACACACTGTTTCCCTTTACAGGATGTGCGTAATGGGCAAGATTCAACACTGAAAAAAAAGCGGAGTGGGGGCAGATTTCTATTCCAAAAGACTTATCTGAACTGACACAATTATAGACTTATAACTCATAATGGGCAATCTTTTTTTAAAACATTAAAATTCCTGTCTGATTTATAAAATTTCAAGCCAATGGCAAATTACCAGAAAATTCTTCCTAACAATGGACCAGCATGACCAATTTCCTACCACAGCTATGCCCTGCCTTAAGAGCATTGTCTACTCTAAGTCCTACCCATTCCCGCATGGACTCATTTTCCCCTTCCAAACATCTTTTCATCCTGCTTGTCACTGCTTAAGTCTTGCTTGTTTCCTCTTATCTTTAATCTATCCAGCTTCAAAAATCTCGAAGTCATTGTTCACACTGCTCTCAATCCCTAAGTACAATCAGTTACCATCCTAGACACTTACACCAAATCTTCAAGTACCACTAACATCACGTTATCCCCCTGCCTAAAAATCATCAGGGACTACAGAAGTAAAAGCTAAGGAAATATGTGAGTTCTATATTTAAGTCACTCCACAAGCCAGCCCACTTCACCTTCCTTATTTCTTCCACCCCTCTGCACCAACCATACAAATCCAGCCAAATAAGCTTACTAACTGCATCCCAGGCAACCCCTGTACCACACCCCTTTCTCCCCTGGGCCCTTGCTCAATTTACCCCTACCTCCTTTCCTACCTAACAAAAATGGCATCTCTTTCTGAAGCCTTCATCACCCAAACCAAGATGATCTTTCTTCACTCTGTTTCCCAAGCAGTACCTCTTGTGCTAACTACCACACATGATTTCTCTCTCCTGTAAGACTGTACATTTCTGAAAGGCCCATATCTTATACAACACTGCATGCCCATGGCACCTAGCATGCTGCCCAGAATCCAGAAGACTTTCAATAACTGCTAAGTGAATTCTTTCTAAAAATTCTCTTAACACTAAAGCCATGATACTTTAATATTAACAATAATCTTAACAAATATACTATTTCTATCTCCTCACTTCACAGATAAAAAGACTGTGGCCTGAGACTTGGCCTAAGTCACACAATAATTAGCAACAAAGTAGGGACTAGAACTCAAATCTCTTAGCTCTTTGTCCCACAGTGATGCCCTGTGCTGGAAACATTTCTCTTCTGCCTAGTCATATCCTTCAAGATTGGGTCATTCATAAACTCTAGGAAATCTTCATGAATTACCACCCTGCCCCATGAACTCCTATTCGGCATTTAACTATGTTCTGTTTCAGACACTAATGGTATCTCAAATATCTAACTTATCAAATATCCTCCCTTATTGAAGGGAGGAAATAAATATTTTCCTTCTGCATCCTTCAGTGACTAGCATAGGGCTAAGGGAAGATTCAGTAAGAGCAGAACATTTACAGACAGATTAAGGAAAAGTAACTCTGTTGGAATGCTGTCCACAGAATATATGCCACTGATTACACTCTAACTGATTACACTCTAACTGAACCACCTTTTTAAAGTTATTTTGGATAACTTACCAACTTACCTCTCTTCAGAAACTAAACAGAAAATACTCATAAATTTGACCACAGAAAAATGCTCATATTTTCTTTTAAAAAGAAAGAAACCATAAAAAAACAAAAAAGGCAAATAGCTCCAATATTCAAATCATTCTCGTGGACATGAATAGAAAATTCACAAAAGAAACTAATCACTAATAAATAGAGGATACCTTCAAGTTCAGGTGGAACTCCTGGGACCTTTAACTTTTAGATTGTATGGCTAAGGCATAATGTTGTTTGTTGTGTATTATATTTGGTATAACTTTTCTTACTGTTTCTCTACTAAGAACGCCTTTAAATGTGGTTATTGTGATACTTTTTACAAGGAAACTATACTTGAGCAGTTCCAAATTGTACATACTGTATGAACCTTGTCCTCTGAATGGGTTCCTTATTTCTACATGGAATTTCATAGCTTGCAGTATCATGTAACTAAAGATTAAACCTCACCTTTTACTTCAAAAATAGGCAAATAAAATATAGGAAAAGATGCTTAATCTTGCTAGTAATCAAAAGAATGCACATTAAAAGAGCTATTACTTTTTGCCTAAGTAACAATACCTGGTGTTTGAGGAGATATAAGGGAGTAAAGACTACCAATAACCAACACTGCAGAAGGTACAGAGCAGGTTTTTCTCAACTTCAGTACTACTGACATTTTGGGCTGAATAATTATTTGTTTGGGAGACAGGGCAGGTAACCTATGCATTGTACAATGTATAGCAGTATCCTGGGTTAAAAACATTTAAAACATCTCAAATACCTGTGAATAGGAAATGGTTAAATAAAGCATGATGCATCCACACAATGAAATAGTTCACAGTCATTATAAAGGATGGTGTCTGTATCTATATGCATTTATACAGAAAGATGACCCTAACACAATGCTTAAGAAGAGACTACAGGCCAGGCACAGTGGCTCTCACCTGTAATCCCAGCACTGAGGGAGGCCAAGGGAGGAGGATCGCTTGAGCCCAGGAGTTCAAGACCAGCCTGGGCAACAAAGTAAGACCCTATCTCTACAAAAAATACAAAAGTTAGCTGAAGGGGGTAGCGTGCGCCTGTGGTCCCAGTTACTAGGGAGGCTGAGGTAGGAGAATCAAATGAGCCCAGGAGGTTGAGGCTGCATGCAGTGAGCCGTGATGGTGCCGCTGTACTCCAGCTCTGGCAACTGAGCAAGAACCTGTCTCACAAAAAAAAATAAATAAATAAATAAGTAAGAAAATAGGTTACAAAAGGATACAGAATATGACCCTATTTATACAAAAGGACATATATGTCTGTGTATTTACATATGTGTATATGCATGTGTGTACATGATGGGGGAAGGGAGAAAGATATATAAGAAAGATATTCACTGAAAAGTTAATTACAACCTGCCTTTGGTGGTAGAATTTGAATGTTTTACTTTGGACTCTGTACTTTAATACATTGTTTGAGTATTCTATGTATTACCTTTTAATCAGAAAATGAAGCTTTTATATTTTAATATTTTATATATTTTAAATAGAAAATTTAAAAATTAGGTAGGGTGGAGGGCTTGCTATGGTCTGAATGTGTCCCCCAAAATTCATATGTTGAAACTTAATCTCCAATGTGTCAGTCAGTATTAAGAGGTGAGGCCTGGCCGGGAGCAATGGCTCATGCCTGTAATCCCAGCACTTTGGGAGGAGGCCAAGGAGGGTAGATCACGAGGTCAGGAGATCGAGGCCATCCTGGCCAACATGGTGAAACCCCATCTCTACTAAAAATACAAAAATTAGCCGGGCGTGGTGGTGTGTGCCTGTAGTCCCAGCTACTCGGGAAGCTGAGGCAGGAGAATCACTTGAACCAGGAAGTCAGAGATTGCAGTGAGCAGAGATCACGCCACTGCACTCCAGCCTGGGTGACAGAGCAAGACTAAGTCTCAAAAAAAAAAGAGGTGAGGCCTTTAGGTGGTGATTAAGTCAAGAGAGCGGAACTCTCGCAAATGGGATCAATGACCTTATAAAAGAGGTTGAAGGGAGGGAATTCCCTAGTCTCTTTTGCCCTTCTGCCATGTGAGGATACAGCAACAAAGAACCATCTTGGGAGCAGACAGCAAGTCATCACCAGACACTCAATCTGCTAGCATCTTGATCTTGGACTTTCCAGTATCCAGAACTGTGATAAATAAATTTATATTATTTATAAATTACCTAGTCTGTGGTATTTTGCTGCAGTATCGGGACTAGGTGAAACAAGGCTCCTGCTAGAAAGCACCAGTAAAATTAGAAAATGAAAAGATCACTTTAGAACTATAAAGTTGATAAAATTAACTCCTCTGAGTCATCCACAAAGCATGTTTTCCCATGCCTCTTTAAAAAGCCACCCTATGGAGGTTGTGGCAGGCCGAGATGGTGCTACTGCATTCCAGCCTGGGCACAGAGCGAGACTCCATCTCAAAAAAAAAAAAAAGTCACCCTAATGGGCAACAAAGTCCCCCAATTTGGGACAGCCTCCTGAGAGTCCAGGCCCCCAATGAAATATTGCACAAATATCTTTTAAGAAGGTAAATGATTTATGAGAAGATTTAACTTCAGCAAGCTTCTTTATCTTTCTCACTACTCTGTAAGTTCCTTAAAAGAGAGGGCCTGTATTTTAGCTATCTGTGCAATACGTATTTTAGCCATCTGTGCAATACCAAAACCTAATGAAGTACTTAATGAGAGAGCTGTTCAACAAATGTTTGCTAAATTAGTCCCATTTAAGAATTTCCAAGAATGTTTTTCTTTTTTTAAATTTCATTTTGCTACTCTACCATCTTCATCTAGATCTGGGTCTTTGCATTTATTTTACTATACTACCATGTTTCTAGAAGAATTTTTAATTGGAATCTCTAGTTCAGATCACTCTCAGAGTGAAAAACAATGCCTCCATTAGTTCTTAACACCACCAGAACTAGTCAAGCATAATTCATTTGGCCTGAGATCTAGTAGAGAAGTCCAGTTCCTTAAAATTCAAGTACAGACTTCTGAGAAAAGGACACAATAAGAATTAATAAGCAGGTGTGAGAGAAGGCTCTATAACAGAAGAGGGGGCTCTGAGCTCCTTGACTATCACCTCCTTGGAAGTTTAATTTAGTACATTCATCTCCAAGAGAAAATGTGAAGTCATCTCCAAGAGAAAATCTGGCTGGACGCAGTGGCTCATGCCCATAATCTCAACACTGGGAGGCTGAGGCAGGAGGATCACTTGGGGTCAGGAGTTTGGGACCACCCAGGCAACATAACAAGACCCTGTCTGTATGAAAAATATAAAAATTAGCAAGGCATGGTGGCGCACACCTGCAATCCCAGCTGCTCAGTAGGCTGAGGTGGGAGGACCACTTGAGCCTAGGAGTTCAAGGTTGCAGTGAGCCATAATAGCACCACTGCACTCCAGCCTGGGTGACAGTGTAAGACCCTGTCTCAAAAAGAAAAATTTTTTTGATTTAAGAAAGATCACAAATCTGAAGTCATTAAAATATACAGAAATCAAAAATATGTAAAATAAAATTAAAAGAATGAAAAAAATCACAAATGTGAGGTTTCCCTCGGCTGCCCCACCTTCTCACCAACCTGACCCTGCATGGTCCCTAAAATATGACTTCTACCCCTATCAATCTCTTGAAATTGCTTTTCTAAATGGATTCTGAGGTAGACACAGAGATGCACCATTCAGATGCCCCCTCAAGTAGGTAACTGCTACCCAGCTACAAGGACTGTGTTAAGCTGATAGCCTCCAGCTACTTTCAGGGTCCCAGTGACAGAGCGGGGTGGTAGGATCACTTTTCCTCAATGTGGGAGTCCCATAAGGGGCAATATTTGCTTCAGAGCTCCTGGTTTTGCCAAATCCATATGATGGTTTGACAGTTCCTTTTCTCAATTTCATTTCCTCTCTCCCATCCCACAGGTAACACTTTTGTATTCCTAACACTGTCTTAGCATTGGCTTCCTGGAGAATCCATGCTGGGACAGATACCTTCTGGCCAAGTCACTCTCCCAAAGGTCTGGCAGTTGGCAGTCTGAATCACCCCCTCCTCTTAGACGTTTTTGGTCCCTGACATACCATTTTCTTTTCTTTTCTTTTCTTTTTTTTTCTTTTTTTTGAGACAGGGTCTTGCTCTGTTACTCAGGCTGGAGTGCAGTAGCTCGATCTGGGCTCACCACAGCCTCGACCTCCTGGGCTCAAGCAATTCTCCCACCTCAGCCACCATCCCCCACCCCTCACCCCCAGTAGCTGGGACTACAGGCACCTGCCATCACACCCAGCTAATTTTTCTATTTTTTGTAGAAACAGGTTTCACCATGTTGTCCAGGCTGGTCTCAAACTCCTGAGCTCAAGCCATCCACCTGCCTCAGCCTCACAAGTGCTGGAATTACAAGCATGCGCCAGCGTACCCGGCCCAGACAGAATAGTTTCTAGGTTCTTCAAAGGTACCTTTATGCAGTCACATCCATCATCCCTCATTCTCCCAATCTGGTCATTTCCCAAAGATCAATTTTCAACCCTGAATTCTACTTTAATTTCTTCTTAGAAAGTGCTTTTGGCCAGGCACAGTGGCTCACACCTATAATCCCAGCACTTTAGGAGGCCAAGGCAGGTGATCACTTCAGGCCAGGAGTTTGAGACCAGCCTGCCAACATGGCAAAACCCCATATCTACTAAAAACATAAAAAGTAGCTGGGCGTGGTGGCACATGCCTGTAATCCCAGCTACTTGGGAGGCTGAAGCATGAGAATCACTTGAACCCGGGAGGCAGAGGTTGCAGTGAGCACAGATTGTGTCACTGCACTCCTGCATGGGCAACAGAGGAAGACCTTGTCTCAAAAAAAAAAAAAGTAAAGACATTCTGTGTTTACGAATCAAAAGACTTAATTAAATTTTTTTAAATTTTATATTTTATAAATCTAAACATTTATAAAAAGAAAAAAGAAAGTGATTTTATTCTGACAACCTTAAGTCACCTCTATTCAAATGATTCATAGATCTCTTTCTGATCTTAACCTCTCAAATAGGCTCTGGTTTACATCACTAAACAATACTAGAGATTTCTATTCTAAATCTGCCTCACGTCCAAAAGATCCAAATGAGATCTCATCACTTTTCTCCCCAAAATAGGTTTGCCACCCTGATTCTGACTTAGGTATCACCATTGCCTTAACAAAACTATGGTCTCTTCTTATATCTCCTTTTCATATAGTTTGTCCACCTTCTGGATCTAATTCAGCCCCAGCCAATGACAACTCCTGTCTCTACTGTGTGAGCCGCTCTGTCACCTTCAGGCTAACCAAGCAGAGAGTGTGAGGCTGGGGAAACAAGGGCTCTTCCCCTCACCTCCCAGTACAAGGTCCCATTCTCCCCTCTCAGGCCCTGTCAAACAGTTGCTGCAGAGCAACTACTCCTCAGGATATAACCACGGTAAACACATTAAGCTACAAGGTTCAGTTAGAAGGCTAAACCTCAAAATGCATGTCTGCCACCCTACATTTTACAAATGAGGAAACTGAAGCCCAGCAAAGAGAAGTGATTTCCCATGACCACACAAGTAATGGAGTACAGGTAACTCTCCTTACTCCCCAACTCCTCTCTCTCAACACTTTTCATGTTCCTCTAAAGGTTTTACTTTCTGAATGTTTCATCATAGTATTCTCACAGAGGAATTTCATACATCCTTTTCAAGTTAGTGACAAATGTCTCCTCCTCTAGGAAGCATTCTCTGAGCTAACTCCTCAGGTCCTCACCCCAAGCTAAATAGGTTCCCTTCCTCTGCATTCTGCCTTCTGTATCTCACTGTATTCGAATTGCCAGTTTGCTCATCTGTATCACTCACAAGATTTTAAGCTCTACAAGGGGAGGGTACATATCTGTTTTAATTTCCATAGCTACCACTACTGAGCCACACTCACCAACTTACCCAGACTTCATAGCACCCCACTAACAAGTCCCCCAATCTCCAGCCTCTCACCTTTAGTCATTAAACCTACATCATCAGAATAATTTTAAAACCGTATCTCTGCCATATATCTACCTAAAAACTTTAAATGACTTATCCTCTTTACAGGGTCAATTCTGAACTAATTCTAACACAGACTGTCAGTCAATAAACATATATTAGCCATATATTCTGTGCAAAAACATTCAATGACATCTAAAATGTAGCCCCACCTCTCTTTAAATCCTAATTCTCCGCTATGCATTAAAACAAACCTTCTACTCCACTCACAGTATTTCCTTTCTGCTCAAATACTCCAAGTTGAGGCTCTTGCTCTTAATTTACAGTGCTACCACCATATTTGTCACCTTTCTGCAATTATACTGGACAAGATCTGCCCCATTCTCTCAAGACCTTGAGAACCTGTCTGGAGGTTCCAGCAGGTAAGCACAGCTACTCATATACCCTTGACCGAAGACTGGTCCTCCTCTATCGAGGGTGGTCGTTCTCTTTGACTCAGCACACAGCATCGGGAGGGACACACATCGAGTGGTGAGGGAGGAAGGGGACAACCACCTAGCCAGCCAGATCAGCGAAATCAACCCTGGTGATCAATGGGGTGACAGATATCACAGCCAGATCACCCTCACATTCGCCATTCCCTCAAGAAATAGCTGAAGTTCTATCTCCTTCATGAAACTTTGTCTGCAACTGTCTATATCCTTTTCTCTATTTGCCATGGAAATATACGGCAAACCACATATGAAATTTAGAATTTTTAAAGCCTCATTTTAAAAAAAGTAAAAGGGAATAGGTAATATTAACTTAAATACTATATCCAAAATATTGTAATTTAAACATGTAATCAGTATTTTTTTAAATCATGCCTGCAATCCCAGCACTTCAGGAGGCCGAGGCGGGTGGATCACCTGAGGTCAGGAGTTCGAGACCAGCCTGGCCAACATGGTGAAACCCTGTCTCTACTAAAAACACAAAAATTATCCAGACATGGTGGCAGGCACCTGTAATACCAGCTATTCGGGAGGCTGAAGCAGGAAAATCACTTGAATCCAGGAGGCGGAGGTTGCAGTGAGCCAAGATCATGCCATTACATTCTAGCCTGGGCGACAAGAGCGAAACACCATCTCAAAATAAATAAATAAATAACGAGATATGTTACTCTTGTTTTGGTACTAAGTCTTTGAAATCCAATGCATATTTTATACTTAAAGTACATTTCAACTCAGGCTCACGACTTTTCAAGCAGTCAACAGCCAAATGTGGCTACTGGCTAACACTGGATGGCACAGCTTAGAGTGGTCATCTTCTACACTCTCTAGAACTTGCTTATATATTGCGTCGTTGTGGTCATTTCATGTATTATCTTCTTGACTACATCACACAATCCTCAACTTAAGGGACAAGGCTGCATGTTTTTTTCTTCCCAGGGTGCCTAACAAAAAGTGTTCAGTAGACTGAAACCTTCAAATTCATATAATGTTTTATACATTAGTTTTCTTCAACATCATTGTTTGGTAGAAAATAAGAAAGAATTTCTGCTGTCACATATAAAGGTTGTGAGCTCTATTATAATCTTAAAATATAAAAAGCAGTCCGGGTGCAGTGGCTCATGCCTGTAATCCCAGCACTTTGGGAGGCTGAGGCAGGCGGATCACAAGGTCAGGAGATCGAGACCATCCTGGCTAACATGGTGAAACCCTGTCTCTACTGAAAATACAAAAAAATTAGCCAGGCGTGGTGGTGGGCACCTGTAGTCCCAGCTGCTCGGGAGGCTAAAGCAGGAGAATGGTGTGAACCTGGGAGGTGGAGCTTGCAGTGAGCTGAGATCGCACCACCACACTCCAGCCTGGGCGACAGAGTAAGACTCTGTCTCAAAAATAAATAAATAAATAAATAAAAATTAAAAAAATAAAAAGCAAAGGAAGCTTCCCAAAGTCACCCAGGTAAAGGACCTCAGAATTCCAATGTAGTCTGATCCACTAACTGTCTGGTGTCCTATTACCTAACAGTGTTTCTCAAATCATCACTGAAGACGATCACTGAGACTGGAGTCAGTTGCTCATCAAGCTACAAGGTTCAATTAGAAGGCTAAATTTCAGGATAACAGCCAGCTAGCTGAGTATCCATCACCCTAGGAACTGAAAGAATTGATGGGGATGTGCTGCCTGCCAAGGCTGACATGCCCTATCCTCCCACAGCTGTCTGTAGAGTGGAATGTAATACCTTCCAACACTGTCCATATGACCAGAACAACTTTCATCCTAACTAGCGTCACTTCTGGCTGATACACCATGCCCACATAACACCATTCTCCTCCTTCAAATCAAATGGTGTAAAGCTAATTATTCCTAAAGAAGTAAAAGGTATAGAAAACGGAAGAGTCTTAATATCAAAAAAATTAGTTTTTCTAATATTGCAGAAATCTCTCCTTAACCGCAAGATCTCCTTATATGAAATTCAAGTATACACACAGATTTCCATTTAAATATCTCTCTCTCAACTGCTGAAAACTACAGTTTCCAGTAAACACAGATTTTGAGTTTAAAGAAAAGGAACACGAAGGTGGGATGAGAAGGAAATAAAGCAGAAAGTAGAGCAGGAAAAATAGTTTTATGAAACGCAGCCTTGGGGAAGAAAAAGGAAGCTAAGGCAAGAATCTACCTTAGGCTTGTGTTGTGGGAGGGGAACAAGGACATGCCTAAGAGGGACTAAGGAAGCGAGTGAGAGTGCTAATTAATCACCACTGATGGGACTAAGGTTCTATAACCCTCACGGTGGGAAGGAATGAGAAATACCTATTGAGTGATGGCATGCTGAGTACCTGGAAGAAGGTCGCCTAACGCCTCTTCTGTCTCTAGCTTTGTTACTATGTACCTCTGGAACTGTGATGAGACCCCAAAGGAAATACAAAATGGAGATCAGAGAGGTTAAGAACTCTGAGTCCTAAGATCAGAAATGTACTGACTATTAAGATGGAAGGTCAAATACCAAAAAAAAAAAAAAAAAAAAAGCACCTCACAGTTTACATGTTATTTTCGATAAAAGTACATGTATTTCCAAAAAAAAAAAAAACCACAAAAATGTCCAAGTTATCTCACTGAAAAGTTTCTAGCAAGTAAGGAATAAAAACTAGAAATAATCCAACATTCATTATCCTATTTTAAGATTTCTAAATGTGTAATTTTCTCTTTATTTAGAGAGCTGCCTTTACTATTTTATTTTGGAGATATCTACATAAAAAATATTTACAAAGACTTTAGGCTGGGTGCAGTGGCTCATGCCGATAATCCCAGCACTTTAATAGGCTCACTCAAGACTCTGATCCCCAACCCCATTTTAAAAATTGTTTTTGTTCCTCAATAGAACCTTTTACCATAGAGGTTAACAGAAACACAACACAAAAGATTAGGGAGGGAATACTATACATGCCAAGTTCACAAAAGAATTAACTACATGTGTATATTGTGTTCCACAAATAAAAACCCTGTCTCATAATTTGCTTCCTTTATATTTTCAACTTACCAATGGCCTGGCTGAATTACCTTTGTAACTAGCAAGGTTAAAATTTTTTTAGGCTAAATGTCTGTATGGGAACAGAAAACATGGTATGATTCATAAGATATCCAAACCAATTGTGAGGCAAAAGATAAAAAAACTAAAAAAAGATTTTAGTTGAAAATCTATCATTGAGAAAATAATAAAGATTTAAACTATCCATGTTGTTCGTCAAAATTTTTTTCATTTAGATCTACACCAGAGTTGTAAATTCTTTTATTTCAAAAAGGTACAATAAATTTTTTTAAAAGCTGTATTTCTAAAAACAACAGGATAAAAATGCACAATGAGTTCATTTCAAGACATTTCCAGTGCTGACATGTAATTCACCCTGCAACCACAACTGCAAAGTAAAGCTGTAACAGAGGTTGCAAAAAATATCACTAGATTTTGCTATATTTAAGAGGAAAACATTTACTAAACGATAAGGATATTAATTTTAAGCTTCATTTCGATCTCTCGAAGGAACAGAAGAAGCTAGAAATAATGGTTACCTCTAGGACAGGGGACTAATATGGGCCAACGGTTAAGGGAAACTTACTTTTCATTTTTGTAAATACCCTTTAGAATTTTATAAAATTTATATGTGTCTATATGAGATATTTAAAAAGTTTCTTTTTAATATACATGTTTAAATAATAACCTTTTTTCTTAGAATTGCATGTACTGTATTTCTAAGTAACACCGGAGATTTAGCATCTTTCAGCAAGACCACTGAAATTCTAAATAATTTTTTAAAACATTTTTTAGCACCAGTAGAGGAGAAACAATTATTGCCTCTACTTCAAGTAAGATGCCCTATTCCTATTTCCATTATGACTTCTGCAAATTTATACCATAATTTAAAAGTAACAATGTCTGTTTCAGGTGCCACATTAATAAGGTTTATTATTATTAGAGAGTATAGAATCCACATACGAATAGCTCTCATTAAAAAAAAAAAAGAGAGAGAGAAATACAGTTGGCCCTCCGTATCCCTCGGTTCTGCATCTGGGTCAAGCAAGTGTGGACTGAAAACACTCCCCTTAAAAACTGCATCTGGGCCAGGCGTGGTGCCTCACGCCTGTAATTCCAGCACTTTGGGAGGCCGAGGCAGGCGGATCACGAAGTCAGGAGACCGAGACCATCCTGCCTAACATGGTGACACCCCGTCTCTACTAAAAAAATACAAAAAAAATTAGACAGGCGTGGTGGCGGGCGCCTGTAATCCCAGCTACTGAGGAGGCTGAGGCAGGAGAATGGCGTGAACTCGGGAGGCGGAGCTTGCAGTGAGCCGAGATTGCGCCACTGCACTCCAGCCTGGGCAACAGAGCAAGACTCCGTCTCAAAAAAAAAAAAAAAAACTGCATCTGTACTTAACACGGGCAAACTTTTCTTCCTGTCATTATTCCTTAAACAATGTAACTTAACAACTATTTACACAGCATTTATATTGCATTAGGTATTATAAGTAATCTAGAGATAATTTAAAGTATAAAAGATATACATAGGTTATATGCAAATATTATGCCATTTTATATAAGAGTCTTGAGCATCCTAGGATTTTGGCATATGCAGGGAGTCCTGGAACCAATCCCCCAAGAATACCAAGGGACAAACTGTACAAACAAAAGAAGAGCACCAAAACCAAACCAAGGGGAAAAAATGGTGGAAAAAATGTCTAACATTGAATTCAACTACATTTACTCAGCTACCTATGTGCACCTAGCACCTTCCTATAGATATAAAGAAAACCCCTTTCCATCTCTCTCAATACAGTTTTCAGTCTACCATCAGTTATCACAGACTATACTAAAATTGCAATCAAAACAGATAATACAGTCTTAAACTATACGGTTTGTTCTAAGAAAGGACTATTCATGAATACAAGTTTAAAAGCAAGTAGAAAATGTGTTTCTGGAAGTCTGTTTCCCCACTATTAGCCTATTGCCATCTATTTCACCTACTGAAAAGCAAGTAAATCTTCGCTTAAGAAAAAGCTCAAAACAATCACTTAGTGTTCCTCATTAGTTCAGCCTGAAAAACAAAGTAACACCAAATCAACATGACAATCAGTTGTCTTTTAACAATCCAATTGCAAATTAAGTTAACAGAGCTGATGACTTCTATGAAGGTGCACAGGATGGGTGCAGAGATGAAGGCCTACGTACTCTCAACTCAGGTGGGGAGCCAGAAAAGTTACAACTGGAGCCAGAGAGACAGAGCTCCCCTGTAGAAGGTGCACAGATTGCCAGGAAGACGCCCAGTGAGATTACAGGGAATGCAGGAGAAGGAAGGAGAAAAAAAATCAAGGTAAGGAAAGGGAAGCAGACAGAAGTGGTTCCCTTTTTGGGGAGGGGGTGGTGTGCAGAGGAGGGCTTAAAGATTCGAGAAAACCTACTGACCTGCAATGACCTTATTTATGGCTATAAATATATATAATATATATAAAATATAAAACAGTTGTTTTAACAAGAAAACATTACTGTGACTAGACAACCAGCAAACATCTGTTTCTATTGTAGTTTATGTAAGTCATAAGAGGTCTTTCTTTCTCCCTTTCTCCCTTTCCCTCCCTCTGTCCCTCCCTCCTCCCTCCTCTCTCTCTCTCTCTCTCTCTCTCTCTCTGTTTCTTTCTTTCTTTTTCTTTGGATACAGGGTCTCACTCTGTTTCCCAGGCTGGAATGCAATGGCACAATCATAGCTCACTCCAGCCTCCATCTCCTGAGTTCAGGCCATCTCCTGTCTCAGCTACAGAAGGAACTTGGACTACAGGCATGTGCCACCATACCTCTCTAACTTTTTAAATTTCTTGTCTTACTATGTTGCAAAGGCTGGTCTCAAACTCCTGGGCTCCAGTGATCCACTCGCCTCAATCTCCAAAAGTGCTAGTATTACAGGCATGAGCCACTGCTGCACCTGGCCTAGGAGTGGCTTCTATTTTTTAAATTTTAAATTTTTTTTTTTTTTTTTTTTTTTTTTTTTGAGACAGAGTCTCGCTCTGTCGCCCAGGCTGGAGGGCAGTGGCATAATCTCTGCTCACTGCAAACTCCTCCCGGGTTCACACCATTCTCCTACCTCAGCCTCCGGAGTAGCTGGGACTACAGGCACCCGCCACCACGCCCAGCTAATTTCTTTTTTTGTATTTTTGGTAGAGATGGGGTTTCACCATGTTAGCCAGGATGGTCTCCATCTCCTGACCTCATGAACCGCCCGCCTCGGCCTCCCAAAGTGCTGGGATTACAGGTGTGAGCCACCACACCCGGCCTATTTATTTATTTTTGAGACAAAGTCTTGCTCTGTCACCCAGGCTGCAATACAGTGGCACTATCTCAGCTCACTGAAACCTCCTCCTCATGAGTAGCTGGGACCACAGGTGCCCACCACCATGTCCAGTAATTTTTTAATTTTTTGTAGAGACAAAGTCTCACTATATTTTCCAGGCTGTTTTCAAACTCCTGGCTTCAAGCAATCTTCCTGCCTCAGCTTTCCAAAGTTCTGGGATTATAGTCATGAGCCACTGCACCCAGCTTCCCAAGGGTTTTTTTAAATCTGTGTTCTATAGTTCAATTTTATTGATAAGTTTGACAAAAGTCTGTTTGCAACATGTGATATTATGAGACAGAGATATACATAGATAAATATACATAGATTTTCATCCATGGTCCCTGGCTCATAACGCCATAGCCCTTGTTATAATGTTGGGGTACTTTAGGCCTCAGAAGCAGGTCTCAGAAAACAGAATCTCAGCCAGGTGCAGTGGCTCACACCTGTAATCCCAGCACTTTGGGAGGCCGAGGCGGGCAGATCACTCGAGGTCAGGAGTTTGAGACCAGCCTGGCCAACACGGCGAAACTCGGTCTCTACTAAAAAATACAACAATTAGTCGAGTATGGTGGCATACACCTGTAACCCCAGCTACCTGGGAGGCTGAGGTAGGAGAATCGCTTGAACCCAGGAGGCAGAGGTTGCAGTGAGCCAAGATCATGCCATTGCACTCCAGCCTGGGCAACAGCGCAGGATTCCATCTCAAACAAACAAATAAATAAATAAATACATGAAAAAAGAAAACAGATCTCTCTCTCTCTCTGACCTTCTGCCCTTTTTTCGCCTGCTCCTTTTTTTCCCCAAGGCAGGCCGTAGAAACTAAAAATATAATCTCATCTCCCCCAACCTTTCTATCTTGGAGCTGGCCATAAAGAAATTCTCTGACCTTCCTTGTCTAATTGAAGGCCACAAGACCTTCATTTCAGAAGGGGTCCTCCCCCAAACCCTGGAGGAAGGAAGGCTACGCAGAGAGACCAAGAAGAATCTGAACAGACAATCCTTGCTGGATTTTCCCACTCAGTCTATTAGTATTAGATCATACCCCTTTTTGTCTAATCACATTTCTACATGGTTGTCTGTACTTTAATCATGACTATCCAATAAAGTCTCCATAAGAGACCCAAAAGGACAGGGTTTGAGGAGCTCCCAGAGAGCTGAACATGTAGAGGCTTAAAGGAAGGTTAATGAGAACTCATTCATGTACCAGGAGGGCAGTGCACCCCAACTCCATGAGGATAGAAGTTCCTCACCCTGTGTCTCTCTTCATCTGTCTATTTGTATCCTTTAAAATATCTTCTGTAATAAATCAGTAAACATGTCACCCTGAGTTCTGTGAGCCACTCTAGTAAAGTAATTGAACCCAAAGACGGGGTCACGGAGAACCCAACTTGAAGCTGGTCCATCAGAAGTTCCAGAGGCCCAGATTTGCAACTGGTAGGAAGGAGGAGGACCATCTTGTGGGACTGAGCCCTCAACCTGTGCGATCTGACACTCTGTGGGATCTGATACTGTCTCCAGGTAGATAGTGTTGGAATTGAACTGGAGGATACCCAGCTGGTGTCCACTGCAGAATTGATTACTTACTTGGTGTGTGGGGAGAAACCGCCACACATTTGGTCACCAGAAATCTTCTGTGTTGATTGTTATTGTGGTGTGAGAGCAGAGAAAAAAACAGTTTGTGTGTTGTTTCCACTGACATACTATTAAAATGATATCTAATTATGTTGTTAATTTTTCTTCAGATTTTGCTTCAAAATTTACTTGGATCATTTTTCTTTTACTTAATAATATGCTATTTGTTAAAAATTAGGTATATAAATAAGCTTTGTCTGTACTACACTGGGGGCCTTCAAGGCCAATATTTACTAATTATAGCAATGACTCAAGCACATTTATCTAAATGAATACCATTCTACAAAGTAATCTTCTTAAAAATGAAAGATACAGGCTGGATGTGGTGGCTCATACCTGTAATCCTAACACTTGTAGGTGGATGGACTGCTTGAGCCCAGGAGTTTGAGACCAGCCTAAGCAGCAAAGTAAGACCCTGTCTCCACAAAAAAAAAAAAAAAAAAAAAAAAAAAATTAGCCAGGTGTGGGGGTATACACCTGTAGTCCCAGCTACTCAGGAGGCTGAGGTGGGAGGATCACTTCAGCATGGAGGTCATGGGTATGGTGAGCTATGATCGTGCCACTGCACTCCAGCCTGAGTGACAGAGTGAGACCCTGTCTCAAAATAAATAAATAAATTTTTTAAAATAAGTAAAAAATACATTTATTCCAAAGATGATATCAATATTCCAAACTTTTCATAACTTCTCTTTAGAGAAGAAATATGAAGTTTATGAGACATGGAAAGGAAGAACCAACCTGATTACTTTACAATCATATATATATATACAATTATATATATATATAAAACAATAATAGGCTGGGCATGGTGGCTCACGCCTGTAATCCCAGCACTTTGGGAGGCTGAGGCAGGCGGATCACAGGGTCAGGAGTTCGAGACCAGCCTGGCTAACACGGTGAAACCCCATCTGTACTAAAAATATAAAAAATTAGCCAGGTGTGGTGGCGGGCGCCTGCAGTCCCAGCTACTCGGGAGGCTGAGGCAGGAGAATGGCGTGAACCCGGGAGATGGAGGTTGCAGTGAGCCGAGATAGCGCCACTGTGCTTCAGCCTGGGCGACAGAGTGAGACTCCACCTCAAAAAAAATAAATAAATGAAAATAAAAATAATAATAATAATAATAAATTAACTCTCAAAGCTATGAGACCATGTTTTCCTTAAAAGTCTTCTCCCTCAGCTCCAATGTTGCCCCAAAGGGGTTCTTATCTCTGATTTCCGGTCCTCTGCTTTTCTTGTTCCTCTCATCATCTACTATAGCCATTCCCCGAGACTGTCAATGGCTCTTTTCTCCTCTTTTTCCAAGCTTCAACTAGCAAATTCCTTACTGACAACCCCAAATTTTCCCAGGAATATCATCTCCAGCTGAACATACACCCATCAAGGACCTCAAAAAAAAATAAATAAAACAAAAAAAAACTTTTCATGTTCAAAACTGTATCATTGCATAAACAGCTCCTTCTCATGGCTTTTCCATTTCTATTAAAACCCACTTCTATTAAAAACCATTATTTAAAAAATCAAAACCACTACTATACATTTGGTCAACTGTAGTTGACATTTGAGACATTTCTGAATCTGTCCTTTCCCGTCCTCCTCCCACCCAATCATGGGTCAAGGCTCAAACCTTGACCCACCATTTCCCTCTTGTCCATCTTCACTGTCTCTAGTCGGGGAATTACCTCTTATCGGGGCTATTGCAATGGTTTCTAACTGTTATCTTCCCAATCCACTCTAGCCAGCACATCTGCTATGTCGCCCAAGCTGGAGTACAGGGTGAGATATTGGCTCACTGCAACCTCTGCCTCCCAGGTTCAAGTGATTCTCCTGCCTCAGCTCCCCAGTAGCTGGGACTACAGGTGCGTGCCACCACACCCAGCTAATTTTTATATTTTTAGTAGAGACAGGGTTTCGCCACGTTGGCCACACTAGTCTTGAACTCCTGACCTCAGATGATCCACTCACCTCAGCCTCCCAAAGTGCTGGGATTACAGGCGTGAGCCACCGCGCCTGGCAAGTAACTTTCTAAAGTGCAATTCTGATCACAACTCACCATCCTCTGGAAACCTGGGGGGCCCCTGGCATCCACCTAATTTGTCTGGCAATCAAAGCTTTCTATGCATTAACCCCAATCTATTTCTGTAGCTTTATCACCAGCGATAACTCTCTCTCATACACACACAGGAACACACATGTGTATGTTCTACACTCCAATCAAAGTAAGTTACACAGAAGTCCCCATAAATACCTGATTCATTCCCATCTCTTGCAGTAGTTCAGTGTTCCCTAGGGATAACAGCAATCAATAAATATCCATTGAATAAATAAATTAGGCCAGGCGTGGTCGCTTATGCCCGTAATCCCAGCACTTTGGGCAACTGCGGCAGGTGGATCACTTGAGGTCAGGAGTTTGAGACCAGCCTGGCCAACGTGATGAAACCTGTCTCCACTAAAAATACAAAAATTAGCTAGACACGGTGGTGCGCATCTGTAGTCCCAGCTACTCAGGAAGCTGAAGCAGAAGAATCGCTTGAACCAGGGAGGTGGAGGTTGCCACTGTACTCAACCCTGGGCAACAGAGCAAGACTCCATCTCAAAAAACTAAGTAATTAATTAATTAATAGAATGGGCTTAATCTTCCCCCATTCCTACATAATCACATCCTAACTTCCTTCAGAGTTCATTTCAAAGAAGCTTTTTTTCATAAAGCAATCACACCAGTGAGAAGAAATTGCTTCTTCCTTTAAAATCTCATGGCTCCATATCTTCTGTCACACTCAGTATCTTCTACCCAATATTTCTGTTTCTTACCTTCACCACCAGACTTTATGTTTTTTAAGGATCAGTAATTGTCTGAGTAATATAATCTCTATCTGGAGAGAGACAGTGCCTTCTTTAATTGTCATTTAGCCTTTTAATTTGCCTACCAAAGTTTAAACTCTTTGAAGGCAAAGATTCATATTTGTTTCTTTTTTCTCTGCCTTTCACCACCATATCCCTTATCTAGTGAATATATCCATTCTCTGTGTCAAAAGTTGTGAAGATAACTCAAAAAGGCAAGTATCAAAAATATTTTAGAATGCCCATATAGCTTTCCAAAGCAATACATTTTAACAATCATTTTGGATATATAATTATTAGTCTGCTGTTTAACAAAACAATTATCTGACATTTCCTCCAAGGAGATATTAACTCTTAAGAGCCTAAAAATACTAAACTTCTTATTAAATTAGCATGGTACCTTACACATAGTAGACTTACAGAAGGTTACTGTATGAGTGAATGAATCAATCAACAAATTAAGGCAAAAACTCTACTCCCAGCCAACAAAACACAGAACTAGAGTCAAACACAAAAGGAGACCTAAATAAAAATGTTTAAATATTTTCAATTCTACAAACACTGGCAAGATGAACAGAACTGAACCAATCCCAAAGTCTCATACAGACAAGAGAGAGACAAAATACAATTGCACAGTTACATTATCAACATACCATGGGTGAAATCTATGAACTGGGATTTAACACTTCCTGCCAAGACGCTTTTCCTATAAGCAGCCGTAAAGACAATTTTGAATAAAGTATAATCAAAGTAATCCAAAAAATCTCATTTATGCCGTCAACTGTAAGAGAAGAAAATGAAGAAACCATTGGCTTTAAAGTGTGAAAATAGACAGGGCATGGTGGCTCACGCCTATAATCCCAAAACTTTGGGAGACCGAGGCAGGTGGATCACCTGAGGTCAGGAGTTCGAGACGAGCCCAGCCAACATGGTGAAACCCCATCTCTACTAAAAATATAAAAATTAGCCAAGTGTGGTAGTGGACACCTGTAATCCCAGCTATTTGGGAGGCTGAAGCAGGAGAATTGCTTGAACCCAGGAAGCGGAGGTTGCAGTGAGCCAAGATCACACCACTGCACTCCAGCCTGGGTGATAGAGCGACACTCCGTCTCAAAAAAATAAAAAATACAACAGTAATAGTAATAAAGTGTGAAAATAGGATGGGTGCAGTGGCTCATGCCTGTAATCCCAGCATTTTGAGAGGCTGAGGCAGGCATATAGTCTGAGCTCAGGAATTCAAGACTAGCCTGGGCAAATGGCAAAACTCCATCTCTACAAAAAGTACAAACATTAGCTGGGCATAGTGGCCTGTGCCTGTAGTCCCAGCTATTTGGGAGTCTGAAATGGGAGGACTGCTTGAGCCCAGGAGGTTGAGGCTGCATTGAGCCATGATCGCGCCACCGCACTCCAGCCTGGGCGACAAAAAGACCTTGTCTCCAAAAAAAAAAAAGAGAAAAATAATTATAAAGAGTTGGCTGGACAAGGTGGCTCATATCTGAATGCTAGCACTTTAGAAGGCCGAGGCGGGTGGATGTCTTTGAGCTCAGGAGTTCAACACCAGCCTGGACAACATGACAAAACCCTATGTCTACAAAAAAATACAAAAATGAACTGAGCATGGTGGCTCATGTCTGTGAGCCTAGCTACTTGGGAGGTGGAGGCTGGAGGATCGCTTGAGCCAGGAAGTGGAGGTTGCAGTGAGCCAAGATAGCGCAACTGCACTCCAGCCTGGGTGACACAGCAAGACCCTGTCTCTCTCTCTCTCTCTCTCTCACACACACACACACACACACACGTGTGAAAATCTTGGTTCTAGATTAGCTACTACTTACAACTGTGACTTTGGACAAATCGCTAAACATATTGCAGTTGCTCACACCTGTAATCCTAGCACTTTTGGAGGCCAAGTTGGGCAAATTGCCTGAGCTCAGGAGTTCAAGACCAGCCTGGGCAATATGGTGAAACCCCATCTCTACTAAAACATACACACAAAAAAAATTAGTCAGGCATGGCAGTGGGCACCTGTAGTCCCAGAACTTTGCGGGGCCAAGGCAGGCAGATCACGAGGTCAGGAGTTTGAGACCAGCCTGGACAATATGGTGAAACCTCATCTCTACTAAAAATACAAAACTTAGCCAGGCTTGGTGGCACACGCCTGTAGTCCCAGCTACTCGGGAGGCTGAGGCAGGAGAATCGCTTGAACTCGGGAGGCAGAGGTTGCAGTGAGCCGAGATCACACCACTGCACTCTAGCCTGGGTAAAAGAGCGCAACTCCAGCTCAAAAAAAAAAAAATTAAGAGGTCATCTGGGAATATCTGGAAAAAAAGAATAAAATTTTCTTCTCCTCTTAAGATCTTTAAAAGAGAAATGATGGTTGAAAGCAAAAAATTTGATATTGTCTGATGGGGATTTGTCTGATGGGGATTTCAATGTATGTAGATTAATAAATATGACAATTACAACAAAAAGCAGTGAGGGGAAAGGGACCTATATGGTGGTAAGTTTTCTATATTCTCCTTTAAGTGGTAAAATATTAACTCTAAGTACACTATGAAAAGTTAGGGATGGATATTCTAACTCCTAGAGCAAGTACTAAAAAAACCTACATGAAGAAATATAGTAAAAAACTCACTATTAAAATGGAATATTGGCCAGGCACAGTGGGTCACACTTGTAATCCTAGCACTTCATGAAACCAAGGAGGGCAGATCACCTGAGCTCAGGAGTTCAAGACCAGCCTGGCCAACATGGTGAAACCCCATTTCTACTAAAAATACAAAAATTAGCTAGCCGTGGTGATGCACACCTGCAATCCCAGCTACTTGGGAGGCTGAGGCACGAGAATCTCTAGAACCTAGGAGACCGAGGTTGCAGTGAGCCAAGATCACACCACTGCACTCCAGCCTGGGCAACAGAGCAAGACTGTCTCAAAAAAAAAAAAAAAAACTAAAGCATATTCAAATAATCCCAAAGATGGAAGAAAAGGAGAGGGAAAAAAAAAAAAAAAACAGAAACCAAATTATAATAAAATGGTAGCCCTAAATTAAACCATATCAATAATTACATTAAATGTAAATGGCCTAAATATACCAATTAAAAGACAGAGATTGTCAGAATGAATAAAAAAAAAGACCCAGCTACATCTATTTATTAAAAACTTACTTTAAATAAAATGGCATAGGTAAGTTAAAAGTAAAAATAAAAGTAAAATGTAGACCTACTCATAAATCCCCCAAACTGGAAATAACACAAATTCTCAAGGATGCATGGCTAAAAACTACCATACATCCATGCAATAGAATATTACTTAGCAATTTAAAAAATTATTGGTACACACAACAAAATGGATTAATCTCTAAGGCATTATGCTGGGTAAAAGAAATCAGTTTCAACAGTTACAAACTATATGACTCCATTTACATGACACTTCGGAAAAGGTAAAACTATAACAATTAGGAAAGATCAATGGTTGCCAACAGTTGGGGTGGAGGCAGGGCAACATCAGGGAGTTTTTTAGGATGATGGAACTGAGGAAGCCATGGTTGTGGTGATAGTTATATAAATCTATACATATGTTGAAATTCAAAAGTCAATTTTACTGTATGTTAATTTTTAAAAATAAAGTAAAATAAAAATTACGTAGATGATCTCCATGGACCCTTCCAGACTATGATTCTATCAGTGAGAAAAAGAGAGGAGAGGCAAAAGGAAGACAAGGAGAATGTTAAGTCCTACTGGCATAAAAGCCACTACTCCTAAGAACCTGATTACTGTACAAAAATATACAAAACAAACCCAATCTTCAGAATTTATTCCCAGAAGGGGCTAAGAAAACCGGACATTCGGATCTAAAATGTGTATATTTTTAAATGCCTATGAATAGCTCTTCTTGTCTGTTTCTATATTTTATACTTTGAAGAAGCTGCCAATTTCTCCTGGCTGAATGCCAATTTCCCTGCTTGGGGTTACTCAATTTACAAGCATCCCTTTATTTATACCCTATACTCTAGGGTCTCTGGCAGTCCCAATAACGACTCTGAAAAAGCAGTCGCTTTTGCAGGGTGCCAGAAAGATCAGCGCTCCTCACCCGGAACTAAGGTCCCTGTGGGACACAGTACACCCGGTCCACTAGTTCCAAACTTAAAAGACTCTGGGCGGAAGGTCTTCCCAAGTCAAAAAGCCTCCCAAAGGAGGAGGACGCTGGAAGCCGGGCTTCGGGGCATTTCTGCGTCTCCGGACTGCCCTGTCGCCTCCGGGGCAGCTAGTCGTTTCGAGGACTGTCCTGGTGTGGGGCTGTGGGCTGCAGAAGGTTCTGCCCAGCGACCTTGGGCAAGTCCCTTCCTCTCCTGGAGTAAGAGGAAAATTCTGGGAAGGCTGTGTAAGGGAGCTTCCCATTGCCGCCTCAGAATCCACTTTCTGCCCCCCGCTCTCTAACGCCAAGAAGGAATCACACTTGCCCCTCACAGACTTCACCCCAGCCTTATGCCCGCCACCCTTCCCAGTCCCTGGGAGACCCGCGGGAACTAACACATCCAGCCGAGGGCATGGCCCGAAGGCAAGGGGAAGGCAGTAAACACCAAATCCAGGTCTCAGACCCACTCCGCCCCAAGCGGGCCTACCGGGCGCATTCCGACCCGCCCCACCCTGCGGTCACGGCCCGCCAGGTCCCGCTTCCACCCAAGGGAAATACAGAGCGCGCCGGGCAGGGTCGGGTGGGGGGCCGGCTCAGGAAGCGCCCACCTTGAGCTGGGACTTGGAGACCTTGCCGCTGTGGTCCTGGTCGAGTGCGGTGAAGGCGTGCCAGATGGCTTTGAGCAGCTCGTCCTTCAAGCTCCCCATGGCTGCGGCCCTGCTGCCCCGCCAACCCCTCCTGCCCAGCCAGCCCCTCCGCGCCTCGGACGCCCCTCAACCTCCGCAGCCACAGCCCGCCGCGCAGTCACCTGACCCGCCAGACCCCGCCCCCGCCAGGCCCCGCCCTGCTGCCGGCGGGGGTCCGGTGCCGCGCCCACAGCCGCCAGAGTGTGGGTTCTGCGGGTCAAGCCACGCCTGGTGGCAGGAATGCTTGGGCTTCAGTGTCAGCCAGAACGGTAAACACATCTCCCTAATGTTTCCCAGACCAGTTCGGGCCATTTTGGGTGCCCGAGTACAACACCTCACACAAATGACCGCGTCTTGAGGAAAAACCCGAGAGATTAGGTGAGCAGCCTACCCGCCTCCTCCCAGCGCCCAGCAGTGAAAAAGGGAGCCCTGGTCCTGTCCTGGGAACGGAGTCAGTGTCTGAGGAGGCCAAAGAAGACCCCGAAAAGTCCCCAGACCAGGACTGAAATGATAGCGCAGTCCCAAGTCGGGGAGATGCAGGGCGGCGGGGAAGCAGGGAAGGACCTCGAGGGAAGTTTGTTGGTTCATTTCGCAAAAGTTTATTCATGCATACTCTATCTTGGGTTCTAGGGACAGAGAGACGAGGTTTAAGGGGAGTTTAGAAGTCAGGGTCAGGCAGCATTTTCTTCCTAACGCCTAGCTGTTGTTCAATTCACATCTTAGGAAGGGTTTGACCTGGGTAATGCCTCTCTGTAGTGTTTCTCTGCTTGCAAAATAGGAGATCTGGGCCAACTCCAACTCACTCCACCCATTTTACTAATCAAAATAGATGGACCATTTAGAAGAACGTATTCGGCCGGGCGTGGTGGCTCATGCCTGTAATCCCAGCCCTTTGGGAGGCCAAGGCGGGCGGATCACCTGAGGTCGGGGGTTCGAGACCAGCCTGACCAACATGGAGAAACCCCGTCTCTACTAAAAATACAAAATTAGCCGGACGTGGTGGCACATGCCTGTAATCCCAGCTACTCGGGAGGCTGAGGCAGGAGAATCGCTTGAACCCAGGAGGCGGAGGTTGCAGTGAACCAAGATCGTGCCATTGCACTCCAGCCTGGGCAACAAGAGTGAAACTCCGTCTCAAAAAAAAAAAAAAAAAGTATTCGATTGCAGCTGTTGAATTAATATCTATTGACGGTGGTCACAATGGTCACTTCATCTCTTTGGGCTTCAAATTATCCCGTATAAAAAGAGCAGGGTTGCACCAGATGTTCTGGAAGGGTTCTTGCAGTACTAGCATCCTAGGATAATAACTATTGCCGGTTAACTAAGGTCTGATTAAATCGCCAAGTTCAGTACCTCTCCTCTCCAATCCTGGACTAATTGGAGAGAACAATAAACACCAAGGGTTTTTTAAATGAGGTGGTTCTCAGATGAAGTTTGGTTTTGTTTTGCTTTTTAAGTTCCTTAATGCACATGTTTGCCTTATTAAGAAAGGAAAAGATCTTCATAACAAAGGGATATTTGGAAAGAGAAGAACAAGAAGGAGCCTCTTCAGTGAGTTTGAGATCAAAAGGGAACTGGTGGGGAAGAGGAGAGGATGGCCCCACTGACGAAAGAAGGGGCGGGAGCAAAAGGGTGGCCAGCCCCTCACTGTGACTGTCCTGAAGGTTCTACCCTATTTCATCACCATTTGTCAGGAGTTTTCTTGCCCTACCAGAATCCAATTTCTATCATTTATCTTCCCCATTTCCAGCCCAAGTCTGCCAGTCAGCAAAAACACATGGTTTAACCTCTGATTTATTCATGCGAACTCAGCTTACCCTGAGTGGCAAAAAAAAAAAAAAGAAGAAGAAAAAAGAAACCAAAAAAACCTCCTAATTCTCAAGGTTCAGTTTAACCACTATATGACACTCCTTCTCTCTCAGTATCTGGAAGCACCAAACATATTTCAAAGCCTGTTTTTTATGACAAGACCAGGACATTGTGGACTTCCAAATTCCTACTTCTCCCATCATCTTCATTCATACAATCCAAACGAATTTTTTTTCTTTTTTTCTTTTGTTTTTTGTTTTTGTTTTTCTCTGAGACAGAGTCTTACTCTGTTGCCCAGGCTGGAATGCAATGGTACGATCTCAGCTCACTGCAACCTCCGCCTCCCGGGTTCAAGCGATTCTCCTGCCTCAGTCTCCAGAGTCCTGGGATTACAGGCGCCAGCCACCACGCCCGGCTAATTTTTTTATTTTTAGTAGAGATGAGGTTTCGCCATGTTGGCCAGGTTGGTCTCAAACTCCCAGCCTCAAGTGATCTGCCCTCCTTGGCCTCCCAAAGTGCTGGGATTACAGGTGTGAGCCACCACGCCCTTCCTATCCAAACAAATTTTAAAGTAGCATGATGTCATAGAAAGCGCTGTGCTTTTCCTGGGTGCAGTGGCTCCTGCCTGTAATCCCAACACTTTGAGAGACTGGGTTGGGAGGATTGCTTGAGGCCAGGAGTTCAAGACCAGCCTGGGCAATGTAGCAAAACCCCATCTCCACAAAAAAATTGAAAATAAGAAAGAAAGAAAAATAAAGAGTTGTGCTTCAGAATCTAACAGATTATATTAATCTAATGCTGTGTAACCAATTAACCCAAAATTTAGCAGCTTAAAACTATAATAAACATTATTTCGTATTTTCTGTAAGTCAGGAATTTAGAAGCCACTTAGCTCTATAGTTCTGGCTTAAAGTGTCTCAGGAGGTTGCAGTAAAATATGGGGCTGTAGTCATTTGAAGGCTAGGCTGGTGCTGGAAAATCTATTTCCAAGGTGGTTCACTCATATGGATGGGTCGTTTACAGAAGGCCTCAGTTCCTCTGTATATGGGCCTGTCCTCAGGCTGCTTGAGTATCCCTACAACATGTCAGCTGGCTTGCAGTTGATTCAAGAAAGAGAAAGATGGAAGCTGCAATGTCTCTTATGATCCACCATCAAAAGTCATTCACCATCATTTCTGCAATGCTCTACTGATTGCTCAGGTCAAATCTATTTGATTTGGGAGGGAAACTACAAAAGGGTATGAGTACCAATGGGCAAGAATCATGGGAGTCATCTTGGAAGATGGCTACCACACAGATGTCGGGAAGAATCCGGGCTTCCCCATTGACTCATCTGTGAGTAAATATAAGGCTTCATTTCCTCATATGTAAAATGAGAATGCTAATATTTATTTTGCAAGACTTTTTTTCTTTCTTATTTTTTTTTTTTTTTTTTTTTTACAGCCCAGAGGTCCTTTAGTTTTCTTTTTTTAACACCTATTATGCCATGAATTCATAGGGAATAGGTTCCAGCAGCTCAGGCTCCTTCCCGTTGGTTCTCACAAAGTGTGCTTCTCTGGGTGGAGCAGGCTGGTGCTTTAGTTGAACCCAGGTACCTTTCCCTTTGGCGCCTTTCTTTTTCTGACCATTTTCCTTCATGCGCTTCAGGAAGCTATCTCGGCTCTTAGAGTGCTTAATGTGCTCAATACGCACATTAATTCTCTTGGCAAGAGTCTTGCCCTTAACTTGTTTGTTTACAACAATGTCAACAGCATGCTGGGTAACATTGTAGACTCTTGCAGTTTTGCCATGGTAACACTTGTGGGGCATTCCTTTTTGAACAGTGCCCATTCCCTTGATGTCTACAATATCAGCTTTCTTATAGATTCACATATATGTGGCCAAAGGAACAACTCCATGTTTTCTAAAAGGCCTAGAGAACATATATCGGGTGCCTCTCCTCTTTCCCTTTGTGTTCGTCATTTTGGCGAATTACTGGAAGATGGCGGTTCCAGCTGAAAGGAAACTTTTTTTTTTTTTGAGACGAAGTCTTGCTGTCACCCAGGCTGGAGTGCAGTGGCTTGATCTTGGCTCACTGCAACCTCTGGCACCCGGGTTAAAGCGATTCTCCTGCCTCAGCCTCTGAAGTAGCTGGGATTACAAGCACATGCCACCACGCCCAGCTAATTTTTGTATATTTAGTAGAGATGGGGTTTCAGCATCTTGGCCAGGCTGGTCTTGAACTCCTGACCTCGTGATCCACCCCGCCTCAGCCTCCCAAAGTGCTGGGATTACAGGCGTGAGCCACCGCACCCGGCCTCTTTTTTAATTTTTATTTTTTTGATGAGGTCTTTCCAGATGAGGTCTATTTTGCAAGACTGGTATGAAGTTTAAATGAGAGGGTAGTATGTATAAGACACAGCATCAGCATCATGGTATCTGACAGTCACTGATGTTTGTACTGTGTCAATTAGGCAAGTTGAAATCTAGTTCCTCAAATGTCCCTTTCCAATATGGGTCCAGGATAGGATTCACTACAAAAGAATTTCGTGTAAGTTTGGAAGGAGCAGGTAAAATTTGTGTAAGATTTGGAAGCAGCAGCCCTTGTGTTCTGAAGGTTGATGTAAATATCACATGCCGCTGCAGATCATAGGGTTGTTGCTGATCTGCTAACATGCTTTGTTGGTACAGAGCATTAACTGGCCCAGAGCTCCTTCAACTCCCACCAGATTTACTATTTCAGTGTCTCCAAGCCTTGGCGCAAGGCACGTGTAGTTCCATGGTAAAGGCATTAGCTTATGCTACATATCACATGCTCATCAATGTGAAAGATAGCTGTGAGTTCCATTTTGTCTTCATGGGTTCCAGTTTGTCCTGTGGATTCTAGTTTGTCCTCACTCTCCCTCAATGCAATCCAACTTTTCTTCCTGATTGCTAGCCCTGATGACCTATCATAAACTTCAGGCCCATTGCTGGATGCAGAGGGAACAGCCTTCCATGTACTCATTCGTCAGCTTTCCTTTGTGATCTCTGGTTAGTGACTTTTCTGATTGTCCAGCCATCTCCTTTCAGACCTTTTCTTCCCTAGCTTCTCCTGCAATTGTATTGTAACCAATTCTTAGAATAAAGCCTGTATTCCATAGTGGTGGCCACTTCCCTGTTCAGCCCATAACTGATAATAAAACTGGTGAAGTTAGATACTGCAACAATGAAAAGCATGTGTCGGCTGGGTGCAGTGGCTCACGCCTGTAATCCCAGCACTTTGGGAGGCTGAGGCAGGTGGATCACGAGGTCAGGAGATCAAGACCATCCTGGCTAACATGGTGAAACCCTGTCTCTACTAAATATACAAAAAATTAGCTGGGCGTGGTGGTGGGCGACTGTAGTCCCAGCTGCTCAGGAGGCTGAGGCAGGAGAATGGTGTGAACCTGAGAGGCAGAACTTGCAGTGAGTGGAGATCGCACCACTGCACTCCAGCCTGGGTGACAGAGCGAGACTCTGTCTCAAAAAAAAAAAAAGAAAAAGAAAAACATGTCATCGGCTTTGGACAGGGGTGGGCGGAAGCCACAAGGACCTCAAGTGAAGTATGGAAGGACAGTGAGGGAATTGCTATTGAAGGTCGGTGCTTTGAGTTGACTTGTGTCCCCACCAAAATTCATATTGAATTTCTAACTCCCAGTACCTCAGAATGTGATCTTATTTGCTCTTGTTTTTGGGTTTTTTAAGCAACAGGGTCTCACTTTGTCACCCAGGCTGGGGTAGAGTGGTGCAATCATAGCTCGCTGTAACCTTGAACTCCTGTGCTCAAGTGATCCTCCTGCCTCTGCCTCCCAAGTACCTAGGATTATAGGCACATACCACCATGCCCAGCTAATTTTTTAACTTTTTTTGTAGAGACAGGGTCTTGCTATGTTGTCCACACTGGTCTCAAACTCCTGGCCTCAAAGGATCCTCCCACTTCAGCCTTCCCAAGCACTGGGATTACAGGCATGAGCCACTGCACCCAGCCAGAATGTAATCATATTTGAAGATAGGGTCTTTATAGAAGGAGTTCACTTAAAATGATGTCATTAGGTTGGGTCCTAATCCATTATGACTGGCGTCCACACAGAAAGAACACCATGCCAGCCTGAAGACAGAGATCAGAGTGATGGATCTACAAGCCAAAGAATGCCAAACATTGCTGCCAGCAAGCAAACCACGAGAATCTAGGAGAGAAACATGGGACAGATTATTGCTCACAGCTCTTAGGCAGGATCAACCCAACCAACACCTTGATCTTGGACATGTAGCCTCCAGAACTGTGAGACTGCCAGGGGCAGTGGCTCATGCCTGTAATCCCAGCACTTTGGGAGGCCAAGGCAGGTGGGTCACTTGAGGCCAGGAGTTCAAGACCAGCCTGGCCAACATGGCAAACCCTGTCTCTACTAAAATACAAAAAATTAGCTGGGCATGGTGTCACGTGCCTGTAATCCCAGCTACTTGGGAGGCTAAGGCACGAGAATAGCTTGAACCTGGCAGGCAGAGGTTGCAGTGAGCTGAGATTGAGCCACTGCACCCCAGCGTGGGTAACAGAGTGAGACTCTGTCTCAAACAAACAAACACACAAAAAAAACGGAACTGTGAGATGATAAATTTCTGTAGTCTAAGTCACCGGTTCTGTTGTTTAAACCACCCTGTTTGTGGTACCTTGTTATGGCACCCTTAGCAAACTAATACAGTTGGATAAAACGCGACTCCTGTCATATAGTGGCAGAAAGTTTGGCAGCACTGTTGTCTGAGGTAATAAAAAACAGAAAGAGTAGTGAGTACATGGTGTGCACCTATAGACCCAGCTACTCAGGAGGCTGAGGCAGGAGGATCATGTGAGCACAAGAGTTCAAGGCCAGCCTGCGCCACATAGTGAGACACATCTCAACAAAAAAAAAGGAAAGAAAGGGTATCTCATGAAAATTAGAAAGCGCAGTTAATGATCTTGTATCTCATGGATTTGGCTAGGGAAGTTTCCAGTCAGAGTGTTGAAATTGCCAAGTGGAGAGTTCTATTTGTTTAAGACAAAATACAAGAAAGTTGAACTAAGGAATTGTTTAATTTTCAAGCAGCACTTAGAATATTAAAAAGTCAAGACTTGCTAGGTCAAAAATAAACCTGTTTCTAACCTATACTATCTCCCAACAAAAAGACTTTCACAGTAAGAGATGACCTAATAGCAAAGATTAAATTCAATACACTTCAAGTAAAGTATGGTCTCTGGGTAAAAATAACCTTGAGGGGCTGGGCATGGTGGCTCACATCTGTAATCCTAGCACTTTGAGAGGCCAAGCCAGGAGAACCACTTGTCAGGAGTTCAAGACCAGCCTGGGCAACATAGTGAGACCTGGTTGCTATAAAAATAAAAGTAAACAATAATAATCTCAAGGGCTTTTTTCAGCTCAGGAAACAGCTGTAAGATTGAAGGGCATGCTTCATAGACATTCCCAATCAGACAAAAAGGCTTCAGGAATTTTAAGAGCATTATCTCAGAGTACCTTGATTGTAAGTCCAAGAAAGAGAGAAAATAGTCTTTAAAGACTTTAGGGGGCCAGACGTGGTGGCTCAGGCCTATAATCCCAACACTTTCGAAGGCCGAGGTGGATGGATCACTTGAGTCCAGGAGTTTAAGACCACCCTGGCCAACATAGCGAGAACCCCAGTTCTACAAAAGAAATTTTTTCTTATTAGCTGGGTATGGTAGCATGCACCTGTAGTCCCAGCTACTCTGGAGGCTGAGGTGAGAAGATTGCTTGAGCCTAGGAGGTCAAGGCTGCAGTCAGCTAGATCATGCCACTGCACTCCAGCCTGGGTGACAGAGCAAGACCCTGTCTCTTAAAAGACTTTAGAGTGTGGCTTTTGTCTAATAAAGTGAACCTCATTGCTATTAATAGAAAACTCACAATGTTTTTAAGAGAATTATATTGGTAGAAGCACCATGAACTTGAACTGAAAAGAACAGATAGTTCAAAATGAAAAGAGACCTTATGACACCCAACTTTATATAGAGAGGAAGCAGGCTGAAAAGGCAACTTATTTGCAAACACAGGTTATTTTTTATGGAAAAGGAAGCAAAACTAAATGCAGAACCAAGAGTCCAAAGGGAAGAGCCAAGAATCACAGAGAAAAACTCCCTTGGAGCAGGACTAGGCCTTAGTCAAGGACCTAGAAATATGTGCCTGGATGGATTTCAGAATTGCTATGAGCCAGTAACTGCTACGTGCCTCTCATTCTTCCTCCCTCCACCTTTTCCTTTTTCTTTCTTTTTTTTTGAGACAGAGTCTCACTTTGTGCCCCCAGGCTGGAGTGCAGTGGCATGATCTTGGCTCACTGCAGCCTCTGCCTCCTAGGTTCAAGCAATTCTCCTCCCTCAGCCACCAAATAGCTAGGACTACAGGCCCACGCCACCATGCCCAGCTAATTTTTTATATTTTTAGTAGAGACAGGGTTTCACTGTGTTGCCAGGCTGGTCTCGAACTCCTGAGATCAGGCAATCCACCCACCTCAGCCTCCCAAAGTGCAAGGATTACAGGCGTGAGCTATCATGCCTGGCCCCTCCACCTTTTTCTTTTTTCTTTTTCTTTTCTTTTTTTTTTTTTTTTTTGATAGGGAGTCTCACTCTGTCACCTAGCCTGGAGTGCAACAGCACAATCTTGGCTCACTGCAACCTCCACCTCCCAGGTTCAAGAGATTCTCCTGTCTCAGCCTCCTGAATAGCTGGGATTACAGGCACACACCATCACGCCTGGCTAATTTTTTTGTATTTTAGTAGATACGGGATTTCACCATGTTGCCCAGGCTGGTCTTGAACTCCTGACCTCAGGTAATCCACCCGCCTCAGCCTCCCAAAGTGCTAGGATTACAGGTGTGAGCCACTGAACCCGGCCCTTCCTCCACCTTTTTCAATGGGAGTATTTGCTATAATTTTGCTGTCCTTATATCACCATTACATGTTGGCCAGTGTGCAAAATAGAGTTAACCATAGCAAGCCTGACTACTTATCCTTAGAAGGGTCTGCTTAGGGCAGGCATGGTGTTTCATGACTGTAACCCCAGCACTTTGAGAGGCCAGGGCAGAAGATCACTTGAGCCCAAGAGTTTGAGACCACCTGGGCAACATAATGAGACCTCATCTCTACAAATAAAAAAAAATTAGCCGAGCATGGTGGTGCATACCTATGGTCCCAGCTACTCAGGAGGCTGAGATGGGAGGATCGCATGAGCCCAGGAGGTCAAGGCTCCAGTGAGCTGTGATTGCACTGCTGCACTCCAGCCTGGGTGAAATGAGATCCTACCTCAAAAAAATAAAAGTAAAAAACTAGCCAGGCATGGTGGTGCATGTCTGTAGCCCCAACTACTTAAGAGGCTGAGGCAGGGGGATCACTTGAGCCCAGAAGTTTGAGGCTACAGTGAGCTGTGATCGCACCACTGCACTCCAGCCTGAGCAATAGAGCGAGAACCAGTCTCTAAAAAAGAAAAAAGACAGAAAGGTCTGCTTCCAAGGTTAGCCTTTTGTTTTGTTTTGTTTTGTTTTTTGAGACGAATCTCGCTCTGTTGCCCAGGCTGGAGTGCTGTGTCGCCCAGGCTGGAGTGCAGTGGTGCGATCTCAGCTCACTGCAAGCTCTGCCTCCCGGGTTCAAGTGATTCTCCCACTTCAGCCTCCTGATTAGCTGGGACTACAGGCGCATACCACCACACCCAGTTAATGTTTACATTTTTTGTAGAGACAGGGTTTTGCCATGTTGCCCGGGCTGGTCTTGAACTCCTGAGCTCAAGTGATCCACCCACATCGACCTCCCAAAGTGCTGCCATTACAGGCGAGAGCCACCATGCCTGGCCACTTTGCTCTGTATCTTCTTGTTGTTGTAGTAGTAAATCTTAGCTATGAATATGACTATTTGCTGAGTCCTGTGAGTCTTTGTAGCGAATCATTCAACCTCAGGTGGGGGACCCCTAACACAGACAGTAGACACAAATAACTTGTCTCTAGTTTGTGGCTCTTCTAATCAAGAGAAGATTGCAATCAAGGAGCCTCATTCACACCTGACCCTAATTTATATGAGATCCTGGACTTCAAGCCAATACCATGAAAGGACATGAATTGTGGTAGCCTGTGCTCTTCATTCTATTCCTTCCTATAGACACACATCAAGAAAGTCTAATTCCTCTCCTCTGAAATATGGGTAAACTTTGTGACTTGTTTGAGCAATAGAATGTGGCAGAACAGGGACTTCTAAAGCTAGGTTGTAAAAAAACATATAACTTGTCACCTGGATTTCTTGGAATTTTCACTCTTGGGTTGCTCCCTCTTGGAAACTTCCTTCCATCCTGTAAGAAGCTAAAGCCACATGGAAAGGCTGCATGGAGAGAAAGAATAATGCTGGCCAACCCCCAGCTGTTTCAGCCACACAAGCCCACAAATAAGATATGTTAGGAAAGGAGGAAAGGAGCTACCTGGGACATTCTAGACCCAGTAGACACTACATGGAGCCCCAGACATATGACTATGTCATATGTTCTTGCCATCTCTAGCCATTTGAGCCAACCCAGCTGAGACCTCCAACACTGGGAAGCAAAGACAAGCCATTCCTGCTCTGCCCTGCTCAAACTCCAACCCTCTGGATCATGAGTATAATAAAATAGTAGGGCCGGGCGCCGTGGCTCACGCCTGTAATCCCAACACTTTGAGAGGCCGAGGCGGGTGGATCACAAGGTCAGGAGTTCAAGACCAGCCTGGCCAAGACAGTGAAACGCTGTCTCTACTAAAAATACAAAAATTAGCTGGGAGTAGTGGCGGGCGCCTGTAATCCCAGCTACTTGGGAGGCTGAGGCAGAGAATTCCTTGAACCTGAGAGGCGGCGATTGCAGTGACCCAAGATTATGTCACTGCACTCCAGCCTGGGAGACAGAGCGAGACTCCATCTCAAAAAAAAAAAAAAAAAAAAAAAAACAGTAGTTGTTTTATGACACTAAGTTTTGGAAAGGATGGTTATGTAACATTAGATAACCAAGCAGCAGTAGCACGGTAATGTCTCCAAGAAAATGTTTCCTTCTCCTGCCCACCAGAGAAGATTCTGTCTTGGCCTACTCAGATTCTTCCCCTCCCCTGCCTTCCGAGGAGGGTCCTGCCTTCCCAGACCAGTTTTTTTGTTTTGTTTTGTTTTGTTTCAGTGGAGAATTAAGAAGAAAGGAAGAAGGAAAGAGGACCACAATGCAGAGTTTTTTGGAGGGAAGGGGCAGTCGTTGAAAAAAAAAAAGCGCAGCTACAGTATGTGAAAACATTGGATGGGAAAGGGATGAAGGGGGAATTCTAAGAAGTCTCATGGGAAACTAAATGTTTCTATAGTGTTCAAAATGTACAAATAAAGTATGCGGAATATTTTTAAATTTGTTCTGGCTGCATGGACTGTGTTCTTTCATTTAGGGCTAGCTCAGTCACGGCTGACACTTAGTCGTTGCTTTCTGAGAGTTATCCTGCTAAGTGCTACAAAGGAAAAGTAGGGGTTGATATGAGAGTATACACTGGTGAAGTTGCTTGTCTGTTGGGATCAGGGAAGGCTTCAAATGAGAAAATGTCAATGAGTCTGGATCCTGATGGATGAGTTGCAATTAACTGGGCAAAAAAAAATGGGGAAAGAGCCTTCCAGACAGAAAGATCAGCCTGAAAGGAGAATGGTTTAGTCAAGAAACCCAAATGAAGGCCAGCAGGTCTAGAGTGTGGTGAACACTGGGAAGAGTGCTGAGATGAGAGAAGGGAATTGGCTGGTATCTGAGTCTGTTAAGCTAGGAGCACCAGGCCTGTCAGTTAGTTCAGTAGAGCTCTTATCTTCCCCCCAAATACCCTGAAATACCCTGTAATCAGTGGACACAATCTGGCAACAGGAAGCAGAAATGTTGAATGTCTGTGACTGAAGTTGGCAGATGTGATAGTGGTATCCAGCCCCTGGCCACTGGGTCCACCTGGTCACTGTGTTCAGCAGTAGCTGATAGCATCTTCATTACTGCCATTTCCTGAGGAGGAAAGGTCATTTCTGGTTCCATGGTAAGTCTCATAAGCTAGCCCCAGGATTTAACCAGAGCCTTAGGAAGTTAGGCCTGTTTCATGTCTTCAGAGTCAGGTGAGATTGCAGGCTCCTCAACTGGCAAAAACAACACCCCCTCTGCCTCACAAGGTTTATTATGAAGAATGAATAAAATAATAACAGCTGTGAAAGCATGGCATAATCACGATAGCCTATCCAAATGGGGGGGTGAGAGTGACAAACAGGAAAAAGGAGAATAATAATAATAGAGTTCTGATGCCAAAGAGGACAAAGGCCTCTGATGCCTTGGGGTTGGGTGGTTTGCTCAAGTTACAAAAGCAGCAAAATATGATCTTTTAATGATAAGAACTGGGTGACAGGACTAACTTTGAAAGACTTCTCAGACATTACAAACTGGAGTTCCAGCTGAGCCCAGCGTTCTATGAAAAATCCCAATTTAGTGATAATTCCACCGGGACCAAGTCCAGATCTACTGCCACATTGAATGCATGAAACTCCATATCAGCCTGACCCAATGAGGACAGGGGTAGGAGTACAGTCAGGAGAAGCTTACTACGTGTGACATTTGAGACTTGAGAATTAAAGTTCACAGATAGCTAAAGAGGGGAAGGAATGACATTCCAGAAACAGGTGGCTGCATGTGCAGACATATGGGAGCAAAAACAAAACAAAACAGGCCGGGTGCAGTGGCTCACGCCTGTAATCCCAGCATTTTGGGAGGCCAAGGCAGGGGGATCACGAGGTCAGAAGTTCAAGACCAGCCTGACCAACGTAGTGAAACCCTGTCTCTAATAAAAATAAAAAATTAGCTGGGCGTGGTGGCGCATGCCTGTAATCCCAACTACTCAAGAGGCTGAGGCAAGAGAATCGCTTGAACCCAGGAGGCGGAGGTTGCAGTGAGCCGAGACCACGCCACTGCACTCCAGCCTGGGCAACAGAGTGAGACTCCGTCTCAAAAAACAAAACAACAACAACAACAAAAAAGTATGTGAGAGATGAAGGAGAAAAAGGACTGCGGAATGTTGTAGAATGGTATTTTGGCCAATATTCTTTGGTCTTTGCGGTCACAAAGGTGGTAAAAGACAGGATTTTTTAAGGAGAAATTGAATCAAAAAGCCAGGCAAACCCACAGCCAACATCATACTCAATAGAGGAAAAACTATAAATTTTTCCTCTAAGGTCAGAAACAAGGTAAGGATGCCCACTCCCACCACTTCTATTCAACATAGTACTGGAAGTCCTAGCCAGAGCAATTAGGCAAAGAAAAAAAAAATTCTAATTGGAAAGGAAGAAATGAAATTATCTCTGTTCACAGATGATATGATCTTATATGTAGAAAACCCCAAGATTCCACCTCTCAAAATGTTTAGAACTAGTGAATGAATTCAGCAAAGTTGCAGGATACAAAATCAACACCCAAAAATCAGCTGTATTTCTTATACACTAACAATGAACAATACAAAAAGAAAATTACAAAAACAATTTCATTTACAGGAGCATCAAAAAGAATAAAATGGCCAGGCACAGTAATCTCAACACTTTGGGCAACTAAGGCAGAAGGATCACTTGAGACCAGGAGTTCAAGACTAGCCTGAGCAACATAGTGAGACCCCATCTCAAAAGAAAAGTAGAAATTTTTAAGATATATATTTTAAAAGGAGTAAAATACTTACTAAGTAACTTAACCAGGAAGGTAAAAGACTTGTACAATGAAAACTACAAAACATTGCTGAAGGAAATTAAAGAAAACACAAATAGGCCAGGCACAGTGGCTCACACCTGTAATCCCAGCACTTTGGGAGGCAGAGGCAGGCAGATCACCTGAGGTCGGGAGTTCGAAACCAGCCTGACCAATATGGAGAAACCCCGTCTCTACTAAAAGTACAAATTAGCCAGGTGGGGTGGTTCATGCCTGCAATCCCAGCTACTCAAGAGGCTGAGACAGGAGAATTGCTTGAACCCACGAGGCAGAAGTTGTGGTGAGCCAAGATTGTGCCGTTGCACTCCAGCCTGGGCAACAAGAGCAAAACTCTGTCTCAAAAAAAAAGAAAAGAAAAAAGAAAACGCAAATAAATGGAAAGTTATCCCATGTTCATTGATTAGAAGACTTAATTTTGTTAAGATGTCAATATTACCCAAAGCAGTCTACAGATTCAATGCAATCTCTATCAAAATCCTAGTGACATTTTTTGCAGAAATAGAAAAAAAAAAATCCTGTGCCAGGCATGGTGACTCAAGCCTGTAATCCCAGCACTTTGGGAGGCTGAGGTGGGAAGATCACCTGAGGTCAGGAGTTCAAGACCAGCCTGGCCAACGTGGTGAAACCCCATCTCTACTAAAAATACAAAAATTAGCTGGGTGTGGTGGCATGTGCCTGTAATCCCAGCTACTCAGGAGGCTGAGGTGGGAGAATTGCTTGAACCTGGGAGGTGTTCAAGCCGAGATCACACCCTTGCACTCCAGCCTGGGTGACAAGAGCAAAACTCCCTCTCAAAAAAATAAAGAAAAAAAATCCTAAAATTCATATGGAATCTCAAGGGACACCAAATAGCCAAAACAATCTTGAAAAAGAAGAATAAAGCTGGAGGCCTCACATTTCCTGATTTCGAAACTACTACAAAACTACAGTAACCAAAACAGTTTGGTACTGGCATAAAGACAGGCATATAGACCAATGGAATAGAATAAAGAGCCAAGAAATAAACCTTTGCGTATATCATCAAATGGTGTTTGACAAGGGTGCCAAGCCCCTTCAAAGGGGAAAGGACAATCTTTTCAACAAATAATACTGAAAAAACTGGATATCCACAGGCAAAATAATGAAGCTGGATTCTTGCCTAATATAATATAAAAAACTTAACTTAAAATAGATCAAAGACCCAAAGGTAAGACCTAAAACTCTTAGCAGAAAACATAGGACAAATTTTCACTACATTAGATTTGGCAATGGGTTCTTGGCTTTGACAACAAAGACACAGGCAACAAAAGAAAAAATAAACAAATTGGACTTCGTGAAAGTTTTTAAATTTTGTGCATCAAAAGACAATCTCAACAGGGCAAAAAGACAACCCACAGAATGGGCAAAAATATTTGCAAGGCATGTATTGCCTAAGAGTTTAATATTTAGAATACATAAAGAACTCCTCAATCTCAACAACAACAGAAAACTCAAATTTTAAGTGGGCAAAGGATTTGAATATGCAAAGAAGGTATGCAAAAAAAACTAATGCTTAACGTTACTAATGTTAATTAGATGCTCAACCTTATTAATTATTAGGGAAATGAAAATCAAACTACAATAAGCTATTACTTCACACCCATTAGGATACCTAGGAAAGAGCGAGTGTTGGCAAGGATGTGGAGAAATTGGAAACCTTGTGCACTGACAGTAGGAATGTAAAATGATATAGTCATTGTGGAAAACAATATGATGGTTCCTCAAAATGTTAAAAATAGGATTACCACATGATCCTGCAATTCCACTTCTGGGTATTACCCATAAGAATTGAAAATAGGGTCTCAAAGAGATAGTTGTGTATCCATTTCATAACAGCATTATTCAAAATAGCTAAAAAGGAAAAGCAACCTATGTCCATGGATGGATGAATGAATAAGCAAAATGTGGCATATACATACAATGGAATATTCTTCAGCTTTAAAAACGAAGGAAATAGTGATACATGCTGCATGGGTGAAGGCTGAGGACATTATGCTAAATGAAATAAGCCGGTCGCAAAAAGACCAACGTTATATGATTCCACTTATATGAGGTACTTACAGAGTAGTCTAAATCATAGACACAGAAGTACAATGGTGGTTGCCAGGGAGTGTGGGGAGAGGAGAATGGGGAGCTGTTTTTTAGTGGGTATAGATTTAGTTTTACAAGATGAAAAGAGTTACGAATGGTGATGATGGTTGCACAATGTTATGAATGTATTTAATATTACCAATTGTATACTTAAAAATAGTTAAGACGGTAAATTTTATGTTATGTGTATTTTACCACAAAAAAAAATTAGAAAAAAAGGCCAAGCCAGGTAGTGAAATCTCAGGACAAGACAGAGAGGAGGGGAATCTGGCATAAACCTAGAGGTAGAGAAATCAGGGAGAACAGGCCAAGTCATGGATCCAAACCCAAGGGCAAGAGGCAGAGCCTGAAGAAATGCCTGAGATTTTCTCATGGTTCCTATGGTCAAAGGCAAGAGTATAGCCCGAGGACTTGTGGGTAATGCCCAGCTCAGGTGTAACATACATGTACAGTTGATGCTTGAACAACACAAGTTTAAACTGTGTGGGTCCACTTATATGCAGATTTTCTCCTGCCTCTGCCACTCAGAGACAGTAGGATTAATCCCTCATCTTCCCCCTCCTCAGCCTACTCATCATGAAGAAGTTTATGATGATCCACTTCCACTTAATAAATATTAATATATTTTCTCTTCATTATGATTTTCTTAATAATATTTTATTTCTATAGCTTTATTGTAAGAATACAGTATATAATAAATATAACATACAAAATATGTGTTAATCAGCTGTTTAAGTTTATTAACTGTTATTCTATTCCATTAGTCTATATGTCTGTCTTTACACCAGTACCATACTGTTTTGATTACTATAGCATTGTAGTACTTTTGAAACCAGAAAGTGTGAGGTCTCCAGCTTTTTTCTTCCTTTTCTGGTCAACAGGAGTTTATTAGTAGTCAAGTTTTGGGGAAGTCAAAAGTTATAAGAGAATTTTCAGCTACATGGGGTGGGGATAGGGGTCAGCTAAAATTAAGGAGTGGCTTAAAGAGGAGCCCATGAAAAAGACTAAGACTAAGAAAATGCAGCCACAGCAGTGAGCAGTGACTCATGCTTGTAATGCCCACACTTTTGGAGGCCAAGGCAGAAAGATCGCTTGAAGCCAGGAGTTCAAGACCAGCCTATGCAACATGGTGAGACTCCGTCTCTAAAAAATTACTTTAAAAATTAGCCAGGTGTGGTAGCACTTGCCTGTAGTCCTAGCTACTAAAGAGGTCAAGGTGGAAGGGTCTTTTGAGCCCAAGAGTTCGAGGTTGTAGTGAGCTGTGATTGTACTAACACACTCCAGCCTAGGTGACAGAGCAAGACCCTTTTTCAAAAAAAAAAGAAACACAGAGAGAGAGAGAGAGAAAAGGGGAGGGAAGGAGGTAAGGAGGGAAGGAGGGAGGGAGGGAGGAAGGAAGGGAGGGAGGGAGGGACGGAGGATGGAAGGAAGGAGTGCCACCAGAGGGGTCCAAAATCTCCCCTCCACTCTCTCCATCAAAATCTTCTCCTAAGTGTGGGAAACCTATCTAAATTAAAGTAATTTATATTCAGGAGTGAATGACCAATGCTTCAGCCATCATGGATATTAACCTACAAGTGTAAATTAATCTCCACTGGATGAAATTTTAGCCTACTTGACCTGGGAGTGGCAAAGAACACTTCAATTATGGCTACTGTAGCCATTGACTTCAGCTTGTGGGAGAGAAGCAGAGGAGACAGTTGGAAGCAGCTCTGAAGCTCCTCTGAAGTCCTAATTCTGGGATACTCATGTGTTTCCTCTTTCCCAACATCTTCTTCTAATGAGGACATCTATGGTTTGAATCTGATGCAAACCTCTAACTGACAGCTACATATCCATAGAGTTTCTGGGCAAATATTGGCATCCAAGTAGGACAGGGCAAATACTGGTTTCCAAGGTCCAGTTCAGCCTCAGGCTGAATATCCGCCTGTCCTCTGCCCCATTATTGACTCAATAAGGACAGAACAACTCAGGCCTCTGACTCCACACAAGAAACTAATGGGAGAGTAGTAGAGAAGAGGTCATCACTCGCCATTCATCCTCTCCCTCTGGGAAAGCATAGAACACCTTTTCCTCCATTCTTCACTCCCTTCCTTTTTTCTCCATGCCTTCCTTTCCTCTTTCCTTTCTTCCTTCCACAAATATGTATTCAGCATCTTCTCTGTATCAGGTATTATGCCAGGCATTGGAGATCCAATAGTGGACATGCATGCACGGCCCTCTCCCTCGTGGACTCATGGTTTGGTGCAGTCCTGTCCCTTCTGCTGATGACTTGAGGAGGCCATGCCATATGGGTGCTGCTGAGTTACCACTCAGAACCATACAGCAGGCCTTCAGAGCAGCTTCCTCCTCCTTCCCATGTTTCCAGTCCCCCATTATCTAATCTTTATTAATAGTGTAATTCAAAGGTTTTACCAGCCAGGAAAGGAAGGATTGAGTCTGCAGAGTCAGCCTTTTTTTTTTTTTTTTTTAATGGCATCTGATTTACACATCATTTTGTAACACATTGTCAGACTCTCTTTTTACCTGGTTATTAAGTGACCATGAAGGTTGTTCAGTTTTTCCTGTTCTTGGTATAATTCCTGCTTTTTTACATAACTCTTTGGCTTACTCACAAGTTCCCTGAATACACTCTTCCCTCATTAGCAGAGAGAAATATATTTTATACTCAAAATAATAGAAGAAATACAATAGGCCAGACACAGTGATTCAAGCCTGTAATCCTAGCACTTTGGGAGGCTGAGGCGAGCAGATTGCTTGAGGCCAGGAGTTTGAGACCAGCCTGGCCAACATGGCAAAACCACGTCTCTACCAAAAATTAAAAAAAAAAAATTAGCTGGGGGTGGTGGCGCACACCTGTAATCCCTGCTATTCAGGAGGCTGAGGCACGAGAATCGCTTGAACCCAGGAGGCAGAGGTGGCAGTGAGCCAAGTTCACACCACTGCACTCCAGCTTGGGTGACAGAGCAAGACTCTGTCTCAAAAAAACAAAAAACAACAACAACAACAACAAAAACAAGAAATAAAACAATTTGATAATGAGTTAGAGGGACATTGTTTCCAGGGGATACAACTGAAGAATATTTTTCTTTTTAAGACCATAGGTTTTTAATTAAAATGTTTGATTTTTATCCAACTCTATCTTATTCTAAAATAGAAATTTCAGTAATGTTCTCTACCACATACTTCCTTAATTTTTAACCTGTCACCAAATTTATTATTGTAACCTCTTCTTTTTTATAATCTTTATTTGAATAATATATTACCATTCAGAACTCTCTTCATTGATGCAAATTTGTTTGCATTCATTTGTAGTCTAAACTAAATTTAGTGCTCAACTGTAAGATTTTCCAGTTAGCTCTGCACATCTATACTTTGGCTATTTATAAATAACCTGTACTATGCTTCAAATTTAATCCTTTTTTGGAAGAATCTAAGCATGAGATAAACGAATAGTTTAGTATTTTAATCAAATAAAACTTGATAACAAAGCAAACCTGATATATATTTATGAGTAGTTATTCTGTTATGTATCTACAGAAAAGTCTGCATACATTATGTAATTACACACCTGAAGATAGTATGTCAAGGGTTAGCTGGCTGAAGAAATGAGGAAAGATTGGAAACATGGGAAGGAGGAGGAAGCTGCTCTGAAGGCTTGCCGTATCGTTCTGAGTGGTAACTCAGCAGCACCCACATGGCATGGCCTCCTCAAGTCATCAGCAGAAGGGACAGGACTGCACAAAACCATGAGTCCACGAGGGAAAGGGCGGTGCATGCATGTCCACTGCTGGATCTCCAGTGCCTGACACTCCAATACCTGATACAGAGAAGTTAATACATATTTGTGGAAGGAAGAAAGGAAAGAGGAATGGAAGGCAGGCATGAATGAAGTAAGGAAGGGAGTGAATGTCTTATATATAAGGCATGTAAATATTTCCAATCATTCCAAACATCTGGGTCAATATATAACAAAGACACTATAATCAATTATATAATACCAACCAAGCAAAATTTTAAAAATACAGAGACTAGGTGCTGTGGCTCATACCTGTAAGCCCAGCACTTTGGGAGGCCTAGGCAGGAGGATCACTTGAGGCTAGGAGTTAGAGACCAGCTTGGACAACATAGAGAGACCCTGTCTCTACCAAAGATTAAAATAAAAATATTAGCCAGGCATGGTGGTGCTTGCTTATAATCCCAGCTATTGGGGAGGCTGAAGTGGGAGGAGTTCTTGAGCCCAGGAGTTCCAGGCTACAGCGGGCTATGATCACACCACTGCACTCCAGCCTGGCCAACAGAGCAAAATCTTATCTCTAAAAAAAATGTTTAAATACATAATTTCAGGAAATCCCCTATGAAGAGTATAGACATGGCAAGTGCCATTGATAGAGCAAGTAAAGTTTAATGATTAAAAGGTGCCCAGCCTCCACATAGTGTATGATTCTGTTCACATGAACTGTCCAGAAAAGGCAAATTCAAAGGGGCAGAAAGTAGACTGTTGGTTGCCCAGGGCCAGGAGGAGGGGGGAATTGGAGCGTGACTGTTTAGGGGGTTTCTTACTGGTGTGATGGAAATGTTGTAAAACTGATTGTGGTGATGGTTGCATAACTCTGAGTATACTAAAAACCATTGAATTTTAAACTTTAAACAGGTGAATTGTATGGTATGTAAATTAATTTATACAATTCTGTTGTTAAAAGGATGTAAGAGGCACCCTAATGCATGCTGACTAAGGTTTAGAAGGTGCCACCAAGTCCCCTGCTCCAGCCAAGAATCAATCTCAAACAAATAATATAAATAACCTACAACCTTGGCCGGTATGAAATAGTCTTATTTGAATTTGGGGTCTAGTAATATTACTGTAACCCTAGAAAAATATAAAAATAAATATTACTTATAAGAATAAGTGTAGAGGCAATACAAATAAATTAAATCCATGATTTTAATGTTTTAAAATTAGATTTAAGTGTAGTTTTAGCCTTCGCGATCATTTTATTTTCATGTTTCTGTCTGTTATTTGATGTGTTAGGATGTTTGCAGGGTTTAAGAGATCAGTCTTATTGAATTTATCATTGTAATTTAGATTCTTTAAGGGAATTTAAATTAAGTTTATGTAGTGATCCTTATGATAGACTCCCAACATTCATTCCACTCTGAGATGATTAGTAAAAGCCAACTGGCAATCCCATTCTCGCCAGTGGTTCATTTAGGAACAGGTGTGTTACACGGTTCTGGCCAATGAGGGTTCAGGAAAAGTCCACCGTGAGGCTTCTAGGAGAGGTTTCCACAGTCCCCCAAAAAAGGAAATAGTAAGAATCCCACTTCCTCCTCTGAACTGTGTCTGGATATGACATTGGCACTGCACCAGCCACATTGCTAGCTGAGGATGATACAAATACACTGAGAAGGGCAGCAATGACAGAATCACAGGAAATGGAGCCCAAGCCCAGACATACTGTGCCCGAGTCCAGCCTACCTCCTGATTTCATGTTATGGGAGATAATAAATTTCCTTTCAACCTAGGCAACAAATTGAGACCCCATCTCTACAAAAAAAAAAAAAAAAATCAAAAAATTAGCCAGGCATGGTGACACGCACCTGTGGTGCCAGCTACATGAAAGGCTGAGGCAGGAGGAGCACTTGAGCCCAGGAGGTTGAGGCTGCACTGAGCCTTGATTGTACCACCGCACTCCAACCTGAGTGACACAGAGAGACCCTATCTCAAAAAAAAAAAAAAAATCCTTATTGCTTAAGCCATTTTGAGTCAAGCTTTTCTATTATTTTCACTCAAAAGAAATATAGTTTGTAATTAGGATTTAAATGTAAAAATGTAGCTTAGAATTTTTTACTTCTGGTCGGGCTCAGTGGCTCACGCCTGTGATCCCAGCACTTTGGGAGGCCAAGGCAGGCAGATCACCTGAGGTCAGGAGTTCAAAACCAGCCTGGCCAACATGGTGAAACCCTGTCTCTACTAAAAACATAAAAATTAGCCAGGTGTGGTAGCGTGTGTCTGTAATCTCAGCTACTCAGGAGGCTGAGGCAGGAGAATCACTTGAACCTAGGAGGCGAAGGTTGCAGTGAGTGAGATTATGCCACTGTACTCCATCCTGGGTGACAGAGCTAGACTCTGTCTCAAAAGAAAAAAGAAAGAAAGAAAGAAATTCTTATGTCCTAATTTTGTTTACTAGGCATATAAATTTGATAAAGTGAGCATCAATTATGCTAGAATTTGTAGAGGGTATTCCTTTGCCCACACAGAAGCCCCTCGGACTATAAAGAACCTAGAAACAGTAAAAAGAGACAAATTTCAAAAAGAGATTCATCAGGCCAGGCACAGTGGCTCACACCTGTAATCCCAGCACTTTGGGAGGCCGAGGAGGGTGAATCACTTGAGGTCAGGAGTTCAAGACCAGCCTGGCCAACATGGTGAAACCCCATCTCTACTAAAAATACAAAAATTAACCAGGCATGGTGGCACACGCCTGTAATCCCAGCTACTTGGGAGGCTGAGATGGGAGAATCGCTGGAACCCAGGACGGGGAGGTTGCAGTGAGCCAAGATTGTGCCATTGCACTCCAGCCTGGGCAACAGAGTGAGACTCCAGCTCAAAAAAAAAGGGGGGTGGGGATTCATCCCCTCACTCCTCATATGAGGACCAAGAGGTAACATGAGAAATGTTTTCAACTGTAGTGAAATATCTTTCATGTTGGGCATTAAATGTAAACTTGGGGAAGACATGTCTGCAGGAATCGCAAACACTGATCTGCTAGTATCATTTCTCATAGAGGAGGAGAGAGCAGAGAACACAATGAAACAGATCACTGGCAGCTGTGCTCTCTATCAATGACCAAAGGGGACTTCATAGGCCAAGAGTCCAAAATTCAAATGCCTTCAGAGCCCAGGAAATTTCCATAGATGAATGACACTGACCAGAGTGAGGCAGTAGGAAATGGTGGCCCCACCTAAAGACAGCATCTTCACTCCGATCCAGGTGATGTTACTATGAAGAAATGGAACTTCAGTATCTCCAGAGCTTCCATTTTTCAAGAAAAGCCAGAAACCTGGATCATGTGAATCTATCAGTTTTTAGATTTTGGCAAACAATTCAACTTAAAAAACAAAAGTAAAACACCATCGGACCAAACAAAGACATCTATAGGCTGTCTGTGGTCCACAGGGTATCCTCTCAGCCCATAGACTTACAATGGGGTCAGAGTGGACATGTGTGAAGTTGAGAGGTCTGCCCTTGCTTTCAGGCAGGGCAAACATTTCCCTCAACAGAAGCTTCTTAGACACTTGGATTCTGGGCCACATAGCTGAAAAGATGTGGTTCATTCTAACAGCCCACCAAGAAGGATTAGCTGCAAAATGCACCTGAGTAGCTGAATGAAATAACCTATTGCCTGGGGCCACTTAGTGTCATCTGCTTAAATGTCGAAGATTAACCCACAATTTTCATTTCAATCCTTGCCAGAGCCAAGCTGTACATCCAATCAATGATTTGCTGCCAAGGTGATCAGTCCCAATAAACTCCTTTGCTGTGTTTATAGACACAGTCATTCACCTGCAACTGAAAACTAAAGAGAGAAGAAGGATCGAGATTCCTAGAGCTGGAGTCTTGTCACACCTCTTTGGAGCTCCTCAGCACAGTGTAGCACAGTCCCTGCCTGCAGTGGCCACACAACAAATATTTACTGGTTTCTTGAAAATAAGAATAAACCCAAGGCAAGTGAATGCCTAACTCAGAAAAATCTGCTCATTTTCATGGGCCTGTTTGTGTGTATGTGTTTTGTTTGCTGTTTGTTTGTTTGTTTGTTTTGAGACAGAGTCTTGCTCTGTCTCCCAGGCTGAAGTGTAATGGCACGATCTTGGCTTACTGCAACCTCCGCCTCCTGGGTTCAAGCGATTCTCCTGCCTCAGCCTCCCAAGTAGCTGGGATTACAGGCGCACACCACCACGCCCAGCTAATTTTTTTGTTGTTGTTGTATTTTTAGTAGAGACGGGGTTTCACCATGTTGGCCGGGCTGGTCTTGAACTCCTGACTTCAAGTGATCTGCCCACCTCAGCCTCCCAAAGTGCTGGGATTACAGGTGTGAGCCACCGTGCCTGGCCTGTGTGCTATTTTAAAAATAAGTGTGCTATGACATACTGTAGCAGGAGGAACTTAGATTAGATATTAAGAACTATTTCCTAACTACACAGATTGTGAAATATTAGAGCAGACTACAAATGAGGAAGTGGCAGCTCCATCTACACGGACTTTTCTGCATAGGGTAAATGCCTGGTATCTTGGTCAGATGTTATCACTGGTAAGGCGGGAAGGTGGTATTTATGCAATGTGTGTGCTCCTGCCTGTCTTCACTTTTAGTAAGAGCCACCATTTACAAAGGGTCAACCTGCTCAGTGTCTTACATCCCTTATCTCATCAAGCCCACACAGAAACCCAGTAAGAGAAATTATCCCCGTTTTACAGTTGAAGAAATGCAATAATTTGCTCAAATTCACCCTGTTAACAAATGGAAGAGCCAGAATTAGGACACACATCGGTTTGGCTTCAGGCTGGGCGTGGTGGTTCATGCCTATAATACCAGCACTTTGGAAGGCCAACGTGGGTGATCATTTGAGGCTAGGAGTTTGAGACCAGCCTGGCCAACATGACAAAACCCCATCTCTACTAAAAATACAAAAATCAGCAGGGCATAGTGACACGTGCCTGTAATCCCAGCTACTCCGGAGGCTGAGGCACGAGAATTGCTTGAACCCGGGAGGCGGAGGTTGCAGTGAGCTGAGATTGTGCCACTGCACTCCAGCCTGGGTGACAGAGCAAGACTCTGTCTCAAAAAACAAAACAAAACAAAACAAAAACACACACAGCTGTTTGGCTTCAAAATCCAGGCTCCTTCCATCAGGCCATACTGCCTAATGTCCCTGGGAAGAGCACCTGTGATTGCATGTCGGGAAGAGAGACCAAAAGGCAGTTAGGCAAGGGGAGCATTACCCAAAGAAGTTCTCAGAGCACTGCTGAGGCCCAGACAGGAAGCCAGGGTCAGGAAAAGAGATAAGATGCCAGCTGGGGAAGAGACAGAAGCACCGAGGGGAAGCAAGATCAGAACCTGGAAGTCAAGGGACATCCTTCCAGAAGTGAGTTGGGAGTGACTTGGACCGTCCAGGAAGGGAAGATATGGTACAGGGAGTTCCTTTTAAGCAACACCCAGTTCATGCTGCAGAGCCTGCCAAGCACTGGCCGAGTGCTGCTGACCCACCCAGCTCAGAGTTTCCTTTGGTGACCCTTGGCCTGCCAACAATGTCCTTGGACTGTTCTCATTCCTACTCCCTACCCATCAGCAATTGTCTTTGGTCTACGAGAGCTGAAACCCTGTTTCTAACAAAGACTGTAATTTAATTATGTGCATGTGAACTTCTTCAGATACCTGCACTCGTGGAAATTTCCTTCTGTAAAGCATGGCCCTGTCATTTCTGCCCTGGTAAGGCCCAGGTTCCTAGAATAGCATCATTGCTGCAACATAAGATGAGGCAGGTTGAAAACTAGTGGGTCAGTATATTATAAGTTAAGCCACACTACCTTTTCTGTTTAACACTTGTAGCTGAAAAGAATTAATGTCTCCATTGCAAAATCAGCCAAAAAGTAGCTCCAGCCAATTCTGGGACTGGGGCCGCATGCAGACTATTTCAATAGGTGATCTGGGTCCTTCATTCCCTCTTTTAAAAGTTTGGCTTTCTGGCCAGGCATGGTGGCTCACGCCTGTAATCCCAGCACTTTGGGAGGCTGAGGTGGGTGGATCACCTGAGCTCAGGAGTTTGAGACCAGCCAGACCAACATGGTGAAACCCCGTCCCTACTAAAAATACAAAAATTAGCTGGGTGTGGTGGTGAGCACCTGTAATCCCAGCTACTTGGGAGGCTGAGGCAGGAGAATCACATGAACCTGGGAGATGGAGGTTGCAGTGAGCCGAGATCCTGCCATTGCACTCTAGCCTGGGCGACAGAGTGAGACTCCATCTCAAAAAAAAAAAAAAAAAAAAAAAAGAAAGAAAAAAGGTTTTTTTGGTTTTCCAAACTCCTGTGATCCTCAGGAGCTCCAGACTCCGTGTTTAGATAGGAAATCGAAGGACATGAACACAACACAGACATGAGGGAGAACATCTGGGCTGGGCTCCCAGATGTTTGACTAGAACTGATCACCAGTTCCTTTCATTAAACTCAAAACTTCCTGGAAGCTTAGGCCTCCTGGACCAGGAGGGAGCCCCAAACCTGCCCTGCAGGTCAGTGCCTTCGGGAAGTTACTTCATTCAGTCTGCACTTTCCTGAAGCCCACACCATTTAACAAGGGCAGTAAGAGCAAAATAAACCAGAAATTTAATAAATAAACAGAAAATAAACAAATCAAGACTTTTCTTTCTCTAGATGACCTTAGGTTGGCCAGGTGAACAAATCAATGCAAGGACACATCTTCCTGAAATTATTTATCTCACCCCACCCACTATGAAAAAGGCCAAAGCTTATTTAGCTATGACTCCAGGGAAAGGTTCAAGTTCTTGAAAGCCTTTTGAGATTTTGGGCTAGGGATTAACAGAACTCTGGGTGGAATGCTTTGGATTTCAGATTAATCAAGTTATTCCACAATCATCTCTTGGGTACCTCATATTTTCTGCGTGCTGAGTTGAAATGGTGGAATCCTCTAGAGATTACTAGAACACAGACCGTGCTCTCCAGCTGCTCAGGGTGGAGTAGGGAAGATAAACCATGAAGTGGGTAACTGGCTAGAAGGAAAAAAGTGCTAAGTGCCACAGAGAAACATAACCAAATAATAATAATCATTTATGTTTGAACAGGACTTCTTTTTTGTTTTTTTGAGATAGGGTCTCTCTCTGTCACCCAGGCTGGAGTGCAATGGCACGATCATAGCTCACCACAACCTCAAACTCCTGGGCTCAAGCAATCCTCCCACCTCAGCCTCCCGAGTAGCTAGGACTATAGGCGCATGTCACCACACCTGGCTAATTTGTTTTTTGTTTTTTTTGGTAGAGACAGGGTCTGGACACGTTGCCCAGGCTGGTCTCTAACTCCTGGCCTCAAGCAATCTCCCTGCCTTGACCTTCCAAAGTGCTGGGATAACCACGCCTAGCCTGATCAGGACTTTCAAACTCAGTTTCCTCATATTGTCTCATTTGATCCCCAGCACATCTGTGGTGGACCTCTGCAGTTATTCTCATCTAGCATCCTTTCACCATGCTGGAAATGCACCCTAACTTCTCATTGCAGAACCTCCACCCACCCACACTCATCCCATGTGTTGCTGCCAGGGATGCACCCCAGGGTCTGAGGTAGAACAAGTCCCCTGGGCCCTAGACAATCCAAGCATCAAATTCTCCTGGCCATAGCGACCACCTCAGGGATGGGCACATGACCCAATGAGAGCCCGTGATAACTTTGTTGTGACTTGAGAAAGATGTTCTCAAGCTAGTCAGCTGGACTTGAAGCAGAAAGATTGGGTTCTGAGAGTGCTGCCAGCCATCAGGCTACTCTTTGAACCTGGGCATAAAGGTGACAGAGCAAAAGGCAGCTCTGAGAGAAGACAATCAGATGCCTGCTGATAGCATTTGAGCTTTGAGTCCACCCCATGCCTGAAGCCATCTCTACCCCTGGACTTTTCACCTATATAAACCAATCTATGCCCTCTTCAGGTTGGATTTTCCTTCACTCAAAACCAAAATGCTCATAAAAGTGACTTTAATTCTGTGAGGGAAATATTTCCATCTGTTTTAGATAATAATTGAAGTTGAGATAGGTACAAAGAGGCAGCTAAGGAGTAACAGAGCCAGGTCCTGAGCCCCTAAGTCCTGATATCAATTCACAGGTTGAGTCCTTTACACTGCAGTGGACTTCTTCAATCGCAGAAATACAGAGAAAGCACACAAAACTTTAAGCTGAGAAGATTAGTCAGGCTTCATAGCAGCACCCATTGAGCTGGACTTTGAAAGACGTGTTGGATTTGGCCTGCAGTAATGCCAAAAGTGTGTAGTTAGTTACTTGGGAGGCTGAGGCAGGAGGATTGTGTGAGCTCAGGAGTTTGAGGCTGCAGTGAGTTAGGATCATGCCACTGCACTCCCGACTGGGTGACAGAATGAGACCCAGTCACCTGGGGAAAAAAAAGTACGTGGGTAAAGAGCGCATCATACGCAAAGACATAGGGCCAGGCGTGGTGGCTCATGCCTGTAATCCCAGCACTTTGGGAGGCTGAGGCAGGCGAATCACGAGGTCAGGAGTCCGAGACCAGCCTGGCAAACATGGTGAAACCCCGTCTCTACTAAAAAAATACAAAAAATTAGCTGGGCGTGGTGGCACGCACCTATAGTCCCAGCTACTTGGGAGGCTGAGGCAGAAGAATCACTTGAACCCTGGAGGCGGAGGTTGCAGTGAGCCGAGATCACCCCACTGCACTCCAGCCTGGGCAACAGAGCGAGACTCCGTCTCAAAACAAACAAATAAACAAACAAAAAAGAGCACATTATATGCAAGGACATGGATACGAGAAAGCTCAGAGGTACATGGAAAATAACAAGCAACTTTGGTTTCTCTAAAGCATTGGGTAGATAAGAGAGGAAAGTAGGAAACTGAATTAGAAACATACTTGGGGCAGAAAGTTTGGAGGACTTGAACTTTATCCTGAAGGCCAGAAATTCTCAGACATCACTGTATTAAAGATTGGCTGCAAGTGGCTGATACTCAATTTTGGCTAGCTTAGTTGCCCTATATCTTGGGGATGATGCTATTGACACAGGAAAGAGAATTTGAAAGAACCCAGTCAGGAAAAAAAGTCAAATTCTTGGCTTTTAGTTCCAAAATAGTGTCTTCTTTTCTTTTTCTTTTCTTTTTTTAACACAGAGTCGTGCTCTGTCACCCAGGCTAGAGTACGGTGACACGATTACAGCTCACTACAGCGTCTACCTCCAGGGCTCAAGCGATCTTCCCACCTCAGCCTCCTGAGTAGCTGGGACTGCAGGTATATGCCACCACATCCAACTTTTGTATTTTATTGGCAGAGACAGGGTTTTGCCATGTTTCCCAGGCTAGTCTTGAACTCCTGGGCTCAAGCAATCTACCCGCCTTGGCCTCCCAAAGTGCTGGGATTACAGGCATGAGCCACCACTCCCAGCCCAAAATAGTGTCTCAAAATCAGACAAGCTGACTGAACTGAAGCAGGAATCACCTCTCACACAAATAGAAATGCTGAGTAATTTTTAGAGACATATATGATAGCCAAACTAAGAAAAAAAGAGAGAAGGCCCCGGTGCAGTGGCTCGTGCCTGTAAGCCCAACAGTTTGGGAGGCTAAGGTGAGTGGATTACTTGAGCCAGGAGTTCGAGACCAGCCTGGGCAAAATGGCAAAACCTCATCTCTACAAAAAAATACAAAAATTATCTGGGAGTGATGGCACATACCTGTAATCCCAGCTAACCAGAGGCTGATGTAGGAGAATTGATTGGGCCCAGGAGATCGAGGCTGCAGTGAGCCGAGATTGCACCACTGCACCCCAGCTGGGCAACCAAGGGAGACGCTATCTCAAAATAAAACAGAGAAAGAGAGAGAGAGAAGATCCAAATAAATAGAATCAGCAATGAAAAAGGAGACATTACAATTGATACTGCAGAAATTCGGAGGATCATTGGTGGCTACTATGAACAACTATATGCCAGTAAATTGGAAAATCTAGAAGAAATGGAAAAATTCCTAGACACATACAACCTACCAAGATTGAACCAGGAAGAAATCCAAACTCTGAACAGAACAATAACAAGTAACAAGATCAAAGCAGTAATGAAAAATCTTCCAGTAAAGGACGGCCTGGGACCCGATGGCATCACTGCTGAATTCTACCAAACATTTAAAGAACTAATACCAACCCTACTCAAACTATTCCGAAAAAATAGAGGAGGAGAGAATACTGTCAAACTCATTCTACAATGCCAGTATCACCCTGATACCAAAGCCAGACAAAGGCACATTAAAAAAAGAAAATTACAGGCCAATATCTCTGATGAATATTAATGCAAAAATCCTCAACAAAATCCTAGCAAACCGAATTCAGCAATAGATTAGAAAGATCATTCATCATGACCAAGTGGGATTTATCCATGGGATGCAAAGATGGTTCAACATGTGCACATCAATCAACGTGATACATCATATCAACAGAATGAAGGATTAGAACCATATGATCATTTCAACCAGTACTGAAAAAACATTTGATAAAATTCAACATCCCTTCATGATAAAATCCCTAAAGATATATCTGAGATTGAAAGTAAGAAAGAGACATTCCCAGGTGCCACAAATCAAAAGGGAACCCAAAGCTACCACAGTAAAGAGAATCTGAAGCTAAGACAGAATAGGTCTTGGCATGGCAGCAGGAAATGAGGCCTTGAACCCTGACGAGATCTGAAGTTGGAATAAAGGTTTTATTTGCTCCCCACGGGAGAAAAGAAAAACTCTACTTACCAGTTTGGGGAAGGAACAAGAAAGCTTGCCATTGGCCTAGACCACAGGGAGGAAAAGAATCAGCTATGAAAAACAGGAACCTCAAGTCTCTTTCTACACCAATGGGACATGAACCCACATAATCTGTCAGGTGCAGGCCATAGATACTGAGCAAAATACAAATAAAGTCATGTACAGCCAGTGTGATAGCTTTGGAAAACATCAAATACAAGAACCTAATATCTTAAAAATAACCAGTAGAAAAAGGCAGACTACTTACAGAAGAATAACAAACCACTGCAAGCTACTCTTCAACAATAGATGCCCAAAGACAAAGAAATAGCTTTTAAATTACTGATGGAAAATAATTGTCAAACTCAAATTCTACCCAGCTAAACTAGCATTAAAGAAGGAGAGGCAAATACAGATAATTTCCAACATACAAACCACCCAGTTTCTTCCTGAAACAATGATTAAAAATATTTGTCAGCACAAAGAAAATTGAACCCCAAATACCTGAAGTAATAACAGCAAATAAGCATTCATACAGATAAGTTTAAGTAAGTATTGGCTTCTTAAAAAAAGAAGACCAACTCAAAGCAGCTGGTTAAAAATAAGATAGATCTGGAAAACCCAAAATAATCAAATAAATAGTTATTATAAATAATAAGAAAAATAGATGAGAAACTTAAATAAAAATAACTACAGGGAAATTATTAGTCTCCAAATACATCAAAAATAAGCAGCTGAAAGATAAAATGGAAGCAAACACCATTTACAATAGCAACAAAGACAATAAAATACCTGAGTATAAACATAGCAAAAATGTGCAAAGAAAGAAAACTTTATAAAGAAAACTTTCCATCTCTACTGGAGGACACGAAAGAGTAACAATAATTAGAAAGGCACACCATGTTCTTAATAGGAATACACACTTCATAAAGACTGATCAATCTGGCCAGTTTAGGCCATCAATTAAACATCATCCTATTAAAAACACCAATAAATTTTTTGAGGCAGATAAGCTGATTTTAAAGTTCATATGAAAGAAATAAACAAGCAGAAATAGCCAGAAAATTTCCGATGAAGAAGAAAAAAAAAGAGGAGAAACAAGCCCTACCAAATAGCAAAATATAGAGCTATAATTATTTTAAAAAGAGAGTATTGGTGCATTAATAAACATATCAGTGAACAGAATAAAAAGTCTAGAAAAAACTCAAGTATATACAGGAATTTAATATGTGCTAAGGGTGGCATTTCAAAACAGGATATGATTGATTATTCAATAAGTAATTTTGGATAACTGAGTAGTGATCTGAAGCAGAATAAAGTTGGATTTCAATCCAACTTATTCTAATCCGTATCTTATATTAAGTTAGTTCTATAATTGAGCAAAAAATTTAATGAAAAAATTGCCCATAAAAATGCTAAAACATGGAAAACAAATTTTTAAATAAGTTTAGAGTTTCAGAGTAGTTTCTTCTAAGCATAACACAAAACTCAGAATATATTTTTAAAATTTGATACATTCAATCTCATGAAAATAAAAGCATTTCTACATGGCAATTAAAAAAACTATAGGCTGGGCACGGTGGCTCATGCCTATAATCCCAGCACTTTGGGAGACCAAAATAAGAGGATTGCTTGAGCCCAGGAGTTTGAGACCAACCAGGGCAACATAGCAAGACCCCATCTCTATTTTTTTTAATTTAAAAATTTAAATAAAAGTAAAATTTTTTAAACCTATAAGACAAAGTTTAATAATTGGGGAAATGATTTGCAAATCATGTAATAGATAAAGAGCTCATTTTTTGTGTATGTAAAGTGCTCTTGCAAATCGGTAGAAAAACACCGGCCCGGAGACAGTGGCTCACGCCTGTAATCCCAGCGCTTTTGGAGGCCAAGGCAGGCAAATCATTTGAGGTCAGAAGTTTGTGACCAGCCTGGCCAACATGGTGAAAACCCGTCTCTACTAAAAATACAAAAATTAGCTGGTGTGGTGGCGGGCACCTGTAGTCCCAGCTACTCAGGTGTCTGAGGCAGGAGAATCGCTTGAACCCAGGAGGCAGAGGTTGCAGTGAGCCAAGATTGTGCCACTGCACTCCAGCCTGGGTGACAGAGTGAGACTCAGTCTCAAAAAGAAAAAACAAAACAAACAAACAACAACAGAAAGCAACAACAAACAGAAAGAAAAAGAAAAGAAAAATACCAACAGTTAAAAAGAAAAAAAAGACAAAGCTGTAGACAGATCATAAAAAGGAAATACAGGCCGGGTGCAGTGGCTCATGCCTGTAATCCCAGCACTTTGGGAGCCTGAGGCGGGTGCATCACCTGAGGTCAGGAGTTCAAGACCAGCCTGGCCAACATAGCGAAACCTTGTCTCTACTAAAAATACAAAAATTAGCTGGGTGTGGTGGCGCGTGCCTGTAATCCCAGCTACTCGGGAGGCTGAGGAAAGGGAATTGCTTAAACCCAGGAGGCGAAGGTTGCAGTAAGCTGAGATCATGCCACTGCACTCCAGCTTGGGCAACAAAGTGAGATTCTGTCTCAAAGGAAAAAAAAAAAGGAAATACAACTGGATCCTAAAAAACAAAAAATATAGTTACCCTAAGACATGTCTTATCCCCAGTCAGAACATCAAGCTCGTGGTTCTGCTTTTCAATTCTGACTCCAACCCTGACAAGGCCAAACAAGTTGAACTAATGAGAGACTATTGCATTAAGTATCCTAAAGCTGACATGCAGATTTTGCCTGTGTCTGAAGAGTTTTCAAGAGCTCCAGCCCTGGAAGTAGGATCTTCCCAGTTTAATAATGAATCTTTGCTCTTCTTCTGTGATGTCCTCGTGTTTACTACAGAATTCCTTCAGTGATGTCAAGCAAATACAGTTCTGGGCCAACAAATACCTTTTCCCATCATCTTCAGCTAGTGTGACCCAAAGATTGTTTATAATGGGAAAGTTCCAAAAACAAAAACAACAAAACAACTTTTTTTTCCGAGACAGAGTCTCGCTTTTGTCACCCAGGCTGGAGTGTAGTGGGGTGATCTCAGCTCACTGCAACCTCTGTCTGCCGAGTTTAAGCAATTCTCCTGCCTCAGCCTCCAGAGTAGCATTACAGGTGTGCACCACCACACCCAGCTAATTTTTGTATTTTTAGTAGAGACAGGGTTTCACCATCTTGGCCAGGCTGGTCTCGAACTCCTGACTTCGTGATCTGCCTTCCTTGGCCTCCCAAAGTGCTGGGACTACAGGTGTGAGCCACCATGCCAAGCCAAAAACAATTGTTTTTTTTTTTTTTAAGACAGAGTTTCTCTCTGTCTCCCAGGCTGGAGTGCAATGGTGCAATCTCGGCTCACTGCAACCTCTGCCTCCCAGGTTCAAGCAATTCTCCTGCCTCAGCCTCCCAAGTAGCTGGGATTACAGGTGCCTGCCAGCATGTCTGGCTAATTTTTTGTATTTTTGGTAGAGACAGGATTTCACCATGTTGGCCAGGCTGGTCTTGAACTCCTGACCTCAGGTGATCCACCCACCTTGGCCTCCCAAAGTGCTGGGATTACAGGCATGAGCCACCGCACTCAGCAAGGTCTGCCATTTCTTGAGTACCTGTTAGTTATTATTATTCATGTCTATCAGGAGTATGTTTAGTATGTTTTATTTGCAGTAAATCAATCTCCAACGATTTCCTTTTGAAAATGCTTTTTCCCCTCCTTAACTTTTAAATTCCTTCTGTTTTACTAAATATTAAGTATTCTTTGACAATTTTGGTGCTCACGTGTTTTGGAAACAAAAGTGAAATGAATCTGTCATTATACCAGAAAGTTTGTTTGTTGTCTCAGATCAAATGTGCCTGAATAAATTTTTTTTTCATTTAGATTTCAAACAATGATAGACTTGCATTTGAATATACATCATTGGAGATCTGCTTATTTGTAAATAGTCTTTTGCTCATTTGGAAAAATAAACCAGTGAACAATATATTCCTATAGTACTTTTTGGAACCATTTTGTGTCATTATTCCTGTTGTAGCTAAACAATTGTATTACACTTGGAGAGTAAAAGACTTGAACACAAAAAAATAATAATAATGGCTCCCAGTTTGTAAATGATATTGCCATGTGTTGGGAAAGACTGAAAGAGGAGGAAGTTTGGAGGAAGAAATCAAGAGTTTTATTTTGAACATGTTAAGTTTAAGATATTTATTAAACATGCAACTGGAATTGTGAAGTTTGTATGTAGACTTAGTCTGGAACTCAGATAGGATATTTAATCTGGAGATAAAAATTTGGGAGTTATCAGACTATAAACAGTATTTAAAACTATGGGATTGAGGATATCGTCAAGGGAAGGGTGTAGATAGAGAAAAAAGCCTTGGGCCCAAAGGTGTAGAATTTCCATATTAGTTTTTTTATTTTTTATTTTTAAAAGCTTTTTGTAGAGACAGGGCCTCACTATGTTGCCTATTCTGCTCTTGAACTCCTGGCCTCAAGTGATCCTCCCACCTTGGCCTCCAGAGTTGCTGGGATTAGAAGCGTGAGCCACTGCGCTGGCCAGAACTTCTATATGTGGAATTCAAGGAAAGGAGGAGGAGCTGTAAAGGACAACGAGAATGAGTTTCAGGAGAGTGTGCGGTCAAGCAGAGAGTGATGTTTTAAGAACAGTGTGGTCAGTTATATCAAAAGCTGACAATACACCAAGTAAGATTAAGACAAAGAAACGTCCATTGGATCTGGCATCCTAAAGATCACCAGTGACCTTAACCGTGGTGGTTTCAGTAGAGGGGTAGGGGACAGAAACCAAGTATGAGGTGGTTGAAGTCAACACAAGGAAGTGAGCTTGTCTCCAAAACCCCCTTTGCTTCAAACACCCAGGCATGATATTTAAAATATAAAAATGATTTTTTCAAAAAAGACACAGTTGCACTCTTATATATCTCCATGAACCAGAAATAGAATGGAAACACGTTAAGTTAAGTGGGGCTGAAGTCTCAAGCTTGTGGGGCTCTAAGTCTGGAAGTTGGACACTGGCAGCTGGATGACGGTTTAGCAGGGGAGTAGGGGGCTAAAGCACTCCCCACAAGGTAGGAGACGGAAGCTTCCAGCTTGATACCAGAGGCTGAAGTGAGCTCCATCGCTTGTGAAAAGAAGATGAAGATAATAGCTGTTAACCTATGGATTGAGACTTTATTAGAGACTAGGGAAATGAGGAGCAAAGAGAACATCTCATTACCAGAAATTGTCAAGCTGTCTGCTGGACCCATAACTAGACCTGCCACATCCCTAATATCTAGGGCTAGAAAAATCATAATCCTAAGCTTTGACTCCAGTTTGAGGCCCAGAGGGCCAGCTGGAGCCCTCCTGGAAAGGAATGAGGGGAGAGTAAGAGAGAGAGAAATCAAACAAAAATGAATACTTTCTCACACTAAAAGAGCTTTCAACCATAATTACAAAACAGAAAGATAGCCTTTGAAATTAACAATCAGACCAGAAATTTTCTCAAATTTCCTTTGGATTTTAAAAATGTTCAGAGATGAATGCATAACTTTCATTTCAAAATGAAATTATTCAGCAAAAATAGGCAGAAATGAAACAGTATGAGACAGAACCAACTGGAAATCCTTGAAATAAAAAAAATACACTAATTGAAATTTTAAAGGTCATCAGTGGGAGAAACTCTAGATTGAACACACTCAAACAGTAAATTAGAGAATTGGAAGACAAAACTGAGGACTCATTCAGAATATAGCACAAGATAAACAAAAAACAGCAACTAAAAAAATGGAGAACAGATTACAAGATTCAAATACTTATAAAATAATAGGAGTTCCAGAGAAAGATAATTAGATGGAAAAAGCAATATTTGATGAGAAAATTACTGAGTTTTTTCCCCTAGAATTGAAGAAAATGCCCTATAAATGGAAGAAATTTACACTCAGCCAAATTACCATTCAAGAGTGTTGGGGGGAGGAAAAAAAGATTCCACATATAAAAACTAAAAGATTCTTAACACTTACAGGCACCTTATGAAATAAATGACATATATCACTCACACACATGCACACACACACACATACACACACCCACATACATATATATATATAGACTTTTTTTTTTTTTGAGACAGGGTCTTGCTCTGCCTCCCAGGCTGGAGTGCAATGGTGTGGTCTCAACTCACTGCAACCTCCGCCTCCTGGGCTCAAGCGATTCTCATGCTTCAGCCTCCCAAGTAGCTGGGATTATAGGCGGGCGCCACTGCTGCCGGCTAATTTTTGTGTTTTTAGTAGAGATAGGTTTCACCATGTTGGCCAGGTTTCCCAACATATATTTAAAGGCTGGGCGCAGTGGCTCATGTCTGTAATCCCAGCACTTCGGGTGGCTGAGGCAGGAGGATCGTCTGAACCCAAGAGTTCGAGATCAGCCTGGGCAACATAATGAGAACCCCCCATCTCTACAAAAAATATCAAAATCAGCCGGGCATGGTGGTGCGTGCCTGTGGTTAAAAAAACAAACAAACAAAACTGAAAGATACTCTCAAAATGTAAGAGAGGGCCTATTACTCCTTTGCTCAGAATCCTCTAGTGCTTCTCATGTGACTCCGAGTAAATGCTAAAATCTTTACAACAGCCTACAAGGTCCCAGGGGGCGGCAAACTAAGGCTGGCCAACAAAATCCTTGTATGACAAGAGGGAAGAGAGGGCTTTCACACTTTTTTCAAAAAGAGAAAGAATATGCAACACAGACCACATGTGGCTTGCAAAGCTAAAAATATTTACTGTCTAGCACTTTACAGAAAAGCTTGCTGACCTCTGCCCCCAACAACTCGGCCCCTTTGTGATGCAGGGTTCATCCCCTAGCCTGACTCTTTCTTTCTGCTCACAGAGCTCCAAGCAGACTGGCCTCCTTGTCATTCCTTACAGTTTCTTGCAGTTTTTCCAACCAGCCAGGCATGCTTCCGCCCGGAAATCATGGAGGACAGGAAAAGCATGAGGAAAAGGAGGACAGGAAAGGAATGAGGGGGCTGTTCAATAGTGATAAAGTCGTGGGTCAATGTCTTGAAATGTAATAAGGTCAAATAATTGTAGCACGGTGATTCTTTTTCTATTGCTGCCAGTTTCTCACAGTTATTCCAACCAGCCAGGCACGCTTCTGCCCTGCTATTTTCTGCCATTTTCTCTGCTGGGAATGAATGTTCTTCCCCCAGATAGCTGCACAGCTAATTCCTTCTCCCTTGGGTCCTCACTTAAAGCACCTTCTCAATGAAGCCTTACCTGACCATGCTAACTAAGGATCATTATCCCTCTGCCTACACTCCTAACTCACTCTGCTTTCTTTGTTTCATAGCACATATCACTAACATACATGTTTTAATTTTTATTGCTGTTTTTTTTTTCCAATATTTTCCTACTAGAATATAAACTATTCCTGGTGCATAGTGGCTGCTCAATATGTATTTCTTGAATGCCCTTATGGGTCATGAAAGCCATCACATCCCTCTGTTTTCTATACAGCACTTGTCACTAGCTGTAAATGCCGTATTTAGGGATTTTGTCTACAAACTTCATGAAAGGGGGGATCACAGGATGACACCCAACATATATCAAGTATCCAATGTAATATTGATTCAATGACTACACATTCCATACATCTTTCAAAAGGGTGAATGGGAAGGGAGGAGATAGACACACAGTGAGCCAACAACTTTTTCAGTAATGTTTGCTGTGAATAGGGGCAAAGAAATTGGATGGTGGCTGGAAGAGGACATGGGGCCAAGAAGGGGCTGAAGATGGGGATCCAGCAAGTAATTCCAATGGACACATATGCTAATATCATAGGAAAGAGTAGGCAATTAAAGAAGCAGGGTTCTTGGAGAGGTGACAGCAATAGGGTGCAGGGACAGGAGGAGAGAGTAGCCGATAGTGGGCAGAGATCTGTCCTTCCACTGTAACAAGAGGGAAGAAGGAACAGTCTCAGGCAAGGTTGCAGCCTCGTGGGAGGTGAGATGAGGGAGTTCCCGTCTTCTGGCCTCTGGTTCCTCACTGAAGTGTGGGAGGTAATATTATCTGCTGAAACTGAGGAGTGGAAGTACACGGGAGGTTTGAGAAGAGAGGACAATGTATGAGAAACACAAAGGGACTTTATTAGGGAAATAGAAAAGGACAGGCAGCTTGGCAGTTATTAAGGGTTATTTAGGGGCTGTAACATGAATTTAAATGAAAGCAGTAGGCTCAGTTTGGTGATTTTTTTTCTTGAGCAACACCAGACTCCTCGGTTGCAGGTGCGAAGAAGACTGTCAAGTGCGATCTGGGTGATTGTAGCAAAGCAGTGCTTCTCAATGTGTGGTCCCTGGACCAGCAGTATCAGAATCATTGAAAACTGGTGAAAAATGCACATTCTCAGACCCCATCCAAAACTCCTGCATCAGTAATTGTGGAGGCGAGGCCCAGTAGAGTGTGCTTCAACAAGCCCTCCAGGCGATTCTGATGGCGTGCCAAGTCTGAGCAGCACAGTAATAAAGGGAGAGAAGAACAAGAGAGCTGAGGATGCTTATGTGAGATGATTAAAATGGCAGGCTACAGAATCTAAATTGGAAAAGGAAGACAGAAAAGACATGAGGGGGCTGTTCAATAGTGATAAAGTCGTGGGTCAATGTCTTGGAATGTAATAAGGTCAAATAATTGTAGCATGGTGTATTCATTTTCTATTGCGGCCGGAATAAAATACCACAGACTTAGTGGCTTAAAACAATAGCCATTTATTATGCCATAGTTCTGGAGGTAAGAAGTCCAGGTATAGCATGTCTCAGCTGGTTCCTGTTTAGAGTCTCAGAAAGGCTCAAATTAATGTGTTTGTGGGACTGCATTCTTCTGGAGATTCTAGGGATAAATCTGCTTCCAAGCTCATTCTGGTTATTGGCTGAATTCAGTTTCTTGCGGTTGTAGAAATGAGGTTCCCATTTTGTTTCTGGCTGTCAGCCAGGAGCTTCTATCAGCTTCTTAAAACCACCTGCATCCCTTGTCAAGTTGCCTCCTCCATCTTTCAACCAGCAACAGCACTGGAGTCCTTCTTTTTTTATTATTTTTATTTTTATTTTTTGTAGAGATGGGGCCTTGCTATATCGCCCAGGCTGGTCTCAAACTCCTGGCCCCAAGCCATCCTCCCACCTCAGCCTCCCAAAGTGCTGGGATTCCAGGCAGGCATGAACCATTGCACCCAGCCTGGAGTCCTTCTTTCACCTCAGGTCTCTTCTGACTTCCCTTCCAGCCACATCTCTTCTGCTTTTCTCTTTTGTTGCATCTGTCTGACTCCAGCCAGAGAAAGTTCTCTGCTTTTAAGAACTTTGGTGATTAGATTGGACACACTTGGATAAGCTAGGCTAACCTACCTATTTTAAGGTCTATAACCTTAATTATATCTACAAAGTTCATTTTGCCATGCAAGGTTACATGTTCACAGGTTCCTGGGATTAGGATGTGAACATCTTAGGAGACATTTATTCTGCCTCCCACAACATGAAGTGACTAGAACAAATGAGATAAAGAAGTGGAAGGTGCAGAATTTAGAGGTGGGGAAGATTCTGGTGGTAAGGTTCAGGGTGTATCCACAGGAGTGAGAGGAGTAGAGGGAATGTCATTGGTGGCTAGAAGGCCAAGTAATTGAGAGGCCTGGGTGTTGGGAGGTCACCCACCTGGATGTTGGAGTCATCGATGATAATTACACAGCAGGGGTGGAGGGAAAGGCTATGAAGCAGGAGCTCAAGTTCTCATCAAAAGGCTTTACGTCTCATTGACCATCGGAATTACTTGGGAGCATCATAAACATGCAGGTTTTGGAGCCCCACTCCAGCAATCCTGAATCATAATCATGATTATGATTAGTCTGAATCATCATGCTTCTGATGATAATCAGATTAGGAGCTACAACTGCAGGCAAGCAGAAGCTGCAGAAGCCTTTGATTGGGAAGTTAGTGATTATAACTATGCTTTGAGATATTGGTCTCTGGGATATGAAGAATGAACAGTTTGAGGGGAACTTTGACTTCCATAGATATTTTTCTTAATTTTAAAAAATTGTTTTAAATTTTTAATAAAAATTATATTTAGTAGAAACCAGGTCTTGCTGTATTACCCAGGCTGGTCTTGAACTCCTGGGCTCAAGAAATCCTCCTGCCTTAGCCTCCGAAAGTGTTAGGATTACAGGCATGAGCCACCATGCCAGCCCATAGGTACTTTTGCATAAAATTGACCTAAGGATGCACCTTCAGTGTCTACCATCATGCCTGTTGTCCTTTCCCATCTCCCCTTTCACAATCTCCCTTTCTCTTTGCAAAAGAAAGGTACATCTCTTACCCATCCTGAATCTTACATTGCAAATTGGCCCAGGATATTAAAAATTAATCTCTTTAAACAGGACACCTATAGGAGGCTTCAAGTCTTTCCCTGTCTCATACATATTTCTGTTAAGTTTGAAGCTCCACAGCGGAAACAGTGTAACTTAGCACATGTTGAGATGTTAGAGATATTGACCAAGGAATAACAAGCTTTATTCCTTCTCCCATCTCTAGACTGCTGTGAAAGAATGCATTGCTTCCAAGACAGAATCCTATGAGGGCAAAACAAATAGAAGTTCAGTAGGAAATACCAAGCGCGGCAGCACCTTCTGTCATCCCAGCACAAACTCAGGGCCTTGCTCTCTGCCTTGGATAGTTATTCAATTTAGAACTAGAATTCAGACAAGAGATAGGGAAACACACATTTTATCGAAATTGAAAACTGAAGCCTAATTGGCTATTAATTTGATAATAAGACTGGTTTTGTCAATTTGGTTATATGACAGATATTTTCCTAAGTTGAATGAGTTGCTTCTGTAGTGCCAAGGTTCCGACAAACTATAAAGCCCATAGTAAGATAAAGCATTTTATTTTTAAATAACTATATTTGGGCCAGGCATGGTGGCTCACACCTGTAATCCTAGCACTTTGGGAGGCCTAGATTAATGGATTGTTTAAGTCCAGGAGTTCAAGATCAGCCTGGACAACATGGTGAAACCTGGTCTCTAAAACAAACAAACAAACAAAAAATTATATTGGCAAGGCATACTAAAATTAATATTTTATGTCTTCAATTCTTTCTCAGTGTATTGGGCTACATAAGTTTCCTCTATATGAAAGAATGAAACATATAAGCAATTTTTTTTTTTTTTTGAGATGGAGTCTCACTCTGTCATCCAGGCTGGAGTGCAATGGCATGATCTCGGCTCACTGCAACCTCTGCCTCCAGGGTTCAAGTGATTCTCCTGCCTCAGCCTCCCGAGTAGCTGGGACTACAGGAGCCCCCCACTACGCCCAGCTAATTTTTTGTATTTTTAGTAGAGACGGAGTTTCACTGTGTTAGCCAGGATGGTCTCGATCTCCTGACCTCGTGATCCACCCGCCTCGGCCTCCCAAAGTGCTGGGATTACAGTTGTGAGCCACCGCGCCCGGCCAAGTAATATCAATTTGTTACGTTTTGGTAAGAATTTTCTTGGAGCCAGGCGCAGTGGTGGCTCATGCCTGTAATCCCAGCACTTTGGGAGGCCAAAGCAGGAGGATTGCTTGTGCTGAGGAGTTTGAGGGGCAACATGGCAAAACGCCATCTTTACAAAAAATACAAAAATTAGCCAGGCATGGTGGCACGCAACTATAGTCCCAGCTTATTGGGAGGCTGAGGTGGGAGAATCACCTGAGCCAGGGGAAGTTGAGGCTGCATTGAGCCATGATTGCACCACTGCACTCTAGCCTGGGCGACAGAGTGAGACCCCATCTCAAATAATAAAATAAAATAACAAAAATAACCCCTGCTCGTTTTAAGAACTCATATAACACCAAAATGTAAAAAGTGAAAAATTAACCCCTTTGTCCCACCCGTTTCATTTTCTTAAAGCTATCGCAGTTACAAAATGGGATGACTTCTATAATACCACACCTCAGGTGGGAAAAAACATAGACTAGCTAGAGAGGAGAGGAGTCAAAAGGTGAGGAAGCCTAACTTCTGGGTCACCCTGGGTCTAAATCTGGATCTGTGCCTGCCCTGAAGGCCTAACTCAATGTGCTCAGCTGCGGGTACACTCACACCCTGAGGGTAGTAAGGAATAACACTGCCCCACTCTTTGTGTTTCCAGATGCCTCTGAGACCCAGGGCCCAGCGAACTTCTTCTGTGCATAGACCCTGCAGGCAGATTCCCCTTCTGGGGCTCTACTAACTCTGGTACCCATATATTTCAGTCCTTTCAGGGACTTGCATGTTAGAAAAACCTGCTGGTTAACCTGGATGAATCTCTATTTGGTCTAACTGGTAGCTCTTCCCCACATTCCTTCCACCCACCAGCATGTCCCACCCCAGGACTTGACTGGCCTCAGAGAGTTCACAGGGGATGAGGAAGGGAAGGGAAGGTTGAGCGTGGTCTCAGTTGCACAGCTGCCCCACACAGCTGCTTGGAAAGCTTTGGTCTTCTGATCCCACTTTTGTGCCCTTCTTGACCCAAGGCAGGTCCAGAGCCCCTGGGCAATAAAAGGACAGTATTTACTGGAGGAGCACCAGCCAGTGCACTTCACTCATCCCACCTTGAGATATCTGGCTGCTCCTGCAACATATTGGTAGCTCCGTGAGAGTGAGACAAATGTCCTGCTCAAAGATTATACCACTTGTGTGCTTCACCTTTTTTTTTTTTCTTTTTTTGTCTCGCTCTGTCACCCAGGCTGGAGTGCAGTGGCGTGATCTCAGCTCACTGCAGCCTCCACCTCCTGAGTTCAAGCAATTCTTCTGCCTCAGCCTTCTGAGTAGCCAGGATTACAGTTGCACACCACCATGCCTGGCTAATTTTTGTATTTTAGTAGAGATGGGGTTTCATCATGTTGGCCAGGCTGGTCTCAAACTCCTAACCTCAGGTGATCCGCCTGCATCAGCCTCCCAAAGTGCTGGGATTACAGGTGTGAGCCACTGCACCTGGCTGGGTGCTTCATCTTTTGAGTTAAAGGTCTGTCTGGACATAGTACTGATATTCCCAGTGTCTTCCATGCTGAAAGTGCAGAGAAGGCATTTGATGAATGATTAACTGAATGAATGAATGAACAAATGACTACATGGTTTCTCTAACTTCCTGTTTTTTAAGACTGTCACTGCAATGTGTTTTAAAATATGCTTTCATTCCCTGCCTTGGTCCAGGCCCTTGCAATTTTTTGCCAGTGCCCTTCACCCAGTCCAGAAGAAGTCTCAGCAAAATCTTAGGAAGGTAATGAATGAGACAAGGGGGCTAGCGGAGAGAAGAGCATTGTAAGCAGAGGAAAGAGGCAGGAGTGTGTCTGGCATGGTTGAGGAACAACAAGAAAAGCTATGTTGCTGGGGCCAATTGAGTGATGGAGAGAACAGTAGGATGTAGGGTCATAGGTAGAAGCTCTGGGTCAGATCGGGAAGGCCGTTATAAGATCTTTGTCTCTTTTTTTTTTGAGACAGAGTCTCACTCTGTCACCAGGCTGGAATGCAGTGGCGCAATCTCGGCTCACTGCAACCTCCACCTCCCAGGTTCAAGCAATTCCCCTGCCTCAGCCTCCCAAGTAGCTGGGACTACAGGTGTGCACCACCATGCCTGGCTAATTTTTTGTATTTTAGTAGAGACAGAGTTTCACCATGTTGGCCAGGATGGTCTCGATCTCCTGACCTCATGATCCACCCACTTGGCCTCCCAAAGTGCTGGGATTACAGGCGTGAGCCACTGTGCCCAGCCAGGACTTTGTCTTTTACTCTGAAACGGCAAGCTGTTTGGAGGGTTTTGAGCAGAGGAGGGACGTGATCTGACAGGTTTTTTAAAATCCCTCTGTTGAGAACAGAGTGGTCGGCGATGGGGAAGGCCAGTTGCAGAAGCAGAGAAATTGTTAGGAGTAAGCCAGGCAAGAAACAACCAATGGCAGCTCTGATCTGGATGGTAGCAATGAAGGTGGTAAAAAGTGTTTGGATTCTGAATATATTTTCAAGGCAGAGCCAAGAGAACCTCCTAACCAATTAAATGTGGGAGATGAGAGAAAAAGTAAAGTCACTCCAGGATTTTGTCTGAGCAATGAAAGAATGGTGATATCATTAACTGAGATGGGGGAGGCTACGGGTGGAATTGTTTAGGGGAGTTAAGATCAGATGTTGTTTTGGATGTTTTGAGCTTGAGTTGTCTTTTAGACATCCAAGTGGTGATGTCAAGTAGACAGCTGGATAAATGATTGGGAGAGAAGTCTGAGCTGGATCTCATGCCATTTCATGCTTTAAATATATCCTCACTCATGTCTCCAAAATCAGCTCTGACTTCTCCCGTAAACTTCAAGTTCTTATATTTCACTGCCTACTTGACTTATTCGCTTAGCTTTCTAACAGGCATCTCAAATTTAATATGTCCAAAACTAAATTCCTAATTCCCCATCTCCCTACACAAAACACAAGCAAATGAACAAACAACAACAAAACTCAGAAAACACAATAGCAGTTCCATTCTTCCTAAAGCTTGATATCATCTTTGACTCTTCCCTTTCTGACTTTTAAACCATCAACAAATCCTATTAAAACCGTCCCCAGGGCGCTGTGGCTCACATCTGTAACCCCAGCACTTTAGGAGGCTGAGGTGGGTGGATCACCAGCGGTCAGGAGTTCGAGACCAACCTGGCCAACATGGTGAAACCCTGTCTCTACTAAAAATACAAAAATTAGGGCCAGGCGTGGTGGCTCACACCTGTAATCCCAGCACTTTGGGAGGCCAAGACTGGCAGATCATCTGAGGTCAGGAGTTAGAGACCAGCCTGACCAACCAAGAGAAATCCCATCTCTACTAAAAATACAAAATTAGCCAGGCGTGGTGGTGCATGTCTGTAATGCCAGCTACTCAGGAGGCTGAGACAGGAGAATCGCTTGAACCAGGGAGGCAGAGGTTGTAGTGAGCCAAGATCGCGCCATTGCACTCCAGCCTGGGCAACAAGAGTGAATCTCCATCTCAAAAAAAAAAAAAAAAAAAAAAAAAAAAAAAAAACATCTCCAGGCTATCCCTACCACTCACACCACCACGTCCTGCTCCAAAGAAGGGCTTCATCTCTTGCCTGGATTATTGTAACAATCTCCAAACTCTGGCAGTCTGTTCTCCATCGACACATTCATTCTTTTAAAATCAGAGTGTCTCATTCCTCTGCACAAAACCCTTTAACAGCTCTTCTTCTCAGAGCGAAAGCCTATAGGGCTCACAGGGTGTGGGCCCACCACTTACGACTCCCCTTCCTACTCAAAACAGCTTTCACTCCTCCTGGCCCACGCCACTCCTGTCACGCTGGCCTCCTTCAACACGCCAAGCACACTTCTACTTCAGGGCCTTTGCAATCACGTTTCCTTTGCCTAGATAGCAGTTTCCCCAGCCAGGCACAATGGCTTACACCTGTAATTTGAACACTTTGGGAGGCAAAGGCAGGAGGATCCCTTGAGTTCAGGAGTTTGAGACCAGCCTGGGCAACATAATGAGACCCCCATCTCTACAAAAAAAGAAAAAAAAATTAGCTAAATGTGGTGGAGTATACCTGTAGTCCCAGCTACTTGAAAGGCTGGGGCCGAAGGATTGCTTGATCCTGAGAGGTTGAGGCTGCAATGAGCCATGATAGCACCACTGCACTGTAGCCTGGGAAACAGAGCAAGACCCTCTCTCAAAAAAAAAAAAAAAAAGAGAGAGAAAGCCCTTTTCCCAGATTTGCAAAAAGGTTACTTCTTCATTTCCTTCATGTCTCTGCTCAAATGTCAACTTATCAAAAAGGTCTACTTATCAAGTAAATCTACTGAACTTAACTTGGCTGTAAAATGAAACCAACTATGCCCTTGGAATTTTTCTGGGGTCTGAGGGAGGGACAGACTATAAGTAGGGAAAGTCAAATCCTGGCTCTACTCCAAAGTACATCCGATCTCCCTTACCTTGCTTCATCTCTCTCTCTTACACTTACCAGTACCTGACTATATATGTATATATAAATTAACGTTGAAAGCATGACTTCTCTGGAACTTGAGAGTTCATGACACCAGAAACTGGCTAGGGAAAAGAAGAGACCTCAGCATGAGCACAACGTTCATGACACAACAACACCACTACCACACATACACACACACACACATTAAATAACCTGGAACCGATGCAATTGTACAACAAAGGGAAATGATAAAGTGTGCTTGTGGAGTAGAAAAGTGTACAGTGATTGGCTGGGTGCAGTGGCTCATGCCTGTAATCCCAGGACTTTGGGAGGTCAAGGCGGGCAGATCACCTGAGGTCAGGAGTTTGAGACCAGCCTGGCCAACATGGTGAAACCCCGTCTCTACTAAAATACCAAAATTAGCCAGATGTGGTGGCGCATGCCTGTGGTCCCGGCAACTTGGGGGGCTGAGGCAGGAGAATCGCTTGAACCTAGGAGGCAGAAGTTGCAGTGAGCCGAGATCATGCCACTGCACTCCAGCCTGGGCAACAGAGCGAGACACCGTCTCAAAAAAAAAAAAAAGAAAAGAAAAGTATACAGTAATTAAAAACACTAATTACAAAGAGTAAAATGCTTATAGTATGTTATGGAAAAGTAGTACCATCAATGGTAAAACAGAGCGGCTCTTAATATATAATTACATACAGTACTGCTATAATCACAACAATTCAAAATACATATACATAGGAAAGCTGAGATTTAAAACAAAATTAGTTATTGTGTTAGGCCTATTAAGGGGATTATGGGTAGTTTTGTAATCTTTTATTCTTCACAAGTAAAAAAAAAAACAAAAAAAAAACTTATAATCTTTTTTTCCATAAAAGGAACATGTTTTAACTCCCTGGGCACATTGGTTGAGGAAAATCCCAGCCCAATGAAGTCAGCACCCAAGTTCCCCAGAGACTCCCATGTGTGGGTGGCAGAAGGGTCCTGGGCCAGGTCTGTGCAGAAGGGCTGTCCCAGAGGTTGAAACGAATAGTAAGTGAAGCACAGAGTATTTGCATGACTAACCCAGGGGAAAATACCCACCAGAGAGTTATTTCTATTTAAGACAGAGAAATGCAGAAGTAAATCTACTTGAACCTAATATGGCCTTAAAACGAAAACAACTGTGCCCCTTGGAGTTTTGGGGGGCCCTCCTGTAAGGAGAGAAGATCAAGTCCAGGCTCTAGTGACCTTCACTGGAGAACCAAATTCTCCTGCAGGGGTCCAGATTGGGGGCTTCGGGCCCTCAAGGGGGCCTCAGTGCTAGTGCAATGAGTTCTGAATCCATAAACCTGCTGAGCATTGACCTTAGACCAGCATTTCTTAACCAGACTAAGGTTACGAACCCTGGTAATCATAAAAACGACAGAACTTCTTCCCAGAAAAACTGCACATTTGCCCTAAAATATGAAACAATCTCAGGAGTTTCATGGGCTCCCTGAATCCTATCCACTCCTAGTTGTCCCCATACCCCAGATTAAGAATCTCTGATGGACCTGAATAAATACAATGTCCTACATACAAAGTATACAACGTGTATGCTGTTTTTCAAGTCTACTGATAGAAATGTGATGAATAAATACAACTTCATTTAAAAGAAATACTGAATTTAGAGACTTCTTGTTACATGTGATCTCCAGAGGACCAGTAAATGCCTGTGCAAGCCAAGGAACACGTTAAAAGAATCCCCTATCCCTGCAACAAAACCTTCTTCCAAGCGCCCGAAAGGGATCCTATTGGGACAGTTGCTCTGTCCCAGGGCCCAGGCCTTGGAGAGAGCCTGGCTCCAGAGACTCTGTGGCCCCACCGGAGCCGGTGCCGGCTTCTCGGGGTTTTCTCACAGAAATGTTCAGCTGCTGGTGAGTTCACGTGCATTTAAGTTTTATTCTCCAGTTAGGACCGGGTTTTCCAGATGTGGGTTGTCAGCGCGTGCCCAGTAACCAGCTCGCGCCCAGGCGCGAAACGCAGTCATTGGGTCTCTCCGGGTGTGCGTCCTGGGTGGAGCCCCAGGGGCCCCGGCGTGGGTGGCCGTCCTGCTCCGCGGGTACCCGCGGAATGCCCTGCCCGCATGCTCCCTCTGCTGGGCGCGCCTCGGCGCCTTCCGGGTGCACGGCCCTGCCCAGGAGCGGCGCGTGGGGCCCCGGGTCTGCGGATGAATGGGGAGATAGCGAGGGGAGGGGCGCACAGCACAGCCCACTCCCCCTTACCCACGCCTCCAGAACAGTCCTACCCCTAGCCCCAACACCTCCTTCTATCCCCCCGCCCCCCTCTCCCCAGACGCTCTTAACCTGATTGAGACTTTGGCACGTAAACGCGGTTCTAGGAGCCCGGGCTGGCTCAGTGCACGACTTATCAGAAACTTATCCGTATCTAACACACAATAGATTCGTGCACATCTGTTGAATAAAGAGGAGTTTGTTTTTCGTGTTTGAACTGTGCCTGCTTCAATAACGCTTCCTGCAGTGGTCCTTCTTAGGAGGGGTACGGTGAGTGGTATACTGCGAGGGAAGCGGGACAAGGAGGCAAAGGGAAGGGAAACAGGCGGGCCCAGAGAGCAGCTTCCGAGTGACCTGGAACATCAGCGCCCAGAACTCATCTAAACACAGAGGATCGGTGCCGTGGCATTCCGCGCTGACTGCCAGAACCGCGGGTCGCGGAGCCAGCACTGTGCCGGCAACGTGATGGGGCGGATGTCCTAGGGTCGGAGAGGTGGAAAGGCCCGAAAGGAAGAGCCCAGAAGGGGACAGTCCCCACCCGACGGCAGGGTAAAGGCCCGTCTCTACTGGTTACTAGAGACGTGGAACCCAGGAAGCTCGAGGCCCCAGGAAACCGGCATAGAAGGAGGCCTGTCAAAGGGGCCCCGAATCCTCCCGCAGGGACAGAGCGACACGTCCACCCGGGCTCGGAGGACTAACACCAGGAGTCCCCTGAGGCCCTGCCCCAGGCTTCCCAGGTTGTGGGGACATCAGCTGCCTGCAGGGGGCGAGATGTTCCTTTGGCGCTGCTGGACTGTGACTAAGAGCAGAAACAAAAATAGAAGCTGAGATCAACTGAAAGGAATGAGACTGAACAAACACACGTATTAATCCTGATGGGATACATAGTAAAATAACATTCCCAAACACGGCAGTAAGAAAGGATGAACTATGTAAAGAATGCGCAGATAAATGAATGAAAATTTGGAGGACAAAAATGTGTTTCACATCGTATATCAAAATAAACACCAAGTGGATTAAAGTGTTAAATATTTTAAAGAACAGCCATAGAAACTATATATTTAATAGGATAAGGCAGTTATATTTATGGATAAATGTCAGCGTTCTCAAAACTTTGAAACAACAGAAGAAAACAAAGGAAGACCAATGTTTAAAAATACAAAAACTGGACAGAATTTTAAAAAGACAACAGCTTGAGAAAAATGTCTGCACCAAGTGACAAGCAAATACTACCAGAAATGTATAAAAGCTTGTTTATAGGCCAGGTGCAGTGGCTCATGCCTGTAATCCTAGCACTTTAGGAGGCCAAGGCGGGTGGATCAACTGAGGTCAGGAGTTCGAGACCAGCCTGGCCAACATGGTGAAACCCCCGTCTCTACTAAAAATACAAAAATTATCTGGGTGTGGTGGCACGTGCCTGTAGTCCCAGCTACTTGGGAGGCTGAGGCAGGAGAATTGCTTGAACCCGGGAGGCGGAGGTTGCAGTGAGCCGAGATCGCACCACTGAACCCCAGCCTGGGTGACAGAGCAAGATTCCATCCCCCTCCCCAAAAAAAGCTTGTTTATATATATAAAAACAATCAAGGTACCAATTGCTAAATAGACAAAGAAGGTAAACATGCACTGTAATTCACAATAAGAAATAAAAGTCGTACCCAAGTGCATGGGGAAACGTTCATTGATAATCAGAAATTTTAAACTTAAAACAGTTATGACATAACACCTTACATCTACTAAAGTAGCAAAAATGTTTTAAAATTATAATGCAGGTTGGATGCAGTGGCTCATGCCTGTAATATCGGTTCATTGGGAGGCCAAGGCAGGAGGTTCCCTTGAGGCCAGGAGTTGGAGACCAGCCTGGGCAACAGAGTGAGACCCTGTCACTACAAAAATTTAAAAATTAGTCCAGCATAGTGCTGTGATCTAGTAGTCTTAGCTACTCGGGAGGCTGAGCTGGGAGGATCCCTTTAGCCTGAGAGTTACAGTGAGCTATGATCATACCAATGCACTCCAGCCTGGGCAATAGTGAGACCCTGTTTATATAAAAATAAATTAAATAAAATAATAATGCATAATGTTAGCAACATGATAAAATAATAGTCACCATTGCTTCATACAACTCTTTCTGGTTTTTTTGAGACGGAGTCTTGCTCTGTTGCACAGGCTGGAGTGCAGTGTTGCCTCACTGCAAACTCTGCCTCCCAGGTTCAGGTGATTCTCCTGTCTCAGCCTCCTGAGTAGCTGGGACTATAGGCACACGTCACCACACCTTGCTAATTTTTGTATTTTTAGTAGAGATGGGGTTTCACCATATTGGTCAGGCTGGTCTCAAACTCCACTGCTCTGTCCCCCGGGCTGGAATGCAGTGGCGCAATCTCGGCTCACTGCAACCTCTGCCTCCCAGGTTCAAGCAATTCTCCTGCCTCAGCCTCCCGAGTAGCTGGGACTACAGGCGCGTGACACCACACCCAGCTAATTTTTATGTTTTTAGTAGAGACAGGGTTTCGCCATGTGATCCACCCGCCTTGGCCTCCCAAAGTGCTGGGATTACAGGTGTGAGCCACCGCGCCCGGCCCATACAACTCTTTTGAATAGCAATATAGTGATCTTCATTGATTCAACAAACAGCTATTAGGGAGTTCCTATTGCAGGTTAAACACTACTGTAAGATCTCACTATAATGGAGGGAAGAGACAATAAAGAAACAAATATACATGATGCAAGGTGGTGGTAGCGGTAGGAAGAAAAATAGAACCATGAGCAATGGGACGTGCTAATTGCATCAGCCTGGTTAGTCAGGGTAAGCCTCCCTGATAAGATGACATTTGAACAGAGCAACATGAATGAAGTGAGGGAGCAAACCTCATTCACACCTGTGGGAAGAGTGATCCAGGCAAAGGGAACAGAAACTACAGTAACCTTGAGGCAAGATCATACTGTGGTAGAACATCAACTGATTGCCTTTTAACCATGCACACAGTAACACTGAAGAATCGTTTACATTAACTTACTTTATATACATATTAAGACCCACAAGAAATGTATTAAGCAGAAGCAATATAGTCAAATATCTGTTTTTTATCTTAACTGAACAAAAACTTAACCTCAGTGGAAGGTGACATTGCCAAAAGTTTGCTTCACCCCATCCTCTTCTCAAAGCTAGAGTCTGCCAGACATGAAACGTTATGTCTTCATTTGCAGCATGCTCAGTCCTTTTCTAAATAATATCTAAACGTGTGAATTAAAGTACTGTCACAGCTCAGAAAAACGGTCATCACAATAAAGGCAAAAAGTCTTGAGTGGGATTATCCAGTTTTGTAGTTTTTTGTTTGTTTTGTTTTGTTTTGTTTTTCTGAGACAGAGTCTTGCTCTGTCGCCCAGCCTGGAGTGCAGTGGCGCGATCTCAGCTCACTGCAACCTCCACCTCCCGGGTTCAAGCGATTCAGCCTCCCAAGTAGCTGGGATTACAGGCACCTGCCACCATGCCTGGCTAATTTTTGTATTTTTAGTAGAGACAGGGTTTCACCATGTTGGCCACGCTGGTCTCGAACTCCTGACCTCAAGTGATCCACCCGCCTCAGCCTCCCGAGGTGCTGGGATTACAAGTGTGAGCCACTGCACCCGGCCAGTTTTGTAGTTTTAATTACCATCACTTTTCTAGTGAGCCTCAAATAAATCCCTAACCTGAACCTCAACCCTGAACTCCAGACTCAAATATCCACCTGTCTACTTGACCTCTCCACTTAGATGTCTGATAGGCACTGCAAATTTAAACGTCCCGGCTGGGCACCATGGCCCACACCTGTAATCTCATCACTGTGGGAGGCAGAAGCGAGCAGATCACTTGAGTTTAGGAGTTAAAGACCAGTCTGGGCAACACAGCAAGACCCTGTCTCTACAAAAAAAAATTTTAAATTAGCCAGGCCTGTTGGGACACGCCTGTAAGTTCTAGCTACTAAGGAGGATAAGGCAGGAGGATCACTTCAGCCAGGGAAGTTGAGGCTGCAGTGAGCCATGATTACACCCCTGCACGCCAGCCTGGGCAACACAGCAAGACCCTGTCTCAAAAAAATTTAAATGCCCAAAGCTGACCATTTATTTTCCATCTGCCCTCCCCACACACACGCATAATGTAGTTTCTCTAACAACTAATAGCAAGGCAATTCTTTTTTTTTTTTTCTTTGAGACAGAGTCTCACTCTGTCACTTAGGCTGGGGTACAGTGGTGCCGTCTCGGCCCACTGCAACATCCGCCTCCCGGGTTCAAGCAATTTTCCTGCCTCAGCCTCCCAAGTAGCTGGGATTACAGGCATGCGCCACCACACCTGGCTAATTTTTGTATTTTTAGTAGAGACAGGGTTTCACCATGTTGCCAGTGCTGGTCTCGAACTCCTGGCCTCAAGTGATCCACCAGCCTCAGCCTCCCAAAGTGCTGGGTTTACAGGTGTGAGCCACCACACCCAGCCAACTAATAGCAAGTCACAAGGCCCCATGTGACCAGCTTCATCACCTCTGTGACCTCCTCCTCTACCCTTCCATCACCCCTCTGGGTCGAATTGGCCTCCTTGCCGTTCCTCAAACACACCAGACATGTGCCCACCTCAAGGCCTTTGGACTTGTTGCTTCTACTGAGAGTGATCTTCCCCTCCATACTCATCCGTGGTCCATGTCTCAGTTTATTGAGGTCTTTACACAAAAGTGAAAGCAACTTTCTGAGTGAGGCCTTCCCTATACAACCTATCTAAAATAAACACACAAAAAAACTCCCTGATTTGAATTTTCCACTTTAGCATTTTATTGCCTTTTTCAAGACAGGGTCTTGCTCTATCACCCAGGCCGGAGTACTGTGGCATGATCATAGCTCACCGCAGCCTTGAACTCTTGGGCTCATGCAGTCCTCCTGCCCCATCCTCCCAGGGCCACAGGCATGTGCCACCATGCCTGACTAATTTTTTATTTTTATTTTTTGTAGAGACAGGGCTCTCACTGTGTTCCCCAAGATGGTCTCAAACTCTGAGCCTTAAGCAATCCTACACCTCAGCCTCCTAAAGCACTAGGATTACAGGAGTGAGCCACCATGCCTGGCCCATTTTATCACTGTTTAAAGTTATATATTTTTTACTTGTTTATTTTGTTTATTGTCTATATCTCCCTATTAGAACGTAATCCTATAAGCCCCAAGGGCATGGATTGTTGTCTATTTTGTTCACTGATGTATCCCCAGTGCCCAGAATGGTGCCTGCCACCTGGTAGACACTTGATAAATATTCAGTGAATGAATAAGAGTGGGAAGGAAAAGCACATAATAACCACGTGGTATGGATCAGAGACAAGAAACATTCTTATTAACAGAAAACGAATTTAGGGAGATTACTAAGAAAGTCAGGTGTGGTCATGCAAAAGATTGTACAAAATATAACTAAATGTCTGAGTCACCAAGATAGGGGCTGGGGGTCAAATAGTCTCTGACAGAGAAAACTGACCCCTTCCCCGACTCACAGTTTACATCCAGCTCTGTCTTCAGAATCACAGTCCCCTGAGGGCTGAGAACTCCAGAATCTACACATACCCAGTCTCCATACATACCTTGGTCCCGGAAGATGGGTGGGAGCTAATGGGGCAAAGGGATGTCTAAGGTATGTTTCTCTCAGCTGGGATGCTCTCAGGTAAGGCATGGTAACAGAAAATCCAGTTCAAACTGGTGTCAGTAATAAAGAACATTTGGGAGTCTGAGGTGGGAGGATCACTTGAGCCTAGGAAATCGAGATCAGCCTGAGAAACCAAGCAAGACGCTCTATCTTGCTTATAAAAACTACAAATTGATAATAATAAAAAAAATTAGGCCAGGCGCGGTGGCTCACACCGGTAATCCCAGCACTTTGGGAGGCCGAGGCGGGCGGATCACAAGCTCAGGAGATCGAAACCATCCTGGCTAACACAGTGAAACCCCGTCTCTACTACAAATACAAAAAATTAGCCGGGCGTGGTGGCGGGCGCCTGTAGTCCCAATAGGAGGCTGAGGCAGGAGGATGGCATGAACCCGGGAGGTGGAGCTTGCAGTGAGCCGAGATTGCGCCACTGCACTCCAGCCTGGGCGACAGAGCAAGACTCCGTCTCAAAAAAAAAAAAAAAAATTAGCCAGGCAGCCGGGCATAGTGGCTCACGCCTGTAATCCCAGCACTTTGGGAGGCCAAGGCAGGCAGATCACCTGAGGTCAGCAGTTCGGGACCAGCCTGACCAACATGGAGAAACCCCATCTCTACTAAAAATACAAAATAAGCCGGGTGTGGTGGTGCATGCCTATAATCCCAGCTACTCTGGAGGCTGAGGCGGGAGAATCGCTTCAACCTGGGAGGCAAATGTTGCAATGAGCCTAGATTGCACCACTGCACTCCAGCCTGGGCGACAGGAGCAAAACTCTGCCTCAAAAAAAAAAAAAAAAAAAAAAAAGAATGGACTCAGACAAGGCTGTTTCTCCTTATAGGGGCAGAAATGGCTGCAGTTTTTAAAGATTTTACATCTTTGCACTAAACTTCAATCTCACTTCAAATTACTGGGCTTCAATCTGTTTGGGTCAATGTTTGTCATAGATTCACTCTAAAGCAACCCCTGTGACCAGAGAAAAGTCAACACACAGAGGAGGGTAGAGCTGGCTTGGGCCATTCCCTGACCCAAACACTGGGCCCGGGGATGGGATTTTTCTAACTGATTTAGGACATGCCCCTGAGGCTGGAAGTGAAGCCAGTCCTAACTAAAGAGCTCCTCCATAGAGAACGGTGTGTGAATGGATGGGGGACCGACTACAGAATCCATGACAAAGACATATCCACCCAGGGGGTCCAGGAGACCACTGTCTACTTCTATTCTGACTTGGGTCTAGTTATCCCTCTCCTCACCAGGGCCAGGCCCTGCAGAGGCTCACCAAATTTCTGTTGGGAACCTGGTGCATACCAGGCTGTAGGCATAGCCTAGGGCCTTGGTCTGCATAGCGTGGAAGCCAAGTCAATCCTGGTCTCTTTTAATGCCTCTTCAATCAGCCCCATGATGCCCCCAACTCTTCCTGTCATCCTAGGCTGACTCCCAAAATGCAAGTGAATCCAGACAGTGGGACTCTCCTGTACTCTTGGGATGATGCTGCCCTCTGTGTTTCCGGCTGTTACTACAGCATCCTGAGCCTGTATCACCTGGAACCTTGGTTCATTTATAGATGGGAGCTCCCTCCACTTTCTGCTTTAACTGAAACCTGGCTGAGGACATGGCATGAGGCCTTGCTAACTTCATCAAGATAGCCCACCTACCATGTGACAAGGAGGAAGGTGGTCTGCATCCCCCGCCCTCACTGCCTCTTTCAGATCACCACTGTTCTTTGGGCTCCTTTCCTCGGCACTTCCCCTACATTCACTGAGGACTTTGGCCCCTGACTCACAGACTTCCCAGGAGAAATACTGCCATCATCCTGGGTGATTTAGTGTCCCTGTGGATAACACCTTCTATATCTTAATCTTAAAGTCCCTAACCCCCTTGTCTCCAATGACCTTAGCCTTTCTTACTGCTCAGGCCACTCATCCCCTTGGTCACACTCTGAGCCTTATCATCACCTAAAAGTAATACTCTGACAAAATCCGATTATCCAAACATAGGCACCTGTTCTCACAGCTCCCCCTTCCTTATCTCATTACATCTGTGTCCCCTTAACCTTCCATCTTCTTTTTTTTTTTTATGGTGAAAAGATATATATATATTTAGAATTAGGCAGCTGGACTCAGTTTAGATGATCCCAATTTTGTTGGCAACATCCAAAGCATCGTAATCAGGAGCCAGTTGAACATATGCTTTCTTCTATCCATCAGGCCGAATCAGGGTGTTGACCTTGGCCACATCAATGTCACAGAGCTTCTTCACAGCCTGTTTAATCTGGTGCTTGTTGGCTTTAACATTCACAATGAACACAAGTGTGTTGTTGTCTTCTATCTTCTTCACGGCAGACTCAGTGGTCAGCGGAAACTTGATGATAGCATAGCGGTCAAGCTTGTTTCTCCTGGGAGCGCTCTTCCGAGGATATTTGGGCTGTCTCCGGAGTTGCAGCGTCTTGGGCCGCCAGAAAGTGGGTGACATGTGGATCTTCTTTTTTTTGTGGCTGTGGACACCTTTCAACGCTGCCTTCTTGGCCTTTAAAGCCTTCACTTTGGCTTCGGCTTTAGGAGGGGCAGGAGCTTCCTTCTTTACTTTCGGCACCATCTTGTGATCTTGTGAAAAGGCCTTCCACCTTCTTGACATCACGTAGTGCTGAGCAGCGTAGGGAAAGCTCCATTCCCCTGTAGACTGGCGCCAGGGTCTTCAACCCCCTGATATCTGGATTCTCTCTCTACTACACCACTGAAGCCACTAATGTCGCCAGGGACTTCCTTGTTGCTAAACTACAGGGACCCCTTGTCTTCTTAGCCCTCTAAGTCCTTATCTTTTTAATCCTCTTCTCTATGTTGACCACTTCTTCATTCTTGAAATCCTCTTCTCCTGCGGCCATTAAATTGCCGGTCACTCATCATTTTCTTCTAACTCCTCAAATGCGCTTTCTCCTTCTTCTTCGCTAATTCCTTTTCTTCCCATCAGCCCCATAAATGTTGCTGTTCCCAGAGCTCTGTCTTGGTTTACTTCTCCTTTCATTTTACAAATTCTTGGATTATCTCACTCATACTCAAGGTTTCAACAACCACCCAAATGCCAATGATGTCCAAACCTAAATTTGGGGCCTTGATTGCTCATTGGGTATCACTACTAGCATGCCCTGCAGGGGCCTTAATTTCAGCATGTCCCAAATTGAACTTTCTATTCTCTACCCTAAACTCTGTGGGACATGACAGAATGTATGGCCGGGCGCAGTGGCTCATGCCTATAACACCAGCACTTTGGGAGGCTGGGGTGGGTGGATCACTTGAGGTCAGGAGTTCAAGACCAGCCTAGCCAACAAGGTTGAAACCCCATCTCTACTAAAAATCCAAAAATCAGCTGGGCGTGGTGACATGCACCCATAATCCCAGCTACTCGGGAGGCTGAGGCAGGAGAATTGCTTGAACCCGGGAGGTGGAGGTTGCAGTGAGCTGAGATTGTGCCACTGCACTCCAGCCTGGGTGAGAGCAAGACTCGATCTCAAAAAAAAAAAAAAAAAAAAAAAAGACAAAGACCAACAGATGTCACCTCCCTCTGGACAGAAAAGGAAATTTGAATAGTACTCATCATTACTAATTTAAGATGTATTAAAATGTCCCAAATATCCCTTTTATTCAGCAAGTTGATGAATATAAAAGTATTTATAATCTTATTTTCTCCTTCAAGTCCTGAGTTGCTCAACTGTGAATTCTCCTCCCACAGATGATTTCAGGAGGACATGCTGTGCCTTGGCCATCAGCCCACCTTGTAATGGCCATAGACACGAATCATGGAGTAGAGAGCAATTGTCTTGTAAGTGGGTGCAGTGTATTTGTTTGCATGTTTAGAAATGTATTTTGCTTTGATGCAGATATTAAGCATACTATAAGAAGAGGCTGGCCAGGTGCAGTGGCTCACGCCTGTAATCCCAGCACTTTGGGAGGCCAAGGCAGGTGAATCACATGAGGTCAGGAGTTCCAGACCAGCGTGGACAACATGGTAAAACCCTGTCTCTACTAAAAATACAAAAACTAGCTGGGCATGGTGGTGGGCGCCTGTAATCCCAGCTACTCAGGAGGCTAAGGCAGGAGAATCGCTTGAACCTGGCAGGCAGAAGTTGCAGTGAGCTGAGATCGTGCCACTGCACTCCAGCCTGGGTGACAGAGCGAGACTCTGTCTCAAAAATAAATAAATAAATAAATAAAATTAAAGAATTAGCCAGGTGTGGTGGCAGGTGCCTGTAGTCCCAGCTACTCAGCAGGCTGAGGCACGAGAATCACTTGAACCTGGGAGGTGGAGGTTGCAGTGAGCTAAGATCACGCCACTAAACTCCAGCCTGGGTGACAGAGCCAGACTCCATCTCAACCACAAAAAAAAAAAAAAAAAAGAAAAAGAAAAAGAAAAAAAAAAGAGAGGCTGAGTCATGTGTAAAGCTGAAAACAGATATGAGACCCAGCATATCCTCTGAAGACACTCCAGGAGGGTCTTATATCACCTTTTGAACTGTGGGCTCTTACCAGGCAGTTCCAGGTCTTATGTAAATGGACTGAGAATTTTCTAGAAAGTGAGACACCAGCTCTGGTAATGGAGCTTCCAAAACTGGCTAGGGGAAAAGCAGTCCCTATTGACACAGCCCCTCCTGGGTGCCACTGTGATTGAGGGATGCAAAGTAATCTGAGGTCTCAGGATGAACAAAGTTTTGGATAACATTAATTTAACCTACTCAGTTTGTCATCTGTTTTCTTGGTGTGTGGTGCAAGAAACAAAAACCTAACCAACTACTTTAAGAAGGCAAAGCGGGGGTTGAAGCTGGTTGGAAGGATAACTGAGTGTTTCAAGTAGCAACGAAACCAGAAGAATAAAAGGGAAACTCTGATTTGGGACCTTGGTCAGACACGAAAGGAACCAAGGATTCAGTGTCTAGTTCTCTGGTTTCCTCTGCATGCTGCCTTCAACTTTCCCCACCACTGCCTGAACTCCTCAGTGTGACTGAGTGTCCTTAGCTCCCTGGCCTCATTCACATCCCACCTGCCACTGGCAGAGAGGGACTGGTCTATTCTCACTGTGCTCTGCGAAGGGACTCTGGCCTGGCTTGGCTCAGAGGGAGACCCCCAAACTATTGGTGGTTGGGCTGTGAAGAGATCTGATGAGACCTCTTGATTCAAGTCTGCCACTGGACCAATTAGCTATATGCCATGGAGACAGGGTCATATAGTACAGACCTGGTCATTGGGCACTCACCCTGTGTAACAAGGACAATTTCCAGGGTAGAAGGATGTGTAAGAATATTCGAATTTGGGGCCAGGCGCGGTGGCTCACGCCTGTAATCCCAGCACTTTAGGAGGCCGAGGCGGGTGGATCTCCTGAGGTCAGGAGTTCGAGACCAGCCTGGCCAACATAGTGAAACCCCGTCTCTACTAAAAAATACAAAAAAATTAGCTGGGCGTGGTGGCAGGCGCCTGTAATCCCAGCTACTCAGGAAGCTGAGGCAGGAGATTCGCTTGAACCCGGGAGGCGGAGGTTGCAGTGAGCTGAGATCGTGCCACTGCACTCCAGGGCAACAAGAGCGAAACTCTGTCTCAAAAAAAAAAAGAAAAGAAAAGAAAAGAAAAGAAAAATAATATTAGAATTTGGACTGCAATTAGAATATTAGAATTAGAATATGGGCAGCCACCCTAGTGGGGATTACTACATCATTGCTAAGTAATTTTTTTTTCTTTTTTTCTTGAGACAGAATCTCACTCTATCACCCAGGCTGGAGTGCAGTGGCACGATGTTGGCTCACTACAACATTCACCTCCTGGGTTCAAGCGATACTCCTGCCTCAGCCTTCCAAGTAGCTGGGATTGCAGGAATATGCCACTACATCCGGCTAATTTCTGTATTTTTAGTAGAAACGGGGTTTCGCCATGTTTCCCAGGCTGGTCTCAAACTCCTGGGCTCAAGCCATCTCCCTGCCTTGGCCTCCCAAAGTGCTGGGATTACAGGGGTGAGCCATCATGCCCAGCCGCTAAGTGTTTTTCAATTCTTTCCCACAACACAGTCAAATAGCCTTAGCACGTTGCCCGTGATAATGAGGTCATGTGCCAAAACACCTAAGAACATGGCTAAGCCCTCTCTCCTTGCTCTGTCAGTCCCTCAGGCCCCTGGGCTGTCCTCCGTCTCCTGGCTTCCAAGGCCTCAGCCCCTCTCCCAGGCTGCTTGCAAAAGTGTCTACCCAAACCCTGCCCTCTGTGTTCGCTCCCTCTTAGTTGATCTCTTTTCTTATTATGCCCAAAGGGAGAGCCTTGAAGTCTTCTGGAAGGGAAACATCTACAGATGTAAATCTGCACGTGCTCCGTAAGAAGACTGGAGGTTGAGGAAGGGTTTCCTTCTAAGATCTGGTGCAGCCGGGCATGGTGGCTCACGCCTGTAATCCCAGCACTTTGGGAGGCCAAGGCAGGCGGATCTCTTGAGCCCAGGAGTTCAAGATCAGCCTGGCCAATATGGCAAAACCTCATCTCTACAAAAATACTAAAACTAGCCGGGCACAGTAACTCCGGTAATCCCAGCTATTCAGGAGGCTGAGGCAGGAGAATCGCTTGAACCCAGGAGGCAGAGGTTGCAGTGAGTCAAGACCGCACCACTGCACTCCAGCCTGGGTGACCAGAGTAAAACCCTGTCTCAAAAAAAAAAAAAAAAAACCAAAAAACAAACAAACAAACAAACAAACCTGGTGCAGAAGAATAGGTGAGGGGAAGGGGCGTTTGTGTTGCAGACTCCCCACATGGGTCTGGGTCCCTCCCCGGGTGAGGGTATTTTCTGCCCCCCTAGATGTGTGAGCCAATGTGTGTGTGTGTGTGTGTGCGCGTGTGTGTATGTGCTCATGCATGAGCCTGTGTGACAGACCAACTGCATGCAACTGACAAGTGGGCAGCTGAGAGTGGGCAGTGATTGTCCCAGGCCCTTCCCACTCACTCCAGGTGCAAGCCGGGATCCAAGCCTTCTGCCTCTGGCTTGCAATTGAATTTGACACCTGCACTGGCCTTTGCTGCTCCCTAAGGTTTGAGCTCTTATTCACCTTCTGGCCACATTGGTTAGCATCTCCTCCTCTAGTTTCAGCTTTCACATTAAACCGCAAACCCAGCCTGTGGGAAAGTCCTCCAGTCAACCTCACACCAGCAACACTCTTGGGGCTCAGCAGGAAATATGCATACTACTTCCTGTCGGGGAGGGAGCTAGATTCTTCCTGGTCCTGTCTGGGCACCAAAGAGTAAGAAAGATAGAGAAGCAGCTGCTCTGCCAAAGGGGAAGAAATGTTCGGCTCCGAAGTACAGCTCTGCCCTCCACCACCAGCCTGCAGCTCTGTCTCTGCTGGGGCCGTTCAGCATTCGGGAACCAGGAGATAGGAAGGGACCTAAGGGGACCTGTGGGTGGTAATGCTCAAGACTCAGGCACAAGGGCCTGGGCTCAGAGGAGGCAGCACCAGGAACACTGGGGACAGGAGGATGGTGCAGGGGACATGAGGGACAGTGCCTAGATCAAGCCTGCTGAAGGAGCAGACAGCAGAGCTGGTGTTGCAGCAAGAGCAGCTGCTCTGGGCCCTTGCCAGAAGAAGATGGGGCTCCGAAGAGGACAACATTGCAATGGTGACACAAGTCCTTCTCTTCTTTTCTTCCTAGGGTTGTTGTGACTCATTCCTTGATGGAAAAAGCCTAAGCTCTCTTATATACATTCCTTTCATTTGCTCATTCATCAATATTTTCAGCTTTTGTCTGAACAAGAATAAACAGAAATTCATATTTTTCAGAAGTTGCTTATTGCAGAATTGAAACCCAGCAATGGAAAACATGAATCTGGCAGTGAAACTGGCTTCACTGGCAGTGAAACACACTATGCTCTTGCCACCCTAATAACCTGTACAGCTGCATTCCTCTGGGCCTTGTTCATGATGATGGATCCCTCTACCTAGGAAACCCTTCTGCCTCATCCACTTGGCAAACTCTTACCCATCTTTCAAGCCGTAGATGAGGTGTCGCCTCTCCTGGGAACAGCAATACCCAGCTCTTTATCCCGTGGATTAATTGCTTACCATTTGGTCCCCATAGTGACCTACGCTGGCCACAAAAGAACATTATTTTATTGTATATGGCTAGTTGTTTCTGCCTAATACCTCCACTAAACTGTGTACAATGGAGAAGGAGGAAGGATTATCTTGTTTGTATTTGTATCTGTGTCTAGCACTAGCCAGTAACTGCTCAGCATTCAGGTACCAGGAGAAAGAAGGGGACCTGGGGTTGACATTGCTCAAGTCTCAGGCACAGAGGCCTGGGCACAGAGGAGACAGCACCAGAACACTGGGAGCAGGAGGATGGCGCAGGAGACATGAGGGTGCAAGGACTAGCACAGTGCAAGTCCTTAAAGTAAATGTTGCTGCACATGGTGTTCCACACCTGCAATCCCAGCACTTTGGGAGGCCAAGGTGGGCAGATGGCTTGAGCTCAGGACTTTGAGACCAGCCTAGACAACAATCCCGTTTCTACAAACAAAAATTAGCTAAGCATGGTGACAGAAGCCTGTAGTCCCAGCTACTTGGGAGGCTGAGGTGTGAAGATGGCTTGAGCCTGAGAGGTTGAGACTGCAGTGAGCCAAGATTGTGCCACTGCACTCCAGCCTGGTCAACAGAGTGAGACTCTGTCTAAAAAAATAAAAATAAAAATTTAAAAAAAAAAGTTGATTGAAAAAAATGAACTAAAAAATTGAATCAGCAAAGTAAACATAAGTGCCATTTCCCTGTATGCTCTGGTCCCTTCAGTGTCGAAGCCAGGAATCTGTTTGGGAAGCACGTGGTGGAGCCAGGTCCTCTGTCTTCCCCAGCTTCAGTATTTTGCTCCATCTTTTAATGAGGAAGCTTAAGCCTGCGTGTGGTGGTTCATGCCTGTAATCCCAGCACTTTGGGAGGCCGAGGCAGGAGGATTGTTTGAGCCTAGGAGTTTGAGGCCAGCCAGGGCAACACAGCAAGACCCCATCTCTACAAAAAATTTTAAAATTAGCTAGACATAGTGGTGCATGCCTGTAGTCCTAGCTACTCTGGAGGCTGAGGCAGGAGGATAGCTTGAGCCTAGGAGTTCAAGGCTACAGTGAGCCGTGATTGTGCCACTGCACTCCAGTCTGAGTGACAGAGTGAGGCCCTATCTCCAAATAATAATAATAATAATAAAGACTGAGAAGCCTTGAAATACAACCTTTTCCCAATTTCAAATACAAATTTAAGAGTCCTCATGGGTTTTTTTTTAGATGGAGTCTCACTCTATCACCCAGGCTGGAGTGCAGTGGTGTGATCTCGGCTCACTGCAACCTCCACCTCCTGGGTTCAAGTGATTCTCCTGCCTTTGCCTCCTGAGTAGCTGGGATTACAGGCGTGCACCATCATGCCCAGCTAATTTTTGCATTTTTAGTAGAGATGGGGTTTCACCACGTTGGTCAGGGTGGTCTCAAACTCCTGACCTCGTGATCCGCCCACCTCGGCCTCCCAAAGTGCTGGGATTACAGGTATGAGCCACCGTGCCTGGCCCGCCTCATGAGCTTTTATCTCCATTTTCACTCCCCAAGAACAGGCTGTTCGATACTCGTAGCAATAGTGTGTGACAGACAGGAAAACAAACTGCACATTTTATCGTCCAAATCACCTGGCTGCATAGGTCTCTTTAATTGTTAATGGAACTATGGGATGTCTAATCCTGTTCAACAGAAATCAAGGTCTAGCAGTAAAATTCTTTCTGGAACTGCTGTGCCTGGTGCTTTGCACCAAGTAAGCCACTAGAAAATTAATGCTATAAGTACATGTAACGACGAAAGTGAGGCAGGCCAGGAGGAGATGCTGCAGGGTCTGCTGCTATCATATGCCATTCTTGACACAGCAGAAACCTCAACCAAGGAATGAACCCGGGGACCCTCAGATCTTTGCAATCCTCAGTCATGCTGTTAGGGAAGGAGAATCAGAGTGATATCATTTTAAAATCAATTCCATCTTTTTTTTTTTTTTTTTGAGACAGAGTCTCACTCTGTCACCCAGAGTACAGTGGCACAATCTGGAGTACAGTGGCACGATCTCAGCTCACTGCAACCTCCGCCTCCCGGGTTCAAGCGATTCTCCTGCCTCAGCCTCCTGAGTAGCTGGGATTACAGGCGTATGCCACCATGCCTGGCTAATTTCTGTATTTTTAGTAGCAATGAGGTTTCACCATGTTGGCCAGGCTGGTCTTGAACTCCTGACCTCAGGTGATCCACCCACCTTGGCCTTCCAAAATGCTAGGATTACAGGCAGGAGCCACCGTGCCTGGCCTAAACTCCATCTTAAAACTAGCCAAGGCACATTCCTTGCCACTCATAAGCTGTTTACAGTTGAGGAAACATCTTAAAGATACCTGCAAGGACATACTCCTACAACTAAAAGTCCAGATGTCTCAATACCCATAACAATATATGCTTTCAAGATAATTATAATGGCCAGATGCAGTGGCTCATGCCTGTAATCCCAGCATTTTGGAGGCCAAGGCAGGAGCATTCCTTGAGCCCAGGAGTTTGAGACCAGCCTGGGCAACATAGCGAGACCCCATCTCTATGAAAGTAAACAAAAATTAGCCAGGCATGGTGGTGTGCGCCTGTGGTCCCAGCTACTCAGGAGGCTGAGGTGGGAAGATCACTTGAGCCCGGGAGGTGAAGGTTGCAGCGAGCTGAGATTGTGCCTCTGCATTCCAGCTGGGTGAGAGAATGAGACCCTGTCCCCCCCCAAAAAAAAGCGAAAAACCCAAAATATAATTATAGTTATACTTTGAGGTACTTACACACTAGAATGTCAAGGATAGCTTTCTTTAAATCAACAGAATAATAAATTTTGTGATGCTGTCAACCTACTCTCATGTAGACACATCTTAGCCTAGCTTTTATGTAGACAAGACCTCTATATAAGAAAAACTTAAAGATGAGGTGTTCCTCCTCTTGCCTTCTGAGGATGTTCTACTCTGTAACAGTAGCTTTCTTTTTTTTTTTTTTTTTTTTGAGATGGAGTCTCGCTCTGTCGCCCAGGCTGGAGTGCAGTGGCACAATCTCAGCTCACTTCAACCTCCGCCTCCCGGGTTCAACCAATTCTCCTGTCTCAGCCTCCCAAGTAGCTGGGACTACAGGCGCATGCCACCACACCCGGCTAATTTTTGTATTTTTTAGTAGAAACAGGGTTTCACCATATTGGTCAGGCTGATCTCAAACTCCTGACCTCAGATGATCCACCCGCCTCAGCCTCCCAAAGTGCTGGGATTACAGGCATGAGCCACTGCTCCCAGCTGACAGTAGCTTTCAGTAAACTACCTCTTCTCACTGCACTCTGTGACTCACTTTGAATTCCTTCCTACACAAGATCTAAGAACCCTCTCTTGGGGTCTGGATCAAGACCCATTTTTCTGGCAACAATACAGTATCTAGATGATTTAACTCATGGCTACAAGTTTAGAAAAATATGTTGCATTAGGCAAGCTCTTTTCATTTCAAGCAACTGACTCACCTTAAAATAGCTTAAGCCAAAAGAGGAATATGTATAGGCTCATGGAACCAAACTAAGATTGGCTTCGGGGACTCAGATGTTCTCAGATCTTGCCCTCCTCATTTCTCAATTCTGCTTCTGTGTTGTTTCATTCACTTCACCTGCAAATCGGCTTTTGCTATGCAGCTTGGCCTCCTTATCTTTGCCAGCAACTGGAGCATCTGCAAGGTTCCAGGATAAACTCCATTTGGTCCAGCCCAGATCATATAGGTACCCCTGTACTCAAGGGAGTGGTGCCCATTATTAGAAATTTGTGGGGGGAGTAGAGGATGATTATTGGACAAATCTTTGCAAGCCAGGTGACTTGCTCAATTTCTATTGACTGCATATGTTAATAACTTTTTGTTTGTTTGTTTGTTTGTGTGTGTGTGTGTGTGTGTGTGAGACAGGGTCTTGCTCTGACATCCAGGCTGGAGTGCAGATCTCGGCTCACTGCAACTGCCGCCTCCTGGACTCAGGTGATCCTCCCACCTCAGCCTCCCAAGTAGCTGAGACTACAGGTGCATGCCATCACGCCTGGCTAATTTTTGTATTTTTAGTAGAGATGGAGGTTTCACTATGTTGCCCAAGCTAGTCTCGAACTCTTGAGTTCAAGAGTTTTTTTTTTGAGACGGAGTTTCGCTCTTATTGTCCAGGCTGGAGTGCAATGGCATGATCTCAGCTCACTGCAACCTCTGCCTCCCGGGTTCAAGCGATTCTCCTGCCTCAGTCTCCACAGTAGCTGGGATTACAAGCATGCACCACCATGCCCAGCTAATTTTGTATTTTTAGTAGAGACGGGTGTTTCTCCATGTTGGTCAGGGTGGTCTCAAACCCCCGACCTCAGGTGATCTGCTCACCTTGGCCTCCCAAAGTGCTGGGATTACAGGTGTGAGCCACCGCGCCCGGCCCCGGCCTCAAATATTTTTTAAAAGGAAAAAGGAGTGGGAAAGCTTCAGTAATCCCACCAGTCACATAAATTACAGCTGTTGTTGGCCTTCATTCTTTTAATGCTTTAACAACAATCCCATGTGTACAATTTTGTTTGCTGGTTTTTTTTTCTTACTTTATTATAACACATAAATTTCTCTAATCATAAAAACTTCTTGAAACGCTGCTTTAAATATCTATATAGTATACTCTAAAGACTCACCCAGGCTGGAGTGCAGTGACACGTTCTCAGCTCACCGAAACCTACAGCTCCCAGGTTCAGGTGATTCTTCTGCCTCAGCCTCCAAAGTAGCTGGGCTTACAGCACCTGCCACCACACCTGGCTAATTTTTGTATTTTTAGTAGAGGCGGGACCTCTACTAAAGACCAGGCTGGTCTTGAACTCCTGACCTCAAATGATCCACCCATCTCGGCCTCCCAAAGTGCTGGGATTACAGGCATGAGCCACCGCTCCAGGCCCTCTGAAGACTTAACTACTTCATCCAGAAGGAAAGAAGGCAGTGGCAGCATAGTGAGGAGGCATTCCTTCTGTACATGTGCCTCTGTCCTCAGTCCCCTGAGGCACTTTCAGTTCCTGGGACACAATTCCAACTTCAGAGGAGAGGGCATTAAACTGGAATTCCCCTCCGCATTTCCTGCACTTCTCAAAACTTGTCTCATTCACACTTATTCTTCCTCTTCTCCAGGCTCAGAGAACTTGCTACAAATTTGGCTAGTGGTTCAGCCAAACACTTTAGGTTTGAATCCTGATGCTGTAGCTTTGTAGCCTGATGCTGTAGCTTTGTAATTGGGGAAACATTTTACCTCTGTAAAAACCATTTGAAAAATGGGGATTTTGTCACAGAGTTCTTATGAGGATTAAATGTCATTATGTATGTAAAACACTTAGCACGTAGAAGATAAATAATACCAAAATCAGCAAAACCCAGGCCAGGTATGGTGGCTCGCACCTGTAATCCCAGCACTTCGGGAGGCCTAATCGGGCAGATCACTTGAGCCCAGGAGTTTGAGACCAGCCTGGGCAACATGGCAAAACCCTGGCTTTACCAAAAATACACAAATTAGCCAGGCATGGTGGTGCACACTTGTGTCGCCAGCTACTTGAAAGACTGAGGCAGGAAGATCATTTGAGCCTGGGAGGTCGAGTCTGTGGTGAGCTGAAATTGGGCCACTGTACTCCAGCCTGGGCTACAAAGTGAGACCCTATCTCAGCAAAACAAAACAAAACAAAACACCCCAGCAAAACCCAAAGAAGATTCCCCTCTAATTATAGCCCTCTCCTCCCTTCCCCTTCTCTTTCAGTAATCCTTCTTGCAAATGATCTGTGCTTGCTATCTCTATTCCCTCATCTCCCATTTACATCTCAACCCATTGTAATCTGGTTGTTTCCCCTGTACTGACACCACTCACCAAATATCTTCTAATGAACTCTAGATACCTTCACAGAGCTTTGAGTCATTGTTCAATCTTTTCTGTCTTAGTCACAGTTAATCAATTTCTCCTTCAAAATTCTCTTGTTCTCTGTCAGATTCCATCCAGTTCTCCTAATTCTCAGCCTGCACCTTCTTACTCTCCTTTGCTGCCTGAACTCTGTCTTTTAAATCAGGGGTCCTCAACCCCTGAATTAATGGCAAAACCCCCATGGTACCAGTTCGTGGCCTGTTAGGAACTGGGCCACAGAGCAGGAGGTGAGCAGCTGGCAAGCCAGAGACGCTTCATCTGTATTTACAGCTGCTCCCGATTTCTTGCATTATCACCTGAGCTCCACCTCCCATCAGATCAGCTGTGGCATTAGATTCTCATAGGAGCACGAACTCTATTGTGAACTGCACATGCGAGGGATCTAGGTTGCATGCTTCTTGTAAAAACCTAATCCCTGATGATATGTCACTGTCTCTCATCACCCCAAGACAGGACCATCTAGTTGCAGGAAAACAAGTTCAGGGCTCCCACTGACTTACATTATGGTGAGTTGTATAATTATTTCATTACATATTACAATGTAATAATAATAGAAATAAAGTGCACAATAAATGTAATGTGCTTGAATCATCTTGAAACCATTCCCCTGCAACACCCCAACCCCAGTAAAAAAATTATCTTCCACAAAACCAGACCCTGGTGCCCAAAAGATTGGAGATCGCCTCTTTAATTAGTATTTGTCTTCAACTTTCATATGTCTAGAAAAAGCATGATTCTTTGTTATGAGATCTGAGTTGGAATTCTGACTCTGCTACCTACTAAATTGATTTCCTAAATTATTTTACTCCCTTGAGCCTTCATACTCTCACCTGCAAAAAAGTTCCTCCTCTCCTGTATAATCATCCTAAATTGAATTGTATACCAAACCTATATTTCCAAGCCGGGTGCGGTGGCTCACACCTGTAATCCCAGCACTTTGGGAGGCCGAGGCGGGCAGATCACAAGGTCAGGAGTTCGAGACAAGCCTGGCCAACATAGTGAAACCTTGTCTCTAGTAAAAATACAAAAATTAGCCGGGCATGGTGGCAGGTGCCTGTAGTCTCAGCTACTTGGGAGGCTGAGGCAGGAGAATCGCTTGAACCAGCAGGTGGAGGTTGTGGTGAGCCAAGATTGCGCCACTGCACTGGAGCCTGGGCAACAGATCAAGACTCCATCTCAAAAACAAAAAAACAAAAACAAGCAAAAAAAACCTGTATTTCCCATTGGCATAATGAATTAGCATAAATTGGAATTCCAGGCCTGGAAACCAATTTCATACCATAACTACATCAAAAATCAGAACAAATATATGCTCTTCAAAATGTTTATTAACCATATAAAACTAAACAATGTGAACTGTGATGTAAATGTTCCTTTGAGGTATTTTTCTTCATGGGCTGGACTGGCTGAAGTTTCTTTGACTCTTAGTTTAATGAAGTTTGGACACAACATGCCATCTTTTCCTGGTGAATCTTCCTAGGGCATACATAGATCTTTTTCCTTACTCCAGAGACCTTTGAATTTGCACTGAAAATTAGGGTCATCTGCCACAAAGAAAAAAAAAGTTCAGTAATGTTCAGATAAATGCCTCTCAGAAGTTTTTGAATGCTAAATGTTGGGAGAGGGACAGTTTCAATGACGTCTTATTCTTCCATTTTTATAAAAATCTACTTTGCTGAGCTTCCGAGAAACGTCTAGCAATATTATCAGTTTGCAAGAGAAATTTCTAGATTCACTTACTCTGCAGTGTCTCTCAGTTTCAGTGATGCTTTTTACAGTTATACAAATACCTTCAAGAATACTGAATGAGGCAGCTTCCTCCAAATTCCTAGTTCCAGGCTTCACTTAAGATTTACATAATATCCAAAACACTTCCAAAATTCTTCTTTGATCTATCCTCCTTGTTGACTGCTTTAATTGGCCTTTGCAAATTTCACAAATAAAGATACCTTAAGAATGCAACAAATTCTGTAGCAAGCCGACTCAGAAAAAAAAATGCAACAATTTATTTGCTCTGTTGGTCAAAAGTCAGTGAGATGCTTTGTAAGGATGAATTGGGGAAGAAAGAAAATTACTCTATTGTCAGGATGCTGCTGCTTAAGAATTGGGAGACAGCCTGGAGCATCCCAGGACAGTTGGCATTAAACCTAGCTGTTATAAACTTTTTTAAAAATGCCATAGTTTTTTTTGAGACAGAGTTTCACTCGAGTTGCCCAGGCTGGAGTGCAATGGCACGATCTCGGCTCACTGCAACCTCCCCCTCCTGGGTTCAAGCAATTCTCCTGCCTCAGCCTCCCGAGTAGCTGGGATTACAGGCATGGGCCACCATGCCCGGCTAGTTTTGTATTTTTAGTAGAGACGGGGTTTCTCCGTGTTGGTCAGGCTGGTCTCGAACTCCCGAACTCAGGTGATCCGCCCGCCTCGGCCTCCCAAAGTGCTGGGATTACAGGTGTGACCCACCGTGCCTGGATTTTTTTTTTTTTTTTTTTTTTGAGAAGGAGTCTCGCTCTGTTGCCCAGGCTGGAGGGCAGTGGTGTGTTCTCAGCTCACTGCAACCTCCACCTCCCGGGTTCAAGCAATTCTCTGCCTCAGCCTCCCAAGTAGCTGGGATTACAGGTATGCGCCACCACGCCCGGCTAATTTTCATAGTTTTAGTAGAGATGGGGTTTCGCCATCTTGGCCAGGTTGGTCTTGAACTCCTGACCTCGTGATCCGCCCACCTTAGCCTCCCAAAGTGCTGGGATTACAGGCTCGAGCCACTGCGCCTGGCCTCAAAAAAATGCCACAGTTTCTTGACTTCCGGAACAAAGTAGAGTGAAAATCAAAGCTTGATAATGGACTCTTCAAAATACATTAGTTCATTAATTAAAGCCTACTACTCTTGTATTCTTGGCAGGATAAAGTTAAGGCAAAAGTTTCAATTTGCGGTCAATCACAATATGTAATACCTCCTACCCAACCGCAAAGTCAATATTAAAAATTTTTCTACCTTACCAAAGTCAGCTTTCCAAAAAAGAAAACTTTTATCGATGGCGAATACCTGTCTCAAACAGTAACATACCCCTGCATTTTAGTTAAGTTTTCTGGAAAAATCTTCAATGCTTCAATCTTAGCAACAAACAAAAACTGTTCAAAGTTTCAAACTGTTCAAAGAAAATCCCTATCCTCTTATTTTCTATCCACAGCAAGGTCCTAGTTCAGGCCCTCCTTTCTTGTACGGTCATTATTATATAATAATCTTGAAACTAGTCTGAACATAATTCCCTGGATCTATTCTCCAATCTACCACCAGCATCTTCATAAGGTACATATGGTCTTTTGAACCTTCATTCTACCTTGCACAGTCCCTCCAGCATTAGCATTTATTACATTTTATTGTCATTATATATTTACAAAAGTCTCCTCTATTTTATCCTGATTTCCTAGTGGGCAAAAACAAACTCTTACTGGTCTTTGGTCTACTACGTAGTCAGCACATAGCACTCAACAAAAGTACCTTTAGTTAAACGAGTCTAACTCTCATATCAGCTTTTAGATGGCCTAAGAGTTCCCTCTTTGAACACCAGATATCGGTTTTCCTTCTTAATCCAATATTCTTATGTGAAAATTTTACTGCAAATATTGATGAAAAACACCTGAATGTTTCTTTGAAGCTAGTGCACTGGAAAAATGCACCTTAGCGACTTAAAATGATCATAAATTAACACCATTATATATAGTTTTTTTTTTAAAGAAACAGGCTCTTACTCTGTAACTGGAATGCAATGGCGGCATCGTAGGTTACTGGGATTATCGGTGCAAGCCACAGCACCCAGCCCAATTATCGTGATCTTTTTATAGCTTTGTCATCAGTAGCTACTAAAAGGTGTGAGTTGCATGCTCCAGTTCCTATGGCTTTTTAGGTTTTATCACCCATATTCACCGGCTTTTATATCTAATTCTTCTGTCGGCACCAATTCATCTCACACCTCTCAATTTTAAGATACCATAGACTAGAAAGCTAATATAATCAAGTTTGTTAGAAATATTTATGGCAGAGGTTGGGCATGATTACACACACTCATAGTCCCAGTTACTCCAGAGGCAGGAGGATCTCTTGGGCTCAGGGGCTCAAGACCAGCCTAAGCATCAATGAGACCCCATCTCTGGTTCTAATCAAAATCAGAAAACGATGCCATAGAAATAACACTATCACTTCAATTTGCACTCAATTCTTTTTTGTTTTTTGTAGATAGGGTCTCACTCTGTTGCCCAGGTTGGTCTCGAACTCCTGGCCCCAAGCAATCCTCCTGCCTTGGTCTCCCAAAGTGGTAGGGATTACAGGCGTGAGCCAAGACGCCTGGCCTCAAATCTTAAAACCCAGCCTAGTTTAGTGAGAATTAAAATCCTCCCCACTTTAGGGGCCAGGCACCTGTAATCCCAGCACTTTGGGAGGCCAAGGCAGGCAGATCACCTGAGGTCAGGAGTTCGAGACCAGCCTGGCCAACTTAGTGAAACCCCGCCTCTACTAAAAATACAAAAAATTAGCTGGGTGTGGTGGTACATGCCTGTAGTCCCAGCTACTCAGGAGGCTGAGGCAGGAGAATCGCTTGATCCCAAGAGGTGGAGGTTGCAGTGAGCCAAGATCGCGCCACTGCACTCCAGCCTGGGTAACAAGAGTGAGACTCCATCTTAAAAACAAAAACAAAACCTCCCCACTTTAAAGTTTTCTTCTGTGACTCAGTCCAAATCAGAAAGTTATGAATCATATTATATTCACTTAATAATCTGAAGATATTTTAAATTACATCATGCTACATTTCTAGCAAGCCACATGAATAACATGCAATGTGATATAAAAATATTAAATATTTATGACAAAATATATTCAAAGTTGATGGGTAAATTTTTCTTAAATGGCAAAATGTAGCTTTGTTCTAAAGCCCATCACGAAACAGTAAATTTCATATTCAATCAAAATGTGCCCTCTGCTTTTATAATAGTACATTATACACACTATACATTTTATAGTATAGCGATAATAGAGATAAAATATTAGAAAACAGGCATCACAAGGATTTAGACAACTAAGGTAAGCTCAGAGTGACTTTTAATATGCCAATCAATGTTAATAAAACACAAGTCAAAGACAAGTGCAAACATGTTTTAGACCAAAATTAATGAGAAAACAAACAACAATTTTTTTCAACATCTGTTAGCCAGTATTATTAGTCAAACGGCTAATCACAGATAAAATATACTTTGTGAAAAACTTGGAATGTCAGAAGTCATTCTGGCATTTCAGACAGCTATGTACAGTATCACGAAGATCGGTTTATATACACAAATATTGAAGAGAAACCGGGCAAAACATTTAAAAACAGACTAATAATACAATCAAGTACAAAACTTGGGGGGAGACATTTAAAAAGAGTCCGGGAAGGACATTACCAGAACAAGTTACAAAACCAGTAATTATTATACTACATTAATACAGCATTCCAAAGGGGGGAAAGGGTGCATTTTTCCAATGCACTAGCTTCAAAGTTCAAAGGAAAAAAAAAAAAGGTAAATAGCTGCTTTTCATCAAAAGCAGCTATACATTTCACATAATTGTTTCAAAAAGAAGACCTATTAACAACAATGATTGTTTAATGCTACAAGTTTACAGCAAAGACAAAACTAAAATAGCAGCAAATTCACAAGGCAATACTTCCACAGAATCATCATCCCATGGTTCATGCAGTGCCTACAAAGTGCTCCCAGTGGGATATACAAGTCTAATTCACAATTAAAAAAAAGAAATATAAGATGGACACACAGGTACATTGAAGGCTGAGTAGTAATGAGTCTTTTAGCATGTCCCTTTTCAAAGGGAGAGAACGTCTGTAATAAAGCCCTTGAGTACTTTTTACAGGTCACTACAGGGAAAGACACCTTTTATTACAATGCAACAGCAAACTATAAGCAGCACACCACCACAGTGGTTAACCCTGGAAAGGCTGGTGTAACATCCAACAGTGACACATCCTACAGAAGACAGACTGGTAAGATTAGATGAAAGCCTGACATAGCAATCATCAAAATACAGCTTTCAACTGTAATTCACAATAAAAGTCCTAATCAGTAAAACTACTGACACCAATCGAGAAAGTAATTGCAAACTGGATTCTATCAGTGATTTCAACCTAGCTTCCTCTTGTCACAGTGTTCAGGGGGAGGTGGGAAAGGAGTAGCTCAGTATATAGTAAGGCTGACAGAGCGGTTCATTTTCTTTCCAATAAGTCGAGATGTTCTATTACTCTGGGTGGTGGACCTAGTGGCCATCCGGTCAGTGAAGAGTGCTCTTTCCTCAGCTGCAGCTTTTGCCATCTGTGCTTTCTTCAGTTCTCTGACATAAAAATAGAAAACAAGGTATTATTCCTAGGAAGAGATTCTAAGAAACTAACACAAACTATATTGTCAATTGGGAGATATTTGCATGCCATCATTATTCTAAGTTATAATTGAAAAATAAAACATGAAACTGAAGCTTCTATTAAAACAACTTAAATTTATGAAATTATTTTATTTTATGCTTTTTGAATTAAAGTATCACATGTACTTGAAAACAAGTAGTAAAGATGCTAGTAATGACTTTGGTTCTTATAAAATAATTTGAGCTGGATGTGGTGACTCACACCTGTAGTCTCAGCTACTCGGGAAGCTGAGGTTGGAGGATCGCTTGGGCCCAGGGGTTTGAGGCTGTAGTGAGCTATGATAGCGCCACTGCACTCCAGCCTGGGTGACAGAGCAAGACCCCATCTTTTTAAATAAATAATAATACACAATTTCCAGACAAACCTATCCCCAGTAAAAAAAAAATTAAAAATAAGTAATAATTTCAAAAACTCCAATTTATATTGCAAATCTATCCTTACATAACAGAGATGAAAGGAACACTTTATTTCCTATTTGTATGAACTATGATGGATATCAAACTAGTGGCAAGTAAACCTCTTAATATACAATTCTTATAATTTAAATATTAAATGTTAATATTAATTGTTAACATAACCTTTTCAAGTCAGTTTTATTAGGTTAAAAGCAAAATGGCTGCAATAAATCAAAAGAATTAGAAATGTGATCTGTGGTAACTTAATAGTCTCCAATATTCTCTTTTTAATAACCTTTACCATTGCAACCAGCTTTTCGAAAATATCAAGTCATTAAGTCAAATATACATTCAGTATACAAAGTATACAAAGATTTAGACAGAAATTAAAAACATATATATGAGAATCATCTACTAACCAAACTGACATTAATTTCATCCTTTCATAAAATAAGAACAGAATGTTTCAAGGACACTGTTAACTTCTGGTGACAGTCTGGGAAGAAAAGATTGGTATAGGCTCGCTTAGCTTTTACTACCATTTATGGCTTGGGGACTATCACCACTTGCAAATATATGTTAGTCTCAACATTTTTAAAGTTCGTAATTTGAAAGTTTAGAAACAATACAAATTTAATAGGTCAAAGACTAATTCATGGCAGAAGTCCCCAAGCTTTCACCGTATAATAACATATCGAGCTACTGGAGCCAGGTGAGGTGGCTCACTCCTATAATCCCAGCACTTTGGGAGGTCAAGACAGGTGGACGGTTTGAGCCCAGGAGTTCAAGACCAGCCTGGGCAACATGGCAAAAACCCCATCTCTACAAAAAATATAAAAATTAGCTGGGTGTTGTGGCATGCATCTGTGGCTCAGCTACTCAGGAGGCTGAGATGGGAGGATAGCTTGAGCCCAGGAGGTGGAGGTTGCAATGAGTCATGATAGCACCAGTGCACTCCTGCCTGGCGACAGTGAGACCCTGTCTCAAAAAACAAAAAACACAAAAAACCACCACATCCTTTGTTGACAGAAAGCTTAAATCATCTCTCATTAAAATTTGAGAATTAAAGCGAATGAAAAAGCAAAAAGAAAACATAAAACCCTCACTTACTTTTGTAAAAGTGAATTTTTGAACTTTTCAGCATTCAATTCTATTCGTAATTGTTCTGCACTCTTTCTAGAAGCGGAAAGCAATACTGAATGCTTTACCAGTGCCATTGCTGAAGGTCTTCTCTCTGGATCTGGATGAATCATAACCTTAAAAAGAAAAGTAAAATGAAGGTAAAGACATGCATTTAATAAAATATAGAACCATGTCAATAAAGGGCTTCATATATAAAATGCTCACTTTTAGCAACTCTGTAAATTCTTGGGAAAGCACTTGTGGTATCCGAGGTAATCTACCCTGTCTGATTTCATGCCATTGATCTCCATTTCTCGGAAGAGGTTCAGCACCAGCAGCACATACCACTGTGAGGGCAAGCGCAAAAATATCTGCTTTTGGTAGATGGGTATAATTCTGCAAAATTAAAACAATTTTTTAAAGGAATGTAAACATGGTCAAAATAAAACAAGATTACACCTCAAAGATGACTTAGGTGAAAAATAGGACTTAATCAAAATGTCTAATACCACATTTAAGTTTGGGACCTATTCAGAGAATAAACTGCTAAATTTGAGGATGTTTATTTTTTAAATTACAAAGTAATACACACTCTTGGGGGGAAAATGCAAACACATATATAAAAGTAAATGCCTCTTCTTTATTAACAGCCCAATTCAACTCTCAAAAGAAATCCCCTCTACCTCTAGGCGTTCATATGCAAACACAAAACACGTAGAAACACACTGACAAGTTACAAATACACATATATGTGATAAAGCAAACATATATATACACATATTTACAAAGAGCAATAGGATCAGACAATTACACTTTATATTTTTCTACTTATTCTATTTTCATTCAAAATTTTTATGAAGAAATACTGTCACACTCTTTTGAAACTATAGGCCATACTAATAACTATGTGCCATAATTTACTTAATCATTCTCTTATTAGTAAACACTTATTTACACTGTTCTCAACTTGTGTTTGTATATGAATAGTTCTATAGGAAAAACTCCTAGAAGTGAAAATTATGAGTCAATGGGTACATGATTTTTAAATATTAATGCAATATTAATACTCTGATCTCCAAAAAGGATATGCCATTATAAAGTTCCACCAGTGGTGTATGAGAACATATTTTTTACCACAACTCCATTATAAATCTTTGCCTTCATGACTTTTTGCTTATTAAATGCCCTCAGATGATGGTTTAGATTTTATTTCCATTCTACTAGTTAACTTAAAAGTTTAATATATCTGAATTTATATTCTTCTATCAACTGCTAAGTGTTACAGAGCAAACTGTGATTAAGGGAGAAGAAAAATTACCTCCTGTAAAACTTCATTTGCAAGAAAACGACTATCGCCCTCTTCAACTTGTGGACTGGAGATCCTTGTTACATGCCCAAGATCACCTAGAAGTATTGAAAAACTTACAGTGAAGAGCAAAAACAAAACAGCCTTCTCTTTATTTGAAGGTAATAATCTGGTTACCTTTCTTACCTATTTTAAATATAACTTTGTTGGATGCCCAATCATCTTCGTCTCCTTCTTCAGAGGCAGCATTTGGGATTGAGGTTCGAGATATGAAAATATTACCTGTCAAACAGTTAATTATGTAAGCCAAACTAACAATAATAAAATCAGAGTTCATAAACAAGATCATATACCAGAATCATCCAGAATGCTTTTTAAAACGCCAATTCTCAAGTTCTAGCCCAAACCCATGGAATAAGCATCTCAGGGGATAGAGACCAGGGTTATATTTGCTGGGAATTTTTTTTTTTTGAGACAGTGTACTATCGCCCAAGCTGGAGTGCAGTGGCATGATCTTGGCTCACTGCAACAAGGTTCAAGCAATTCTCATGCTTCAACCTCCTGAGTAGCTGGGACTACAGGCACATGCCACATCTAGTTAACTTTTATATTTTTAGTAGAGACGGGATTTCGCTATGTTGGCCAGGCTGATCAAACTCCTGGCCTCAAGTGATCCTCCAGCTTCAGCCTCCCAAAGTGCTGGGATTACAGGCATGAGCCACCACTCTGGGCCTCTGGAAATATATTTTTCAGCCTAGCACTGATCCTAAACACTTTAAACTGGATGAGGCCTTTGTCTTCTGCACATTACCCTTCAGCAAAAAAGGTAGTATCAGTAATTTATGAAATTCTGTGAAAGCACAAGTTTTAATGTAGCGCTATAAGGCTGGTGTGAGCAGAATGAGTCATTTAGCCAGTGAGTCTGGCTGACCATACAGCATCTACCTTGCAATATGGCTTTGTGATTCACTATTTCCTATTGTATACACATTACCTTTTTTCTTCAAATTCAGGTTAAGATCATAATTAACATGAGCTTTTAGTGGCAGATTCTATTTTAATAGTTTTATCAGTATAGTATTGGCCAGGTATGGTGGCTCAAGCCTGTAATCCCAGTGTTTTGAAAGGCTGAGGTAGGAGGATTGCCTAAGACTTGGAATTCGAGACCAGCCTGGGCAAGATAGTGAGACCCTGTCTCTACAAAAAGAAAAAGAAAAAAATAAAAATAGCTGGGAATGGTGGTGCACGCCTGTAGTCCCAGCTACTTGTGAGTCTGAGGCAGGAGGTTCATTTGAGCCCAGGAATTCAAAGCTGCAGTGAGCTATAATTGCACCACTGCGTTCTAGCCTGGGCAACAGAGTGAGACTATCTCTAAAAAATAAGGCCGGGAGTGGTGGCTCACACCTGTAATCCCAGCACTTTGGGAGGCCAAGGTGGGCGGATCACTTGAGGTCAGAAGTTCAAAACCAGCATGGCCAGCATGACAAAACCCCATCTCTACTAAAAATACAAAAATTAGCTAGGCATGGTGGTGCACGCCTGTAATCCCAGCCACTAGGGAGGCTGAGGCAGGAGAATTGCTTGAACCCAGGAGGCAGAGGTTGCAGTGAGCCGAGGTCGCACCACTGCACTCCAGCCTGGGCGACACAGCAAGACCCTGTATCAAAAAATAAATAAATAAAAATATATATGTGTGTATATATACACACACATATGTATATATGTATGTATGTATACACATATGTATATATGTATGTATGTATACACACATGTATATATGTATGTATATATACACACGTGTATATATGTATGTGTATATATATGTGCGTGCGCACACACACACACACAAATATATAGTATTAAATTTATGTTACATTTACTGGAGTCATCTATACGTTTTACTTTATAGGACAACTTATTTTGTGATGGTATTTGTAAATTTGAAGTTTTTTTTTTTTTTTTGAGACAGTCTCGCTGTCGCCCAGGCTGGAGTGCAGTGGTATGATCTCAGCTCACTTCAACTTCCTCCTCCTGGGTTCAAGCAATTCTATTCTCCTGCCTCAGCCTCCAGATGGTAGCTGGGACTACAGGCGCCTGCCACCACACCCAGCTAATTTTTTGTATTTTAGTAGAGACGAGGTTTCACTGTGTTGTCCAGGCTGGTGGTGAACTCCTGAGCTTAGGCAATCCACCTGCCTCGGCCTCCCAAAGTGCTGGGATTACAGGCGTGAGCCACCACACCCGGCGAATTTTTTTTCTTTTTTTTTGAGACGGAGTCTCACTTTGTTGCCTAGGCTGGAGTGCAATGGTGCAATCTCGGCTCACTGCAACCTCTGCCTCCCGGGTTCAAGCGATTCTTCTGCCTCAGCCTCCCGAGTAACTGGGACTATAGGTGCATACCACCACACCTGGCTAATTTCTGTCATTTTAGTAGAGATGGGGTTTCATCATATTGGCCAGGCTGGTCTCAAACTCCTGCCTCGTGATCTGCCCGCCTCGGCCTGCCAGAGTGCTGGGATTACAGGCGTCAGCCACTGCACCTGGTCTAAATTTGAAGATTTTTAAACTTCACATCCCTTAATATTTTCAACTTTTATCCCTTATAAGGGTCTATTATATTTGTCTAACACTTTATATGAGTACAGCTATTTCTTAAGAATTCACATTTACTGCCTTAAGTCCAAATATATTTTTGTCTTTTGAAAATAAAAAACATGCTGGGCACGGTGGCTTACGCCTGTAATCTCAGTGCTTTGGGAGGCCACGATGGGCAGATCACAAGGTCAGGAGTTGGAGACCAGCCTAGCCAACATGGTGAAACCCGTCTCTACTAAAAATACAACAAATTAGCCGGGCATGGTGGTGTGTGCCTATAATCCCAGCTACTCAGGAGGCGGAGGCAGGAGAATCGCTTGAACCTGGGAGGAGGAGGTTACAGAGAGCTGAGACTGCACCACTGCACTCCAGCCTGGGCAACAGAGCGAGACTCCATCTCAAAAAAAAAAGAAAAAAAGAAAGAAGAGAAAAAACTTTAGTGACTTGTTAACATACACATACGAAATTCTAGCATATAACTCATAAAGTTGTACAAAATGACTTAAATTCTCACAAATCAACACATTTCCAAAGATTAATAAAACCTCACTAAATTCATCTAGCCTAAAATGCTTAACTTGAATCCATAATCCTTAGTTATAACTTCCAATTTATAGGAAATATAGGAGAAAAAGGAACAAGCTAAATGATACAAGAAGTAACTAGTCAAATCCAGAAAAAGGGATAGCTTGCAATATAAGTGTATATTATTTTTACAAAGCAGAGGATGGGTTCTGAAAAAGAAAAACTGATATAACCAGATGCAATGCATGATCCTTAAGTAGATACTAATTTGAACAAATCAACTATTAAGGACTTGAGTCAACTGGGGGAAATTTTAATATGGTCTGGCCTAGTGGAAGAGTGGGGCTTTAAACACAGATTTTTAGTGCCCTCATTAGCATCCCACCTGTAGTTCCTATAAGATGCAGCAAAAATTTCTGGCTTTTAATAAAAATGAATTTATCTGGTCATGGTGGCACATGCCTATAGTCCCAGCTACTCGGAAGACTGAGGTGGGATGACTGCTTGAGCATGGGATGGGGAGGTTGCAGTGAGCGGAGATGGTGCCACTGCATTCAGGCCTGGGCCACAGAATGAGACGCTGTCTCAAAAAAGTTTATCTCAAATTTTGGGGATTAACAAAGGAAGAGATAAATAGAAATCATAGAACAATATTGGTAAGTGGATCTAAGGCCTTTTAAAACTAACAATGAGAAAACATAAGATATATATTTTTTCAATGTTGTCATAATGAAGTAATTTATTCTCTATAACCCCAAAGAACACAAGTCAGAAGATCTGCAATACTTACTAGGTTTTATATCCATGTGAACCAAAGACATTGAATGAATATACCTCAAGCCTCGGCCAACTTGCAAAAGGAGATCCTTCAACTCTGCTTCTTTAAAGTAACTCATGATTCTGTAGTTTTCACTTATAGCATCAGCTAAACTTCCACCTAACAAAGATAGAAAATATTAGCATTTTCTTTTTTCTGAAATATTTTCTTTCTTCCATCTTTACTGAATGAGTCTCAACCAACCAATCTCAATCAAGAAAGTGTTATTTTATAGGACCTTCTCCCTTCAACCTGCTTGTGAAATCAAAATTTTATTGTTTTTTCAATAGGTAATACATTTGCATGGGTACAAAATAAAATGTAAAGTCTCTCTCTCAATCATACACCTCAGCAACCCACCTGTTTCCTTCCCAGAGTAAACCAGTATTATCAGGTTGGTTTTTTTTTTTTTTTTTAATTTATAAGAGACAGCGTCTATTTATGTTGCCCAGCTGGAATCCAGTGGCTATTCACAGGCTTGATCCCACTACTTATCAGCATAGGAGTTTTGACTTGTGTGTTTCCAACCTAGGCCAGTTTACCCCTCTTTAGGCAACCTGGTGATGCCCCACTCCAAAGAGGTTACCATACTGATGCTCAACTTAGATCAGCATAGTGCACTACAGCCTGGAATTCCCAAACCCAAATTCAAATTCCCTGCCTCAGACTCCCAAGCAGCTGGGACTACAGGCACTGCCACCACGCCCAGCACAGGTCTATGTATTCTTTTCAACTTTTTGTATAAATAACAGCATATGTTCATTATCTTAAAGATCACTCTATACCAATATACAAAGACAACCCATTTCTTCTTGTCTTTATAGAATTCCATTGTATAATTGAATAGAAATGCATTTATTGGCTGGGCACAGTGGCTCACGCCTATAATCCCAGCACTATGGGAGGCCGAGGCGGGCAGATCACGAGGTCAGGAGTTCGAGACCATGCAGGCCAACATGGCGAAACCCCGTTTCTCCTAAAAATACAAAAATTAGCCGGCTGTGGTGGCGCGCACCTGTAATCCCAGCTACTCAGAAGGCAGGAGAATCGCTTGAACCTGGGAGGCAGAGGTTGCAGTGAGCCGATATCGGGCCATTGCACTCCAGCCTGGTGACAGAGTGAGACTCAGTCCCCCCCAAAAAAAAAAAAAAGAAATGCATTTATCAGTCCCTCATTTGATGGACATTTTAAAATTATTTCCAAGCCTTTGCTATTACATACTATGGCCTAATAAATAACCTTGTACATTGGTAATTTCACGTACATTTAGTATATCACCTAGAAGCCAAATTGCTGGGTTAAAGGGTATGCACATTTGTAATATATGGAGATGGTGTGTTTTACACACACACACTTCTCCATAGAGAAGGCTGTACCAATATATATGCCCATTGTCAATGCATGAGAATACCTGTTTCCCCATACCCTTGACAAGTCTATAAATGTTATAGGTAAAAAGTCAGTATTTTAGTATAGTTTTAATTTATACTACTCTTACTATGAATGAGACCATAACCTCCTTTTATAGAATTAGTTAAATCAATCAGTTAATTTGTTTATATTTTTTCAAACTTTTAAAGTTTACATTTCATCTCAAAGGCAATGAGGAATTATTTTAAACATCTCCTGTTTAAGGCTTAGGAATAAAAAAATCAGAGCTGGGTAATAAAATTAGGAAGGTCAATGATGTATTAGTCAGAAAAGGAGGTCCTATAATTTAAATAAGACAATAACATAACGTCAAATGCGTTTTTAAAATAAATTATACATCTCGGTATCTTAGTCTTGAGTATGTTCTCCTTACTTGTACAAATCTTGAACTGAGGGAGGGGAAAGAGTGCTCTAGAAGGGAGCAAACCAATAACGCTGTCAGACAAGATAGGCTAAGTCCTAGATCAAATGTGCTAAGAAAGAATATGGCTAATTCTCTTTTTTAGCAGGTCCAGCAACCATAGCTGTGCCAATTTCTTCTTATTCTAGAAGGGCAAGAAACGTGATGAGAGCAAAACAGGTTCTGACATTTCAGGTTCTTTCCCTATCCATCAATATTTTTCTACACTTGTTTATACAGGTTAATTCCAATCTATCACCAAGCCAAGATAAAAGGCTTATAATGCAAATGAATAAGATAATAAGAAAATTAAATCACAATAAAGGGAATCAGTTACTCATGTACAAATAAATAACAGAATCCTTTTCCAGTGAAACTGTGGAAAAGATGTGAAGATGAGCTCTATTAGTATATTCAAAGCTTTATGTGGAGAGAGGAATGGTGGACACAGGAAACCAAAGGAAGAGATCACAAATGCATCCAGATAGTCGTATTTTCTTTTATCTAAGTAGGACAAACAGCCACACTAAGAGGCAGTCCTATTTCATGCAGGACTATTTATTTTCTTCAAGAGTTTTATATTGCTTTAAGAGGCCGAGGCGGGTGGATCACGAGGTCAGGGTTCAAGACCAGCCTGGCCAACATGGTGAAACCCTGTCTCTACTAAAAATACAAAAATTAGCTGGGTGTGGTGGCACGCATCTGTAATCCCACCTACTCAAGAGGCTGAGGCAGGAGAATCGCTTGAACCCCGGAGGCAAAGGTTGCAGTGAGCAGAGACTGCACCACTGCACTCCAGCCTGGGCGACAGAGCAAGGCTCTGTCTCAAAAAATAAATAAATAAATAAAAACTTATTTTCAATAGATTATTTTACAATCTAACATTACAGGACAAGGTTTTTGTAATCTGAGAGGGTAGCAAGACTACTCACTCAGTTCCCTATCTCCCAGGCCCAAGTGAGTTTTCTCAAAATCATCTGATTTACACAACCATGTATTGGTAGGTTGCTGCATATTTGCCATTCTTGGACTACTAATGAACTATTCTGTTAAGAGAACTATTCACATCAACAAGGTGAGAAAGAGAAAGAAGGAAACTGAAAAGAGATGGTGTCTAGCAAATATCAAATGGAGATGACATTGTGGTCAAGTTGTTCTAGGTTAAATGCAATACCTGAAAAATGAAGGTTAAGAAATAGAATAATCCATAAGGTTGTGATAGTTACATAAATATTTTGATGGTATGAATAGAAACATTTCAAGAGCTGTGTGGAAAAAACTAGCAGCAAGGCTGTATACTAGACACTCAAGTTCTTTCAAGTGTGGAGAACTTTATTAAATAATGAGGAATCAGGTTTGAAAAATGGATCTTTTACTTCTGTTTTGTTCACTGTTTTTAAATATGGAGAACCTGAATCCATACCTACACCACTTATTTATTTACAAGTTATGAGATAACTGGTCTTGTTTATTTAAGGAATAATAAGAATCAACAAAAATAAATCTTGTTATCTCTTCTCAAGTGTTCACTAAACTCTAAATTCTCTATATTCACAGAAGATATACAGAAATAGAAACAAACTAGATATTTTTCATTTCAGACTGGTAATGTGCTGATGTCGTAACAAGGTTTGAGGGAGGCACATTTCACACTTGAGTATGAAAACCCAATCATCATGCTTATAAACTGCAAAAGTGTTGAGAAATAACCCATAAAAGATTTGGTGTATAATAATGACAGACGTCCATAAGAACCAGAATTCTGATCAAGACTTTGGTAAAGGTTTTTAATAGAAAAGGAGAGACATAAGTCGGCCCTTGAAGGACTTACCGAAACTGAAAGCTATACAAGACATCCAAACTTGAATCTATACATGCCTGTTTTGTTTCATCCTTAGGGGAGAGGAGGGAGAGACGACAAGCTAGAGAACTAAAAGAATGTAACATAATAAAGCGTTAGTGGATTCTAGGGTAGACTAGGTTGGACAGGTGGCAGTAGGGCCGGACTACAGAATGCTTAAAGAAACAGCTGAATTTAGATCAATGGAGACTCACTGACTAATAAACATCAGTTTTAGCAGCACACCACATGAAATGGAAATAAAAGACTAGACACAGGAAGAATCTATTCAACATAACATTTCATAATACTATATGCTCCACACACTATGCTAGGTACTACAGACACCAAAACATGTGTCGAGGCCATTGTCTTGTCAAAAAGTTCAGTTGGAGTGACAAGCACATAAATAGGATGCAAAGTTCTACTACTATGTACAAGGTGCTTCAGAAAAGACAAGGTTTTTAATCTTGTACTTGAAATTTATGTTAGGCCTCTGATCTTTAAATTTATAAAAGATAAAAGTGACAGAAATAGAGCAAGATTTTAGAGATAACCATAAATATTTCCTCGATGTTCATTTTCTCAAGCTCACAAGAAAACCATTACATCACTCACCATTACAATATTCATTCTGTATAAGCATATGATCATCTTCTGCCCACGCAGAGAAATATCGAACTACATGAGAATGCTGTCCAAGCACTGCATGAGCATATACTTCTCTCAAAGCATTCTGCCTAGAAGAAATTTGAGATTAATAGAATGGTAAATAATTTTCACTCAAGCTTAAACTGAATCAATTTATCTGAAACTTCATACAATAAACTTTTGTTATCTATTGTTACGCTAAAAAGCAACTTGCTTAAGAGAGAAGGGGTTTAGACTTTTAAGAGATTTTTCCAAAGGCAGATTCCATTAAAGACGATTTATCAGAAAGAAGAAATGTTGCTTGCCCTAGAACTCTGGTAAGAATAAACTCCATTTAACTGTGAATTCATGGATGCTGACTAGAAATAAGAAATTTAAGTTAGGTTCCAAAATCAGACTATTCATATTATTCAACAAGTCTAATAAGAACTGATGGTATTAAGTGAAAAGGACCTGATTAAATCAGTACAGCTTCTCAAAAGTTAAGAGATGGAATTCAGTGTTTGATCAGCTGAAACCTTAATGTTAGTAACACCATAGGGGATAAAAGAGCAAAAGACAAAATGTTTAATACATACTCATCAACAGAGCCGGCCAATGGCTTTTTTGATCGCTTAATGGCATAAATGCATCCATCCAGCCTCTTCACACACTTAAATACAGAACCAAATTCTCCAGAGCCAATTTTCTCTAGCTCATGAAATTCTGTTGTATACCGTGACTTCATGTTGCTTTCAGTAATTGTAATTCTCTGTAATAAAAAGTGTTTCCATATACGTAATACAAATATACAAAAACAATTATTTTTTGCTATGGTGATAGGGCTATGTGTGAAATTTAAAAACCATTCTATCTGATGTGTTAATGCTTATTTAACATATAGCATGCTTTAAGTGGCAGAAAAGTAAATTTCAAAAAAATAAAAATAAAAAGCTATTTACCTTAGCAGGTCTTGTTTCATCTTCAAGCTCATAATCACTGGCTTCCATGTCTTCACCACAGGAACTAAAAAAATGTATTTTTCTATCAATATATCTGACAGATACATCCATGCCATTAAATAGGAACTAAATTTTGATAAATATACCAAACCAATCTTAGGTTATTTGGAGAACCAAATTGTTAAATAAACGACTTACTCATTCCAATACGTTCTCTTTCTACGACGACACTGTCCTGAGGAATGAAGCAACAAAGAATCCGGAGTAAAAGGATTAATATTCACTTGAGGAGTCTGTCGCACATCAAATTCCCTTTTTCCTGATTTTTCTGTATCCATGAAGAGAGAACTACCCCGGAGTTTAACAGAGCTGGAATCAATTCCTCGAGCTTTGGAGAGCAAACTCTAGGGAAAGAAAAATACAAATACAATTTTTAGGATCCAAGTCCTATAGTCAGCCTTCTCAATCTAACCTTCAACAGCCTTTCATATGGCTGAATGCGTAGGTCAAAGCAACACACAAGCCTTTGTTAGAGTTCAAGCAACATAAATTGTGGCTAATTTATGAAGACTGAAGCTGGGTATTAACTACCTTTTCTGGAAAAAAATAGCCAAGTAAAATCTGCCTCTAACCCTAAAAAGAATATAAATGCTGCCTCAAACTAAGTTCATTCTAGTGGCTAAAAGTTAACTAATTCTTTCAACCCATCCAAAAATAGAAAGCAGTCGGAGAGTCCCATAAAAGCTCCCCTCCCCCATCTAAATAGCCACCTCCGCTGGACTCCTCCCCTCACTTCCAGAGGGATTTTGCCTTGAGCAAGTCGGCCAATAAACGGTAAAGCTCAAAAGCACACAGATTCCCTAGGCTGATGACAAACGGTACACTGAAAACAAAACAAACTCACTTTAAAAGGTGCATCTTCCATGTTAACCTTACAAATGCGAGGCTTGTCTTAATCTCTGGAAGTATCAGCTTTAAAATCTGCAGTTTTAAAAGTGGTAATCTGCACAGTACTCGAAGGCCATTCAAAATACAGGTGCTGAACACCTCCTTCTTTAAGATACCTTATCTACAGTAGGATGTTCCTAATCACACGGAGGCCGGCTAAACTCTGGGCACCACAAACCCACGATATAAACAAATGCTAGGCCAAGACCTTGTCCAGAAAGAGGCCTCAGTGCTACCTGGACTTACAGATGAGTCTGTAGGACTGTAAATGCTTGGAAGGCCAGCCTTTACTCCCAAGTCCAAGCGTAGTCTCCCTGCATGCCCCAGACCTTCCCCCCATCAACGCCACACGACACGACACGATCAGGGCAGGACAATTATTTTTCTTTAAACTCTTTCTGCCCGCGCCGCCCAAATTACAGGCCCGATCACCGCGTTTAAAAGGCACCATATGGCTCGGGAGTGTCAGGTGGCCGGGCCAGCACCCTCCAGCATCCCCGCAAACCGCGTTATCGGTGCCGCACTCGGGGCTGACACGCTCAGGGCGGCCCGGACTCAACAGGGGGCAAATCCTTGGCCACCTGGATGGGCCGATCGGCCCCTCTGTAAGATGAAGAAGTTCCAGACCAGGCCTATTGTTCAGTTACATAATCTCAACGGACAACCTCTGGGCAGGGCCAAAAACAAGGGCTGCCAACTTTGGGGGGCGGCGCCGGAAAGCGAGGGGGGAGCGGCCGGCCGGTTATGTAACCGAACCCAGGCAGCGGCGCTGGGCTCCGGCGCCGCGGCCTTTTTAAAAGGCTGGGTCGGCGCGGGCCCGGGGCCCCGGCCGCTTGGTGCCCGCGCCCGCCGCTCTCACCTTGGGCGTGTGCGGGGTGTCGAAGAGTCGCAGCTTGCGGAAGGTCTTGTGTGGCGGGGTGCCCGGGTGGTCTGGCCGCGGCGAGCAGCGGCCTTCGCCCGCACGGCGCGCCCCGCAACCCCGCGGCGACGCATCTCCCGGACCGCCGCAGCGCACCGGCGAGAACGAGCTACCCAGGAAGTAGGGGGCCGCCGGGGACTTGACCGGCGACGAGGAGCCGAAGCCCTCCTCCTCCCACGAGTCGCCCTCCGCCCCACCGCCCGCCTCGTCCGCGCCCGGGCAGGCGCCGGGCAGCAACAAGTCCTCCTCCAGCTCGCCGGGGCTCCCGGGGGCCGGCCCGGGCGAGCGGCGGCGCTCGGGGCCGGGCTCCATGGGGCTCCGCGCGGGCGGCAGCGGCGAGTCGGGCTCTTGAAAGGCCGAGTCCTCCCCGGTGCTGTGGCCGCTGCCCTCCTCCTCCTCTTCTTCCTCTTCCTCCTCACAGTCGCTGCAGGGCGAGAAGATCAGCTTCTGCCGCAAGGTGCAGGCCGCCCCGGCGCGACGGGGTGGCGGCGGCTGCTGTCGGCTCAGGAAGCTCATCGCGGTCCTGGGGACGGGGCCGAGGACAGGAGAGCGGAGGCCTGCGGGGTCCAGGACACTGCAGGCCAGGGGGCGGGTCCGCCACGTGCGGCTGGGCGCGCCTAGTCGCAGTCGCGGCGTCTCTGCTCGGCGGCGGCCTGCGGCTCCGAGGCGCTGGGGCTGTAGACGGTGGCGGCAGCGGCGGCGCGGACTTTCCGGCAGAGGCGGGGCGGCCCGAGCACCGAGGCTGAGGTCTCCTCAGGTCCAGTCTCAGGTTCGGGCTCCGCGGCTTCCCGCGACCGTTAACCACGTGAGTGCCCAGTCCACCAATCCCCGTCCAGCTCCGGGTTTGAAAAAAAAAAGGAGGGCGCGACGTAGCCCGCGGGGGAAGGACCAGCTACGCGATTTTGGCGGGAACCCGCTGGCTCCACCCCCGGCTCGGCGCCAGCCAAGTCTGGGCGGGCTGTGGTGTTCCCGGCCTATGAGCGAGCCTGGGGCGGCTCGGGGCCCGGCCCGGCACCGCCCGAACACCGCCCGGACGGGGTTGGGCCTTCTGGGAGGGGCAAATGAGAGCTGGATTCGCCTAAGCCGACCCGAAAGCCGGCCTGGACGTAGCCCCCTCGCTCCTCCTCCGGTGCTGGGGGATCTGAAGAGGGGCAGGCGGCCGGGCAGCGCCTCCGGGTCTCTGCGAGCTGGGAAGAGCCAGGGACCGAATGACCTTCGGCCGCTGCCCTCGGAGGCCACTTCTTGCCCCTTGTCCCTTGGGGCGAGCCACTGGGGCGTAGTGGGCGTGGCAGTGGGCAGCCACTTTCCGGGTCGAGGTGTGAGCCGGAAATGGTGACTCGGGCCTCAGGACCTTTCTGAACTGCGGGAGCCGATGTGGGAGGAGGCCTCCGAGCCCCATTATTTCCCCGGGGTGGGTGACTGTTAGGAGCGAGTGTCTGCACAGCGAGAAGAGCTCTCCCAAGCAGGGGTCCACCTCTGCCGACCTTGTCCGCGGCCAAAAGAAACAGCAGCACAGTCGCCCACCACGAAACCAAGTGCCCAGCACACGATCTCCGTGTTTACATTTGTTCGCCGGCACGTGGGCATGCGTTGGCAAAACCGATTGGCCCGGCTCGCGGCAAACTCAAACGCAATTTTAAAAAATTTCCCTAGTGCTTCGTTAAACTGATTTAATCTGTCTCTTAATGCAGTTACACGTTTCTTCCAGTTTTCTTTTTTCTTTCTTTCTTTCCTTTTTTTTTTTTTTTTTTTTCTGAGACAGGGTCTTGCTGTGTCACCCAGGCTGGAGTGCAGTGGCACGATCTCGGCTCACTACAACCTGCAACCTCCGCCTTTAGAGTTCAAGCGATTCTCATGCCTCGGCCACCCGAGTAGCTGGGATTACAGGCGGCTGCCACCACACCTGGCTAATTTTTGTATTTTTAGTAGAGACGAACTTCCCAATGTTGGCCAGGCTGGTCTCCAACTCCTGATCTCAAGTGATCCGCCCGCCTCGGCCTCTCAAAGTGCTGGGATTACAGATGTGAACAACCGCTCCCGGCCTTTTCCAGTTTTCTGTTGTAAATAACCCCGTGGTGTATATTCTTCCTTCTCCATGTTTTTTGTTTTGTTTGTTTTTTTTTCGACACGGAGTCTCGCTCTGTCGCCCAGGCTCCATGGAGTGCAGTGGCGCGATCTCGGCTCACTTGCAGCCCCCACCTCCCGGGTTCCCGGGTTCCAGCGATTCTCCTGTCTCCCGAGTAGCTGGTATTACAAGCACATACCAGGCCTGGCCAATTTTTGTATTTTTACAAAATACAAAATACGGAGTTTCACCATGTTGGCAGGCTGATCTCAAACTCCTGACCTCAGGTGATCCGCCCGCCTCGGCCTCCCGAAGTGCTAGGATTACAGGCGTGAGCCACCGCGCCTGGCCTTTTTAAAATATTCTTTTGGCTACCTCCCTGGAATTAGAATTCCTCAGTCAAAGGATATAAACTGGCAAACTCCCCTCCAGAAACACAATACATTCTCACTAGCAGTGGATTAGAGCACACTCTGTGAATTCAGGACATCAGTGGATGTTCGTTGATGTGGTTTTGTTGTTTTGATTCATATTGTTGAACAGTTGTCATGGGTTTAATGATAATTTACATTTATTTCTATTGCCTATTTTTCTTATTGTTAGCGCTTTATGGATATTAACACTTTGTCATATATGTTGTTCTAATGCTTTTCAAAGACTAAATAAACTCCAGCTGAATTTTTCATGAAACACACGGTAGTACTTAACACGTCAAATCGGGAATTTCCTGAGATCACACAACTGAAGACACAGTGAAGGATCAACAGCTGTCTTTTCTCCTAACATTTGCTAACTGGTGTATAAATGTGTTTTTTATATGGTCATGCAAACTTAATTTTAAGCTCTTGGAGGACAAGAACTCTAGACTTGTATAAGGAGAGTTAGTCAATGATCCACAGTGGCCAAAGCCAAGGAGTGATTTTCAGAACCCTCGCTCCAACACTTCCCCTCCTGCCACTCCTTTTTTTAAAAATTTTATTTTTTGAGACAGGTTCTCACTCTGTCCACCCTGTCTTAAAGTGGAGTACAGTGGTGCAATCATGGCTCTGCAGCCTCCATCTCCCCAGGCTCAAGAGATCCTCCCACCTCACCCTCCCAAATAGCTGGGACTAATGATGTGTGCTACCACGCCCAGCTAATTTTTGCATTTTTAGTAGAGACTGTGTTTCACCATGTTGCCCAGGCTAGTCTAGAACTCCTGGGCTCAAACAATCCGCCCGTCTTCATCTCCCAAAGTGCTGGAATTACAGGCATGAGCCACCATGTTGCCCAGGCTGTGGGCCCCCTCCTGCCACTCCTGATGACAAATGTAATTATTTGATATAATTGACATTTTCTCAATTTATTGTGAAGCATAAATAAAAATAGAGAACCACTACTTTTATCGATCTGTAACATAAACTGCATGTGAAAATAGTGTGCTTTCTAAGTAAATGGGACTTTAAAGCCCCTTAGTTACCTCTCCACAACTAGACTGATGCTCCTAAACTCCTCCTATGTAAGAATTCTGTATCTCTGTTCTCACGTCCCCTCCCTCACCCTTTGCTCTTTCACAACACCTGGCTTTATTTCCTTAGCAGGCTTATTTCTATCTCAAAGTACGTTGTTAGTTTATTACTATCTCCTTCTAGAAAAATAAGGTCCCCAAGGGTAGGGACCTTCTGTTCCTTGTTTATTGCAGTATTCTAATGTGGATTAGGCCCTCACTCCCTTGTGAGTGATAAAAGAGCCCTTATTTAAATAATTGTTGGTTTATTCGCTTCCTAAATTGGCACGTTTGCAGATAAGTTTGCCTATTTAAGATTTTGAACCGGGTGTGGTAGTTGTTCACACCTGCAATCCCAACACTTTAGGAGGTCAAGACAGGAGGATCACTTGAGGCCAGGAGTTCAAGACCAGCCTGGGCAACATAGTGAGACCTCACCTCTACTAAAAATTTAAAAATTAGCTGAGCATGGTGGCACATGCCTGTAGTCCCAGCTACTCAGGAGGCTGAAGTGGGAGGATCGCTTGAGCCTGAGGGATGAAGGCTGCAGTGAGCCGTGATTGTGCCACTGCACTCCAGCCTAGGCAGCAGAGCGAGAACTATCTCAGGAAAAAAAAAAAATTGAACAGAGATCACCACTCTATTACTCTATTTAATGCAAGATTGTAGAGGTAGCAGCCATCACACTTCCTATTTTTCCCCATGGTTTTTCCCCACTCCAATAACAAAAATTTAAATGGTACAAAATTCTCCCACCTATCCCTTCAATTCCCAGCCCAGTTCCCCTTCCTGAAGGTAAACACTCTTAACAATGTTTTGTTTTGTTTTGTCAACTCCTACTTTGCCACCTGTCTGCTTCCCTAAACTGGGAGGTCTTTGAAGTAGGATAAGGCAGGCAGAAGGGCATGGGTTGTGGATGGTAAGGGAAGAGTTCTTAGTCCACAGACCCAGGACTTTGAAGTCCTCACACAGAATTGAAGAGGTAAGTTCACAATAAATGTGTAGAATGATTGGGGGAGAGAATTTTTTTTTTCTTGAGACAAGGATTTGCTCTATTGCCCAGGCTGGAGTGCAGTGGTGCGTTCACGGCTCACTGCAACCTCCCCTTCTAGGCTCAAGCAATTCTCCCACCTCAGCCTCTTGAGTAGCCAGGACTACAGGCAAGTGCCACTACATCCGGTGAATTTTTGTATTTTTTGTAGAGACCGGGTCTCATCATGTTGCCCAGGCTGGTCTTGAACTCCTGAGCTCAAGTGATCCGCCTACCTCAGCCTCCCAAAGGGTTGGGATTGCAGGTGTGAGCCACTGCACCTGGCTGAAGGAGTTTTTTTTTTTGAGTTGAAACCAAGACTCAGTGCTAGAGCCATTTCCTCTATGAAGCCTTTCCTGACTCTCCATTCCCTACTCCAGACTTTCCACCGCACCCAGCACGGACTATGTAACACTCTTACTTTGTTTACTTGTCTGGTTTTCATACTGCCCAGGGCAGGGTCCAAACTGTATTTGTCTTCAGAGCTCCAGCAACCAGCACTGTGCCTTGGCCCCTGAGAAAGTGCTTAATAAATGTTTCTGGAATAATTTAATGAAAATCCAGTGATCTTTAAAACAAAAGTGCGAAAATATGTGAGAAACCCAGGCCCTGCCTCTTCAAGCTGAGAACGTGGCACAATATTATGGTTTAACTGTAGCAACATCCTAACTGAAATTTTAAGTGACTGTTCTGATTTTTAAAATTTCACGCTCCTCTGAGTAAAGCACACACTGTACTGGAGAGATGGGTTACACCCGCCTGCCCCAGGCCATATCTAATTCAAATTTCCAGTTCCTTTCTCCACCCAATGTTGTTTCTAACTAATGTTGCTAGGCAACTTTTGCAGAATCCACATGCTTGTGGTAATGTTGAAAGAACTGAGTAAAAATCTTGCCTCTAGCTTCTGGGATAACAAACCTAACCTGTTTATCCTCTTTAGACTCATGACTTAGCACGTAAAGGGCTTTAAAACTATTTTCAACCCATTCACCTTTCTTAGCAACAAAACAAGCAAGATTCTTGCCCTGAAGATCTAAAACTGAGATTTCTAAATCACCTTCTCAAGTATTTTTAATACATATAACACATGAATATGCATGCATATTCCTATGAACATGAGCCTTGCACTTTGAATGAAATCCTTCAGAACTAGGAACTAACTTTTCTCAGTGATGCAAAGCCTTTAGGAATGTTTCATAAGACTAGTCAGCCGTTAGCGAAAGCTGAATCTTTTCTATTAATATGCTCTTTATTCTGGAGAAATAATCAGTTTCTCTAAAGACCCTACTGTGATAGATTTCTAACTTTAAATAAAGACACATTAGTCAAATATCAGTTTTTCACTTAAAAGACAAATAATATGCTTAAAGAGTTCAACTTTCTTCATCTTCCTTGTTATCTTCACCTTTCTCCTTATGCTTGTTCTCACAGCAAGTCTCAATTTATTTCAACCCAGCTCTGTTACCAGCTGCCTATTGGCCTCAGGAATACAAATCTCAGGCTAGAATGTGGTAACTCCTAGATTGCTCCTGTTTGACTTCCCAGGTATAAATTAGATTTCTCTGCTTCGTCATGTGCCTTAATAACCTCTGATGGATGTGATTATTTGACCATTTCACCGCATGTTCATCAGCATACCCTGAAAGTACAGTACCGTCAAAGTCAATTCTTCTCTAATTGTTCAGTGTTTTTGTTTTTGTTTTTGTTTTTTGAGACGGAGTCTCGCTGCGTCGCCCAGGCTGGAGTGCAGTGGCACGATCTCAGCTCACTGCAAGCTCCGCCTCCCAGGTTCACGCCATTCTCCTGCCTCAGCCTCCCGAGTAGCGCCCGCCACCATGCCTGGCTAATTTTTTGTATTTTTAGTAGAGACAGGGTTTCACCGTGTTAGCCAGGATGGTCTCGATCTCCTGACCTTGTGATCCACCCGCCTCGGCCTCCCAAAGTGCTGGGATTACAGGCGTGAGCCACCGCGCCTGGCCAATTGTTCAGTTTATTAAATGTGAGACTAGCATTATCTCTTGCGAACAGTGTTCAATAAATATAAGTGTGCTTTCTGGCTTGGCATGGTAGCTCACGCCTGTAATCTCAGCACTTTGGGAGGCTGAGGTAGGAGGATTCCTTGGGCCCAGGAGTTCGAGACCAGCCTGGGCAACATAGGGAGACTCCCTCTCTACAAAAAATTTAAAAAATTAGCCGGGCATGGTGGCGTGTGCCTGTGGTCCCAGCTGCTCTAGAGGCTGAGGTGGGAGGATTGCTTGGGCCTGGGAGGTAGAGGCTGCAGTGAGCTGTGATCACATCGCTGCATTCCAGCCTAGGCAACAGAGCAACACCCTGTCGGGGAAAAAAATAAAAGTTATAAGTATGCTTTCAATTATAGCAATGTTGTTTGAGAAAAATTCATAGTTGTTAATGGCTTTATAGTCAGTAATTGCAATATGTGACTCCTGATGTCCCCAAAATAAGTTTACTTAATATGGATGGGCTCGAGTTTATGCACAACCAGCTAGGAAGATCAAATCAGAACACAGTATCTATGTAATAAGAACTTGAGAAGCATAACCCAGGAAAAACAACCAGTTAAGAGCTTGTATTTCAATAAAATAAACATTTCTTGTCGTGCCGAATTAATCTTTAAGGACTAACTAACATGCAATTTCTGTGCATCGTTCTGATATTTATTTAAGATAGATCAAGGGCAGATCATTATATCCTTTGGATATGGGTATATCAATTGTATGGATTCTATGCAAAATGTCTGAAGATCTAAGATTTTCATTCAGGTTTTGCTTGGGGTCTTCAGCTAGGAGAGACCATGCTAGGGTACTTAACGGTTGTGTCTGTTCCTGTATGAAACAGCTGTAACCAGCCTTATTTATGAAAGGAGCCCTTAGGCCTACTCCTAGTTATCTCAGCAGTTCTCAGCCTTACACAGGCCCCCTAATCTTGAAACACTTCATAGTCCACTGCAATAGGTCAGGCAGTGGTACTAATGCAAGACTTTTCCCAAGAGAAAATACCACTGACCATTTCATTCCTAGATAAGAGAGTAGTTCTCAACCAAGACATTTTAAAATTATAGCTCTCTGAAGCATTTAGCCAAAACATTAGCAAATAACCCCTTCCTATTTGCTATTTTATAATTCTTTTCTATTGGAATGGAACTGAATAGTCCCATTTTCTCCAATATTCCTTTTTTTATTTCCTTTACAAAGGCACAAAGGTTGCTGTTCTAATGCGGTCTCTCCGTTTGGGGTCCCTGACTTCCCGCAACACTGTTCTCTATATTTTTAATGAGTTTCAATAACTGAAAAGTTCACTTCACAGAAATGTCATAAACAGAGGGAACTGTGAGTGCCCAACAGAATGCAGGCACTCATTAAATATTCAGGTGATTGATTAATTGCCTCTCCTTTTGGGTTAGTGACATACACAGGAAATGACCTGAATGACCACAGGGACTGCCAGTTGTTTGCTGGCCACATTGTGATTATTTAAACTGGCTTTGTTCAGATTGCTGCAGCACAAAAGATGTGATGACTCTTCTCCAGTGAGTCAAGGGGCCCTGTCTCATTAGGGGAGGGAAAGGAGGTAAGACAGACATCCCATGCTGGTCTTTTGTTAGCAACAGGAGTGTGTTGAGGTATTGCTGTGTTTTGATGACTCAGTGGTGAGTCAACTTTAAAGTTCCATAAAAGGCCTTGTTCAGCTCAGATAGGATTGAGAGATGACCTCATCCAGTATCTAGTTGGGTAGAGAGTAACCAGTTGTGTGTGACATGATAAGCCGATAAGCCGATTGGGAGTGTATACAAGAAAAAAAAAAATACTGGTGAGGATGAACTAGTTTCTAACTACAGAAATCAACTCTGCTTGGCAGTCCTCTATTGAATGTCTACTATGTTCAAGCATCTTATCCTACCAGCTGCACATTTGCTTAATACAGGTCAGAATATGAGAAATGCCCTAAGTACTACAAAGAGCTGGGGTGCCTTTGCAGGAGCTGGGAGAGGGGAGAACACTTTGGTGCCAACTATATGATAGGCACTGAGCCAGATGCTTTACATACTTATTTAATCTTTACGGGAACTCTGTAAGAGAGTTATTTTTATTCACATTTTACAGATGAAAATGAAACACAGGTTAAAAAATGCCTTCATCATACAATCATAGAACTAGTATTACTGAGACTATATTTCTGAAACTTTATTTTTAATTTTAAAATTAAAAAAATTTTAAATTTACCCATCCAATGACCTATCAATATTTTTTATTTTAGTATTTTTTTTGAGACAGGTTCTCCATCACCCAGGCTGGAGTGCAGTGGCACGATCATGGCTCACTGCAGCCTCAACCTCCTGGGACCAAGCAATCCTCCCACCTCAGCCTCCTGAGTAGCTGGAACTATAGGCATATGCCACCATACCTGGCTAATTTAAAGAAAAAAAAATTTTTTTGTTGTAGGGACGTGGCCTCACTATGTTGCCCAGACCAGTCTCAAACTCCAAGGGATCCTCCCACCACAACCTCTCAAAATGTGGAGATTACAGGTGTAAGCCACCATGCCCAGCCTTCTGAGACTTTATTACTGCTGACTTAAAGCCTGGTTCTTCCTACCCCAGTAAGAAGGGTGTAAGGTGAAGGGTGAAACAGGGAGATTTGATGAAGGCAGGGTCACACCGGACCCAGCTGGTAGGCCAGGCTAGTTGAGCAGTGTGATGTCTAGAGTCATCCTTCCAGGTAGCCCGGCACACAACCTGATGGTGTGAATGTGGACAGTGGGATCCAGAGGGAGTCAGACTTGTACCTTATTCTTTTGTTTCATTATAAAATCCAAATGTATTTTAAACTCTAAAATCAAGAGGAAAAATTACAAAGATTGATATCAGAAAGTAAAGTAAGGGATGAAGAAGTGGTAGAGGGTTGGAGGAAAGTGCTAGTTTAAAATAGTGAAATCAAGGAATGCTTCTCTGAGGAAGTGGCATTTGAGCAGGAACCTGAATGGAGTGAGAAAATCAGCCACATGGAGATCTGGGTGAAAGTTTACAAAACCAAATATTGGCATTGTTTATTATACTCCATATTGGAAACCACCCAAATTTCTGTTAAATGCTAAGTAACTATAGCTTGCAAAATAATGAGCTGGAACTATATGTATAAAATGAAAAGATGTCTATAAGATAATGGAGAAAAGGGCCAGGTGCAGTGGCTCACACCTGTAATCCCAGCACTTTGGGAGGCCAAGGCAGATGGATCACTTTAGGTCAGGAGTTCTAGACCAGCCTGATCAACACGGTGAAACCCAAACCGTACTAAAAATACAAAAATTAGCTAGGTGTGGTGGTGCATGCCTGTAATCCCAGCTACTTGGGAGGCTGAGGTGAGAGAATCACTTGAACCCTGGAGGCAGAGGTTGCAATGAGCTGAGATTGTACCACTGCACTCCAGCTTGGGTGACACAGCAAGACTGTGTCTCAAAAAACAAACAAAAACATATAATGGAGAACAGTTGCAAAACTGTATAATGATTCAATTAAAAACAAACAAATGAGAAAATTAACCTAAAGCAAATATATTTATCACAGGGAAAACATCTGAAGAAATACAAAAAATTGAAAATTGGGCTGGGCACGGTGGCTCACATCTGTAATGGCAGCAGTTTGGGAGGCTGAGGCAGGTGGATCACTTGAGGTCAGGAGTTCCAGACCAGCCTGGCTAACATGGTGAAACCCTGTCTGTAACAAAAATACAAAAATTAGCTGGGTGTGGTGGTGCACACTTGTAATTCCAGCTAGCTAGTCGAGAGGCTGAGGCACAAGAATCGCTTGAATCCGGGAGGTAGAGGTTGAAGTGAGCCAAGATCATGCCACTGCACTCCAGCCTGGGCGACAGAGCTAGACGGTCTAAAAACAAAACAAAACAAACAAAAATTGAAAATTGGATGGTTGGAAGCAAGATGGCTGAATAGAAGCCTCCATCAATCGTCATCCCTGCAGGAACACCAAACTGAATGATTTTCTACACAAAAAAGCACCATCATAAGAACCAAAAATCAGGTGAGCGATCATAGTACCTGGTTTTAACTTCATATCACTGAAAGAGCCACTGAAGAGGGTAGGAAATATAGTCTTGAATTGTACAGTCTTGACAGACCCTTCCCCCACTCGCCAGCAGCTGCTGCGTGGCACAGAGAGAGAATCTGTGTGCTTCAGGGAGGGCGAGTGCAGCTATTGTGGGATTTTGCATTGGAACACAGTGCTGCCAACACTGGGCAGAACTCAACTGGTGCCCATAAAGGCAGCATTGGACCAGCCTTACCCAGAGGGGAATCACTCATCCCAGTGGTCAGGACTTGAGTTCTGGCAAGCCTTGCCACCACAGGCTAATGTTCTCTAGGGTCCTAAATAAACTTGGAAGGCTGTCTAGGCCACAAGGACTGCAACTCTTAGGCAAGGCTTAGTCCTGTGTTGGGCCCAGAGCCAGTGGACTTGGGAGCCACACAACCTAGTGAGACACTAGCTGGGGCAGTCAAGGGAGTACTTGTGCCACCCCTCCTTCGAGTTCAGGCAGTGCAGTTTGCAAATCCAAAAGAGACCCCTTCCTTCCACTTGAGGAGAGAGAAGAGTAAAGAAAACTTTGTCTTGCAACTTGGATACCAGCTCAGCCACATTAGGAAAGGGTGCCGGGTAGAGTTGTGAGGCCCCCATTCTAGGACCTAGTCCTAGATGACATTTCTAGACACAACCTGGGCCAGAAGGGAACCTGCTTCCTTGAAGGGAAGGACCCAGTCCTGGCAAGATTTACCACCTGCTAATTAAAGAACCCTATATAAGCAGCAGTGGTAACCAAGTAGTACATGCTGTGAGCCTTCAGTGAGACTGAGATGTGTCAGCTTCAGGTGTGACCCATCACATTCACAGCCAGTGCTATGCTGGCTTCAGATCTGACCCAGCACAGTAGCAGGGGGGGTGGCCACAGGGGTGCTTGTTTAACCTCTCCCCCATCTCCCGGCAGCTCAGCACAGAGAGAGAGAGAGAGAGAGGCTGTTTGTTTGGGAGAAAGTATGGGGCCAGGTACAGTGGCTCATTCCTGTAATCTCAGCATTTTGGGAGGCTGAGGCAGGTGGATCACTTAAGGCCAGGAGTTCAAGACCAGCCTGGGCAACATAGCAAAAACCTGTCTCTACTAAAAATACAAAAATTAGCTGGGCATGGTGGCACGTGCCTATAATCCCAGGTACTCAGGTGCCTGAGGCATGAGAATTGCTTGACCCCAGGGGGCGGAGGTTGCAGTGAGCCAAGATTACACCACTGCACTCCACCCTGGGTGACAGAATGAGACCCTGAGATAGAAAGAAAGAAAGAGAGAGAGAGAGAGAAGGAAGGAAGGAAGGAAAGAAGGAAGGAAGGGAGGGAGGGAAGGAGGGAGGGAAAAAAAGAAAAGAAAAGAAGGAATATATTGTATGAGAAAAGACCAAGAGTCTCTGCCTGATACTCCAGAGACTTCTTCCAGGCCTTATCCAAGGTAACCAAGGTGGTACCTCTATGAGTCTGCAAGAACCATGGCGTTACTGGGTTACATTGTGGGTTACCCACCAATGGCCCACTAATGACCAAAAACTTAAATCACAACACTCAAGTCTCTTCAGATACCTGGAAAGCCTTCCAAAAAGGACAGGTACAAACAAGCCCAGATTGTGAAGGATACAATAGATACCTAGCTCTTCAATGCCCAGACACTGATAAACATCTGCAAGTATCAAGACCATCCAGGAAAATAGACACCAAGGATTAATCCCAGAGAGAGAGAGAAATTTGACCTTTCAGACACAGAATTCAAAATAGCGTCTTGAAGAAACTCAAAGAAATTCAAGATAATACAGAGAAGGAATTCAGAATCCATTAGATAAATTTAACAAAGAAATAGAAATAATTAAAAAGAATTGAGCAGAAATCCTAGAGTTGAAAAATGCAATTGACATACTGAAGAACTCATCACAGTCTGTAGTAGCAGAATTGATCAAGCAGAAGAGTTAGTGAACTTGGGCTGTTTGAAAATACAAAGTCAGAGGAGACAAAAGAAAAAAGAAAAAAAAGAACGAAGCATGCCTACAAGATCTAGAAAACAGCCTCAAAAGGGCAAATCTGAGAGTTATTGGCTTTAAAGAGGAGGTAGAGAGAGAGGTGGGGTTCATTCAAAGGAATAATAATAGATAACTTTCCAAACCTAGAGAAAGATATCAATATTCAAGTATAAGAAGGTTATAGAACACCAAGCAGGTTTAACCCAGAGAAGACTACTTCAAGGCATTTAATATTCAGACTCCCAAAGGTCAAGGATAAAGAAAGGATTCTAAAACCAGCAAGAGAAAAGAAACAAATAGCATACAATGGAGCTCCAATAGGTCTGGCAGCAGACTTTTTGATGGAAACCTTACAGGTCAGGAGAGAGTGGCATGACAATATTTAAAATGCTGAAGGAAAAAAAAACTTTTACCCTAGAATAGTATTACTATATCTGATGAAAATATCCTTCAAACATGAAGGAGAAGTAAAGACTTTCCTGGACAAGCAAAAGCTGAAGGATTTCATCAACAGAAGACCTATCCTATAAGAAATGCTAAAAAGAGTTCTTCAATCTGAAAGAAAATGATGTTAATGAGCAATAAGAAATCATCTGGGCCAAGGTGGGAGAATTGCTTGAACCCAAGAGTTTGAGATCAGCCTGGGCAATGCAGTGAGACTCCATCTGTACAAAAAAAAAAAAAAATTGTTTTAATTGGCTGGGCATAGTGGCTCATGCCTGTGATCCCAGCACTTTGGGAGGCTGAGGCAGGAGGATCACTTGAGCCTGGGAGGCTACAGTGAGCTATAATCAAGCAACTGGACTCTAGCCTGGGTGACAAAGTGAGACCTTGTCAAAAAAAATAAAAAATAATAATAAATAAATCATCTGAAGGTACAAAACTTACTGGTAATAATAAGTACTACACAGAAAAACACAGACTATTCTAACACTGTCATTGTGGTATGTAAACTACTCAATTTTAAGTAGAAAAACAAAAAGACGAACCAATCAAAAATAATAATTACAGGCCGGGTGCGGTGGCTCACACCTGTAATCCCAGCACTTTGGGAGGCCGAGGTGGGCGGATCACAAGGTCAGGAGATGGAGACTAACCTGGTTAACATGGTGAAACCCCATCTCTACTAAAAATACAAAAATTAGCTGGGCGTGATGGCACGTGCCTATAATCCTAGCTACTTGGGAGGCTGAGGCAGGAGAATCACTTGAACCCAGGAGGCAGAGGTTGCAGTGAACTGAGATCATGCCACTGCACTTCAGCCTGGGCAACAGAGCAAGACTCCATCTCAAAATAATAATAATAATAATAATAATAATTACAACAACTTTTCAAGACATAGTACAATAAGATATAAATAGAAACAACAAAAAATTAAAATGTGGGGAGACAAAGTTAAAGTTTGTATTAGTTTTTATTAGTTTCCTTTTTGTTTATTAGTTAGTTTACACAATTAGTGTTACATTGTCATCAGTTTAAAATAATGGGTTATAAGATATTATTTGCAAACCTCATGGTAACCTCAAATCTAAAAACATGCAATGGATACACAAAAAATAAAAAACAAGAAATTAAAACATACCACCAGAGAAAATCACCTTCATTAAAAGGAAGACAGGAAGGAAGGAAAGAAGGAAGAGAAGACCAAAAACAACCAGAAGACAAATAACAAAATGGCAGGAGTAAGTCCTTACTTATCAATAATAACATTGAATGTAAATGGACTAAGCTCTCTAATCAAAAGATGCAGAGTGGCTGAATGGATTTTTAAAAAAAAAGACTCAATGATCTGTTGCCTACAAGAAACACACTTCACCTATAAAGACACACATAAACTGAAAATAAAGGGATGGAAAAAGATGCTTTATGCAGACGGAAACTAAAAAAGAGCAGAAGTAGCTATGCTTATAACAGACAAAACAGATTTCAAGACAAAATCAAGGCTGGGTGTGGTGGCTCACACCTGTAATCCCAGCAATTTGGGAGGCCAAGGCGGGCAGATCACCTGAGGTCAGGAGTTCGAGACCAGCCTGGCCAACATAGTGAAACCCCATCTCTACTAAAAATACAAAAATTAGCCTGGCATGGTGGCACACACCTGTAATCCCAGCTACTCAGGAGGCTGAGGCAGGAAAATTGCTTGAACCCAGGAAGTGGAGGTTGCAGTGAGCTGAGATTGCACCATTGCACTCCAACCTGGGTGACAGAGTGAGACTCCGTCTCAAAAAAAAAGACAAAAACTATAAAAAGAGACAAAGAAGGTCATTACATAATGATAAAGGGGTCAATTCAGCAAGAGAATATAACAATTATATATGCACCCAACACTGAAGCACCCAGATACATAAAGCAAATACTATTAGAGCTAAAGAGAGAGACGGACTCCACTACAATAATAGCACAAGATTTCAACACCCCACTTTCAGCATTGGACAGATCATCCAGACAGAAAATCAACAAAGAAACATCAGACTTAATCTGCACTACGGATCAAATGGACCTAATAGATATTTATAGGACATTTCACACAATGGTTACAGAATACACATTCTTCTCCTCAGCACATGGATCATTCCCAAGGATGGATCATATGTTAGGCCACAAAACAAGTCTTAAAGCATTAAAAAAAATGAAATAATATCAAGGATCTTCTCTGACCACAATGAAATAAAACTAGAAATCAATAACAAGAGGAATTTTAGAAACTATACAAACACATGAAAATTAATATGCTCCTGAATAACCAGTGGGTCAACTAAGAAATTAATAAGAAAATTAAAAAATTTCTTGAAACAATAATGGAAACACAACATATCAAAACCTGTGGGATACAGTGAAAGCAGTACTAAGAGGGAAGTTTATGGCTATAAGTGCCTACACCAAAAAAGATAAAAAGTCTGGATGCATTCGCTCATGCCTGTAACTCCAGCACTTTGGGAGGCCAAGGTGGGCAGATTGCTTGAGCTCAGGAGTTTGAGACCAGCCTGGGCAACATGGCAAAACCCCATCTCTACTAAAAATACCAAAAATATTAGCCAGGCATGGTGGCACATGTCTGTAGTCCCAGCTACTTGGGCGGCTGAGGCATGCGAATTGCTTGGACCTGGGAGGCGGAGGTTGCAGTGAGCCAAGATTGGCCACTGCACTCCAGCCTGGGTGACTGAGTGAGACTCTGTCTCAAACAAACAAATGAACAAACATACAAACTTCAGGTAAACAACCTAATGATGCCTCTTAAAGAACTAGAAGAGCAAGCGCAAACCAAACCCAAAGTCAGTAGAAGAAAAGAAATAATAAAGACCAGAGCAGAAATAAATGAAATTGAAACAAATAAAACAATACAGAAGATGAAAACAAAAAGTTCATTTTTTGAAAAGATAAATAAGGCCGGGCACTGTGGCTCACACCTGTAATCCCAGCACTCTGGGAGGCTGAGGCGGGGGGATCACAAGGTCAGGAGATCGAGACCACGGTGAAACCCCGTCTCTACTAAAAAATACAAAAAATTAGCTGGGCCTGGTGGTGGGCGCCTGTACTCCCAGCTACTCAGGAGGCTGAGGCAAGAGAATGGCGTCAACCTGTGAGGGGGAGCTTGCAGTGAGCCAAGATCGCGCCACTGCACTCCAGCCTGGGCGACAGAGCGAGACTCCATCTCAAAAAGAAAGAAAAGATAAACAAAATGACAAACCTTTAGCCAGACTAAGAAAAACAGAGAGAAGACTGAAATAAATAAAATGAGAGGTGAAAAGGGAGACGTTACAACTGATACCAAGAAATTCAAAGGATCTTAGGTACTACTATGAGTAAGTATATGCCAACAAATTGGAAAACTTAGAAAAAAATAGATAAATTTCTAGATACATGCAACCTACTGAGTTGAACCATGAAGAAATTAAAAACTTTAACAGACCAATAGTAAGTAACAATTTCAAAGCCAAAATAAAGTCTGCCAGCAAAGAATAGCCTGGGGCTCAATAGTTTCACTGATGAATTTTACCAAACATTTAAATAACTAATACCAATCCTACTCAAACTATTCAAAAAAATTGAGGAGGAAGGAATACTTTCAAACTCATTCCATGAGGCCATTATTACCCTGATAGCAAAACCAGACAAAGACACATCAAAAAAAAAAAAAAAAAGAAAGAAAGAAAAGAAAAAAGAAAGAAAACAACAGGCCAATATCCCTGATGAACATTGATGCAAAAATCCTCAACCAAATACTATTAGGTTGGTGCAAAAGTAATTGCGGTTTCAGACTGTGAATTTTAAATCATTATAACTAGGCTCAAACACATCTTTATTAATCAAAACAGGAAACATTACAATCAACACATTTTTGCCAGTGAGAAATGTTTATTCCTATAGTGTGAAAATCCATGCTTCAGGATTCAACAAACTCTGGGAAATCATTTTCTGCATCCTGCTGGTTGTGGAAGCGTTTTCCATACAAAAAGTTGTTGAGATGCTTGTAGAAGTGGTAGTCAGTTGGTGAGAGGTCAGGTGAGTACGGCAGATGAGGCAAAACTTCATAGCCCAATTTGCTCAACTTTTGAAGTGTTGGTTGCGTGACGTGTGTTCGGGTGTTGTCGTGGAGAAGAATTGGGCCCTTTCTGTTGACCAATGCTGGCTGCAGTTGTTGCAGTTTTTGGTGCATCTCGTCCGTTTGCTGAGCATACTTCTCAGATGTAATGGTTTTGCCAGGATTCAGAAAGCTATACTGGATCAGACTAGCAACAGACCACCAAACAGTGGCCATGACCTTTTTTGGCGCAAGTTTGGCTTTGGGAAGTGCTTCGGAGCTTCTTCTCAGTCCAACCACTAAGCTGGTCATCGCCAGTTGTTGTATAAAATCCACTTTTTGTCACATGTCACAACCCGATCAAGAAATGGTTCACTGTTATTGCACAGAATAAGAGAAAACAACACTTCGAGACAACATTTTTTAAAATTTTTGCTCAGCTCATGAAGCACCCACTTATCAAGACACCTTTTTTCACCTTTTTTTTTTCCACCTTTTTCACCTTTCCAATTTGCTTCAAATGCCACATGACCATAGAATGGTCGACGTGGAGTTCTTTGGCAGCTTCTCGTGTAGTTGTAAGAGGATCAGCTTTGATCATTGCTGTCAGCTGGTCATTGTCAACTTCTGATGGCTGGTCATACACTCCTCATCTTCAAGGCTCTTGTCTCCTTTGCAAAACTTCTTGAACCACCACTGTACTATACATTCATTAGCAGTTCCTGGGCCAAATGCCTTATTGATGTTATGAGTTTTCTTGCTGCTTTATGACCCACTTTGAACCCAAATAAGAAAATTGCTCCAATTAGCTTTTTGCCTAACATCATTTCCATAGTCTAAAATCAACATAAAATAAACAACAAATAATAAGTCATTAGCAAGAAAACATAAAGCGAGAAATGTCCATTAAAATGATGTATGACCTAACCACATTTATTGAAGAATGTATTCCAATATCAAACGGCAAATTCCAACAATGCAAAAACTGCAATAGTTTTGCACTCACCTTAATAGCAAACTGAATTCAACAACACATTAAAAAGATCATTCATCATGACCAAGTGAGATTTATCCCAGGGATGCAAGGATGATTTGTCAAATGCAAATCAATCAATGTGATACATCATATCTACAGAATGAGGGACAAAACTATACTATCATTTCAATTCACACTGAAAAAGCATTTGATAAAATTCAACATCCCTTCACTATAAAAACCCTAAAAAAAACCCTGGGTGTAGAAGGAACATATTTCGGCCGCGCACGGCGGCTCACGCCTAAAATCCCAGCACTTTGGGAGGCCAAGGTAGGTGGATCACTTGAGGTCAGGAATTCGAGACCGGCCTGACCAACATGGCGAAACCCCATCTCTACTAAAAATACAAAAAAATTAGCCAAGCATGGTGGTGCACACCTGTGATCCCAGCTACTCAGGAGGCTGAGGCAGGAGAATCACTTGAACCCAGGAGGCGGAGGTTGCAGTGAGCCGAGATTGCACCATTGCACTCCAGCCTGGGCGACAAAAGCGAAACTCTGAAAAAAAAAAAAGAACATACTTCAACATAGCCCTACATGACAGACCCACAGCTAGTGTCGTACTCAATGGTGAAAAACTGAAAGTCTTTCTTCTAAGATCTAGAGCATGACAAGGATGCCCACTTTCATCACTGTTATGCAACACGGTACTGGAAGTTCCAGCTAGAGCAATCAGACAAGAGAAAGAGAGAAAGGGCATCCAAATTGGAAAGGAAGAAATCAAATTATCCTTGTTTGCAGATGATATGATCTTATATTTAGAAAAACCTAAAGACACCACTAAAAAATTATTAGAACAGATATACAAATTCAGTAAACTTGCAGGAAATAAAACAATATACAAAAGTCAACATGCAAAATCAACATATATCGGTACACACAGCTATTATTGGGTTAAAAAAAAAGAGAACATAACATATAAAAATCATTTCTAGGCCAGGCACGGTGGCTCAAGCCTGTAATCCCAGCACTTTGGGAGGCAGAGGCGGGTGGATCAAGAGATCAGGCGTTCAAGACCAGCCTGGCCAACATGGTGAAACCCTGTGTCTACTAAATATACAAAAATTATCCAGGCATGGTGGTGCGCACATATAGTCCCAGCTACTCAGGAGGCTGAGGCAAGAGAATCACTTGAACCTGGGAGGCAGAGATTGCAGTGAGCTGAGATCGCACCACTGCACTCCAGCCTAGGCAACAGAGTGAGACTTCGTCCCCCGCCAAAAAATAATAAAAATAAAAAATAAATTAAAATAAATTTAAAATTCGGCCTGTAATCCCAGCACTTTCAGAGGCTGAGGTGGGCGGATCACGAGGTCAGGAGATCAAGACCATCCTGGCCAATGTGGTGAAACTCCCATCTCTACTAAAAATACAAAAATTAGCTGGGGATGGCAGTGTGTGCCTGTAATCCCAGCTACTTGGGAGGCTGAGGCAGAAGAATTGCTTGAACCCGGGAGGTGGAGGTTGCAGTGAGCTGAGATCACACCACTGCACTCCAGCCTGGTGACAGAGCTAGACTCCATCTCAAAAAATAAATAAATTAAAATTAAAATTAAAAATTAAAAAATAATTTAAAAAATTTCTATATGCCAACAGCAAACAATCTGAAAAATCATAAAAGTAATCCCATTTACAATAGCTACAAATAAAATAAAATACCTAGGAATTAATTTAACCAAAGAAGTGAAATATTTCTACAATGAAAACTATAAAACATGATTGAAAGAAATTGAAGAGGACATTAAAAAAGGAAAAATAGTCCATGTTCATGGATTGGAAGAATCCATATTGTTAAAATGTCCATACTATCCAAAGCAATCTATGGATTCAATACAATACCTATCAAAATACTAAAGACATTCTCCACAGAAAGAGAAAATGCAATCCTAAAATTTATATGGAACTGCAAAAGATCCAGAATAGCCAAAGCTATCCTGAGGAAAAAAAAAAAAAAACTGGAGGAATCACATTACCTGACTTCAAATTATACTACAGAACTGTAGTAACCAAAGTAGCATAGTACAGGCATAAAAACAGACACATGGACTAATGGAACAGAATAGAGAACCCAGAAACAAATCCATACATCTACAGTGAACTCATTTCTCAACAAAGGGGCCAAGAGCATACAATGGAGAAAAGACAGTGTCTTTAACAAATGGTGCTGAGAAAACTGGATATCCATATGCAGAAGAATGAAACTAGACCCCTGTCTTTCACCATATAAAAAACTCAAATCAAAATGGATTAACGACTTAAATCTCAGACCTCAAACTATGAAACTACTAAAGAAAATATTGAGGAAACGCTCCAGGACATTGGACTGGGCAAAGGTTTCTTGAGTAATGCCCCACAAGCACAGGCAACCAAAGCAAAAATGGACAAATGAGATCACGTCAAGTTTAAAAGCTTCTGCACAGCAAAGGAAACAATCAGCAAAGTGAAGAGACAACCCACAGCATAGGAGAAAATATTTGCAAACTATCCTTCTGACAAGGAATTAATAACCAGAATATATAAGGAGCTCAAACAACTCTATAGGAAAAAATCTAATAATCCAATTTTATTTATTTAATTATTTATTTATTTATTTATTGAGATGGAGTCTTGATGTCACCCAGGCTGGAGTGCAGTGGCGCGATCTCGGCTCAGTGCAAGCTCCGCCTCCCAGGTTTACGCCATTCTCCTGCCTCAGCCTCTTGAGTAGCTGGGACTACAGGCGCCCGCCACCATGCCCGGCTAATTTTTTGTATTTGTAGTAGAGACGGAGTTTCACCGTGTTAGCCAGAATGCTCTTGATCTCCTGACCTCGTGATCTGCCTGCCTTGGCCTCCCAAAGTGCTGGGATTACAGGTGTGAGCCACTGTGCCCGGCCTTATTTATTTATTATTATTTATTTTGAGATGAAGTCTTGCTCTGTAGCCCAGGCTGAAGTGCAGTAGTGCAATCTCGGCTCACTGCAACCTCCCCCTCTTGGGTTCAATCAATTCTCCTGCCTCAGCTTCCCAAGTACCTGGGATTACAAGCATGCACCACCATGCCCAGCTAACTTTTTGTGTAGAGACAGGGTTTCACCATGTTGGTCAGTCTGGTCTCGAACTCCTGACCTCAAGTGATCTACCCGCCTCGGCCTCCCAAAGTCCTGGGATTACAGGCATGAGCCACTGTGCCTGATCTGTGTGTCTCCTTTTGATAAATGTCTATTCAGATCTTTTGCCCATTTAAAAACTGGATTGGCCGGGCACAGTGGCTCACCAAAGATCTGAATAGACATTTATCAAAAGGAGACATACAGGTCAGGGGCAGTGGCTCATGCCTGTAATCCCAGGACTTTGGGAGGCCGAGGGGGGTGGATCACCTGATGTCAGGAGTTTGAGACCAGCCTGACCAACATGGTGAAACCCCGTCTCTATTGAAAATACAAAAATTAACTAGGCATGGTGGTGTATGCCTGTAATCCCAGCTACTTGGGAGGCTGAGGTAGAAGAATTGCTTGAACATGAGAGGCAGAGTTTGCAGTGAGCCGAGATCGTGCCACTGCACTCCAGCCTGAGCGACAGAGCAAGACTCCATCTCTAAAAAAAAAAAACCTAAAAGAGTATAATTGGATTATTTATAACACAAAGGATAAATGCTTGAGGGTATGGATGCCTCACTTCCCCGATGTGATTATTACACATTGTATGGCTGTATCAAAATATCCCATATGCCCTATAAACATATATACCTACTATATACCCTCAAAAATTAAAAATAAATTTTTATAAGTAAATTTTAAAAATTGTCAAAAAATCTGACTTCTAAGAGTTGTTGCATGGATTGAATGAGAGAACAATAAGTCAAAGTGCTTAGGTGCCTACTAAAGAGAGAGCCAGGAGGAAGGCTTTGTCATCTCTAAAACAGGATAGGGCAGACGGAATTACGACATGAGTCCTGAAGAGCCATCCCCTTGCCTTTTCTGATATACTTAGAGCTCTCCTCTCTTTCAAGCCATGTATGCCTGACCCTTCCTCATTTCCTCACGTGGCTTTGTCCCTCCTCTAGCTTTGCTCTTGGGAAAGGAGCTTGTGCTTCTGTTTTTTAATCTGGTTTCTTCATCTGGAATGACCTTCCCGCCACCCTCAGACAAACAGCTTTGTGCTCTGGCTGCAGTCTGTGGAGAGGTGCTGATAAGGAAGAGGGCTTCCTGGATCCCTCTGGTTCACTGTAGCCTCACTTCAATGTGGTGAAGTGCAATGTCAAGAGCAGCGTCAAAGGCTCTGTTGTGTCTCCCCCACCAACCCCATTCTAGCCTCAGAACATTAGGATTGCTCACACACACTCTGGCTGATGTTGACTGCATCGCCTGCCTTCCATTTAAGGTTTTTGTTTTGTTTTTCTGAGACAGGGTCTTGCTCTGTCCCCTAGGCTGGAGTGCAGTGGCACGATCTTGGCTCACTGCAGCCTCCACCTCCCAGGTTCAAGCGATTCTCATGCCTCGGCCTCCCAAGTAGCTGGGATTACAGGCACAGCCACCACACCCAGCTAATTTTTGTATTTTTAGCAGAGATGGGGTTTCACCATGTTGGCCAGGCTGGTCTCGAACTCCTGGCCTCAAGTGATCTGCCCACCTCGGCCTCCCAAAGTGCTGGGATTACAGGCGTGAGCCACTGCACCCAGCCCCATTTAAGATTTTTGAAGGATCCAAGCTGTAACTGTTTCTGCCCATCCCATCCCCACTCTCAGCCTCCACTACCAAGCTCTACTGACTTTCAGGGTCCTGTGTGCTTGAAACCAATTATTAGAAACAATTGGCTCTGTCAGTATGCTTGTCAGCCAATTGTTAGAAACAACACAGCACAGAAAAATAACCAGTGTAAAATAAGTGCAAATAAAATAAATATAGAAAGAATATTCTGTGCTCTTGGTTTTTTTTTTTGTTTTTTTTTTTGTTTGTTTGTTTGTTTTTTTTGAGACAGTGTCTTGCTCTGTCGCCCAGCCTGGAGTGCAGTGGTGCATCTTGGCTCACAGCAAGCTCCGCCTCCCGGGTTCATGCCATTCTCCTGCCTCAGCCTCCCGAGTGGCAGGGACTACAGGCGCCTGCCACCACGCCCGGCTAATTTTTTGTATTTTTTAGTAGAGACGGGGTTTCACCGTGTTAGCCAGGATGGTCTCAATCTCCTGACCTCATGATCCGCCTCACCTCTGCCTCCCAAAGTGCTGGGATTACAGGCATGAGCCACCACGCCCGGCCTCTCTTGTATTAGTTCTAACAACTATTCATTTGATCATTTTGGATTTCTAGGCCGACAATCAGGTAATTGATAATAATTCTCTCATCCACTTTAGTATTTTGACTTTTATTCCATCATCTAATTGCATTAACTCGCACTTCTAGAACAACATTAAATAACAGAGATGGTGAGAATCCTTGTCTAGCTCCTGACTTTAATGGGGATATTAATAATAATATTGATTGGGCCGGCTCAGTGGCTCATGCTTGTAATCCCAGCACTTTGGGAGGCTGAGGCGGGTAGATCACCTGAGGTCAGAAGTTCGAGAACAACCTGGCCAACATGGTGAAACCCCCATCTCTATAAAAATACAAAAATTAGCCAGGCGTGGTGGCGGGCACCTGTAATTCCAGCTACTGGGGAGGCTGAGTGGGGAGAATCACTTGAACCCGGGAGACGGAAGTTGCAGTGAGCTGACATCACACCATTGCACTCCAGCCTGGGCAACAGAGAGAGACTTCCTCTCAAAAAAAAAGGGAGAGAATTAGGGCCTTGCATTGGCCTAAGGGAATGTTGTGACCGGTTTGATCTATCCAGACCATTCAAACATCCTCCATATCAGCAATAAGGCTGTTCTGCTTTCTTATCTCATTTGTGTATTCACTGGAGTAGCACTTTTAATCTCCTTCAAGAACTTTTCCCTTGCATTTACAACTTAGCTAACTAATTTTCAGCCTGTGCCAGCTTTCGACATGCCTTCCTAAGTAAGCTTAATTATTTCTAGCTTTTGAGAATGAGAGATGTGTGACTCTTTCTTTCATTTGAACACTTAGAGGCCACTGTAGGGTTCCAACTGGCCTAATTTTAGTATTTTTGTGTCTCAGGAAATGAGGAGGTTGCAGTAGAGAGAGAGAGACAGGGGAACACCCAGTCCATGCAGTAGTCAGAACACACACAACATTTATAGATTAAATTCACCATCTTGTATGGGCATGGTTTGTGGCACCCCGAAACAATTACAGTTGTAACATCAAAGATCAGAGATCAACATAATAGATATAATAATAATGAAAAAGTTTGAAATTTTGCAAAAATTACTAAAATATGACAAAGAAACACGAAATGAGCAGATGCTGTTGGAAAAATGGCCTGATAGACTTGCTAAATATAGAGTTACCACAAACCTTCAATTTGTAAAAATGCAGTGTTTGGCTGGGCACAATGGCTCATGCCTGTAATCCCAGCATTTTGGGAAGCTGAGGCAGGTGAATCACTTGAGGCCAAGAGTTAGAGATCAGACTGGGCAAAATGGCAAAAAACCGTATCTACTAAAAATACAAAAAATTAGTGGGATGTGGTGGTACACACCTGTAATCTCAGCTACTCAGGAGGCTGAGGCAGAAGAATCACTTGAACCTGGGAAGTGGAGGCTGCAGTGAGCCAAGATCACTCCACTGCACTCCAGCCTGAGCAACAGAGCGAGACTCTGTCTCAAAAAATAAAAAAATAAAATAAAGAAGACGTCCAAGCACAGGGGGCCCCATTTTATAACAAAACCAGTCCCTGCTTATCTGTGGTTTCACTTTCTGCAGTTTCAGTTACCTGGGGTCTGAAAAATAAAAATTTTTTTAATGAAGTATTTGCAAAGCCTGATGAAGCAGAGCAATAAAATGAGATATGCCTGAGTTTTACATTTTGTTTTTCCTTTTTAATGTTTTTAATTTTAATTTTTTGATTGTTTTAATTTAAAAAAATGTTTTTTGAGACAGAGTCTTGCTCTGTTGCCCAGGTTGGAGTGCAGGGTACCATCTTAGGTCACTGCAGCTTTCACCTCCCAGGCTCAAGTGAGTCTCCTGCCTCAGTCTCCCCAGTAGCTGGGATTACAGGCATGCGCCACCACACCTGGCTAATTTTTGTATTTTTAGTAGAGATGGGGTTTCACCATGTTGGCCAGGCTGATCCCAAGCTCCTGACCTCAGGTGATCCGCCTGCCTCAGCCTCCCAAACTGCTAGGATTACAGGCGTGAACCACTGTGCCCAACCTTAATTTTTAATTATACTTTTCTATTTCACAATCTAATCCCAAGATGTGCCTGTGTTTTTTAAGGTGTTCTACATCTACATTTATAAATGAGACTGGTCCATAGTTTTCCTGCTGTATGATGTAAAATTTTGGCTTTATGAAACACTGGGATGTTTATCTATCCTTTGGAATATGAGTATGATTGATTACCTGAATGTTTGAAAGAAGTTGCTCGTTAACCTATCTAGTTTTAGCTTAGGTCCTTAAGCATATCTTTTGACAGCTTTTATCCATGATTATTTATCTGTTTAGATTTTGAGTCCCAATTGGTAATTTTATATTTCCTCAAATATTATCTATTTCATTCAGATTTTATATTGTATTAGTATTGGGTTGGGCAAGGTATTCCCTTGTAATTCTCATTTCCTCTATACTGATGGCTATAAACCCTTTCTCACTCCTGATGTGTATATTTATGCCATTTCTTTTTTAGTTTGTTTTGTTAGCTAGTGGTTCATCAAATTTGTTGCTTGCTTCTTGCCAAATAACCAGATCTTAGAGTTATTCATCAACTATATTGTCTTAAATTTTTTTTTTTTTTTTTTTGAGACGGGATTTCCCTCTTGTCATCTAGGCTGGAGTGCAATGGCGCAATCTCGGCTCACTGCAACCTCCACCTCCCAGGTTCAAGTGATTCTCCTGCCTCAGCCTCCCAAGTAGCTGGGATTACAGGTGCCTGCCACCATGCCTGGCTAATTTTTATATTTTTAGTAGAGACAGGGTTTCACCATGTTGGCCAGACTGGTCTCGAACTTCTGACCTCATGATCCGCCCACCTCGGTCTCCCAAAGTCTGGGATTACAGGCGTGAGCCACCGCGCCTGGCCCCCAAAATTTTTTTTTTAGAGACAGAGTCTTTCCCTGTCGCCCAGGCTGGAGTGCAGTGGTGTGATCATAGCTGACTATAATCTCCAGTTCCTGGGCTCAAGTGACCCTCCTGCCTCAGCCTCTGAGCAGCTGGAACTACAGGCATGCACCACCATGCCTGGCTAATTTTGTTGTTGTTGTTGTAGAGACAAGGTCTTGCTATGTTACCTGGGCCAGTCTTGAACTCCTGGCCTCAAATGATCCTCCTCCCTCGGCCTCCCAAAGCACTGGCATTACAGGCATGAGCCACCACACCTGGCCAATTATATTGTTTTTCTGGTTTTGAAATAATTCAGTTTGCTTTTATCCTTAATTTTTTCCTTTTGCTTTCTTAGGTTTTGCCTTACTGTGACATTTTCCCCTTTTAATTTCCTGCATTGTCTACTTTGTTAATGAACTTTTATTCTCACTAAGCAATAACAGTGTTTACAGCCATGCATTTTCTTGTGAATACTACTTTGGCTGCATTTCATAAGTAGTGTTTCATGAGTTATTTTAAAAATAGTCTATAGTTCTGTTTTTAAGCTTTGTATTGAAGTATGATACACATACAGAAAAGCAAACATATCAAAATACGTTCAGTTTGGTGAATATTCACAAATTCACCCATATTGAGAAACAGAACATTGCCAGTACCAATGATATAATTTGCAGGGCCTAGTGCAAAATGAAAATGCTCAGCCCTTTGGTCAAATATTATTAACAACTTTCAGTGGGGCGCAGTGGCTCACTCCTGTAATCCCAGAACTTTGGGAGGCCAAGGCAGGTGGATCACCCGAGGTCAGGAGTTCGAGACCAGCCTGGCCAACATGGTGAAACACCATCTCTACTAAAAATACAAAAATTAGCCGGGCATGGTGGCACATGCCTGTAATCCCAGCTACTTGGGAGGCTGAGGCAAGAGAATCACTTGAACCCGGGAGGCGGAGGTTGCAGTGAGCCAAGATCACTCCATTGCACTCCAGCCTGAGCAATAGAATGAGACTCCATCTCAAAAAATAATAATAATAATAATTTTGAAATGGTGACAGCAGAGTGTTAGCCAAACGCTGAGCCTAAGTGCAGGGCTCATGCTCATGTGCTTGTGCACATGCTCATGAAGCTGGTTGGCCCTGGCAACTCACCCTTGGGCTTCCTTCTACTCCCTAACTCGGCCTCCCTACCAAGTGTAACCACTACCTGACTTCAAATGGCAGAGAATTGTTAGTCTGTATGCTTGTGTCTAGTTTCTTTTGCTTAGCATTATGTTTGTGAGGATCATTCATACTTCTATGTGTAATTGAAGAGCATACATTCTCATTGTTATATAGTTTAAAATAGTCCAGCCAGTCGCAGTGGCTCACCCCTGTAATCCCAGCAATTTGGGAGGCTGAGGCGGGCAGACTGCTTAAGGTCAGGAGTTTGAGAGCAGCCTGGCCAACATGATGAAACCCCATCTCTACTAAAAATACAAAACTTAGCCTGGCATGGTGGCACACACCTGTAGTCTCAGCTAGTTGGGAGGCTGAGACACAAGAATTGCTTGAGCCCGGGAGGCGGAGGGTGCAGTGAGCTGAGATCACACCATTGCACGCCACCCTGGGCAACAGGGCAAGACTCCATCTCAAAAAAAAAACAAAAGTCTGTAATTCAGTTTTGGTTTGTCACTGATTAAAGAGTTGTTTAGAACTTAAAAATTTCTCCAAGAGGTTGACTTCCTCAGGCTAAGGACCAACTTCCTAGTTTCAGGGGTGGAGCTAGAAACAGATTGGTTTTCTTTGAATGAGTGGGTCTTTACTCATAGAATAACAGTATGGGTAAGAAACTAGCAAGCTTTATTTTCTCCTCCTGGTCTTCTGATACTCAATGAGGAAGAGAAGAGCCAGTGAGGGTAGTTAAGGATAACAGGTTTTTCCTCTCCAGGCAAAGTATAATAGCACACACTATGGAGATAGGGGCTGAAGTTGTTTTGTCACCTGTGAGTTCTCAAGGAAACTGGGAAGAAATTGGCTCCTTCTTTATCAAGTCAAGGGAGGCACAGCGCTTCTTTCATGGATCTGAACAGGGGCAAGGTCCTTGTGCATGTCCACTACCTCGCTGTCCTGGAGAAGTGGCCAGTGGGTCCTTTCTGTTTATGGGTACAGCTGGGTGGAGTCCTGACAGTGAGAATAGTTGGATATTCAGAGGATAAAGATTAGTAACCCAAACAAGAAGTCTACCCATCCTTAAAGAAAACATTGCTGCAGAGTGAGACTCCGTCTCAAAAAAAAAAAAAATGTTGCTAAAAACGAATCCTACTTTTCCACTTCAAACCTAACATTGGAGCCTAAATTCAAACTACTTTATTGTAATCAACTATATGAGCGTTATATTTAAGAACTGTAATTCGAATTTGATGACCAACGATAGAAAATCTTTTTCAAAGTGTTATTTGCTTGAGGTGGAAGCCTTGTCATTTTGTTTGTTTCTTTAAAATAAATAATAATTTTGTTTACTCAAAAACAGATCAGGCCAGGCACAGTGGCTTACGCCTGTAATCCCAACACTTTGGAAGGCTAAGGTAGGAGGATCATTTGGGCCCAGGAGTTCGAGACCAGCCTGAGCAACATGGTGAGAACTTGTCTCTAAAAAAATTTTTTTAATTAGCCTGTCATGGTGGCATGAACCTGTGGTCCCAGCTATTCAGGAGACTGGGGGAAGATCACTTGAGCCCAGGAGGTGGAGGCTGCAGTGAGCCGGGTTTGTGCCACTGCACTTCAGCCTGGGTGACAGAGTGAGACCCTGTGTCAAAAAAATAAAAATAAAAAATAAAATAGATCATAAAAAGCTTATAACACAGAATTCAAAAGGCATAAAAAAGAATAGAGTGAAAAGTAAGTCTCCCTCTCACTCCTAGCTCCCACCCATTCCCCAGAGGCAACTCCAGGTTTCTTGTATATCCTATCAGAAATAATCTATGTAAATATATGTAATTTTTCAAATGTTTTTATAAGAAAGTATAGCATATTATGCATACTGTTCTGCTCCCTTATTTTTCACTTAATATTTATTGGAGATTGTTTCATATTAATGCATATAGAACTTCCTCATTCTTTTTTTTTTTTTTGAGATGGAGTCTCGCTCTGTCACCAGACTGGAGTGCAGTGGTGCGATTTCGGCTCACTGCAAACTCCACCTCCCGAGTAGCTGGGACTACAGGCACCCACCACGACGCCCAACTAATTTTTTGTGTTTTTAGTAGAGACGGGGTTTCACCATGTTAGCCAGGATGGAAACTGCCTCATTCTTTTGAAAGGCTGCATAATATTCATAGTTTGGATGATGAGCCATACTTTTTTTGAAAATGTTTTTCTTTTCTTAACAGCTTTTTTAAAGGTAAATTTACATACCATAAAATTCACCTACTTTAAGTATACAGTTCAGTGATTTGTAGTGAATTCATAGAGTTATGCAGCCATCACCACAATCAAGTTTTAGAACACTGCTCTCACCCCAGTTTTCTTCTTCCCATAATTTATCTTTTAATCATTTAATCAAACTGTTTTTCCTTTCCAGTAATTTGTTTTAACCTTTCCTGAGGTTGTGATTCTTTGTTTTGTAAACTGGGTAGGTTTTGGAGTGGTAGAGATGTGTCAGGAGCGCACCTCGAACCTCATACAGTGCTGATCTTCTCTATTAAACAGTAACTATTGTTCTTTTCATTCAGTTGAAAAAATTGCTGTGAATTTACAGATTGTGGTACAGCACATCCTGAACATTCTGCCAGGGAGCTGCTTGCTCTCCCTCCTTCTTTCGCTCTGCATACTATGATAATCAAAATAAGCAGAGTTTTAAAGATGATAGACAGGTTGGAGAAGATGGACGAGCATCTATCTGCTCTGTCCTTCCAGAAGATGGCTGATTGTGATAAGCATTAGCTAAGTTACAATGGCTACAGACTGCCCTGGGAGAAGTGAGAAGCAGAGGAAAGTGACCTCCCCAAATTTGCTAGTACCCCATCTTGGACAGGCGCTTACCCTTCATTTAGCAGATTATCCCCAAGGCTAATGAGGGAGTATGTGTGACTCCTTCTACCATAGCCCATGGCTATACATACCTGCAATGGAACAGGGGGCACCAGGAGATATACCTGCAATGGAACAGGGGGCACCAGGAGACATACCTGCAATGGAACAGGGGGCACCAGGAGACATACCTGCAGTGGAACAGGGGGCACCAGGAGACATACCTGCAGAAGAATAGGTGGCAGCAGTGCCATCACATGTTCTAGAATGTGAAAGTATGTTCAGATCGTCCATTGCTGTGGTTTTTGCATTTCTTTGAATGGGCTGTCAGTTCTACTCATTATTTTTTTGCCTGATATAAGGTTGTCCATAGTTAGTACTCCAGAACAGGAAATATCACACTAAAATATACAGGGTAAGTAAAAATTATTTTCTCTGATATTGTTCTTCCAAAATTAGTACATTTTTTGTTTTTCTCAGGCCTTTTTTTCTCCTCAGTTCTAATATCACAGCTATGTACCTACCTGTTAGGGACATAACTATAGCTGCATGGTGTTGTGTACCTGTAGTTCTTCCCTACTGTTAATCTACAGTCTTATTTATGTTTCATTTTCTTCTTTCTTTTTACTTATTTATTTATTTGAGATGGAGTCTCACATTGTTGCCTAGGCTGGAATGCAGTGGCGTGATCTGGGCTCCCTGAAACCTCCGCCTCCCAGGTTCAAGTGATTCTCCTGCCTCAGCCTCCGGAGTAGCTGGAATTACAGGCACCTGCCACCACGCCCCGCTAATTTTTTGTATTTTTAGTAGAGACGGGGTTTCACCATGTTGGCCAGGCTGGTCTCGAACTCCTGACCTCGTGATCCACCCATCTTAGCCTTCCCAAGTGCTGGGATTACAGGTGTGAGCCACTGCACCTGGCCCCTTTATTTTTATTTTTTAAAAGTATGGAAGGCTTCATGAATGTGCATGTCATCCTTACACAGGCGCCATGCTAATCTCTATATCATTCCAATTTTTACTATATGTGCTGCTGCAGTGAGCACAAATTTTTACCTTCCAAATGAGTAATTCTCCAATCAAAATTTAAGTAGATGAATCCTGTTCTCTTCTATCTCAACAGGAAAGAGAGGAGAACAAATTGCTGATCAAAACAGGGCCCTAGGGGAAAATGTAGGAAGGGCTTACATGCTTTCTCTGGTCCTGGCTCCTAGCAGTTATATGAGACACACCCAGGTTGTTCAGGAGAAAAATGTATCTGCACAAGGAAGTCACTGCCTGGTCAACCCGAGTTCTCCCTGAGGTGGTGCTCCCCTCCTGCTGGGAAGGACTCTTGTGACTCAACTTGCAGAGAGGAGATGACTGTCTAGCCAACACATCTATGTGCTCAGATATTTAAATTTAGGGGCCAGAAAGAAGAGGAGCCAGGGGAAATCTCTGTAGAAGGTTGAAATGTCAATGGGCCATTGGATACAGACGCACTTGCTAGAGCTGTCATGTGAAGGGAGTCCTCAGGGTGTCTTTCCATGAACTCATCTCTGAGAAGAGCCTGACCACTGTTTCCCAGGGGCCTGCATGTCTGTGATGTGACTTTTCTGAAGATTCCCTTTCTCTTGAAGGAGATCAAACTCTAACACCTGTGAACGCATGGGTGCGTGGAGAGCCAGAACAGAGACTGGATTTCCCCTTCAGAAGGGCTTCCTTGTCCCTGGGCCAGCCTGGACTAGGCCAGCGACCCTGAACTCTCAAGGCTAGGATGGCTGTGCCCTAGTTTCCTATTGCTGTTGCAAAAAATTACCACACATTTGTGGTTTAAAACAACAAAAAATTATTACAGTTCTGGAGGTCCGAAATCAGAAATGAGTTGCACTGGATTAAAGTCAAGGTGTTAGCTGAGCATAGGAGCACACCCCTGAAGTCCTAGCTACTTGGGAAGCTGAGGCAGGAGGATCGCTGGAGCCCAGGAGTTGGAGTCCAGCCTAGGCAACATACTGACATGCCCCATCTCTTTAAAAAAAAAAAAAAGAGTCAAGGTGTTGGTTCCTTCTGGAGGCTCTGAGGGGAGGATCTGTTTCCTTGACTTTTTCAGCTCCTAGTGGCCTCCTCTATTCCTTAGCTTGTGGCCCCTTCCTCTGTCTTCAAAGCACATCACTCCAACCTCTGCTGTGTCGCTGAACAATTGTCTCCTTGTCTCCTACTGCCTCCTTCTTATACAGCCATCATGATTACATTGGGCCCACCCAGATGATTCAGAATAGTCTCCCCATCTCAAGAACCTTAATCAACATCTGCAAAGTCCCTTTTGCCATATAAAATAAAATTCAGCTGGGTGCAGTGGCTCATGCCTGTAATCCCAGCACTTTGGGAGGCTGAGATGGGAGGATTCCTTGAAGACCAGGAGCTCAAGACCAGCCTGGGCAACGTAGTGAGACCCTGTCTCTACGAAAGGTTTTTCAAAAAATTAGCTGGAGGCTGGACACGGTGGCTTACGCCTGTAATCCCAGCACTTTGGGAGGCTGAGGCAGGTGGATCGGCCAGGAGTTTGAGACCAGCCTGGCAAACATGGCAAAAACCCATCTCTATGAAAAATACAAAAATTAGTCAGATGTGGTGGCATGTGCCTGTAGTCCCAGCTACTCCAGAGGCTGAGGCAGGAGAACCACTTGAACCTGGGAGGTGGAGTTTGCAGTGAGCTGAGATCATGCCACTGCACTACAGCCTGGGCAACAGAGCAAGACTGTCTCAAAAACAAACAAAAAAACAAACAAACAAAAAATTAACTGGGCATGTTAGTGTGCACCTATAGTCCCAGCTACTTAGGTGGCTGAGCCAGAGGATTGCTTGAGCCCGGGAGGTCAAGGCTGCAGTGATCTATGATCAAGCCACTGCACTTCAGCCTGGGTTATAGAGCAAGAATACACTGTCTCTAATCAAAAATAAAAATAAAATAAGATTCACAGCTTCTGGGGATTAGAATATGGACATATTTGGTGGGGGCATTATTTAGCCTACTACACCTTGCACCCAAGAGCAACCTACCCAGCAGCTTCCCACACAGTGCTGAGGTCTGGAAGAGCCTGGGGCAGTACAACTTTTCCCATGATTTATCTAAACAGCTCTCCATTAGGCTGTTTTCAAACTTTTGCTATTATGAGCAATGCTGCTCATATATCCTTAGGATACAGTATTAGAAGAAGAATTGCCAAATTAAAGGATATATGCACTTTAAATCTATTTTTGGCCGGGTGCAGTGGCTCACATCTATAATCCCAGCACTTTGGGAGACCGAGGTGGGAGGATCAATTGAGCCCAGCAGGTTTTGAGACCAGCTTGCCAACATGGTGAAACGCCATCTCTACCAAACATACAACAACAACAAAAAAAAATTAGCAGAGCTTGGTGGCATGTGCCAGTAGTCCCAGCTACTCAGGAGGCTGAGATGATAGGATGGTTTGAGCGCAGGAGGCAGAGGTTGCAGTGAGCCCAGATCACGCCATTACGCAGCAGCCTGGGAGGCAGAGCCTGACCCTGTCTCAGACAAAACAATCATTTTCCTGGTCAGGCATGGTGGCTCAAACCTGTGATCCCAGCATTTTGGGAAGCTGAGGCAGGAGGATGGCTTGAGCCCAGGAGATCGAGACCAAATACAAAAATTAGCTTGGTGTGATGGCAAATGCCTGTAATCCCATCTATTTGGGAGGCTGAGGCAGGAGAATCGCTTGAACCTGGGAAGTGGAGGTTGCAGTGAGTGGGGATTGCGCCACTGCACTCCAGCCTGGGCAACAGAGCGAGATTCCGTCTCAAAAAAAAAAAAAAAGAAAATTTAAAAATTAGCTGGGTGTGGTTGTTTGTGCCTATAGTCCCAGCCACTCAGGAGGATGAGGTGGGGAAATCACTTGAACTTGGGAGGTTGAGGCTGCAGGGAGCCATGATCGCACCACTGCACTCCAACCTGGACAATAAACTGTCTCAAAAAAACAAAACAAAACAAAACAAAAATCTATTTTCCTGCATCTTTGCCAAAAACATTATCAACTTTGTTGATATTTACCAATTTTATAGGTGAAAAATGGGATTTCATATAAGTTTTTTCTTTTTTTTTTTTTTTTTGAGATGGAGTCTCTCTCTCTGTCACCCAGGCTGGAGTGCAGTGGCACGATCTCGGCTCACTGCAAGCTCCACCTCCCAGGTTCACGCCATTCTCCTGCCTCAGACTCCCGAGTAGCTGGGACTACAGGCACCCGCCACCAGGCCCAGCTAATTTTTTTGTATTTTTAGTAGAGACAGAGTTTCACCATGTTAGCCAGGATGGTCTTGATCTCCTGACCTTGTGATCTGCCCGCCTTGGCCTCCCAAAGTGCTGGGATTACAGGCGTGAGCCACTGCACCCAGCCCAGTATAGGTTTTTTAAACTTTTCAAAACTTTTTGAAATAATTTTGGTATAGTTTTAATTATCAATTTATCTTATTATAAATGAGGTTATGCATTTTTTGATATGTTTAAACTGCCATTTCTGTATCTTTCCTGTGATTTATTGGTCCCTCATGCAACACTGTGTATCTGAAGACATAGTCAACAGTGGCAGGCCAGGCGTGGTGGCTCACGCCTGTAATCCCAACACTTTGAGAGGCCAAGGTGGGCAGATCACTTGAGGCCAGGAGTTTGAGACCAGTCTGGCCAACACGGCAAAACCTCGTCTCTACTAAAAATACAAAAATTAGCCGGGCATGGTGGCGCACGCCTGTAGTTCCAGCTACTCGGGAGGTTGAGGCATAAGAATCACTTGAACCCAGGAGGCAAAGGTTGCAGTGAGCAGAGATTGCACCACTGCACCCCAGCCTGTCTCAAATAAAAATAAAAATTAACAGTGGCAATCAGGCAAAAAAGTAGTGTCATAGGATTAAAGTAAAATAAAATAAAACAAATGAAAAAAAGCTCCTCTGAAGGGAGAATTCAGGGGCAGGAGAAGAGAGGAGTCACGGTAGGAATAAAAGACCCCTTGCTACCAGGCTGGATTTCAATAACTCTGAGTCCTGTGGAGTTTTGCTGGGATAAACATAGCCACAGTTTAGCAAGTCTGGAGGCCAGGAGAGGTGATCAAGGCAGAGTCAATCCTCAAGAACAATGTCAGAGCCCACTTATTAGACTTGGGTCCAAGGGAAGGGCAGCAATGGGGCTTCTATCCCAAGTTCTTGGACAAGAATTTGGCATTTATCCCATAAGTTTGGCATTTATTCCAAAATTTCTTGTCCAAGAACTTGGGATAGAATCTATTGACAGCCTATTGTCTCCAGTCGTGGTTGACACTGGAGCCCTGGACAGGGCTCTGCCTGTGGATGAGCAAGTGACTTTCCCTGTGGGGATGAAGGAAGGTGACCCTGTAGACCTTCTCCTAAGACTGTAGAAGGCATGCAGAATGGCAAATACTACAGCAGCCTGGCCTCGCCTTAGGACTGGGTTTAAGAGTGTGGAATGGGCCAGGTGCAGTGGCTCATGCCTGTAATCCCAGCACTTTGGGAGCCTGAGGCAGGTGGTGATCCAGGAGTTCAAGATCCAGGAGTTCAAGACCAGCCTGGCCAACATGGTGAAGCCCCATCTCTACGAATAATACAAAAATTAGCCAGGCGTGGTGGCACATGTCTGTATTCCCAGCTACTCAGGAGGCTGAGGCAGGAGAATTGCTAGAACCTGGGAGGCGGATATTACAGTGAGCCGAGATTGCGCCACTGCACTTCCAGCCTGGGCAACACAGCGATACTCCATCTCAGAAACAAAACAAAGTGTGGAATGTTGCTAGGAATGAGTGGCTGGGGCCAGAGACTCCTTAGGCCTGGCAGAGATTTGCCCTGGAAGTGCCTGTGTGAGAATGATTAGTTCTCAGCACCTTCTTGTCACAGGATTGCAACTGGCGTCTCAGGAAGCCAAATATGAGCTACTCCTGGAAGTATCATCTTGGTCAACACTGGCTATAAAACCAAAAGTGGCTGCTAGATTGTGCAAGGAGACAAAACTAGTCTGGTGAGAGCATTTCCTCTTTAGTGACGTCCCAATGACCTGAGGCTGTCAGGGTTCTTCTCATCACTTGCCTTCTTTTGACTGCCCCTATCAAGGCACAGCTGGCTCATTTGTCCCAGAAGGAAATGGTGAAGCAAGCAGATGGATTGCTCCCTGAACCTCCACAGCGCCTCCTGCTGGTGGTCGACCCCGAGGCCCACCATCCTGCCTTTAATTCATTAACCAGCTGCTTTCTTTTTGAAATACCCAAAGGTTCCACCAGCTTTCCAACAGTGAAGCCCACCTTTGTAGAAAAAAAAGAAGCGCTCCCACTTTTTCTGTTGCCCTTGCTTTTTCGGTTAAAAGAACATGAAGCGATTTCAGGATATTAGAAAAGCCCTAAGGCAGTGAGGAAACTTGCCTAATCAGTTCTAGCTGAATAAAACATCAGGTGAGTGTGGGAGCTGCCCTCAAGTGGGACCTACTGCGCTCCCAGGCCCCTCATCAGCACAAAAGCCCTGTCACTGGCTTGGAGTGAAGGTTTCCTATTTAAAAAGATACGCCAAACCCCTTGAGGCAGCAGAGATTTTTACGGCTTTGGGTTTTCTTTAGAATTTGCAGAATTTGTGTGAAGGGCACTGGCACTGAGTCTACACCCAGATTACAGCTGTTTCCCACATCTCTTTCCTAGGCTGGGGGGCTTTGGGGCAGATTAGTGATTAGGCTTGCGGGGGGCTTTTGTGTGCTGTGACCTGTGTGTGCCAGGGAACCCCTGCAGCAGTGAGGCAAAGTGGGAAGAAATCTGGAATTGACATTAGAGCTGGAATCTCATTTTCTTTCATCTTGTAAACCAAAACACGACCATGGCAGATCTCAATTGATTCGAGGTTTATTTTGCCAAGGCTGAGGACGTGCCTGGGAAAAAGAAACCCAAGTCACAATAGGATCTGTGACCCGTGTTTTTCCAAAGAGGATTTGGGGAACTTCAATATTTCAAGAGGTGTAAACCAAAAAGTATCTGAGATAGGTAACAATTAATTTAGAAATTTATGTTGCCAACGTTAAGGACGTGCACTTGGGAGACAGGTCTGTGCCTTTCTCCCAAGATGGTTTTGAGGGCTTCAATATTTAAAAGTGGGAAAAGCAGTCTGGACGGGAAAGATGGAGGGTATGGTCACATGACTGAATCCACATGTTGCAAGAGAAAAGGAGCAGGTAGGGGAATAGTCAATTATATATTCATCTTTGTAGAAGCTAAGGTGAACATAGAGTATCTCTGTGGAGATACTTAACTTTTTGTCTGTAGCTACCTGCTTAGGAACAAAAGGAAAAGTAGCTTCTTGGATAATTCAGCTTTCAGCTTAATATTTTTCTTTTGGCATAGTGAAATTAGGGTTCCAAGTTTTATTTTCCTTTCACAGAGGAAAGGGCAAGCAGGAGGGGAAGGAAAAAAAAAAAAAAGGAGGGTGGGTAGGCAATGAGGCAAGTGGTTACATTCTTGTGAGGCTCTGGTTAGAGTTCAGTGAGTCTATGTTTTACATGTAAAAAGAAAGGGGTAGAGGAAAAGTCAATTATGCATTAGTCTCATGCTCGGTCAATCCACATTTTTTATAAGATAAGGTGAGCTTGTGAAATTACAGCTGTTTGGGAACAAAAGAAAGGCCGTATTTTTGTTTTATTTTTGCTTTTTTGTTTGCATGACTCAGTTCCCAAGCTTTGGCATAGTGAATTTGAGGTCCCAAGATTCTATTTTTCTTTCACAGCCTGAATGCAGAAAAGTGAGCAGAAAAAGCTTTTGCCAGGCAATTTTAACTATTCATGCAATTATCCTGAATTTTGAGCATTCTTCATTCTCAGCAAGATTTTCTGTCCTTGCAGTTTAGCCGTGCTCTAGAAGCAAGACGAAACTCCTGTGGAGAATTGAGGAATCTCTCTGTACATCTCAAGACACGGGAGTTTGGAACTGGAGGGAACAGCTAGAAGTGCCCTGCTACTCTGCAAGACCTCCAGGAGTTACCGGGAAATTTAAATCCCCAGCTGTCTTAAAGGAGCCCATAATCTAACAAGAGATAATATATTCCCAAAACACAGGTCACACATCTGCAGCAAAAACAGAAGGGCTAATAGAAGTGCATGCCTCAGCAGGACAGGCTACATAATCTGTGGGGCTCCGGACAAAAATGAAAATACGCTACCTCTTGGTCAAAAGACAGGAAAAACATGCTTTTAAAGGTACACATAAAGCCAGACACAAAAGGACAAATATAATATGAGGTGCCTACAATAGTCAAATTTATAGAGACAGAAAATAGAATGGTGGCTGGGCACGGTGGCTCACGCCTGTAATCCTAGCACTTTGGGAGGCCAAGGCGGGCAGATCACTTGAGGTCAGGAGTTCGAGACCAGCCTGGACAACATGGCAAAACCCCGTCTCTATTAAAAATACAAAAATTAGCCGGGCATGGTGGCATGTGCCTGTAGTCCCAGCTACTTGGGAGGCTGAGACAGGAGAATCACATGAACCCAGGAGGGGAGGTTGCAGTGAGCCGAGATCATGCCACTGCATTCTAGCCTGGGTGACAGAGCGAGACCCTGTCTGAAAAAAATAAAAATAAAATAAAATAAAATGGTGGTTGTCAGGAACTGGAGTGAGGGGGGATGTGGAATTATTGTTTAATGGGTACAATTTCAGTTTGGGGAGATGAAAAAGTTCTGGAGATGGATGGTGGTGATGGTTGCACAACAATGTGAATGTACAGTTGTCCTGCGGTATTGGAGGGGGATTGGTTCTAGGATTCATCAAGGACACCAAAATCCATGGATTCTCAAGTCCCTGATAATAAATGGTATAGTATTTGCATATAACCTACGCACATCCTCCTGCATACTTTAATTCATCTCTAGATTACTTATAATACCCAATACAATGCCTACACATCATTCTTATGAATTCAACATAGTACTTGGTACCTTGCAAATTCAAGGCTTGCTTTTTGGAACTTAGTCTTTTTTTTCCTGAATATACTTTTTCTTTTTTTTGTAGAGACAGAGTCTCACTATGTTGCCCAGGCTGGCCTTGAGCTTCTGGCCTCAAGTGATCCTCCTGCCTAGGTCTCCCAAAGTGCTGGGATTACAGGTGTGAGCCACCACACCAGCCTTTTTCCTGAATATTTTTGATCCATGGTTGGCTGACTCCATGGATGTGGAACCCAGGGATGTGGAACTGATGGATACAGAGGGTTGACTAAGTACCACTGCACACTCAAAAATAGTTAAAATGGTATATTTTATGTATATTTCATTACACACATAAAATGGTAGACATAAGCTTTTTCCTTCTTTTATAGTCTTTCTCTCAACTTGTCATGGTGCTTATTTGCTACTAATGTCATTCTAAGAAAAACTACAGGACGGGCTCAGTGGCTCACACATGTAATCCCAGCACTTTGGGAGGCTGAGGCAGGTGGATCACCTGAGGTCAGGAGTTTGAGACCAGCCTGGCCAACATAGTGAAACTCTGTCTCTACAAAAATACCAAAAATTAGCCGGGCATGATGGCGGATACCTGTAATCCCACTTACTCGGGAGGCTGAGGCGGGAGAATCACTTGAACCCAGGAGGCGGAGGTTACAGTGAGCCGAGATCGCACCATTGCACTCCAGGCTGAGCAACAGAGCAAGACTCTGTCTCAAAAAAAGAAAACTACAAATTAAAAATTTTGGCATGCATTTTACCCTCCACTTTTATATTATACAATGCCAATTTTAAATGTAAATATCAGAATATTTATCTCATATTTAGAATCAATGAAATTATACAATTTGAATTTTGTGGTTCATCCCAGAAGGGTTATCTCCTGCTGGTTCAAAGGCACAACAAACACAAGCCAGGCTCAGGAAAGTTGGAAGGAGGAAGAGAGGATTCCTCCAGGCACAGAGCCTGCTGAGAAAGCCTCCAGGGCAGGGGACCTCACTGATGCCTGTGGGCAGGTGCTCTGTTGGGTCTGACATATTCCAGGTTCCCTTTCCTCCAGGTGTCTCCCCTTGCCACAGGCCTGCCACCTCAGCCTACAGCAAATGGGCTACCAGTGTCTTTAAAACTCAGAGCTGGGACACTGTCAGTAAAGGGCTGGGCAAGAGGCTTGCTCCTTTCAAGGCTCAACTAAGGCTGATTGTCCACCAGGAGCACTGTGGTGCTGCCAGCCTGGAGTGGGGATGGCCACCACCACGCCCCAACCCTCCCTGAATTGGGATCAGACTCCTGCCAAGGGTAGAAGGTGGCAGCAGTTGCAGGGTGAGGGCAAGGAGGGAGAGGCCAGGTGGGGCAGTGGTGGTGAGAGAACTTCCAGGGAGGCAGCAGCGGGTGGAGCTGTGTGTAAGCTCAGGCGCTAAGCCCCCAGCACATGCTTTGTTGATGCATGGGACTTCATTTACGAAACACACACAAAGATAGACATCAAGACCGCAGCCAGGCGCAGTGGTTCATGCCTGTAATTCCGGTACTTTGGGAGGTGGATCACTTGAGCTCAAGAGTTTGAGAACAGCTTGGTCAACATGGTGAAACCCTATCTCTACCAAAAATACAAAAATTAGCTGGGCGTGGTGGTGAGCACCTGTGGTCCCAGCTACTTGGGAGGCTGAAGTGAGAGGATAGCTGGGACCCAGGAGGAGGTTGCAGTGAGCCCTGACCACGCCACTGCACTCAAGCCTAGGTGACAGAGCGAGACCCTGTCTCAAAAATAAACAAAAATAATTTCAAGACTGCAACCATAGTCCATTAAACCCCAAATCCAGGGCCCTTCTGAGTGCAGTTTCTTGTTCAAACTGTACTGATCACATGCCCATGCACGCGTGTCCTGTCCTTCAGGCAGAAGAAGAGAGAGTATTTGGCTGGAGTATTCCCTGAAAGTGTCCTCATCCCCGAAGGAAACCTAGGTACAGAAAGTGCTTATCATGCAGGACGCTGAGGCAGCTTTTCTCCCCTTCCAACACGCTCCCTTTTCCTCTTCGACACTAGACTTCAGCTCTGCCCCTTTCTTTTTCACATCCCACTCCTCACTCGCTGCTGAGGTCTACCAATAGTTGACTAGTCTATAATCTTATCTGAACCAGGAAATACTGGACGGTAAACTCCTTGGGTTGATAAATGGAGTCCAGTCAGTTTCAGCAGAGTCCACGGTTTCCCAAGTTGCTTATCTAGCCCCAGGGCTGTCACGCGGGAAGGCAAGGAGCAAGCAAGAGACACTGTACAAAGTTAGTTTGCCCTGAAGGCCTGGGGGTGGGTAGGAGAGGAAGGAGAGATCTGGCTCTCTGGGCAGCTGTCACCTCTAGAGAATTAAGAAAGCCTCGTCTCTCCCTTAACTCTAAGTTCTTGTGAGTTCAGACTGGGGCACATTTTCTTTGCAGTGGCCTCAAGCTGTGACTGGGGCAAAGCAGGGTGGTTTTTTTGGACGGAGAGGTTTTCCTTGAGCACTGTCTGGATCAAATTCCAGAGGGTTGTGTCCCACCTGGTTCTGTTTGCTAGTGTTTACTCTTACGTCTTTTTGGGATTTTTCAACCTTGGACGTTTCCGTGTCCTGCACTGTGAAGAGACTCTATAGCAGCTTTCCTAGCAATTCTCAGCACACCAACTGCACCCTTCCCCTGGAGGAAACAGGCCACCTCGCTAGGCTCCTGAGGCCCCATTCCCAAGAAGGCAGGTCAGGGAAAACTAGCAGTGATCTTAGGCCCTTTTCTCTGGGTGCCAGAAGTCATTTTCTTTTGAGCTGAGGGATAATCAGGCTAACCAAAACAGTCCAGGTTAAGCCCTGCCCAATCCAACTGGCAAAGGTGCTGGGAGTAAAGAGAAACACCCTGGAATTTGAGCAAAGTCAGATCTAAGGGGCCATGGGAGGCTGACAGCTTGGTTTTTGGTCCTGGGAAGTACAGCAGCCTGGCTGAGCCCAGTGGGGAGGAGCTCCTGGCCAGCAGCCAGGACCAGCACTGGGAGGCTGCGCGCCACCCTGCCTGCGATTTCGCAGATTCTGGTCTTCTATCCCAGCTCGACAGCCCCTTTCTGAGCCTCTGGGCTTCTGGGGGGAGTTCTGTGTGGGTCTGTGTCTCTGTCAAGAATGAAGACTCGATCTGTGGTTGACTAGGGCTTTTGCTAATGTTATGTATCTATAAAGGGTTCTGAAGGAAAAGCTCTGCCCAACCATGAAGGGCTTCCTATTTCAAGTAAGTCACCGTCCTTTTTAGCAAGAGTTCATAGAACCTGATCAAAGATAACATTTATGTAAAATAAAACAGCACAATGTTTTCCCCTTTCTACTGTAAAGCTTGAAATGAAAAAGCCACATTTCAGCTCTCTGCAAACAAAGCTCACTGAATAACAGTGCAGGAGGGGCTGCTGCAGAACACACCTTCATCTTTTTTTTTTTTTTTGACCTTGGTGAACGCTGATTTTCCAGCATTAGAAAATGGTTTTTATACTGCTCAATTCATTAGGCAATCAGAAATCACCAAAGTTCATCTTGATAATCTCTGCCACAAATGAGCATTTGAGGAGCTAACTGTGGTGCAGTGAAAACACACTAGACTCGGAGCCAGAAAGTCTGGGTTCTCGTCTTGGTCCTGCCTCTCCATAGCTGTGAGGGCTGGTACGACAGTCAGCCTCCCTCCTGGACTCTTGGTTTCCTCATGTGAAAAACGGAGGTAGTAAATCCCATATGTCTCAGAAAATTGTTGTGAATATATAAAAATATGTGGAAAAGCACTTACTCTGTACTTGATATACAACATCCTTTCAATAGGTGTATTAGGTTACATTCCATTACATTTGCGATATTTTCTGCACCATTTCCCCCCACCCCCCCCACCAATTTGATAAATAAAATATAAAAGTAACATTTTAAAAATTGCTGTATTCAAAATTAATAATAAACTTTGGGGTAAATAAGCTTTAAAACAAAAGTACATAAGCAAAAATAAATAATTTACACCAACCCACTAACCTAATTTTCAGAGTAAAGCCATTTCCAATTACAGTACTGTTATCCCGGGCACCAGCCTGTGGTTAAACTTTGATAACTCATTATTTTTAAAAAACAGTAATAAAAACTGAATACTAAGCAAAATCTTTAACAAAACCACTGGATTTAACTTTTTAATTTTAAATAACCAAATTTTATAATTTTGTACATAATTCAATGTAATGCCAATATAATTAGCATTTCAGCTTGAAGAGCCGGTTTTTAACAGGGATGGGAAACTATAAATTATTCAAATAGTCTGCAAACCATGAGATACAAATAAAAATGGACAAGCATATAGTAGAACAAAAACCACAGACACTCTACTAACTGGGGAAATATCTGAAGGCTTTACATCCTTTATTATCCATAATGGCTTTTGGAATTATGATTGTGTGACATATAGAACCTTTGATATTTTAGATACAGCCTTTATTTTTTTTTCCATGGGAAGTTAAAAATCCATCATAAGACTCCATAAGACTTTACTAGTCTTGCATGTAGACTCTAGGAGTTTGTGATCTGATAAAAGAGTAACATGAAAATTTACTGTATTGCCCTAATTTCATACTTCCTTGTACACAATGAATCACTCTGAGAATCTATTCCAAGGGATATATACACAAAAGTGTCAAGAATAAAATGTTCTCCACTCTCGCATTAAAATGTGTACAGTGTATCAGGAATGGAAAACTTCTAATTTTCCTGGGCCCGGGCTTCATGGATTTCTGCTGCCGGAAGATGAAAGACTCCTTCTGCTTTATTGCTCCATTGTTCTGAGGATTAATCATCCAACCCTGGCGTTTCTCCTTGTTGGATTCTAGACGCTATTCTGATGGCTTCTTCCAGAGATGGCTGTTCTCCAAGCTGAAACAGGAACACACACATCAAACGCTAACAATTCAAAAGCCACAGTCAAGAAAATGCCAAAGAAATGTTATATGCCAGAAGTGAAACTTCTCTCTGTAATTCTGACACTTGGGATTGTTAAGATACTCCTGCTGACTCAATCATTAAGAGAACAAAACAATTTCCTGCAGGGGAGAATAATGCAATGCAACTTTTCTTTTTTGAATTTCGAATCCTAGGTGCAGCCAGGCCTGGTGATATGATGAGGTCTCAGCAGGGCATGGTGGCCCATGCCTGTAATCCCAACACTTTGGGAGGTGGAGGCAGGCAGATTGCTTGAGCCCAGGAGTTCGAGACCAGCCTGAGCAACATGGCAAAACCCCATCTCTACTAAAAAAAATACAAAAATTGGCTGGGCGCGGTGGCTCACACCTGTAATCTCAGCACTTCGGGAGGCCGAGCAGGCAGATCACGAGGTCAGGAGATCGAGACCATCCTGGCTAACACGGTGAAAACCCATTTCTACTAAAAAATACAAAAAAAATTAGCTGGGCGTGGTGGTGGGCGCCTGTAATCCCAGCTACTGGGGAGGCTGAGGGAGGAGAATGGCATGAACTGAGGAGGCGGAGCTTGCAGTGAGCCGCGATGGCATCACTGCACTCCAGCCTGGGTGACAGAGCGAGACTCCGTCTCAAAAAACAAAAATTAGCTGGGCATGGCAGCGTGCACCTGTACTCCCAGCCTGCCGTGCCTGGCCTGCAATTTACTTGGGATTTTGATAAAATCTTCATACAGTCCGGCCATGGTGGCTCATGACTATAATCGTAGCACTTTGGGAGGCTGAGGCAGGAGGATCACTTGAGCCCAGGAGTTCAAGACCAGCCTGGCAACATAGTGAGACCCCATCTCTATTTATTTTTACATAAATAAAAACTAAAAAAAAAAATTCATACATGCAAGAGACAAAAGATGCTTACCTCAGCCAACAAAAGAGAGCTTCTTGAGCCTTTAGCTTCTATGACCCATAAACTACATAAAACCAACAGCTGACATTTCCTGGAGTGTGTTCTAACTCTTTATCAAGTAAACACGTAAGCGGAAAAAAAATCTCCCTAAGGACAGGTAATCTGCACCTAGCCCCTAGGATTCTATTTTACTTTACGTTCTTATTCTTTTTTTGAGACAGGGTCTCGCTCTGTTGCCCAGGCTGGAGTACAGTGGTGCGATCTTGGCTCACTGCAGCCTCAACCTCCCTTGCTCAAGCGATCCTTCCACCTCAGCCACCTGAGTAGCTGGGACTACAGGGGCACACCACCACACCTGGCTAATTTTTGTATTTTTATAGAGATGGGGTTTCGTCATGTTGCCTGGGCTGGTCTCTTTTATTTTTTGAGATGGGGTCTCATTTGTTACCCAGGCGGGAGTGCAGTGGCACAATCTTGGCTCACTGCAGCCTCAAATCTCCTGGGTACAAGTAATCCTCCTGCCTCAGCCCCCCCACCAAGTAGCTGGGCACTACAGGCACCCGTCACCACACCCATCTAATTTTTGCGCTTTTTGTAGTGATGGTTTTCACCATGTTGCCCAAGCTGGTCTCTAACTCCTAAGCTCAAGCTACCTACCTGCCTCAGCCTCCCAAAGTGCTAGGATTATAGGGATGAGCCACCATGCCCGGCTGCACCCAAGATTCTAAATTCTCTGCTTCCCAGAGAATGATTCCTTCTAAGTCTTCTGACATGCCCCACTTTAAAATGGGGGCTGTGCAAGGATTCTCAGAGGACTTATTTAGGATTTGTGTTTCCACTAGGTTTTTCACTAAGGAGTAGCTCTTAAGTGCTTTATAGACCCCTGCCTAATTAGACTTTTATTTTGAGAGTAAAGATGCCTGGGTGGGTGCACACAGGGATATATATCTGAAGGTTTTTCTTCTTGCTATAAATTCCCCTAGAATATGCAAAGATGGGTAGAGAACAAAGTGCTGGTCTCTTTGAGTCCACCTCAAATACACCAATTTCCTTAAAGTAGGCTAGGTGATAGAGATTATTCTACACCTTGCTTCCTGTAAAGGTTATACACGAAGCACAGTGTACAAAGTTGAGAGCTATGAGCAGCACTGCTGTCGACTGAGGACAGTATGCCTTGGTACTCACCTGAACTGCAATCTGGGTGCCATTGGATGTTGCTACTAAGGTCAGAGGTCTGGTTTCTGTGGTTACTAAGTGATGGCTATGCTGCTGGTGCCCCATTTCTGATGAGGCAGTATGGAATGCTGCCAAGTCTTGAGCTACAATTGCAACCTTAAGCAAAACAAAACAAACCACACACATGAAGAATTAAACCTGTGATTTAAATAGGTTAAAGTCCACTTAATACAATGGATTTCTTCAAATTGAAAAGGAAAAACTCCTCTGACCATAGACTTGTCAAAGCCTATATTGAAAGGAGGTTTATTTGAGGAAGTTGAGGCTCATTATCTAAGGTTATGAAGTGAGCCAACGGCAAAATAGGGTAGAGGACACTGGAGAAATGGATCTGCTGTGCCAGGCCTCATTAGCCAGGGAGATGTGGCTGTACCTAGATTCTATTACCCCTAAGTGACTGCTTGGGAAGTTATGTATGTGGACTAATTTGCACCTCAAATGTCCATTTTTTTTCCTGAGATTGGCTCATAGGAGAAAATAAATGATTTTTTTCCTCTTTACTTGTCGTATTTAAAATTAGATTTCCATTTAACTAGGAAAACTGAAAGGACCAGTGGTATTACTGACAAACGGCATCTCATCTCATACTCATTTCCCATTTTAGACTCCATGGAATCTTCCCATACTCCTCTTGCAGCATCTAGCCAGGAGGATTAAAAGTGCTTTTGTGGCTCTTATACCACAAGTACAACTTTTTTTAAAAATGCAGATAACATGGAAAATGGCAATTAACTATTTCTGTTAGATGATATTCTAAAATTTTACTCAGCCAAATTCAGAGAAAGAATAGATTAAAAATGAAAACTGCTGTTTTACTTGGCTATTCATCCACTAAAAATGCTACATTTTAAGCTAATAGATATTTAGCTTGGATCAATCCCAGTAATGTTCCCTAATTCTATAAGAAAAACAGATTTCATTCCAGCAATGTCTAAGTAGCTTATATTGGGCTAACCTTCCTGCAGATAACAATTATAAACCCTTGACAAAAATATGAAAAAGCAACTATTTGAAGGCTTTGAGGAGCAATGAAAAGCAGGAAGAAAATAGAGGGAATTCTCAAAAGAAGGGAGTCACACTGTGTTATGTCTGTGTTTAAATAGATTTCACACTGAGGGCACTGCCCAGTTTGAGCAGCTTGGGGCAACTTAAGGTTAAAGATAATGGAGTCCAGGGCTGCCAGAATAGCAGTACAGAGAATAGCCCAGAAAGCAAAGAATTTGAGTGGGGAGCCCCCAAATCTTTGTATAAACTGTCCTCAAATCCTTAAGACCCCTCAACACAAATATTTCCAGTTTCCAACAACGTTCCAACAAGACTGGCAAAGCAGCATCTAGAAGGCTGAGAAGCTAAGGAGAGCTTTCAGTGCAACTCACCAAAGAGAGACGGAATTTGAAGTTTCAATCTTACCAAGTTAGGAGGTAAGATTACGTCCCAGGACTAAATATTCACCCTAAGACCTAATAGCAACACTGAAACAGACCTGCCTTAACAAAGTACAAAACCCAGCCTCAACACGTAATTTAACTAGCTAATAGAAAAAAAAAAAAAAAATCAATATTCTCCAGAGAAAGATAACAAAATTCAGAATCTCTATAATGTGTCATCCACAAGGTCCAGAATGCAATTTTAAAATTACAATTGCTTAGCCAGGCATGATGGCTCACGCTTGTAATCCTAACACTTTGGGAGGCCGAGGCGGGCGGATCACCTGAGGTCAGGAGTTCGAGATCAGCCTGGCCAACATGGTGAAACCCCACCTCTACTAAAAAAAAAAAATACAAAAAATTAGCTGAGCGTGGTGGTGGGTGCCTGTAGTCCCAGCTACTTGGGAGGCTGAGGGAGGAGAACCAGGTCAAAGACAAATTAATATACATTCTCCATCTGAAGAACCTTGAGAAAGATTGTTAAAAACCCCAAATAGGCCAGGTGTGGTGGCTCACACCTGTAATCCCAACACTTTGAGAGGCCAAGGCGGGTGGATCACCTGAGGTCAGCAGTTCGAGACCAGCCTGACCAACATGGTGAGACTCCGTCTCTACTAAAATTACAAAAATTAGCCAGGCGTGGTGGCCAGTGCTTGTAATCCCAGCTACTCGGGAGGCTGAGGCAGGAGAAATGCTTGAACCCGGGAGGCGGAGGTTGCAGCGAGCCGAGATTGTGCCATTGCACTCCGGCCTGAGCAACAAGAGCAAAAACTGTCTCAAAAAAACAAAAAACAAAAAACAAAAAAACCAAATAGATTCCCAGCAACTTGTAAGACAACACCAAGTTAATATACATATAATTAGAGTTCCAGAAGGGCAGTAGACAATTTCAATTTTTTTTTTTTTTTTTTTTTTTGCCAGAAGCAGTGGCTTGTACCTGCAGTCCTAGCTTCTTGGGAGGCTGAGGCTGAGGGATCCCTTAAGCCCAGGAGTTTGAGGCCAGCCTGGGTCCCAGCTACTCGGGACCGCTTGCCTCAGCTTCCCAAAGTCCTGAGATTACAGGTGTGAGCCACTGCGCCCAGTCCTTATTTCCTTCCATTTACTTTTTTTGTTTAATTTTTCTTCTTAAGGTAGAAACTAAGATCATTGAATTTAAACCTTTTTTTTTCCAATACAAGCATTTAAAACAAATTTTCCTCTAAGAATTGCTTTACCTTCCACTGACTTTTTTTTTTTTTTTTTTGGAGACAGGGTCTCCCTCTGTCGCCCAGGCTGTAGTGTAGCTGTGCTATCTCAGTTCACTGCAACCTCTGCCTCCTGAGTAGCTGGGACTACTGGCGTGTGCCACCACACCTGGCTAATTTTGTATTTTTAGTAGAGATGGGGTTTCACCATGTTGCTCTGGGTTGGTCTTGAACTCCTGACCTCAGGTGATCCATCTGCCTCAGCCTCCCAAAGTGCTGGGATTACAGGCATAAGCCACCTCACCCGGCCCCCAGATCCTATGTATATTAAAGGGATAATAAGGAAATAGTATGAACACCTTTATATCAATAAATATGAAAACTTAGATGAAACAGACAAACTTACAAAAACAAAACTTAGCAAAATGGATACAAAAAAAATAGATAACTTGAATAGTACAGATCCACTTAAAAACTTGAATCCATAGTAAAAAACAAAAACAAAAACAAAAAACCTCCCCAAAAAGAAAACTTTGGGCCTAGATGGTGGTGTCCTAATTAACTCTATCAAGCTTTTATGGAGAAATAATACCAATCTTACACAACTATCAGAAAATAGTACAGAAGAGAACACTTCCCAACTTGTTTTATGAGGCAAGCCTAACCCTAATATTGAAACAGGAGATGAAACTTTTTCTTATAATTTCATAATAAATTATAGATCAATATGGTTCATAAACACTGACACGAAAATCTTTAACAAGATATTAGCAAACTGTCACAGAGGATTTTAAGGGCAGTAAAAATACTCTGACAGAGTATGATTCTCTATTGATAGATGTATATCATTATATGTTTGTCCAAACCCATAGAATGTACAACACTAACAGTGAATCCTGATGTAAACGATGGACTCTGGGTGACTGTGATGTGTACATGTAAGTTTCAACAATAGTAACAAACGTGTTCCTCTGGTGGGGTTGTTCATTATGCAGGAGGCTATGTATGTGTCGGGGCAGGGAGTGTAAGGGAAGTCTCTGTACCCACCTCTCAATTTTGTGGTGACCTATAACTGCTCTAAAAAAATCGTCTTTAAAAAATATTAGCTAACTGAATCCAGCAAAATACAAAAAGGTAAATACATCATAACCAAGTGATATATTAGCTTTTTTATATGTAAATTAAAACCACAATGATAGACCACTTCACATCCAGTAGAATGGCTAAAACATCATCCAAATGTTGGTGATAATATGAAACAAACAGAACTCTTTTTTATTTTTTATTTTTTTGAGATGGAGTCTCGCTGTCACTCAGGCTGGAGTGCAATGGTGCAGTCTCAGCTCACTGCAACCTCCACCTACAGGGTTCAAGCAATCCTCCTGCCTCAGCCTCCTGAGTAGCTGGGACTAAAGGTGCACACTACACCATGCCTGGCTAATTTTTTTTTTGTATTTTTAGTAGAGACGGGGTTTCACCATGCTGGCCAGGCTGGTCTCGAACTCCTGACCTCGTGATCCACCCGCCTCAGCCTCCCAAATTCCTGGGATTACAGGCATGAGCCACTGTGCCTGGCCTCTTTTTAATTTTTTTAGAAGACAGGGTTTTGCTCTGTCACCCAGGCTGTGGTACAATGAACATGGCTTACCAAAGCCTCAACCTCCTGGGCTAAGTGATCCTCCCACTTCTGCTTCAAGAGTAGCTGGGACTACAGGCATACGCTGCCATGCTTGGCTAATTAAAAAAAAAAAAAAAAAATTGGCCAGGCACAGTGGCTCAGCACTTTGGGAAGCCGAGGCGGGTGGATCACCTGAGGTCAGGAGTTGGAGACCAGCCTGACCAACATGGTGAAACCCTGTCTCTACTAAAAATACAAAAATTAGCCGGGCATGGTGGTGGGTGCCTGTAATCCTGCTACTGAGGAGGCCGAGGCAGGAGAATCACTTGAACCCAGAAGGTGGAAGTTGCAGTGAGCCGAGATTGGGCCACTGCACTACAGTCTGGGTGACAGAGAGAGACTCCGTCTCCAAAAAAAAAAAAAAAAAAAAAAAAAAAAAATTGGTGGAAAACAGTGCCTTGCTACATTGCCCAGTTTGGTTTTAAAATCCTGGGCTCAAGCAATCCTCCGACCTTGGCCTCCCAAAGTGCTGGGATTACAGGTGTGAGCCACTGCGCCCAGCCTGTTTTTTAAAAATGTTTTAACTACAAGAAGCAGCACTGAACAAATGGAACTCTTAGACATTGCTAGTGGGAGTGTATGACGGACCAACCACTTTGGAGAACTGTTTGGTACTATCATAGAAAGGTAAATATGCCTCTATTCTATGACCCAGCAATTCCACAAATAGGTATTTATCCAAGACAAATGAGAGTATATGTCTACAAACATATTTTTACTGCCATCTCATTCATAATAGTAAAAAACTGGAAGCATTTCAAATGTTCACCAAGGGGAGAATGTATCAACAAATTGTGGTATATTCTTACAATAGAACACTGCTCAGCAATAAAAAAGAATGAACTGTTATTACATGCCAACAATGTGAATAAATATCCAAAATGTTAAGTAGAAAAACCCAGACACAAAAGAGTTCATACTGTGGTTCCATTTATGTAATGTTCAAGAATAGGCAAAACTAAGCTGGGTGCGGTGGCTCACGCCTGTAATCCTAGCACTTTGGGAGGCCGAGGCGGGCAGATCACTTGAGGTCAGGAGTTCCAGACCAGCATGGCCAACATGGTAAAACCCCATCTCTACTAAAAATACAAAAAAATTAGCCAGGCGCAGGAGGTTGCAGTGAGCTGAGAACGTGCTACTGCACTCCAGCCAGGGTGACAGAGTGAGGCTCTGTCTCAAAAAAAAAAAAAAAAAATAGGCAAAACTAATTCAATCACAACAGTTTTTGCCTAAGGAGGGTGAGTACTGACTATAAAGTAATCACAAGGGAACTTTCTGGTGTGATAGAAATGTTCTACATTTTGTTTAGGATGTTAGTTATATGGGTGCATATTTAACATAACTCATTGAATTGTAAATTTAAGATCTGTGCATTTCATTGTTATGTAAATTTTACCTCAATTAAGAAAAAAACAGATTGCAGGCAAATATGAAAAACAGGTTTAACTTCACTAGTCGTCAAATGGAAATAAACAGAATTTAACTTTTGCTTGTTAATTCTGTAAATATGAAAAAAAATCCTCAATGCAAGAGTACAGTGAAAAAGAAAGCTTTTAGATCCATAACATGATTATTAAACCTTTCTGAAAAATAATTTGGCAATATGTAACAAGCAGCTTAAAACAGCTTAAACCGTTAATACAAAAATTTGTTTCCTATGAAAATAACCAGAAGCTTTTTTTTTTTTTCTTTAAGACGGAGTCTCACTCTTTTTGCCCAGGCTGGAGTGCAGTGGTGCAATCTCGGCTCACTGCAACCTCTGCCTCCTGGGTTCAAGCGATTCTCCTGCCTCAGCCTCCTGAGTAGCTGTGATTACAGGCGCCCTGCCACCACGCCTGGCTAATGTTTTTGTATTTTTATTAGAGACGGGGTTTCACCATGTTTGGCCACGCTGGTCTTGAATTCCTGACCTCAGGTGATCCACCCGCCTCGGCCTCCCAAAATGCTGGGATTACAGGCGTGAGCCACCGTACCCAGCCTGCATTTTCTTAATGACTAATGATGTTGAACATCTTTTCATGTGCTTATTGGCCATTTACATCATTTTACACTCCCACTAGCAGTATATGAATATTCTAGTTGCTCCGCATCTTTGCCAACATTTGGATGTGGTGGTGGTTGTTGTTTCCTCACTTTTCTTAGGAGAAATCAACATTTGGTTTTGTTAGTCTTCGATTTTAGCCATCTTCTTGGGTTTGAAATGCTCTCTCATTGTGATGTTAATTTGCATTGCTTTGATGATAAAAGATGTGCACTTTTTGTGTTATGTATCTTTTGTGGGAGGTCTGTTCAATGAGCAACGGAATGATTTGTACATTTTAAAACACTTTTTTGGCTCATTTTTAATGGTTGTTCATCTTTTCATTGTTGATTTGTAGAAGTTTGTTGCACATTCTCAATACAGTCCGTTTTTAGATTTATATTCAATACAGTGTGTGTATATAGTGTGAATATCTTTTCCTCAGTCTGGGGGTTGTCTGATCTTTTTCTTAACAGTGTCTTTTGGTGAGCAGAATTAATTTTGATTAAGTCCAATTTATCAGTTTTTTTCTTTCATTGTTAGTACATTTTGAATACAGTCCAAGTAATCTTTAAGGTTGCAAAAGTATTTGCCTCTCTTGTCTTCTAGAAGCTTTATGATTCTGAGTTTTGCATTTCAGGGTGTATGAGACCACCAACTTCATTCTTTTTTCAAGAGTGAGACTCAACATTGGCCTTTAGCACAGTACAAGAACAGTTTTTAAATATATTACATTATTTATTTTAAGGGAAATGAAAATTAAAACTACAAAAAATACATCAGATTGGCAAATATTCAAAAGTTTGATGCTACCATGGTGATTATGCTGAAGGAGAAGAGGCACTATCAAACCCTGCAGGTGAGAATGGAGACTGGCACAACCCTAGAAGGGAAGTTTGGCAATACTGATCACAATTACGAATGCATGTATCTTTGCACCAGCAATCCTGCTCTAGGAATTTATCTAGCATATCTACTCACACATATATATGCAAACTCACATGTGCACAAGGTTATGTATTGTTTGAAATAGCAAAAGACTTTAATTACGGCACATCCATACAGTGGAATACAATGCAGCTTAAAAAAAAACAGAATGAGGAAGCTCTCCATATGATGAAATAGAAAGATTTTGAAGATGTATTGTTAAGTTTAAAAGACAACAACAAGATGCAGAACAGACTAGTTTACTATCATTAAAAAAAAAATGGAGGCTGGGCATGGTGGCTCATGCCTGTAATCCCAGCACTTTGGGAGGCCAAGGCCTGGGCAACATAGTGAGACCTTTTCTCTACAAAAAATAAAAATAAAAAAATAAAGAAAAATTAGCTAGGCATGGTGGTGCACACCTGTAGTAGTCTCAGCTACTTGGGAGGCTGAGGTGGGAGGATTGTTTGAGCCTGGGTGGTTGAGGCTGCAGTGAGCCATGATCATGCCGCTGCACTCCAGCCTGTCTCAAAAACCAAAAGAGAGCTATTATGTTAGCTGTGGGCTAGTTAACAAAAAAGGTAGGGGGAGATGACTATTTACTTATTTGTATTTGTTTGTATATGCTTAATGACTGGAAGAATACACAAAAAACTGATAAAAGTTGATTATCTGTGGAGGCAAGAACGAGTTGATGAAGGCAGGGGTGGGATGAAGACTTTTCATTACATACCTGTATATATTTTTTGAGTTTTAAACCATATGAATATATGACATATTCAAAAAATTAAATAGTAAATTTTGCAATTATTTCCTAAGTATCTGATAATGATGATAATAGAAATAGCTACCACTACTGAACACTTAATATATATGTGGGCTGAGTACCTTATATACATTATCTCATTCAATCCTTACATCAACCTTATGGGGTAGATGCCACTAGCACCCTACTTTACAGATGAGGAAAAACAGGCTCTGAGGGTTAAGTAGCTAAGAAGTTGCAAAATATTATTCACTCCCAAGTTTGTATGCTTAACTGTTGTACCACATTGCACATCTATGTAACAGTTTTGGTACTGATACATGTATTGATTGATATAACAGAAAAAAGTAATTACCTGTTGCCCTTCTGTACCCTCAGCAGTAACCATAGCAACAGAGTGTGTTCCTGCTGAGGAGATGACTGCATCATGGGCGGGGACTGTGATGGGCGTGCCATCCTGCGTCACCATTGTGATGGTGTTGCCAATGGCCTGCATGTCAGCTTGAGATATGTTGACCTGCAATACAGTGAATTTTACAAAGCAGTCAATGTTTCTTGTTATAGCTGACAATCTTACATAACGACTAGGACTAATCCTTGTATAAGTTTGCCCTGTGAACGTAAATAAGCCTTTTAGAATGAAATAAACTCATTCAGTCATCAGAAAAATCAATACACTACTTCTTTTAACAATTCTTATATTTTTATTTTTTTTATTATTATTATTTTTGGAGACAAGGCCTCGCTCTGTTGCCCAGGCTGGAGTGCAGTGATGCAATCATAAATCACTGCAGTCTAAAACTCCTGGGTTCAAGTGATCCTCTAGCCTCATCCTCTTAAGTAGCTGTGACTATAGGCATGACCCATTGCTCCCGACTAATTATTTGCAATTTTTTTTGTAGACATGGGGTCTCACCATGTTGCCCAGGCTGATCTCAGACTCCTGGCCTCAAGTGATCCTCCCACTTCAGCCTCCCAAAAGTGCTGGGATTACAGGTGTGAGCCACTGTGCCCAGCAATACAGTTATTTCTTTTCTTTTTTTTTTTTTTGAGACAGAGTCTTGCTCTGTTGCCCAGGCTGGAATGCAGTGGTGCGATCTCTGCTTACTGCAAGCTCCGCCTCCTGGGTTCATGCCATTCTCCTGCCTCAGCCTCCCAAGTAGCTGGGACTACAGGTGCCCGCCGCCACGCCCAGCTAATTTTTTTTTTTTTTTTGTATTTTTAGTACAGACAAGGTTTCACCATGTTAGCCAAGCCGTTCTCGATCTCCTGACCTTGTGATCCACCCACCTCGGCCTCCCGAAGTGCTGGGATTACAGGCGTGAGCCACCACACCCGGCAATACAGTATTTCTTAATTGCATTTCCTCCTCTCCATTCCTGTTGCTAATTTAGATCCTTATTTTTCTCCCATCTGAATTTCTACGAGAATCCAACTTCTCTCCAGGTATCCAGTCTAACCCTTCCCTAACCATCCTCTATGTTGACATCTTTCTAAAACAAAACAAAACAAAATCTTATTATGCTCTCTGCTGCTGAAATCCCCTGTGACTGCCCATCACCTATAGTTCAGACTTTTTTTTTTTTGAGAAGGAGTTTCACTCTTGTTGCCCAGGCTGGAGTGCAATGGCATGATCTCGGCTCACCGCAACCTCCTGGCTTCAAGCAATTCTCCTGCCTCAGCCTCCCGAGTAGCTGGGATTACAGGCATGCACCACCACACCCGGCTAATTTTGTATTTTTAGTAGAGATGGGGTTTCTCTACGTTGGTCAGGCTGGTCTCAAACTCCTGACCTCAGGAGATCCGCCTGCCTTGGCCTCTCAAAGTGCTGGGATTACAGGCATGGGCCACTGTGCCCAGCCCAGACTTCTTACATAGCATTCCTGACCTTTCATGACCTAGCCTTTACCAACTTCCCCAGACTCATCTTCCACTACTTTTAAACTAGCAACTGACACTCCAGCCACAACTAGTCATTTGCAGTCCCAGAAAGTGTCATATTCTCTTGTATTTTTATGACTTTGCTCTTCCCTTCACTCTCTGGTGAGTTCATGAAAATCCTTCAAGACCCAACTGAACACCCATTCTCTATTAGGATCTGCAAGATTACTTTAGGAAGAAAAATTTACTCTCTCCTCCAGGGTGCCACAGCACTTCCTATATACCTCAATTATATACCCCTCATTATGAAAAATTATTCATTATAAAAGGGTCTCTCTCCTACTAGACTGTGATACTGCCCTTCTTGTGATTCCAACACTAAGTCCACTGACCAAAATGTCTGGCATGGGGTAGGTGCTCAATAAATGTCTATCATTTGACTGATTAAAGGAATGGAATGGAAATCTAATTCCTGAAGGAAATGAGAAGGTTAAGTGTAGAGAAAGTACAGCATTGGGATGGGAAAGATAGTTGTTTTGGAATATATGAAGAAGGATAAGACTTATTCTGTATGGTCAGAGAGGAGCCATGAGTGGATGATACAGGGGTGGGTTCTGGTCTGATAAATACTAGAATTATGGTGGCTCATGCCTGAAATCCCAGCGCTCTGGGAGGCTGACGCAGGAGGATCACCTGAGGCCAGGAGTTCAAGACCAGCCTGGATAACACAGTGAGACCTCGCCTCTGAAAAAAACATGCTTTTTAATTAACCAGGTGTGGTGGTACACGCCTGTAGTCCTTTGAGCTATGATTGTGCCACTGCACTTTGGCCTGGGCAACAGAGTGGGACCATCTCTAAAACCACACAAACAAACAAACACTAGAATTATCCAACAATGGAACAGATTGCCTCTTTTTAAAATGTATTTATTTATTTATTTTGAGACGGGGTCTCACTCTATTGTCCAGGTTAGAGTGTAGTGGCACAATGCTGTCTTATCCCGCCTCCTGAGTGCAAGTGATCCTCCCGCCTCAGCCTATCTAGTAGGTGGAACTACAGGAGAGCGCCACCACACCAGCTAATTTTTGTATTTTTAGTAGAGACAGGGTTTCACCACATTGGCCAGGCTGGTCTCAAACTCCTGATCTCAAGTGATCCACCCGCTCTGGCCTCTCAAAGTGCTGTGATTATAGGCGTGAGCCACCGCGCCTGGACCCAGATTGCCTAAGACAGAAATTGCCTAATCACTGGGGGTTTCTCAGTAGTGGCTATTTCAGACCTGCTATAGTAGGAATTTTTCCTGTATAGGGAAGAGGGAGGTTATATAAAACAACCTCCAGAGGACCTCTGTATGTGATGATCTGATTCAAGAAAAAGTGTTAAGGCTGATGCAGAATTAAAACTTGGTTAATAATCTTGCATACCAGTCAGAGGACAAACAGTATAGTGTGAAATTAGTGACGTCAAAGTGAGGAAGAGATAAATGAGAAGGTGTAAGAGCTTTGTACTTTCTAATCCTGAGTATCAAAACAGGGCAGATTAATCATTAAACTCTGAGAGATGGGTAAGGAGAGCGTTCTCCATGAAAGAGGCAGACACAGAAAGGTAAAGAAGCACATTGTGCATATTTCCACCAGGTATTAAGACAGCCTTTGCTAGAGCTTAAAAATGGAATCAAGGTGGAATTATTTTAGGCTAGTGACATCTAGAAAATAATAACAAGTTTGGCTCTCAGAGAACAACCATTACACTGTGCTTTTCCTGGGGGAAATCAAGATACCTATTCTATCGACTCAGTGAGGCTAGTTGAGTGAACTCTCATGACTCCTGATCTCTTAACGGTGCCATCATATGCTGATCACCTCAGCCAAATCTCTGTTTTCTCAATCTCACCTCCTGGATCTCATCAGCCACCAAATCCTATCCCTTTTCTGAGCTGTGTTTCACATGGATCCAGTACTTTTGAAGCCCTCAGGCTCTCTGTGGCTGACCTTTATCATCTCACCTTTGAGCTACACCAAGAATACCATTTGGATTCTACAGTCACAAACCTTCTCTCTCTCCTAATCTCTCTGCACGTAGTCTCTGTAAGCAGACTACTGAAAAACCTCAGGGTTTCCAAACTTTGTGCCCTGATATTTCAAAGCTTTCCTCAATGGGGACCCAGCCTGCCTTTCAAGCCCAGGTTCACAGAAAGATTTAATTTGTTTGGCTTTTGGTGGATACTTACATGCTGAGTCCCATCTTGGGATATGAGTGTAACTTGTTGACTCAGCCCAGATTGGGTTACTGTGGCTACTTGTGTAGAAACAACGTCGTCCCCTTCTACACCTGTAACATATGTAATCTGGGACCCTTTAAGAACATCTTCACCTTGACCTGTTTAAAACAAATGAATCATTTATTTGACCAACCAACCAATTTGTTTAGAAAATAGGACATTTTAAATATTAAAGAGAAAATTACATAAATTAAAATGTACACGTATTATATTCTAAGTCACGAAAATGGCTTCCAGGACCTCCTTCCAATTCCTCCACCTCCACTTTTGCAAAGGCAAACCACATCAAAGCAGACCAAACAAAAAATCTTTCTGCATCAAATTTAAGTGTTCTGATTTTTAGGGACCTGTTTTATTCTCTTAGTTGGAGTAATTACTTGATACTGTATGTGTATTAGTGGCAGAAAGGGGAGGAACTGTACAGGAAGACTAGCAAATAACCCTTCAAATACAGCAAGTATGCACTAAATTCTTGCATTCACTTAAGAAGCTGTCAAAGGCCAGGCACAGTGGTTCACACCTGTAATCCCAGCACTTTGGGAAGCCAAGGCAGGCAGATCACCTGAGGTTGGGAGTTCAAGACCAGTCTGACCAACATGGAGAAACCACGTCTCTACTAAAAATACAAAACCAAGGCCGGGTGCGGTGGCTCAAGCCTGTAATCCCAGCACTTTGGGAGGCCAAGGCGGGTGGATCATGAGGTCAGGAGATAGAGACCATCCTGGCTAACATGGTAAAACCCCATTTCTACTAAAAATACAAAAAAAAAAAAAAAAATAGCCAGGCACGGTGGCAGGCGCCTGTAGTCCCAGCTACTCAGGAGGCTCAGGCAGGAGAATGATGTGAACCTAGGAGGCGGAGCTTGCAGTGAGCCGAGATCGCACCACTGCACTCCAGCCTGGGCGACAGAGCGAGACTCTGTCTCAAAAACAAAAACAAACAAACAAACAAAAATACAAAATTATCTGGGCCTGGTGGCGCATGCCTGTAATACCAGCTACTTGGGAGGCTGAGGCAGGAGAATCACTTGAACCCGGGAGGCAGAGGTTGTGGTGAGCCGAGATCGCACCATTGCACTCCAGTCTGGGCAACAAGGGCGAAACTCCGTTTCAAAAAAAGAAGCTGCTAAAAGTGGTTAACACTATTTTCATTTTCATACACATTAACCACAAAGCCAGAATGGTTTGTAAACACACCCACTGATACTAAACTTGGTCTTTAGCACAACTGATTGACTGCAAACCATCAGTACACAAAGACCTCACTGTGTAAAGACAATGTATGGCATATTATCTGAGGTATGGTTAATAATTTAGTGACATAAAAGGAACCTCCATCACTTCTTTATTTCATAAAGAACCAGCAAGTAAACAGCAATTTCAACAGTCCATTACTGCTATAATTGTCAACCAGGAAGACTCCTGGTCCCTCTTGTCTTTCATCACTTTCTACTTCCCATGAAGTCAGAAAGGGAGCAAAAAAAAATGTTTCCCCCTCAAAGGACGTAATATGCTAATCTAAGAGTACTTCTCAAGTCAGTGGTTAATCCATGCACTCATATGGCTACAGTCATCAACGTGTAATTTCCATGACAGACCTTACTTCATTCCTTTTTGTTCTGTTCCACAGCTATTTATATACCATTATTCCGACAGGTTACAAAACCTAGTGGATCATGTGAGAGAAAACAGAAATCCATCCCTATTCTTGGAAAAACAATCTTAGTTCAGTTTTGTTTTTAAATAAAATGTTTATTATTATATTATAGACTATTTTCTAGAATATAGGAACTTCCGGGCTGGGCGCGGTGGCTCACGCCTGTAATCCCAGCACTTTGGGAGGCCGAGGTGGGCAGATCATGAGGTCAGGAGATCAAGACCATCCTGGCTAACACAGTGAAACCCTGTCTCTACTAAAAATACAAAAAATTAGTCAGGCGTGGTGGCGGGCGCCTGTAGTCCCAGCTACTCGGGAGGCTGAGGCAGGAGAATGGAATGAACCCAGGAGGCAAAGCTTGCAGTGAGCCGAGATCGCACTACTGCACTCCAGCCTGGGCAACAGAGTGAGACTCCATCTCAAAAATAAAAAAAAAAGAATACAGGAACTTCTGATAATCTGAAATATCAACATTTAAGGAAGAGACTTGAGGAAGCTTAGAAGAAGAGTCTTGCAAACTGAAGTCTGATATCATTAAAGCCTGCTTTCTAACTGAAAAGACTCAGCAGTTGTAGGATCTTCTTATTTACTTCCTTTCTCTTAGCAATTGTCAAATACACGGTACATTATTATTAACTGTAGTCACATGCTGTGCAGATCTCCGGAACTTATTTCTCCTAACTGAAACTGTACTCTTTGACCAGTATCTCCCCAACTGATGTAATATTTAACCATGCACACTTACAGTGTTTTGGCTAGAAAATAATCACCATGAAGACTGATGGAATTGCTATTATCCTACCATCACCTAACAAATACCTGAAAAGACAAATCAGGACTACAAGGAATCATCTGAGCAGATGACCTGTTCTTTCCCTTATTCTCCAACAAACTTTTTCCACCTAAATGTTTTTCAATGCTTCAACGTAAGTTGTTAAAAATGAGAAAAGATGCCTTCTCTTAATTTTCAAATTTACTTCATTTAGGAGGTATTCAATGAAACTCTAAGACAACTTGCTTTGTTTTGTGTTTTAGAAAAACCTACTTCCTTTTACCTACTTACCTATGCTTATTTACCTGAAATAATTCAATGTAATTCTCTAAAATATTTTTCCAAGGGTTTACTGAAACAAATAATTTTGTCTCTTACAATAACATACTTAATAGCACCTGAATCAATGAAGAGTTATTTGGGAGTACTTATCTACTGTTACGATTAAGACCAACATCCTTAATGGGCCCAAACAGTCTGGCTGCCCCTGCCCCGCTCTCCAGCCTTGTTTCATACCACCTTCCCAAGCAGAACTGCCCTACTAGCCAGGCTTCCTTCAGTATCTCCAATTTACTTTGGACTCTCCAACCTCCTGGCTTTCTGCATGTGCCATTCTCTCTATTTGGAACATTCTCTTGCCTTTGCTTCCTGCTTCGCTTCCCAGCAACCTCTGCTTCTTCACCCAGTTAACCCCTATTCAACCTCTAGATCTCTCCAAAAATCCCTTCCTTGACCTCCCAGACTAACATTCCCTTCTATACATCCCAGAGCACCACATACTTTTCTTCAATAGCACTTACTGCAGCTGTAAATTATGTTTGTGTGATTACACGAATGACACATTATGATTTCAGAAAATGCTATGAATCATAAATTATGTTCATAACTGTTGATTCTCAAACTCAGAAACAAAATATAGTAGACAAAACTCTCACCTGGGGGCGGTTCAAAGAAGGCTTCCTGCTCCTCCTCGATGGGCTCAGTGTCGTTGTGGGCTGTCCTTTTGTGCATGGCCAGCGTGGAGATCTGCTTGTATGTCTTCCCACAGTGGTTACAGTTGTAAGGTTTGGAATGAGTGTGGACAACATGATGTTTGTATAAACTGGAATATTCTGTAAACCTTTTGTCACACCCAGGAACTGTACAAACATATGGCTTTTCTCCTAAAGAGCAACACCAAAAAAAAGTTCAACTTTTACATATGTAGGCATAAATCATTCCATACCTCCCCCCCAGGGGGTAAAATACCTCTAAAAATAAAGAATTGCCAAATCCCTCCTCATCCCACCATGAGGCAGCACACAAGAAAAGATTCCCTAACTATGGTTTTGACTTGACTCAAAAGGTAGTATGATCCTTAGTGCTGTCTCCATGCATCAACACCAGGTTCTCCTTAATCTCAAGGAACGAGAAAAGGATGGAGATGTTGCCCAGTTTAACTCTAACTTTAATGAAACTGTAATTTATTGTTTCCCATAATTAGATAATCTAGATACTGTTAGTTATACTCTATTTATAATAATAACAAATGCTATTATCGTAACTTATGCAGCTTCCTAAGAATTTTATAAAGATAATAAAAAAGGATTTTCTTTAAAAGTCTATTAAACCTAGTTAGATATGTCAATACATCTAAAAGGACAAACATGATTCATTTAACTTAACCTGACTTCTTGCATCCAATCAAACGCTACTGAGTATTCACCAATAGCAAGCAGGCAATACATAGGGAAGTAAATAATTTTTGTCCCATGAAACAGCTTGAGAACATTATAGGCAGTACATATATTTTTAGAACTTTTTATTACAGAAAATTTCAAATATACACAAAAGTATAGAGAAATAGTACCCCATGTACCAATCATCCAGCTTCAACTATCAATTCATGACCAATATTGTTTCTTATATTTACTACCCATTTCCCCCTTCTTCCTGACCAGGATTATTCTGAAACAGTTGCAGGTAACATTCTTTTTCTTTCAGACTGTATACCTAAAAGATGGGTCCCAGTCTAAAAAATATGTAAACAAAATTAATAATAATTACTTAATATCACAAAATATCTAGACAGTGCTAACATGTGGTGGTGTAGGGACCTAAAACTGAAAGCAAACTGGAACAAATTAACCTAATTGTTTAAATGAATACTTTTAACTACACTGAAGGGGTTGGGGTGGGGGAACAAGTAAATTAATTAAAGTAGCTCATTTACACAGTATTTGACTTATGCCCTCAGTCTTGGGCTCAGTGGTGAGAGTGAGGGGAAGAATTGCAAACAAATATTCAGCTCATTTGCAGTAGGCTTGTTTACTATAGTGGTATGGGTGAAGGGATTCTGAAACTATTTTAGATGGAATAAAAGACTGAGCAAATGAGTAAATATTTCAAATGCTGCTGGAATGGCTCCAGCTGTGGAAAAAGGAGAATACAAATATGGAATGGGGGAAGAAAAAAAAAAAGAACCCTGTGGTGAAATGGAATTGGAGGTATTGGTGTGAACTGAAATTTTTAAAATGTACATATGAAAGTGTGTATACATATGCATGTCCTGGTTTATTCTCATTCGCCACATTCCTTGGGTAACTGCACCTTTCCCAGTGGTTCTAAACACAGTAAACCCACCCAAAAATAAGATATCACACTAATGTATGGTAACATAAGTCTTACACATAAAGTAATTGGCGATTGCTTCCTGTCCTCTGCCCAGTTCCCATTCTCAAAGCAGGTAGGTTAATGTTCTTATTTTGGTGGATGGTTGCTGAGATGTGGTGAGGGCAAGACAAAGGGCAGCCAATTTCAACTTGGAAAAATCAGCCCAATTGATATTTAGGCTAGAGCAGAAACTGCCACTAGGTGGCACCAAACCACAGCCAACAGGTGAATGGATTTGGATTGAGCTTTTGAGCTCCCTTACTGGCTAGTTACATAGCCTCACCTGGGCCATCTGACGAGCCTTGCAAAGAAAAAAAAAAAAAAAAAAAAAAAAAAAGGACTGCATTTCACAGGTCTGAATCTTTACTCTACTGGATATTGTGACCAGTTATTGTAGCAGTTACCTGACCATTAGCCAATCTTTTCTTCCAGCCCAGACCAACCTCTTAGGTCAGACCAACATTTATAACTGCATACTCTCTCTACTTCAATTATTCTCAAACAGTCTACTAAAAGACCTGGAGAGCTTTTAATATACCCTGATGCCTGGGTCTCACCCCAGTACAATTATGTCAGAATCTTTGCAGACAGGATCTGGGCAATCAGTCTATTTTAAAGAGATACATCCAATATGCAGACTCATTTGAGAGCACTGCTCTACCTAAATGTTCCAAAGACATCAGTGTGGCCAAACTTAATGTAGGCATCTCTCTTATTGAATGCTAATTTGCCCATAAAATGTGTTGAATGGCTAGCTTTCAGATAATTAGTCTGTATTCCATTGCTTTTTTCTTTTCTTTTTGAGACAGTCTCGCTCTGTCACCCAGGCTAGAGTGCAATGGTGTGATCTCGACTCACTGCAACCTCCACCTCCCGGATTCAAGTGATTATCCTGCCTCAGCCTCCTGAGTAGCTGGGATTACAGGCAGCTGCCACCACACCCAGCTAACTTTTGTATTTTTTGGTAGAGAAGTGGTTTCGCCATGTTGGCCAGGCTGGTTTTGAACTCCTGACCTCAAGTGATCCACCCACCTTGGCCTCCCAAGTGCTGGGATTACAGGTGTGAGCCACCACCCCGGCCATAATTATTTAACAGTAAGTGAACTCATTCGTAGGTACATGTTTATGTATAGCACACAAAAATTGCGTATCAGGGCTGGGCGTGGTGGCTCACCTGAGGTCAGGAGTTCGAGATCAGCTGGGCCAACATGGTGAAACTCTGTCTCTACTAAAAATACAAAAATTAGCTCGGCGTGGTGACATGCGCCTGTAATCCCAGCTACTCGGGAGGCTGAGGCCAGAGAATCGCTTGAACCCAGGAGGCAGAGGTTGCAGTGAGCTGAGGTCATGACACTGCACTCCAGCCTGAGCGACAGAGCGAAACTCCATCCCAAAAAAAAAGTCTTTTGGCCAGGCATGGTGGCTCACGCCTGTAATCCTAGCACTTTGGGAGGCCAAGGTGGGTGGATCACAAGGTCAGGAGATGGAGACCATCCTGGCCAACATGGTAAAATCCTGTCTCTACTAAGAATACAAAAATTAGCTGGGCGTGGTGGTATGTGCCTGTAGTCCCAGCTACTCAGGAGGCTGAGGCAGGAGAATCACTTGAACCCAGGAGGCGGAGGTTGCAGTGAGCCTAGATTGTGCCATTGCACTCCAGCCTGGGTGACAGGTCTTAAAAAAAAAAAAACGAAAGTCTTTTAATTTTGAATTAACACAAGTTTACTCTTAATACCAGTAATAAAACAATATATTAGAATTTTTCTTATAAAACTAATGCATATCCTGCCTTACTCTCACATTTGCCTTTCCATTCTCACCCACCAAAAAAAATCCATACAATGGAGCATTAAAATTAAAAGCTTCTATACTGCAAATAATATCATCAAGAGAATAAAAAAACCAGCCACAGAATGGAAGAAAATATCTGTAACTCATATATCTAATAAGAGACTTGGATCCAGAATTAAAGTTATACAACTCAGTAATAAAGACACAACCCAATTTTAAAAATGGGCAAAGGATTTGAATAGACATTTCTCCACAGAAGATATACACATGGCTAATAAATACATAAAAAGATGCTTTGGCCAGGTGCGGTGGCTCACACCTGTAATCCCAGCACTTTGGGAGGCTGAGGTGGGAGGATCACAAGGTCAGGAGTTTGAGACTAGCCTGGCCAACATGGTGAAACCCTATCTCTATTAAAAATACAAAAATTAGCTAGGTGTGGTGGCAGATGTCTGTAATCCCAGCTACTCGTGGGGGCTGAGGCAGAAGAATTGCTTGAACCTGGGAGGCGGAAGTTGCAGCAGGCCGAGATTGCACCACTGCACTCCAGCCTGAGTGACATAGCAAGACTCCGTCTCAAAAAAAAAAAAAAAAAAAAAAAAGGCCAGGCGTGGTGGCTCATGCCTATGATCCCACCACTTTGAGAGGCCGAGGCAGGTGAATCACCTGAGGTCAGAAGTTTGAGACCGGCCTGGCCAACATGGTGAAACCCTGTCTCTACTAAAAATACAAAAATTAGCTGGGTGTGGTGGCACACACCTGTAGTCCCAGCTTCTCAGGAGGCTGAAACAGGATCAATCAATCGCTTGAACCCGGCAGGCGGAGGCTGCAGTGAGCCGAGATCACACCACTACACTCCAGCCTGGGCGAGACAAAGCGCGACTCCGTCTCAAAAAAAAAAGCTTCACATCATTAGCCATCAGAAAAATGCAAATCAAAAGTCGGAATGAGATACCAATTCACACCTACTAAGATGGCTATAATAAAAAAAGACAGATAATAACAACTGTTTGCTGGGATGTGGAGAAACTGGAACCCTCATCCATTGCTGCTAAGACTGTAAAATGGTGCAGCCACTTGGGAGAACGGTTTGGAAGTTCCTAAAATGTTAAGCATGGAGTTACCATATGACCCAGCAAGTCCACTCCTAAGTACACATCCAAGAGAAAAGAAAACATGTCCACATAAAAACTTGTACATGAATGTTCATTGCATATAAGGAATACATATGACATATGTAATCTATTATTATTCTTAATAGCCAGAAAGTGAAAACAACTGGTGAATAAATAAACAAAATGTAGTACATCCATATAATGAAATACTATTCAGTTACCGAAAAAGGAAAGAATTTAAAAGATGTTACAACATGGCTGAACTTCAAAAACATTATGCAGGCTAGGAACAGTGGCTCATGTCTGTAATCCCAGCACTTGGGAGGCCGAGGCAGGTGGATCACGAGGTCAGGAGATCAAGACCATCCTGGCTAACACAGTGAAACCTCGTCTCTACTAAAAAATACAAAAAATTAGCCAGGCATGGTGGCAGGTACCTGTAGTCCCAGCTACTTGGGAGGCTGAGGCAGGAGAATGGTGTGAACCCAGGAGGCGGAGCTTGCAGTGAGCCGAGATCGCGCCACTGCACTCCATTATGCAAAGAGAACGAAGTCAGACAAAAACCTCCCACATATTGCATGATTTCATTTATATGAAAAAATCCAGAATGGGCAAACCCATAGGAGGGAAAGTAGATTCGTGATTGCTTACACCTGGGGGGTGGGGTGGGGAAAGGACTGCTTCTGAGTATGGAATTTCTTTTAGGGGAAATGAAAATATTCTAAAATTGAATTGTGGTGATGGTTGCACAACCTTGTGAATATACTAAAAAACACTGAAACACATACTTTTTTTTTTTTGAGATGGAGTCTCGCTCTCGCTCAGGCTGGAGTGCAGTGGTGCGATCTCAATTCACTGCAAGCTCTGCCTCCGGGGTTCATGCTGTTCTCCTGCCTCAGCCTCCGGAGTAGCTGGGACTATAGGCACCCGCCACCAAGCCTGGCTAATTTTTTGTATTTTTAGTAGACACGGGGTTTCACCATGTTAGCCAAGGATGATCTCAATATCCTGATCTCGTGACCCGCTCGCCTTGGTCTCCCAAAGTGCTGGGATTACAGGCGTGAGCCACCGCGCCTGGCCCATACACTTTAAATGAATGAATTGTATAGTATGTGAATTATATTTCAATAAAGCAGTTTACCAAAAAAAAAAAAAAAAAAAAAAAAAAGAATATGGCCGGGCGCGGTGGCTCACACCCGGATTCCCAGCACTTTGGGAGGCCGAGGCAGGCAGATCACCTGAGGTCGGAAGTTTGAGACTAGCCTGACCAACATGGAGAAACCCCGTCTCTACTAAAAATACAAAATTAACCAGGCATGGTGGCACATGCCTGTAATCCCAGCTACTAGGGAGGCTGAGGCAGGAGAATCACTTGAACCTGGGAGGCAGAGGTTGCAGTGAGCCGAGATCGCGCCATTGCACTCCAGCCTGGGCAACAAGAGCGAAACTCCATCTCAAAAAAAAAAAAAAAAAAAGAATATATCCATAGACCACTCCTCCCCCTCACAAGCTTCACACACAAAGTCCAGTTTAAGAAGTATCTTAACTATGACAGCACAACACACAAGGCCTCTGGCTACCTCTCAGAATTCACCTTGTACAAATCTTCTACATGTACTTAATGCTCCTGTCATATGGAACCACTGAGTATGATGCTTTTTCATACCTTTGTGCCCTTCCCCATGACATTTCCCCTGCCAGGAATACCCTTCTCTCTTATGTGGCAAACTTCAGGATTGAGTCTGTATGCCAAATTTCCCCCCAGAAAGCCTTCGCAAAATGCTTCTCCTATTCCTGCAGAAGTGACTGCTCCCCTCTCTGCTCCCACAGCATCTTGTCCATATAATGGGAGACACTGCAGCAACTGTATGTCTACTATCTCTTCCCAAGTAGCCTGCCCTTGACAATGTCTTATCTCTCTTTCTATGTTTGATGCCTGGCAGGAGATACTCAATAACTGTTTGTTGAATAAATGAATGTATGACTGTTAAGGTGAAACTTTTTCAAGTTGCTTAATCTCTTTCCACCATGCCAAGTGATAGAAAGGAGGGAAAAGATTAGTTGGAAATGGTTTCTGGAAAAGGCAGGAGTTAAACTGAGCCTTGAAAGATAAAAGATCAAAAGATCAGAGATTGTTACCTGTGTGTATCCTCACATGGTTTTTATAATTTGTTGCACTGGCAAATGCCCTCCCACATCCTGGCTCTGTGCAGTAATAAGGTCTTTCTCCTGTGTGTGTCCTAACGTGCACTTTTCTGATATTTGATGTCGTAAAGGACCGACCGCAGCCTTCGAAGGGACACTTAAAGGGCCTTTCTCCTGCAAATATAAAGGGTAATACATTAAATGGTGCAAAAATATATAGAAGATTGAAATGTCTTATCCTTCAATCCTGCCTAGGATTATGCTCAAGACTCTAGTCTTCTTGTGCTGAGCTTCCCTTTCAGACATTTTTTTGGGGGGGTTGGGGAAACAGCATCTTCCACTCCAAACTTAAATTTACATAAGAAACTGGGAATGGTATTCAAAACTAATCACTGATACATAGCTCTCCAAGACGGAGTCATCCAGGTAGGCAAAAAATGAGCTGAGAAAAGCAGAGAGAAAAACATAAGAAATATAAAAGAAAAGTACAGTCAGGAACATGAATTAAATTAGAACAAACCCAGAATTCCCTAAAAGCTTGTATCCTACTTGATTTATTCTACAATATCTTGCAGGAAAATAATTTTTGCTCTCTTTAAAAATATGGTGTTTTGACCAGCCTGGCCAACATGGTGAAACCCTGTCTCTATTAAAAATACAAAAAATTAGCCGGGCGTGGTGCCGGGCGCCCGTAATCCCAGCTACTCAAGACGCTGAGGCAGCAGAATCGCTTGAACTCAAGAGGCGGAGGTTGCAGCGAGCCGAGATTGCACCATTGCACTCCAGCCTCAGCGACAGAGTGAGATTCCGTCTCAAGAGAAAAAAAAAATGGTGTTTTAACTAATGTTCAACAAGATAATGCCTAATATTAACTGTGTCAGGAAAGAGTAGGTGTTCAATACATACTTGTGTTATTGAACAACAACAAAAAAAAATCTAGTGCCTAGCACATATGTCAAAAATACCTGCTGGGACATACTACTACCACTACCCTCATAATCTAAGCTTATAAAAAGTCTGGCCAGGCACAGTAGCACATGCCTGTAATCCCAGCACTTTGAGAGGCTAAGGCAGGTGGATCACTTGAGCTCAGGAGTTCAAGACCAGCCTGGGCAACATGGCGAAACCCCATCTCTACAAAAAAAATACAAAAAATTAGCTGGGTGTGGTGGTGCACACTGGTAAGTCCCAGCTACTCAGGAGGGTGAGATGGGGGGATCACAGGAGCACAAGAGGTCAAGGCTGTAGTGAGCTGTGACTGTGCCACTGCACACCAGCCTGGGCACTGAAGTGAGACACTGTCTCAAAAAAAAAAAAAAAAAAATCTGCTTTACCAATTATGTTTCTTTCCTTCATATTTGCTTTATACAGTCTTGGAATACGAAAGGCCTTTAAACTGTCAAGCAAGAAGTAGCCTTTGCTTTTGATTCTCATGTACCCTTTTCTAGGATGAGCTCGAATTAGGCAAAGAACTTCTGGGGAAGGGGAAAAAAAATCTCTCTTTATGTAGACAGATACAGATATTTATCAATATATAGTAAGTTTGTTAAATTTTTTAAGAGACGAGTCTCACTATGTTGCTCAGGCTGGAATGCAGTGGCTCTTCACAGGCACGATGGTTGCACACTGCAGCCTTGAACTCCTGCCCTCAAGCAATCCTCACACCTCAGCCTCCTGGATAACTGGGACCACAGGCACATGCCACCACGCCTGGCTAGTCTGTTGTTTTTCTTTTGGTCAAATGAAATTATGATTTCTCTATTGGTGGAAACCATTCCAAAAGATTTCTCCCCTTAAGTATGAAATCATTTTAAAAGGAGCAGGAATCTTTGATCCTATCTTTAGTAAGTTTTATTCATTATGTCAGCCTAAGGAGAACAAAGAGTTTATCTTGGGCAAGTCTTTTCTCTTGGATCTAGATGACCTCTAAAGTCTTCCCAGCTCTGACATGCTATGACAGGGAATCAACTGTTCTAGGATAATTTTCACTGTATTAGTACTCTGATTCTGTAACATCCTGCTTTGTTTTTGCACTGTAATCTTCTGTATTTGTTACAGAAGTCCCTATGCCCCTTACTCAATCCCACACTATACCAATGAAAATATCATGATTTTAAAGCTGTTATGTGAACATGTGGTTTGACAAATAAATACTATGAAATAAATCACAATTCTGATGTTTTTTAATCAATATTTATAAAACTAGATTATTGGTTTGATATAGCTTTTATATAACAAATTGGTTTTATTTCCAAATTCAAGTAGAATTTATGGGAGCTTGGAAATACTCGCCTCTGATACAATAAATAAAAAGTGCATGAATGAGATGGAAGTAGAGACCTACAGCTCTGTTCCTCAATGTTGTAAAGTAAAGCCAATTTGGAGTCATAGTTGAGCTGCAGGTTAAACATTAATAGCTGCAAGAATCCTACATGGAAATTAGCTAAATTATTTCAGATATTTCCACACATGGGGACACAGTTATCACACCATGTTTAAAACATCTATACTAAAATCCCAAACTAAATTATCTTAATGCTGTATTATTTAGTCAACAGCTTATAATAGCATCTCTTATCAACAGCTGCTGAACTTTTTTTTAGCTCCAATCCAAAGCAAATATTTATCTTATTAATACCAACTCCACAAGTAATCAAATATAAGGAGGAGAGGAGATGGTCGGGGAGATAAGAATAAAGTACTATTTAGGAAAAGAAGATAAAATTTAAAGAGAAGGAGAAATGATCACAAAAAGTAATGAATCTTTCTTTCTGTGGGCCTGTTGGGGTTCAGACACTTTCTTTAGCAGCTACTTAATGCAGGAGAAACAACTGGGTGCCTTAGGTTCTGTCTCAGCTCGGCTACTGATTAGATGTGTAATCCTAGGTAAATAAACTTGTTGCCCAGACAACTAAAACCTGACATTGCTCATGGTCTAGGGCCACTGTTAATCTTTTCTGGGACATGGACCCTTCTGAGAATCTAACAGAGCTATGGGCCCTCACCCTGAAAAGCAGCAGACATGCACAAACAGCAAGTCATATGGAATTTCAGGGTTTTTTTTAGAAGCCCTTGATATTGACTTCCTGAAACTTTCAGAGACTCCTTCCTCAAGTCCCATCCCTGCAGATTAAGAATTCTTGGCCTAGGCCGGGCGCAGTGGCTCACGCCTGTAATCCCAGCACTTTGGGAGGCAGAGGCGGGCAGATCACCAGGTCAGGAGATTGAGACCATCCTCGCTAACACAGTGAAACCCCGTCTCTACTAAAAATACAAAAAATTAGCCGGGCGTGGTGGTGGGTGCCTGTAGTCCCAGCTACTCGGGAGGCTGAGGCAGGAGAATGGCGTGAACCCGGGAGGCGGAGCTTGCAGTGAGCAGAGATTGCACCACTGCACTCCAGGCTGGGCGACAGAGCAAGACTCCGTCTCAAAAAAAAAAAAAAAAAAAAAAGATTTCGACACTCTGTTTCCACTAGTACCTGTATGAGTTCTGATGTGTTTCTGAAGATCTCCTGAAGTTTTGAAAGATTTAGTACAATTATCTTCCGAACACCGATATGGCTTTTCTCCTGTATGAGTTCTGACGTGACTTTTTAATCCATAACCTTTAAGAAAAAATTAAAAGAAATTTAATTACACAATACTCCTCTAAACATGCACACTGAGATTAAGCTACTGAAAAATATAGTCAATACCAAGTATAAAATATTAGGCAAATACACAGAATAACTATTTAAAATGTACAAAAGGGCTGGGCACGGTGGCTCACGCCTGTACCCCCAGCACTTTGGAAGGCCAAGGCGGGCAGATCACCTGAAGTCAGGAGTTCGAGCCCAGCCTGGCCAACATGGTGAAACCTCATCTCTACTAAAAATACAAAAAATTATCTGGGTGTAGTGGTGCACGCCTGTAGTCCCAGCTACTCAGGAGGCTGAGACAGGAGAATCGACTGAACCCAGAAGCGGAGGTTGCAGGGAGCCGAGATCACGCCACTGCACTCCAGGCTGGGCGACAGAGTGAGATTCTGTCTCAAAAACAAACAAAAAAATGTACAAAAGTATCATAGCTCAGGACTGCCATGCTGAAAATTCAATAGTTTCATTTCTGTCTAAAAGAGGTTGTGTGTTTCTTTTCTAAAGTGCCTCAGTTTTATCAGCTGTTCTCATACCCCAAAAGCTCAAAGTGGAATCAAGACATGGAATGAAGAATGGAAGTCAGCAGGCCTGGTGCCAGTCCCAGCACTGCTGGATGCAAAGGCCTCATCCATTGCTAAGGCCTGTCCTGATGTCAGAGTCTATGACAGCCTTTAAAGCTTGGCTTTTATTTTCCCGCTAAAATAAACAGAATGTGGAGGAGTGAAAAGTATCAAACACAGCAGGCAGGCCAGGTGCAGTGGCTCACGCCTGTAATCTCAGCACTTTGGGAGGCCGAGGCGGACGGATTACTTGAGACCAGCCTGGCCAACATAGCAAAACCTCATCTCTACTAAAAATACAAAATATGAGCCGGGCATGGTGGCGAGCGCCTGTAATCCCAACTACTCGGGAGGCTGAGGCACTAGAATTGCTTGAACCTGGGAGGCGGAGGTTGCAGTGAGCGGAGATCCTGCCACTGCACCCAAACCTGAGTGACAGAGTGAAACTGTCTCAAAAAAAGAAAGAAAAAGAAAAAGAAAACACAGCAGGCGGAGACAGGTCAGTGGAGAAAAGAACAGAGAGGGGTCTAGAGCAAGCAGGACAAAAGGCAGTCATGAGAGAGACTGAAATACTGATCATGTGCTTCTGCAGATTCAGACACAGCCAAGGGATCAGTTCCTTCCACTAGCCTGTCTCTACTTGACCCCTAATTGGAACCAAGAAAAAAACAAAATTCATACTTTTACCTGTTGCAAATGCCTTCCCACAGCCTGCATGCTCACACTGATAAGGCCGATCTCCTGTGTGTGACCTCTCATGGACCTGTGATTAAAATGCAGGTATGATTCTATTTCCTTTACGTATTCCTCAGGAAGATGGTTGCAACACAGACCTACTTTTTCCCACACTGCTAAATGATTTTGTTGTATGCTTTTTTCTTATAAAAAAGATAACTTCACAAAAACGATAGCCCAATAGTTCCCAATATAGACCTAAATGTTAAATATTAAGAGGAAGTTACCAATATTTTAAGTAGGGAACAGGAACGCTTGAGGTCTGAGCTTTCTCGAGTGGTCAAAGGTGTTTGCATGAAACATACAAATAATGAGAAACTAGAAGCAGGGGGCTGGGAGAGACTACACAACGTAAGGTTAAGAGTGTGGAGGCTGCTGCTAGAGGGACCTGGATCTGAGGCAAGGATCCACCACTGCCTAGTGGTGTGGCCATGGGCACTTGCCTTCTCTAAGCCTCAAAGGCCTCTCTGAAAAGTGGGGACACAATAGTATCTACGATAGAGGGCTGCCATGACAAATGAGTAACAATGACAATGGCTAACATTTACTGAACATTTACCACATCAGGCCACTCTTTTTAGTACTTTACGTGTATGGTATTAACTTATTTAATTTTTACAACCACTCTGAGAGGGAGATAACTCTTAGGATCCAATTTTATAGATGAGGAAAATGAGGTACTAAGAGGTCAACTAACATGCCAAGGTCACTGATAAATAGTGAAGATGGACCCCAGGGCCACTACTCCAGATATGCTAAATGCACACTTCGTGACACATTGAAAAAGTTCTTTAACAAATCTTAGCTATCATTGAGTCATGGTATGTTCTGTTATGTATAGCAGCAAGTGAAAAAACATACTTAGCCCAAATATTTATTTATTTATTTATTTTTTTTTTGAGATGCAGTTTCGCTCTGTTGCCCAGGCTGGAGTGCAGTAGTGCAATCTTGGTTCACTGCAACCTCCGCCTCCCAGGTTCAAGCAATTCTCCTGTCTCAGCCTCCCAAGTAGCTGGGATTACAGGCGCCTGCCACTGCGCCCAGCTAATTTTGTATTTTTAGTAGACAGGGTTTCACCATGTTGGTCAGGCTGTTCTCCAACTCCTGACCTCAGGTGATCCACCCGCCTTGGCCTCCGAAAGTACTGGGATTACAGGCGTGAGCCACTGCGCCCGGCCTTAGCCCAAATATTTAAAAGCCAAATTAACACCAACTTTTGCTAGATTTCAGTGAATTAACAGAGATGTGTGATTACACACATATCTCTCATATAATTAAATGGATTTCATACTTTTTTTTTTTTTTTGAGACGGAGTCTCACTCTGTCACCCAGGCTGGAGTGCAGTGGCACGATCTCGGCTCACTGCAGGCTCCACCCCCCAGGGTTCATGCCATTCTCCTGCCTCAGCCTCCCGAGTAGCTGGGACTACAGGCGCCCACCACCTCGCCCGGCTAATTTTTTGTATTTTTAGTAGAGACGGGGTTTCACTGTGTTAACTAGGATGATCTTGATCTCCTGACCTCATGATCCGCCCACCTTGGCCTCCCAAAGTGCTGGGATTACAGGCGTGAGCCACCGCGCCCGGCCTGGATTTCATACTTGACAACATATATTCAAATATGTAGAGTACCTACCATGTGCCAGGTAGTATCCTGGACATTAGGAATACAGAGATGAAAAAAACACAGTCCAAGCCCTCAAAAAATTAACAGTCTCTAAAGTCTGCACAGGTTTTTACATGTCTGTGTATGAGTGTTACCAAGTGCCAGTGTCTTGATAACTGGGAGAAAACAGTGGCATTTGAATTACACAAAAATACGATCTTAGTATTTGATATCCTAGGTATTCTCATAACTAGATAGAACATTTCTTTTATATATACCTTGAGATGATGAGCTGTTGTATATAATTTTCCACATCCATCATATTCACATCGAAATGCCTTCTCTCCACTCTGTTGAGATTTAGCAGTTACTCTTGTAGCATGTCCTTGTAAAACAATCTAAATAAAACAAATAGTATTATTTAAATTACTTAAGCCAGGCACAGTGGCTCATGCCAGTAATCTTAGCACATGGGGAGGCAGAGGTAGGCGGATCATTTAAGCCCAGGAGTTCAAGACCAGCCTGGGCAACATGGCAAAACCCTGTCTCTATACAGAAAAATATTACAAAGTTAGCCAGGTGTAGTGGTGCATCTGTGGTTCCCAGGTACTTGGGAAGCTGAGGTGGGAGGATCATCTGAGCCTGGGGAGGTCAAGGCTGCAGTGAGCTGTGATTGCATCACTGCACTCCAGCCTGGGTGGCAGAGTGAGACCTCCTGTCTCAATCAATCAATCAATCAATCAATCATACAGAAATAAAATAGATAAATTATGATTTTCAGAATTAAAAAGACAAAACTGCTATGTGGGTTTCCAATCTCAGGTCATCACTTTATTAGGACTCTTTCACCCTGAGTCAGTCAGGTTAATTCCATTGCATGATTGAAGTTAGTGACTCTGAAAGTACAGTAGTCAAAAGGACAGTCACAGAAATACACAGCTGGAGCTCACACATCTATTCCTACTCTAGAAAAACAACCTAAGTAGCATCTTCATTGGATGCAGGTATTCCTTGATATACTCAAGTGATCCGTCTACCTGCTTTTTTTTAGAACCTGTGTCCCAAAAACGATGTCAAAAGTGTTTTCAATTTCAAAAGCAATGAGAAAGGGGGGAATTAGGTCATTTCAGTCACCTAGAGGAAACATTACAATCCATATGATACTACTACTCTGTACTTATATTCACTAGAAGATCATTTTTCTGGGATGTAATAACATAAAAATCCAAATACTGATTTTTAAAGGCTTTTTAAAATAGAAATTAAGGTATCATAAAAATTGAAGAATGACTTTCTACTCTGTGAGCCATGTGGTGATAGTGTTGCAACATCCTATCTCTGCAGACTGTCACACATGGCATATAATTCTGGGTAATGACCTACTACAATTACACACATCCCAGAATGGTAAAGGCAGAGAAAGGAGGAGTTACAGAGGCTAGAATAATGGTGGGGGAATTGAGAAGTACCCTGCATTAGATGACAAGAATATAGAAAGACTTTGACTTTTCCTTGTAATATAAATCAACTAAAAAACAAGCAGTAGAGATCTTAGTGTAATTGTTAAATTACAAGCTATTTATTTTGTCATCCCCATACTGTGGTATGTTCATTAAATGTTGCAGACCATAATTTTCTGAATAAAGGTAGATCTGTTGATAAAATATTTGTATAAAAGTATGCATAGGCCAGGTGCAGTGGCTCACACCTGTAATCCCAGCACTTTGTGAGGCCGAGGCGGGCGGGTCACGAGGTCAAGAGATCGAGACCATCCTGGCTAACGTGGTGAAACCCCATCTCTACTAAAAATACAAAAATTAGCTGGGCATGGTGGTGCGTGTGCCTATAGTCTCAGCTACTCAGAAGGCTGAGGCAGGAGAATTGCTTGAACCTGGGAGACGGAGGTTACAGAGAGCTGAGATTGTGCCACTGCACTCCAGCCTGGAGACAGAGCAAGAATCCGTCTCAAAAAAAAAAAAAAAAGTATGCATAATTCCCAATGGGCAAAAGGAAAATGTTTATTATAGACTGAAAAGTGCCTATACAAAGAATAATATAATTCCACATCTTTTCTGCCTAGAAAATTCCATCTCCCTACTTCCATGAGGCCTGTTGTCATCACTCCAAACATAGATGATTCTTCACTTCCTCAGCAAACCTGTGATATTTAGCTTATATCACTGGTGTGAAACTTGAATCAACTGCCTTGTTGTAAAGACATTTATATTTCCTTTTCTTCCCTATTAGTCTATCAGCTACTTGAAGTCAAGAACTGTGTCTTATATGCCTTCATAACTCACAGTGCTAGGTTCACCCTGAAAATGTCACAAGATTTATAAAAGATTTATACCACTAAAATATATGAAAAGAATTACAAGAAATTTTTCTTTTCAGGGGTATTTTTAAAGTTCTAAAATTAAGATTGTGATAATTGTTCAATTTTTTGAATTTACTAAAAAGCACTTAGCTGTACACTCTAAATGGGTAAATTTAAAGTGTGTAGGCTGTGCCGGGCGTGGTGGCTCAGACCTGTAATCTCAGCACTTTGGGAGTTCGAGACCAGCCTGACAAACACAGTGAAACCCCGTCTCTACTGAAAATACAAAATTAGGGCTGGGTGCAGTGGCTCATGACTGTAATCCCAGCACTCTGGGAGGCCAAGGTGGGCGGATCCACCTGAGGTCGGGAGTTCGAGACCAGCCTGGCCAACACAGCGAAACCCTGTCTCTACTAAAAATTATAAAAATTAGCCAGGCATTGTGGCATGTGCTTGTAATTCCAGCTACTAGGGAGGCTGCGGCAGGAGAATCGCTTGAATCCGGGAGGCGGAAGAAGCAGTGAGCCAAGATCACGCCACTGCACTCCAGCCTGGGAAACAGAGCGAGACTCCGTCTCAAAAAAAAAAAAAAAAAAAAAAAAAATTAGCCAGGTGTGGTGGCGAATGCCTGTAATCCCAGCTACTTGGGAGGCTGAGGCAGGAGAATCACTTGAACTCAGGAGGCAGAGGTTGCAGTGAGTCAAGATCTTGCCATTGCACTCCAGCCTGGGCAATAAGAGCAAAACTCCATTTTAAACAAACAAACAAATAAATAAATAGCATGTAGGCTGGACACAGTGGCTCAAGCCTATAATCCCAGCACTTTTGGAGGCCGAGGAAGGCAGATCGTTTGAGATCAGGAGTTTGAGACTAGCCTGGGCAAATGGCAAAACCCCATTTCTACAAAAAAATGCAAAAACATCAGCTGTGCATGGTGGCACCTGCCTGTAGTTCCAGCTACTCAGAGGACTGAGGTGAGAGGATTGCTCGAGTCCAGGAGGTTAGGCTGCAGCAAGCTGTGTTTGTGCCACTGCAATGCATCCTGGGTGACAGAGTGAGACACCCGTCCTTTTTTTTTTTTTTTTGAGACGGAGTCTCACTCTGTTCCCCAGGCTGGAGTGCAGTGGTGCGATCTCGGCTCACTGCAAGCTCCACCTCCCGGGTTCACGCCATTCTCCTGTCTCAGCCTCCTGAGTAGCTGCGACTACAGGCGCCCGCCACCACGCCGGGCTAATTTTTTTGTGTGTTTTTAGCAGAGATGGGGTTTCACCGTGTTAGCCAGGATGGTCTTGAACTCCTGACCTCATGATCCACCTGCCTCAGCCTCCCAAAGTGCAGGGATTACAGGCGTGAGCCACCGTGCCCGGCCGACACCTGTCTTAATAAACAAAAAAGTAATACAGAAATAAAACAGAAAAAATTACATTGACAAAGCAAGACCCTGTCTCGAAAATTTTTTTAAAAAAGTAGGTAAAATGTATCTTTTTCTTGTTTCGTTTTAAGAGACTGGAGTCTTGCTATGTTGTCCGTACTAGACTCAAGTTCTTGGGTTCAAGGAATCCTCCGTCTCAGCTTCCTGAATAGCTGGGACTACAGGCATGTTCCACTGTGCCCAGCTAGTATGTGAAATATATCTTAATAAAACTATAAGAAATGGAAATCAAATATTATTAGAACAAAAAATTTCTTAGGCCAAATGCAGTGGTTCATGCCTATGATTCCAACACTTTAGGAGGCCAAGGTGGGAGGATTGCTTGAGCCCAGGAGTTTGAGACCAGCATGGGAAACATGGGGGGACCCCCATCTCTGCAAAAGATAAAAAACTAGCTGAGTTTGGTGGTGTGTACTTGTGGTCCCAGCTACTTGGGAGGCTGAGGTGGGAGCATCACCTGAGCCCGGGAGGTCAAGGCTCCAGTAAGCTATGATCGCCCCACTGCACTCCAACTTGGGCATCAGAATGAGATCCTGTCTCAAAAAGATCAGTTTCTGTTTATTGCTCATGAAAACAGAAGAGCCTCTATGAACCCTTTAAAAATCAACTATTATTTTAATAACTTCATTTTTTTTTCCATGTATTGTAACAGCAACACATGTACTCTGGAGGAGTCTGGATACCATAGTGAAGAACAAAAAGTGCTACCAGGCACGGTAGTTCACATCTGTAATCCCAGCACTTTTGAGAGATTGAAGCAGGTGGATCACTTGAGCCCAGGAGTTGGAGACCAGCCTGGGCAACATGGCAAAACCCCAACTCTACAAAAAAAATATAAAAATTAGCTGGGCATGGTGGTGCGTGCCTGTCATCCCAGGCTGTCATCAAGCAGGAGGATTGCTTGAACCCAGGAGGTTGAGGCTGCAGTGTGCCAAGATTGTGCCACTGCCATCCAGCCTGGGTAACAAATGAGACCCTGTCTCAAAAAAAAAAAAAAAAAAAAAAAGAAAAAGAAAAAAAAAAAGCTTAACTGTGTTATAATTCCACCATCTAGGGAAAATCATTGTTAACTTCTTGGTCTATTTCCACTCAGTATTTTTTATTTTTATTTATTTTAGAGACGGGGTCTCACTCTGTCACTCAGGCTATAGTACAGTGGTACAATCACTGCTCACTGCACCCTCCAACTCCTGGGCTCAAGTGATCCTCTTGCCTCAGCCTCCCATGTAGTTAGGACAACAGGTGTGCACCACCACACTCAGCTTTTTAAAAAAAAATTGTAGAGATGGAGTCTTGTCATGTTGTCTAGGCTGGTCTTGAACTCCTGGCCTCAAGCAATCCTCCTGCCTCAGCCTCCCAAAGTGTTTGGCTTACAGGTGTGGGCCCCCATGCCCAGCCCAGTGTTTTTTAAATACATATACAAGTGTAGAGTTTTATTTTAGTAGAATTGGCATCAGGCTTTATATGATTTGTAAAGGCAGATTTCAATTGACGAAAGACTCCAAATTAAGAGAAAAGGACTCTTCTTCCTATTCTCTTCCCCTCCTTTCTAAGAGCACTATGAAATGAAAGTGCTTACCACCTTTCCACATCTGCCAAACAAAGCCCAGCTGCTCACACCTTCAGACTAGGTAGCGGCAGCAAATAACTCCAGAGAGACTCATATCTGAATCTTTTCTGTTATTCTATTGCTTCCTCCTAGGCCAATTTATTAGGAGCTTCGATTCTGTTATGAAACATATACCAGGAATTTGGTATCTAATTTAGTTAAGCCAACGAAACAATGTTGAATTCCTAACCAATGATGAGTATTGGACATTTTTTCCAAAAATGTACTTGTTTTTGATCCCATTCTTAATGTCTATAGTGGAGACTTTAAGAACTTAGGGTAGTAAAATAAGGGTCAGAAAATTCAGTTTAGGGAGAACTACTGAGGTCTCCGAATGTGCACCTGTGGGGTGGGGACATGGGTGACAACAGCAAGGTTTCTTATTTCTAAGCCAGCTGAAGTCACTAGCATTTGGCATGCTACGAGAATTATAAGTAAGGGCAGTGTCCAACAGAATTATTTCCACTAGTATCTAATTACTCAAAACAGACCTCTCTTAAAGGCATTCTCGCAAAGTACAGTAAGATGAATACCTGTACAAACACCCAAGTAACAAAAGGAACCTCTGGAAAGAAAACTACAAAAATAGCAATGACCTACAGTATACAGTAGTTGGAAAAATAAAAGGCCAGGGAGACAGTCAAAAAGCCATTCTGGCTTTTATCTCAATGCATAGAGTATTTGGGTGTGATATGATTCCCTCCCCTTTTATTGGAAATGTTTCCTTGCAAAGCTCTTTATCTCCAATCTAGGCTAACATTTACCTTCTCAATTCCCAAATAAGTGTTTTTTTTTCTATTTGGAACCTGCTTTGCATCTACTACCTTCTTATTCTATTTCCAATTAACTATCCTTTATACCTATCCCTCCATCATAACTCCCTACCACTTCCTATCACAACATTCTAAAATAATAAATGTTTAATAAATGACTGGCAAAATACCTACTTTCTAAAATGATAAATAAAATACTGTTCCTGCCTTTGTAGGGCTCTCAGTCTAGCTAGTAAAATTGTGCTATTAATGAAGGATTATAATAGAATATAATAATTGCTATCACAGGAGTCCATGAAAAGATCTAACAGGGCAAAATGCAAAAGTAGGGAGATGTAGGTTAGGGCAAGCTGTCTAGGGGTGAAATTTGAAGACTGAAGGAGAGGACTGGGGAGTGCTGTCCAGGCAGAAGGAATAGTATGGTCAAAGGTTTGGAGTGTATCTAGAAGAAGTGGAAACAACATGAGAGTATTGTGTTTACATAATAGAATGAGTTTCATGAAAATGAAAGTTTAGGACCAAGTTTGTGAAAAGCAATAAATACAACCCTGAACAGCAAGCCTAGACAATGAAAGCCAAAGGAAGGTATTAAAAAATTTTAAGTAAGGGACAAACCAAGATCACCTCTGTGTTTTATTTTAATTAGTTAATTAATTAATTTTTTTCAAGACAGGGTCTCATTCTGTTGCCCACACTGGAGTGCAGTGCAGTGGTGCAATCTCAGGTCACTGTAACCTCCGCCTCACAGATTGAAGCAATTCTTGTGTCTCAGCCTCCCGAACGGCTGGGACTACAGGTGCGTGCCACCATGCCTGGCTATCTGCGTTTTAGAAAGAGAACTACAGTAATAGCGGGGAACAGACTGAAAAGACAAATGAGGTAGGGAGCCCAAAGGAAGTTTGTATAATCATAAATATGCAGGAAAGAAGTGATAAAAACAAACCTAGGATAATGACTGTGGAATAGAAAGCAATAGCTGATTCTACAGATGTTTTAGGGGAAAAAATGGACAGAATCCAAAACTCAAAAGCTAAATTAAAAGACCAAAACTATAATAGGTACTTCAGGGTTATGCAGCATGAGATATGCGCAGTCACTGTCAAAGAAACAGCAATCTGGTATGTCATCACAAGGGAAAACTCTCAAGGGCAATTTTGAAGCTAACACCAGTGAAATACTAATCAGCTTCCAAAAACCATGTATAGAAAATGACTTCACTGGTATTTAAACTTAATGTATGTTCTGAGAATTAAGACATAACCTTGGCCGGGCGCGGTGGCTCACGTGGTGGCTCCCAGCACTCTGGGAGGCCGAGGCAGGCGGATCACGAGGTCAGGAGATCGAGACCATCCTGGCTAACACGGTGAAACCCCGTCTCTACTAAAAATACAAAAAATTAGCCAGGCGTGGTGGCAGGCGCCTGTAGTCCCAGCCACTCAGGACGCTGAGGCAGGAGAAGCATGAACCCGGGAGGCGGAGCTTGCAGTGAGCTGAGATCATGCCCCTGCACTCTAGCCTAGGCAACAGAGCAAGACTCCGTCTCAAAACAAACAAACAAAAAGACAAAACCTTAGCTCTGCCATAAACTCATCATGTAACATTGTGCAAGATACATAGGGCCTATCTGCCTGTCTATAAAGGACATACTGTAGCCAGGTGCAGTGGCTCACGCCTGTAATCCCAGCACTTTGGGAGGCCCAGGCAGGTGGATCACTTGAGGTCAGGAGTTCAAGACCAGCCTGGCCAACATGGTGAAACCCCATCTCTACTAAAAATACAAAAATTAGCCAGGCGCAGTGGCAGGCACCTGTAATCCCAGCTACCTGGGAGGCTGAGGCAGGAGAATTGCTTGAACCCGGGAGACGGAGGTTGCAGTGAGCCAAGATCATGCCATTGCACTCCAGCCTGGGTGACAAGAGTGAAACTCTGTCTCAAAAAAAAAAAAGGGGGGGGCCGGGTGCAGTGGCTCACGCCTGTAATCCCAGCACTCTGGGAGGCTGAGGCAGGCGGACCACGAGGTCAGGAGATCGAGACCATCCTGGCTAACACAGTGAAACCCTATCTCTATTAAAAATACAAAAAATTAGCCAGACGTGGTGGTGGGTGCCTGTAGTCCCAGCTACTCAGGAGGCTGAGGAAGGAGAATCGCTTGAACCCAGGAGGCAAAGGCTGCAGGGAGCCGAGACTGCACCACTGCACTCCAGCCTGGGTGACAGAGTGAGACTCTGTCTCGGGAAAAAAAAACAAAAAAACACATTGTTCTAAGTCAGTAATGTTTTTTCTTTTCTGAGGGAGTCAAACGTCTTTTGCAGATAAAATCTTACATGGCATTCTACTGTGTAAAACACACAGAAAAAGGAACTAGAGCTGCTGGCCTTGGCAGATGAGGGTGGATCAGAGATCTGCTAGTCCCTGACAGGACTCCTGATACCTCAACAAACAGGGCTTGAAAAGCCCATACTAGACAGATAACCTAAGTCCTTTTGGGCTTAAACATTCTAGGAGGTGCTAATTATATTAGCTAATTATATTATGTTATATTAGCTAATTATATTAGCACATTATATTAGCTAATTATATTAGCACCTAGGACCATTACATTCTAAGGAGGTGCAAATTCCAGAGGTAGATACAAGACTGGAGCTAAGATTAAATTCCAAGGTGACCTCAATAATAAAGAGGCTAACTGGCATTTATTGAGCAGTTGCATGTATGTGATGCACCGTGGTGGCTGCTTTACGTATACTGTCTAATTGGCCCCCATGGCTACCCAATGAATTCAGTATTATCTATGATTTACAAATAGAAAAAATGAGACTCAGAGGGGCTAAGTAATGTAACTTGCCCATGGTCAAAAGCTGGGAAGTGAGATTTGAAGGAGTTTGGCTCTAGAGCTCAAGCTATTAACCCACCAGGTTTCAGGATGCTGTAGTCCAGCGGGACCTAACTGGCAGAGCTTCTGTAATTACAGAGTGAGAGACTCAGCAGGGTTGAGGATAAACATTGCATTGTATTGTCTGGTTTAGTACTTATAACCCCATTTACTGTAACGGCCTAATGTACATGGCAGCTATAACTTACAATTTGGTGTTTGTTAACTTGTATGATGTAAATAATCTATATTCTTGGGGGAGGATAAAATAAAAACAACTTGAATTTTTAAAAATGTATTCTCTTTGAAGAAAGGAAACAATCCTAGAAGTGTGGCACCAGAGGAACTTTTAAAGAACCATGAGACACATCAGCACTGCCAGGAAGATTAAGAAACAAAAACAAGGCCAGGTACAGTGGCTCCTGCTTATAATCTTCGGGAGGCCGAGCCAGGTGGATCACTTGAGGGCAGGAGTTCAGAACAGCCTGGCCAACATGGCAAAACCTTGTCTCTACTAAAAATACAAAAATTAGCTGGGCATAGTGGTGTAAGCCTGTAATCCCAGCTACTTGGGAGGCTGAGGCATGAGAATCACTTGAATCCAGGAGGCAGAGTTTGCAATGAGCCAAGATTGTGCCACTGTACTCCAGCCTGGGTGACAGAGTGAGACTCTTCTCAAAAAAAAAAAAAAAAAAAAAAAGAGAGAAAAAACAAAAACAAAGCAGATTTCTAACAATAATTACTATCAGGTAGTAGATCCCTCACTTTTTATTTTTACTAATCTATACTATTTGGATTTTCTAAACATAAACATGATTACTTTTATATTTAAAAATATGTAAAATAGATACGTAGAGTAAGATTACGGGTCATTTTGGGTTTTCTTCTTTGTACTTTCCCTGAATTAAAAAAACTACTAAAAATATTATCTTAAAAAATCTTTGGTGGCCGGGAGCGGGGGCTCACGCCTGTAATCCTAGCACTTTGGAAGGTCGAGGCGGGCGGATCACAAGGTCAGGAGATGGAGACCATCCTGGCTAACACAGTGAAACCCTGTCTCTACTAAAAATACAAAAAATTAGCCGGGCGTGGCGGCAGGCGCCTGTAGTCCCAGCTACGCGGGAGGCTGAAGCAGAAGAATGGCGTGAACCCGGGAGGTGGAGCTTGCAGTGAGCCAAGATCGCGCCACTGCACTCCAGCTTAGGCGACAGAGCTAGACTCCGTCTCAAAAAAAAAAAAAAAAAAAACAAACAAACTTTTGCCCCTAAGATAATCATCAATCTAATTAATACCTTTCTTTTAGATTTCTTTTAGAGGTAGAAAAAAAGAGACTTAGAAAAGCAAGGTTCAGTCTGGGCACGGTGACTCACACCTGAAATCCCAGTACTTTGGGAGGCCGAGGCAGGTGGATCACTTGAGGTCAGGAGTTTGTGACCAGCCTGGCCAAAAGGTGAAATATAAAAAACATTTTTTTAAATATTTCTTTAACAAAAATATAAAAAATTAGCCAGGCATGGTGGCACGCTCCTGTGATCCCAGCTACTCAGGAGGCTGAGGCAGGTGAATCGGTTAAACCCACGAGGCAGTGGCTGCAGTGAGCTGAGATCGGGCCACTGCACTCCAGCCTGGGCAACAAAGCAAGACCCTGTCTCAAAAAACAAAAAACACAAAAAACCAAGTACTAGGTTCTCAACCTCAAATATGGTAATTAATTGTTTTAGAGAATGGTGAAGTCATGAACTTCTGATCCAGCACTAATGAAGAGAAATATAATGAGTCACAAGTGCAAGCCACATATGTAATTAAAAATTTACTGAGCTGGGTGTGGTGGCTCACACCTGTAATCCCAGCAGTTTGGGAGGCTGAGGGGGGCGGATCACGAGGTCAAGAGATCAAGACCATCCTAGCCAACATGGTGAAACCCTGTCTCTACTGAAAATACAAAAGTCAGCTGTGCATGGTAGCATGTGCCTGTAGTCCCAGCTACTCGTGAGGCTGAAGCAGGAGAATCGCTTGAACCCAGGAGACGGAGGTCACAGTGAGCTGAGATCACACCACTGCACTCTAGCCTGGTGACAGAGTGAGACGCCATCTCAAAAAAAAAAAAAAGAATTCTGGCCGGGCAAATTGGTTCACACCTATAATCCCAGGACTTTGGAACGTCAAGGCAGGAGGATCACTTGAGCCAACACTGCACCACTGCACTCCAGCCTGAGCGACAGAGCAAGACTCAGTCTCAAAAAATAAATAAATAAATAAAATAGGAGTCAGGCATGGTGGCTCACACCTGTGGTCCCAGCACTTTGGGAGGCCAAGTGGCTGGATTACAATGTCAGGCGTTAGAAACCAGCCTGGCCAGCATGGTGAAACCCTGTTTCTACTAAAAATACAAAAAATTAGCCAGGCATGGTGGCACATCCCTGTAGTCTCAGCTACTCGGGAGGCTGAGGCAGGAGAACTGCTTGAACTGAGCAGGTGGAGGTTGTAGTGAGCTGAGATCGCGCCACTGCACTCCAGTCTGGGTGACAGAGCGAGATGCCATCTCAAAAAAAAAAAAAAAAAATGACAGGCATGTTGGCTCACACCTGTAATCCCAGCATTTTCGGAGGCTGAGGTGGGTTGATCACTGGAGGTCAGGAGTTCGAGACCAGCCTGGTAAACATGACGAAACCCCATCTCTACTAAAAATACAAAAATTAGCTGGGTGTGGTGGTGCATGCCTGTAACCCCAGCTACTCGGGAGGCTGAGGCAAGAGAATCATTTGAACCCGGGAGGTGGAGGTTGCAGTGAGCCAAGATCACACCACTGCACTCCACCCTGGGCAAGAGAGTAAGACTCCATCTCAAAATACATAAATAAATATAATAATAAAATAAAACAAAAAATCTCTAGTAACCAATTGAAAAAAATTAAAAGAAACAGGTGAAATTAATAGTAATTATTTTGTTTAACACAATATGTCCAAAATATTATCATTTCAACGTTATCAATATAAGAAATTATTGATATTTTACATTCTTTTTATCGTACTATGTCTTCAAAATCCACTTACAGCACATCTCAATTTGGACTAGTCATATTTCAAGTGCTTAACAGCCACATATGGCTAGTGGCAACCGTACTGGACATTGCAGATCTAGTCTGTAAGGAAGAGGTACAAAAGGCAAAGGAGAAAAAAGCTACAGTTAAAAAAAAAAAAAAGAATCCCATTCAATAGTCTTCTATTTGTCTACTGGTACCAATACCAAATGGCAATATGTCTACAGATAAAGAGTAATGGGATTTTTTGGCCGGGGGCGCTGGCTCACGCCTATAATCCCAGCACTATGGGAGACCGAAGCGGGCAGATCACGAGGTCAGGAGATCGAGACCATCCTGGCTAACACAGTGAAACCCTGTCTCTACTAAAAATACAAAAAATTAGCCGGGCATGGTGGCGGGCCCCTGTAGTCCCAGCTACTCCGGACGCTGAGGCAGGAGAATGGCATGAACCTGGGAGACGGAGCTTGCAGTGAGCCGAGATTGCGCTACTGCATTCCAGCCTGGGCAACAGAGTGAGACTCCGTCTTAAAAAAAAAAAAAAGAGTTGGGGCCAGGCACGGTGGCTCACACCTGTAATCCCAGCACTTTGGGAGGCCGAGGCAGGCAGATCACGAGGTCAGGAGATCGAGACCATCCTGGCTAATATGGTGAAACCCCATCTGTACTAAAAATACAAAAAATTAGCCGGGCGTGGTGGTGGGCACCTGTAGTCCCAGCTACTCGGGAAGCTGAGGCAGGAGGATGGCGTGAACCCGGGAGGCAGAGCTTGCAGTGAGCCGAGATCGCACCACTGTACTCCAGCCTGGGCAGCAGAGCGAGACTCCGCCTCAAAAAAAAAAAAAAAAAGAGTAATGGGGTTTTATGACATTTTGCCTCAGCAGTTCTGAATTCCTAGTTACGTCTCTGAGTTCTGAAAAAAAACTTTTTTTTTTTTTTTTTTGAGACAGTCTCACTCTGTTGCCCAGGCTGGGGTGCAGTGGCACAATCTTGGCTCACTGCAACCCCCACCTCCCAGGTTCAAGCGATTTTCCTGCCTCAGCTTCCCAAGTAGCTGGGATTATAGGCGTACACCACCACACCCAACTAATTCTTGTATTTTTAGTAGAGATGGGGTTTCGCCATGTTGGCCAGGTTGGTCTCAGACTCCTGACCTCAGGTGATCCACCCGCCTCGGCCTCCCAAAGTGCTAGGATTACAGGCGTGAGTCACCGCGCCCAGCCTACAACTGCTTTCCTTTAAAATATCTATTATTTTAAAATGTAGTTGTCAGTTACCAATAAGACAGAGAACTTATTGGGCCACTCCAACACTCCAAGCCACTGACCTATAACTCCCGCATATATTTACCCTGTGTTTGCATCTTAGTAGAGGTTGACTTAGGTGGATTTGACACAGAACTGTATAAAAAATACTGACGTCTCATTTTTTGGGAGGTGAGGGAGAACAGCGTCTTGCTCTGTTGCCTAGGCTGGAGTGCAGTGGCACAATCAGCTCACTGTAACTTCAACCCATGGGCTCAAGGGATCCTCCTGCCCTTGCCTCCCAAATAGCTGTGACTACAAATGTGTGCCACCATGCCTTGCTAATTTTGTAATTTTTTGTAGAGATGGAGTCTCACTTTCTTGCCCAGGCTGGTCTCAAACTTCTGTGTTCAAGCAATCTTCCCACCTCAGCCTCTCAAAGTATTGCGATTACAGGTGTGAGCCACCACACCTGTCTTAAAGTCTCATTTCCTTCACAAAATATGAATATGAATTGAGACCTGAAAATTTTGCTAAGAATCACACAGCATCAAAGCTGATGGGCTTAGTGAACTGAAAACTGTGTTTATTCTATTGCCACTTTGTGGCATCACTTCAGCTGGTAAACAGAAATACTGGCTATTCAGCAATGTGTAGAAGCATAATATTTCTTTTTTTTTTTTTTTTTTGAGACAGTTTCGTTCTTGTTGCCCAGGCTGGAGTGCAATAGCGCGATCTCGGCTCACTGCAACCTCCACCTCCTGGGTTCAAGCGATTCTCCTGCCTCAGCCTCCTGAGTAGCTAGGATTATAGGCATTAGCCATCACACCTGGCTAATTTTTTGTATTTTTAGTAGAGGCAGGGTTTCACCACGTTGGCCAAGTGGGTCTCGAACTCCTGACCTCAAGTCATCCGTCCGCCTCAGCCTCCCAAAGTGCTGGGATTACAGGCATGAGTCACCACGCCTGGCCAGAACCATATTTCTACAAGTGATTTCAGTGATTCCTGTTATATTTCTACAAGTGATTTCAGTGATTCCTGTTATTTTATCACTATTAGTATAAATGTAAAATTTTCTTGATAACCCCTAACAGTATCACTCAATGTCACTAAGTGGTCATGTTAATGTTATAAATGTGACCCTGAGTAGTAACTTTAGGGGTTAAATATAATAAAACTCTGAAGAATGAAAAAAAAACTACTATAAAGGAACAGTCAACAAGATATTAGAGAAAACTGCTGAGAAAATAAAGAGCAGCATTAAAGCAGGAATGTACTACAATGATTATATAAGCTCCAAGCATACCCTCCACACGAACATCCCCCCAACACAAAAACAATTCTTGAATAACGTAAGTTTTGAATTTTTGATTGTAGGAGACATGCAAGAATGCACCTGTGACTACTTTGTACTTACTACAAAACTTTTAGAAGCACTGGTGCTCTAGGCTGTTACTCAGGTAAGGGGCAGCCAATGATTGGACACAGGGTGAACATTTGAACCATGGGAAGCCAGCCCACAGGCCACCTGCAGACCAGGAAGCAGTCTGGTAGAAAAAGCATAAACAGCTTTGTCCAAGATTAACTAGGCTGGACTCTCCCTTCAGAAGTTGAAAAGGAAAATATGGAGGGAATCAGCTGGAAGGAGAAGAAATTTAAAAATACAAAAAGCAAAGCAGTGAGGATTATTTAGAAAGAATCATGATGAAGTCCCAGAAAAAGTATCCACAAATTGCCATGCCATGGGTGGGGGCAGTCAGGAAGTCACCTGGTCTCCACAACTGCCTCGTCCAGAAAACTGCCTTGGAATCCAGCACACAAGATTCACCTGGATTTCTGTGATACTTCCATTTCTTTAGCAGCATTTTGCATCCACCAATGAACAATGGGACCTCAGGCAGTTTGAGAAAGCTGCTGCCCAATACATACATTGTTTTTCTGAATTGGTGAGATATTTCTAGAGAGGTAGTGAGTTACCTATTCTTGCTTTCATCCACAGAAGGGCATAGAAATGCTAAGTTAGATTTTTATATTAAAAAGTAGCTTTACATACCTGCATTTTTTTCTCTTGCTCATTTTCTCCAATCATTCCAGTACCTGCTACACTTTCACTTCCATCAATGGATACCTATAGGAATAAAATAAATCTTTAAAACGTTTTACATTTTGATAATGGTTTAGGCTGGTTAAGCACATGGTTCAGGGAGAAGCTTGCAAAAAAAAAAAAAAAAAAAAAAGAACAAAAAGTACATGGGGCTTCATTATCATTTATTTTTGTGTATATTTGAAAATTTCCATAATAGGCTGGGCATGGTGGCTTATGCCAGTAATCCAAGCACTTTGGGAGGCTGAGGCAGGAGGATCATTTGAGCCCAGGAGTTCAAGACCAGCCTGGACAAAAGAGCAAAACCCTGTCTCTATTTATTTTGTTTGTAAAGAAAAAAAAAAGAAAATTTCCCTAACAAAAGTGAAATAAAATCTTTTAAGTTATATGAGAGATACATGTTCAATGCAGGGGAAAAAAAATCAGCTCTTTTGATATAAACTTGAGACTTTACTTCTCCTAATCTATAGTTCCTACTTCTTAATTCATAAGCAGTTCCATTTATACTTTATTATTTCTTTTATAGCCCTTCATCCTTGTATATCTTTTGGTGAATTACCGGCCACTCATTTCTCTTCTATAAGCCTTTACTCCATTCCCTTATTTTTTCTTCCAATCTTTCTACACTTCACTTAAGATAAATGCTGATCTCTTCAATACTGACTGATTTTGACTTTGAATTGCTAGTGTCTTTTTCTTTTTTTAATTTCTGAATTTGAGACAGGGATCTATGCTCAAACAACCCTCCCACTTTGGCCTCCCAAAGTGCTGGGATTATAGGCGTGAGCCATCATGCCATGCCCAGCCAAAATTGGCCAGGTTTTTTTGATGAGGTGTACTTTTTTGTTTTCTATTCTTTTCATGAAAAATAAAGAAGCTGTATCTGGGACATTCTTGACATTGTGAAATGCTATACCTTTGCTGCATACTGTTCCAAAGCACTGATGGTGTCAGGGTCAATTGTAGCATCCCCAGTGTGCAGACCTGCCACTGTCCCATCAGCCTGAATTGCCAAGATGGTGTCAGACTGTGGGACTTGCACTGCGTGGTGGATATAAGCTGTGGTGCCATCTTCCAGCTGAACCGCCTGTAATGCACTCTGGTCATAACTATCTGAGAGAGTGGAAGAGAATGCCATTAAATTAAAGGTAAAATCTGACAAATATTTACATATTTAAAGGAAGAGAGAAATGAGTTTTTATTGAGTAGTTACTCTGAGTACTGGACCACACACTTGATATGTGTTATTTCATTTAATCCTCACAATAATTTTGCAAGGCAGGTATATTTACTGCCTTCATTGTATAAATGGGACCTCAGGTTTGGAGAAGTAACATCACTTTCCTTAGCAATCAGAAAATATAAAAAACATTAACAGGCCGGGTGCAATGGCTCAAGCCTATAATCCCAGGACTCTGGGAGGCCGAGGCGGGTGGATCACGAGGTCAGGAGATTGAGACCATCCTGGCTAACACGATGAAACACCTTCTCTACTAAAAATACAAAACACTTAGCCGGGCACGGTGGCACACGCCTGTATTCCCAGCTACTGGGGAGGCTGAGGCAGGAGACTCACTTGAACCTGGGAGGCAGAGGTTGCAGTGAGCCAAGATTGCGCCACTGCACTCCAGCCTGGGCGACAGAGCAAGAGTTCCTCTCAAAAAACAAAACAAAAACAAAAACAAACAAACAAAAAACACTAACAATTAACAGTCAAAATCAATATGTAGAGAAATCAGATTTGAACTCATGTCAGTATGACTCCACAGTCCCTCCATGGTGGTTTTTTCCCCTCCAAATGTCCACACTAAGATATATCTATATCTATACTGGTATTGATATAAAATAGTGATTTTATATCGATATATATATATAGATAGATAGATAGATAGTGAAATAATAAATCTAGCCAGTTACGATGAACCTGTGACTAACACTTATTGATAAAGAAAAAAGTGTGGCCTTGTGTGGTGACTCACGCCTGTAATCCCACCACTTTGGGAGGCCAAGCCAGGCGGATCACAAGGTCAAGAGATTGAGACCATCCTAGCCAACATGGTGAAATCCCATCTCTACTAAAAATACAAAAAAAATAGCTGGGCATGGTGGCACGTGCCTGTAGTCCCAGCTACTTGGGAGGCTGAAGCAGGAGAATCACTTGAACCCGGGAGGTGGAGGTTGCAGTGAGCTGAGATTGCACCACTGCACTCCAGCCTGGTGACAGAGCAAGACTCCGTCGAAAAGAAAAGAAAGAAAAGGAAGGAAGGGAAAGGAAGGGAAGGAAGGAAGGAAGGAAGGAAGGAAGGAGTGCAGACTTTACTTTTTTCCAACTGTAATTAAAGAAATTTATTTATAAATTTAAGTATTTTAAATTTTTTAAAGATTCCTCCCTTTGTTTGGGAGGCCGAGGCGGGCAGATCACAAGGTCAGGAGACCGAGACCATCCTGGCTAACACGGTGAAACTCCGCCTCTATTAAAAAAAATACAAAAAATTAGCCGGGCATGGTGGTGGGTGCCTGTAGTCCCAGCTACTCCGGAGGCTGAGGCAGGAGAATGGCGTGAACCCAGGAGGCGGAGCTTGCAGTGAGCCGAGATGGCACCACTGCACTCTAGACTGGGAGAGAGAGCGAGAGTCTGTCTCAAAAAAAAAAAAGATTCCTCCCTTTGGCTTCATAACAAAACAGTCTTTCTAAAATGTGTTACGTCATTCTATAATAAAATATTATCTAGCTGGGTGAGGTGGCTCACGCCTGTAATCCCAGTACTTTGGGAGGCTGAGGTGGGCGGATCACCTGAGGTCAGGAGTTCGAGACCAGCCTGACCAACATGGTGAAACCCCATCTCTACTAAAATACAAAAATTAGCCGGCCGTAGTGGCAGGCACCTGTCATCTCAGCTACTTGGGAGGCTGAGGCAGGAGAATCGCTTGAAACCAGGAGGCGGAGGTTGCAGTGAGCCAAGATTGCACCCCTGCACTCCAGCCTGGCAACAGAGCGAGACTGTCTCAAAATAATAAATAAATAAATAAATAAAATAAAATAAAATATTCTCTAAAGTAGTAACAATAGGTAACATTTATTGAGCATTTAGTATGTGACAAGCACGGTTCTAAGTGCTTTACATGTTTGTGCATTCTGTCCTCGCAACAACCCTACGTATGATATGGATTATTATTATAATCCTCATTTTACAGATGATGAAACTAAAGCACAGAGAATTAATCTGCTTAATGTCACACAGCAAAAAAAAAGTAGCTTTGAATCTACATAGTCTGGTTGCAGAGCTGTACTCATCATTCCTATACATTTCACCTCAAACCCCTGAACTTCCCTTAAACAAATGTAATAAGCGTTAACATTTTGCTGTATTTGTTTCAAATATTTTTGAAATTGTACACTTAGTTTCAATTAAACACAGTAGGCAAAGGACCTTGCTTTAAAAAATTTATATATATATACACACACACACACACACATATATATATATATATTTTTTTTTTTTTGAGACAGAGTCTCACTCTGTTGCCCAGGCTGGATTGCAGTGGCACGATCTCAACTACACTGCAACCTCTACCTCCTGGGTTCAAGCAATTCTCCTGCCTCAGCCTCCCGAGTAGCCGGGATTAAAGGCATGCACCACCACACCTGGCTAATTTTTGTATTCTTTTGTATTTTTAGTAGAGACAGGGTTTTGCATGGCCAGGCTGGTCTCGAACCCCTGACCTCAGGTGATCCGCCTGCATCGGCCTCCCAAAGTGCTAGGATTACAGGCATGAGCCAACGTGCCCAGCCAAAAAATTGTATTTAAGAGGAAGAAATAGGTTAGGCAAAGTGGTTCATGTCTGTGACCCCACTGCTTTGGGAGGTCGGAGCAGGAGGACTGCTTGAGGCCAGGAGTTCAAGACCAGCCTGAGCAACATAGCAAGACCCTATATTTAACAAATATAGCAAGACCCTATATTTAACAAAAAAAAATTAATCAGAAAATAAAAATTAAAAAATCAGCTGGCTGTGGTGACACACACGTGTAAGTCCTAGCTGCTCAGGAGGCTGAGGCAGGAAAGTCCCTTGAGCCCAGGAATTCAGGGCTGTAGTGAGCTATGATTGTACCACTGCACTCTAGCCTAACAGAGTAAGATCTTATCTCTAAAATACAGAAATCAATAAAATATGAAGTTAACCATTTCAATGTTACATTGTGATTTTATTTCTTAGTCATTTAAAAAAGTAGCCAAGGCTGCTTTTAAAATATGAAATTAAGGCTGGGTGCAGTAGCTAACGCCTATAATCCCAGCACTTTGGGAGGCTGGCTTGAGGCCAGGAGTTCGAGATTAGCCTGGCAACAGAGTAAGACCCTGTCTCTACAAAAAATGAAAAAACTAGCCAGGAGAGGCAGCGTGCACCTGTAGTCCCAGCTATTCAGGAGGCTGAGGCAGGAGGATCCCTGAGCCCAGGAGTTTGAGGCTGCAGTGAGCTGTGCTTGTGCCACCACAATCCAGCCTGGCAACACAGGGACACCCTGTCTCTTAAAACAAAAGCCAACCAAAAAAACAAAATGTGGCCTCTACTTTAAGTCTTCCAGGGACCAGTCATTTGGTTTGCTGTTCCAGCTTGTCACCGGACAGCTCAAATTGTAGGAAAATTTTTCCTTAAATCATGCTTAAATCTGCCACCTTGTACTTTAACGAATAAATACAATTCTTTCCCACGACACTTCAGAAGCTAAACACAGGTCTTCTTTCCCCACCACACTCCCACTTCTCCCTTATTTTATTCATACTTTCAAAGTTATTTTACCTTTGGAGGTGTGGTGAATAAATGCTGTGGTACCATCTTCCAACTGTACTGCTTGACCATCCTCTAGACGCAAACTGTCCCCTGCTCAAGAACAATGCTTACATTTAGATCTCATGTTTTCTAGCACATTCCAATTAACTCACTTAGCAACAAGAGTCAATAAACCATTAACACATTATAACAATCTATACTTGCTTCATGAGTCTTTGGAACATTTAAGTAAGTTCAGCAAAGCTTCCCTGAGTCAGTGTTTAAAGGTAAAAAGATATTAGAATATTAGTTTTAGGAATATACACCAGTATAAAAAAGAGAGTTGAAAGAAGGGGAAAAATGAGGAAAATGAGAGACATGTAAGATTCAGCTCAAAAAACAGAAACATTCACTTAGGACTGTTACTCATTTATCTCCACAGTGCAGTCCAGTAACTTCTTTTCCATTATCTTTAAGAGAAAGTCTTGGTTAAGATCCACTCTGTGGCATCTATAATCTCCCTTTACAGAAGGAGGACTTGAGATCAAGACCAAGTTTAGGTAGTAAGAGGGAGCTGCAGGCAGCAAATACTAAAAGCTGAGAATTAAGATGGTTTCCTGTGCTGTTATCTTAAATACTTACTACTTTTAGGTATGGGTACATGTTGAACATAGGCAGCAGAACCATCTTCCAACTGAATGACCTGGCCATCTATGAGTTTTCCATCTAGAACAAAAGATTCAAGACAATAAATTGGCACAAACAAAAATTTTAAACTTTATACAATTTTCAAAATGATATCAACTATAAAAACATACACAACTTAAGCTCGTGTTCATCTTGATTCTTCCCTCAATGTTCTGAGGCAATTCAATAACACATCCAGTGATCCTACAGAAAGCAGAAAATCCTCCCTCAGCCATCCTTCCTCCCCTGCAATTTTCAATTAGATGAGGTCAAGAGGAAGAGTGGGCTCATCACAGCAGGCTACATGAGTTGGACTGCTTATACCTTTCAGAGTCACTTAGAATCAGTGACCATGACCAGTGGGGAGTTGAAGCTGGGAAGACAGACAGATATGTCAGTGTATGTGAGGTCATCTGTCATTCTCATCCCTGAAGGCTATAAGACCCCTGTTTATGTATGCATGTGCTCAGTAGGTTTCCATAGAAACAAAGAGTTTTTGAGGACTTGGCGGTTTCCTGGAGCAAAGCAAACACTAATTCAGAGACAATGTTAGATAAGCAAAACCAAATGTCTTTTTTTTTTTTTTTGAGACAGAGTTTCGCTCTTGTTGCCCAGGCTGGAGTGCAATGGCATGATCTCGGTTCACTGCAACCTCTGCCTCCCGGGTTCAAGCGACTCTCCTGCCTCAGCCTCCTGAGTAGCTGGGATTACAGGCATGCGCCACCATGCCCAGCTAATTTTGTATTTTTAGTAGAGACAAGGGTTTCTCCATGTTGGTCAGGCTGGTCTCGAACTCCCGACCTCAGGTGATCTGCCCGCCTCGGCCTCCCAAAGTGTTGGGATTACAGGCGTGAACCACTGTGCCCGGCCCCAAATGTCTTTACTCTTACACATATTTGGTAAAAATATGAAATAATGACCCAAAGTAAAGAAGCAAGAAAGGTCTTACTAGAAAATAGGCCAGACATACTCCCTGCTCTCCTCTCTCCCACTAATTTTGACATCCCAGGGTATCTTCCAAATATCTCAAAGGACTACTCCAAATTATAAAAAAAAAAAAAAAAAAAAAAAAAAAGAATTAAACTAAAATGACTTAAAATCAACATATGCAATACAGCATCTTTAGGAGAGATAGGAAAGGTGGTATAGCTTCTAGGTGCTCCAACTCACAGTTATAAATCACTGGTATTAACCAATCAGCCATATGTGAGGCACATACCTTTAGAATTGTGTTGTATGTAAGCAGTAGAACCATCTGCAAGTGTTACTGCTTGCAAGCTTACGCCTTCCATATTTTCTAAGTTGTCACCATCTATTACAAAAAAATTAATATTTTTTTTAGACAGCTCGCATATGGACATGCTGATTAATTTTCTTTTAAATAAAGATCAGAAAAAAGGTAGACTGCTTAACTCAGACTCAAAATGAGATTTAGCGGCCAGGTGCGGTGGCTCACGCCTGTAATCACAGCACTTTGGGAGGCCAAGGCAAGTGGATCATGAGGTCAGAAGTTCAAGACCAGCCTGGCCAATGTGGTGAAACCCCGTCTCTAATAAAAATACAAAAATTAGCCAGGCGCGGTGGCATGCACCTTGTAGTCCCAGCTACTTGGGAGGCTGAGGCAGAAGAACCACTTGAACCCAGGAGGTAGAGGTTGCAGTGAGCTGAGATTGTGCCACTGCACTCCAGCCTGGGCGACAGAGCCAGACTCTGTCTCAAAAAAAAAAAAAAAAGTGAGATTTAGCACTTGCCAAAAAATAGGCTCGGAACAATGGCTCATGCCTGTAATCCCAGCACTTTTTGAGGCTGAGGTGGGTGGATGGCTTCAGCCCAGGAGTTCGAGACCAGCCTGGGCAACATGGTGAAACCCTGTCTCTACTAAAAATAAAATAATTAGCTGGGCACGCTGGTGGGTGCCTGTAGTCTCAGCTACTTGGGAGGCTGAGGTGACAGGATGTCTTAAGCCAGGAGGCTGAGGCTACAGTGAGCTGTGATCATACCACTGCACTCCAGCCTGGGCGATAAAGCAAGACCTTGTCTCAAAAAAAAAAAAAAAAAAAAGAAAAAGAAAAAAAATTCCCTGCCCTACTGTACCCACACCAAGATAAAAAATACACATAGAGGCTGAGCGCTGAGCGCAATGGCTCATGCCTGTAATCCCAGCACTTTGGGAGGCCAAAGCAGGTTGATTACCTGAGGTCAGGAGTTCGAGACCAGCCCGGCCAACGTGGTGAAACCCCGTCTCTACTAAAAATACAAAATTAGCCAGGCATGGTGGCATATGCCTGTAATCCCAGCTACCCGGGAGGCTGAGGCAGGAGAATCACTTGAACTTGGGAGGCAGAGGTTGCGGTGAGCCGAGATCAGGCCATTGCACTCCAGCCTGGGCAACAAGAGTAAAACTCCGTCCCGTTTCAAAAAAAAAAAAAAAACACCTCATAAAAAGACCTAGGTTTATATTGTTTTCTGCTATAAATCAGGAACTAGGAAGTTGTAAATTTTCTTTTTCCTTTAAGATAAATGATATTTTCAAACACATCCCTTCAAACACAACTGCTCACCTGCCACGGTGACTGCCTCTGTCAAGCACAGGGTAACATGTTGCGCCTCCATCCCTCCTCCAGGAAACTCTGCCATTCCCTGAGAATCTCGATTTATTTGGGCTAACAACATCTTCTACCTTGAAGAAAAATAAAGACACTTGGGAACAAAGAATGATACATAAGAAATAAAAGTTACAAAGAATATTTATGAACCACAAAAAACTGCTGAGGATGTAATGGTGTTGGAAATAAGATGAAATTTCACTCAATATGTAGGGTAAGAGTATTAGCCCAAAGTCCAAGGCATGCTTCTTATAATTCAGCAATTCAAACAGATGGGCACAATTTGTCAGTGCGCTTAGCAACTTCTAAGTACACTGACGAATTGTACCCATCAGTTTCGTATGATCTCTAAAATTCCCATAATTAGAGTCCTTTGGGTTTAGCATTGCTGAGGACTCCCACTTAAAATGTGTCAGCATATTCTGTTGACTTAATCTTCAGAAATCTACCCCGAATCTGGCTACCTCTCACAACCTTCACCATTACTTCCCTGATCCAAGCCACAACCAGTCTCTCATCTGCATTACTTTAACAGCATCCTAACTTATTTCCCTGCTTCTCCATTAGCCTCCTACACTCTTCTTTTGACACAGCAGTCAGTGTCCTTTGAAGGGAAAAGTTAGCTCATGTCCCGCATCTGCTCAAAACCTTCTGAGGACTTCTCAGAGTAAAATCCCCAAATCCTTACACTGACCAATGAGGCCATTGATCTTGCCCCTCATTTCCTACTACTCACCATCTCATTCACTCCACTTCAGCCACACTGGCATCCCTGCTTTTCCTCAAGCATACTGGATGTTCTGCTGCCTTAGGACGTGTTCATTTGAGTTTCCTTCTGCCTGAAACATTGTCCCCAGTATCTTCATTATTCATTCCCTAACCTCTTCAAGTCTTTGCTCAAATGGAATGAGAGCTTCCCTGTCCATCCCATTTCAAACTGCACCTCCCAACTGCTCAATCATGGTAAACCCCGTCCTTCTTTTCCCCTCCATATTTCTGCACAGTACTTATTATTTAACAAATTACATGTATTTCCTTATTTAGTTTATCTATTTCCCCTTCCAAAAGAATGGACAGAGATTTCTGTTTGTTTGCTCACTGCTGACTCTAGTGCCTAAAAAGTGCTTGGCCCATAGTAGAAGTACAATAGGTATAGAATAAATGGATGAATGGGCAACTCTTCTACCAATCACCAACACAACCTCCTTCTTCCCTTCTACCTCCAGGTCTCCTTACCTCTGTGGACCGTGGCTTATCTCAAACAGTAGCTGGGATAATTTAGCTGCCTTGGGCCAGGGAACTGAACCAGAGATGTCTTGAGGACCTTTCCAGGTCCAAAGACCTGACTTAGCAACAATATTTAAAAGAGCAATACACGGATAGTAGTAATAATTTGTAATTCTTTTTACGTTTAGGATTGCTTGAAGAATTTTGTCTTGGAAATACTATAAACTGTACCCTCATTAGACCAAAAGTGGGAACTACTGTTCAGATACACAAAAAGGTATCAGTGCTATGATAAAAGTCAGTCAAGGCTGGGTGCAGTGGCTCACACCTGGATTCACAGCACTTTGAAAGGCCAAAGCAGGTGGATCACCTGAGGTCAGGAGTTCGAGACCAGCCTGGCCAACATGGTGAAACCCTGTCTCTACTAAAAATACAAAAAAAAATTAGCTGGATGTGGTGGCACGCACATTTAAAGAAAAAAAAAAAGTCAAGGGGTGACCTTTTAGGTATGAAAGGATCCATAATCTATAACTGTTCATAGAACAAACTGAAACGTCATTTCCTTGGCACCTCCAAAAGCTGACAGAGAAGACTCAAAGTAACACCAGTACCCCACTGTTAAGACCCGTGGGCTGCATGCGGTGGCTCACACCTGTAATCCCAGCACTTTGGGAGGCCGGGGTGGGTGGATCACCTGAGGTCAGGAGTTCGATACCAGCCTGACCAACAAGGTGAAACCCCATCACTACTAAAAATACAAAAATTAGCTGGGAGTGGTGGTGCACGCCTGTAATCCCAGCTACTTGGGAGGCTGAGGCAGGAAAATTGCCTGAACCCGGGAGGTGGAGGTTACAGTGAGCCGAGATCACAACACTGCACTCCAAGCTGGGCAACAAGAGCGAAACTCCGTCTTGGGAGGGTGGTAAAAAAAAAAAAAAAAAAAAAAAAGACCCCTGCCGAGTATAAAATTAGCATAGGCTAATTTTCAGTTACAAAAAGACAAATACTGCATTACTCTACTTTTTTTTTTTTTTTGAGACGGCATCTCACTGTAGCCCAGGCTAGAGTGCAATGGCATGATCTCAGCTCACTGCAACCTCCACCTCACAGGTTCAAGCAATTCTCATGCCTCAGCCTCCCGAGTAGCTGGGATTACAGGTACATGCCACCACACCTGGCTCATTTTTGTATTTTTAGTAGAGGTGGGGTTTCACCATGTTCGCCAGGCTGGTCTCGAACTTCTGACCTCAAGTGATCTGCATGCCTCAGCCCCCCAAAGTACTGGGATTACAGGTGTGAGCCACCGTGCCCAGAAAATATATGATATATGAGAGTTGAGTCTCACTCTGTCACCCAGGCTGGACTGCAGTGGCAGGACCCTGCAACCTCAAATTCTTGGGCTCATGTGATCCTCCTGCCTCAGCCTCCTGAGTAGCTGGGATTATAGGCACAAGCCACACCCAGCCTTGAGTTATATTTAAACATAGCCAGAGTGTAAGCATGTTCCATTAATTATATATAATTCAGTGAAGTACAAAGTAATTAGAATGTGCTAGCAAATGAGATAAGAGTTCTCGCAGACTCCATATGATGCTAAGGGTTAAAGTATGGGCAAAGAGTTTATACTGCCAATTCTAATTGGGGCAGAATATCTTATTGGATAGGTGAAATGTTGAAACTTGAAGGCTTTGTGCAGTTCCAGGACTATTCAAAAACTGAATATATGAAACTGACTGGCAGGTAGGTAGAGCCTGATACCTTTGAAGTGACAACAGAGATAGGACCTACTAGGCTTAAAGCTAAAAATACCTGTCAAATAAGAGCTGAGAGCAGAGACAAGAATTTAGAAACGAACATCTAGGTCTAGTCATTAGGTATCCCCATTTTGGTGATGGTTTGATCTCAACTGAACTATTGATGTGAAAAAGAACAAAAAACACCTCTCTTAAACTTCAGTAAAGTAGCACTAATGGACATGGTTTAATAAGGGCACCCCATGCCCAGAGCAGTTTGGTAAGCATGCCCTGGTTTGCTTTCAGCAAAACTAGGGAATATGAGGAACAGATGTAGCAGAGAAAAGAAAGAGATTCTGACATATTCCAAACACCATTTCTGATGCTGCTCTGTTAAAAAGCATGTTATTTCAAAATTACAATGCTAGACTGTACTTTATTACCCCCAAGATTGAACACTGCATATGCTACTATTTTATCACCCAAATTGCTCATCGTGTCATAGGTAAGGAAAGCAAAGCATCATTAGACAATTGTGAAAATTATAGAAGGAATTCCTGACAGACAACTTTTTTTTTTTTTTTGGAGATGGAGTCTCACTCTTGTCGCCCAGGCCAGAGTGCAGTGGCGCCATCTCAGCTCACTGTAACTTCCACCTCCCAAGTTCAAGCAATTCTCCTGCCTCAGCCTCCCGAGTAACTGGGATTACAGGCGCACACCACCATGCCCAGGTAATTTTTTGTATATTTAGTAGAGAAGGGTTTTCACCATGCTGGCCAGGCTGGTCTCGAACTCCTGACCTCATGATCCACCCGCCTCAGCTTCCCAAAGTGCTGGGATTAAAGGCATGAGCCATTGCACCAGCCAGCCATGATTTTCACCCTTTAAAATTTTTCTTGTTGGGTGTGATGGCTCACACCTATAATTCCAGCACTTTGGAAGGCTGAGGCGGGTGGATCACCTGAAGTCAGGAGTTTGAGAACAGCCTGGCCAACATGGCGAAACCCTGTCTCTACTAAAAATACAAGAAAATCAGCCGGGTATGATGGCGGGTGCCTATAATCCCAGCTACTCCCAGCTGAGGCAGGAGAATCACTTGAACCCGGGGGGTGGAGGCAGCAGTAAGCCAAGATCGTGCCACTGCACTCCAGCCTGAGCTACAGAGTAAAACCCTATCTCAAAAAAAAAAAACCAAAAAAAAAAAACTTTCCTTTTTCATTCCCTCACTTAAGAGTATTACACTATTGTTGGCCGGGGCGCGGTGGCTCACACCTGTAATCCCAGCACTTTGGGAGGCCAAGGCGGGTGGATCACGAGGTCAGGAGATCGAGATCATCCTGGCTAACATGGTGAAACCTCGTCTCTACTAAAAAATACAAAAAATTAATCGGGCGGTGGCACGCGCCTATAGTCCCAGCTATTCGGGAGGCTGAGGCAGGAGAATGGCGTGAACCCGGGAGGCAGAGCTTGCAGTGAGCCGAGATCGCACCACTGCACTCCAGCCTGGGCGACACAGAGAGACTCCGTGTCAAAAAAAAAAAAAAAAAGAGTATTACTCTATTGTAATATTTAAAAGTATTACAATAATATATTTACTGCTCTCTGTACCATGTTCTCATCGTTTCAGTCTAATAACACTGTCAGCTATTTTATTGTGTTTTGTAGACCATTAAAATTTTCCTTGCAGGCTGGGCATGATGACTCACCCCTGCAACTGCAGCACTTGGGGAGGCCAAGGAGGGAAGACGGCTTGAGGCCAGGAGTTCAAGACCAGCCTGGGCAACACAGTGAAACCCTGTCTCTATGGAAAATAAAAAAAAAGAAAAAAATTATGCCGGGAGTGGTGGCTCACGTCTGTAATCCCAGCACTCTGGGAGGCTGAGGTGGGTGGATCACCTGAGGTCAGGAGTTCGAGACGACCCTGGCCAACGTGGTGAAACTCAGTCATTACTAAAAATACAAAAATTAGCCAGGCGTGGTGACAGACGCCTGTAATCCCAGCTACTCAGGAGGCTGAGGCAGGAGAATCGCTTGAATCCGGGAGACGTAGGTTGCAGTGAGCCGAGATCACATCATTGCACTCCAGCCTGGGTGACAAGAGCAAGACTCCATCTCAAAAAAAAAGAAAGAAAAAAATTAGGCCGAGCACGGTGGCTCACGTCTGTAATCCCAGCACTTTGGGAGGCTGAGGTGGGTGGATCACCTAAGGCCAGGAGTTCAAGACCAGCCTGGCCAACATGGTGAAACCCTGTCTCTACTAAAAATACAAAAATTAGCCAGATGTAGTGGCAGGTGCGTGTAATCCCAGATACTCAGGATGCTGAGGAAGGAAAATCACTTGAGCCTGGGAGCTAGAGGTTGCAGTGAGCCTAGATCTAGCCACTGCACTCCAGCCTGGGCAAACTCCCTCTCAAAAAAAACAAAAAAAATTAGCCAGACATGGTGGCTTGGACCTGTAATACCAAGCTACTTGGCAGGCTGAGGAGAAGGGAGGATCACTTGGGCCTGGGAGGTAGAGGCTGTGGTGAGCTGTGATTGTGCCACTGTACTCCTTCCTGGGAAACAGAGAGAAATCCTCCCAAAAGCAAAAAAAACAAAACAAACAAAAAAAAAACTTTTCCTTGCACACAATATTGTAATATAAACTTAAAACTTATAATAATAAGTCCTTTGGGAGGCCAAGACGGGCAGATTACGAGGTCAGGTGAAACCCCGTCTCTACTAAAAATACAAAAAAAAAAAAAAAAAATTAGCCAGGCGTGGTGGCGGGAGCCTGTAGTCCCAGAGGCTGAGGCAGGAGAATGGTGTGAACCTGAGAGGCAGAGCTTGCAGAGAGCTGAGATCACACCACTGCACTCCAGCCTGGGCGACACAGTGAGACTCCATTTCAGAAAAAAATAAATAAATAAATAAATAAATAAATAAATAAAGTACCAGCCAGGCACGGTGGCTTGTACCTGTAATCCCAGCACTCTGGGAGCCGAGGCAGGCGGATCACAAGGTCAGGAGTTCAAGACCAGCCTGGCCAACATGGTGAAACCCTGTCTCTACTAAAAATACAAAAATTAGCTGGGCATGGTGGCGCGCTTCTGTAATCCTAGCTACTTGGGAGGCTGAGGCAGGGGAATCGCTTGAACCCGGGAGGCAGAGGTTGCAGTGAGCTGAGATTGCACCACTGCACTCCAGCCTGGGTGACAGAGTAAGACCCCATCTCAAAACAAATAAAATAAATTTTAAAAAAATAATTCCCAATAGCTTAACAAATCAAACATTTTCAGTTTTCCTGGTTTTATTCTCTAGCCCTTGCTATCCACACACATACATAATTTTTACAGCATTGTAATTATCATATACATAACATTTTGTATTCAGCTTTTTTCATTCCTATAAATTTTCCTAAGTTGTCAAAAATTCTTCACAATGATCACTTTTAATTCACATTTAACAAATTAATTACCCTTACAGGCCATTTAGCATTATTATTATTATTTTTTTTTGAGACGGAGTCTCCCTCTGTCACCCAGGCTGGAATACAGTGATGCGATCTCGTCTCACTGCAACCTCTGCCTCCTGGGTTCAAGCAATTCCCCTGCCTCAGCTTCCTGAGTAGCTGGGATTACAGGTGCCTGCCACCATGCCCAGCTAATTTTTTGTATTTTTTTAGTAGAGACGGGATTTCACCATGTTGGTCAGGCTCGTCTCGAACTCCTGACCTCGTGATCCACCCACCTTGGCCTCCCAAAGTGCTGGGATTAGAGGCGTGAGCATTATTCTTATTATGTAATTAACACGCACCATTGATTGATTGATTGATTGAGACAGGGTCTTGTTCTGTCCCCCAGGCTGGAGTGCAGTGGTGCAATCTCAGCTCACTGCAACCTCCACCTCCCGGGTTCAAGCGATTCTGCTGCCTCAGCCTCCCGAGTAGCTGGGATTAAAAGCATGGGCCACCCCACCTGGCTAATTTTTGTATTTTTAGTAGAGACAGGGTTTCACCATGTTGGCCAGGCTGGTCTCAAATTCCTGACCTCAGGAGATTCACCTGCCTCAGCCTCCCAAAGTACTGGGATTATAGGCATGAGCTACCTCGCCTGGCCTACAAACTTTTTTTAAAAATTAGCTGGGCATGGTGGCGTGCACCTGCAGTCCTAGCTACTCTGGAGTCTGAGGTGGGAGGATCGCTTGTGCCAGGGAGGTTGAGGCTGTAGTGAGCTGAGATCATGCCACTGTACTCCAGTCTGGGTGAGAGTGAGACCCTGTCTCTTAAAAAAAATGGATTTTTTTTTAATATCTATACACAAATACACACACACACACACACAGGACATCCCTAAATGAAACATGTAGGCATTTAAAAGAATGAGATCTATCTATCTGAAACAGTGAGAAACATGTCCAAGATATATGGTAAGTGGGAAAAAGCAAGTTGCAGAAAAGTAGATACCATATGATTGCATTCATGTATTTAAAAATGTATATAGTTGGGCCGGGCGTGGTGGCTCACGCCTGTAATCCCAGCACTTTGGGAGGCCGAGACGGGTGGATCACGAGGTCAGGAGATCGAGACCATCCTGGCTAACATGGTGAAACCCAATCTCTACTAAAAACAAAAAATTACCCGGGCGTGGTGGTGGGCGCCTGTAGTCCCAGCTACTCGGGAGGCTGAGGCAGGAGAATGGCGTGAACCCGGGAGGCAGAGCTTGCAGTGAGCTGAGATGGCGCCACTGCACTCCAGCCTGGGCGACAGAGCGAGACTCCGTCTCAAAAAAAAAAAAAAAATGTATATAGTTATCTGTATATGCTTGTATGAACATTTAAAAATCCAGTGCTTATCTTCCAGAAATGGAACTATGCTATGAGGGTGGAGGGAGTGGTTTTTTATTTTAAAAATAAAACCATGTAGTACAGGCACAGTTCAATACAGCCATGCCGTATTTCTGTGAAGAACACAATGAGTCCTTACTTCACAGCAACATTCCAACACACAGGAAAGGACTATGGACATTTTGCAAACCATGTATCTGATAAGGGACTTCTATCTAGAACATATAAAGTACTCTCACAACCAAATCATAATAAGACAAATAATCCAACTTTAAAATGGGTAAAGAATCCAAACAGACATTTCTCCAATGATTATAAATGATTGCTAGGCACAGAAAAAATGCTCAACATTATTAACCATCAGAAACATGCAAATCAAACCTACAAGAGACACCATTTCATCCACACTAGAAAAACTATAATCAAAAAGACTGATGATAACAAGTGTTGGTAAGGATATGGAGAAACTGGAACCTTTACACATTGCTGGTAGGAATGTAAAGGTGGTGCAGTCACATTGAAAAAGTTTTAGAGTACCTCAAAAGGTTGAACATAGTTACTATATGACTCAGCAATTCTATTCCTAGGTATTCTACTCCCAAGAGAAAGGAAAACCTATGTCCACACAAAAACTTTTGTACAAATGTTCATAACATTATGCGTAATAGCCAAAGGGTGGAAACAACCCAAATGTCTATCAACAGATGAATGGATAAGTAAAATATACTATGTTCATACAATGAAATATCATTTGGCAATAAAAAGAAAGTATTGATACATGTTATAACATAAATGACCCTGGACAAGGCTACATACTATGTGATTCCATTTATGTGAAATATCTAGAATAGCAAACATGCAAACTAGTAGCGGGGTAGAGGGGAGAACTGAGAGGAAATGGGGAGTAATTGCTAATGGGTATAGTTTCTTTTGGGGGTGATGAATATGTCGCTAAATTGATTGTAGTGATGGCTGCGCAACTCTGAATATATTAAAATTCAACTTTTTTTTTTATACGGAGTTTCGCTCTTGTTGCCCAGGCTGGAGTGCAATGGTGCAATCTCGGCCCACTGCAACCTCCGCCTCCTGGGTTCAAGCGATTCTCCTGCCTCAACTTCCCAAGTAGCTGGGATTACAGGCGCCTGCCACCGTGCCAGGCTAATTTTTGTATTTTTCGTAGAGACGGGGGTTTCACCACGTTGGCCAGGCTGGTCTCAAACTCCTGACCTCAGGTGATCTGCTGGCCTCGGCCTCCCAAAGTGCTGAGATTACAGGTGTGAGCCACCACACCCAGGCTAAAATTCAACTAATTATCTTTTTTTTTTTTCTTTTTGAGACAGGTCTGCCTGTCACCCAGACTGGAGTACAGTGGCACAATCATGGCTCGCTGTAGCCTGGAACTCCTGGGCTCAAGTGATCCTCTCACCTCTGCCTCCAAGTACCTGGAACTACAGGCACACGTTGATTTCACTTAAAAATTTTTTTTTTTGTAGAAACGTGGGAGGGCCGTCTCCCTATGCTGCCCAGGCCTAATTACATATTTTAAATGGGTGAACTGTAAGGTATGTGAATTACATCACTAAAGCTATTTTAAAAAATAAAGGCGAGCATCTGTAAAGGAAAAAAAAAAGGCACTCAAATATCTGTAGACAGCTGACTGCTCATAAAATTTCCAAATAGTGGACACTGACAATTAAAAAAAAAAAAAATTTCCAAACAGTCAAAATACGCCAGGATAAAATTAGCTATGCATCTTATGGGTGTTTCTGAGGGATCTCCTTATCACGTTATTTTCTTACCAAACGTAAACTTGATCTACATACTCAGCAAGAAAAAACATTAAATACTGCACCGTTTTTTGTCAACTACAGGAAAACACAAGTATCTTCTGGGTAAGATTCAGGACAAAGCCGACCACAATCTCGAACCTACAATTTCTCCCCACATCCTCACTTGATTATATCAGCTGATTTAGACACTTCCAAGGCAAAGGCTGACGTTGATTTTAAACAAATAATGGGCTGGCAATGGTATTCTTTCCTCTTTTTAACTTCGTTATTATGTGGAAAAAACAAATGTCAAAAGCAAAAGGGGAAGGAATAAAAACTGGTTTGCGTTCCACAATAATATGTTTCAAAGCGACTTATAAGGATTTGTTCACTCTTTCGGCCAAAACTGGAGAAAAGGGAGGATAAAATTGTAAATTTCTAATATCCGATGTTAGACCTCAGTAACCTTTTTTTTTTTTTTTTTAATAAAAGAAAGGGTGAGGGGGAAACAATCTGCCCACGACACGCATGGGAGGGAATCGCTAGGTGAGACCGGCAGGCGGGGTCCTGGGAAGGCCTGGGCCAGCCCTGTCCCCGGCGCCCCCGCTGCGGCCTGGTGTGGCCCGTGGGCCCGGCGTCCCAGGCGGCGGAACTCTGCCTCGGCGGCGCCTAGGGACTCGCTCCGCGCGGAGGTCAGGCCGAGAAACGCGGCCAAGGTTCCCGAGGGCTCCACCCTCCCCTCTTTCACTCCCTCCCCTTGGCGGTCCCCTGAGGGAAACAGGCGGGGCGCATCGCTCAGAGACAAGTTGGGGGGGGTTGAGTCCTCAACGAGAAAAGCTCCGCCGCCTAGAGTGGCGGCCGCGGGTTATTAATAAACTCCGCTTCTGCCCAGACGCCGCTACCGCGGCCGGCCCATAGAATCGGCAAGGCCTGCGGCGAAGGCTGAGCAGCGGGAGCCGGAGCCCGGGCCCAAGCGGGCCCGCGCCGCCGCGCTGAGGGCGGCGGCCGGGCGGAGAATAATGCACACTGGGTAAAAACACATTTATATACGAACCTCCGAGAAAATTTTCCAACAATTCCTTCGTCCGACCACCATGCACCAGGACAGGAAACAGCCGTCCGGCCCCCAGGCCCCGCAACCCGCATAGTGTGTCTGAGGCCCGCCCCCAGCTTCCATTGGGCTGTCATTACATCACTCACAGGACGCTTCCGGTTTTCCATTGGCCCACGTTTGGTCGACGCGAAAGAAAACCGCCCTAGCCGCGCCCCCTCAACTGACGCCAGCCAAGCCTGACTTTACAGCCCGCCCCTGAGTGGCTCGCGCAAAGTGCAGAATCAAAGCTCCTGTGTCTAACTGGTTGACAGAACCGCTTATCCCAGACGGAACCCGCCTCACTGACTAGCGAGTTATACCGATTCTGGGGCCCCAGCGGGAGGCGCCATTTTGTAGCGAGGGAGGGAGGCTGGTCCTTGTGATTACCCGGGAGGGAGAAGGGGTGACGAGCGCCATTTTCCCCACAGGGGCGAGGAGGCGGCTTTGGTTCTCCCGGTGGGCTTGCCGGAGTGCGTTCTGCAGACCAGAAGGGCTTTGCCTGGCGATTGCTGAATGCTGAATAGCAGCCTGCTGGGAGGGAAGTCGAAGGGAGAAATAGGAAAGAAAGAGAGACCTGACCTCTCCCTGGAGGCTCTCAGTGTCGGCCGAGGCCCTTGGTCTTGCTCTAGGGCTCTGCATTCGCGAGAGCTGCCGTATGCCGGGGATTGGCTTCCAAGCCTGCCTGAGCTTCTCCAGTCGCCCGGGCATCGCCATGCGGTGGGAGGGTGAGCCTTCCTTTCCTGCTGAAATTCCGGCGGCTTGGCAACCGGCCGGGGGGGTCTTGGATTCCGCGGGGAGACACCACTGATGCTTTGTGCTTTCACGTAATTTGGATTCAAAAGTTGAAGGCGTCAGAACTGGTGTGGCTACGGTCTTTTGTATGTTCTTGTGTCCCTAACTAATAAAGGAAGGTCAAAAGGGTGGGAAAAGCATTCAGTCTGGTTCCCTAAAGTTACTAAGAATGGATACAAATTAGTTGTGGCCCTTGTGGTAATGCTTCTTGTAGCTCTTAACCCAGCCCTTTCTAAACCTTTGGATATACTTACTAGTCAGTTCCGAAGGTACTCAGTACAAATTTGCGTTGGCGCACCAGGCCGACTAAAGATGAGGTGGGTGTATTAGACTCAAAATTTCTGAAGTCGGCCAGGCCAGGGGGTAGAATTGAGCTACCAAGAGAATGAGAGTCTACCCTGTTGTAACAGATTTGGATCCTGCTTAGAAAAACAGGGAGAAAGCTGGATGATGTTTAACTTAATGTCTTGCATTTCAGACGATTATCGAGTGGACGGGGATAAATAAAAAAGATGTTACGGATAGCCCTCTAAGTGTGGATAGTAAATATTTTGATTTACAATTAAGCCTACTTTGAGGTGCAGACCCTAACCAACGGATAGTTGAGTAATAGGGTCCTAGACGCCAATAGAAAGAAAATAGGACTTTAAGCTTTGTTTAAACACATATTCTGTTAATAAAGAAGTTTAAATCAGTTCGGATTACTGTTGTTTTTTGTTTTTTGTTTTTTTTTTTGAGACGGAGTCTCGTCCTGTAGCCCGGACTGCAATGCAGTGGCACGATCTCGGCTCACTGCAACCTCCGCCTCCCAGGTTCAAGCGATTCTCCTGCCTCAATCTCCTGAGTAGCTGGGACTACAGGCGCCCACCATCACGCCCGGCTAATTTTTCTATTTTTAGTAGAGACGGGGTTTCACCATGTTGGCCAGGCTGGTCTCGAACTCTGGACCGCATAATCCGCCCACCTCAGCCTCTCAAAGTGCTGGGATTACAGGCGTGAGCCACCGCGCCCGGCCCGGATTACTTTTTAAGCCCTTAAAATAAAAGTGTCACATATAAAAAATGGATTAGGTGGCCGGGCGCGGAGGCTCACGCCTGTAATCCCAGCACTTTGGAAGGCCAAGGAGGGCGGATCATGAGGTCGGGAGATGGAGACCATCCTGGCTAACGCGGTGAAACCCGTCTCTACTAAAAATACAAAAAATTTAGCCGGGCGTGGTGGCGGGCGCCTGTAGTCCCAGCTACTCGGGAGGCTGAGGCAAGAGAATGGCGTGAACCGGCGAGGCGGAGCTTGCAGTGAGCTGAGATTGCGCCACTGCACTCCAGCCTGGGCAACAGAGCAAGACTCCGTCTCAAAAAAAAAAAAAAGGATTAGGTTACTTTTAACTGGAGGATTTTGCTCAGTTAAATCAGTCTCCTACCCAATGGATACATTCTCTGTTACAGAGAAGTAGCTCAGCTGAAAAACAAATGGTTTTAATTTATAATTTCTGTTCCTTCCACATGTATCTGTGTTTTGTAATCGGAAGTGTTTTTTAACCCATCAGAATATTTTTATGCAGTTCCGCTAAGTCCCATGCCTGTAGGCTACTCATTAAAACACTGTAATACAGAATCTCAAGAATTTTTAAATCGCTCTCTTATTGTAGATAGCAATTACAGGACATCTTTGTATCCCCAGAAGCTACTGAGTGGTTCTGAAAATTGAATGGCGGTGATGGTGGCGGTGGATAGGATGCTATAATTGTAACTGGATTCAGAGAGAAACCTAATTCTGATTTGTCACAGGTAATGGAACCTTGTGTTAACAGTATTTACCAGTGACTATAGAACAGAGTTCAAATGTACATAGTATTCAGAGCCATTCATAAGCTTAAAATGTTATCCCATTCATCTCCTTTCCTTTATATCATGTTACATCCAGTCAAATTAATGGCTTGAAAATGCTTCCCTGTCAATCAGTACTAGCCCAAGCTCTTAAATGCAGAAATTAAATAATTTCCCCAACTTCGTGAACAAGAGGTAACTTATTTCTAGCCCCCTTCAAAAACTGTTAAGATAATATTTTCTAAAACACTTCTTTCAGTAACTTAAAACTTACTGGAGAATTGGTTGGTTTTGGCATATTTAAACCATGCTATAAGCATTAAAGTAGTATATATGTATACTATATATATAGAAATTATATATGATATATATGTATACCATATATATAGAAATTATATATGATATATATAGAAAAAAGATAAAACGATGAGTTAAGCTTAAAAGCAATTATTTCAGGCCGGGCGCCGTGGCTCACACCTGTAATCCTAGCACTTTGGGAAGCCAAGGTGGGCGGATCACGAGGTCAGGAGTTCGAGACACAGTGAAACCCCGTCTCTACTAAAAATACAAAAATTAGGCGGGCGTGGTGGTGGGCGCCTGTAATCCCAGCTACTCAGCAGGCTGAGGCAGGAGAATGGCTTGAACCCTGGAGGCGGAGGTTGCAGTGAGCCAAGATCACACCACTCCACTCCAGCCTGGGTGACAGAGTGAGAATCCATCTGAATAAAAAAAAAAAAAGGCCGGGTGCGGTGGTTCACGCCTGTAAACCCAGCACTTTGGGAGGCCAAGGAGGGTGGATCACCTGAGATCAGAAGTTCATGACCAGCCTGGTCAACATGGTGAAACCCCGTCTCTACTAAATATACGAAAATTAGGGGGGGTGGTGGCGGGCACCTGTAGTCCCAGCTACTCGGGAGGCTGAGGCAGGAGAATCGCTTGAACCCAGGAGGCGGAGGTTGCAGTGAGCCCAGATCGCTCCATTGCGCTCCAGCCTGGGCAACAACAGCAAAACGTCGTCTAAAAAAAAACCGCAGTTATTTCTGGGAAAAGGGATTATAGGTGACTTCATTCCTTTTTTTTTTTTTTTTTTTTTTTTTTGAGACAGTCTCTCTGTTGCCCAGGCTGGAGCACAATGGCTGGATCTCGGCTCACTGCAACCTCCACTTCCCGGGTTCAAGCGATTCTCCTGCCGCAGCCTCCCAGGTAGCTGGGATTACAGGCGCGTGCCACTGAGCCTGGCTAATTTTTGTTATTTTTTAGTGGAGATGGGGTTTCACCATGTTGACCAGGCTAGTCTTGAACTCCTGACCTTGTGATCCCCCGCCTCGGCCTCCCAAAGTGGTGGGATTACAGGCATGAGCCACCGTGCCCGACCAAGTTATTTCTAATATATTTCAATGTTTTTATCGTGTACTTACTTTTTTTTTTTTAGTAAACTTCCCTAAGGGTGGAGAGTGGATTTTTTCAACATAAAATAATTTAAATCCAAACCAGTGGCTCATTCTCCATTTGGAGTTGTAGCTATAGATCTGTCAGTTATCTCAGAACCTGTTGCCTCATCTGTAAGGTAAAACCACCCATTTTTGGGTGATAGGGACACAATGTGATAGGGAGGATATATGATAACACAGAGATGCTTTTAAAGTGCTTAAATGTTAGCCCATCTCCACCATTCCCACTTTATGATTCATAGCAGTCATTCCTAAGCACTTCGACAACTCCTTTGAGATTCTGATGAGCGCTATGAAAAATATACTAAAAAGTTTGCAGTTTAGGCCGGGCACAGTGGCTCACGCCTGTAATCCTAGCACTTTGGGAGGCCGAGGTAGGTGGACCACCTGAAGTCAGGAGTTCGAGACCAACCAGGCCAACATGGCGAAATCCCATCCCTACTAAAAGAACAAAAATTAGGCTGGGCACTGTGGCTCACACCTGTAATCCCACCACTTTGGGAGGATGAGGCAGGCAGATCACAAGGTCAGGAGATCAAGACTATCCTGGCTAACACGATGAAAACCCGTCTCTACTAAAACTACAAAAAAATTGGCCAAGCACAGTGGCTCACGCCTGTAATCCCAGCACTTTGGGAGGCCAAAGCGGGCAGATCGCCTGAGGTCAGGAGTTTGAGACCAGCCTGGCCAGCATGGTGAAACCCCATCTCTACTAAAAATGCAAAAATTAGCCGGGCATGGTGGCAGGCGCCTATAATCCCAGCTACTTGGGAAGCTGAGGCGGGAGAATCGCTTGAACCCGCGAGGCAGAGGTTGCAGTGAGCCAAGATCGTGCCATTGCACTCCAGCCGGGGCAACAGAGCAAGACTTTGTCCCAAAAAAGCAAACAAAAAATAAATAAAAAATAAAAATACAAAAAATTATCTGGGTATGGTGGCATGCGCCTACAGTCCCAGCTACTCAGGAAGCTGAGTCAGGAGAATCCCTTGAACCCGGGAGGCAGAGGTTGCAGTGAGCCAAGATCGCACCACTGCACTCCAGCCTGGGTGACAGAGCGAGCCTCAGTCTCAAAAAAGCAAAAAACAAAAATTAGCCGGCCATAGTGGTGGGTGCCTGTAATCCCAACTGCTCGGGAGGCTGAGTCAGGATAATAGCTTGATCCTGTGGGGCGGAGGTTCATGAGCCAAAATCGTGCCACTTCACTCCAGGTGGGGCGCAAGAGCGAGACTCTGTCTCAAAAAAAAAAAAAGTTTGCATGCCGGGCGCGGTGGCCCACGCCTGTAATCCCAGCACTTTGGGAGGCAGAGGCGGGCGGATCACGAGGTCAAGAGATCCAGACCATCCTGGCTAACGCGGTGAAACCCCGTCTTTACTAAAAATTTAAAAAAAAAAAAGTTAGCCGGGCGTGGTGGCGGGCGTCTGTAGTCCCAGCTACTCGGGAGGCTGAGGCAGGAGAATGACGTGAACCCGGGAGGAGCTTGCAGTGAGCCAAGATCGCGCCACTGCACTCCAGCCTGGGCGACAGAGGGAGACTCTGTCTCAAAAATAAATAAATAAATAAATAAAATAAAATAAAAAAGAAACCTGTGAAAATTATTTTTTGAGATATAATTTGTTTATCATAAAATTCACCATTTTATACACTTGAGTACATATATATACTCAGGTTGTGCAGACATCACCACTATCTAATCCAAAGTATTTTATCACCCCTGTAAGAAACCCCATACTCATTAGCAGTCACTTCCATTCCTTCTTTCCCCCAGCTTCTGGCAACCATGACTAACTTTCTGCCCTTTTGGACTTGTCTATTCTGGACATTACATTTTAATGGAACCTTTTTTGTCTGACTTCATTTAGCACAATGTTTTCAAGCCTCATCCAGGTTGCAGGGTGATAACAGTACTTAATTCCCTTTTATTGCCAAATATTTGGTTGTGTATACACCCGATTTGTTTATCAATTTATAGATATTTGGGTTGTTTCCACCTTTTGGCTATTATCAATAATGCTACTATGAACATTTGTGTGCAAGTTTTTTTTGCAGACCCTGTGTTTCATTTCTTTTGGTATATATACCTAGGAGTGGAATTGCTGGGTCATGTCTACGTAAAACAATATTTTCAACCTTTTGAGAAACTGCCAAACTTCCACAACAAATAAGCATTTTATATCCCATCAGCAATGTATGAGGGTTTCAATTTTTTTTTTTTTTTTTTTTTTTTTTTTTTATCTGCCAAGTCCATCGTATGGGCTTTATTTTATTTATTTATTTATTTATTTTTTTAATTTCTGAAGTATTTATTGATCATTCTTGGGTGTTTCTCGGAGAGGGGGATATGGCAGGGTCATAGGATAATAGTGGAGAGAAGGTCAGGAGATAAACACATGAACAAAGGTCTCTGGTTTTCCTAGGCAGAGGACCCTGCGGCCTTCTGCAGTGTTTGTGCCCCTGAGTACTTGAGATTAGGGAGTGGTGATGACTCTTAAAGAGCATGCTGCCTTCAAGCATCTGTTTAACAAAGCACATCTTGCACCACCCTTAATCCATTTAACCCTGAGTTGACACAGCACATGTTTCAGAGAGCAGGGGGCTGGGGGAAAGGCCATACATAGATCAACAGCATCCCAAGGCAGAAGAATTTCTCCTAGTCAGAACAAAATGGAGTCTCCTATGCCCACCCCTTTCTACACAGACACAGCAACAATCTGATCTCTCCTTCCTTTCCCCACACTTCCTCCCCTTCTCTTCAACAAAACCGCCATCGTCCTCATGGCCGGCTCCCGATGGTCGCTGTCTCTTCGGAGCTGTTGGGTACACCTCCCAGACAGGGCAGCCGGGCAGAGGCGCTCCTCACCTCCCAGACAGGGCGGCTGGGCAGAGGCGTCCCTCGCTTCCCAGACGGGGCCGCCCGGGCAGAGGCGCTCCTCTCCTCCCAGACGGGGCGGCCGGGCAGAGGCGCTCCTCACTTCCCCGACGGGGCCGCCCGGGCAGAGGCGCTCCTCGCTTCCCAGACGGGGCCGCCCGGGCAGAGGCGCTCCTCAGTTCCTCCCAGACTGGGTGGCAGCCGGGCAGAGGCGCTCCTCACCTCCCAGACGGGGCGGCCGGGCAGAGGCGCTCCTCCCTTCCCCGACGGGGCGGCCGAGCAGAGGCGCTCCTCACTTCCCAGAGGGGGCGGCCGAGCAGAGGCGCTCCTCACTTCCCAGAGGGGGCGGCCGGGCAGAGGCGCTCCTCACTTCCCAGACGGGGCGGCCGGGCAGAGACGCTCCTCACTTCCTCCCAGATGGGGTGGCGGCCAGGCAGAGGCGCTCCTCACCTTCCAGACAGGGCGGCCGGGCAGAGGCGCTCCTCACCTCCTAGACGGGGCGACCAGGCAGAGGCGCTCCTCACTTCCCAGACGGTGTGGCGGCCGGGCAGAGGTGCTCCTCCCTTCCCAGATGGGGCAGCCAGGCAGAGGCGCTCCTCACTTCCCAGACGGTGTGGCGGCCGGGCAGAGGTGCTCCTCCCTTCCCAGATGGGGCAGCCAGGCAGAGGCGCTCCTCACTTCCTCCCAGACGGGGTGGCGGCCAGGCAGAGGCGCTCCTCACTTCCCAGAGGGGGCGGCCGGGCAGAGGTGCTCCTCACTTCCTCCCAGACGGGGTGGCAGCCGGGCAGAGGCACTCCTCACCTCCCAGACGGGGCGGCCGGGCAGAGGTGCTCCTCATCTCCCAGACGGGGCGGCCGGGCAGAGGTGCTCCTCATCTCCCAGACGGGGCAGCCGGGCAGAGGTGCTCCTCACTTCCTCCCAGACGGGGTGACGGCCGGGCAGAGGCACTCCTCACCTCCCAGACGGGGCGGCCGGGCAGAGGCGCTCCTCACCTCCCAGACGGAGTGGTCAGGCAGAGGCGCTCCTCACTTCCCATATGGGGTGGCGGCCGGGCAGAGGCGCTCCTCACTTCCCAGATGGGGCAGCCGGGCAGAGGTGCTCCTCACTTCCTCCCAGACGGGGTGGCAGCCGGGCAGAGGCGCTCCTCACCTCCCAGACGGGGTGGCCGGGCAGAGGCGCTCCTCCCTTCCCAGACGGAGTGGCCAGGCAGAGGCGCTCCTCACCTCCCAGACGGGGCGGCCGGGCAGAGGCACTCCTCACCTCCCAGAGTGGGCGGCCGGGCAGAGGCGCTCCTCACTTCCCAGAGTGGGCGGCCGGGCAGAGGCGCTCCTCACTTCCCAGAGTGGGCGGCCGGGCAGAGGCGCTCCTCACTTCCCATAGGGGGTGGCAGCCGGGCAGAGGCGCTCCTCACTTCCCAGATGGGGCAGCTGGGCAGAGGTGCTCCTCACTTCCTCCCAGACGGGGTGGCGGCCAGGCAGAGGCGCTCCTCACTTCCTCCCAGACGGGGTGGCGGCCAGGCAGAGGCGCTCCTCACCTCCCAGACGGGGCGGCCGGGCAGAGGCACTCCTCACCTCCCAGAGTGGGCGGCCGGGCAGAGGCGCTCCTCACTTCCCAGAGTGGGCGGCCGGGCAGAGGCGCTCCTCACTTCCCAGAGTGGGCGGCCGGGCAGAGGCGCTCCTCACTTCCCATAGGGGGTGGCAGCCGGGCAGAGGCGCTCCTCACTTCCCAGATGGGGCAGCTGGGCAGAGGTGCTCCTCACTTCCTCCCAGACGGGGTGGCGGCCAGGCAGAGGCGCTCCTCACCTCCCAGACGGGGCGGCCGGGCAGAGGCACTCCTCACCTCCCAGACGGGGCGGCTGGGCAGAGGCGCTCCTCACCTCCCAGAAGGGGCGGCTGGGCAGAGGCGCTCCTCACTTCCCATATGGGGTGGCAGCCGGGCAGAGGCGCTCCTCACTTCCCAGACGGGGTGGCGGCCAGGCAGAGGCGCTCCTCACTTCCCAGATAGGGCAACAGGGCAGAGGCGCTCCTCACTTCCTCCCAGACGGGGCGGCCGGGCAGAGGTGCTCCTCATCTCCCAGACGGGGCAGCCGGGCAGAGGCGCTCCTCACTTCCTCCCAGACGGGGTGGCAGCCGGGCAGAGGCGCTCCTCACCTCCCAGATAGGGCGGCCGGGCAGAGGGGCTCCTCACATCCTAGACGATGGGCGGCCAGGCAGAGACGCTCCTCACTTCCTAGACGGGGTGGCGGTGGGGCAGAGGCTGTAATCTTAGCACTTTAAGAGGCCAAGGCAGGAGGCTGGTAGGTGGAGGTTGCAGAGAGCCGAGATCACACCACTGCACTCCAGCCTGAGCACCATTGAGCATTGAGTTAGCGAGACTCCGTCTGCAATCCCAGCACCTCGGGAGGCCGCGGCAGGCAGATCACTCGAGGCCAGGAGCTGGAGACCAGCCCGGTCAACACGGCAAAACCCCGTCTCCACCAAAAATACAAAAACCATTCAGGCGTGGCGGCGCGCGCCTGCAATCCCAGGCACTCGGCAGGCCAAGGCAGGAGAGTCACAGGAGCCCGAGGCAGGGAGGTTGCAGCAAGCCGAGATCCCGGCAGTACAGTCCAGCTTCGGCAACAGAGGGAGACCGAAAAAAGAAGGAGAGGGAGACCGAAAAAAGAGGGGAGTGGGAGTGGGAGTGGGAGTGGGAGAGGGAGAGGGAGAGGGAGAGGGAGAGGGAGAGGGAGAGGGAGAGGGAGAGGGAGAGGGAGAGGGAGAGGGAGAGGGAGAGGGAGAGGGAGAGGGAGAGGGAGAGGGAGAGGGAGAGGGAGAGGGAGAGGGAGAGGGAGAGGGAGAGGGAGAGGGAGAGGGAGAGGGAGAGGGAGAGGGAGAGGGAGAGGGAGAGGGAGAGGGAGAGGGAGAGGGAGAGGGAGAGGGAGAGGGAGAGGGAGAGGGAGAGGGAGAGGGAGAGGGAGAGGCTTTTTTTTTTTTTTTTTTAATACGGAGTCTTGTTCTGTTGCCCAGGCTGAGTGCAGTGGCACAATCTCGGCTCACTGCAAGCTCCGCCTCCCGGGTTCACGCCATTTTCCTGCCTCAGCCTCCCGAGTAGCTGGGACTACAGTCGCCCGCCACCACGCCCAGCTAATTTTTTGTGTTTTTAGTAGAGATGGTTTCACTGTGTTAGCCAGGATGGTCTCGATCTCCTGACCTCTTGATCTGCCCACCTTGGCCTCCCAAAGTGCTGGGATTACAGGCGAATTTCTCCATATTCTTACCAATACTTCCAGTTGTCCATCTTTTTTGAGATGGAGTCTCACGCTGTAGCCCAGGCTGAAGTGCGGTGGCGTGATCTCTGCTCCTCCACTTCCGGGCTTGAAGTGATTCACCTGCCTCAGTCTCCCGAGTAGCTGGGATTACAGGCTTGTACCACCATGCTCAGCTAATTTTTCTGTATTTTTAGTAGAGACAGGTTTCACTACGTTGGCCAGGGTGGTCTCAAACTGTTGACCTCAAGTGATCCACCTGCCTGAGCCTGGGAAAGTGCTGGGATAACAGGCGTGAGCCACTGCGCCCAGCCCATCTTTTCTTTATTATAGTCATACTAGTAGGTGTGAAGTGGCATCTCCTTGTTTCTGATTTGCAGTTCTCTAATGACTGATGATGTCAATCATCTTTTTCTGTGATACTGGCCATATATATATATTCATGAGATAAATGTCTACTGATTCCTTGCCTATTTTTTAACTGAGTTGTCTCTGTTGCATTGTAAAACTCATTCACATATTCTGGATATTAGCCTGTTATATACTTTGCGAATATTTTCTCCCTTTCTCTGGCTTGTCTTCACTTTCTTGAAAGTGTCTTTTGGGCGCAGTGGCTCATGCCTGTAATCCCAGCACTTTGGGAGGCTGAGGCAGGTGGATCACCTGAGGTCAGGAGATCGAGACCAGCCAGGTCACCATGGTGAAACCCTGTCTCTATTAAAAACACAAAAAATTGGCCAGGTGTAGTGGCTGACACCTGTAATCCCAGCACTTTGGGAGGCCAAGGTGGGGAGATCACCTGAAGTCAGGAGTTCGAGACCAGTCTGGTCAACATGGCAAAACCCCGTCTCTACTAAAAATATAAAAATTAGCTGGGCATAGTGGTGGGCGCCTGTAATTCCAGCTACTCGGGAGGCTGCAGCAGGAGAATCCCTTGAACCTGGGAGGCGGAGGTTGCAGTGAGCCGAGACTGCGCCATTGCATTCCAGCCTGGGCGACAGAGTGAAACACCGTCTAAAAATATATATATACAAAAAGTAAGCTGGGCATGGTTGTATGTGCCTGTAGTTCCAGCTACCTGGGAGGCTGAGGCAACAGAATTGCTTGAACCCAGGAGGCGAAGGCTGCAGTGAGCCGAGATTGTGCCACTGCATTTTAGCCTGGGCAGCAGAGTAAAACTCCGTCTCAGAAAAAAAAAAAAAAAAGCCAGGCGCAGTGGCTCACACTTGTAATCCCAGCACTGTGGGAGGCCCAGGTGGGTGGCTCATGAGGTCAGGAGATTGAGACCATCCTGGCCAACGTGGTGAAACCCCGTTGCTACTAAAAATACAAAAATTAAGGCTGGGCACAGTGGCTCACACCTTTAATACCAGCACTTTGGGAGGCCGAGGTGGGAGGATCACCTGAGGTCGGGAGTTCAAGACCACTCTGACCAACATGGAGAAACCCTGTCTCTACTAAAATTACAAAATTAGCCAGGTGTGGTGGCACTTGCCTATAATCCCAGCTACTCGGGAGGCTGAGGTAGGAGAATCGTTTGAACCCGGGACGTGGAGGTTGCAATGAGCTGAGATCGCGCCATTGCACTCCAGCCTGGGCAACAAAAGTAAAACTCCGTCTCAAAAAAAAAAAAAAAAAAAAATTGGCCGGGCGTGGTGGCGGGCGCCTGTAGTTCCAGCTACTCTGGAGGCTGAGGCAGGAGAATTGCTTGAACTTGGGAGGTAGAGGTTGCAGTGAGCCGTGATCGCGCCACTGCACTCCAGGCTGGTGACAGAGCGAGACGAGACTCTGTCTAAAAAAAAAAAAGAAAGTGTCCTTGAAGCACAAAATTTGTAACTGTGATGAAGTCCAATTTGATTTTTTATTTCTTTGCTTGTGTTTTGATGTTGTATTAAGAAACCAGTCCTTCATCCAAAGTCATGAAGATTTATGCCTGTTTTTTTGTTTGGAGACAAGCATCTCACTCTGTCACCCAGGTTGGAGTGCAGTAGCGTGATCACAGCTCACTGCAGCCTCAATTTCCCTGGGTTCAGGTGATCCTCACATCTCAGCCTCCCGAGTAGCTAGGATTACAGTTGTGTGCCACCATGCCTGGCTAATTTTTGTGTTGTTTTGTAGACACAGGGTTTTGCTCTGTTTCCCAGGCTGGCCACATACTCCTAGGCTCAAGGGATCCACCCACCTTCAAAAGTGCTAGGATTACAGGAATGAGCCACCATGCCCAGACCTATTCCTGTTTTTTTCCTAATTTTAAAGTTTGAGGTCTTACATTTAGACCTTTAATCTACTTTAGTTAATTTTTATATATGATGTGAAGTAAGAGACCACCTTCATGTTTTGGATGTAGATATCCGGCTGTCTCAGAGCCATTTGTTGAAGATTCTTTCTCATATTGAGTGATCTTGGCATCCTTGTTGGAAATCAGTTGACCATAAATGTAAGGGTTTATTTCTGGACTATCAATTTTATTCCATTGGTCTATCTATGCCCTTTTTTTTTTTTTTTTTTTTTGAGATGGAGTCTCACTTTGTTGCCCAGGCTGGAGTGCAATGGCGTGATCTCGGCTCACTGCAATCTCGGCCCCCCGGGTATGAGTGATTCTCCTCCCTCAGCCTCCCGAGTAGCTGGGATTACAGGCGTGTGCCACTGCACCTGGCTAATTTTTGTATTTTTAGTAGAGACGGGGTTTCATCATGTTAGCCCGTGTGGCGGGAAGTCAGGGACCCTGAATGGAGAAACCAGCTGGATCCATGGCAGAAAAACATAAATTGTGAAGATTTCATATTTATCAGTTCCCAAAATGAATACTTTTATAATTTCTTACGCCTGTCTTTACTGCAGTCTCTGAACATAAATTGTGAAGATTTCATGGACATTTATCACTTCCCTAATAATACTCATAATTTCTTATGCCTGTCTTTACTTTAATCTCTTAATGCTTTTTTTTTTTTTTTTTTTTTTTGAGACGGAGTCTTGCTCTGTCACCCAGGCTGGAGTGCAATGGCGCAATCTCGGCTCACTGCAACCTCTGCCTCCCGGGTTCATGCCAGTCTCCTGCCTCAGCCTCCCGAGCAGCTGGGACTACAGGTGCCCACCACTACGCCCAGCTAATTTTTTGTATTTTTAGTAGAGACGGGGTTTCACTGTGTTAGCCAGGATGGTCTCGATCTCCTGACCTCGTGATCCGCCTCACCTCTGCCTCCCAAAGTCCTGGGATTACAGGCGTGAGCCACTGAGCCCGGCCTAATCTCTTAATCCTGTTATCTTCATAAACTGAGAATGTACATCACCTCAGGACCACTATTGTACAAATTGATTGTAAAATGTGTTTGAACAATATGAAATCAGTGCACCTTGAAAAAGAACAGAATAACAGCAATTTTCAGGGAACAAGGGAATATAACCATAAGGTCTGACTGCTGCGGGATTGGGCAGAATAGAGCCATATTTTTCTTCTTGCAGAGAGCGTATAAACGGACATGCAAGTAAGAGAGAGATTGCTGAATTCTTTTCCCAGCAAGGAATGCCCTGGGAAAGGAGCACATTCCTGGGGGGAGGTCTATAAATGGCCGCTTTGGGAGTGTCTGTCTTATGGGGTTGAGATAAGGACTGAAATACGCCCTGGTCTCCTGCAGTACCCTCATGCTTACTAGGATTGGGAAATTCCAGCCTGGTAAATTTTGGTCAGACCAGTTCTCTGCTCTTGATCTGTGTTTTCTGTTAAGATGTTTATCAAGACAATATGTGCACAGTGGGTCATAGACCCTCATCAGTAATTGTAATTTTGCCTTTGCCTTGTGATCTTTATTGCCCTTTGAAACATGTGATCTTTGTGACCTACTCCCTGTTCGTACACCCCCTCCCCTTTTAAAGTCCCTAATAAAAACTTGCTGGTTTTGCAGCTCAGGGGACATCATGGGCCTACTGATATGTGATGTCACTCCCAGAGGCCCAGCTGTAAAATTCCTCTCTTTATACTCTATTTCTCAGACCGGCTGACACTTATGGAAAATAGAAAGAATGTATGTTGAAATATTGGGGACTGGTTCCCCCGATAAGCCAGGCTGGTCTCGAACTCCTGATCTCAGTTGAGCCACCTGCCTCAGCCTCCCAAAGTGCTGGGATTACAGGCGTGAGCCACCATGCCCAGCCCCATTGGTCTATTCTTACACCAGTACTTGTGCTACTAAATCATGTTCTTTTTGAAGATTGTTTTGACTATGCTAGGTCCCGTGTATTTTCATATAAATTTTAAGATAAGCATGTCAGTTCCTGCAAAGATAACTGGGATTATATAGGAACTACACTTAATCTATAGATACATTTGGGGAATTTTGCCATCTTCACAATATTGTCTTCCAGTTCATGAATGTGGGGTGTCTTTCATCTTTTCTTTCAACAGCATTCTGTAGTTTTCTGTGTCCAAGTTTTGTACTTACTTGTTCCTGTTTTTTAATGCTGTTGTAAATGGAATTTTCTTTTCTTTTTTTTTTTAGAGATGACATCTCGCTCTGTTGCCCAGGCTGGAGTGCAGTGGTGTGATCTTGGCTCACTGCAACCTCCACCTCCTGGGTTCAAGTGATTCTTCAGCCTCCCGAGTAGCTGGGACTACAGGTGTGTGCCACCAAGCCCGGCTAGTTTTTTTTTTTGTATTTTTTAGTAGAGACAGGGTTTCACCATGTTAGCCAGGTTGGTCTCCATCTCCTGATCTTGTGATCTGCCCACCTCAGCCTCCCAAAGTGCTGGGATTACAGGCATGAGCCACTGCGCCTGGCCGGAATTTTCTTAATTTCATTTTCAAATCATTTATTACTCTTGTATAGAAATACCACCAATTGTTTTTTTTGAGATAGAGTTTCGCTCTTTTGCCCAGGCTGGAGGGCACTGGCATGATCTTGGCTTACTGTAACTCCTGCCCCCCGGGTTCAAGCAATTCTCCTGCCTCAGCCTCCTAAGTAGCTGGGATTATAGTGCCCACCACCACGCCTGGCTAATTTTTTGTATTTTTAGTAGAGATGGGGTTTCGCCATGTTGGCCAGGCTGGTCTTGAACTCCTAACCTCAGGTAATCCACCTGTCTTGGCCTCCAAAAGTGTTGGGATTACAGGCGTGAGCCACCACACCTGGCCAATACCACCAATTTTTATATATTGATCTTGCATCCTGCAACCTTCAAGTTATTTATTTGTGTTTTTTTGTGTGTTTTTTTTTTTTTTTCAGACAGCATCTTGCTCTGTCACCCAGGCTGGAGTGTAGTGGCGGGATCTTGGCTCACTGCAACCTCTGCCTCTGCCTCCCAAGTACCTGGGATTACTGGCGCCCACCACTACGCCCAGCTAATTTTTGTTTTTAGGGTTTCACTATGTTGGCCAGGCTGGTATGGAACTCCTGACCTCAGATGATCCACCCACCTCAGCCTCCCAAAGTGTTGGGATTACAGGCCTGAGCCACTGCGCCTGGGCTGTGTGTGTATATCCTTTATGGCTTTCTAGATATAAGATCATGTCATCTGTGAATACAGTTTTAATTTCCTTTCCAATCTGCATGTCTTCTATTTCTTCTTTGCTATTTTCCCTGACTAGGACTTCCTGCATAATGTTGAATAGAAGTGGCAGAAGGGAGCATCCTTGTCTTAGTCTTTGGTGGAACATTTTTCTTTCACTATCAAGTCTATTAGCTTTATAGTTCTGTTAGATGCGTTTTATCAGGTTAAGGAAGTTCCTTTTTCTAGTTTCTTGGGTTTGTTTAAAAAAGAGATTCAGAAAGAAAGCTTAAAATGCTCTGGTAGACTGGGTGCAGTGGCACATGCCTGTAATCCCAACACTTTGGGAAGCTGAGGTGGTCGGATAACCTGAGGTTGGGAGTTTGAGACCAGCCTGACCAACATGGAGAAACCCCGTCTCTACTAAAAATACAAAAATTAGCTGGGTGTGGTGGCACATGCCTGTAATCCCAGCTACTGGGGAGGCTGAGGCAGGAGAGTCTCTTGAACCTGGGAGGCAGAGGTTGAGGTGAGCCGAGATCATGCCATTGTACTCCTGCCTGGGCAACAAGACCGAGATTCCGTCTTCAAAAAAAAAAAAAAAAAAAAAAAAAGGCTCTGGTAGTTATAGAGCTCAAATATTGTATGTCATTGACAAATCCCAATTTATATATGAAAGCAGAATCTACTATCACTATTTTTTTTTCTGAGACGGGTCTTACTCTGTCGCCCAGGCTGGAGTACAGTGGTGTGATCTTGCATCACTGCAACCCCCGTCTCCCAGGGTGAAGCAATTCTCCTGCTTCAGCCTTCTGAGTAGCTGGGATTACAGGCATGCGCCACCACGCCCGGCTAATTTTTGTATTTTTAGTAGAGATGGGGTTTCACCATGTTGGCCAGGCTGGTCTTGAACTCCTGGCCTCAGGTAATCTGCCAGCCTCAGCCTCCCAAAGTGCTGGGATTATAGGCATGAGCCACCATGCCCAGCCTATTATTTTTTAAGACAGGGTCTTGCTGTATTGCCTAGGCTAGTCCTGAACTCCTGGGCTCAAGCGATCCTCCCGCCTTAGCCTTCCAAAGTGGTTGGATTACAGGCATAAGCCACCGTGCCTGGCCCAGCATCTATAAATATATAAAGGTGAATTCTCACCTGTGCCTTAACACCTGGAGGGGGTCGGGCGCAGTGGCTCACGCCTATAATCCCAGCACTTTGGGAGGCTGAGGCGGGTGGATCACGAGGTCAGGAGTTCCAGACCAGCCTGGCTGAGATGATAAAACCCCATCTCTACTAAAAATACAAAAATTAGCCGGGCGCAGTGGCAGGCACCTGTAATCCCAGCTACTCGGGAGGCTGAGGCAGGAGAATCGCTTGAACTTGGACGACAGAGGTTGTAGTGAGCCAAGATTGTGCCACTGCACTCCAGCCTGGGTGACAGAGTAAGACTCCATCTCAGGAAAAAAAAAACAAACAAAAAACTACCAAAAAAACACCTGGAATGGGGATGACTACCTCACACAGACACATGCACACTCAAAAACTTATATATTTCTCCTATAGTGCTACAACCAAAGATTTCGCCTAGCTTAAGAACCACATTGTCCAGCTTCTTTTGATATGCATGGTCATAAGAATATGTTTTGACCCTTTATATAAGGGGCAACAATGAGTATAGCCTACTGTATTGGTCCCTAAAGGAAAGGGATATATCTGTCCCCATTGCTTGTTTTATGCAGTCGTAATACTACATACAAATCTATTCAGTGGTAATACTACATACAAAGGATGAAGGGCCTAGAACAGTATTGGATCACTTTAGTTAGCTGAGTTACAGCCTGGGTCTAGAAGACCTTTGGAGAAGCATACTGCTTCTGCTAATGCTAGATTTTGGATTGCCAGGTCAACTTAAAATGTAACTGTTTATGTTAAAGAATCTATTATCCTAGCCTTCTCTAATTTGGAGGTCTGATTTAGGTAACTCCCCCAATTGAGAGATGACAGTACTATCTCCAAGAGCACTTTCCAGGTAACCTTTGTTTACCATGAGCCAAAGTGTGAAGTGGCTATTGCAAGAATGGCCAACTCAGCAAGGATAAAAGCTAGAATTCAGTAGGCACTGATAAATGGTCACAGAAAATCTTTACCAAAATTTAAATTACAAAGAACAGAACTGACAGTTTTATAACTGATGTTTTAAATTTAAGTCATTTATTTTACAGACTACCTATTATACTTAAGACATTGTGTTAGATCTTTGCCAAAGACATGGTTTAGTCATACTAATGTAATCCATTTTTTAACTTTCCATATTAATTTAATTTTTAATTATTTTTCTTTATGCTTGCTTCAGGGGCTACATCTGGGACTGAATAGCAGCATATGGCCCAAGGGCTGTGGTTTTGCCACTCATGCTTTATACTCTAGTCTCTTCCAGAGTTGAGTATAGCAGTCACTATCTTAATACAGTGTGTCACTATTTTATTACCTGCAGAGAAACAGATTAACTTCCTTTATTTAATACTGATAAATAGAAAGCTTTTTCAAGAAAAAAAAGAAAGCTTACATTTACAAAAGTGATTTATGCTAATATCTGTCATTAACAAAGATAAATACTGAAATCCACACAAAATCAGAATTAACTTCTACAACTAAAAAAAAAATTATAGGGTAATAAAACTGTAGGAAAAACTGTATGTAAAAAGAAAAAAAGACAAGTCCCTATGCAGCTAATTACAAGAGAATATTGTAAATACATTCAAAAAATTTTCCAAAAATCCTGCAGCCTCATCTAGAAACTGACACGTGTTAAGATTCTTGATCTACACCAAACTATAATGTTAAAGGAAATCATGAAAACTGAGGTATATATTTGATGCATTAGAAACTATCATTTGAACACTATTTAAATAGTTTAATTGTAAGGTCTAATTTCAAGTTAAAGTCTGTAAATGGAGATTAGTTTGGATTATATGACACAGGAGACAATAAAACATGTTCTCAAAGACATGCCAATACATTTTCTTGAAACAAAACCTCAGCAAACGAGAATTCTCATACTGTGCATGGGAATAACTAAAACCTTTATTAGATATGATTTTCCATTAACAATAATGTGAAAATTAGAATTATGAATTCAAAAAGCAGTGAAGTCTGAAAATTTAAAAAGTAGACTAGGTATTAGGGGATTAAAGGTAAAGGAAGACAAGAATGTTTCTTTAATACTATTCATTATTTCCCCTCTGTACACAATGTTGCATATATACAACTACTTCATTTTTATTGACTTTATATAATAGTGAAATCCCTTTAAGCAACCTAGGGTATACAGTTGGTGTCCAACTTTCAGGGGATTTTGGGGGGGGGGAGTAGAAACACTTGATTAACAGTTTTCACCCACACAAGTTAGACAATTTTTTTCTTTTTTTGCCAAGATTTTAGTAGTAAATTCATAAATATAGGAAATACTTTCACTCCTTCAGTGTTAAAATAGAAAACCAAACAGTGCCAACAGTAGTGGCTTAATTATTGGTATGCAAGAAAAACACAACAACAATGGGTTTTCTTAATTACGCATTTTAAATATCAATATGTGCATTTGTTTTTACAGTTATAAATTTTTTTCTCATCTGTTTTAGACAACAGCTTGTAATAGTTTTGAATCCATTAAGATGTTGCTTTCAATTTGAAATATTTTGTGTATACATGTATATAAAAAATAACCCAATGTATGACTCATCTGACAGATGTTTAAGATCAATAACGGCTTATTTTTCAACATGCAGTTAGGAAGAGAGGGAAGCAAGCCAACCTCTCTACAGTATCTTTTTGCTGGCTTGTTTTTACAGTGGTATCAATAGTGGTTTTTGGAGGGAACCATGTGCCTTCAGCCTATCTAGTCAAGATCAGATACCACAATCAACAAGAGCGGTAGAAGAGATGGGGAAAGGGGAGTGGGTAAGTGTTAAATATCAATTTTTTAAAGTGTTCATTTTGTACTCTTTCTAGGCACAGGATTAAAAACAGGCCAATGAGGAAAAATTTGTTATAATTAGGAAAAAACTGCAATCAAATCAAGACATAATAGCCGAATTAAGTTCTTTTAATAGATTGCATATATAGATGTTTAGCCATACTCTTAGATCAACTCTTTAAGAGTAGAACTCTATATCCAATTTACATGCTCTAGATACCACCTTTCTCATTTTTTACAGTAAGGTCTGGTATTCAAATACCCACTTGTACACTGACAGCTTTAAGAAAAACAGGACACAGAGGGAGTTGTCATTTTTAGCAGCAATGAAATACCACTAACCCCTTTTTACATACCGAATTCAAGTCACTATCAGAGGTGAGTGCACCACAAAGTCACCAGGTACAAAATTGCTAGTTCATTTTTAAATTAATAACTTGAAATTACCCCTGCCCCCCACCCCATTACATCTTTTTATAAACAGCAAACATTTTGCTATTTTATACATAGGCTAGCAGGCTTGTTTCAATATGAAAGTGCTAATTCATTTACAGATTTTTATAATCAGTTATGTAGTGCTACAATAAATGTCCAATAATCTACATAGGAACAATGATGAATGAAAATGATGAAGACTGAATAAGGCTATCAGATGACCTTATCTTATTTACATATAAAGAATAGATACCCAATGGTGAGGAAGAGACAGAAATTGGACAAATACTCATAGGTGTAAAAATTACATCTACCTTTGAGTTTTATACTGTAAATGAGACATTTTAAATAGTCCTGTAGCCCATGCCTATTTTTTCCTCAGAAAAAGAAAAGCTGCCTTCATGACATCCCCTCTTGTTTCAGATTTCCACAGTGTCACTTTGAAGCTTCAGAGTCAGGATCTTACTTTCTTCAAAAAATAAAGAAAATACGCCCTCTAAGGTACCTCCCATCCCCCACCCCACCCCCAAAATCCCGCTGATTTCTTTTCCAGTGCCAGGTTGCATGATCAGGTCCCATCTCCTGGGGTTGTTGTTTCTTTTGTCCATCTATTGATCATTAGTTTAGAATAGATAACATGAACCAGTTCTGGAACCACTACTAGGAGGAACACAAGCTCTTCACTACAATCACACAGCAGGAAAGAAAGAGGTAACTCAATTCATCCCTGGTGCTGGGCCTCCGAAATTGAAAGAACTTGGCACAACTGGAGCACTGAATTTGTATCCTCCATGCTTCTCAATCATTTTGGATTCTAGAAAACAAATAAAATTTTAGTAGGCCATTCAATCATCTACTAACTTGGGGAGAAACTGACAAAACATTAAACAAGCCAGTAGCTTAACCATCATTAGTGGCCAGGAAGTTCCAAAGTCCATGTTTTCTCCAATGTATAGCGGCAAGGGAGCATGCATTATGTAGAGAATATAATCTCTTTTACTGGATGCTGTAGACTTCTTAGCCAATTTTCACTTCCCACTGTTAAGAAAAAAATCTTTTTTTTTTTTTTTTTTTTTTGAGACGGAGTCTGGCTCTGTTGCCCAGGCTGGAGTGCAGTGGCACGATCTTGGCTCACTGCAACCTCTGCCTCCCAGGTGCAAGTGATTCTCTCCTGCCTCAAACTCCCAAGTAGCTGGGACTACAAGTGCGTGCCACCATGCCTGGGTAATTTTTTGTATTTTTAGTAGAGGCAGGGTTTCACCATGTTTGGCCAGGTTGGTCTAGAACTCCCGACCTCAAATGATCCATCCGCCTCAGGAGTCAGGAGTTTTCAAGACCAGCCTGGCCAACATAGTGAAACCTCATCTCTACTAAAAATACAAAAATTAGTTGGGTGTGGTGGTGCGTGTCTGTAATCTCAGCTACTCGGAAGCTGAGGCACGAGAACCACTTGAAATCGGGAGATGGAGGTGGCAGTGAGCCGAGATTGCGCCACTGCACTCCAGCCTGGGTGACAGCGTGGACTCTTCTCAAAAAAATAAATAAAATAATTTTTTTAATTTATAAAAAAAAGTCTATAGATAATTGTTGTGCATTAACAGTGGTGTATAACCTAAAATGTACTTTTTTTGTTTGTTTTTATTTTTTTCTTAGAGACAGAGTTTCACTCTGTCACCCAGGCTGGAGTGCAGTGGCGCGATGTTGGCTCACTGCAACCTCTGCCTCCCAGGTTCGAGCGATTCTCCTGCCTCAGCTTCCCAAGTAGCTGGGACTACAGATGTGTGCCACCATGTCCAGCTAATTTTTGTGTTTTTTAGTAGAGACAGGGTTTCACTGTATGTTGGCCAGGCTGCTCTCGAACTCCTGACCTCAAGTGATCCGCCAGCCTCGGCCTCCCAAAGTGCTGGGATTATAGGCGTGAGCCACTGCGCCTGGCCTAAAATGTACTTTTAAAAATTGCACACTGAAACATTTAAAGATGAAAAGACATGTCTGGGAGCTATTTAACTTTGTAAGTTTTTACATTTTTGGACACAGGGTCTCACTCTGGCACCCAGGCTAGAGTACAGTGGCACAATAATGGCTCACTATAACCTACACACCTCCCACGTTCAAGTGATCCACCAGCCTCAGCCTCCCAAGTAGCTGGGACTTACAGGCATGCACCACCATGCCTGGCTAATTTTGTTTATTTTTTGTAGAGATGATGTCTGACTATGTTGCCCAGGCTGGACTTCAACTTCCAAACTCAAGCGACCCTCCTGTCTTGGCCTTCCAAAGTGCTGGGATTACAGGCATGAGCCACCACGCCTAGCCAAGTGTTTAAATTTTTTTTTTTTTTTGAGACGGAGTTTTGCTCTTGTTGCCCAGGCTGGAGTGCAATGGCGCGACCTCGGCTCACCGCAACCTCCACCTCCCAGGTTCAAGCAATTCTCCTGCCTCAGCCTCTCGAGTAGCTGGGATTACAGGCATGCGCTACCATGCCCAGCTAATTCTGTATTTGCAGTAGAGATGGGGTTTCTCCACGTTGGTCAGGCTGGTCTTGAACTCTAAACCTCAGGTGATCCACCCGCTTCAGCCTCCCAAAGTGCTGGGATTACAGGTATGAGCCACTGCACCCGGCTTAGGTGTTTACATTTTTAACAGAACTTTCTACTATCTAACCATCACCATGAGCTAAAATTATTGCATACTGAAAGTAGTCTTCAACTGCACTTTTTTTTTTTTTTGAGACAGAGTTTTGCTCTTGTCACCCAGGCTGGAGTGCAATGGCGTGATGTCGGCTCACTGCAACCTCTGCCTCCTGGGTTTAAGGACTTGCCTGCCCCAGCCTCCCAAGTAGCTGGGATTACAGGCATGAGCCACCATGTCTGGCTGTGTTCTCTAGTTTTTTTGTTTCTGTTTTTTTGGAGATGGAGTCTCGCTCTGTTGCCCAGAATGGAGTACAGTGGTGCAATCTCAACTTACTGCAACCTCCGCCTCCTAGGTTCAAGCAATTCTCCTGCCTCAGCCTCCTGAGTAGCTGGGAATACAGGCATGTGCCACCATGCCTGGCTAGTTTTTTGTATTTTAGTAGAGACACAGTTTTGTCATGTTGCCCAGGCTGGTCTCAAACTCCTGAGCTCAGGCAATCCACCCACCGTAGCCTCCCAAAGTGCTGGAATTAATTACAGGCATGAGCCACCACGCCTGGCCCAACTATACTTAAAAATAAGCAAACTGGGGCTGGGTGTGGTGGCTCACGCCTGTAATCTCAGCACTTCAGGAGGCCGAGGCGGGCAGGTCATGAGGTCAGGAGATTGATACCATCCTGGCTAACACAGTGAAAACCTGTCTCTACTAAAAATACAAAAAATTAGCCAGGTGTAGTGGCAGGTGCCTGTAGTCCCAGCTACTTGAGAGGCTGAGGCAGAAAAATGGCATGAACCCGGGAGGTGGAGCTTGCAGTGAGCTGACATCGCGTCACCGCACTCCAGCCTGGGCGACAGAGCAAGACGCCATCTCAAAAAAAAAAAAAAAAAAAAAAAAGCGAACTGTAGCCAAAGCCAAAATTAAGTTATCTTGAATTAAATCCCTCATATTAAACTCCTATCACCTGCGACAACTATACCTTTTATATCATCTTAAATGATATAAAATTTAAAACCTGTAAAATTTTAAAGCTATAAAAGTCACTAATTAAAGAAGAGTTACAGTTAATTAACATACCATGGGCTGCTCTTCTTTGATCAGCCAGAGTTGCTATGTCCTGTAACTGTTTTCTTTGTTCTTCATTAAGACCGTGAGTCAGTGCCTGATACCACACAGGATTACGATTTTGAATAGCTATCAAAAAACAAAAACAAGGGAAAAACAACATGAATAAGAGAGGCTTGGTAGCTCCGTTCTATACTATTCCTCCTACTCCATCCCGAGGCAATACTGAAATTCTGATCTATTTTATATTCTCCCAATAATTTTTAAAATTACCATATTTGTGAAACAACAGATATAGGAATAAAAATTAATTACAACTTATCTTTATGCCTCCAAAAACTCTAATCATTCTTACGATCCATCTCTCTAGCAAATAAGGACTCAGAGCCTAACTAGTTCTTATATAGTAAGTAACAAACCAGGGAGACTTCAGGAATAAGGCTAACCCAACCATCTTAAAAGATTCAGAGCTAAAGCAACTTGAAAATCATCAAGGCTACTTTGGTACATGGGCCCCGTGTTAGGAACCATCCTTTAGGGACTGACATGTGGTGTCTGTCTACAAAGTACAAGGCACAGAAACAACAAGTTAGGCACTTCAATCAGTTCTTGCTGCCATGTAGCTCAGAAACCAGCACTTTGTGCTTCTGTAACCTTGCATCAAAACTGCCTTGTCATGGGCTTAGAAGACTCAAATCCTTGGTTATCAGATAATGTATTCTATCAAAAAATATATTCATCAGTTCCCAATGCATAGGAAATGATATATAATAGCAATTAACTGTGAGAGGAAAGGATGTTTCAAATACAGCGGAAATTTAACTTCTTAACGTGGATGGTAAAACACAGATGCTATACCTTGTTGAAATCCAAGTAAATGATGGTAAAAACCAACCAGAACCTAGTATTCTGGAGCCACATACAATGACACATTATAGGAACAGTGGACTTTTCTTGGAATATTTAACAGTGTATGTGGCTCCAGAATCCTAGGCATATATAATTCAAAAATCTCAAGGTTAAATTAGTTGTTTAAAGCTAAAAATTTGATTATGCCAAAAGTGCTAATTTAGTAATAATAGATTAAATTAGTTAACACATCATAGAATATAGGAAAAAAAGAATTATAAGATCATACGCCATAAATGCTAATATACTCTAACAGGTAAGTGTAGGTTTGGGCAGGAAAAAAGGATACACACAAATAATAACATACAACAAACAGGTATACACGTAAGAGTGGTTACTTCTGAGGAAAGCTGGGAGACTGGGAATCAGAAGTAGCAAAGAGGCACTGTCACTGTATACTTTTTTGAACTACATTATTTTCCTATAATCTTCCAAAATTACAAACTAAATGTAAAATAACAGGATGAATAAAGAATACTCAGAAACTATGGCAACCTTAGAAATAATTTTGGTTACTTTGCCTAACCAGCCTTTTCTAGTCTGGGTTTGATATCCTCCAAACTCTTCCTTTAAAGGGCAGGCAGAAACTACAATAGATTTGTTCAATGAAATGGATCCACATGTAACAAGTTGACTTACTTTGAAAGATAGCTTTAAATATCTGATACTCATCAACAGGGTTATCTTCATCATCAATGATTGTGGAATAGCCTTCCAGAGCAGTCTCTTCAGCATCATCTTCTTCCCAATCTTCATCATCTCCATCTTCACCAGCCTGCTTAGCCAGAATCTCCAAATATTCTTGCCCATCTTCATCAATATCATCTTCATCACTCCCCAGTTCCTCTGCCAAGTCATAATATAAGTACTTTTATAACAATGAGATATTTTGTTACTCAACAAATTGACAATCATCTCAATCACTGTCAGTAAATTACAAGTCACAAGTAACAAGAGAGAGCTCCAGGAATTGGTGTTTAAATACATGTTCAACAATGAATAGAAATGAAAATTCCCATAGGAGTCCAAGAAAACCAACCTTGATTTAATGTGTTCTTAATACTAGACATCTGAAAAAGGACTGCACAGTATGAACACACTACCATTACACCCACTAAACCTTCTGTAAGATTTTTTTTAAATGGCTGGCTAAGTTAGTAAATGATAAAAGACAAAAATAGCAATAGCTATCTTATGTTGAAACCCTTACAATAATTTCTCTTAATATTTTATCAATTTATACACTGATAGTGTACAGTCTTATAGATAAAATGTATTTATCAACATTTAATTAACATAATGTTATAGTGCAGGTATACTTAGGTTTTAGAATTAATAGATGATAGGATGGATGTCTCCAATAAATTCAGTCAACATTAAGACCATAAATCTTTAGAAGCTTAAAAATAAAAAGAAAACCCCATAATTCGCCAGGCGCGGTGGCTCACGCCTGTAATCCCAACACTTTAGGAGGCCGAGGCAGGCAGATCACGAGCTCAGGAGATTGAGACCACCCTGGCCAACACGGTGAAACCCCATCTCTACTAAAAATAAAAAAAATTAGCCAGGTGTGGTGGCACACGCCTGTAATCCCAGCTACTTGGGAGGCTGAGGCAGGAGAATCGCTTGAACCCTGGAGTCGGAGGTTGCAGTGAGCCAAGACTGCCACTGCACTCCAGCTTGGCGACAGAACCAGACTCCGTCTCAACAACAACAACAACAAAAAACAAACCAACAAAAAAACCCCATAAATCTTTAATAGTAACTATAATGATATGTGTACCTTTGTTAATACTGTTAATTCAGTGCCATCTGCCAAGCACTATTTAAGCGTCAAGGATTCCCTCATGTAATCCCCACAACTTTTTTTTAAAGAAATGGGGTTTCACGGCTCAGTGCAGTGGCTCACACCTGTAATCCCAGCACTTTGGGAGGCCCAGGAAGGTGGATCATCTGAGGTCAGGAGTTTGAGACCAGCCTGGCCAACACGGTGAAATCCCGTCTCTACTAAAAACACAAAAATAAGCTGGGCATGGTGGCACGTGCCTATAATCCCAGCTATTTGGGGGGCTGAGGCAGGAGAATTGCTTGAACCCGGGAGGCAGATGTTGCAGTGAGCCAAGATCGCGCCATTGCACTCCAGCCTGGGCAACAGGAGCAAAACTCCGTCTCAAAAGAAAAAAAAAAAAAAAAAAAACCCAAACTCCTGGGCTCAAGCGAATCTGATACCTCAGACTTCCAAGTAGCTGGGACTATAGGCTCATGCCACCATATAAAAAAGGGAGCTATAATCTCTCGCTGTTAAGTGGACTCAGCACTTCGTGTCAACTCTATTATTATATACATAATTATTTGGCTTTGTAATACTTTCCCACAGTGGGATAGAAAACTTTTGAAGAACTGCATGACATCTCATTCATCTTTGTATCTACAGTGCTGAGAATGTGTAAAATGAACAAATCTTTGTTGGTTGCATACTATAATGATTTGAACTGTTCTACATGTTGGTGATACAGCTGAGGTTCCTGATTACATCACTCTAGTGAGAAGATAGGAAGTCTTTTCTGTGAATGAAAGCATTTGGGTATGATCCCACATTTATTTGGGAGAAGGGCTAGTGATTTTTTTTTTTTTTTTTTTTTAATCTGAGATGGAGTCTCGCTCTGTTACCCAGGCTGGAGTGCAGTGATGCAATCTTGGCTCACTGCAACCTCTGCCTCATGGTTTCAAGCGATTCTCCTGCCTCAGCCTCCCAAGTAGCTGGGACTACGAGTGCCCACCACTACACCCAGCTAATTTTTGTATTTTTAGTAGAGGCGGGGTTTCACCATACTGGCCAGGCTGGTCTCGAACTCCTGACCTTGTGATCCACCTGCCTCGGCCTCCCAAAGTGCTGGGATTACAGGCCTGAGCCACTGCACCCGGCCCAGTGCGGTAATATTTCTAAGTAGGTAAGTTTTGTCTTCTTCCATTGAAAATCCCTTACCGGTTTCATCATCATCTTCAGCTTCATCATCATCATCACTGTCATTCTCGTGTTCTGCATGGCAGGCATATGCTCTTTTCAATCCGTTAAATAAAAGAATAAAAGCTGGCAAAATCTGTCCAGAAACCTGATTTAAAACTTGGGGTATCTGTTCCATATCAATAAGAGCACAGAGTCCGAGAACACACATCTTTCTATCATGAAGCCTAAAAAAAAAAAAAAAAAGTTTTCTTTTCTTAAATAAGCAGAGTTCCTCCCAAAGCAAATGTAGTAAAACTGCAATACGTCACTTACCCCAAGAAACAGTCAACATCATTAAGCCACTGTGTAATAAAATGATTTGTAACTGGTTCAACATTATTAGGGAAGCGAAGATTTTCTAAGGTATTGAGTAGTAGGTGTGGATTATAATACAAAGCTGCAATTGCAACTTGCAGACACATAGTTCGAAGTTCACTTGTCTTAACCTCTCTTGTCAGTCTTTCTAAGGCTGCTTCCACGAATAAGGGAATGCACTACAAAAAAAGATAGCAAGATATTCTAAGACTATAATTAATAGCATTCAAACATTCTAAAAATATTAACTTCTTTGTTGCCTCAATTAACCCTATTGTAGCATTAGATGACCAATATTTACTGCTGAGGCACTGCACTGGGACATCTAATTTTAGAGAAAGTCTAGTAGTCTTCATGGCGCTATTAAAAGCTCACGACGGGCCGGGAGTGGTGGCTCACGACTGTAATCCCAGCACTTTGGGAGGCTGAGGCAGGCGGATCACGAGGTCAGGAGATCGAGACCATCCTGGCTAACACAGTGAAACCCCGTCTCTACTAAAAATAAAAAAAATTAGCCAGGCGTGATGGCGGGTGCCTGTAGTCCCAGCTACTTGGGAGGCTGAGGAAGGAGAACGGTGTGAACCCGGAAGGTGGAGGAGTGAGCCGAGATCGCGCCACTGCACTCCAGCCTGGGCGACAGAGTGAGACTCTGTCTCAAAAAAATATATAAAATAAATAAATAAATAAATAAAAGCTCACAACGATATCAATCATGGCTTCACAATGTTCCTATTAAAATTGACCATGGGCCGGGTAACGTGGCTCATGCCTGTAATCCCAGCACTTTGGGAGTCTGAGGCGGGCAGAACACTTGAGGTCAGGAGTTTGAGACCAGCCTGGCCAAAATGGCGAAACTCCATCTCTACTAAAAATATAAAAAATTAGCCGGGTGTGGTGGCAGGCGCCTGTAATCCCAGCTACTCTGGAGGCTGAGGCAGAGAACTGCTTGAACCTGGGAGGCAGAGGTTGCAGTGAGCTGAGATTGCACAACTGCACTCCAGCCTAGGCGACAGGCCGAGACAGCGTCTCACAAAAACAAAACAAAACAAAAAACAAAACAAAAACAAAAAAATATATTTATATATACACACACATATATATATATATACACACACACATATATATACACATATAAAATTAGGCGGGTGTGGTGGTGTGTGCCTGTAATCCCAGCTACTTGGGAGGCTGAGGCAGGAGAACTGCTTGAATCTGGTTGCAGTGATCAGAGAATGTGCCACTGCACTCCAGCCTGGGCAACAGAGCGAGACTCTGATTCAAAAAAACAAACAAACAAACAAACAAACAAACAAAAAAACACAAACAAAACGAAACAAAAAAAACTGACCATGGATATTTAATTACTAAAGCTATCCAAAAAATCTTAAGCCAAAGTTTACCTTTCATGATAACAAAGTAGCCATAAAACTTAGTCCAACTCCTATATATTAAACATATGATCATTATTACATATTAGTTAAATTTTAAACTAAAAATATTAGTTGTCTAGATGTCTCAATAAACAAAAACATACAGAATATGCAACAAATGCCAAAAAATGAAGAAAGAAAGTGGAAGGAAAAGATTACCCCCTGAACTACAAATCATTATTAGCTTCACTGACCTGGTCAATGCCACGCCCTTTGCACTGCAGAATGATGACCTCTAACAATTTTGCTGCATGACACTCTGCATCTTCTCCTGCAACTCCTGTAAGAACCTGATCAAAACAGAATATAAATTGCAGTAAGGCTTTATCCTTTAAATCAGATATCTAAATCAGGGAAACAATTTCCTACCCTGTGTACAGGCTCTGAGTATTACTTGATGTACCCTAATTAATACCAAATAACTGCAATGTTCATTGCACAGATGAAAGACTAAAGGATCTGGATAGCTGTGAGGATCTGGAGCTGTCTGCCTCCTATCTTTCATAGTCTAGCCCTCTGGCATCTTGGTCTTTGTGATCCAAGTACCTATCCTGTAGTGCCATTCTGGATTACAGCAAGTTGACAACCACTAACTTCTCATACACAGGTGGTAGCTAAAACACCTAACCTTTCTCCTGTAAAGAACTACAAAAAGCTAAGATGTTGACATTTCTAGGAAACCCTTTTCTCTTTAAAAAAGAAAACAACAATAACAAAAAAAAAAACCAGTAGGGGAGGGAGGAATGGAGGGAGGAAGAGGCAGCCTGTTGAGGGCAAATGTTGCCTTATAGGGCAACATTAAACTCCAGACAGGAAATGAACATGGACTTGAAGGCTAGTGAAAACTAGATGAGTAAAAACGTATGAATAAGTGTTCAGGAATAGAAATATAGATAGTATAGGTATATCTCTGCCCCAGAATATTAATATAAATAATATAATTGGCAGTAAACAATGACTAACATAACTAGATGATTATGTGTGACTTTGTGTTCAGAAGGGAAAGAGATGAGTGAAAGAAATCTAAAAACTTCATGGAGCAAATCATTTTCTAATGACCTACAACAGACATTGCTAGAAATTAAAATGCTACCAATTACACTGACTTTGACATTGATGGACTCCAGTTTATTTGTTTCCCCAACCAAACAAAAGGGAGACATTCATTCCCTATTGCTTGTTGTAAACCTACAGCTGCTAACCTTTTCCTTTATAAAACATCTCTATCCATTCCTAATCCTTTCAAAAATCTCTCAAGTTCTTGACTCTTTTCCTTCTTTTGATTCCATAAGACTATGTTAGTTAAACTCCGGGCACTCTAAAATTCAAAAACAAATTCCAAGTGTCAGAAGGCACACAAAAGACATATATTTATCAAAGCTGTGGCATCTAGGGACCAATGACCAATGACTTTTAACTTTTAAAGCCCTTAATTCTGTCAGATCCATGTTTACATGTTTATTACTACAATGTGGTATCACATGAGTTTTCACAATTTTATATATTTTATAGCAGAAGCCTCATGAAATCTGATATATAAAAATGACCTACCTTTTTGCACATACTGTATATCATTTCAAGATACTTGGTGTCAGACAGAAGTGTGTCTGTATCAACTGTTACATAATTATGAAGGAGGGGCATCATATCTGTATTAATAAAAAACATCAGTTACACATCTTTAGTAACACAAATGCTTTCTTTGCTTTTGAAAAATTTCCTTAGAAAAAGGCAAATCTATGAGATCATTTTGTCTCTAACATTCACCTGTTTTTGGGGGGAGGGGGTGACACTCTCACTCTGTTGCCCAGGATGGAGTACAGTGATGTGATTAAAACTCACTGTAACACCAAAATCCTGGACTCAGGTGATCCTCCCACCTCAGCCTCCTAGGTAGCTGGGACTATAGGCACACTCCACCTCGCCTGATTAATTTTTAAAAGTTTTTTTTAGAGACAGAGTCTAATAGCCCAGGCTGGTTGAGAACTCCCGGAGTGAAGTGCTTTCCCACCTTCCCAAAGTGCTAGGATTACAGGCGTGATCCACTAGGCCTGGCCTTAACATTCAGTTTTAATTAAAACATATTCATTTATAATTAAATGTAGAAATGAACCTATTATTAAAGTGATTTTCTTTGTACTTAAACATAAAAATTATAGACACATTTTTACATTTATATGGAGAAGATTACAAGGGGGTGTGTGGGTATGTATGTGTGTTAACAAAGAATAAACCTAAAATAACTAAATTATATAGCAGAAATCAACACCATGCATCACCACTGAGCATTAACTTCTACTGATAATTGTTCCAAACAGTGAAGCAGTCTGAACATTCAAAAGTGTACGTTCAGGCCAGGCGCAGTGGCTCATGCCTGTAATCCCAGCATTTTGGGAGGCTGAGGTGGGCGGATCACCTCAGGTTGGGAGTTTGAGACCAGCCTGACCAACATGGAGAAACTCTGTCTCTACCAAGAATACAAAATTAGCTGGGCATGGTGGCGCATGCCTTTAATCCCAGCTACTTGGGAGGCTGAGGCAGGAGAATCACTTGAACCCAGGAGGCGTAGGTTGCGGTGAGCCAAGATCGCCATTGCACTCCAGCCTGGGCAACAAGAGCGAAATTCCGACTCAAAAAAAAAAGTGTATGTTCAAATGGTAAGCTACAAATAAATCAAAGCAGGGAAAACCCTCAGTATTTCCATGCTGATTTGACTCACCTGTAAAGTAATCAAAGCCATCTTGCTGAAAGACTTCAAATACAAGGGGTAGTAGCTGCCACATCTGTGGAGACACTTGTTGACATGTCAAACTGTGCGCTAAAGAGAAGATCTCCTCATAGAATTCTAAAAGAGAATACTAAGTCATTAGGAAAATGCTTGCTCATGTGAAATAGCACTAAATTCTTAGCACAATCAGAGGTATAATACCTAAGACATGCTGTTGTAAAACAGTACCAATGACCTGTAAGCAGATTCCCTCAAGCTGTTGGGTTATCTAAAAGAGAAGAAAAAAATCATATGCAGTTACAGCCCACTAAATGACTTAGTAAGATAACGCATACTATAACAGTACACTTAAATATAAAGTCAATATTGTGAAAAAAATAAGTCTTTGTTTTAAAATGACTTACACATTATGAAATTGTGATCTCAGATAAAAATAGAATGAAATACCATTACAATGAGAAAAACACAAGGAATGGCTAGCTTAATTTACCTAAAAAGGAAAAAACAACATTCTCGAAAAATGCAAACAACTATGAAAATAAAGGAGTTGGCCGGGCGCGGTGGCTCACGCCCGTAATCCCAGCACTTTGGGAAGCCAAGGCGGGTGGGATCACCTGAGGTCAGGAGTTTGCAACCAGCCTGGCCAGCATGGTGAAACTCCGTCTCTACTAAAAATAGAAAAAATTAGCCAGGCATGATAACGGGTGCCTGTAATCCCAGCTATTTGGGAGGCTGAGGCAGGAGAATTGCTTGAACCCAGGAGGTGGAGGTCGCAGTGAGCCGAGTGCCATTGTAGTCCAGCCTGGGCAACAAGAGCAAAACTGCATCTCAAAAAAAAAAAAAAAAAAAAAAAAAAAGACCATTCGGAAGATAGCCCATCTGTTATGTGCAAATAGAGATATTAATTCAGCTCAATGTAATTGAAAAGTCACTGTCAATGACTCAGAGAAATTATCCAAAGGAAGGCATTATTGCTATGAATCCCAATAATCCTTAAGTCACCTTAGTTTTTCAAATTTTATTAGATATATTGAACCATGGAATGTGAACTCAGCCCCCAACTCAAGACTGACAGGAAATACAAATTCCTCTATAATTGTCTAGATAGTCCTAAATTAGATCCCAAATCCCTGAGGGCCATAAGAATGTTAAGGGGAGGAAGGGTAAAATAATATCCACTAATCAGATATAAAAACAAGACATCCATTTCAAATACACAGAACTTAATACATTTACAACTCCTAAAATAGAATAAACAATCTGTTAAAACATAAAGCACCTATAGGATTGGTCATGGCTTCTGCTTATATTCAATTATAAGGCAGAATACAAAAACAGTTTACGTGGCTGGTGTGGTGGCTCACGCCTGTAATCTCTGCACTTTGGGAGGTCGAGGGAGGCGGATCACTTGAGGTCCTGACCTCAAGTCAGGAAACCCTGTGGTGAAACCCTGTCTCTACTAAAAATAGAAAAATTAGCTGGGCGTGGTGGTACGTGCCTGTACTCCCAGTTGCTCAGGAGGCTGAGGCAGGAGAATCACTTAAACCTGGGAGGCAGAGGTTGCGGTGAGCCAAGATGGCGCCACTGCACTCCTGCCTAGGCAACAAAGGGAGACTCAAAAAAAAAAAAAAAAAAAAAGTTTAGTGAAAAACCTCATGCTGCAAAAGGCAACTTGCAGATAATCTGAAAACATGTAATTTATGGATAAGAGATACATTACAAGCATCTGCTTTGGAATTATAAACACCAAATTCATGACAGTGTTACTTCTACGGGAAGAAAGGAAGTAGGGAAAAGGGGTTAGGAAGTGGTCCCCTGAGGGCTTTCAACTGCATCTATCTGAAATTGTTTTTCTTTCTTTCTTTCTTTTCTGACACAGTGTCTCACTCTGTCGCCCAGGCTGGAGTGCAGTGGCGCGATCTTGGCTCACTGTAGCCTCTGCCTCTCGGGTTCAAGTGATTCTCCTGCCTCAGCCTCCCAAGTAGCTGGGATTACAGGCGCCCACCACCACACCCAGCTAATTTTTGTATTTTTAGTAGAGACAGGGGTTTCACCACGTTGGCTAGGCTGGTCTTGAACTCCTGACCTCAGGTGATCTGCCCACCTCGGCTTCTCAAAGTGCTGGGATTACAGGCATGAGCCACTGTGCCCGGCCGCCCAATAATGGATTTTTTTAAAAATGGAATTATTTAAAACATACAGAAAAAAGAGTAAATAACAAGAAAACTATAACCAAAACTTCTTAATCACCTAAACTTTATTACATTTTTAACACTTAGAATATTTCCATTATGTTAAGAAAAACAATTTCAGGGCCAGGTGCAGTGACCATTGCAATCCAGCCTGGGCGACAGAGCGAGACTCCATCTCAAAAAAAAAAAAAGAAAAAAGAAAAAAGAAAAAAAAATCCATTATTACAATTCTTACTTTTCCAAAAGACAACTAGAAAAGAAGAAAACTAGGAAGATGGTAGTGATGGTTGCATAACAATGTGAATATACTTAATATTAGTGAACTATATACTTAAAAATGGTTAGGATTGTAAATTTTATGTTATGTGTATTTCGCCAAAACTTTTCAAAGAAAAAGAAAACTAAGAAAAAATTTTTTTTTTCCTGGGAACCATCATATTTCTGGATCTGAGAAAACATAACGAGGAGCCAAAATCCTGAGCCCTAAGATGGTAAAACAAATACCTGCTTCCTATTCCTTCTACTAATACTTTAGAACTTAAAATATAATGTACCAGTCTTATCTTTATAAAAGGGAAAATGGCAAAAACATGGTACATGAGATGCCAGAGAGATATTAGAGCCCTCTAAAAAGCATAAAATGGCTTGAAAAACTGCAACACTAGATCATCTTCTTACCTCTTTATGATCTTCAACTACACTAAGAAGTGTATCAATTGTATTCAGAATTCCCATAGCAGTAACTGCTTTGTCATCACTACCTTCTTCATCTGGCCCCGTCTGGATTACTTGGTTAAATGTCATTGCCTAGATTCAAGAGAATATAACTCAAGTTTGTCACTGAGGCATTATAAATATGTTTTGGTCTAAGACTTTTAATTCTTAGAACGTTCTCATAGGGATACCACAACAAATCAATGTCTCCAAATTGATTAATGATAATAAAGAGCTTGAGCTCTATAATCAAATAGTCTACTCATTGGGTGACCTTGAACAAGCTACTTGACTTCTCTTGACCTTTTCTGCATGCCACTTTGGGGATTTCACAGACACTGTATGAGGACTAAATGAGGCAAGGTATAAAAAGTACTTAATATTATGAATAGTTTTCATTAATATTACTGGTAACACTTGACAATGTCCAAATAAAAGTATATTTAATCATCAAGGGGGTCACTGATTTATCTTTTGTAAAATTCAATAGATTATTTTGAGCATTCCAGGCCACTACACAGATAGTCATGCTGCAGCCTGAGGTAGTAGTTAAGAACAAGTATCGTGAAGGCCCATATACAAATCCCAACCGCACCCTGCCTAGCTTAGGCAATTAACCATTTTACACCTCACATTTTCTCTGTAAAATAGGAATAATTCTGACACACGATTGTGTTAGAATTAAGTAAGTATCTGTCAAGGGCTTTATGTGCTACACAGTAATGTCTGTGAAATATCTACTATAAGGCAGGGGTCCCCAGTCTCCAGGCAGTGGACTGGTACTGGTCCATGGCCTGTTAGGACCAGTAGATAAGTGGTAGGTGAGGCAGCATTACTCCCGGAAATTCTCATAGGAGTGTGAACCCTACTGTAAAATGTGCATTCAAGGATCTAGGTTGCACACTCCTTATGAGAAACCATTGCCTGCCTGATGATAAGAGGTGGAACAGTTTCATCCCAAAGCCATGTCCGCCGGACCATCTGTGGAAAAATTATCTTCCATGAAACCGATCCCAGATGCCAAAAAGGTGGACTGCTATAAGGTAAGGCAAGCCACTTGTGACACAACCTGGAACATACTGAGAGCTACATTAAAATGCTTGCAAATATGGTAGGTTCAAACAACATACCAAATGTTGTGTCATTTCTACTGCAATAGGAGTAACTTCTTCACTATATTCACAGATCATTTTCTGAATTACATTGGTAAGGTCATCATTTTCTGTTTCTCTTATAATATGAAGAAGAGCCTGCATTACAGGCCTGATGAATGGTGTGATATATTCTTTAGCTGTAAGAGAAAGAGTAAAAAACTTGCATAAAACCCCTAAAACTTCTTAAAACCTGATATAACAAATATCAATGAGTTTTTTAAAAAGTACTTTCACATAAAAAGGAAGTATGCCAAGTTTCTAGGATTATGGCTTTTTACAATTAATATATATTTTATATATAGATATATATATCTTTTCATAAGAGGCAGGGTTTTGATCTGTTGCCCAGGCTGGAGAGTAGTGGCAATCGTAGAACACTGCAGCCTAAAACTGTCGGGCTCTAGTGATCCTGCTGCCTCAGACTCCCAAGTAGCTGGCACTACAGGTACAAGCCACTATGCCCAGTTAATTTTAAAAAATTTTTTTTGTAGAGATGTTGCCCAGACTGGTCTTGAACACCTGGCTTCAAGCGCTCTTCCCACCTAAGCCTACCGAAGTGCTAAGATTACAGGTGTGACCTACCGCACCTGGCCAACATTCACTTTTCTTGACTTACAAAAATCCTTTACCTTTTTCTTGATTGCTGATCAATACTTGAAGGGCAATGGCAGCTTCCACTTTAACAGGCATTTCTCTATCATCAATCAGACATCTTCTCGTTAGCTCTAAGGCTGTTTGAAGGTTCTGATCACTTTTGAACTTCACTTCACAAAAATAGTGAAGTACCCAGCAAGCCTTTTGTAAAAACACAGTGAGTTAGTGTAGATACCTTACCTTAAATTCCCCCAAGCTAATCTCTATTCCCTGAGTTCTGTGTGTGGGAATTTGGAGGCTGGCCAGTGGTAGATGTGTCCAGAGACAACACTAGACCAGTACTATGATCCCAAGTTACTCTTTGGCTGCATGACGTTTGTGTGGATAGCAAGATCTGAATGCAAAACACAGACAGACTCTGCTACCAGACACAGATGAAACCTATGCACACATTACAGCAGCCATGTAAAGATTTACATTAAACAGAAACCTAAAATAAAACACAGCCTTCAAAGTGAACATTTAAAAGTTTCAATATAAAAGTCCACAGAGTCATTCATTACAAGACAAAAGTATATAAATAATGCAGCTTTAAAACATACCCTTGCTCTCATGTAGCCTAGTTCACTGCTGAAGAGAGGGAATACATGATTCTGCAACATGTATTCCATCTGATCTTTATAGATCTTTTTCTGTAAATATAAACAACAATTATTTTGATACAGTTCCAAATGTAATCATCTCAATTTCCAAACAGATATAACACTGTTAAAAATTACTATTAATGTTACATATATTTATTCTCATTCTTTGAACCCCAGAATCCACAACCAATTTTCTTATTTCAGAACTTCACCACCAAAAACCACTAAACACATTTTCACGTTTTTATATTCCTGGATTAGAAAGCCATTATGCCAAATCTTACCAGCAATAGCGTTTGATGTAAGTTTGGTTAATTTTATCTGTTACCATGAAACTTTTAAAATGAAAAAACTTGTCTGATAAAGTTTCTGGCTGAAAATAACATAACCTGAGAAAAATCCTGCTTTCAAATGAATAAACTGGCTATCTAAAAAGGCACACTCTTTTTTTTTTTCTTTTTTTTTTGAGACAGAGTCTTGCTCTGTTGCCCAGGCTGGAGTGCAGTGGCACAATTTCGGCTCACTGCAACCTCCACCTCCCAGATTCAAGTGATTCTCTAAAAAGGCACTCTCAGTATTCAAGGTGAGTATTTTCTAAGTGCAAAGAAGCTTTTTAGAAGAGTTCCTTAAACTGCACATTAAATCAACATTAAAAACATGACACTTATATATCAACACTTACATAATCAGACATGACAACTTAATGCAATGTGAGACCCTAGACTGGGTCATGGAACAGAAAAAGGACACAGTGGGAAATCTTGTGAAACTTTAAAAAAGTCCATAGATTAGTTGATAGTAGCATACCAAAATCAACTTCATGTTTTTGATAACTTTGCCTACCTATGTAAGGTATTACCACTAAGTGAAGCTGAGTGAAAGGTAAGAATAGATAAACTTGAATTTGCCAAGAGAACTCACTAATTCTCAGCCTTCTATGCCACAAATGATTAGAATGTCTTTAATACATACTTTATAAACAAAGAGAAGGATGGGTGAACAGGTATAGAAAAGATGAAAGACGGCTGGGTGCAGTGGCTCACGCCTGTAATCCCAGCATTTTGGGAAGCTGAGGCGGGTAGATCACCTGAGGTCAGGAGTTTGAGACCAGCCAGGCCAACGTGGTGAAACCCTGTCTCTACTGAAAATACAAAAATTAGCTGGTGTGGTGGCAGGTGTCTGCAGTCCCAGCTACTCGGGAGGCTGAGGCAGGAGAATCGCTTGAACTCAGGACGTGGAGGTTGTAGTGAGCAGAGATCACGCCATTGCACTCCAGCCTGCATAACAGAGCGAGGCTCCATTTCCAAAAAACGAAAAGATAAAAGATACAATGACTAAATATTCTGTGAGTACTTAGTGCCTGCCTTTAGAATGTAAAGATTTCTAACAACTCAATTATAAAAAGACAAATAACCCGATTAAAAATGGGCAAGGGCCAGGCACAGTGGCTCACGCCTGTAATCCTGGCACTTTGGGAGGCTGAGGCAGGCGGATCACCTGAAGCCAGGAGCTTGAGACCAGCCTGGCCAACATGGCAAAACCCCGTCTCTACTAAAAATACAAAAATTAGGCTGGTGGCAGGCACCTGAGGCATGAGAATCACTTGAACCCGGAAGGCAGAGGTTGCAGTGAGTCGAGATTGCGCCACTGCACTCCAGCATATGGCGGGGGGAGGGGCGGGGAGGCGGAAATCTCAGCTACTTGGGAGGCTGAGGCAGGAGAATCACTTGAATGTGGGAGACTGGTGGCTGCAGCGAGCCAAGATCTCACCACTGCACTCCAGCCTGGGTGACAGAGCAAGACTCCATCTCAAAAAATAAAAAGAAAAAAGAAAAAAAAAAACCAAAGGCAAGCAATTTTTTTGGGGCAAGCAATTTGAATAGATATTCTCTAAAGAAAATATACAAATGGACAGTAAGCACATGAGAAATTTCAAAGCCACAAAGACATAATACTTCACGTTCACTAGGATGGCTATAATCAAAATATAGTGCTGGCAGAAATATAAAATGGTATAGCTACGTTAGAAAATGGGTCCTGCAGTGTCTCAAATTATGACGAGCAATTCATACTCCTAGGTATATACCCATGAAAAATGAAAACATATGTCCACATAAAAATTTAAACATGAATGTTCACAGCAACATTTGTAGCAGCCAGAAAGTAGAAACAACTAATGAATGAGTAAATAAAATGTGATATATTAATATAATGAAATATAATTTGGCAACAAAAAGGAAAAAGTACTGAAACATGCTACAACACGGATAATCCTTGAAAACATTACACTAAATGAAAGAAGTCACCCACAAAGAGCTACATATTATATGATTCCATTTATATAAAATGTCCACAATAAACAAATCCATAGAAAAAATGTGGACTATAGGTAGCCTAGGGTTGGGAGATTTGGGGTGATATGTGGAGTGACTGCTCATGTATACAGAGTTCCTTCTGGGGGTGATAGTTATACAACTGTGAATAAACTAAAAACCACTGAGTTGTACACTCCATAAGGCTGTTATTTATTTATTTATTTATTTATTTATTTTTTGAGATGGAGTCTCTGTCGCCTGGACTGGAGCATGGAGTGCAGTGGCATGACCTCAACTCACTGCAGCCTCCACCTCCCAAGTTCAAGTGATTCTCCTGCCTCAGCCTCCTAAGTAGCTGGGATTACAGGTGCCCATCATCATGCCCAGCTGATTTTTTTTTTTTTTTTTTTTTGAGACAGAGTCTCACTCTGTCGCCCAGGCTGGATTGCAGTGGCACGATCTCGGCTCACTGCAAACTCCGTGTCCTGGGTTCAAGCCATTCTCCTTCCTCAGCCTCCCGAGTAGCTGGGAATACAGGCACCAGCCACCATGCCCGGCTAAATTTTTTTTTATATTTTTAGTAGAGACGGGGTTTCACCATGTTAGCCAGGATGGTCTCGATCTCCTGACCCCGTAATCTGCCCACCTCGGCCTCCCAAAGTGCTGGGATTACAGGCATGAGCCACCACGCCTGGCTGATTTTTGTATTTTTAGTAGACACGGGGTTTCACTATGTTGGCCAGGCTGGTCTTCAACTCCTGACCTCAGGTGATAACCCCGCCTTGGCCTCTCAAATAGTTGGGATTACAGGCGTGAGCCACCACACCCGGCCTATTTTTTATCCTTATAGAGATGAGGGTCTCACTATGTTGCCCAGGCTGGTCTCAAACTCCTGGGCTCAGGCACTCTGCCTGCCTCAGCATCCCAAAAGTGCTGGGATTATAGAAGTGAGCCACTGTGCCTAGCTGGCTGTTTATTTTTTAAAACTACTTGCACACTCATGCACATACAAACACACTAAAGAATACCTTCAGAAGTATTTCAGCTAAAGAGCCAATCATATGCAGGGCTCCATCTTTTTTTCGAGGGTCAGCATTTGGTTCTGTAAGAATCTGGTAACAAAATCCCATAGTCTTTTGCAGTACCTAGATTAAAAGAGAAAAGTACTGTTATTGAATAGGCCAATAGTCCTTAAAAAACATACTAACAAAATGACTCACATGACTAACATTTAAAACTGAGTGTATAGTTGAATAAATTTTAATACAGAAAAGTTATCTAAACATTAAATAAGCCTACCTCTTTCCTCTTACTACAGGCTGTAAACAAAAGTGTCTGGGCAGCAGTGGTAGGAGAAATGAAATCTTCAAACACATCTAGAGAACAAGTTTAAAATTCAGACAATAAACATTAATTTCTTCACCAAAGCATTAAAAAACATGCTTAATCTTTACATAAGGTATGAAAATGATCCCAGATCCCTTTATAATTTTGCAAAAGCAGAATTCAATGTCTTTTCTGTACAAATTAAATGCTTTTGTTTGAGATGGAGTCTCGCTCTGTCACTCAGGCTGGAGTGCAGTGGGCGATCTCGGCTCACTGCAACCTCCATCTCCCAGGTTCAAGCAATTCTCCTGCCTCAGCCTCCCAAGTAGCTGGTTTACAGGTGCCTGCCACCACGCCCGGCTAATTTTTGTATTTTTAGTAGAGATGGGATTTCACTATATTGGCCAGGCTGGTCTCAAACTCCTGACTGCCTAGGCCTCCCACCATGTTGGGATTTACAGGCCTTAGCCACCGCACCTGGCCTGTGCAAATTAAATGTTAATCCATGAATTCCTCCTAATAGTTTTCATTTTTATTTATTAACTCAGAACTCAGCAGTTTAAATCGTATGTATGAAACACTACTGATGTGAGAATTTTCACAACAGGGTCACAAAAGTACAAGCTGCAAAAAGCACAAATGACTTGGTAAGAATAAGGACCAATACTCAACATTATTAGCCAAATTACAATTCTTTAGTTCTGTGCAAGGACTTCATGTGACTCCAGCTTCCTAGATGTGTTTTCTCATTTCTCACTCATATGATGGCTAACATAAGATCCAAAAGTATAGTTAGGACATTTAGTGTTGAGGTGTAATCTTGAATATCTAACAGTTTTGGTATTCAGTAATAAAAACTTAACAGTATTGAATTTGTGTCCGCCAAAAATAAGACTATCATTATCAAATGTCATAATTAATAAATAGCCCCAAAAAGGACTACACAAGGGATCAATTACATTAAAACAACAAAGAAGATACATAATACCCCCAGGCTGGCTACATGAAATCACTGTAATCTTAATTACTGACATTTTTTGTTTCTAAAAATGTGACAATTCCTTACCAAACTTCATGCGTATATATTCATAAGGGTCTTCTTGCCAAAGTTCCTCATCAGCATCTGTATAGCACATCAATGGAAAAATAACATCTTGGATAATGCCCTGCAATTTAAAAGTTAAGAAAACAATAACCACCAGTTTTCAAATTTAAACCTTCAAATTTCCTTAAGTATTAAAACCGAAGTAACACTATATGTATTTTAAAGCTTAATATCAAACGTTAGTAATGCATTTAATGTGTTCTAAGATCAACTATCAAACTACATGTACTTCCCCTTTCTGTAACAAGTAATTATAAGATATATGTGTAAAAAGGTCACAATTAAGTATTCTAAATATATATAGTCTATAAAATTCTACAGCTCTAAATAAAGCACATAAATTATTCATAGAAACAGCAAATAAGTCATTTATCCTAGAAACGAATCTGGTGAAATAAAGTCCCTTGGCTACTCCAAATTACATGATAAAATATAATCATAGTCCAATATTAAGAACTTAAATTGCAAGTTTGAAGACAACAGTTTTGGATTAAAAGATAAGTTGGAAATTCACAAGATACCTCTCATAACTTTATGTCACTGTCTTGTCTCCTTTTTCTGCTATACTCTCAAAACGATCACCAGAAGTAGACTAAGTAACACAACTCAACAAACATGCAATTTTTCAACCTTTATGGCAGCTGATGTTATTTCTATCATACTTGCTATAAAAACATTTCAGATAAAAATTATTACTTGTATATGGGGCTTCAGATTCTTCCAGGTGAGAGCATGAGAAACTCCTTGATTAATATAATTTAATGTCTGTTGTAAAACTCGAGGAGCCATATATTGCTTCTCCTTGTACTGATATAACACCTTCAATAAAACCTTGGAAAAAAATTTTCGATCAAAAATCAATGTTCAAATAGAAATTCAACCACTTACAAGCCAGTAAAAACAGTTAACACATATCTTAATGTCAAGCTCATCATCAAGAAAAACAACCGTATATTTTGAAAAATAATTTAAGTCAGAATGAAAAGAAGAGAAAACTATATGCTATCTTCGTTTTTCTGGGTTTTTTTTGTTGTTGTTAGAGACAGTATCTCACTACGTTGCCCCGGCTGGTCTCTAACTCTTGGCCTCAAGCAATTCTCCCATCTCAGCCTCCCAAAGTGCTGGGATTACAGGTGTAAGCCACCAAACCTAACCCATTTGCTACCTATTGAAAAACCACAGTATTGGGAGAAAACCCTATCTTGTTAAAGCCATCTTCTGGGAAAACCTTACCCAAAGCAGTCAACTGCCTATTTAGCATCTGTCAATAGTTCTAACTCTACTTCATGTTTCAGAACATTGATACGCAAAATGTGGTCCACAAACCTCTAGTGGTCCCCAAGACTATTTCAGAGGATCTACTAGTTTAAAGGTACTTTCATAATGATATTGTCTTTTTTTTTAAAAAAAAAACTGTGTTTTGAGTAAATGAGTATTTGCACCAATGGTACAAAACCATGGTGTTACATGTTCTGATGCCTTATTTGAATCAAGAGAGTATGCTATTAAATTCACAGCATTTTTATTTATTTATTTTTTTTTTTTTTTTGAGATGGAGTTTTGCTCACTGGTGCAATCTTGGCCCACCGCAAACTCCGGCTCCTGGGTTCAAGTGATTCTCCTGCCTCAGCCTCCCGAGTAACTGGGATTACAGACATGCACCACCACACCTGGCTGATTTTGTATTTTTAGTAGAGACAGGATTTCTCCATGTTGGTCAGGCTGGTCTCGAACTCCTGACCTCAGGTGATCTGCCTGCCACAGCCTCCCAAAGTGCTGGGATTACAGGCGTGAGCCACAGCGCCTGGCCAAGTCACTGTATTCTTTACAGCCATATTCTTATAGAACAAGTTTTCCTTTTTTTTTTTTTTGAGACGGAATCTCGCTCTATCACCCAGGCTGGAGTGCAGTGGCGCGATCTCTGCTCACCGCAAGCTCCAACCCCGGGTTCACGCCATTCTCCTGCCTCAGCCTCCCAAGCAGCTGGGACTACAGGCGCCCGCCACCACGCCTGACTACTTTTTTGAATTTTTAGTAGAAACGGGGTTTCACTGTGTTAGCCAGGATGGTCTTGATCTCCTGACCTCATGATCCACCCGCCTTGGCCTCCCAAAGTGCCGGGAGTACAGGTGTGAGCCACCGTGCCCAGCCTTAGAACAAGCTTTTCTTAAGAATTTTTTTTTTCAAATGGAGTCTTGCTCTGTCACCCAGGCTGGAGTGCAGTGGCGTGATCTCAGCCCACTGCAACCTCTGCCTCCTGGGTTCAAGCCATTCTCCTGCCTCAGCCTCCCCAGTAGCTGGGATTACAGGCACACACCACCACGCCCAGCTAATTTTTGTATTTTTAGTAGTTTTGGGGTTTTACCATGTTGGCCAGGCTGGTCTCGAACTCCTGACCTCGTAATCTGCCCGCCCTGGCCTCCCAAAGTGCTGGGATTATAGGATTATATTCTCAAAAATGAATAAAATGAGTCCATCATTTCAAGGAAAATTGCTGACAATATGTTACTGGTGTTAAAATTTGAGGTTTCAAGCAAAAATTAGAATTCTGGGCCGGGGGTGGGGGTTCACGCCTGTAATCCCAGCACTTTGGGAGGCCGAGGCAGGCAGATCACCTGAGGTCAGGAGTTCAAGACCAGCCTGACCAACATGGAGAAAACCTGTCTCTACTAAAAATTCAAAATTAGCCGGGTGTGGTGGCACATGCCTATAATCCCAGCTACTCAGGAGGCTGATGAGGCAGGAGAATCGCTTGAATCTGGGAGGCAGAGGTTGCAGTGAGCCGAGATTATGCCACTGCACTCCAACCTGGGCAACAAGAGAAAAAAAAATTGTTACCTTAACATATAAATAGGCCTATTATTATATTTTAATGAACTGTTTACTCTTACCTTAATTTCTAATATGATAAATATTACTAGGTATAACTCACATAAATGAGAACCCAATGGTATCCTAAGTAATTTGAACATAAAGAGATCCTGAGACCAAAAATGTTTGAGATCTGGTACAGGGTCCAAACAGGCACTCTTTAGATGTCAAAGAAACTGGAAATAAGCAATATATAAATTAACTTAAAGATGCCATGTTTCCACTTAGAAAAACTAAAAACAGACTTACTTGCTGGACACCAACAGCAAATGCCTTCAGAAATACTTCAGCAAATTCATTATACTCCTTGGAAACATTGCCAGGGCTTCCATATCTAAAAGAACATCAAAATGCCCATTGTTTCTTTATAATGCTTTATGCTAGCACTTTAAAGCAAAACCTTAATAAATTAATTTAAATCACCATATATGGATGAGATTACCTTTCAAAAAGTCTTGCTAAAATATGTAAGGCCCACTTCTTGCATTTCCACCATGGTAACTCAGGTCGATCATCTTCTTCAACTTGAAGTGTTTCCTTTAAAGAGACACTTATTTAATGATAGAGATAATACAATATAGGAGGAACAGCATGAGATGAGAACAGATTGACAAAAATGTGAATGCTTCTCTAATGCTGGCCTTTTTTTTTGAGACGGAGTCTCGCTCTATTGCCATCTCAGCTCACTGCAAGCCCCGCCTCCCGAGTTCACGCCATTCTCCCGCCTCAGCCTCCCAAGTAGCTGGGACTACAGGCGGTCGCCACAACGCCCAGCTAATTTTGTTTTTGTATTTTTAGTAGAGACGGGGTTAGCCAGGATGGTCTCGATCTCCTGATCTCGTGATCCACCCGCCTCGGCCTCCCAAAGTGCTGGGATTACAGGCGTGAGCCACTGCGCCTGGCCTGATGTTGGCCTTTCATAGTAGAAGGTTAGACTTGGAAAAGTATTAACCCTAATTAAATCAAAGAGGCATCCTCACTGCTTCACTAGTTGGTTATAAAAGACATGCTTTTTAAAATAATTCTACAAGCTTAAAGCCAAACATTTTAGCCAAGATCTAAATAGCATAGTCAAGGCCACGACAATCGTAGCTTAATCAAAATCAGTATATTTCATAATGGAAAGGGCATGAGAAACTCCATTTCAGAAATCTAGTTTCAGATATATAAGTAAAAATGCGCAACGATTTGTGTATGAGAATATTAATTATAATATTATTTGTAATGGTAAAAAATTGCCAAGAACCTGAACATTCATTAATAATGTTCAATTATGGAAGATCCATAAAAGACTACTATACAATCACTGAAAGAAGGAACTGGATCATTATACATTAATAACCTAAGACATCCATAACATATATATATATATATTTTTTTTGGAGACAGAGTCTCGCTCTGTTGCCAGGCTGGACTGCAGTGGCACAATCTCGGCTCACTGCAACCTCTGCCTCCCTGATTCAAGTGATTCTCCTGCCTCAGCCTCCTGAGTAGCTGGGACTACGGGCTTGCGCCACCACACCCTGCTAATGTTTGTATTTTTAGTAGAGATGGGGTTTCACCGTGTTGGCCAGGATGGTCTTGATCTCCTAACCTCGTGATCCGCCCACCTCAGCCTCCCAAAGTGCTGTGATTACAGGCTTGAGCCACCACGCCCAGCCTATTCATAACATTTTTTTTAAGTAGGATAAGGAAGTGAATATACAGAGCAAGTGAACTCTCTCATACATCGCTAGTGAAAGCAGTGCTACAGCCACTTTGGAAGTTACTTGTAAAGTAAAACATACACCTACCTTATGACCCAATTCCTTTCTTTGATATTTATGCAAGAGTGTGAAAAACGTGACCACAAAAAGACACGTAACAATGTTCATAGCTTTACCTATAATACTGAAAAAGTAAAACTACCCAGATGTCCATCAACATACATAAATTGTGATATATCTATACAATGGGATACTGCTCAACAATAAAAAATAATAAACTACCACTATACGACATGAAAGAATCTTATAAATATATTAAGTGAAAGAAGCCAGGAACAAAAGGTTACTTATTAAGTTTTAAAACAGATTAAATCTATTGTGCAGGAAATGAGATGGTGGCAGAGATGACTAGAACCAGCCATGATGAGCAAACATTCTGAGGTGATGGCTACATGGGTACATAATAATTGTGTTAACTCACTGAACTGTTTATTTATAATCGGTGCATGGATTATAAATTATACCACAAAAAGGTGTACAACATATATATGAGACGTTTAAAAGTTATATTTTATATCTATTAAATGTGCAAAGAAAAATATACACCAAACTAGTTTCCTATGGAGGGTGTAGAAATGTTGTTTCTTCTGCATTGTTTGTAAACCTTTTTGGAACAAATCTTTAAAAAAAATTAAACTACAAAATAGGACTTTGGTCTCACTTATGCGATTAACAATATTATATTGGACAAATTACATAACCCTCCCATGTGTAAGTTTAAAATAAAAGTCAGAAGGATTTTGAGGGTTAAATAAGTATATATTAATAACAGTACATAAAACACACTGTAAAACAGGCTGGGCACGGTGGCTCACACCTGTAATCCCAGCACTTTGGGAGGCTGAGGCGGGTGGATCACAAGGTCAGGAGTTCAAGACCAGCCTGGCCAAGATGGTGAAACCCTATCTCTATGAAAAATAAAAAAATTAGCCAGGCATGGTGACAGGTGCCTGTAATCCCAGCTACTTGGGTGGCTGAGGCAGGGAATTGCTTGAACCTGGGAGGCAGAGGTTTCAGTGAGCTGAGATCGCACCACTGCACTCCAGCCTGGGCGACAGAGTGAGACTCTGTCTAAAACAAAACAAAACAAAACAAAACAGGGTATTCAGTTATCTGTAAATTCCCCTATATCTCTAGAAAACTAGACTATAGGCCGGGCACAGTCGCTCACGTCTATAATCCCAGCACTTTGGGAGGCCAAGGTGGGTGGATCACCTGAGGTCAGAAGTTTGAGACCAGCCTGGCCAACATGGTGAAACTCCATCTCTACTAAAAATACAAAAATTAGCCGGGCTTGGTGGCACACGTCTGTAGTCCCAGCTACTTGGGAGGCTGAGGCATGAGAATCGCTTGAACCTGGGAGGCGGAGGTTGCAGTGAGCCGAGATTGTGCCACTGCACTCCAGCCTAGGCAACAAAAGCGAAACTTCATCTTAAAAAAAAAAAGAAAAAAGAAAACTAGACTATAAAGAAAAATTGTAATAATTTTAAAAAGTTTGATTATAAAAACACAACTGGACAACTCTGAATGTACTAAAAACTACCAAGTTATACTTTAAAAGAATAAATTTTATGGTATGTGAGTTATTTCTCAATAAAGTTATTATGAAAAAATAACATAACTACAAAGTTTGGCCAATCTATAAATCAAGTTCTTCCTCTTCCTCTGTACGTGGGCATCTGACAAATTAACTAGGCTAAGAGCCAGCTATGAGCTCTTAATTTATCAACTTAGAGGGAACAGAAGATTTAGGATGAAATAAAAGGATAACAGAAGCACTTAACCAATAACATATTAAAAAAAACACCCTTTACAACTTTTTACACTAAGTAAATGTACAGATGTAATGTATATGTAAACAAATGAAAAGGTACCTCTAATCTAGAAAAAAATACATCACATATTATAAAAATTCGTAAAGAATGTTACAGGAAACACCAGTTAAAGTCTTCAAAAGACCATTAAATATTTATATTTTGTAATATAAGAGAACATACAGAAACTTACATTAGGTACATCCCTGTTCACAACAGTCTTTAAAATTTCTATCCATTCTGTCAGGTTCTGTTGGTTTATCAGTTCCAGTGGTAGTGTATACTAAATAAAAGTCAAGAATTAATATTTCAAAATCCTTGCTAAAGAAAATCCTACTTCTTTTTACTCTTCACAATACCTACCAAAAGTATTTCATTCAATCCACATTTCCTGCTTTTAGTACATAGGCAAACTTCTTTGCTTGTTATCTATAATGGTAAACAATGAGTGTGCATCCTTGCCATATTCCCATTTTACTGGGACATTTTATTTTCACCATAAGGTGTGATATTTATTGTAGATTTCTAATGAACACCTTTCATCAAGTTAAGAAAGATTCTCTTCTAGGATTCTAACAGTTGTTTATTTTTTTCAAAGCAGACATGGTTATTTAATTTTATCAAATGCTTTATCTGACATCCATAAAGATGGTTACAGGTCTCTATTTTAATGTGATGTAAGGGTTAATTACAAAAACTAATTTCTTACTGTTGATCCATTCTCGTATTCCTGGGATAAATCCTATTTCTCAGTAGGCCAATAAAAAAGTTTTCCAATTTGGGATTTTAGGACATCTATTTTCACAAGTGAGACGGGGCTATACTTTTACAACAGGTATGCTAGTCTCAAAGAATGAGTTGAGAAAGTATTTTGTCCTATTCCCTATGCCCTATGATAGTTTTCAAAAAGACCTATTATTTAATCCAAAAGTTATGATCCTCCTAGTTAGAAAAAATATTGAAAAGACTAGTGTTTATTCAAATTACTTAACAAAAGAATAACATAAGAGTCCAATAGAATGGCATTAAGGTGCCCTTAGATTCAGAGTGGGAGATACCTGAATGTCTTTAAAGATCTAGCAAAGACACGCAAAATCCAACCAAGGAATAGAGTTAGGCAAGTACAATCTTAATGGAGGTGAAGTCATAGATTTTTCTTCCTTTTTTTTAAGAGACCAGGTCTCGCTCTGTCAGGATGGAGTGCAGCCTTGAACTCCTGGCTTCAAGCAATCCTCCAACCTCAGCCTCCAGAATAACTGGGATTACAGGCTTACAGGTGCGAGCCACTGTGCCTGGCTCTGATCTATTTAAATGAGATTTTTAAATGTAATGGTATGACTTGAACCAAAGGTCTTGGCAGATGAGATAAACCCTTCTATGGTATACGATACAACAAAAAGAACCAGAATTTTCCTGGTTTTTAAAAATCTGTTTTACAAGTAATTACATTTCACTGCGAATACTGACCCAACCATTTCTTTTTTTTTTTTTTTTTTTTTTTTTTTTTTTTTTTTTTTTGAGACAGAGTCTCGCTCAGTCGCCCAGGCTGGAGTGCAGTAGTGCGATCTCAGCTCACTGCAACCTCTGCCTCCCGGGTTCACAGTATTCTCCTGCCTCAGCCTCCCGAGTAGCGGGGACTACAGGCACCCACCACCACGCCCAGCTAATTTTTTGCATTTTTAGTAGACACGGGGTTTCACCGTGTTAGCCAGGATGGTCTCGACCTCCTGACCTCGTGATCCGCCCGCCTCAGCCTCCCAAAGTGCTGGGATTACAGGCGTGAGCCACCGCGCCCAGCCCCAACCATTTCTTTAGTGTGTATCTTTTATCCTAGAAAAATTTAGAACATACAGAAATAATAAAAGCCATTACTGTGTACCAGTAAAGCCCACTGATTTAGTATTTTTGTGACAAGTTTAGGAATAGGTTTTGTATTGAGACAATCTATGTATATTTTGCATATCAAGTATGTGTTAGACTTCAACTGTAATCAAGTAACTGGTTTTCAGATTCATTAATTTTTTTTTTGAGACAGAGTTTTGCTCTTGTTGCCCAGGCTGGAGTGCAATGGCGTGATCTTGGCTCACCGCAACCTCCGCCTCGCAGGTTCAAGTGTTTCTCCTGCCTCAGCCTCCCAAGTAGCAGAGATTACAGGCATGTACCACCACGCCTGACTAATTTTTTTTTATTTTTAGTAGAGACGGGGTTTCTCCATGTTGGGTCAGGCTGGTCTCAAACTCCCCTCCTCAGGTGATGCGCCCACCACAGCCTCCCAAAGTGCTGGGATTACAGGTGTGAGTCACCATGCCCGGCCCAGATTCATTAATCCTTAAGGTGAAAGATACTTTCTAAACTGACTAATTTGGTTGCAGTGGATGGTTTAAGATAATTTGACATTGCCCATTTGCAATTTAATATTTATTAGGGGCCAAGCATGGTGGCTCATGCCTGTAATCCCAGCACTTTGGGAGGCCAAGGCAGGTGGATCATGAGGTCAGGAGTTCGAGCCCAGCATGACCAACATGGTGAAACCCTGTCTCCATTAAAAATACAAAAATTAGCCAGGTGTGGTGGCACGTGCCTGTAATCCCAGCTACTCAGGAGGCTGAGGCAGGAGAATCGCGTGAACCCGGGAGGCAGAGGTTGCAGTGAGCTGAGATCATGCCACTGCACTCCAGCCTGGGCGAGAGAACAAGACAGTCTCAAAAAAATAAAAAGATTCATTAGGGTTGTTAGACTTATAATTTCTGCAATTTATATTTTGCTAGAAAATCATCCACTTAATGTAGATTTTCAAGTTAACTATTATTCAAATGCTGAACTTCTTTGTTAATTTTTAACATGGTAAATGACAGACTAACTTTTTATGCATAAAAACTGCTTCATAGATATTACCTGAACAAGAGCATAGAAGATCTTGAATATTTGTTTCTGGATGAGGACAGACTGATCAGACTGGTCAGAAAGAAGCTGGATAAAACGATCCTTTAGAACTGGCAGAAAATGCTGCATTGCTGCTACCAATGGACTCCGCTCCTCTGGTTTTTTATACCTTTGAGTAGGAATACAAACTAATTCTGTAAGAATTTATTTCCACAATTTTATATATATTTAAACTATGCATTTATTTACACAAATATAATCAAATACTTCCTAACCAATTTAGAAAAAGAAAAATATCTAGAACAAAACCATAAAAAGGAAGCATCTTGAATAAAACCTTGAGTAAAGATTATCCAGTATTTTCTGAACATGTACTATGAGGTCAATAATCTTCAAGGCACACATGAGTATCCCCACTTTTATAGTTGAGGAAACTGTGGCACAGATGTTAACTATCTTTCTCAGTATTACATAGTTAGGCATGAACCTAGGAAACTGGAATCCAAGGTCTGCCCTCTTAACCACTTGACTATGCAGTCTCTAACTGTGAATCAATTGATATAGATGAGGCGGCATAATGAAATTTTTTATTATCAGCTGCTACTATTCACACAAATATAATCAAATACTTCCTAACCAATTTAGAAGAAGAAATATATCTAGAACAAAACCATAAAAAGAAAGCATCTTGAATAAAACCTTGGGTAAAGATTATCCAGTATTTTCTGAACATGTATTATGAGGTCAATAATCTTCAAGGCCCACATGAGTATCCTCACTTTGATAGTTCAGGAAATTGAGGCACAGAAATTAACTATCTTTCTCAGTATTACATAGTTAGGCATGAACCTAGGCAACTGGAATAGGTTACTGACCTCATAATAAATGAGGAAAGTAATAATAAATTATAAATAATTTATACAAATTATAAATAATAAATTAGGAAGCATTTGATTATATTTGTGTAAATAGTAGCAGCTGATAAATAAAACTGATTATATATTACCATCCTTAAGTAATTTACATACCACCACATTAAGGCAGAAGTGGTATGTATAAAGCAGAAAATATTTTATTTCTAAAAGCATCATAAACCATAAGTTCTTCTATTAACCCACAGGGCAACAAAATGTGACCAACAGGCTATCAATTATGAGCCAAGATTGTGCCACTGCATTACAGCCTGGGTGACAGAGAGACTTGATCTCAAAAAAATAAAAAAGTATCATTAAAAAGTCTGTTGGGGGCCGGGCACGGTGGCTCATGCCTCTAATCCTAGCACTTTGGGAGGCCGAGGCGGGCGGATCATGAGGTCAGGAGATCAAGACCATCCTGGCTAACACGGTGAAACCCTGTCTCTACTAAAATGCAAAAAATTAGCTGGGCGTGGTGGTGGGAGCCTATAGTCCCAGCTACTCGGGAGGCCGAGGCAGGAGAATGGCATGAACCCGAGAGGCGGAGCTTGCAGTGAGCCACTGCATTCCAGCCTAGGCAAGAGAGAGAGACTCCGTCTCAAAAAAAAAAAAAAAATCAAACAATCAATCAAATTTGTAACTACCCAAAAGCACTTCCAGTATCCTTTTTTTTTTTTTTTTTTGGAGAAAGTGCCTCACTCTGTCACCCAGGCTGGAGTGCAGTGGTGATCATGGCTCACTGAAGCCTCAACCTTCCAGGCTCAAGCTATCCTCACACCTCAGCCTCTTGAGTAGCTGGGACTACAGATATGTGCCACCACACCCGGCTGATTACTTTCTTTTTTTTCTACAGAGAGAAGGGTAGAGACGGGGTTCCACTATGTTGCCCAGGCTGGTCTCAAACTCCTGGGCTCAAGTGATTCGCCTGCCTCAGCTTCCCAAAGTGTTGGGATTACAGGCTGAGCCACTGCTCCCAGCCCCAGCTTCCATTATTAAGGAGTCAATAGGCAGACTAAATTTGTAAAATACAGATTACTGATTATAGAAATCATTATTCTAAGAGCCACAGCTTATCTTTTTGGAAAAGATATTATCAAAACAGCTTCAAATTGGTTTTCCATAGCACATCCCAGTTGTATTTATTGGTACTCCTCTTCCTTAAGAATGAAAATATAAACAATTGAATATCTGAGTACATTTTAAAATGATAATGGGAGACTTTTTTTAAAAGCTATTTTTTTTTCCTACCAGGTGAAATGAGTAACAAAGTAAATCACCAGGAATAAAAAATACAAAAAGGAATGTTCACATTAACAATGACTGCTAAAGCTATTAACACAATCTACTGACAAATTATTTCAAATATTACTTTAATGTGCTAACAAATTATACCTAGCATACATTTTAAAAGGTTATCTATACCTTTGAGTTGATAAAATAATAACAATTCACAAAAGAAAGCCATTTGCACCCTCCAATCTGATTATACAAACTACAATTATACACAAAATTCCCTTTAAACACTAAAAGTGAGAACTAATATTATGCAGCTCTATTTATGCATCACAGGTCCATTACCCACCCTAAGAGAGTTTAAATACTTGTTCTACATCAGATATTCTCTCCTACCTCCCTCAATACCCTGAATAGTGGACTGGGAGTTGAGTGGTACTAGTTGTTAATCTAAGCTAATGAGTAAAAAATTATGGTACCAAACTTATTACTACCCTGTAAGACCTGAACATTCCTGAAAGGATGAAAATATGACACTAATAAAATTCTACTACCACAAGGCTGTGATGTGTCAAACTGGAGAACCATACTCATAGAAAATCCTTAAATACTAGTCTTATCACTATTCTGTTAAAAAAAAATATTTCAGTGGTTCTCAGTATCTAAAAGATCACATCCAAATTTCCCATTCTGGCACTCAAAACCCTTTTTAACATGGTCCCAATTTACCAGTCCAAAACTATTCCCAACCTCTCACTGGAAATTATCAATACCATTAAGCAGTCTCCTCACTACCCACTAAAGACAGGGTCTCACATTTCCATCTCTTTCTTTGTTCATACCACTCCACATGGTGTGACACACCTTCCTCTTCACATGTTCTTTGTGTTCCTTCAACTGACAAGCATTTCCTGAGGATCTATGCTCCCGAGGACCACCACAAATTCCAACTTCTCCGTAAATTTTCTTAGAACTGCTTCAGTCCACACAGATCCCTTGTGAACACCTTGTGCTTCACAACGAAACACTGGCTGAAAATGAACTGAATTCCAATGATGTAGCAGCCTCCTGTATCTCCCATTTAAAAATCCCTGTCATATTCCCTCCTGCTAAGATTATGGGACAGGAGGGCCTCGAACCTCCTCAATGATATTGACAGCTTATTGTTTTTATTCTCTCCAATTTTAGTCACTCACTTACCAGAACTGTAACAGCTGGAATATTCCTTAGCAGGAAGATGGGTAGCTGGTGGGAACACAAGAAAACACCAGTACCAATGCTGTAAATGGTATATTTCTCTCCTGCTCAGAGAACAAAAGCAGCAGTTCATCAGCCACTTTGAGATGGGACCCAAAGAGAGTATTGGAGGCTAACTACAAGTCCCAGAATTAGAGGGCTCACAATGGCATCTGTGTAGCTGTTAGGACTGGCAATAAAGTCACGATCATGGTATAAAAGTCTTCCTTATGCCTTCCTCATAATATCCCATCAAACCTTTTCAAGTGCCTATACTTAAAAAACTCCTTCAACATGTGGCTTACCACTCTCAGTGCTATACCTCAACTTTCTAGGTTAGATCTTTTTTTCCTGATCCCTAAAACAAGATCTAAAATAATCACTTGGCCTAAAATCTTTTTTTCTAATACTAATGACCTATATGAACTATAATCTGCTTAAATATGCCAACAATGAAATAGGTGAGTGTGAATCCCCCCAAACACACTGATTAAACAAGATCACATGAAATTCCAATGAATTCTTCTTAAAGAATCAGAGGGAGGTTCTGGAAGTTAATCAAGAGCCTAAATTAAGATAAAAATTCACAGAAAAAAAAGCCACAAGTAATAAAGAGCTTTAATCCTCAATGTATTCTGATCACCTTCACATTTTAGAAAAACTTATCTGAAGGACTTTTATCAGCACATATTGAGGAGGCCCTCTTTAGAGATAACTTAGTTTTTGAATAGGTAAAGAGACAGTGATTAAGAAAAAAGGGCGCAAGGAGTTTCTTAGTAGAATAAAGAAAAGAAACTGCAGAGTTAGAATGCTATGTCAAAAAGAAAATAATAAATTGAAATTACCATATAATTCACTAATTTTATTATCTATGCCAAATATAATTTTACATGTTCAAATTGGCTTAAATTTTCCCAATTTTTCCTACTTCTCAAAGCTCTATAGGAATTGAAAGAAACACTTACTCATAATTTTTCACAAGTTGATAAAGGCAAAGAAGAATTCCTAGCCAACAAGCACTGTTATCGGACTGAAGATAAAAGCCAATTTTGTCCACAATGGCAGTCCAGCGGCTTGGATAATCATGTTTGATGATGTGATGAATGCATGTAGTAAGCTGTACCCTGAAAGCCAAAAATAAACAGTAAGGAAAAAATCCTAACTAGGTAAGATTTTGCTAACTCATAGAAAGGAAAATAGCTGTTTAGACAAAATCTAATTTCAAAATAACCCATGTGATTTTAGATGTATACAGAATATATATGATTCAGAATAAGTCACTGAGCAAACGAAACCCAACAAATGTTACAAATACAGGTGTTTTATTTTTCATTCCTATCATCAATAAACAAGTTTCATTTAAGAACATCAATTAGGCTGGGTGCAGTGGCTCACACCTGTAATCCCAGCACTTTGGGAGGTCCAGGCGGGAAGATCACAAGGTCAAGGGATCAAGACCATCCTGGCCAACATGGTGAAACCCCATCTCTACTAAAAACACAAAAATTAGTTGGGCCTGGTTGTGCACACTGTAATCCCAGCTACTCCAGGGGCTGAGGCCACTGCGCCCAGCCCACAAGTTTTATTTGAAGTTTTTGGTTTCATCAATGTGAAATCAAACTGTAGTAAGAAAATAAATTACAGGCCAGGCATGGTGGCTCACACCTGTAATCACAGCACTTTGGGAGGCCTAGGCAGGTGGATCACTTGAGGTCAGGAGTTCCAGACCAGTGCGGCCAACATGGTAAAACCTCGTCTCTACTAAAAATACAAAAATTAGCCAGGGATGCTGGTGCACGCCTGTAATCTCAGCTACTCAGGAGACTGAGGCAGGAGGATTGCTTGATCCCAGGAGGCAGAGGTTGTACCGAGCCGAGATTGCGCCACCTCACTCCAGCCTGGGCGACAGAGCAAGACTCAATCTCAAAAAAAAAAAAAAAAAAAAAACAAAATGACTAAGGCATTCTCCTACAATCCTACAATAGCATTTGTTGGGTAAGTTTTCTGCTACAAAAAAAAACAGGCCTATATGTTCTGAAAAGCCCCCCAGAAAAAAACAAAACGCAGGCCGGGTGCAGTGGCTCACGCCTGTAATCCCAGCACTTTAGGAAGCCGAGGCAGTTGGATCACGAGGTCAGGAAATCGAGACCATCCTCACCAACATGGTGAAACCCTGTCTCTATTAAAAATACAAAAATTAGCTGGGCGTGGTGCCGTGTGCCTGTAATCCCAGCTACTCGCGGAGCTGAGAGGCAGGAGAATCGCTTGAACGCGGGAGGCGGAAGCTGCAGTGAGCAATGATTGTGCCACTGCACTCCAGCCTGGCCACAGAGGGAAAGTCCATCTCAAAAAAACACAAAAAACAAAAAACAAAAAAACCCTGAAAGTTACATACCTGCAGAAATGGGTAAATTTTAACAATACATACCTGATGAGCTCAGGAGAATGGATAATGGCTTCTACAATATTTTCTCGAATACAATGGCGATCTTCTTCAGGAATAGTATAAGGGGATATATCCCCTGGTGCTGTTTCTCGATCAGGCCAATACTGTGTTATCATATTTTTCAAATAGATAACACCTAAAATACAGATCAGTTTGACAAAAGAATGTTTACTGTGAAAGTACTGTGAAAATCCCATAAGTGTCCATACCTCAAGTATTTCTTTCACACTATCGTTTGTAAAGTTATGCTTTCATTAACAAAATACTATATTCAATTATTTTTAAAGTTGATAATGCACAAATTGAACACTCAGTTACAGCAATCAAGCACAAAGTTATTACTAGTCACACAGCGTAAGAAAACTCTGCAAATAAACAACCCCAGAGAAAACTGGTTTTTTTTAACGTCACAACACTTTTAACCCTGTTTTCTATAGGCGAGTTAAATTAAATCAAATCAGTTTTCTAAATGAAGCCTCTAAAGACAAAACCATCATACATATCCCAACATAGCTTCTACAACTAATCACACAAAGGTAATAAAAAAATCAATTCTTATCACAGAAAAATCATAGCATATAAAGGTTCTTAATCTATAAATTTAAGTATTTCAATCCCATACCACTTCAAATTCAAATTATGTTATGGGAGAATTTACTGTGTTCAGAAATTATAGACCGCTATTTTTCTGTCAGTTATCATACTGCTACCTTTGCACATTGCTATTTGACAAAAGTTAACAAACTGATGAAGTGGTAAAATCCAGGCTGCTAGCAAAGCTTTTTACCCAGCACTTTCAGAGAGAGGGGGAGAACAGAATCACAAATCTGTAAGATGTACTGTAAAGGGAAACTGTCCAAAATTAATTCTTAAATTCTGCAAAACACTGGATCTTCTCTAATTAGCAATTCTTATCTCAAGTCCTGTACTTATTTGAACAAGGATAACCGACAGAAATAGGATTTTTATATTCTAGTTTGCTTTAATTTAGGAATTAAATATTCCATATTATAGTATTTCAAATAGATTAAGATTATATATTAAAATACCCCTCAACAAGGTATTTTTATGAGATGGAGTCTTGCTCTGTCACCAGGCTGGAGTGCAGTGGTGCAATCTCGGCTCACTGCAACCTCTGACTCCCTAGTTCAAGCGATTCTCCTTGCCTCAGCCTCCCAAGTAGCTGGGATTACAGGCATGCACCACCATGCCCAGGTAATTTTTGTATTTTTAGTAGAGACGAGGTTTCACCATGTTGGCCGGGATGGTGTCGCTCTCCTGACCTCGTGATCCACCCGCTTCGGCCTCCCAAAGTTCTGGGATTATAGGCGTGAGCCAAGGTTTTAAGATAAACTACATCTACAATAAAGAATCACCCATCTAATTATTTTATTTTGTAGAGATGGAAATAAAGTCCAGGTTATTACTACTACAGAATTTTGGTTGTTTTTCTCCAAAACAGAATAGAGACCAATACTAAGACCACACAACAGTCCCAATGTCTCTGGATGCAACCTCTGAATATTTCTATTCTAAGTAAAGAATGGAATATATGCTTATGTGATTCGGAATTTTAAACATTTTTTGCCAACAATACAGAACTTGGAACTGCACTGTGAGGATCTCATGATTCAGTCTACTCTAGCCAGAATGCTTGAGCAAAGACAGAATGAACTAATCATTCGAAATCTAGCAGATGAAACCACCATATGCCATGCACTACAGAATGTCATTCAATTATTCCAAGAACATAATTTTTTTTTATTTTTTGAGAAAGGGTCTCACTCTGTTTCCCAGACTGGAGTAAAATGGCACAATCTCGGCTCACCACAACCTCCATCTCCCATGCTGAAGCGATTCTCCTGCCTCAGCCTCCTGAGTAGCTGGGATTACAGGTGCATGCCACTACCACCGGCTAATTTTTTTGTATTTTTAGTAAAGACAGGGGTTTCACCATGTTGACCAGGCTGGTCTTGAACTCCTGACTTCAAATGATCCCCCATCTATGGCCTTCCAAAGTGCTGGGATTACAGATGCGAGCCACCGTGGCCAGCCCCAAGTATATAATTTTTAAATTAATGATATTTTAAATGTTTTGACCAATTCCATAGTTTAACTGCTTCCAACTGTGTACACACTAAAACAACTTTCCAGCGTAATTTGTTTTTCTAATACACATAACCAAGTCTCTAGAATTTATTAATATCGCTCCTAAAGGTCAAACACTTAACTTCTTAGTAAAATATTGGATTTAAAGGCAGATTCTTATCTAAAAACGGGAAAATGTAAGCTTCACTAGTAAAAGATAAATGACACTTGAATATATATAAAAAAGAAACAAGACCAGGCACAGTGGCTCATGTCTTTGATCCCAGCACTTTGGGAGGCTGAGGCGAGAGGATCACTTGAGGCCAGGAATTCAAGATCAGCCATAGTGGCTAACGCCTGTAAATCTCAATACTTTGGAAGCCAAAACCAGCCAGGGCAACACAGTGAGACCCTGTTTCTACCAAAAAAAAAAAAAGACCAGCCTCAGCAACATAGTGAGATTCCATCTCTGCAAATTAAAATAATTAGATGGGTGTAGTGACACATGCCAGCAGCCCCAGATGCTTGGGAGGCTAAAGCAGAAAGATTATTTGAGCCCAGGAGTTTGAAGATTCAGTGAGCTATAACTGAGTCACTGCACCCCAGCCTGGGCAAGGATCAAGACCCTGTGGAAGAAAGGAAAGGAAGGAAGGGAAGGAGGGAAAGGAGGAAGGGAAGGAAGAAAGGAAGGGAAGGGAGGGATAGGAGACAATAAAAATTACCCTTTTCTATTAAATTAGAAATATTTACAAAAAGATTTACTGCTAACCAGGGAGTTCAGTCATTTACATAAAATTGTTTGCTTTTAAAAAAGTCATGGCCAGGCATGGTGGCTCATGCACATAATCCTGGCACTTTGGAAGGCCCAGGAAGGCAGATCGCTTGAGCTCACAAGTTTGAGACCAGCCTGGACAATATGGCAGGACCCCATCTCTACAAAAAAATACAATTATCAGGGCATGATGGTGCGTGCCTATAGTCCCAGCTACTCAGGAGGCTGAGGTGGGAGGATGGCTTGAGCCTGGGAGGCAGAGTTTACAGTGAGTCAAGATGAGGCTACTGACGGCCGGGTGCGGTGGCTCACGCCTGTAATCCCAGCACTTTGGGAGGCAGAGGTGAGGCGGATCACGAGGTCAGGAGATGGAGACCATCCTGGCTAACACGGTGAAACCCTGTCTCTACTAAAAATACAAAAAATTAGCCGGGCATGGTGGCGGGCGTCTGTAGTCCCAGCTACTCGGGAGGCTGAGGCAGGAGAATGGCGTGAACCCGGGAGGCGGAGCTTGCAGTGAGCCGAGATCGCGCCACTGCACTCCAGTCTGGGCGACAGAGCAAGACTCCGACTCAAAAAAAAAAAAAAGATGGAGCTACTGAATTCTAGCCTGGGCAATACAGCCAGTTTGTCTAAAAAATAATAATAATAATAATAATTCCTATCTGCCTAGCAGAGTCCAGGTTATTTAATTAATTAATTTAAAGTGATAAATTATTTAAATTCATGTATTTCCTGAGTACCTACACTGTACTAGGCAACATTTTAGGCACTGAAAATGAAAATATACTGTTAACAAAACAGACCTCAGACTAAATTCTATTTCTAAAAATTTTAACAGTTTACTGCATATGGCATATTATGGCTAATTATTTAGCCATTAAAATATGAATCTGAAGGCTGGGCGTGGTGGCTCACGCCTGTAATCCCAGCACTTTGGGAGGCCAAGGCGGGCAGATCACGAGGTCAGGAGATCAAGACCATCCTGGTAAACACGGTGAAACCCCGTCTCTACTAAAAAATACAAAAAATTAGCCGGGCGTGGTGGCAGGCGCCTGTGGTCCCAGCTACTTGGGAGGCTGAGGCAGAAGAATGGCGTGAACCCCGGAGGCGGAGCTTGCAGTGAGCCGAGATCGCGCCACTGCACTCTAGCCTGGGCGACAGAGCGAGACTCCGTCTCAAAAAAAAAAAAAAAAAAAAATCTGAAGTCCGGAACTATGTAAAGAAAAGGGAAATACTCAGTATACAACATTAAGTGAAGTGAGAAAACAATTTTTTTTTTTTTTTTTTTTGAGTAGCTGGGACTACAGGCGCCCGCCACCACGCCCGGCTAATTCTTTGTATTTTTAGTAGAGACAGGGTTTGACCGTGTTAGCCAGGATGGTCTCGATCTCCTGATCTCGTGATCCCCCCGCCTGGGCCTCCCAAAGTGCTGGGATTACAGGCGTGAGCCACCGCACCCAGCCCGAACAAAATTTTTAACAAAATAGCTGTAGGGGAAAAGAACAGCAAGAAATAACACAAAAATGTAATCTGTTTTTCTAGAATGATGAAATTATTGGTACTTTATATTTCCCATAACAAAATTATTACATCTGCAAATAAATTAAAAAGAAATGAAAAGGCTGGGAGTGGTGGCTCACGCCTGTAATCCCAGCTACTCGGGAGGCTAAGGCAGAAGAATCGCTTGAACCTGGGAGGCAGAGGTTGTAGTGAGCCGCGTTCGCACCACTGCACTCCAGCCTGGAGGACAGAGAGAGACTGTCTCAAAAAAATAAAAAATAAAAAAAAATGTAAACTCCATTATTTTTTACAGACTAACATAATATTCAGAAAAGTAGTATGCCACATTTTCAGACTATTTGATACTGAGGGAAGTGGCTCAATATGTTGAACAGGAACTAAAAATAGTATAATACTTTTTAAACTGTTAAAACGATAAAAGCAAAAAGGTGGTAAGAGATGACTATATAAACAAACATGTTTGAGTCTTATAATCACCCATCAGGGAAGGACTCTAAAAATACATAGAACCTTTTAATAAACCCCATCAATTTCTATTTGAAGCTTCTATTTTAATTCAACTAAATGTCAAATTATTCCTTTAAACTCTGCCACCAGATATCAAGGTACCTGATGTTAGCTGTAAACACTGAAGGTAAACAAATTACCTGGGGGGAAAAAAATGCCAAAGGGCCATCCCAAGACACTTCTGCTATTCGATTATGAACCTTTTAAACAATAGATTACATACACTCAAAATAATTTAGGAAACTTGCCTGCCTGTCTCACAGGTAAATCCAGCTGTTCCGACATAGTAATCTGGAGCAGTGTTGAGACAAAATTCAGAGACTTGTGTGCCTACAAAGAAAAAAGTCCATTTTAAACTTCTGCAAATAAATGTACTTTAAAATTACAGATCAAAGAGGCTCCAATACATTTCCATTGCTTGGCTCGCACAAAAGGCTCTTCATTACTGGTTCCAGCCTTATTTCTCATCACTCCCTTATACTGAACTTTAAGGAATTTGATGACTTAAATCCTAAAACTTTTTGGATGTTTGCATTAGCCTGTATAGCACTGCACTTCCCATTTATCCCAACTAGCATTCTTTTTTCTTTAATTTTTGAGACAGAGTCTCACTCTGTCGCCCAGGCTGGAGTGCAGTGACACAATCTTGGATCACTGCAACCTCTGCCTCCCCAGGTTGAAGTGATTCTCCTGCCTCAGCCTCCCAAGTAGCTGAGACTACAGGTGCGCACGACCACACCCTGCTAATTTTTTTTTTTTTTTTTTTTTTTTTTGAGACACAGTCTTACTGTTGCCCCCAAGGCCAGAGTGCAGTGGCGTGATCTCGGCTCACTGCAACCTCCACTTCCTGGGTTCAAGCGATTCTCCTTCCTCAGCCTCCTGAGTAGCTGGGACTAGCAACACCATGCCCAGCTAATTTTTGTATTTTTTTAGTAGAGACGGGGTTTCACTGTATTGGCCAAGCTGGTCTTGAACTCCTGACCTCTTGATCTGCCTGCGTCAGTTTCCCAAAGTGCAGGGATTACATGTGTGAGCCACTGTGCCCAGCCCTAATTTTTTATATTTTTACTAGAGTCGGGGTTTCACCATATTGGCCAGGCTGGTCTCGAACTCCTGACCTCGTGATCCACCCTCCTCGACCTCTGAAAGTATTGGGGTTACAGGCGTGAGCCATCGCGTCTGACCCCCAACTAACATTCTTTTTTTTTTTTTTTTTTTTTTTTTTTTGAGAGAGTCTCACTCTGTCGCCTGGGCTGGAGTGCAGTGGCATGACCTCGGCTCACTGCAACCTCTGCCTCCTGGGTTCAAGCAATTCTTCTGCCTCAGCCTCCCGAGTATCTGGGACTACAGGCAGGCGCCACCATGCCCGGCTAATTTTTGTATTTTTAATAGAGACGGGGTTTCACTATATTGGCCAGGCTGATCTCGAACTCCTGACCTTGTGATCTGCCCGCCTTGGCCTCCCAAAGTGTTGGGATTACAGGCGTGAGCCACCATGCCAGGCCCTCCAACTAGCATTCTTAACCTACACTGGTGACAGCAGCTCAAAAACAATATCCTCTGTGACACCTGTTTCCTCTTTTAAGTAATTTCTCCTTAGAAACATTTCATTAAATGGCCAGACACATACGAAATCAATAAAAATGAACAGTTTGGTCCAGGCATGGTGGCTCTGGAAGGCCAAGGCAGGCGGATTGCAATGAATAGTTTGGGGGTAGTGTCCAAGGTGGTAATAATGTTATTTCTTGATATGACTGCTGTTTTATACAAGTGTGCTCAGTCTGTGAAAACTGACTGTACCTTATGACCACCTTTGTGTATACATGTTACGTTTCAAAAGAAAAGTTAAAAATCAATAGCTTTGAACATACAATAAAAGAATACAGACTATATAATCAAAATTTAATAAATACAATTTATATGAATATGCAATAGAATTTCCCACATTTTAAAATTTTTAAATTTTACACATTTTACATTATAGACCTGGATCACTTTTATTAACAGTACAAAAAGGTTACATATTCCTAAATTTGTCATATTTGCTTCTGATTTTGTTTTTTGAAAAATTTTTTGTTTGCTTTGTTGTTGTTGTTAGATATCAGGTCTCGCTATGTTGCCCAGGCTGGTCCTAAACTGCTGGGCTAGGCTCAGGAGCTCCTGCCTTAGTCTCCTAAAGTGCTGGGATCACAGGCATGAGCCACCACACCTAGCCTGCTTCTCATTTAAAGAACTGAACATTTTATCTTGAAATGGTGGGCAAAACAATCTTTTTAAAATTAACATTCAAGTCAAATCGCTTCTTCTATATTTTCTGTTTCATTCTCCTTTGTCCCAATATAACCACCACTTATACTGTCATCTTTTAGCTCAAGTATTTTTCTACACATGTTCACATGAACAATATTCTGATTTTTATTTTAGTATCTTCTTTTTTTTTTTTTGAGACGGAATTTCACTCTTATCGCCCAGGCTGGAGTGCAATGGTGCAATCTTGGCTCACTGCAACCTCCACCTCCCAGGTTCAAGCGATTCTCCTGCCTCAGCCTCCAGAGTAGCTGGGATTACAGGCACATGCCACCACACCCAGCTAATTTTTGTATTTTTAGTAGAGACGGGGTTTTGCCATGTTGGCCAGGCTGGTCTCGAACTTCTGACTGCAGGTGATCCACCCACCTCGGCCTCCCAAAGTGCTGGGATTACAGGCGTGAGCCACCTGCGCCCAGCTATTTTGGTATCTTCTTACAGACTTTACCCCACTCTGCAAACACATTCTTATAGAGAATTTTCCAGCTGGGTGCAGAATTTTCCTTTGAATATAATTTTCCTTTGAATATAGAAAATTATTTCACATTAGAATCTAGACTTTATTCTTTCAATCACTCCAAAAATTACTTATTTAGGTGTTTGTGGTATAAGACATGCCAGGAGCTGAGACTACAGGGTTGAATATGACAACCGGGCTCTATGACCTCACGGCAATTTACAGTGTTGTCAAGAAGTACAAGATAACCAAATAGATAATTGCAATATAGTACAATCGGAGATAATTGCAATAAAATACAGTCGGCACCCCCATATCTGTGAGTTCCAAATCCATGAATTCAACCAACCACAGATGAAAAACATTTGGGGACAAAAATTTTTAAATAACAATACAACAATAAAAATAATACAATACTTAATACAAGTACAGCAACTATTTACATAGCATTTACATTGTATTAGGTATTAAAAGCAATCTAGAAAGATTTAAAGGGTTCAAGGGGATGTGTACAGGTTATAAGCAAATACTACACCATTTTATATTAAGCGACTTCAGCATCCATGAATTTTGATGTCCGTGGGGGTCCTGGAACCGATCCCTCATAGTTACCAAGGGAAAAGTGTGTAATGGAAGAAGTAGCAGTATGGAAGAATCAAAAGGAGGATCCCCTAATACAGAAGACCTGAACAGAAGGAGTTAGGTGGATGAAAGGGAGGTATTGACCCTTTCCACTACCCTAGATGTGAACACTGCCAACCACTATCACTTTACTTAAACACCCTTCCACCTATGCCATTCAGCATACTATTTATTCTGGTCTCTCATCCTTCTCAGGCTCCTTTACTGATTTCTCATCCTGTTTAATCTATAAATGCTAGAATTCACCAGGACTTGGTCATAGGCCATCTTTCTTCTCCCCAGATGATCTCATCCAATCACTATCTTTACAAAGCATAATTTTCCCCTCAAAATTATTACTCTACTTCCCTGCACCACTTCTCCCAACCTCTCATCACTATCCTCACAGTAATACTCACCACTTTCCTCTTCATCAACCCAATTTAATATATCAAGTCCTGTCAATTCTATACCCAAAATCCTTCTTTAAAATGCTGCCGGGCACGGTGGCTCATGACTGTAATCCCAGCACTTTGGGAGGCCGAGGCGGGTGGATCACCTGAGGTTAGGAGTTCAAGACCAGCCTGACCAACATGGAGAAACCCTGTCTCTACTAAAAATACAAAATTAGCCGGGGTGGTGGCACATGCCTGTAGTCCCAGCTACTCGGGAGGCTGAGGCAGGAGAATCGCTTGAACCCGGGAGATGGAGGTTGTGGTGAGCCGAGATCGTGCCATTGTACTCCAGCCTGGGCAACAAGAGCGAAACTCCGTCTCAAAAAAAAAAAAAAAAATGCATCCACTTTCTCCATTCCCATGAACACCAACCTAGTCCAAGTGACTATCATCCCTCTTAATTTAACTATTTGTGCCCCCAATCATTCTCCATTTGGCAGCCAAAGATCCTTTAAAATTATAAATCAATCCCCTTTAAGCAAACCTTTTAACAAGCTTTCTACTGCACCTTCCAAGGTCCTACATGAAGACATCTCGTCCCTGCCATTTTCTTCAGTCCCATTTTAAAAAACTTTCTCAACACGCTCCCCTCACTGCCCCACCTACCAGCCTTTAGGTTCTTTCAACAAGAAAGAAACATATTTAACAGATACAAAATCACAGCTAGATAGAACTAGTAAGTTCTAGTGTTCTATAGCACTGTAGGGTAACCATAATTAACAACAATTTATTGTATATTTTCAAATAGCTAGAAGAGCAGATTTTCAATGTTCCTAGCCCAAAGAAGTGATACACATTTGAGATGAATATGCTAATTACCCTGATTTGATCATTACGTTGTTGTATACATGTACTGAAACACCACTGTACCCCATAGATATGTATTATACAATTATCATGTATCAATTAAAAAATAATAAAAGCAAAATGAAACACATGACTTCATTTCAGAGTCTTTGTACATGCTGTGTCTTTCTAACTACAACATCCTTCTCTTGCATGCTCCACCAGTTAACTGGTTCACAGCTTCACATTCTTTGGGTCTCGGCTTAAACATTATTTCCTTAGAGAAGCCTTTTCTGCCTGATCACTCAAGCTAAAGTAGGGCTCCGTATTGCTCTCATAACCATTATTTTTCTTCATAATGCTTATTACATATTTGTTTACTATATTTGTAGATGGGTCTTATGCCTGTTTCTCCTATTAATTAGACTCTAAGCCCCACTGAGTAAGGACTATACTGTTTATATCCCCAGTTCTTCATATGACACTTGGCATTTAAGCTATTAAAAAAATTCACTGAATGGATTGGAAAAGCCAAGAAATAAATGCCTTGGAAGATGTGATTGCCTAGGGGCAGTGTAGAGTGAGAAAGGTTTTTATATTTAAGGGACAGACGGATGAGCCCAAAGGACACTACTATCCACACTACTAAGGCACTTTTCAGACCATTTACATTACAGTATATATCTTATCTCCTGCATCAAATCATGAATTCCTGGAATGAACTGCTGCAATCAGACAGTCTTGGTTGTAAATCTAGGTGATGCCACTTCCTAGAATGCTAAGCCTTCAACAAGTTGATTCAGTAAATCTAAGTCTCAATTACAAAATAAGAATAACAAAATCTACTTCAGAGGATGGCTATAAGGAGTATATAAAACAACACAGAAAATATCTTAGCAAATATCAAGACATAACAAATTTTATATCCTTTATATATCCACATTCAGTACGCTCTAACATCAGAGTACGCTCTAACATCAGTAAGATGTAAATCGATGTATAGCCAAGTTACCCTTTAGTTCCTTAAATCGTCCACAAAGCACACATATATGGTTTTGTGTATACAGTCTCTCTTGAGATCCCAACATTGAAGTTTTTCCTTAACTTGAAACAGACTACTTTATATGATTAGAACCCCAGATTAAACTGTTGGTTTATGTTTGGGAGCCATGTTGGAACAACAAAAACTGCCCAGCACAGTGGCTCACACCTGTAATCCCAGTGCTTTGGGAGGCTGAAGCAGGAGGATCACCCGAGGTCACGAGTTCAAGACCAGCCTGAGCAACATAGCAAGACACTACCTCTACAGAAAATTTAAAAAAAAAATTTTTTTTGAGACGGAGTCTCACTCTGTCGCCCAGGCTGGAGTGCAGTGGCGCAATCTCAGCTCACTGCAACCTCTACCTTCCGAGTTCAAGTGATTCTCCTGCCTCAGCCTTCCGAGTAGCTGGGATTACAGGCACCTGCCACCGCGCCCGGCTAATATATATATATATATATTTTGTATTTTTAGTAAAGACGGGGTTTCACCATCTTGGCCAGGCTGGTCTTGAACTCCTGACCTCGTGATCCACTGCGCCCAGCCTAAAAATTATAATAGCTGGAAATGGAAGCATGCGTTTGCAGTTCGAGGCTGCAATGAGCTATGATCACCACTCCACTCCAGCCTGGGCAGCAAAGCAAGACCTCAACTCTAAACAACAACAAAAACCACCATTGTTTTTGTTGGCTGAACAGATGTATAGCTACATTACGTGTGTTAAGGCAGGCAAATCTAACCCATAGTAATAGAAGTCAGAAAAACAGTAACTTGGAGGAGAAACAGTACTGAATAGGAAGAGTATCACGGAAACTTTCTAGGCCAATGAAAATGTTACATGTGTCTTGGTCTGGGTGCTGGTTACCCAGATTTAACCTAAAAAAACAAAATTGAGACTATTTTTACCCCAACTTTCACAGTAGCATTACTCATAATACCCATAAGTGGAAACAACCTGTATGCCCATCAACTAATGAAAGTAAAATGTGTCTTATCGATACATACAATAGAATGCTATTCGGCAATTAAAAAAATGAAATACTGATACATGTTACAATAATGCATGAACTTTGAAAACATAATACTGCATGAAAGAAGCCAGTCACAAAAGACTACATATTGTATGATTGAATTACATGAAATGTCTGGAATACACAAATCTACATAGACAGAAAATAGGATTGTTGCCTAGGGCTAGGAATGGGGTCGGGGCGGAATGGGGAGTGACTGGTAAGATATGAATTTTCTTTGTGGGGTGATGGAAATGTTTTAAAGATTGGGTGATGGCTGTACAACTGTGAACATACTAAAAGCCACTGTATTGCATACTTTAAATGTGTGAATAGTTAAATCGATAACACTGAACTATGAAAATAAGCACTTACCACTTTTTTTTGAGATGGAGTCTCGCTTTGTCTCCCTGGCTGGAGTGCAGTGGCGCAATCTCAGCTCACTGCAACCTCCGCCTCCCAGGTTGAAATGACTCTCTTGCCTCAGCTTCCTGAGTAGTTGGGATTACAGGGACATGTGCTGCTACACCCAGCTAATTTTTGTATTTTTAGTAGAGATGGATTTTCACCATGTTGGCCAGGCTGGTCTCCAACTCCTGACCTCAAGTGGTCCACCCACCTGAGCCTCCCAAAGTGCTGGGATTATAGGGGTGAGCCACCACGCCCGGCCCAACACTCATCACTTTATTAACCTTATTAATTACCTTCAAAAACATATAAGTATAAATTTTAAAAGTGTGATGGATGAAAAAAAGCATAACTTTCAGCAAGGCCTGGTGGCTCACGCCTGTAATCCCAGCACTTTGGGAGGCTGAGATGGGTGGATCACCTGAGGTCAGGAGTTCGAGACCAGCCTGACCAACATGGTAAAACCCTGTCTTTATTTAAAAAAAAAAAATACAAAAATTAGCCAGATGTGGTGGCGGCTGCCTGTAATCCCAGCTACTTGGGAGGCTGAGGCAGGAGAATCACTAGAACTTGGGAGGCAGAGGTTGCAGTGAGCCGAGATTGCGCCATTGCACTTCAGCCTGGGGAACGGAGTAAGCCTCCATCTCAAAAAAAAAAGCATAACTTTATAACTTTCAGACAACTAAGCTAAAGTTAAAAATAAGAAAGGATATTTCTGTTAGCGGGGATACAGCACAGGCAATCTCAACCAGGGACATCCATCTAGCTGCCCCATACACATTTCTACCCACCTGAAATCCTTAAGACATGAAGACTTGTATTCTCCCAAAAACGGTAACAAATGAGGGCCAGGGGCGGTGGCTCACACCTGTAATCCCTGCACTTTGGGAGGCCGAGGCGGGCAGATCACAAAGTCAGGAGTTCGAGACCAGCCTGGCCAACGTGGTGAAACCTCATCTCTGGTAAACATACAATAATTAGCCGGGCATGGTGGGGGGCGCCTGTAATCCCAGCAACTCGGGAGGCTGAGGCTGGAGAATGGCTTGAACCTGGGAGGCAGAGGTTGCAGTGAGCCGAGATCATACCACTGCACTCCAGCCTGGGCAAAAGAGTGAAACTCCATCTCAAAAAATAAAAATAAAAATAAAATAAGCTTAATTAAAAATATCACTAGTATCAATCTTTATCACAAAAACCCTTTAAAATTTGGGCAATTATGGTATTATTGTCAACAATTTGGCAAACATCAATACAGGCCTCAGAAGATGCTACAATAGATTTTTTATGAGTCAAAATATAAATATAACTTCTGGATGCTGCCCCTAATTATATGCCCAGTAGTCCCCTTCTCAAGCTCCTGGATTCTAGCATAGAACTGAAGCACCAAATGAGTCATTATACATCATTAATTAGGGCTAAAACTCCTAATACTCTAGTTTCAAAAGCTCTTAACCATGACACAAAACCACCTTCCTAGACATCTTTGAATCTTCTCATTATCTGTCATCAACCCAGATAATTTCAATAGTCACCCTTAATTCATCTCATCAAAATTCTTCAACAAACCCAACTCCACTCTACTTACTAGTACTGACAATGCGCCAGACACTATGGAGAAAAAAAGATCAATATGAAGTTACGTTGGGAGTTTAATTCCAATTGGGCTAGTAAGTAAAATTTCAAGTTAGAACCTAAGGGACGTAAATTCAGAAATCAGAGAAGACTTTGAACAGTGAAAGATAAAAATGAATTGGTAGGTTGTGGCCAAAAAATTTAATGAGTATGAATTTTTTGTGAAGGGTTTTACATGATCAGATTTATGCTATAGGAAAATGAGGTCTTGAAGCACTGTGAAGAATGTAATGAAGAATGTAATTCAAGGACTGATGACTATAAAACATGAATGAAAAACTATTAGTACAACAGGTAGTAGCAATAGGCCTCAAAAACCTAGGCCCTATTCTACTACACAGCTAGCTTCCCTGCTGCTTTCTCTGCCACCCAAAATAAGTTCAACTTTAAAAAATAGAAAAAGAAAAACGCACACTCACATCAACGAATTTCCCAATATGGCCACCCTTTTAACTTACAATCTTATCCTGCCCCCTTACTAGCATTCCACTCACTAACACTGTAATCAGAAACTGCTTTCCCCTCAGACCGTGTGGAAAATTAATAATAATTTTAAAAATTAAAAGGCTGGGAACGATGTTCACGCCTGCAATCCCAGCACTTTGGGAGGCTGAGGAGGGCGGATCACGAAGTCAAGAGATGGAGACCATCCTGGCCAACATGGTGGAACCCATCTCTAAAAATACAAAAATTAGCTGGGCGTGGTGGTGCACACTTGTAGTCCCAGCTACTTGGGAGGCTGAGGCAGGAGAATCGCTTGAACCTGGGAGGCAGAAGTTGCAGTGAGCCGAGATAGCGCCACTGAATTACAGCTGGGAGACAGACTGTCTCAAAAAATAAAAAAATTAAAAGAAAAAAATTAGAAATTGCTTTTCCAAGGTTACCGATACTTTAAGGCATTTTCCCAGGAAGTCTTCAGTTTGTTTAACCTCTCTCATTTAGGAGTATCAACACCCCTTTCCTTTTTCTAAAATTTTTTTACTCATTTTCAAAAGTAATTCATGCTCTTTAGTAGAGAATTTATTAAATCTATGTAAGAAAAAGGAAATTAGGCCTGGTGTGGTGGCTTACGCCTGTAATCCCAACACTTTGGGAGGCCGAGGAGGGCGGATCACCTGAGGTCAGGAGTTTGAGACCAGCGTGGCCAACGTGATGAAACCTCTTCTCTACTAAAAATATATAAAAATTAGCCGGACGTGGTGGTGGTTGCCTTGTTATCCCAGCTACTAGGGAGGCTGAGGCAAGAGAACTGCTTGAACCCAGAAGATGGAGGTTGCAGTGAGCTGACACGGTGCCACTGCACTCCAGCCTGGGCAACAGTGAGACTCCGTCTCAAGAAAAAAAGAAAAAGAAAAAGAAAAAGGAAACTAAACACTAACCACAAGCAACCTTCCTAAAATTATCTTTTTTGGCTTCTCTCTTAATTTTATGCACAAAATCTCCAGTCTGCTTTTTCAGATGTTTATCAAAGTACTCAAAATAGGCATGGTTGAAAGTTTAGCCCTCTATTCCATCCTATACCTTTGGATCATACTACTGTAATCACCTGCCTGCAGAAGAATATCACTTTTCCATTGCTGCTTTCTCTCCTAAACTTCAGCTCCACATTCCAATTGCCTGCTAGACTTTTTCTACTTGATGTTTACCAGCTCCTCAAACTGGACACTCTGTATGTAACTCATGTCTTCAAAATCAGTTTTCCCTCTGGACCCACATTTTCCAATGTAATCACTAATATCAGTATCTTTTAAAACACACTCTTCAAACCCGTAACTTTTTTTTTTTTTTGAGACAGAGTCTTGCTGTCGCCCAGGCTAGAGTGCAGTGGAGCAATCTTGGCTCACTTCAGCCATTGCCTCCCAGGTTCAAGCGGTTCTCGTGCCTCAGCCTCTTGAGTAGCTGGGATTACAGGCATGCAACACCATGCCCGGCTAATTTTTGTATTTTTAGTAGAGACAGGGTTTTGCCATGTTGACCAGGCTGGTCTTAAACACCTGACCTCAGGTGATCCACCCACCTTGGCCTCCCAAAGTGCTGGGATTACAGGCCTGAGCCACCGCACCCGGCCAAAACTGTAACTTTGTATTATTTCTCTCCATTGAAATATAACCAAACAGACTTTCAATTAGCTACTATACTTCAGACCATTTTTAAGGAACATAGGAGGTAGAAGAATCCTTTGCTATCAGATTTTTACATAAAATACAACCAGGTAATTTCAAGAGCCAAGGAACTTCTAACCTTTCTTGTTACTAAAGCATTTGACAAGTCGGGCACAGTGGCTCACACCTGTAATCCCAGCACTTAGGGAGACCAAGGTGGGCAGATCACCTGAGGTCAGGAGTTCAAGACCAGCCTACCAACATGGAGAAACCTTGTCTCTACTAAAAATACAAAATTAGCCAGACGTGGTGATGCATACCTGTAATCCCAGCTACTCAAGAGGCTGAGGCAGGAGAATCGCTTGAATCCGGGAGGTGGAGGTTACGGTGAGCCGAGATTGCGCCATTGCACTCCAGTCTGGGCAATAAGAGCGAAACTCCATCTCAAAAAAAAAAAAAAAAGAATTTGACAAAGGCAAATACGACATCTACTTTGGCTACATGAAACATAAGGCATAGTGAGGTTAAGTCATTATAGTCGTAGACTCAGGACAAGGCTAAGGCTCTTCACTGCGTCCCTCTGCCTTTGTTAAAAAAACAGTAATATGCCAGGTGCAGTGGCTCACACCTGTAATTCTAGCACTTGGGAGTCAAGGCTGGGCAACAAAGACAGACCTCGTCTCTACAAAAAATCAAAAACTTAGCCAGGCGTGGCTGTGCACGCCTGTAGCCCCAGCTAGTTGGGAGGCTGAGGCAGGAAGATAGCTTAATCTCAGGAGAGTCAAGGCTGCCGTAAGCCATGTTCATACTACTGCACTCCAGCCTGGGTAACAGTACGAAACCCTGTCTCAAAAAATAATAACAATAAAAATAATTTTACAATATTATTTTTATTTTTTCCAACTAGGAAGTTTTATGTTATTTTATTTATTTTTTTTAAGATGGAGTCTTGCTGTCGCCCAGGCTGGAGTGCAGTGGTGTGATCTCTGCTCACTGCAAGCTCTGCCTCCCAGGTTCACGCCATTCTGCCTCAGCCTCCTGAGTAGCTGGAACTACAGGCACCCACCACCATGCCCGGCTAATTTTCTGTATTTTTAGTAGAAACGGGGTTTCACCATGTTAGCCAGGATGGTCTCGATCTCCTGACCTCATGATCCACCTGGCTCAGCCTCCCAAAGTGCTGGGATTACAGGCGTGAGCCACCACGCCTGGCCAGAACTTTTATTTTATTTTTCTTTTTTTGAGATGGAGTCTCACACTGTTGCCTGGGCTGGAATGCAATGATGTGATTTTGGCTCACTGCACCTCCGCCTCCCGGGTTCAAGCGATTCTCCTGCCTCAGTCTCCCAAGTAGCTGGGATTACAGGCACCCACCACCACACCTGGCTAATTTTTCATATTTTTAGTAGAGACGGGGTTTCACTATGTTGACCAGGCTTGTCTCGAACTCCCGACCTCGTGATCCGCCCACCTCGGCCTCCTAAAGTGCTGGATTACAGGCGTGAGCCACCGCACCTGGCCTCCAACTAGGAACTTTAAAAAAAAACTTTTTTATTAGAAATCATTTAGCAGCCGGGCGCCATGACTCATGTCTGTAATCCCAACACTTTGGGAGGCGGAGGCAGGTGGATCACCTGAGGTCAGGAGTTCAAGACCAGCCTGGCCAACAAAGTGAAACCCCATCTCTACCAAAAATACAAAAATTAGCCAGGAGTGGTGGCGGGCGCCTGCAGTCCCAGCTACTCGGGAGGCTGAGGCAGGAGAATCACTTGAACCCAGAAGGCAGAGGTTGCAGTGAACCAAGATTGCGCCACTGCATTCCAGCCTGGGTGACAGAGCGAGGCTCTAGCTAAAATAAAAATTTTTTTGTAGTGACTGGGTCTCCCTATGTTCCCCAGGCTGGTCTCAAACTCCTGGACGAGCGATCCTCTTCCTGCTTTTACCTCCCAAAGTGCTGGGATTACAGGCGTGAGCCACTGCGCCCAGCCTCTTTCAGATCTTTAACAGGCTACATCATTGAATAACTTGCTATCTAAGAGCCAAAGTATCCAGGGACTTTCCTTCTCCCAAACTCAGAACAGTACTTCAAAATATTCCTGGTGAAGGAATGTTATCTAAACTACAGGCTACTCTGGTCTTCCTAAAATATTTTGCTTAATTTCTAAACATTCCAAATTATCTTACAAATCTGCCATTATTTTACACTTTTCCAGACCTAAGATTTTCATTAATTAAATACTTTTAATAAAATGAAATCAAATGAACCATTTATAAGTAAGGTATATCACATACAGCAGTAATAGTTAACCTTTTGTGACAATCCCAAAAGTGATCCAGGGTAGTGTGAGTTTAAAAAAAAAAAAACACAACACAAAATATCAAGAAACTTATCAAAAGCAAGATCACTTTTTCATATAAAGCATGTGAGAAAGTAGCACTGCTGCCCATATGTATAAAACCATTAGGCCCGGCACGGTGGCTCAGGCTGCAAATATAACAGGGGAGAGACTACTGATGCTGAGATCATATCCACCTTAGCCAAAATCAGATCTAATAGTTTCCTCATCCAAAATTTACATGTAGCTTTATTATAGTACTGACCACATGTATTGTAAGGGCCAGTGACGTGGTGATTATGGAGCTCTAGAAAGGCAGTGATTACAAATTTCTCTGCATCTAACTACTTAGCTCAGTGCCTAGCACACAGACATTTGCTGTTACATGAACCAGACTGGGAATTATCCTTCGGAATAAGAATTTCATAAAAATCTTCCTGGCATTATATTTAAAAATGCCGGCTGGTGTGGTGGCTCATGCCTGTAATCTCAGCACTTTGGGAGGCCAAGGTGGGTGGATCACTTGAGGTCAGGAGTTCGAGACCAGCCTGGGCAACATGGCAAAACCCTGTCTCTACTAAAAATACAAAAATTAGCCAGATGTGGTGGCACGCACCTGTAGTCTCAGTTACTCAAGAGGCTGAGGACTGAGAATCGCTTGAACCTGGGATTGGAGGCTGCAGTGAGCCAAGATCACGCCACTGCACTCTAGCCTGGGCAACAGAGTGAGAGCCTGCCACAAAAATAATAATAATAATAATAAATTTTAAAAAATAAAAGAGCTAATCTTGTTATTTATTAATATTATAACAGGAAGTCAGTCATAAAGCCTATTACTGGCAAATCAAGGAATAACAATAACAAAAAATAACAATTCATGACCTCATGAAACTTAAAATTATAGTGGGAGAACAAAAGTTAAGTAAAATTAGGCCAGGCGTGGTAGCACGTCTCTGTAGTCCCAGCCACTTGGGAGGCTCAGACGGGAGGAGGCTGTTTGAGGCCAAGAGTTCTAGGCTGTAGTGTACTATGTAGTGCAGCGGAGCCCACTGCACTCCAGCCTGGGCAACATAGCAAGGCCTTGTCTCTGAAAAAGTTAAAAATAAGCCTGGGCAACACGGTGAAACCTTGTCTCTACAAAAAATACAAAAATTAGTTGGGCATAGTGGCACATCCCTGTAGTCTCAGCTACCTGGGAGGCTGAAGTGGGAGTGTTGCTTGAGCCCAAGAGGGAGAGGCTGCAGTGAGCCATGATGGTGCCACTGCACTCCAGCCAGGGTGACAGAGCAAGACCCTGTCTCAAAAAATAAATATAAATAAATAGGCTGGGCATGGTGGCTCATTCCTGCAATCCCAGCACTTTGGGAGGCTGAGGCGGGCGGATCACAAGGTCAGGAGTTGGAGACCAGCCTGGCCAACACAGTAAAACCCCGTCTCTACTAAAAATACAGAATTAGCCAGGTGTGGTGGCAAGTGCCTGTAATCCCAGCTATTTGGGAGGCTGAGGCAGGAGAATTGCTTGAACCCAGGAGGCAGAAGTTGCGGTGGGCTCAGATTGCGCCACTGCACTCCAGCCTAGGCAACAAGAGCAAGACTCCGTCTCAAAAAAAAAAAAAAAAAAAAAATTTATTTATTTATTTATTTTTATTTTTATTTTTTGAGATGGAGTTTTACTCTTGTTGCTCAGGCTGGAGTGCAATGGCATGATCTCAGCTCACCGCAACCTCCACCTCCCGGGTTCAAGCGATTCTCCTGCCTCAGCCTCCCTAGCAGCTGGGATTACAGGCATGCGCCACCACGCCCAGCTAATTTTGTATTTTTAGTAGAGACGGGGTTTCTCCATGTTGGTCAGGCTGGTCTCGAACTCCCAACCTCAGGTGATCCGCCCGCCTCGGCCTCCCAAAGTGCTGGGATTACAGGCATGAGCCACCATGCCCAGCCAGTTTTTTTAATTTAATTAATTAATTAATTAATTTGAGATGGAGTCTCACTTTGTTGCCCAGGCTAGAGTGCACTGGCATGATCTCAGCTCACCGCAACCTCCGCCTCCCGGGTTCAAGCGATTCTCCTGCCTCAGCCTCCTGAGTAGCTGGGATTACAAGCATGCGCCACCACGCCCAGCTAATTTTGTATTCTTAGTAGAGATGGGGTTTCTCCATGTTGGGAGTTTGAGACTCAGGCTGGTCTCAAACTCCCAACCTCAAGTATCTGTCCGCCTCAGCCTCACAAAATGCTGGGATTACAGGCGTGAGCCACCATGCCTGGCCAAATAAAATTAATTTTAAAAATAAGCCAAATATGTATGACAAATCAATGCTATAGAGAAAAACAAGTGAACGGAGATAGGGAGTATGATGGTCAAGGAACTCCTCAGTGATAAGGAGACATTTGAACAGGGATGGAAGGAAATGAGAGAACAAGTTAGGGGGATAACTATGTGAAAGGAGTTCCAAGGAATTAAGTAAGTGCAAAGACTCTGAGGCAGAAGGGCTATTCTGTTTTGAAACTATCTACACTATAAACACTTTAATAACATTTACAAATTTTACATTGAGTCAGTGATTATTTCACTTAGTGAAGAGATTCATTCAAATGTCAATGATCTTTTTCTTTGGTTCTAAATGAACCAAAACACAGCTTCACTGGAATGAGAGACATCATAGAATAATTCGTTCTTCTATCTTCTCCAAAGCAAGAGCCTTTCAGAAATGTTACTTCCTCATTCTTAAATATATTCAAGACTTATCTGAGATCTGTCTCCCAAATCAATGTTCTGCCACAAGAAAGTCAAAGCAAAAAATATTTAAATGGAAGAAGGGAGAGGGAGAAGCAGTGTATTAAAATGGAATGAAAGTAAATATACTAATAGAAAATTTACCTTAGGAAGAATATTTAAAAATCTAGGTGTTATAATGGAAAGAAATGTATGAAATGTAAATAGCTAAGGATTACAAAAATAAAGGCCATGTAATAAATTTTCTTTGACAGATTAGCGGTGTTCACTGTTTGACAGTATTCCAAAACAGTAGTTTAACGGTTCAGTAAAAAAGGCTTTGAATACTATTTTGATCATTTGTTTATCTTCCAAAAACTAGCTTGTAAAATACCCCAGGTTTCTATTACCAGATGTTAGTGCATATACTAGACATGTAATGTCTATTTGAGGAATAAATGAATTTCAGATTTTCAGGAAGTATTATTTCCCCAATTTTTGTAGAAGCAAAGCAGCTCTTTCAAGTACTCACTTTTAAAATTAATAATTACACGCAAGTATAATTAGTCAAAATAATACGCGATTAGAGCAAAATCATGGTAGAAATGACCATGACTAAACTTTTAGCTTTTCTAGGCTTGTAACTGCATTACTATTTAACAAGCAAAATAATTTTCAACTTAACCCATGTCTATCACAAAGCAAATCAAAACAAAAAGTGATTCATTGCTCCTTCCATAGTTTTGTAGTGGTTCAAAATGGTAATACGGTTCAACTCACTATTTTATATCCAAAAAAACCTAAGCTCCTCCCAAGGTGACTCTGAGTCTAAAAATTTGAACATGTAATCATCACTTCGTGTGGTATAATAATGATCTCATTTACATATAAAATAGATTTAACATTCTAAAATAATTTTACATTTAATTTGTGTAAACTCTGTAGGTAGTTTTCTTGAACTGTAAGTTCCGTGAGGGCAGGGATCTCTAGTGCAGCCCTTTACACTGAAAAAGTCCAATTAGTAATATTTCTGCTGTTTCTGGTAAGTCAATATAAACAATGTTTTTAAATTATTTACTTACCAGCTAAAAGACGCATAAAATAGTTGAATTTCTATTTTAAAGTGTGATTTATTTTTCAGTTAAAAAATGTACACTAAAGTTCAGTAAAGCTGGCAGATTCAGCAGCATGCTAAAGAATAATTACTAACTGGCAGAAAAGTTACAGCAGCCCTTTTAAGAAGGCTTTAAAATACTGATCATTAATAAGTAAAACTGCAAAAGTTTAGAAACAAAGAATGACACTGGAGATAGTACAATAAATATTCATGCAATTAAGCTGTTTTCCAAGGAGCGGTCCCCACAAAATATAGGGGGAAAAGAAAAACAACCTTCAGAGAATGCAATATCTGAACTGATAAGGAGCTCTGCACATTCCAAGGTACTCAGACTTAACATTCTCTCACCTGTCACAGCAACTCTGTGGCGTAATTTTATGAATGGGAAAAACTCAGGATCAAGAGGTTAAGCGACTGGCCCAAGGTCACTCAAGGAATCAGTGGTGCAGCTATACCTAGAAGGGTGCACTTCACCTGATCCTTTCCACTACATAAGCCAGCTCCCCGACTGAAGCATTGTGACAGCGGAAGAGCAGGGATCAGACTCTGTGAGTGTCCCGCACTACCCCTGTCCTGCCAAAGAGGCGCGGGCTTGCCTTTGAAAGCCTTCCCTAGCAACTCAGCCAGAGAGGAGGAAGTTGTGCCCGAGGTAGGCCACTGATCAGCCCAGCAAAGTGACAAGGATGACAGGCGCAGCCCCCAAAGGACCAGCCGGCATTCCCATGAGCCCTTCCAAACCCTGCGACGGCGAGACTGGTCTCAGAAACATCTGAAAAACCTCCCAGTAAGTTTCGCCCCCTCCTGGGCATGAGGAACCAGCTGGGAATGAGCCAGAGGGCGGCCAGCCACCCGAGCCGGCCATGTGTCCATCCCGTCACGCCCGCCTCGCCACAGCCGGCTCCTCATGCCTAGACCGCAGCCAGAGGCCCAGCTCAGGATCCGAAGCAAAGGCAGCCTTGGCTGCAGCCACCACCAGCACACCACACCAAGGCGCCCCGGCGTGGAAGTCGCCGTCAGATGTTCGCCCCACCCTCCTGCTGGGGCCCTCAACGACGTCGTCCGCGCCTCCGGCCAGGCCCCGGGGGCTCGGCCTGCCACTTCTGTCTGCCCGCCTGCCCGCCGCCACCGCTAGCCGGGCGTCCTTACTTCATTGAGCTGGCGCTCCGCGGCCTCACGCAGGGCTGGGTCCATGGTGCCCCGCAGGGCCTCGATAATGGTGTTGGGGTCCATCGCAGCGCGGACTCGGTCAAACCCGGGGCTCGGGTGCTACTGGGCCAGGAATAGCGCCACTCACTGCGCACATGGACCCGCCGCGCTCCGCAGCGGCAACCGGCGCGAAAGGAAAGAGAAGCGCCAAGGCCCCGGATAGAACCTCTTCGCCTCGGCGAGGAGGCGGGAGATGCTCTGGCGACTTCCTGTGGGCGCGCCTGCGGAGCACTTTGGGAGATGTAGTCCACAAACACAGTCCGCAGCCCACGTGGCTGCCTGAGCTGTCGTTCCTACAGACAAGTCTTTCTATTCAAAAACGAAAAGTGTTCAAATTCCACAAAAAGAAAAGTAAAACAATCAATTACAAAAGGCTTCACATACTATATCCACAGTGATCATAAAGGGAATCAGATACAGTGTGTGGTGAAATCTATTGCTAATGGCTGCGTAATTTAAGGAAACTTTCTGAAAAGCAATTTGAGATGTGTTTCTGATTGCCATTAAAATATTTAAACTGCCGGGCGCGGTGGCTCACGCCTGTAATCCCAGCACTTTGGGGGGCCAAGGCGGGCGGATCACGAGATCAGGAGATCGAGAGCATCCTGGCTAACACGGCGAAACCCCGTTTCTACTAAAAATACAAAAAATTAGCCGGGCGTGGTGGCACGCGTCTGTAGTTCCAGCTACCAGGGAGGCTGAGGCAGGAGAATCGCTTGAACCCGGAAGGCGGAGGTTGCAGTGAGCCGAGATCGTGCCATTGCTCTCCAGCTTGGGCAACAAGAGCGAAACTCCGTCTCAAAAAAACAAAACAAAACAAAATGTTTAAACTCTGACCCAGTAATTCCACTTATGAGACTTTATCCTAAGGCAATAACACGGAAGATTAAATGAACTTTATGTATGAAAGGTTTTTATCACATTACATATTAGTAATTACCAAATACTGAAATCATGGCTTTTTATTGAGTATCCAAATTTTAGTTGGGACTTCATATAAATCACCTCTTAATGCAGAGTAAAAGCATAATCCGTATTAAAATATACCTTCCTGCCAGGCGCGGTGGCTCACGCCTGTAACCCCAGCACTTTGGGAGGCCAAGGTGGGCGGATCACAAGGTCAGGAGATCGAGACCATCCTAGCTAACACGGTGAAACCCCGTCTCTACTAAAAATACAAAAAATTAGCCGGGTGTGGTGGCGGGCACCTGTAGTCTCAGCTACTCTGAGGCAGGAGAATGGTGTGAATCCAGGAGGTGGAGCTTGCAGTGAGCCAAGATCATGCCACTGCACTCCAGCCTGGGTGACAGAGCGAGACTCCATCTCAAAAATAAATAAATAAATAAACAAACAAATAAATAAAAGTAAATAAAATACACCTTCCTAGCCAGGCGTAATCCACCTGTTGAGGCAGGAGAATTGCTTGAGACCAGGAGTTCAAGGTGGCAGCCTGTTAAGATCGTGCCTATGAGTAGCCACTAAACTACAGCCTGGGCTACATAGCGAGACCCCATCTCTAAAAAAAGAGGGAGGTGGGGGAGAAAGAAAGAAAGAAAAAGTCCTCTTTTATAACAGCCAAGAAAAAGTTTGTTTCAGAAAAGTTAAATAACTTACCCAAGGTCACGTAGTAAGAGGTTCAACTAAGATTTCAAACCTAAGATCTTTGTTTTCAAACTTTCCATTGCTTCCACTAAATCACTCTGCCTCTGAAGAGAAATGTTGAACAATATAGGACTGGTTAAGCAAATAGCAAGAATCCAGTAAATTAAATATTTCACAGCCATTAAAAAGTATAACAAAAAAGTATTTATGTAAGGATATAGCTTTGTAACATGGACAAAGACTGAAAAGCAAGGTTGGCAAATGAAAATAATTTATTTTCTATTAACAGGATGGTGAGATTTGGAGTAATTTCCTTTCATATCTATTATTGTAACAAAGTTATATAAACAGATATACTTAAAATTAATTATAAGCCTTCAAATACAATGTGTTAAATGATCACTTACTGTTTTTAGATTACAAAAAAAAGAGAAGGAAAGGCACATGAAAGCCTTTCCCTGGAGCGGTGGGTTTTGCAATGTTACTACCTTGTATATGCCAGCCACTGTGCCTGGAAGTACTGGAAGTAAGACAGAATTATTCCTAACTTAGGCCAGGTGTGGTGGCTCACAACGGTAACCACAGCAATTTGAGAGGCTGAGGTGGGCGGGATCACCTGAGGTCAAGAGTTCAAGACCAGCCTGGCCAACATGGCAAAACCCCATCTCTACTAAAAATACAAAAATTGCCTGGCCCGGTGGCTCACGCCTGTAATCCCAGCACTTTGGGAGGCCAAGGCGGGCGGATTACGAGGTCAGGAGATCGAGATCATCCTGGCTAACACAGTGAAACACCGTCTCTACTAAAAATACAAAAAAATTAGCCGGGCGTGGTGGCGGGCACCTGTAGTCCCAGCTATTTGGGAGGCTGAGGCAGGAGAATGATGTAACCCGGGAGGCGGAGCTTGCAGTGAGCCAAGATCGCACCACTGCACTCCAGCCTGGGCGACTGAGCAAGACTCTGTCTCAAAAAAAAAAAAAAAAAAAAAATTAGCCAGGCACAGTGGTGCTCACCTGTAATCCCAGATACTCAGGAGGCTGAGGCAGGAGAATCACCTGGACCAGGGAGGCAGAGGTTGCAGTGAGCTGAGATCGCACCAGTGCACTCCAGCCTGGGCAACAGAGCAAGACTCCGTCTCAAAAAAAAATTTACAAATGAAGAACCCAAGGCTCAGGCTACTTAAATTGTGAAGAGTCAGAAAGTTTTCATAATAATAACCTGTAAAAAGTGTAATACTGTTACAAATACAATCTGTTTAAGAATTTTCCTCTCCCTGAATTGTTTGAACCCGGAAGGCGGAGGTTGCAGTGAGCTGAGATCGTGCCATTGCACTCCAGCCTGGGCAACAAGAAACTCCGTCTCAGAAATAAAAAGAATTTTCCTCTCCCTGCTCCACTGCCCAAAGTGAGGACCTTGAAAACAGGCTTATGTTCTATTCACCTTTGTATCCTCACCTCCTACCACAGAGTTAGAATGTATAGAAGAAGTTTAAAAAATTCTTTAGTGAATAAATGAAGAAAGGAATTAATAAACTAGTAATGACTTATAGGTGGCTGAGCCAGAATTGAAGCTTCATTCTTCATGATTCAAAAGCTAGTCCTCTTTCTAATATTATACGCCTATTTTAGATTCCAGAATTGACTTGTTTATCATGGAATTGTGAAGATTTTAGCAGAGCACAATGTATATGAAAGAACCTGGCACATAGAAGGTAGTCCAAAAATGTTAATTTCCTCTCCCTAAAACTGAAAGGGAAAAGAAGTGGTAGTGAAAAATATGGTTTTAAGCTGTAGTGCTGGGAACAGGGAGCCAATGAGGCTTACAGATCTACAGCTGGCATGGGGCCTGTGTCTCATCCTTCATAGAGAACAGAGCACACTGGGTACAAGATCCTGTCTGGGGAGCCAGCATTCCTGTATCCACAAAAGGAGCTTGGCCCCAGGGACCATTCAGGAGCTAGTTGGTAGAGTGATTAGCACACTCAACCTATTTGTAGATTTTAGTTTTATTTTGTCAAGCTAGTGACACAGAGAATGTGACTTTTGTGACTGGAAATTTCAGTGTGAACTCCTCTAGGGCAGAGACCACATCCATCTTTTTGTGGTAGACACAGAAATGAATGAGTGCTCAATAAATATGAGAAGACTAATGAAAAAAGTGGTTTGTTAAGCCACTCTAAACACAATTACATAACCTTATGGTGTCCCACAATCCCAATCGCCAGCACAGCAGCCAACATAGGTATCTAAGCCTCCTTAGGCAAGGTGAAGGCTGAGAATTCAGAAAAGCATAAACCATAGTCTCAGAGTTGATTTTGAGGTAGGATGAAATTAGACAAAAATTAAGAAGAGATGCGGCCGGGCACAGTGGCTCCTCATGCCTCTAATCTCAGCACTTTGGGAGGCCAAGGCTGGCAGATCACGAGGTCGGAGAGATAGAGACCACCCTGGCCAACATGGTGAAACCCCGTCTCTACTAAAAATACAAAACTCAGCTAGACTTGGTGGCGTGCACCTGTAGTCCCAGCTACTCGGGAGGCTGAAGCAGAAGAATTGCTTGAACCCAGGAGGTGGAGGTTAGTTGCAGTGAGGCGAGATCACACCATTGCACTCCAGCCTGGCGACAGAGTGAGATCCGTCTCAAAAAAAAAAGGAAGAAGAGCTGGGCCTGACTTGGTGGCTCACACCTTTAATCCCAGAACTTTGGGAGGCCAAGGCAGGTGGATCACCTGAGGTCAGGAGTTCAAGACCAGCCTGGCCAACATGGTGAAACTCCGTTTCTAGTAAAAATAAAAAAATTAGCACAATATGGTGGTGCGTGCCTGTAATCCCAGCTACTTGGGACACTGAGGTGGGAGAATCTCTCGAACCTGGTAGGCGGAGGTTGCAGTGACCTGAGATCGCACCACTGCACGCCAGGCTGGGAGACACATTAAGACTCCGTCTCAAAAAAGAAAAAAAAAAGATAGTTACACCGTAAGGGAATGGAAAGAATTAGTGTTCCCTTTACAGGCCCCCACTGGGGCTTTTGTGGGTGAATACCAATGACAAGACCCTTGATGATAATTGACACGGGAAAAGTTCCCTTGTCCCCCTCTCAGAGTCTGAGACGGCGGTGTGGCTCCCTTCTTCAGTGCCCTGCTGCTCAAACCTCTCAGGGAACATACAGACGGGTAACACTGCAGGGCTCTGAACCCACGGCAGTGTCTAGTGGTGAATGTTTACAGCTCCTAAAGCCCCAGTGGGTGTGTGTTATAGGATGCTCTTTTAGTTTTGCTCTTTTAGTTTTGCTGTCTATAGATGGCTTGTGTTAACCAGCTCAATTAGACCCTCTACCTTGTTGCAAGGACAGAGGGCTTTCTGTATCCCCGTGTACCGGAAGAATTGGATCACACCTGGGCTTGGAGAATGAGTGCAAGGTTTTATTGAGTGGAGGTAGCTCTCAGCAAATGGGGGAAGTCAGAAGGGGATGGAGTGGGAAGGTTTTCCCCTGCAGTTGGGCCGCTAGCGGCCTAGGCTTTCCTCCAACTGCCCCAGCCAAACTCCGCCTCCTTCTGCTTCTGTGGTGGGTGGCCTACCGGCATGCCAGTGCCTGTTAGCGCGACCCTCTTGATGTCCAGCCACCTGTGTGTTCCTTCACCGATGTGCTGCTCTCGACGTCCAGCTGCCTGTGTATTCCTCTGCTGATGTGTTCCTCTTGATGTACAGCCGCTTGTGTGTCTGCCTGCTAGGGTCTCAGGGCTTTCTATAGGCACAGGATGGGGGCGTGGCAGGTCAGGGTGGTCTTGGGAAATGCAAAATTTGGGCAGGAAATGCCTGTCCTCACGCAGGTCCATAGGGGTGGAGCCTTAGCCAGGGATCATGCCTTTTTCTTTTCTTTTCTTTTCTTTTTTTTGAGACGGACTTTCTCTCTTGTTGCTCAGGCTGGAGTGCAATGGCGTGATCTCGGCTCACCTCAACCTCCACCTCCCAGGTTCAAGCGATTCTCCTGCCTCAGCCTCCCTAGTAGCTGGGATTACAGGCATGTGCCACCACGCCCGGCTAATTTTGTATTTTTAGTAGAGACGGGGTTTCTCCATGTTGGTCAGGCTGGTCTCGAACTCCAGACCTCAGGTGATCCGCCCACCTTGGCCTCCCAAAGTGCTGGGATTACAGGCATGAGCCACCACGCCTGGCCATGGATCATGCCTTTTTCTACCCAGCACTTACCTTCCCCGCTTCCATATCATTTAAAGGGATCACACTCTTCCCTTCCCAGCATTCCCATATCAATAGTACCAAGCACCCAAAGTCATCTTAGAGCCCAGGCTGATTTTGTCAAGATATTCACAGATATTGAAACCCCGCATTCTATACTTTCTATGTTATGCCTATTCCAAATAGTCAAAACATTTTAGACCAAATTTTTCATAAAGTTTTGGGTTTTTTTTTTTTTCAAATTTTCTTTTTCTTTCTTTTTCCTTCTTTTTTTTTTTTTGAGACAAAGTCTCACTCCATCACCCAGGCTAGAGTGCAGTGGCATGATCTCGGCTCATTGCAACCTCCCCCTCCTGGGTTCAAGCGATTCTTCTGCCTCAGCCTTCTGAGTAACTGGGATTACAGGCACACACCACCACATCTGGCTAATTTGTGTATTGTTAGTAGAGACGGGGTTTCGCCATGTTGGCCAGGCTAGTCTTGAACTCCTGACCTCAAGTAATCCACCTGCCTTGGCCTCCCACAGTGCCGGGATTACAGGTTATAAGCCACTGTACCCAGCCAATTTTTCATTATATTTTTAAATAAACTGGTCCTCTTATTCATTTTTACGCCTTGGCAAGATTTGTACTCTAAACAATTTAAAACGCAGGGGGAAAAGGACAGACATCGATTCTGTTCTGAGGCATGTACACACTGTGTTGCCTCAAGTAAAACATTTCATCTCACTGTCCCTAATTTTATTTTCCATTCTGTAAAATGAGTAAATAGTCCTATCACAGGCTACGAAAATTATTCTGAAGATCAAATAAAGTTTGAAAATCTTTTGCAAGTATAAAGTTCAGTAATGTAAATTGTTGCTGGCTGTCAGGAAAGGGCTAGCGAGAAGGAAGGTAAGAGGGCAAGGAAGAAGAGTTAAAGTGAAGAAACAGAGACTTTCTGCAGAGCATTGTTCCCGGTAGCTGTGAGTCCTCACATTCAGCAGTTTGATACCGTTTGTGAATAAAACAGTATATTCATAGGAAATATAGTCAATCCTGTATTGAACATAGTCACTGAAGACCATTTTCCTTTTTTTTTTTTTTTTTTTGAGGGACAGAGTCTTCTTATGTTTCCGACACTAGCCTTAAACTCCTGGACTCATGAGATGCTCTGGCCTCAGCCTCCCAAGTAGCTGGGACTACAGGTGCACACCACCATGACCAGATAATTTAAAAAATTTTTTGTGGCAATAGAGTCATATTTGCCCAGGCTGGTCTCAACCTTCTGGCCTCAAGCAATCCTCATATTTCAGCCCCTCAAAGTGCTGGAATTATAGGTGTTACAGGCGTGAGCCACTGCCTCAGTACTTACTACCAGTAAGTACTTTCTTTTTCTGTCTTTTTTTTTTTTCACTCAGCATGTTTCTGAGATTATTTTCATGATGTTGAGTGAATCAGGAATTCCCTCCTTCTTGTTGGTAAATGGTAGTCCATTCAGTTGATATACAATTATCTATTCATCTGCTGAAGGATATTTGGATGGTTTCCAGTTTTTAGCTAATGTAAATAAAATTGATATGTATATTTCTATATACAAGTCTTTGTGTGAATATATGCTTTCATTTCTCTGGTAAATAGCTAGGAGTGGAATGGCTGGTTTGCATTGTAAATATATATGTAAATTTGTAAGAAACTGTCAAACTGTTTCACAAATGGATTGTACAATTTTATATTCCCACCAGCAATTTATAGGCATTCTGTTGTCCCACATCTTCACCAACAGTTGGAATTCTCAGTGTTTTTAAGTGTATCCAGTGGAGAGGATATGTACTGTTACGTCATTATTCACAGTATGTAGTTCTCTGATGACTAATGATGTTGAGCATGTTTATGTGTGCTTTTTGCCATTTGTATCATCTTTTGTAAAGTGTCTGTTTCAACCTTTTGCCCATTTAAAAACTAGATTGTTGGCTGGGCACGGTGGCTCACGCCTGTAATCCCAGCACTTTGAGAGGCCAAGGCGGGTGGATCACAAGGTCAGGACATCGAGACCATCCTGGCGAACACAGTGGAACGCCCTCTCTACTAAAAAAAATTACAAAAAATTAGCCGGGCATGGTGGCAGGCGCCTGTAGTCCCACCTACTTGGGAGGCTGAGGCAGGAGAATGGCACGAACCCAGGGGGCAGAGCTTGCAGTGAGTGGAGATTGTGCCACTGCACTCCAGCCTGGGAGACAGAGCGAGACTCCATCTCAAAAAAAAAACAAAAAAAAAAAACTAGATTGTTGCCTTCCTGTTACTGAGTTGTAGGAAACTCTATGAATTCATTTTGTCAGATTTCATCATTGTGTATATTTTCTTACATTCTATGTCGTGTCTTTCCATTTTCTTTTTCCTTTTTTTTTTTAGACAGTCTCGTTCTGCCACCTAGGCTGGAGTGCAGTGGCACAATCTCAGCTCACCACAACCTCTGCCTTCCAGGTTCAAGTGACTCTCCTGCCTCAGCCTCCTGAGCAGCTAGCTGGGATTACAGGCACGTGCCACTGCACCCGGCTAATTTTTGTATTTTTAGTAGAGAGGGGGTTTCACCATGTTGTCCAGGCTGGTCTTGAACTCCTGACATCAAGTGATCTGCCTGCCTCAGCCTCCTAAGTGCTGGGATTACAGGTGTGATCTTGGCCACCATGCATGGCCAAGGCTACAAATCTCCACAGTACTGGATACTGTAAGCAATTGTAACACAATGGTAGTATTCATGTATCTAAACATAGAAAATGTACAGTAATATGCTATTATAATCTCATGTTCACTGTCCTATATGCAATCCATTCTCCCATTCTCGACTAAACCATCATTACATGTTGCATAACAGTAATAGATTTTTACATGTTGCTTTGCTGGGATAAACCTCATTTGGTCATGGTGTATTGTCATTTTTACATATTACTGGATTCAATTTGCTAATTTTTTTTTTTTTAACAGAGTCTCACTCTGCCACCCACGCTGGAGTGCAATGGTATGATCATAGCCCACTGCAGCCTCAAACTCCTGGGTTCAAGTGCTCCTTCTGCCTCAGCCTCCCGAGTAGCTAGGACTATAGGTGCACGACGCCATGCATAGCTAATTTTTAAAAAAATTTTTGTAAAGACAGGGTTTTACCATGTTGGCAAAGCTGGTCCAAAACTCCTGGCATCAAGCAATCCTCCCACCTTGGCCTTTCAAAACTCTGAGATTACAGGTGTCAGCCATAGGTGTCAGCCATGGTGCCTAGCCAATTTGCTTTTTTTTTTTTTTTTTTTGAAATGAAGTTTCGCTCTTGTTGCCCAGGCTGAAGTGCAATGGTGCGATCTCAGCTCTCTGCAACCTCTGCCTCCCGGGTTCAAGTGATTCTCCTGCCTCAGCCTCTGGAGTAGCTGGGATTACAGGCGCCCACCACCACACCCGGCTAATTTTTGTATTTTTGGTAGAGATGGGGATTCACCATGTTGGCCATGTTGTTGAGTGAGTTTTCTTGTTTTTCTTTAACAAATGTTGGGATTTGACCTGGTTAGCAATTAAATTATAGAGTTCAGTTTGATACTTACAAATCTTGTTTAAAGTTTTTTTTTTTTTTTTTTGAGACGGAATCTTAGTCCTGCTCTGTTGCCAGGCTAGAGTGCAGTGGCGTGATCTTAGCTCACTGCAACTTCTGCCTCCTGGGTTCAAGCGATTCTCCTGCTTCAGCCTCCTGAGTAGCTGGGACTACAGGTGTGTGCCACCATGCCGAGCTATTTTTTTTTTTTTGTATTTTTAGTAGAGACGGGGTTTCACCATGTTGGCCGGGATGGTCTTGATCTCTTGACCTCGTGATCCACCTGCCTCGGCCTCCCAAAGTGCTCGGATTACAGGCGTGAGCCACCGCACCTGGCCAATTAAAGATTTTTAAGATCAAGTCTGCAGAGGGTGGGGGGGCAAAGGGAGGGAGAGCATTAGAACAAATACCTAATGAATGAGGGGCTTAAAACCTAATGACAAGTTGATAGGTGCAACAAACCACCATGGCACATGTATATCTATGTAATACATTCTGCACCTGTATCCCAGAACTTAAAGTCAGAAAAAAAGGGACCGGGCACGGTGGCTCATGCCTGTAATCCCAGCACTTTGGGAGACCGAGGAGGGTGGGTCACCTGAGGTCACGAGTTCGAGACCAGCCTGACCAACATGGAGAAACCCTGTCTTTACTAAAAATACAAAATTAGCTGTGCATGATGACGTACTCCTGTAATCCCAGCTACACGGGAGGCTGAGGCAGGAGAATTGCTTGAACCCAGGAGGCAGAAGTTGTGGTGAGCCGAGATCGCACCATTGCACTCCAGCCTGGGCAACAAGAACAGAACTCTGTCTCAAAAAAAAAAAAAAAAAGCTATACAACCATAAAAAAATAAAAATAAATGAAAAGATAAAATCTGTTAGTATTTACTATAGGGCTATTTTACTGTACAACTAATGTGTGGCCTTTTGGAGGTTTCTACTGATGCCCGCCAAGTAATCAACAAGCTTTCTCTAGTCTAGTGTCCTAGTCCTGTGAGATCTCTAGGAACCCTTTTTTTTTTTTTTTTTTTTTTTTTTTGAGAGGGAGTCTTGCTCTGTTGCCCAGGCTGGAGTGCAGTGGCACAATCTCTGCTCACTGCAAGCTCCGCCTCCCGGGTTCACGCCATTCTCCTGCCTCAGCCTCCCCAGTAGCTGGGACTACAGGCACCAGCCACCATGCCCGGCTAATTTTTTGTATTTTTAGTAGAGACAGGGTTTCAACGTGTTAGCCAGGATGGTCTCGATCTCCTGACCTCGTGATCCACCCACCTCGGCCTCCCAAAGTACTGGGATTACAGGCATGAGCCACCGCACCCGGCCTCTGGGAACTCTTTAGCTAACCCCTTCCTTGGTTATTATTTGTCCAAGCTGTGAGGTTTCACCCCGCTTATAACCATCTTAATATTCAGAAAAAGTGGAGGGGGACCCCATGTGGATTTCTGGAGCTCTTTTTCTGTGTAACCCCTCTTTTCAAAAACCATACTGCTATCTCCATCCACCTCAGCCTCCTAAACTTCATACTCTTTCTCCTTGACCCAGTGAGACCGCAGTGATGTTTATGGGAACCCCTTCCCTATGCTATGGTCCAGAATGAGCCTTTAAACAGAAAACTGGAGAAATTGGAGGGCTTACCTCTTTTGTCTTCCTTCTCTCAGGATCACAGTTCTGATCTGCTTCTTGTCTGATGTCTGAAAACACTTGTTTCATATATGTTTTCCAGTTCCTAGCTGTTACAACAGGAGGTGTCCCTTGTTACTTCACCATTGTTCGAAGCAGAAGACTCTTTTTAGCTGTTATAGAGAGGTGGATGTGCTCTTTGTCATCTTAAATATTCAGGGTAATTATGAGGATCAAAGGAGAAATCACCCATCAGATTTATTCTTCTAACTTACAATGGAAAAGTTTTCTTTTATCTGCTCACCCCTAATGTGGGATAGATATGCCACTTACTTTGCATAGCCTTTTAATATGCAGAGTCAGCACAACAGGTAGACTCAAGGAAAAATAAAGTCAGAATGTTTGTGCAGTAGCTTTGGCTCCAATACCCAGAAAACTCTGACCTCAGGTCAGAGTACCCTGTCTCCCAGGCAAGAAGTCTATGGTTGGGTATTTGGTAGCCTTCGTTTTCTAGGAAAACAATCTGAGAGATGACCCAGAAACACTAGCTTTTAGGTGGCAAAAATTACTCTAGTCAGTCATAGAGCTTCACTACCATTTTGCTTTAGTAAAAGGAGCGTTAGTCTCAAAGACAGACAGACTTGGGTTGAATCTGGACTCTACAGTTTCCTAGATTTAACATGATTGTCTAACAAGAAATACTCTAGATGAAGTTAATAGACAAATAGCAGACTCTGTAAAGAGATTTACCACATCTAAAAGCCACAGAGCATTATTATTAGGTAGACACGTGGAATTCCTATAAGCCAATACAAATAAGACTGAAAAAAGTGGGAAAATATTAATAGGCAATTCATGGAACAGGAAGCTTGAATTCCTGAATAGGATGTAAAGAAATATTTGAGGTGGCCAGGCACAGTGGCTCACAACTATAATCTTGGTGCTTTGGGAGGCGAAGGAAGGAGGATTGTTTGAATCCAAGAATTCAAACCCAGCCTGGGCAACTTAGCAAGACCTTGGCTCATAGTTCTGCAGGCTGAACAAGAAGCATAGTGCCAGCATCTGCTCCTGGTGAGGCCTCAGGAAACTTACAATCATGATGGAAGGCGAAGGGGGAGCTGGCATATCACATGGTGAGTTAGGGAAAAAAGAGAGCAGAGGAAGTTCCAGGCTCTTTTAAACAAGCAGATCTCCTGTGAACTAATACAGCGAGATGTCAATCATTACAGTGAGAATGGCATAAAGCCAGTCCCCATGAAGAAAAACACCTCCCACCAAGTCCAACCTCCAACACTGGGGATTACATTTCAACATGAGATTTGGAGGAGACAAATATCCAAACGTATCAGCTGTGTTCCCAGTTCTAGGTTTATATTTCAGAGTATATTCTTCATCACTTTTTGGTGGTGGTGTTGCAGGAAGAAGCAGGCAGCAACCCAGATACCTATCACTAGGTCAATGGAAAAGACAAAAGTAGTATATTCACATCATGGAGGGCTGGTACAGTGGCTCACACCTTTAATCTCAGCACTTTGGGAGGCTGAGGTGAGAGGATCACTGGAGCCAGGAGTTCAAGACCAGCCGGGGTAACAAAATGAGACCTTGTTTCTACAAAGTGATGCTCTGTCTCAAAAAAAAAACCAAAAAACAAAGATTCAAAGCAAAAAGTGTTTATATATTTATTTATTGGGGGAGACAGAGTCTCACTCTGTCACCCAGGCTGGAGTGCAGTGGCGCGATCTCGGCTCACCGCAACTTCCGCCTCCAGGTTCAAGCAATTCTCATGCCTCAGCCTGCCAAGTAGCTGGAACTACAGGCACATGCCACCATGCCTGGCTAATTTTTTGTATTTTTAGTAGAGACGGAGTTTCACCATGTTAGTCAGGCTGGTCTCGAACTCCTGACCTCAGGTGGTCCGCCCGCCCTGGCCTCCCAAAGTGCTGGGATTACAGGCATGAGCCACTGCACCCAGCCACCTTTCAAGATTTATTTTCTTTGGCCAGGCACGGTGGCTCACGCCTGTAATCCCAGCACTTCGGGAGGCCAAGGCGGGCAGATCACGAGGTCAGGAAATTGAGACCATCCTGGTTAACACAGTGAAACCCTGTCTCTACTAAAAATATGAAAAAATTAGCCGGGCGTGGTGGTGGGCGCCTGTAGTCCCAGCTACTCGGGAGGCTGAGGCAGGAGAATGGTGTGAACACGGGAGGTGGAGCTTGTAGTGAGCCGAGATCGCGCCACTGCACTCCTGCCTGGGCGCCACTGCACTCCAGCCTGGGCAACAAAGCAACACTCCAGCCTGGGCAACAAAGCAAGACTCCATCTCAAAAAAAAAGAAAAAAAAATTATTTTCTTTATCTTTGGTTTTCAACTGTTGGACTATCATGTGGCTAGGTATGGCTGTCTTTATTTTTGCCTTTTTATATTTTTTACCATTTATGAAATTTGTTGAACTTCTTACAGCTATTCTTTTATCAGAATATATTTTGTTGCCTTGATTTCCTCAGATTTGGCCTGTCAGAGGCTCTGCAAGCTGGCTCCTGTGTCCTAGTAACGTCATCTGTTTTTATCAAATATGGAGAACTTTTGACCTTTTTTTTTTTTTGGAGATGGATGGAGTCTTGCTCTGTGGCCCAGGCTGGAGTGCAATGGTGTGATCTCGGTTCACTGCAACCTCTGCCTCCTGGGTTCAAGCGATTCTCCTGCCTCAGCCTCCTGAATAGCTGGGATTACAAGCAACTGCCACCACACCTGGCTAATTTTTGTATTTTTGGTAGAGACGGGGTTTCACCATTTTGTCCAGGCTGGTGTCGAACTCCTGACCTCATGTGATCCACCTGCCTCAGCCTCCTAAAGTGCTGGGGTTACAAGCGTGAGCCACTGCGCCCGGCTGCATTATTTCTTCAGATAGTTTTTTCTGATCCAATTGCACCCTCTTTTCTTTCTGGGACTCCAATTGCATATGTATTAGGTCATTTGATATTGCTCTAAAAGTCCCTGAGGCCACTTTTCTTGTTTTTAAATTTGTGTAAATTTAAGGGGCGTCTGTTCATTTTTCTATAATTTCTCAACATTCTGTTCTTCAGAATGAAAACTTTCTATTGGCCTATTAAGCCATATATAATCTGCTGTAAATCTCATCCAGTGAACTTTTTATTCCAGCTATTGTAATTTTCAGTTCTAGAACTTCCATTTGGTTCTTTTTTATGGTTTCTATTTCTGTTAACTCATTAAGATTATATTTTTCTTTCTTTCCATAAATATATTTTCCTTTAATTTTTGAACTTATTTTTGATAGCTCCTTTAAACTCTTTTTCTTTTTTTTGAGACAGAGTCTCTTCCTGTTGCCCAGACTGGAGTGCAATGGTGTGATCTCGGCTCACCGCAACCTCTGCCTTGCGGGTTCAAACAATTCTCCTGCCTCGGCCTCCCGAGTAGCTGGGAATACAGGCCCGCAACACCATGCCCAGCTAATTTTTTTTTTTTTTTTTTTTGTATCTTTAGTAGAGACATGGTTTCACCATGTTGGTCAGGCTGGTCTCGAACTCCTGACCTCATGATCCGCCCTCCCGGGCCTCCCAAATTGCTGGAATTACAGATATGAGGCACCGTGCCTGGCTTTTTTGTGTGTGTGTGTGAGACAGTCTTGCTCTGTCACCCAAGCTGGAGTGCAATGGCACTGTCTCGGCTCACTGCAACCTCTGCCTCCTAGGTTCAAGCGATTCTCCTGCCTCAGCTTCCTGAGTAGCTGAGACTACAGGTGTGTGCCATCACACCTGGCTAATTTTTGTATTTTTAGTAGAGACAGGGTTTCACAATGTTGGCCAGGCTGGTCTCGAACTCCTGATTCTCCTAATTCCTGACCTCAGGTGATCCACCCACCTCGACCTCCCAAAGTGCTAGGATTACAGGCGTGAGCCACTGCTCCTGGCCTAAACTCTTTTTCTGGTAAGTTTCACATCTGGACCATCTTGGGTTTAATTTGTATAGACTACTTTTTCCCCCACCTTGACTATGGATTTTATTTTCCTCATTCTTTGTATTTCTAGGAAATTGAAATGTAATACTGGGCCGGACGCAGTGGCTCACACCTGTAATCCCAGCACTTTGGGAGGCTGAGGCATGCAGACCACTTAAGGCTGGGAGTTTGAGACCAGCCTGACCAACATGGAGAAACCCCGTCTCTACTAAAAACACAAAATTAGCCAGGTGTGGTGGCACATGCCTGTTATCCCAGCTACCTGGGAGGCTGAGGCAGGAGAATCACTTGAACCTGGGAGGCAGAGGTTGCAGTGAGCTGAGATCCTGCCATTGCACTCCAGCCTGGGCAACAAGAGTGAAACTCCGTCTCAAAAAAAAAAAGAAAGAAATGTAATACTGGACATTGCGAATAATACATTGTAGGACTCTGGATTTTGTTATCTTCCTCTGAAAAATGTCGATTCTTATCTTAGTGGACAGTTCAAATACTTGATACAAATAATCATCTTGACGGGGCACTGTGGCTCATGCCTGTAATCCCAGCACTTTGGGAGGCTGAGGCAGGTAGATCATCTGAGGTCAGGAGTTCAAGACCAGCCTGGGCAACATGGCAAAACCCTGTCTCTACTAAAAATGCAAAAATTAGTGGGGTGTTGTGGCGCACTCCTGTAATCCCAGCTACTTGGGAGGCTGAGGCAGGAGAATTGCTTGAACCTGGGAGATGGAGGGTGCAGTGAGCCGAGATCGTGCCACTGCACTCCAGCTGGGGCAACACAGTGAAGAAAAAAAAAAAAAAAGCAAACCCTTAGAACCAGGTGAGGTGGCTCATGCCTGTTATCCCAGCACTTTAGGAGACCAAGGCAGGTGGATCATTTGAGGTCAGGTGTTTGAGACCAGCCTGGCCAACATGATGAAACCCTGTCTCTACTAAAAATACAAAAATTAGCCAGGTGTGGCAGTGCATGCCTGTATTCCTAGTTACTGGCAAGGCTGAGGCAGGAGAATCGCTTGAACCCGGAAGGTGGAGGTTGCAGTGAGCAGAGATCATACCACTGCACTCCAGCTTGGGCAACAGAGTAAGACTCTGTCTCAAAAAAAAAAAAAAAAAAAGGAAAAGAAAAGCAGACCCTTAGGAAGAAGGCCCTCAGCAGACCTCCTTTCACCAGTGCTCAGTGGACCTCTTTCATTTGTACATTAATATTGGAAGCATTGGAATGTTCCAAAAAAAGAAAAAAAGATAAGCTACAGTAAACCAGCTGACAAGCAGCTCTGAAAGCAGCAGAGCCTCTATGACAGCAATTCAGAAGACCCTCGATACTTGTAACAATAGGGTAGACTGCACTAAAAATCAGGCCTAGGTTCTAACAGTAAAGGCAGCATTGCTTCAAAACCTCAACAAAACTCTTAAGTCAAAGTCAGGCCCTGATAGAAAATGGGACACTAATACCTAGGATAAAGATATTTGGGTGGATAAACATGAGAATTTTGAATCCTGGATTCTCCGAATTCCCCAGGCTATCAGAAGCAGTCTCTTCTTTAGCTGGAAGAGAGACACTTCAGCTGGCTTGGACACCTTGCAAGAAGACCTAACCTGAGGCAGATGCCTCACAAATGACTCTCGTCTTTAAGATCTATCTCTGCCATCCTTCACTGCCTCCAGGCTCATACTGATAAACCAAGTAAGGTCTCAGCATAGCCCAGGGAGGGAAGTAGCTTTCCTGCTCCAAGAGAAAATAAGTTACACACCAAAAGAATTACAGAATCCGGAATAATATGTCCAAACAGAAACCAAAGGAGTGTATCTGCAGGTTGTTAGAGCAGGGGAGTGGAACATAAGGCTAAATAGATGACAATTACTGACATACCAGCACTTGCCCATGACTCAGATTCAATCTTTTGGCAAGAACATACCTGGAGCTGGTCCTAATAGCCTGCTGGGGATGGCTCCTTTAAAGCTTGAACACAAGAAACATATCAATACAGCTTCTAGCAATTAGTATGTGGCTACTGCTCTGTAGAAAGCAAGGACCAAGGCCGGGTGCCTATAATGGGTGCAGGAAACTTAGGTGTGGTTCACAGAAGGTCAGATAATACGTTGGTACTAAAAAGGACCGTGCTGCACCACAGCTCTACTCGGGGTGCCCCTAAAAGACAACAATGAAGGGAAACTCTCCCAGTGAGTAGAGTTGAGAATAGTACATTTATTTGCTCATTCACTCTGTATGGAGGGATAAATGGGCTAAGATTTCGCTTCCAGCATTGAATGTTTTGTCTGGTTAATCAGGGCCCTGGGGCCAGGCGCGGTGGATCAGTTGAGGTCAGGAGGGCGAGACCAGCCTGGCCAACTTGGTGAAACCCATCTCTACTAAAAAAATACAAAAACTAGCCGGGCGTGGTGGCTCACACCTGTAGTCCTAGCTACTCAGGAGGCCTGAGGCGGTAGAATTGCTTGAACCCGGGAGACTGAGGTTGCAGTGAGCCAAGATTGCCCCACTGCACTCCAGCCTGGGTTACACAGTGAGAAAACAAAAACAAGCAAACAAAAAATTGGCCAGGCGCAGTGGTTCGCGCCTGTAATCCCAGCACTTTGGGAGTCTGAGGCAGGCAGATCACTAGGTCAGGAGTTCGAGACAAACCTAGCCAACGTAGTGAAACCCCGTCTCTACTAAAAATACAAAAATTAGCCAGGTGTGGTGGCAGGCACCTGTAGTCTCAGCTACTTGGGAGGCTGAGGCAGGGGAATCGCTTGAACCCGGGAGGTGGAGGTTGTGGTGAGCCAAGATCACGCCACTGCACTCCAGGCTGGGCAACAGAGCAAGGCTCCGTCTAAAAAAAAAAAAAATCAGGATCCTGGAAAGAAAAGATTAGAAGATGCGGATGAGAGGTCTGGGTAAGAAAGAAATAGAGTAAATGGATAGATTAAAAGAAATAGGCACAGGTTGAGTGTGGTAGCTCATGCCTGTTATGCCAGCATTTTGGGAGGCCAAGGCAGGAAAATAACTTGAGGCCAGTAGTTCAAGACCAGCTTTGGCAGAATAGCAAAACCCCATCTCTAAAAAAAGTTAAAATTAGAAAAAAAAAAGATTAAATTAAATTCCCAGGAGGTAGAGCCAAGATCATACCACTGCACTCCAGCCTGGGTGACAGAGCAAGACTCCATCTCAAAAAAAAAAAAAAAAGATTAAATTAAATCCAAAAAAAATTATTGTGATGAAATGGGCATAAAATGTGTAGACTTTTGTGTCTCATAATAATGTCAACCAGAGGCACTCAGAATCCAGGTGAACAGGTTAACTTCTTCTATGGATGTCAGCCAGACTCTCTCCTTGGCCATCTCAGTGCTTAAACAATGGGTCTCTTAATGGAGAGGCCATGATAGCATGGGCCCAATATTATGGGTTCCTTCTAACCAAGGGCTGATCTGGTGTTGCCACTGCTAATGGCCAAACTGCCAACAGAAGATATTGATGCTGAATTCTCATTATTACTCTACCTCTGGAGGGGACTAGCCAACCAGTGGTGGAAGATTGATTATATCAGATCTCTTCCTTCCTGGAGTAGGCAGCAATTCATTCTTTTTTTTTTTTGAGTCTGAGTCTCGCTCTGTCGCCCAGGCTGGAGTGCAGTGGCGCAATCTCGGCTCACTGCAAGCTCTGCCTCCCGGGTTGAAGCCATTCTCCTGCCTCAGCCTCCCAAGTAGCTGGGACTACAGGCGCCCACCACCTCGCCCAGCTAATTTTCTGTGTATTTAGTAGAGACAGGGTTTCACCATGTTAGCCAGGATGGCAGCAATTCATTCTAACTAGTACTGACAACTGTTCCAGAAACAGTCATTTCTATCCACAGTGCCTCTACCAGCACAACTACCTTAGTGCTTACAGAATTCTTATCTACCAGCCTGAGCAAAGTAGTGAGACTCCATCTCTACAAAAATGTTAAAAATTAGCGAAGTTAGGCCAGGTGCAGCAGCTCATGCCTGTAATCCTAGCACTTTGGGAGACCAAGGTGGGAGGATCACTTGAGGTCAGGAGATCAAGACCAGCCTGGCCAACATGGTGAAACCCCATCTCTACTAAAAATACAAAAAAAAAAAAAAAATCAGCCGGGCATGGTGGCAAGCGCCTGTAGTCCCAAGTACTTGGGAGGCTGAGGCAGGAGAATCGCTTGAACCCAGGAGGCAGAGGTTGCAGTGAGCAGAAATCGCGCCACTGTGCTCCAGCCTGGGTGACAGAGCAAGACTCTGTCCCCCAAAAAAAAAAAAAAAAATTAGCTGAGTTGGCCAGGCATGGTGGCTCACGCCTGTAATCCCGGGACTTTGGGAGGCCAAGGTGGGCGGATCACCTGAAGTCAGAAGTTCGAGATTAGCCTGGCCAACATGGCGAAACTCCATCTCTACTAAAGATACAAAAATTAGCTGGTCATAGTGGCGAGTGCCTGTAATCCCAGATACTCCGGAGGCTGAGGCTGGAGAATCACTTGAGCCCGGGAGGCAGAGGTTGCAGTGAGTCAAAATCGTGCCACTGCACTCCAGCCTGGGCAACAAATGCGAAACTTCGTTTCAAAATAAATAAATAGGCGGGGCACGGTGGCTCACGCCTGTAATCCCAGCACTTTGGGAGGCCGAGGCGGGCAGATTACGAAGTGAGGATATCGAGACCATCCTGGCTAACACGGTGAAACCTTGTCTCTACTAAAAATGTAAAAAATTAGCCGGGCATGGTGGCATGTGCCCGTAGTCCCAGCTACTCAGGAGGCTGAGGCAGAAGAATCACTTGAACCTGGGAGGTGGAGGTTGCAGTGAGCCGAGATCATGCCACTGCACTCCAGCCAGGGCAACAGAATGAGACTCCGTCTCAAAAAAAAAATTAAAAATAAAAAAAAATAAAATTAGCTGAGTGTGGTGGCATGAGCATGTGGTCCTAGCTACTCAGGAGGATTGCTTGAGCCCAGGAGGTTGAGGCTGCAGTGAGCCCTGTTTTTACCACTGCACTCTAGCCTAAGTGACAGAGATAGTCTGTTTAAAAAAAAAAACAAAAAACATCATCATAGGATCCCATACAACGTTGCTCAGAACAGGGACTCTTTTTATGGCAAAAAAGTGCAACAGAGAGCATGGCCATAAAATCCACTGGTCTTTTCACATTCCCCATCATCTAAAGCTATTGCTAACAGAATTGGAGTGGCCTATTAAAAGCTCACCCTAGCCATCAGTTTGGAGATCATCCCCTGTGGGTTTAGGGTACTGTCCTCTATGATATATTTATGTGCTGAACTAATGCTGATATGTATTCAAAATGGTTAAAATATACGAGTCTGGGAACAAATGGTAAAAGTAGGATTTGCTGTACTCACTTGGGAAACAGAAAGCTTGAATTTAAAGCTATAACTTCCATCTTGGTCTCTTTGGACTTCTTTTTTTCTTTTTCCATTTATTTATTTATTTAGAGATGGAGTCTCACTCTGTTGCCCAGGCTGGAGTGCAATGGCACTATCTTGGCTCACTGCAACCTCTGCTTCCCAGGTTCAAGTGATTCTCCTGCCTGCTTTAGCCTCCTGAGTGGCTGGGATTACAGGCACCCATCACCCTGCCCAGCTAAATTTTTTGTATTTTTAGTACAGATGGGGTTTCATCAGGTTGGCCAAGCTGCTCTTGAACTTCTGACCTCAGGTGATCCACCTGCCTTGGCCTCCCAAAGTACTGGAATTACAGGTGTGAGCCGCTGGGCCTGTCCAGAACAACTCTCTTGGGCAATTGGACAGACAATGAATAGACTCCCTTAGGTCAATCAGATGTGTCAGAGGTGATAGAGTCCTATAGTTATAGAACAAGATGACCTGAGATGGGGCTGTGGGAGTGGAAGATGCTTGCTCCAATGCTCCAATACTGGGAATACAAAGTAAAGCAAATTGGCCTGATCTTAGGTATACCAAATAAGAATAAGCCTGGGGCTTGACACTGATGGCAATAATTGCCAGGATCAGTCATTCAGATTTATTTGAGTATGCTAGTAGTTCTTTCTGTAATCTCCTCTGTCCTATTATTAAAGGATATCCATAGATAATACAGTCAAACTAACTACACACTTATATTTAAGAAAATCAATATTGTGTGCCAACTGTAATATAAAGAAAAAATTAAAAAAGGTTATTTATAATAACATATTTCAACATATAATTGCATAGTGGCTCATGCCTGTAATCCCAGCACTTTGGAAGGCCAAGGCAAGCAGATCACTTGAGCTCAGGAGTTCAAGACCAGCCTGGGCAACATGGCGAAACACTATCTCTGCAAAAAATACAAAAATTTGCCAGGTGTGGTGGCATGCACCTGTAGTCCCAGCAACTCAGGAAGCTGAGATGGGAGGATGGCTTGAGCCCAGGAGGCAGAGGTTGCAGTGAGCCAAGATTGTGCCACTGCACTCCAGCCTGGGCTACAGAGCGAGACTCTATCTCAATAAATAAATAAATAAATAAAGCAGTAGTCAGTTGCTAGCAACTATACATAGCAAAATCATGCATGTTACAGCTGCAAATTCTGATTGATACATGCATGTTGTGCAGGTGACTCAAATACCATCAACACCATTGCCATCAATAATGTAATTTTCTGAAATGGTATAACCAACCCCTAGCACAGTGTCTCTTACTCAGTTAAAATGCAGTGGGTTTTTTTTGAAATGAAAAAATTCTGAAAGCCAATGAGACCCATTAAAGGTTTTAAAAAGAGAAGTATCTGGATCAGTCTTTAGGAAGATTTAAGACTCTCAAAAAATGATGAGCTTCAGGATCTGGGTTATTTTCATCTTTGGCTCATCTCCCATTCCTACCCCAGGCTTATAAGTAGTAGGCACTCAATACATGATTTTAAATTGAATTGATTTGAATCAAATAATTTCTGCAGCAAAGTGTCCACAGGACCCTTTGGTATAACATTATCTTAGGGCATAGCTCCAGAAAAGCAGCATTAATGGAAGAGAATTACTTATCACAGCTCCCAAAGTCAGTCCTATCTCTATTTCACATGTGAAGGACCCTAGAGTCTAGAATGGAATGTTCTGGGTCCAGCTCTGTTGCAAACAAAGCTACATTCTATTAGATCATCCCAAGATTGACTAGCAACAAGAACAAAGGCCCACAATAATAGAAGTCTTTAACAAAAACATGCTCTATGTAGCTGGCACAAAACATGTTCCAAATTTTGGCTGGCTGTTTGAAGGACATCTTCAGCACCTTAGCATAGTGCCTGGCATATAAAAGCCCCTTAACAAATATGTGTTGAATGGATGAATGAACAGTAGCAGTTGAAAACGGTGCCTAAGAGAAAACAATGAAATAGCAAAATTCTAGTGTGTGTTATACCAGAACCAGATCTGGGACTCTTAGATTAGTTTTCAGTTTGAAGAACTGTCAAGCCCACTGACTCAAAAGCAAGCACTCGGACCACACATCCAAAATAAAACAACAAAAAAGAAAGAAGTAATATATGCACATGGTTACAAAGAAGTGCATAAGAACTTTCAGATGAAAAGGAATCGCTTCTTGACCTTTTTCTTCTCCCTCTTATCCTCAGTCCCATTGCCCAAGACAAAATCTATGACAGGCCAGGCACGGTGGCTTACTTTTGTAATCCCAGCATTTTGGGAGGCAGAGGTGGGCGGATTACAAGGTCAGGAGTTCGAGACCAGCCTGACCAACACAGTGAAACCCCGTCTCTACTAAAAATACAAAAATTAGCTCGCCGTGGTGGCAGACGCCTGTAATCCCAGCTACTTGGGAGACTGAGGCAGGGGAATCGCTTGAACCTGGGAGGCGGAGGTTGTAGTGAGCCAAGATCGTGCCACTGCACTCCAGCCTGGGCAACAGAGCTAGACTCCATCTCAAAACAAAAAATAAAAAACAAAAAAAATCTGTGACATTACATTCATTTCCACCATTATCCATTATTTTGTTTTCTTTTGTTTTATTTTCTCCATTTAATCACTGATCTGATTAAGAAAGACTTACACATTGAGGCCAGGCACAGTGGCTCACGCCTGTAATCCCAGCACTTTGGTAGGCTGAAGTGGGAGGATCACTTGAGGTCAGGAGTTCGAGACCAGCCTGGCCAACATGGCAAAACCCCATCTCTACTAAAAATACAAAAATTAATTGGGCATGGTGGCAGGCACCTGTAATCCCAGCTATTTGGGAGGTTGAGGTGACAGCATCACTTGAACCCAGGAGGCAGAGCTTGCAGTAAGCCCACACCGCACCACTGCACTTCAGCCTTGGTGACAGAGTGAGACACTATCTCAAAACAAAACAAAACAAAACAAAAACAAAAACCTCTTCTTGTGAACAAAATGTAGGAAAAGAAGCAAAAGTAATTGTGGTTTCTGGTTTAGCAACTGTAATTGAGTGTGTTCCCCCCCCCACCACCCTGAGAAAATTCTATAATATAGTTGTTCTTTGTCTAAAAAAGAAACCTGAACAAAATCCATTAAGCATTATTATTATTATTATTTTTGAGATGAAGTTTCACTCTTATTGCCCAGGCTGGAGTGTAATGGCGCGATCTCGGCTCACTGCAACCTCTGCCTCCCGAGTTCAAGCGATTCTCCTGCCTCAGCCTCCTGAGTAGCTGGGATTACAGGCGTGAGCCACTGTGTCCAGCCTAATTAAGCACTATTATACAAAAATGAGTTCTGGCTTCAGTAGTGTGGAAGTGGGGAGAAACTAGAGAAAGAGATAAACTACTGAGTCCTGGTACCACCGAGCAAGTTTCAGGGACCTTTGGAAAGTTCCCTCTGCAAAATTCTCATCCTGTTAGAACTTGTGAACCCCGAAAATCTGAGATAGGTCTCAGTTAATTTAAAAAGTTTATTTTGCCAAGGTTGAGGATGCGCGCCCTGAGGACCTCCTGAGGACATGTGCCCAAGGTGGTCAGAGCACAGTTTGGTTTTCTATATTTTAGGGAGACATGAGACATCAATCAACATATATAAGATCAACACGGGATTGGTCTGGAAATGGGGGCTTTCCAGGTCATAGGTAGATAGGAGACAAATGGTTGCATTCTTTTGAGCTTCCCTCCCTCCCTCTCTCTCTTTCTTCATATGGAGTTTCCCTCTTTCGCCCAGGCTGGAGAGAAGTGGCCCGATTTCGGCTCACTGCAACCTCCGCCCCCGGGTTCAAGCGATTCTCCTGCCTCAGCCTCCCAAGCAGCTGGGATTACAGGCGCCCGCCACCACGCCCAGCTAATTTTTATATTTTTAGTAGAGACGGGGGTTTCTCCACGTTCGCCAGGCTGATCTCGAACTCCTGACTTCAGGTGATCCACCCGCCTTGGCCTCCCAAAGTGTTAGGATTACAGGTGTGAGCCACCGTGCCCAGCCTGGATTTTTTTTTTTTAATCTTATTTTTTGAGAGGGAGTCTGGCTCTGTTGCTCAGGCTGGAGCGCAGTGGCTGATCTCGGCTCACTGCAACCTCCGCCTCCCGAGTTCAAGCGATTCTCCTGCCTCAGCCTCCCGAGTAGCTGGAATTACAGGCGCCCGCCACCATGCCCGGCTAATTTTTGTATTTTTAGTAGAGACGGGATTTCGTTATGTTGACCAGGTTGGTCTGGAACTCCTAACCTCAAGTGATCCGCCTGCCTATGCTTCCCAAAGTGCTGGGATTACAGGTGTGAGCCACCGCACCCAGCCTCTTTTGAGTTTCTGATTAGCCTCTCCAAAAGAGGCAATCAGATAACGCATTTATGTTAGTGAGCAGAGGGGTAACTTTGAATAGAATGGGAGACAGGTTTTCCCTAAGCAGTTCCCAGCTTGACTTTTCCCTTTAGCTTAGTGATATGGGGGCCCCAAGATATTTTCCTTTGACGAATTCATCTCGGAAACCAAGATTTATTTTCTCTTGGAATTTTAAAAGTTTTGCTCTTGCATTAAAAAAAAAAAAAAAGTGCGTGTGTGTTTCGCTTTAATTATTATTTGCTTCATTTTGGAACTGAGTCAGGCAAATCATTTTTGTTCCTAGGCAAGTGCCTTTGATCTTCAAAATCTACCCAGTCTTTGAGGCACTGCTGTCTCCTTTCACAAGGTCTTAATTCCCACTGAAACCTGTCTGTAATTTGTGGCTTGGGGCCACTTCAAGATTTCAAATTTCAGCCTCAGACTCCAATCCCCGGGCGGGATCCGGCAGACCCAGCCCCATGCGGCCCCCGCCGAGCTGGCGGGGATTGCAACGTCGGGATCGTGGCAACGCGCGGGGCCCTGGAGCCCAGGCGCGCGGCCTCGGGCGCGTCAGCCCCTCCCCGCCGGCGTCGCTCGCGTCGCCTGCACTGACTCAGCTCTTCCGGTCACCGCCGTCACTGGTGGTTCCCGACTGCAGTGAAGGTGCGGACGTCAAGTCACTGCTCAGTAATGCTGGAGCCGCCGGCGTCCCGGGCCTTCTCCAAATGCGCTGCATTCCTGCCCCCACCATGATTCAGCGGCTTCCGCTCCGGCGTCAGCGGCGCTTCGGCCTCTGCCCGCGAGGCCCTGCCGCCTTCCCACTGCCCCAGGGGGGCCACAACGCGCCCGCTTCCGCCCTTAGGTGTCCTTCCAAGCCCCTGAAAAGGTTTGGCAGCTTGATAAAGGCTCCCTGAACTCCAGTGCTTAGGCCCTGCAAGGCCCTTCTCTGTACATTGAAGAGCTGAGGCCTCCGCACAGGAAAGTATTCCTCACCCTGCGGCGCAAGGAGGAAGTTAGCCTCAGACTGATTGAGGCAACTGAGGCCTCGGACAGCCGCGGGTCCTGAGAGCCCGATGGACCTACTTTGGAAGTTCAGCGTTACCGTTTGCGGATGTGTGACACTCCCCCACTCCTACCCGCACCCACTTAACAGAAATGAGGATTATTCCGTGCCACCTTGTTGTTGGCATTGCGTAGCACATAGTAGGAACTCAGCAAATCTCAGCTTTTGTTTGTATTTTCTCTTTCTTTCTTTTCTTTTTTTTTTTTTGAGACGGAGTCTCTCTTTGTCACCAGGCTGGCGCGATCTCGGCTCACTGCCACCTCCGCCTCCTGGGTTCCTCCTGGGTTCAAGCGATTCTCCCGCCTCAGCCTCCTGAGTAGCTAGGACTACAGACGCACGACACCACGCCCAGCTGATTTTTGTATTTTAAGTAGAGACGGGATTTCACAATATTGGCTAGGATGTTTTCGATCTCTTGACCTCGTGATCCTCCCGCCTTGGCCTCCCAAAGTGCTGGGATTACAGGCGAGAGCCACCGTGCCTGGCCTGCATTTTCTTTGAAATGCCTTTTAGATATAGTTCTTCCTCTCCATGGTCGGGGTCACCTCAGCAACTTCCTAACTGGTTTTGCCACATTCCCATCCAACTTCTCACAATGACCAGGTGCATTTTTATGGCACACTGTATTCTGCAAGCCATTCCTCTGTGCAAGAAAATTTAATACTCTGTTGTCTTTTGGTTTGAGTTTAAAGTCCTTTCCCTGGTATTTAAAGCACTCTAGCATAGTCCGGCTCCCATCCTTCCCATAAATATTTGAGGCCTGCTCTGCACCCTGTATTGTGGTACTCGGATTCCTGCCCTCCAGAGCTCTAGTGAGGGGAGATAAATACATAATCACGTCATTATTATACTGTGTAATAAGTGCTCTGATCGAAGTGTGAACAGGACAGAGAGCAACTCAGTGTAATAGAGGGGGAAGAAGAAAGGCTTCACAGAGGAATAAATACATAGAGTAGGGAGATGGCTTGATGGTTGTGAGGCATTTACCAGCACTCTGATAGATATTGCGTATAGCAGAGTGTCCTTGTTGCTGTAGGTTTTCGAAGGCATCATTGTGCTCTGCTCTGCTGCTGTTACAGAAGGCTTGAAACATCTAGCCCCATCCTTTAATATTGGATCCAGAAGTTTTGTGGGAAATAAAATTTGATTTAAAAATGATTATCACCTGATAAAATACAGCTTGCAGAAAGAAATAATAGATTCCTTACAGGAAAAATTCTGTACCAAGGATACCCTTATAAGGAGTAGGATTGGCCACAGGGCCTGAGTGCTAGAGAAGACAGTGTTTATGAAGATTCTATAAGGCTGTACTTGAACCTGCCCCAGCTCAACCCTCTGGGGCACGCTTATCAGTCCTGGGAAGGAGAAGGCTGTGTACTAAAATGGAAACAACCGAATCACCAGGGGCCCAGGTCCTCTTCTGCATGGCATGCTGAAAGAATTGAATTATTAAAAACCCAGCACACACTCTGTGGGATCCTCGGTTTTTAAAGAGCTGAATGTAAGAAAGGCATTTACCTACTGGCCAGAGAGAGATGGGCAGTGGAGGTCTGCAAGTTGTCAGTGACAGATTCTAGGTGGCAGTAGCAGGGAGAGCTGAGGCTCCAAGGGGGCCTCGGGGTCAAGGACAACTCAGGGACAGAGCAGATGGCCTAAGCATTGATATGGGTACTTAGAGGCAGAGAGGACAGGGATCACAGAGGTGGTGAGAGCTGCAGTTCAAATAGTGTCTGCGATTACAGTAGATTTTAATTTCTTTTTATTTTTCTGAATTAAATTTGTCCATGGTGAACATGGTTTTTTTTTTTTTTGGTGGGAGGGGAGGGATGGAGTTTCACTCTTATTGCCCAGGCTGGAATGCAATGGCCCGACGTTGGCTCACTGCAATCTCCGCCTCCTGGGTTCAAGCAATTCTCCTGCCTCAGCCTCCTGAGTAGTTGAGATTACAGGTGTGCGCCGCCACCATGCCTGGCTAATTTTTGTATTTTTAGTAGAGACGGGGTTTCACCATGTTGGTCAGGCTGGTCTCGAACTCCGGATCTCAGGTGATCCACACAACTCGGCCTCCCAAAGTGCTGGGATTACAGGCGTGAGTGAGCCACCATGCCTGGCAACATGTTTTTAATATCAGAAAAAAATTTTTTTATTACCCAGTGTTGGTGCAGATGAAGTAAAATTGGCCTTCCTATTCAATAGAGTTTTACAAGAAATGAATCACAGTACATTTCCTGACTCATCTGTGAAAATTACACATATTAATCATGATGTAAATGCTTATTATTGATGTGAACCAAAATTATGATTTAACTACTTTGGGAGGCTGGGGAAGGAGAAATGGTGGTGGGTATGTGGTGTATTTGTAAGAGTGCTACAACGTCATCTACCACAACACGAAAGCAGTAGATTGTGTTTCAAACAGATACGTCAAGAAATAGCATAAGCACATTATTTTGATGTATGGAGGTAAATACCCAAAGTAACAGTGAAAAAATTGGAAAATGGTTGCCTTTGGGCTATGAAGAGGAATGAGGCAGAAGGCTACTTTTTTTCACTACACATTTCTTGGTGCTATCAAAATATTTTTTAACTTCTTGCATTTTTAAAGACGGATAAAAGTAAAAGCGTACAAACCTGTTGTTCCAGTAATTTCATTTATATTTAGGTATCCTAAGGCAATAATAGCAGATGTGGGTAAAGATTTATGTATGGTAGTCACTGCAGTATTTTTTAAATTCTAAATATCCCATTTTTATTTATTTTTAATTCATTTATTTTCAATTTATGTGGGTACATAGTAGGTTATATAAGATTGTTTAATTAGGCCAGGCGCGGTGGCTCACAGCTGTAATCCCAGCACTTTGGGAGGCCAAGGTGGGCGGATCACGAGGTCAGGAATTCGAGACCGGCCTGAACAACATGGTGAAACCCCGTCTGTACTAAAAATACAAAAATTAGGTGGGCATGGTGGCACGCGCCTGTACTCTGAGCTACTCAGGAGGCTGAGGGAGGAGAATTGCTTGAACCTGGGAGGCAGAGGTTGCAGTGAGCCGAGATTGCGCCATTGCCCTCCAGCCTGGGCGACAGAGCAAGACTCCCCCTCAAAAAAAAAAAGATCATTGAGTTAGAAATTAAAAACTGGCAACAATGTAATAAGTATTTTTTTTTTTTTTTTTTTGAGACGGAGTCTCACACTGTCACCTGGGCTGGAGTGCAGTGGCGCCATCTCGGCTCACTGCAAACCCCACCTCCTGGGTTCACGCCATTCTCCTGCCTCAGCCTCCCGAATAACTGGGACTACAGGCGCCTGCCACCATGCCCGGCTAATTTTTTTGTATTTTTAGTAGAGACGGGGTTTCACCGTGTTAGCCAGGATGGTCTCGATATCCTCACCTCGTGATCCACCCGCCTCGGCCTGCCAAAGTGCTGAGATTACAGGTGTGAGCCACCGTGCCCGGCCTATAAGTTTTTAAAATTATGGTACATTTATATAATGATTTTTAAAATCACATTTTTGAGCATTATTTAATTTCCTTGTTGAAATGCTAATTTTAAAAGTAGTGAAAATACTTGAGGTCAGGAGTTCGAGACCAGCCTGACCAATATGGAGAAACCCCGTCTCTACTAAAAATACAAAAATTAGCCAGGCGTGGTGGCGGGCAACTGTAATTCCAGCTACTCAGGAGGCCGAGGCAGGAAAATCTCTTGAACTCAGGAGGCGGAGGTTGCGGTGAGCCAAGATGGCGTCATTGCACTCCAGCCTGGGCAACAAGAGCCAAACTCCGTCTCAAAAAAAATAAAAAATAATAAAATTAAAAAAATAATAATAAAATTTAAAAACCCATGTTACCTTAAAGTTTGTTTTGCAAGATGAAAAGAGTTCTGGAGATTGGTTTTACAACATTGTCAATGCACATAACACTACTGAACTGTATACTTTAAAATGGTTACCATGGCAAATTTTGTGTTACGTGTATTTAACCACAGGGAAAATTTTGTTGTTGTTGTTGTTGTTGTTTTGGGATGAAGTCTCTGTTGTCCAGGCTGGAGTGCAGTGGGACAATCTCAGATCACTGCAACCTCAGCGTCCTGGATTCAAACAATTCTCCTGCCTCAGCCTCCCTAATAGATGGGATTACAGGTGCCCGCCACCAAGCCCGGCTAATTTTTGTATTTTTAGTAGAGATGAGGTTTCTCCATGTTGGCCAGGCTGGTCTCGAACTCCTAACTACAAGTGATCCACCTGCCTTGGCCTCTTAAAGTGCTTGGATTACCAGTGTGAGCCACTGTGGCTGGCCTAAAATTTTTGTTTAAATGCATGTGCCCTATGACCTAATGATTATACTTCTGGGTATGTACCCCAAATAAACTCTCACCCGTGTGTACAAAGAAACAAGTGTGAGAATGTCCTCTGCAGCATTGTTTGTAATCACAAAAAGGTAAAAGCAGCCTAAATTTTCATCAAAAGGAAATGGATAAAAGTGTAATATATTCATACATCAGCCTGAATTGGTCTGAAAAACAACTTTGGGTGATAAAAGCAAGATGCAAAATTATACGTACATGATTATATCATTAATGTAAGTTTTAAAATACAGTGTCACAATCCATTGGTGATGAATACATATATATGTACGTATATGTGTGTGTGTGTGTGTGTGTGTATATATATATGTATTCATCCATGTAAAAGTATAGGGAGTGGAATGGAACGTTACACATCAGACTCATGGCAGTTGCCCCTGTAACTTGAGAGGGGGGGTGGGACTGAGTGGGAGGTTGTGTGGTTAAAGGGGACTTTAATTTTGTCTATAACATTTCACTTCTTTTAAAAATATGGAAGTAGGCCGGGTACAGTGGCTCACGCCTGTAATCTCAGCACTTTGGGAGGCCAAGGCAGGTGGATCACCTGAGGTCAGCTGTTGAAGACCAGCATGGCCAACACGGTGAAACCCCGTCTCTACTAAAAATACAAAAATTGGCGGGCGCGATGGCTCACGCCTGTAATCCCAGCACTTTGGGAGGCCAAGGTGAGTGGATCACAAGGTCAGGAGTTTGAGACCAGCCTGACCAACATGATGAAACCCCGTCTGTACTAAAAAAAAAAAAAAAAAAAAAAAGGCCAGGTGCGGTGGCTCAAGCCTGTAATCCCAGCACTTTGGGAGGCCTAGGTAGGCGGATCACCAGGTCAGGAGATCGAGACTATCCTGGCTAACACAGTGAAACCCCGTCTCTACTAAAAATACAAAAAATTAGCCGGGCGTGGTGGTGGGCGCCTGTAGTCCCAGCTACTCTGGAGGCTGAGGCAGGAGAATGGCGTGAACCCAGGAGGCGGAGTTTGCAGTGAGCCGAGATCGTGCCACTGCACTCCAGCCTGGGCGACAGAGCAAGACTCCGTCTCAAAAAAAAAAAAAAAAAAAAATTAGCTGGGTGTAGCGGCATGCGCCTGTAATCCCAGCTACTCAGGAAGCTGAGGCAGGAGAATCTCTCGAACCTGGGAGCTGGAGGTTGCAGTTAGCCGAGATCATGCCATTGCACTCCAGCCTGGGCAACTGAGCGAGACTCTGTCTCAAAAAATAAAAAAATAAAAATACAAAAATTAGCTGGGCGTGATGGCGAGCACCTGTAATCACAGCTACTTGGGAGGCTGAGGCAGAAGAATCGCTTGAACCCAGGAGGCAGAGGTTGCAGTGAGCTGAGATCGTGCCATTGCACTCCAGCCTAGGCAACAAGAGCGAAACTCCATCTCAAGAAAAAAAAAAAAACTGTATGTGTGTGTGTGTATATATATATGTGTGTGTATATATATTCTATATATATATGTGTGTGTATATATATTCTATATATATGTGTGTGTATATATATTCTATATATATGTGTGTGTATATATATTCTATATATGTGTGTGTATATATATTCTATATATGTGTGTGTATATATATTCTCTATATATGTGTATATATATGTATATTCCATATATATATATGGAAGTAAATATGAAACAGTGTTAAAAGTTGGTGATTCTGGGTGGTGGGAATATGGGTGGTTGGTATTTTATTCATTACATTGCTTTAAATTTTGATTAAAAAAATATACAATTACAGACTTAAAAAAAAAAAGCCAGTGATCCATGCGTGAATAAATTATTTGAAATGCTTTTTCCCTGGTGTCGTAAAGAAATAGCAATTGAACATAAATTTAATTTCCTCAACAAGGCCATTTTTACTTTCTGCAGAAAGGGTACACTTGTCAGCAGTTTTGCCATGAGAGTACACTGAACAAAGGAGACAGGGTCACTTATAACCTGACGCATCCACCTTACTGCTGTGTCCGGTTTCCATTGGCTGGAACGGGACCTCACATTTTGTATTCGTCCTAATTGGCTAGCGACTTAGAACTTTTTAAAAGAGACAAAGGCAGAGGAGAACAAAGGAAGGAGGAAGTAACTTGTGGAATGCTGAGAAAGGTAAAAACACCTTTAAATAAGGAAGGCTATGACTTAATGCTTGCTTAGACCAGTATAAGCATGCCAGGGCAAATATTTAGGCTAAATTGTGGGAGTTAAGAACATAAAATACATTGATTTCTTTTTTTTTTTTTTTTTTGAGACAGAGTCTGGCTCTGTCCCCCAGGCTGGAGTGCAGTGCCACCATCTCGGCTCACTGCGAGCCCCGCCTCCCGGGTTCATGCCATTCTCCTACCTCAGCCTCCTGAGTAGCTGGGACTACAGGCGTCCGCCACCACGCCCAGCTAATTTTTTTGTATTTTTAGTAGAGACGGGGTTTCACCATGTTGGCCAGGATGGTCTCGAACTCCTGACCTCGTGATCCGCCCACCTCGGCCTCCCAAAGTGCTAGGATTACAGACTTGAGCCACCGCGCCCGGCCAGTACATTGATTTCTTTATTATGGCTAGCAGATATTTAAGAATGTAAGCACAGGTCTTTGAATAAATTTTGCTTCTAAGAGAAGTAACTATTCTTAATTAGATGGGTAGGAAAGTTTTTGAAGAGGAACCTCTACTTTTTACAAAAGGTACAGGTAAAGTTCTATAGAAGTTCAGAATGGAGAGACATTATCAAAGGCAGTGTGGGAGAGAAAGGTGGGATAAGGAAAGGGTCTGAATTGAGCCTTCAGGGACCCAGAAGATTAAGACAGCTGAGAAGAGTACTGTGAAGTGGTATTCTAGGCAGAATGAGCAACATGAAAGATCCGTGAAGACAGAAAAGCAAAGGACTCTTCAGTAGTTCAGCTTGGCTGGACCTGAAGATACCTGATGACAAATAAGTAGGAAATGAGATCTGGAAGGTGATTGCTACCTCATCCGGAAAGCCAAAGAATTTTAATCTGTTCTGTAGATTGTGGTTTGTCATTAAGGGTTTTGGGGTTGGGATAACAGGATCAGAACAGGAAGATTAATCTAGACATGAAATAGAAAATGATGGCCGGGAGCGGTGGCTCACGCCTGTAATCCCAGCACTTTTAGGAGGCCGAGGCAGGTGGATCACCTGAGGTCGGGAGTTCAAGACCAGCCTGGCCACCATGGTGAAACCCCGTCTCTACCAAAAATACAAAAATTAACCAGTCATGGTAGCTCACACCAGTAATCCCAGTTACTCGGGAGGCTGAGGCAAGAGAATTGCTTGAACCCGGGAAGCAGAGGTTGCGGTGAGCCAAGATCGCGCCATTGCACTCCATCTTGGGTGACGGAGAGGGACTCTGTCTCAAAAAAAAAATAAATAAATAAAATAAAATTATTTGAAACGGAGAGGGACTGGAGACAGGGAATACAGCTAGGAAAAAATGATTATAGAGGACCAAGTGAGCGACGAATACGAGTGCCCCCTCCCTCCTTTTTTAAAAACAGCTTTACTGATCCAGGTGTCCTTTTTGTTTTGGTTTTTGTTTTTGTTTTTTTTTGAGACAGAGTTTCCCTCTTGATGCCCAGACTGGAGTGCAATGGCACAATCTCGGCTCACCGCAACCTCCGCCTCTTGGGTTCAAGCGATTCTCCTGACTCAGCCTCCTGAGTAGCTGGGATTATAGGCATGCACCACCACGCCCAGCTAATTTTGTATTTTTAGTAGAGACAGGGTTTCTCCACGTTGGTCAGGCTGGTCTCGAACTCCTGACCTCAGGTGATCCACCCGCCTCAGCCTCCCAAAGTGCTGGCATTACAGACGTGAGCCACTGCCCCCGGCCCCAGGTGTCCTTTTGACTACACACAACAGTCTCTAAAACAGTCTTCCTGCCTCTGGGCTGATGTTTCCCAACCATTTCTCATGTTCCAACACACAGCTGAGGGTTCTAACACACTCTCATCAGTTACAATGGTTCACTGAGGCAGGATTTTAGGGACAGCTGATGAAAGTGTGCAGTTTGAAAGAAGACCCAAGTGATTTTCTTTCTTTCTTTCCCTTCCCCTTTCTTCCTTCCTTCCTTCCTTCTTTCCTTCCTCCTTCCTTCCTTCCTTCCTTCCTTCTCTCTTTTTCCCTTTCTTTCTACTCTGGCCATATTGATATACCCCGTAATGCCTGTAGACACAGCTGTGCATTTTCTTTTTTTAAAACAATTGTTTTTCTGGGATGCTCTTTCTCCCACTTTCTGCTTATCAAAAATTCTGGGCCTTGTTGGTTGTGGTGGAGTGTGCCTATAATCCCAGCTACTCAGGAGGCTAAGGCATGAGAATCACTTGAACTCGGGAAGTGGAGGTTGCAGTGAGCTGAAATCACATCACTTCACTCCTGCCTGAGTGACAGAGTGAGACTGTATCTCAAAAGAAAAAAAAAAAAATTCTGGGAAGATTGCTTGAGACCAGGAGTTTGCGACTAGCCTAGGCAACATAGAGAAACCCTGTATCTTAAAAAAATAATAATAATAATAATTAGCCAGGCATGGTGGTAGATGCCTGTAGTCCCAGCTACTCAGGAGGCTGAAGCGGGCTTGAGCCTGGGAGGTCAAGCCTGCAGTGAGCCATGATCGCACCACTGCACTCCAGAGCCTAGGTAGCAGAGCTAGACTCCATCTCAAACAAACAAATAAAAAATCTGTTTATCTTTTAGGGCCCAGATTTCACTTCTTCCATGAAACCTTTTTTTTTTTTTGAGACAGAGTCTCGCTCTGTCACCCAGGCTGGAGTGCAATGGCGCGATCTTGGCTCACTGCAAGCTCCGCCTCCCGGGTTCAAGCGATTCTCCTGCCTCAGCCTCCCGAGTAGCTGGGACTAGCAGGTGCTTGCCACCACCCCCGGCTAATTTTTTGTATTTTTAGTAGAGACGGGGTTTCACCGCGTTAGCCAGGATGGTCTCGATCTTCTGACCTCGTGATCCGCCCGCCTCGGCCTCCCGAAGTGCTGGGATTACAGGCGTGAGCCACCACGCCCCGCCCTTCCATGAAACCTTTTATGAATAGCTGAAAGGGAATTATTTTCTTATTCTCAGCTGCCAAGACCTGTGCCAGTCACATCACTGCTTGCACTGCTTTTCTCTCCCAGTTTAAGATCTGTGTCTTCTCTTTTAATCTAGTATTTTAACTGCCAGAGATAGGACTCAAGTTTTTGTTGTGTGTAGGTTTTTTGTTGTTGTTGTTGTTGTTGTTGTTTTTAAGGCGGAGTCTCGCTCTGTCTCCCAGGCTGGAGTGCAGTGGCGCCATCTCGGCTCACTGCAAGCTCCACCTTCTGAGTTCACGCCATTCTCCTGCCTCAGTCTCCCGAGTAGCTGGGACTACAGGCGCCCGCCACCACGCCCGGCATATTTTTTGTGTTTTTAGTAGAGACAGGGTTTCACCGCGTTAGCCAAGATGGTCTGGATCTCCTGACCTCGTGATCCGCCCGCCTCGGCCTCCCAAAGTGCTGGGATTACAGGCGTGAGCCACTGCGCCCGGCCGCTTTGTTGTGTTTTTTTAATCCCTCTTGAATACACTAGCCCAAAGTCCTTGCAGATCGAAGTGTTTGAGAATGAAAATAATTACCATTCATTGACTTTGTTTTTTTTTTTTTGGCAGGGTCTTGCTCTCTCACCCAGGCTGGAGTGCAGTGGTGTGATCATGGCTCACTGCAGCCTCAACCTCCCCCGGGCTCAAATGACCCTCACACCTCAGCCTCCCAAGTAGTGGGGACTACAGGCATAAGCCAGCATGCCCAGATACTTTTTGTATTTTTTTGTAGAGAGGGGTTTTTGCCATGTTGCCAAGGCTAACTACCATTTATTGAAAGCCTTTTAGTTACAGGCACCATATACATTACATCTACTCCTCCTAATACCCCTAAGAGGTAGGTAGTTATCCTCAATGTACAAAAGAGGAAACAGAGGCTCCAAATATTAATTAACATATTCAGTGTACATAGCCAGAAAATAGGGGATTTAAGATTTGAGTAGGGCTCTGGTAGGCTCCAAATCTTGTGTTGCTTTCACTACACTGTGTTGCCCTTTTTTTTTTTCCCGAGACGGAGTCGGAGTCTTGCTTTGTCGCCTAGGCTAGAGTGTATTGGTGTGATCTCGGCTCACTGCAACCTCCACCTTCTGGGTTCAAGGTTTAAGCAATTCTCTTGCCTCAACCTTCCAAGTAGCTGTGATTACAGGCATGTACCACCATGCCTGGCTAATTTTTTTTTTTTTTTTTTTTTTTTAGACGGAGCCTCCCTCTGTCACCAGGCTGGAGTGCGGTGGCGCAATCTCGGCTCACTGCAACCTCCGCCTCCTGGGTTCAACCGATTCTTCTGCCTCAGCCTCCCGAGTAGCTGGGACTACAGGCATGTGCCACCATGTCCAGCTAATTTTTTGTATTTTTAGTAGAGATGGGATTTCACTATGTTAGCCAGGATGGTCTCGATCGCCTGACCTCATGATCTGCCTGCCTCAGCCTCCCAAAGTGCTGGGATTAGAGGCATGAGCCACTGTGCCCGGCCTAATTTTTGTATTCTTAGTAGAGACGGGGTTTGACCATGTTGGCCAGGCTGGTCTCAAACTCTTGACCTTGTGATTCACCAGCCTCAGCCTCCCAAAGTGCTGAGATTACAGGCGTGAGCCACCACACCCGGCCCTGTGTTGCAATTCTTAAGTGATGGTTGAATGGATAAAATTTTTTTTTTCATTTTTAAGCACTTTTTTTTTTTTTTTGAGACAGAGTTTTGCTCTTGTTGCCCAGGCTGGAGTGCCATGGTGAGATCTTGGCTCACTGCAACCTCCACCTCCTGGGTTCAAGTGATTCTCCTGCCTCAGCCTCCTGAGTAGCTTGGATTATAGGCATGCGCCACCACGCCCCACTAATTTTTGTATTTTCAGTAGAGATGGGGTTTCACCATGTTGGACAGGCTGGTCTCGAACTCCTGTCCTTGGGTGATCCACCCACCTCAGCCTCCAAAAGTGCTGGGATAACAGGTGTGAGCCACCGCGCCAGGCTGAGCAAATTTTTTTTTTTTTTGAGACAGTTTTGCTCTTGTTGCCCAGGTTGGAGTGCAATGGCCCAATCTCAGCTCACCACAACCTCTGCCTCCCAGGTTCAAGTGATTCTCCTGCTTCAGCCTCTGGAGTAGCTGGGATTACAGGCATGCGCCACCACGCCCAGCTAATTTTTGTATTTTCAGTAGAGGCGGGGTTTTTCCATGTTAGTCAGGCTGGTCTCAAACTCCTGACCTCAGGTGATCAGCCTACTTCAGCCTCCCAAAATGCTGGGATTACAGGCGTGAGCCACCACTCTGGCCTTTTTTTTTTTTTTTTTTTGAGAAGGAGTCTAGCTCTCCCACGCTGGAGCGCAGTGGCGCAATCTCGGCTCCCTTCTACCTCCGCCTCCCGGGTCAAGAAATTCTCTTGCCTCAGCCCCTCGAGTAGCTGGGATTACAGGCGCCCACCACCACGCCCAGCTAATTTTTGTATTTTTAATAGAGAAGCGGTTTCACCATCTTGGCCAGGGTGGTCTTGAACTCCTGACCTCATAATCCACCCTGACCTCATAATCCACCCGCCTCGGCCTCCCAAAGTGCTGGGATTACAGGTGTGAGCCACCGTGCCCAGCTGCACATTTTTTTTTTTAACTTGCTTTTCTTTGCTGTATTTCCTCCCTAGAGGCTTACCCAGCTAGTAAACCAGAAGGAAATACTTGCCAGCTGTATTAGTTGCAAGTAATGGTACTCCAACTCATTCTGACTTACACAATAAAAGTAAATATGTTTTTTTATTTTTGAGACGGAGTCTCACTCTGTCGCCCAGGGTGGAGTGCAGTGGCTCGATCTCGGCTCACTGCAAGCTCTGCCTCCCGGGTTCACGCCATTCTCCTGCCTCAGCCTCCTGAGTAGCTGGGACTATGGGCGCCCGCCACCACGCCTGGCTAATTTTTTGTATTTTTGGTAGAGACGGGGTTTTGCTGTGTTAGCCAGGATGGTCTTGATCTCCTGACCTCGTGATCCTCCCGCCTCAGCCTCCCAAAGTGCTGGTATTACAGGCGTGAGCCACCACGCCCGGCCGTAAATATGTTGATTAATGAGCCAGGGAGTCCACTGGTAGATTGCCAAGCTTTAGGACTATATCAGGGTTGCAACATTGCCTCCATCTTTCAGTTTTGCTTTCCTCTCAGTTGATTTTATTCCCAGGCAGGCTCTGTTTATGTGGTAACAAAGATGGTCACCAGCAGCTCCAGCTTACATTCTACCAACGTAGTAACCCCTGCAGAAACCACCTCTTTTCCAAGAGTGCCAATAAAATTCCCAGGTAAGACTGCCATTGGCCCAGCTTGAGTCATATACACATGCTTGAAACAGTCACTATGTTCAAGGGGTGCTGTGTTGCTCTGATTAGTCAGAATTAAGGCTATGAACTCTACGGATTGAAATGAGGAAGGCAAATTATGGTATCTGACCAGAAGAAGGGATGCTGGATGGGCAAAATGGACATTCATTACATACACTTTCACTGAATGAGAATCCAGTACTCAACAGTCTCTGATCCAGGTTGACACTTTCTGGGTGGATACTACAATTAACTCCATGATCAACATGTTGCTCTTGAATACCATTCTCAAAGGCCCTATCACGTAGGGCTATGCTGTTCTTGATTTGGTCCCAAGAGTTATACTGTTCCTTAGAGTAGTTATATAATAAAACATTCCACTCATGGGAAATGGTCCATCCCTGGCTTTGAGTCCTGTGGTGGTCAGCTGAAAGGAAGACACTAGAATGTAGTTCCACAAGGGGACACAGGGTCAGCTGCAGTAGCACCAGACAGGCCAAATCTGCCACTAGGAGGGCACAGTGACAAATGGCAAGCAGTAGTGTAGACAAGCAGTTGGCATCTGGGGCCAAGCATTGAATAACATGTTGTCTTAATGGGAGACAGAGAATTCTGAGACAGGAGATGCTCATCAGGATTTCAGACAGATAAGTCTGATAATCAAGTTGTAGAACTCTAGCCACCCAGCTAAAGTTCAAAGACATTCCAGTCCCAGGGAATGGAGAATTGAAAGGAGCAGGAAAGATGTTCATTTAGCTGGGCGCAGTGGCTCATATCTGTAATCCTAGCTCTTTGGGAGGCTGAGGTGGGCAGATCACCAGAGGTCAGGAATTCGAGACCAGCCTGGCCCACATGGAGAAACCTTGTCTTTACTAAAAATACAAAAATTAGCCGGGTGTGGTGGCACACGCCTGTAATCCCAGCTACTTGGGAGGCTGAGGCAGGAGAATTCCTTGAACCCAGGAGACAGAGGTTGCAGTGAGCCAAGATCTCACCACTGCACTCCAGCCTGGGCAACAGAGCGAGACTCCGTCTCAAAAAAAAAAAAAAAAAAGAAAGAAAGAAAGGAGCAGGAAGTCCTCAGTGGTAGGGAAATCAGGACACTGGAAAGGGTAACAGGACTGGCTCTAAGACATTAGGCTGAAATCCATGCATTGGGTCTGGAGTGCAAGGTGAAGCTAGATCTCAAGAATGAGACTGGAGGTCAGTTTTTGAATAAAACTGGGACTTGAGGCCAGGCGAGGTGGCTCATGCCTGTAATCCCAGCACTTTGGGAGGCCGAGGCAGGTGAATCATGCGGTCAGGAGTTCAAGACCAGCCTTGGTGAAACCCGGTGTCTACTAAAAATACAAAAATTAGCTGGGCATGGTGGCACACACCTGTAATCCCAGCTACTCAAGAGGCTGAGGCAGGAGAATTGCTTGAACCCAGGAGGCGGAGGTTGCAGTGAGCTGAGATCGCATCACTGCATTCCAGCCTGGGTGACAGAGCAAGACTACATCTCGGGAAAAAGAAAAAAAAATTAGTCGGGCATAGTGGCACACGCCTGTAATCCCAGCTACGCAGGAGGCTGAGGCGGGAGAATCACTTGGTCCTGGGAGGCAGTGGTTGCAGTGAGCCAAAATCATGCCATTGCACTCCAGCCTGGGCGACAGAGCGAGACTCTGTCTCAAAAACAAAAACTGGGACTTGAGTTCAGCCTAGCAACAGCCTTCATAGAAAACCTCAGAGTGGCCGGATGTGGTGGCTCACGCCTGTAATCCCAATACTTTGGGAGGCCAAGGCAGGCAGATCACGAGGTCTGGAGTTCGAGACCAGTCTGGCCAATATGGTGAAACCCCGTCTCTACTAAAAATACAAAAATTAGCCAGGTGTGGTGGCCCGCACCTGTAGTCCCAGCTACTAGGGAGGTTGAGGTAGAAGTATCGCTTGAACCCAGGAGGCTGAGGTTGCAGTGAGCTGAGATCACGCCGCTGCACTCCAGCCTGGGCGACAGAGCAAGACTCCGTCTGAAAAAAAAGAAAAAGAAAAAAAAGAAAAGAAAATCTCAGAGTGGGGAACTGAAGTGCCACAAATTCCTCCTGCCTCTGGGCAGATTTTGTACAGTGACTAGATCAAGACTGAGCCTGCAGGTAATATTGAGTGCCTCCAGCTAAGGGGAAGGAAGGAGAGACAGAGGCTGCTCCCACAAGAAGGTCTAACAAACTCTAAAGGAGGTGTGTGCGCCAGGCGTGGTGGCTCACACCTGTAATCCTAGCACTTTGGGAGGTCGAGGTGGGCAGATTGCCTGAGCTCAGGAGTTCGAGGCCAGCCAGGGCAACACGGTGAAACCCGGTCTCTACTAAAAAAAAAAAAAATACAAAAAATTAGCTGGGAGTGGTGGCACGTGCCTGTAGTCCCAGCTATTCGGGAGGCTGAGGCAGGAGAATGGCTTGAACCCAGGAGGCGGAGGTTGCAGTGAGCCGAGATCGTGCCATTGCACTCCAGCCTAGGCGACAGAGCGAGACTCTGTCTCCAAAAAATCATAATAATAATAATAATAATAATAATAAAAAGGAGATGTGTGCCCATATGCCCCGCAACTGCTCTAACTCTGCCACTTTTTGCATGCATGCAAATACTCATTATTGGACAGGGAAAATGATTAATCCTAGTTGTCCTGGAGGACTTGGAGCCACTGTCTTTTGGACTTACTTCACCCATACCGGTATGTCTCATGGGGGTGGAGTTCAAGATCAGGCAAGAGAAAAACACATAAAGGAAGTAGTCTCCCAACTGACCTGAGTACATAGCACCCCTACCCGCTACAAAGGACTAGATCTCAAAACTACATGAAACCCTCCGTACCCATACTCGCCTAGTAAGCCTATTTAATACCACCTTCACTGGGGTCCATGAGGTCTTGGCCCAAAACCATACTAACTGTTGGATGTGCCTCCCCCTGCACTTCAGGCCATACATTTCAATCCCTGTACCTGAATGATGGAACAACTTCAGCACAGAAATAAACACCACTTCCATTTTAGTAGGACCTCTTGTTTCCAATCTGGAAATAACCCATACCTCAAACCTCACCTGTGTAAAATTTAGCAATACTGTAGACACAACCAACTCCCAGTGCATCAGGTGGGTAACTCCTCCCACACGAATAGTCTGCCTACCCTCAGGAATATTTTTTGACTGTGGTCCCTCAGCCTATCGTTGTTTGAATGGCTCTTCAGAATCTATGTGCTTCCTCTCATTCTTAGTGCCCCCATGACCATCTACACTGAACAAAATTTATACAATCATGTTGTACCTAAGCCCCACAACAAAAGAGTACCCATTCTTCCTTTTGTTATCAGAGCAGGAGTGCTAGGCGGACTAGGTACTGGCATTGGCGGTATCACAACCTCTACTCAGTTCTACTACAAACTATCTAAAAAACCAAATGGTGACATGGAATGGGTCGCCAACTCCCTGGTCACCTTGCAAGATCAACTTAACTCCTTAGCAGCAGTAATCCTTCAAAATCGAAGAGCTTTAGACTTGCTAACTGCCAAAAGAGGGGGAACCTGTTTATTTTTAGGGGAAGAATGCTGTTATTATGTTAATCAATCCAGAATTGTCACCGAGAAAGTTAAATAAATTTGAGATCAAATACAACGTAGAGGAGAGGAGCTTTAAAACACCGGATGCTGGGACACCCTCAGCCAATGGATGCCCTGGATTCTCCCCTTCTTAGGACCTCTAGCAGCTATAATATTGTTACTCCTCTTTGGACCCTGTATCTTTAATCTCCTTGTTAAGTTTGTCTTTTCCAGAATCAAAGCTGTAAAGCTACAAATGATTCTTTAAATGGAGCCCCAGATGAAGTCAATGACTAAGATCTACCGCAGACCCCTGGACAGGCCTGCTAGCCCATGCGCCAATGTTAATGACATTGAATGCACCCCTCCCAAGGAAATCTCAACTTCATAACCCCTACTACGCCCCAATTCAGCAGGAAGCAGTTAGAGCGGTTGTCGGCCAACCTCCCCAACAGCACTTGGGTTTTCCTGTTGAGAGGGGGGACTAAAAGACAGGACTAGCCGGATTTCCTAGGCTGACTAAGAATACTTAAGCCCAGCTGGGAAGGTGACCACATCTACCTTTAAACACAGGGCTTGCAACTTAGCTCACACCCGACCAATCAGGTAGTAAAGAGAGTTCACTAAAATGCTAATTAGGCAAAAAACGGGATGTAAAGAAATAGCCAATCATCTATTGCCTGAGAGCACAGTGGGAGGGACAATGATCGGGATATAAACACAGGCGTTGGAGCAGGCAACAGCTACCCTCTTTGGGTTCCCTCCCTTTGGGTGTGAGCTCTGTTTTCACTCTATTAAATCTTGCAACTGAAAAAAAAAAAAAAGGAGGTGTGTGTTCTCTCATTGGAATGCATAACCTAATAAAAATTAAATTTAAAAACCTCAGCTGGAATGCATTAAGAAACAAAGAACTGGGAAAGAATAAATGCAGTTGAGACAGGATGTTAAATTAGATTTTCCTATTTTCTTAGTTTTGGAGCTCAGAACAATAGGTGGCAAGTACCCCTATATAAAGAGACATGTCAGATCGTTTATGCAGGACTTGCTCAACGGGTAGCCTCCAAATTGGTTCTGAAACCTGTAGCCTATTACCCACTTTTGGCCTGAGAAAAGAAAATCAAGGAGAGGAAGTTTGAAAAGTGAAGATTTCTTTGAAGAGAACTGTCAGAGCGCTGTGGTTTTCTTGCTGTCAAGTCAAGGGCAAGCAAGGAGTGAGGAGTGAGTGGGAAAGATTAGCGTCTCATGGTGACATGTGCTGAGTGGAAGAAACGCTCTGTGGCTACTGGCAACTAGAGCAGAATGTGGTGAGAAGATTTCTTGGGACAGTGTGACATGAGTGCCTTGAGTTGTGAGGTAGAGAGACTCATCTGTTATCTCACCTGAGAGCTAGGTGAGAGGCTTATGGGAAGACAGAAAAGACAATAGGGTAAAGGGCTAGGGAAGGGGGGGTTGCGGTGAGTTTGAAAGGTAGTAGTAATAAAGACTAAAATCGTTCCTTCCTTTGGACAAAAGATAGGAAGCCTGAATTCTTTTTTTTAGCTCTACTACAAATGAGTTGTGCTAATGTGGAAAAATGACTTGAACCCTCTAGGTTTGTTTTCTCTTCTACAAAAGGAAGAATTGAGGCTGGACACAGTGGCTCATGCCTGTAATTTCAGCACTTTGGGAGGCCAGGTGAGGATTACTTGAAGCCAGGAGTTAGAGACCAGCCCGGGCAACATAGTGAGAATCCATCTCTACAAAAAAAAAAATTGTCTTAATTAGCCAGGCATGGTGGTATGTCCCTGTAGTCTCATCTACTCAGGAGGCTGAAGTGGGAGGATCACTTGTGCCCAGGAGTTGGAAGTTACGGTGAGCTTTTTTTGTTGTTGTTGTTCCCATCCAGGCTGGAGTGTAGTGGCACGATCTCAGCTCACTGCAACCTCTGCCTCCTGGGTTCAAGCAATTCTCATGCCTCAGGCTCATGCCACCACACCCAGCTAATCTTTATATTTTTAGAAGAGACTGGGTTTTGCCATGTTGGCCAGGCTGGTCTCGAACACCTGACCTCAGGTGATCTGCCTGCCTGGGCCTCCCAAGTGCTGGGATTACAAGCATGAGCCACCATGCCCAGCAACAGTGAGCTTTGATTGTGCCACTGTACTCCAGCCCGGACATCAGAGCAAGACCCTGTCTCTTAAAAAAAAAAAAAACAACAACAAAAAAAAACAGGGCCGGGCATGGTGGCTCACTCCTGCAATTCCAGCAATTTGGGAGGCCAAGGCAGGCTGATCACCTGAGGTCGGGAGTTCGAGACCAGCCTGACTAACATAGAGAAACAATACAAAATTAGCCGGGCGTAGTGGCACATGCCTGTAGTCCCAACTACTTGGGAGGCTGAGGCAAGAGACTTGCTTGAACCTGGGAGGCGGAGGTTGCGGTGAGCTGAGATCGTGCTACTGCACTCCAGCCTGGGCAATAAGAGCGAAACTCTTGTCTCAAAAAAAAAAAGAGATGGCCAGGTGCAGTGGCTCATGCCTGTAATCCCAGCACTTTGGGAGGCCGAGGGGGGCAGACCATGAGGTCAGGAGATTGAGACCATCCCGGCCAACATGGTGAAACCCCGTCTCTACTAAAATACAAAAAATTAGCTGAGTGTGGCAGCACGTGCCTGTAGTCCTAGCTACTCGGGAGGCTGAAGCAGGGGAATCGCTTGAACCCGGAGGCAGAGGTGCAGTGAGCCAAGATCGCGCCACTGCGCTCCAGCCTGGTGACAGAGCAAGACTCCTTCTTAAAAAAAAAAAAAATAGAAAGGAAAAATTGGACTAGACTGTCTTTAAGGTAGGGATGTTTTATGACGCTCTAGTTCTACAGGTGTATTCTGATGAGCTCCATGGTGACTCATGGACTGGGATGAATTCTGGTATACAGATGGTCTCTGACTTATGATGGTTCAACTTAGGATTTTTTACTTTAGGAGGTACCCATACAATCATTCTGTTTTCGCTTTCAGTACAGTGTTCAATCAAGTACATGAGATACTTAAGACTTCATTATAAAGTAGGCTTTGTGTTAGATGACTTTGCCCAACTATAGGCTAATGTAAGTGTTCTGAGCACATTTAAGGAAGACTAGGCTAAGCTCTGAAGTTTGGTTTAGGTTAGGTGTACTAAATGCACTTTTTTTTTTTTTTGAAACAGAGGAGTCCTGCTCTGTTGCCCAGGCTGGAGTGCAGTAGCACGATCTCTGTTCACTGCAAGCTCCGCCTCCCGGGTTCTTACCATTCTTCTGCCTCAGCCTCCCGAGTAGCTGGGACTACAGGCACCCGCCACCACTCCTGGCTAATTTTTTTGTATTTTTAGTAGAGTCGGGGTTTCACCATGTTAGCCAGGATGGTCTCGATCTCCTGACCTCGTGATCCTCCTGCCTTGGCCTCCCAAAGTGCTGGAATTACAGGCGTGAGCCACCGCGCCCAGCCTAAATGCACTTTTTTTCTTTTTTTGAGACGGAGTTTTGTTCTTGTCACCCAGGCTGGAGTGCAGTGGCACAGTCTTGGCTCACTGCAACCTCTACCTCCCGGGTTCAAGCAATTCTTGTGCCTCAGCCTCGCGAGTAGCTGGGATTACAGGCGCCCACCACCATGCCTGGCTAATTTTTCTATTTTTTTTTTTTTTTTAGTAAAGACAGGGTTTCACCATGTTGGCCAGGCTTGTCTTGAACTCCTGACCTTAGGTGATTCACCTGCCTCGGCCTAAATGCACTTTGACTTACTAGATTTTCAATTTACAATGGGTTTATCAGGACATAACCCCATCATAAGTTGAGGAGCATCTATAAATACATTCCATAATATTAGGCCCTAGAAATTCAGGTCTCAAGGGGACAGCATTCTCCCCTCCCTAACCACTCTTCTCTTAACATTATTTAAAAGATGAACCAATTTTTAAATTTCCAAAAAAAAAGTTATCCATAATACCACTACCTGACACATTACTAATTATATTTCAGTGGGTGCTTTTCTAGACCTTGACCATCTCTCCTTGTAGTTGCTCCAGTTGCAATCACTAGCATACACTTTTTGTGTTCTTACAGCACACTAGTTCAGTAAACTGTGCATAACCAATGGGAGTGAAGTTTGAGGTGCTTCCAATCATTGCACAATAAACGCAGGCAAGGAAGAACTTGGCCTTTAATAAAACAGTCTTTAGGGGCACAGAACTAGTCTGTTGTGGCCTCTCTTACTCCTTAAGTCCCTTCCCCCTCCCCACCCTCACTTCCTGATCCCTTCAGCAACAGCAGCAACTTAAGAGGGCCAGTAAATCTAAGCCGCAGTAGCCTCTGACCTACGTGACACTCACTCTGAGGCGGCTTCTGGTTTAGAAATACCAGGTAATCCATTTAGCAGACATTGCAGCACACAGAGAAGATAGATATCAAAGGGATGTGGATATGTGCTGCTGATTCTGCTATTGTTAAGGCAGGTTTCAAGAGATGTTCACAGATAATCAGCAAGGTGAGGACACTCACCCACCTTACTTCCAACTCATGTGTCTCAATTCCTATGACCTCAATACTACTGACAGGAACACATCTGAATCCAGCCCCCGCAAAGTCAAGCTTTTCGGAAGTCTTTGTACATCCTCATCTAGACATAGACAGAAATGGTTTAGACTGGGCTTTGAGGAACAATCCCTTAAAACTTAGTCTAATATTGCGGAACTTAAAGAGCAGGTGAGAGGTAGAGAGCAATGGGTTAGAGAAGTGGGTAGGTAGGGATTGGAACATGGAGTCCTTGAAGATTACAGGGGATAAAAAGCCTCAGATAATTTGCAGTAAGGATGTGACACACTCAGATCTATGTTTTAGAAAGATCACTCTGGTAACAGTGTGAGGAATGATTTGAATAGGGCAAGACTGGAGGCAGAGACCAGAGGTTATTATAGTAGGGTTGGCTGGGCATGATGGCTCACTCCTGCAATCCCGGCACTTTGGGAGGTGGAGGCGGGTGGATCACCTGAGGTCAGGAGTTTGCAACCAGCCTGACCAACATGATGAAACCCGATCTCTACTAAAAATACAAAAAATTACCTGGGCGTGGTGGCAGGCGCCTGTAATCCCAGCTACTTGGGAGGCTGAGGTAAGAGAATTGCTTGAACCCAGGAGGCGGAGGTTGCAGGGAGCCAAGATTGCGCTATTGCACTCCAGCCTGGGTAACAAGGGAAACTCTGTTTCAAAAAAAAAAAAAAAAACTTAGGGTTTGTTCTTGTTTTTGTTTTTTTTTTTTGAGACAGAGTCTCACTCTGTCACCCAGGCTGGAGTGCAGTGGCACGATCTTGGCTCACAAAAACCTCCATCTCCCGGGTTCAAGCGATTCTCCTGCCTCAGCCCCCTGAGTAGCTGGGATTACAGGTGCCCGCCATCACGCCTGGCTAATTTTTGTATATTTAGTAGAGAAGGGGTTTCACCATTTTGGCCAGGCTGGTCTTGAACTCCTGACCTTGTGATCTACCCACCTCAGCCTCCCAAAGTGCTGGGATTACAGATGTGAGCCACTGTGCCCAGCCTGTTTTTTTGTTGTTGTTTTGTTTTGAGACAGGGTCTTGCTCTCGCTCTGTTGCCCAAGCTGGGGTGCAGTGGAATCAGTGGAATGATCATAGCTCACTGCAGCCTTGAACTCATAGGCTCAAGCCACCCTGCTGCCTCAGCCTCCCGAGTAGCTGAGACCACAGGCATGCACCACCACAACTGGCTAATTTATATTTATTTATTTATTTATTTATTTTATTGATATGGAGTCTAACTCTGACACCCAGGCTGGAGTGAAGTGGTGCAATCTCAGCTCACTGCAACCTCTGCCTCCCAGGTTCAAGCAGTCCTTCTCCTCAGCCTCCCAAGTAGCTGGGACTACAGGCATGCACCACCACGCCCAGCTAATTTTTGTATTTTTGGTGGAGACAGGGTGTCACCATGTTGGCCAGGCTGCTGACCTCAGGTGATCTGCCTGCCACAGCCTCCCAAAATACTGGGATTACAGGAATGAGCCACCGAACTCAGCCCTATTTTGTATGTTTTGTAGAGACAGGGTCTTGTTATATTGATCAGGCTGGGCTTGAACTCGTGGCCTCAAGCAGTCCTCCTCCTGGGCCTCCCAAAGTGCTGGCATTACAGGCATGAGCCACCATACCCAGCTGTAGTTCAGTTTAAGACATTAAAATTTCTAGGAAAGCATGGAATTTCACCATTAGAAGAGGACCAAGGACAAAATGCACTAGAAGAGGAAATCTTACCCCTTGGAGAGCTCCATGGGTAAAATAACTTTTGTGGTGTTGCCTTTTTTTTTTTTTTTTTTTTTTGGCGTTGATCATTTTAAAGATATAAATGTTTATATCTATTTTTCTGATTACAAAAGCATTTATACTCATAAAAACTTCAAACAATTCAGAATTCTTTAACTTAGGAAGTAAAAGTCCTGCACAATCCTACCTACAAGAAGCAGAATACCTTTCTCACAGTGGGAAATTCTGCTCTTACCAAACAAAGGACTTGAAATGCCTCATTCTCAAAAGGCAATGCAATGTTTAGGTTCCCTAATGAGTAAATGATGAAAGATTATTCAGAGGAGGAAAAAGGCACAGAATAACTGGATGAAAAAGATCAAGTGCTAAAAGAGCTGACTAATTCTCAATTATATTTTCTGCTGAGGTGTTTATTTGCCAGAAGCTATCTAGGGTGCTTGACTAAGTGGGTGTTTAATGGTTAGTTTTGCAGAATAAATAAGCTCTAGAAGTTTATTATTGGTGAACTGTTCATATGTTTCAGTTTTCTTTTGAAAAGAAGAGTGTTGATACAAAAATTAGCCGGGTGTGGCAGGGCACGGTGGCTCCCGCCTATAATCCCAGCACTTTTGGAGGCTGAGGCGGGCAAATCATGAGGTCAGGAGTTCAGGACCAGCCTGGCCAATATTGTGAAAACCCGTCTCTACTAAAAATACAAAAAATTAGCTGGGCGTGGTGGTGGGTGCCTGTAATCCCAGCTACTCAGGAGGCTAAGGCAGGAGAATCGCTTGAACAGGGAGGTGGAGGTTGCAGTGAGCTGAGATTGCACCATTGCACTCCAGCCAAGGTGACAGTGCAAGACTCCATCTCAACAACAACAACAAAAATTAGCCGGGCGAGGTGGCAGGTGCCTGTAATCCCAGCTACTTGGGAGGCTGAGGCAGGAGAATCTCTTGAACCCGGGAGGCGGAGGTTGCAGTGAGCTGAGATTGAGCCACTGCACTCCAGCCTGGGCGACAGAGTGAGACTCCATCTCAAAAAAAAATACTAATAATAGGGCCAGGCATGGTGTCTCATGCCTGTAATCCCAGCAATTTGGGAGGCTGAGGTGGGAGGATCACGTGAGGTTAGGAGTTTGAGACCAGCCTGGACAACATGGTGAAACCCTGTCTCTACTAAAAATACAAAAATTAGCTGGGCATGGTGGTGCACACCTATAGTCCCAGCTACTTGGGAGGCTGAGGCAGGAGAATTGCTTGAACCCGGGAGGCAAAGGTTGCAGTGAGCCGAGATCGCACTACTGCACTCCAGCTTGGGTGACAGAGCAAGACTCCGTCTCAAAATAATAATAATAATAATAATAAAGGAAGAGTGTTGTTGGGAGACGGGAAAGGGTTTTTTATTCCTAGCAGACCTCTGAACACATGGAGAATGACAGAAAATAATTCAGTATTTGTATGCCCATTTGTACATATCAGATTGGGATAATAATACCTGCCTGCCTTCCCAGGGTGGTGATAAGGTAATTCAAAGAGTTCTTCTTGGTCATTTGCTTTGAAAACACAGAAAAAAATTTCGGCCAGGCACAGTGGCTCATGCCTGTAATCCCAGGACTTTGGGAAGCCGAGGTGGGCAGATCACTTGAGTTCAGGAGTTTGAGACCAGCTTGGCCAACATGGTGAAGATTGGTCCGTGGTCTAAGTCTGTTGCCAAAAGTGAAGGGATGTACTCAAAAAACAGACGTTTCATTTTGGGATCATCCATCATAATGCTGTTCAATTCATTTTACTTCAGAAATATTTTTTTTTGGCTGTTTATTTTTATTTATGGTTTTATTATTTTATTATTTTTTATTAGTTTTTTTTGTTTGTTTTTTGTTTTCTGGGTTTTTTTTTTTTGGATGAAGTCTTACCCTGTTGCCCAGGCTGGAGTGCAATGGTGCGATTTTGGCTCACCGCAACCTCTGCCTCCCAGGTTCAAGCGATTCTCCTGCCTCAGCCTCCCGAGTAGCTGGGAGCAGTGCCCGTCACCACGCCTGACTAATTTTTGCACTTTTTAGTGGAGACCAGATTTCACTGTGTTAGCCAGGCTGGTCTTGAACTCCTAACCTCAAGTGATCTGTCTGCCTTGGCCTCCCAGACTGCTGGGATTACAGGTATAAGCCACTGCACCCGGCCAGTTTTTTATTAATTTTTAAAATGAGATTGGGTCTCATGAGATTCCACCCTGGCTGGAGTGCTGTGGCTCAATTACAGCTCACTGCAGCCTTAACCTCCCGGGCTCAAGCCTCAGTCTCCCAAGTAACTGGGACTACAGGCTCATGCCATCACGCCTAGCTAATTAAAAAAAAATTATTATTATTAATATTTTTTTTTGAGACAGAGTTTCGTTCTTGTTGCCCAGGCTGGAGTGCAATGGCACAATCTGGGCTCACTGCAACCTCCGCCTGCAGGATTCAAGCAATTCTCCTGTCTCAGCCTCCCAAGTAGCTGGGATTACAGGCATGTGTCACCACACCCGGCTGATTTTGTATTTTTATTAGAGATGGGGTTTCTCCATGTTGGTCAGGCTAGTCTTAAACTCCCAACCTCAGGTATTTGCCCGCCTTGGCCTCCCAAAGTGCTGGGATTACAGATGTGAGCCACCAAGTCCGGCCCTAAAAATTATTATTATCTGTAGAGACAAGTTCTTATTATGTTAGCCAGGCTAGTCTCAAACTCCTGGGCTCAAGCCATCCTCCCACCTTGGCCTCCCAAACTGTTGGGATTACAGGCATGAGCCACCGCACCTGGCCTGCTGTTTATTTTTATTTATTTATTTATTTTTCTGAGACAGAGTCTCGCTCTGTCAACCAGGCTACAGTGTAGTGGTGTGATCTTGGCTCACTACAACCTCCACCTCCCAGGTTCAAGCAATTCTCCTGCCTCAGCCTCCCGAGTAGCTGGGATTACAGGCGTCTGCCACTATGCCTGGCTAATTTTTTGTGTTTTAATGCTGGGATTATAGGCATGATCAACTGTGCTTGGCTGCTGTTTGTTTTTAATTTATTTAGCAGAAACCATAAATGAGCTACCTGTTTTAATTAAATATCTTGAACTATATTTGCTCTTTCTGCCAGAATTAATAAAATTAAATCCAAAAGAAGGACAAGAGTTGCCAGGCACAGTGGCTCACGCCTGTAATCCCAGCACCTTGGGAGGCTGAGGCAGGCAGATCACGAGGTCAGGAGTTCAAGACCAGACTGGCCAACATTGTGAAATCCTATCTCTACTAAAAGTACAAAAATTAGCTGGGAGTGGTGGCACGCGCCTGTAATCCCAGCTACTTGGGAGGCTTGAACCTGGGAGGTGGAGGTTGCAGTGAGCTGAGACTGAGCCACTGCACTCCAGCCTGGACAACAGAGCGAGACTCCTTCTCAAAAAAAAAAAAAAAAAAAAAAAGGCCAAAAGCATTGTGTTATACTACATGTTGAAGCATAGAAACATATGTGGCCTAGCTGGGTGCTGTGGCTCATGCCTGTAATCCCAGCACATTGGGAGGCCAAGGCAGGTGGATCACAAGATCAGGAGTTTGAGACCAGCCTGGCCAACATGGTGAAATCCTGTCTCTACTAAAAATACAAGAATTAGCCGGGCATGGTGGCACATGTCTGTAGTCCCAGCTACTAAGGAGGCTGAGGCAGAAAAATTGCTTGAACCCGGGAAGTGTAGGTTGCATTGAGCCAAGATCACGCCACTGCACTCCAGCCTGGGCGACAGAGAGAGACTCTTCTGTCTCAAAAAAAAAAAAAGAAAGAAACATATGTGGCCCACGAAGTCTCAGATTAATAAATCTCATGATTAAACAGAACATACGTGAAACTAACACATGAACATGCATTTTGACATAGAATTCTAAAATTCAACATTATAGATATTTTCTTTACTGAGGAAATTCAGTATTATTGTTATTCATATTTTAAGAGACAGGGTCTTGCTCTGCTGCTCAGGCTGGAATGCAGTGGTGCAATCTTAGCACTCTGCAGCCTGGAACTCCTTGGCTCAAGAGATCCTCCTGCCTCAGCCTCCTCAGTAGCTGGAACTACAGGTGTAAGACATCACACCTGGCTAATTTTTAAAATGTTTTGCAAAGACGGGGTCTAGATATGTTGCCCAGGCTAGTCTTAAACTCCTGCCCTCAAGTGACCTTCCCACTTCAGCCTTCCAATGTGCTGGGATTACAGGCGTGAGCCACCGTGCCCAGCCCACACATTCATTTCTTTGGGCTCCCATAGCACCACTAGAACAAGTATTACAATCTGGCTTGAGTTACTGCTAGTTATGTATTTTTCTTTCTGTCCTGGTAGAGTGTGATTTTTCTTGAGGGAAGGACCTTTCAACACAGTTCATTGCAACAATTCAGGTAATCAATAATATTTGTCAAACTGAATCATAAAAGGAACTGAAAAAACTGCAGAAATCTCTGGCAAGAGACAATGTAGTTTAAGAATAACACCTTTAGGGCCAGGCACGGTGGCTCACGCCTGTAATCCCAGCACTTTGGGAGGCTGAGGTGGGCAGATCACTTGAGGTTAGGAGTTCGAGACCAGCCTGGCCAACATGGTGAAACCCTGTGTGTACTAAAAATACAAAAAATTAGCTGGGCCTGGTGGTACTCACCTGTAATCCCAGCTAGCCAGGAGGCTGAGACAGAGAATCAGTTGAACCAGGGAGGTGGAGGTTGCAGTGAGCCAAGATATTGACACTGCACTCCAGCCTGGGCAAGAGAGCCACTTGACCCTGTCTCAGAAAAAATGAAATGAAATAAAATAAAATCTCTCAGGATATGAATTCCGATAAATCTTAGCTTATTCAAAGCAGACATTTTAAAGCTAAGGACCGCTTGTGTTGTAGAATAAAGGCCAAATTCACTCACCTACCAAGAAGAGTTAAGAGGGCATCAGCTCTGTCTGCTTGCTATTGCTGTCTCTCTAACCCCATTTTTTAACAGCAAATAATTTACATCAGAAAGCAGTCTCCCAAAGTATTTGGGAGTGGCACAATCTCTGCTCACTGCAACCTCTACCTCCCAGGTTCAAGTGATTCTTCTGCTTCAATCTCCTGAGTAGCTAGGATTACAGACATGAGCCACAATGCCTGTCTAATTTTTGTATTTTTAGTAGAGACGAGATTTCTCCATTTTGGCCATACTGGTCTCAAACTCACGGCCTCAAGTGATCTGCCCACCTGGGCCTCCCAAAGTACTGGGATTACAGGTGTGACCCACCACATCTGGCCGAGATTTTATTCTTTAAGCAAGCAGAAGAGAGAGCTCTCAACTGACACATTATATGGTCTTGACGTGTGGTGGGCCTCAAACATATGGGTAACTGGCCTACTAAGAAATCTCAAGACAGGCATAGTCAGGTTGGTCTCAAACTCCTGGTCTCAAGTGATCCACCTGCCTCGGCCTCCCAAAGTGCTGGGATTACACGCGTGAGCCACTGTGCCTGGTCAGTAATTATTAAATGTTATCATTTTTAATTAACGCTTTCAACAACGTTGTGGTAAATCCACCTCTCTTGTATCTTATGAAACCTGGGGCACATCCTATGACTTGATTACTAAATTTCAGCTCTGTCTGTTTAAAACATCAATCTCATTATTGGTTTAAAGCTCTCTGCCTCTCTAACCCAAGCTACACTTATGGCAAGAGGAGATTGGTTGACATTTTCAATTCTCCTCCCACTCTGGTGCCCTGGAAGGCAGGTGGAGGCCAGGCCATGCCCTGGCATACCTTGTCCCCTTCCCTGTTCTGGGCAAGAGGTCAGGGAGAGAGATGAGGCAGTCAGGGTTCTTTCCCCATAGCTAGTCACCTATTGTTTGGGAGGCATGCCTGGTGTCTACCACACTGGTTCAGTTTTGTTCTCGCCTCTGTCGCCAGGGTGGAGTGCAGTGGCGTGATCTCGGCTCACCGCAACCACCACCTCCTGGGTTCAAGCGATTCTCCTGCCTCAGCCTCCCGAGTAGCTGGGATTACAGGCACATGCCACCATGCCCAGCTAATTTTTTTGTATTTTTAGTAGAACCAGGGTTTCACCATATTAGGCCAGGATGGTCTCAATCTCCTTACCTCATGATCTGCCCTCCTCGGCCTCTCAAAGTGCTGGGGTTACAGGCATGAGCTGGGAAATCAAGTTTTCTATTAATATATTTTTATTTTTGAGACAGTCTCACTTTGTCACCCAGGCTGGAGTGCAGTGGTACGATCTCATCTCATTGCAACCTCTGCCTCCTGGGTTCAAGGGATTCTCATGCCTCAGCCTCCTGACTAGCTGGGATTACAGATGTGCACCACCACACCTGGCTGATTTTTTCTATTTTTAGTAGAGATAAGGTTTCACTCTGTTGGCCAGGCTAGTCTCGAACTCCTGACCTCAAGTGATCCACCCATCTCTGCCTCCCAAAGCTCGGGGATTACAGGCGTGAGCCACCACATCCGGCCAACTTTACTATTAATTTTTATTTTTAGCCAGGCGCGGTGGCTCACGCCTGTAATCCCAGCACTTTGGGAGGCCGAGGTGGGCGGATCACAAGGTCAGGAGATCAAGACCATCCTGGCTAACAGGGTGAAATCCCGTCTCTACTAAAAATACAAAAAAAAAAAAATTAGCCGGGCGTGGTGGTGGGTGCCTGTAGTCCCAGTTACTCGAGAGGCTGAGGCAGGAGAATGGCTTGAATCCGGGAGGCAGAGCTTACAGTGAGCCGAGATCGTGCCACTGCACTACAGCCTGGGCGACAGAGTGAGACTGTCTAAAAAAAAAATTTTTTTTAAATTTTTATTTCAATTTTATTTATTTATTTGGAGATGGAGTTTTGCTCTTGTCCCCCAGGCTGGAGTGTGATGGTGCGATCTCAGCTCACTGCAACCTCTGCCTCCCAGGTTCAAGCGATTCTTCCACCTCAGCCTCCTGAGTAGCTGGGATTACAGGCGCCCGCCACCATGCCCAGCTAATTTTTGTATTTTTAGTAGAGACAGAGTTTCACCATCTTGGCCAGGCTGTTCTCAAATTCCTGACCTCGTGATCTGCCCCCCTCAGCCTCCCAAGTGCTTGGATTACAGGCGTGAGCCACTGCTCCTGGCCCATTATTGATTTTTAATTGTTTGTTTTGGAGAGAAGACTAAATTAGCAAAACCACAAGTCTAGTAGTTTTTTTTTTTTTTTTTTTTTTTGAGAGGGAGTCTCGCTCTGTTGCCCAGGCTGGAGTGCAGTGGCGCGATCTCGGCTCACTGCAAGCTCCGCCTCCCGGGTTCACGCCATTCTCCTGCCTCAGCCTCCCAAGTAGCTGGGACTGCAGGCGCCCACCACCACGCCCGGCTAATTTTTTGTATTTTTAGTAGAGATGGGGTTTCACCGTGTTAGCCAGGATGGTCTCTATCTCCTGACCTCATGATCTGCCCTCCTCGGCCTCCCAAAGTGCTGGGATTACAGGCGTGAGCCACCGCCCCCGGCCTGTTTTGTTTTGTTTTTGATAGGCCTCACTCTGTTGCCCAGGCTGGAGTGCAGTGGCACCATGTTGGCTCACTGCAACCTCCACCTCCCGGGTTCAAGTGAATCTTCTGCCTCAGCCTCCCGAGTAGCTGGGATTACAGGCGTGCGCCACCACACCTAGCTAATTTTTGAATTTTTAGTAGAGACGGGGTTTCACCATATTAGCCAGGCTGGTCTGGAACTCCTGACCTCATTATCCGCCTGCCTCAGCCCCCCAGTGTGCTGGGATTACAGGCCTGAGCCACCATGCCTGGCCAGAAATCTAATTCTATAGTAGTAATAATAATAATAATAATAATAATAATAATAATGTTTTATATCCTTAATTAAATTCTGGAAAAATAGCCAGATGTGGTGGTTTGCACCTGTAATTCTAGCACTTTGGGAGGCCAAGGTGGGCGGATCACTTGAGGTCAGGAGTACGAGACCAGGTTGGCTAACATGGTGAAACCCCGTCTCTATTAAAAATACAAAAATTCGCTGGGCATGGTGGTACGTGCCTGTAATCCCAGCTACTCAGGAGGCTGAGGCAAGAGAATTCCTTGAACCTGGGAGGCAGAGGTTGAGGTGAGCCAAGGTCGCACCATTGCACTCCAGCCTAGGGGACAAGAGGGAAACTCCATCTCAAAAAAAAAAAAAGAAAAAACATTCTGGAAAATAAAGTAAAAAGTCTTTGGTTATAAGTGACAGAAGCCCAGATCAAACTAGTGTAAACTCCAGAGGGATAGTTTGTTTTTGTTTTTTTTTTTGTTTATGAGACACAGTTTCGCTCTTGTTACCCCAGGCTGGAGTGTAATGGCGCTATCCCAGCTGACTGCAATCTCCGCCTCCCTGGTTCAAGCGATTCTCCTTGCTCAGCCTCCCGAGTAGCTGGGATTATAGGCGCCCGCCACCATGCCTGGCTAGTTTTTGTATTTTTAGTAGAGACGAGGTTTCACCACGTTGGCCAGGCTGGTCTCGAACTCACTCAGGTGATCCGCCCGCCTCAGCCTCCCAGAGTGCTGGGATTACAGGTGTGAGCCACTGCACACGGCCAGAGGGGTAATTTGTTGGTTCATATAAACAAACCCTGAGAAAGGGAGAAGTGAAGCTTACCCTGGGACTTCACAGCCTATGGAATCTCTCACTATTTTTTCAGACTAATTTCAAAAATCCATGGGAAGGACTTGGATTGGCTCATCCCGTGTCACATGCCCACATTTGGACCAGCACTTATATTCAACCAGTGTGCCCAGGTACCACCATCTATCTAGTGTCTACTCTGATTGGTAACAACCTTTGACCTGCCGACTATTAAATACTTTGAATTATCACCATTGCCTTGGACCACTTACTGTGGCCAGGTAAAGAGGTCCCATGATTGGGAGGAGGCAATGTGATAGGTCTGTAATCATAGGGAGGAGGAAAAGGATACTAAGTATATAAAAACTGTAGGCCTTAAGCATAGTATGCAAATAGATATATATGTATGTGTATATATATAATTTCCCAACTTTTTATTTAAAAAATTTTCAAACCTGAAGAAAATTTGCAAAAATGGTATAATGACCACCCATACGCTCTTCGTCTAGATTGGCTAACTGCTAACATTTTTCCCATATTTGCTTTCCCTCTCTCTCTCTCCCCGCACACACATACACACACACACACACTCGCTCACACTCTCACTTTTTTTGGCCGAACCAGTTGAGAGTAAGTTGCAGTCATCATTAACATTTTACCCCCAAACTCGTCAAGATGTAGCCCTTCAGAACAAAGATGTTCTCATATATAACTACAGAATAATTATCATACTAAAGAAACTTAATATTGAATCAATGCTTTTTTTTTTTGAGACAGTCTTGCTCTGTTGCCCAGGGGCATGATCACAACTCATTGCAGCCTCGATCTCCCTGGCTCAAGCAATCCTCCCACCTCAGCCTCCCAAGTAGCTGTGACCACAGGCACACACCACCACACCCAGCTAATTTTGTATTTTTAGTAGAGGGGGTGTTTCTCCATGTTGGTCAGGCTGGTCTCAAACTCCTGACCTCAGGTGATCCACCAGCCTCAGCCTCCCAAAATACTGGGATTACCGGTGTAAGCCACCACACTTGGTCTTTGTTTATTTCTAATACAGGGTTGAATACTATATGGCAAATGGTTGTCACATTTCTCTTGTTTTCTTGAAGAAGAAAACAAAGCTGAATTGGAGCCTAAAAGTGTACCAGTCCTGGCTGGGTGCGGTGGCTCATGCCTGTAATCCTAGCACTTTGGGAGGCTGAGGCGGGTGGATCACGAGGTCAGGAGATCGAGACCATCCTGGCTAACGTGATGAAACCCTGTCTCTACTAAAAATACAAAAAATTAGCCGGGTGTAGTGGCACGCGCCTGTAGTCCCAGCTACTTAGGAAGCTGAGGCAGGAGAATCGCTTGAACCCGGGAGGTGGAGGTTGCAGTGAGCTGAGATTGCGCCACTGCACCCCAGCCTGGGTGACAGAGCGAGACTCCGTCTCAAAAAAAAAAAAAAAAGTGTGCCAGTCCTGCTAAGAAGTTTTACTCTCATGAAGGTAAATTCTAGGAAATTTGATTTTGTTTTGTTGCTTTAATAAAGTTATTAACTATCAAGGAGTCCACCTAAGTCACTCTTCTATGCTTAGTATATCACTTTATTGATAATTAAATATATTCTGATGTAAAATAGAAAATAACCACTTTGGGCTGGGCACAGTGGCTTAAGCCTGTGATCTCTGCACTTTTGGAGGCCAAGGCAGGAGGATCACCTGAGGTCAGGAGTTTGAGATCAGCCCAACCAACATGGAGAAACCTCGTCTCTACTCAAAATACAAAATTAGCCGGGCGTGGTGGCACATGCCTGTAATCCCAGCTACTTGGGAGGCTGAGGCAGGAGAATCCCTTGAACCTGGGAGGCAGAGGTTGAGGTGAGCTGAGATCGTGCCATTGCACTCCAGCCTAGGCAACAAGAGCGAAAATCCATCTCAAAAAAAAGGAAAGAAAGAAAGAAAAGAACCACTTTGCCTTGTATATTTGTGCTTCTCAACAGAAATCCTATAGTAGACTTTCTTACATTTGAGGCAAACAGCTTTTACCAATCTTTCAAAGCAATAAAAATAGTTTTCATATGATTATGTCTTTGGAAGTCTGGTGCAAAATGTGATTTCACTTAGTGATTGTGGTGTGACAGCTGTAAATTGCTACATTCCAGGTTGGTGCTTCAACATTGTATTTTCAGTGTGACTGAGTTGCTCACTTCTTCTGGCTTTGACTGTCTTTTCCACAGAGAAGCTAGCTCTCAGAAGAAGCCCCCAAAGAGGAGCGGATCAACACCCTCACAAAGAGATGTTAACAGATCACTGTCTCATAGAGGTTCTAACTGGGCAATGTCCCATCCAGACATGCTGGACATGAGTATGAGTGTCTGTGTCTGCTGGCCTGGTCAGTAGCCAAGAGGCAGAGAGATCCCCTTGGGGTAGGAGTTCTGCCCTGAGGCCACATGCTTTGGTAGGAAGACATTGGGCCAGTTTAGTAGGGCAGGGAGCCTTATTCAAGGAAGTCAGAAGTAGTGTAGCAGGCTGCAGTATCAAATTCCTCTTGACAGTATATGATTGGGTAATTGTGTAAGTGCTCAATAAATAAATGGTAGAATGTTCCGGCATACTTCCGGGTACTTGGGGTGCATAAATGAATGGCTAACTCAAGGAACTCACTGTAACTTGTTTGGGGAGATGGCCTACAGCTGCCAACCCTTCTTGCTAACCATGCCACCCCAACCTCAAAACTGCTTACAACTCATTCAGTGAATTTTCAAATCGTTTTTATTAAGTACTTTGATGTATGCCAGGCACTGTTCTCTGCTTAGGATATACAGAAGTAAACAAGACAGATTGTTCTAGGATTAATGTTGCACACAGAAATGTTATAGTGGCTATTTTAGGGAAGTGGAATTAGATAAAGATATGGATAGGGACTCTTAATTATTACTTTTTTTGTTTGTTTTTGAGACACAGTCTTGCTCTGTTATTCAGGCTAGAGTACAGTGGCGCAATCTTGGTTCACTGCAACCTCCGCCTCCTGGGTTCAAGCGATTCTCCTGCCTCAGCCTCCCAAATAGCTAGGATTATAGGTGCCTGCCACCATGCCCGGCTAATTTTTGTATTTTTAGGAGAGATGGGGTTTCACCATGTTGGCTGGTCTCGAACTCCTGACCTCATGATCCTCCCGCCTTGGCCTCCCAAAGTGCTGGGATTACAGGTGTGAGGCACTGTGCCCAGCCAACTTTTACTTTTTGAACTTTACTATTTGACCTTTTGTTAACAATTTTTTTTTTTGGCAACAAACTCATCAAAGATCTGAGCAATAATGTGCCAAGGATTCTCCTAAGCTTTGAAAAGACAGCAGTGAAGGAAGCAGAAAAAGTCCCCTGACCTCATGGAGCTTAGATTCCAACTAGGGAGGGACCATAAAACAAATAAATCCATGCAAATATGCCATGTAATATAATGATGACTGATGATATGTTCTATGAAAAAAATAAATACAAAATAAAGCTATTCTTTTTAAAAGGTAATAATATTCCGATTTGTTCAGATAATTTAGACTATTTAGATACTAGAATTGTTTACTGGCCTGGGCAGATAGCATCGAGTGAAATGGGGCAGAGGGCCAAGCCTCAAAGCCTGAACCACCTGGACTCCTGTCCAGCACTCTCTCCACCCAGTACAAATGAAAGGCCAGCTGAGGCCAAGTGCGGTGGCTCACACCTATAATCCCAGCACTTTGGGAGGCTGAGATGGGAGGATCACTTGAGCTCAAGAGTTTGAGACCAGCCTAGGCAACATGGCAAAACCCTGTCTCTACAAAAAAATACAAAAAAGTTTAGCTGGGCGTGGTGTTGCACGCCTGTAGTGCCACTGCACTCCAGCCTGAGTGAGTGAGATCTTGTCTCAAAATAAATAAATAAAATAAATAAATAAATAAATAAATAAAAGTCCAGCTGAGCGTCCTACATTCTTTTGGAACTTGAGTGATGTCAATCCAGGGAGGTTGGCCTGGATGATTGCCCTTGACAGGAGCCCAGGCCTTTCCCCAAACAGTTTGGGGACAGAACTCACTGCTGCCCCAGTACTGGAAGGTGCAGACCCTGGCTACCCTGCAACCATAGTCGGTTTCTTCTTTCCAGCTTCACCAGCTGGTTTCCAGGGACCTGATCCCATTGGCTTTTGGTCTGCCTTGTCTGACAGCTTCCTGAATACTAAGACTTGAAAATTAGTTCAGAATGCCTGGCTCCAGCCACCACATTCTAATCTATTTTTAGGACAACATCCTCCTTCTTTGGCTCTCTGAGAAACTGCTCTTCTTTTTCTGTTTCTTAACTATTTCCATTCCCACCTTAGCCTGAGGTCTCCTCATCTGACAAAGCAAAGCTTAGGGGTTCCATTTCCTGCCCACAGCCCAGGGAGAAGATGCTGTTTTCACTAAATTCCTCTAGTCAAGGAAGAGGTAAGAAGACTTCACATTATATTAAATTATTATTTTATATATATATATATATATTTTTTTTTTTGAGATGGAGTCTGTTCTGTTGCCCAGGCTGGAGTGCAGTGGCACGACGTCGGCTCACTGCAACCTCTGCCTCCCAGTTTCAAGCAATTCTCCTGTCTTAGCCTCCTGAGTTGCTGGGATTACAGGCGCACGTCACCACATCCAACTAATTTTTTTGTATTTTTAGTAGAGATGGGGTTTCACCATATCTGTCAGGCTGGTCTCAAACTCCTGACCTCCTGATCCACCCACCTTAGCCTCCCAAAGTGCTGGGATTACAGGCGTGAGCCACTGTGCCCACATGATATTAAATTAAAGAAGCATAGCAAAAATTATATGCCCACTAACATGACAAGCATTTAAAATCTTTTTTTGCTTTAATTGCTTTATTCTAATTATTAAGGTAACACAAACCAATTGCAAAAACTTTAGAAAATACAATATAGGCGGGGCGTGGCAGCTCACGCCTGTAATCCCAGCACTTTAGGAGGCCGAGGTGGGCGGATCACCTGAGGTCAGTGGTTCAAGACCAGCCTTTCCAACCTGGTGAAACCGATCTCTACTAAAGATGCAAAAATTAGTTGGGCGCGATGGCAGGTGCCTGTAATCCCAGCTACTCGGGAGGCTGAGGCAGGAGAATTGTATGAACCCAGGAGGCGGAGTTTACAGTGAACCGAGATCACGCCATTGCACTCCAGTCTGGGCGACAAGAGCGAAACTCTATCTCAAAAAAAAAAAAAAAAAGATTGGTTTGGCTATTTGGGGTCCCCTGGATTTCACATGAATTTTAGGATCAGCTTGTCAAATTCTGCAAATAATCTAGCTGGGATATCTTTTTTTTTCTTTTTTGAGACAGAGTCTCACCCTGTTGCCCAGGCTGGAGTGCCGTGGACCGATCTTGTCTCACCACAATCTCCACTTCCTGGGTTCAAGTGATTCGCCCGCCTCAGCCTACCAAGTAGCTGGGATTATAGGCACGCACCATGACGCCCAGCTTTTTTTTTTTTTTTTGAGACGGAGTCTTGCACTGTCGCCCAGGCTGGAGTGCAGTGGCACAATCTCAGCTCACTGCAAGCTCCGCCTCCTGGGTTCACGCCATTCTCCTACCTCAGCTTCCTAGGTAGCTGGGACTACAGGTGCCCGCCACCATGCCTAGCTAATTTTGTTTTGTATTTTTAGTAGAGACGGGGTTTCACCGTGTTAGCCAGGATGGTCTCGATCTCCTGACCTCATGATCCACCTGCCTCTGCCTCCCAAAGTGCTGGGATTACAGGCGTGAGCCACAGTGCCTGGCCTTTTTTTTGTATTTTTAGTAGAAACGGGGTTTCACCATATTGGCCAGCCTGGTCTTAAACTCCCGACCTCAGATGATCCGCCCACCTCAGCCTCCCAAATTGCTGAGATCACAGGCGGGAGTCACTGCACCCGGCCTGGGATTTGTTTTGTTTTTGTTTTGAGACAAAGTCTTCCTCTGTCACCCAGTCTGGAGTGCAGTGGCATGATCTTGGCTCACTGCAACCTCCGACTGCCAGATTCAGGTGATTCTCTTGCCTCAGACTCCTGAGTAGCTGGGATTACAGGTGTGCACCACCACATCTGGCTAATATTTGTATTTTTAGTAGAGTTGGGGATTAGCCATGTTGACCAGGCTGGTCTGGAACTCCTGACCTCAGGTGAGATCTGCCTGCCTCAGTCTCCCAAAGTGCTGGGATTACAGGCGTGAGCCACGGTGCCTAGCCATGCATGTCTTCTTCTGAGAAGTGTCTATTCTATTCCTTTGCCCATCTTTTTCCTTTTTTTTCTATTGCTACTGCACAAATTAACCCTTGTCCATTATTTAATGGGTTTCCTTGGGTTTTGCTTGTTGATTTAAGTTTCTTATAGATTCTGAATATTACACTTGTCAGAAGCACAGTTTGCAAATATTTTCTCCCATTTTGTAGCTTCTCTGTTTACTCTGTTGATAATTGATTTTTCTGTGCAGCTCTTTAGTTTAATTAGGTCCTACTTGTCAATTTTTGTTTTTGTTGCAATTGCTTTTGGAGTTGACATCATGGAGTCTTTGCCTGGGCCCACATCCGGAATGGTATTTCCTAGGTTTTCTTCTGAGTTTTTATAGTTTTGGGGTTTTACATTTCAGTCTTTAATCTATCTTGAGTTTATTTTTGTATATGGTGTAAGGAGGGGGTATAGTTTCAACTTCTGTCTGTGTCTAGCTAGTTATATCAGTGCCATTTATGGAATGGGGAGTCCTTTCCCCATTGCTTGTTACTGTTGGCTTTGTTGAAGATCAGATGGTTGCACATGTGTGGCTTTATTTTTGGGTTTTCTAATCTATTCCATTGGTCTATGTGTCTAATCTATTCCATTGGTCTATGGTACTAGTACCATGCTGTTTTGGTTACTGTAACCTTGTAGTTTGAAGTTGTTTTGGCTTTGGATTGTTTTGGCTATTTGGGCTCTTTTTTGGTTACAAATGAATTCTAGAATGTCTTTTTTTTTTTTTTTTGAGATGGAGTCTCGCTGTGTTGCCCCAGGCTGGAGTGCAGTGGCGTAATCTCGGGTCACTGCAACCTCCACCTCCTGGGTTCAAGCAGTTCTCCTGCCTCAGCCTCTCCAGTAGCTGGGATTATAGGCAGGCACCCACTACCACGCCTGGCTAATTGTTTTGTATTTTTAGTAGAGATGGGGTTTCACCATGTTGGCCAGGCTGGTTTCGAACTGTTGACCTCAAGTGATCTGCCCATCTCGGCCTCCCAAATTGCTGGGATTACAGGCATGAGCCACCGTGCCTGGCCGTATTTTTCTAATTCTGTGAAAATTAGAATTTTTGAACTCTTGACCTTAAGTGATCTGCCGGCTTCAGCCGGCAGGTGGATCAGGAGGCAGGTGGATCACTTAAGGTCAGGAGTTCAAGACTAGTCTGGCCAACCTGGCGAAACCTTGTCTCTACTACAAATACAAAAATTAGCCGGGCACGGTGGCAGGTGCCTGTAATCCTAGCTACTCGGGAGGCTGAGGCAGGCTCAAGAGAGCCTGAGAGGCAGAGGTTGCAGTGAGCCAAGGTTGTGCCACTGCACTCCAGCCTGGACGACAGAGTGAGATTATGTCCCTCGCCACCGGAAAAAAAAAAAAAAGAAAAAGAAAGAAAAAGAAAAATGTCATTAGTAGTTTGATAGAGATAGCATTGAATCTGTACTGAATCTGTAAATTGCTTGGACAGTTTGGCCATTTTAACAATATTGATTCCTCCTATCCATGATCATGAGCATGGAAGATTTTTCCATTTGTTTGTATTGTTTCTAATTTCTTTCAGCAGTGTTTTGTAATTCTCATTGTAGAGATCTTTCACCTCCCTCCCTGGTTAGCTGTATTCTTAGGTATTTTATTCTTTTTTTTTTGAGATGGAGTCTCGCTCTGTCGCCAGGCTGGAGTGCAGTGTCAAGATCTTGGCTCACTGCAACCTCCACCTCCCGAGTTTAAGCAATTTTTCTGCCTCAGCCTCCAGAGTAGTGTGCACCACCATGCCCGGCTAATTTTTGTATTTTTTTTTTTTTGAGACGGAGTTTTGCTCTGTTGCCCAGGCTGGAGTGCAGTGACGCGATCTCGGCTCACTGCAACCTCCACCTCCTGGGTTCAAGCGATTCTCCTACCTCAGCCTCCCGAGTAGCTGGGATTACAGGCGCCCACTACCACACCTGGCTAATTTTTTTTGTATTTTCAGTAGAGACAGGGTTTCTCCACGTTGGCCAGGCTGATCCTGAACTCCTTACCTCAGGTGATCTGCCCGCCTCAGCCTCCCAAAGTGCTGGGATTACAGGCGTGAGCCACGGCGCCCGGCCAATTTTTGTATTTTTAGTAGAGACGTGGTTTCACCATGTTGGCCAAGCTGGTCTCGAACTCCTGACCTCAGGTGATCTGCCCACCTCAGGCTCCCAAAGGGCTGGGATTACAGGCATGAGCCACCACGCCTGGCCAATTTTTGTGTTTTTAGTAGAGACATGGTTTCACCATGTTGGCCAGGATGGTCTCGATCTCTTGACCTCGTGATCTGCCCACCTCGGCCTCCTAAAATGCTGGGATTACAGGCGTGAGCCACCGCGCCTGGCCTAATTTTTGTGTTATTAGTAGAGACAGGGTTTCACCATGTTGGCCAGGCCGGTCTCGAACTCCCGACCTCAGATGATCCACCTGCCTTGGCCTCCCAAAGTGCTGGGATTACAGGCATGAGCCACCAGGCCTGGCCATGTCAGTGTTTTCAACATCAGATTTTGTTTTAGTCTCTGTTGAGCAACAGACTCATATATTTAATGTTGTAGTGTTTACAGGCATTTGGAAAGCTTTCATGTATTTCAAAGGCCTTCATTGTACAAAAACATGTTGAAAAAGGCACTGTCCTGAATCACCAAAGGGTGCTTATAGTTTGGTGGCAGATAAGAAGTCATTAAAATATAATTAGATAATTACAAAAATAGTGGCAATCCAGGAGAGAATGTACCTATCAGGACTGTTACCTTAAGTCAACTCTTCAAAGATAAGCAGTAGTTGATCTTAGGGAAACACTAAGCAGAAAACATTAAAGGCAGGCTGGGCGCAGTGGCTCACACCAGTAATCCCAGCACTTTGGGAGGCCGAGGCAGGCAGATCACGAGGTCAGAAGATCGAGACCATCCTGGCTAACACGGTGAAACCCCGTCTCTACTAAAAGTACAAAAAATTAGCTGGGCGTCGTGGCAGGCACCTGTAGTCCCAGCTACTCAGGAGGCTGAGGCAGGAGAATGGTGTGAACCTGGGAGGCAGAGCTTGCAGTGCGCTGAGATCGCACCACTGCACTCCAGCCTGGGCGACAGTGCAAGACTCCGTCTCAAAAAAAAAAAAAAAAAAAAAAGACATTAAAGGCAAAGAGTTAACTCCTGCAAGGACACAGAAACACAAATGAGTATGACATGTTCAGGGTACTTACTACATGTGGTTCAAAATTGTTTCATTCATTCATTCATTCATTTGTTCATTCATGTTGGATTCAAAGTCAGCTAGATCATTTGAGGTTATGTCAGATCATGAAGGGCTTCAAGATTATTATTATTATTATTATTATTATTATTATTATTTTCTTTTTTGAGACAGAGTCTTGCTGTTGCCTAGGCTGGAGTGCACTAGCATGATTTCGGCTCACTGCAACCTTCTCCTCCTGGGCTCAAGCAATTCTCCTGCCTCACCCTCCTGAGTAGCTGGGATTACAGGTGTGTGCCATCACACCCAGCTAATTTTTGTATTTTTGTAGAGATGGCGTTTCACCATGTTGGCCAGTCTGGTCTTTAAGTCCTGACTTCAGGCAATCCACCCGCCTTGGCCTCCCAAAGTGCTGGGATTACAGGCGTGAGCCACCACACCCGGCCCAAGATTATTTCTTGGAGACCGCTCTAGCAACAATATGGAAAACTGATTAGAGGTGAATAAGAAGAGAAATCATTGTGGGCGGCAAGCCACCCAGGCGCCGAAGCAAGAGACCGAGGACACGAGCTGTTCCAGTATAATAAAATATAAAACAAGAATAGTTATACCAGATATAGATCTTAGATATGATTATATATGAGTATCAATAATCATTAGTTTGTAGCAAATACTCTTTATTCCAATATTGTAATCCTTGCTCTATAATCATAACCTAGGAAAAACTAGGCCATACAGAGATAGGAGCTGAGGGGACACAGTGAGGAGTGACCAGAAGACAAGAGTGCAAGCCTTCTGTTATGCCCAGACAGGGCCACCAGAAGGGCTCCTTGGTCTAGCGGTGACGCCAGCGTCTGCGAAGACGCCCGTTGCCAGGCAGACCGTGGTCTAGCGGTAGTGAAAAGTGTCAAGGAACAACACCTGCTACTTAGCAGACCGGGAAAGGAAGGCTCCCTTTCCCCGGGGTAGTTTAGAGAAGACTCTGCTTCTCCACCTCTTGTGGAGGGCCTTGCCCGCAGTTATCCGGAGGCCTAACCGTCTCCCTGTGATGCTGTGCTTCAGTGGTCACGCTCCTAGTCCGCCTTCATGTTCCATCCTGTACGCCTGGCTCTGCCTTCTAAATAGCAGTAGTAAATTAGTGAAAGTACTAATAGTCCCTGATATGCAGAAATAATGGCATAAGCTGTCTTTCTCACTGTCTCCTCTCCCTCTCTGCCTCGGCTGCCAGGCAGGGAAGGGCCCCCTGTCCAGTGGACATGTGACCCACATGACGTTACCTATCATTGGAGGTGACTCACATTCTTTACCCTGCCCCTTCTGCCTTGTATCCAATAAATAACAGCGCAGCCAGACATTCGGGGCCACTACCGGTCCCTGCGCATTGGTGGTAGTGGTCCCTCGGGCCCAGCTGTCTTTTCTTTTATCTCTTTGTCTTGTGTCTTTATTTCTACACTCTCTCGTCGCCGCACATGGGGAGAGACCCACCGACCCTGTGGGGCTGGTCCCTACAAATCATGATATCTAAATAAAGAAAGAGTAAGGAGGCTGGGCACTGTGGCTCACACCTGTAATTCCAGCACTTTGGTAGGCTGAGGCAGGTGGATCACTTGAGGTCAGGAGTTTGAGATCAGCCTGGCCAACTGGTGAAACCCCATCTCTACTAAAAATACAAAAAATTAGCCAGGCGTGGTGGCGGGCACCTGTAATCCCAGCTACTTGGGAGGCTGAGGCAGGCAGGAGAATTGCTTGAACCCAGGAGGTAGAGGTTGCAGTGAGCCGAGATCATGCCACTGCACTCCAGCCTGGGCGACAGAGTGAGACTCTGTAAATAAACAACAAACAAACAAATAAAGAGTAAGGAGTTGGAGACCTGCCTGACCTGGCATTTGAATGGATGGGGGTGTGAATATGTCGACCTAAAAGGAAGAGGCTGAGGCACAAAGTATAAAGAGTTTACTTGAGCCCAAGTGAGGACAGCTGCCCAGAAGACTCAGACACAAGTAACCTTGGAGATGAGCTCCATCCAGGCTTTGTTACAAGTAGGATTTTGTTTAAGGTAAAAGAAGGGGACAGGCAGCAGTCTGATGCAAAATTGTTTGTCAGGAATTCTCATTGGTTTACACACATAACATTGGTTAGTGATTGGCTATATATTGTTAAGCTATGGTGTGCGGATTATTTGTGTCCAGTGCATCATTTTCAGGTTACTTTATAGCTACTTGTGGCAATTGCAGGCAGTTTCAGGAGAAGAATACATAGCTCACAAGGGAGGAGTAGGACATTATTGGGGTCTCATTTGAATGTCTTTCTGGGCCTGATAGTTTAAAGGACTTGCATTTCTCAGATAAAAGTTTTTCTTTTCTCAAAGGACAAGAAGGAATTCATTCATTCATTTCACCAGTTGAATTTAACAAATATTAAATGAGAATTCTTAGATTTGCCTGAGCAAAAGGGGAGCTCATGGTGTTATCTGCAACGTCTGTGAATACAGGGAGTGGATAAAGTTTGAGAGGTAAGATATTCATTTCAGATTTGGATATTCTGAATTTGAGATGTTCGTGGTACACCCTGGTGTAAATGTGTATTAAGTTCTATGTATATCATTCTGGCATTTAAGATAAACATTTGTCATCTGTGTATAAAAAGTGGTGTTGAAGTCATGACCTAGATGTTGCATAGAAAGAGTCATAGGTGAGGCCGGGTGAGGCGCGTAATCCCAGCGCCTGTAATCCCAGCGCTTTGGGAGGCTGAGGCGGGCGGATCATGAGGTCAGGAGTTCGAGACCAGCCTGGCCAACATAGTGAAACCCCATCTCTACTAAAAATACAAAAATTAGCCGGGCATGGTGGCACGGGTCTGTAGTCCTAGCTACTTGGGAGGCTGAGACGGGAGAATTGCTTGAAACCGGGAAGCAGTGGTTGCAGTGAGCCGAGATGGCACCAACATACTCCAGCCTGGGCAACAGAGCGAGACTCTGCCTAAAAAATAATAATAATAATAATAAAATAACCAAAAGCAGTGGACATGGTGGTGCACGCCTGTAGTCCCAGCTACTCTGGGAGGCTGAGGCAGGAGAATCGCTTGAACCCGGAAGTTCAAGTGAGCTGAGATCGTCCCACTGCACTCCAGCCTCGGCAACAGAGTGAGACTCTGTCTCAAAAAAAAAAAAAAAAAAAAAAAGACAGAAAGAGTCATAGGCTCTTTTTTTTTCTTTACTTTTTCTTTTTTTTTGAGACGGAGTTTAGCTCTTATTTCCCAGGCTGGAGTGCAACGGTGCGATCTGGGCTCACCGCAATCTCCGCCTCCCAGGTTCAAGCGATTCTCCTGCCTCATCCTGCAGAGTAGCTGGGATTACAGTCGTGCACCACCACACCCAGATAATTTTTGTATTTTTAGTAGAGACAGGGCTTCACCATGTTGGCCAGGCTGGTCTCGAACTCCTGACCTCAAGCGATCCACCTGCCTCGGCCTCCCAAAGTGCTGGGATTACAGGCGTGAGACACTGAGCCTTGCCATGAGAGTCAACGACTCTTATTGCATGGCAGAGTAGATACCCTGGGGGAAATATTGGCCTTTAAGCAGTGGGGAAAAGAAGAGTTTCCTGCAAGTGTTTAGAGAACTATCATGGAAACCATGAAGAGTGGAACAGTTAATGGATTAAGCAATGCAGAGGAGAAATAACTAGAAACTAACTGAAGGCAACAAAAAGAAGCTCACTGGTTACCATAATAAGAGAAGTTTTAGCTGAGAAAAGGTGGCAGGAGTCAGGAAGTAAGAATAGAAAGTATCTGAGAGGCCAGGTGTGGTATTGGCTCATCCCTGTAATCCCAGCTACTTGGGAGGCTGAGGCGGAAAAATTGCTGAGTCCAGGAGTTCAAGACCATCACAACAAAATTTAACAACTTTTCCTTTAATCCAACTCGTCTTCCTGTGGTCTCTTACCACTATTATTCCTAGTGAGACAGGAATAATACAGGGTGGTGGCAGGAGAATAGAAAATGTTGGCTGGGCGCAGTGGCTCACGCCTGTAATCCCAACACTTTGGGAGGCCAAGGCGGGTGGATCACTTGAGGTCAGGAGTTCAAGACCAACCTGGCCAACAAGGTGAAACCTCATCTCTACTAAAAACACAAAAATTAGCCAGGTGTGGTGGCATTCACCTATTGTCCCAGCTACTTGGGAGGTTGATGTAGGAGAATCGCTTGAGCCCGGGAGGCAGAGGGTGCAGTGAGCTGAGATCGCACCACTGTACTCCAGTCTGGGCAACAAAGCAAGACTCTGTCAAGAAAAAAAAACCCACAACAAACACAATAAAACATAATCACACACCCACCAACCCCCTGACGGTTCCGGGAACAAATTTGGTATAAAAATGGGTGGCACCACATTTCTGAAAAATCCAGGAATTTTTCCAGGAATCTTCATGAATATCCCACCCTTTGGTTAAAGAAACCCAGAAAGGTAGAAATCCCAAACTCTATTGGGCGACTACTCCTTGAGTACAGCTGCACTCCCCTTTCTTCAGTGTGTACTTTTCACCTTGCAATAAGTCTCCATACTTCCACTATTTTCTGAGTCTTCCTGGAATTCCTTCCTGCAATGATATCTAGAGCCTACACACTGGCTGGGGTTGTGGTCCCACTGGTATCACATTCAACCTCCTAAACCAGAAACTCTCCAAACACCTAGTGCCTCCCCTCTCACTAACATCTTTGTCTAAGGATATTAAGTGACACTAAATCCTCTAGATTCTACTTAACATTTTTTAATATCCCAAGAGGATAAATCCCAATATTAGAATTATGTATGGACGGTGTATTGTTACAGAAGGTAGCTAATCAGACACGAGCAGGGCGGGAGAGGGCCTCTCCACCAGGAATGTCAGGCAACCATCAGGTGATGGTCAGGTGGCCATTAAACTGCCTTTCTAAAACAATAATTGGTCGCAGCTGGCACCAGGGAAAGGCAGTCTCCCAACAGATAGAAAAAACCCTGAAACTGATGATCGGCAGCTTCTCGGTAACATCTCCGGCTCAAGTATGCACACTAAGAAGCAAAATGGCAGAATTTAACTTGTGTATGACCTTCCTCTAGGAACACTGGACTGGTAAAGGAAAAACTGCCTCATGTGAGCATGTGTGCTGTGGGGAAAAGAAAGAGAGATCAGATTGTTACTATGTCTGTGTAGACAGAAGTAGACATAAGAGACTCCATTTTGTTCTGTACTAAGAAAAATTCTGCCTTGAGATGCTGTTAATCTGTAACCCTACCCCCAACCCTGTGCTCCCTAAGACATGTGCTGTGTCAACTCAGGGTTCAGTGGATTAAGGGCTGTGCAGGGTGTGCTTTGTTAAACAAATGCTTGAAGGCAGCATGCTTGTTAAGAGTCATCACCACTCCCTAATCTCAAGTACCCAGAGACCACAATACACTGCGGAAGGCTGCAGGTACCTCTGCCTAGGAAAGCCAGGTATTGTCCAAGGTTTCTCCCCATGTGATAGTCTGAAATATGGCCTCATGGGAAGGGAAAGACCTGACTGTCCCCTAGCCCGATACCCGTAAAGGGTCTGTGCTGAGGAGAATTAGTAAAAGAGGAAGGAACGCCTCTTTGCAGTTGAGATAAGAGGAAGGCTTCTGTCTCCTGCTCGTCCCTGGGCAATGGAATGTCTCTGTGTAAAGCTGATTGTATATTCATTCCATCTACTGAGATAGGGGAAAACCACCTTAGGGCTGGAGGTGGGACATGCCGGCAACAATACTGCTCCTTAAGGCATTGAGATGTTTATGTATACGCACATCAAAAGCACAGCACTTTTTTCTTTAGCTTGTTTATGATGCAGAGACATTTGTTCACATGTTTACCTTCTGACTTTCTCTCCACTATTATCTTATTATCTTGCCACGCCCGATAATGATCAATAAATACTAAGGGAACTCAGAGGCTGGTGCCGGCGTGGATCCTCCATATGCTGAACGCCGGTCCCCTGGGCCCCTTTTTCTTTCTTTTTTTTTTTTTTTATTAAGTATATATTGATCATTCTTGGGTGTTTCTCGGAGAGGGGGATATGGCAGGGTCATAGGATAACAGTGGAGAGAAGGTCAGGAGATAAACACATGAACAAAGGTCTCTGGTTTTCCTAGGCAGAGGTCCCTGCGGCCTTCTGCAGTGTTTGTGTCCCTGGGTACTTGGGATTAGGGAGTGGTGATGACTCTTAAAGAGCATGCTGCCTTCAAGCATCTGTTTAACAAAGCACATCTTGCACTGCCCTTAATCCATTTAACCCTGAGTTGACACAGCACATGTTTCAGAGAGCACGGGGCTGGGGGAAAGGCCATAGATCAACAGCATCCCAAGGCAGAAGAATTTCTCCTAGTCAGAACAAAATGGAGTCTCCTATGCCCACCTCTTTCTACACAGACACAGCAACAATCTGATCTCTCCTTCCTTTCCCCACACTTCCCCCGCTTCTCTTCAACAAAACCGCCATCGTCCTCATGGTCCGCTCCCAATGGTTGCTGTCTCTTCGGAGCTGTTGGGTACACCTCCCAGACAGGGCGGCCGGGCAGAGGTGCTCTTCACCTCCCAGACAGGGCGGCCGGGCAGAGGCGCTCCTCACCTCCCAGACAGGGCGGCCGGGCAGAGGCGCTCCTCACTTCCCAGACGATGGCAGCCGGGTAGAGGCGCTCCTCACCTCCCAGACAGGGCGGCCGGGCAGAGACGCTCCTCACTTCCTAGATGGGGTGGCGGAGGGGCAGAGGCTGTAATCTTAGCACTTTAGGAGGCCAAGGCAGGCGGCTGGGCGGTGGAGGTTGTAGGGAGCCAAGATCAGGCCACTGCCCTCCAGCCTGAGCAACACTGAGCATTGAGTGAGCGAGACTCCGTCTGCAATCCCAGCACCTCTGGAGGCCGAGGCGGGCAGATCACTGGAGGCCAGGAGCTGGAGACCAGCCGGGTCAATAAGGCGAAACCCCGTCTCCACCAAAAATACAAAAACCAGTCAGGCGTGGCAGCGCGCACCTGCAATCCCAGGCACTCGGCAGGGCGAGGCAGGAGAGTCACAGGAGTCTGAGGCAGGGAGGCTGCAGCGAGCAGAGATCACCGCAGTACGGTCTAGCTTTGGCAACAGAGGGAGACCGAAAAAAGAAGGAGAGGGAGACCGAAGAAAGGGGAGAGGGAGAGGGGGACGGGGAGGGGGAGGCCTTTTTCTTTCTCTATACTTTGTCTGTGTCTCTTTCTTTTCCAAGTCTCTCGTTCCACCTAATGAGAAACGCCCACAGGTGTGGAGGGGCGACCCATCCCTTCACGTGCAACTTCAGTAAAGACTTTGTGCATGTAGCCCCTCCCAAGTGCTGGCAGGCCACTGCACATGTGGACAGCCCATCCCGAAGGAAGAATCAGGGGAGAAATAACCCTGGGCCAATGTATAAGACCCCAAGTAAAGGTCAAACCGTGCACTTGATCTCTTAAGTCACCTGTTGGTCCTCTTCCAAGTGTACTTTGCTTCTTTTCATTCCTTCTCTAAAGCTTTTTAATAAACTTTCACTCCTCTAAGACTTGCCTTGGTTTCTCACTCTGCCTTACGACCTTCGGTCGAATTCTTCTGAGGAAGCAAGAATTGAGGTTGCTACAGACCCGTACAGATTTGCTGCTGCTAACATATTAGACATGATTTTAATGTTTTTGTTTTTTTGAGGCGGGGTCTGGCTCTGTCACACAGGCTACAGTGCGATGGCATGATCTTGGTTCACTGCAACCTCTACCTCCTGGGCTCAAGCCATTCTCCCACCTCAGCCTCCTGAGTAGCTGGGATTACAGGCACCTGCCACCATGCCTGGATTTTTTTGTATTGTTTATAGAGACAGGGTTTCACCATGTTGCTTAGGCTGGTCTCAAACTCCTGAGCCCAATCAATCTGCCCTCCTCAGCCTCCAAAAGTGCTGGGATTACAGGCATGACCCACCCTGCCTGGCCTTAATGTTTTTCTGTCTGATAATTTGCTTTTTCAATATTTGTCTGGAGGCTGGGAATGGTGGCTCACGCCTGTAATCCCAGCACTGGGAGGCCGAGGTGGGCAGATCACCTGAGGTCGGGAGTTTGATACCAGCCTGATCAACATGGAGAAACCCCGTCTCTATTAAAAATACAAAATTAGCCGGGCATGGTAGCACATGCCTGTAATCCCAGCTACTTGGGAGGCTGAGGCAGGAAAATCGCTTGAACCGGGAGGCGGAGGTTGCCGTGAGCCAAGATCACGCCATTGCACTCCAGTGTGGCAACAAGAGTGAAACTCCATCTCAAAAAAAAACAAAGGGTGTGACACACCAGCATGACACATGTATACATATGTAACTAACCTGCACATTTTTCACATGTACCCTATAACTTAAAGTATAATAATAATACAAAAAAAAATTTTGTCTGGAATGACTATGTATATATTCATGTAATTAAAGTAATAAAAGTTTAGAGATAGTTCTTCTCATATATAATCTTAGATCTGATATCTTCTTTTTGTCTCCAGTACACTATGCTAGGTCAGGCCAGGATTATTGCAGTAATCTCCTAACTTCTCTTTCTGCTATTGATTTGGCACACTTCCATAAGGCAGTCAGAATAAGCTTCAAAAATTCAAATCTTTTTTTTGAGACGGAGTTTCACACCTGTTGCCCTGGCTGGAGTGCAATGGCAGGATCTCAGCTCACTGGAACCTCTGCCTCCTTGGTTCAAGCGATTCTCCTGCCTCAGCCTCCCGGGTAGCTGGGATTACAGGCGCCCACCACCACGCCCAGCTATTTTTTTTTTTTTTTGAGACGGAGTCTTGCTCTGTCGCCCAGGCTGGAGTGCAGTGTCGAGATCTCGGCTCAATGCAAGCTCCGCCTCCCGGGTTCACACCATTCTCCTGCCTCAGCCTCCTGAATAGCTGGGACTACAGGCACCCGCCACCACGCCCGGCTAATTTTTTGTATTTTTAGTAGAGACGGGGTTTCACCGTGTTAGCCACGATGGTCTTGATCTCCCGACCTCATCATCTGCCCGCCTCGGCCTCCCAAAATGCTGGGATTACAGGCATGAGCCACCGCACCCGGCCACACCCAGCTAATTTTTTGTACTTTTAGTAGAGACGGGGTTTCAAACTGGTCTTGAACTCCTCACCTCAGGTGATCCAACCACCTCGCCCTCCCAAAGTGCTGGGATTACAGGGGTTAGCCACTGTGCCCTGCCAAAAATACAAATCTTACCAAGTCCCTCTCTGGTTAAATATCTTTGAGGATTAAGTTCACACTTTTAGCAGTTTGTGATAAGGTCCTGGTCTTGTATCTTTCGTAGCATTTCTTTCCATTCTCCCACCCTTTGCTTGAAGCTCTTTTTCTAATATAAGCAGTAGCTTCTAGCCTTTGCAAAAGCTATTTTCTCCACTTTCAACTTTGTTAATTCCTATTCATCCTCTAAAAATCAGTTTTAATCCTGCTTCCTGGGAGACATTACAGCCCTACTGTAATTTAGATATTCCTCTCTTCTGCTGTTGCAATCTGCGCACCCCTCAGTCACTCTTATCACACTGTACTGAGGTTGTTCATCTTTTCCTAATTTTTTGGAATTTCTTGGAATTTCCTAAGTTTTGGAGTTGGCTTTCCTACTGCGCACTCAGGTGTCTTAAGCACATTTAATTTTTTCTTCTGTGTATTGATAATTCATATTCTTTGCCGATTTTTCTGTTGAGTTGTGGTTTTCTTACTGATCTGTAGTAATCCTTATGTGTCAAATACTTTTTCTCAGTGTTTGTTTTTAGTTTTTGTTGTACTTCAATTTTTAATGTTTGCATAGTAAAATATATAAAATGTTTTTTTTTTCTTTTTTTTTTGACTCGAACTCCCGACCTCAGGTGATCCGCCCACCTCGGTCTCCCAAAGTGCTGAAATTACAGGCGTGAGCCATGGCACCTGGCCCATAAATATAATTTCCTAAGATTGAAAATTTATTCGGCTGGGCACCATCTCAAAAAAAAAAATATTCAACAAATTCATTGAATGGCCACTTAGGTATCGGCACTCTGTCAGCTACCGGGGATACAATGGTGATCAAAAAGACAAAGCCCAGCTGGGAGCCATGGCATGGAGCCTGTAGTCCCAGCTACTCAGAGGGCTGATTCTTGACGATCCCTTGAGTCCAGAAGTTCAAATCCAGCCTGGACAATATAGTGAGATTCCCATCACTTAAAAAAACAAAAAACAAAAAGACAAGGCCCCTGCCTTAAAGCTTCTATTCTAAAGGTGGAGGCAGACAATAAACAAGTAAACAAATAGTTCACAGAATTAATTGCTTTTAATGACTATGAAGGAAATAAAATGGGAGCCAGAAGTAGGCAAAGGATGTGTACATAAAACAGTTCAATTGAATGGGTTTCCCATAATTTACTTAACCATTTTTATTTAGTGTTGGATTTTTATATCACTTTTAGTTTTTCACTGTTATACTAATACAGAGGAATTATTTATGTTGATTTTCATGGAATAATTTCCTAGAAATGTAATTACTGAATAGAAACAATCATGATTTTTTTTTTTGGGGGGGACGGAGTCTTGCTTTGTGGTCTATGCTGGGGCGCAGCGGTGCAATTTCTCACCGTAACCTCAGCCTCCGGGGTTCAAGCGATTCTCCTGACTCAGGCTCTCGAGTAGCTGGGATTACAAGCCACCATGTCCAGCTAATTTTTGTATTTTTAGCAGAGACGGGGTCTCATCTCACCATTTTGGCCAGTCTGGCCTCACACTCCTGGCCTCAAATGATCCGCCCGCCTTGGCCTCCCAAAGTGCTGGGATTACAGGCCTGAGCCACCGCGACCGGCCTCCAAGTTGCTTTCAAGAGGTAACCACGATGAGTAAGCTGAATGTGCTCTGAGGGGTAGAAGCAGAAAAAGTACCTGTGGAAAAGGCATGTTTCCGCTTAGCTTATGGATAAGCTAAATGTAGAGCTGACTTGGGTTTAGTAGTAAGGAGCAGCAGCTAATGCAAAACCGTTAGCTTTGGGAACAGGACAACCTGGATTCTAAGCCCATTTTTGCCATCCTGTGATCTTCACAGGTTGTACGTAGCCCTCTCTGAGCCTTAGTTTCCTGAAATTCAGGTAGGTTTTGCTCAACCTTTGTTATTTCCCACCATGTTTAGACCAAGCACTCTCTGGCGCCTCCAAATTGAAGACAGCAGCTGCGGAACTGACGTAATGGGCTGAATCAGCCTCAGCCGCGAAATGCCGACTAATCACAGGCACTTCCGGCGGCCTAGACAAAAGGTTTGAAGTCCCTGGGACCGCACTTCCGGGTAATTAAGGCTACGCTTTAGACGCCAGGGCCAGCGAGTCGCAGCGAGTCGCCAGGGCCGGTGACTCGAGTGCCGCGACTGCGCATGCTCCCGCCCCGGCGCCCGGTGGCCACCTCTTTCCCGCGGGCGGGGCGGGACACTGAAGGGGGCGGTCGAGGACCCTGACTTGTCTCGCGGTTACTGGGCCGGCGCGAGCACGCGAGGCTCGGGGGCGGCACGGGGCGGGGTTTAGCCCGTGGTGGGCGCTGCGGGTGTTTCCAAGTCGTTGCTCCGCTCGCTGGGCTAAGGTCGTGTCGGGTGAGGAGGTCGCGCCGGAAGTGACTCTGGCCGTGGCGCTTCGGCGTAGTAAGCAGCCTGCGACAGAGTTTTGTTGTTTAGGGGGCGCGGCACCGCACCGCTCCCTTCACCTTGCAGCAGCCATGGCGAAAGGCAGAGTCGCCGAACGATCGCAGATGGGCGCTGACCACACGACCCCCGTGGGGGACGGGGCAGCGGGGACGCGGGGTCCCGCGGCGCCTGGCAGCAGAGACTACCAGAAGGGTGAGTGGGCCCGGGGAGCAGAGCTGGGGGTGGCCCGAGGCTTCTGTGTGTCGGGAGGGGAAAAGGACCCCCGCTATTTTCGGAGAGTTGCGGGGAAAGAGGGGGCCTGCTGGCGCCGCGGCGGGAGCAGAGACCGTGGGGGAGTTGGGCTTGGGCGCTCGCGCAGCACAAGGCCGGACGCCTAGTAGGTGCGTTGTAAATGCTGTTTGAGTAGAATTCACTTAAAAGAAGGGATGACACTGGCTTGTTGACGCTCAGGTAGATTGTAAGGTTGATGATAACGACGCTAGGCAGAGCTGGAAGGAGCTGTACTGTAGCATTCGTTGCGTTGTTTTTACAGATGAAGAAACTGAGGCCCAGGGTGGGTATATGACTTATAAAGTCATAAAGCCAGATCAATGAAGTAGTAGTTAGGAGCAAGGACTTAATACTTCCAGGTGGCAGTACACGTGGGTTTGAGTCCCTGCGCTACTGTTTACTTGTAACCTTGGACTCGGTAACTTTCAAAAAAAGCTCAGTGTCTGAACTGTGAAATGCGGATAATAATAATATCTACTTAATAGGTGGTGCGTGGGTTAAACGAAATAATTCACGTGAAAGATTTCGAGCAATGCTTGGATATGAAGTGGGGGGCTAAATAAATATTAGCAATTACTTCGTTACAGCTAAGGTCACTCATTCTAAAGTTTATTTCCCCACTACATCATCCTGACATTTCTCATGGCTTTATTTTTGGTTTTTGTTTTCTCTTTATTCCTACTGCCTCTATAATTGCAGAATCTCACGGCTTTAAATATTGTTTTAAGGAAAAAACTGTACGTAGAAACTAAATACTTTGATTCCGTGTTGGCCTGGAATTGTTCTTTAAATGATTTTAAAGCTCATAAACTTAAAGTGATCCTAACAAGTTTGTCTGTAGCTCACACAGGTGTGTTCCACCACCAGTGATGGCTAGGAGAACTTCTGAGAGTGTGTAGTAGAAAATGTTAATGTATTTTCAAATAATTTAAAATGTCTCCAACAGTCTAATTTGGCTCTGTCAGCCTTACGTATTTGGGTATTTTTCCATCTTATATACAGTGGATCTAGGTAACTTCATATAACTTCAAAAACTGAGAAATGAATCGTTGTTAATGTATAAATCAGCTCTGAATAAAAGAAAGATTGTTTTGAAGACTTTACTACTGAGGGTGACAATATTCCAAGGTCAGAGTTTCCTGAAAAAGTGTTTTCCAGATAGGGCATCCCTAAAAATTGACATCTCATTTGAGGTAGCAGCCAGTTGTATTATTCATGATTTTTGCCTAAAGCTATTTAAAAAATAAAACCTTGAAACTTCCAAAGTGCTCTTACTTTTTTATCTTATTTTATCATTACAACAAAACATTCAACACAATTATTCTTATGATGCTGTCCCATGACATCTATAGATCACAAATCTATAGGAAGACAGGGAAGAGATGTGAAGGTGTGCCTTCACTTCATGGTGAAGTAAGGCCTGTTTTTAGTGGCTTGAGACAGGGCCTCGCTGTGTCACCTATGCTGGAGTGCAGTGGCATGATCATAGCTTGCTGCAGCCTCAACTACCTGGGCTCATGCGATCTTCCCACCTCAGCCCTGTCAAGTAGCTGGGACTACAGGTGTGTGCCACCATGCCCAGCTAATTATTTTTTGTAGAGAAGGGGCCAGGGTGTCTTGAAGTCCTGGGCTCAAGTGTCTTCCTGCCTTGGCCTCCCCAAATGCTGGAATTACAGGCATGAGCCATTGTGCTTTGCCAAATAAGTAAGGTTTGGATAAGCAGAGAGAAGGGAAGGGTATTCCAGGCTAGGAGAAAGAGAGTAGTAGGGTTGAAGGTTAGTGTGAAACTTTTATGTGTGTAGGTAAGGAGATTAACTTGTCAGGAGCAGAGGGTTTCTGTTGGGTGGTAGTAGGCGACGAGGTTGGCCTGTTCAGGATGTGTCAGAATGTTCCTGTAAATTCCATGATACTTGGAAATGAATTTGTATTCTATTAAGTGACACATATATAACTTTGACAAATAAGTAGTTGTCATCATATGTATGTTTGAACTGTTTTGCATGCTATCTGCAATGTTTGGTACATTTAGTGGATTCCTTGCCATTACTCTGGCCTCTAGTCTCAGAGCTAAGCCTAGTAGACTGTGGACCACTTTGACTACTTGAGTAAGGCAGAGGTAACACGGAAAGTCTGATTTTTGCATGATGAAGATGAGAGAGCAGACAGGAGGTGAAACTAGTTAAGAAGCTCTTGAGAATGCATCAAGCCCAGGCAGCAGTGGAAAGGCTGGAGGACACACCTAAACATGTGGAATCCCAATGCCAGGCAGCCAGGGCCAAATCCATATCCACCCAACATTGGGTGCCCTGGAGGTTCCAGTCCTGCCCACTCACCACCTATCAACCCACCCTTTCCCCCAGACCCCTGTCCTCCTCCCCCAGGAGCTCCGCAAGGCAATTCAGCTTCCCCCCCCGCCAGGTTGGCCCCCTCATCCTGTGCCACAGCCAGGGTATCCAGGATGCCAATCCTCAGGTCCCTACCCTCCTCCATACCCACCGTCTGCTCCTGGAATGCCTCCTGTGAATCCCTTGGCTCCTGGCATGGTCGGACCAGCAGTGATAGTGGACAAGAAGATACAGAAGAAAATGAAGAAAGCTCATAAAAAGATGCACAAGCATAGCAAGCATTCCTCCTCCCTACAGCAGTGATTCTGACTGAATACAGGCCCTGGATCCTTCCCTCAAGTCTCACCAGTTCTGCTCTCCTATCAAGCTTCAGATGCCATGTTGTACTGGGGGAAAGTAGCCCTTGTGCTCCCCACCCCCTACCCCCGCCTGAGCTTCACCCTGCTGTTGAGCCCTGAGTGGCTAGGGAAAATGGGAAGAGAATTGCCATGGCCTGGCCATCTTGTTGTTGCTTGGATAGATCATATAGCTAATGAGTTTAGCAGGGGAGCTGTTTTTTGAAGATGATGAACTAAATGTTGAAGACAAGTTTGAGATCTGTAAAGTGTGATTTTTTACTTCTGCTTATAATACTTGTGATTGGGGAGGATTGTGGAAATTTAATTATGATGAAAAACCTCTATCTTTTTTGTAATGTTGGCATACTTGGGGAATTTAGTGGAAAGTACATTCCCCAGCAGGCCTTTTGTTGGTTGCACTAACTGCAAGGTTGCTGGGAAGTAGAGTCTGTTTGGTCGATGAGCTTTGACTGCCATTTTGGAACCTTACTTCTCCTCCTTAGCCCAGTATGCTATCTCAGGTCCTATTCTCGTTCTCCAGCTCTCAGTCCAAATAAAGTTATTTCTCCTGGTTAAAAAAAAAAAAAAAAAAAGGCTCTTAACCTAATCGGTTTGAAGGTGACTGGACCAGAGTATATAACTCTTTTTTGGTGGTGTTTGCCCCGACCTATGTATTTACTAGCAAGTTCTCCATTTTAACTTAAGAGAGCTGGACTATGTTTTTCAATATATAAGTCATGACCCTTGTGAGAGGTGTGAAATCAATTTGATGGATAATCAAAAATAAGCATTTTAAAAAAAATGGAATAGAAGAGAAAAAGTGCTTTGGGATTAAATGCTGTTTTTTTTTTTTAATCTTGAGTTATATAGATTTTGTGTATACTGGGTCATGTACATTACTTAGGCTGACATGGTGGCTCATGCCTGTAATCCCAGCACTTTGGGAGGCCGAGGCGGGCGGAACATGAGGTCAGGAGTTCAAGACCAGCCTGACTAACATGAAGAAGCCCTGACTTTACTAAAAATACAAAAATTAGCTGGGCATGGTGGCGCACACCTGTAATCCCAGCTACTTGGGAGGCTGAGGCAGAAGAATCACTTGAACCCAGGAGGTGGAGATTGCAGTGAGCTGAGAGAGCGCCACTGCACTCCAGCCTGGGTGATAGAGTGAGACTCCATCTCAAAAAAAAAAAAAAAATAATAATAATACATTACTTGGAACACAATCAAAAAAGATTGAAAAACACTGTCTCAAAGTTGATTTTATTGCTTCTAGAAGACAATATTGTTTTTTTGTTTTGTTTTGTTTTTTTGAGATGGAGTCTTGCTCTGTCGCCCAGGCTGGAGTGCAGTGGTGTGATCTCGGCTCACTGCAAGCTCTCCCTCCTGGGTTCACGCCATTCTCCTGCCTCAGCCTCCCGAGTAGCTGGGACTACGGGTGCCTGCCACCACGCCCAGCTAATTTTTTGTATTTTTAGTAGAGATGGGGTTTCACCATGTTAGCCAGGATGGTCTCGATCTCCTGACCTCGTGATCCGCCTGCCTCGGCCTCCCAAAGTGCTGGGATTACAGGTGTAAGCCACTGCGCCCGGCTGACAATATTGTTCTGACTTGGATAATCCAGATCCCTGGTCTAGATCCTGCCTTGCTATTTGTTCAGCAAATACTCCTCAAGTGTCTACTATGAGCAAAGTACTGGCTTACAGAAAGAAGGAAGCTCTGATTACTGTAGATGAAATCTAAGACTAGGCAGCTGAATATCAACCAAAGCATTAGTATGATTTGTTGATGTCAGTCTCAACCCAGGTATTATGTATCAGAATTTTTTTGGTCTACGACAGAAAACCCAGTGGAACCCTTGCTGAAAGGGAGCTTATTGGTCCATGTAAATAAATCAAGTGATGAGTAGGATTTGGTGGCATCAGGCTGGAGCCAGTTGCTCAGCATCTTCAGGATCAGATTTTTCTTTCTTTCTTTCTTTCTTTTTTTTTTTTTTTTGAGATGGAGTTTCACTCTTTTTGCCCAGGCTGGAGTGCAATGGTGCGATCTTGGCTCACCACAACCTCCACCTCCCAGATTCAAGCGATTCTCCTGCCTCAGCCTCCCCAGTAGCCGGGATTACAGGCACACGCCACCACGCCCAGCTAATTTTGTATTTTTAGTAGAGACGGGTTATCTCCCTGTTGGCCAGGCTGGTCTTGAACTCCTGACCTCCAGTGCTGGGATTATAGGTGTTAGCCACCACGCCTGGCCAGGATCAGGTTTTTCATAGCTTGATTGCTTATTTGATATCAGCTTAACCTTAAGTTTGGTTCCCCTTGAAGCTTCAGGTAAGCTAAATGCTTCCATGTTAATTTTGAGAATCTTTGTCCTAGTATTACGAATGAAGTCTTGCTATTCACTGATTAGATTGCCTCAGATCAGATGCTTTTCCCTGAACCTATCATTATTGTCAGTAGGCCATCAGAGTAACCTGATTGGCTCAGCCTGATTTATATTCTACATGTAGAAGAAAGAGTAGGAATAGAGCTAAATCAGTTTTCCCAATGACATGGATTTCTGTGATGGATCACTCAGTGATTTTTCTGTATTTGTGCTAAACCATCGTGATGTAGGAAGGAAGAAAGTGAATTTGTAGTACTGATTTTTGGTTAGATGGCTATAAGGAAAGAATAAGGATTTCAGTCAAAGGTGCTAGTTCAGATGGTACTTCTTGGAGTCCAGGCTGGCATGGAAGGAAGAGAATGAAGAGTCCAACAGAAGGGAGAAAATGAAGAAAAAGGCAAGGAATGGAATATTCTATTTAGCAAGGAATGGAATATTCTATTTAGCAAGTTCTCCATCTTAATGATTTATTGATTTAAAATGTCCAAGGTTGGCCAGGCACGGTGTCTTGCTCTGTTGCCCAGGCTGGAGTGCAGTGGCGTGATCTCAGCTCACTGCAACCCCCATCTCCCAGGTTCAAGTGATTCTCATGCCTCAGCCTTCCGAGTAGCTGGGATTACAGGCGCATACCACCACGCCCAACTGATTTTTGTATTTTTAGTAGAGGGTTTTGCCATGTTGGCCAGGGTGGTCTGGAACTCCTGACTTCAAGTGATCTGTCCACCTCGGCCTCCCAAAGTGCTGGGATTACATGTGTGAGCCACTGTGTCTGGCCTCTGTGTGTTTTTAAAAAATGATTTTAAGGCTGGGCGCGGTGGCTCACGCCTGTAATCCCAGCACTTTGGGAGGCCGAGGTGGGCGGATCACGAAGTCAGGAGATCGAGACCACGGTGAAACCCCGTCTCTACTAAAAATACAAAAAATTAGCCGGGAGAGGTGGCGAGTGCCTGTAGTCCCAGCTACTTGGGAGGCTGAGGCAGGAGAATGGCGTGAACCTGGGAGGCGGAGCTTGCAGTGAGCCGAGATTGCGCCACTGCCCTCCAACCTGGGTGACAGAGCGAGACTCGAAATAAAAAAAAAAAAAAAAAAAAGATTTTATTGGCTGGGACCAGCCTGACCAACATGGAGAAACCCCATCTTTACTAAAAATACAAAATTAGCCGGGCGTGGTGGTGCATGCCTGTAATCACAGCTACTTGGGAGGCTGAGGCAGGAGAATTGCTTGAACCTGGGAGGCGGAGGTTGTGGTAAGCCGAGATCAAGCCATTGCACTCCAGCTTGGGCAACAAGAGAAACTCCATCTCAAAAAAAAAAAAGATTTTATTTTATGATACTTTAGCTGTTTAAATTTATACTTGATATTAATACCATTTTCAATTATTTTTTTTAATAGTTTAAGACTATTGAATAAAGTTTATTTCTAACAATATTACAGTGGATTCTTGTGACCTTAAGAGACTTGTTGGCCTATAAGCTTATGTCCTCAGGATAAATGGATTTTTTTTCCTTCGTTCGTGGTGGGATCAAGTATATCTAGAAAACACTGAATACTGAAAACTAATGGACTAGATGACCGGTATGAGTCATTCCTAAGATCTCATAGACATAGGAATATTTTGTTTTGTAAAAGTAGTAAGAGAATTAAGGAGCTGTTCGAGGGACATTAAAGTTAAATTATTTTTCAGGATGGATTTATGCATATTAGAAGTAAAGGAAAGGTACTTATAAGAGGGAAAAATTGAATATGTTGGGTATATGGAGAAGAGAGAATTCAGAGAGCAAGATATAGAAGAAAGTGTGTTGACATTTAATGATAAGATGAAGAGAAAGGAGCAAGGGAAGATAATTTTGTGAACAAATCTTGAGGGAGAGATTGGGGTGCTCATTAAAGTAGGAGGCAGTATCATTGGTTGCAAGTAAAGGAAGGTAAAATCAAAGGCTTAAAGTGACTTGAAATAGCTCTTTTGGGGAGTGCTATAAAAGAATTACTGTTTGCCAGTGATATCCCTAATTGAAGTTAGAAAAACATGTTGAATGTCTTTTAGGCCAAGAGTGTGATTCTGGCTTTCTTTTTTTTTTTTGAGACGGAGTCTCGCTCTGTCGCCCAGGCTAGAGTGCGGTGGCGCCATCTCGGCTCACTGCAAGCTCCGCCTCCCGGGTTCATGCCGATCTCCTGCCTCAGCATCCTGAGTAGCTGGGACTATAGGCGCCCGCCACTGTGCCCGGCTAATTTTTTTTTTTGCATTTTTTTAGTAGAGACAGGGTTTCACCGTGTTAGCCAGGATGGTCTCGATCTCCTGACCTCGTGATCCACCCGCCTCAACCTCCCAAAGTGCTGGGATTACAGGCGTGAGCCGCTATGCCCGGCCAATTCTGGCTTTCTTTAACAGTACCTTTGGCCTGGGAGGAGGTTGGAAAAGCACATAATGGGGTAATTTAGACTGGGAATTAGTATGATGGAAGCTTTGGAGGTTACTAAATACAGAGTACTAGCTGGGCGTGGTGGCTCCCGCCTGTAATCCTAGCACTTTGGGAGGTTGAGGTGGGCGGATCACCTGAGGTCAGGTGTTCGAGACCAGCCTGGCCAACATGGTGAAACCCCGTCTCTACTAAAAATACAAAAATTATCTGGGCATGGTGGCGTGCGCCTGTAGTCCCAGCTACTTGGGAGGTTGAGGCAGCAAAATTGCTTGAACCCAGGAGGCGGAGGTTGTAGTGAGCCAAGATTACGCCACTGCACTCCAGCCTGGTGACAGAGTGAGACTCCATCTCAAAAAAAAAAAAAAAATTTAATTAATTAACCAGACACGGTCACAAACACCTGTGGTCCCAGCTAGTCAGGAGGCTGAGGCAGGAGGATTGAAGCTGAAGGCGTTCAACTCCCAGGAGTTGAAGGCTGCAGTGAGCTATGATTTCACCACTGCACTCCAGCGTGGGCAACAGAGTGAGACACCGTCTCATAAAAGTAAATAAATAATAAATAAATAAATGGGGTTTATATTTATAAACCAAAACAACATTTTTTATTCAATTGGATTTAGTACACCCTGATGTTTTTGCTACTTTTTGCTGATTATGCTTTCTTTTTTTGAAGAATATAACTTATGAGTGGAATATAACTTATTAGGAGGCCTCAAGATATGTATTGAATTAGATAATAACCAGAGCATAAATGTAATGGACAGTTAGGCATTTGTTATTACAAGATTCTGCAGAGACCTTTTCATGTTTGACCTACCTGAGATGTTTAATGTTTGTTTTTAATTCTCTGTGTTCCAAAATAGCATACATATCAATACGTCTGTGGGTTAATGAACTAGAGTATTAAGAGACAGGCATGCTTGGTTTATTGTTCCATCAGAAGGTACCTTTTGTACTATATTATGATCCTCTTCCTTCCTGCAGTAAATTTCAGAAGTAAGAGTTGAGCAAATCTCCTTTTTGAGATTAAGATGAAACATAACAAAGTTAGAATAATAGGGACTGGTTGGAGGCCGGGCGCGGTGGCTCACGCCTGTAATCCTAACACTTTGGGAGGCCAAAGTGGGTGGATCACCTGAGGTCAGGAGTTCAAGACCAGCCTGGCCAACAATGTGAAACTCCATTTCTACTAAAAATACAAAAATTATTCGGTCCTCGTGGCGGTGCCTGTAATCCCAGCTGAGGATTACAGGATAATCCAGAGGCTGAGATGGGAGAATGGCTTGAACTTGGGAGGCAGAGGTTGCAGTGAACTGAGATCCTGTAACTGCACTCCAGGCTGGGCGACAGAGGCTGGGCCACAGAGCAAGACTCCGTCTCAAAAAAGGAAAAAGAATAATAGGGACTAGTTGGGAAGTTAGATTGTTTAGATTACTGAAAGTAGGAAAAGATAATTTAGTTTTTCACATAACTAAAATTTTATAGAAAACTTGCTAAATTTAATGAATAGGTAAGAATAATTTATATTTAGTGTTATCAAAGCACTAACCTAAGCAATTCTTATTTCAACAGAAATTACAGGTTAATTATAAATAGATATTAAAATGCTTTGGAGACTGGGCACGTTCGCTCATGCCTATAATCCCTGCACTTTGGTAGGCTGAGGTGGGCAGATCACCTGAGGTCAGGATTTCAAGACCAGCCTGGCTAACATGGTGAAACCCCCATCTCTACTAAAAATATAAAAATTAGCTGAGTGTGGTAGTGCACGTCTGTAATCCCAGCTACTTGGGAGGCTGAGGCAAGGGAATCACTTGGACCAGCCTGGCCAATATGGTGAAACCCCGTCTCTACTAAAAATACAAAAAAAATTAGCCAGTGTGGTGGCACATGCCTGTAATCCCAGCTACTCGGGAGGCTGAGGCAGGAGAATTGCTTGAACCTGGGAGGTGGAGGTTGCAGTGAGCCGAGATCGTGCCACTGCAGTCCAGCCTGGGCAACAGAGCAAGACTCCTTCTCAGACAACAACAACAACAAAATGCTTTGGAAATACACTTCACATTATTTGATTCCTTTTAGAGATAAGGTCTCACTGTGTTGCCCAGACCGGAATCAAAGTTCTGTGCTCAAGTGATCCTCCTGAGTAAGCTTCTTGAGTAGTTGGGACTATAGGTGTACACCACCACCACTCTGGCTCAGGAATTTTTTTTAAAAAATAGTGCACCCTTCTTCTTTGGTCTTCTTACTTGTAAAAGTGGGCCAGATTTTAGCTTTTCAAACTTTAATGTGTGTGAAGATCACATGAGTATCATTAAAATGCAGATTTTTGCTTCAGTGGGAATCTGAATTTCCAGCAAGCTTCCTGATAATGCTGCTTCATGTAGTCTACCAAACATTCTTTGAATAGCATTCTTTGAATAGCAAGGAGCTAGTTGGTTTCTATTTCTCTATGTGTTCAACATAGAATTTAGTAATATCTAGTCAGGGCTCAGTGTTACATGCCTGTAGTGCCAGCTACTCAAGGGGCTGAAGTGGGAGGATTGCTGGAGCCCAGGAGTTCAAGTCCAGCCTGGGCAACATAGGGAGACCCTGTCTCTTGGGGGGGTAAAAAAATTAGCAAAATCTTACTAATTCCAATTGTTGTAGTGAGACAAGGTTTAAAAATGAAGCTCATCTTTTGTTTAGTGAAGACTTTTTGGTTGAAAGGAATAGACATCAGTTTAAACTAGAAAAAATAAAAAGGAGGATTGTTAAAACAAGAGAGAAATAATGCCGGGCGCTGTGGCTCATGCCTGTAATCCCAGCACTTGGGGAGGCCGTGGTGGGTGGATCTCAAGGTCAGGAGATAAGACCATCCTGGCTAACATGGTGAAACCCCGTCTCTACTAAAAATACAAAAAAAAAATTAGCCGGGCATCGTGGCAGGTGTCTGTAGTCCTAGCTACTCGGGAGGCTGAGGCAGGAGAATGGCGTGAACCCAGGAGGCGGAGGTTGCAGTGAGCCGAGATCGTGCCACTGCACTCCTGGGCAACTGAACAAGACTCCGTCTCAAGAAAAAAAAAAAAAAAAACGAGAAAAATAATATAAGAGAGAATCTCAACTGGCATTTATGAGCAAGAAATAGAGCTAGGCATCCGGGAAGTGGAACGTTAGAAATTGGCAAGTAGCTTAGCTGTATTTCCCAATTCTGCTTCTCTGGGTTTCTGTTCCAACCTTTCCTGTTTTCTGATACATGTCTTTGGCTTACCACTTTGGCTTACTGTGTCCTCCACCGTTTAACCTTTTAGCTCCAAGTCCCATTATCCCTTGACAACCAGTATCTCTTTTAGTTCAAATTATCAAGAGAAAATCTGGTCAGCCAGTAATGATTTGTTACTACTTGGGTCAGGTGTCCAACCCTGGGCCAGACAGTCTTCTGGGTTTGGGAGGGTAGAATGTTAGAATAGGGGCTACTGAGATTGGCCCCCTTATGGGACAGGGGAAGGGTGTTAATTCAAGGGAAGGGAGATGGGGCAGAGCAGCAATGACAGCTGTCTAATACACATTTATAAACTTTTATGAAGAAGGATTTGCTAAATTAGTAGAGTATAGGCAGTTCAATACTTTTAGGATACTTCATAAAAGCGTGTTTGAAAGCCACCTGTGCAATAGTTGAATCCATTCTAAGGAAACTAAGAATAATAAATCTGAATTATAGTATACATTTTTTTTAGGCTGGGGTGCAGTGGTGCGATCTCAGCTCACTGCAAGCTCCGCCTCCCAGGTTCACACCATTCTCCTGCCTCAGCCTCCCAAGTAGCTGGGACTACAGGTGCCCGCCACCACGCCCAGCTAATTTTTTGTATTTTTAGTAGAGATGGAGTTTCACCATGTTAGCCAGGATGGTCTTGATCTCCTGACCTTGTGATCCGCCCACCTCGGCCTCCCAAAGTGCTGGGATTACAGGCGTGGGCCATCATGTCCAGCCATATAGTATACATATTTTTAAATACTCTTGAGTATTATCAGTGTATACAAGGGTTAATGGTAAAATAAAAATTGAGTTACCCACTCCTACTTCTTCCCCAATGAGTGCGATATAAAGTTGTCCAGGCCTTCGCGCTATTGACCAGTTCCTGGCAAAACAGTCCCATACTTTCTTCTGCTTACTGCTTCCGGAATCTCATTCCATACTTTTATTGTTAATATAATTTTTTTTTTGAGACGGAGTCTCGCTCTGTTGTCCAGGCTGGAGTGCAGTGGTGCGATCTCAGCGCACTGCAAGCTCCGCCTCCAGGGTTCACACCATTCTCTTGCCTCAGCCTCCCGAGTAGCTGGGGACTACAGGTGCCTGCCACCACGCCCAGCTAATTTTTTGTGTTTTTAGTAGAGATGGGGTTTACCATGTTAGCCAGGATGGTCTCGATCTTCTGACCTCATGATCTGCCCGCCTCGGCCTCCCAAAGTGCTGGGATTACAGGCGTGAGCCACCACGCCTGGCCTTGTTCATATAATTTTTTAAGCTAATACTGAGATTACCCTTTGAGGGACTACAAATATTCTCCCATTGTTGGAGTTGCAGAGGTACCCAAAACGTTTGAGATTCAAGTTTATATTCCGATGCATTTGGTATAAAGAGAAAGTATAACATTTCTCCAGTTGCTTTTGTGAATATTTATGTTCTTAAAACAGTTGAAGTAATTGCCAAATTACCTCATTTTTCCAAAGGGGCCATTTTGTCTATGCTGTTAGCTCCCAGTATAGAAATATGAAATTGACAGTAGGTGATAAAATTTAGAGCATTTAGAACAATGTTCTTTTTTTCCCCTTTGGCTTATCAATAAGCCAATGCTACAGTCTGGTGTTCTGCTTTTTCATATTTCTCAAATTGATATATCCCCCCAAAGTAATATATCCAGTTAATAAACTTCAAGTACTGTACAGTGCTTAAATTTAATTAATTATTGTTATTATTTTTTTAGACGAAGTTTTGCTCTTGTTGCCCAGGCTGGAGTGTAATGGCTCTATCTCCACTCAACGCAACCTCTACCTCCCAAATTTAACCGATTCTCCTGCCTCATCCTCCCGAATAGCTGGGATTACAGGCATGTACCACCACACCCAGCTAATTTTGTATTTTTAGTAGAGACGGAGTTTCTCCATGTTGGTCAGGTTGGTCTTGAACTCCCAACCTCAAGTGATCTACCTGCCTCGGCTTCCCAAAGTGCTGGGATTACAGGCGTGAGTCACTGCGCCCGGCCCAGTGCTTAAATTTAATGTCACATTGTTTTAGGCAAAAGCACGCACCATTTTCTGGAAGGAAAGCATTTACAGAAATTACTTGCTGGCTTGTCTTCTTTTATATTTATCTTAATTATACCTTCTTTTTTCTTCCAGAAAAATCCTGGGCAGAAGCTGGATCAGCAAGAATGTCACTCCTTATATTGGTGTCCATTTTCTTATCTGCAGCTTTTGTTATGTTTTTGGTATATAAAAATTTTCCTCAGCTTAGTGAGTAAGTATACTGAGAGATAAACTGAAAATGTATAGTTATTTATAAGATGAAAGTGGATTAAGGCCAAGTGCAGTAGCTGACACCTATAATCTCAACACTTTGGGAGGCCGAGGTGGGTGGATTGGTTGAGTCCAGGAGTGCGAGACCAGCCTGGGCAACACGGCAAAACCCATGTGGAAATACATACATCTATATGTGTATGTGTGTATATGTATTTAATATATTTATATACACACACACACATATATATATACTTTTTTTTTTTTTTGAGACAGAGTCTCGCCCTGTCACCCAGGCTGGAATGCAGTGGCGTGATCTCAGCTCACTGTAAGCCTTGCCTCCCAGGTTCAAACAGTTCTCCTGCCTCAGCGTCTCGAGTAGCTGGGATTATAGGGGTGGGCCACCACACCCAGCTAATTTTTGTATTTTAGAGACGGGGTTTCACCATGTTGGCCAGGCTGGTCTTGAACTCCTGACCTCAGGTGATCCACCTGCTTCGGCCTCCCAAAGTGCTGGGATTATAGGCTTGAGCTACTGTGCCCAGCCTGGAAATATATTTTAGAAGGGCAAAATATCCCAGAGCTATTAAACCCTAGTAATACCACCCTGGTATAATCATAGATTATATGAAGGACTACTAAGATGTAGTTAGACTTTCAACCAGGGCCAGCCTGATGTGGTAATGGAGAACTAAGAAATGTGATTTCAAAGTATCAGGAAGGTCATGTTTTCTCCAAATTGCCTTCATTCACAATTCTTTTTTTTTTTTTTTTTTTTTTTCCTTCATTTGAGATAGTTTCACTCTGTCACCCAGGCTGGAGTAAGTGGTATTGATTTTGGCTTACTGTGGTCTCTGCCTCCTCTCCTGAGTTGAAGGATTTTTGTGCCTCAGTCCCCTGAGTAGTTGGGATTATAGGTGTGTGCCACCACAGCTGGCTGATTTTTGTATTTTTAGTAGAGATGGGGTTTTACCATGTTGGCCAGGCTGGTCCCAAACTCCTGGCCTCAAGTGATCTGCCCACCTTGGCCTCCCAAAGTACTAGGATTACAGGCGTTAGCCACTGTGCCCAGCCCACAATTTTTTTTTTTTTTGAGACTGCGTTTTGAGATTGTTGCGCAGGCTAGAGTGCAGTGGTGCCATCTCAGCTCACTGCAACCTCCACCTCCTGGGTTCAAGCGATTCTCCTGCCTCAGTCTCCCGAGTAGCTGGAATTACAGGTGTGCGCCACCACACCTGGCTAATTTTTGTATTTTTAGTAGAGATGTGGTTTTGCCATTTTGGCCAAGCTGGTCTTGAACTCCTGGCCTCATGTGATCTGCCCACCTTGACCTCCCAAAGTGCTGGGATTACAGGCATGAGCCACCGTGCCCAGCCTAGAGTCTTTTTCGTTTTATAAATTTCATAAGTAGGAACCTTTAGTTTACTGGGTATCTTATTGGACTTGAGAAAGAGGGGCTCATACCTCTTTTTTTTTTTTTTTTTGAGGCAGGGTCTTGCTCTGTTACCCAGGCTGAAGTGTAGTGGCACAATTACAGCTCACTGCAGCCTCAACCTCCTGGGCTGAAACGATCCCCTACCTCAGTTTCCCGAGTAGGTAGGAGTACAGGCGTGCACCACCATGCTCTGCTAGTTTTTTAATTTTTTGTAGAGACAGGGTGGGTGCTGGGATTACAGGTGTGAGCCACTGTTCCCAGCCATAGGTCAGTTAAATTTTTTTTATCATGTAAACAAATGAGGACTCATGCTTTTAGTCCTAGCACTTTGGGAGGATCACTTGAATCCAGGAGTTTGAGAACAGCCTGGGTCACATAGCGAGACCCCATCTGTACAAAAAACATTTATTTATTTATTTTTTTGAAACAGAGTCTCACTCTGTCGCCCTGGCTGGAGTGCAGTGGTGTGATGTTGGCTCACTGCAGCCCCCACCTCCCAGTTCAAGCGATTCTTCTGCCTCAGCCTCCCAAGTAGCTGGGACTGTAGATGTGTGTCACCATGCCTGGCTAATTTTTGTATTTTTAGTAGAGATGGAGTTTCACCGTGCTGCCCAGGCTGGTCTTGAACTCCTGACCTTGTGATCCACCCACCTTGGCCTCCCAAAGTGCTGGGATTACAGGCCTGAGCCACCACGCCCAGCCTATAAAAAATTTTAAAATTAGCAGAGTGGCCTGGCGCGGTGGCTCATGCCTGTAACCCCAGCACTTTGGGAGGCCGAGGTGGGCGGATCACCTGAGGTCAGGAGTTCGAGACCAGACTGGCTAACATGGAGAAACCCCATCTCTACTAAAAATAAAAAAATTAGCTGGGCGTGGTGGTGGGTGCCTGTAGTCCCAGCTCCTTGGGAGGCTGAGGAAGGAGAATGGCGTGAACCCGGGAGGCGGAGCTTGCAGTGAGCCGAGATCGCGCCGCTGCACTCCAACCTGGGTGACAGAGCAGGACTCTGTCTAAAAAAAAAAAAAAAAAAAAACAACTAGCAGAGCATAGTGGCATGTGCCTGCAGTCCCAGCTACTCAGTAGGCTGAGGTGGGAGGATCACTTGAACCGAGGAGATGGAGGTAATATTGAGCTATGATCGTGCCATTGCACTCCATCCAGCCTGGGTGACAGAGCATGGGAGCCTGCCTATAGAACAAACAAAAACCAGAAATGATCATAATATGCATGAAACACAAAGGTGATTATTCGAGGCTTTTCTAAGCAAGAAATCATTCAATTCCAAACAAAGTACGAAATATAGAGTAAAAGTAATGGAAAACTTGGCAGTTTTTTGTGGACTTTGATCTGTGATATTCAAGAAAGTGTTTGAACTGTGAATTTGTTACATTTTTACTTAATTTTCATTGTAAACTATTATTTAGTTTATCATCAGGATTACCCAAAATGATGTTAAATGTTTTTAATATACTAACATCAGTGGTTCTTTTTTCTTTCTTTTTTTTTTGAGACGGAGTCTCACTCTTGCCCAGGCTGGAGGCTCACTGCAGCCTCCGCCTCCCGGGTTCAAGTGATTCTCCTGCCCCAGCCTCCCGAGTAGCTGGGATTACAGGTGTGCACCACCATGCCCAGCTAATTTTTGTATTTTTAATAGAGATGGGGTTTCAACATGTTTGCCAGGCTGGTCTCGAACTCCTCACATCAGTCGATCTACCTGCCTCAGCTTCCCAAAGTGCTGGGATTACAGGCGTGAGCCACCACGTGCCTGGCCAGTGGTTCATTTCTTATATTGAAGTTAAAATTTGTTTCCATGTTGGAACAAATGCCTTTAACCCTTGGTTTGCGTCATCCAGAACCTTCATATATAAATTACCTGTCTCTGATTCTGCTGAGACATTAAAAAGAAAAAATTGCCTGTCTCATGAAATTATATTAAAGCATTAAAAAATAATTTATAGCCGGGCATGGTGGCTCACTCCTGTAATCCCAGCACGTTGGGAGGCCAAGGCGGGTGGATCACCTGAGGTCAGGAGTTTTGAGACCAGCCTGGCCAACGTGGTGAAACCCCGTGTCTACTAAAAATACAAAAATTAGCCAGGCATGGTGGGATGTGCCTGTAATCCCAGCTACTTGGGAGGCTGAGGCAGGAAACTCAGCTGAACCCAGGAGGTGGAGGTTGCACTGAGCCGAGATCATGCCAATGCACTCCAGCCTGGGCAACAGAGTGAGACTCTGTCAAAAAAAATAATAAAAATAAAATGAAGTTAATAATAATTTATAGGCCAGGTGCGGTGGCTCACTCCTGTAATCCCAGCACGTTGGGAGGCCGAGGCAGGAGGATTACTTGAGCACAGGAGTTTGAGACCAGCCTGGCAACATGGTGAAACTCCCTATCTACTAAAAGTACAAAAGTTAGCTGGGCATGGTGGTGCACGCCTGTGATCCCAGCTTCTCAGAAGGCTGAGGCAGGAGAATCGTTTGTACCTGGGACGCAGAGATTGCAGTGAACTGAGATTCCACCACTGCACTGCAGCCTGGGCAACAGAGCAAGACTCCATGTCTCAAAACAAAAGAAAAATTATAAACTTTTATACTTAAAAATTGCTAATTTAGACTTAACAGATCAAGGCATCAAATCATTTTGGATAAAATTTCATGTTGTGAACTTGACTTTGATATTATCTTCGCATAATTCTGTTCTAAAATTTTTCACTTTATTTCTTTAGAGAAGAAAGAGTGAATATGAAGGTTCCCAGAGATATGGATGATGCCAAGGCTCTAGGAAAAGTTTTATCCAAATACAAGGACACCTTTTATGTTCAAGTACTTGTAGCTTATTTTGCTACATATATTTTGTATCCTTTTAACTGAAAAAATGTTTTCTAATTTTGTTCAAGAAAAAGTGTAAAAGATCTGCTCTTCATTTATACATAACTATTTTCCTTTTAAAATTTGTTATTGCAGTGTAACAATATTAATTGAAAAATTAAAATGGAAAAAATTATCACTTTAATCCTATTTCCTGAACTAATTGTTCTGAATTAATATGTCTGAATTGTTCTGAATTAATATGTCTGAATATTTATTACAAGTTCTTTTGTATTCTGCTTTTTTCACTTATCAAACATTTTCCTTTACTGCATATTATTAAGATGTTTATTTTATGGGTTTGATTTATCATTGTGTTCATTAACTGATGATACTAGTTTATATAATTATTTTGAATTACTAGTCACCATAGTATTTTTATAATTGTTCTCTTAGGTTTGGAGGTATAATTTGTTATTAATTTTTATAGATATGTATTATGAATCTCCTTTGTTCATGTTTTTTTCTTGCATTGTTTCTTTTGTAAAAATTCTTGAGATACTTATTCAAAGGAATGAATGTTTTACAATTTTTGATGTATATTTTATAGAAGTATATTACATTTTAACTAGTCAGGAAAATAGCTTTATTTCAAACTGCTTATGCTGTGGGTGCTTAATTTTGCAAATTGCAGAGTTTAATTTTCATTTCTGATTTGTTAATATCTTTTATTCTTATCCAAGCTGTTTTCCACATCTTCTCGGTTAATGAAAGACGTAATTTACCTCTTGATGTTGTAAAAGTAATCATCTCTTTTAAACCAACTTTTTTTTTTTTTTTTTTTGAGATGAAGTTTCGCTCTTGTCACACAGGCTGCCACAATCTCCGGTCACTGCAACCTCCACCTCCTAGGTTCAAGCGATTCTCCAGTCTCAGCCTCCCAAGTAGCTGGGATTACAGGCGCCTGTCGCCATGCTTGGCTAATTTTTGTATTTTCAGTAGAGACGGGGTTTCACCATGTTGGCCAGGGTCGTCTCGAACCCCTGACCTCAGATGATCTGCCTATCTCAGCCTCCCAAAGTGCTGGGATTACAGGTGAGAGCCACTGCGCCTGGCTTTTTTTTTTTTTTTTTTTTTTTTTTTTGAGACAGGTTCTCCCCCTGTCACCCAGGCTGGAGTGCAGTGGCATGATCATGGCTCACTGCAGCCTCAGCCTCCTGGGCTCAAGTGATCCTCCCACCTCAGCCTCCCGAGTAGCTGGAACCACAGGCACAGCCAGTTAATTTTTTGATTTTTTTGTAGAAGCCAGGTTTTTCTATGTTGTCTGGGCTGGTGTTGAACTCCTGAGCTCCTCAGCCTCCCAAAGTGCTGGGATTTCAGTCATGAGCCGCCACGACTGACAACACTGGGATATTATATAGCTATTTAAGAAGAATCAGAAGTAGCCAGGTATGGTGGCTCATGCCTGTAATACCAGCACTTTGGGAGGCCGAGGCGGGTGAATCACGTGAGGTCAGGAGTTCAGACCAGCCTGGCCAACATAGTGAAACGCCATCTCTACTAAAAATACAAAAATTAGCTGCGCGTGGTGATGCGCGACTGTAATCCCAACTACTCAGGAGGCTGAGGCAGGAGGATCACCCAAACCCAGGAGGTGGAGGTTGCAGTGAGCCGAGATCGTGCCACTGCACTCCGGCCTTGGTGACAGAGCAAGATTCCATCCCCAAAAAATAAAAATAACAAAAATAAAAAGAATCAGAAGTATCCATATGTTGTTGAGGTATTAACTCACAATATACAGATAAGTGAAAGAACAAAGGGCAAAATAGTAAACAGATATGCTGTGTTTTATCTAAGAAGGGGATAATATGAGTACACTCATATACATAAGTATCTTATATTTTTCTAAAAAAACTAACTGGCCGAGTGTAGTGGCTCATTCCTGTAATCCCAGCACTTTGGGAGGCTTAAGTAGGAGGATTGCTTGAGGCCAGCGGTTTGAGACTGGCTTGGGCAATGTAGCTAGACCCTGTTTCTACGAGAAATACAAAAATTAGCCGGGTGTCTTGGTACATGCCTGTAGTCCTAGCTACTTGGGAGGCTGAGGTGGGAAGATCACCTGAGCCCAGGGAGGTTGAGGCTACAGCGAAGCATTTAGCCTCTGCACTCCAGCCTAGGTAACAGAGTGAGACTGTATCTCAAATAAATAAACCAGTAAAAATGTTTACCTGTAAGGAGAGAGAGAAAATGGTAGGACTGAAACTTTTCTTAGCATAGGTTTGACTTTAGAACCAAGTAAATGTTTTACATAATTACAAAATCAAAATGAAAAAAGAGAATAGCAGGAAGCTTAAGAATCAAAAGCAACCTCACACTCATTAGGATGGCTACTATGAAACAAAATAACAAGTGTTGGCAAGGATGTGGAGAAATTGGAACCCTTGAGCACTGTTGGTGGGAATGCAAAATGATGCAGCTACTATGGAAAATAGTATGGCAGTTCCTCAAAAATTAAGAATAGTATTATCAGGGCCGGGTGTGGTGGCTCACACCTGTAATCCCAGCACTTTGGGAGACCGAGGTAGGCTAATCACCTGAGGATGGGAGTTCAAGACCAGCATGACCAACATGAAGAAATCCCGTCTCTTCATGTATTTTTTTGTAGCGATGGGATTTCATCATGTTGCCCAGGCTGGTCTCGAACTGGAACTCCTGGGCTCAAGTGATCCTCCCACCTCAGCCTCCCAAGGTGCTGAGATTACAGGCGTGAGTCACCAGGCCTAGCCAAAAATCTTAAAACTGTTTTTAATAATCATATTGTTAGTAATAATGTTGTAAAATATTTAAATATGTGGAAACGTTTTAGATTATTAATACTAATGCATAGTATATATTTTATACATTTACTTTAAAATATGTTTCATAGTATATAAAGCACAAATAGGCAACTATGTTGGTGTTACCGAGAACCAAGATTTTTCAGTGTAAGAGAAGAGAAATCTAAACAAAGTTAAGCTCAAGTCACATTCCCATGCAAAAGTAAGCATAGTTTTGACTACTAGTATAAGATAAAGGATAGAACATAAACTACCCTAAGTATCCAATAGGCAAAAATCAGTAAATGGTAAATTCTACAAATGATCTGGTTTCTTCAGTAAATTGAAAGAAAGAAAAAATAAATAAAGACCTTATGCTTAAGTGATCCTTTGAGCAAATACTTTGTGTGGATTTTTAGATTCTGATCAGACTAGTCTTTAGGACAATAAGGAATTATAGTTAATTTCTTGAAGTCTGACAATGGTATTATATTTATGTTAAAAAGAAAAGGAGGCCAGGCACGGTGGCTCACACCTATAATCCCAGTACTTTGGGAGGCGGAGGCAGGTGGATCACGAGGTCGGGAGTTCAAGACCAACCTGACCAAGATGGTGAAACCCTGTCTCTACTAAAAATACAAAAATTAGCCAGTTGTGGTGGCAGGTGCCTGTGATCCCAACTACTCGGGAGGCTGAGGCAGAGAATTGCTTGAACCCGGGATGCGGAGATTGCAGTGAGCTGAGATCACGCCACTGCCCTCCAGCCTGGGCGACAGAGCGAGACTCCTACCTCAAAAACGAAAGGAAAAAAAAAGGAATTGGCTGGGCATGGTGGCCACACCTGTAATCCCAGCACTTTGGGAGGCCAAGCAGGGTGGATCACGAGGTCGGGAGATAGAGACTATCCTGGCCAACATGGTGAAACCTGTCTGTACTAAAAATAAAATTAGCTGGGCGCGATGGTGCACGCTTATAATCCGAGCTACTAGGGAGGCTGAGGCAGGAGAATCGCTTGAACCTGGGAGGCAGGGGTTGCAGTGAGCCGAGATCATGCCACTGCACTCCAGCCTGGCGACAGAACGAGACTCAGTCTCAAACAAAAAAAGAATTTATTTTTATTATTATTATTATTTTTTGAGACGGCGTCTCACTGTGTTTCCCAGGCTGGAGTGCAGCGACGCGATCTCGGCCCACTGCAACCTCCGCTGCCCAAGTTCAAGCAATTCTCCTGCTTCAGCTTCTGGAGTAGCTGAGATTACAGGCACCTGCCACTGCGCACAGCTAATTTTTTGTATTCTTTGAACTCCTGACCTCGTGATCCACCTGCCTCAGCCTCCCAAAGTGCTGGGATTACAGGTGTAAGCCACTGCGCCTGGCAGAAAAGGAATTATTTTAATGATATTAAAATATTCGGACATTGAAAAATGTGGTGTTTTAATTTTTATTTATTTTATTGATTTATTTATTTTTTGAGACAGAGTCTCGCTCTTGTTGCCCAGGTTGGAGTGCAGTGGCGCGATCTGGGCTCGCTACAACCTCTGCTTCCTGTGCTCAAGTGATTCTCCTGTCTCAGCCTCCCGAGCAGCTGGGACTATAGGCACATGCCACCATGCCTGGCTAATTTTTTTTTTTTTTTTTGAGACGGAGTCTTGCTCTGTCACCCAGACTGGAGTACAGTGGCGTGATCTTGGCTCACTGCAAGCGCCGCCTCCTGGGTTCATGCCATTCTCCTGCCTCAGCCTCCCGAGTAGCTGGGACTACAGATGCCCGCCACCATGCCCAGCTAATTTTTTTTATTTTTTTGGTGGAGATGGGGTTTCACCGTGTTAGCCAGGATGGTCTCGATCTCCTGACCTCGTGATCCGCCCGCCTCAGCCTCCCGAAGTGCTGGGATTACAGGCGTGAGCCACCGTGCCCGGCCTAATTTTTGTATTTTTAGGAGAGACGGCGTTTTACCATATTGGTCGTCTGGTCTGAAACTCCTGACCTCAGGTGACCCACCCGCCTCGGCCTCCCAAAGTGCTGGGATTACAGGCATAAGCCACTGCACCTGGTCTTTGTTTATTTATTTATGAGATGGAGTCTCACTCTGTTACCCAGGCTGGAGTGCAATGGCACAATCTCGGCTTACCACAACCTCTGCCTCCTGGGTTCAAGCGATTCTCCTGCCTCAACCTCCCAAGTAGCTGGGACTACAGGCATGCACCACCACGCCCAGCTAATTTTTGTATTTTTAGTAGAGACGTGGTTTCACTATGCTGGGCAGGCTGGTCTCGAACTCCTGACCTCATGATCCACCTGCCTTGGCCTCCCAAAGTGTTGGGATTACAGGTATGAGCCACCGCACCCAGCCTTATTTTTATTTTTATTTTTTTTTTGAAACAGAGTCTCACTCTGTTTCCCAGGCCAGAGGTCAGTGGCATGATCTCGGCTCACTACAACTTCTGCTCTCTGGGTTTAAGTGATTCTTGTATCCCAGTCTCCTGAGTACCTGGCATTACAGGCATGAGCCAGTGTGCCTGGCCAATTTTTGTATTTTTATTAAAGACAGGGTTTCATCATGTTGGCCAGGCTGTTCTTCAACTCCTAGTCTCAAATGATCCACCCTCAGCTGCCTAAAGTATTGGGATTACAGGTGGGAGCCACCGTGCCCAGCCTGAACTATGTTAATATAGGGCATCATAACACTAGTTTCTCTACTTCGTTTTTTTTTCCCCCAATTTCAGCTGTAATTTTAGGTTTCCTTTTCAGAGAAGTAGGAATTGCACCAAATTTTGGGGAAAGAAAAAATACAGTTGCATTAAACAGTAACAACAAAAACAACAAAATACTTCCCTGGAACTTGTCCTCATTTATTTCTGCTTCTCTCAATTTCCTCAAGGGAAAATTTCCATTTATCTCCTCTCCTTTCATCCTTTGGAGTCTTGCTTTCTTTTTTTTTTTCTTTTTTTTTTTAATTATTATACTTTAAGTTCTGGGGTACATGTGCACAGCGTGCAGGTTTGTTACATAGGTATACGTGTGCCACGTTGGTTTGCTGCACCCATCAACTTGTCATTTACATTGAGTATTTCTACATTTATATATGTGTGAAACTATCCATAATATGATGTTTTGTTTTGTTTTGTTTTTGAGATGGAGTCTCGCTCTGTTGCCAGGCTGGCATGCAGCGGCGAGATCTCGGCTCACTGCAATCTCCTGCCTTCCGGGTTCAAGCGATTCCCCTGCCTCAGCTTCCCGAGTAGCTGGGACTACAGGCGCCCACCACCACGCCCGGCTAATTTTTTGTATTTTAGTAGAGACAGGGTTTCACCATGTTGGCCAGGATGGTCTCAATCTCCTGACTTTGTGATCCACCTGCCTCGGACTCCCTAAGTGCTGGAATTACAGGCATGCGCCACCCCACCTGGCCCATATAGTACAGTCTTAACCCAAAAAGTGTGTGTGTGTGTGTGTGTGTGTGTGTGTGTGTGTGTTTTGTTTTTGATGGAGACATGTAGGAGACAGGTGGAAAATTTGAGGCTGATGAACCAAAGAGAATTTCGAGTTTTTAGGACTATATGTGGTTGATACTTGAAGCCATGGAAATTGCCAAATTTATCAAAGAAAAGGGATTATGTGGCTAACAGAATGTTAGAGAAATTTCAGATTTGAGGGCAAAGAGAAAAATGTAGAGAAGAAATTACCTGTAATGTAGAAGAAAAAGTACAGTTCACTGAAGCCATGTTCCATGCAGGATGAATTCTAATGCTATGCGAGGATCACTGAAAGGTGACTATTGAGAAAAAGTTATTATTGAGTATGAGGAAGTTTCAATAGCATAGTGGAATAGTAAAGCAGGTCACAGGGAACAAGGAGAGAATCTCCTCTGAGGAAGTGAAGATGAGCAGTAGCTGGATAGGATACCCTGGTTGAGGTTGTTTTTTAAGTTATAGGCAACTGAGTAGTTTTCTAGAGGAGGCATCCTATGAAAGAGAACAGAGTTGAAGGTGAAAAAGCCCAGGAGGAAGGAGGAGTAGATTGAAATGAGAACATGAGTAAAATGGGAACTAGAGAAAAAGGAATAGTTAATGAGTGAAGATAGATGGAGAGATGTTGAGGGAATTCACTTTGACTTGTGAGTAAATCGTATTAGAGGGGAAAAAGGTTCAGATCCAAACTGGGAACGACAGGAAAGTAAAAAAAAATTCTATTTTGAAAACAAGATTTGTGGCTCGGGTGTAGTCGCTCATATCTGTAACCTCAACACTTCGGGAGTCCAATGTGGGAGGATCGTTTGAGCCCACGAGTTCAAGACTAGCCTGGGCAACTCAGCCAGACCTCATCTCTACAAATAATAAAAATTGGTGTGGTGACACGTCTGTGATCCCAGCTACTTGCGAGGCTGAAGTGGCACAATTGGTTGAGCTTGGGCATTTGAGGCTGCAGTGAACCATGAGTGTGCCACTGCGTTCCAGCCTGGGTGACAAAGCAAGACCCCTTCTCAAATAAGATTTGTGACTTTTACTATATTTTGTAATTTCTATTCTTATTTTTGTTATTTTCTTTTATTCTCTTCTAGTTCCTGTTCCTTTAAAATGAGTAGTGAATTTAGGTAAACCCTCATAGTAAAATTAGAAATAATTGTATGTACATGATTTCCCTGAAACCATTTGGGAGTAAAATAAAATGTATTAGAGAAGCACTAAAAGATTACGGAAGACCTTTTCTTTTTTCTTTTGTTTCTCCCCCAAAGTGCCTGGTTTCTCTCTATCTAGAACGTATGGATTTTTGTCTTGGAAACCTTTTAGTAGCACACACTTACTAGTATTTATGATACTGTTTAGTAAATGGTCAACTTAGAAGCTAAACCTTTGGATATAATCTCATTATATGATAATTTTTGTATTTATACTTTTTTCCTGAAATGTTACATTTGTCTTTTAAAATTCTACTTAATTATGTTCTAATCCTTAACTTAAAAGTTACCAGCTTGCAAACATTTGCTATTCCAGGCTCTATATTTCTCAGTATACTCTCAGGGTTTCTTTATCCCTTTCCACTAGCCTTATTTCTTGTTTGTTTGGTAAGTATGAAAAAATAAAATTGGGAGACTGAAAAAAAAAAACAAAAACAATAGAATGATGAGGATGATGATGATACTTTAATCCCACTAGTCTATGTAAGCATAAACTCATTAGTTGAAGAGGAATTAATGTTAAAGTCCCTCCACAAGGAGGTGTTATAATGTTTTTCCCCCAGAACAGACCAATTATAGACTTAGTTGCATTTATAAGCTATGTTTTAGCTTTTCTTTCCTATTGGATTTTGTAACTGCAACAGTCCAAGGAGTGTTGGTGAGCACAATGAGTTAAGTCCCAGGGCCAGAGGTGGTGTTTTCAAGCTTAGGAACTGGGGGGTCTGGGGGGGGTGGGGGGGGGTGGAAATTGGCTCCTGAAATTTTATTCTTAGGCTAAGGCCTAGCATTAATTATTTGGATATAGTCACTAGGTATAATCACAAGTGCCAGTTTGTTTTAGCTGATCTCATTTGAGGTACATTTTGGTCTGAGAAAGTACTAGATCATCTTTGCACAAGAGATGTCATGCAGAGTACCCTCCCCACCTCCGAAAGAAGTAAATTAATTGAGCTTTTACTCAGGTGAATAAATCAATGTGTGTAAGATGGAAAAATACAAAATGCTTATGGTTTCTTTCGTTTTCCAGTGTTCTGGACTTGGTGCCTCTTTCTGTTATATGCTTTCCTATTTAGTTGGGAGACCAGTAGTATACAAATACCTAACAGAGAAAGCAGTAAAATGGTCACAGCAGGTAAACATGTATTTTTAAATTATTTGATGTAACTCTTTATTAATTGGAAGGTCTGTGTTTAGTCCCTACATGAATTAACTACATGTATTAACCCAACATAAATTAATTCCTAAGTTAACTCAAGTAATAAGAATTATCTTCTGACCAAATAAAAATAGGTGGTAGGCAAATATGAATGTTAATAATTTCAAATACAAATGTTTCAGACCTGTGATGGTAATTTTAATTCTTTATCTTAGTAAATTTAATCAGCAGAGAAGTCAGAGTGTCAATATAAAGGCATCCACATAATTAGATACCTATCCGTTTTATGTTAATGCAGTATTGTGTGCATGTGTTATCGAAACTTGTATCAGCCAACTCCCAGTGCATTTTTTTCTTTTCTTTTTTTTGAGACGGAGTCTTACTCTGTCACCCAGGCTGGAGTGCAGTGGCATGACCTCGGCTCACTGCAACCTCTACCTCCTGGGTTCAAGCAATTCTGCCTGCCTCAGCCTCCCGAGTAGCTGGGATTATAGGTACATGCCACCACGCCTGGCTAATTTTTTGTATTTTTAGTAGAGACAGGGTTTTACCATGTTGGCCAGGCTGGTTTCAAGCTCCAGACCTCAGGTGGCCCACCTGCCTCAGCCTCCCAAAGTCCTGGGATTACAGGCATGAGTCACCACTGGCCTTTTTTGATCATTTCTTTTCTTTTCATTTTTGAGTCAGAGTTTCGTTCTTGTTGCCCAAGCTGAAGTGCAATGGCGTGATCTTGGCTCACTGCAACCTCTGCCTCCTGGGTTCAAGCGATTCTCCTGCCTTAGCCTCCCAAGTAGCTAGGATTTCAGGTACATGCCACCACGCCTGGCTAGTTTTTTGTATTTTTAGTAGAAACGGGTTTCACCATGTTAGCCAGGCTGTTCTCGGACTCCTGACCTTAGGTGATCCGCCCACCTCGGCCTCCCAAAGTTCTGGGATTACAGGCATGAACCACCATGCCAGCCTGATCATTTCTATTGGGTATACTCTGAAGTATCAGGAATGAGAATTTGAAATAAGGTGTTTATATTAAGCAACTTATTTTGAAGTTGTTCTCATCTGATGCTAATTCTTTTCTTTCTTATGACAGGTTGAACGTCATAGAGAACATCTCATTAACTACATTATATTTTTGAGAATAACACCATTTCTGCCTAATTGGTTTATTAATATCACATCTCCTGTGATAAACGTGCCATTGAAAGTTTTTTTTATTGGTACTTTTCTAGGTAAGCCCTCTGGTTCTTGCTGTGTATGAGCTCACTGTGTACATATCTAACAATGTCCAGCTGAGCTAGATTACATGCATGCTCTCTGCAGATTATGCCAGCACCATCTAGAATTCTTGGGCACAAAGCCTGGCTGTATAAATAGATGCTCAGAAGTGTTTGTTGAATTGTGTTGATTTAGGTTATTTTTGTGTCGCCTCTTTAAAGAAGAGCACTTTCTACTGTATATCGTTTTAATGATATAGGGTTAAGCAGGACCTATAACTTCCAGTCCCTCTAAGTGGAGAGGAAAAAAAATCAAATTGCCTTTTTTGAGCAATTTTCTCCTATGTCCCTTCCCCTTCCCTGAGGCTCGATCTGTCGCCCAGGCTGGAGTACAGTGGCATGATCTCGGCTCACGGCAACCTCCCCCTCCCAGGTTGAAGCGATTCTTCTGCCTCAGCCTCCCAGGATGCTGGTACTACAGGCACACGCCACCATGTCTGGCTAATTTTTGTATTATTAGTAGAAATGGGGTTTCACCATGTTGGCCAGGCTGGTCCCGAATTCCTGACCTCATGGTCTGCCTACCTCAGCCTCCCAAAGTGTGGGGTTTACAGGCGTGAGCCACCACACCCAGCCCTTTTTTTTTTTTTTTTTTTTTTTTTTTTGTAGATGTTGCTTTGGCAAAATAGCTCCTTTGTTTTCAAATCAAGTATTAAAATGTTGAACTTGAATTTTCAGTAGAGAATTGATCCTATTTTTCCTTTTATTGAAACCAGCATTTATTGTGGATGTTATCAAAAGTATGGAAAAAGCAAGGATCAACAAACATTCTTGATTTTAAGGAAATAATACTTGATTTTGAAATTAATCAGTGGACATGAAAATTACTTACATATTTTGTGAATTCTCATGATTCTTTGTAGGAGTGTTTTGCTCTTCTTTCCAGTTCGAGTTGAATTGTTTAGATGTCAAAAATATGAGCAGATTTCTTACATATTGAATACCTATTAAAGCTTAAGTTAGTACTTGTGAGAATATGTCTTTTTGAAAAGAATAACCAAAATCAATTATTTATTGCTACTTTAAAAAAAAAAATTAGCTGGACGCGGTGGTTCACACCTATAATCCCAGCACTTTGGGAGGCCAAGGCGGGTGGATCACAAGGTCAGGAGTTCGAGACCAGCCTGGCCAATATAGTAAAACCCTGTCTCTACTAAAAATACAAAAATTAGCTGAATGTGGTGGCAGGTGCCTGTAGTCCCAGCTACTCAGGAGGCTGAGGCAGGAGAATCACTTGAACCCAGGAGGCAGAGGTTGCAGTGAACCGAGATTGTGCCACTGCACTCCAGCCTGGGCGACAGCAGGACACTGTCTCAAAAAAAAAAAAAAAAAAGAAGGAAAGAATGAAAAGAAAAGAAAAAAAAATGGACAAACTTACATCAGCATGGGGAATTTTAAATTTTGTTAAATGTCATATCCATGGAATCTAAAGAGAGAATTTTTGTTTCTATCTCCATTTTATAGGTGAAAGCCAGAGATTTAGTTACTTTCAGCTTTGGCCAAAGTAATTTATTTCCCTTTGTTTTGATTTTTAGTGAAATGTCATCATTCTCTATGTACTTTTGTATACACTGCTCTCTTTACTCACACTTTGAGTATCTTGACCTTGAAATTGCTAGAACAGAGCACATTTCTTTCTTTTTTTTTTTTTTTTTTTTTTTCTCTTTTTGAGACAGATTCTCTCTCTGTCGTCCAGGCTGGAGTGCAGTGGCGTGATCTCGGCTCATTGCAACCTCCGCGTCCTGGGTTCAAGTGATTCTCCTGCCTCAGCCTCCCAAGTAGCTGGGATTACAGATGTGTGCCAACATACCCAGCTAATTTTTGTATTTTTAGTAGAGATGGAGTTTCACCATGTTGGCCAGGCTGGTCTCAAACTCCTGAACTCAGGTGATCTGCCTGCCTTGGCCTCCCAAGGTGCTGGGATTACACGCATGAGCCACCGTGCCGGGCCTTTTTTTTTTTTCTTGTAAGGTTTTTGATAGTCTGGGTGTGGTGACTCACGCTTGTAATCCCAGCACTTCGGGAGGCTGAGGCGTGTGAATTACCTGAGCCTGGGAGTTACAGAGACCAGCCTGGGCAATATGGCAAAACCCCATCTCGACAAAAAATACAAAAATTTTGGCTGGGTGTGGTGGTACACGCCTGTAGTTCCAGCTGCTCAGAAAGCTGAGGTGGGACAATCACCTGAGCCTCGGGAGACTGAGGCTGCAATGAGTGATGATTGCGCCACTCAAGCCTGTGCGATAGAGTCAAACTCTCATGGGGAGAAAACAAAAGCATTTTTGATAAATGTAAAATTATTCTCTGGGCACTTTTCTTGGGTTTTTAAAATTCATTATCCTGGCCAGGTGTGGGGGCTCATGCCTGTAATCCCAGCACTTTGGGAGGCCGAGGTGGGCGGATCATCTGAGGTCAGGAGTTGGAGACCATTCTGACCAACATGGAGAAACCCCATCTCTACTGAAAATACAAAATTAGCTGGGTGTGGTGGCGCATGACTGTAATCCCAGCTACCCGGGAGGCTGAGGCAGGAGAATTGTTTGAACCGGGGAGGCGGAGGTTGCAGTGAGCCAAGATCGCGCCATCGCACTCCAGCCTGGGCAACAAGAGTGAAACTCCGTCTCAAAAAAAAAAAAATCATTATCCTTAAGAGGTGACTAGGAAATATTGAATTCTTTATATGGAAATAAACTTGAGCTTTAAATTCTTAAATTTTTTTCCAAAATGGAGATAGCTGTGTTCTTTTAAGAAACTTTATGCACACAGAACATTTTAATTTTTTAAAAACAATTGGTGGTTTTTACTGTATCTTTTTATATTTTATTTCAGGTGTCGCACCTCCTTCTTTTGTAGCCATTAAGGCAGGAACAACACTGCATCAACTTACAACAGCAGGAGAAGCTGTTTCCTGGAACTCAATATTTATTCTGATGATCTTGGCTGTTCTTTCTATTCTGCCAGCCATCTTCCAAAAAAAACTAAAGCAGAAATTTGAGTAAAAATAATCATCTGATTTTTAGTTTTGCTGTCATCACCATCTCAGGATTAACAGGTGCATCCATTTATGTTTTAAAATCACTTCTTCAGTAATTAAGGAATTTGTAAAATAAAATTTCCTATCAGATAGTTAAAGTAATACATTTAAGTGACAAGGGGAGAAGAAAGTAAAAATGGAAATTGGTATATTGTGAAAAGTGCTATCAATAGTTAAGGTAGACATCTTAGACATCTTATAAATTATTATACCAAGGGTAGCTGTAGATAATAGTAGTGTGTTAGGAAATTGTTGATCCAGCTAATTCATTCAATTTAATTGAATATTTTTTATCTTTAATAACTAAAATATTTTTAAATTCTAGATTTTTTAAAGTAGTGTTGCAGGTTTTGTTAATGTTAGGCTTTTTTCAGAGCGTAAACTGGAAAACTTAAAAAGAGATTTACATTTTCTTCCTCTTTTTTTTTTTTTTTTGTTTTTAGACGGAGTCTAGCTCTGTCGCCCAGGCTGGAGTGCAGTGGCGCAATCTCCACTCACTGCAAGCTCCACCTCCTGGGTTCACGCCATTCTCCTGTCTCAGCCTCCCGAGTAGCTGGGACTACAGGCGCCCGCCACCACGCCCGGCTAATTTTTTTGTATTTTTAGTAGAGATGGGGTTTCACCGTGTTAGGCAGGATGGTCTCGATCTCCTGACCTTGTGATCCACCCACCTCGGCCTCCCAAAGTGCTGGGATTACAGGCGTGAGCCACGATGCCCAGCCCATTTTCTTCCTCTTTTGAGGTAATGGATTTGTTTGGAGATTGCATGTTAGTAGACGACTGAATATGGAAAGGATATCAAGTTATCTATTTTGTTAATTTTATTTTTGTTTTTTATCGTCTAGATTTTGATCATGGATTAATCTGAAATTTAAAGTTCCGGCCAGTCTGTTTTCTTTTATCTTGTAGTTTTTTACAGTATTTCCACTGTGCATATACAAAATGGGTATTACATAACTGTATCATATTTGGTATTGATAATTTTTTTTTTTTTTTGAAACGGAGTCTTGCTGTTGCCCAGGCTGGAGTGCGTGGCATGATCTCGGCTCACTGCAAACTCCGCCTCCTGGGTTCAAGCGATTCTCCTGGCCCAGCCTCCTGAGTAGCTGGGATTACAGATGTGTGCCACCACGCCCGGCTAATTTTTGTGTTTTTAGTAGAGACGGGGTTTCACCATGTTGGCCGGGCTGGTCTTGAACTCCTGACCTCAGGCTATATGTCCACTTCCACCTCCCAAAGTGCTGGGATTACAGGTGTGAGCCACTGTGCCCGGCCTGGTATTGATAATTTATATTCAGATAATTTGTTACGGCTCTTTAATATCCCACAAGGGGCTCTAAAAAGCAAACACTCAAGAGTATGTAGTTTTTAGACATTAAGTTAAGTATTTTAAACAGTGACAGCAAAACACAAGTGATTAAATATAGTTTATTTGTTCCAATGACTAAATTTTACCTCATTTATAAATCTGGTCATTAAGGAATATATTTAATAATATTATGGAATTATTATTTTTATGCATGATGCACCTAGAAAAATGCCTTTTGTTTCTATTGATGGCTTTTTTGTTTGGAGCTGCTTTTGATTACTTATTGCAGTTTCCCAATTTAGTCTTTACTTTATCTAACTCACAAAGTAAAATTAACTGATCACATGGCAACTACTGTATTTAAATAGTTCTGGAAAAATGAAAGTGCTTTTTGCTGCTTGGTTAATGGGTAATGCCCTTGATTCCTTGACTGTAGGACATAGCTGATCTAAAGTACTCTGTCAGTTTTACCTTCACCCATGACTGTCATTATGTTGAAAATTACTTTAGCTGTGAGAAATCCTTGTATGTTTTTATTATGAGAGGTATAATCATCCTCAAAGCCTGTTTTTATTACATGATGTGGACTGATTATTTTTTCTATCACAGTATTAACATATGGATTTTATTGTAAATACAAAGAAAATATATTGATTATTGTAGTATTCTTATGTCACCTGGCCTTTTGCGTGAGATTATTTATTATTTCTAGCAAGGCTTTCTTCCTTTCTTATTGCCCAGAGACTGATAAATCTTTTGTTATTTTTACACATAAATTAATCATAGCCTTTTTGGACACATTCACTAAATATTAATGTATAAAATGTAATTGAGTAAATTTTTATCAGAATTTTAAAAATAAAAGAGCTTAGACTCAGTAGAACTCAGTAGAAGCTTCACTATTTACTCCAGCGTGTGTAAATTGTACTTACTCTATTCTCAGAGTATATTTACTGTCCTTACCATTGATTCTTTCCCTTTGCTAATTTTTTTTTTTTGTTAATGGTAGCTGCGACTTTAGGTGGGGTATATTTTCTTCTCCTAAGAGAATAGACAGTTTTTCCAGATTCATCATCATTGACTGTCAAGAAAGGACCCTTCAGCAGGCTGTACCCTCAATGCAGTGGATGGCCTGTCTTCACGGATTCACAGACTTGGCCTGATGCCACATGTAAATTCAAGCTTTGGCTTGACAACTATATGATAACCACAAGAAGACAAGCATCTGTGGTGCAGAGGCAAGCAGGCTAACTAGAAGTTGACATGCTAAGAAAGTGAAACTGTTCTTTCTTAGTTAATGGTCTTTCTCTGGAGCGCTGTTATTTTGAGTATAATATTTCCATGACACTTAGTAAATGCAAGCTAAAATGTAATAATAATAATAAATTGTATTGGAGAAACCTAAATGTCACATTTGGGATTTATTTCATGGAAGTACTTACATTAAAAAACTCTGGCCAGGCAAGGTGGCTCATGCCTGTAATCCCAGCACTTTGGAAGGTCGAAGCAGGTGGATCACCTGCAGTCAGGAGTTCAAGACCAGCCTGGCCATCATAGCGAAACCCTGTCTCTACTAAACATATGAAAAATTAGCCAGGTGTGGTGGCACACGCCTATAGTCCTAGCTACTTGGGAGGCTAGGCAAGAGAATCGCTTGACCCAGAAGGTGGAGGTTGCCATGAGATGAAATTGTGCCACTGCATTCCAGCCTGGGCGACAGAGCCAGACTCTGTCTCAAAAAACTAAAAATAAACTCTTTGTTGAATAAAAGTATATTCTTAAATTTTGATGTACATTTTCACCACTAAGAACAATGAAATGGCCGGGCATGGTAGCTCATGCCTGTAATCCTAGCACTTCCGGAGGCCAAGGTGGGTGGATCACCTGAGATAAGGAGTTTGAGACCAGCCTGGCCAACATGGAGAAACCCCGTCTCTAATAAAAATAAAAAATTAGTTGGGCGTGGTGGTGTGCACCTGTAATCCCAGTTACTTGGGAGGCTGAGGCAGGAGAGTCGCTTGAACCCGGGAGGCAGAGGTTGTAGTGAGCCAAGATCACACCAGTGTACTACAACCTGGGTGACAAAGTGAGACTCCATCTCAAAAAAAACAAAACAGGGCAGGCGCGGTAGCTCACGCCTGTAATCCTAGCACTTTGGGAGGCCGAGGCGGGTGGAGACAAGGTCAGGAGATTGAGACCATCCTGGCTAACATGGTGAAACCCCGTCTCTACTAAAAATACAAAAAATTAGCCCGGCGTGGTGGCGGGCGCCTGTAGTCCCAGCTACTAGGGAGGCTGAGGCGGGAGAATGGCATGAACCCGGGAGGCGGAGCTTGTAGTGAGCCGAGATGGCGCCACCATGCACCACCATGCCCGGCTAATTTTGTATTTTTATAGTAGAGACGGGGTTTCTCCATGTTGAGGCTGGTTACGAACTCCTGACCTTAGGTGATCCGCCCACCTCAGCCTCCCAAAGTGCTGGGATTACAGGCGTGAGCCACCGCGCCTGGCCAAGTAAATATTTCAAGTACATACAATGAGTTATTTATAAAGGAATCTTTTTAAAGTTCTCTGGCTTTTTGAAAATGGGTATAATCAAAAGGGCTGAAGCTTTCCTGATAATCATTCGGTGGTCATAGTTAAGATGTTTAGAAGATACATCTCATTGCAGTTTTCAGTATTCTGATTATTATTTTTCTTTATCTGGGACAAACTTAGTCTGGGTGACTTGAGGCAGGATACTGCTTAAGCTCTCATCCTCATTTTTCTCATCTAGAATAAAGAGGTCTAAGGTCCAGGATCCTTACAGCTCAGACATGATAGGATTCTCTGAAATTAATGAAAGATTAATAAGCTGCCCCCAATTCAGAATATTAAATTAAGCATACCTTGCTTTGTATAGCTTGTTTTACAGTTTACAATATACTTTCACACACATTTAAGTAAATTAACTTTTTTTTTTTTGAGACAGAGTCTTGCTTTGTCACCTAGTCTGGAGTGCAGTGGCGTGATCTCAGCTCACTGCAACCTCCACCTCCCGGGTTCAACCAATTTTCCTGCCTCAGCCTCCTGAGTAGCTGGGATTACAGGTGCCTGCCATCGCGCCCAGCTAATTTTGTATTTTTGGTAGAGACGGGGTTTCCCCCGGTTGGCCAGGCTGGTCTTGAACTCCTGACCTCATGATCCACCCCCCTCGGCCTCCCAAAGTGCTGGGATTACAGGCATGAGCCACCGCGCCCGGCTAATTTTGTGTTTTTAGTAGAGAGAGGGTTTCACCATGTTGGTCAGGCTGGTCTGGAACTCCTGACCTCAGGTGATCCACCCGCCTCGGCCTCCCAAAGTTCCGGCATTACAGGCATGAGCCACGGCGCCCAGCAGCTTTTCTATTTAGTAGAGAAATGTTGGATTTGATAAATGAGGATGGAAGACAAGAAAAGGATGAAGTAGAGGCACAGGAGGAAGCCATGTGATGAGACAGCACAATGAATGTTGACTTTCTGGTTCTGAGAGTCTTGTGTTCTGCTATTTGCTAGCACGACGCTGGGCAACATAGCCCTACTGTTAGCTCATATGGTGGTTTTGGATGAAGTAGAAAAGGATGTCGCCGGGCACGGTGGCTCATACCTGTAATCTCAGCACTTTGGGAGGCCAAGGCGGATTGCCTGAGCTCAGGAGTTTCAAAACCACCCTGGGAAGCATGGTGAAACCCCATTTCTACTAAAAATACACATAATAATAATAACAATACCAGGGTATGGTGGAGCGCTCCTGTAATCCCAGCTACTTGGGAGGCTGAGATGAGAGAATTGCTTGAGCCTGACAGGCCAAGGTTGCAGTGAGCCAAGATCGCACCACTGTACTCTGGCCTGGGCGACAGAACAAGACTCCATCTCAAAAAAAGATAAAGAAGATGCCCCTTTCTTTTTTCTTTGTAGAGATGGGGGTGGGGATTCTGAGTCTCACTGCATTGCCAAGGCTGGTTTTGAAATTCTGGGCTGAAGCAATCCTCATAGCTAGGCCTTCCAAAGGTGCTGGGACTACAGGCATGCACCACTGTGCCTGGCCAGGTGCCTCTTTCTTAAGATACTTTACTGCCATCTGTTGGAAAACTGTTGTCATAACCATATAAATTAATAATGAGTACAATGATGGTGTCTCATGGTACGATGTACACAAATATGAGCAGCAGCTCTGCCTGTCAGCTGCAGGGCCCCTGGAGCCAGGTTACATATGCTGATAACTCACAACTTGAGTTTAGCAAACCTTGAGGGTGGCAGGCAGGAGTTGAGGCAGCAGGCCAAGGAGTGGCCCAGCTATATCACCCCAGGGTCCCAGCCTCAAAGGTGGTCAGTTGAGTTGCTTCTCACTTTGTCTTGCTCCTGGCAGCCCAGGTAGATGGTTTTGGGGGGGGCTTTTGGTCAGTTCCAACGTTTGTCAAAACCTACTACATTGGAGTGGTGTTTTTTCTAGGTGAAGTTTGTATAGGCTTACCAAAAAAAATCTATGTATTTTACATTTCACGGGAATTATATTACCTTTTGTGGTCCACATATCTGTATTAATTACAAGATATCTGGGACCAGGAGCAGTGGCTCACACCTGTAATTCCAGCACTTTGGGAGGTCAAGGCAAGCACATTGCTAGAGGCCCAAAGTTACAGACCAGCCTGACCAACATAGCGAAACCCCGTCTCCACTAAAAATTTAAAAATTAGGCCAGGCGTGGTGGCTCATGCCTGTAATCCTAGCACTTCCGGAGGCCAAGGTGGGTGGATCACCTGAGGTCAGGAGTTTGAGACCAGCCTGGCCAACATGGCAAAACCCGTGTCTACTAAAAATACAAAAATTAGCTGGGTGTGGTGGCATGCACATGTAATCCCAGCTACTCGGGAGGCCGAGGCAGGAGAATTGCTCAAACCCCGGAAGCAAAGGTTGTAGTTAGCGAAGATCCCGCCACTGCACTCCAGCCTGGGTGACAGAGCGAGATTCCCTCTCAAAAAAAAAAAAAAAAAAAAAAAAGGCCCAGCATGGTGGCTCACTCCTGTAATCCCAGCACTTTGGGAGGCCTAGGTGGACGGATAACAAGGTCAGGAGTTCGAGACCAGCCTGACCAACATGGTGAAACCCCCGTCTCTACTAAAAATACAAAAATTAGCCGGTTGTGGTGGCGAGCACCTGTAATCCCAGTTATTCAGGAGGCTGAGGCAGGGGAATCGCTTGAACCCAGGAGATGGGGGTTACAGTGAACCGAGATCATGCTACTGCACTCCAGCCTGGGTGACAGAGCGAGACTCCATCTCAAAAAAAAAAAAAAAAATTAGCTGGGCGTGGTGGCGGGCGCCTGTAATCCCAGCTACCCAGTAGGCTGAGGCACGAGAGTTACTTGAACCTGGGAGGCGGAGGTTGCAGTGAGCTGAGATCGTACCATTGCACTCCAGCCTGGGCGACAAGAGCGAAACTCTGTCTAAATAAATAAATAAATAAATAAATAAATAAATGACTGTCTCAAAACACAGACAAGCTTTTGTTCCTTTGCCAGCTTAATAAAGTGACCCCCCTCTGAGGCTCGAACTCAGGACCTTCAGATTACGAGACTGACGCGCTACCTACTGCACTAAGGAGGCAGCTAAAAGATGTTTTGCTTCCTGTAGTATACAGTTCTATAGGTTTTGGCAAACGTAATCGTGTAATACCATGCAATCAAAATATAGAACAATTATTTTATTCCCCAAAGCTTTTAAGAGCTCAGCTCAGCTATTTAGATAGCTAAATATATCTTCCTTTTGGGATCTGGTCCAAGTGCCATTCACTTCCCTTCATTATATCATTCAGCCTTTCCTAGGAAGCTCCTGGCTCTCAAACTGATGGGAATAAGGAGGCCACTGTGCTCACAGTGTAAGGGGGAAGGGTGAGTGCAGCACAGATAAAGTCATCCACCCACACTCTCAAAATACTCTCAACCTAGGGGGACCCAGGGAGAAGGGGGAAGAGGCTGAGGGGAGCACTGCAGTTACTCCTGGTCTTGTAGGAGAGCCAAAGGGACTCTTTTGCTTCCTTGGTCCAGCTACCCTACCCTGTCTCAGCCTCCACACACACACTCTTTTCTCTCTTTCTTTCTCTCTCACTTTCTTTCTCTCTTTCTTTCTCCCTTTCTTTCTCTCTCTCTCTTTCCTTTCTTTCTCCTTCCTTTCTTCCTTCCTTTCTCTCTTTCTTTCCTTTCTTTCTTTTTTTTTTTTTTTTGATGGACTTTTGCTCTTGTCTCCCAGGCTGGAGTGCAGTGGCATGATCTTGGCTCACTGCAACCTCCGCATCCCGGGTTTGAGCGATTCTCCTGCCTCAGCCTCCCGAGTAGCTGGAACTACAGGCACATGCCACCACACCTGGATAATTTTGGTATTTTTAGTAGAGACGGGGTTTCACCATGTTACCAGACTGGTCTCGAACTCCTAACCTCTGGCGATCCACCTGCCTCGACCTCCCCGTGCTGGAATTACAGGCATGAGCCACCACACATGGCCCACACACTCATATAAAGTACGCACATACAATTATTTACACATGCAAACACACATACATCTAATATATGTAAGCACATAATATACATACATGATTACCACTATGCACAAATGCTTACTCACATAGAAATAAGCTCAAACAGGCTGGGTGTGGTGGCTCATGCCTGTAATCCCAGCAGTTTGGGAGGCTGAGTAGGTGGATTGCCTGAGCTAAGGAGTTCCAGACCAGCTTGGGCAACACAGTGAGACCCTTGTCTCTAATAAAATACAAAAATTACCTGGGTATGGTGGCACACACCTGTAATCCTAGCTACTCTGGAGGCTGAGGTAAGAGAACCGCTTGAACCCAGGAGGCAGAGGTTGCAGTGAGCCGAGATAGCGCCACTGCAATTCACCCTGGGCGACAAAGAGAGACTACATCTCAAAAAAAAAAAAAAAAAAAAAAAAGCTCAAACAGAAATACACAAGGTCACACATCTGGGAAAGTTGCATCTTGCATCACTTGGGGATGTCATCAGTAATTTGCTCCTCCTGTTGCTTCAACTTCATACTTCCTCACCATGGAGTATCAGAGTTAGCCTGAGGCTATTCTTTGTGGCTTCTTTGTTGCTGTGGGTTATGATAGATGAAGGGTAATGTCCAATTTTCAACTGATTTAGGAAGCTTGTGTTTGAGAGACATGAGGATCCTGATGCTGGTTCCAGGCAAGGTGTTGGAGGCTAGTGGGACACAGGGTATGGGGAAGTGAGGCATATGTGACTTCTTTTGTAAAGATGCGTTAGAGGTAGCTGAGTGCATCACTACTTCCCTAGATGTATTGGTGTTTCTAGTCTTAAGAAAGCCCATATTTGTGAAACTTACTTTTTCTATACGATACGTGGAATTTTTTTGATTGTACATGGTGAACTCCTCATTGAGTGTTGGAGAGAAAGCATTTGAGCACCCGTGAGTTCATCAGCTGATGTGTTCTTGAATGCTATACTGAGCTGGAAAGTAGACAGGTTATGCCTGGGTGGAGTTGAGCTGACCCATGCTAGCATAGGTATAGGCTATCTCTGGAAGGATTCACAAGGCATTGCTTACATTCACAGTAAAAGGTATTTCTCAGTTGTTTTATGTTTTTGTTTTTTGTTTCCAGATGGAGTCTTGCTCTGTCGCCCAGGCTGGAGTGCAATGGCTCAATCTCAGCTCACTGCAACCTCAGCCTCCTGGGTTCAAGCAATTCTCATGCCTCAGCCTCCCGAGTAGCTGGGACTACAGGCACATGCCACCATACCCTGCTAATTTTTGTATTTTTAGTAGAGATGGAGTCTCACCTTTTTGGTCAGGCTGGTCTCGAACTCCTGACCTGAGGTGATCCGCCCACCTCAGCCACCCAAAGTGCTGGAATTACAGGCATGAGCCACCACATCTGGACTATTACATATTTTTTAATAGTGTGATGGTTCATTTTATGTGTCAACGTGACTGGGCTAATGGATGCCCAGGTAGCTAGTGAAACATTATTTCTGGGTGTGTCTGTAAAACATTTCCAGAAGAGGTTAGCATCTGAATTGGTAGACGGAGATCACCCTCACCAATGTGGGTGGGCATCATCTAGTCCACTGAGGTCCTGAATTCATCAAAAAGGCAGAGGAAGGGAGAATTTGTTCTCTCTCTTTCTCTCTTCTTTTTTTTTTTTTTGTGAGACAGAGTCTCACTCAGTCATCCAGGCTGGAGTGCAGTGGTGCGATCTGGGCTCACTGCAACTTCCACCTCCCAGGTTCAAGCAATTCTCATGCCTCAGCCTCCCAAGTAGCTGGAATTATAGGTGCATGCCACCACTCCTGGCTAATTTTTGTATTTTTGGTAGAGATGGGGTTTCACCATGTTGGCCATGCTGGTCTGAAATCCTGACTTCAAGTGATCCACCCTCCTCAGCCTCCCAAAGTGCTGGGATTACAGGCATGAGCCACCGTGCCTGGCCTGCTCTCTCTTCTTGAGCTGGGACATTGTTCATCTCCTACCCTTGGACATCTGATTCTTGGGCCTCCAGACTCAGATTGAATTACACCACTGGCTTTCCTCAGCCTCCAGCTTACAGATAGCAGATTGTGGAACTTCTTTCTCAGTGTTCGTAATCATATGAGCCAATCTCTCAAAATAAATCTCTTTCTCTATATCTATATATATCCCGTTGGTTCTGTTTCTCTGGAGAACCCTGATTAATGCAAATAGGTAATATATTCTTATGGTTAAACCTCAAAAAGTATGAAACAATGTACAGTGAAACATTTCCATTCTATTCCTGATCCCAGCCATTCAGTTTCCTTCCCTAGAAGCAATCAATTTTTTTTTTCAGATTTTTATTTTATTTTATTTTTTATTTTGAGACAGAGTCTTGCTGTCACCCAGGCTGGAGTGCAATGGTGCAATCTTGGCTCACTGCAACCTCCGCCTCCTGGGTTCAGGCGATTCTCCTGCCTCAGCTTCCTGAGTAGCTGGAATTACAGGTGCCCGCCACCACGCCTGGCTACTTTTTGTATTTTTAGTAGAGACGTGGTTTCACCATGTTGGCCAGGCTGGTCTCAAGTGATCTGCCCTCCTTGGCCTCCCAAAGTGCTGGGATTACAGGCGTGAGCCACCACACCCGAAGCAATCAATTTTAACAATGTTTTGTTTATGCTTCCAAAAATAGGCTACGCATATACAAAAAAATACATAATTCTTTTTTCTCTTTTTTATACATTTGATAACATATTACACAGTTTTTCCTTTTTTTTTCTTGCTCTTGTTTTGTTTTATAGCTGCATAGTATTCCAGTGTTGGCAGAAACTATAGTTTCTTTAATTTGTCTCCTATAGGTAGGTATTTGGATTGTTTTCAGTTTTTTTGTTTTGTTTTGTTTTGTTTTTCCCCCAAGATGGAGTCTTGCTCTGTCTCCCAGGCTGGAGTGCAGTGGCACGATCTCTGGAGTGCAGTGGCACGATCACTGCAAACTTTGCCACCCAGGTTTAAGCGATTTTCCTGCCTCAGCCTCCTGAGAAGCTGGTATTACAGGTGTGAGCCACCACGCCCAGCTAATTTTTGTATTTTTAGTAGAGACGGGGTTTCACCATGTTGGCCAGGCTGGTCTCAAACTCCTGACCTGGTGATCTGCCCGCCTCGGCCTCCCAAAGTGCTGGGATTACAGGCGTGAGCCACCACGCCCGGCTCTGTTTTCAGTTTTTGCTGTTACAAACAGCAAATTATGTATATTTGCAATTATATATATATTTGATCCAAGATATATGTCAATACCTCATTCTGGTTTTCAAAACGGGGTTTGGCTCTGTGAGTGGATCTGTGTGGACCTTTCCTAAGGATTCATTCCCTCCGCTCTTAGACTGATCTGTTGTGATCATATCCTCCCTTCTCTCTAGTTGGTGTTGCTTTTGCAAGGTATAGACTTGCAAGATATAGCCCTGCTGTTCGTGCATTCCTCCAAGGCAGAAGCAAGACTGGAGGGAGTAATAAAAAGGCAAGTAATCTCCTGTCTCTTCAAATTGATGTTTTCAAAACACTTGTTGAGGCAGGGTTCAGTGGCTCACACCTGTAATCCTAGCACTTTAGGAGGCTGAGGTGGGAGGATCCCTTGAGCCTAGGGGTTCCAGACCAGCCTGGGCAACATAGTGAAACCCCATCTTAATTAAAAAAAAAATTATAATTAAATGGCCGGGTGCGGTGGCTCACGCCTGTAATCCCAGCATTTTGGGAGGCCGAGGCAGGCAGATCACGAAGTCAGGAGATCGAGACCATCCTGGCTAACACGGTGAAACCCCGTCTCTACTAAAAATACAAAACAAAATTAGCCAGGCGTGGTGGCGGGCACCTGTAGTCCTAGCTACTCAGGAGGCTGTGGCAGGAGAATGGCGTGAACCCGGGAGGCGGAACTTGCAGTGAGCCAAGATAGTGCCACTGGACTCCAGCCTGGGCGACAGAGTGAGACTCCGTCTCAAAAAAAAAAAAAATTATAATTAAAAAAAGATGACAAGTCAGTTGGGTATATAAAGCTAGAGTCCGGGGGTAAATTCCAGTTAAAGTTAATATATGTAAAGTTCTTAAAACAGTGCTATGTGTTTCTTTTTAAGCTGTCAGATTGTGTCACTCCTTTGCTCAAAACTCTCCGGTGATTTCTCACTTTATTCAGACAATGGCAAAATCTTTACAGTGTGCCTACAAGGCTCTCCATGATTTATCCTCTTACCCCAACATCTACTTTGGTGATGGTTAATACTAGCTGTTGTAACAAATAAACCCCACAGTACCAGTGGCTTCACACAACTGAAGTTTATTTCTTGTTCACAGAACAGTCCGGTGTGGGTATTCTTGGTCAGCTGGAGCCTTTCCTCCATGTGCTTTGCCATTACTTAGAGCCTCAGAATCTTCTAATTCTAGCTGGTGGAAGGCAAAAATAGAAAGAAGGGAGAAGTCTAATCTGCTTCTTACGTGCCCTGACCTAGCAGTGACATACATAAAGTCCTACACACATTCCATTGTTGAGAACTAGTCACATGGCCACATCTGGATGCAAGTAGGGCTGGGCAGTGTCCCTGAGGAGGCGGGTCCACACACTATGGAGGGGAAAATTGATGTTTTTGAATTGCAAGCCAACTCCACCACACCTTCTACCATCTTCCACCAATCCTCCCCACCCTAACCCTCTCCAGCCACCCTGGCTTCCTTATTGCTCCGTGAACACTCCAGGCACACTTTGCCGCCCACCCTCTCCTGGAGTTATGTTCCCTCAGATGTCCACTTGCTCTCTCATGTTCCTCATGCTAAAATGGGTGTCCCAGATTGCCACTTATTAAAAGTATATTATGTCCCAGATTTTAAAAATTCATTTTTCCATTAATTTATGAATCTTCAATGCAATTCTGTGTGGGGTCAGAATGACTCTTCTCATTTCAGAGTGTTTAACTGATGTGCCCCGGGTTACACAGCTAGTAAGAGTGGGAGTGGGGATTTAAACATTAAAGTTTCACGCCTGTAATCCCAGCACTTTGGGAAGTCGAAGTGGGCAGAACACCTGAGGTTAGGAGTTCGAGACCAGCCTGGGCAACATGGCGAAACTCCGTCTCTACTAAAAATAAAAAAAATTAGCCCAGCATGGTGGCGCAGGCCTGTAGTTCCAGCTACTCAGGAAGCTGAGGCAGGAAAATAGCTTGAACTCGGGAGGCAGAGATTGCAGTGAGCCGAGGTTGTGCCACTGCTCTCCAGCCTGGGTGACAGAGTGAGGCTCTGTCTCAAACAAACAAAAAAACATTAAATCTTGGCCGGGTGCGGTGGCTCACGCCTGTAATCTCAGCACTTTGGGAGGCAGAGGCGGGCAGATCACGAGGTCAAGAGATCGAGACCATCCTGGCTAACAGGGTGAAACCCCGTCTCTATTAAAAATACAACAAAATTAGCCAGGTGTGGTGGCAGGCACCTGTAGTCCCTGATACTCAGGAGGCTGAGGCTGAGAATGGTGTGAACCTGGGAGGCGGACCTTGCAGTGAGCAGAGATCACCACTGCACTCCAGCCTGGGCGACAGAGCGAGACTCCATCTCAAAAAACAAACAAACAAACAAAAATACGAACAAACAAACAAAAAATTAGCCAGGCATGGTGCGCGTGCCTGTAGTCCCAGCTACTTGGGAGGCTGAGGCAGGAGAATCGTTTGAACCTGGGAGGCAGAGGTTGCTGTGAGCCGAGATGGCGCCACTGCACTCTAGCCTGGGTGACAGAGCGAGACTCTGTCTCAGAAAAAAAAAAAAAAGAAAGAAAAAAAGAAAAAATCTTAAGAGCATCCCTTTGTATATTTTCTGACTCTCTAAGAAGCAATCACTCTGCCAAACTTATTTCCTACTGGGAAGGAGATCACTTTACAGTTGAGTATTCTGGGCTTCTGAGCAGTTACATTTCCCAGGGCAAATTAATACGGTTATGCATTTGTTTTTAACTTGTGTTTTACGAGTTGAGTTAATATGAGAGGTCGTCTAGCATCAGATCACCCTAGACACCTTAGATAAAAAGTTTCTGGACTTTTCAGTTGAGGATGTTTATTCCTTTCTCAAATTTCTTTTTCCATATCACCCCTAGAGTGATCATTCTCAGATTTGGGTCAGATATCACTCCTTGGCTTGAATTCCTTTACTTTACCTCACTCATCCTCAACTCATATATCTTATAGGATAAATTATTTTTTAAAAATACTATTTATTTATTTATTTATTTATGACAGGGGTCACATTATGTTCTCCACTCTGGTCTCAAACTCCTGGGTTCAAGCAGTCCTCCTGCCTCAGCTGCCCAAAGTGTTGGGATCACCAGCGTGAGTGTGAGCCACTATGCCTGGCCGAGGATAAATTCTTTAGCCTGGTATTTGAATCCATGCCTCCTTCCTCTGTTCTCCTTCTTCCTCCCCTGCCCTGGTTTCATTCCCTTTAAACTCTGCATCTCCCATCTTAATGTTAATGAATTACTTGTTGGTGCCTGAACATACCCTTTTATCTGTTGCTCCCTGTTGTTGCACATACTGAGTTAAACATCTTTCCCTGCCCCTTTTTACCTGAGAAACTCCCTGTTGATCCTCTGGAACTCAGGTCAGAGTATATACCTCCTTCTGGAAACCTTCCCTGACCATTCCACAATCTGGAAAGATGTCCTCCTTCTGTGCTCTGTAACTTTCTTTTTTTTTGTTTTTAGGGAGTCACTCTGTTGCCAGGCTGGAGTGCAGTGGCGCCATCTTGGCTCACTGCAACCTCCACCTCCCGAGTTTAAGCGATTCTCCTGCCTTATCCTCCTGAGTAGCTGGGATTACAGGCACCACCATACCCAGCTAATTTTTATGATTTTAGTTGAGATGGGGTTTCACCATATTGGCCAGGATGGTCTCGATCTCCTGACCTCGTGATCTAACTGCCTTGGCCACCTAAAGTGCTGGGATTACAGGCGTGAGCCACCATGCCCGGCATTTTTATTTATTTATTTATTTATTTATTTATTTATGTATTTATTTATTTTGAGGTAGAGCCTCGTTCTGTTGCCCAGGCTAGAGTGCAGTGGCACGATCTTGGCTTACTGCAACCACTGCCTCTTGAGTTGAAGCGATTCTCCTGCCTCAGCCTCCTGAGGAGCTGGGACTAAAGGTGCCCGCCATCATGCCTGGCTAATTTTATATTTTTGGTAGAGATGGGATTTCACCATATTGGTCAGGCTGGTCTTGAACTTCTGACCTTCAGTGATCCACCAGCCTTGGCCTCCCCAAGTTCTGGGATTACAGGCGTGAGCCACCATGCCCAGCCTCTGTGACTGTTTAACTCACTAATCCCCCTCTACTGTCTCTGTGTCCCCAGCATGCAGGATACGGGTGGAGCATCACCATGAATGGGCGTTTTGAAGCAACCTTCTCCTCCCTACTTTTCTCCCCCTAGTTCAGGCAGGTTAGATACAGGGAGGAACAGGTGCTATGGCTCCGAGAGACGATGGCTATAACCTCTAGGTAAACCTCCCCAAGGGAAACAATATTTGAGAGAAGTACCCAGGAGAACCTAGGAGAGAGCCTAGGCTCAGCCTTTGGGGAAGCCAGCTGCCTTCTACAGCTCTTAGTGGCAGCCTCCCAGAACAAACCTTAAGAGTACTTCTTTCTGGAACAATAATAATAATCCAGGTTGGGCTCATTGGCTCACGCCTGTAATCCCAGCACTTTGGGAGGCAGAGGAGGGCGGATCACCTGAGGTCAGGAGTTCGAGACCAGCCTGACCAACACGGTGAAACCCTGTCTCTACTGAATACAAAAAATTAGCCGGGTGTGGTGGTGCGCGCCTGTAATCCTAGCTACTTGGGTGGCTGGGGCAGGAGAATCGCTTGAACCTGGGAGGCAGAGGTGCAGTGAGCCAAGATCACGCCATTGCACTCCAGCCTGGGCAACAAGAGAGAACTCCGTCTAAAAAAAAAAAATCTGTAATATTTACTGAGTGATTTCCATGTTCCAGGCAGTATTCTCATTGTTTTACCTGTACTTGCATTTATCTTATGTAATTGTCTCAAAAACCATGACGCCTGGCACTTAGAGATTAACTTGCTGAAGGTCAAAAGTAAATGATCGTCAGGATTGAAATCTGAGCATTCTTTTCTAGAGCCCATGCTAGTAACCACTATACTTGTGTTGCCTTTCTGGCTTCTGATCTCCAGTTTCCAACAAAGACACATCTGCCTAGCTTCTATGGGAGAGGAAATCGGAGGGTCCTAGGACAAGGACCAATAGGTAAATTTCCCTCCGCCTCCTCCCTATCCTCTTACAGGAGAACAGGTTTAGGGGTGGATCTGAGAGTTTTCACAGAGTGAAGAGGAAGGGGAGCTCCCAAATGGCAGGCGCCTCTGGAGGCTTCCAGAGAAAAAAGGAGAGAGCGTGGGAAAGGGGCAGGCTGGGAGGTGGGAGCGGCGAGGAACGGGGAGCTGACCACAAGCCCAGGATTCCAGACCAGGCTTTGTCTCTTAGACTCAGTGTAACTTTGGATAAGTCCTTGCTTCCTTCTGAGACTCAGTTTCCCCGTCTGTAAAATAAGGGTAAATATAAAACCGGCTGATCCGCCCCTGCCAAAAGAGAGGACAGGGAGAAGGCCCTGTCTGGGGTCTAGGCTGACACGCTGCAGCTAGGATTAGGTGAGCTTCCGAACTCAGCCGTGAGACCCCATCCTCGTGGCAAGGCCGCGCTAAGATCTCTGGACCTCTGGTTGCTGGGTGGGTGGTTGGGGGCAGAGCATGGGCCAAATGCCCGGCTCTGCAGGCTGCGCCCACTCTTCTCGCACTTCCTCAGCCCTCCCTAAAGGAGTCTCAATCCCGGGGGGGTGGCAGTTGCGGACGACCGCCCGGGAAGCTGCGGCCCGCGGGGTCCGAAGAGCATCACGTCATCCTTTCCGCCAGGAGCCCGCCCCCTCCCAGACGAAGCCTGCGCAGGCGCGGCGGGAGGAGGGTCACGGGGGGGTTGTCCCCGCACTTTCCGCCCTTCTCCAGGCTCGCTCGGGCCGCGGCGCTCTCGGCTAGCTGCAGCGGCGGCGGCGCGGAGGGGAAGGCGTCCAGGATGCGGTGCGGGGCGGCCCGGTGCCCCCCCGCCCCGTCACGGCAGCCGCGGCGGCCGAGGGAACCGGGCCAGGGCCGGGGGCGGCGGCCCGAGCCGCGGTAGCGGCGGCGGCGGGAGGGGCGGCCTGAGGGCGGGCGGGCGCCCGGGTTGCGGGGGCTCAGTGCCGCTCCGCACGGCCCGGCCCGTCTCGGCCCCGGCGCCATGAGCGGCGGCGGCGGCGGAGGGGGCTCGGCGCCCAATCGCTTCGCCGACTACTTTGTCATCTGCGGACTGGACACTGAGACAGGGCTGGAGCCGGACGAGCTGTCGGGTGAGTGCGCGCCAAGCCCAGGCCCGCTTTCCCGCGCCCGCTGTGGTCGGGGACCCGAGAAGAAACCTTCCTTCAGCCCCGCTTTGTCCCGGGAGCCGGGCGAGTGTCGGCCGGGAGGACCAGGGCGGGCGCGGGCGAAGGGGGCTTTGGACTGGAGGGGGGAAACGGATGAGGGGCTCTGAGCCATGAGGGGTCCAAACCTACGGCCCGCTGCGCAGTGGCCACGTCTTCAGCGACCAGAAGGAGAGAGGGTTGTGTGTTCTCAGTTCGGTGTAGGTTGAGTGACTTCGTTTAAAAGAAAGGAAAGCTTGTCCTCTGGCACCCATTAGGGAGGGAAGGCGTCCCACGTCCTAGTGAAAGTAAGTTCCACCCAGACTTAAAAAAAAGGAAAACAAAAACTTGGTGAGTTTATCTGGCCACTTCCCAAGAAGCTTGTGATACCAGTTCCTCAAAACCGTTATACCCCAGCCCTGGGCTGGGCCCCCTGAGTCAGATTGCAGCTCTGCGCGTCTGGATGGGACATGAAGTAATAAAGCGAACTTGGGCGGCATCAAGAAGAGTGGGAACTCCCTTAGCCCTGGAAAGGGCTTGTATCCCGGGGCCATGCCTTTTTTGAAAAGTAATTTATGTCCTTTATGAGGACAGAGGCGTTTGTGAATAAAAGGGTTGCAGCATTGTAGTTGGAGAGGCTTGGTGTGTTGTGATGCGTCTCAAGACATATTTGAAAGGGAAAGTGATGAGGGGAGTCAAAGATGGGGCCCTGACCAGATCTGGCACTCATTGCAGAAGGGCGTGAAAATTATACAGTCCCCGTGAATTTTCCACTGCACTGTCATTGGAGTCTTTGAATTGTAACAGTTTTGAAAATAAGTTTTTGTCTGGAGTTTCCAGTTAGTGGGTTTCAAGTGGGTGGAGGTTTGTCGGGTTGTACTTTAAGATTGTGTCATCCTGATGAGGGGGACTCCTTTTCACTTTTCCGTCACTGTAAAGTTTCTCTCTCGAAAGTGATTATCCTGTTGACTAATCCTACTTTGCTTCAACGATGACAAGACAGTTTTGTTTTTGGGCACCAGAAAAAGTCCAGTGTTTCTTATGAAAAAAAATTAGGCGGGGCGCGGTGGCTCACCACCCGGCGGCTCACGGGTAATCCCAGCACTTTGGGAGGCCGAGGCGGGCGGGTCACCTGAGGTCAGGAGTTCGAGACCAATTTGGCCAGCATGGTGAAACCCCCGTCTCTACTAAAAATACAAAAATTAGCCGGGCGTCGTGGCTCGTGCCTGTAATCCCAGCTACTCAGGAGGCTGAGGTAGGAGGATCGCTTTAACCCAGGAGGCGGAGGTTGCAGTAAGCTGAGATTGCGCCACTACACTCCAGTCTGAGTGATTGCACCACTACACTCCAGTCTGGGTGATAAAGCGAGGCTCTGTCTGGGAAAAAAGAAAAAGAAGAAAAAAGCATCATAAATTCATGCTTTAACAAGGTTAGAAAAAAATAAGCTATTTCCTCAATAGCAGGTGGAGAAAATATGAAGCAGTAATATAATTAATACTAGATTTTTTGTCGGGGTAGTTTTATTGTTTCTAATTTACTTAAAAAAAATTTTAATTTTAGGCCGGGCGCGGTGGCTCACGCCTGTAATCCCAGCACTTTGGGAGGCCGAGGCGGGCGGATCACGAGGTCAGGAGATTGAAACCATCCGGGTAACACGGTGAAACCCCGTCTCTACTAAAAATACAAAAAATTCGCCGGGCGTGGTGGTGGGCTCCTGTAGTCCCAGCTACTCAGGAGGCTGAGGCAGGAGAATGGCGTGAACCCGGGAGGAGGAGTTCACAGTGAGCCGAGGTTGCGCCACTGCACTCCAGCCTGGGCGACAGAGCGAGACTCCGTCCAAAAAAAAAAAAAATTATTTTGATGGGTACATAATAATTGTTCAAGTTCATCTTTTAAGCTCCTCAAATTCTTATAGTACAGATGTTTTTCATCTTTTTCATATGTAGTAAGTTTGTGACTTTGATGTAATTTTTGGAATTCGGTTCAAGGTATTGGTGTTGGAAGGGACCTCAGAGAGGAAAATGAGGCCCAGGAAGGACAGTGGGGCCTGTATACACTAATTAATTGCTTGGTCCAATGCTCTTCTCGTGACATTAAACTGCATCTCATTGGCCTGGCTGGAGGTGTTTAGAAAACACTAACATGTTGAGAAATATTAAAAACAACATAATTCTTCTCAATAAAACAAACTAAGGTGGTGGAATAAACTTTTTTTTTTATGCTGTGTTTTTGAGTGTCAAATTGTATGAACACTTGGTTTGAGAAGATAGAATGTTTTGCAAATGATAGAGCATAAGAATGAAGCTGGGAAGTTAACTGTTAGCGAGAGCATGAGTTTGGGGTAATATTCCTGCTCTCCTATTGACTATCTCTGTGATTGGGAGCAAGTTAGAGATAACCCTGTCAGGGTCCTCATCTATAAAAAAAGAATGTAAATAAAAATAATCTCATCAAGCAGACCTTCAAAAATGTTTAAAAACTGTCTTTCAACATTTCATTAAAAGAGAAATGTTACTCTCTTTTAATGAATATGTGTTAATTATCTGGCTTTTTGGCAAGCTAAAATTATATCCCTGTGAAAGTTTATTGGGATAATAAAGAAAGGGGATGAATTGTATAAAATGTGTAAAGAAGGGTATTTTCTGTTTTTTTTTAAATGTGGTTGCAGCAGTGGAATGCCGAGACCACATTTCCAATAGGTGGCCTTTGTTAGAGTATGCAATGTTGGAAGGATTTTTTTTCCCTCTTCATTTCATTTCTGGTGGGTCGGTAGGGGAATCTGAACTATCCAGAGGGAATCTTTTTTTTTTTTTTTTTTTTTTTTGAGACACAGTCTCACTCTGTTGCCCCAGCTGGAGTGTAGTGCCGCGATAGTGGCTCACTGAAACCTCCGTCTCCCAGGTTCAAGCAATTCTTCTGCCTCAGCCTCCCGAGTAGCTGGGATTATGAGCCGCGTACGCCACCACATCAGGCTAATTTTTGTATCTTTAGTAGAGATGGGGTTTCATCATGTTGGCCAGGCTGGTCTTGAATTCTTGACCTCAAGTGATCTGCCCACCTCGGCCTCCCAAAATGCTAGGATTACAGGCGTGAGCCACCACTCCCAGAGGTAATCTTTGAGTAAAACAAAACAGAATGCAAATAGCAGGTTCTTCCTGAGACTCTCCAGGGTGCATTTTCTCTCCTCAGCCTGCCTTGTAGCTCCCAAACTGATGATATCATACTCAGTGAAACTACAGGAAATTGTAATTTGCACCCAGGTTCTCCAAGAAGGTATTAAGGAGTCTCTAAGAAGGTGCACTCCACACAGTCAACTTACATAGCTCAGGTAGCATCTACATTCTTAAAAAGTGAACCCAGAATAAGCAAATCAAAGATGCTCAGTGTTCCTTCTTGTTTTGTGCAGAAAGGTTAAGATTCATTCCTCTCTGTCTGCAACAAATAAACATGGAGGCTGGGCGCAGTAGCTCACACCTGTAATCCCAGTACTTTGGGAGGCTGAGGTGGGTGAATTGCTTGAGCCCAGGAGTTTGAGACCAGCCTGGGCAACACGGCAAGACTCTGTCTCTACAGAAAGTACAAAAAATCAGCTGGGTGTGGTAGCATGCACCTGTGGTCCCAGCTGCTCAGGAAGCTGAGGTGAGAAGGTCACTTGAGTCTAAGAGGCAGAGGTTTCAGTGAACTGAGATTGTGACACTGCACTCCAGCCTGAGCAACAGAGTGAGACCCTGTCTCAAATAAACAAATACAACTAAAAAATAAAAATAAAAACACCCAAATAAGCATAGAGCTTGCTGTGTTTAATATAGACTGAGGTAATTGGATTTTATAGGAATCTCTTCCTGTCACCTCTTTCCCTTTCTTGCATACTCAGCATTTAGGCAAGTAATGTAGTTGTTTTTTGTGCAAAGAATTGAGGAATGTGTGAAAATTAATTTTGTTTTCTGGTTGAGGAAGCTCTTTGGGCTGGAAGGAGAAGAAGGTAATCTGTGAGCAAAGCACAAATTTAGCCACCTTGAAGATATATGGTGTCTGCTTGTTGGCTTTTTGAACTTGTCAGTTAGGTAAGCAAATCTGGAAGAATTGCTTCTGATTTATGTTTTCCATTATTTTTGGCACATCCTAAGTGGGGAGGCAGATGGTAGTGGAGTTCAGTTTCTTTTTCTACCTCTGATGGGCGAATGTCCTGGTGAATCTTCTTTTTCTTTGTTTCTGATGGTCACCACGAGGTGACCCCAGGAGAAGGTTTTACTGTGAAATAGGGTTCATGAGTTTATTTTCCTTGTCTCTGCTTGAGAATTAAGGTTCCCAAATACTTGTGACGTATTTCTTACCTTGGAATCTGTAAGTTCCTCTGAACTGATCTGCACCTAGCATTGAGATATGGTTCTTTCATCTCATACTCCAATTTTCCCAGGCTCTGTGCAGAAGCTCTTGCCAGGAATTGAAGAGAAGTGGCTAGGGATAAGGATAGATGGGAAACTGGCCAGTGTGCTGTATGAACTTACTTAGAAAATTGAGACTACACTGAAATAGTCTCTTTTTTTTTTTTTTTTTTTGAGACGGAGGCCTGCTCTTTTGCCCAGGCTGGAGTGCAATGGCGTGATCTCAGCATACTGCAACCTCCGCCTCTCTGGTTCAAGTGATTCTGAGCCTCAGCCTCCCAAGTAGCTGGGACCATAGGTGTGCACTAGCACACCTGGCTAATTCTTGTATTTTTAGTAGAGACAGAATTTCGCCATGTTGGTCAGGCTGGTCTCGAATTCCTTACCTCAGGTGACCCACCCGCATTGGCCTCCCAGAGTATTGGGATTACAGGTGTGAGCCACTTCGCCTGGCCTGAAATAGTCTCTTAATGTCACCTTTAGAAGAGAGAGGGTCCTGGTACAGTGGCTCACACCTGTAATTCCAGCACTCTGGGAGGCTGAGGCAGGAGGATGCTTGGGTCCAGGAGTTTGAGATCACCTTGGCCACTGTAGCAAGACCCTGTTTTTTTGTTGTTTGTTTGTTTTTTTTGAGATGGAGTCTCACTCTGTCGCCCAGGCTGGAGTGCGGTGGCATGATCTCGGCTCACTGCAAACTCCACCTCCCAGGTTCACGCCATTCTCCTGCCTCAGCCTCCGGAGTAGCTGGGACTATAGGCACCCACCACCACGCCTGGCTAATTTTTTTGTACTTTTTTTTTTTTCAGTAGAGATGGGGTGTCACAGTGTTAGCCAGGATGGTCTCGATCTCCTGACCTCGTGATCCACCCGCCTCGGCCTTCCAAAGTGCTGAGATTACAGGCTTGAGTCACCACGTCCGGCCTGTTGTTTATTTTTTTGAGATGGAGTTTTGCTGTTGTTGCCCAGGCTGGAGTGCAATGGCACAACCTCAGCTCACTGCAACCTCTGCCTCCCGGGCTCAAGCGATTCTCCTGCCTCAGCCTCTCAAGTAGCTGGGATTACAGGCATGTGCCACCATGCCCAGCTAATTTTGTATTTTTAGTAGAGATGGGGTTTCACCATGTTGGTAAGGCTGGTTTTGAACTCTTGACCTCAGTTGATCTGCCTGCCTTGGCCTCCCAAAGTCCTGGGATTACAGGCATGAGCCACTGCGCCCAGCCTAATACCCTGTTTTTATAAAAAATAAAAATAATTAAGAAAGAGAAAAAGGTGACTGTCTAGGAAAGCTAGAGGACTAGTCAAATCATACTCCTCCTTAACTGTATTGAGCAGTGAAATTCAAACTTCAGAATTATTGAATGTTAAGCATGAAAGCACCCTTTGCAATTATATAACCTTTTGATTTTACAGATGAGGAAACTGAGGCCCTGAGAAAGTGGGAGAATATCTGTCTCCCTTGCCACATTTCATTCTTTTCTGCTGCTTGAGTGATATTTTGCATGCTTTGCAGATGTTTGATGAGTGGTGGATGCAAGGGGAACAAGCAAAAAATTTGTCTGGCAGGGCAGGAACAGACGTTATGGTAGTTTTTTTCTAGTCCAGGTTTCTGTTTCATGTTAAGAAAGAATACTGTGTGTGCAATAGCAAGAGTTGGAACCAACTCAAATGTCCATCAGTAATAGACTGGATAAAGAAGATGGCACATACACACCATGGAATACTGTGCAGCCATAAAAAAGGATGAGTTCATGTCCTTTGCAGGGACATGGATGAAACTGGAAACCATCATTCTCAGCAAACTATCACAAGAACCGAACACCGCACGTTCTCACTCATAAGTGGAAGTTGAACAATGAGAACACACGGACATAGGGAGGGGAACATCACACACTGGGGCCTGTCGGGGGGTGGGGGACTAGGGGAGGGATAACATTAGGAGAAATACCTAATGTAGGTGACTGGTTGATAGGTGCAGCAAACCACCATGCCATGCCATGTGTATACCTATATAACAAAACTGTATGTTCTGCACATGTACCCCAGAACTTAAAGTATAATTTAAAAAGGAAATAGAAAGAATACTGTGTGTATTGTGTGTAGACCGGGTACGGTGGCTCATGCTTGTAATTCCAGCACTTTGGGCGGTTCAGGTTGGTGGATCACTTGAGGTCAGGAGTTTGAGACCAGCCTGGCCAACATGGTGAAACCCCGTCTCTACTAAAGATACAAAAATTAGCTGGGCCTGGTGGCGCACACCTATAATCCCAGCTACTCAGGAGGCTGAGGTGAGAGAATCGCTTGAATCTGGGAGGCGGAAGCTGCAGTGAGCCAAGATGGCGTCACTGCACTCCGGCCTGGGCCACAAAGCGAGACTTTGTCTCAAAAAAAAGAAAGAATACTGTGTGTGTTGGCCGGGCGCAGTGGCTCACTTTGGGAGGCCGGGGCGGGTGGATCACAAGGTCAGGAGATCGAGACCATCCTGGCTAACACGGTGAAACCCCGTCTCTACTAAAAATTCAAAAAAATTAGCCAGGTGCGGTGGCGGGTGCCTGTAGTCCCAGCTACTCGGGAGGCTGAGGCAGGAGAATGGCGTGAACCTGGGAGGCGGAGGTTGCAGTGAGCCAAGATTGCGCCACTGCACTCCAGCCTGGGCAACAGTATGAGACTCCCTCTCAAAAAAAAAAAAAAAAAAAAAGAATACTGTGTGTGATTATCATTAAGGATATCTGTTTTTTTTGTTTGTTTTTTGTTTTTTGTTTTTAAGAGACAGAGTCTGTCTCTGTTGCCCAGGCTGGAGTGCAGTGGCACAATCATGACTCACTGCAGCCTCGACCTCCCAGGCCCGTAGCTTTATTGCTTTATCTTTTGTTATAATTTCACATTTAAAGAAGCATTGAGGGCAAGACGTGGTAGCTCACGCCTATAATCCCAGCGCTTTGGGAGGCCGAGGCGGGTGGATCACTTGAGACCAGCCTGGCCAACACGGTGAAACCCCGTCTCTACTAAAAATACAAAAATTAGCCGGGCGTGGTGGTGGGTAGCTAATCCTAGCTACTCAGGAGGCTGACACAGGAAAATCGCTTCAAATGGGAGGCAGAGGTTGCAGTGAGCTGAGATGGCGCCACTGCACTCCAGCCTGAGTGACTTGGTCTCAGAAAAAAAAAAAAAAAAGAAAAAGAAAAAGAAGCATTGACATGAATAGAACAAAGAACTCCAGTATATCAATTAACCAGATTCACTGATTGTTAACATTTTGCCCCATTTGCTTTATCATTTATATGTGTGTCCATATATAAACAATTTTATTGAGATATAATTCATATACCATACAGTTCACTTATTTCAGTGATTTTCAATTTATTCACAGGTTTACAATCATACTACAATCAGTTTTGAAATGTATTAATCACTCTCCCCTGAAAACCTATACCCATTAGCAGTTACTCCTCATTTTCTCCCAACACTCTAACCCTGAACCCTAGGCAACCACTCATCTAATTTCTATCTCTATAGATTTGCCTGTTTTTGACGTTTCATATAAATGGAGTAATATGTGTGGTCTCTTGTTACTGGCTTCTTTCACTTAGCATAATGTTTTCAAGGTTCAGTCATGTTGTAGCATGTATCAGTATGTCATTCCTCTTTATGCCAGAATAATATGCCATGGTATGAATATACAATGTTTTATTTATTTATCCATTAGCGGAAGGACATTGGATTTTTTTTTTTTTTTTTTTCTGAGACAGAGTTTCACTCTTGTTGCTCAGGCTGGAGTGCAGTGGCACAATCTCGGCTCACTGCAACCTCCGCCTCCCGGGTTCAAGTGATTCTCCTGCCTCAGCCTCCTGAGTATCTGGGATTACAGGCATGTACCACCACGCCCAGCTAATTTTTGTACTTTTAGTAGAGACGGGGTTTCACCATGTTGGCCAGGCTGGTCTTGAACTCCTGACCTCATGATCCACCCGCCTTGGCCTCCTAAAGTGCTGGGATTACAGGCATGAGCCACCGTGCCCGGCCTTCAGTTTTTGATTGTTATGAATAGTGCTATGAACATTTGTGTACACTTATTTTTTTGTGTGTAGGCCTATGTTTTCATTTCTCTTTGCTGAATACTTAGGAATGAAATTACTGGGTCATATGGTAACTCTGTGTTTAACCTTTTTTTTTTTTTTGAGATGGAGTTTCGCCATGTTGCTTATGCTGGAGTGCAATGGCACGATCTCGGCTTACTGCAACCACTGCCTCCCGGGTTCAGGCCATTCTCCTTCCTCAGCCTCTCGAGTAGCTGGGATTACAGACACCCGTCACCATGCCTGGATAATTTGTTTTTTTGAGACGGAGTCTCACTCTGTCGCCTAGGCTGGAGTGCAGTGGCGCAGTCTTGGCTCACTGCAACCTCTGCCTCCCGGGTTCAAGCAATTATCCTGCCTTGGCCTCCCAAGTAGCTGGGACTACAGGTGCACGCCACTAGGCCCAGCTAATTTTTGTATTTTGTACTAGAGACAGAGTTTCACCATATTAGACAGGCTGGTCTTGAACTCCTGACCTCGTGATCCACTTGCCTCGGCCTTCCAAAGTGCTGGGATTACAGGCATGAGCCACTGTGCCGGCCAATTTTTGTATTTTTAGTAGAAACGGGGTTTTACGATGTTGGCCAGGCTGGTCTTGAACTCCTGACCTCAGGTGATTCACCTGCCTCGGCCTCCCAAAGTGCTGGAATTACAGGTAAGAGCCACCACACCTGGCTGCCTGACTAATTTTTAATTTTTTTGTAGAGATGAGGTCTCATCATCTTGCCCAGGCAGGTCTTAAACAACTTGAAGAGTGATACTCCCGACTCGGCCTCCCAAAGTGCTGGGATTACAGGCGTGAGCCACCGTGCCCAGCCTGTGTTTAACCTTTTGAGAGACTGCCTGCCAGTCTGTTTTCCAAAACAGCTGCACTAGTGTACATTTCCAATAGCAGTGTATGAGAATTCCACTTTGTTCATATCCTTACCAATACTTATCTATTTGTTTATAGCCATCTTAGTGGCTGTTAAGTGGTATCTCATGGTTTTAATTTGCATATCCTAGAAGACAAAGACTTTTATTTTTATTTTATTATTTTATTTTATTTTATTTATTATTTTTTGAGATGGAGTCTTGTTTTGTGGCCCAGGCTGGAGTGCAGTAGCACGATCTTGGCTCACTGCAACCTCTGCCTCCCGGGTTCAAGCGATTCTCATGCCTCAGCCTCCCGAGTAGCTGGGATTACATGCGCCTGCCATCACGCCCAGCTAATTTTTGTATTTTTAGTAGAGACAGGGTTTCACCACGTTGCCCAGGCTGGTCTTGAACTCTTGACCTCATGATCCACCCTCCTTGGCCTCCCAAAGGGCTGGGATTACAGGTGTGAACCACTGCGCCTTGCCGACTAAGACTTTTAAATAAGACTTCTAATTTAAAAGAGAAAAGGATATCCCTCCCCAGAGATGAAGTAGCTATAAAAAGTTTGATGAGCCAGTTTTGAACTGGGAGTCAGTATGGACTACACTTAATTTTCATCTTCCTCTACCGGGCTGGTTGATTCTGGGCAGATTCTTGTGGTCATTTTAAAAAGGCATCTTTGCTCTGAAGCCCAGATTACTAGCTGTAGCAAAACTCAAAATCTTATGGCTTATCTCAGACATCTGTGGATGCTTGCAGAAGTCAAGGCTACTGAAGTACGGAAAGAGTTCTTAAATTAGGTTATGTGTTTTCTTTTTTTAGGTAGAACAAGTAAGAAGTCAGGAGAGATGAGACCCACACACAGAAAACAATTACAGAGTAGCCCAAGGCAGTTAAAATACAAGCTAAATTTCTGTATATATACATATTTTGAGATGTAGTCTGGCTCAACAAAGCCAGACCCAGGCTAGGGTACAGTGGACAATCATACCTCACTTCTTCGGCGTTTCTGAGCCTCGAGTTTCTGAGCTCAAGGGATCCTCCTCCCTTAGCCTCTTGAGTACTTGGGACTACAGGCATGTGCCACCACACCTGGCTTTTTTTTTTTTTTTTTGAGACAGAGTTTCGCTCTTGTTGCCCAGGCTGGAATGCGATGGCACGATCTTGGCTCACTGCAACCTCTGCCTCCCGGGTTCAAGCGATTCTCCTGCCTCGGCCTTCTGAGTAGCTGGTATTACAGGCATGTGCCACCATGCCTGGCTAATTTTGTATTCTTAGTAGAGATGGGGTTTCTCCATGTTGGTCAGGCTGGTCTTGAACTCCTGACCTCAGATGATCCATCCGTCTCAGCCTCCCAAAGTGCTGGGATTACAGGTGTGAGCCACTGCGCCCATTGTTGTTTTTTTGATTACATTCTGGGATTATATGCGCCTCTGGTACAGAATGTACCAGAAGTACATTCTGGTCTCACCCTGTTGCCCAGGCCAAAGTGCAGTGGTGTGATCATGGTTTACAACCTCGACCTTCTGGGCTCAAGTGATCCTCCCACCTCAGCCTCCAGGTAGCTGGAACTACAGGTGTGCATCACTACACCTGCTAATGGGCCCAGGCTGGTCTTGAACTTCTGGGCTCAAGTGATCCGCCCACCTCGGCCTCCCAAAGTGCTGGGATTGTTGGTATGAGCCACTGCACCTGGCTGCCCAACTAATTATTTTTTTTTTGTAGAGATGAGTTCTCACCATCTTGCCCAGGCTGGTCTTGAACAGCTTGAACAGTGATACTCCCGACTCAACCTCCCAAAGTGCTGGGATTATAGACGTGAACCACTGCGCCCTGAGACTGTATATTCTAAAGAGAACGCTATTTGACTCCATCAGGCCGGGAGGATCATATTGAAATTAGTGGATTTTACTTTAATGATATTGGGGCCCTGCAATTCTCTTCTTAGAAGGAAATCCTGAGTCACAGTGTTTGGTGCTTGAACCAAATTCTCTTAGAGTCTGCTCAGCCCTTCCTTCCTTCCTAGGTTAAAAATAAAGTTTTCTTTGCCTAAAGCCTCCTTTGGTAACACCCCTTTCCAGTCCTACATCCTTTTATAAGCTTGTATTTTGGCTATCTTTGTTGGAAGGTGTACTTGGGCTTCGCTTAGCTTCTAAATTCCTGTTGTGGCCAGGTGTGGTAGCTCATGCCTGTAATGCCAGCACTTTGAGAGGCCAAGTGGGGGAGGATGGCTTTAGGCCAGGAGTTTGAGACAATCCTGGGCAACATGGCGAGACTCAGTCTCTACAGAAAATAGAAAAATTAGCCTGGTGTGGTGTATGTCTGTGGTTCCAGCTCCTTGGGATGCTGAGGTTGGTGGATCAGCTGGGTCCAGGGAGGTCCAGACTGTGGTGAGCCATGATTGTGCCACTGCACTCCAGCCTGGGCAATAGGGTGAGACCCTGACTCAAAAAAAAAAAAAAAAAAAAAAAGTCCTGTTGCTATCCCTGGATTTGATTTACTATCAGGTAGTCTTAGAGGTCTCTTAGGAACCTGGGTACACATGAAGGAAACTATACTTGATATGTTGATATGTTTTAGGTTCCTGCTGGAGATGGCCTAATGTCCAGTGAGAAAGAGGCTTGCCTTTCAGAAGCTGGTGACTTCCTTGTGGAATTCAGTTGTTTTTTTTTTTTGAGACGGAGTCTCACTTTGTCACCCAGGCTGGAATGCAATGGTGTGATCTCGGCTACTGCAACCTCTGCCTCCGAGGTTCAAGTGATTCTTCTGCCTCAGCCTCCTGAGTAGCTGGGACTACATGAAAGCGCCACCACACCTGGCTAATTTTTGTATTTTTGGTAAAGACTATTTCACCATCCTGGCCAGGCTGGTCTTGAACTCCTGACCTCAGGTGATCCACCCACCTCTGCCTCCTAAAGTGCTGGGATTACAGGCATGAGCCACTGCGGCCAGCCAAATTCAGTAATTAAACACAGGCTATTATGGCCAGATTTTTAGATTTAGTTCTTTTTTTTTTTTGAGATGGAGTCTCTCTCTGTTGCCCAGGCTGGAGTGCAGTGGTGTGATCTCGGCACTGCAACCTCTGCCTCCTGGGTTCAAGCGATTCTCCTGCCTTGGCCTCCCGAGTAGCTGGGACTACAGGCGTGTGCTACCATGCCCAGCTAATTTTTGTGTTTTTAGTAGACATGGGGTTTCACCACGTTAGCCAGAATGGTCTCGATCTCTTGACCTCATGATCCGCCCGTCTCGGCCTCCCAAAGTGCTAAATCCGCCCCCGGCCAGATTTAGTTCTTTTTTTTTTTTCCGTGAGACGGAGTCTCGCTCTGTCGCCCAGGCTGGAGTACGGTGGCGCCATCTCGGCTCACTGCAAGCTCCGCCTCCCGGGTTCACGCCATTCTCCTGCTTCAGCCTCCCGAGTAGCCGGGACTGCAGGGGCCTACCACCACGCCTGTCTAATTTTTTGTATTTTTAGTAGAGACAGGGTTTCACTGTGTTAGCCAGGATGGTCTCGATCTCCTGACCTCGTGATCCGCCTGCCTTGGCCTCCCAAAGTGCTGGGATTACAGGTGTGAGCCACTGCACCCAGCTGGATTTAGTTCTTAAAAGTTATTAAGTGAAGCAGATATTAGTCAAATGCCATATTTCAAATCTTCTGTGGTTGCTGATTTTCATTTGGCACACGTAGAACCCTGGGCTGAGTCTTATGAGTGGCAGAATCCTGGCATGGCAGAAAATGAGAGTATGTGCCAGATGTCAAGTTGTTTTCAGTATGCCTTCAGGGGATCAGATGTAACTCAGAAAGTAAGATGGCAATAGGTATAGTTTAGACCATTGTGTTTCTCAAATATTGTACTGTCTTTGATACTTGCTTGTTGTCATACATGGAATGTTAAAAGAGAACCAGGTTAGTAATTTTTTATTTTTTATTGTTCATTATGTGATGGGTAAGTCAGGTTAAAATTTTGCTTGGCCATCTGTGGTCTACTTTATGTACTGAACTAGCTGGGTTAGCCTAAAATGCTTTCCTGGAATGCTTAGAGGTCTGAGCAGTGAAAAGTCTGTAGAGGTTTCTCACATTGAGTTTCATTCCTCTGTGAATGTGGGATTCTTTGATATCTTTCTTTGTTTTTTTTTTTTTTGAGACGGAGTCTCACTCTGTTGCCCAGGCTGGAGTGCAATAGCTTGATCTCGGCGCACTATAACCTCTGCCTGCCGGGTTCAAGCGATTCTCCTGCCTTAGCCTCCCAAGTAGCTGGAATTACAGGTGCCTGCCACCATGCCCAGCTAATTTTTGTGTTTTTAGTAGAGATGGGGTTTCACCATGTTGGTCAGGCTGGCCTCGAACTCCTGACCTTAGGTAATCCACTGCCTCAGCCTCCCAAAGTTCTGGGATTACAGGCGTGAGCCACCGCACCCAGCCAGGAGTCCTTGATTTCTAAACTATTCCAGTTGGCCAAACAGTGTATGTGCATTTGTTTATATTGCTCACAGAATAAAAAAATGTCAGAGCTGGAAACCAGAGATAGTTCAGCTATCACTTTTGACGGATGGTAATGATTAATATTTATAAATGACTTTGTAGTTTTACAGTGTACTTTTAAATGATTTTTAATTTTTTTAGCCCCACTTGAAATAAAATTGTTTTGTCCATTGTTACCCACCAAGTTAGAAAGATCTGTTAGAATCCAGGTCTTCTGTTTGCTGTCTTACTATTATTGAGGTTTGTTTGTTTTTTTAAAATTATAGATGTGGGAAAACTGAAGCAGTGGTGTAATCGTTGAAATGCAGAGCTGTAGTGCGGCCTGTTTGTGGTTCAGTCTCCAGCCCATATTGCAGTAGAGGAGCTGTGTCAGGAGAGGAGACAGGTTGCTTGTTTTCAGAATTGTGGGTAACAACAACCATTGTTCTTTCCTCTTCCCCCACTCTTTATCAGTTCTGGAAATGTTTTTCTTAGACTAGATAGTTACTAGCGGTTTGATTCTAAGAAACTTTTTTTTTTGGTGACAGTTTCAGGATGTTTTATGCTTTTTGCCTGGGTCTGTCTTCTTTGAAGGAAAAAAAAGATTTGCATCTGGTAACCTCAGAAATCCCTCAGTGTAGCCTATAATATGCATGTTTTGTAGTTGTAGTTTGGGGGCTGGCTGTGACTTCTGATTAGCCATATTCTTGATAATAAAATGATATGGAAAACACCTGAGAAATTTTAAGGATTTTTTTTTTTTTTTTTTTTTTAAAGGCATGAACACAGAAGAGGAAATTGTTTAGAAAGAATAATTGGGCCAGGTGCGATGGCTCAATCCTGTAATCTCACCACTTTGGGAAGCTGAGGTAGGAGGATCCCTGGAGCTCAGGAGTTCGAGGCTAGCCCGGGCAACATAGTGCAACACTGTCTCTACAGAAAAATTTAAAAATGAGGCCGGCCATGGTGGCTCATGCCTGTAGTCCCAGCACTTAGGGAAGCCGAGGTGGGTGGATCACCTGAGGTCAGGAGTTTGAGAACAGCCTGGCTAACATGGTGAAACCCCATTTCTACTAAAAATACAAAAAAATTAGCCAGGCATGGTGGTGGGTACCTGTAATCCCAGCTACTTGGGAGGCTGAGGCAGGAGAATTGCTTGAACCTGGAGCCAGAGGTTGCAGTGAGCCGAGATTGCGCCATTGCACTCCAGCTTGGGCAACGAGTGAAACTCTGTCTCAAAAAAATAAAATAAAATAAAATAATATAAAAATGAGCCCAGTGTGATGGCATGTGCCTCAGCTCCAGAGGATGAGTAGGAGGATCGTTTGAGCCTGGGAGGTCCAGGCTGCAATGAGCTGTGACTGAGCCACTGCATTCCAGCCTGGGCAGCATAGCTAGACCCTGTCTCAAAAAGAAACAAAAAAAGAAATAATGACAGGCCACAATTGTAAGACAGTAAATGAATAAACCCGATTTATAACAAATTACATGCTTTTTCATTACAACACGTTAGAATTACTTTCCAGGAATGTCAGAGGACTTGGTTCTTTTTCTTTTTCTTTTTTTTTTTGAGTCAGAGTCTCGCTCTGTCGCCCAGGCTGGAGTGCAGTGGTGCTATCTCAGCTCACTGCAAGCTCCACCTCCCAGGTTCGCGCCATTCTTCTGCCTCAGCCTCCTGAGTAGCTGGGACTACAGGTGCCCACCACCACACCCGGCTAATTTTTTTGTATTTTTAGTAAAGACGGGGTTTCACCACGTTAGCCAGGATGGTCTTGATCTCCTGACCTCGTGATCTGCCCACCTAAGTGCTGGGATTACAGGTGTGAGCCACTGCGCCCAGCCAGGACTTGGTTCTTTTTTCAGGTGTATTATCTCTGATGCCTTTTTCATTCTTTTTTTTTTTGTAGTTTTAGAACAATGGCCCTCTAACAATGTTTTAGCCTAGTTACGAAGATAACTACTAATTTTGGGATATATTGTTATATTGTTGAAGAAAACTAAATATTTTATTTTGGGTAAGTTAGGTGTGTAAACCAAAAGTAAAATCCTAAGCCCCTCATCCAATTGAATGCCCACCCATGGGGACCCTAGAGAAACCTGAAAAACTAAATTCCACGTCATGACTCAAAGGGAGGTTGGCCATCCCTCATTATACCCCTATCTTTTGCCCAGGCTGGAATGCAGTGGCGCAATCACAGCTCAGTGCTCCTAGACCTCCCAGGTTCAAGCCATCTTCCTACTCAGCCTCTGGAGTAGCTGTGACCACAGACACATGCCACCACACCCTTCTCATTTTTAAATTTTTTGTAGAGATAATGAGCGTGTCACTATGTTGCCCAGGCTGGTCTTGAACTCCTGGGCTCAAGGGATCCTTGTACCTCAGCTTCCCTCTCTCTTTTGGAGAGGGGTATAATGAGGCATGGCCAACTTCCCTTTAAGTCATGACCACCATTAATGTTAAAATGGAGATCATAAGACTGACAAAAGAGACTCTTTGGCAATAAGATACGAAATTCCAGCTGGGCGCTGTGGCTCGTGCCTGAAATCCCAGCATTTTGGGAGACTGAGGAAGGTGGATCACTTGAACCCAGGAGTTCCAGACCAGCCTGGGCAACATGGTGAAACCCCGTCTTTACAAAAAAGACAAAAATTAGCCAAGCGAGGTGTCACCCACCTGTAGAACCAGGTACTCGAGAGGCCTGATGTGGGAGGATTGCTTGAGCCTGGGAGGCAGAGGTTGCAGTGAGATCAAGCCACTGTAGTCTAGCCTGGACAACAGAGCAAGGTCCTGTCTCAAAAACAAAACAAAACAAAACAAAACAACCCAAAGATACCACATTCCAACCTGACTCTCATCTAGCATCACATGACACATAGCAGACCCTGAAGGAAATAAAAATAGTTTATCCAAAATGTATTTCTTTGACATGTTTTAAAATGGCCCTGCAAAGCTGTCTTTTGTGGGGGAAATTTGCATCTGTAGAGAATCTCCATTAGTACAGACAGGGCTTTCCCAGATCTAGGAGATTATCTAAGAGTTGGATACCTTTTAAGGTCTGAAAAGAGACATTTACCATCTATACTCTTGGTTACCTAGAGGCTTCATTCAAAATTTGTAAACCAAAACCAACCTGTAACATGAGCATCTCAGGCACATTTTCTCAGAACGTGTTGAGACTGTTCCCTGGGCCATGGTCATTCATATTGATTCAAAATAAATCTCTTTAAATATTTTAGAGCTTGTTTTTTTTTTTTTCTTTCTTCACTAAGTGTCTCTCCCCTTGTTTTTCTTAGAGTTTTTATTTGATAAAAACATTCTTTATTTTTTTCTTGATTTTAAAAGCCATAAGTCAGTATGAAAATGCAAACATTATAGAAATGTATTATAAACTCCTTTGTCTCAGAGTTGTTGTAGAACTAAATTGGAGTCTGCTTGCCCAGTGCAGTAGAACCAGTTATCTACACTGATATTCGCAGTCATTGAAAGAAAGGCTTTTACTGCAGGGTGCCAAGCAAGGAGGACCAGGCAGCTGAATGTTCAAATCCTGGCCTCCCCAATGGCTTGCAGGCAAGGGTTTTTTTTTTTTTTTTTTAGAGGGAGTCTCGCTCTGTCGCCCAGGCTGGAGTGCAGTGGCACGATCTTGCCTCACTACAAGCTCTGCCTCCCGGGTTCACGCCATTCTCTTGCTTCAGCCTCCCAAGTAGCTGGGACTACAGGTGCCTGCCACCACGCCCGGCTAATTTTTTCTATTTTTTAGTAGAGACGGGGTTTCACCGTGTTAGCCAGGATGGTCTTGATCTCCTGACCTCATGATCTGTCCACCTCGGCCTCCCAAAGTGCTGGGATTGCAGGTGTGAGCCACCACGCCTAGCCAAGGCAAGGGTTTTTAAAGGTATGGGTAAATTTCAGGAAAGCAGGAGCTGCAGGCAAAATTGTTAATCAATACTTGGAGGTTACGCATTGATTTAGGCCTAAAAGGAAGCGCTGTCTTGAAGTGGAGTTTACGGGTTGTAGGTAGATGCAAAGATTTTCTGATTTGTAGTTGGTTAAGGAAGAAAAGCTTTGTATAACAATTTGGGGTCAGTAGAAAAATGATAACTAGTTAGGGGGAGTGACTTTCTTTAAGCCCCTCAGGAACAAACCTTAGAACCTTAGAAAGTTACGATGGTTAACTTTCAGTCTTTACTTCCTTTTTTTTTTTTTTTTTTTTTTTTGAGACGGAGTTTCGCTCTGTGGCCTAGGCTGGAATACAGTGGTGCAATCTCGGCTTACTGTAACCTCCACCCCCTGGGTTCAAGTGGTTCTCCTGCCTCAGCCTCCTGAGTAGCTGGGACTACAGGAGCGTGCCACCACGCCCGGCTAATTTTTTGTATTTTTAGTAGAGATGGGATTTCACCGTGTTAGCCCGGATGGTCTCGATCTCCTGACCTCATGATCCTTCCGCCTGGGCCTCCCAAAGTGCTGGGATTACAGGCATGAGCCACCCCGCCTGGCCCTACATCCCTTTTATCTGAGGTCTATGTGTAAGGTGTGGAACCTCAGTGGGTGTCTGAATTTCTGAAAGACAACTCAGGGACACATTTTAAGATGTTCTCCTTAGTTTGTGTGGGGAAAGCAAACATCTCTGTAACTGACTTCCTTGGCTATTGTTTTAGGCTACTGTCTTGTTTAACAGGTTGCTTAGTCACTTCTAGGGCTAGCTAGGGTGCTGGAATTTTCCTTGAAGGAATTAATATTTTCCTTTTATTTCCATGCTTGGGGTCTGTAGGCCCTAAAAAGGGGGTCCCTGCTCCATCTCAGAGTCAGGTAGGCAAATTTCTTAACTTTGGTAGAACACCGTACTTTATGTAGTAGGTACTTAATGAATATTTGTTGTATTATTATGAAGAGATAGATCGGGCATGGTGGCTCACGCCTATAATCCCAGCACTTTGCAAGGCTGAGGCAGGCGGATCACCTGAGCTCAGGAGTTTGAGACCTGCCTGGCCAACATGGTAAAACCCCCTCTCTACTAAGAATACAAAAATTAGCTGAGCGTGGTGGCGCACACCTGTAGTCCCAGCTACTTGAGCGGCTGAGGCAGGAGAATCACTTGAACTTGGGAGGCGGAGGTTGCAGTGAGCCAAGATCGTGCCACACTGCACTCCAGCCTAGGGGACAGAGTGAGACTCCCTCTCAACAATAAATAAATAAGATTAAATTAAAAATAGAGGCTGCCTATTCAGATTTTTTTACCCCCAAGATGGCATCTTGCTCTGTTGCCCAGGGTGGAGTACAGTGTTGCGATCTCAGCTCACTGCAACCTCCGCCTTCCGGGTTCAAGCAATTCTCCTGCCTCAGCCTCTCGAGGAGCTGGGATTACTGGCATGCACCACCATGCCCAGCTAATTTTTGTATTTTTAGTAGAGATGGGGTTTCACCATGTTGGCCAGGCTGGTCTTGAACTCCTGACCTCGTGATCCACCTGCCTCGGCATCCCAAAGTGCTGGGATTACAGGTGTGAGCCATGGTGCCTAGCCTGCCTATTGAGATTTTAAAATAATTCTATGTAACCATTTTTTTTTCTTTTTTTGAGATGGAGTCTTGCTCTGTTGCCCAGTCGGGAGGCAGAGGTTGCAGTGAGCTGAGATTGTGCCACTGCACTCCAGCCTGGGCAACAGATTCCATCTCAAAAAAAAAAAAAAAAAAAAAAAAAGGTAGTGGGAGAAGCATTTTGTGTTGTACTCATTATTTTATGATTTACGTATTAAATTTTGTAATAGTGCAGATTAACCTGTATTTTTATTTATTATTATTATTTTTTTTTTTTTTTGAGACAAGAGTTTTGCTCTTGTTGCCCCGGCTGGAGTGCAATGGCTTGATCTCGGCTCACTGCAACCTCCGCCTCCCGGGTTCAAGCGATTCTCCTGCCTCAGCCTCCCAAGTAGCTGGGATTACAGGCATGTGCTACCACTCCTGGCTAATTTTGTATTTTTAGTAGAGATAGGGTTTGACCATGTTGGTCAGGCTGGTCTCGGATTCCTGACCTAAAGTGATTTGCCCGCCTCACCCTCACAAAGTGCTGGGATTACAGGCGTGAGCCACCACGCCTGGCTATTCTGTATATTTAAAAATGAATTTAGTTTTAATTTATTTAACCAGTTTTGTTGGCTCAGGATCACAATCTCTTGTTGGGAAAAATATCCTTTGGAAATTATCTTAGTTAGTGCTGCCATAACAGAATACCACAGACTGGGTAATTTAAAAAGAACAGAAATTTATTTCCTGCCAGGCACAGTGGCTCACGTCTGTAATCCCAACACTTTGGGAGGCCCAGGCAGGTGGATCACCTGAGGTCACCAGTTCAAGGCCAGCCTTGCTAACAGGGTGAAACCCTGTCTCCACTAAAAATACAAAAATTAGATGGGTGTGGGAGTGGGTGCCTGTAATCCCAGCTACTCGGGAGGCAGAGGCAGGAGAATTTCTTGAACCTGGGAGGCGGAAATTGCCGTGAGCCGATATCGCACCATTGCACTCCAGCCTGGGCGATAGAGTGAGACTCTGTCTCAAAAAAAAAAAAAAGGCCCAGCAGTGCAGTGGCTCACGGCTGTAATCTCAGCACTTTGGGAGGCCGAGGTGGGCGGATCACCTGAGGTAGGGAGTTCGAGACCAGCCTGACCAATATGGAGAAACCCTGTCTCTACTAAAAATACAAAATTGACTGGGCATGGTGACACATGCCTGTAATCCTAGCTACTTGGGAGGCTGAGGCAGGAGAATTGCATGAACTTGGGAGGCGGAGGTTGCGGTGAGCTGAGATCGCACCATTGCACCCCAGCCTGGGCAACAACAGTGAAACTCCGTCTCAAAAAAAAAAAGAAATTTGTTTCTCACAATTCTGGGAGCTGGGATGTCCAAGATCAAGGTGCTGGCGTTTGCTGTAGTGAGGGCCTTTTTGCTGTGTTTTCATGTGGGAGAAGGAAGAAGGACAAGCTATCCCAATGCAAAGTGAAGCCTCTTTTTTATGATTATGATTATGATTATGATTATTATTTTGAGTCGGAGTCTTGCTTTGTCACCCAGGCGGGAGTGCAGTGGCGCTATCTCAGCCCACTGCAACCTCCGCCTCCCGGGTTCAAGCGATTCTCCTGCCTCAGCCTCCTGAATAGCTAGGATTACAGGCATGTGCCACCACGCCCGGCTAATTTTGTATTTTTAGCAGAGATGGGGTTTCTCTACATTTATCAGGCTGGTCTTGAACTCCCGACCTCAGGTGATCCGCCCGCCTTGGCCTCCCAAAGTGCTAGGATTACAGGCGTGAGCCACTGCGCCCAGCTGATGTTGTACTTTTAATAGGATGGTCAGGGTATACCTCACTGAGAGGGTGACAATTTCAGGAAAAATTCTAAGGAGTCAAAGGAGTGAGCCATATGTATATGTGGAGAAATGTATTTCCGGCAGAGAGAAGAGCCTGTGCAAGGGCCTTAAGCTAGGAGTATACTTGTTGTATTAGAACTGTTTACAATGTTACTGAGGTCGGAGGTAGTAAGTGAGGGGACAAGTGGTGGGAAGATGAGATGAGAGAGGCAGGGAGAGGGAGTGTGGGGGAAAGATGTAGGGCTTTATGGGCCAGTGGTTCTCGTTGTCTGGTCTCTGGACCAGTAGTATCAGCATCACCTGAGAACTTCTTAGAAATGTACATTTTAGCTCCACCCTTTACCCGCTGAATCATAAACTCTGGGGGTGGGGCCTAGAAACCTGTATTTTAACAAGCCACTGTCGTGATGCATACTAAGGTTTGAGAACCACAGTTTTGGCTACTGTGAGAGCTTTAATGTTACGCACCTACATGGCTGCAAATGCTTAGGACTGATGTAGGTTTAAGTTCAGTACCTGAGTAACTGTAGAGCTTTGGCTTTAGAGTCTTTCAGTTCTGGTTTCAAATTATGGCTTCCTCAGTTTCTAGTTGTGGGGCCTTGGATCAGCTTGTGAGGATTACATGAGGTGAAAAATACAGAAACATCACACACACACATGCACATACACAGAGTTACTAGGGCAGATGAGTCTCTGTCAAGACAACTATTCACATGAAAGAACTTCCAAAGTTTGGACTGCTTAAATTTATAAGTTGAATTATTAGCTGGTTGTTAACATATCTCATACCACATCTGTCAGCCACATTTTTTGTTTCTACTTGAGATTTTATGATCCTGTCATGGGTAGTTGCCTGTCAGGAATAAAATCAACACCTATGACCCCTATCAGGGTCTATGTTGAGTGCTAGAGAAGAGAAGGGCAGGCACACTGAAACAAGATAGGAAAGGATCAGTTCTTCAGTTCTTTTTTTTTTTTTGAGACAGGGTCTCACTCTGTTGCCCAGGCTGGAGTACGATGGCACCATCTCAGCTCACTGCAAACTCTGCCTCCAGGGCTCAAGTGATCCTCCCACCTCATCGTCCTGAGTAGTGGGATTACAGGCAGGTGCCACCAATCCTGGATAATTTTTGTCTTTTTTCTAGAGATGGGTTTTCGCCACGTTGCCCAGGCTGGTCTCGAACTCCTGGACTCAACTAATTTGCCTGCTTTGGCCTCCCAAAGTGTTGGGATGTAATCCCCTGTAAGGCGAGTGCCCCTGCGCCCAGTCAGGATCAGTTTTTGTTTATTTGTTTGTTTGTTTGTTTTTGAGACAGAGTTTTCACTCTTGTCACCCAGGCTGGAGTGCAATGGTGCAACCTCGGCTCACTGCAACCTCCACCTTCCGGGTTCAAGCGATTCTCCAGCCTCAGCCTCACGAGTAGCTGGGATTACAGGCGCTCACCACCACGCCCGGTTAAGTTTTGTATTTTTAGTAGAGACGGGGTTTCACCATGTTGGCCAGGCTGGTCTCAAACTCCTGACCAGCCTTGGCCTCTCAAAATGCTGGGATTACAGACGTGAGCCACCACGCCCGGCCTAGGATCAGTTCTTTAAAAGGAACAGATGATGGTGTGTTGTTGGGGTTCAAGAGAAGGAAAGAGTACTGTTATCTAGCTTTGCAGTTTATGTCTTGGAAAATTTACTATAGAGGGCGTAGCTCTGGGTGTGACCCTGAACAAAAATATAATCTCTCTGATTTATTCATGGATTAATTTAATACTCAATATGTGCAAAAATACCCGAGGGACTATACATAAATTATAGAATCTGAGGGTTGAAAGAGAGGGACACAACTAGAAAGTGAGGGAACCATGATTTGAACTCTCGGGATAGGAAAGAAACATGAAGATCATCCATATAAGGAATGGCATTTTTCTCTCTTTAAAAATAAAATGTTGGCCAGGCATGGTAGCACATGCCTGTAATCCCAGCACTTTGGGAGGCAGAGGCAGGAGGATGGCTTGAGCCCAAGATTTCGAGACCAGCCTGGGCAACATAGCAAGACCTCGTCTCTACAGAAAATAAAAAGCTGAGTGTAGTGGTGCATGCCTGTAGTCTCAGCTACTTGGGAGGCTGAGGCAGGAGGATTGCTTGAGTCTAAGGGGTTGAGGCTGCAGTGAGTCATGATGACACCACTGTACTCCAGCCTGGGCAACTGAGCAAGACCCTGTCTCAAAAAAAAAAAAAAAAAAGTTGAGCCAGGTGTGGTGGTGTGCACTTGTAGTCCCAGCTACTTGAGAGGCTGAGGCAGGAAGATTGCTTGAGCCCATGAATTTGAGTCCAGCTTGGGCAACGTTGTGAGGCTCCTGTCTCTTAAATAAATAAATAAATAAAATGTTGAGTTTTAAAATACAGTTTCTAATACAAAACTTAGAAATTGTAGAAGGTTGTAGGCCAGGCGCAGTGGTTCACACCTGTAATCCCAGCACTTTGAGAGGCCGAGGTGGGCAGATCACCTGAGGTCAGGAGTGCAAGACCAGCCTGGCCAACATGGTGAAACCTGGTCTCTACTAAAAATACAAAAATTAGCCAGATGTGGTGGCGTGCACCTGTAATCCTAGCTACTCAGGAGGCTGAGGCGGGAGGATCGCCTGAACCCGGGAGGCGGAAATTGCAATGAGCTGAGATCAAGCCACTGCACTCCATCCTGGGCAACAAGAGTGAAAATTAGGTGTAAAAAAAAAAAAAAAAAAGAAAGAAATTATAGAAGGATGTGGAAATAATTCACTCATTATTCCTTTATCTGGAATTAAGCTTTATAAGCATGTTGATGCCTTTATATAGTTCCTTTCAGTTAAAAAATATTTTTGGGCCGGGCACAGTGGCTTGCGTCTGTAATCTCAGCACTTTGGGAGGCCGAGGCGGGCAGATCACAAGGTCAGGAGATCGAGACCATCCTGGCTAACATGGTGAAACCCCATCTACTAAAAATATAAAAAATTAGCCGGGCTTGGTGGTGGGCGCCTGTGGTTCCAGCTACTCGGGAAGCTGATGCAGGAGAATGGCGTGAACCTGGGAAGTGGAGGTTGCAGTGAGCCAAGATTGCACCACTGCACTCCAGCCTGGGCGACAGAGCGAGACTCCATCTCAAAAAAAAAAAAAAAAAAAAAGTAATTTAAAGACAGTAAAGTGCACAAATTCTAAGTATATAAGTATATAGCTTAATATATATACACACACACACATGCATTTAATCATCACCCAGATCAGTTCTTTCCAGATTTTACTATGTGTAGGTGTATGTGTATATATTTTAACAGAGTGATAATGTGTAATGTAAAATTTTGTTTTGACTTTTTTCACTTGATGTTCTATCATGAATATTTCTTGATGCTGTATCATGAGTATGCTCCTGAAATTCCATTGATCTTAGTTAAGAGTTAATTATAATGAGCAGAGACCCACTCAAAAAACCCGCTCAAGTTGAATTGATATCAAATTAACATGTTGTATATGAGATAACACAGAACATCTTAAAAGATGATCCCACATCAAAACAAAGATCTCTCTGGTGGACCCATGGAGTATTTAAAATTTTTCTTTTTTCAAATATCCATGTACACTTATTTTTACACACTTGTAGGGGTTTTTTCTGGAGCATTAATTGCTAAAACTAGACTTTGTTGAATCCAAGAAATGTACTTTTTTTTTTGAAATGGAGTCTCGCTCTGTCGCCCAGGCTGAAATGCAGTGGTGTAATCTCGGCTCACTGCATCCTCTGCTTCCTGGATTCAAGCAATTCTCCTGCCTAAGCCTCCCTAGTAGCTGGGGCTACAGGTGCTTGCCACCACGCCCGGCTAATTTTTGTATTTTGAGTAGAGACAGGGTTTCAACAAGTTGGTCAGGCTGGTCTCGAACTCCTGACCTCAGGTGATCTGTCTGCTTTGGCCTCCCAAAGTGCTGGGATTACAGGCATGTGCCACACTGCACCTGGCCCAAGAAATGTGCATTTTAAATTTTAATAGATATTGCTAAATTACTTTCCTTAAAAATTGTGCCAATTTAGACCTCTACTAGTAATGTTTAACATTCCAGTTTCTTTATACGTGTAATAAAATGTTACCGCTTTCCTGAAACATTTCCAATCTGCTAGGAAGAACATATCTTCTTTTTTTTTTTTTTGGAGACAGAGTTTCACTCTTATTGCCCAGGCTGGAGTGCAATGGTACAATCTTGCCTCACTGCAACCTCTGCTTCCTGGGTTCAAGAGCAAGTCTCCTGCCTCAGCCTCCCAAGTAGCTGGGATTACAGGCGTGTGCCACCACACCCCTGGCTAATTTTTTGTATTTTTAGTAGAGATTCGGTTTTACCTTGTTGGTCAGGCTGGTCTTGTACTCCAGACCTCAGGTGATCTGCCCACCTCTGCCTCCCAAAGTGTTGGGATTACAGGCGTGAGCCACCACGCCAGCCCGAACATATCTTGTTTTAATCTGAATTTAATTATTAGGCTGAACATCTTTTCATATAGTTCATATACATTTGTTTATTCTATGAATTGTCTGTTCAGGCCTTTTGTCCATATTTCTGTTGTGGTGTTTATCTTTTTTTCTGATTGATTTGTGGAAACTCTTTTTCTGTTACAAATATTTTATGTGTTATAAATATATTTCTGTGTATTAAAAACAGGTTGTCAGGAAATATATCAAAACTTCAAACATAGTCACAATGAAATAATATATACATACACATAATATATATTTATAAAATTGGGATCATCAGAGAAATACAATTTTGTATCCTTTGCCTGCCTGCCTTCCTTCCTTCTCTCTCTCTCTCTCTTTTTCTTCTTTTTCTTTTTCTTTCTTTTGAGGCAGAGGTCTTGCTTTGTTGCCCAGGCTGGTCTCAAACTCCTGGGCTCAAGCAGTCCTCCTGCCTTAGCCTCCCAAGTAGCTGAGATTACAGGGGTGTGCCCAATGCCTAGCTTGTATCTTCCATTTTTAATTTACTATTTAAAAATGCTAAATATTTCTTTTTTCTTCTTTCTTTTTTTGAGGTGGTGTTTCACTCTTGTCACCCAGGCTGGAGTGCAGTGGTGCAATTTTGGCTCACCGCAACCTCTGCCTCCTGGGTTTGAGCAATTCTCTTGCCTCAACTTCCTGAGTAGCTGGGATTACAGGTGCCCATCACCATGCCCAGCTAATTGTTGCATTTTTAGTAGAGACAGGGTTTCGCCATATTGGCCAGGCTGATCTCGAACTCCTGACCTCAGGTGATCTGCCTGCCTCGGCCTCCCAAAGTGCTGGAATTACAGGCATGAGCCACTGCGCCCAGCCAGCCAACTTTATTTGTTTTTTTTTTTTTTTGAGACAGGGTTTCCCTCTGTTGCCCAGGCTGGAGTGCAGTGGTGCAAACATGGCTCACTGCAGGCTCGACCTCCTGGGCTTATGTGATCCTCTCACCGATCCTGAGTAGCTGGGACTACCTGGCTAATTTTTAAATTTTTTGTAGAGATGGATTCTCGCCTTGTTGCTTAGGCTGGTCTTGAACTCCTGGTCTCAAGCAGTCCTGTCTTGTCCACCCAAAGTGCTGAGATTACAGGTATGAGCCACTGCACCCAGCCCGTTTAAAAATGTATAATTCAGTGGTGTTTAGTATATTTATGGTTTTGTGTAGCCATCGTCATCATGTAGTTTCAGAACATTTTCATCTCCTCAAAAGGAAATGCTGCACTCATTAAACAGTTACTTCTCATTTCCTTGTCTCCCAAGCCTGTGGCAACTAGTAGTCTGCTTTCTGTCTCTGAATTTACCTATTCTGGATATTTCATATAAGTGGAATCATGCAACATGTGCCTTTTGTGTTTGGCTTTTGTGTCTGGCTCCTTCTTTCAGGTAGCGTGATTTTTTTTTTTTTTTTTTTTTGAGACGGAGTCTCACTCTGTCGCCCAGGCTGGAGTGCAGTGGCGCGATCTCGGCTCACTGCAACCTCCGTCTCCTGGGTTCAAGCAATTCTCCTATCTTAGCCTCCTGAGTAGCTGGGATTACAGGTGCCCACCATCGTGCCCAGCTAATTTTTGTATTTTTAGTAGAGACAGGGTTTTACCACATTGGCCAGGCTGGTCCCGAACTTCTGACCTCAGGTGATCCACCCATCTTGGCCTCCCAAAGTGCTGGGATTACAGGCGTGAGCCACCCCGCCCAGCCTAGCAGGATGTTTTTAAGGTTCATCCATGTCGTAGCATGTGTCAGTACCTTATTCCTTTTTATGGCTGAATAATATTCTATTATTGGGATATTCATATGGTATGAATAATGCATACCATATTTTGTTCCTTCATCTGTTGATGGACACTGGAGTCGTTTCCACTTTTTGCCTATTGTGAATAGTGCTGCTATGAACATTCATGTACAAGTTTCTGTTTGAACACCTGTTTATGTATATATCCAAGAATGGAATTGATGGGTCATATAGTAACTCTGAACTTTATAGTAACTTTATGAAACCGCCAAAATGTCTTCACAGCAGTGCACCATTTTACATTCTCACTAGCAATGTTTCAGGTCTGCAGATGCCAGCTCGGTCAGGGAGACCCTAACCCAGTGGCACTAGAGGAATAAAAGACACACACACAGAAATATAGAGGTATGGAGTGGGAAATCAGGGGTCTCACAGCTTTCAGAGCTGAGAGCCTTGAACAGAGATTTACCCACGCATTTATTAACAGCAAGCCAGTGATAAGCATTGTTTCTGTAGATTATAGATTAACTAACAGTATTCCTTATGGGAAATAAAGGGATGGGCCGAAATAAAGGAATGGGTTTGGCTAGTTATCTACAGCAGGAGCATGTCCTTCAGGCACAGATCACTCATGCTATTGTTTGTGGTTTAAGAACGCCTTTAAGCGGTTTTCCGCCCTGGGTGGGCCAGGTGTTCCTTGCCCTCATTCCGGTAAACCCATAACCTTCAGCCTTGGCGTCATGGCCATCACAAACATGTCACAGTGCTGCAGAGATTTTGTTTATGGCCCCAAAGAGTTTTGGGGCCAGTTTATGGCCAGATTTTGGGGGGCCTGTTTCCAACAAGGTTTCTACTTTCTCCATATCCTCATTAATACTTGTTTTTCATTTTTTGCTGTCATTGTGTTTTAATCTGTATTTCGTTGACTACTACTCAAGTAGATTGAAAAAAAATTACTCATTCTTTGTATTGGTACTGTGAATTGTCTGTGTGCTGGTTATAATTTCTCTTTTTGCTCATTTTTTTTGGGGGGGATCGGTGGGAAAGATTGAGGTTTGGGTACTTTTGAATCTTTCTTTCTTAGGAAAGCTGGTGAGTTTGCTACAGAATTGGGGTGAGTAAAGGAATGTGGTTTGGAGGGTATATTAGTTGCCTTTTTTTTTTTTTTTTTTGAGACGGAGTCTTGCTCTGTTGCCCAGGCTGGGGGTGCAGTGGCACGATCATGGCTCACTGCAGCCTCCACCTCCTGGATTCAAGCCATTCTCCTGCTTCAGCCTCCCGAGTAGCTGGGACTACAGGCATGTGCTACCATGCCTGGCTAATTTTTGTATTTTTAGTAGAGACGGGGTTTCACCATGTTGGCCAGGCTGGTCTCGAACTCCTGACCTCAAGTGATCCGCCCCCCTCGGCCTCCCAAAGTGCTGGGATTGCAGGCCTGAGCCACTGCGCCCAGCCTATATTAGTTTACTATGGCCGTGGCAACAAATTACCACAAACTGGGTGGCTTAAAACAACAATAATTTATTTTCTCACAGTTTTGGAGGACAGAAATCCAAAATCAGGGTGTAGAGGGCACACCCCCTCAGAGGCTCTTGGGGAGAATAATTCCTTGAGCTTCTGGTGACTGTTGGCATTATGCTTTGGTTTCTGACTACACCACCCTAATCGTTGCTTCTGTCTTCTCATTGCCTTCACCTTCATGTGTATCTTTTCCTCTGTGTCTATTATCTTACGGATACCTATCATGGTATTTTGGGTACACTCAACTACTCCAGGATGATCTCATCTCAATATATTTTATTACATCTGTAAGATCCTTTTTCCAAATAAGATAACATTCATAGCTTCTGGAGATTAGGATGTGGACATACCTTTTTTGGGGCCACCATTCAACCCACTCCAGAGGGTCTAAAGGGTGGATCTTGAATTTCTTTCTTTTTTTTTTTTTTTTTTTTTGAGACGGAGTCTCGCTCTGTCGCCCAGGCTAGAGTGCAGTGGCGCGATCTCGGCTCACTCCAACCTCTGCCTCCTGGGTTCAAACGATTCTCCTGCCTCAGCCTCCTGAGTAGCTGGGATTACAGGCACCTGCCACCATACCCAGTTAATTTTTGTGTTTTTAGTAGAGACGAGGTTTCACGATGTTGGCCAGGCTGGTCTCGAACTCCTGACCTCGTGATCCGCCTGCCTCGGCTTCCCAAAGTGTTGGGATTATAGGCGTGAGCCCCTGCGACCGGCTGTCTTGAATTTCTTAGGATGTGAGCAAGAAGTAGTCTACTTCAGTCACATTTGCCTTCCCACTCACCACAGGTAACCAGTATTTTGACTTCTAACAGCATAGTTTTTCATGTCTTTGTACTTTATATAAATGTAATTATATACGGTGAACTCCCGTGTCTGGATTCTTTTGTACAATATGTTTGAGAGATTCATTCGTATTGTGGGTAGTTTTAGGTTGGTCATTCTCACTGCTGTAGAGTTTGCCATTGTGTGACTTTACCACACCTTATCTGTTAATTCTGCAGTTGATAGGCACAGGGGTAGTTTGTAGTTTTTGAGTATTACAATAGTGACATGTTATGAACATTCCTGTATGTGCCTTTTCATGAACATGGCTTTTGGTCTGTTGGGTATATGCTCAGGAGTGGAATTGCTGGGTCATAGGTATACATATGTTCAGCTTTAGTAGGTGCTGCCAGACAGTTTTCCATAGTGGTTGTACCAGTTTACATTCCCACTTGCAGTGCATGAAGAGTGTAGGTTACTCCCTATCCTTACCAACTCTTGGCATTTTCTTTTCATTTTAGCTATTCTGGTGGTTATATAATAGTATTGCATTATTTAAATTTGAATTTTCCAGATGACTAATGAAGTTGAGCACCTCTCAAAAGTTTATTAGGCATTTATATGTCTTTTTTGAAGTATCTATTCAGGGCTTTTGCTATTTTTCTTTGAGTGATCTTTTTTTCTTTATTGATTTAATGCAATTCTTTATATGTTCTAGATATGAGTCTTTTTCATTTCATATATATATGGTGCAAATATACTCATGTAATCTGTGCGTTTTCATTCTTTTAATGGTGACTTTCAAGGGACAAACGTTTTAAGTTGTAATGTACAATTTATATGTTTTTGTCTCAATGTTTAGTGCATTTTATATCTTTGTTATTGCAGGATCATGAAGATGTTCTGTGTTTTCTTCTAAAGGCTTTATTGTTTTACCTTTCATATTTAGATCTACAGTCCTAGGGCTAATTAATTTTCTTAAACACTCTGCTCTTAACACTACTCTGTACTGCCTGAAAAAAAGCTTCCCCATTTTTTTTTCTTGTCCGTTTTTCAGCATTCTGCAAGTGAAAGAGAAACATTACCATTGCTGTCACAGCTGGGCCTGAAGTACAACAAGGCTTTGATATGACCAATACAGTGCTTTTAATGCACATTTGATAAAACAAATGCTAGTCTTTGTGCTTTGATATAGTACCAGTTGGTAAAATTTTAGTGGTTAGGAAACTCTGTTAAAAAAAAAAAAGAGAATTTATTACTATAAAAGTTCTTAAAGGTAAAGGAAACTTTCTCTTATGTTACTGAGGATAAACTAACAGGAAGCTCCCAGAGTCTTTTTTTTTTTTTTTTTTTTTGAGACAGAGTTTCGCTCTTGTTGCCCAGGCTGGCTGGAATGCAATGGTGCGATCTTGGCTCACTGCAATCTCTGCCTCCCGGGTTGAAGTGATTCTGCTGCCTCAGTCTCCTGAGTAGCTAGGATTACAGGCATGCACCACCACTCCCTGCTAATTTTGTATTTTTAGTAGAGATGGGGTTTCTCTATGTTGGTCAGGCTGGTCTCGAACTGCCAACCTCAGGTGATCCGCCCGCCTCTGCCTCCCAAAGTGCTGGGATTACAGGCGTGAGCCACCGCGCCCAGCCTGGCTCCCAGAGTCTTAAATCTGCTTATGTGCTATGGGGAAGAAGAGGCTGCTGGGTGGTCCCTTATAAGCTGTGGTTTGAAATCTGAATTTGCGGACATGTCAGTGTTCTTAGTATAGCCACGTTTGCTGCTGTGGGCTCTGCTGTGGTATACATTCTGTGAAACAGATACGTGTGCCACTTTAGTGCAGTAGAGGTTTGCTTCTTAGGAAACATTTGGTAACTTCTAGCACATTTATGTGTCCTGTTTTCACGGCTAAAGATTTTGAAATGACTCTTGCATGTATGACAGACCTTTTGGAAAGAAAGGAGCTAATATTTGTTGAGTACCTCTTATGCGCCATACAAATATGTCCCATATGCTTTGCATATGTTAACTCATTCATTCCTCTCAATAGGCTGATGAGGTAGGTAGTTTTTTGGGGTTTTTTTGTTTGTTTGTTTGTTTTTTGACACGGGGTCTTGCTCTGTCACCCAGGCTAGAGTGCATGCTAACTGCTCACTGCAGCCTAGACCTCCAGGCTTAAGTGATCTTCCCATCTCAGCCTCCCTAGCAGCTGGGACTACAAGTGTGTGCCACTATGCCTAATTTTTGTATTTCTTTGTAGAGACCGGTCTTCCTATGTTGTCTGGCTGGTCTTGAACTCCTAGGCTCAGGTGATCTACCCGCCTTGGCCTCCCAAAATTCTGGGATTACAGATGTGAGCCACTGTGCCTGGCATAGGTATTGTTATCCTCATGTTATAGATGAGGAAGTTGAGATTTATGGAAAAAATACCCTTACTGTTCCTACAGTAAGGGCAGAAAGGTGTGATCCCTTTCCTCACCCATCATAAGGTTCAATGGCTGACACTCCTGCAACAAAAGACAAATTAACAAGAAGAAAGCATAAGAGGCTGGGTGTGGCTCACACCTGTAATCCCAGCTCTTTGGGAGGCCGAGCTGGGAGGATTGCTTAAGCCCAGGAGTTTGAGACCAGCCTGGGAAACACGGTGAGAACCTGTCTGCAAAAAATTTTTAAAAATTAGCCTGGCGTGGTGGAGCATGCCTGTAGTCCCAGCTACTTGGGAGGCTAAGGTGGGTGGATCGCTTGAGCTCAGAAGGTTGAGATTGCAGTGAGCTCTGTTTGTACCACTTCACTTTGGCCTAGGTGAAAAAGTGAGACTTGTCTCAAAAAAAAAAGCATAAGAAATGTATTTAATTAAAGTTTTATATGAAATAGGGCTGGGCGCGGTGGCTCACGCCTGTAATCCCAGCACTTTGGGAGGCCGAGGCGGGTGGATCACGAGGTCAGGAGATCGAGACCATCCTGGCTAACATGGTGAAACCCCGTCTCTACTGAAAATACAAAAAAATTAGCTGGGCGTGGTGGCAGGCACCTGTAGTCCCAGCTACTCGGGAGGCTGAGGCAGGAGAATGGCATGAACCCGGGAGGCGGAGCTTGCAATGAGCCAAGATCGCTCCACTGCACTCCAGCCTGGGTGACAGAGCGAGACTCTGTCTCAAAAAAAAAAGGGAGCTTTCAGAAGTGAAGACCCAAAGACCTAGGGAAAACTGTTTTTATGCTTAGGCTCAATGAAGAATGAAGAAGGGGAGAGGCCTGTAGAAATGTTAGTAGACAAAGGGTGTTATCTAATGGTAATAGACTGGGTGGGGCAGGGGGACCCAGCAAGGCCTGTCTGTTCAGATTCTTCTTGGATTCTGTGCAGCACTCCTTCTTCCTGGGTATAGGGCAGGACCCCACTGGAGCTGAGGGTCTTCAAGGAAGAAGGGAGAGAGTGACATTTTTAGGTATTATGGCTTACTTTGGGGGAGAGGTATATGGCTTTTGCGTTGGAGGTAATATTTTTTAGGTATTATGGCTTGCTTTTTTAATATCTGTGACCCACCTTGGGGAAAAGGGGATTCTGGTTTCTGTGACTTGTTTTGGGAGAGTAAGAGGAGTGAGACAGGAGGTCAAGGAGAGACTTTGCTTCTGAGGCTATTTCTGAGGTCTTCCAGTCTCCTTTAGTTCGTAATACTCAGCATGCCAAGGTGTCTTACTTAGGGGTATCATTTTTTGAGCCTCAATACCATGCATTACACCTCTGACACCAAATGTGTGGGTTTTTTCCCCACATTTGTAACTTGGCCAAGGTCTCTGTGATAAATGCATATTTGGGCCAGGTGCAATGGCTCATGCCTGTAATCTAACACTATGCTAACCAATTCTCTAAGTCTCTGGTTACCAACTGGGTATCCTGCAATTCAATTCAATTGTTATTATTATTTTTTTCCAATTCAGTTCAATTCTGACACTAACTGCCTAGGCTTAGTGCAGACTCCACAGGTTAAGTGCTCAGTCTCACAAGACTGTCCCCACTTCAGATGCCAATAAAGTCCCAGATTGCCGCCTGTCTATGCTTTGACCAACCTGCTGTAAGTCAGGGGTTCCCATGACCCCTTCCGAAGTTTGCATAATTTGCCAGAATGGCTCATAGAACTCTGGTTCTTTACTTTACTTACTATTACCCATTTATTATAAAGGATATAACTCAGGAACAGCCAAGTGGAAGAGATGGGTAGGGCAAGTTTGCGGCAAGATGTGTGTGTGGAGCCTTCATGCCCACTCTGGGTGCACCATTCTGCAATACTTAAGTGTGTTCATCAACCCAGAAGGTCCCTGAACCCTGTTGTTTATGTTTTTTTTTTTTTTTTTTTTGAGACGGTGTCTCACTCTGTTGCCCAGGCTGGAGTGCAGTGGTGCGATCTCGGATCACTGCAACCTCTGCCTCCCGGGTTCAAGTGATTCTTCTGCCGCATGCCACCTCACCCGGCTAATTTTTGTATTTTTAATAGAAATGGGGTTTCACTGTGTTGGTCAGGCTGGTCTCGAACTCCTGACCTCAGATGATCTGCCTGCCTTGGCCTCCCAAAGTGCCGGGATTGCAAGCATGAGCCACCGCACCCGGCCTTATGGGTTTTTAAAATGGAGTTTTCATTACTGTGTTGGCATGATTTTGAAATAATTGCTCATTGGTGATTAACTCACTTCAGCGTCTCTCTCCTCTCTGCAGGTGGTGGTGGGGAGCTGAAAGTTTCAATCCTGTGATCATCCTTGGTCTTTCTGGTGACCAGCCACCATCCTTCAACTATTAGCTTAAGCTATTTAGTAGGTATTAAGCCACTAAATTAGTGGCCCTGTTCACCAGTCATGTCATTAGCATACAAACGCTCTGCTCATCTGGGAGGTGCCAAAGGTTTTAGGAGCTGCGTGCCAGTAACCAGGGACTAAGACCAAATGTTCGTTTTGTTTTTTTTTTTTGAGATGGAGTCTTGCTATCGCCCAGGCTGGAGTGCAATGATATGATCTCCGCTCACTGCAACCTCCGCCTCCTGGGTTCAAGTGATTCTCCTGCTTCAGGCTCCCGAGTAGCTGGGATTACAGGCATGCGCCACCACGCCTGGCTAATTTTTTGTATTTTTAGTAGAGACAGGGTTTCACCATGTTGGCCAGGTTGGTCTCGAATGCCTGACCTCGTGATTCGCCCCCCACGGCCTCCCAAAGTGCTGGGATTTACAAGCGTGAGCCACGGTGCCTGGCCACATTTTTTTTTAATTTAAATTTTTTATTTTTGTAGAGATGGTATCTTGTTATGTTGCCCAGGCTGGTCTTGAACTCCTGGCTTCAGGTGATCCTCCCATCTTGGCCTCCCATAGTGTTAGATTACAGGCATGAGCCACTGCACCTGGCCCAAATATGCATTTTTCACAGAGACCTTGGACAAGTTACCTAGAAGAAGTTAAACAAAACATGGAACTAATATTTGAGTTCTTAATTTTCCTGTCTTTAAAGTCCTGTGTCTTCCACTATAGTGTATATAACACAGAATGTACTGCAGTACCTTCCCAGTTTCATCTGGATGAGATGCCCTTTCAGATTTGAGGGGACTCCTTTGCCTGGAGAAGGAGGTACACATTTACTAAAATGTGCTCATGCATTCCAGGAGTGACTGGTTTTTAATTATAAATTTGTATGTTTCCATAGCACTTAACATAGAGTTGTATAGATAGTCGGAACTCAATAGAAAAGTGATGGATTAGTTGTTTGAGTGATAGTCATGTAATGTAGCAAAACGGCTCAATGTGGGGTAGATAAGGTCTTTATAAGTCCCATGGTGATTGAGTGGAGAAAATATCACTCTATGCTTGCTTATTTATTTATTTATTTATTTATTTATTTATTTATTTGAGATGGAGTTTCACTCTTGTTGCCCAGGCTGGAGTGCAATGGCGTGATCTCAGCTTACTGTAGCCTCCGCCTCCCGAGTTCAAGCGATTCTCCTGCCTCAGCCTCCTGAGTATCTGGGATTACAGGCATGTGCTACCATGCCCGGCTAATTTTGTATTTTTAGTAGAGACAGGGTTTCTCCATGTTGGTCAGGCTGGTCTCGAACTCCTGACCTCAGGTGATCCGCCCGCCTTGGCCTCCCAAAGTGCTGGGATTACAAGTGTGAGCCACCACTCTCGTCCTTGTGCTTATTTTCATAGCTTGGATTTATTGAGAGGGTGTGAGTATGATGTGAGGTTTTGGGTGAATTGTTTTGATTCAGAGTCTTGCACATTCAGTAAATATTTGTAGGACATGGTGATGGATTATGGGGAAATTTTCACCTTAAGGAAGTATGTTAATTTTCACAACTCTTGTTTAGCTTACTTTAGAATAGATTGGTCAGTTTGGTTTTTGCTACTGTGGTAAGAAGAGCTCTGTTATAATTAGCACCTCTGCTTCCTCTTACAGTTTTATGAATTTAAAAAAAAGGAAAACTTTATTGTGTTAAATACTTCTTCAAGAAGAGTATTTTATGTTGGGTGATACTCTAAATGTGAAATCCCAAATAACCACTTTGAAAAACAAAAACAAAAACAAAAAACCTTAAAGATTGAAATAGCCCCAGAGACTTTTTTTTCGCATTGTCAAGGTAAATTATATATAGATTGGAAAGGATAGAACCAAATCGATTAAGAGGAGACTGAAATTGAGATCATTACTCATTTATACAGGATCATTTAATTGCCCTGAATGAAAGTCTCCTGACCCAGACAAATTATACCACAGGGTTCTAGATAATTTTGGGATGAGATCATTCAGTAGATGTCAATAACCTTTGAGGAATCATAGAATTACCACAAGAAGACATAATCTCAAAACTGGGAAGAAGGTAACAGCATGACATATTCCAGTCAAAATCTAGATTAGCTTATTAAGGATATAATCTGAGGGTTTAGAAAAAGACCTGATTGATGATGATGGTGATGATGATGATGATGATGATGATGATTTTTGAGACAGGGTCTCACTCTGTTGCCCAGGCTGGAGTGCAGTGGCGTGAGCACAGCTCATTGCAGCCTTGACCTCCCTGGCTCAACCAGTCCTCCCACCTCAGCCTTCCAGGTAGCTGGGGCCTAGGCACATGCCAACATACCCAGCTAATTTATTTGTTGTAGAGATAGGGTCTTGTTATGTTGTCCAGGCTGGTCTTGACCTCCTGGGCTCAAGCGATCCACTCATCTTAGCCTCCCAAAGTGCTGGGATTACAGGCATGAACCATGGTACCTGGCCAAAATTATTATTGTTATTATTATTAATTATATATATTTTTTGAGACAGAGTCTTGCTCTGTTGCCCAGGCTGGAGTAGAGTGGCGTGATCTTGGTTCACTGTAACTTCCACCTCCCAGGTTCAAGTGATTCCACTGCCTCAGCCACCCGAGTAGCCAGATTATAGGTATGTGCTACCATGCCCAGCTGTTTTTTTTTGGATTTTTAGTAGAGACAGGGTTTTACCATGTTGGCTAGGCTGTTCTTGAAATCCTGACCACAAGTGATCGGCCTGCCTCAGCCTCCCAAAGCATTGGGATTACAGGCATGAGCCACCGTGCTCGCCCCAAAACTATTATTATTAAGAGCCAACATCTGCCCACTAAGAATATGTTAGGTCAGACTAACCATGTGTTCATTCAGGTGAGTACATGGATAGAACAGGGAATACTGTCAGCTACCATTTTTGGGTTCAAGAATGTTTCACAGGAATGACTAGGATATACTTGGGAATAAGAGAGAAATTCAAGCTATATGATGAAATAAATGATGCAGAAGTAGAGGTTATAGAAAGAAGATGTGACCTAATATCAACACTTTTTTAAAAATGTAAAACTTTTAGTTGGCTGCGAGTTTGATTTATGGCAAAAGTGTGATTTAGTTGCCAAAAATTGTGATTTTTGGTTGCAATTCTAGAGATACATTGTCAAAAAAGAGGGAGTGGATAGTCCTGTTTTAAATTGTGTTATTAAATAGTTAGATTACACATAGAGTTAGATGTCAGTTCTAGGAACTAGGATTGTGAGGGACCTGAAAACCATGTCATATGAACGACATTCAAAGGAGCAGATTTGTTTTATAACCAGTAAATGGCTCTGACCCTAGCTCTCACAGAAAATTTCCAGAAGAACTTGGGGATGGGAAAATGAAAACATTGTTGGGATACTGTGGATTTTTTTTTTTTTTTAGATGGAGTCTCGCTCTGTTGCCCAGGCTGGAGTGCAGTGGCGCGATCTTGGCTCATTGCAGCCTCCGCCACCCAGGTTCAAGTGATTCTCTTGCCTCAGGCTCCTGAGTGGCTGGGATTACAGGCGCGCGCCACCACGCCTGGCTGTTTTTGTGATTTTTTAGTAGAGATGGGGTTTTGCCATGTTGGCCAGGCTGGTCTTGAACTCCTGACCTCAGGTGATCCGCCCACCGCAGCCTCCCAAAGTGCTGGGATTACAGGCATGAGCCACCACACCTGACCGTTTTAGGTTTATTTTTAAATGGCCAGGGCATGCCCTTTGTTTATGAAAGGATTCTAAATAACAATCACAGAGGACTATCTTTTATATTCTTTAACAAGCTAAATAATTTATTGGAAAAGCTGTAACCTACAGGCAATAGGTTGAAGGATATTAACATTCCCAGGTACCAGTGTCAGATGTTAATGCTTTTTTTCTCTCTTGCTTGCTCTGTTGCCCAGACTGGAGTGCGGTGGTGTGATCATAGCTCACCGCAGCCTCAATCTCCCCGGCTCTAGCAATCCTCCCACCTCAGCCTCCCAAGTAGCTAGGACCTCAGGTGTGGTGCCATCACACCCTGCTAATTTAATTTTTTTAATTAATTAATTTTTTTGAGATGGAGTCTCGCTCTGTTGCCCAGGCTGGAGTGCAATGGTGAGATCTTGGCTCACTGAAACCTCCACCTCCCAGGTTCAAGTGTTTCTCTTGCCTCAGCCTCCCGAGTAGCTGGGATTACAGGCACCCGCCATCATGCCCGGCTAATTTTTGTAATTTTAGTAGAGATGGGGTTTCACCATGTTGGCCAGGCTGGTCTTAAACTCCTGACCTCCGCCTCCCTTGGCCTATTCTGCCCACCTCAGCCTCCCAAAATGCTGGGATTACAGGCATGAGCCACTGCACCCAGCCTTAATTTTTTTTTTTTCTTTTGGTAAAGATGATGTCTTGCTATGTTGCTTCGGCTGGTCTTGAACTCCTCAGCTCAAGCGATCTTCTTGCCTCAGCTCCCAAAGTGCTGGGATTACAGGCATGAGCCACCGTGCCCAGCCAGCTATTACAGTTTTAACTTTCAGAGACAAGCAGCTTGTATTCTAGATCATGCTACAATCAAGAACTCTTTCTACTTTATCAGCTAATTGCTTCAAAAAGGATTCTTTCTTTGACTAGTTCAACTGATAGATGCAGGGATGATCAGTTGCAGCTATAGTGATTTAGCAGTTAACAGCTATGTCTGGTAGAAGGTATGCTATATCAAGACTTGCGGCAACTTTGCTTGTAACTGATATAGTTGCAGCTTATTGCTCCACTGCAGGCAGGGTTGAATTTCAGCATGGAAAGCACGTTCTTGAGGCCTCTTCGCTTTTCCTCAGTCAAGGCTGTATCCAGGGTTGATATCTAGCCTATATGCCATATGTGTATGGCTAGTGTTTGCTCTGATTGGTTGGTGCTCACATTGCACAGATTGTTAAATGTTTTGAAAATCGTATCTGGTTCTATTCATGTGCATTCTCTGATCTTATATCTGGCTCTATTCTTCCCTATTCTGTGATCTTATGTCAGACCTGAAGTTCCTCTAATTTTTCTGTGGTGTATTTATAGGGAAAATTTGCCTTTTTTCCTTCTAATGCTCTTAAGCAACTTCATATAAAAAAGTTCCTGGAAACATTAAATTTTTCTTTTAGTATTACAGGCCATTATACAGTATTTTAAGTCTACTTAGTGATCTAAAAGGTTTCAAACATTTATGAATCAACTAAAGAAATTTGAACATTGACTAGATTTTTGGCATTAGGATTTTTTTGGTCAAATTTTTCTAGGTATAGTGATAGTATTGAGGTTATGTTAAAAAAGAGATACTGTTTTTTAGAGAGACATGCTGAAATATTATAAATAAAATGATATGTTTGGATTTGCTTTAAAATAATCTGGCATGAGGATATACAAGTAAAGCAAGATTAGTCATGCATTGATAATTGCTAAAGCTAGGTGATAGATACATGGCAGTTCATTGTACTTTTTATGATAAAATGTTAGAAAAAGCTCATGTCCTCTTAAAAGACCCCTGCATTTGTAAAATTATAATTGGATATTAAAAATTCTCGCCAAGCGCAGTGGCTCACGCCTGTAATCCCAGCACTTTGGGAGGCCAAGGTGGGTGGATCCTGAGGTCAGGAGATCAAGACCATTCTGGCTAACACTGTGAAACCCCATCTCTACTAAAAATGTAAAAAATTAGCCTGGCGTGGTGGCATGCACCTGTAGTTCCAGCTATTTGGGAGGCTGAGTCAGGAGAATTGCTTGAACCTGGGAGGCAGAGGTTGCATTGAGCCAAGATCACACCACTGCACCCTGGCCTGGGCGACAGAGCAAGACTCCGTCTTAAAAAAAAGAAACAACAACAACAAAATTCTCAATTAGTTAAAGACATTATTGGCAATTATAACTTGTGATTTCCTTGTAATAATTAGAACTATACATGGGGTTGGCTGGGTGCGGTGGCTCACGCCTGTAATCCCAGCACTTTGGGAGGCCGAGGCAGACGGATTGCCTGAGGTCAGGAGTTCGAGACCAGCCTGGCTAACATGGTGAAACCCCATCTCTACTAAAAATACAAAAATTAGCCAGGCCAGGCGCAGTTGCTCATGCCTGTAATCCCAGCACTGAATGGGTTGGGACCTATTCAGTGTTTTTTTTTGTTGCTGTTGTTTGTTTGTTTGAGATGGAGTCTTGCTCTGTCATCCAGGCTGGAGTGAAGTGGCGCTATCTCGGCTCACTACAACCTCTGCCTCCCAGGTTCAAGAGATTCTTCTGCCTCAGCCTCCTGAGTAGCTGAGACTATAGGCACCCGCCACCATGCCCGGCTAATTTTTGTATTTTTAGTAGAGACAGGGTTTCACCATGTTGGCCAGGCTGGTCTTGATCTCCTGACTTCAGGTGATCCACCCGCCTTGGCCTCCCAGAGTGCTAGGGTTACAGGCGTGAGCCACCATGTCCAGCTGCTTCAATGTTTTAATCTCTGATTCTGATACCAAAGTTTTTTGTTTTTTGGGTTTGTGTTCTTTTTTTAGACAGTGTCTTGCTCTGTCATCCAGGTTGGAGCTCAATGGCACCATCTTGGCTCACGGCAACCTCTGCCTCCTGGGCTCAAGCAGTCCTCCCACCTCAGCCTCCCAAGTAGCTGGGACTACAGGCACCTGCCACCATGCCTGGCTAATTTATGTATATATGTATATATTTGGAGACAGAGTCTTGCTCTGTCGCCCAGGCTGGAGTCCAGTGGTGCGACCTCAGCTCACTGCAACCTCTGCCTCCCAGGTTCAAGCAATTCTCTTACCTCAGCCTCCCGAGTAGCTGGGATTACAGGTACCCGCCACCATGCCTGGCTAATTTTTTTATTTTTAGAAGAGACTGGGTTTTGCCATGTTAGCCAGGCTCTGGAACTCCTGACCTCAGGTATCTAACCCCCTCAGCCTCCCAAAGTGCTGGGATTATAGGCGTGAGCCACCTGTGCCTGGCCGATATTTTCATTCATATTTTTTTCCATGTTGAATTATTATTATTATTATTATTTTTGAGACAGAGTTTCGCTCTTGTTGCCCATACTGGAGTGCAATGGCGTGATCTTGGCTCACTGCAACCTACACCTCCTGGGTTCAAGTGATTCTCCTGCCTCAGCTTCCCAAGTAGCTGGAATTACAGGCATGTGCCACCACGACCGGCTAATTTTGTATTTTTAGTAGAGACAGGGTTTCTCCATGTTGGTCAGGCTGGTCTTGAACTCCTGACCTCAGGTGATCTGCCCGTGTCGGCCTCCCAAAGTTTTGGGATTACAGGCGTGAGCCACTGTGCCTGGCCCGAATTATTTTTAAATATCATACATTGCAAGCAAACTATCATTTTTTGCAATTTATAAGAAAGTTATGCCACAGGCGTTTAAGCACATCTGTTTTTTTTTTTTGCTTTTAGTGTTCTTTGTCCTGCTTTAATTTTTTTATATGATTTTTCTTATATACCACCTTGTTTTTTGAGGTCGGTAGGTAGGTGGGACATAAATCACAAATTGAAAAAACAAAACCAATCTCTCTTCAGAATGTTTTGAGGAGTAAGGTATTAAGCTTCATTTAAATCAAATTCCCTGGGCTTCTAGAGTGCTTTGACTGAGCCCCTTTCCTTCCTTTCTAAATGATAATATCCAATCAGAAAAGATGTGTTAATCTACTGCATTACTCCACATTCTTTGTCTCTGAGATTTGCAACATCTGAAAAATTTCTTTTTGTTATAGAAGTCTGTTGTGGTTTGTTCCTTGTGCAAGACCTGTAGTGGACACCTTAAAGCAGTGGCTTAAAGTATTTTTTGGCTCACAGATCCCTTGGAAAATATGATGCAAGCTGTGGATTCTTGCCTGAGCCCCATCAGTCTGGATTGTTTGAGGTGTTGGCCTGCCAGGCCTATTGCACTAAAATCTTGGGATGTCCCCTCACTTTATCTTTTGTTATCCTTTGTCACTCTCTTGTGATGCCTCCAGTTTCCTCCATCCCATATGTAAGTCTTTTTTTTGTTAATTCTCGTTTTGGCAGAGCATATGCTTCCTGAGAAAGGAGTCATAGAAAATACTTTTTTTTTTTTGAGATTATGTGTTTGAAATTTCTTTCTTTTCTTTTCTTTTTTTTTTTTTTAACAACTGGTAATCAATTTATTAAAATAGTTGACTTAAGCATCTGCAATGGTGACTTCCACCTCAACTCCTGGCTCAATACTGATGGAAGTAATCTGCTTAACAATCTCAGAAGGACTGTGCAAGTCAATGAGTCACTTGTGAATTCTCATCTGGAAACGATCCCACGTCTTAGAACCTTCACCACAAGGAGTTTTTCTTGTAGTGATTCTCAAAGTCTTGGTAGGCATTCGAACTGGTCCTTTCACTTTGAAATTCTTTTGCGCCTCTGATCAAGTCAGCACACACCTTTTCCAAGGATTTTACGTTGCGGCTTGTTAGGGTGATTCGAATTCGGTGAATTGCCACTTCCGGCTCTACGGGTGTTTTTCCGGTATCTTTAAAAGCCATGGCTGCTGCGCGGCTTCCTGACCGACTTGTTCCTCTGCGAGAGCGAACAGCGGTGAGTCAGGAGCAGGAGCGTAGGGACCACAATTCTTCAGCACCCACGAGCGCGTCTTCCTCAAAAAAAAAAGCTGAAATTTCTTTCTTTTACTCTCTTATTATTTGGCTGAGTATATAATTCTAACTGGAAATAATTTTCCCACAGAATTTTGAGGACATTGCCTCATTTGTCTGCTAAATTCCAATGTTGCTATTGAGAAATCCAGTGCTATTCAGATATCTTTCCTTGGTAAATTTGTTTCTTCCTGGAAACATCTAGAATTTTCTCATTGTCCCTGGCATTCTGAAATTACATCATGATGTGTCTTGGTGTGGGTCTGTTTTCATCCATTGTGCTAGATCCTTGAAGAGCACTTTCAGTTTGGAAATTCATGCCTTTCATTTCTGGGAAACTTTATTATTTTGTTGATAATTTCCTCCTCTTTATTTTTTCTCTTCCCTATTTATGGTATACTTTTATTTGGGTTTTAGACCTCTTGGATGAACTCTAATTTTATTATTTCTTAAATAAATAAATACATTTTATTTATTTATTTATTTATTTATTTATTTATTTTTTTGAGATGGAGTTTCATTCTTGTTGCCCAGGCTGGAGTGCCGTGGCGCGATCTCGGCTTACTGCAACCTCTGCCTTCCAGGTTCAAGCGATTCTCCTGCCTCAGCCTCCCAAGTAGCTGGGATTACAGGCATGTGCCACTACGCCCGGCTAATTTTTATTTTTTTTAGTAGAGGTGGGGTTTCACCATGTTGGCTAGGTTGGTCTTGATCTCCTGACCTCAGGTGATCCACCTGTCTCAGCCTCCTAAAGTGCTGGGATTACAGGCATGAGCCACCACGCCGGCCCAATACATTTATTTTTGAGACAAAGTTTCACTCTGTCACCCAGCTGGAGTGCAGTGACATGATCACAGCTCACTCTAACCTCCATCTCCCGAGCTCTAGCGATCTTCCCACCTCAGCCTGCTACAGGCACACTCCACCACACCCAGCTAATTTTTGTATTTTTAGTAGAGACAGGATTTCGCCATGTTGCACAGACTGGTCTCAAACTCCTGGGCTTAAGTGATCCACTCGCCTCGGCCTCCCAAAGACCTGGGAGCCACTGCCCCCAACCTAAGCATGAGCGAGCCTAAGCATGAGCCACTGTACCCAGCCTAATTTTATTACTTTTCTCTAATTTTATTTATTTTGTCCTACTTATGAGGATATTTCCTCAAATCTATTTTCTAACTCTTCTATTGAGTTTTATATTTTTCTGACACCATTTTAATTTCCACAAGCTTGTTTTTATTTTTGTTTATTTTTTTGAGACAGGGTCTTGCTCTGTCACCCAGGCTGGAGTGCAGTGGTGCTATCTCAGCTCACTGCAGCCTCTGCCTCCTGGGCTCATGCAGTCCTCCTGCCTCAGCCTCCCAAGTAGCTGAGACTATTGGTGGGCACCACCATGCCTGGCTAATCTTTTAATTATTATTTTGTAGAGATGGGCTCTTGCCATGTTGCCCAGGTTGGTCTTGAACTCCTGGACTCAAGCAATCTCCACCCACCTTGGTGCTGAGATTACAGGCATGAGCCACTGCCCAGCCTTGTTTTATTTTCTGAGTATTCTTTTAAAACAACAGTCTATTCTTTTTTTTATGTATACAGTATCATCTTTTATCTCTGCATATCTTTTATCTGTGATAATTTTTTTGTGTGGGAAAAGATACTTTGTTGGAAATGACACATGCTTTGACAGTAGGAGACTGTATTTTACTAGCATGCCAAATTTCTTTTGTTGTTTGTCTTTTTATTTTTTAAATCACTTTATGAAGATATAATTTACATAGCCTAGTTTACCTGCTTACATTATACAATTTCTGCTTTTAGTGTATTTCTGAGTTGTGCAATCATTACCATAATTTAATTAGAACATTTTAATCACTTTAAAAAGAAACTTTGTACTAATTAGCAGTCACTCTATATCCCCTCATCCCAGGTAAACACTAATCTACTTTCTGTCTCCATACGTAGGCCTTTTCTGGGCAATTAATTAATTAATTTATTTATTTGAGACGGAATTTTTGCTCTTATTGCCCAGGCTGGAGTGCAATGGTGAGATCTCGGCTCACTGCAACCTCCGCCTCCTGGGTTCTAGCTATTCTCCTGCCTCAGCCTCTCGAGTAGCTGGAGCTACAGGTGTGTCCCACCACGCCTGGCTAATTTTTGCATTTTTAGTAGAGATGGGGTTTCACCATGTTGGCCAGGCTGGTCTCAAACTCTTGACCTCAGGTGATCACCTGCCTCAGCCTCCCAAAGTGCTGGGATTACAGGCATGAGCCATCACGCCCAGCCAGGACATTTTATATAAATGGAATGATACAGTATGTGATCTTAAGCCACTTTGCATGTTTTCAAGATTCATCTGTGTTGTAGCATGTAACAGTACACCATTTTTTTTATGGCTGAATAATGTTCCATTGTATTATTATACATTTCATTTATCTGTTCATCAGCTGATGCCTGCTGATTCTTTTGTATTTATTTTTTTGAGATGGGATCTTGCTCTGTTGCCCAGACTATAGTGCAGTAGTGTGATCATAGCTCACTGCAGCCTCGAACTCCTGGGCTTAAGTGATCCTCCCACCACAGCCTCCTGAGTAGCTGGTACTACAGATGCATACCACCATGCTTAGCTTATTATTATTATTTTTATTATTATTTTGAGATAGGCTCTTGTTCTGTCACCCAGGCTGGAGTGCAGTAGCACCATCACAGCTCACTGCAGCCCAATCTCCCAGGCTCAAGCAATCCCTCCACCTCAGCTTCCAGACTAGTAATTATTAAATTTTTTGTAGAGACAGGATCTCGTTACATTGTCCAGGTTGGTTCCGAACTCCTGGCCCCAAGCCATCCTCCTGATTAGCTGGGATTACAGGCACGAGCCACAGTCCTCTGCCCTGCTGGTTCTTAAATAGGCTTTCGGTTAGTCCTCCTGTTTTTGGCTCCATCTTTATCTCCACTTTGAAAGGTGCCTAATGCTACAAGTTCCTGAGCTTTTTGGAGGTTATTTTGTATCTCAGCCTTTCTCAAGCCTACTGTTAGTAACCACTCATCCATCAGCTTTTCAGCTTCTAAAATGTTATTACTGTTGCCTTCACTCTGATTTTGTGGGTTTATGCCACTCTCCATCCCCCACTGTTTTAGCAAGGTTTTGGAAAGAGGGAGGTAGCTGAGGAAGAGCTAATGCATACCTTCAGCCCTCAGTCTTTCACTGAAAGTTTAAAAGGTGGGATTCCCATGCTGTATCAGGCTCTAGGCCCAATAGTCATGGAATGACCAAGCTGGAAAAACCTTTAGAGATGAGCAGCTAGTCATGTACTTCATCTTTCAGGTGAAGAAAATGAGACTCACAAGACTCAGTAAATTGTTTAATGTCATACAATTAGTAAATAGCCAAGTTAGGTCCTTAATCCTGTCTCCTGCCTTCTTGACTAGTTGCTCAGACTTAATTTAGGCTGATTACTTTAAAATTTGGTATTGAGGAGAGCATGGGGACCCTTGTTGAGATTTGGCCTCTGCCACTTTTTAGTTATAGAAATGGGTTTGCTTAAGCCCAATTTTCTGGAGGGGCTAGCTTTTAGAGAAAGGTGCGTGTGTACCTACCTGTGTAGCCTCTGGGAGTTCACTGTATTTGGAAGAGTGTGCGTATACATCTAACTAATTTATTAATTATATAAAAGAACGGCCAGGCGTGGTGGCTCACGCTTGTAATCCCAGCACTTTGGGAGGCTGAGGCGGGTGGATCTTCTGAGGTCAGGGATTCGAGATCAGCCTGGCCAACACGGCAAAACCCTATCTCTACTAAAAACACAAAAACAATTAGCTGGGCATGGTGGTGCGTGCCTGTAATCCCAGCTACTAGGGAGGCTGAGGCAGGAGAATTGCCTGAACCTGGGAGGTGGAGGTTGCAGTGAGCTGAGATCGTGCCACTGTACTACAGCCCGGGCGACAGAGTGAGACTCCATCTCAAAAAAAAAAAAAAGAAAAGAACACAGGATTGGGTTTTTTAGACTGGTCTAAAAGACCATGAATTGGACAGCTGGTTGCATCACCCACTAAACAGGAAATATGTGAGTTCCAGATGTTACCTGACAGATGTGTGCTCTGCAGGGCATTCGGCTGGGCTAAAGGGAAGGCAATGTGAACAAAAGTGTTTTCAGTTTGTCCTAGATGCAGTTTGGAACAGTCCTGACTGGATAGGCTCTCAAACCTAGTCTCCCTAAAACTGGTCACATAAGAAGTTCAGCCATTTTAGAAATACTAGGTACATGAGTTGGATCACGTGTGGTGCCTGGAAGATGTTAAGCAGGTGGCAAAACATAAATAAAAATAATGGCTGTGTATACAAACCTAAAACTATCTGACAAAGTATTGAGAAAGAGAGTGAACAAATCTGCCTTGAGAAAACAGGAGTAACAGGGTTTCCCTTAAATTTACATTGAAAAGCCTGGTAAGCAGCTTTCCTGGGTTAGTGCCTTGGAAGAGGACTTAGAAGTGGGCTGTGGGGCCAGTGCAGTGACTCATGCCTTAATCCCAGCACTTTGGGAGGCCAAGGTGAACGACCGACCACTTGAGGTCAGGAGTTCGAGACCAGTCTGGCTAATGTGGCAAAACCCAGTCCGTACTAAAAATAGAAAGATTAGCTGAGCGTGATGGCAGGCGCCTGTAATCCCAGCTACTTGGGAGGCCGAGGCAGGAGAATCAGTTGAACCTGGGAGGCAGAGGTTGCAGTGAACCAAGATTGTGCCACTGCACTCCAGCCTGGGTGACAGAGCGAGACTCCGTCTCAAAAAAACAAAACAAAAAGGCCTGTGGGTGGGGGTTGGGGGGCAGTGGACAGTTCATTGCTTGTATTCTGGGTACTTATTTGCGAATGTCTGACTCCTGAGCACCACAGTCAGCTGGTGATGTGGGCCAAGGTACAGCCTATCTCTTCAAGAATAGTACCTTCTTTACGGTGTAGGAGTTGTAAAATTACTTTAATTTCATGTGAAGAAGAGATAAGGAAGAGTGATAGCTTCCAAAACTCTGCAGTCCTTATTGTGTATGTGTGCCTGTATTTAAGGTGTCTCTATTTAAAAAGTGCTGATAGTAATGAAAGTCATCTATTAATAAAAGTAATCATAAGGTTAACTCTCATTTAATTAGAAATGTGTAATCTCTTCCCTTCCTACATTGTGCCCCACCATCAGACAGGTGATACCCTCTGATTTATATAGGGGTTCAGAAATTGTGTGGAAGATAGGGAGAATTGAAATGCTGGAGCAGCCAGAGAGTTGAAGACAAAACAACCTAGCTCTCAACATGCACAAAAAGTAGAAGTGTGAGTTGGTAGCAGTACCATGCTGTTGGGCAGTCTATTTCACAAGTGTTTATAACAGGAAAGATACAGTGCCATCTTTTAGTGTGGGAAATAAACTGATTATAGCATGGATGACACTCAGTTGATGACCATGGTCACCAATAGTATCATTTTAGGATATCCCAGAATGCCAGTATGCAAAGGATAGCATAGTAACTTAGACATATGCATTCGCAGAGGAAAGAATTTCATCACTCTTGCTGCAGATAATCTACAGATAATGTGAAATAGACCTTATAGGATTGCTGTTGATATGGTAAGTTGAGGCAGTCCATGTGATACTGAAACAGGAGAGGTTCCCTTGTCCCCTCCCTGGCTCGCTTCTTCTTTTTTTTTTTTTTTTCCTGGAGATGGAGTCTCGCTCAGCCACCCAGGCTGGAGTGCAGTGGTGCAATCTCGGCTCACTGCAACCATCGTCTCCAGGGTTCAAGCGATTGTGCCATCTCAGCCTCCTGGGTAGCTGGGATTACAGGCACCCGCCACCATGCCTGGCTAATTTTTGTGTTTTGGTAGAGACAGGGTTTCACCATGTTGGCCCAGCTGGTCTTGAACTCCTGACCTCAGTTGATGCACCCACCTCAGCCTCCCAAAGTGCTGGGATTACAGGTGTGAGCCACCGTACCCTGCCCACAGTATAGTTTTGAATGCTTTAAATGTATTGCATGCAGCCTCTGTTTTAAAAACCCTGAGAGGTTGTTAGAACCATTAAAAAAAAGTTTTTTTTTTTTTTAAGTTAAACTTTAAATTTGAGGTAATTATAGATTTATTTGCAATTGTAAGAAATAATACAGAGAGATTCCCTGTGCACTCTACCCAGCTTCCCTTATTGGTGACATCTTGCAGGACTATATAGATATTATCAGAAACTCACGCCTGTAATCCCAGCACTTTGGGAGGCTGAGGCGGGTGGATTGCCTGCGGTCAGGAGTTCGAGACCAGCCTGGCGAACGTGGTGAAACCCCGTCTCTATTAAAAATACAAAAAAAATTAGCTGGATATGGTGGCGGGCACCTGTAATCCCAGCTACTCGGGAGGCCGAGGAAGGAGAATCGCTTGAACCTGGGAGGTGGATGTTGAAGTGAGTCAAGATTGTACCATTGCACTCCAGCCTGGGCAACAAGAGTGAAACTCTGTCTCAAAAAAAAAAAAAAAAAAAAAAAATCAGAACCAGGAACTTGACATTGATATAGTCAAGGTATCAAAGAGTTCCATCACCATAGGAATTCTTGGGGTTGCCCTTTTATAGCCACACCCATCTACCTTCCTCTCCCCACAACCACCCAACTCTCCCCCTTCCCCACCATTCTTTGTTTCTCTAATTTTATAGTTTCAAGAATATTATATAAATGGAATCATATAATACGTAAATAACGTGCTGTGATTGGCTTTTCTCATTCCTGTACAGGTCTAATGGTGATGAATTCTCTCTGTTTTGCCTGAAAATGTTTTTAGTTTGCCTTCATTTTTGAAGGATATTTTTTCTGTTCATAAAATTCTGGTTTTGGCAGATTTTTATTTATTTGTTTTTTTTTTTTCAGTACTTGTGTTGTTCCATGTTTTCTAGCCTTCATTGTTTCTGATGAGAAGGCAGTGGTAATTTCAATTTCTTCCCCTTGAATATAATGTGTGTCCTTTCTTCTAGTTCTTTTCAAGGTTCTCTCTTATCATTGGTTTCCAGAAGTTTGTCTGTGATGTACTTGTGTATTATTTTATTGGCATTTATACTGCTTGGAGTCCATTGAGCTTTTTGAATCTGTAAATTTTTGTCTATTACCAAATTTGGGAAAATTTTGATTATTGCTTCTTCAAATATTGTTTTCTGCCTCATTCTCTCTATTTTCCTTCTGGAACTCCAATTATATTATGTTAGACTTGTTGCCCCACACATCTCTGAGGTCCTCTCTCCTGCTGCCCTTTTCTTTTTTAATGTATACATTTTATTTTGTAGAGATGGGGTCTTGCTGTGTTACCTAGGCTGGTCTTGAACTCCTGACCTCAAGCAGTCCTCTCAACCTTGGCCTCCCAAAGTGCTGAGGTTACAAGTGTGAGCTACCACGCCCAGCCAGCTCTTTCTTTCTCTAATCCTTTTTTCTCTCTGTATTTCTGATTGGATAATTTTTGTTGTTCTCTTTTCAAGGTCAGTAACTCTTCTGTCATTTCCAATCTGCTTTTAAGCCAGCCCACTGCATTGTAATGTCTGTTTCTCTGTCGAGATCTTTTTTTTTTTTTGAGACGGAGTCTTGCTCTGTTGCCCAGGCTGGAGTGCAGTGGCACGATCTCGGCTCACTGCAATCTCCACCTCAACCTCAAGAGATTCTTCTGCCTCAGCCTCCCCAGTAACTGGGACTACAGGTGCACGCCACCACGCCTGCCTGATTTTTATATTTTTAGTAGAGACGGGGTTTCACCATATTGGCCAGGCTTGTCTCAAACTCCTGACCTCGTGATTCTCCTGCCTTGGCCTCCCAAAGTGCTGGGATTACAGGAGTGAGCCACCACGTCTGGCCTGAGATCTATTTTTTCATTCATTATGATCACAGCTGCTTTAAAATTCCTGTTTGCTAATTCCGGTATTTGAGTAAACTCAGGGTTGGTTTCTGTTGATTGACTCTTCTCTTGAGAATGGGTCATATTTCCCTGTTTCTTTATATGCTGAGCAATTCTGGATTGTAAAGAACTAAATTCTGTTACCTCCCTCCAGAGAGCATTCTTTTTTTATTTTATTATTATTATTGTTATTATTTTTAAGTTAACTGTTTCCCTGTAGTGAGTGGCAACTTAAATTTCAGTTCAGTTCTTTTACCCTTAACTTGGCTGCTTGGGCTCTGCTCCATGCATGCGTGGTTCAGGGATCAGCTAGGTTTGTAGGCAGAGTTTGTACACAGATTTTTGGGTCTTCCCTTCTGTGGTTCTCTCTGGAATTTCCCTCTTTCACTTCCCAGCTGCTGTGGTTTGCCTTAAAATTTGCCCTCTGGTTTCTTAAGCTAGTAGGATTATGAGTTTTTGAGTTTTACCCACCTCTTATGACAGACAGGTACTTGCCTGACTGGAAGCCATAAAAAAGGGAAACTCACCCAGTATCATTACCTTCTTTGAAGTGCTGACCTTTTTCCCTACTTGAGAATCTTCTTGCTTTTTAATTCTCCAGACAAGCTCATACTTGTCTGCAGGAAAGTTGGTCTGAAGGGAGCTACTCTGCCATGACTGGAAGCAGAACCTGTATGAACTAGATATAAAATAGTCTGTTGATAAAATCAGTTTTTTCCCATTGTAGTTTCACAGATCTTTATATTATCCTCCCTATCACCTTCAAGAGGCCAGATATAAAAATGTCTTTAAACTAGGTGTGGTGGAGCATGCCTGTAAGGGAGGCTGAAGTCAGAGGATTGCGTGAGCCCAGGAATTTGAGAGCAATCTGGGCAACCTAGCTAGACCCTGACTCTACAAAAAAATTTAAACAATTAGCTGGGCGTGGTGGTCCCAGATACTCTTGAGGCTGAGGTGGGAGGATAGCCTGAGCTCAGGAGGTTGAAGCTGCAGTGAGCCGTGATTGCGCCGCTGCTCCCCAGCCTGGGCAACAGAGTGAGACCTTATCTCAAAACAGCAACAACAAATGTCGGTTTATTTCTGGCTTGGTCAAAGCAGAACAGATAAAAAACCTATTAAAAGTTCTTGTAAGGCATGTATGCTTTAAAAAAAAATCTGTTATGATTGATTTGAACTGTACTTCCTTGGAAGCAGATTCACAAAGATAGACTCACACGTAGTTGACTAATTTTGAAATTGTTCTTGGAAATGGGCTTTAGATCTTATATCCAGATCTGCTGATGTTTGTATAATCTATATGTGTTGGACAAATAATTAGTTATTGTTTCTAGGACAATAGGACAGTTGTGGTGGTGATATCATATTCCTAATATTGTTTGAATTTCAAAGGGTCTAAATAATTGAGAATTTAAGGTACCTGTGATACACAGGTTTCAGGAGGTGGGCCTATGTAGGTGTTTTTGAGGATTAAGTTTTCCTACTGTTTCTTCTTTTTTTTTTTTTTGAGATGGAGTCTTGCTGTGTCACCCAAGCTAGAGTGTAGTGGTGTGATCTCAGCTCACTGCAACCTCCATCCCCCGGGTTCAAGTGATTCTCCTGCCTCAGCCTCCTGATTAGTTGGGATTACAGGTGTCCGCCACTACGCCCGGCTAATTTTTGTATTTTTTAGTAGAGATGGGGTTTCACCATGTTGGCCAGGCTGGTTTGTAACTCCTGACCTCAAGTGATCCGCCCACCTTAGCCTCCCAAAGTGCTGGGATTACAGGTATGAGCCACTGTGCCCAGCCCCTTACTGTTTATTCTTAAAACTCAGCCCTAAGTAAATGATGAGTGAATCACTTCAGTAAAAAAAATCTTAGGTTTGTGAATCCCCTTCTCTTACCTTTTCTGGCACTCTTTGTAGAGCGGCTGAAATGAATATGATTTGTTTTCAGGGCCCTCATACTTCTTTATACATCTCCTTTCCCCTTATGGAGAAAATACTTTGCTCTTGCTACTGGTCCAGTCGAATTCACAGAAGGACGTTTGTCTAACTTTGGCACCCCGTATAGTCCTTTATTCAGAACCAGACTCTTTAACAAGACTTCTTCCCTTAGCTAATTTAAAGAAGGGGCAAATGTGGAGAGGTGGTTGTGGGGACAGAGGCTCTAACAATCACTTCTCCAGTGATTCATAGCCTTTCTCTGCCTTTTGACCACACTTCAGATCAGCTGGTCCTGCTCACCTTTGGCTCCATTCTTCATCTCACTTTTTAAAAGTTCTCCCCTTAATCACTCAGCTTTCCTGTCTTCTCACACATGCATGTCATGTCTTAGGGAGCTCATTACAGCCATTTTAGATGAGATCAGGCGCATTTAGGGTGGTTATGGCCATAGACGCCTAGAGCCATTTTAGGAAGGCGTCTTTCCTTTACAGAGGACAGTGATAGTTGTCCTGATTCCTCTCTCTGTTGTGATATTTCGTGGTTTTTACTGAGGGGATTTTCTGGCTAGTTAGGAAGAAATGAGCAAACTGATAACTGAAAGTGAAGAAGCTTAGGAGGAAGAAACAGTTATCTTCTTTCAGACATAAATGCAGTTTAAAAATACATCCCAAGAATTTCAGACTGTAGACGAGATCATTATGTCAGCTGCTTGCTGCTTAATTACTTTGTACAGTAAGTGCAGGCTTACCGTGGGTGGGCTCTGCAGGTGTTACAGAAAGCTCTGAGACTAGCTCTACATAAGCTGTAGGACTTTGTTGCTGCAGCTATTACCAGCTGCCTGCTGATTTTTGCCAATCTTCTTTAGTGAAGATTACCAAATGTATTTTGAGGGATGAAATTTGCTCAAAAAGAAAGTTTCAGAAGAATTTGTTTGGAAGAAGGATCAGGAAATAAGAGGAATGAAATTGTGGCACTTGCTTTTAATAACAAAGAAGGTTGGGTCCTATCAGAATTTGAAAATTGTGAAAAAGTGAGCTGCTGCTTCTGATGGTGGACAAAACCTCAGAGAAAATAGAGGAGAGATTGTAGTTATAAAAGCAATAACTTTCTGACTGGAATTATTATTAGTTTCAGAAACAGGTGCCTTAGAGTTATTATAAACTTTTCTCTTTTAGAAACTTTTGAGGTGCCTTTGGGATTGATTTAGGGTAAAGGACTTTCTGACTTAGATGCATCTCATCCTGTGATGGTGAAGAATGCATTTTCCTTAATAATCACAAGTCCCTTTAGGTTCCAGACCAACTTAGAAAAACTATATTTGTAACAGAATTTATTCTATCAACTAGCACACGCAAACAGGACCCTGTGCAAGTGTACTCTGAATGGTTAGGCCATGTAGGTGAAAGATCTGGAGCCTCCCAGATAATAGCTTTCCAGTGAAATGGTTATTTGTATGTGTATGTTCTTTTTCCTGTATATTTGACATTGAGATCATTGAGGGTATGTGCTTTGTCTGGTTCATCTCTATTCCTCACAATATCTAAGTCCCTTGATTACTCAGTAAACAGGTATAGAATTCACTTGAATTGTCCTTGATTATGTTTCCCCGACATCTAAAATTTATTTGTTTGAACTGTTTATATGCATTTAATTTGTCCCACACTCCCTAATTCCTTAGGAAAAGCAATATTTGAGATAATATACTTTTAGATAAAAGCACTGGTGACTTTACGGTAATTTGGTATCAGTTGAGCTCTTCATTCTACTATACCATATTATAATGTTTTTCAAATTGAATTGTGATCATTAGTAGGCCTGCAGTCAGCATTTTTTGTTTTAATGATATAGAGTAGGAAATATGAGAGGACATTATATATATAGTAAAGGTAAGTATTATTTTGTGAAATTTTTGCTTTAGGTAAATTTACGTATACACATACATGTATGTGTTTATTGCTTCATAATGTAAAATGTAATTTGTACTGGAATAATGGTCAAAAAAGTTTGAATAACACTGCTTTATTGTAATACTCTGTTATTTCATTTATCATATAGCATTATGCCAGTACATACAGGCTTCTAAAGCCAGGGATGGTGCCAGCCCTTTCATTTCAAGTACGACTGAAGGTAAAAACAAAACAAAATTGAGAACACCCAAAGCTTTCTAATGGTTCTTACATATATCTCTCCAGTGGTATTTCGTAACCTTTGACCTTCTAACTTTCTTGTGCTTTTTTGACTACTAGATTTTTCAGATTTGTATCCCTCTAGGTGGTGGGTTCTTTGGTTCTTTCTCTCTTCACTTTAATGTTCTTATTTCAATATACTTTAGTGTTTTTAGGAGGGGGAATGGGAAAACAAAGGACAATTCCGGAAATTTCAAGTAATTCTGAATTGACAGAATATCTCATTAGATTTACCCTGAAATCTGCTTTGTTACATCTTTTCATTTCTTTGTATTTTTCCCAGAGATCTTTGAATTGCGTAGTTTATTCTGAATTTTAAGGAAAATATGGTTCTGTGATGTTTTTAGTTGACTTTAAGCAAATTAAACGTGGCTTTCAGGGGAAAAAAAAAGATAGATACAATCCTTATCATTCCTTGTGCTTTCTCACTCTCTCCCAAGAAAATTAACCATTGGGTTTGTAGTAATAATTTCATTTTGAAGGAGAACTTGACAGCTAGTGATGTCTAACATTAACCATGCTATACTTTTTCAGCTTCTTTACTGACCTAATAACTTTAATGCCTTTCCTATTCTTATTCTTAGATGGTTGGCATACTAACCTCCTTGCCTTCATTTCTGTACCTTGCTGGACTACCAAGCTCAGACATTTATAACCCTGTGACTTAAAGGGATTTTGTAGAGATGATTTGCTTCATTCTTTTTCTTACAGGAGAAAATTTTGAGCAGACACCATTGAGACGCACATTCAAATCTAAGGTCCTTGCACGATATCCTGAGAACGTAGAATGGAATCCCTTTGACCAAGATGCAGTAGGAATGGTTGGTATTTGTTAGCCACAAGTATGAGATAATTTACAGAGTAATTTATAATAGGATTGTGAGTTCAGGCTGTGGTAGCAGTGGTCCCACCAAATACCAGTAACTTTTGAAGAAAGGATTATAATGCATATTATTTATTATTCTGCATTTTGGTCAAAATACCAGATATTCAGAATATATTAAATATGCTAAAAGTTATAATGTGTTTCTGTTGTGTCAGAGAAATACATAGTATTGTGTCAGTGAACTTATTTTGTGGTCCTGATCTGTTGATTATTTATTGCATTGAGATTATATGATGAGTTAATTTTAAACTTCACTAGTTTAAAATTGTTTTCTCTCATTCTGCACTGTATATATCTCAGTAATATGACAGAAGTGGGTATTTTTGTTTCATCATAATTTTATTTTCATTTTTTTGTTTCATCATAATTTTAGATAGGACAGCATTTAAAAATCTCCTGTGGAAGAATATACCACTATGAGTAAGCTAACCTTTATTGAATATTCACCTTGTGCTAGGCACTCTAATAAGCATTTTACATGAATTAACTTATTTAATCCTCACAATACTCCTTACATGGGTAGTATTAAATAAACAGATACACACGTACATATTTTACAGATGAAGAAATTAAGATCCAAAGAGGTTAGGTAATGTATTCAAGCTCGCATGGCCAATAAGTAGTTGAGTTGGAGTTTGAGCACTGTAGTCTGGTTCCAGACCTCTGCTCTTAACCTTATCTTTGTACTGCCTCTATTACATTTGCTTTTGAGACAGGGTCTCACTCTGTCGCCCAGGCTGTTGGAGAGCAGTGGTGTGATCTTGCCTCACTGCAGACTCATCCTCCTGAGCTCAAGTGATCCTCCCACCTCAGCCACCCGAGTAGCTGGGAATACTGGTGCACGACACTATGCCTGGCTACTTTTTTGTATATTTTTTTATAGAAACAGGGTTTTGCTGTATTGTCCAGGCTGTTCTCAAATTCCTGGGCTCAAACAGTCAGCCCACCTTGACCTCCCAAAGTGCTGCGACTATAGGCGTGAGCCACTGCACCTGGCCTTCTATTACATTTTTAATAGCATTCTGTAGTTTTTAGAGGATGGTCTTGTTTGATGCACACAAAAACCCTGTGAAGTAGGGAGAAGAAACTATATTATTATTTCACAGATGAAGAAACTGTCTTTGAGAGCCTCAAGTTTTTTGACTCCTAGTCTAGCGTTTATTTCATTTTAACATGCTATATTCTAGAAATACCTAGCCTTTGGGAAGTCAAGTTTAAGGCTAATAGATATAATATAATATAGGTCCTTGTGTTTGTTAACCCAGGATATCATATTTTATTTGTATAGCCAGGTTCATGTAAAACTGGAAAATGGGAACTGATTGATTCAGGTCAGTTTGATTAACTATCCAAGTTTCTTTATATAACCCATCTGAATTACAGTGAAAATAGTACATCTTTATCCTGATTATGTCATCTCCTTGGTTTATATGAAATGAGCATACTTTTTGATGTAAAAAGAAGTTTTACTAATGACAGAATTTTGTGAGGTGATAGTCCAATACTATTTACAAGTTTGTTTTATTTTTAGGTATATAGTTGCATCTATCTGGTTTTTAGATATATTTCTAGCATCATCTCCTAATATACATATCTTACTCTCTGTCATGCTGTCATGCTTAACCACCTACCATTTCCTAAATTCTCCAAGTTTTCTTTTATCTCCATGTCTTTGTGCATTTTCTTCTTGTCCCCAAAATACCCTTCTATCCCTTGTGTACTTGATGAACTCTAACATTACCTTTTTTTGGTGACAGAGTCTTGCTCTGTCGCTCAGGCTGGAGTGCAGTGCATGATCTTGGCTCACTGCAACCTCTGTCTCCTGGGTCAAGTGATTCTTATGCCTCGGCCTCCCCAGTGGCTGGGATTATAGGCGTGTACCAGCACACCTGGTTAATTTTTGTATTTTTAGTAGAGACAGGGTTTCGCCATGCCCAGGCTGGTCTTGAACTGCTGGCCTCAAGTGATCCACCTGCCTTGGCCTCCCAAAGTGCTGGGATTACAGATGTGAGCCACTGCACCTGGCCCATTTTTGTAGCTTTTTCTGATATTCCCAGGCTGAGTTATCTGTTCTGTGTTCCTATAGTACTTTGCATACACTTTTGTATATCCCTGATGACTGCATTATGATTTTATTTACTTGCATGTCTTGCATTAGAAAGAGAGAGCTTTAAGCCAGATACACGCTCAGCTTAGTAGGTGCTCTATAAATAAATAAATAGCGATGGTGTTCTGAAAGAGGATTGCCAGTGAGTGTTCTCACTGCCTGTTGCCTTGTCTTTTGCAGCTATGTATGCCCAAAGGGCTGGCATTCAAGACCCAGGCTGATCCCAGGGAGCCCCAGTTCCATGCCTTTATTATCACAAGGGAGGATGGCTCTCGGACATTTGGGTTTGCCCTCACTTTTTATGAAGAGGTGACTAGCAAGCAGATCTGCAGTGCAATGCAGACCCTCTACCACATGCACAATGCTGAGTATGATGTCCTACATGCTCCCCCTGCTGATGGCAGAGACCAGAGCAGCATGGAGGATGGTGAAGACACTCCTGTGACCAAACTGCAGCGCTTCAACTCCTATGACATTAGCCGGGACACTCTCTATGTCTCTAAGTGCATCTGCCTCATCACACCCATGTCTTTCATGAAGGCATGTCGGAGCGTGCTGGAGCAACTCCACCAGGCAGTCACTTCACCTCAGCCCCCTCCACTGCCTCTTGAGAGCTACATATACAACGTACTGTACGAGGTGCCACTCCCACCTCCTGGCCGGTCGTTGAAGTTTTCTGGAGTCTATGGGCCAATAATCTGCCAGAGACCAAGTACCAATGAGCTTCCCCTATTTGACTTTCCTGTCAAAGAGGTTTTTGAACTGCTCGGGGTGGAGAATGTGTTTCAGCTTTTTACTTGTGCCCTTCTGGAGTTTCAAATCCTGCTCTACTCACAGCGTAAGTCAGTGCTTACTAGAGCCTTCTGCCTGCCTCAGGCTTCCTTGCTTTCCATGTTCAGATACAGTGGGGCTGACTGTAAAGGTTAAGAGCTATTACAGTTTGAGCAAAACCCAGATCTTTTGCAGGTAGGTGGTGGATGGCAAATTGATAGATATGAGAGGGCCAGTATTTCTGATTAACTATCTTCATGGCCTTTTGCTGGGCATTCCAGTCTTGGAGGGGAACACTGCTTCCTATGTCCCTTCTGATTGAAGTGAAAAGAGGGGTGGGTAGGAGGTGATGGTCACAGGAAGCTGACTTTCCATCAATTCTGTTCTGTCATTCTACAGAGTTATTTCTGCCTCTTTCTCAGCCTAGTAAAATTGAGGATTCACAAAGGATAATCCTTTATATATTGAGAAAATGTGGGTGTGTTGCTTCTTTTTGTTGTTTGCTTAACTGAATTGTTTTTATAAATGGGAGGTTGAGTGTAAGCAGCATATTTGGACAAAATAGTAAAGTAGATTAGAAAGAAACAGATGCTTACTTAATGAGCCAGGCTAGTAACATGAAATTCGTTCATTCAGTACATATTTACTGAGAGTGCACTAGGTGCCAGGCGTTGTTGTTTCAAGGGTAGTGGTGTACAAGACAGAAAAATTGTTGCTATAGTGGAACTTAAATTTTAGTGGGAGAAGAGAGGTGCTTAAATAAATACATAAAATATGTAGTTTGTAAGGTATTTAATAAGGGTTATAAAGAAAAATAAAACAGGGAAAAGGATAGTATTTGGGGAAGAGAAGTTCCAGTTTATAATAGAGTGGTTAGGTAGGCATCCCTGAGTGATCTGTTAATATCTGTAGGAAAAGTATTCCAGGCAAAGGGCACAGGAAGTATAAACAGTCTAAGACAAGAATGTGCTTCATGTATTCAAGAACCAGAAGCTGGGTGGATGGAATGGAGTGAATGAGCAGGAGTGTAGTAGGAGATGGTGTTAGAGACTTAACTGGAGGCCAAATTGTATAGAATCTTGTAGGCCATTGCAAGGACTTTGGCTTTTATTCTTAGATGGCTCTTAGATAGCCATGAGAGTTTTCAATTTTTTTTACTTTTTATTTTAAAATAATTTCTAGCTTATGGAAGAGTTGCAAGGAGTGTTCAAAAGACTCTTGTATACCCTATCCCAAATTCACTAATTGTTAACATTTTGCCACATTTGCTTTATTACGATCTCTCTCTGTGTGTGAACATAACTGAACCATTGAGAGTTATTGTGACTCCTAAATACTCATGTGTTTATTTCCTAAGAATAAAAACATTCTCTTCAATAACTATCATTGATCAAATTTGGAAAACCTAACAATGAGACAATACTATATTAAAGTTTCTCTAGTACCCGATAATGTCTGTTATGATAATTTAAAAAAATTCCTTATTCAGGATCTAGTGCCATATCATGCATTGCTTTTAGTTGTGAGTTTCTCAGCCTTTGTCTTTCATGACACAGACATTTTTGAAGAGTACAAGCAAGTTATTTTATAGACTGTCCCTTAATTTGGTTTTGTCTGGTGTTTTCATGATTAGATTCAGATTATAAATTTTTTGCCTAAAATACCATAGAAGTGATATTGTGCTTCTCTCAGTGCATTATATTAGGAGGCACATACTGTCAGTTTTCATGATTACAGGAGGCAGGCATATGATGTCATTTTGTCTCATTTTTGGTTATACTAATCTGCTCACTTGGTTAAGATGATGTCTGTGGTTTCTTAACTGGAAAGTTATAATTTTTCCCTTGGTAATTAACATGTAAGTCGTGGGGAGATACTTTGAAACTAATTATTCTGTTCTTCTTTAAAGTTTTGCCTAACCATTTTTTTTTTAGTTTTTATTTTTTGTATTATATTTGCAGTTTATGGATGCCTAATAGTTTAGCATCTATTGATGATTCCATTCTGAATCAGTTATTTCAAGGATAGTAGCAAAAAGGTGATTTTCTTTTTCTTTTCTTTTTCCTTTTGAGACAGGATCTCACTCTGCTGCCCGGGCTGGAGTTAAGTGGTGCCATCATGGCTCACTGCAGCCTTGTCCTCCCATGCTCAAGTGATCCTCCCACCTCAGCTTCCCGTGTAGCTGGAACTACAGGCACGCACCACCATGCCTGGCTAATTTTTTATTTTTTGTAGACATGGGGTCTCGCTACATTGCCCAGGCTGGTCTCAAACTCCTGGGCTGAACCTTCTGCCTGGTTTCCCAAAGTGCTGGCTGGGATTACAGGCGCCACCGTGCCCAGCCTTAGAAATTTTTTTTTTTTTTTTTTAAAGAAATAGAGTCTTATTCTATCGCCCAGGCCAGAATGTAGTGGCACAATAATGGCTCACTGCAGTCTTGATATCCTGGACTCAAGTGATCTTCCCGTCTCAGCCGCCCGAGTAGCTGGGACTGCAGGTGCCCACCACCATGCCTGGCTAATTAAAAAAATTTTTTTTTTTTTGTAGAACCAGGGTCTTGCTTTATTGCCCAGGCTGGCAAAATAGTGGTTTTTAAACTTTATCTGTATTTATTAATTGGCATTATACCATAATGAAGAATGTTTCTTTCTCCTTTGTTTGTTTATTATTGTATGGATTCATAGATTTTTATTTTAGTCAGGTTATAATTCACTATAATTATTTATTTTGATGCTCAAATTTCCCTGATTTGGTCCACGGGCAAAGGAATGGACCTCCACAATGGCAGGGCTTTTGCTTTTTGCTCATTGATGGATTCCAAGCACTAAAACTGTAGCTGGTATATAAGGGTGCTCAATAAATGTTGTTAAATGAATGAATAACTTAGGCTTTTAACAGGCTCACTCTGGCCATTATATTAAGGGTATAGGGGAGAATGGAATAAAGCAAAGAGTTCCGTTAAGAGGTAATTTGTAATAATCCAGGTGAGCGGTGATGTCAGTTAGAACTAAGGAGGTAACAGTGAAGTGGTGTGAAATGGTTGGGTTCTGGATATAGTTTGAAGGTGAAGTAATGGAAACTATGTTGAACTGAAGAGCGCATACCTCATATAAAGTGGATAGCCACTAATTAGCTCCAGTTAATTCCTTGTGGGTATACTGGCCTGATGTTACTAAATATTCCAATAATTCATGAGGACCCAGATTTTTTACATGAAATCTCTGGTTTTTAAATATTGGCAATAATGTTCTTTTTAAACACTGCAGGCCAAACAAAAAGCATCTGCTGGCTGAATGTAGTTCCTGAGGCTTCACTTTGCAACTTCTAGTTTAAGATACGAAGTTACAGCCTTCTGTCTCTGGGTGAAATATAGACTTGGACAAATCATATTGCTTTCCTAGCTGTTTCTTGGCTGGAGCTTCATAAAAATACTTTGAAATGGAGACTTAGTTGAATAGGGAAGAACTTCTCTGGTTTAGAACAGAACAGAGAGGAGGAAACCAAACTATATAGAGTGTTAGAAGATACAGTAGGCTTTTAGGCAGTGGGGGTGTTTAGAGGCAAGGAAAGGAGGATTGAAACAAATGTGATGAACACAATGGAAAAATAACATTCTTCCATCTGAGTTTTTTTTGTATTTCCTAGAATATGGTTATTGTATCCATAGTAAGAATTTTAAGAGGTTTGAATGTAATTGAGATGGTTAGTATGTAGAACTGAATTTAACTTAGGACCTAAAGTCATGCTCAGCATGGACAAGAGAAAGCTTTTTTCAGAAATTCCTGGATATTGCTGAGGCTGGCTGAGGCCACAGTGGAGTGGATTACTTTTCATTGGATGTAAATTATGCTTTTTGTTGTTAATAGAGTGCTTTAAACTATTTAGGTTGGTTTTCTTGAAGTAGTTTTTATTAATGATCCAAAGACATCTTCCTTGTATGGATAAAAATCACTCTGGCCAAAAACAAGCTATCACCACTGCAGTTGATTTTGCCTGCTGCATGTCCTGCCCTCTGAATAGAAAAGAGGTGTTACTTAGGGAAAAGGAATGCAGGCTGAATTGTTAGATTCTGAAAGTGTAACCCTTTGGAATGCTGAATTGGCAGTTTTAAGCAGTGTTTTCTTTTTGGTATAGGTCATTTTATTTACTTCTAGATAATATTTATTCTTTAGTCCATATAGAATTAGTGTTTTTTTAATAGCATAATTTTTAATTGGTTGTTTAAAAATTATTATTACTTTTTTTGAGACAGGGTCTTATTCTGTCACCTACGCTAGAGTGCAGTGGCACAATCATGACTCACTGCAGCCTTGACCTCCCCAGACTCAGATGATCCTCCCACCTCAGCCTCCTGGGTAGCTGGGACTACAGGCGTGTACTGCTGTGTCTGGCTAGTTTTTGTATTTTTTGTAGAGATGAGGTTTTGCCATGTTGCCTAGGCTGATCTTGAACTCTGGGCTTAAGCAATCCACCTTCCTTGGCCTCCCAAAGTGCTGGGATTACAGGCATGAGCCACTGTATCCGGCCTTATTTAAAAATTATATGCAGAACAGAAGCTTTATCTGAAGTGGCCTGATAGAGTAGTTGATTGGAAACCAAAAAAGTCAGTTAAGTCACAGAATCCTAAAAATGATATGTAGAATTAATTTTATAGTTAAACTATTTATTATTTATTATTATTTTTGAGACGGAGTTTGCTCTTGTCGCCTAGGCTGGAATGCAGTGGCACGATCTTGGCTCATTGCAACCTCCATCTCCTGGGATCAAGTGATTCTTCTCCCTCAGCCTCCCAAGTAGCTAGGACAACAAGCCTAGCTAATTTTTGTATTTTTAGTAGAGATGAGGTTTCACCATGTTGGCCAGGCTGGTCTCGAACTCCTGATCTCAGGTGATCCACCAGCCTCAGCCTCCCAAAGTGCTGGGATTACAGCGTGAGCCACCACACCCGGCCTAAATAATTTAACTTAAAACATATAACTGTATAGTCACTAATCTTTGATGAAGGGTACAGGCATTTTTCGTGATTATGAATTCACAAATCAGATATCTGCACTTCTTGCATAAACCACACCCATAATACATTGACTAGATTTCCTAGTTACTTTACTTTTCTTTCTTTTTTTTTTTTTTTTTTTTGAGGTGCTGTCTTGCTCTGTTGCCAGGCTGGAGTGCAGTGGCGCAATCTTGGCTCACTGCAACCTCCGCCTCCCGAGTTCAAGCAATTCTCCTGCCTCAGCCTCCTGAGTAGCTGGGACTACAGGCGTGCACCACCACGCCCACCTAATTTTTGTATTTTTGGTAGAGATGGGGTTTCACCGTGTTGGCCAGGATGGTCTCGATTTCTTGACCTCATGATCCGCCCGCCTCGGCCTTCCAAAGTGCTGGGATTACAGGTGTGAGCCACCGTGCCCAGCCCTGGTTACTTTTTTTTTTTTTAAAGTGGAGTGATAACTTAAAGAACCTTGCAAAAGAACATGAGCAGAGACTACTTCTGGATTTTTGTAGTGTTCCCTAGTTTTTTATTCTTAATTGCTTCATGGTATGCCTAATTCAATTACAGTGTTTTTTTAGTGACTTTGTATTACTGAGTCTTCTAAAAACATTTAATTTTGTTTCCAGAGAAACAGGCATTCTTTCTTTTTGCCCTCAGATTTTACCATTTATTTACACAATATTTGGTTATGTGATATAATCCAGTAGTAAGTTCAACTAGCACAGGTTTGGGAACAAATGAGTGGGAGCAATGTATGCTTTACTCAGAGTGGGGAAAATCAATCGGTAAAGTGAGTTGGCTAAGTAGAGGTTGGTAAGAAATCTCGAATAATATTTTACTATCTAAAGTAGTCTTTTACTGTAAAAATAATGATTGCTTAAGGTATATAATTAAAACAATTCCAAAGGGAATCAAATATTTTCCTCTCTTTTTTTCATATAGTAGCTGGATATCAAATTTGTTGTGTATCTTTAATGAAAATAATAGTTTTTAAAAACAAATAATATGTGCACAAATAATGCAGAGAAAGTTGAAAGTTCTCCCCAACTCCCTTTTTTTAAGATGGGGTCTCGCTCTGTCGCTCAGGCTGGAGTGCAGTGGCGCGATCTCAGCCCCCTATAGCCTCCACCTCCCGGGTTCAAGCAGTTCTTGTGCCTCAGCCTCCCGAATAGCTGGGACTACAGGTGCGTGCCACCACACCTGGCTAATTTTTGTATTTTTAGCAGAGATGGGATTTGCCATGTTGGCCAGCCTGGTTTCAAACTCCTGACCTCAAGTGAACTGGCCACCTTGGCCTCCCAAAGTGTTGGGATTACAGGCATGAGCCACTGCACTCAGCCCCTTTTTCTTTGATCTAGTATCCCATCCCTGAGAAGTAATCTCTTAATTTTTAAAAATTCCCTCTTTTCCAGTATTTTTAATGATACACTATATATATATATATATATATATATTCTGAGATGGAGTTTCACTTTGTTCCCAGGTTGGAGTGCAGTGGCACGATCTTGGCTCACTGCAACCTCTGCCTCCCGGGTTCAAACGATTCTTCTGCCTCAGCCTCCCTAGTAGCTGGGATTACAGGCATGTGCCACTACACCCAGCTAATTTTTGTATTTTTAGTAGAGACGGGGTTTCACTATGTTCGCCAGGTTGGTCTTGAACTCCTGACTTCAAGCGATCCGCCTACTTTGGCCTGCCAAGGTGCTGGGATTACAGGCATGAGCCACCACGCCTGGCCTAATGTACTATTTTTTATGTTAGGTGTTGAATATACATGTATTAATTTTAATATTCTTTAAATTATACATATACACTATGAAATCTGTATGGTATATTAAAATAAAACTTGAGGCCAGGTGCGGTGGCTCACGCCTGTGATCCCAGCACTTTGGGAGGCCTAGGAGGACAGATCACTTGAGATCAGAAGCTTAAGACCAGCCTGACCAACATGATAAAACCCCATCTCTACTAAAAATACAAAAATTAGCTGGGCGTGGTGGTACACACTTGTAATCCCAGCTACTCAAGAGGCTGAAGCACGAGAATCACTTGAACCCAGGAGGCAGAGGTTGCAGTGAGCAGAGATCACACCACTGCACTCCAGCCTGGGCGACAGAGCAAGACCCTGTCTCCAATAAAATAATAAATAAATAAATAAAATAAAACTTGAAAAAAGGCATTTCAAGAGTGTAAAATGAAGGGTAGAAATTTACAGCATTAGAAGAGTGTACAGCGAAGTGTGCGACTTCTACCTCTGCACCCTGGTTCTCCTTCAGGGAGGTTACCACTGTTTTCTGCTTACTTGTAGATATAGCCGTGTATATACTATATACATACATTTTAAAAAGAACACAAATGGGAGCATACTAATCATTGTTTTGCAACCTCCCAGGATAGTTTATAATTGTTCGTAAATACGTAGGAGCTGCCCTGTAGTTTGTTCAGAGGGGGCTTATTTATAGAGTGATTCCAAGTCTGATGTCTTTATCTGCACATACAAGTCATAAAAATGGGCCGGGCACGGTGGCTCACACCTGTAATCCCAGCGGTTTGGGAGGCCAAGGTGGGTGGATCATTTGAGGTCAGGAGTTCGAGACCACCCTTGCCAACATGATGAACCTCCTTCTCTACTAAAAATACAAAAATTAGCCAGGCGTGGTGGCTCGTGCCTATAATCGCAGCTACTGGGGAGGCTGAGGCAAGAGAATCGCTTGAACCTGGGAAGCATAGGTTGCAGTGAGCCGAGATTGCGCCACTGCACCCTAACCTGGGTGACAGAGCGAGACTTTGTCTCAAAAAACAAAAAAAGTGCTGGGATTACAGGTTTGAGCCATTACACCCGGTTTAAAAGACATCCCTTTTTTTGTTTTTTGAGACAATCTCACTTAAAAGATATTCTTAATGCCCAGTAGATTCTAAGGGTTTTAGGAGCTGTGTGTTTCAGGAACCGGGGAAAAGACCAAATATATATATATTTATCACACTAGTAAAGTTATCTATAGGTTATGCTCTTCTTTGATTAGCTAGGAGCAAGGTGATAGGCAACTTTCAAAGCTTTATTATTAGTGAGCAAATGTAGGATGTTTTGGTAAACTTCTGCCTTAATACTTTTCAGCTTCTGTTCCCTTTGTACTGAGACTTCCTCATTTCCTAGAAAGTTTTTTGTTACTTACAACTACTTTATGAACCAAGCTGTGATTTAAATGGTGGAGTGGGTTTTTAGTGCATAACATCATTTTAATTCCTATGACAGCTCATTTGAAACCAGCCATTCCAGGAGGATTTTACTCATATGATTTAAAAATGTATATTTCTGCTTTGTCCTTAAATGCCTGAAACCATCATGTCATTTGTGAATAGTAATTTGTAAAATTTAAGTTTTAGGCCAGGCACGGTGGCTCACGCCTGTAATCCCAGCACTTTGGGAGGCTGAGGCAGGCAAATCACCTGAGGTCGGGAATTCGTGACCAGCCTGACATGGAGAAACCCTGTCTCTACTAAAAAATACAAAATTAGCTGGGGTGGTGGCGCATGCCTGTAATCCCAGCTACTCAGGAGGCTGAGGGAGGAGAATCACTTAAACCCGGGAGGCGGAGGTTGCGGAGCCGAGATCGCGCCATTGCACTCCAGCCTGGGCAACAACAGCGAAATTCTTTCAAAAAAAAAAAAAAGTTTTAACTCGTCAATTTTATTGGCTGTACCAATATATTTATTAGTCATTTAAAAAAAAAAAAAAAAGGCTGGCTGGGCGCGGTGGCTCACACCTGTAATCTCAGCACTTTGGGAGGCCGAGGCGGGTGGATCACAAGGTCAGGAGTTCGAGACCAACCTGACCAAGATGGTGAAACCCCGTCTCTACCAAAAATACAAAATTAGCCAGGCGTCGTCATGGGCACCTGTAATCCCAGCTACTCGGGAGGCTGAGGCAGGAGAATCACTTGAAACTGGGAGGCGGAGGTTGCAGTGAGCTGAGATGGCGCCACTGCACTCTGGCCTGGGCAACAGAGCAAGACCCTGTCTCAAAAAAAAAAAAAAAAAAAGGCCTAGAAATTACATTCTGAAGAGAAGCCAAATATTGATCATGAGCCTTCCCTTTAGGCTATGATCTCTGACCTGTAACAAGAGTTTTGAGTCACTAAAGTCAATCCTCTGGGTGTTTCAAGTTCTAGGGAAGCCTTTTTTTTTTTTTTTTTTTTTTTTTTTAAAGAAGGAGTCTAGCTCTGTCACTTAGGCTGGCATGTGCAGCTGTGCAGTCTCGGCTCACTGCAACCTCTGCCTCCCAGGTTCAAGCAATTCTCACGTCTCAGCCTCCCGAGTAGCTGGGATTACAGGTGCATGCCACCACGCCCAGCTAATTTTTGTATTTTTAGTAGAGACGGGGTTTCACCATGTTGGTTGACCAGTCTGGTCTCTAACTCCTGACCTCAGGTGGTTCACCTGCCTCGGCCTCCCAAAGTGCTGGGATTACAGGCGTGAGCCACCATGCCCAGCCTTCTAGGGAAGCTTTTTATTGAAACGTTGAAATAACGTTTTTATGCTGTTCTCATTCAGGAAAGGTTGCCAGGTGTAGGGCAGACTTGGCTAGTGTGGAAAACCAGCTTCTGCATGCTTGGTGGTTCTTTGTGCTTGACTTCGCAGGCAAAGCTTACATAAGCTCCTTATAGGATGTTCTGCAGATGTACCTTAGTGAGAACTGAGCCTGTTTTTACTTCCATACTGAATGGAGACCCAGGACCACTGTTTGTTCAGTTCTCCTACCCCCTTTCTTAAGAGGATCTACTTAACATTCTGTGGTAGTATTTGGAGCAAGATGTCATTAATTATTTTTGTTGTATTTCCATATTAGATTTTATTATGAGCAAGGACCTGTGTGTGTAGGTTTATTTCAATTTGTGGTCCACAAGGGTCTCTTGGTTGTCTCTCGGACACCCTCAAGGGAATCACATTGAGCATACCCTTGCTGAAGTTTATTGTGATCGTTTCTAAATAAGAAATTGTATTGAAAGTTTTAACTTACTGTTTGGAAAGCAAGTGCCTTGTTTTTGACTGATTTGTGTGTGTGCTTTTTTTGTTGTTGTTGACCCAGATTACCAGAGACTGATGACTGTGGCGGAGACGATTACAGCTCTCATGTTTCCTTTCCAGTGGCAGCATGTCTATGTCCCTATTCTCCCGGCTTCTCTCCTGCATTTCTTAGATGCTCCTGTTCCATACCTGATGGGTTTGCATTCCAATGGCCTGGATGACCGGTCAAAGCTGGAGCTGCCTCAAGAGGTGAGATCTTGAGTGTTGGTGCCTCTGGCCCCAATCCAGGATTGGGGAGAGAAGGGCTTTGGGATGAACCCAGCATGCATGATGTTACCAAGTTTATTTTCTTTTATTTTGGTGAGTATGAATAACTTTTAAGGAAAAAAGTAAAAACAATGAATGTTTAGTTCAATTTATATCATCCCAGAGACGCTTATTATCTTTATCAACTGACATACATACATTATAATTTCTGTATTTATGCTATTGTTTTTGTTTTGTTTTGTTTTGCTTTTTAAGAGACAAGGTCTTGCTGTGTTACCCAGTCTGGGTGCAGTAGCATGATCGTAGCTTACTGTAACCTTGAACTCCTGGGCTCAAGTGAGCCTCCTGACTCAGCCTCCTGAGTAGTTGGGACTAAAGGAGTGTGCCACGACGCCCAGCTAATTGTTTTTTTATGTTTTGTAGATGCAGGGTCTCACCATGTTGCCCAGGCTGGTCTCGAACTCCTGGGCTCAAGTAATCCTCCTGCCTTGGCTTCCCAAAGTGTTGGGATTATAGGCATGAGCCACTGTGCCTGGCTAAGAAAAGAATTGATTTAAAATATGTATTTTCTATTCCATTCTAAAGTAGATTTAAAGCATGATTAGAAATAATATTGTTTTATTTTTAATTTTTTTAGAATTACCAGCAGAACTGGTATGTTACTTTGTGGCTGTTGTGAAACTACCTGCAGGGAAGTGCTTTCCTACTTTGAATTTCTTAGTCATTAGAAAGGCCTGGGAAGAAGACTTTGGAGTATACATACACTGGTGTCACCATGACTCTTTGTTTCCTCCCTCCACCACCATTTTTTGGGGGGTAGAGTTTTTTTTTTTTTTTGAGATGAAGTCTCGCAATGTCGCCCAGGCTGGAGTAAAGTGGCACAATCTTGGCTCACTGTAACCTCCGCCTTCCAGGCTCAAGTGATTCTCCTGCTTTAGCCTCCCAAGTAGCTGGGATTACAGGCGCCCACCATGCCCTGCTAATGTTTTGTATTTTTAGTAGAGTCGGGGTTTCACTGTGTTGGCCAGGCTGGTCTTGAATGCCTGACCTCATGATCCACCCGCCTTGGCCTCCCAAAGTGCTGGGATTATAGGCGTGAGCCACTGCGCCCGGCCAGGGGTAGAGATTTTTGTATATAAGTGAGGAATATAAGTGAGGGGCCCCAAGAAGAGGGCATTCTCATGGAACTGGATCTGGGCAGCACTGTGTCATTGGTCGTGACTGGGCAGCATCTTTGATGAATACCCTGATAATTAGACCATGTCTGTGATATTTAAATTATAGTCAAATGCATCTCTTTGCTCTTTTCTCTCTTCTTTAATTGTAGAATCAAAATGTCTTCCTTGTCTTCCTTGTAGCTTCTTCCATTTCTGCCCTTTTTTCTTCTTTGACTTTATAGAGCATTGTGCTCTTTGGGGTGGAACAAGATTAATTAAGGAAAAAAAGATCTAAATGATGGATAAAATCATTGAGTTGACATAATATTGGAGTTTTTTGTGTGTACTTGCTTACTGTACCATACATATACCTGAAGAGTGGACTGAAGAAAGAAGAGCTTTTTGTTGTTTGCTTTAAACAAATGTCTATTTAATATTGATACAACTTAAGTCAACCTAATTATAATTCTGTAAAGTCACAAAAAGAACAATAACAAAAAATTGTTGAAGGTGGAAGGCCAAAGAGGCAAGTTATGTGCATAAGTTAATAAATAGGCCACTAAGCAAGAAGCCAGATTTCTCAGTTGTATTTTCCTCTTTGGCATCAGCTTTCTTTATACTTGGGGCAAATTCTGATCCCTCTAGGATTTTTCAACATCATTCCCTATGTGCTTCATGTATATGGCTATACAGAGGGACCTCTGAGGGATCAACAGGTTTCTTAATGGGACTGTTTAAGAAACTGTGGGTTGTTTAAGAAACCCAAAAGTTGGCCGGGTGCGGTGGCTCACGCCTGTAATCCCATCACTTTGGGAGGCCGAGGCGGGTGGATCACCTGAGGTCAGGAGTTCGAGACCAGTCTGGTCAACATGGTGAAACTCCGTCTCTACTAAAAATACAAAAAAATTAGCCGGGCATGGTGGTGCACGCCTGTAGTCCCAGCTACTTGGGAGGCTGAGGCAGGAGAATTGTTGAAACCCGGAGCCAGAGGTTGCAATGAGCTGAGATCGCACCACTGCACTCCAGCCTGGGTGGATCGAGCCACTGCACTCCAGCCTGCGTGACAGTGTGAGACTCCACCTCAAAAAAAACAAAAGAAACCCAAAAGTTCTCTCTGTTCTGGGCTATCAGAGCCTCCATGTTGCTGTATTCCCCATCTCTGCTGCAAACTTTGCATCTGAGCTTCTGGCCTCCCCTGTAGTCTGCTTGGGAAGGAGTGGTGACAGTGGAACAGTAGAATTACCTGTGTGTGCTTCATAAGTGGTTCTTGGGTTTCAGAGTCCTAGTTCATTCACACTTTTCTTCTGAAGGTCACACATTTGTGGGAGCAGTTATATAGCTGGATATTTTGTATCTTGATTTTTAGCAGATAAGCTCTGGGGTATCTGAGCCTGTGTAGTTCCTGTGGAAAACCTTAGACTGGGGGAAAAGAGCTGGCTTTGAAAGACAACTTTGGGGTATCTCAGAAACGACATGTTCATAGTAAAAAATGCTAACAGTGCACAAAAGCATAAACAATAAAATTAAAATTACCTCAAATTTTACCACCCAGAGATAACTACTTTTGATATTTTGATACACATCTTTAAAGTATGTGGTATCTTTTAACTACAATCTTAGAAGGAAGCTTTGGGGCAGTGTATTAGTCCATTTTTACACTGCTAATAAAGACATACCTGAGACCGGGAAGTTTACAAAAGAAAGAGGTTTAATGGACTTAGAGTTCCATGTGGCTGGGAAAGCCTCACAATCATGGTGGAAGGCAAGGAGGAGCAAGTCACGTCTTACATGGATGGCAGCAGGCAAAGAGAGAGCTTGTGCAGGGAAACTCCCCCTTATAAAACCATCAGATCTTGTGAGACTTATTCACCATCACGAGAACAGCATGGGAAAGACCTGCCCCCATGATTCAACTACCCCCCACTGGGTACCTCCCACAACACATGGGAATTTAAGATGAGATTGGGGTGGGGACAAAGCCAAACCATATCACTCTGCCCTGGCCCCTCCCAAATCTTATGCCCTCACATTTCATAACCAATCATGCCTCCCAACAGTCCCCCAAAGTTTTATTTCAGCATTAACTCAAAAGTCCATAGTCCAAAGTCTCATCTGAGACAAGGCAAGTCCTTTCCTTATAAGCCTGTAAAATCAAAAGCAAGTTAGTTACTTCCTAGATACAATGAGGATACAGGCATTAGATAAATACAGCCATTCCAAATGGGAGAAATTGGCCAAAAACAAAGGGCTGCAGGCCCCATGCAAGTCTGAAATCCAGTGGGGCAGTCAAATCTTAAAGTTCCAGAATGACCTCCTTTGACTCTGTGTCTCACATCCAGGTCACACTGATGCAAGAGGTGGATTCCCTGGCTGGGCGCAGTGGCTCACGCCTGTAATCCCAGCACTTTGGGAGGCCAAGGCAGGTGGATCACCTGAGGTCGGGAGTTCAAGACCAGCCTGACCAACATGGAGATACCCCATCTCTACTTAAAACACAAAATTGGCTGGGCATGGTGGTGCAAGCCTGTTATCCCACCTACTCTAGAGGCTGAGGCAGGAGAATTGCCTGAACCCAGGAGGTGGAGGTTGCAGTGAGCCGAGATTGTGCCATTGCACTCTAGCCTGGGCAACAATAGCGAAACTCCGTCTCAAAAAAAAAAAAAACCCACAAAAAAAAACAGCAACAAAAAAAATGGTGGGTTCCCATAGTCTTGGGCTGCTCCACCCCTGTGGCTTTGCAGGATACAGCCTCCCTCCTGGCTGCTTGTATGGGCTGGCATTGAGTGTCTGCGGCTTTTCCAGGCACACAGTGCAAGCTGTCAGTGGATCTGCCATTCTGGGGTCTGAAGGATGGTGGCTCTCTTCTCACAGCTCCACTAGGCAGTGTCTCAGTAGGGACTCTGTGTAGGGGCTCTGACCCTACATTTCCCTTCTGCACTACTCTAGCAGAAGTTCTCCATGAGGGCCCTGTCCCTGCAGCAAACTTCTCTTTGGGCATCCAGGTATTTCCGTACCTCTGCAAAAATCTAGGCAGAGGTTCCCAAACCCCAATTCTTGACTTCCATGTACTTGCAGGCTCAACACCATGTGGAAGCTGCCAAGGCTTGGGGCTTGCACCCTCTGAAGCCACAGCCTGAGCTCTATGATAGCCCCTTTCAGCCACAGCTGGAGTAGCTGGGATGCAGGGCACCAAGTCCCTAGGCTGCACACAGCATGGGGACCCTGTGTCTGGCCCACGAAACCACTTTTTCTTCTTAGGCCTCCAGGCCTGTAAAGGGAGGGGCTGCCGTGAAGACCTCTGATATGCCCTGGAGACATTTACCCCCATTGTCTTGGGGATTAACATTTGGCTCCTTGTTACTTATGTAAATTTCTGTAGCGAGCTTGACTTTTCTCCTCAGAAAATGGGATTTTCTTTTCTATTGCATTGTCAGGCTGAAAATTTTCCAAACTTTTATGCTCTGTTTCCCTTTTAAAACGGAATGTCTTCAACAGCACCCAAGAGACCTCTTGAATGCTTTGCTGCTTAGAAATTTCTTTTGCCAGATACCCTAGATCATCTCTCTTAAGTTCAAAGTCACACAAATCTCTAGGGTAGGGGCAAAATGCCGCCAGTCCCTTCGGTAAAACACAACAAGAGTCACCTTTGCCCCAGTTCCCAGCAAGTTCCTTATCTCCATCTGAGACCACCTCAGCCTGGATTTCATTGTCCATATCATTATTAGCATTTTGGTCAAAGCCATTCAACAAGTCTCTAGGGAGTTCCAAACTTTCCCACATTTTCCTGTCTTCTCCTGATCCCTCCAAACTGTTCCAACCTCTGCCTGATACCCAGTTTCAAAGTTGCTTGCACATTTTTGGGTATCTTTTAAGCAGTGCCCCACTCTACTGGTACCAATTAACTGTATTAGTCTTTTCTCATGCTGCTGATAAAGACATACCTGAGAGTGGGAAGAAAAAGAGGTTTAATGGACTTAGTTCCTCGTGGCTGGGGAAGCCTCACAATCATGGTGGAAGGCAAGGAGGAGCAAGTCATGTTTACATGGATGGCAGCAGGCAAAGAGAGAGCTTCTGCAGGGAAACTCCCCCTTATAAAACCATCAGATCTCCTGAGACTTACTCACTGTCACAAGAACAGTATGGGAAAGACCTGCCCCCATGATTCAACTGGGACCCACTGGGTCCCTCCCACAACATGTGAGAATTTAAGATGAGATTTGGTTGGGGACACAGCCAAACCATATCTGGCAGGGCTGGGGAAATTCACCTGGGACTGTATAAGGGGGCATCATCAGGGTAGTAAGGTGGGGCAAGCTTGGTTTATAAAAAGGACTTTCTCCAGAGGGACAGAGAGTGTACGTTTCCTAGCCCCCCAAATCAGAATTCATCAGTTACTGCCGTCTTTGGGCATCAGAAGTCTGTAAAAAGCTTTTTGTTCCTTTTTGCACCAACACATGAGCTCAGCTGGCCCTGAGCAAATGAAAGTGCTGAGCTGCCTTTGTGAGGCATCCTTTGTCTTATGCTTCTCTTTGGAGCTTTGTTGTCTGAGTTCAGGAAGGAGGCATTTCATCCACAGCTATATTACAGAATTAAGCAAAGGATATTAGAGTAAAGAAAGGGGTACCATTTTTTTTCTATCTTGGACCCCTCTTTCCTACTTTTCCCCCATTTTCTCAGGACACTCCTTCAATAGCTTTTTCCCAGTCATCTGTGTGTTGAACTCCTTTTCAATGAATAACATGAGGATAGACTGGAGAAACAGGCTGGCTCTTTTTTGGTATTAGGAATTGAGCATTGAGAAAGATCATTGTGACCTTGAGCGGAAGATATTTGGGAGACTTCTTGGGATTTGGGGGATCCATGTGATCACTACCTCAGAGCAGCTAAGTGTACCCATAATCCCTCTCAACAAGGCAGGAGGTTAACAGAGGAAAACTGATCACTTGGCGTTCAGTACCTCTTCCAGGCTACTCTCCCCAAAGCTGTTATGTAAGAAGTAACCCCTCGTCAGCTGAGGAAGGAGGGTATATGAGGAGTTCCTAGTATTTTGTAAGTGCTTCTGTGTGCCAAAGCCCCTCAGTATGGTGGGAGGAAACAGCATGAGGCTATTGTATGAGTCTAGTAATTGACTATTGTATGAGTGTAGTAATTTGCTTTTTTACCACTCCCTCCTTTAGCCCAATTCTTCTTTTTTTTTTTTTTTTTTGAGATGGAGTCTTGCTCTGTTGCCTAGGCTGGAGTGCAGTGGTGCCATCTCAGCTCACTGCAACCTCTGCCTCACGGGTTCAAGCAATTTTCCTGCCTCAGCCTCCTGAGTAGCTGGGATTACAGGCACACACCGCAATGCCCGGCTAATTTTTTTTGTATTTTTAGTAGAGACGGGGTTTCACCATGTTGGCCAGACTGGTCTTGAACTCCTGACTTCAAGTCATCTGCCCGCCTCAGCCTCCCAAAGTGCTGGGATTACAGGCATGAGCCACCGCACCCGGCTCTTTTAAAACTCAGTCTCTAGGGGTATATTAACTTCAACCAATTTTTGCAAAGAATGGCTAGTGGTGCCTACTCAGAGGCTTCTATCTTAATCTAATTCATCTCTGAAATGTGCATGGGCATATTTCTTCTCTACCCATCTCTGACCAAAGGTTTCCACAAATGTGGAGACAGCATTTGGAGTTTTAAAGATTCTTTACAGACTCTATATTTGGTTCACAGTAGTGGGAGAAAAGCCAACCAAGCATTGTTTAGTAGATGTAGTTATTTCTAGCTGTTTCTGTGTTTCCTATTGGAGAAACTGCTTTCTTCTTCTGAGGAGAGGGTAACTGAGGAGGAGGTAAATGATTGCATTGTGTGCCTTTCGTGGGTCACAGTGCCTTGTTTTGTTAGGTGTATGGACAGAGCTTATGAGGCAGGTGATCTTCATGACTAGATGATTTAATTCTGTCTTTATCTCTTCTAATGGCTCAGCCTGATGACATAATTTTAAAATCTTAAAGGAATAAGCAAAATGTAGCCTATTTTTAGGTGTTAAGTTAAACATTTATTGGCCTTTTAACTAGGTGGGATTCAAAGTTGTTATCCAGTGGAGGAGCTCTAGAGAGTGAAATTTAAAGTGATTCTTACAGTCTTTGAGTTTTTGACATGGGAAAGCTCTCTTTCTTATAGATTGGTAGACAGAGTAATTTATGGACTCAGCAAATGTTTATTGAATGACACACACATGGACTTGTTAAACATGCAGTTTTAATAGATTGAGAGTTTATGGAATAGTTATATTAAGCTGGACTTACGCCTACCCTTCAGTGTCTTCTTTTTTATTTTTTATTATCACAGACAGAGACAACACAGACACACAGAGGCAACACACAGAGATACAATAGACACACATGCACAGACACATAAACATCCAGAAAACACACACACACAGACAACACAGACACAGATACACACACAGAAATACACAGAGAACTCACACAGAGGCACAAAGACACAGAGACAACATACACAGCCACACACACAGATGCAGACCACACATACAGGGACAACACACACGTAGACACAGACATGTACAGAGACACACAGATACACAAATATACAAGCACACACAGACACACATACATCTTAAGTTCTGGGCTACATGTGCAGAACGTGCTGGGTTGTAACATAAGTATACACGTGCCATAGTGGTTTGCTGCATCCATCAACCTGTTATCTACATTAGGTATTTCTCCTAATGCTATCCCTCCCCTAGCCCCTGCAGTGTCTTCTTTTAGAATACGACTTGTTGGCACAGGGAGAAACAGATCAATGAAACAACATTTAGATATGTAATAGGGATACACGCTCAAGAAAGAGCTATTTAATAATGGAGCTGGAAAAATTGCTTATCTGTAAGGGAAAAAAGTAAACCATAACAAAATCAACTTCAGATGGATTAAGAAGTTAAATGTCAAAAGCACAAGTTTAAATCTTGTGGAAGAAAATATTAATAAATACCTTTCTGACTTCTGGCTAGGGAAAGAGTTTTGTAAACAAGTTATAAAAAGCACTATCCATCAAAGAAAATAAAAGATTGATAATTGGATTTTTTTTTTTAATTGGTCCAGAGTCTCACACTGTCGCCCAGGCTGGAGTGCAGTGGCACGATCTCGACTCACTGCAGACTCCGCCTGCTGGGTTCAAATGATTCTCCTGCCTCAGCCTCCCAAGTAGCTGGGATTACAGGTGTGTGCCACAATGCCCAGCTAATTTTCGTATTTTTAGTAGAGATGAGGTTTCGCCATGTTGATCAGGCTGGTCTCGAACTCCTGACCTCAGGTGATCCACCCACCTGGCCTCCCAAAGTACTGGGATTACAGGCGTAAGGCACTGTGCCCAGCCTGATAAATTGGATTTTCTAAATGAAGAAAAAGACACCTTAAAGATAAAAACTGAAGAAATATATAATATATATAACCTACAAAGAGTTAATATCAAGAGAATATAAAGAATTGCAAGTGGATAAGGTGATAAGCAACCCAATAGAAACACGGCATAAGATATGAACAGGCATTGCATAAAAAATGCACATTTCTTAATTTCTCTTAATTTCTTAATCAGGGAAGTGAAGTCAAATACACGATACAATGCCATTTTATGCTCATTTTGTTGGCAAATTTCAAGAAGTGTGATAATACCAAGTTTTGGGAGGGATTTGGATCAGTAGGATCACTTTAGTTTGCTGGTTAAAAATGTAAATTTTTGCAACCACTTTGGAATACAGCTAGGCATAATTTTCTAAAGTGGGATATTTGCATACCTTACAACACTGTGGTTCTACTCCTAGGATATACCCATATATAAAATCTTGCAGGAGTCTAAGAAAACATGTAATAACAATCAGTGTAAATACAGTAAACAAAAAACAACTCAAATGTCTTTTTCTTTTTTTAAAGACGGAGTCTCGCTCTGTCGCCTAGGCTGGAGTGCAATGGTGCGATCTCGGCTCATTGCAAACTCCGCCTTGCAGGTTCACGCCATTCTCCTGCCTCAGCCTTCCAAGTAGCTGGGACTATAGGCGCCCGCCACCACGCCCGGCTAATTTTTTGCATTTTTAGTAGAGATGGGATTTCACCATGTTGGCTAGGATGGTCTCTATCTCCTGACCTTGTGATGCGCCCGCCTCGGCCTCCGAAGGTGCTGGGATTACAAGCGTGAGCCACTGTGCCCGGCCCAAATGTCTTTTTTTTTTTGAGATGGAGTTTCACTGTTGTTGCCCATGCTGGAGTGCGATGGCGTGATCTCGGCTCACTGCAACCTCTGCCTCCCAGGTTCAAGTGATTCTCCTGCCTCAGCCTCCCTAGAAGCTGGGATTACAGGCGTGAGCCATGGCACCCGGCCTCAAATGTCTTTTAATAGGAAAACTGATCAATACATTATGTTATATTCATATGGTGGAATATTATAAAAGAGTGAAAATGAATGAAGTATGGCTACACACAACAAGATGGTTGAATCTCAACCTAATGTTGATTGAAGTTACTACCAAAAGACTGCTTAAGGAATGATAATCCTTGTATAAAATTTAAAAACCTGGCTGGGCGTGGTGGCTCATACCTGATCCCACCCAGTATTTTGGGAGGCTGAGGTAGGAGGATTGCTTGAGGCCAGGAGTTCAAGACCAGCCTGGGCAACACAGTGACACTCTGTCTCAACAACAACAACAATTAGCCAGGTGTGATGGTGTATGCCAATAGTCCAAGCTACTTGGCAGTCCAGGAAGTCAAGGCTGCAGTGAGCTATGATTGTGCCACTGCACTCCAGACTGGGCAATAGAACAAAACTCTGTCTCAAAAAAAAAAAAAGTTAAAAACCTATATGAAATTTAAAAATATGTAAAAATTTAAAGGCATACATACATATACAATAAATTAAAAATCAAAAGGCAAAAAGATAATAAACGTAGAATTCAGGATAGTGATTACCTGGGATCAGGGATGTGTAAGTTGGGCTGGGCATGGTGGCTCATGCCTGTAATCCCAGCACTTTGGGAGGCTGAGGCCCGTGGATCACTTGAGGTTAGGAGTTTAAGACCAGCCTGGCCAATGTGGTGAAACCCCGTCTCTACTAAAAATACAAAAATTAGGCAGGTGTGGTGGTGTGCACCTGTAGTCCCAGCCACTCAGGAGGCTGGGGCAGGAAAATTGCTTGAATCTGGGAAGCGGAGGTTGCAGTGAGCCATTACACTCCAGCCTGGACACCTCAGAAAGAAGACTCCATCTCAAAAAAAAAAAAAAAAAAAAAAAAAAAGGAATGTGTAGGTTGGGGGATCAGATTGGGGTGGAGCACATAGTTAAGTAAAAGTACTGGCAATGTTCTGATTCTTGGGTTGGGCTGGAAAAAAAAAACTACCTAAGTTTCTCCCCAGAAAATTACCAGTTTATATTCCCAATAACAACGTATGGAATTTTTGTTTCCTAGTAAGTCAGCACTGGACATTATAAATCTTTAAAATATTTGCCAATCTAATAAGGTGAAAAATCTTTTGTTTACATTTCCTGGTTCAATTGAAATTGAACATCATCTCATATATTTGAAGTTAATCTTCTGTTTGCCTTTCATATCCTATTTTCATTTTTAAGTTGGACTAATTGTCTTAATGATTTCTTTGGTTATGAACTTTTTACATGTCATGTATAAAAATTATTGTTTCCTAGATTGTTTTATCTTTTAATTTTTTTTTTTAAGAAATGGGGTCTTGCTGTCTTCCCCAGGTTGGTCTCAAACTCCTGGCCTCAAGTGATCCTCCCAACTCAGCTTCCCAAAACTCTGGTATTACAGGTGCAAGCCAACATGCCTAGAGTATCTTTTAACTTTTTTTTATGGCAGTATTTATCTTTATGGTTCTAGCCTTGTGTTAAAGTTTAGAAAGCCTAACTCCACCCTAAGATAGTATAGTCATCTTTTATATTTTATTTTTTAATTTAATTTATTTATTTTGAGAAAGTCTTGCTCTGTCACCCAGGCTGGAGTGCAGTGGTCTGATCTCAGGTCACAATAACCTCTGCCTCTCAGGAGGCAGGAGAATCAAGGAATTCTCCTGCCTTAGCCTCCCGAGTAGCTGGGAGAGGCTGGTCTCAAACTCCTGACCTGAAGTGATCTGCCTGCCTTTGCCTCCCGAAGTGCTGGGATTATAGGTGTGAGCCACCATGCTTGGCCTATATTTTCTTTTAATACTTTTGGGGGTTGATTTTATTTTTTTACTTTTGTTATGGAAAATATCAGATGGATGTAAGGGTAAAGAGATTAGCATCCTTCTTTTTTTTTTTTTGAGACAGAGTCTTGCTGTGTCACTCAGGCTGGAGTGCAGTGGCATGATCTCAGCTCACTGAAACCTCCATCTCCCAGGTTCAAGTGATTCCCCTGCCTCAGCCTCCTGAGTAGCTGGGACCGCAGGTGTGTGCCACCACACCTGGCCAATTTTTGTATTTTTAGTAGAGACAGGTTTTTGCCGTGTTGTCCAGGCTGATCTCGAACTCCTGACCTCTAGTGATCTGCCTGCCTCGGCCTCCCAAAGTGCTGGCATTACAGGCGTGAGCCACCACACTGGGCCGCATCCATTATTATTCAACAATCATCAACTCATGGCTACTCTTCTGTGTATATCCTCCTCTCCACTCCACCTAGTGGATTATTTTAAAGCAAATCCTACACAGCATTATTTTGCCATCCAGATACATTCAGTATGTACCTCTAAAAAAGATTTTTTCCTGTTTTCTTTTTTTTTGAGACAGTCTCACTTTGTTGCCCAGACTGGAGTGCAGTGGCGCAATTATAGCTCATTGCAACCTTGAACTCCTGGGCTCAAGCAGTCCTCCTCAGCCTTCCAAGTAGCTGGAATTACAGGCGTGTGCCACCATACCCAGCTACTTTTAAAATTTTTAGTGGAGACGAGGTCTCGCTATGTTGCATAGTTTGGTCTTGAGCTCCTGGACTCAAGCCATTCTCCTACCTCAGGCTCCCAAAGTGCTGAAATTACAGGTGTGAGCTACCGTGCTCGGCCCATAGGACTATTTTAAAAACATAAAAGTGGCTTTTAAAAAAATTTAAATTTTCAACATCTCTCAATTTTTATTTATTTGAAACAGAGTCTCAGTCTGTCACCCAGGCTGGAGTACAGTGGCATGATCTCAGCTCATTGCAACCTCTGCCTCCTGGGTTCAAACGATTCTCGTGCCTCAGCCTCCCGTGTAGCTGAGATTACAGATGTGAGCTATCATGCCTGGCTAATTTTTGTGTTTTTAGTAGAGACGGGGTTTTGGCATGTTGGCCAGGCTGGGGCTTGAACTCCTGGCCTCAAGTGATCCGCCCACCTCAGCCTCCCAAAGTGCTGGGATTACAGGCATGAGCCGCTGTGCCCGGCCTCAAATTTTATGTTTGAGTATAGTATTATGTTAACCTATTTATTTATTTATTTATTTAGAGATGGAGTTTCGCTCCCGTTGCCCAGGCTGGAGTGTAATGACGCCATCTTGGCTCACTGCAACCTTCACCTCCCGGGTTCAAGTGATTCTCCTGCCTCAGCCTCCCGAGTAGCTGGGATTACAGGCATGTGCCACCAAGCCTGGCTAATTTTGTATTTTTAGTAGAGACAGGGTTTCTCCATGTTGGTCAGGCTGGTCTCGATCTCCTGACCTCAGGTGATCCGCCTGCCTTGGTCTCCCAAAGTGCTGGGATTACAGGCGTGAGCCACGGCGCCCAGCCTATGTTAACCTTTTTAGATGGACAGCATTTGTCCCCAAAACATCTGTTGAAAAATTCATCTGCAATGCATGGATCTTGCATTAGGCCATTCTTGTATTGCTATAAAGAAATACCTGAGACTGGAGATACATATATGTGTGTGTGTGTGTATATATATATATATGTGTGTGTGTGTGTGTGTGTGTATGTATGTGTGTGTATATATGTATGTGTGTGTGTGTGTGTGTGTGTGTGTGTGTATATATATATATATATATGCCATTCTTGTATTGCTATAAAGAAATACCTGAGACTGGAGATATATATATGTGTATATATATGTATATATATATATGTATTTATATATGTATTTCTTTGAGATGGAGTCTCTCTCTGTTGCCAGGCTGGAGTGCAGTGGTGCAGTCTCGGCTCACTGCAACCTCCGCCTCCAAGGTTCAAGCGATTCCCCTGCCTCAGCCTCCCAAGTAGCTTGGACTACAGTAGCGAGACTGGATAATTTTTAAAGAAAAGAGGTGTAATTAGCTTATTGTACTGCAGACTTTATAGAAAGCATGGTGCTGGCATCTGCTTGGCTTCTGGGGAGGCCTCAGGAAGCTTACAATCATAGTTGAAGGTAAACGGGGAGCAGGGATGTCACATGGCCAGAGCAGGAGCATGAGAGAGAGAGTGGTTGGGAGGTGCCACACACTTTTAAATTACCAGATCTTTTGAGAACTCATTGTCACAAAGATAGCACCAAGCCATGAGGGATCCACCCCCGGGACCAAAACACCTCCCACCCGGCTCCACCTCCAGCAGTGGAGATTACAGTTCAATATGAGATTTGAGCGGGGACAAATATTCAGGCTATATTCAGGTCTATTCAAGACCTTTTTTAGTGGATTATTGTTTTTGTCTATTTTAGAATCTAGTAAGGCAAGTCTCCCTTCAATGTTCTTGGCTATTTTTTTCTTTTATTCTTCCAGACAAAATTCAGAATTAGTTAGGAGATAACACCCTTCAGAAAAAAATCTTGCTGAGATTTTGGAAATATTTACATTCAATTAGCAAGTAAATTTGGGATTCTTAGCATCTTCTCATGGATTTTTTTCTATCCATTAATATTGTATATATGTCCATTCAGATTCTATATTCCATGATGATTATAACAATGTTGATTAACATTTATTATGTACTATGTGCCTGACACTGTGCTAAATCCTTGACATTTATTGTCATATAATCCTCAAAACAAATCTATGACATTGGTAATATTATTATCTCTGTTACATGAATGGAACAGAAGCACCCTTAAGCATTTAATAATGTACTGCAATGAAGGCAGTGTTGTCTTGGCTAGAACAGATTCATGAGTATAAGATAAATATACAAAAATGAAAGGCTTTTGTAATTTATACCTGCAAGAACATTCCAACAGGGACAAGAACTACAAAGTATTTAAATATATATGTACACACACATTTTTATTGACACATAATTATATATATTTACAGGGTATGGTATATTTCAGTACATGTATGTAATGATCACATGGGGGTGTATGTAATGATCAAATGGTAATTAGCATATCCATCATTTCAAACCTTTTTTATTTATTTGTATTGGTAACATTCAAAATCCTCTCTTCTAGCTACTTGAAAAAATACAACAAATTTTTGTTGAGTGTAGTCACCCTACAGTGCTATAGAAGACTGCATTTCTCCTATCTAGCTATAATTTTTTATTGGATAATCAGTCTCTTTCTATTCCTCCTCCTTGCCACCCTTCCCAGTCTCTGGTAACCACTCTTCTATTCTCTACTTCAGTGAGATCAACATATTTAGCTCCCACATATACAAGTGAGAACATGTGGTATTTATCTTTCTATGCCTAGCTTACTTCACTTAACATAATATTCTCTAGGCTCATCCATATTGCCATGAATGACAGGATTTCATTCATTTTTATGGTGGAATAGTATACCATTGTTAAACTACAAAGTATTTAAATTAAATGTACAAGACCGCTAAAGAGGAGAAGAGTAGATGGTTAAGAGCTTAAGCATATGACTGAAGTCAGGGTAGCTGAGTTCAAGTCCCAGTTGTACTAGTTAATAGCTGTGTGACTTTTGGCATGTTACTTAACCTCTCTGTGTCAGTTTTTGTCTGTAAAATAGGGATAGCTAGATACTGCTGCATTACTGTGGGGTTTTTTTGTTAGTTTGTTTTTTGAGAGGGAGTCTCACTCTGTTGCCCAGGCTGGAGTGCAGTGGCACCATCTCAGCTTACTGCAACCTCTGCCTCCTGGGTTCAAGCAATTGTTCTGCCTCAGTCTCCCGAGTAGCTGGGATTACAGTTGCCCATCACCACACCTGGCTGCTTTTTGTACTTTTAGCAGAGATGGGGTTTCACCATGTTGGCCAGTCTGGCCTCAAACCTCTGACCTCAGGTGATCTGCCTCAGCCTCCCAAAGTGCTGGGATTACAGGCATGAACCACTGCTCCTGGCCCCTAAATTGTTTGTTAATCCAGATTATCTACCTCATCAGCAGTGTATGAGCACTATCTCTTTACATTCTCTCAGAAGCAATTTTAAATCCAGAAGGAAGCACAGAAAGAACAAAGATCAGCCACTAAACCTTACAAATTAAGACTGAGGCTCAGAAAGAGAGAATGGTATATCCAGGGTCATAGAGGGAGGTCGTAACAGAGTCAAATCTGGAACCTAGACTTTTTGAACTCACTCCTAGGGTTCTTTTCACTGAGTATAGAATTCACAAATTCACCAGGCATTTATTTTTTATTTTTTGAGACAGAGTCTCACTCTGTTGCCCAGGCTGGAGTGCAGTGGTGTGATCATGGCTCACTGCAGCCTCAGCTTCTTGGGCTCAGGTGATCCCTCCTACCTCAGCCTCTCAAGTACCTGGGACTGTAGGTGCATGCCACCATCCCTGGCTAATTTTTGCATTTTTTTTTGTAGAGACTGGGTTTCTCCGTGTTGCCCAGACCAGTTTGGGCAACAGTCTGGGTTCAAGTGATCCGCCCATCTCAGCCTCCCAGAGTGTTGGCATTGCAGATGTGAGTCACTGCGCCTGGCCTTTACCAAACATTTAATGAGTGTTTACCATGTGTGAGACTTTTGTGTTTGATGCTAAACATCTATGACATTATAAAATCTTCACCACTCTAACATAAATTGTTTATCTCTTTATCTCCATTTTACAGCTAAGGAAATAGAATCAGAAAGGTTAAGTAACTTTCCTAAGGTCACACAACGAGAATGTGGCAGGGTAAGATTGGAACTCAAGTCTATCTTATTTCTGAGCCCTATATTCCTTATACTGTATCTCAAATGTAGCCATTTCAGGTGTTTTGTTTTTGCCCTCTTGTTCACTAACCTTTCTAAAACTTCTTCCCGTAATGCTCTGGAGTTATTCATACTCCTCATCCTGATTTGACTTCCAGGCTAACCTCTGCTTTGTGGACATTGACAACCACTTCATTGAGTTGCCAGAGGACTTGCCACAGTTTCCCAACAAATTGGAGTTTGTCCAGGAAGTCTCTGAGATTCTCATGGCATTTGGAATTCCCCCTGAAGGGAATCTTCATTGCAGTGAGAGTGCCTCCAAGCTGAAGAGGCTTCGGGCCTCTGAGCTTGTCTCAGACAAGAGGAATGGGAACATTGCTGGCTCCCCTTTGCATTCCTACGAGCTTCTTAAGGAGAATGAAACTATTGCCCGGCTGCAAGCCTTGGTCAAGAGGACTGGGGTGAGCCTGGAAAAGGTAAGATGTGTATATGAGTCTGTGACATGTGTGATCTGTGCTAGGGTGCTGTCCTGGTGAAGTAAGGTATGGGATGAGAAAGCACCCAGTTCTGGACAACTCATATTTGTGAGCAGTGAAAGAATGTTCTGTATGGGGGACTCTGAATTCCATCTGGCAGATGTTATCCTAGCAAATGCTACTTTAATCTAAATCTGGGTAGCTTCCTCTTTGAACATCAGGGAGAGTCTGCCATCATTCTATGTGAACACTACAGCACAGTGATTGGAGACAGCATGATAGTAATCTTAGTGTTCAGACCTCTTTTATTTTTTGAGAGAGGTTCTTACTCTGTCACTCAGGCTGGAGTGTGGTGGCACGGTCACGGCTCACTGCAGCCTCAATCCCCTGGGCTCAGGCGATCCTACTGCCTCAGCCTCTCAAGTAGCTGGGACCACAGGTGCATGCCACCACACCCAATTAATTTTTTTTTTTTGTAGAGACAGGGTCTCACTATGTTGCTCAGCTAGTCTCAAACTTCTGGGTTCAAGCAGTCCTCCAGCCTTGGCCTCCCAAAGTGGTGGGATTATAAGTGTTAGCCACCATGCCAGGCCCAGATTTCTTTTAGATCCATTGCCCTTTGAGTTTCACAGCAACCTAAGGCAGATAGAACAGGTTTTATAGCCAAAGAAACCAAGGCTTAGAGAGCCTAAGTGTTTTGCCTAAAATTAAATGCCTAATACGTAGCTGAGCTGAGTCTAGAAACTAGTCCTCTTGAATTCTCACTGTTTAATTACTTTCGTAAGTTACTTATAAACCAATGGGCCAATGTAATAATCTTGTTGGGCTGTTTTTTAGTGAAATATTTCATTTTTTCTGCTTTAGTGGAGCAGATTTTTTTTTTGCTTAGTAGAGTAGATATTTTTCAAAAATCATGGGCAGTTAAAGAGGAACAGAAATATTTGGTGAGATTAAAAAAGTTTTTTGGGCTGGATGCGGTGGCTCACGCCTGTAATCCCAACACTTTGGGAGGCTGAGGTGGGAGGATCACCTGAGGTTGGGAGTTCGAGACCAGTCTGACCAACATGGAGACACCCCGTCTCTACTAAAAATATAAAATTAGCCGGGCGTGGTGGTGCATGCCTGTAATCCCAGCTACTGGGGAGGGTGAGGTAGGAGAATCACTTGAACCTGGGAGGCGGAGGTTGCGGTGAGCCGAGATGGCACCATTGCACTCCAGCCTGGGCCACAAGAGCGAAACTCTGTCTCAAAAAAAAAAAAAAAAAAAAAAGAAAGGTTTTTTTGCAGAAAGAAGGAAAGTGATATGAGATGAGGGAAAAAATAAAAAATCAAGAGAGCCAGAATTTAACCTTGTTGCTTTGTTAAATTGACCTCCCACATTCCTTCCTTTCTCCCTGACCTTTGAGATAATTAGCACCTTTTCTTTCATGGCAGAATCTCTCTCTGCCCATAAAGATCTTATCTTCACTTTCATTGAGTTGTTGGATATCTTTAAGTGAAACTCTTTGACTTTTCTCTCCTCCGTGTCTGAGTCCCTTTCCTTTTATTTATTTATTTTTTCCAGTTTTTCCTCTTTTGTTCTCATCATTTGCTACTAAGTAAATGAGCACTGTAAAAAAAATCAGATAAAAAAATCAGGGATTGCATTCCTTGGGTTAAAAGGAAGAAGTGTATGTGTTCTCAACTGCTTTTTCTTTTTTCGTAGTTGGAAGTGCGTGAAGATCCCAGCAGCAATAAGGATCTCAAAGTTCAGTGTGATGAAGAAGAACTCAGGATTTACCAGCTAAACATTCAGATCCGGGAAGTTTTTGCAAATCGTTTCACTCAGATGTTTGCAGATTATGAGGTGTTTGTCATCCAACCCAGCCAGGATAAGGAATCCTGGTTTACCAACAGGGAGCAAATGCAAAACTTTGATAAAGTGAGTGTAATCCTGCTTGGGAGGTGGTGAGGAATGAGAACTTGCCAGTTATGTCTTGAAGAAGTAATGGAAAATTACTCAAAGAAGTAATGGAAGATTATTATACTCTGGAAACAAGTTTATGGTCCATTTGATGTTGGTGCATTTGATGTTGATAAAATAGGTCTTGTTGCTTATGAATAGATGTGCTGATTATTATTATCAGATAATTTACCTTCAGCCAAAGGGATCTCTTAAAGCAAAGATAGACATGTAGAGTGAACATCAGGATTCTGGGAAGATTGGTTGACTCAGTAGGTTACCCAAGTGAGTTTGTTCCAGTGTCAAAGTTTCAAGATATCTGAACTTACATGAGTGGTTTTTTTTTTTTTTTAAGTGTAGAGATTTTGCAGCTTGGTTTTCTTAAAGACTTAGGCAGCTTCAGAGAATAATTAACCTACTGGATCCCTTGGGCACGTTGACATTACCCTTTTCCCTGTCAATTACTGCTTCTTTTTGGTCCCACCAGGCATCCTTTCTGTCAGATCAGCCTGAGCCCTACCTGCCCTTCCTTTCAAGATTCCTGGAGACCCAGATGTTTGCATCTTTCATTGACAACAAAATAATGTGTCATGATGATGATGATAAAGACCCTGTGCTCCGGGTATTTGATTCCCGAATTGACAAGATCAGGCTGTTGAATGTTCGGACACCCACTCTCCGTACATCCATGTACCAGAAGTGTACCACTGTGGATGAAGCAGGTAAGGCCTCCTTGGAACTGTACATTCTAGCCTCTTGGATTATGTCATTAACATGTCCCTTTTCCTAAATATGCCAGCCTCTTTATCTGTTTCTGCCTTTGTGTATGTGGTTCCCATTGCCTGCAGTCTTCTTCCTTGTTTTTTTTTTTTTTTTCTTTTTTTGCCTGGTTATCTTGTCATCCTTTAACACTGTTAGTTAGGAATGGATCTCACTGTATGTAGTAGAGACCCTAATCAGCAGTGGGTTAAACAAATAGGGGGTTATTTTTCTTATATTAGCAAGAAGTACACAATTGGTGGTTGCTGGTGTTGGCTCAGCTGTTCAACAATGTAATCAAGAACTGAGATTCTGTCTTTTTATTCAGTGAATCCTTGTTGTTGGCTTTTATGGTCATACTGTTGCCTCATTTTTTTTTTTTTTTTAAAGGATGTCAATGAAAGCCTCATGGTTACAGAAGCTCTTTCTTTTCTGCCCTTTTTTCTGCGTGTGTGACAGGGTCTCCCTCTGTCACCCAGGCTAAAATGCAGTGGTGTGAACATAGCTTACTGCAACTTTGAACTCTTGGGCTCAAGTGATTCTCTTGCCTCAGCCTCCCAAGCAACTAGGACTACAGGCATGTGCTCCCACACATGGCTAATTAAAAAAAAATTTTTTTTGTAGAGACAAGGTTTTGCTGTGCTCCGTCTGGTCTTGAATTTTTGCGTTCAAGTAATCCTCCTGTCTTGGCCTCCCAAAGTATTGGCATTACGCACATGAACCACCACACCCAGCCCCAGCCCCAGAAGCTTTTTGTATTCACATTCGAGGCAAGAAGAGGGGAAGGTTGATGCCAGCTGTATTTGCCATTCCACCTTCTTTTTCTTTCTTTTTTTTTTTTTTTTTTTTTTTTTGAGACAGGGTCTTGCTCAGTTGCCTAGGCTGGAGGGTAGTGGTGCGATTATGGCTCACCACAGCTTTGACTTCCTAGGCTCAAGCAATTCTCTCACCTCAGCCTCCCATGTAGCTAGGACTGCAGGCGCATACCACCATACCCGGCTAATTTTTTATATTTTGTGGAGACAGAGTCTCGCCGTGTTGCCCAGGCTGGCCTCGAACTCTTGGGCTCAAGCAGTCCTCCCACCTCTGCATTCCAAAGTGCTAGGATTATAGACGTTAGCCACTGTGCCCAGCCTATTTTTCCCACTTTTATCAGAAAGCAAAAGCTTTCCCAGAAATTTCTAACAACTTTCATTGTCTCATAGGCCAAAATCATATTATATGATCACCCTCAAGTGCATGGGAAGCTGTGAAAGTAAACATTGAACTGGGTATAATGTTACCCTGAACAGTATGAAGGTCTATAAGCGAGAAAGAAGGGGTGAATTAATTACGAGTAAGCAGTTGATGGTATTTGCCACACAAACCTAGCAGATGTGTTTCCTTCTCTATGAAGCCTTCTCTGATGCCCCCAGACTGAGTCAGCTGATTCTGCCTCTGTGTTCCTGTGGTGCTTTGTGCATGCTTTTACTCAATAATCTCTACTTTTTCTAGCTATCATTATTAGGGAACAACTTAAGGACGGAGATTGTATTTACTCATTTTCTTACCCCCATTCTTCTGGCATTGTACCCAGCACGTAGGGATGTTATAATCTACACAAATGATTGAACATGTCCTTTTGTTTAGAGGACTCATCTACATCAGTTTAGCTAGAGAATGGTTTCAGCTTGAAGTACTAGATTAAGTAGTGTGTTCACTTCCCTGCAGGATGTTCAGTGTCCTTGTTAAGGCATTTTTGTATATTTTGGTCATTCATTTGCTGCATTTTATAACTACCTACCAGATGCCGAACGTATGGCAAGTCTTCAAGAAATATTTGCCAAATGAATGAATATGCCAGGCTTGTTTCTAGGCTTTGAAGATATAACTGCTGAGAGTTTAGACAAAGTCTTGCATTTTCTAGTTCAAAGTCTTACATTTTCTAGTTCAGGAACCTATGTTCTAACTGAGTTAAAGTAGTCTAATTTCATGGACAACTTGTCCTCAAGCCTTTGCCAGAAGGACTGTCATCTTAATGAGGGTCCTGGAACAGGAGTGAAAGGTAAAGAGAGAAGACTAGAAAATGTAAGGGAGACGTGATTTTGATTTGTGTGTGCCTAATTTCTCTTAACAGTGTCTTTTTGAGAACAAAATCTTTTATTTTGATGAGGCCCAGTTTATCAGTTGGATTATGCTTTTATTGTATCTAAGACATTTTTGCCCTACCAAGGTCACATAGAGATTTTCCCCTATATTTCCCTGTAGAAGTTTTTATAGTTTTAGGTTTTACGTTCAGGTCTCTGATCCATTTCAAGTTAATTTTTTAAGTAATATAAGTTATGGGTCCATTTTTTTTCATATAGATATTCATCTATTGAAAAGACCATCCTTTCTCTAATGAATTGCCTTTTTGCTTTTGTCAAAATGTTATTAGTCTGTATATGTGTTAGTCTACTTCTGGATTCTCTGTTCTGTTTCATTGATCTGTTGGTCTACATTTATACCAATACCACGCTGTCTTGATTACTGTAGCTTACATTAAATGATTACTGAAGCTTATATTAAATCTTGAAATCAAGTAGTGTTGATCTTCTAACTTTGTTCTTCTTTTCAAAGTTGTTTTGGCTATTCTGGGTTCTTTGTATTTCCATACATATTTAGAGTCAACTTGCCAACTTCTGCAAAGAAACCTTCTAAGATTTTGATTGATATTTGACATCCTAACAGTACCAAGTCTTCTGATCCATTAACATGGCATATCTTTCTATTTATTTAGGTGATCTTTAATTTTTCTCAATAGCATTATGTACTTTTCAGGGTACAGGTTTTATATGTCTTATCAGATTTTTCCCTAAGTAGTTCATATTTTTTGGTGTTATTTTAAATTGTTTTGTGTTAATATAAATTTGGTGCTATTGTATTGCTTTCTTAATTTTAATTTCTTATTGTTCATTGCTAGTATATAGAACTATAATAGCATTTTGTATGTTTATATTGTGTCCTGCAACCATACTAAACTAACTTTTAATAGCTTTTTTGTACATCCATCAGATTTTCCACATAGACAGTCACATTACCTGTGAATAATGATAGTTTACTTTTCCTTTCCACCACCCTGGATGGATGCCTTTTATTTCTTTTCCTTTTCTTTTTCTTATTTATTTTTTATTTTTTCTGTATTACACTGGCTAGAACCTCTAGTACGAAGTCAAATAGAAGTGGTGAGAGTGGGCATCTTATTCCTGTAAGTTTTTCATAGATAACCTTTAGCAGTTAAGGATCTTACTAGTTTGTTCAGAGTTTTTATATGAGGTGGATGTTGAATTTTGTCAAATGCTTTTTCTGTATCTATCGAGGTAATTATGTGGTTTTTAGCTTTAGTTTGTTAATATGGTGAATTATATTGATTTTTTCTTTTTTTGTTGTTTTAATGGTGATGGGGTCTTGCTCTGTTGCTTAGGCTAGAGTGCAGTGGTGTGGCCATGGTTTTCTGTAACTTTGAACTAGTGGGCTGAAGGGATCCTCTTGTCTTAGCTTCCCGAGTAGCTAGGACAATAGATGTGTGCCACCATGCCTGGCTAATTTTTAATTTTTTTTCTAAAAAAAAATAATAATAAAAAAAGGAAATAACCTTCTTTATTTAGAGTAATATTCTTTACTGTGAAATCTATTTTATCTGATATTAATAACTACTCCAGCTTTCTTTTGACTAGTGCTAACAGGGCATATCTTTTTCATTATTTTACTTTTAATCTATTTGTGTCTTTATATTTAAAGGTTATTTATTGTAGGCAGCATGTAATTGGGTTTTGCATTTTTATCCAATTTGACAGTTTCAGATTTTTAACTGAGGTCTTTAGACCATGTACATTTAATGTGATTATTGATATTGCTGGGTTTAAGCCTGTCATTTTGCTGTTTGTTTTCTATTTGTCCCATCTGTTCTTTGTTCCTTTTTCTTCTTTTTCTGCCCTCTTGTATACTAATTGAATATTTTCAATTTTTTTTTCTTTTTTTTTTTTTTTTTTGAGACAGAGTCTTGCTCTGTCACCCAGGCTGGAGTGCAGTGGCGGGATCTAGGCTCACTGCAACCTCTGCCTTCCGGGTTCACGCCATTCTCCTGCCTCAGCCTCCCGAGTAGCTGGGACTACAGGCGCCCGCCACTGCGCCCAGCTAATTTTTTGTGTTTTTAGTAGAGATGGGGTTTCACCGTGGTCTCGATCTCCTGACCTCGTGATCCGCCCGCCTTGGCCTCCCAAAGTGCTGGGATTACAGGCATGGGCCACCGCGCCCGGCCTTTCAATTTTTTTTTATGATTTCATTTTATCTACTTTGTTGGTTTACTAGCTATAACTTGTGTTATTTTAGCAGTTGATTTAGGATTTATAGTACACATTTAACTTATCACAGTCTACTTTTAAGTGATACAATATCACTTTCCACATAGTATAAGAACTGTACAGAACTGCCGGGCACAGTCATGTGCACCCGTAGTCCCAGCTGTTTGGGAGGCTGAAGGGGGAGGGTTGCCTGAGCCCAGGAGTTTGAGTCCAACTTGGATCACATGATGAGACCCTGTCTCTAAACAACAACAAAAAAGAACTTCACAAAACTCTATTTCCATTTCTCTCTTCCTAGCCTACGTGCTATTGTAATTTATTTTACTTTTACATATGTCATAAACCTAACACTACGTGGTCATTTTTGTTTAAACAGTCAATTACCTTTTAAAGAGATTTGAATAATAAGTACAAAATCTAATACATTAACTGTGTAGTTAGCATTTCTGGTGCTCTTCTTTCTTTTCTGTAGATCCATACTTCCATCTGGTTTTATTTTCCTACTGCCAGAAGGACTTCCTTTAACATTTCTTGTAGTGTAGATCTGCTGGTGGTGAATTCTTTCAGCTTTTGTAATTCTTTCGTCTTTGAAAGGTATTTTCCCTGAGTATAGGTTAATAATTTTTTCCTTTCAGTACTCTAAAGATGTTGCTCCAGGCCAGGTGCGGTGGCTCACGCCTGTAATCCCAGCACTTTGGGAGTCAGAGGTGGCAGAACACTTGAGGTCAGGGGTTTGAGACCAGCCTGGCCAACATGGTGAAACCCCGTTGCTACTAAACATACAAAAAAAAAAAAAAATTAGCCAGGCATGATAGTATGTGCTTGTAATCCAAGCTACTCAGGAGGCTGAGGCACAAGAATTGCTTGAACCCAGAAGGTGGAGGTTGTAGTGAGCCAAGATCGCACCACTGCACTCTAGCCTGGGTGACAGAATGAGACCCTGTCTCAAAAAATAAAAAATAAAAAAAAGATGTCGCTCCTCTGTCTTCTCACTTTGTAATTAGTTTATTTTCATGCTGCTATGAAGAAATACCCAAGACTGGGTAATTTATAAAGGAAAGAGGTTTAATTGACTCAGTTCCGCATGGCTGAGAATGCCTCAAGAAACTTACAAGCATGGTGGAAGGCACCCCTTCACAGCACAGCAGGAGAGAGAATGAGTGCCAGGAGGGCAAATGCCAGATGCTTATAAAACCATCGTATCTCGAGAACTCACTCACTATAGCGAGAATAGCATGAGGGAAACTGCCCCTGTGATTCAGTTACCTCCCACCGGGTCCCTCCCACCACACGTGGGGATTATTACAGTTCAAGGTGAGATTTGGGTGTGGACATGGAGCCAAACCATATTACACTTCCATTGTTTTCTGATAAGAAATCTGCTTAATTTTGATTAATTAAGATCAAAATTAATCATCCTTAATTTTGATCTTCTCTATATACAAAATGTCTACTTTCTCTAGCAGATTTTAAGATTTTCTTTTTATCACTTATTTTGAGCAATTTGATTATGATGTGGCTTGGTGTAGTTTCCTTCATGATTCTTGTGCTTGGCACTCATTGTGCTTTTTAGATTTGTGGATTTTTTGTTTATATCAAATTTGTAAAAATTCTGGCCGTACTTCTTCTAGTAATTTTTCTGTTCTCCCCATCCCTATTTTAGGGCTGCAGTTACACATACGTGTAATATCTGAGATTGTGTAAAGTTATCCCAGTACCGCTGATACTGTTTTAATGGCAACAGTTTTTTCTCTCTCTCTGTGACTTCTTTGGGATCATTTCTGTTGCTATGGCTTCAAGCTCACTTATTTTTTCTCCTGCATTGTTGAGTGTGCTTTTAACCCAGCCCGTGTATTTTTCATCTCAGATATTACAGCTTTCATCTTCAGAAGTTTGAGTTCCATGTTTCTAGTTTTTGTTGTTGTGGTGGTTTGTTTGTTTTTAAGAGGTTCTGCTTTGTTGCCCAGGCTGGAGTGCAATAGTGTAATTATAGCTCGCCATAACCTTAAACTCCTGGGCTCAAGTGATCTTCTGGCCTCGGCCTCCTGAATAGCTAGGAATAAAGGTGTATGCCACCATGTCTGGCTCATTTTTTTTTTTTTTTTGAAGAGATGAGGTTTTACTATGTTGCCCAGGCTGGTCTTGAAGTCCTGGCCTTAAATGATACCCTCACTTTGGCCTCCCAAAGTGCTGGGATTACAGGCGTAAACTACCAGGCCCTGGTAATCTTTGATTAGATGCCAGACACAGTGAATTTTACTATTTGAGTCCTGGACACTTCTATATTCCTATAAATATTCTCAATCTTTGTTCTGGGATGTAGTAGTTAAGTTACTTAGAAATAATTTGATTTCTTTGTGTTTTCCTTTTTCCTTTGTGTTTTCCTCTGGCAGGACCAGAGCATCCTTTAGGCTGTGATTAATTCTCCACTACTGAGGCAAGACCCTCTGAGTACTTTACTCAGTGTCCCATGAGTGATTAGGTTTTCTAGTCTGGCAGGTGGGGACCGGCATTATTCCCAGCCCTGTGTGAGCATTTTGTATTGTTTCTTCTAATCCTTTCTGGTGATTCTTTCTCCAGCCTTGAGTAGTTTCTTTACTTGCGTGAACTGACCCATTACCCTGCTGAATGCCCTGCAGATCCCCTGGATTCTCTCTCTTCTCTGGTACCATTCATATGAATTCTAGCCACCTTGGTCTCCTTAACTCAGGGAGTCCACCAGTCTCTGCCTAGAACTCCCCTCCCTGAGCCACAGCCTGGAAGCTTTCTCTAAGCAGTTAGCTGGGATAGTTCTAGGGGTTACCTCATTTGTTACCTGTTTCTCAGGGTCCTGTCCTTCATTGCCTGATGTCCAGTATTCTGAAGTTTATCATTTTATATATTTTGCATGGGTTTTTTCCTATTAGGCAGGAAAATCAGTCCTTTTACTCCATCTTGGCTGGAAATAGAGGAGTAGCTAGATTCTTAAAGAATGTTTGACTTGATTTATTTGTGTGTGTATTTATGTGTGTGTGTGTGTGTGTGTGTGTATTCTCATCCAGAGAAAGCAATTGAGCTGCGTCTGGCAAAAATTGACCATACTGCAATTCACCCACATTTACTTGACATGAAGATTGGACAAGGGAAATATGAGCCGGGCTTCTTCCCTAAGCTGCAGTCTGATGTACTTTCCACTGGGCCAGCCAGCAACAAGTGAGTCAACCCCAGGGATTCACTAATCCAGCTCCCTAGCTGTAATAGGGTCATCTAGTATCTGGGCTAGGGCTGTTACCCCCAGAAGACCTTGTAATTTTCTAAAGCAGATATGGAGAAGACCCAGACTATCTAGGTTGTTTGCTTGTTTAAACAAGTATGTGACAGAATATCTTTCAGTTCTGCCTCCACTATGCAGATTGGGATAGCTCCATATGTCTAGGACCTGCAAAAAGCTGCAGATGGGTTAAAATCATCTCATGCCTGGATCCCATTCAACAGCAAGCTAGCATTGTATTTAATAAATGGCAGTTGAAATAATCAGATCCTGAACTGAAAAGTAGATAAGTTAGCAGAATTACTCATTAGTTACTTTTGAAGATGACTGTATCAAAGGCCAGATAGAGTTAAGCGAATATAGTTTTAGATCTATATGTCAAGTGTTTGTAGATGTTTCAAGAGAGACATGTTCCATGAGGAGGTATCTCTCTCATGTCCAGTCACTCATCTTTAATCTGCTCTTCCTCAAGGTCTCTGAGCTGTCTCTGGTGACTTCCTGGTCATTTCCTGTGTCCAGCATTGACTCTTAGTCATTCATGTTTTCTCCTGTTAGTTGACATTGCTTTTTAAGTGAGACATTATTAATTGCCTGCTTTGGTTCTGATTGTGTTAGGTGGACAAAAAGGAATGCCCCTGCCCAGTGGAGGCGGAAAGATCGGCAGAAGCAGCACACAGAACACCTGCGTTTAGATAATGACCAGAGGGAGGTAAGATACCTTAAGAATGACAAGGATGACCTTGCTCTCATGCTATGCACTCCTCTTTCTCATTTCCTGTTCTCTGGTCTGATTCAAATGTCTCAGCAATGACCTCACCCCATAAAGAAGGGTTAATAATAGGTCTAGTTCCTGATATCTAATGCTGGGCCTGGGTTATCACAAATCAGAATGTAGGATGTTTTGCAAATTCCAGCTAGCTACTAACTGTGTTGTAATTTCTCATGCATGATGCTTCCTGGGGAGTTCGATAGGAACCTCAGAAGTTAAGAGTCTGAAACTTGGGAGAAATCCTTTAAAAATTGGTGTGAGTTTTTGTTTGTGTGTGTGTGCGCGTGTGTATATAGGAAAAAAGTTAATTTTTTTAAATTCTTTTTTTGTTTGAAACAGAGTCTCGCTTTTATCGCCCAGGCTGGAGTGCAGTGGAGTGATCTCGGCTCACTGCAGCCTCCACCTCCTGGGTTCAAGCGATCCCCCTGCCTCAGCCTCTTGAGTAGCTGGAATTACAGGCACCACCACCATGCCCAGCTAATGTCTGTATTTTTAGTAGAGACGGGGTTTCACCACGTTGGCCAGGCTGGTCTCAAACACCTGACCTCAGGTAATCCGCCTGCCTCAGCCTCCCAAAGTGCTGGGATTATAGGTGTGAGCCACTGTGCCCAGCCCGGAAAGAAGTTAATTTTGTTAGAGTTTTTTTCCTACTGTTTCTTACCTTAAATTAAAACAGATAATCTTGACTTTTTTTTTTCTTTTTCTTCAAAAGACTAAAGGAGAGGAACATTATTATCGGGTACCTGGAAACCCAAGATTCTTGAATTTACCTCCTGAATTTTCATTGCTTGTAAGCTGAGTTTCTCAGCTCTACTGTAACTTGCTTCTTAAGTTTCTAGTTACAAACTTCAGGTTGTAAACCCTGCCTTACTTAGTTGCAAAGAAGTTGTGAAAATGAATGTTAACTTCAGAAACCTATTTCAGTAACTTATCTTTGAGAAAAGACCCTGTAATTTTCATCTTGCACAGAGAGAACCCAAGAAGGCATACTGTTTTCATGTGTCTGGCAGCTCAGTGAATTGGAAAATAAATAACATATTCTCCCTTTGCTATGTTTTTAATGAATAAATTAAAATTGTAAGATATGGTTATGAATTTTCAACTGCTGATTTATAGGATACAGTTGCACTGAGATTTTTTTTTTGTGAGAGTAGCATAAGAAATTTTGGTTATTTGTGTTTTTTTAAAAGTCTGTCTTCTACCTAACCTCCTCATTACTATTTTCAGCAGTGTTTATTGACCACATTTTCTTGGTCAGAATCACTGAGTGTATTAGTCCGTTTTCATATTGCTGATAAAGACATACACCAGACTGGGCAATTTACAAAAGAAAGATTTAATGGACTCACAGTTCCACATGGCTGGGGAGACTTCACAATCATGGTGGACAGCAAGGAGGAGCAAGTCATGTCTTACGTGGATGGCAGTGGGCAAAGAGAGAGCTTGTGCAGGGAAATTCCCCCTTATAAAACCATCAGATCTCATGAGACTTATGCACTATCAAGAGAACAGCTCGGGAAAGATCTACCCCCGTGACTCAATTACCTCCCACTGGGTCCCTCCCACAACATGTGGGAATTGTAGGAGCTACAATTCAAGCTGAGATTTGGATGGGGTCACAGCCAAACCATATCACTGAGGTATCAAGGAATTCTTTGCTAAAGCAAAAAAAAAAAAAAAAAAAAAAAAAAAAATCACTGAGGTAAACACTTTGAAATACAAAGGTGACAAAAGAGGTTAGTCTTGTCCTCAGGAAATACCAGTTGATATAAGGGAGCAAAGTCAGATAGAAAGATAACTTCAAGAGAATAAGCTTTTGAAATGACCATATGAGGAGCAAACCAATGTTTGATTACTGATTAGAGAAAGCAGAGGTTACTTCTACTTGGGGTCATCATCAAACAAGATGATTTGGAAGAGGAGCAAGCATCTCTTTAAGCCTTAGAGAATGATGGGATTATTAGAAGAGCTTTTATTTTATTTTGAAATGGGGTCTTACTCTGTCACCCAGGTTGGAGTGCAATGGTGTAATCTTGGCTCACTGCAACCTCCGCCTCCCAGACTCAGGTGATCCTCCCACCTCAGCCTGTCTAGTAGCTGGGACCACAGGCACACGCCACCATTCCCGGCTAATTTTTTTGTTGTTGTTGTTTTGTTTTGTTTTTTTGTATTTTTGGTAGAGACAGGGTTTCTTCATGTTGTCCAGGATGGTCTCAAACTTCTGAGCTCAAGTGATCCACCCGCCTCAGCCCCCCAAAGTGCTGGGATTACAGGCGTGAGCCACTGCTCCTGGCTGTTTTTCTTTTTTTTTTTTTTAATTTTTCATCTCCCTGGAGCTATAAGAAGAGCGTTTCAAGTAGAGGACATGGCAGGATCTAAAGTTTGGTGTGTAAATGTGTAAAGAAAGCTGTGGGCAGAATATTTTGGAGGAGGGTGGTATGGAGATAGCTAGCAAGTTAGGAGACAGGTAACTGCAGTCCAAGTAATAGTAATTGGACCCTAACCTTGGGGGGTTGGTAGTAGAGATAGATTAAGGGGCCATAAGATAGAATGGACAGAGTTATGCCACTGGAATAAATATGGGGGAAGGGAGAAGTTTAAGGTAAAAATGGTGGTTATGAACCTACTGAGAGGATATCAGAGTGCATTTTACTGCATTGATGTGGGTTCTGTGTTAAACAACATATGAAGAAGAATCACCAGCACATTATACAAAATTAATTGCAGTTGTTGTTTTGAGTGTGCAATCTTATTTTCCAGGCCTTAATTTTATACTTTATGATAGAACGGGTAGATATCTTTGATATGGGCAGAGGAGTTAAATTCCTCTCAGCTTGGTGGGGGAAATTATTTTCTCAGTGTTACTCAGAGATTTGAGATTTGCTGTAGTCATGTGTTTTTTGACTCTTGTATCTTTTTTTAATTTAATTAAATTAATTAATTAATTAATTTTTATTTTTATTTATTTATTTTTTGCGATGGAGTCTTGCTCTGTTGCCCAGGCTGGAATGCAGTGGCGCGATCTCAGCTCACCACAACCTCCACCTCCCGGGTTCAAGCGATTCTCCTACCTCAGCCTCCCGAGTAGCTGGGATTACAGGCATGCATCGCCACACCTGGCTAATTTTTATATTTTTAGTAAAGACGGAGTTTCACTATGTTGGCCAGCTGGTCTTGAACTCCTGACCTTGTGATCTGCCCACCTCAGCCTCCCGAAGTGCTGGGATTACAGGGGTGAGCCACTGCGCCTTGCCTGACTCTTGTATCTTTAAATCAAAGGTAATTATACCATTCAGGGAGTGCTTTACATCAGCTAAAACAGAAACCATCATCTCAGTTTTTCCCTTTAATAAAAGAATTAAATTAAAAATTTTCTGTTCCTAACTATCTGAGCCTAGAAAGAGGCAGCTAAGAAAGTGCGAGAAAATAAGCTGGGCATGGTGGCTCATGCCTGTAATCTCAGTACTTTGGGAGACTGAGGCAGATGGATCACCAGGTCGGGAGATAAAGACCATCCTGGCCAACATGGTGAAACCCTGTCTCTACTAAAATACAAAAAATTAGCCAGGTATGATGACGCGTGCCTGTAGTCCCAGCCACTCAGGAGGCTGAGGCAGGAGGATCGCTTGAGCCTGGGAGGTGGAGGTTGCAGTGAGCCGAGATCGCACCACTGCACTCCAGCCTGACGACAGAGCAAGATTTGTCTCGAAAAAAAAAAAAAAAAAAAAAAAAAAAAAAGAAAATGTGAGAAAATAATGCCCTATTCAGGCACCCATCAGTACTGCTGACCTTTGGTTTATGTACATGGACACAAAGGGTCTTTATTTTTCTGTTTGATATAGAAGTACATCCAGGAAGCCAGGACTATGGGCAGCACTATCCGCCAGCCCAAACTGTCCAACCTCTCTCCGTCAGTGATTGCCCAGACCAATTGGAAGTTTGTAGAGGGCCTGCTGAAGGAATGCCGCAATAAGGTAAGCTGTGGACATCTCTGTATGTGTGCTATTTCTGTTAGCAGCCAAGGTAAGACCAAGGATTGGCTCTGACCACTCCCTCTGGATTTTAAAAATACTGTGGCTGGGCGTGATGGCTCATGCCTGTAATCTCAACACTTTGGGAGACCATGGCAGGAGGACTGCTTGAGCCCAGGAGTTCAAGACCAACTTGGAGAACGTAGTGAGACCTTGTCTTTACAAAAGTATTAAGATGGGCATGGTGGCACACACCTGTAGTCCCAGATACTTAGGAGGTTGAAGTGGGAGGATTGCTTGAACCTGGGAAGTCAAGGCTACAGTGAGCTATGATGGCACCACTGCACTCCTGCCTGGGCAACAGAGCGAGACTCTGTCTTAAAAAAAAAATCGTTAATATAATGAGACAGTACTAATTTTAAGATCCTGTTAATTTGAAATTAGGTATATTTGTTTTAAATAAAATATACCATTAATTGAGAGCATGCATACTTTGCTTGATAAAAACTTAATGTATATTCTATAAAAGTGAACAACAAGCTGGGCACAGTGGCTCACGCCTGTAATCCCAGCACTTTGGGAGGCTGAGGCAGGCAGATCACGAGGTCAGGAATTCAAGACCAGCCTGGCCAACATGGTGAAACCCCATCTCTACTAAAGACACAAAAAATTTAGCCGGGCGTCGTGGCATGCACCTGTAATCCCAGCTACTTGGGAGACTGAGGCAGGAGAATCTCTTGAACCCGGGAGGCGGAGGTTGCAGTGAGCCGAGATCGCCCCACTGCACTCCAGCCTGGGCAACAGAGCAAGACTCCATCTCAAAACAAAGACAAGATCTCACTATATTGCCCAGGCTCGTCTTGAACTCCTGGGCTTAAGTGATCCTCTTACCTCAGCTTCCTGAGTAGCTGGGGTTACAGGCATAGTTTTACATTTTCGACATTTTATAGTACTTTAAATCAGACTAGTCTTCACTCTAACTTACTTCAACAGATTAGTCTTACGTATACGCAGATGTTTTTGCCCCTTTATTTTAATCTGATAGCAATGTTATCTTATATCTAGAAACAGAAATTTACTGGGTACCTACTATGTGCCAGGCTAAAATGTGTCATTCAGTTTAAGCTTAGATTGTTTGGATGTTTCTCTGTTCTACAAAGACATTCATTCTTAATTTTTAATGTTTTAGTTACGAATTTAAATGTCTTTTCTAATAAAAAGAATCTTTCAACCAAGTCAGCATACCATAATTTTAGGGCAGTTCAACTAACTCAGTCTCTACTACATCCTATTTATTTATCAATGGAATAAAAATAGTCTCCTGCACTTTCAGTTCTAAGTGGTGCCCATTTGAAGTGATGTTCTTTATAGGAGGAAATAAAATATGCTGTCTCTTGCAGAAGAAATTATTACTGTTTAAAGCTAGATTGGCAGGGCACAGTGGCTCATGCCTGTAATCCTGGCACTTTGGGAGATTGAGGTGGATGAATCACTCAAGCCCAGAAGTTTGAGGCCAGGCTAAGCAACATGGCAAAACCTCATCTCTACTAAAAAAAAAAAAAAAAAAAAAAAAAAAAAAATTAGGCATAGTGGTGCACACCTTTAGTCCCAGCTACTTTGGTGGCTGAGGTAGGAGGATCATTTGAGCCCTGGAGGTCAAGGCTGCAGAGTGAGACCCTCCTCAAAAAAAAAAAAAAAGAAAAAAGCTGATTAATATATCAGTACTGATATTTTAAATTCAGGTTAAAAAAAACTCTGGCCAGGCATTGTGGCCTGTGTGTGTGTGTGTGTGTTTGTGTAAAACTTCTGTCAGTTCACACTGAGTAATTAATATCTGTGATTTTTTTTTTCCATACAATTTTGTCTCTTCTGCCTTTCTACTATGAAGAACATTGGTGATGCTGCATTTCTGCATTTTTTTTTCTAAGCTGCTGGACTGTCATTCTTTTTTTTTTGAGATGGAGTCTCACTGTGTCACCCAGGCTAGAGTGCAGTGATGCAATCTCGGCTCACTGCAACCTCTGCCTCCCAGGTTCAAGCAATTCTCGTGCCTCAGCCTCCCGAGTGGCTGGGATTACAGGAGTGCGCCACCATACTTGGCTAATTTTTGTATTTTTAGTAGAGACAGGGTTTCATCATATTGACCAGGCTGGTATTGAACTCCTGACCTCAAGTGATCTGTCTGCCTCGGCCTCCAAAGTGCTGGGATTACAGGTTTGAGCCACCACAACCGGCCTGGACTGTCAAAATTCTTAAGTCATGAGATGCATGACCTGGCTGTGACAACTACCTATTCCTAGCCAATGATGACTGTGAAATACATATCAATTTTAGACATGTTAATATGTAGGAAATGTACATCTAGAATTGAAGAAATATAGTAATCAATGTAACATCACAAAGTATTGGCTTGCACATGGGGCAACAGGCTGTTGAAAGTATAAATTGGTATGATGATTTTGGAAAACAGCATAGTATTGTTTAGTAATTCTTCTCCTAGGTATATTCCCTAGAGAAACTTTTGGAGCATGTCCCAAGAGATATGTACAAGAGGTTTACAGCAGCATTCTTTTAATAGCCCCAAACTGGAAACAACCAATCAGTTGAGAAAGCCAATCAGTAAGAGAATTAATACATATATTGTGGTATATTCATATGGTGGAATGCTATACAACAATGGAAATGGATAACAGTTATACACATCAGTGTGGATGAATTTCACAAATATAAACGAGTGAAAAAGCGAATCACAAGCCAGGAGTATCAGCACACACCTGTAATCCCAGCTACTTGGGAGGCTGAGGTGGGCGGATTGCTTGAGCCTGGGAGTTTGGGCCCAGCCAGGGCAACATGCTAAGACCCAGTCTCTTAAAGAAAAAAAAAAAAAAAAAAAAATCACAAAAGAAACATGCACGCCTATAGTCCCAGCTACTGCGGGGGGCTGAGGTGGGAGGATCAGTTGAGTCTGGGAGGTTGAGGCTACGTGAACCATGTTCGAGCCACTGCACTCCAGTCTAGGCAATAGAGAGAGACCCTGTCTTAAAAAAAAAAAGATACATACAGGCAAACCAAACCATATATTTTAGGGTTAAAAATACAGGTAATAATTTTCTTGCTTTTCTGTAGTTTCGTTGGGTAAGTGGTCGCTTCTAGAGCGGGAAGGTGAATGGAAGAGGGCATGTAGGGTGCTTCAAAGGTATAAACAGACAGTATTTATAAATAAAATACTGGCCAGGCACAGTGTCTCATGCCTGTAATCCCAGCACTTTGGGACGCTGAGGTGGGCAGATCACTTGAGGTCGGGAGTTTGAGACCAGCCTGACCAACATGGAGAAACCCCGTCTCTACTAAAAATACAAAATTAGCCAGGCGTGGTGGTGCATGCCTGTAATCCCAGCTACTTGGGAGGCTGAGGCTGGAGAATTGCTTGAACCGGGGAGGCGGAGGTTGCAGTGAGCTGAGATCGTGCCATTGCACTCTCCAGCCTGGGCAACAAGAGTGAAACTCCATCTCAAAAAAAAAAAAAAAAAGAAAGTACTGGCCTGGTGCTGGTCATAATGATGTAATAGCATATATATATTATATATTTCACAATAAAAAGGTTAAAAACAATAACAGTGGAAATAAATATGCCGAAATATTAAGAGTTGTTGCTTCTGAAAAGTAGGATTGGGGTGATTTGTTTTCCTTTTCTTAGATTTTTATATATCACAAATTTATAGCATAGTTAAATCTTACTTTCAAACTTGAACTCAAAGTTCAGGCAGATATGGGTTCAAAGGCCAGATCTATTGCTACTTTGCTGTTTCATTTTGGGCAATATATATATATATATATTTATATATATAATTTATATATATTTATATATAATTTATATATATTTATATATATTTATATATATAATTTATATATATAATTTATATATATAATTTATATTTATAAATATATATTATATATAATTTATATATATTTATATAATTTATATATATTTATATATAATGTATATATTTATATATACATTATATATATAAATTATATATATTTATATATAATTTATATATATAATTTATATATATTTATATATAATTTGATATGTATATATTTTATATATATTATATATATAATTTAATACAGTGCTATATTAAGTATAGATTTTGGGCAACTTACTTAAGAGAATTATACTATACTTAAACAGACTATAAATATACTGTATTGTTTTACATATATAAACATATATAAAACATATATATAAACAGACTATAAATATACTATATTGTTTTATACTATGTATAAATTTAGTATATTGATTACTATATTTCTCAATTTCCTTATTGGTAAATTGGGAACAATAATAATAGTTACCTCATAGATTGTTAGGAGGCTTAAATGAGATAATGAAATGCTAAGTACGATGCCTGACACAGTACTTAATAAAAAATGTGATTATCATTATGCAGTGTGTGTTTTCTTGGTTATGATCTTACAATAAGCCGTTGAAAATTTTTATGTAAAATAAATTACCTCCTCAATTTTTGTCCCCTTGACAGTTGTTTCAGATATGTTTCTACGTTGTATGTATGCTTAAAGGTTTGTTTAGTAGGGTCATTTAAGCAGTGGGAATCAGAGAATGTCAGAGGTGAGCATGACTGAAGGGTTTATTTGTTTCTTTCGTAAATGCAAAAACTGAATACAGAGTGATGAAATCACTGGCCAGGAGTCATAAAGATTGCTGTGTTCTTATCCTTTCCTTAACTACATTTTTTTTTTTTTTGAGACAGAGTCTCGCTCTGTCGCCCAGGCTGGAGTGCGGTGGCGCGATCTCAGCTCGCTGCAAGCTACGCCTCCTTGGTTGACGCCATTCTCCTGCTTCAGCCTCCTGAGTAGCTGGGACCACAGGCGCCTGCCACCACACCCAGCTAATTTTTTTGTGTTTTTAGTAGAGACGGGGTTTCACCGTGTTAGCCAGGATGGTCTCGATCTCCTGACCTCGTGATCCGCCCGCCTGGGCCTCCCAGAGTGCTGGGATTACAGATATGAGCTACCACACCTGGCCTTTCTTAACTAAATTTTTAAAGCATGCACTCCCTTGTAACTTGACCTATATGGGTATAAATATATTCTGTGTCCTTGGGGCTAATTCATCCTGTCCTTCCCAGCCAAACAGATGTACTGTGCAGGCTGTCAGAACCCTCTCCGGTTATATGTAATCCTGCTCACTGTGGTTATTTAATCCTGTTGACTGCTTCCTTGTAGACCAAGAGGATGCTGGTGGAAAAGATGGGCCGAGAAGCTGTGGAGCTAGGGCATGGGGAGGTGAACATCACAGGGGTGGAAGAGAACACCCTGATTGCCAGCCTTTGTGATCTCCTGGAAAGGATCTGGAGTCATGGCCTACAAGTGAAACAGGTAATGGATGTCTTGCCTCTCACTGCTGAGCAAATTGTCTTCCTGTTTTCAGTTACTAGCTTTCCCACACTCTTTTTGTCCAGCTGACTGGCTTTGAAGAATGGTGCACAGTGCTCTGGAGTGAGATTTGAAATAAACAAATAAATAAATGTGATCCAAACTATTTTCCTTAAAGATAAGCTTTGTAAATCTGTGTGTTTGTCAGACTTTTAAAAAGAGGCATCTTTCTTCCTGGAGGTAAAGCTGAAGGCCAACCTGATAGGTCCTGTTTGGCAGCTGGCCCTAGTGTAGAGATAGACCAGAAAGAGAGAAGTTGCAGCTCAGGAAGTACCAATCATACACTAAAGGTTCTTCACTAATCATATATTCACAGTGGAAAAAAAGTCTGTCATTAACATTTCTTTTGTATGCAGATGGTTTAACTAAACATTTGAGAGAAGGCCTCAGGAAGTTGAGTAAGTTTGATTTTTCCACTTAATACCCAGAGAATTTCCTTATTTCAAAATACTCTGTTTTCAATTGGTAGTCAAGATAGATACCTTTTATTTTTATGTATTTTTAAATTTGAAAATAACTTGAAATTTTTTGAAAAGAAGTTTTATCATGCAAAAATTAGAAAATACATATTAGTATCCATTAGTATTTCTCAAGGGCCTACTATGTCAGGTACTGTTGTGGGCACTAGAAATACCTCTGTGAACAAAACAGACCAAGATCTCTTGCCTTCCTGTGTCATTCTAATGGGTATAGCAACAATCTTCCACACATGTTCTTCAGAGCATTCTTCTGTGTACATATGCCCATGCGTATATAGCTATATATTTAAAAACCCAGTGGAACCACAGTGAGATACTATTTCACATCCACTGGAGTAGTTAAAATAAGTAACAAGTGTTAAGGATGTGGAGAAATGGGAACTTTCATACATTGCTGATGGGAATGTAAAATGGTGTAGCCACTTTGGAAAAACAGTCTGGCAGTTCCTCAAAATGTTAAACAGTTCTTATATGACCTGGCAAGCCCACTTCTAGATACATACTCAAGATAAGTGAAAACATATGTCTACACAAAAACTTGTATACAGATGTTCATAGCAGGCCAGGCGCAGTGGCTCACACCTGTAATCCCAGCACTTTGGGAGGCCAAGACAGGTGGATCACTTGAGGTCAGGAGTTTGAGACCAGCCCTGATCAACATGGTGAAACCCCATCTCTACCAAAAATACAAAATTAGCCAGGTGGTGGTGCATGCCTGTAATCCCAGTTACTTGGGAGGCTGAGGCAGGAGAATCACTTGAACCCAGGAGGCAGAGGTTGCAGTGAGCCAAGATTACACCATTGCACTCCAGCCTAGGCAACAAGAGTGAAACTCCGTCTCAAAAAAAAAAAAAAAAAAAAAAGTTCATAGCAGCATTAGTCATAATAGTGTCATCATATGAGGCTATTATGACCCAAATATTTATCAGCTGATGAGTGGGTGACCTAAATTTGGTATATCCATATATTGGAATATTATTGGGCAATAAAGGGAATAAAGTACCTACATGTGGTACAATATGGATGAGCTCTGAAAACATACTAAGTGAAAGAAGCCAGACACAAAAGGCCACAGTTTGTATGATCTCATTTATACAAAATGTCTAAAATAGGCAAATCCATAGACAGAAAGTAGACTAAGGATTGCCAGAGGCTAGAGGAAGGGAGCAATGGGAAGTGACTACTAATGCATATGGAGTATCTTTTGGGGGTGATGAAAATGTTCTAGAATTAGATAGTGGTGATGATTGCACAACTCTATACTAAAAACCAGATTTTTTTGTTCAGAAAATTGCATACTTTAAAAGTGTGAATTTTATGTTAATATGAATTATATCGCAATGAAGTGGTTTTTTAAAAAATCCAAATGAGTTAATACTGTATGTAATGCTTTGCAGCTTGCTTTGTTCTTATCTCATATCTTTTCTATGTCCTTAACTAATTTTTAGATGATAGTATAGTAAGTGTTTAAGAGCTTGACTATAAAACAGACAGATCTGGGTTTGAAGTATGATTTCCACTTAATAACTTTATGAAACTGAGCAAGTTACCTAGCTTCTCTAAGCCTGTTTCCTTATATGTATGATTGAATTTTATTTTATTTTATATTAATTTAATTTAATTTTTGAGACAGAGTCTTGCTTTGTTGCCCAGGCTGGAGTGCACTAGCATGATCACTGCTCACTGCATCCTTGACCTCCTGGGCTCAACTGAGCCTCCCACCTCAGCTTGGAGACTCTTGGAGACTGAGACTACAGGCGTGTGGCACCATGCCCAGCTAATTTTTTTTTTGGTAGAGATGAGGTCTCCCTATGTTGTCCTGGCTGGTCTCGAACTCCTGGGCTCAAGTGATCCTCCTGCCTCAGCCCCCCTAACTGCTGGGATCACAGGCATAAGCCACTGTTCCCTGCCTGATGGAATTTTAAAAGTACCCACATCCATTGGGTCCTTGTGTGGATTCGATAATTAATGTAAAGCACTAAGATCAGAGCCTGGTTTCTGGCTCTCTGAATGTTTGTGGTTATTGTAAAATCTCAATTTTAATGACTACATCTGTTGTATAGATGTGTCATACTTTAATCAATCTCTTATTATTAGTCATTTAGGCTAATTCTGGTTTTTTGGTATTGTAAATAACACTGCATTTATAGAGTTTTTTAAATGTTAAAAATTGTGTATTGCATCCCTAAAATTTTGAGACTGGTGTAGTAGCAACACTATGAACTGTGAGAAAGACCTGGGTTTGAATCCTGGCTCCACTGGGATGACTTTAAATAAGCAACTTGCACTTTCTGAAATCCAAATCCATGAAAGATAGATAGTTAATAAAAACCTATCTTTCAGAATATTAATTGTTCTACCATAAAGACATATGCATATGTATGTTCGTTGTAGCACTATTCACAATGGCAAAGTTATGATTAACCTAAATGGCCATCAACGGTAGACCAGATAAAGAAAAGGTGATACATACACACCATGCAACACTACACAGCCATAAAAAAGAACTAGATCATGGCCTTTGCAGCAACATGGATGCAGCTGGAGACCATAGTCCTAAGTGAACTCATATAGGAACAGAAAACCAAATACTGCTTGTTCTAACTTATAAGTGGGAGTTAAACATTGAGTACACATGGACACAAAGAAGGGAACAACAGGCACAAAGGCCTACTTGAGAGTGGAGAGTGGGAGGAGGGAGAGGATTGAAAAACTAACTGTGGGGTACGAGGCTTATTACATGAATAATGAAGTAATCTGTACACCAGACCCCTGTGATATGCAGTTTACCTATATAACAAACTTGCATGTGTGCCCCTGAACCTAAAATAAAAGTTAAAAGAATTAAATAAATACCTTTCAGCTGTGATCATTAGCGGCAATGAAAGGAAATACCTGGTGTGTGATGAGTATCCAACATATGACAGCTATTATTATGCTGGGTTCTGTATGGAAGGGTTTGTTTCTTTTTCTCTGTAACAAGTGAGTAGAATACATATAATCCTTTTATCATTTTCCATAACATTTAGCAAGCCTGGCACTATAGTTGAGCTCTTTTAGCTTTGAGGTAAAACATATATGCCAAAAACTTTTAAATATTTACTGCAAAAATTTCTAGGTAGTTAGTGAAGCTTCTTCCTGCATTTTGAAAAATAGTACCGTATCATTATATGTTCTAAGTCTGTGTTCTATTGTATTCTGCAGTAATTCTCTCCGTAGGAGGAATTTATTATTCTGCAGGAATTATCACAGTAAGAAGATCTTCCTTCCTTCCATCCTTCCTTCCTTCCTTCCTTCCGTCCCTCCGTCCCTCCTTCCCTCCTTCCACTTTCCCGCCCCTCCCCTTCCCTCTTTCCTTCGAGTCTCGCTCTGTCATGCAGCCTGGAGTGCAGTGGTATGATCTCAGCTCACTGAAACCTCCAGATCCTGAGTTCAAGTGATTCTCCCACCTCAGCCTGCCAAGTAGCTGGGACTACAACTCCGCACCACAATGCCTGGCTAATTTTTGTGTCTTTTTTTTTTTTTTTTTTTTTTGAGATGGAGTCTCGCTCTGTTGCCCAGGCTGGAGTGCAATGGCGCAATCTTGGCTCACTGCAACTTCCACCTCCCTGGTTCAAGCAGTTCCCCTGCCTCAGCCTCACGAGTAGCTGGGATTACAGGCTCAGGCCACCACGTCCGGCTAATTTTTTTGTATTTTTAGTAGAAGTGGGGTTTCACCATGTTGGCCAGACTGGAATTTCTTTTAGAGTTCATTTGAGCCCCCTCTTATTTTGGAGAGATAGGCTGCTTGTTTGGTGAGAAACTAGTGCAAAATAATGGGGGCTTTTTAGTTGAGGTTCCATTTTGTTCTGAGTCCTGGCTTTTGGAACTCTGGAAGTGAAGCAGTGACAATGTCACCAGAGGAGAGTGAAGATCTGTTCTTGCTGGCATGGCGTTAATGCCCTTAGGGATACATGTTCAGCTGGAGGTTGACCCTGATGATCTTTGTTGGGTTCCTAACACCATGTTCTCCCTAGGCCTCCGTTTTGCTGGCTTCTTTATCCTGCTGAGACATTCTTCAGTTATCTTCCAGTCCACCGGTCACACCCTGGTTACCTGCTGTCCTTTATCATACACCCAGATTGTGACTAAATTTGCTCTCAGAGGGTGATTTTATTATGCCCCTGTGGGGGTACCTTCCTAAGCAACCACCCATTATTATCTGCTTGGAAAGTAGAGAGAACCCAAACAGCATTTTTGCTGCTGGCCTCTTAAATTTTGTTACTAGCCTTGACTGCTTGGATGTAAGGCTGCCTGCAGCAAGTCTTCATAAGAACCTCTGTTATCCTCACCACTCTCTTTGGCTTTCAGTGACATCTTCCAAGGAGATGGGCTTCCACCTATAGTATGTTTTTCTATCAGATAGAGGTTTGGTTTTTCATACTGGTTTTGTAACTGCTGCCATTTAGGGTTGACACATGAAAAGGAGTTGTTACTTATCTTTCTTGCTTATGACATTCTTGTAGAATCTGATGCAGTTTATTACGTGTCCATGTCCATAAATGGATAGTCAGGCTGTATTGAACCTTGCAATACCAATCAGACCCTCTGCAAAAGAGGAAAAAGAGTAGGCCATGTCTCTTGAACTAGAAAGACCAAAGAGCAGCCCAGTTGCTGCTCTTCCACTCCTGCCCTTGCTCTTTCTCCTCACCTCTGTAATCATTGTGAGCCAGGGGCTTCCTTCTTCCGGTATAGTGGCCTGATTTTGCCTTTGTCCTTGGCTCTTTGGTGTTATTGCATGTCAGGCTCTCTGGTCACCAGCTGTACTTAATGTATGCCACATTCAGACAGTTCTATTAATTTCTCTTAGGCTGCTTTCCTAGTCTGGCTAGATGCTGGGGAGCCTACTTTCTAATGGTTGTGGTAGATGGAAGGATGAACGGATTTCTAGAAGTTGAATTACTAAGTCAAAGACCATAAATATTTTAAGCTCTTGTATTATCTGTTAGATACATTAGTAGACTTTTTTTTTTTTTTTAAATGGAGTCTCACCCCGTTGCCAGGCTGAAGTGCAGTAGTGCCATCTTGACTCACTGCAATCTCTGCCTCCTGGGTTCAAGCAATTCTCCTGCCTCAGCCTCCTGAGTAGCTGGGATTACAGGCGCCTGTCACCATGCATGCCTAATTTTTGTATTTTAATAGAGATGGGGTTTCCTCCTGTTGGCCAGGCTGGTCTCTAACTCCTGACTTCAGGTGGTCCACCCACCTCAGCCTCCCAAAGTGCTGGGGTTACAGATGTGAGCCACTGCGCCCAGCCAACCTTCTTTTTTTTTTTAAGTTTTTTAAATTAAAAATTTTTTTTTCTTTTTGGCTCCCAACAGGAATCAGTAGACCTTCTTAGAAGCAGTGTATAGGATTTGTAAATCTCATTAATGTTGTTAGACATTTTTTTTCAAATATTTGTTATTTGGATGAATTAAACCTGGTATTTTCTAATTTTAGTTTTTATATATTTTAAAAATTGTCTTTGAAGTTGTTGGGTTTTAAGTTTATGAATTTTGTAGGAAATACAAACATACAGCCGGCTTATTTTGACAGCTTGCTGATCTATAGTGAGGGTTTCCTACCATTCAGATGTTTGATTTTTTTTCCCCAGAGTAGATCAAGTTTGTGAATAGAAACAAAATAGACCCTCAGTATTCTCATGGGGTATATCTTAAGACCTTAGATCTTCACATTCATTCCATAGCACAAAATTTTCCTCAGAAAGTATAACTTAAAAAGTTAAATGATCTTTTCAGAAGCATCTCGTGTAGCATAGTTATTAAGAGCAATGGTTTTGACATTAAGCTTGAATCCCAACACTCTGCTTACTAATGGTGTGACCTCTTACAAGTTACTTAACCTTTCCGATCCTCAATTTCTTCTTCTTTACAGAAAATAGGGATCGAGATACCTACCTTGTTAGACTGTTGGAAGCATTAATTAAAATATTGTATTTTGAACATCTGACATAGTGCTTAGTTCATAGTAAGCCTCAAGACCTGGTAGCTTCTATCATTATTATAGAACCAAAGTCATTTATAAAATTATTGTAATCTTACTAAAACAAACATACCACCTTTATATTATTTTATTATCTACATGGGAACATTTACCATGAATCTGAAATAAAGTTATCACTTAACAAGGGTTATGATGTACTGAACAATGATTAGAAAGAGACAAAGTAGTTGCTGGGTGACCAGCTGGGCTCACTCATTACCCGGGTGAATTGCTCCCTCACATCAGGCTTGCAAATACTATTCAGGTTTGTGCCTTGGTAAAATGACAAATTGCTACATGTCTCAAATGGTTTAAAGTGCAGTTCTTACCTTTCCAAACACCAAGGTTCTATTATATTGACTGTAGTTTATTTCAGCCATGCAGTTAAGTACCAGCCTACCTTTCTGCACATTTCTTCAACTATACCTTCAGTAGTAAATCCTTGCTATAGTGATGACTTACTCTCCCTGGCCTGCACTAACAACTTACAAGGTAGCCAAAGATACCACAGTTTCCCCCACTTAACAGAGAAGGAAACTGACATTCAGAGAAGTTCACCAAACTGCTTTGCCTATTTCACCAAGTAGCAAAATCAGGACTAGAACAATGTTTAAAGGAATAACTTTAAATATTTTAGGAAATTCAGGAGCTAAGATGGAAGCTTATAGGCTGGATATCCACTCCTCTGTGCAAAAGCCATCAAGCTGACATAAAACCAACAGACCATTTAGAGGATGATTGGTCATTTGCTTCTTTTTTTTTTTTTTTGAAGGGGAGCCTCCCTCTGTCACCCAGGCTGGAGTGCAGTGGCATGCTCCTGGCTCACTGCAGCCTCCACCTCCCAGGTTCAACTGCCTCTACCTCCCAGGTTCAAGTGATCCTCTTGCCTCAGCCTCCCGAGTAGCTGGGACAGCAGGCGTGTGCCACCACTCCCAGCTAATGTTTGTATTTTTAGTAAGGGTTTTGCTATGTTGGCTAGGCTGGTCTCAAACTTCTAACCTCAAGTGATCCGCCCGCCTTGGCCTCCCAGTGTTGGGGTTGGGATTACAGGTGTGAGACACTGTGCCTGGCCTGCTTTTTTCTTTCTTTCTTCTTCTTCTGTTTTTTTTTTGTGACAGCGTCTCACCCTGTCGCCCAGGCTGGAGTGCAATGGCGCGATCTCAGCTCACTGCAACCTCTGCCTCCCGGGTTCAAGCAATTCTTCTGCCTCCTGAGTAGCTGGGATTATAGCCACGCGCCACCACATCCTGCTAATTTTTGTATTTTTAGTAGAGACTGGGTTTCACCATGTTGGGCAGGCTGGAATCGAACTCCTGACCTCAAGTGATCTGCCCGCCTTGGCTTCCCGAAGTGTTGGGATTACAGGTGTGAGCCACCGTGCCCAGCTGCTTTTTTCTTTCTTATCCACTGGTCCCTTCCCAGGCTCTCTTTCCCATCTCATTTCTATTCCCAGTAGGGGACCCTTTCCTTTTTCTGTTACCTTCCATTGTTTGTATTTCTTCTGGATTTTAGTAAATTGATATATTTGCATACACTGTGTCCTGGAGGTACATTGAAACAAGAAACAGTACATTTATTTTTTTAGCAAAAGCTTCTATCTATATGTTGAAAGCCTTGACCCCTGAAATCTAAACTGATAGGTGTTTCTCCCTTGCATTGGTTCCAGGGGAAATCAGCCTTATGGTCCCACCTGTTACATTATCAGGACAACCGGCAGAGAAAACTCACATCAGGAAGCCTCAGTACCTCAGGTAAGATAGTCTCTGCATTGGAGAGTCTGCCTTCTCTCCACTTTTCCATCACCCACTGGAGTGATCACTTTGAAGCAAACTATTCCAGGTCAAAGAAGCCTTTGCTCTGGAATGTTTTCTCTTTTAAATATGGAGCCACCAGACTCTCTGAACCACCGAGCATACCAAAACCATGGCATTTGCTTTCATTATGTATTTCTATACCCTTTTTATTGGCAAGATAGAAAATTTATATGGGCAAGGGGCCAGTCTCAGAATGAATATGGGTTTTACTGTGGTACTGGTGTCCTGGGTTTGGAGCAGGCTGTTTTTAGAGTCTTTTGTTTTATTTCTCTGACATGAGCATTATGATTATCTATCCCGTCAGTCAAGAGAATTGCTGGTCAGTGTCCTTCCTTGGACCTCCTCAAAGTCAAGTCCTGGTGTGAATGATCCCTTATACTTCCTTTTTGTTTCTAACCTAATAAAAATGTCAGAGTTTGTGGCAACTCCAGAGGTCATCTAGTCCAGGACCTTTATTTTACAAGAGGAGGAAACGAGTCTAGAGAGGAATTGAATTTACTTAAGATCACAAAGTGAGCTCATGGAAGAGGCCAGAGAAGAGCCAGTCATCTTATCTCCTGCTCTGATGTTTAGACCATCCTACAGTGTCCTTTCCAGGGTAATCTCCCTCCTTCTTTTACTTCTTGGGTGCATTTCCCCTTCACATCATCCTTTTTCTCCACTCTCTGCCAGAACATTTGTTTACCTTTCTTGGATGCTTTTATCTTAATGGTAAAGGCGAGTTAAATGGGGTAAAAAGATGGGCATGAACTCATTGCCCTTGAACTAGTTGACCTTAACTAGCACTGAACCTGGGGAGATAATTGGCTAAAAACTAGGGACAAGAGTTCTCCAGGTAGGCTTATGAGGAATTTTTTTTGGCCCGCTTTCTGGATGTGTAAAAGCAGGTTCTTATTAAGAATGCTATAGAAGTCATTGCTGAGAAATAAACTGTAGCCAAAAATTCTCAACAGCTTGATGATGAAAATACTAAGTTTTAAACATTAGGCCAGACATGAGGATATAAAGGCATTATATCTTCTCTTCTCCTAGAGGTCCTGTCATTCTGGAACAGAACCAGAACATTCTTGTTCTTTATACATTCTCTTGGGCTTTTGTAGGCTGCTGTGAAGCCAGAACAGGATGTGAGTAGTGGCTCCAAGTGGAAGCACTGCTTCTATGGATCATGATGAGAGCATGGTAGACTAGGAGCCACGAGATCTGTGTTCCAGTACTGACTTTGCTGCTTGGTGACGTAGGCAAAGCAGCTAACCTCTCTGAATGTCATTTTCCTTCTCTGTTAAGTGGGGGAAATTGTGATATCTTTTTTGCCTACCTTATAAATTGTTAGAGAATTAAATGAGATAGTATCCATAAAAATGTAAAATTTGATCTCTAGTAGGAATTTCATAAATATTTATGAAACGATCAATTAAAGTGTTACCATTGTAACCAACTGTTTCCCATAGCAATTCGTGATTTAAGATAAGGGAAGGGTAGTCAGCTATTTGGATATTCAGATCTCTTTGGACATGACCAACTTGTTTATTCTAGGAATACTTCTTGATTCAGAACGTAGGAAGTCTGATGCCAGCTCACTCATGCCTCCCCTGAGGATCTCCCTGATTCAGGATATGAGGTCAGTATGGGCTCACATGTAATAAGCCACTAAAATTCTGTTTTCAGTTGCTGCTTAGGTGTCCACTTTAAGTAACAAGGTCTCAGTGTCTGCTACAGCATCTCAGCTAACATGGAAGCCCTCCTAATCACAAAGCCTTGTGTTTCATAATACATTTGTAAAGCTATACAAACAGTTGGGTTTCCTGGCATTTCTGGAGGTGAGGGAGCATAGGAGAGTATCTCAGACCCTAAGAGCTCAGAGTTAGCCTGGCTTTTTAAGGGCTGTACTGTCTTTTTTCCTCCCAAAATATGGTGAGCCTATCTGATAAAGCTACATGGAAGCCCAGTATTTGGAGAATATAGAGATAGGCTCTCCCAGGGTGGGATAGGGCTGTCTCAGCAGGTCTCCTTTGGCTTTACAGGTAAGTTATTGGCAGTGAGTTCATCTCCCATCCCACCCTCCACTTCCTTTTTACATTCTTCCTCCAGGCACATCCAGAACATTGGGGAAATCAAGACTGATGTGGGAAAGGCCAGAGCATGGGTGCGACTGTCCATGGAAAAAAAGTTACTTTCCAGACACCTGAAGCAGCTCCTCTCAGACCATGAGCTCACCAAGTAAGGCTGCTCCACCAGGAGTAGAAGCAGTCTCCCAGGAATGGAGGGAAGAGATTGGAAACTTGTGTGGGGAGGGGGAGTATTCAGTGTGACATTGCTGCTGTATTCAGCTAACCTCTTTGCTTATGAAGGTTTTGCAGTATTTCCTCTTCTCCCTTTTTATCAGTAGAAGAATACTTCCGCTATATTGGTTCTCCCTGTCTTAACCTGCATGCCCAAAACTAGCTTTCTTAGAGAGGTAGTGAAAAGGATGAGGTCTTCCTCTCCTTCCTGTATTCAGGTGACATGTATACCTCTTGGACATAAGGCATTTCCTTTGTCTCTTTCCTGTTCTGGGGAGCAAAGGATTGGAGAATTAAAAGGAAACTTCTGAGATGTCCTTTTCTCTCTCTTGTTCAACACATCATACCCTTCACCCTCTCAGGATGTCTGTAGCCTTTTCTTGTCTGTACTTCTGCATGACCCTAGTCCCTGTCCACACTCTACCTGGTAAACTTCTTCAGGGCCCAGTTTTCTTTCCCAGAGTTTTCCTGGACTCCCCAGAAACGTGGTTCATCCCTCCTCCAGGCATGCATAACATTTGTTAGAATATTTGTTCATCCCCTTTTCACCACGATGTGCTGTATTATCATTGTCTATTTGCTTGCTACTTACTGAAGTTTGCTTTCATTGAAGGCATAAACCTGTCCCTTTTCCAAGGCTGAGCATGTTGCTTAGCATCCACTAGGGATTCAGCCAGCCCACATAAAAGGTGTGCATAGCTGCACAGACAGGAGGTGGACAACCTATGAAGAGTATATCTTGATAGAATGTCCCTCAGTCTCTGGGATTTCCAGCTAGCCCCCAAGACTGTTTGTAGCTTGGAGATGGGATAAGGTGGAGGTAGAGTTGTATATTCATGGGGGCTGTATATTCATGAGACCCATTGAATTCTAAATTCCAAAGGAAGAAATGAGTTAGCTCCCATATAGGGAGCCTAAACTCTTTCTCCTTAACTTGTCTGCAGTGACTAATACCATGTAGTGCCCCCTTTACCTTGAAACTCACTTTATGTGGCTGCCATGACCTTAAACCATCTTGTTCTCTTTCTCCCCTTACTCTTTGCACAGTGTTGGCTTTCACCATCTTCAATTCTTTGCATGCACACACTTTCTTTGTTGCTTTCTCGCTTGCTCTCTTACTTGGTGATCTCACCCATTCTCATGACTTCTCTCACCTCTAAGCAGGAGTTGCCCACATCTGAAGTTCTAGCCCTGACATGTCTTTTGAACTCCACTCCTGCATTTATTTCCATTCTGATATTCTACCTTTAGCTCAGAGAGAACAAAAGCAAGCTTCACAGAGTCTTCACCATAACTACTTTACTCTCAGATTTTTTGTTAATGTCACCGCTGTGCTCTCTGAAAAGCTTACCCCCACTTCTTCTCCGTACCTACATTGAAAATTTGGAGTCGGTTTTGACTTCTTGCTTTGCTTTATCTCCTACATACAGATTTCAGGTTCTTCACCTCTGTCCCACCTGTCTCCTTACCATTTTTACTGCACAGACTTAGTTTAATCCTCACTTCCCTTTCACTTCTCATCTGCACTAAATTTAAATTTCCTGAAGTTGGTCATGGCTGTCTCTTTTTCTAGGGCAAATTGCAGAAACCCCTTACTTACTGGGCAGGTTGCAAACTCCTTAGTTTAAAATTTTAGGACCTTCCTTCATTTGAATAGCCTTTTTTTTTTCATTTGACACCTTTGGTACAATAGCCTAACTTAGTCTCATTGCTAACTGATCACTTCCCTGAACCCTCAACTCCAGCCAAACTGGCTTCCAAACCTGTCTGTACAACAGTTGTCTAAATTTCTGCTGCCCTTCAGGTCCCTCTTGTTCTAGAAGGCCTTCCAGGACCACTGAAGCATATGGCTCTTTGAATTCCCAGAAACAGCCTTTTGTTTGATTATTCATTGTGAGCAGTCCTATACCATGGCCTTTACCTGATTTATTCACTTAGATTGCATTTGAGGATAGGCGCTTTCCTCTCCAGCACCTGGACATAACAGGCCTGGGTTGATAAATTATCTGTTGAAAGTGCCTTATAAACCTGGCTAGGTAGAACCTCACAGTTCTGAATTCTATACCTCTCTGGCCATGGTGATTGCAGCTTGGGCAACCAGGACAGTTGTCTTCTTTTGTTCTTTGTGTTGAAGGCCTGCACATTTGGCTCTGGGTGTCTCCTCTATTTGGGGGAAGATATCATTGCTTTGAAGCTGCAGAAGGCCTGGAATGTCAGGCAAAGGAGTTGACCTCTGATGAATAGGCAGTGAAAATGAAGGGAGAAAGTTTGAAAAAAGGGGAAGGATATGATCTGCATGGCTCTTCCTTGCCTGTGACCTGGATCAGAGGCGGGAGCAGAAGCCTGCCCTTTATCGCCTCTGAATCTGTCCTGGGCTTACACCTCCCATTCAGAGCAGTGTTCTGACTTCTGGCTCTCAGATCTACTCTGGGTTCGAAACTAGGCCTGATGATGAATGGTGACCACAGACCTTCATCCACTGCCACTCATATACCATACACTAGCTGACAGCCTAGCTAGAAGCCTGAGAAGACCTGTGTCATCCTTGATGGAATTTCATTCCAGCCCTTAGTTTAGAAAAGGAGATTTCATGACTTCTGACACTTGACATTATAGTAACATCAGCATACCTTGGACACAGGCAGTATTTGATTTTTGTTGTTCCTGCTGTAGCTTAAACCGTTGTCCCTCTGTCCCTTAGTTAGAGTAGCTAGCTTTGTTCCTTTATAGGGTGAACCTAAGGAACTTGAGGCTTGACATCTTATGCTTCCCTTAGCTGTCTCCTTCCAGAACTGAAAATTCTAGTTTCTTTCCCTTCCTTTTGGTCGGAGACTGATGTGTTGCCTCCTCTCCAACAGAAAGTTATATAAGCGCTATGCCTTCCTGCGCTGTGATGACGAGAAGGAGCAGTTCCTCTATCACCTCCTGTCTTTCAATGCCGTCGATTACTTTTGCTTCACCAATGTCTTCACAACTATCCGTGAGTAGCCCTGTGCTCCCAGCTGGCCTTCTCAAGGCAGTCTTTATGAACCTGCCTGAGACTCACTCATTGTCCCCTTTTTAAAGAAAGAAGATTATCCCTTGTACTTTCTATTTGTCTTTTGCCTCTGTGGGGAGAGAGGTGCACTTGCCCTCCTTAGAGGTTGTGTTTTCTCTGAAGTTTCTCATTCTTGTTCTGAACTGGAGAGCTCAGTCTTTTTTGCCATTGTGTTGTCGGTGTTGTCCTAGGCACTGCTCTGGGAGCCTAAGCTGATGAAGGTGGAGTGGAGTCAGTTGAGCTGATGCAGTTTACCTCCCTCCCTGCATACCCACAAAGAATCTCCCTTTTATTTTCACCTGAGAGGTTCACTTGGCATCACAGAATGTTTCAGACCAGGCTGAAGGGAAAAAGAGCTCTTTCCTGAGGTAGCAGAAAGAACTCCAGATGCCAGTGGGAGATTTGAGTCTGGGCTCAGCTTTGGCTAACTCATTATGTGTCTGTGAGCAGAATCTATCCTGCTGTGAGTCCCAGTCTCTCTATTTACAGAATAGGGAAGAGGTTTCAATATGGTCTAATTCCCTTTGAGCCTCATCTTTCCCTGATGCCAGGATTCTCTACTGGGTGGAGGGTAGTCTCTGAGTTTGCCACATGTCTAGTTCTTTGGCCAGTTACTCAGCAGCATGGACTCTTGTTTCTATCTGATGCTGCGTCTTCCCTTTTAGAGACTAGGGCTATGGGCTTAATGGAAATAGCCCTGGACTGGAATTTAGAAGACCCGAGGCAAACTGTTTCTTTCTCTGTGCCTTGGAAAAAGGATTGCAATACTTCCTCTTCAAAGATTGTTATGATTGTTATTAGGGTTCATGAGATGATAGACTGAAGAGTGCTCTAAAAAGCAGTTCAGTACAATGTTAGGAGTTGGGGATATTGTTTAACGAACAGGTTCATTTAGCTCAGAGCCTGCAGATAGGCTTGGATCTTTGATGTTTGGGTGATAAGCCTGAGAGGAGTGAAATTGAGGAGGGGCCGTGGTGTAGTTGGCTAATATTCTACATCAGCCAGGGACTAGGTCCTGGGGCTCTGTTGTTCCAGGGCTCTGTTTGAGCTGAGATAGGAGCTACAGTTGTGCCAGCTTGCCTGGAGCAGGTCAGAGTCCCATCTGGTATGGGAAGGAGTCCTGATTCTCCTCAATACTTTTGTGGCTTCCCCTAAACAGTGATCCCGTACCACATTCTGATCGTACCAAGCAAGAAGCTGGGGGGCTCCATGTTCACTGCCAACCCATGGATCTGTATATCAGGAGAATTGGGTGAGACACAGATCCTGCAGATTCCCAGGAATGTGCTAGAGATGACCTTCGAGGTATGTGTTGTTTGGGGCCACAGCTCTGTGGGGATCTGAGTTTGCAACAGCTGCTTTGGGGAGTTTTCTGCAGGGTTTTTCAGAGGGCTTGCTATGTACAGTGTAATGCATCAGCATAGCTGACCTTCCTGAGATGATCTGAGGCTGGAGCCAAAGACTGACCCTGAGGAGGGGGACCCCACCCTGTCTAAACAATGTCTGTTTAGAAGGCACTTACTTGTCTGGACTTGCACATCTCTCCATGCATAGTGTGTTGAGAAGTCCCCAAGAGTTCTTTCAGCTACTCAGCCCACCTGTTCCCAGAGACCTCAGAACCCACTTCCAGAACCTCTTGCTCCCAGACCCTATTCTTCTAGGTAGAGTGTTTTCTTTCTCAGCCTTGGGCGCCCCCATGAGATAGTGCTGTACCGCAGTTCTGGCGGTATGTAGAGCCATGACCTCTAAGCCTGCAGATGCTGAGGGGTCAGGTTGCAGGCAGCCAGTCAGATCTGTGCCTCCGAGAACTACTGTTCTTTTCTCTGATTTTCCTGACCTACCTCATCTTCTCTATTCTCTAATAGTGCCAGAACTTGGGGAAGCTTACTACTGTCCAGATTGGCCATGATAACTCTGGGCTGTATGCCAAATGGCTGGTGGAATATGTGATGGTCAGGAATGAGATCACAGGACATACCTACAAGTAAGTGTTCCCTCAGGCTATAAGGTAGAAGGGCAAGGTGTGTCTATAGGAGATCTTTGATGCTTGGGTATGTGGAGTTCCCAAGGAGACCCTTTAGGTTGTGATAACCTGAGGCAACTTCCTGTTTGGCTCTGCCTCATACACTTGAAAGTAAGTAGAAGGAGGGTTTCTTCTGTGTTTTTTTGAGACGGAGTCTTGCTCTGTCACCTAGGCTGGAGTGCAGTGGCGTGATCTTGGCTCACTGCAGCCTCTGCCTCCTGGGCTGAGGCGATTCTCCTGCCTTAGCTCCCCGAGTAGCTGGGATTATAGGCATGCGCCACCATGCCCAGCTAATTTTGTGTTTTTAGTAGAGACAGGTTTTGCCATGTTGACCAGGCTGGTCTTGGACTCCTGACCTCAGGTGATCCGGCCACCTCGGCCTCCCAAAGTGCTGGGATTACAGGCATGAGCCATCAGGCCCAGCCAGAAGGAGGGTTTCTAGGTGAAGATGTGTGGAATTGCTGTGCCCAGATCCCAGGCCACCTATGCCACTCAGGGGGTTTCTCTGATGATACATGGTGGAACCAGGAGAGCGTTGAAGGAGTCTCTATCCTGGTTTCAGAGCCTATCTCCAGGGATTGGCTTTGTTGATGGCTCTGGCTGTGAGCAGCAGGGAGGAGCTGGCTCTCTGACAGTCCATTGTCTGACCTTCAGGTTCCCGTGTGGCCGGTGGTTAGGGAAGGGCATGGATGATGGAAGCCTGGAACGGATCCTAGTTGGGGAGCTGCTCACATCCCAGCCTGAGGTGGATGAGAGGCCATGCCGGACCCCGCCACTGCAGCAGTCCCCCAGTGTCATCCGGAGGCTTGTTACCATCTCACCCAACAACAAGCCCAGTAAGTGGGAGGAGGGGTTGGGCCCTCATGCCATACAGTCTAGGGAATGGGTGGATCTCTGTGAGCCCTGATAATGGCAGCCTGGATCCCAGCCTGTGCAGCTGCCTCAGGAAGCACTTCTGCTAACAAAGCCACCACACGCATATGGCACCCTCCTCTTATGAATCATTGAGAGCATTTGGCTTTCTCCTTAGAGGGCTGGCAGGAGAGGAGAGAACTCATGCTGCCAAACCTGGGCGCTGTATATATTCATGCATGATCCATTAAAGGAGAGGGGTCTACTTTCTGGCCTTCCCCTTCCTGATTCCTGGGCTTCACAGCCAAGGCATAGCTCTCTTTTGGTTGCCCGCAATTCCAAGGTAAAATGGAAAATAAACTTTACCAGCATTTCTTAGAGATAGAACTCTAAGGTATTAGCTTTTGTGTTTTTCCCCCAAGATTTGCGGAAGAGCTAAATCAGCAAAGCTGGGTGGGCAAGAGCCTCTGCTTCCTAGGGTCCAGCTGCCCTGCCTCTCCTATGGGCCCTCCCCATGTCCTCAGTCTCCTGCTCAGGCAGCTAAGCACTGTTAGCCTCAGAGATTGGTTAGGGATGTCTGCTTGATTTTTATTAGAGCTGAACACTGGGCAGATCCAGGAGTCCATCGGGGAGGCAGTCAATGGCATTGTGAAGCACTTCCATAAGCCTGAGAAAGAGGTGAGCCTTCCTGCCCTCCAGTCCAGGGACTTACATTGAATAAGAGAGAATAATTTTGTTTTTCCAATTATCTTGTTATGCTCTTCCAGGCCCATGTGCTGTGGACACCCTAGAGTCTTGTAGAGTGTGTGCCTCAGCTAGTTGGAGATGGAGCAGACTCCTTCCTCTGGGGGCCTTTGCCTCAGGTTACCCTGTTTTCCCTCCATACTAATGACCCAATAGAGTCCCTGGGCCCCTAGTGAACAGTGCCTATTCCTGTCCTCTTCTAGATTTGCCTGGGTCTCCTTGAATAGTGGCCACACTGGCTTTGTCCTCCAGTGGAGAATCTCCTTGTGTGTGACCCAGATCCATCATCTCTTCTTTCATCCATTTATTCAACAGCTCTTCACTGGGAGCTGCTCTGAGCCAGGCACTGTGCCAGGTGTTAGGGAAACAGACAAAGTCCTGGCCTGTCTTTCGCAGCCCTTCCAACTCTGGGCTGTGGGTTTAGGGATGCAGTGGTGGGAGGGCAGCACGGCTGAGACAAGCCTGGCACCCTCCCCTGTTTCCTTACGTAGCGAGGCAGTCTGACGCTGTTGCTCTGTGGAGAGTGTGGCCTTGTCTCGGCCCTGGAGCAGGCTTTCCAGCATGGATTTAAATCGCCCCGGCTCTTCAAAAATGTCTTCATTTGGGATTTCCTGGGTGAGTTGAGCTGGAGTATGAGGGTGGGAGAAGCATGTAGAGATATAAGGGGACTCACCAATATAGCATGGGTGCTGACCACTCTGAGAGGCAGAACCCAAATTAGATGACTCTCAGATCTCATTTGTTTGCTCTGGTTTTTCTTGAAGGGAATGACAAGAGCTCTCCTCCCCTCCTTGGTAAATGCTTACCTCTTGAGAATTGGACAGAAAAGATTCTTCTAGACATGTGTTATTTAGTATGGACTTAATCCTGAGTCCTCACACTTTCTCCTTATAGATCCCAAAGCCCAAGTTGAGCGTATTGGAGCCCCAAGCCCTATGTTACACCCATATGGAGAATTTTCATGCAAGAAACCATCCTCAGAATTTTTTGTGTCTTTAGACTAGGGAAAAGGAACATCTTTATATCAAGGGCCACATAAATAAATTTAAAAAACAAGAAGGATAGGGAAGCTAAGGATCATTTTGAAACATGACCAGTGACATCAGAACACTTGTGCTATTCTCATTAAGTTACCTGCGTGGACTTGGAGAGGCCCATGGCAAGTGGCCTGTAGGACCATCAGGTTGGTGTTGAGAGCCTTTTCACTGGCAAGCTTTTCTACTCTTCACAGAAAAAGCACAAACCTATTATGAGACATTGGAGCAGAATGAAGTAGTCCCTGAGGAAAACTGGCATACAAGAGCCCGGAACTTCTGCCGATTTGTCACTGCAATCAACAATACTCCCCGGAACATCGGCAAGGATGGCAAGTTTCAGATGCTGGTGTGCTTGGGAGCCAGGTACTGCAGACCCAGGGCCCAGAGTGCACAGCCTTGGTGGTGGTGTTGGAGGCCTGGTGTAGTGCAGGGGTGAAGAATGGCTCATCAGGTGCCCTTAGGGAGATGAGGCCTTAGAAGGTTTCCTAGAAGCCCTGAATTTCCTTTGTGTATCGTGTATGGTCACACACTGCATAAAATGTGCTGCATAACAACATTTGTCAGTGATGGACGTTTATGGGATGATGGTCCTATAAGATTATAATATTCTGTTTTTACTGTACCTTTTATAGTTTGAGATATGTTTAGATACCCAAATACTTAACCATTGTGTTTTAGTTGCCTACAGTATTCAGCACAGTATTCCTTCATTTTTATTCTTCAGGCTGCTTTGGCAGGAAGCTCCAGAAGAAGTGTAGAAGAGCAGGCCTGGGGGCTGGTGACAGGGCTGTACCAATTTGTAGCTTAGGAGCAACAGGCTAGACGTATAGTAGGCTCTACCATCTAGGTTTGTATGAGAACCCTATAAAGTTCACACGGTGACGAAACTAATGACACATTTCTCAGACTGTATCCCTGTCATTAAGCAACACGTGACTTATGTGTGTGGTGATCTGTCGGGGTAGGGATGAGAGCGTGTATGTAACTTGGGGCGGAGGGGCCCCATTTTGAAAGGAAAGATCAAAATCACACCACTCGGAAGTTTGAAGCAGAGTATATCTAGTTATTCCTTCATTAGACATTTAAATAGCCTTATGGAAGTTGGTAGGAAGAGAGCTGAATAAAACGTGGCCCCTTACCATTTATTTATTTATTTATTTATTTATTTATTATTTATTTATTTTGAGATGGAGTTTCGCTCTTGTTGCCCAGGCTGGAGTGCAATGGTGCGATCTCGGCTCACCACAACCTCCGCCTCCCGGGTTCAAGTGAGTCTCCTGCCTCAGCCTCCCGAGTAGCTGGGATTACAGGCATGCGCCATCACGCCTGGCTAATTTTGTATTGTTAGTAGAGACGGGGTTTCTCCATGTTGGTCAGGCTAGTCTTGAACTCCTGACCTCAGGTGATCTGCCTGCCTTGGCCTCCCAAAGTGCTGAAATTACAGGCATGAGCCACCATGCCCGGCCACCATTTAGAAGCTTACTTGTCCTAATTAAATACAGAGCATGGAAGAAGGTTTTGAGGGTCCAAAAATGAAGTGTACATTCATACAATATGCTGAAAAGGTAGAGGAAAAAGATCAGAGAAGACTTCAGGGAGGAGTTGGTATTTAAGTGAGCCTTTAATGGAAGGAAATAACAGAACGTGGCAAGGGCAGTAATAGGAAACACAGTTGAAAGGAGGATAGGGCCCCTGAGCTGGGACAGAGAAAGATTCTTTTCATATTAGTACAAAGTTGTTTCATCAGGGGACTGAAGTAATATTAATCTGATATTATGGGCGGTATGCATTAGAGTGGACAAGATTGTTAGGGGCTATTCCTGTAGGTCAGGTGAGAGAGCATGAAGCTCAAATAAACTTAAGGCGGTTTATTCAGGCTGCATAAAGGGAGAGAACTGGCATAGTGGTTAAAAACAGACTCCAGAACCGCATTCACTAGGTTCAGATCTCAAGTTATCCATACTAGCCATGTGATCTTGGACAAGCTACTTAACTTCCATCTACCCCACTTTCTTCATCTATAAAGTGGAGATAATAATAGTACCTACCTCATATCATAGGGTTATCATGAAGATTAAATCTCTTATGTCAGTGCCAGCACATGTTGAGTGCTGTGTGAGGTTAGTGCTTATTATTATTCCTGGTGGTGGTAGCTGTGGGAGGAGAGAAGCTCTGGGAGACACCAGTGGTGGGGCTGTCTAGGCAGGGTGAGGGAGGCAGGGGAGGAGGAGGCCTGGGGGCTCGTGACAGGGCTGATTTGGGTCAGGTTTGTTTGGTGTCCTGGAGCTGAAAGACCTCTTTGCCAGTCCCTGTTTGGGAAAGGGGGGTGTGGGGAGCTGTCAGCTTCTCCAGCTTCAGACTTAGTTCATGATTTCCTCCTTGGCCTTGCACTAACTGTCTCTCTTCCTTTTCCTTTGCCCCTCTGACCGGCCTGGACTGCTCCCGCTCTGCCAGAGATCACCTCCTACACCACTGGATTGCCCTGCTGGCTGACTGCCCCATCACTGCACACATGTATGAGGATGTGGCACTGATCAAAGACCATACACTTGTCAATTCCTTGATTCGTGTGCTGCAGACATTGCAGGAGTTCAACATCACGCTGGAGACATCCCTTGTCAAGGGCATCGACATCTGACCTCCCAGCACCAGCCAGCAGCAGGACTGAGACTCACCCTGCAGCTCTGACCTTTCTTCCCAAAGGGACTTAAGCGATTGTGCAGGAGTAGGAGACAAAATGTACACTCACTGTAAAAAGAAAACTAGAGGATTTTTGGAATAAATAATCTATTTTAGAGTTTATTTGCTGATTTGCTTTTTACACACTTTCATGTGAAAGAGTGATAGGGAGAGGGAGCGAGGCTGGTGCTGCTTATTTTGAAGCTGGTGCCCTCCCTCGCCGTGGCCACATGCTGGAAGCCTGAGGCCTCCCTGGACTGAGCCTGTGGCACTGCGTGCGGGACAGTTATGTTTCCTTGCCCCGTCGCATTAATGAGGCCCTTCCACATCATTTTTAAACTAATGTTTTCTATATTAACATTATTATGGATATTTGGCTTTCATAGGCCACACACAGGTGTGCTGCGCGGGAAGCCCCATACTCCAATCAAAGGAATTTTTAGTAGTGCCTCTAAGCAAGCACTGATGAGTCAGTCCCACATATTTTCTTTTTTGTCAGTATTATTCGGGAAGGAGACATGCCAGGATGTGTCATCGTGCCAAATACCACATTTCCTGTTGGCACAGTTTCACAGAAGTAAACATAAGCATGTTTTAACAGGTTTTTCTTTTCTTTTTTCTTTTTTAAAATGTTTTATTTATTTAACCTGCCATTGTGTGTTTTTAAGTATTTTTTTAAGGAAAGGAAAAGCTTGTCACAATCTAACTAGCTATGTTATTATTATTAAATTTATGTTTTGCAACTTAGAAACCAGCTACAGTATGGCCCACTTAATAAAACACCTGAAACAAAACTGCATGGATCACTGATTTTTATGGAGGTTTGTGAGCAGTGGGTGGCTGCGGGTGCAGTTGGGTCCATCTGTGAGGATGGTCTTGTGGCATCACCTCTCTACCTGCAGGCTCGGGGTTGTGGCCTGCCCAGGATGCCCCTGAGGGCCTGGGGTCTCCTGGGTCCTTCTGCTCGCAGTGCTAGGAGCTTTCCTAGCTGTTATGTGGCTGATTCACAGGGATACAGACGCGGTTCTTTCCCCACTCCACAGAGGAGACTGAGACACAGGAGGGAAAAGACCTGGCCAGGGGTGCAGAGGTTGTCACTTGACTGAGACAGGATGGGCCCTTTCTTGAGAGGGTAAGGGAGACCAGGTGTGGGAAGCTGGGGGTCGGGGGAAGCTCTTGAAAGAAAGGTTTGCTTTCCTGGGGATGGCAGGTGGGAGACCTTTATGAGAGGTCCGGCTTCCTTCATTTTTATTCTTTAGGCTGCTTTGGCAGGAAGCTCCAGAAGAAGTGTAGTGTGATCAAATCAGGCACCTCAGACCAATCAGTGCCCTCTTTTATGCTTCCCTGGTTTGCATGCACTTTCCCTTTGCCTGGAATGCCTCCTCTTCACCCACTTTGTGTTTGTTGTTCAGGGTTTACTTTAGCAGTCACCTGCTGTGAAGTGTTCCCCAATCTCCCTAAGCAGTTAATCATTCCATCCTTGTGCTCCTTCATTTTCTTAGATGCTGGCATCTCCTCTCTGGATTGTCATTGCCTGCTTTCGCGTCAGGCTCAGCCCCTGCACCGTGAGCTCCCAGAGGGAAGAGGGGGATCTCTTGTCTGTCTCCATCCCCTGGGCCTGGCAGGTGGTAAATGCTTCTGAAGAGATGAGGAAAGGGCCCAGAGAGCTGCAGCGCAGCGTCCTGCCTGCAGAGGGGGTGAGAGGCCGCACTGCAGCCATCTGCCTGGAGCCCACGGACAGAGCTTTAGTTCTTTCGGAGAAGGCGGAGGAAAGGGGAAGGAAGGTAGGCAGTACCTCTGGAGCAGGAAGTGGGATTCTTGGCTGGGCAGGAAGGGCAGCATGGAACTCAGCTGTATGTGTTTATATTGGGCCTAGGCCTGAGCTTACCTTAAGCCAGGTGCTGGGACCAACTATTTCCTTGCTCTTTCTAACAGCTGATCCTACTCGCTTTCTACTGTGTTTAGTTTTGTAATCTTCTGCAAATCCGTTTTGGAATGATGTGTGATATAAGAGAACAGACCTGTTTAGTAGCTCAAGATTTCAAGGACACTTGAGTCAACTGCATTCTTCTGTGTAGGGCCCAGCCAGGCCTCTCCAGTGGCCCTGGGTAAATCAGGTGTGTTTGGTTCACTCAGCAAGCAGCCCTGCCTGCCTCAGCTTCTGCACGTGCTCTGCTTCAGAGCTTCCCAGACTCTGAGATTTCAGGGACTGATAAATAAACAAGCAAGCAAAGGAACTCTGTGAATTACTATAAAGCAAGCACCCTTGTAATCACCACGCAGGTCAAGAATAGAACTTTGCCAGCCCCCCAGGGTCCTCCATGTTCCCCCTTCCCCATCACAGTCCCAGCACCTCCCTTCTTCCATCTTGACTTTTATAAGTAATAATTTCGTTGAGTTTCTTTATTGTTTTGTCACCCAAATGTGCATCCCTACATGCTATAGTCTTACTGTCCTTTTAAAAAAACTTGATACATCTTTTAAGTCTCTTTTAATCTAAAGGGTCCCCTCCACCCCTTTCCTTTTCTTACAAATTGTTGAAGATTTTAAGCCATTTGATCTGTAGTTTTTCACAGCCTGGGTTTTTGCTAATTTCATGCCTGTGGTGCAGTTCAGTATACTCCCTTATCCTCAGCATTTCCTGCAGATCAGCAGCTAGATCTAGACAATTTGCCTCAGGTTGATCCCTTTGATAAGACTCTAGGTAGTGGTGTGCTCATTTAGCAAGAAGCACATAACATCTGTTTTTCACTTTTGTTATGTTAGCAGCCACTGATGCTCAATGCCTACATCCAGCAAGTAATTCACTGGGGATTGCAGCATGGGGATATTCTAATCTATCATTTTCTCTTCATTTATTAGATGGAATAATTTTATAAGGACACATTGTCTCTCATCTACTGTTTGATTTCCCAGTAGAGTTTGTGTGGGAAAGGCAGATAAGTGCTTAATTCTTTCCTTTTATTTACCCAACTTTTAAGAATGAACTGGTTCTTTGTTATCCTCAGAAGGTGACTGTTTTTTAAACAAGGGATTATGAACTCATGAGTTTAAATGTATTTGATAGGCTTCATCTCATTGCAATTATTATCTTTATTGTCCTGCCTTTGGCCTTTGGGAGCCTCTTTAAGTTGGTTCCTGAGTTGTTTTGACACAACTCTAGTTGTCTTTGATATCTGGTTTGTTTTCTGGTATTGCAAGATGTTCTAGGCTCACTTTATTCATTTTCTGTCCTAGACTTGGAATCAGTCATTTCTCCAAAAAGCCCTGGTTTCCTTAAGTGGGAAATGGTATTGCAAGACCATAATTGGACACTAGAAATTCTCACTGTTACTGGTAGATCATTGGTTCTAGGCCTATTCAGTAGACAGAGCTTTGATTATATTTAAATATAACATTTTTATACATTTAATATAGACATCTAGAAATAAAGATATATAGTAAATATGTATTTTTAAAGAAAGTGAAGGTCTTGGAATATGTATTTTTAAAGATAGTGAAGGTCTTGGAATTATATATGTTAAATGCATATATAAATATGTATGTGTACATGAGTGTGTATACACACATGCATCTATGGTACCCCATGATTTTACAGTGTTACTTCTGATTCCAATTCAGGATTATAGGGTGCCTTAGTCCGTTTAATGCGGCTACAAAGGAATACCTGAGGCTGGGTAATTCATAAAGAAAAGAGGCTTAGTCGGCTCATGGTTCTGCAGGCTTTACAGGAAGCATGATGCCGGTACCTGCATCTAGTGAGGACCTTAAGCTGCTTCCACACATGGTGGAAGAGGAAGGGTGTGCAGAATCACATAGCAAGAGAGGGGTGAGAGAGACGAAGGAGGCTGGGCTCAGTGGCTCACACCTGTATTCTCAGCACTTTGGGAGGACGAGGTGGGTGGATCACTTGAGGTCAGGACTTCAAGACCAGCCTGGCCAACGTGGTGAAACCCCGTCTCTACTAAAAATACAAAAATTAGCTGGGTGTGGTGGCGGGCGCCTGTAATTCCAGCTACTCGGGAGGCTGAGGCAGGAGAATCACTTGAACCCAGGAGGTGGAGGCTTCAGTGAGTCGAGATTGTGCCATTGTACTCCAGTCTGGGTGAAAAGGGCAAAACTCTGTCTCAAAAAAAAAAAAAAAAAAAAAAAGAGTGGAAGGAGATGCTAGACTCCTTCCAGCTCTCACAATAACTCATAGAGCAAGAATTCATTCATTACCATGAGTGTAAGAATGACACCAGGACACTCATGAGGGGTGTCCCTGCGTGTCCGCCCATGACCCAAACACCTCCTATTAGGCCCCACTTCCAACAACAGGGATTACATTTCACTACGAGATTTGGAGGGATCAAACCAAACTATAACATACTTTTACTTTTTTTTTTTTGTTTTTGGAAACAGCGTCTCACTCTGTTGGCCAGGCTGAAGCACAGTGGCACAATCATGGCTCACTGCAGCCTTGACTTCTCAGGCTCAAGTGATCCTGCCTCAGCCTCCTGAGTAGCTGGGACTACAGGTGTGCACCACCACACCCAACTAATTTTTAAATTTTTTTGTAGAGACAGGGTCTCGCTACATTGCCCAGGCTGGTCTTGAACTCCTGGGCTCAAGCAGTCCTCCTGCCTGGCTTCCCAAAGTGTTGGGATTACAGGCGTGAGCCACCATGCCTGGCTTAACTTCTTATATATTACATCTGTATCTCTTTTTTCCATAATGAGAACCCTAGGTTTGAAGGGCAGAGAAATTGGTAGAATAAGAAGATCCCCTAATTAACCATTTGCTTTATCCCACATTATAAACACAGCCATCTCAGAATAACAATACTAATGCTTCTACTACCAATTATGATCATGGAAAACAGTTAAACTTTTTTTTGGTATGTTATTCCCATCCTTCCCCCTCAAGCCTGGCCCACCCCTCTGCCCCACCCTTTTCTTTGAGACAGGGTCTCTGTCACCCAGGCTGGAGTGCAGTGGCACAATCTTGGCTCACTGCAGCCTCAACTTCCCAGGCTCAAGCGATGCTCCCACCTCAGCCTGAGTAGCTGAGACTACAGGTGCACACCACCATGCACAGCTAATTTTTGTATTTTTTGTAGAGACGGGGTTTTGCCATGTTGCCCAGGCTGGTCTTGAACTCTTGGGCTCAAGCAATCTGCCCGCCTCAGTCTCCCAAAGTGCTGGGACTACAGGCGTTAGCCACTGCACCCGGCCAAGCCCTTATTTTTTATTTTTATTTATTTATTTGTGGCTCGCTGCAACCTCCACCTCCCAGGTTCAAACAATTCTCCTGCCTCAGCCTCTTGAATAGCTGGGACTACAGGCGCGTGCCACTACTCCCGGCTAATTTTTTGTATTTTTAGCAGAGACAGGGTTTCACCATGTTAGCCAGGATAGTCTCAATCTCCTGACCTCGTGATCCACCTGCCTTGGCCTCCCAAAGTGTTGAGATTACAGGCGTGAGCCACTGCGCCCGGCCAGCCCCTATGTTTTAGTAGATGTACTCTATCTTTGAGAAATCATATATTATTTCTGTCAACTTGGGTTTTTTTGAGAAGCAGATGCCAAGACAAAGGAAGCACCTGTGAGGGCTAAAGAGCAAGGGAGCAAGAGTAGGCAGGGAGAGGCTTTAGATCCAGAGGCCAGGCTGACCCCTGGGAGAGGACAGAGGGAGGAAGGACTGGGAAGGAAGTCTTAGACCACAGACCAGCACTGAGAAGAATCTCAGTCAAGTTGATGGGAAGTCCCTGAGCAAAAAGCTGCTCATAAGAGGAATCCACTTTGGGCAGGACTGGGCACACCAGTAATCCTTTTGTGCTCAGTTGTTGTCTAGGAGCAGAGCCTAGAGGAAGTGTGGCTTCTGCATTCACAGGGGAAGCAGCTGGGGGCTGCCATTAATTATGACTCCTCTGGGCACTTTGTCAGGTTTTCTTGAAGGAGATTTGAGTGATGCAGCTCCACAACCTGCACAGTCTGCCCCTTATACTGCACAGATCCTCTTTTCCACAATGCACCCATGTTTCTTTCCCTGGTTTCCCGAGGGGAAACCTAGAAGAGGGAGCTTTGGGGAACAAATTACAGTCCCCATTGATGAAGTTAGTCTTGGGGCCACGATTGGTACTTACCTTCTCCCTTCTGTGCTATCCTAAGTTCCCATCACCTTCAGCTATCACTTCAGTGGGGCTTGGCTTGCTTAGTGGTATAACCTCAACCTTCATTCCTGAGAGGTCCAAGCCCTTGGTTGTCATACTCTTCTTGACCAGGGTTGCTGCAAATGTCCACTTACAGTTACAACTGGACAAGGGAGTACCAAGAGATACCCAAATGGATCATTTGGGCTTCACATTATTTTACCCCCTACTGATGTATAAAAACAGTGCTACCACCTCCTGCTATTCAAGCTCAGTGATCTCTGCCATGATGGTGACTCTTTTCTTGTCTACTCATTCTTAGATACAAGGAGTCCAAAGTACCCTGGTGGCAGCCAGAGTTCTGTAGTTCAGTGGGACTTAACAGGTGTAGTTGTGTCCCTAGCAAGAATATGCCCCCTTTGGGGATTAGTGTTTCCAACCCTACAGAACCTAGAGTTCAGGGACAGGAGGCACAACATTCCCCAGTGGGTCCTTGGAAGTGACGGTAAGTGTAGCCACTCTTGCTTCTGCCCCTAGGTTCCTGGACCCATGCATTTTTCCTGTAGGGGACATAGCAGGAAGCTGTAATTTAGCTGTGATTATAGCTCTCTGATTGAATGCATGTGCTGGGTCCTGAAGGATGGCATCCAGTCCTTGCAGATTATTGCCTCCAGGCGAGTGCCCTAGCTGTGCCTTCAGTAAGCCATTCTGGTGCTCTTTCAGATTGGCAGCTTCTGGATGGTGCAGTATATATATATATGAGCAGTAGATTCTATTGTCATAGGCTCACTTGCTCACCTCCATTGTGAAGTGGGTCCCTGGTTGGATGCTATGCTGGATGGAATTCCATACCTGTGGATCAGTTACTCTGTAAACTTCTGAGGATACTGGTGCCGGCTAAGGTTCTGTAGGCAGAAAAGGCAAGCTGATTCCCAGGATAGGTCTCTATCCCTGTGAGGATAAACTGCTGGCCTTTCCAGGATGGAAGGGGCCTCATGCAATTGACTTGCCACCAGGTGGCTGGCTGGTCTCCTTGAGGAATAGTATTATATCTGGGACTCAGCATGGATCTCTGTTGCTGGCAGATTAGACACTCAGAGGCAGCAATAGCTAGATCAGCTTTGATATGTGGGAGTCCATGCTTTTAGGCCCATACATAGTGGCCTTCATCTCTGCCACTGTGACCAATTCCATTCATGAGACTGTTGTGCCAGTTCCAGGATGGCCAGTGATGAAGTGGCTGAGTCATTTAATCTACTCAGTTGTTAGTTCTCTTTTGTAGTGGATGCTTTCTGGTGGGTGTTAATGTGTGATACAAAATCTTCACATTTTGTGCCTATTTCTAAATGTCCACCCACATGCTTCCTTGTCCTCAATCTTCCAGACTTTTTCTTCCAGCCTCTGACTAGGCAGCTAGATCCTTGGTTGCTGCTCAGGAACATGTCTCCTGTGTAGAGTTCTCCTTCCACAAGCAGCTGCAGCACTTGCAGTTCTGCTCATTGGGGAGATTTTCCCTTGCCTCTGTCTTTCAAGAAAACCCCTGACTGTGGCTGTCATGCAGACACTGTCCATTTTTGGCTTCCACCCACATGCTGAGTTGGCCCATCAGTAAACCAAGCTTGGTTACCATTTCTATCTTGTAATGAAGTACTACAGGCCCTACCTAACTAGGACTTGGCTGACTTATCAAAACCCAGTCCATCATGGGCAGTTCTAGACGTATTGTCACTTGATGGTCAAGCATTGCATCTAAATTGGAGCCTAGTCACATGCCAGGAACTGTTCCTCAAAAGGTATATGCAGATGTCATGCTCCAGAAACCCAGGGGCCTGCTTTGTGATTATTTCACTGGGGCTTTCAAAGAGGTCTGTATTGCATCTTACCTATCACTGACACTTCCAATGCCATAGGGTCTGCTGGATCATATGATCCAAAAGATAAGCTATTTGCCTAGCTGCCTGGACCTCCTGTAGAGCCCTTTTCTGTTCCAGGCTCTGTGTAAAGCTGGCAACTTTCGGTACCACCAGAGAAGAATTTCTAGGTGTGTAATGTGTGGCCTCCAGAATCCAAAGAGCCCTGCCACGTGCTGTGCTTCCTTCTTTGTGGTAGGAAGGATGAAATGGGCATCAACTTGCATTTTACTTTGAAGGGGATGTCCTGGCACATCATGACCACTGGATACCTAAAAACTTCACATGTGTTCTTTTCTATTCCAATGGAACAAGAGGATCAGAACAGTTGGCATTCATGTGGAACAGACAAAGATATTCATCTGCAGTTTTCCCTCAGAGTTATATTAACTCTCTTGCCTTCAGTCATTATGCAGAGAGAGATGGACAATCTGGACATCACACAGAACAGAACACAGATGCATTAAATCAACTGCATCATAGCGATTGGGCAGGATAAGCAGGAAGTGGCTAGTGTGCTCCAGAAGGCAGATGATAAACCCTGTGAAAACTCAGGGACCTGCTCTGTGGCTGGAGACCAACTGTTCTGGGCCATGGAGACAACCTGGGGAGTTTTATCTTTACCATTAGAGACCTGAGAAGTCATGGAAGGGTTTTCTGGAGATGGGTGATATGTTCAGATTTGCATTTTGAGGAAGAGATGTGAGCATCCTAGTGAATAGCCACAGGGGAAATGAACACAGCTTGGCTTAGGAGTGGTGGTAGAGCTGGAGGGAAGGGAATGGATTCTAGATTGCATCAGAGGAAAGACTGGGAGGATCTGGTGATGGATTGCTTCTGGGGTAAGGAAGAAGAGGTATTAAGGATGTTGTATAGGCCTTAGGGATACTTGGTCTACACTTTAGTTCACAACACAGACTTGTGATGTTAGTCAAACTAAGATTTGGGAGGTGGTGTGTACGTCCATGCTCACAGGATTACAGTCACCTGTGTTTATACTCTCGAGCTATTTTGAACTTCCTTTTCTCATATTAATTCTGAGGGAGCTGGGGCTGGCTGGCACACTTAAAAGAAGCCCTGGAACTCAAGGTTCCTTCCTGCCTTTCTCTGACCCTGAAAATAAAGCCTGTTATTGGCTCTAGGGAGGGGTAGGACCTGAACACTTCTGCCTTGGCTCTTAGGCTGGGGTCGTGGTGATCTCAACTTCTGAAAGGAGGTTTATTATAGGGTCTGACCTTTAACTCCAGCTAAACAGGTGGGATAGTTGTAGCAACCTCAGAACTGCAGGATTAATTGCCTAGTGTCTGGTTTCAATTGCTTGAGTTTCTCAGCCAGAGCTCTAGGCTGCTCCAGAGCTGGGCCAAGGGCATCACTGGACCAAACTGTACATTACTTGCCATCTTGGTTCCTAATCTTCTTGTCCTTGCCTTAAGGACAAGTATTAGCTTCCCTACCCCTATAGGCTGTCACAGGCCTGGCAGCTCTTTGAATGCTTAAGCTCCACTTCCCCAAAATGTTGGTGCTCTCGCTGATGTTAAAACTGAGAACCAAAAACAGAACACATTAGGGACAGGTCTTCCGATAAATAAACCTTTAGCCAAAAGCGTGTGCAAATCTTTGTAAAAGCTATTCTTTCTGGCCTTGGACTTGTGCCTCTTTATGCAGTTTTGGGGTTTGGAGGTTCCTCTGGTGAGAGCTGGAAATGTGTGACCTCAGCCTACCATTGAGGCTCACTTGGTTGTGTAATTTACTAAGCTCAGTCTCTAGCATAATTGAGACCATGTAGATTTGTACAACTTTGTAGCAAAAATCAATCTGAAGGTTGAATTAAAATTGGTGCTTGGTTTTGTTTGCAACAAATTTCAATTTACTGAATTTACAATTGTATTTGATTCTCTTGGGGGAGTTCTTTATTTAGAATAATGCTGTCAAACTTCAAAGAGGACATTAATCTGGGACACTGAGACAGCTAGGTTTTAGTCTTAGAATGTTGTAGGACCCATACATCCAGGTAGTGTGCCTTTCTGTTCCTCAGTTTTCTTATAAATAAAGTAAGCACCAAGTTATTGGTGTGTGCTAAAGACAAAAAGACCTAGCAAATAAATGATTCTCAAAAATAAGTCAACAATAATTAGGCAAGAAAATTAGATAAGAGTCATCCAGATTGGAAAGGAAGAAGTGAAACTATATTTGCAGATGACATGATCTTGTATATAGAAAATCCTAAGGAATCTACTAAAAAACTATTAATAAAAAAGCTCAGAAGAGCTGGGTGCAGTGGCACATGCTTGGAATCCTAGCTAGTTGGGGGGCTGAGGTGGGAAGATTATATGAACCCAGGAGTTTGCAACCAGCCTGGGCAACATAGTGAAACCTCATCTCAAATAAACAAACAAACAACAACAACTTAGAAGGTTTCAGGATACAAGATCAATACACAAAATAAGTTGTATTTTTGTATCAATATACAAAAATAAAACTTACTGCAGTAGCAATAAACTGAAAATTAAGAAAACTCCATTTATCATAGCATCAAAATGAATAGAATACTTAGGAATGTTTAACAAAAAAAGTACAGAATGTATGCTCTGAAAACTACAAAACGTAATTGAAGGAAATGAAAGAAGACCTAAATAAATAGAAAGACATCATTGTTCATGGATCATTGGTAAGCTGGTAATACTCTTCAGACTGATCAATAGATTCAGTGTAATCCCTATCAAAATCCCATCTGACTTATTTGCAGAAATTGACAAGCTGATCCTAAAATTCATATGGAAATTCAAGGGACCCAGAATAGCCACAGCAAGCTTGAAAAATAACAAAGTTGGAAGATTTGTACTTACCTATTTCAAAGCTTACTACACTAATCAAGATGGTACAGTATTGGCATAAGGATAGACATATAGACCAATGGAATAGAATCGAGCACATAAATAAATCCTCACATTTATGGTCAAATAACTTTTGGCAAGGGTGCCAAGACAATTCAATGAGAGAAATAATAGTCTTTTCAACAAATGATGCCAGGACAACTGGATATCCACATGCAAAAGAATAAAGTTGGACCCTACTTCACATTACATACAAAAATTAACTCAAAATGCATTGATGATCTAAATGTAAGAGCTAAAGCTATATATAGGCATACATGTTTATGACCTTAGATTAGGCAATGGTTTCTTAGCTATGACATTCAAAGCACAAGCAACAAGCTGGGCACAGTGGCTCATACCTGTAATCCCAGTACTTTGGGAGGCCAAAGCAGGAGGATTACTTGAGGTCAGGAGTTCAAGACCAGCCTGGGAAATATGGTGAGACCCCAATCGCTACAAAAAAATAACAAATTAGGCCAGGCCCAGTGGCTCACACCTGTAATCCCAGCATTTTGGGAGGCTGAGGTGGGTGGATCACTTGAGGCCAGGAGTTTGAGACCAGCCTTGCCAACATAGTGAAACCCTGTCTCTACAAAAAAAAAAAAAAAAAAAAAAAAAAAGAAGCAACAAAATTGGACTTCTATAAATTTATGTTTATTTTATTTTTATGTTTTATTTTTCCATAGGTTATTGGTGTACAGGTGGTGTTTGATTACATGAGTAAGTTCTTTAGTGGTGATTTGTGAGATTTTGGTGTCCCCCCCTTTCCCCCAAGTCTCCAAAGTCCATTGTATCATTCCTATGCCTTTGCATCCTCATAGCTTAATCCCTACATATCAGTGAGAACATACGATGTTTGGTTTTCCATTCCTGAGTTACTTCACTTAGAATAATAGTCTTCAATCTCATCCAGGTCACTGCAAATGCCATTAATTCATTCCTTTATATGGCTGAGTAGTGTTCCATCATGTATACACACCACAGTTTATTTATCCACTCGTTGATTGATGGGCATTTGACTTGGTTCCACAATTTTGCAATTGCGAATTGTACTGCCATAAACGTGCATGTGCAAGTATCTTTTTCGTACAATGACTTCTTTTCTTCTGGGTAGAAACCTAGTAGTAAGTTTTTTAAGGAATCTCCATACTGTTTTCCATAGTGGTGGTACTAGTTTACATTCCCACCAGCTGTGTAGAAGTGTTCCTTGATCACTGCCAACATCTACTGTTTTTGATTATGGCCATTCTTGGAGGAGTAAGGTGGTATCACATTGTGGTTTGGATTTGCATTTCCCTGATAATTAGTGATGTTGAGCATTTTTTTCATACATTTGTTGGCCATTTGTATATCTTCTTTTGAGAATTGTCTATTCATGTCCTTAGCCCACTTTTTGATGGGATTATTTGTTTTTTTCTTGGTGATTTGTTTGAGTTCATTGTAGATTGTGGATATTAGTGCTTCGTCAGGTGAATAGATTGTGAAGATTTTCTCCTACTCTGTGGGTTGTTTACTCTGTTGACTGTTCCTTTTGCCATGCAAAAGCTCTTTAGTTTAAGCCCGAGCTATTTATCTTTGTTTTTATTGCATTTGCTTTTGGGTTCTTGGTCATGAAATCCTTGCCTCAGCCAATGTCTAGAAGGATTTTTCCAATGTTATCTTCTAGAATTTTTATAGTTTCACATCTTAGATTTAAGTCCTTAATCCACCTTGAGTTGATTTTTGTGTAAGGTGAGAGATGAGGATCCAGTTTCATTCTTCTATATGTGGCTAGCCAATTATCCCAGCACCATTAGTTGAAAAGGGTGTCCTTCCCCCACTTTTTGTTTTTGTTTGCTTTGTCTAAGATCAGTTGGCTCTACAAAAAAAAAAAAGCATGAGCAACAAACAAAACTAGACTTCCATAAATTTAAAAACTTTATGTTTCAAGGAACACTTTCAAGAAAGTGAAAATAGAACCCATAGAATGAGATAAAATATGTGTAACTCATATATCTGACAAGGGACCAGTATCCAAAAGACATAAAGAACTCAATAATAAGAAGACAACACAATTTAAGAATGGGCAAAGAATCTGAAGAGACATTTCTTCAAAGAAAATGTACAAATGACCAATAAGCATGTAAAAAGATGCTTAATATTGTTAGCCACCAGGGAAATGAAAATCAAAGCCATGATGAGATACCACTTTATACCCACTAGAACAGCTATAAGCAGAAAGACAGATATAAGTGTTGGTAAGAATGTGGAGAAACAGGAATTCTCATACATTGCTAGTGGAAATGTAAACGAGTGCAGCCACTTTGGAAAATAGTCTGGCAGTTCCTCAAAAGGTTAAACATAAAAGTTAGTTTATAACTCAGCAGTTCTAGGAATCAGCCCACAGGAAATGAAAACACATGTTTACACAAATGCTTGTACATGAAAGTTCATAGCAGCATTATTCATAATAGTCAAAAGGTAGGAACAACACAAATGTCTGTCAACTGATGAATGGATTAACAAAATGAGATGTTATTCGGCCAGATAAAGAATTAAAGTAACAATGCATTCTGCAACGTGGATTACCCTTGAAAAGACCATATATTGTATGACTCCACTTATACAAAATGTTCAGAAGAGGCAAATCTGTAGAGGCAGAAAGAGAATAGGGGTTGTGTTGGGCTGGGGAACAAATGAAGAGTAACTACAGTGAATATGGGATTTCTTTTTGGGCTGATAAAAATGTTCCAAAGACAGCCATGGTGATGGTTTGCACAACTCTGTAAATATAATAAAAACCATTGAATTGTATACTTTAAAGTGGTTAATTCTATGGTATGTGAATTATTATTATCATTATTATTATTTTGAGACAGAGTCTCGCCCTATCGCCCAGGCTGGAGTGAAGTGGCATGATCTCAGCTCACTGCAACCGCCACCTCCCAAGTTCAAGTGATTCTCATGCCTCAGTCTCCCCAGTAGCTGGAATTACAGGCGTGCGCCACCATGCCCAGCTAATTTTCATATTTCTAGTAGAGACAGGGTTTCACCATGTTGGCCAGGCTAGTCTGGAACTTCTGACCTCAAGTGATCCGCCCACCTCAGCCTCCCAAAGTGCGGAGATTACAGGCATGAGCCACCGTCCCCAGCTGATGGTATGTGAATTATATCTCAATAAAGCTGTTATAAAAATGTCAGCAATTAATAGATTCAAATTATTGCCGTTATTCCAAAGTCCTTAGATCTGTTTCATATTCTTTCAGTAGGGTATCCAACTGAGACTAATGCATTCTCTAGGATGCAGGACATTCAGTGCTAAAACCTGGGAAGTCCTGAGCAAATCAGGGTGAGTTGGACACCCTACTTCCAGGAGACATTTCTTAGGGATGGGCCATAAGGTTTCCTTGACCTTAAAGAAGGAAGTTGAAGGGAATTTCCTGTTCTCAACCCTGTTCTTGGGGAAGTCCAGAGTGCTGGAAAGAAACATTCTCTCTAAATCTCCCTCAGGCAATAAAACATATCATATGATTAAAAAAAAAAACACCCAGAAAGGATACCTTTCAGAGAATCATTCAAGCATGGATTCCATTTCCTCCTCAGTTATATTATCACATAACTAATATTTGATGGAGAGGCATTTCTGCTTACTGAATATACATATATTTTCCCACAATATTCCCAGTGCTCTTATAGTTGGGCAGGGCCATGTGACTGTTTCTGGTCAGGCAGAAACAGGCACAGGCTCTGGTTCGTCCTTACAGGTTCCAGTTTGTCCTCCCTTTTCCCTACTTCTACGCAGCTTTCTTCCCAACCTCCAGCCCTGCAGATCAGCAGAGACTCCAGGGCCACCACTATGTAAAAGGTAACAATCTCCCCTAGAATTCTTCCTCAGCTCCCATAATCCTTATGACAAACCCCCTTTTCTAATAAACAGCCGATTTTATTTACAAAGCATTACAGCTTCAGCAAGAAGTACCCAAGGCTAAGTCTCATCTTGTACAAAACTACAGAACTTTTTTTTTCTTTTGAGACGGCGCCTTGCTCTGTCACCCAGGCTGGAGTGCAGTGGCACGATCTCAGCTCACTGCAACCTCCTCCTCCTGGGTTCAAGCAATTCTCCTGCCTCAGCCACCTGAGTAGCTGGGATTACAGGTGCCCGCCACCACACCTGGCTAGACAAACCATCACTCACTGTGCTTCTGCTACCCTGCTTAGACCCTAACTGGTATAGAGAGCCACGTGGCTGCTGCCTGGCATGGGGCAATCATCTCTGTCCTCTGGCCTCACGTGATGTGTTTCTTGCCAGGCATCAGGAGATGTGGCCTGAGAACTGCCATTCACCGACCTCCTCCAGCTTTGGCTCAGGGTGACCAGATAGAGGTAATCCCCAGGGCTATGATCAGAGGGGCTGTACTCAAGGCCAGGGCAACTAGAACAGCAAGAAACCACTGACTCTCCTGGGAAGGACCCGGGTGCCTCTGAGCTATGAGCCCACTGGAGCCACACTATATTCCCTCAGTTACAGCGCTTAGGTGGAAAACATGTATCTGGGTGTTTTCTTCTATTTCCAACACAAACTCTGAGCCCGGTGATAAAGATAAATGTGTGATTCCAAGGCTGCTTTGACATAGGACACATTTGGAACTTAACACTTCACCTCATTCAAATCCCTACTTACTAGGTAGCTCAGACTTTGTGTTCACTTTTGGTTTTGTTTTTAGACAAAGTTAAGCCACCCACTGCTCAACTGCTGCTCCTCAATCTTCATGGTTGTGTAGCTTTTCTGCAGAGGACTGACTGGAAACAACTAGGTTGGTTTTGTAGCAAACGCAATATTCCTCTCAAGATAGTTGGCTTGGGAGCACACACTTATTCCAATAATTCTGCCGTTGCTCAAAGCCCTTTGTATCTCTGGTTGGGTCTTCACTTCCAGACTGATTACCTAATACACTCCTCGTGCTGGCAAAACTTTGTCCTACAAAAGAGGATTTAAGTGTTTAGAAATAGATGTCTTAGACACCTTAGGCTGCTATAACAAAATACCATAAACTACAAACATTTATTTTCACAGTTCTGGAGGCTAGGAAGTCCAAGATCAAGACACCAGCAGATTTGGTATCTGGTGAGGGTCTGCTTTGCAGAGATAACCAGTAGTGGGGTTGCTGGATCACATGGTAGTTCTGTTTTTAGTTTTTTGAGAAATCTTCATACTGTTTTCCATAGTGGTTGTACTAATTTACATTCCCCACCAAGAGTGTATAAGAGTTCCCATTTCTCCACATTCTCATTTGCATTTGTATATTTTGTCTTTTTAATAATAACCATTTTAACTGGTGTTAAGATGATACCTCATTGTGGTTTTATTTGCATTTCCCTGATGACTAGTGATGTTGAGTATTTTTTTATTATACTTTAAGTTCTGGGGTACATGTGTAGAACGTGCAGGTTTGTTACATGATGTTGAGTATTTTTTTTTAACAAACTTGGCCATTTGTCTTTTCTTGATTTGTTTTTGTTTTTTCTTTTTTTTGTTTGTCTTTTCTTGAGAATTGTGTTTGTGTCCATTGCCCATTTTTAATGTGATTATTTTTCTGTTGAGTTGTTTGAGTTCCTTGCATATTCTGGATATTAGTTCCTTGTCAGATAAATAGTTTGCAAATACTTTCTCCTGTTCAGCTGGCTGCCCCTTCACTCTGTTGATTGTTTCCTTTGCTTTGTAGGAGCTTTTTAGTTTAGTATAGTCCTATTTGTCTGTTTTTGTTTTAGTTCTGTATGCTTTTGAGGTCTTAGCCATAATATCTTTGCCTAGAACAATGTTCTGACGTGTTTTCCCTGTTTTCTTTTAGTAATTTATAGCTTCAGGTCTTTTCAGTATTTAATCCATCTTGAACTCAAGATGGATTTTGTGTATGGTGAGAAATAGGGGCCCAGTTTCATTCTTTTGCATATAAATATCCAATTTTTCCAGCACCACTTATTAAAGAGGATGTCCTTTCCCCAGTGTATGTTCTTGGTGCCTTTGTTGAGAATCAGTTGGCTATAAATACATAGCTTTATTTCTGGGCTCTCTATTCTGTTCTATTGGTCCATGTCTATGTTTATGCTAATACTATGCTGTTTCGATTACTTATAGCCTTGTAATATATTTTGAAGTCAGGTAGTATGATGCTTCCAACTTTATTCTTTTTTTTTTTTTCCGACAGGGTCTGGCTTTGCTGCCCACGCTGGAGTGTGGTGGCGTGATCACGGCTCACTGCAACCTCTGCTCTGCCTCCCAGGTTCAAGTGATCCTCCTGCTTCAGCCTCCTGAGTAGCTGGGACTACAGGTATGCACCACCATGCCCGGCTAATTTTTGTATTTTTGATATAGACGGGGTTTTGCCGTGTTGCCCAGGCTGGTCTCGAACTCATGAGCTCAAGCAATCCACCCACCTTGGCCTTCCAAAGTGCCAGGGCTACAGGCGTGAGCCACCGTGCCTGGCTTGCCAACTTCATTCTTTTTGCTTAGGGTCGTTTTGGCTATTCTGGCTCTTTTTTGGATCCATATGAATTTTAGGATTTTTTTTCTATGTCTTTGAAAAATAACATTGATATTTTGATAGGGATTGCATTGAATCTGTAGATTGCTTTGTGCAGTATGGTCATTTTAGCAATATTAATTCTTCCAATCCATGAGCATAGGATAGCTTTCCACTTGTTTGTATCCTCTTCAATTTCTTTCATCAGTGTTTTATAGTTTTCCTTATAGAGGTCTTACTTTCACTTGTTCGGTTCTTATATTTCTCTGATGAGTGGGTTATGAAAGAATCTAGGTAGAAATAGTGACCATGTCTAGGGAAAGAAAACTCAGAGTTTCTAAGAAGGGACGTCACAGAACTAAGTAGGGTTTCAGGACAGTTATGCTTGCATGTGGTTTCTTAACTGGACTGCTGCTTCTTTCCAAAGTTTAATCAGCCAGGTAGGTACTGAGCACAAATTCAGTGCTGGCACCTTTGCTGGCTGGGATGTGAACAGAAATAAATAATATCAGGCCCTCCTTCCCCTAGGCAGCCTCCCACACAAGACCAAGTGGATGTCTTGGTCAAGGGCAGATTCCATGGGCATAGTGGAAATCATAATGGTGATGGTGATGATGACTAACATTATAGAGTACTAACTCTAAGCCAAGCACTGTTACAAGTACTTTACAAGTATTACTCATTTGATTCTTACAAACATTCTTATCCTCATTTTATAGGTGGGGAAACCAAGGCATGGGGGAGGTGAACTAACTTGCCACACAGCTGATAAATAGTAGAGCTGGTGAAGAAGGAGGCTGTCAGGGAAGGCTTCTGGGGAAGGCGCTGCACCTGTGCCAGGCCTGGGGCAGGTGATATCAATATGGAAGAAAGGGGAAGGCATCACGCTTATCTGGGGCATGGTTTGTACTGGCTACATGTCTCTTTGGAGTCCTGTTGCCAACCTGCCCACACTGGGCTCAGCAGCCCCAGGGAACTCTGGGCCTGTCCTGGCCTCCACCTGCCACACTGCCTTAGTGAACATTCCCTCAGCCTGGCACAAAGCAGGAGGTTTTGGGTAGTTGCTGGACCCTTGGGACTTGATGTTTACACCTGCTCACAGGTGGATGCTGCTTCAACAACCACTCCTGATTTCTTTTGGTACTTCTCTTGCTGAAAATGGTTGAATTACAAAAGCAATGCACAGTCATGATAGAAAATGCACAATCATTATGCACGGAGTGGGAAGACAACCAGAACCGACTCCTGCTGCTTGTTCAAGTTGGAGGAGATGACTCTCAAAAGGTTTCTTGATGAAATTTCCAACATAAAAGACAAGATCTTATTGCTGGAAGAAGCGGATTTTGTGAGGAAGGCCTCACACTCCTGCATATGAAAACAAAGAACCTGAGGATTTGGTAGTGTCCTCTTGGTGGCAGGTGAGTATCCTGAAGGCACAGAGTGGAGCCTGGAGGGGGCAGAAGTGAGGCCATCCCTCTCCCCTGCTGAGTATCCAGTGAAAATCTCCCAGAAGCAGGGTCAGCCAGGACACGTCGAAACAGAGATGTTCCTGTAGATTTTAAGTTGTCTATAGTACCATGTAGGGCTGTAGCCCCTCAGCAGTGCCTCATGTAAGATGCTCCTTGGGGGAAATCAAAGAAAAGGGGCAGTGTTCCGTATTTGGCTTAACTAGGGGCAGAGAGAAGGGAACAGCTGCAGAAAGCAGGATGCCAGGGAAATTGAGAGCAGCAGGAAGAGGAAACTGGAGTGAACATGACAGCTAAGCACCAGGAAATTTGCAGCGATGTTGGGGGTGGGCCATGGACTTTGCACAAGACGTAGGATGAAGATTTCAGCCATTTTTATTTCAATCTTAAAAGAAAGCATGATCCCGTTAATCTGGAAGATTTGAGGATACTGAGATGGCAGAAATATGGGCTACAAACATAAACAAATGGAAGAAAATACCCCATCTCCACCCATCAAGAAGAGAGAGTAACTCCAAACATTTTGGTGTGTATCCTTCAGACTTTCTTCTATGTACACATACACTTCTACATCTAATTTTTAAAGCAGAATTAATATGCACATTATTTTGTAGTCTGCTTTTTCCATTTAACATGATATTGTGAGCATCCCTTCATTTTTAATAAATGCTTATCTTTGGCATCATTTCTGGGGAGATGGAGATACCTTAATCGACCCACCTGATCACACAATCAAAGCATCATGTTTTGCTTTTAGCTGTGTTGTTATGAAAGTTGGAATGCTCATAAAGAGTCAGTTCTATAAAATTTGCTACAAAAAATAGCAATCCTGGGCCAGGTGCAGTGGCTCACGCTTATAATCCAAGCATTTTGAGAGGCCGAGGCGGGTGAATAACTTGAGGTCAGGAGTTCGAGACCAGCCTGACCAACATGGAGAAACAGGCCCTTTCAATTTATTTGGAAATTCATGGGCTTTAGTTCTAAGAATTTTTCTTAAGTTATCCCTTGGATGTTTTCCTTCCCTTCTTTTTCTCTGTTTCTCTTTCTGGAACATCTATTATTGAGAAATTATATGTTCTGCATCTCTTTGTTCACTCATTTTTTCCATCTCTGTTTTTTTGTTTTTGCTTTGTTTTTGGAAGATTTCCTCAGTTTTATTATCTAGCACTTTCTAGTAAGCATTTTAGTTTTTAAAAATGAAACATAAGACGTAAACAACAAAGTGCACAAATCCCAAGTGTACTTGTAGGTCGGTGAACTATCATCACAGGCTGGGAATACTTCCCAACCAGGCCAAGGAACAGAACAGCACTGGGACCCTACAACCCTCTCATGCCCCCGAGCTCCACTTCCCCATTTTCCTAAACCCCAAACCATCACTATCCCAACTTCTAACACCATAAATTAATTTTGTTGTTTCCAGTGATTTTCAAATTTAAGTGTATAACAGAATCACCTGGAAGATTTGTTAAAACATATTTCTGTGACACACTCTTAAAGTTTCTGGTTCAGTAGGTCTGGGGTAGAACCCAAGAATGTTCATTTCTTTCTTTTGTTTTTTTTTGAGATGGAGTCTCACACTGTCGCCTGGGCTGGTGTGCAGTGGTGTGATCTCGGCTCACTGCAACCCCTGCCTCCCAAGTTCAAGTGATTCTCCTGCCTCAGCCTCCCAAGTAGGTAGGATTATAGGCACCCACCACCATGGCTGGCTAATATTTTGTATTTTTAGTAGAGACGGAGTTTCACTGTTGGCCAGGCTGGTCTCAGACTCCTGACCTCATGATCCGCCTGCCTCAGCCTCCCAAAGTGCTGGGATTACAGACATGAGCCACCGCACCCGGCCTAACAATGTTAATTTCTAACAAGTTACCAGGTGATGCTGATGCTTCTGGCCTGGGACAACACTTTGAGAGCTAATGGCCTATTCTTGAACTTATTACAAATGGAATCATATGGTGTGTATTCTTTTGCTCAACATTAACTTTGTGAAATTCGTCCATTTATTAAAATGTAGCTGACATTCATTAATTTTATTTTTTAAAATTTTTGAGACAGGGTCTCACTCTGTTGCCCAGGCTGGAGTGCAGTGGCATGATCTTGGCTCACCGCAGCCTCTCAAGAGATCCTCCCACCTCAGTTTCCCAAGTAGCTGGAACTATAGGCGTGCACCACTGTGCTTGGCTAACTTTTGTATTTGTAGAGATGGGGTTTCACCATGTTGTCTAGGCTAGTCTCAAATTCCTGAGCTCAGGCAATCCTCCTGCCTCAGCCTCCCAAATTGCTGGGATTACAGGCATGTGCCACCATGTGCCTGGCTGAAGTTCATTAATTTTAATTGCTGAATAGTATGAATATACCATGTAATATGAAGTTTTTTTTTTTTTGCTGTTGATGGGTATTTGGGTTATTACCAGTCTTTGGTTATTATGAATAATGGTGCTAAGAACATTCTTTGAGAGTTTTTTGTGCAAGTGTACATACATTTCTGCTGGGCATGTATACATAGGAGAGGAATTGCTGGCAGGTAGCATGTGTCAAACTCTTTTCCAGAGTGGTTATATCAATTTTCACTCCCACCAGCATGAGATGAGTGTTCTTCTTGTGCTGCATCCTGGACAACACTTGATATCATCAATCTTCTTATTTTTAGCCATTCTGGTGGGAATCCAGTGATATCTTGTTGTGGTTTTAATTTGCATTTACATGATGACTAATGATGTCAAATGTTTTTTCATATGTGTATTGACTACTTGGATATCCTTTCTGATGAAGTGCCCATTTAAGTTTCTTGCCCATTTTTCTATTAGTTTTTCAGCTCTTTTCTTCTTGGCTTATAATAGTTTTTTATATATTCTGGATATAACTACTAGTTGATAATACATATCACGGTATCTTTCACTCTGTGGTTTGCCTGTACTCTGTTAATGGTGAATTTTGATGAATAGAAGTTTTAAATTTTGACATAATCCAATCTTTTCTTCTATGTTTAGTGTGTTTTGAATTCTATTTAAGAAATCTTTCCTTACCATAGAAAAGGTCATAGAGATATTTTCCTATATTATCTTTAGAGGATTAATTGTTCTACCCTTCACATTTTGATCCATGATCCACCTGGATTGATTTTTTAAAAATGTGTACGGTGTTTTGTTGTTTTATTTTTAAGTTTTTTAAAAAAATATGGATATCCAATGGCTAAAACATTGGAAGAAATAGACAGTAGGTAAAGAGAAGAAAAACTTAAAGAAAAAAGGACCCAATACTGTTTATTGAAAGGATTGCCCTTTCTCCGCTACTCTGAAGCACTACCTTTTTCAAAAATGAAGGGTCCAGGCTGGATGCGGTGGCTCATGCCTGTAATCCCAGCATTTTGGGAGGCTGAGGCAGGCAGATGATCTGGGGTCAGGAGTTCAAGACTAGCCTGGCCAACATGGTGAAACCCCATCTCTACTAAAAATACAAAAACTAGCTGAATGTGGTGGTACGTGCCTGTAATCCCAGCTACTCGGGAGGCTGAGGCAGGAGAATTGCTTGAACCTGGGAGATGGAATTTGCAGTGAGCCGAGATCGTGCTACTGCACTCCAGCCTGGGCGACAGAGTAAGACTTCATCTCAAAAACAAAAAACAAAAAAGAAGGTTCTACATATGTGGGTCCCTTTCTGGACCCGCAGAAAGGGGATTGGTCTATTTGTTTACCTATGTGCCAATATCAAAGTTAATTGCTGTAGCTTTGTAATAAGTCTTGATACTTAATAGTGTTTCCATCTTGTTCTTCTTTTTAAGAATGTCTTGACTATTTTTTATTCTTTGCATTTCCATATATTGTAGAATCAGCTTGTCAATTTCCATGAACAATACTGCTAATATTTTTTATTGAGATTGCATTTAATCTGTAGATCAATGTGAGAAATGTTGGCATCTTCATAATATTGAGTCTTTGAATCCATGAATATGTTATATTCATTAATTTAGATCTTCTTTAATTTTCTAATGTCTTATTGTTTCCTGGGTAGAGGTCTTTCACATATTTTATTATATTTGTCCCAAAGGTACTCACTATTTTTTATGCTATTACAAACAGTACCTTTAAATTTTTACTTTCAGCTGGGTGCAGTGGCACATGCCTGTAGTTACAGCACTTTGGAGGCCAAGGTGGGAGGATCACTTGAGCCCAGGAGTTCGAGACCAGCCTAGGCAACATAGCAAGAACCTGTCTCTACAAATTTTTTTTTTTTTAATTAGCTGAGTATGGTGGCATGCACCTGTAATCCCAGCTGCTCGAGAGGCTGAGTCAGGAGGATCACCTGAGCCCAGGAGTTTGAGACTGCAGTAAGTGGTGATCATGCCACTGCATTCTAGCCTGGGTAAAAAAGCAAGATCCTGTCCCTCAAAAAAAAATTTTTTTTTAACTTCCTATTTGTTGCTGTTACTTTATAGAAATACATTTGATGTTTCTCACATCCAGAAACCTCAAGTGTATCCATCAGGATAAGCTAGGTTATGCTACAGTAAAAAACAAAAACTTTCACTTCTTTAAACAGCATTTGCCTTTCACTTACACTATAAATCCACTACAGATCTGCATGGAAGCCCTGCCCTTTGAAGTCGCTCATGGACCCAGACTGATAGAGGATCTGTCTCAGCACATGCTTCAAGATTCTCATGGGTACAGAAAACAGAGAACATGGTTAACCATGAGTTGGCTCCTAAAGCTTCTTCCCAGAAGATACACATACCACTTAGCCAAAGTGAATCACATAGGTATGTTTAAGTTTAACAAGGCAGGGAGGCACGTAGAATATTTGTGAACAATAGTACAGTTAGCCATATTAATTGTAATGACTTTATCTAGACAAGCATAGCTTGTTTTACTGTACTTGCTGTCCTTCACAGATATTGCATTTTTTTTTTTTTTTTTTTTTTTTTTTTTTTTTACAAATCGAAGGTTTGTGGCAATCTTGCATTGAGCAAGTCTGTTGGTGCCATTTTTCCAACAGCACGTGTTCACTTCATGTCTGTGTGTCACATTTTGGTAATTCTTGCAGTATTTCACACCTTTTAATTATTATATCTGTTAAGGTAATCTGTAATCAGTTATCTTTGATGTTACTATTGTCATTGTTTTGGGGTACCACAAACCATGTCTATGTAAGCTCGCAAATTTGATAAATGTTGTGTATATTCTCACTACTCCACTGACTGGCCCGTCTCCCATCTCTCCCCCTCTCCTCAGGCCTCCCTATTCCCTGAGACAAAACAATATTGAAATTATAATCCTACAGTAGCCTCTGTGTGTTCAAGTGAAAGGAAGAGTTGCAAGTCTCTCACTTTAAATTCAAAGCTACAAATGATTAAGCTTAGTGAGGAAGGCATGTCAAAAGCTGAGATAGGCTGAAGACTAGGCCTCTTGCCCCAAACAGTTAGCCAGGTTGGGAAAGCAAAGGAAAAGTTCTTGAAGGAAATTAAAAGTGCTACTTTAGTGAACATATGAATGATAAGAAAGTCAAATAGCCTTATTGCTGATATGGAGAAAGTTTTAGTGGTCTGGATAGAAGATCAAACCAGCCATAACATCCCCTTAAACCAAAGACTAATCCAGAGCAAGGCCCTAACTCTCTTCAGCTCTGCGAAGGCTGAGATAGGTGAGGAAGCTGCAGAAGAAATGTCAGAAGCTAGGAGAGGTTGGTTCATGAAGTTTAAGGAAAGAAACCATCTTCATAGTGTAAAAGGGCAAGGTGAAGCAGCAAGTGCTGATGGAGAAGCTACAGCAAGTTATCCAGATCTAGCTAAGATCACTGATGAAGGTGGCTACTCTAAACAGCAGACTTTCAATGTAGATGAAACAGCCTTCTCTTGGAAGGAGATGCCATCTAGGACTTTCATGGCTAGAGAGGGGAAGTCAGTGCCTGGCTTTGAAACTTCGAAGGACAGGCCGACTCTCTTATTAGGCACGAATACAGCTAGTGACTTTAAGTTGAAGCCAGTGCTCATTTACTCAGCTTGTGCTCTATAAATGGAACAACAAAGCTGGGATGACAGCACATCTGTTTACAGCATGATTTACTGAATCTCTTAAGCCCACTGTTGAGACCTACTGCTCAAAAAAAAAAAAAAAAAAAAAGACTCCTTTCAAAATATTACTGCTGATTGACAATGCACCTAGTCACTCAAGAGCTCTCTGATGGAGAGGTACTGGGAGATTCATGTTGTTTTCATGCTTGCTAACACAGCATTCATTCTGCAGCCCATGGATCAAGGAGTGGGTGTGACTTCCATGTCTTATTTAAGAAATACATTTCATAAGGCTATAGCTGCCATATATAGTGATTCCTCTGATGGATCTGGGCAAAACGAAAATATTCTGTAAAGGATTCACCATTCTAGATGCTATTAAGAACATTTATGATTAATGGAAGGAGGTCAAAATATCAACATTAATGGGAATTTGGAAGAAGTTGATTCCAGCCCTCATGCATGACTCTGACAGGTTCAAGACTTCAGTGGAGGGAGTAATTACTGATGTGGCAGAAACAGCAAGAGAACTAGGATTAAAAGTGGAGCCTCAAGATGTGACTGAATTGCTGTAATCTTATGATTAAACTTGAAGTTGCTTCTTAAGGATAAACAAAGAAAGTGGTTTCTTGAAATGGAATCTACTCCTGGTGAAGATGCTGCGAACACTGTTGAAATGACAACAGAAGATTTAGGAAATTATGTAAACTTAGCTGATTAAGCAGTGGCAGGGTTTGAGAGGGTTGGCTCCAATTTTGAAAGAAGTTTTGCTGTGGGTAAAAATCCCATCAAACAGCATTGCATGCTATAGACAAATCTTTTGTGAAAGAAAGAGTCAATTATGTGGCAAACTTCATTGTTGTCTTATTTTCAGAAATTGTCACAGTTACCCTAGCCTTCAGCCACCAACCACCACCCTGAGCAGTCAGCAGCCATCAATATTGAGGCAAGACCCTCCACTAGCAAAAGGATTACAACTCGCTGAAGACTCAGATGATTGTTAGCATTTTCAGCAATAAAATATTTTTAAATTAAAGAATGTACATTTTTAGACATGATGCTATTGCACGATAGACTATAGTGCAGTGTAAACATAACTTTTTTTTTTTTTTTGAGACAGGATCTCATTCTGTCACCCAGGCTGGTATACAGTGGCATGATCTCAGCTCACTGCAGCCTTGACCTATTGGGCTCCAGTAATCCTTCCACCTGTCAGCCTCCTAAGTAGCTGGGACCACAGGCTTGTGCCACCATGCCCAGCTCATTTTTGTAATTTTTGTAGAGTTGGTTTTGCCATGTTGCCCAAGCTAGCCTTGAACTCCTGAGCTTAAGCAATCCACCTACCTTGGCCTCCCAAAGTGCTGGGATTACAGGTGTGAGCCACCATTCCTGCCCAATCATAACTTTTATATGCAATGGGAAACAAAATAATTTGTGTGACTCACTTTATTGTAATATTTGCTTTATTGTGGTGGTCTGGAATTGAACCCATAATATCTCTGAGGTATGCCTGTACTTTAAAAAAGTTTCTAAATCCACATTGATATTGTTTGTGAATAATTCATTTTTATCCCTTTCCAACCCTTAGACTTAATTTCTTTTTCTTGTCTTATTGACTTACCTAGGATTCCTAGTACAATGTTGAAGTGATGATAGCAGGCATTCTACTGTGTTCCCTGTTGCAGAGAAGCTTTTAAGTTTTCACCATTAAATGTGAGTTTGCTCTAGGTTTGGGGTAGATATTCTTTATCAGATTAAGAGAATTCCCTTCTACCCTTAGATTGCTAAGCATTATTATCATAAATGGATGTTGACTTTTTTTTTTTTTGAGAAGGAGTCTCGCTCTGTCACCCAGGCTGGCATAATCTCAGCTCACTGCAAGCTCCGCTTTCCAGGTTCATGCCATTCTCCTGCCTTAGCCTCCCGAGTAGCTGGGACTACAGGTGGCTGCCACCACGCCCAGCTAATTTGTTGTATTTTTAGTAGAGATGGGGTTTCACCGTGTTGGTCAGGCTGGTCTCGATCTCCTGACCTCATGATCCGCCCGCCTTGGCCTCCCAAAGCGCTGGGATTATAGGCCTGAGTCGCCACACCCGGCCGGATGTTGACTTTTATCAGAAGATTTTTGTGCCCCTATTGAGATAATTATGTACTTTTTTTCTCTTTTAATAAACCAGTGTGATTAATTACTTAGGTTGTTTCCTTGGGTTTAATTTGCTGTTCTTTTTCTTATTAGTTTTAGCTTAAGCTGTGTCCAAAACCCACTTACACAATCTGTATAATTTCAATTCTTTGAATTCTTCAATTATTTTATTTTCCCCTTCTGTTAGCTTGGTAATTCTATTCCTTTACTCTTCTTTTAGTAGTGACCCATGAAATTATAATACGCACTGGCTTATCAATGTCTAATCTAAATTATTACTCTTTCTCTTTCCAGACAATGTAAGGACCTTTAGAATAACTTCATTTCTTGTCTGGACTTATAGTTACTGTTGCTATATATTTTAATTCTCTCTCTCTCTCTCTATATATATATATATATATACATATATTTATATATATTATGTACAACAATAAATATATGTAATAAAAATATATTTAATATTAAATGTATATATTTAAACCCATTAGATGTTATTCCATTATTGTTATTATTTTAAAAATACAATAGTTATCTAGCCTTCTCCCTTTTTTGATGTTCTTCATTAATGCCTGTGTCTAGAATGCCTGTGTTCTTCTGCTTGAAGAACACCCTTTAGTATTTTCCATTAACAGGGGTTTGCTGGAGTTAAATAATCTCGTCCTTTAGAAGGACATGTTAGCTGGGTATTAAATTCTGGGTTAGTGCTTATTTTCTTTCAGAACTTTGAAGATATTCCATTGTCTCTGGCTTCTACAGTTTCCACTGAGAAGTTACCTGGCAGCCTCATTGTTGTTGTTCCAGTCAAGGTAATCTCTCGATTCCTTACTGTTTTTGATATTGTTTCTTTGTCATTTTTAAAAAATAATTTACTATGATTTGCCTGAATGTGGTATTTATTCAGCGTGGGTTTCACAGTGTGTCCTGAATCTGGGGCTTTGTCTTTTGTCAGTTTTAGAAATTCTTCATCCACTATCCTTTTAGATACTGCTTTTTCAAATTTTCTCTCCTGTTCTTCCAGGATTCTGTTTACACATATGTTAGACCTTAGCACTGTATTCTGTATGTCTTTTATGTTCATATCTGTATTTTCAATCTCTTTGCCTCTCCATGAATCTGGTTATTCATTGTGGATATTTTCTTCCAATCTGTTTTCCCAATTCACTTTAGCTGCTGCTAAACCCATTAATCAGTTTCTTTCTACATAACTCTAATATAGAGTTCAGGTAAGGTTTGAGCAGGGCCCAATTCTATTTCTCTGAGATTCCAGGCTCTTCCCTCTTCTGTGTATGAGCTTTGTCCTCAGGTTGGCTTTGTCCATGGTAGCAAGACAGAAGCAAGGACTACTTGTTTTCTTGATTACGTCAAGCAGACATAAGAGTGCTTTTGTGTCAGCAATTCAAGCAAAATTCTTGAATTCTTGCTTCTCATCATGATTCTTCTGGCTTTGTTAACATGCCTGCCTTTAGACCAATGTCTGTGACCAGAAAGATAGAATGTGCTAATTTAATTAGGTTCCACCGCTGGAGCTGGAATTGGGGTCAGTTTTCCGAAGGCATGTGTTGCTTAGAGGAGAGGTAGATATCCGAATGAAATTAATAAATTAAAAGCTGGGCATTGTTAGAGAGGAGTGATGTATACTTACAAGGCAGCCAAATGCCTACTACATCTTCCAGTGAGCATAATGAGCATAAACTTATGACTACTCTTGGAGCCTATGCAGACAAATAGGTGTTGGCTGAGGTTGCCCCAATTTCCAAGAGAATGACTTTCTGTGATAAATTTGTTTCTCATATGCCTTTCTGCACTGAGAGCCTGACAAGCTAAAAAATGGCATTTCTAAGCTCCCTTGCAGCTAGGGTTCTGGACATGACTTTCTACTAGTGAAATGTACTCATGTGAGATTTGAAAAGTTTAGATGAGGCAGAGGCTGTTTCCCAATTGGTTTTAGCTTTGTTTGTTTTTGATTAAAAAAGATTGTGGTGATGAATCTATTAACCAGATTATAGATACAGAGAAGCAGTGGCTATGATGCCAACTTCCTTGTCTTGATTCTTGAGAATTCAAGCAATGTGTTCAAGGTTACATGGATAACAAGTGACAGAGTTCAAGCTCAGGTGTCTGAACTACTTAGTGAGTTCTTGAAGTTTGTCCCGTGGTTGCTGAGAAGTAGTGGCTTCCCAGCTGGGTCAGTTCTGTTGTCTCCTAAAAATCCTTCCTGAAGGTCAGTCTAGAGCTCACCCCTCCAGCTCTTCTAATCATTTTGTAAGCTCTTAATTCTCTCTATTGTAGACCTTTCTGCTTACAATATCTACAGCCATTTCCATTTCCTGCACTGAAACCTTTTCACTAGCATAATAAGGAAAACACTTTTCTGAGATCTGGACAGAGCTAGTTTATTTCCAAAAATTCCAGGTGTCCTAATTACAATCATGGGATGGGTATAGATTAATAACCAGGTTTCTTCCAACAAGCAGGGACAAGTACGTGTTCTTTTATATGGCCACAGAATAGCCTGAATGGAATGGAGAAACTCAGTAACTGTGGTCCAGGTTGGGCTTGACTTCCTTGGGTCTTGCCTCCACTGGGTGGGTGGGGGGTGGGAATCCTTTTTACTGTGTGCCTACTCTGTGCCACAGCCTTCACTCAGTGCTTCACAAACATCGTCCATCCACAGCTCACTACAGCCTGGAAAGCAGGTATGATTATCCTCAGTTTACATGTGGGAAAACTGAGACTCAGAGAGGTTAAAGCAACCTGCCCAAGATTCTGTAGATAATAAATGACAGAATCAGAGTTAACATCAGGCCTGTCTGCATGCTCAGCCTATACTTGTTTACATTTTAAAATCTCTTTTCTTTCCTTTCTTTTTTTTCCTGTCTTGCTCTGTCACCCAGTCTGGAGTGCACTGGTATGATCATAGCTTACTGTTTCTTGAACTCCAGGGCTCAAGCAATCCTCCTGCCTCAGCCTCATGAGTAGCTAGGACTACAGGCGCACACCACTGTGCCTAGCTTCATTTATTTATTTATTTAGTTAGTTAGTTAGTTAGTTAGTTAGTTAGTTAGTTAGTTGAGACAGGATCTCATTATGTTGCCCAGGCTAGTCTCAAACTCCTGGGCTAAAGCAATCCTCCTGCCTTGGCTTCCCACATCTTTGAGATTATAGGCATGAGCCACCACGCCTGGCCTCTTTTATTAATTATAAAGGTAATGCATGTTCATTGTAGAAACTTTGGCTTCACCCCTTTGGAGTCATGGTAGCAAGATAAAAACAGGGGCTATTTTTTCTATGAATATATTTATATAAAGTCCCTGCTGCTTTTGTCACATATGATGCCTAGTTTTTGATACAAGATATATGAACTCTGTATTAGTCCATTCTCATGCTGCTATGAAAAAAATACCCAAGACTGGGTAACTTATAAAGAAAAGAGGTTTAATTGACTCAAAGTTCCACATGGCTAGGGAGACCTCAGGAAACTTACAATCATGGTGAAAGGTAGCTCTTCATAGGGCGGCAGGAGAGAGAATGAGTACCAGCAGGGAAAATGCCAGACGCTTATAAAATCGTCAGATTTTGTGAGAACTCACTCACTATCACGAGAACAACATGGGGGAAACTGCCCCCATGATTCAGTTACCTCCCACTGGGTCCCTCCCATGAGGGGATTATGGGGATTACAATTCAAGATGAGATTGAGGGGGGACACAGCCAAACCATATCAAACTCTATTTTCTTTCTTTTTGTTATTCTCTTCCTTTTGTTTTCCCTTGATCACTGGTATGAACAATATTTCAGAAATAGCTAATTAACAAGCTGACTTTGTGTTGACCTATTAATAAGTGAAAGGGTAGACAATTACCTGCAATAACTGAATTGTAGATAATTATAAGGACTCACAGGTCACATCTTAACTCATTATCTCATTAATAGGCTCTGTGAGCTAATTTAAAAGGATTACAGCATTCCTAATATCAGTAATCTTTTTTTTTTTGAGACGGAGTCTTGCTCTGTCACCTAGGCTGGAGTGCAGTGGCGCAATCTCGGCTCACTGCAGCCTTTGCCTCCTGGGTTCAAGCCATTCTCCTGCCTCAGCCTCGCAAGTAGCTGGGACTACAGGCGCCTGCCACCATGCCTGGCTAATTTTTGTGTTTTTAGTAGAGACGGGGTTTCACCATGTTGGTCAGGCTGGTCTCGAACTCCTGAGCTCATGATCCACCTGCCTCAGTCTCCCAAAGTGCTGGGATTATAGGCCTGAGACATCACGCCCAGCCAACATCAGCAATCTTATATGATGATTTTAACCATATAGAATCACACTGGCCAAAGTGTGTGTGTGTGTGTGTGTGTGTGTGAATATGTGTGTGTGTGTGTTTGTGTGTGTGTGTGTTTTGATTGCCTATTCTTTTCTCACAGGCTGTAGGCAATAGTTACCAATGTTGCCACAAAAATTTAAAAGATGTTATCTGTTGCCTATTTAGCCCAAATTGGTCAGGAGTATAATTCACCATAATCATGTCAACAATTCTAAGGCAGCAGTTGAAAGTCAGTGCTGTACTCTGTGGCTGAAAATGAACTATGAGCAAATCTCACATTGAAAAATCCCACGTGATGAGCATTGAGATTCTCAAAAGTGACTGTGATCTGGACTTCATTCAATTTTAAGTACTTTGGTAGTTATGACAATAAAAATCACCTCTACTCCAGTTTTCCTCCTCCTCCTCCTGCTTCTCCTCCTCTCATGATAATATAGTCACAATGTCAACAACTCAAAGTATAAAGAGAAAGTCCCCCTCCCATCCTTGACTCCCATCTATCCATTCCCATCTGTGCCTTTGGTAACCATCTTCTTTTTCTTATGTATCTTTCTAGAGATTCTTTATGTATATACAAGCAAATATAAGTACATATTCTTGTTTTTCTTCCTTCTTTACACAAAAAGTAGCAAAATATATGCACTGTTCTGTACTTTTTTCCCATTTAAAACTGTATATTAGAGATCTTTCCGTATTAGAACATAAAGAGCACCTTCATTCATTTTTATAGCTACTTAATGTTCTATTTTATGAATGTCATGTAATTTATATTTCTAGTTCCCTAGTCAACTTGATGGCCATTTGAATTGTTTCTAATATTTTGCTACTACAAACAGTGCTGTGGTGAATAGCATTGTACATACGTCATTTCGCACATAAGAGTCTATCAGTAGAATAAATTGCCAAAAGTAAAATTGTTGGGTGAAAAGATAAATACTTTTTTTTTTTTTGAGACGGAGTCTCACTCTGTTGCCCAGGCTGGAGTGCAGTGGCACAGTCTTGGCTCACTGTAACCTCCGTCTCCCAGGTTCAAGCAATTCTTCTGTCTCCGCCTCCCGAGTAGCTGGACTACAGGTGCCTGCCACCACACCCGGCTAATTTTTGTATTTTTAGTACAGACAGGGTTTCACCATATTGGTCAGGCTGGTCTCGAACTCCTGACCTCATGTGATCCACCCGCCTCAGCCTCCCAAAGTGCTGGGATTACAGGCGTGAGCCACCATGCCCGGCTGAAAAGATAAATACTTTTAAAATTTAAATAGATAATTTGAGATTTATCTTTATAGAACTTATGTCAATATACACTCTCACCACCAATGTTTGAAATGCCTGTTTTCCCAGTCTCACTGTGAGAGTGTTATCAAACTTTGGATTTTTGTCAATGTACTCAGTAAGTAAACATTTCTATCTTAGTGTTTTATTTTGTATTTTATTCATTATGCATGAGGCTAAGAATATTTTCGTGTGTTTAAAATTTATTTATATTTCTTGTCTACTCATGTTCTTTGCCCATTTTCTATTGGGTTACTTAGAAGTCTTATTGACTGCTAGTGACTCCTGTTATACATTAGGGAGATTACTTCTTTGTGATTTGATATGAAAAGTTTTCCCTGGTTTAATATTTATTCTTCAACTTTACTTTCAGTGTTTTTTAAATACGCAGAGTAGTTTTTCGTTTTGGTATAGTTGAACTTCTTGGTCTTATATGGCTTCTGGATTTTGGGTGATAGAAGGCTTTCCTTACTACAAGATGAAAGGTATTTTTCCATTTTTCTTTTAGCATTTGTGAGGTTTTTTTAAAAAAGTTAAATTTTTTACACATTTGAAGTTAACCTAGAGAGCCATGAAGAGTGGATTCAACTTTATTTTTGTCTAAGTGGCTGCTTATTTGTCCCAGTACTACTTATTTAGTGGTCCATAATTTCTCCAATGACTTGAGATGTCAGCTTTATGATACTGTATCCATATATGATTTTGAGACTATTTCTGAATGTGATGTTCTACTCCATTAGCCTCTGTCTGCAACTTACAGGCCAGCACTACATTGTTGTGATGACTGAGGCTTCATAACATCCTTTTATATCTAGGAGTACTGACCCACCTGCCCCTTGCTCCTTGCTCTTCTTTACATTTTTTATTGCTATTCTTGCTTCTTTCTTTTTCTATATGAACTTTTAGACTCAAATGTTTTAGCCAAAAAAGCCTATTTGTATGTTTGTTGGATTACATTAAAATTTTTAAATTAAGCGATGGAGAATTTACAGCTTTATGATGTTGAGGATTTCTATCCAAGAGCGTGATATATTTCCATTTGTTTAAATTTTTTGAGGGGGGTTATGTTTAGTAGCATGTTATAAATTTTCCTTACACGGGCCTTGACTATTTCTTGCTAAGTTTGTTGCCAGGTATTGAATTTTTTTTTTGTTTCTAATAGAAATAAGGTCTTTTCTTGCATCATGTTACTTATATTAATAAAACTTGATGTTTGTAAATTAATTTTGTTCCCGACTAATTTTGTTGTATTTTGTTTTTGCTGTAGTGGATTTTTAGCATATTTCCTTGGGTTTTCAAGATATAGAATTATATTTCCTGCAATAGTTCCTCTCTTCTAATTTTTATACCACTAGTTTATTTTAATCTGGTTGATTCACCTAACACACCCAGTAAAGTATTAAGTAGTGTTGACATGACCATCTTTGTTTTGTTGTTTCAGAATTTAATGGAGACGCTTCTAGTGTTTCCCCATTAAGTCTGATGTTGGTATTGGGTCGAGATAATTTTTTTTTTCATGTTAAGAAGGTATCTTTCTCTACCTTATTGAATGTTGTGATCAAGAATATTGTTTCAAATGCCTTTAGTGTCTATGGAGGTGATCATATGATTTCCCTCTCAAATCTGTAATATTCAAATTTATTGTGATTAATTATGTAAGTAGATTTCATAATGTTAAACCATACTTGCACCCTGAAATATATCCCACTTGGTTATGATGTTGAAACCTGATTGATAATTCTTATTGAGGATTTTTAACTGATGGTCATAAGTGATATTGATCTATAGCTTGCTTTTTGGTATACAGTATTAAGTTTTGATATCAATGGTATACTTGCTTCATATAAAGAATTTGAAAGTTTTTTTTCAATGCTTTGGAACAATTAAAAAACATTGGAATATTTACATTTTAAAAGTTTGTTCAAATTTCCCTTGTGAAATTGCCTGGGCCTGCTGCTTTTTTCAGGGGTAGGGTAACTCTTTGACAGTCTTCTCTATCTCTTCCGTATAAATTGGCCTCCATCATTTCTTTGTCTTGTGGTCAGTTTTGTGTACATGGCTCTTCTGCTATTTAGGAATCTTGGATTTTTCTTCTTGTAGTTGCCTTTATAATTATAACCTTCTATGATGTCCTTTACTCTCCATTTCTTTTTTTTTTGAAATGGAGTCTTGCTCTGTCACCCAGGCTGGAGTGCAGTGGCACAATCTTGGCTTATTGCAACCTCTGCCTCATGGGTTCAAGCGATTCTCCTGCCTCAGCCTCCCGAGTAGCTCCTGGACACACCACGTCCGGCTAATTTTTTAAATATTTTTAGTAGAGATGGGGTTTCACCGTGTTAGCCAGGATGATCTTGATCTTCTGACCTCATGATCTGCCTGCCTCTGCCTCCCAAAGTGCTGGGATTATAGGCGTGAGCCGCCATGCCCGGCCTACTGGCCGTTTCTTTAGGTAGTGTCTATGACTTCCCGGTTACGAGAATAATAAAACGAGCTCAGATCCTAATACTTTATTCTTGAGAACCTGTATCTACTCTTTCAACAAACCTTTTCTGAGTGTCTGCTGTGTTCCAGACCTAGGTGAGCCTGGAAAATGCAGAGGTGAATCATAGACACCACATGCCCTTATGGGGCTCGAAGTCCATAACCTGGGAAGGCAGCCATGGACTTTGACGGCTATGACTGTATGTTGGATGCTATGATTAGGATTTGTGCAGCAGACTGTGGGGACACAGAAGAGAAGTGCCCACCCCAGGCCAGGAGGGGGTTTGTTAGGAAAGACTCTGGGAAGGTGATACTACAGCAAGTCTCAAAGGATGAGCTGTGGCCAGGAAGAATGTTCGAGGTAGAGGGGCTGGACAAAGGCTTGGAGTTGTGGAGCAGTGTGGGAGGGCTGGAAATGGGGTGCACTTGTGTGAGAGATGGGGCCTCACAAGGCTTGGATGAAAGACAAGAGGCAGATTATAAGGGCTCTTGATGGCCAGGCGCAGTGGCTCACGCCTGTAATCCTGGCACTTTGGGAGGCCGAGGAGGGCAGATCACTTGAGGTCGGGAGTTCGAGACCAGCCTGGCCAACATGGTGAAACCCCATCCCCACTAAAAATATAAAAATTAGCCAGGCGTGGTGTAGTCCCAGCTACTTGGAAGGCTGAGGAAGGAGAATTGCTTGAACCTGGGAGGCAGAGGTTTCAGTGAGCCAAGATAGCACCATTGCACTCCAGCCTGGGCAACAAAAGGGAAACTCCATCTCAAAAAAAAAAAAAAAAGAAGGAGCGGGGAGGGTTCTCGAATGCCATATCCATGAGTGTGGCTGGCTTTAATAGTGTGCAACCTGTACAGCCAGACAGATAGGGCCCTGTTCTCAGAAGGGCCTCATGTTTTTGGTGTTATGCCTTGCTGTTACCATCTTGAAATTTCTAAATTTCATCTTTCAACTTGTGTTTTGTAACTAAAGTCTGGTGGGACAATGGTACATGCACATGAGTAGTGGAGACACACCAGGTGACAGCACTAGCACACATAGGGACAGGCCTGGCTGCTGCTGCAAGTGTGTGTGTTTCAGGAGAAGTCCACGGCACTGTAGGGCTCCAAGCCAGCTGAGCTGGGCCCAGTGCCCATCACATCAGCTAAGACTGTGGCAGCAGCCACAGTGGCCACAGAAGAAAGCGGGTCTCTGCATGGGGACAGTGCATGGGAAGCTGCTTGCCTGTTCACTCCCAGACTGTGTTCCTTTGATAGCTACACAAATATTAACTCTCTGGCCTGAGCACTGGAACAGGAATTGCTAGTACTCACGCAGCAAACTTAGTCAGTAAATTATTACAAAATAAAAGCAAACACAAGGATATTGCAATAAAGCATAGCAGCATGTATCAGAATTTTTTGAAGAGTTTAGAATCTCTGGTTTTTATTTATTTTATTTTTTTTAGAGACAAGATCTCCCTCTGTCACCAAGGCTGGAGTGCAGTGGCTCAAGCTATCCTCCCGCCTTGGTCTCCCAAGTAGCTGAGACTACAGGCATGCACTACCGTACCCAGCTAATGTTTTTATTCTGTAGAGACAGAGGTCTTGCTATGTTACTCAAGTTAGTCTCAAATTCTTGGGCTCAAGTGATTCTCTTGCCTTGGCTTCCCAAAGTGTTGGGATTACAGGCGTGAGCTACCATGCCCAGCCTCTGATTTTTAAAACTGCTGCAACATAACAAAGCAAATATCTGCAGGCTTAGAGACAGAAACCAAATATAAAAATCATTGCATTAGATTGAAAAGAGCCCTATTTTCATAGGAAGTTTCAGATTAAGCAATTATTAATGAGGAAGACAATTTTAAAATAAATTTTTCCTTGTAATTGAAGATACAGAAATATATACATAAACAGGACTTCTGAATTACATACAAATCATGAAACCACTTTCAGCTTCTTATTTAACCTCCACATGTTACAAGAAATGTCAAAGAAAACATTAAAATGACATTGTATAAGTGTACATTAAAATTAAATTCAGATTGACACAAAAATGACTTGTATGAAAAGTTAAATCTTTTTAGAAAAATAATTCCACAAGAATTATCAGTTCTAGATGTACTAAATCAGATCCAGTAACAGGTAGATCCAATAAGAGATCCACTAGAAATTACATCCCTAGAAAGATCCTTCTGAAAATTAAAAATTATAAAAATTGTCACCTTTAATTTGCCAAGAACAATTGATATACCTTCAATTGTACTAACTAAAAATGAAGATCCTAAAAGTATACATTTTGACGACCTCTTTGATTTTTGCAGAAAATGATTTGTGGAAATGATTTTGTGGAAAAATGAGCCAGAAAAATCTTATGATGAATCAAGATACCACATGAATGGAGCAATTTTTTTTTTTTCGAGACAAGCTCTTGCTCTGTCCCCCAGGCTGGAATGCAGTGGTGCAATCATAGCTCACTGTTACCTCAATTTCCCTGGCTCAAGCGATCCTCCTGCCTCAGCCTTCCAAGTAGCTAGGACTACAGGTGGGTACCACCACACCCAGTTACTTTTTTTATCTTTTGGAGAGACAAGGTCTTACTGTATTGCCCAGCCTAGTCTCAAACTCCAGGGCTCAACTATCCTCCTGCGTTGGCCTCCCAAAGTGCTGGGATTACAGGTGTGAGCCACCCCTCTTGGCCTAATGGAGCATTCTTACTTGTTGTATTGCATAACATTATGACACCAAAATACTACCTTTTTGCAGTTTGTAAATTTGTTTTTACTCATGTTACCCCTATTATGTTTTACAAGTAATGTTTTTAAAGGAAAAAACTATTTTTAGTGCTCTTAATGACATCTTCCCCCTGCATTTTGGTTAAGGCACCTTGCATTTTAATTTTGCACGGGGCCCTGCAAATTATGCAGCTGCTGCTGCCCCTTAGGTTGGTCTACGGTACAGGTAATGTAGGTGAAGGGGCTTTAAGGAGTTTTAAACCGACACTGTCATATTCATATTTTGGAAGAGGTGTGGAAGATGAACACCCATTATGTCTCACCTTTTTTGCTGGACTGTAAGCTCTGAGAGGGCAGAGTTTGCCTCTAATCTTTGTGTCTCCCATAGGGCCTAGCACAATGCCTGGCACACGATGGGCTGTAGAGCGCATTGGTTAGGCAGGGGGATTGGAAGCCAGGCTTCTTGGCATTGAGTCCTGGTCTGACACTTACTAACAAATTACCTAACCTCTCTTCCCTTCACTGTCCATATCTGTAAAATACAGAGTGTGATGGTTCTATTTTGCAGAGTTTTTAGGAAGACTAAATAAATACATGTGAAGTATTTAGAATAGTATCTGATATTTAGTATTCATTCAAATGTTAACTATTATCACTTTAAGTAAATATTTTTTGGAAGGATTTTTAAACTTCTGTAAGCAAAAGAGAATGTGGGTGCAGTTTTAGAAGCATTGAAGAAATAGAGGGTCCTGGCATGCGTGCCAAGATTGCATCAACTTTTGTGACTAAAATAATAATTTATTATTTCAGCCCCTGAGAGGATTCAACCCTACACAATTACCTTTCTCCCACCTTATGGAGAGGATTGCCTAATGGAGGCGTATATAGAACTAAATAGGAATACTTTTTTGGCTAAAACAGTAGGAAACAATTCAAAAAACTTACAATGAAATACCACTTCATGTCTGTTAGGATGGCTATTATTGGAAAATTGGGAAATTACAAGTGTTGGTAAGGATGCGGAGAAATTGGAATCCTTATGCCCTGCTGGTGGGAATATGAAATGGTGTAGTTGGTAAGGTAAACGTTATGGTAGTTCTCCCCAAAATTAAAAAGAATTACCATCTGATCCAGCAATTCCATTCCATTACCATCTGATCCAGCAATTCAGTATATACTGAAAAAAAAAAAATTGAAAGCAGGGACATGGACAGATATTTGCACACCCATATTCATAGCAGCATTATTTACAATAGCCCAAAGGGAGAAGCAACCCAAGTGTTTGTGGACAGATGAATGGATGAACAAAATGTGATACATACATGCAATCAAATCTTATTTAGCCTTAGAAAGAAAGGATATTCTGACACATGCTCAACACAGGAGAACCTTGAAGCCATTATGCCAAGTTAAGTAAGCCAATCATGAATACTTTGTTATTCCACTCATATGAAATACTTAAAGTACTCAAATTCATAGGAACAGAAAGTAGAATGGTGGTTGTCAGGTGGAGTGGGATGGGGAGTTATTGTTTAATAGGTAGCGTTTCAGTTTTGCAGGATGAAGGAAGTTCTGGGAATGGCTGGGCGTGGTGGCTCACGTCTGTAATCCCAGCACTTTGGGAGGCCAAGGTGAGCGGATCATCTGAGGTCAGGAGTTCGAAACTAGCCTGGCCAAAATAGCAAAACCCCGTCTCTACTGAAAATACCAAAAAAAGAAAAAAAAAATTAGCTGGGCATGGTGGCGGGCACCTGTAATCCCAGCTACTTGGAGGCTGAGGTAGGAACATGGCTTGAACCTAGGAGGTGGAGCTTGCAGTGAGCCGAGATCTCGCCACTGCACTCCAGCCTGGGTGACAGAGCGAGACTCAGTCTCAAAAAAAAAAAAAAAAAAAAAAAGCTCTAGAGATGGATGGCCGCAATGGTTACAAAGCAATGTGAGTGTATTTAATGCTAATAAGCTGTGCAGTTAAAAATTGTTAAAATGGTAAATTTTATGTTATGTATGTTTTACCACAATTTTAAAAATAAAAAATAACCCACCAATACAAACAATAAGGAAGCGTATTGGCACATATAACTGGAGGTCCTGAGGTAGGGAGTGTTTCCTGATTGGCTTCTCAGGGTTTCTCTGGACTTAACCTCTTTTGGGGAGGGGAAGGAGGTATCAAGATGGCTGCCACAGTTTCTCATTCACCACAACCACATCCCAAAAATGAAAAGTCTTTCTATTCCAGCCTTTGAAGCAAAGGGCCTGAGATTCACTCTGATTGGAAAGCCGTCATGTGCTTATCCTTGAACCAATGACTGTTGGAATAATAGGTATTATTGTCTTAAGCCAACTCCAGAGCCTGCAGTTAGAGATGGGACAGCTTCCCTCCTAGGGACACAGGCTGCCAGCGAGAGGGGTGAGTGTCTGTTAGGAAGGAAGGAAAGAACAGATGGGGACGGGTAAGCAACCAGAAAGATTTACTACCTCATAGCCAGCTCAGAGATATTGGAAAGGTTTTTCCAGGAGATAAGGAAGCCATTCATGGGGAGAAATTAATGTGTGTGCAAGAGCGGATAGTTTTCCTTTATTTATTAGTTCTCAGTGCCTGCTATTCTGAAGACTCAATTTTTTTGTTTGTTTGTTTTTTTGTTTGTTTGTTTGAGATGGAGTCTCACTCTGTCGCCTGGGCTGGAGTGCAGTGGCGCGATCTCGGCTCACTGCAACCTCCGCCTCCCGAGTTCAAGCGATTCTCCTGCCTCAGCCTCCTGAGTAGCTGGGACTACAAGCACCTGCCACTAATCCCGCTAATTATTATTATTATTTTTTTTGTATTTTTAGTAGAGACAGGGTTTCACCATGTTGGCCAGGCTGGTCTTGAACTCCTGACATTGTGATTCACCTGCCTCGGCCTCCCAAAGTGCCGGGATTACAGGCATGAGCCACTGTGCCCAGCCAACTCAAATTTTTTCATGCATGCCTCATTGCTTTTTGGGAGGACATCTCAGCAATTGTGTTTTTCCTTGGAGTATAGTGATATTTATTAATCAAGATGTTGTTGCATTTTGTTTTTTCAAATATTTGTTTAGACCCACTTCCTCATGTCTTTCAGGCAGAGGGAACAGTGTCAGCAAAAGAAGATATGTATAAGGAGAAAAATGACAAATTACTAGTATGTGAAGTTTGACGTCACTGGAGCATAGTCTGTGGGTAAAGGAGTGGTAGGAGAGAAGGCTGGAAAGATAGAATGGGATCAGATCATAAAGGTCTTGAGCTAGGCAGTGCTTGCTTCAACTTACTGATGTAAAACATACATACAGTCAAGAGCATGAAGTGCATTAAGCTTAAGCCAACATTCCAGCAGATTTGTACATATGTATAAACCCATAAAATCACCATGCAGATCAAGATCTAGAACATTTCCAGCACTCCAGAATGTTCCTTCACATTCCTTCCCAGATAAACAAAATGTCAATATACATCCCTGGAGGGAACAGTAGTAGTAATTCTGGCTTCTGTCACTATTAATTAGTTCTGCCTGTTCTCTTTTTTTTCTCTTTCTTTGAGACAGGATCTTGCTCTGTTGCCCAGGCTGGAGTGCAGTGATGCAATCTCAGCTCACTGCAACCTCCGCCTCCTGGGCTCAAGTGATCCTCCCACCTCAGCCTCTGGAGTAGCTAAGATTACAGGCATGCATCAGCAAACCTGGCTGATTTTTTATTTTTTATTTTTGGAGATGAGGTCTCGCTCTGTTGCCATGACAGGAGTGTGGTGGCACGATCTCAGCCCACTGCAACCTCTGCCTCCTGGGTTCAAGCTATCCTTCTGCCTCAGCCTCCCAAGTAGCTGGGACTACATGCTCATGCCACCATGCCTGGCTAATTTTTTGTGTATTTTTAGTAGAGACGGGGTTTCACCATGTAGGCCAGACCGGTCTCGAACTCCTTACCTCAGGTGATCAGCCCGCCTCAGTCTCCCAAAGTGCTGGGATTACAGGTTTGAGCCCCACTGCCCGGCCCCTGGCTGATTTTTAAAAACTTTTTGGTAGAGATGAGGTCCCGCTGTGTTGCTCAGGCTTGTCTTGAATTCCTGAGCTCAAGTGATCCACCTACCTTGGCCTCCCAAAGTGCTGGGATTACAGGTGTGAGCCACCACACCCAGCAGAACATCATAGAAGTGAATAGAATTGTTATGGGCAGGTCTTTGTTCTTAGAGCTCCCAAGATGTGGCGTGCCGCTCCCAAGATGGTAGCAAGCCTTTTGTTCTCTGACCTGGGGTTCTTGGCCTCACGGATTCCAAGGAATGGAACCTTGGGCCATGTGGTGAGTGTTATAGCTCTATTAGAAGCCGTGGGTCATGGAAGAGAACCGTGGAACCCAGCAACTAGTGTTCAGCTCGATTAGGACAAACCCTGGGCCCTTAGTCATGCAGTAACAATGGCGTGCCTTTAGCCCGATAGGGAGCAGCAGTGGGCGCCTCGCTGGATCAGGAGTGCAGCGAACACCCTGCCAGATCTGGAGGGGTGGAAGTCAGCGTCGGGTCTGCAACGGTGGCAAACAGCAGTGGTGGGCTGCGAGCGAAAGCTGAGCTCGAGCCATAACAAACAAGGACCAGAAGAGTGTGCAGTTGCAAGACTTAATGGAATGAAAACAGAGCTCCCATACAATGGGAAGGGACCCAAAGGGGGTTGCCGCTCCCTGCTGGGATGCCTGGGTTTATATCCCGATCATTGTCCCTCCCCCTGTGCTCTCAGGCGATATATGATTTGACTATTTCTTTACCTCCTGCTTTTGGCCTAATTTGTATTTTAGTGAGCCCTCTTTACTTCCTGATTGGTTGGGTGTGAGCTGAGTTACCAGCCCTGTGTTTAAAGGTGGGTGCGGTCACCTTCCCCAGGTAGGCTTAGGAGTTCTTATTCGGCCTAGGAAATCCAGCTAGTCCTGTCTCTCAAAATGATGCAACTTGCACCCTTTTTAACCTGGCTTCTTTAACTAGGCCTAATGTTCATAAGATGCCTCTGTGTGGTTGCCTGTGTCAGAGTTTGTTTGTTTTGTTGCTTGGTGCAGTATTCCATTGAACAAATATCCCACAATTTGTTCATTATCTAGGTGATGGACATGTGGGTGATTTCCAGTTTGGGGCTAGTGTAAATACAGCCGTTATGAATGTTCTCATATATGAATTTGGTGAACATGTACACTCACTTTTCTTGGGTATATTCTGAGAAGTGGGCATGCATGATCCATATTAGTGTATACTGCCCGACAGTTCTCCAGAGTGATTGTACCAAGGGAGCTTGGATGTTAGCCTGAGGAAGACAGGGAGTGATATGATGAAACTTACATTTAACTCTGGCAGCCACTGTGTTGGATGTACTGAATTGGGATGAGATTCTAGACAGAGAGACCTGTAAGAAATCGCAGACTAGGTGCAACCAGAGTGTCTCCTGGTTGGCTTCTCAGGGTTTCCCTGGACTTACCCTCTTTTGGGCAAGGGAAGGAGGTATTAAGATGGCTGCCACAGTTTCTCATTTACCACAGCCACATCCCAAAGAGGAAAAGAGAGCCTTTCCATTCCACCCTTTCAAGCAAAGGGCCTGAGATTTGCGTCGATTGGAAAGCTGTCCTCATCCCTGAACCAATGACTGTTGCAGGGGGAATGGAATGAATGATATCAATTGTCTTAAGTCAACTCTAGAGCCTGAAGTTAGAGATGGGGCAGCTTCCTTCCTAGGGACACGGGCTGTCTGCAGGAGGAGTGAGTATCTGTTAGGAAGGAGGAAAGGGATAGATACGCAGCCCCCAGGGGCGATGAGGGATGGTGAACCCCTGAGCCCAGGCAATGGGCACGGAGGAAGAGAATGGTTTTAAGAGATAATAAGAAGGCAGAATTTTCGTGATTGTTTGGATATGGTGGGGAGGGAGATAAGGGAGTCCCAGATGACCGCCAAAACTCTGACTTGGTGTTAACAGAATGGTGGTGCCCTTGTCTAAAGGAGAGAGCACTTGAGAAGGAGCAGGTTTGAGGAAGATGAGCTCCATTTTTTTGTTTGTTTGTTTTGGACAATTGGCAGAGCTAGCTGAGATTTTATTTTGGAAAAAAAAAAGCAACAATTGAATTGTTTTGTAGCTGAAAGCATGGCCAACGGGGGTGTCCCAGGCAGTAAACTCCCCCAGCAGGTGGGCTGAGGGCTAGGGCTGAGCCTCAGGTGAGGTGAGTCTCCTGTTCCTGTGCTCCACTGCACAGCGGCTTCCTCCACAGGCCCTGGGGCAGCCGCAGGAGGGGCAGGCTGGTAGGGGCTGTCATGGCCATTCACTTGGGTAGGACATCAGAGGACTTGGACACTAGCTTGCCATCTCGCGTTTCCACCTTCTTCACAACCATGGCCCTGGAGGAGCTGGCGTGGCTGAAGGAGCTGGAGCCTCCACCAGAGCCAAAGCTGGAGCCCAGGCTGTAGCTGAGGCCTGTTGTAGAGGGCTTGTGAGGTGGCCGTAGGCCGAGCTCAACCCACCTGAGTAGCCACTGGTGGTCTTCAGATGGACACTCATGTTCTGTATCCCAGACCCCAGCTAGCTCTCCTCGCCCTCCAGCAGCTTCCTATAGGTGGCGATCTTGATGTCCAGGGCCAGCTTGACATTCATCAGCTCCTGGTGCTCCATGGCACAGCTGCTGCACCATGTCCTGCTTGGCCCGCTACAGGGCGGCCTCCAGCTCGACAGCTTCCTGTTGGCATCCTTAACAGCCAGCTCCCCACGCTGCTTGGCATCTGCGATGGCAGCCTCCAGGGAAACCCTCTGGCCTTTGAGGCCCTCAATCTCAGCCTGGAGCTGGCTGATGTTCCTATTAATCTCAGAGATCTCCATCTTTGCATAATGCAGGTCATTCCCGTGCTTCCCAGCCAGTGTCTGCAGCTCCTCATACTTGAGCTGGTGCATGCCCTCAGCCTCAGCCCAGCTGCCGTTGGTGATCTCCTTGTACTGCGCCTTGACCTCAGGGATGATGCTGTCCATGTCCAGGGAGCAGCTGTTGTCCATGGACAGCACCACAGATGTGTCCGAGATCTGGGACTGCAGCTCCCAGATTTCCTCTTCATACAGCTGCCTGAGGAAGTTGATCTCATCAGTCAGCCCTTCCAGGAGAGACTCCAGCTCTACCTTGTTCATGTTAGCTTCAGCCACATGTTACCTTCTTGATGAGGACAAATTCATTCTCCATCTCTGTACGCTTATTGATCTCATCCTCATACTTGTTCTTGAAGTCCTCCACCAGCCCCTGTATGTTGCCAAGCTTCAGCTTCTCCTGGCCCAGAGTGTCCAGCTGCCGCCGAAGTTTGTTGATGTGGCTCTCGAACATGCTGTCCATGTTGCTCTGAGCTGTCTTCTGCTGCTGCAGGAGGCTCCACTTGGTCTCCAGCATCTTGTTCTGCTGCCCCAGGGGCCGCACCTTCTCGATGAAGGAGGCAAACTTGTTGTAGAGGGTCTTGATCTGCTCTTTCTCCTGGGTGCGCACAGCCTGGATGTTGGGGTTCACCTCCAGCTTAAGGGAGCTCAGCAGGTTCTGGCTAACCATGATGGCTGTGATGACCCCCATACCACTGGCCCCACCATAGCCTCCACCCAGACCCATGTGGGTGCCCAGGCCACCCTGGAAGCTGCTGCTGCTGCCCACTCGGGAGAAGCTCTAGGAGCTGATATGGGCACCAGGCCCGCTTGTGTAGGAGCTGCTGCTTAAGGCCTAGGGGCCAGAGGTGGACACCCTGTAGTACTTCTGGGTCACCCTGATGGACATGGTGGAGGCAGTAGTGGAGGTGGGTGGGCTGAACCAGGCAGAGATTCGAGAAAGCAGAGAAGCTTCTTCTCGGTCATGAGCTTCGTTTTGAACATGTTGAATCAGAGGGATCTGGGGAAGATCAAGGTGGGATCCAGGGAAGATCAAGGTGGTATCTAGTAGGCAACTGGATACATGGGGTTGAACCAAGGGGATGAATCCAGGCGGAGACTGACATTATGGAATCAAGGGAATGAGTGAACCATCCAGGGAGAGGGTGTAGAAAGAGGACTCCTAGAAGATGGTGGAGAAGGCATTTCCTGAGAGGTAGGAGGAAAACCAGAAGTTTGCCACGATGACAACCAAGGGTAGGGAGAGTTTCCATCAGGAAGAAGTAGTCCACATGTCAGAGGCTGCTGGGGGGGTGGGGGAGACGCGGTCAAGAAAGGTGGGCACTGAATGGTGTCCCGTGAGTGCAGAGTGGCACCTACTTACGTGTAGTTCAGGGGCATGCATGGCCGGCCACTACCAGGCTTTCTTCAGCCTCCTCAAAGGCCCACACCAGTGTGACTGGGCTGGCTGGACTGCCTCTTTGCACCCCTGAGGCCTGGTTCATGGCCTCTCAGCCTGTGGAGAGGAGACAGGGGGAGGAAGAGGGAGCTTTAGCCTCAGTCCAGGGACGGAGTCTGAGGCCTTTCTGAGAAGTTTGTGGGGACCTCAGCTGCACAATAGAGGGCAGCCTGCAGCCAGAGTAGAGCCAACCAAGTTCCTCCTGACACCAAAAACACTGACATTTGGACACAGTTTTCCCCTGGAGCCTTCCCCCTGTGGAAATTCCCGGTTGTAAGCCATACTGACTTTAATCTCAAGTGTCAAAAAGGTTGCCCAGGAGTCTGGGAGCCAACAGCTGAAAGCACGTTTGTAAGGATGTCAGGGCAAACAAAATAGGATACAGAACATTTTTTGAGATCTGTGCCAGTGGTGGACTTTTCTGGGAAAAATGACAAAAGCTGACAGTCTCAGGCAAAAAGGCGCTGATTCTTATCATTATTAATTTATGTCCTTGCTGAAAGATCAAGTTAGGGAAAGGTAAAGGGGAAGAACAGCACATGTGTGATTTCTTTGCCAGGCACAAGGGCGCTGCAGGAGGCTCCCCCTAGAGTTTAATGGGCAGCTTTATGTATTTATATGCTTTGACTGGAGCTAAAGAGGTCTGTGCCACACAATGGGCAGTTTCTAGTTGGATTTTAAAAGAAATAACTTTGATCATTTCAAAAGCAATGAAGCCTGATGCAGTGGAGAGAAAAGAAGGCAGTAATTTATGGCTACCATTAAGGACACAAAGACAAAGGTGGAGAGAACGTTTCACTAACTGAAGATTTACAAATGTGTAAAAACCACCCTTATGACCAGAAATAGCTGAGCGTCTCTCTCAGCACCAAACAAAAGGGAGTGGGAGGGAGGCGCAGACAGAAAGAGGGACGCAACCTGCCTGCCTTCACTGAAAGGGTCAAAAGAAAAACAACTACAGAAAAGTTATTTTCTCAGATAGCTCCATCAAGCAGCTGCACTAGCCACAGCCGAAAGAGGCAGGGCCCCTGTGGGCATGTTCGGGGGCTGGGGTGGCAGACAATGGGTACTGAGGGTGCAGAGGCTGGGAGCTCTGGGCTGTGGATAGGCCCCAGGAAGACATAAGAGTTTTTGTGCATGAGCTAGGTGGGGATTTTTTGGTGACATCTATTTTTTTCTGATCTCCAAAGGAATAGTGTGTGTGTGTGCGTGTGTGTCTGCATATACACATATGTGTATGTATATATTCACAGGAGAAAATTGAATAAATATGGAGAAGCTCAGTGAAGAACATTACTATCCCTAAGTGTGATGTTTGGTTGCGTCTGGAAATTGTTACTATATTTGTTCCTGGAGTGATGGTGGGTGTACTGGGCTCCAGCCATCCGTGTCAAGGGTGATATGGGAAGACCCTGTGTACCTGTTCCCTTGCAAGGACTGTCTTGCATGGAGGGCCAGGTGCTAGGCACTGCCTGTGTTTGAAGCTAGCCAGACCTGATGTTTATGAGTTCAGGTGATCATAAATGCCACCTGTACTCCAGGCAAAGTCGGGGCTGCTGTCTGTTGTCTCTGGTGGCTCACCTTTGACCTCTAGCCCCCTTCCCCTTAGGCTGCCCTGAGATATACATAAGTAGCTTGCAGGGATTCTAGGCCCAGCGTGCCCCACAGTGGGACAAGTGGACCAGTGCCCTCAGGGCTTGTGGGATGGAGGATCCGAGAGGGCCTGGGGTGGGCAGTGTGGAGAAGGGTGCAGAGGGTGTGCTGGGGTGGGCAGAGAAGCCAGGGTCACCTTCTCCATTCAAACAGCTGTTTTCCCGAATTGGAAGTCACCCCCACTCCCTTCCACTCCCACCACCCACCTCCCACGTGGAAAGCCCCAAGATAGCTTTGGGGTTTGGGGACTATACGGAACACTTTCTGGGCGCCCTGCCCCCGAATATTTCAATCTAGAAGGGCTGTTTGTCCTCACAAGAGGGCCTGGGTCGAGTTGTAGCACACTGGAACAGGCGCGGCACCGAGGGCTCCGAGCGTTGGAGCGGAGCGGGGCTGCGGGGGGCAGCGGGCTGGGTGCCTGGGCTGCGCGGGGCGCGAGGCACAGTGCTGCCGCCCCGCCAGGCTGACAGCCGCGCTCGGGCCACCGCGGCCGCGCCCCCCTCCACCCGGGGCCGGGGAGGGGAAGGGAGGAGGCCGGGCGGGGCGGCACTGCCCCCGCCTGCGCCTCCCGCCCCGGCCCGGGAGGGACCGTGTGAAAATGAGGCCGGGGCTCGGGGGGCGGGCGGGGCCGGGCCGGGGGTGGCGGCGGCAGCGGGCAGGGCGTCCGCACACACCTCCCCGCGCTGCCGCCGCCACCGCCCGCACTCCGCCGCCTCTGCCCGCAACCGCTGAGCCATCCATGGGGGTCACGGGCCGCAACCGTCCCGGGGCGGCCCGGGCGGTGCTGCTGCTGCTGCTGCTGCCACCGCTGCTGCTGGTGGGGGCCGTCCCGCCGGGTCGGGGCCGTGCCGCGGGGCCGCCGGAGGGTGAGTGTCCGGCCGCGGGGGCGCACCTGGCACAGAGGGCAGAGCCGGGAAGGGTGTTTTGGTCCCCGGCGGGGTCCAGAGCCGGGCGCGCGGGGCTGGGGGCGGGCGGCTGCAGCTCTGCGGGGGCCTCGGCTTCCCCCGGGACCTCAGCCGCCGTCCGGGCCAAGGTGCCACGACCGCTGGGGCCCTGAGTCCTTCGGCCTGGCCTCGGACCCGGAGCTGCTGACAGTTCCCGCCCCGGTCCGGATGCCTCCAGAGCGCCTGCTAGTCAGACAGTCGCCGGCGAGCAGGCAGGAGGGTGCTGACCCGGGCCTCGGGGTCCGGCGCCTCAGTGTAGGCGGGGAAACTGAGGGCCGGGCCGGGCACATCCACGAGGTGGAGGCAGCTTTGCCCTTTCTTTCTTTGGGGGCCGGCAAGTTCTGCTGATGGCTTCGGGGTGGGCTCCAGAGACTTTTCTGTCAGCGGAACAGCGCCTGTTCTGATCTGGGAATTACCCTGAAGCAGCAACAAGCCTAGGTTTTCAGCAGAGAACTTTGGTTTCCAGAGAGGACTCTGGACGTGCTGTGCTTACTGGACTTGCAATACTTTCAAAATGCTTTTGTTTTTAATTAATATCCTGGAGTAGTGTCAACCCAGGAAATACTTCTGCCAAGGCGGGTTTCCAGGTTGAGAGGATGGGCAGGGGTGGGAGTGCAGGGGGCTGGCCATGGGGACACCATCCCCGCTTCGCAGCATCTGAGAGCCCTGGATGACATCTGCTCCGATCCCGGGACAGGCTTCCCATAAATACTCTAAACCAGCGGGGTGCAATCTTTTGGCTTCCCTGGGCCACAATGGAAGAAGAAGAATTGGGCCACACATAAAATATACTAATACAAACGATAGCTGATGAGCAAAAAAAAAAAAAAAAAAAAAATCTCATAATGTTTTAAGAAAGTTTATGAGTTTGCGTTGGGCCGCATTCAAAGCTGTCCTGGGCTGCACGTAACCCACGGGCTGTGTTGGACAAGCTTGCTCTAAGCCCCGAGAAAGCTGACAGACAGCTGCTTGGTGTTCAGAACTTTTCTGTCCGTTTGGTCCTTTCCTCCTTTAGCGGGCATGTAGGTACTATTGCCTACTCACATGCCAGGTACTGCGCTGTCTTGGCATAAGGGACACAGAGGCAGTCTGTTGTCAAGACATTGTCTAGTGGAGAGAGAGGAAGGAAAACAGTAACAACCCTGCCTGATGTGTGCCATGCAAAGCCATACATATGCGAGCACTTGGTGAGGGCAGCTACACTGGGGGTCATGGCAGGCTTCCTGGAGGAGGTGGATTTGAGCTAAGTCCTGAAGGCCAGTAGGTGATGGTGGGGGTAATTTCACGTAGAGCGCATAGGCTGTTCCTGGAAACAGGGGCCCAGGAAGAGTTTGGTTTATCCCAGGGATCCCAAGCAGCTGTAGCTTGTGATGAGTGAAGTGGGGTGGGCTGGTGGGGATGATGCCAGACAGGGCCGAGGCCAGTTCACACATGGCCTGGGAGCCTGTACCAGGTGTCAGCTGTGCTCTTTTGCAGATGTGGATGAGTGTGCCCAAGGGCTAGATGACTGCCATGCCGACGCCCTGTGTCAGAACACACCCACCTCCTACAAGTGCTCCTGCAAGCCTGGCTACCAAGGGGAAGGCAGGCAGTGTGAGGGTAAGTGCCTTGGGGACCATGTGGGGGGACTGTAGGGAAGCTCCTACCTCCTTAGCTCTTGCAGTGGCCACTTATGTTGGTAAAAGTGCTGCCCCTCCTCTCCCTTTCCCCCAGCCCCTGAATCACATCACCTGCTCTCTGAAATACATTTCAGATCTTGGACTGGAAACATTAGGTCTTCCCCAGAGCTGCTCACACAGTTTTATCTGGCTCTGAAATGTCCTTTTGTCTAGCTTCTGGAAAAGAAAAGAGATATGTTAGTATCTTTGGGTCCCACTCAGTTTTGGGGCAGAAAGTAAACATCCATGCTGATCAGGAGAGCCATGCCTGCCAGAGCAGGGCTGATCCTGCACCTCCCTGGGGCGGTTTGTACCTTTGCCCTGAAGTCTGAGTGCTAGAGTCCTGCCCTCCCCTACCAGCTCAGGAGGCTCCATCCTGTCTATGGCTTTGGCAACAATGTTTGGCATTGCGACGTGCCAAGCTTCAGAGTACACCAAGGACCTTCCTCGTTTGGAGTTACAGGTTCACTCTGGAGAGATGTGTGCAGAGGGGCATTTTAGCCCATAGAGCTGCAGGTCTGAGAACCTGTAGTTTGGACTCTGCCATTTTATAATCTGGACTAGAGTCATGAACTGTGAAGTTCAGAACTGGCCAGAGACTGGACACTTGAGGCTGTTCCTGGAGATGGAAATCATGACACATTGGAGCTGACTGGGCTATTCAGGTAGCTCTGGGCCAATCCTATTACTCATTTTACAGATGGGGACACTGAGGGCCAGAGGACTTGTGGCCATGATCACACAATTCGCCTGCAAGTGAAAGGAAGTCAGGTCTCCACCCCTAGCTCTGTCCCCAACCCCACGTTTCTCATATTTACTCAGCCTGCTGCTGTCCTTCTTTGGATTAGTGAGAAATCCCACTGTCTATAGTCATCCCGTGCAGGAAGAAGTTAGATGAGGAGCACTGAACTCATCTCTGAGTATCCCTCCTTGTTCCTGGACCCAACCTTGACAAGTATGTTGGTGGCCCCTTCCTCTTCGAGAGGTTTTAAACTCTTTAGAACTTGGGCTTAACTCCCATGAGAATTGATCTTCTGAATACTTGCAGGATCTAAAGCTACACAATGAGTAAGAAAGTCCCTTCCAAGTCTCTTTCCACTTTGAAAAACGTATTAACTTCTTTAGATGAGGAGGAAAACTTTTTTGAGACAGAGCTTTGCTCTTGTCGCCCAGGCTGGAGTGCAATGGTGCGATCTTGGCTCACTGAAGCCTCCTCATCCCCGGCCAGGAGTGCGAGACCAAGCGATTCTCCTGCCTCAGCTTCCCAAGTAGCTGGGATTACAGGCGCCTGCCACCACGTCCAGCTAATTTTTGTATTTTTAGGACAGACGGGGTTTCACCATGTTGGCCAGGCTGGTCTCAAACTCCTGACCTCAGGTGATCCACTGGCCTCGGCCTCCCAAAGTGCTGAGATTACAGGCATGAGCCACTATGCCCACCCAGAGGAGGAAAACTTTTAATGAGTGTCTATTCTGGTGCCATTTAATGGCCTAGTGTTCAGACCCTGATGTTTCAAACCAATCTGTTCCATACTGTGGCCTCTGAGTAATAAAGATTCTAAATATTAGAACAGTAGATAATGCTCAGCAGTGCCTGGTACATGGTAGACACTCAATAGACATCCTCATTTTTGAATAAGTGATTGTGTAAGATGGGCTCAGTCTACTAGCACCTTGACACAAAGTCTTTTCCAACAAATAGACAAACCCACAAATGAAATATCTAGATACAGAATGTACAGATGACCAAGTAGGTAAGTGACTGTCAGATGCTTTTGCAGTGTTGTAGCAATGACCTGATCCTCCTTATCCACCCATCTCCTTGTCTTAGCATAGCTGAGACAAGAAATGGGATCTTTAAAATGAACTTTGTTACAAAGGAAGGGAAGACCAAAAGAAAATATAGATAGCAAATATGAATAACAGATGGGATTATGACGGGCCAGTTTGGATCTGGTGACACCCCTTGGGAAATCATTCAGGGAGCTCCCCTTTGTGCACGAGGAGTGAGGCTCCCACCGCTCCCATTGGAGAAGGTGTGCTCCTGGTCAGGTGCATAGCAAGTGGGGTTGGTGATCCATCCATGAAGTAGCTCGTGCTCTTTCTCTCTCTCTCTCTTCCCCCTCCCCCCGCCATGTCATGGGAGGCCAAAAGGCTATCTCTCCCCAAAACATTTATCTGCTGATTCCTCCATACCACACACTTTCGGTATTAAATATTCTATTTGCTGTACTGGAATTCACACATGTTGGTACCCTGCTTTGGAAAAAAATGTTCACTTCTTTACTATGTGGATAACTCACGTCCTCCAGTTGCTGTGTGCTCTCTGGTGGCACGAAACCATTCCACTGACTTTATTTAGATAAAGTACACTTTTAGTAAGTGATGTTAAATGACAATTGGTAAGAATTTTCTTACTCTTGGCTTTTGAGTTTGATATATTTCAAATGAAATTGAATTGCTAATAGTTTATAGTTGATTGTTAAAAGTCTATTATTTAGTTTAAAATAACTAATGATTGACTGGCATTGTGCCATATATATATATATATATATATATATATAAATTTATTTTAAAATGATATGTGATTGTTATAAAAAGTCAAATAATATAAAATGTGTAAAATAAAAAATTAAAGAACCTCCCATCCATTTATCCACAGATAGTCATTGTTAACAGTGAGCATACATCCTTTGTACTGTCATTTTGAACTCAGACCCTCGAAGAATTTGATCTTTTGAATATTTGTAGTATTTACAATACTAGTGAGTAAGGATGTCCCTCTTTTTTTGTTGTTGTTTTTTTGAGATGGAGTCTTGCTCTGTCACCCAGGCTGGAGTGCAGTGGTGCAATCTTGGCTCACTGCAACCCCCGCCTCCTGTGTTCAAGCAATTCTCCTGCTTCAACCTCCCTAGTAGCTGGAATTACAGGCGTGCACCACCACGCCCGGCTAATTTTTGTATTTTTAGTAGAGATAGGGTTTCACCATGTTGGCCTGCAGGCTGGTCTCGAACTCCTGACCTCAGATGATCCACCCACCTCGGCCTCCCAAAGTGCTGGGATTACAGGCGTGAGCCACCGCGCCCGGCCAGGATGTCCCTCTTAGTTTGGATTTCTTGGTATAGGAGTACAGAAATGGAAATTTTCTCCCAAGAAGGAAAAGGAGAGGAAATGAGGATTGTAAGGATTCAAAGATGTAGATATACAAAGATGTAACTCGTTTATCCATTTCTTGGCCTATTAATTTTTAAGCCTCTTGGGACCAACCTATGGTATTATTTGGGTTGTGATTATTGCCAGCTTCACTACTCATATTTAAGTTCAGGGATGAGGAACAGGTTTACTCAGAGTAACTAGAATTTTATCCTCCATAAAGTTTTCTTCTGCCAAAATGTTGGAGAAATGTGTGAGCCCTGAATAAGTGGGTTTAAAAATAATGTGATTCAGACGTTGCTTTAGATAATCTTTTATTCTAAATGATCTTTGCTTATTTGCTTATTTATTGTATGGTTCTTACTTCTCAGTCTGAGGAATTGAATTGGCTCACGCCTGTAATCCTAGCACTTTGGGCGGCCGAGGCAGGAGGATACCTTGAGCTCAAGAGTTTGAGACCAGCCTGGGCAACATAGTGAGACCTTCTCTCTACTAAAGGTCAAAATAATTAGCTGGGTGTAGTGGTGTGTGCCTGTAGTACCAGCTATTCCAGAGGCTGAGGTGGGAGGATCACTTGAGCCCAGGAGGTGGAGGTTGCAGTGAGCTGTGATTGCGCCACTGCACTCCAGCCTGGGCAACAGAGCAAACACTCTGTCTTAAAAAAAAAAAAAAAAAAAAAAAAAAAACTAAAGAGACTGAATCAAGTTTAACAGGGATGAATCTAAAGTTGGCCTTTGTACAAGATGCTATATTTTTCTTTTCTTTTTTAATTTTTTTATTTTTGAGACAGAGTCTCGCTTTGTCACCCAGGCTGGAGTGCAAGTGGCGTGATCTTGGCTCACTGCAACCTCCGCCTCCCGGGTTCAAGTTATTCTCCTGCCTCAGCCTCCCGAGTAGCTGGGACTACAGGTGTGTGCCACCACACCCGGCTAATTTTTTGTATTTTTAGTAAAGACGGGGTTTCACCGTGTTAGCCAGGATGGTCTGTATCTCCTGACCTCGTGATCCGCCTGCCTCGGCCTCCCAAAGTGCTGGGATTACAGGCATGAGCCACCGTGCCCAGCCTATATTTTTCTTTTTAAAAAACTTTTTATTTGGACATAATTTTAGATTTCAGAAAAGTTGCAAAAATAGTGCAGAGTTCATCTGTGTATATATATGCCCTTCATTCATTTTACCCTAATGTTAGCAACTTACATACCTATAGTACAATTATCAAAACCAGGAAATCAACACTGGTACAATGCTATTAAGTAAACTACAAACTTTATTCAAATTTCACCATTTTTCCCTACCATTCTTTTTTTGTTCCAGAATCCAAGTAAAGTCCCACATTAGATTTAGCAGTTGTGTCTCTTGTCTCCTCCAGTCTGTGACAGTTCCTCAGTCTTTCCTGACATTGACACTTTTGATGAGTACTGCTCACTTCATTTGTCTTAATGTCATTGTAAGAATTGATACAAGGCCAGGTGCAGTGGCTCATGCTTGTAATCCTAACACTTTGAGGTGCCAAGGAGGGAGGCTTACATGAGGCCAGGAGTGTGAGACAAGCCTGGGCAACATAGTGAGATGCCTGTCTCTAAAACAAAACAAAACAAAACAAACAAACAAACAAAAAATTCTGGTGTAGTGATGTGTGCCTGTAGTCCCTGCTACTCAGGAGGCTGAGGCAGGAGGATCACTTGAGCCCAGGAGTTTGCAGTGAGCTATGATGGCACCACTGCACTCCAGCCTGGGTGACAAAATGAGACGCTGTCTCAGAAAACAATAATTGATATAAGAGAATGTCTTGTGTTTTTTTCATGATAAAATTGAGGTTATGAGTTTTTGGCCAGGCTGCTACAGAGGTGCTGTTGTATCCTTTTCAGTGTAGCACACCATGGGCACATGATGTCAACATGTCCCATTCTTGATGTTAACCTTGATTGCCTGAGCAAGATGGGATTTACTGGGTTTCTCTGCTACAAAATTACTGGTTTTTTGTTTTGTTTTGTTTTGTTTTGTTTTTGCCCTTTGCAATAGATACATTTCTTAGGGGAGATACTTTGAGGCCAATATCCTGTTTCTCCTCAAATCTTCATCCACTGATGTTAGCATCCAACTGTGGATCTTGCCTGCAATAATTATTACTGTGATGTGTGTCTCCTGGTAATTTTTCATTTCTTTAATTCTTTAAACATCTATTAATTGAAATTCTTCTGTAAGGAAGATCTCTCCCTCTTCCCCACTTATTTATTAATTTATACCACTGTGTACTGATGCATATTTACTTTATTGCATCTATATTTATTTTTGGCTGAAATTGTTTGTTTTAGCCATTGGAAGCTCCCCACACGTTGTCTCCTGTGTCATTTTGACATCACATTTTTGAGGACTTCCTAACTTTCTGGTACCACAATATGCTCTAGAATCATCTTATAGCTTCTCCTCCCTAGGCCTGGAGTGAACCACTTCTCCAAGGAGCTCTGATTCCTTTTATTGGGAAGTGGTCTATAGAAACCAAGATCTGGATGCTTGGTGTTTTCATTGCTGCTAAGGTGTCATCATTCCTACCTGGGAAATACATGTATGCATACTCATCCACACATGCACACGTATCTATATTTATTCCTTTTATTTATTCATCTGTGTATATATATATATATATATATAAAACAGTTAGTTACACTGATACTTTGGATTCCAAACCAATACCACAAGATTCATTCTAGGCTGGATGCAGTGGCTCACGCCTGTAATTCCAGCACTTTGGGAGGCCGAGGCAGGTGGGTCACAAGGTCAAGAGTTCAAGACCAGTCTGGCCAAGATAGTGAAACCCCGTCTCTACTAAAAGTACAAAAATTACAGCGCACCTGTAATCCCAGCTACTCGGGAGGCTGAGGCAGGAGAATCGCTTGAACCTGGGGGGCGGAGGTTGCAGTGAGCCGAGATCGCGCCACTGCACTCCAGCCTGGGTGACACAGTGAGACTCCGTCTCAAAAAAAAAAAAAAAAAAAAAAGATTCATTCTGTTCTCTCTTTGCTTATTCGTAACTTTCTCCAACAGTGAGAAATCTGGCACTCATTATCTGTAATGTGTTTACCTCTTTGTTCAGTCCTAATACACAGGAGAGATATTTACAGAATTACAAGTCCATAACCCTTTGAGTAAAGCAGATTTACTAACTAGAGTACAATATTTACTAGAGTATAGCATACAGCTATTTCGTTTTTAGCCTTAAAGCATCCAAGCAAGGTGTTTTTCACAGTGTTATTTAGGTCAATATTTTTCTTCCCCATCCCCTTCAGTATGGTTATACTATTAGTTTATAATACATTAGGTTCATTTGTTTCTTTTCGTATTCCACTTTTATTCACTTCCATCCCCCCCTTCCATGCATTTCCCTTATTCCTTAAACATGTATTAATTGTATGTGTACAATTCATTGTATTCATTCTTCCCACCCTTTCCCCGTGCCCTGTGGGTCACCAATCTCTGTAGTTTCTGGTTTTATCTTTCTATATTTATTTTGCACTAATAAGCAGATAAATGTATGCTTTCTTTTTAACTTTACTGAGGTGTAATTAACATACTATAATATTCACCAATTTTAATTGTGCAAGTCAGTGATTTTTAGTAAATCAGCTGAATTGTGCAACCATCACCATAATACAAACATTTTCCTCATCTCAGTAAGATTCCTCATGTTCTTGTAGAGCTAATCCTCATTCCCAGTCCCAGCCTCAAGCAACCAGTAATCTACTTTCTGTATCTGTATATTTGCCTTTTCTGGACATTTCACGTAAGTGGAATCATACAATATGCGGTCTTCTGTGTTGGATTCTTTCACTTAGCAAAATGCTTTTGAGGTTTGTCCATGTGGTAGCTTATATCAGCATTTCATTCATTTTTATCATTTAATAGTATTCCATTGTATGAATATACCATGGTTTTTTTGCCCATTTATCAGTTAATAGGCATTTTGATTGTTTCTACTTTGGGGCTGTTATAAATAATATTGCTGTGAACACTTGCATGAAAGTCTTTGTATAGACATAAATTTTCATTTCTTCTGGGTATATACGTAGGAGTGGGATTGCTGGGTCATATGGTGTATTTGTGTTTAAATTTTTAAGAAACTGCCAAGGAGATAATTTCTTGGATATCACACCAAAGCCACATACAACAAAAGAAAAAATAGACAAATTGGACTTCATGAAAATTTTAAAATTTTGTACATCAAAAGACAATATCAACAGAATATAAAGGCAACTCACAGAATAGATGAAAGTATTTGCAAATCATATATCTTATAAGGGATTAATATCCAGAATATGTAGAGAACTGTTAATGTTCAACATTAAAAATCAAATAACCCAATTAAAAAGTGGGCAAAATATTTGAATAGACATTTCAGCTAAGATGATATGCAAATGGACAATAAGCCCATGAAAAGATGTTCGACATCTCTGATGATTAGGGAAATGCAAATCAAAACTACAAATGGGAGATACTATTCATATCCATTAGGATGGCTACTATCAAAAAAATAGAAAATAATAAATGTTTGTGAGGATGTGGAAAAATTGGAAGCTTTGTGCACTGTTGGTGGGAATTTAAAATGGTATAGCCATAATGGAAAACAGTGTGGAAGTTCCTCAAAAAATTAAAAAAAAATTACCATAAGACCCAGCAATTCCACTTCTGGGTATACACCCAAAAGAGTGGAAAGCAGGGTCTGGAGGAGATATTTGTATGCCTATGCTCATAGCATTATTCACAGTAGCCAAAAGGTGGAAGCAACCCAAGTGTCCATCGACAGATGAGTGGATAAGCAGCATGTGTTATGTACAAAATAATATTTTTGGGTTTTTTTTTGAGGTGGAATCTTGCTATGTTGCTCAGGCTAGTCTCAAACTCCTGGGCTCAAGCGATCCTCTCACCTCTGCCTCCCAAGTGGCTGAGATTACAGGCATGATATAATGGAATATTAGCCTTAAAAAAGGAAATCCTGTCACATGCTACAACATGGTGGAATCTTGAGAACATTATGCTAAGTGAAACAAGCCAGTCACAAAAAGACAAATACTGTTTGATTCTAAATATATGAGATACTTAGAGTAGTCAAAATCATAGAGTCAGGGAGTAGAATGGTGGTTACCAGGGCCTGAGGGAAGAGAGGGAAGAGGAAATGAGGAGTTATTGTTAAATAGGCATAGAGTTTCAGTTTTACAAGATAAAAAGAGTTAGGGAGATGAATAGTGGTGATAGTTTCACAACATTATGACTGTTTTAATTATATCCAACTGTACATTTACAGAAAGAAAAGAAAAGATACTGCCAAACTCTTGTCCAAAGTGGCTATGCCATTTTACATACCCATCAACATCCTGTCAACAATGTATGTGTTCCTATTTCTCCACATCCTTGTCAACATTTGTTATTGTCTGTCTTTTTAATTATTGCCATTCTAGTGAATGTGAAATGGTATCTCACTGTGGTTTTAATTTGCATATCCCTAATAACTAATGGCGTTGAGCATTTTTTCATGTGCTTATTGGTCATTTGCATATCATTGTAGCTGAAATGTCTATTCGAATATTTTGCCCATTTTAAAATTAGGCTGTTTATCTTCTTACTGAGTTGTAAGAGTTCTTTTTCAGTTCTTTATAAGGTGTGTGATTTGCAAATATTTTCTACCAATCTGTGGCTTGTCTTCATTTTCTTAATGATACCATTTGAAGAGCAAAAGTTTTTAATTTTCATAAACTCTAGTTTATTAATTTTAAAAATTGTGATGGTGTATTTGGTATTATATCAAAGAAATTTTAACCTCATCCAATGTCTTAAAGATTTTTCTCTTTTTCTCCTTTTTTTTTTTTGAGATAGGTCTTGCTCTGTCACCCAGGCTGGAATGCAGTGCTGCAATCTTGGCTCACTGTGGTCTCAACGTCGGGCTCAGGCAATCCTCCTGCCTCAGCCTCCCAAGCAGCTGGGACTACAGGCGTGCACCACCACACCTGGCTAATTTTGTTTATTTTTTGTAGAGATGGGGGTCTCACTATGTTGCCCACGCCAGCAACTCCTGGGCTCAATTGATCCTCCTGGCTTAGGCTCCCAAAGTGCACCCAAAGATCATGCCTAGCCATCCCAATATCTTAAAGATTTTTATCACATATTTTTTTCTGAAAAGCTTTATATTGTTAATGCTTACATTTGGATCCCTGATCCATTTTGAGTTGATTTTTGTGTACGGGATGAGATAAGGGTCTGAAGTCATCTTTTTGAATATGGATATCCAATTAAACCAGTGGCATTTGTTGAAAAGACAAGCATTTCTCCCAAAGGATTACCTTAGCACTTTTGTTTAAAATCAAGTGGCCATAAGTAGAAGGACTTATTTCTGGACTCTCAATTCTGTTCCATTGATCTATACATCTGTCTTTATGCCTGTACCATGCTGTCTTGATAACTGTAGGTTTATAGTAAGTTAAAGTCCCCCAAATTTGTTCTCCTTTTTCAAAATTGTTTTTGCTCTTCTGAGTCTTTTGCATTTCCATATAAATTTTATGATAAGCTTGTCAAGTTCTGCAAAAACGTATCCTGAAATTTTGTGTGTGTTTTTATATCTTCTTATTTCTTACATGAAGATAACATATTACAAATACTCTTTTAATTTTGATTTTTTCGTTTAATAGTATATCCTAGAAATTACTCCAAATCAGTTCATAGAGATCTTCCTCATTCTCTCTTTTTTTTTTAATAGCTGCATAGTAGTCCATGGAGTAGAGGTACCATAATTTATTAAACTATTTTTCTATGTATGGAAACTTAGGTTGTTTACAGTATTTTGTCATTAGAAACAACACTGCAGTGAATAACCTTGTGCATATTTGTTTTCCTATTGTTAGAGATGTATTTTCAGGTAGATTCCTAGAAGTGGAATGGCTGGTTAAAAGGTAAGTGCATATGTTTTCACATCAAAGAAATAGCACCTGTCTGGTTTACTTCTGTTTCATTCCTCAGACATCGATGAATGTGGAAATGAGCTCAATGGAGGCTGTGTCCATGACTGTTTGAATATTCCAGGCAATTATCGTTGCACTTGTTTTGATGGCTTCATGTTGGCTCATGACGGTCATAATTGTCTTGGTAAGGAAGGCATTTGGAAATGGCAATTCTCCTTCACTCTTCCACCCCTTTCTTTACCTTGGTGAAGACCTCCTCATGAAGACAAAAACGGGCTCAGAGCCTTGTGTTTTCTGCTCCCTTGGAAGTCAGACTCCATGATAGAAAATGAGGTAAAATGTTTTAGTTTTATGTGATCATTCATAACATAAATCTTCTGTTAGTCCAAGGAGATGGGTGACATCATCATTACTATTTATTGACTTTCTAGCATTGACTTGTCACCTTTTAAGATCTTTGGTCCTGTGTTGAGAGTCCTGACTTATAACCATTTTTTTTCAATGCTGTAAGTGTTTCTGTTTTGGAATTCGGAAAAACTCCTTGTCCTGAAGACTCCAAATCTGTGCTGGGGTTACAGCCAGCTAGACCCCCCCTTTTTTTCTTGAAAAAGAGAGAAACTAAAACAGAAATCTTCCATGAACATCTTCCTAGTATTCCACAAAACAGAAACATCTGTTGGAGTTTTAGTCCCTGAGTTAGAGACTACAAAGAGTGTTGTTTACATTCATTCCTTATGCCAGGAATAAAACAGAACTTAGAAGCAGCTAGCAACTGCATGGGGTTGAATGTTGGATAGTCTTAGAGGATGCAGCACTCCTGGCAGATAGGTATTTGTGGTTTGCTTTTTAAGGCTGGTATTAGTTGTACAGGAGAACATCATGGGAAAATATGGCATCAGCGTCCTTTGACACTCATGACTCTTCACATGGATAACCTGCTGAGGTCTACTTGGCCAACTAAGGAGCAGCGGAGCCAGGCCCTGGCTCTGTGGGGACAGCCATTCAGATGCCCCCTTATGGTGTGGTAGGAATGGCCCTTTGATTAAATGCTTTGAGATCTGCAAAAAAGGAACTAGAAAAAGTCAAGACAGAACTTGTGTGTTGTGTGTTGGGGCTCTGGAGTGGAGGAGAGGTTATTTCCATTTGGGACTTAACCCTCATATGAACTTTATCCCACTTCAATGTCTCCTGGAGCTCCATCCTGATGGACTCTGTTATTTCCTGTCGGTGCCCTGTGTGAGAGATCAGGCTTTGGGTGACACATCAGGTGGCTTTCCAAGCCTGCAGCTGTCAGTAAGACTTGATTGCACGTGAGGGAACCAGTAATCTTCTAGGCAGTCGGTACCACAAAAAGGCATATTTGAGAGACAATCCTGAGAGCAGGAATCGATATTAATTAAAAACTCAGACAAATGAAATCACTTTCAGTGTGTGATTTGTTGGGAGGCATACCACATGGGTTGCTCTTTTTTTTTTTCCATTTTCAGGGGGAAATTTCCCTTTGACTTGCCAATGAGGGCATTTGGAGGATGCATATCTGATGGCAGACTTCAACGTCACTGTTGTGCTGTAATCCATAGCCCGGGGTGGCGGGGGGGAGTATAAGGTTCCTAAGAGCAAGAACCATCCAGGGGCTAGGAACCTGGGCCAGGGCTGGTGGGCGGCTCTGAGTATCGGCCTGCTTGGAAACCCTGAAGGCAGAGTCTTTTCTTGCCTTTGCCAATAACACAGATATTATCAACACAGAGTATCTCCATTTCCCCTCTGTGGGATCTCTTTGTGGACTCAGTAGCAAGGATCTGCCTTGCAGAGAGACCTTGAGCATCTACTGAGTATTTCTGAATGGGGTAAGGACTCTTTAAAAGGAAGGCACAAGAAAATGAAGTACATTTAGAAGAGTAAGACCGGCACACATAGACACTTCCCCAACATTCAGATTTGAAAGGGCTGACCCAGTTTGTGGCAAGAAAGAAGCTCAGAGCCCTGACTTCTCCTGAGTTCTCTGGGATGACCCCTTCAATCTCCTCAGCCTCCTAACCACACATTAGCCACAAATATATTAGCTAGAAGACACAAGGTACAAACACCACTTAGCTTTGGCACTAAACACAGAGCACTTCAAGATCCTGAATGCCTGCAAGTCTGAAAAACGAAAGGCAGCTCTTCTATACAGCTCACCCCATCTGCCTTCAGTTTCTATTTTTGGAGTGTCTGGGAGCTCGTCATAGCTGTTTGGCTTTGTAGCAGTTGTTCTCAACCCTGGCCGCACACTGGAATCACCTGAGAAGCTTAAAAAACACCATCCCCTAGACTTCATCCAAGACTGGCTCTGTCAGTATCTCTGGAGGTGGCATCCAGGCATCAGGGTTCTGACACATAGCCAGGGTTGAGAACCACTGTTTTATGGTCTGGAGAAGCTCACCAGCTTAGTGTTAGATATTTGCATACGTGGACACACACTTTTGTATTTATCTAACCAGAGAGCATCAGCTAGCTGAATGACACATTTCTGATTGCCTTGGAGAAAAGAAATTGGGGGTTAAACGTGGGGTAGGGGTGTGACAGCTCAGAGGGGTGCACACCTTTACTCGCAGCCAATCCAGGAGTTGGTGTTCAGGGAGACAGACCTCTCCTGCTCACCTTGAGTCTTGCTGTGGAACACCTAGGCCAGGTGTGTTCCAGCACGGCTCATCCTCTGGAATGTGCTTCCTTCACCCTTTGGCATAGACAAGGGCAAGTTTGTTAGGCTTCAGGGGATGGCTTGAGTCCCATCAGTTTAGTCAGGCATCTGCTCAGTAGTGTGGGAGGACAGAGGACTGTAAGATCTGAAGCTTGAAACCAGATAACAGATATTTAAATGTGAGGTTTTATTATTATGATTATTATGGATACGCCCAGGAGCTAGTGATTGGCACATGAGAAATTAGACTGGAGAAAATAAATGGATTTTATATCAGTCTTCTCTTTGAGCCTTTGTTGTCTGAAACTTTTCTGGAAGTTTCTCTTCTTTGGCTAGGGTGATGCTATCCTCTCCTGCTTGTTTGTTCATGCATTGAATAGTTAATGAGCACCTGCTGTATTCCAGGGCTGTGCTAATTAAAACAAAAATCTCTGTCCTCAAGGAGTTTGCAATCTAGTAGAGGTAGATGAGTAAAGGATTTTGAGGCTGCAAGTCAGTAAGTGTAGCAATACAGCTGTGCACAGGGTATCACAGGCCGAGTGGGAGGAAGGTCCCCTAAGGCCGCCCGGACAGTGTGTGGCAGAAGGCTTCCTCCCTCCGTATCTCTTTGCTGGCTCCTTCCCTGGAGGCTCTTGGGACTCCTGCCATCTCCTCTGCCTCCTCCCTGCCCCTGGCAGGGTCCAGGATTCTACCTCTGGCTGTCTCCTTTCTGCTCCCTTCCCACACTCCTGCCTTTGGCCCTCTCATCAACCTCCACCACTTTATCAGGCAACTACAAATAAATGATTTCCAAAGCTGTGCTTACACCACCAGATTCTCTTCCAAGCTTCCCACTAAGGTTTGCCACTGCCTACTGGACCTAGCCCTACATTTCAGCATTTCAGACAGATCACCTCCCTGCCTTGGGGGTCAGGGGCAACCATATCTCCATTCCCATTTCTGTATCTAGCACTGGCCTTCCATGTTTCCCTTCCGGAAGGCCTTGGTGTCAACTTTCCATCCTCTAATTCTGCCCACCCCAGAGCCCACAAGGCTCCCAGCCCTGCGGGCACCTTGTCCGCCCAGTCTTCTTCTCTGGCTTGGTTCCCAGCATACCTGGCAGCCGCAGTGCTGTCCCCACTAGCACTAGCTGTGGCTGTTGCAGATGCATGTGTGAAGCTGGACTCCCAGACTGCCCATTCTTCCCCTCCCTCTGTCCTGCCCTCAGCTGCTGCCTTGTATTTCTCAAAGTGAAGGGCCAGACTCTCTCCCCTACTCTAGTGGTTCCCAGCTGCTTCCCAAATTAAGTAGGCACTTCATTGCCTGGTATTCAGGATCCCGCAGTGTGACCCCAGTCTGTCCTCCCAGCTGTGTCTCCTGTAACCTCCCTCATGTGCCCTATGCTCCAACCAAATGGGCTGACCCACTGGTATCTGAATGTTCTCCATGCCTCCCAGCCTTTGTGCTACTGCTTACGCTCTCTTCCACCTATAATCCCTTCTTTCCTGATTTATAATTGGACAATCCTAAGGGCCCATCTTTTATTAGCTTATCCTTAATTCATCCTGATACCCCATGACCAGATGTGATTTCTTTCCTTTGTAGCACCTTTTATACCTTATATCAGAATCATTTGTATATTTGTCTCTTGCTGAAGGGCATGCTCCTAGGGAGAAGGATTTTTTTTTTTTTTTTTTTTTTTAGATGGAGTCTCGCTCTGAGGCCCAGGCTGGAGTGCAGTGGCATGATCTTGGCTCACTGCAACCTCCGCCTCTCGAGTTCAAGTGATTTTCTTGCCTCTGTAGCTGGGATTACAGGCATGTGCCACCATGCCTAGCTAATTTTTGTGTTTTTAATAAAGACGGGGTTTCACCATGTTGGCCAGGCTGGTCTTGAATTCCTGACCTCAGGCGATCCGCCTGCCTCAGCCTCCCAAAGTGCTGGGATTATAGGCATGAGCCACCACACCTGGCCAAGGGAAGGAATTTTATCTTCCTTATCTATATTTTGCTGTCTCCTCTAGCACCATGCTTTGGAAAGAGAAGATGTTCAACAAATATTTACTGAGCTGATGATCTCGTGTCCATGTGGCGGTGCTGGCCAAGTGAGCCCCAGACCCATAAGGACTGGGTAATTGTCTGTGGACCTTACTGGCTTTGATTCTGAAAGCTTCTGTGGTGCAGGGACGTGAAGAGGAACCTCATCTTTGCTTAGCAGGGCCCCTGAGCTGCTGGGTGAGGTGGGGCATTAAAACAGTCACCAAAGCAAAGGCTAATCCCTCTCTCCTTCCAGATGTGGATGAGTGCCTGGAGAACAATGGCGGCTGCCAGCACACCTGTGTCAACGTCATGGGGAGCTATGAGTGCTGCTGCAAGGAGGGGTTTTTCCTGAGTGACAATCAGCACACCTGCATTCACCGCTCGGAAGGTACCTCTGCCCATCTGTGGATGGGGGCAGAGTCACATCTGAGACCCCCCTCCCTTGCGCGCGCACACACACACTGACTCTAGAGGGGAAGCACAGGGTATAGAAAGTCTGGAGGCCTGAGGACGAGTCCAGACTCCACTGCCGGGTAACCGTGGGCAAGTTATTTGAACTTCAACTTCCTCACCTGGCAAAATAGGTGCACTGGACTGGGTGAGCTCTGAGGTCCTTTCAAACTCTCACATTCTCTGATTCTAATCTTTACATAGAATATATTTCAAACATGACTAGATGTCTCAGGAGCAATATAGTGGATGATCTGCCAAGTTTTTCAAAAAGGTGCTGAAAACCACAGCACCAGTATGAGCCTGCTCCCTGCTCTGGGTGGGTAGGGAGGAGGCTGGATCCTTCCCATGCAGACTTTCAATGAAGTACCCTGTTTTCAGCCCCAGGCAAGATCTGGCCCTTCCATGTTTTGCATTTTTGAGCTCCGAGGGGCAGAAGGGCTCCCTCCCTGGACTCTCCGTGCTGTGGTTTCCTTCTCCTATGTCACCATTTATCATTCCTCTGTAAATTTGCCGGAAACTCTTCTCTTCTGATGTCCTTCTTTTCATTCTCTTTGCTTTGAGTTTATACCTTTTTTCATTCCTCTGTTACTTAGTAGATTCTTGAGAGGAAGAGGCACTAAGTACATGTGGCCAATCAGTTATTTTTAACTGAATGTCATCCTTTTAACTCTTCCCTGCTCTTTCTTAAGCTAAAGAGTCACATTTTGGTGGCTGTGTTTCTCTTGGAGTTGCATCTGCCTATTTTTAGGGGAAGTGCCCTAAATACTAGCCTATCAACCCCTTTGGCCATGTGCTGCTTATTCTTTCCCATTACTTAAGAATGAGGTCATTTTAAGTTCTTCTACTATTTAATCACAAATTTATAGATTGTTTTAATCCTGGTCTTGGTAACTTTTCAAGGGTTTCTTCATGGAAGATGATTTTTGTCTCATTTTCCAAGGATGGCGGCTCACACCTTATACCTAACTAGAATACCTGTTTGGGTACTAAGAAAAATTGTCAGAGGGACCCCCAGGGGCCAATGGGTTTGATGGTTATCATCACCCAGAGCCTGCTCATTCTCAGCGTTTGGGGCGGGGAAGTCACACGCACTAGCTTTGATCAGGCAGATTTCCTATCTTGTGCCAGGTGTGGCCCTTGATAAAGTAGCAGTTGGGTTTCATTTTCCTGCCAGGTTCTCTGGGGTCATTGGTGTGCCCTGCACTCTTGTCCAATGCAGGCCAAATTCGAGATGGGAATGAATTAGGAGGCCAGTGGCACAGAGTGATCTGAATCTCAGGGCATCACTCATTTTGATTGCTCAAAACTGCTTCCTGGGAAGTCACTTTGGCTTCCTCTGCAGGTGGCTGGGGAGGGATGTGGGACCTGCAGGTTAAAGCCATCGCTTGAGCCCTCGCAGTCTGGGTCCCACCCAGTTACAAAGCAGCTGGTAGCGATTAAGATCACCTCTTATACTTGCACTTCCAGAGCCCTGGCTCAGCCCCACTCTCCCCTCCTGCAAGCCCCCGGACTGATTAGAGACACAGGCTCCTCATAACAGAAGCAAATACAAATGCAGTTCCTTTCTGCAAACTGTGTTTTCTAAATTTTCTACAATTCAGACATTCTTGGATCCCCTAAAGAGTATTTAAAGTGAACATTTTTGTCTGGAACTAAAACCAAAATCCAAGAATTTGAGTTGTGGTCTGGAAGTGCTCTCTGTGATTTTCTGTTGTGTTTCAACCTGATTGCTTGGCAAATTCACGGGAGTGTCAGCCAACAGATTATAGCAATTGGTAACAGAGAACCTTTGCATCCTAGGGTTTTGATTCTTCAAATAGAACAGCCTGTAAAAAGTTTTCTTCTAGGATTTCCTCTCTGATGTGCACATTAAACTCTATGAAACTGTAGGCTGAAAAACCCACAGTGGTGCCAGGCGTGGTGGCTCACGCCTGTAATCCCAGCACTTTGGGAGGCCAAGGTGGGCGGATCACTAGGTCAGGAGATGGAGACCATCCTGGCTAACACGGTGAAACCCCATCTCTACTAAAAATACAAAAAATTAGCCGGGCGTGGTGGCGGGTGCCTGTAGTCCCAGCTACTCAGGAGGCTGAGGCAGGAGAATGGCATGAACCCAGGAGGTGGAGCTTGCAACGAGCCGAGATCGCGCAACTGCACTCCAGCCTGGGCGACAGAGCGAAACTCCACCTCAAAAAAACAAAACAAACAAAACAAACCAAAACAAAACAAAACTCACAGTTGTTACCTTAAAAGTGATTAAAAGAAGGTAACACAGGAAGCTAGTATTTTCTATTGGTGTTGTTTTTAATAATTATTTACAAAATGTTATTTAATATAGGGCATCATAATCATTGACTCTGAGGGAAAGCTCAAGATACTGTTTATTTTATTTTATTTATTTTTTATCCTTAGAGACTCCAAAGCTGTGATAAAGAGACTGTGTGTTTTCACCCATATGATGAGGGTAGGCTGGAGAGAAACACATCACCCCCGGCCCGCCTTTGTTCCTATTCATGGGTGCTCAGGCTCTCAGAATGAGCCCTCCTCTTTTGTTTTGTGTGTTCTGAGAATATTTAGATGGTGTACTGATGCCTTTTCAGGGCAACGGGGAAGGTGTCAGGGTGGCAAAGTGGAGGCTATGCTTTCAGCAGGACCTGTTACCCGTTTTATGTCATGTTTTCCTCCCAATTCACAAGGCATATTTTTATTTGGTTTCCAGAAATAATCTTCAGTGGAGCCCTGATCTTGGGGTGCACCAGAATGGGGGATTTCCAGTGTTTCTGAGCTGTTTCCCTTCTGGTGAACAAACCGTCCCGGATGTGACAACCAGACCAATTTTGGAAAGAGCTAGGGCCATTTGCTGGGCTGCCTAGTTTGGAACAGATTAATCTGCTCACCCCAGCAGTGGTCTTGCATTAAGTCAGGGTGCTATGAAAGGCTTTGAGGTCACTTCTTGAAAAGCTGTCAGCATTTCCAGAGCCATTTAAGTCTCTATTATGTCTTGCTAACTTCAGGTGTAGCTTGATGTGGTAGGACATCAGGTGGTAGGTTCTCTGTGTATCACAATGGCATCTGGCATACAGGCATTCTTATGAAATATTTCTTCTTTAGGTGAATTACTCTGAGGCAGTAAAGGTCACTTTGCAAATGTCTTAACAGTCTTGTAAACAGAGTGAAAAAGCAGCAGCAGCTGGCCTGTTTGGGAGTGTACTTTCCAGGTGTTCCTGCCCCCATTTCTTGGGCACTATTATATTTACCCCCGAGCACTAGTTACTTCCCATGCTCTGCTGACCCAAGGACAAACACAACGCTTTCTGGGCCTTCTCAGAAAGACAGGACACTGCTTCTAGAGGCAGCTGTCACCTCCCGCGCCATCTCAGTGCTGGGGTGCAAATCACATCTTCGGAATTACCAGCCAGAGCAAAAGAAAGCTTTCCACCAATCCAGTGCAAGTCTCTTTCTGTGTTAATTGACAGCCACCCTTGGCATGGATGAATGAATCCCAGCAACCAGCAGACTGAGTGCTGGAGTGCAGGCAGCTCATAACTGTCAGGCAAAAGAGCAAGAGGGTTTTATGAGAGACTCTGGAAAGTATGGGATATATTAACCCTTGCACTGTCTTTTGGAATAGGAATGACATCTGTTTGTATTAAAACAATTGTTCCAGTTAAGCACAGTTTGACAGCTCTGGGGTAGGAGCTGGAGAGAGAACTTTGACTTCACTAGAACCTGTTGGCTAAGGTTTTAGGGGCACAATATAGAAGGGTGTTGGATTCTAGAGAAGGGAAAGCAACCTTTTTGTACTCATGTTGAAAACAGTGCCCTACTAGTATTAGAGTGTCTTGTTGGTAGAGAGCCAATGACAACCAAGTCCCTACTCTCAGAGATGTTTTAGAGTTACATTGCACGAATGCAAAGAAGCAACATAGGAACAGGTAATTAATAGTAAAGTATAAACTGAGCAGATGTCTTAAAAATATTCTAGGGTATGAAAAGAACTCCTTCAGGATGCTGGCAGGCAGCAGGATCTCAAAGAATTAGTTTTGCGATGAGGCAGAATGCTGGTAAACCACACGGGCAGTTACCTTGCTAGTGCCCCCTCATTTAGATGTGTGCCGAGCCCTGCAGGAACAGAAGCAGCTGTTCCCCTTCCCACCATCACACTACAAGGTTGAGCCCAATCAGAATTTATTGTATACCTCAAAAGAATTGTACAGCAGCTACCACACATGAGCACACTCCCTCCTTGTCTCTCTCTCTCTCTCTCTCTGTCTCCTCTCTCCCTCACTCTGTTCTTGTTGCTGTTGCTGTGTGATGCTGTCTGTCAGAGGCTTATGCCCTGAGGGAGGGATCAAGGGAGTGGTTGAGGGTGGTCACAGAAGACAGATCCCTGGGCATGTGGCCCATATGAAGATGCCAAAATGCCACAGTCACACTCACCTCAGAAGGGTGGGATTGGTGGGGGTAGAGAGGGGTGTTGAAATGTTTTGAAAATTATCTTCAAGAGTATGTGAAAAAATTGAGAATCTTGATCATTCTATCTGCACATTTTCTTAGGAGGATTCTCCTTTTCTCTTTACATTCTTGATCAGCTCTTGGGTAAAGACATGGCAAAGATAAGAGCGTGAGTACCAGTTCCTGGGGTCAGCAGGCTCTGATCCTGCATGCAGTAGAGAGCTCCAGTGTATTGGGAAGGCTCCCAACTCGTTAGGAGAGTTGAGACATCATATCTTTTGGGTGACAGAAGAAATTTTTCATGTCTATTAATTGGCCTAGGTTGACTTTAATGACATATACTTTTCAAATGTGGGGCTGATAAAGACCTAGGCAGACAGATCTGTGGGCCACCCCTTAGCCCTTTGCCGCTTTCCCAGGGCTCAAGATTCTGACCACAGCCTAGTCACCTGTTGCACACTGCTGTTTTTCAGAGGGCCTGAGCTGCATGAATAAGGATCACGGCTGTAGTCACATCTGCAAGGAGGCCCCAAGGGGCAGCGTCGCCTGTGAGTGCAGGCCTGGTTTTGAGCTGGCCAAGAACCAGAGAGACTGCATCTGTAAGTATGGGCCAGTGCACACCTGCCATGGGAACCGTTGTATTCCAGAGGCTGCCTTCTGTGGCCCAGCTCAGAAGCACCACCTCATGGCACGGCTGCAGCAGCAGGGAAGGCAGTTAGCATGGGATACCGACCTCTACCAAGTACTTGTTCACTGCAGAAGGGTGGTCTCCCTTAGGGAAGGGAAATGATATTTTAAAAAGAAACTCATCAGGAGGAAATGAAATTCAGGAGTAAGGAGTGTGAATGTTGGGGGGCATTTCTCCCTGTTCCCACAGAATAAAACCAAATTTCCTCATCTGGCAATCACAGCTCTTTGCCACCAGGCCCTGCTTCCTTTATAAACCTCATCTGCCTCCTTTCTGCAGACACTACTCCCTTTGCCTTTGGAGAACAGCCCAAATTCTTTGATGCCTCCAGGCCTTTCCCAAGCCCTCCTTCCTTCCTGGCGTGGTGGACTCTCACTCAATCTTCAATATTCTGTTTAACTTCTAATAAGGATAAGCATAATAGCTACCTTTTGGTGGGGAATTTATTTTGTGCAAAGGCTTGTCTCAAGATGTGCCATATCCCATTTAATTCTTACAAGCACCGCCCTGTGAGCTCAGTATTATTACACTCATTTTCAGTTGTCAAAGTTGTACAGAAGGTGAAGCAACAAGGTCACACAGGGAATGAGTGACAAATGAGGGTTCAAACCCTGGTCTGTTTAGCTCTAAAGCTGTGCTTTTAATCCCATGCTACCATCCTCTGCTATCAGAAGCCTCCTGGGTGCTTCAGACAGGGCAGCCATTTTGTACTTTTGCTCCCACAGCACTTTCCTCAGCTGTATGGCTCTGGGTTGACTTACGTGTTGATGTGTCTGTCTCCTCGGCTATGAGCCCCTCCAAGTCAGGGACCTTGTCTCATTTTTCCTCTCAGTCCTCCCCTAGTGCCTGCTACGGGATGTGCTCAGTACACTTGTGTTTAATGAGTGGGTAAATGAGTGGTCTACACCATCGAGCCGCAGCTCCCACACCACGATTGTAGTAACAAAACTCCACCTGGGAACAGGAAACCACTGGCAATTCATGATGTTCCTAAACCATGATTTATGCCAGGGGAAGCACTGAGGGGTTCCCTTTAGGAACTTTCCCAAAGCCATGGACAGAAGACCCCTGCCATTTGGTGGGGATGGTGGTTTGTGGTGAGTAGGAGATGAGGGGACAGTTTCACTGGTGAGGGACTTCTCTCCATTGCCTCCCTCACAAAGCAGAGTGCCGCCCCAAAGCTGTCCAAGCCAAGGCTGGTGCCACCATCACACCCAAGCAACAGGTTCTGATGTGCTCTTAGGGACCCTCAAAGTCAGGATGTCCCTGAGGGCTTCCAGTGAGCTAGCAGAGTGGAGACCATTTTCCCACCTCCAGATCTTCGAAAGGAAGACCCAGGCCCTCTGAGACTCACCTGTGGGGCGAGACCCTCAACATTTCACAGTCTTTCAGGGGACGGTTGCTGAAGGGGGCGGGGTGGGGGCACCTGTAAGCTTGTTTTTAAAGATTTTAAATGTCTTTAAGATATCACTGCTCAAATAATATTGTTATATTATTAACATTTTTTTAATTTTAAAATTAACATATTTTAACATTAACATTATTAACATTTTTAACATAACATTTTTAACATTAACATATATTATTTAACATTTGAGGAATTAACAAAGAAAAACTAAGATCTAGAATCTCACCACATAACCAGCTGTTTCAATTTTTTCATATTCCTATTTAGTTGTTGTTCATATGCATACACAGTTTTTACATAGCTATAATCACAGGACACCACAAATATGTAATTAGTTCTTTTGAATTAGAAAAATTACAAAGGGCCTATGTAAAATGCAAACACTCCAAAGCATATAAAGAAAACATGCAGTTTCCCCCCTCCCGTTTCCCTTGCCAGAGGTAACCACAGTTAACAGTTTGATGAATAGATAGTTTTGTAGTTGGTTTTTTTTTTTTTGGCCTATCATCAATACATTCATATATAGTCTTGATAATTACCAGTTAATGTCACATTAATTGTGTGCAGAATCATCCTGTGATTATCCTTCCTTCTAACTAATCTAGATTGAATCTGATGAGAGAAATTCTGACATATATGTACAAATTAAATATTGTCTGTTTTATTCCAGCATAAAGTGCTGTAGCATTTCCCAAAGCTGTATTAATAGGTAAACTTCTCTAGATAGAACAAAGCAGTAGTCTAGAATCTCTTGGTATAATTTCCCTTATATAATAAAAATCTCTCCCCCAACTCTCCCATCTCCCTCTTCCCGTATGACTTCGTTTAAACCCGTGTTTCAGCATTTCTACAATTTGTGTTGTAACTATCTGCCTACACAGACACCACAGGGTCTGACTTGGAGTTATGTCTTTCGTGCACCATGCCTGGCATGCACTAGGTGCTCAAATACTTGCAGAATGAAAATCAGAGTTTCTCTGGAGCAAACACAGCCCTGTGTTTGTGGAAATCTCAGTGCTTTATGTGTTGATTCATTTTGCTGTCAGTGACCTGTAACCATGGGAACGGTGGGTGCCAGCACTCCTGTGAAGATACAGCTGACGGCCCAGAGTGCAGCTGCCATCCACAGTACAAGATGCACACAGATGGGAAGAGCTGCCTTGGTGAGTGGTAACCCCAACACTGAGTGAGGGTCTGCTGCAGCCTGCCTGTCCCTACCCCTACCCCTTAATGGTGTTTAGCACAGATGCAGGCTGTTTCCTGTGCATTTGCCCTCCCACAGGCCCTGTGCTGCTTCGCATGCTGCAGTGGGAGTGGTCTAGGCCTGTGGGGAAGGCCCCTCTCTCCCTGTGTGACCTTGGGAAGCCCTTCCTCCTCTCTTGGACTAGGCTGCTCCTAACGCTGGTATTCCAGAGACTGGCAAAACACCTCCCAGGAGGCCAGGGCAGCATGAAGTTGGAGCTGTTTGTAACTTCTGGCCAGCAGGAGCCAGGGCCGTATATTTCTGGCAGGATGCCTGCCTTGTCCTTCACGGTATGTCCTTCACTAGCTCCATTTTAAAGGTTTCCAGGCCCAAGGCTCTTTTTGTCCTCGACTCAGGGGACTGAAGCTTGCATTCCCTAGTGTCTCTTTGGTCAGTGCAATATAACTCCAAAATCTTTTCCGTGTTTAATGTTTGCTAAGGATCTGTGGCCCTTTAATGTGCTGTGTCTCCCACAGAGCCTCATGACAACACATTTTTATTGCGTGAACAGAGTCACATATCTTTCAATGCTCTTATGTCTGGGATTTCAGCAAACACAGTTGTATAGGTGATGAGCAATCTAACTCATTCAGTCTGAGAACTGTGCTCTTTTGCTTCTCTTGTAGAGCGAGAGGACACCATCTTGGAGGTGACAGAGAGCAATGCCACATCAGTGGTGGATGGGGATAAACGGGTGAAACGGCGGCTGCTCATGGGTAGGTGCCTTCACTCCCTTTCCTTGGCCACTGCAATTGTCCTTTTCCCTCCCCAACTTATTGCATCAGACCTGAACTTGGGAGCCACATGCCCTCAGACCAGCTGGACCGGGGTGAGCAGCTCCTGTGAACCAGGGTGTGTGTCTGTTCTTCACCAGTGCTGTTGCTTAATCACCAACCAAGCAAGACCCTTGGTCTCGTGGCCATCAGAATAATCAGGTTAACGTCCCAATGCAGCCCCCACCTAGCTGTAAGACTTGGCAAACTGCCCTGAGGCTCTGTCTCTTGGTCTTTCTTTGAAATGGATGTAATAAAGTCTACCTCTTAGGGCCAGGGTATTCGCCCAGTTTCATACTGCTGTAAAGAACTGCCTGAGACTGGGTAATTGATACAGAAAAGAGGCTTAACTGACTCACAGTTCCACATGGCTGGGGAGGCCCCAGGAAACTTACAATCATGGTGGAAGGCAAAGGGGAAGCAAGGTACCTTCTTCACAAGGTGGCAGGAAGGAGAATAAATGCAGGAGGAACTACCAAACACTTGTAAAACCATGAGATCTCATGATGTCACTCTATCATGAAAACAGCATGGGAACCGCCCCCATAATCCAATCACCTCCACCTGGTCTCTCCCGTGACACAAGGGGATTATGGGGATTATAATTCAGGATGAGATTTGAGTGGGGACATAAAGCCTGACCATATCAGTTGGGATGCTCAGTTAAAATAATAATATGGAAAGGTGCCCAGAGTCCAGTGCCTGGGACTGAGGGGGTGGTCAGTGAAGTCAGCTCTCTTCCTCTGAAGCAGCCTCTAGCTCAGAATGGCGGCTAGTCTTTTTTTGTGTCCACTGAGTCTTCTATTTCTGACTCAGCTGATGATAATGGTAGAAGAGATGAATGGAGAGGGCAGCACTTGGCTGTGGGACAAGGGAAGGCCTGCCTGAAGGTCCAGCGGTCAAGCTGGAGATGAGCAGAAATAGAGGTGGTGGCCGTGGGGGTGAGAGTCAGACAGATCCTTTGGCGCGTTACTCCTTCTGCAGAAAGTCTGGCTCGACCTAAACAAAACCCATCTTTTGACACTTTCTGGATTTAACGGTCAGGCAACATATCATACAGCCACTGGTTACCAAGCAGGTTTCTGAGCTCTTTTCTGCTCTTTAGAAATTATAATTTTTCATTGTCTTAAGTGAAAATAGTACAAATGAGTAACATGGAAACTTAATTACTTCTAGGCTTGTAATGAAACTCATCATTTCCTTATCCCATTTGCCAGAGGCAACAATAGTCAATTCTTCGAGCTGTTTCTTCTTCTGGCTCCTCCTCCCCCATATTTCTGAAAAAAATGAAGGGTATGCAGTTATTTTTTTCTTCTTTCTCTACTTTACTTTTCTTTTTTTTTTTTAGACAGAGTCTCACTCTGTTGCCCCCAGGCTGGGGTGCTGTGGTGTGATCACATCTCACTGCAACGTCCGCCTCCCAGGCTCAAGCGATTGTCTCACCTCAGCTTCCTGAGTAGCTGTACTACAGGGATCTGCCACTGCGCCTGGCTAATATTTGTATTTTTTGTAGAGACAGGGTTTTGCCCTGTTGCTCAGGCTGGTCTCGAACTCCTGGGCTCTAGCGATCTGCCTACCTCAGTCTCCCAATGTGTTTGGATTACAGGTGTGAGCCTTCATGCCTGGCCCTACAGTTATTTCTTGATGTGTCTGTTTTAGATGGTAGCTTTTAACTTCCTATTATGAAAGACTAGGATTTAGCTCTCACTGCTTCCCCCTGCAATACACACACACACACACACACACACACACACACACACATCTGACCTCTCCCTATACACTTAATATAGTTGTCTCACAATTTAAATCAATACTATGTGCTTACATTATTCTGACTTTGAATATCTAAATACGATTCACCTGAGTCACGTAATGTGCTATGACTATATTTTCTTTGTTTGCTTAGTTTTCTAAGTACCTCTTACCAATTCTTTTGCAAATTTCTGACAAAGCTGTAAAACACTTTTCAATGTGTTCAAATATAGTGTAGGTAACTAATCAAATCAATTTTCTTGGTGAAAAAGTTTCCTCGGAGGCTTCCAGACTGCCCTAGCAGGGCCTGGCTGTCTTGGCTGAGTGCAAGTCTCTCATCTGGTCATTCACCATCAGCCTACAATTCCCTTTGCCGCTCTCCTGTTGGGTGGATCCTATGTCTTGTCTCTCGTTAGTTTATCCAGCGAATGAGATAGAGGTATTTAAAAATTTGCATGCCTGAAAATGCCTTTATATTCTACCTGCACCCTTTATTGAGAATTTGGCTCAGTATAGAATTCAGAGTTGGAAAGAATTTTCCATCACTGTTTTGAAGTTAGTGCTCCATTGTTTTCAAGAATGCAGAGTTAATAAAAAAAATTTAAAAAATCATTTTTATTCTTGATCCTTTGTGTGAAACCTGTGAAAGCTTCTCTCTGATAGCTTCCAGGATCTTCTCCTCCTTCCCAGTGATCTGAAGTTTTATAATAATGTTCTTTATTGTGGAATTTTGCCCACCTATTTTTAGTACTTTTCAGTATGAACATTCAAGTCTCTTGGTTCTGAGAAATTTTCTTACATTTTTTTCTTTGATAAATTTCTTTTTCTTTCTTTTTTTTTGAGACAGAGTCTTGTTCTGTCACCCAGGCTGGAGTCCAGTGGTGCAATCTTGGCTCACTGCAACCTCCATCTCCCAGGTTCAAGTGAATTTCCTGCTTCAGCCTCCCCAGTAGCTGAGACTACAGGCACATGCCACCATGCCTGGCTAATTTTTTTTTGTATTTTTAGTAGAAAAGCGATTTTACCATGTTGGCCAGGCTGGTCTCAAACTCCTGGCCTCAGGTGATCCACCTGTCTCGTCCTCCCGAAGTGCTGGGATTACAGGCATGAGCCACCGCACCCGTCTTCTTTGATAAATTTCTTCACTCCATTTTCTCTGTTCTTTCCCTCCGGAACTCCTGTTAGCTGGCTGTTGTAACTCCTGGATTGACCCTTTAATTTTTTTTTTCTTTTCTCTCCCTTGTATTTTTATTCTTTTTCTTTTCTCTCCTTTGTATTTTTGTTCTACTTTCTAGGAGAGTTTTCATTTTTTTCTTCTAATCTTTCCACAGGATAAAGTTTTCATTTTCATATTTTAAGTTTTCAAGAATTTTACTTTGGCCTTTTGTTTTAGGAACATGCTCTTATTTCATGGATGCTTTTCTTGTCTCCCAGAGGAAATTAATTATGAGATTTTAACTCCTCTTCTGTTCTCTAGATTATTTTTGTTTCCTCCAGGTTTCTTTTTCCCTGTTGGTTTGATCTGGTGTATTTATTCCGTATTAGAGGCTTTCCAGAAATGTCTAGTGATTCTTGACTGTTTTTTCATATTTAATAGTAAAATACTAAAAAGCCAATTGGATATTCTATTGATTTGTGGGCTTCATGTTTGGGTGACGAGGCAGTGACTTAGCCATTTCATCTGGAGATCCTCGAATGCTAATATCGTTAGGTCTTTTTGCTTGGGCAGTCAATTTAGCTGGAGAGGAGTCCTTCAGCCACCTGCCTGTAGGCTTGGCTGCTAGCATCCTGGGTTGCAGTGTTGTTTCAACATAGCTTTTTGGAACTTTCAATGGCTGTTACTTTAACATAGCTTTTGGAATTTTCAATGGCTTTAAATCTGCCAGTTGGGGGAAGAGGGATGAGGGTTAGAGATCTCTTTTTCAGGGTATAGACTTTCACCTGACGGTGCCACCCTCTCCTCCTCTGCTATTCCTGGTGCCCTTGAGCCTGGTGCCTCTCTGGTCCAGACTTCTCTGCTATAGCCAGAGAAGGAGAAGGGTAGTCACGTGACTGTGGAATTAAGGAAGAGCTCTGGGGTTTATCTCTTTCATATGTAGATTCTCCATAATCTTCCTGTTTTTAACTCCGTCCTCATTTCTGCCTCTAGAATAACTTGATACCTCCAATTCCTGAGTCTTTCTGGGATTCTGGGGCTCACATGAGTTTACCAGCTGTTGGCACCCCCTCTGCAGACTGCTAGGATCTAGCTTTCTTCTACACCAGATACTGCTCTCCTGCTAACATGTCACTTCCAGACTGTTTGACATCTTTCGTCTATTGTCTTTTCTTCTATTTTCTTTGTCCTTAAGGATTTATACTTTAAAAAATCCATTTATTCTCATATTCATGAGGTTTTGAAAGGAACAGAGATAAACATACATGTACTATCTGTATATTTAATTAGGATTAAGCTTGACCCCTTCAGGGTTCCTTTTTTTTTTTTCTTTTCTTTTCTTTTCTTGAGATAGGGTCTCGCTGTGTTGCTCAGGCTGGAGTGGCACGAGCATGGCTCACTGCAACCTTGACCTCCTGGGCTCCAGTGATCTTCCTGCTTCAGCCTCCCGAGTAGCTGGGACCACAGGTGTGCGTCACCAGGCCTCGCTAATTTTTTAAAATTTGTGTAGAGATGGGGGTCTCACCATGTGGCCCAGGCTGGTCTTGAACCCCTGGGCTCAGGCGATCCTCCTGCCTCAGCCTCCCAAAGTGTTGGGATTACAGGGGTAAGCCACCACCCTCGCCACCACCCCCCACCCCCAGCCTTTAAAGCGAGGTAGCTATGGTAGAAAAAAATCATGTTTCTGGATGCCTAGATGCTAACAATTCAATGAATGTTGAATAGCACTTGTCTATTACTTGGACTAACTGTATGAGATACAGAACTAGAAGGCTGTTTGCTTATTGTTCCTCATCTCCATAGTTGCAATTTAACAATTGTGGCTGATTTTTCACGTGGTTATGACACAGCTTTCTCCTTTCAGGGAAAGTGAAACTTCAAATTTGAGTAAATTGGCGGTTGCAAGGATGAAGCCAGTAGTCTACAACAAGGCAGTGGTTGGGGCGGCGAAGCTTACCCACTCTTGCTTTGCCCATTACTCATATTGAAAGGAGAAGGTTCAAGATTAAGAAAGGACCATCCCCTTTGCCCTGTTCTGCACTCATCTCTAGCCTGCCAGATGTGGTCCTACTTAGGTTGCTGGCTGCATATCAGCAGGAACTTTCAGTGGCTTTAAATCTGCCAGTAGGGGGAGTGGCTCTGCAGATTGGGAGACATCTTTATCCCTCTGGTCACCCTGACAATCCTCCTCAGGAACTAGAACTCATTTAGGTGGGTGGGAGGAGCTGCACCTGCTCTCCCTCTAGCCCATCTGCAGGTAGCAGAGACTTGGGGTATAACCATGAGTACCCCACCATGCTTCTTGGCTGTGACCTTTGTCAGCTGTATCAGCACTTCTTTGGGAAGCTAATTGTCTTTTCTTACCTCCTTGCCAGAAACGTGTGCTGTCAACAATGGAGGCTGTGACCGCACCTGTAAGGATACTTCGACAGGTGTCCACTGCAGTTGTCCTGTTGGATTCACTCTCCAGTTGGATGGGAAGACGTGTAAAGGTAGCCTTCACCTCCCCAGGGAGGCTGGGTCCCCTGTTATGGAGGGAAGACCCATGCTGCTAACATATGGGGATAAAGGCAACATACCCTCCATACCCCACGTGACTCCAGATTTGCTTATGATTCATATCAATGGGAGCTTTTTCCCCCTGGGCTAGTGGAAGGTTATAATTGAGTAAGCTTAATTAGAACCAACACTTAATTACACTAATTGTTGAGGAGGTCAGCCTCTACAAGCATCAAATAATTCATTTCAGACAGTGGCCTTATTAGAAAAAGGCAGTTAAAGGAAGCATTCATTTGCAGGAGATAATATCAACATATCATACATAATAGCCTAGAGATTATTATGTAAATAACAGTCAAGATGATTATCCAGAGGACTTAATGAATAACTGTACCATTAACTTTTACTGATGAAGAGCGACCCCAATGACTTGCTCGTATTTCATGGGCAAGAGTACAAAGGATTAGCCCTTTAGCATGATAAAAAATAGATAACCAATTGCCAGACGAAACTGGGAAAAGATAAGATTGAGTATCAGGAATCATTTGAAAACATTGAGGCTATTTGATCATTGTGTAATTTGCCAAAATAAATGCTGTAGTCCTTTATAGCTTTAATCATTAAACTTGAATACATAGTGTACTAAAGGGACCCATCTTACCTTGAGAGAGCAATACAAAGATGGGAATATAACAGGACATCATCATTCTTTCCCAGAGTTTGTTTCCTTAATGCCAATCAAGGGCATCATAAGTCAGCGTTCTCAAGACGATGAAACACTTGTCTTTCAAAACTGGTTAAGCCAGATAAGAAAACATGTATAAGGTTAAAAACATCAGCAAACATTCCTAAATGCTTTTGTGAGTCTTTTTCTTAATTTCAGAGACTAATGAACACACACCATGGCCCTTCAGGGAGTTGTGGGAAATGAGGCAAGTATTGCTCTCTGATATGCCCAATGCTTTCCTGTTGCAGATATTGATGAGTGCCATACCCGCAATGGAGGTTGTGATCATTTCTGCAAAAACACTGTGGGCAGTTTTGACTGCAGCTGTAAGAAAGGATTTAAATTATTAACAGATGAGAAGTCTTGCCAAGGTATGTGCTGAAAACATAGCTGTGCTGCGCAATGGCCCACAGGTTGGAGCAGAGAGAACGTAGCGCCCTCCTGGCAGAGACTGGCTTGTCAGGCTTCTTGACAGGGCCACTAATCCAATCTCCATCCTAGGCTTCACTCATTTCCTCTATTAGGTAGAATAAAAACACTGATGTAGCTCACAGGTGTATTTGGAAATTAAGCTGTTAATGGTTAGAGAACACCTGAAAGAACTCATTGATATGATGACAGCAGAGCTCACTGCTAGAAATGGAATGGAAAACAGAATGCAAACAGGGTTCCAGTGGGGTGCTGAGATTATGAATAATTTTCCTTTTCTAAAATTTCCTTTAATGTTATTGAATTTATCACAAAAGTTGGTGGCAAAAGTCTGTAGATTTAGTTAACATACCTTCCTAGCAAAAACTTGGAGTTAACCCATGATCAAGATTATGTACCAATTGGTCTCTTTCTTACAGCACTTGTTTTTTATTTATTTATTTATTTATTTATTTTGAGACAGAGTCTAACTCTATTGCCCAGGCTGGAGTGCAGTGGCACCATCTTGGTTTACTGCAACCTCCGCCTTCCTGGGTTCAAGCAATTCTCCTGCCTCAGCCTCCCGAGTAGCTGGGATTACAGGCATCTGCCACCACGCTCAGCTAATTTCTGAATTTTTTTTTTTTTTTTTTGAGACAGAGTCTCGCTCTGTCACTCAGGCTGGAGTGCAGTGGAGCTATCTTGGCTCACTGCAACCTCCGCCTCCCAGGTTCAAGCGATTCTCCTGCCTCAACCTCCTGAGTATCTGGGACTACAGGTGCGCACCATCACACCCGGCTAATTTTTGCATTTTTAGTAGAGACGGAGTTTCCCTATGTTGGTCAGGCTGGTCTTGAACTTCGACCTCGTGATCTGCCTGCCTCGGCCTCCCAAAGTGCTGGGATTACAGGTGTGAGCCACTGTGTCTGGCCAATTTCTGAATTTTTAGTAGAGTCAGGGTTTCACTGTGTTGGCCAGGCTGGTCTCAAATTCCTAACCTCAGGTGATCCGCCCTCCTAGGCCTCCCAAAGTGCTGGGATTACAGGCGTGGGCCACCGCACCTGGCCCAGCACTTGTTTTAAATGATCAGCCTTTGATCTTTGAAGAGAGGGAAGGCAGAGAGGGAGGGGGAGGGCTTGTGGGGAGGAGATGCTTATTGATCCTTAGAGAGGATTTCAGATCCCTTCTCAAACACATCCTTCCCATATAAGGGCTGCAGCAAGGAGACTTCTCTAGGTAGCAGTTGTTGTTAGTATTAGTAGCTGTTTTGGGTGGGGGAAAGCTGTTTTCTATTTTTAGATGAGCACCTTCCCTTTGATATGCAGAAGAAGTTCTCAGGAAAGATGTGCTGTAATGTATTCTTGCTGCATTTTTGGGAATAAGGACTAATTTATTTTGTTAGAAATCTCAGAATTAGGCTAGGTGTGGTGGCTCACACTGTAATCTCAGCACTTTGGGAGGCTGAGGCAGGTCGATCACTTGTGGCCAGGAGTTTGAGACCCGTCTGGCCAACACGGCAAAACCCCGTCTCTACTAAAAATACAAAAATTAGGTGGGGGCATGGTGGAGGGCGTGGTGGCGGGCACCTGTAATCCCAGCTACTCAGGAGGCTGAGACACGAGAATCGCTTGAACCCAGGAAGCAGAGGTTGCAGTGAGTCGAGATCATGCCCATGCACTCCAGCCTGGGGGATAGAGCGAGACTCCATCTCAAAAAAAAAAAAAAAAAAAAAAACTCACAAATAAAAATCAGAATATCAGATTTCACCTTAGATAACAAAGATGTAGCATTACCTTTTTAAAAAAATATTATGGTGTGATGTTTGTTTTGTTTTTCTCTTGGTTTGTTCTTAATGCATAATTTGTCAGGCAGTTCAAGTATATTCCGCTTTAAATTCAGTAAGTTAATTCCAGTTAATTATTGTGTGGTTTTCTTCAGTTTGACTTGGAAAGCAAATTTGCTGTTCCACATAATGTTTTCTAGTGTATAGAGCAGGCAATACTGTTGAAGCTGTGTAAACACATTAAAAAGGAATTAGAAAAGTGATCTCATTATTTTTGGCAAAGCAAAAGCCCATATGAGCAGCCAAAGTCAGCTACTGAACGAGTCCACTTTCTCGACAACTGGCTGATATTAATAACAGATTTCATAAAATGGCATCAATTCCTAGGGAAGAAACTAGGTTTTTCTCATTTTTCACTGATCGGTCTTGGTAGAACAAATATTTGCACAGAACAAATATACTGAAGAAATGCCAGGATTTCTGGGAAAAGCTAGGGATGAAGAGGTTTTGCAAGAATTTGCCCTTTTTTATTTTGCTTTTTCATTCTTCCTGTTCCTTCCACATTTTTGCTTTTTATTAACATAGTTTCTCATGGCACACTCGGTGTTGAAAAAAGTGGTCTAGCAGTGGTCTAGTTGGCTTCGACTGAGTGCGGCACTGGTCCTGGTTTATCCATTTGGAGACACAAGTTGTAACTATGTTAAAATCCTCCAGAGTTCAGGGAGTGAAGCACTCAAATTCCAGCCTACAAGAAAGAGGTTGAGGGCCAGACCCAGGGAAAAGAGATGATGAGATGGACAAATGCAGCCTCCTGAGGCTGCTGTGTATGACCCCCGCTGCAGCCGAGGAGGCTTCCACACTGAACCAGGAGGCTAGCAGACACATGGGACTGGCACATAGGGGAGGAGCAAAACCAAGGCATCAGCCAAGAGGATCCAATGTAGAGCTGAACTACCACATTTCAGGGTCTGCAAAGAGAAAATTACTGAGGATATTAGTATTAATGCATTCTTTCAGTGCAGAGGGCATTAAAACCTAGGATTAACTGTCCTTTTGGGGCCAGAAGACTAATTCTGAGAAAATAAGAAAGGGATGGGAACTAGATTTACCTCCAAACCAAGTGTTTTCTCCATTCAATTTGCCGTAGTTAATAAATTACTATTGCTGTTTTACTAATAGTTATATGACAATAAAAATGCATAGCTAGCATCTGTAGCTTACAAAACCCTTTTTAGGTATGTTATCTCATTTGGCTTCATTTAAACATTTTAAATTAGCCCTGCAAGTACGCGTGGGTGAAAGAGACCGACTGAGCTTTGAGGAAGTGCAGTTTGCAGCAGCATGTGGAAATGAGGGCCCCGGCAGTCAGTATACTTCTTGTGGGCTGCTCCACACTTTCTTTAACACAAGTGAGGGAGGAGAATGGATAGATAATGTCTTTTACCCTGTGTGTATTGTTTTTGGTGTTGGTCAGCAACTGGTATTTATCATAAACCTATTCTTCAGTCATCCCTCAGAGTGGGTTTCAGCTCCCCTCTCCCTTTGACCATTACAGATGTGGATGAGTGCTCTTTGGATAGGACCTGTGACCACAGCTGCATCAACCACCCTGGCACATTTGCTTGTGCTTGCAACCGAGGGTACACCTTGTATGGCTTCACCCACTGTGGAGGTGAGCAGACTGCCCCTGTCAAGTTGGGAGGGGAATGAGGCTGGGCCTGGAGAGGAGCAGGGCCTACCCCTGAGGTTTGCTTTCCTACATTGGGGGATGAAAGGTACATTGCAGTCCCTGAACAATAGCGGTGAGTCCATCAACTTGAGAGAAGGATCTGCTAAAGGAAATTTCCCCACATGTATCCCTTTAACACACCAAGTGTGAAATGGAGCAGAGAGAAGAACTGAGCTCTTCCAGCTGTGAATTCTCTATCGACTTGATTGACTTGCGGCTGTATTCAGAGAGTGGAAGGGTATCTCAGGAGCTGATACCCTATCTGTTGGAACATCCCAGCAGATAGTAAAGTCACAGTCCTCAGAGAGGCTTGGTGGGCACCCACCAATTCCACAGCCCTGCTGTGCATAGGAACTGGCTGCAAAGCCTTGGTTTGAGTCCCACAACTAGGTCTTTGAGCTGGAAGCAGAACTATGAAGTTTCTCTCTCCACTCTGTGCCCATTTTGCAACATGTTCTCATGTCTCATAACCTCATGGTCAAGCAGGCTATGCCATAAACTGGATTTGTTACCAACTAACTCCCACTCCACTCCCCCAGCCATCAGATTCACCCAGCAATCTTTGAGAATACAGGTTCAGATTCCAATTCAGAATGTCTAGGGCTTCCAAGGTCATCTTCCTGAGGATCTACAGGATTTGGGAACCACTGACTTAAATACTTCCTGCCCAGTCCTTGTGTCTTGCGCTTTAGAAGAATGGATATACTGGGCGTGGTGGCTCACGGCTGTAATCCCAGAACTTTGGGAGGCCAAGGTGGGCGGATCACCTGAGGTCGGGAGTTCGAGACCAGCCTAACCAACATGGAGAAACCCCGTCTCTACTAAAAATACAAGATTAGCCGGGCGTGGTGGCGCATGCCTGTAATCCCAGCTACTTGGGAGCTGAGGCAGGAAAACTGCTTGAACCCGGGAGGTGGAGGTTGCAGTGAGCCGAGGTTGCGCCATTGCACTCCAGCCTGGGCAATAAGAGCGAAACTCCACCTGAAAAAAAAAAAAAAAAAAATATATATATATATATATATATATATATATATACACACACACTAGTGATATGCTACTGACAGTTATCTCCCTTCTCCCTTTCAACACATCCTTGGCATGGCCAAAGACATACTCTTCCCAGTCCATCAGGAAACCTCGAGGAAATGTACCCTGAGTATGGATGTATGTCTGGGTTTAGGTGGAGCCACCTTTTGACCTGGACTCAGTCTCAGGTTGATGGGAATTAGTGTAGTCACTTCCCTTTCTCTGTGCCTCAACTATGTAAATGGTTAAACAGGGAGTCCCAGTTCTGTCTGCCTCCCTTGCTAGGCAGCTCAGAAGGATGGTAGAGTTTTAAAGTAGAAGTCTGTGCAGTGTCTGAGTTTGGACATCTGAAAGTAGAGTACGGATCCTTCTGAGTGTTGCTAATGGAGGAATGGATTGGTCAAGAATGGAGCTTGAGGCTGGGTGTGGTGGCCCACACCTGTAATCCCAGCACTTTGGGAGGCCAAGGCAGGTGGATCACCTGAGGCCAGGAGTTCCAGACCAGCCTGGCCAAGATGGTGAAACCCCATCTCTACTAAAAATGCAAAAATTAGCCAGGCGTGTTGGCACATGCCCGTAATCCCAGCTGCTTGGGAGGCTGAGGCAGAAGAATTGCTTGAAGCTGGGAGGCGGAGGTTGCAGTGAGCCGAGATAGTGCCACTGCACTCCAGCCTGAGTGACAGGAGCAAAACTCCATCTCAAAAAAAAAAAAAAGAAAAAATGGAGCTTGAGAAGGCCCTATTGAGCCTCCTGCCAGGAAATTTGCTGGGTGGGGAGTGGGGTGTGCAGTCAGCTGGTGCCGAGCGCTCATGCTAATGGCATTCAGCATCTTCCTTTGGTTAGTGCGTTTCAACCTTGTGACTCCCCTGCTGCTCCTTCCTCAAGGGAGGGACCATGTCAGCCCATTCAGTGACAGGCTGCTATGACAGGAGAGTATTTTGTTCCACAGACACCAATGAGTGCAGCGTCAACAACGGAGGCTGTCAGCAGGTCTGTGTGAACACAGTGGGCAGCTATGAATGCCAGTGCCACCCTGGGTACAAGCTCCACTGGAATAAAAAAGACTGTGTGGGTAAGGGGAACCGAGGCACAGACTCAGACAGCAGGCTGGCCACTGGCCCAGAGGCAGTGCAGTTCTGCGTGCTCCCACGTCCCACCTGACCGTCCCTCCACTGACTTCCCCACCAGCTGCAGCAACTGTTCTTTAAATAGTTCAAAAACAGGAGATACTTTGCAGGATCTTTGGTGTTTCCTTCTGTGCTTCTGTGTAGGTTGGAACTCACTTCTGTTTTCCTGGTTGCTTTTCTGCATGAAGAAATGGCGTATCAGGGGCTCCTTTCCCTTGGTGGGAATAAGGCCTAGCATCTATGTTCTGTGCCGGGCATCAGCTCTACCTTCTTTTCTTGGGGCCTTTGGTGCATGGGACTCAAACATCCTTGTCACACTTGGAAATGTCCTTCTCTTTCTGTAAGTGTCTGTTTTGTCCTGTCTAGAAGTGAAGGGGCTCCTGCCCACAAGTGTGTCACCCCGTGTGTCCCTGCACTGCGGTAAGAGTGGTGGAGGAGACGGGTGCTTCCTCAGATGTCACTCTGGCATTCACCTCTCTTCAGGTGAGTGGGGCCCAGTTCCCGGGGCAGGTCCTCACGCTGGGGCCAGGCCTCTCTGGCCTCCAGGTGTTAGATTCCCTCAAAGGGCTTCCAGGTCCTCCACCAGATGCCCCGACCACCATGCTTTGAGAGGTCCATGCTTTGAGACCCCATATGCTGGGCATTTTTCTAGTGGCCCATGTGGAGTGGGGTGGGGGGAGAGTTTAGCTGCTACCAGCATAGCCTGTGACCTTGCTTATGCATTTGACAATTCACATTCTGTCTGTCAGGATTGCAAGGGGCCTACTCTGTCACCTGCGGCTCTTCCTCTCCTCTCAGGAACAAACAACAAAAATCAAATGACTCTGCTTTTGGGGGTAATTACCAAATCTGCGTGTTCTCTCTGGGGGCTCACTGTGTTCAAGGGGCTTCATTCATGGGGTGCTGTTCTTGGACGTTGGCTTTGTTTTTTTTCTCTTAATTTCCTTGATGCTGTGAGCATGTTCCAGGGTGTTGTTGCCTGCAGTCCTGGTGCCCGGAATGTGACTCTCCCATGTAACAGATACTTACTGCGTGGCCACTGTGTGTTAGGAGGGTGTGGTCAGCCCTGGTGGGTCATCATCCTGGGCAGAGGCCCACAGAACTCCAGGACCAGCAGGCTGTACTCCAGAGCACCTCAAAGGCCCAGGGAATGTGCCTGGGGCACATGGTGTGGATAGAAATAGGCAAAGCAGGGGCAGCAGGGATTCTGTGCCGAGAAAGGGGCCCAAACCCTTTCCTGTTTGTCAAAAGATGAAGAATGAAATCCAAGGTTTTTAGGAGGCTGTGTCCTCCCGGATATAGACGCCTTTGTCATTATGTCATCAGAACACCTGAATGAGGTTCATATTACATCCTGATGTTCATATAACATATATGAGCAAAGCTAGAGACTCAAAGCAAGACAGTACAGCTTGCATGTGTTGACTGAGCAATTCAAATATGCCAGCTACCATAGTACATGTATTAACTGACTTAAGCCATACTACAACCCTCTGGGGAAATTTTACTATTATTCTCATTAACCAGATGAAGAAACTGAGGCTCAGAGAGGTGAAATAACTTACTCAAAGTGGTTTAGATAAGAAATAGGGGAGCTGGGATTTGAACCCAGGCAGTCTGGGTCCAGAGTCTCAAGCACTATCCTTCACTGCCCCTTTCAATGCACGTTTGGACTCAGCCAGGGCATACATCATGGTCTGTTTCACCAAATCCCTCAGTGACAGTTCCTTGGTGATTTGGGCCACCCCAAGGGTGGGCAAGCAAATAGCTAATAGCTATGCAGTTATCACTATGTACCAGGCAAGGAGCTAAACATTTTCCTTTTTTTAAATGCATTATCTCATTTTATCCTTACAACAGCCTGGTAATATAGGTACTATAATTATGCCTATTTTACAGATGAGGACACTGAAGCTTAGGGAGATTAAGTAACTTGCTCAAGTTCTCACCACAACTTAAAAGAGCTATAGGGCATTGACTCCAGAACCTACCGTATGGTTAAGACTGACTGACCCTGGGAGGAGAACAGAATTTTGCACATCAGGCCCTCAAAGTGGGACCCTCACTCCCTCTCAGACCTCAGAGCCTAGCCATGTTTAGTGAGTGCCATCTGTGTCTGGAACAACAGCTCCCTCAGCCCTGTCCTCCCACGACAGGCTTGTTTAGGAAAATCTGCCCTTCACCATTTCGCCAAACGGGCTTATCCAGATTTGAACTGGGGGATTCTGGCCTTCTTTCTCAGGAAGGCACAAAAATGACTTCATGTTTTATTTCACCGTGGAGGCTATTTTTGACCCTCAGTTTTAGATAGATAGATAGATAGATAGATAGATAGATAGATAGATAGATAGATAGATAGAGATAATTTTTTTTTGTTTGTTTGAAATGGAGTCTCATTCACTCTGTTGCCTAGGCTAGAGTGCAGTGGTGCAATCTCAGCTCACTGCAACCTCCACCTCCTGGGTTCAAGCAATTCTCCTGCCTCAGCCTCCCGAGTAGCTGGGATTACAGGCATGTGCCACCATGCCCGGCTAATTTTTGTATTTTTAGTAGAGATGGGGTTTCACCATGTTGGCCAGGCTGGCCTCTGTTATATTTGAACACTGGATTTGCTCTTCACATGAGGTGGTAACTGCAATTTTAGGAGGCTCCTGGTGGCCCCAGTCCAGGGCAATGGGCACTCCATGATCTAAGCCACTCTTGGCCTCAGGGTAGGAGAGGGGCTCAGGGTGTGCTGTATGTGGTGGGAGCCGCCAATGGACAGCTTGCTGCTTCCCATCTGGTGTCTCCATTCCTTTGCCTCTGAAGATAACATCTCTCACTTGTTTCTTTCTGAAGATGTCGCCACCATCAGGACAAGTGTAACCTTTAAGCTAAATGAAGGCAAGTGTAGTTTGAAAAAGGCTGAGCTGTTTCCCGAGGGTCTGCGACCAGCACTACCAGGTATGGAATCAGATGGTTGGTGTAGGGAGCTTGCCTGCATGTGGGAAGGGGCCTGCAGCCAGCCGAGCTGGAAGTCCATGGGGGCCAGGGGCTGTCCAGCCGATCCAAGCACACTGTAGATGGAACTGAACCATCCAGAACTTCCAGGGACTCATCTCAAGAGGAAGAAGAGCATAACCTAGCAGCTTGTGTAGTTCTGGGGTCACACTTCGGGGCTTCCTTTGCATGGTATAGTTGGTGAGGCTCTGGGGAAACCCACGAGTTCACAGAAGTCAATAAGGGCTTCAGATGAATTAGCAATTTGTGATCATATTGGGTTAAATTTTCTAGATCTCAGATTTTGCTTGAAATATAAGCCAAAGAAATGAAAAAAGGTTTGGCTCAGAAAGGATAACTTTGATGAACAAAGATCTGATATCCATCTTTCCTGCTGGGTCTAGTTTTTGGAAGCTGTGACCCCATTGGCTTCAGCAAAGCAAAAACCATCCAAGTAGAACTGGCCTTATTGAGAAGGGCAGAATCTAACATTCCTTTTTCTTTCCCAGCACACATTTCCAGTATTATTTTATAGAATTCTTTTGGAAATTAAAAATAAAAAGGATCAGGATTCATGTATTGGGGAGGCTTCTTTTCCCAATCTACTCTCAAATCACACAGACAAATAAACCTAAAGCTCACTCTAGTCACTTTTGACTACCTATTTTTAAGTAAGTAATTTTAAGTCACTTGGTACCTCCATTTGATGGAATATTATGCAGCTATTAATTCTATGTTTTCCAAGAATGTTTAATGACGCAGGAAAATGGTCTTGTTATAATGCTGAGATGTAAAGCAGGAGAGAAACATTTTGTATATCTAATACAATCCAAATTGTGTAAGAAAAACTGTGGTAGAAGAAACAGAAAGAAAACTCACCATATCATTAGTAGTGGTTACATCTGAGTGGGAGGATGATGGGTAATTTTAATTTTTTTTCTGCATTTTCCAAATTAACCATAGTGAGCATTTATACTTTTAAACCTCAGGGGTGGAGGGAGGGGCCATTGCTTAAAAGTAGATTTGAACCAGTCGTGGTGCCTCATACCTGTGATCTCAGCACTTTGGGAGGCCAAGGCAGGCAGATTGCTTGAGTTCAGGAGTTCGGGAGCAGCCTGGGCAACATGACAAAACCCCATCTCTACAAAAACTATAAAACAATTAGCCGGGCCTAGTGGTTCGTGCCTGTAGTCCCAGCTACTCAGGAGGCCAAGGCGGGCGGATCACTTGAGCCCAGGAGGTTGAGGCTGCAGTGAGCTGTGTTGACACCACTGCACTCCAGCCTGGGCGACAGAGAGAGACCCTATCTCAATAAAATGAAATAAAATATATACAATGATAAAAATAGACTTGGCCTATAGTTTACTTAATGGGATTATACTAGTGTTAATGTCTTAGTTTTGATAAATGTATGATGTTAACGTTAGGGGAGACTGAGTGAAGGTTATGTGGGAACTCTATACTATCTTAGCAACTTTTCTATAAATCTACTTATTTCAAAATGAAAAGTTAAAAAAATACATATGGAAACATTGAAAGGGAAAAAGATTTAAAATGAGAATCTGTTCAATTTAAGATTTGAAGTTACTCTTTTGAAAAAGTAAGATAAATCTTTAGGGGAAAAATGTAGAGAAGAAATAAATTTGCCTCCTTCCTGTGACCCCTGCTGACCTATGGCTTGAATGTCCTTGTCATGTTAAAGAAGAATCTGATACAGGTAATACTTCATTTCAGTAAAGATTTTGAAATAGAGACAAGTTCATGGAGTGGATGATACGTGGACCTGCTCTTTGGTGAGGGTTAACAGATTCACTGGAAACCATGGTGAGAGGGGAGAGAGCCAAGTCAGGAAGAAGGATGTGCAGAGCCCTGTCATGCAACACTTCCACTCTCATCCTAGATGCCTTCACAATATTGTTTGGTTCTGTTGATGCTTTGTGCCATTTATTGCTCCTGGTTATTTAAAAATGAGACATCACTGCTGACGGGTGTTCCAGCTTTCCCTTCAGGTTAGAAGGTCAGTTTGCCTGAAAGCAGTAGTTGGTTTCCTTTCCACTCTTGTGCTCATTCGTTATTTGAAGCCTCAGCCCCTGCTCGGCACATCCAGCTTTACGCAAACTAACTGTGAGAATGTAAGCACATGTTAGCAAACCGTCAGTAAGGAATGCAAGACAACCCCTGGTTCTTGTCTTCCACATATGTGGCTAGTCAGTTGGAAACATCTACCATTTATTCGTGAAAAGAATTTTCAAGAGCTAAATTGTAAAGTTGTATAGAAGGCAAAATTAAAATGTCTTCAAAATTAAAATGTCGTTGTGCTCCAAGTTAAGGGTTTGCAGTGTCTTGGCATCTGGAGAGAATCACTTAGTCCCTTGAGAGTTGTTTTAATGAAATGTTTACTGAGCTCTAGCAAATGTTCAGCTGAGTGCTTTGCCAGGATTTGGCTTCCGATAATTTTGTTTCTTCATACAGACAAGCACAGCTCAGTAAAAGAGAGCTTCCGCTACGTAAACCTTACATGCAGCTCTGGCAAGCAAGTCCCAGGAGCCCCTGGCCGACCAAGCGCCCCTAAGGAAATGTTTATCACTGTTGAGTTTGAGCTTGAAACTAACCAAAAGGAGGTGACAGGTTGGTTTGAAAACAGTCTGCATTGCCAGGCTTCTCATGGCTTGCTGCTTATTTCTTTGCCTTTCACTTTTTATCATTCTTGGGGGAAAAATAATGCAAACACTGAAGTATCTCCTGTTTTTTTTCACCCCGAAACTAAACTGAATTGGTTTGGAACCTGATGATTTTCTCTGCTTCATAAAAACCCAAAGCCACCATTTTGATCCACAAATTTCTGTTTGAATCAAATGCTGCCCAGCCTGCTAGGTGCCCCCTCCAGGTTTCTCCCCATTCGGTCCACAGGGAGCTCGGGGTGCTGGTAGGGCCTGCAGTTGATCTGGCCATTGTCACACGCTGCAGCCTGATCTCCTCCCGCACTGCTGTCCCTCTTGTTTCTGTAGCTTCTTGTGACCTGAGCTGCATCGTAAAGCGAACCGAGAAGCGACTCCGTAAAGCCATCCGCACGCTCAGAAAGGCCGTCCACAGGGAGCAGTTTCACCTCCAGCTCTCAGGCATGAACCTCGACGTGGCTAAAAAGCCTCCCAGAACACCTGAACGCCAGGCAGAGTCCTGTGGAGTGGGCCAGGGTCACGTAGAAAACCAATGTGGTGAGTGGCCTGGGACATTCTTGCTAACAGAACAGCCTTGGGCTCCATAAACACTCAGGGTAACCAAAAGCAAGTCTGGCCCATCCTCCCTTCTCAGGGCTCACTTTAGAGCACAGTCCGGGCAGTGCTTCTGTTTCAGTAACTGTTGCATTTGTGTCTGTCGTCCCTGCTAGGCCCAGAGCTCCCTGGGGTGAGACTGATCTCATTCACCTCCCTGTCCTCAGCGCCTGGCATAGTATCTGGCTTGTGGTGGGCACTAAAATGTTGGTTGACTTGAGGAACAGGAAAGAAGTGGCAAGGTTGATGAGAAGAGGGGATGTTGCCCTTTACAGGTCTGAGGGATGGCGGTCTTCCCTGGCTGGGGCAGGGCTGCAGGGGTAAGGCACCCTCGAGCCTTCTCCACACTCTGTCATCAAAGCTATTCTTATGGTCTCCCTCTGGCTTGACAAACTATAGCAATGAATAAGCTCCTGTCCATAGTTCTGTGCAGAGGCAAAGCTAGGGGGCTGCTTGTCTGCCTTATGAGACCCAGAGCCTCAGCCCAGGGCTCCTAATAGTGTCAGTTCCATTGCATGGGTTGTGTTGGTGGTGGTGTTTCAGAATTAAATTTGAGACCTGGCACTTGAGCAATATCAGTTCTGTCTCTCTGATAAAGCTAGCAAGAGGGTCCAGGACACGAGGTTCTAGGATGGTCAGTTTAGAGATCTGTCACAAGGGACTCTTCTGGGCAATTATAGGAGATTTTATCTGAAAAGTCTTAGATGGGAAAAATTGGGGTCTCACTTTATAGTAATAATGATAATGATTTATTGAGTTCTTATCTGTCACAAGCATAACAGTAAGTCTCATGTCTGCATTATCTCAATTAATCCTAACAGTAACCTTCCCAGGTAGGTATTATTACCTATATTTAACAGCTGAAGCTTACAGCATTAAGTTCTCTTGCTCAAGATCACGCTGATGTTCTGATTGCAAAGCCTGTGCTCTGGTCCCAAGCAGGGTGAATTTCAGTAATTAGATTTCTCCAGGATAAACTGATGTCCTTTTCCTAAGTATCAGTAGAATCATGAGGCCCAAGCAATGAAGCTTAGCTAACGAGTAAGAATTTGTATTTCTAAATAAGCAAAGCTGAATCCAGGGGCACTTGTTCCAGAGAATTGTCAGCCTTAGGCCCAGAGCTCAGATTTGTTGCTTTTCCAAAACTTAGTGAAAATCAAGTGCAAAACCAAGTGTAGCTGTCTACAAGGGGCTGGTTTCCAGATAGTCTTGACTTTCATTCCAGCTGATTCTCTTAAAAAGAAACAAAGGGGAAAAAAGTAAAAACAGCCCAGCTGGTTGATCTGTTCTCATTTAAAATTCTAACAGTTCCAGTTTCCATACTAAAATACTGGTGAGAGTTGGCTGTGGCTGCCCTACTTTCCAGGATGAGTTGCAGAAACTGTCAGGGCCCTCCTGGCCTCTCAGGGTTACACTGCACCCCTCCCCCATCTGCTATCCTGTTGGGATGAGGTCTCATGGACTGGCCAGGGAGTCTTTGTGGCCAGTTAAAAAGTCAAGTAAACCTAGTGTCAAGGGCCCCATGGACTGGCTCCCAGTGAGGGTATCACTAATACTACCATGGGTATGGTCCTGGGGAGCAAAGGCCCAAGGATAAGGAGCCGGAGTTACTTAACAGGGGCTTCATGACCACAACAGCCTACGAAAGACACTCGAGGCCAGGCACGATGGCTCACACCTGTAATCCCAGCACTTTGGGAGGCCAAAGTGGGCAGATCACGAGGTCAGGAGACTGAGACCATCCTGGCCAACATGGTGAAACCCCGCCTCTACTAGAAAATAAAAAAAATTAGCTGGGCATGGTGGCATGTGCCTATACTCCCAGCTACTTGGGAGGCTGAGGCAGGAGAATCCCATGAACCAGGGAGTTGGAGGTTGCAGTGAGCCGAGATCTTGCCACTGCACTCCAGCCTGGGCGACAGAGCAAGACTCCATCTCAAAAAAAAAAAAAAAAAAAAAAGACACTCGGTAGAGGGTTTGTGTAGCTGTGGTGGTGTGTGAATGTGTCCCTGAGATGCTTGTCATGCTAAATTAGGTTTGATTTGTTTCTAGGGGAGCCAATGTGTCTTGTCTCAGGAGCTCCCTCAAACACTGGATGAATTTTGTAGCCCTCACGGCATCAAATCAGGTCCAGGTCTGACAGCAATGTTGAAGATTTTACCATGCAGAGAAAACAGCTCAAGGAGTTACCAGTGACATTCCTTTTTGCTGCTGAGGGAGGAAGTGGGTATAAAGAAGTGTCAGGTGTGTTAATTAGAAAGGCTTTTTATCCAGCAGGCAGCATGTGGCATAGGCAAGGCTGTGTGTGTGTGTGTGTGTGTGTGTGTGTGTCTGTCTGTCTGTCTGTCTTCTAGTCCTGGTCTATTTGATGGTGTTAGGACTTCATAAAGACCAGGCTTGCTGATGTTTTCTGAGCTCTGGATGGTACAGACAGTGGAGACAAGCTTAGGATACTTCCTTTTAGAAATGATTTTCAGTATCTGCAGAAAAGAGCTCAAAAAAAAAAAAAATGGAGTCACTTCCATCTCTCCTAGGGGGAGAGATGGAACCATTATGTTTATCTTTTTAAATATTTTAAATTTAGTTTTCAATTATGAAAGTAGTGCCTGTTTCAAATGGCACGGAAATGTATACAGTAAAGATGAAAGTTCTCTCCACAGCTCCCTAATCCAACTCCCCAGCAGTAATCACTGTTATAGTTTGCTGTGTTATTTTTCCACAACTGTTTTTATGCACATATAAAAAGGACATTTTATATATTCATTCAATAAATATTTATTGAGCACCAACTGTGTGCCAGGTACCATTCTAGATATCAGGAATCCAGCAATAAAGAAACAAGCAAACATCTCAGCCCTCACAGAGTTTGCAATTTTAGAGGAAGAAGGTAGACAACCAACCAATAAATGAGGAAAGATACTACTACCATGTAGCAGAGGGCGACAGGGATATGGAGAACAGGGCTGCAGGGAAGTGGAATGGAAAGTGCCAGGCCAAGGTGAGGGGTGAGGGATGAGGAGCATACTCCCCCAAAGTGTAGACTGTGGTCAGGGAAGGCCTCATTGCAAAGTGTCATTTGGGCAGAGACGCAAAGGACAGCAAGAAGCAAGCTATGGAGATATCTGGGGGAAGAGAGTTTCAGGCAAAGAGAACAACAAATAGGAAAACCCCAAGGTACTTGAAGGAAGGCCAGAAGGACGAGAGCTGAGAGAGGCAGGGAGGGAGAGCAAGGGCAGAGCAGTAGCAGAGGGAAAGGAAGCCAGTGGAGGGCTTTGAGCAGAGGAGTAACTGACGTGTTTTCAAAAGATAACTTTGGCTACTGTGTTGAAAATCGACTGTAGGTTTACGTATGAATAAACATTTTTTTTTTTTTAAATAGGCTGGGTGCAGTGACTCACATCTGTAATCCCAGCACTTTGGGAGGCCGAAGTGGGAGGATCACTTCAGGCCGGGAGTTCAATACTAGTTTGGGCAACATAGTGAGAGACTGTCTCACTACGTTGGTTGGTAGCACCTGTAGTCCCAACTACTCAGGAGTCTAAGGCGGGAGGATCATCTGAGTCCAGGAGTCCGAGGCTGCAGTGAGCTATGATTGTGTCACTGCACTGCAGCCTGGGTGGCAGACCAAGAGCCTATCTTAACAAAATAAAAAACAAATATCAATACAATTTGAATAGTGCTATGTATTGTTTTTAAACTGTAGTTAGATCAAGAACATCTCTCTAACATGATAGTGGAGTGACCTCATTTCTTTTATAGCTTCCCAGGCTGTATTTGTTTGAAGACACCAGTATTGATTAGCCCTACCCCTATTGGTGAACATAGAAGTTATTGCTAATTTTTCTATTGCAAACAGTGCTCAGTGAATATCATTCTTTGTACACATGGCCAATATTTCTGAAGGATAGACTTGTAAAAGTACAATGGCCGACTCAAAGAACTTGCATATTTAAAGCTTTAATAGATACTGCCAAATTACTTTCCCAAAAGATCATACCTATGCATGTCGCTTCCAACATTGGGGTGTTTATTGCCCTACATCTTTGCTAACATGGATTATTTATCATTGATCCTTTTCATTTTTGCAAATCTGGTAAGCAAAAAAATAGTCATTTTAACTTGGTTTTCTTTATTAGTTAGACTAAGCATGCTGTCGTATGCCTGTGGTCATTTGGATTCCTTCTTCTGAGAACATGTGTATTCTTTGCCTATTTTTGCATTGAACTGTTTGTCCTTTGAATAGCATTAAAAAATAAATTTTAAAGTCCCAGTTTACACCAGAGAAAATAATCACTTCTGACCAATTGTATATTTTCTTTCTTATTGTTATTTTATATAGTAAAGTTTCATTAATTTGGCATTTGGGGACTTTGGGGACAGCCTGCTCTCCAAGTGACCTTTGTACCATCTGTGATCAATTTTAGCAAGATGGCAAAAAAAAAAAAAAAAAAGATTATAGTCTCCAAGGAACAAATTTCTTAAGCTCTATAGTACTTCATAAAGTTCTTCATGTCTAAAGAAAATTAACTATATGACATGGATGTCTAGCTATTGTACTTTCATAATACCAGCTAAAAGATAAATTATTTAAGAAATACACTGGATAATATATATGTGTGTGTATGCATGTGTGTGTATATATGTATGTATGTATGTATTATATATACTGTATTTGGTTGTTTTTAAAACTTGCTGAGATTTTTAGAAGAAACAATCCAGACAACTGGCAAACTGGGAAGTATTTTAGTGCCTGGGTTCTTGAGAGACTAGGAACATTTAATTCCTTTTGTAACAGCTTACTGCTGTTCATCTGCAGCAACTGAGAAAAATTAATTCAGCAGTATTAATTGAGTACCATTTCTGTCCACTCTGTGTGCTTGGGATGAGGCAATAAGAACATAATAATCAAAGGGCCTATTTTCATGAAGTTCACATTGTAACAGAGGAAAACAGAAATTAAAAAGTAAAGTGATGATTTCAAAAGCTTAAGTGCTATGAAGAGAATAAAACAGAGAGGATTGGAGGGAGGGTTACTCTCCATAGGGTGGCCAGGGAAGGGTCTCGGAGCGAGTGACTAGGAGCAAATGGTCAAGCACTAAGGCCTGAGTGAGGGGAAGCAGCTGGCGTGCAACACACTCATGGTGGGGCCCGGTGGGGTGCGGGGGAGCCCCCTGATGGGGAGGATCAGCAAATCCAAAGGGCCTAAGGCAGGAAGGAGCTGGGCATTTTCTTCTTCTTTAAAATTATTATTATTCCATTTTTTAGAGATGGGGTCTTGCTATGTTGCTCAGGCTGGTCTTGAACTCCTGGGTTCAAGTGATCCTCCCACCTCAGCCTTTGAGTAGCTGGGATTAAAGGCGTGAGCCTCTGTGTCTGGCTCAGATATTCTATTCTGAATTCTTTCAAAATTGAGAAATGATTTGGAAATGATCAGGCAGAGATTTCCTTTCTTGTTTAAACTGAGGAAAATATAAAATCTGTATTAGCACTATAGACCAGTATTAGACTAATATTTAACACACAGACCGAATAGGAAATTCTTTTAATTAAAAAAGTTTTAAAAACATAATTTAGTAAAGTGTTGACATGTATTGAACACTTACACTGTGTTCAGCCCTGTGCTAAGTACTTTACCTATATCATCTAATTTAATCCTCATCCCAAGTCTGTATTAACTCATCCCTTTTTACACATAAAGAAACTGAGACACAGGATGACGAGCATTTTCCACAATGTCACCCAGCATGTAAGTGTTGCAGAGGCAGGATTGAAATCCAGATCTGATTTGAGTCTATTCTTTTTTTTTTCTGAAGACAGTCTTGCTCTTGTCTCCCAGGCTGGAGTTCAGTGGCGTGATCTCAGCTCACTGCAACCTCTGCCTCCCAGGTTCAAGCGATTCTCCTGCCTCAGCCTCCTGAGTAGCTGGGATTACAGGTGCCTGGCACCACGCCTGGCTAATTTTTGTATTTTTAGTAGAAACGGATTTCACCATGTTGGCCAGGCTGATCTCAAACGCCTGACCTCAAGTGATCCACCTGCCTCGGCCTACTGGGATTACAGGTATGAGCTACTGCACCCGGCCATGAGTCTATATTCTTCTCAATGTGAATGCCCTCACCTCTCCTGGGTACAGCCTGTGCCCTGGGACCATCTTACTCATGCTGCACTCATATGCATAGCCCTCCATGTACCAACTCTGTGGGGAGTGCTGAGGAGGCCTAGGTAAATAAGATGTTATCCACTGGGTCACACTTAACCCTCCAGGGAAGGGGCAGAGATGCCTTCCCCAAAGAGAGAAAGCCCACGCTGAGTTTTGAAGGATGCACAGATGATGGCTAAGTGGGGAGGAGTATTTAGCCCAAGGAACAGCCTTGGGAAATGAGGAAGAGCAAGGTGTGCACAGATGATTATTGACATGTCAGTGTCACTAAACCTGGAGTGCCAGGTAGGATGTGGTGGACAACTAGGCTAATGGGAGGGCACGGCCAACTCATGGAGACCTTGGATATGTTGCTAAGGAGCCTCAACTTTATCTCTAGGTGACGTGTTGCCATTGGAGGATTTACTTGGGAAGTGTCCAGGTCATATGTGTATTCTAGAAAGATCTCTCTGACTATACTGGAGGGAGCAGAATTAGAGGCAGAAAGACCAATCTGGGGGCTTTTGAATGTGTTGCCTATGAGATATTGAGAACATGCAGGTCCTAGATAGAGTAGAGAAACAGCAATGGGTTAGAGAAATATTTAAGAGGAAAAATGAGCAGCATTTGGGGATGACATGGATTGGGGACTGAGAAGAGGAAAGAGGTGGGCTGAGCTCAGAGGATTCTGATGTGGCCTGTGATCCTCGCACTTGCTTCCCATACATCCCTCATCTCACCCTGCCCTGTTTCATATGCAGGAGGCACTGAGAAAAAGCCAGGGGGTTGGTCGAATGATGAAATGAATGTGATCACTGGGGAAGAAATAATCAGAAGAGATTTATAGGAGAAGCAGGAAAAAAATAGGCTCTTGAGAGAGCATGAGAAAGGATGAAAAAGATACATAAAAGGAGGCTAAAGCCTGAATATTGAGTCAGAGAAACTGAGAGGAGTGCAGGAAGGCAAGGCAGGGAGGTTTTTGAGCCAGGGAGTGAAGCAATCAGAAAAAGAGTTTAGAAAGGTGCATCTGACGGTAGAATGGAAAGGGTGGAGGCAGGGAGGGACAGAAAGCCAAGGGAATCTTGGAAGGTTACTGCAGCAATCCAAATAAGAGACGGTGAGGATCTAAGGGACATTCGTGCCATGGGGACGAAGAATAGGGGATAGAAAGAAGGGACACAGCTGTAAGATGCTGCCACTGAGTGACAGGGCAGTGAGGAGAGAAGCTAGGGAGAGCTGTGATTTGGAGCCTTGGTGACTGGGAGAATAGAGATGCTTCTATAAGAGGAGTAAAGCCAGCGGCCAGGGAGAGAAGTGCTCCTTGGGCAACAAGGTTTCTAGGCAGAGGTGTCCATGGGTGTCTGGGAGTCTAGCGAAACAACTTCTTCTCTTCATGTCCAGCCTAACTTGCCTAATCCTGAGTCTGTCCACACAGGCTCAGACCTGCCTCCTGTTAAAATGGATTGGACAGCCCATGCCTCTAAGGCCATGCCTCTATCTTCCACTCAAGCTGGAGCCTGTCCTCTCTCAACTTCTTAAGAGTGTTGCCCCTGCTGTTGTCCCCATCGACCCCTCCCATCTCAGAATTCTTCTCCTCTGCTAGATCATTTCCAACATCACACAAACCCATCTCCTGTCTTAAAAACCAAACAAACCCTCCATTGACTTCACGCATCTCTATAGCTACTGCCTCATTTCTGTGTCCCCCATTCTGTGTAGAACGAAACTCTTTGAAGGAGCCATAGTCATACTGTCTTTGCCTCCTTACCTCCCATTTCTCTTCAGTCTGATTTTCATGCCCAACCTCTCCACAGAAACGTTTTCCAAGATTCCTAACCACCTTTGTGATGCCGATTCCAGTTGCCTTTCCTCACTCCTCATGAGGCATCCTCTCTGCTGATCACTCCCTCTCCTGGAAACACTTTCTTCCTATGCGTTTCAGACACAACACACTTCTGCTTCTCCATACCTCACTGGCTGCTCCCTTTTCATTTTCAATGCTGGTTCCAGTTCCTCCCCTACTTTCTGATTATCCTAGGTCTGAATCCTTCATCCCCTCCTCTGTCTTCACACTCTCCTTGGTGACCTTACCCAGTGCCATAGCTTTAAATACCACCACATGCTGGCGATTCTGAAACTGCCCTCTCCAGCTCCTTTGTCCCAGAGATGTTGAACATTTAAGAATGCACACATACACATTCTCTCTCCCTCTAAGTAAAATATATATATGAATGTTTACTTATTTATAAACTATATACTTATACTATTGGCTAGTACACTATGTTCATCACAAATGACAGAACAAGATAAAGATTAAATAAACAAATTTAAAAATAACTGGCTAGCATCTTAAGGTAGAATCTTTACAGTTGGGCGAGGTTCATTATTGACAGTGGTGGTCGCAAATCCATTTGTCATGTAGTCTTTTTGACTATTGCTAGTGCTTTAGGTGAACTCTTGACAGACTGGATTAAATCGTAACTGTTTCTGTCTCATGATGTAGTCTGACAAAGAGCTAATACACTAGTGCCCCCTTACAGGCAGTTTTGCTTTCTGTGGTTTCAGTTACCTGGGTCAACCATGGTCCAAGAATATCAAATGGAAAATTCCAGAAATAAACAATTCGTAAGTTTTAAATTGCCCACTCTTCAGAGTGCCGTGATGAAATCTCGTGTTGTCCTGCTCCATCCTGCCTGGGATATGTACCCTCCCTTTATCCTGCGTACCCACGGTGTATACCCTCCCCATCCTGCCTGGGATATGAATCTTCCCTTTATCTTGCGTACCCAAGCTGTGTACCCTCCCCCGTGTTAGTCACATAGTAGTCATCTCAGTTATCAGATTGACAGATCACAAGAAGGGTGAGTATGGTACTATAAGATACTTTGAGAGAGAGACCACATTCACATAACTTTTTATTATAATTAATATGTTGTGATAATTTTTTTATTTTATTATTATTGTTAATCTCTTGCTGTGCCTAATTTATAAATGAAACTTTATCATGAATAAGCACGCATAGGAAAACCCCTAGTGTATATAGGGTGTGGTACTCTCCGAGGTTCCAGGCACTCACTGGGGGTCTTGGATGGGAAACCTCCGCTCCACTGTGGACACGGGTGGCTGCTGTGCTAGGAACAGAAGATGCACCCACAGGCTCTCTCCTGTGGTGCAGACGCGGGTGGCTGCTGTGCTAGGAGAAGATGCCGCGGGCCCTCTCCTGTGGTGCGGACACGGGTGGCTGCTGTGCTAGAAGATGCCACGGGCCCTCTTCTGTGGTCTGGACGCGCGTGGCTGCTGTGCTAGGAGAAGATGCTGCGGGCCCTCTCCTGTGGTGTGGACGCGCATGGCTGCTGTGCTAGGAGAAGATGCTGCGGGCCCTCTCCTGTGGTGCGGACGCGGGTGGTTGCTGTGCTAGGAGCAGAAGATGCGCCCACGGACACGCCTGTGGTGCGCATGGGCTCGCGTCACGTTTACGCCCTTCAGTCGGGTGTTCTTTCCAGGAATCCATCAAAGCTGCTTTCTATTTTGTGATGGTTAGTTTAGTTAAAAACACGATAATATAGGTCAGGACATCTCATTACCCAGGCATAGCTAAGCTGTAACTGTTCTCTATGCATTGAGAGGCGAGAGTCAGTCAGTGCCTTGCGCCCGAGTTGTGGGTGCCAGTGCTTCTCTTTTCTTGGCGACCCTGGCTCCTCACATGTGTCTTGTGCCTCACAGAGATGGAGACTGGCTGGGAGGCTGTTCTTACACCATATTCTAAACCAGAGGAGCTTCGTTTGTTTCTTATTTTAGGTGAAAATTCGTAGGCATGGGTGTAGAAATGTGCTCCCACCCGGTGGATCATCTTGTCAACCCCTGAGGTGTAGTATTCCGCCTCAGAGACCAACAGTAGAACCCGTGCCGCCTTAGTATCCGCACTTGGATGGCCAACTGGCATCTCAAACTCAGTGTTTCCAAACAAAGCTTTTTAACCTCCCAAGCATCAAATCAAATCAAACCAGCATCTCAGTAAGGGGCACCTCGCCTCACCCAGTTGCTTAAGTCGAAAGCCTGAGTCATCTTGACCTCTCCCTTTCTGTCGCGTTCCTCATCCAGTCCGTGTGCAAATCCTGTCAGCTCTGCCTTCAGGTAATTTCCTTTATCGGACCAGTTTTCTCCTCCTCCGTTATTATTACTGCTCTGTTTCAAGCCACCATCATCTCTAGCTCAGTCTGTTGTACCAGGCTCTGAATTGTTCTCCTCAGCCTTGCCTGGCCTCCGTCTGTTCTCCACACAGCAGCCAGGACATCTCTTAAAAACATAGATCAGGCTGGGTACAGTGGCTCACTTTGGGATGCCGAGACAGAGGACCCCTTGAGCCCAGGAGACCCTATCTCTACAAAAAGTTAAAAAATTAGCTGGGCATGGTGGTGCAAGCCTGTAATTCCAGCTACTCAGGAGGCTGAGGTGGGAGGATCACTTGAGCCCAGGAGGTCGAGGCTGCATTGAGCCATGATCACTCCAGCCTGGGTGACAGAGCGCAACCCTGTCTCCTAAACAAAACAGAAAAGAAAAGAAAAACTAAATCAGATTGTGTCACTCCCCCATTTCAAACCTCCAACATACTTTGAGTAAGGTCTAATTTCCTTACCACGGGCTTCAAGCACCCAAGTGATCTGGCCCTTGCTTGCTTTTTAAAGTTAATCTCTTATTGCCCTACACCCTTATGCTGTGTTCCTACTACACTGCACTTCTTGCTATTAGGCAATCTCATTGCAAGGCTATTTCCTGTTTTTGTTGTCGTTGTTTTTTTGTTTGTTTTGTTTTTGTTTTTTGTTTGTTTTTTAGACAGGGTCTTGCTCTGTCACCCAGGCTGGAGTGCAGTGGTGTGATTTTGGCTCACTGCAACCTCTGCTTTCTGGGCTCAAGCTATCCTCCCACTGGCGTGCACTACCATGCTCAGCTAACTTTTTAAGGTGATTTTGGAAAGACGAGGTCTCACTATATTTTCCAAGCTGGTCTTGAACTCTGGGCTCAAGCAGTCCTCCTGCCTCAGCCTCCCAGTGTGCTGGGATTACAGGCGTAAGCCACAGCACCCAGCCTATTTCCCACATTTTATTCTGGTCTCTGTTCAGAAAGACCTTTCTTGGCCACACTTCTAAAATAGCATACATACAAACTCCATCCCTACCCCTTCTTTGTCCTCTTACCCTGTTTTCCTTTTCTTCATCATACCACTACTTGCATTCTATTACATATTTATTTGCTTGCTCATTGAGATTTTATTGCTCATTTATTTACTGCCCTGAGAACCCCATTAGAACAGGGTCATGTCTCTCTTCTCTGTTGTGTCTCCAGCTCCTAGAATGGTACTCAGCACATAATGAGTGCTCAATAAGTACTTACTGAATGAATGAGTAAATGAATCTTCACAGGGACAACAGATGAAATCCCAAGGATAGTAGATAACATTAAGAGAAAAGAGGGCAAAGGGCAAATCTTTGGAGAAATATTTAAATGGAGGGCAAAAGAGGCACTCTAAAGGAAGTGAAATTTCAGCTCCAGTTAACTAGGCATGAAAAGAACATAGTGTGCATTTGGGAACCCAATAATGAAGAAGGCATCAAGCTGGGCTCATTTCTCTGCCTCAGCTATAGGAATGTTTTTAAAGAGCAAACCTGAGCACAGGTCAAAAACCTGGACAATGAAAAATCATTCTCTCAGCCCAAGATGGCACTGTCCCCTGTTATCCTGGGGGCAGTCATTTAAAGAGAGCTCAAACCGGGATCCTGAGGCCAGCTCTGCCTGGGGCACCAGCGCCTCTGAACTGGGACAAAGCAGCAGCCCAGGGGCACCCTGGGAATCGGAGTGGGCTGCTCGTGGCTCTTCTTCAGAAGTCAAGGCGTGATTCTTAAGAAAGCAGTCAAATGCTAGAGGGTGACCCCTTTTATTAGGTTCATCATCTTAGCCACAGAGAGACCATAGTGTTTGTTCATAGCCTGAAATACTCAAAGGCCACAGTGCTGAGAAAAGGCCGAGGCTTGAGGCCTCTTTGTCGCCATTAATCCTCATCCTGCTGGTCTGTCCCTTTTGCATCAGAAAAGCTTTCTCGTATCTTTTTTAAAGAAGGAGAAAAAACAGCTGTGTGGGATTTGAGAATGAGATTTTAATGGTCACTGAAGGCACACAAAAGCTTTGCTGTGATAGTGAAGTGTTCTGGGGGCAACTGACTCCTTTGTCCTGGGCAGCAAAACAAGCTGGCTGCTGAAGGAGAAGAGAGGAGCCACTGGAACGTGTGATTGAGGTCTCTGCAGGCCAGATTCTCAGCACATTTGCAAAGAGCGGTTTTCAGGCATCCCTTCATGATATTTCAGAGTTGCCTTTTAGTGTTTAGCTCATTTTTACCTTGTGAAACAATTAAATATATTTGGGAGGTGCTTGGCATGAATTATTTCTGCATGTCTTTCTCTCTGGAAGGAAAATGGAAATTGTGACTGACAATATGAGTTTGTTTATATGAAGCAGGCCTTTCATTGTGAGGAAAAAGAACTGGTGTCCTCTTTTCCACAGGGCAGCCTGAAGGGTTTCTCAGCCCTTCGAGCAGTTAAGAAATGGCACAGAGGTGGGATATTGTGAGGTCTCTCTAAAGGTCACCTTGCAAAGGCTGTGGAGGTTGAAAGAGTTCTCAGGAGCACGGGACAGCAAAGCAGCAGGAGCCCGTCCTGGTCCCTGGCTCAGTGAGAACCAGGCCTGGTGTTGTCCACCTGCTGAGGACATCTGTTTTCTGCCAGAGGAACTATGATGGAACAGACCACAGTGATGTGACTCTAAGTTATGATTAATGGGGCTGTTGGAATCATTGTCACCATATCGGCACTTTCCCTTCCATGGATGAGTATTGTAAAAACAGCTCTTCTTCAAATAGAAATGGCTGAGCAGAGGGGCACTGGACAGCCTTGGTTTTACCTGCTTCATGACAGGTGGGCTCCTTAGAGCCATGAAGGAGTTATTCTCTGATTTACTGGCCTGCTACAGACACTGAAAGAGTCAAGTGGGACACGGTAAAACATGAATTCGTAATACAGAATTCAGCCCAGCTTTACATGAGAGATGGGCTGGAACCAGAGTGATATGGAAACCATTATCCAGTAGGGCTGCATTTAGAGAAGTCTGGAATTATACTCTATTTGCCATCAATCTCATTATAATATTGTTTGCCAATAAAAAACAAGAGTTTGGTTCACGTTTAATTTTTTAAAAATATAAAATTGTGGTCGGCCGTGGTGGCTCATGCCTGTAATCCCAACACTTTGAGAGGCTGAGGCAGGTGGATCACCTGAAGTCAGGAGTTCGAGACCAGCCAGGCTGGCATGGTGAAACCCTGTTTCTATTAAAAATATAAAAAATTAGCCCGGCATGGTGGTGTGTGCCTGTAATCCCAGCTACTTGGGAAGCTGGGGTAGGAGAATCGCTTGAACTCGTGAGACAGAGGTTGCAATGAGCCGAGATCGTGCCATTGCACTCCAGCTTGGGCAACAAGAGCGAAACTCCATCTCAAAAAATCTATATATATAAAATTATATTTAAATGATACATGAATGTTGTAAAAGAAAATCCAAGAAATATGAGTATTAAGATTTAGATATTTGGATAGACTTTATTAATTGGTTACATTGAATTGTAGAAATAATATTTAAAATGTGGCATATTTTTGCTTACCATGATCCAAAAGCCTGATTTTTTTTTAAGATTATGCAATGAATAATGAAAAGACATTTTTATTTCTTATAACAGAGAACTTTCCCATGTTTAACCCTAAGAGTATATATGCAAATTGCATTTGTAGAATAGGATGAAAACCAATCTCCCTTGTTACAGACAATGGAGAGCTATAATAGTTAACTTTATCATGTAATTTTTTTCTATTTCTTGGCAGCTTACATATAGAGAATGTTTGTTCCAGTCAAACTCTCCTAGCCCCATAGAGAATCCTTGATAAAGTCTTCAGTTGCACTTAAATCTGCCCGTTTGTTAAATAACTTTTTTCCCTTTTAAACTCAAAGCTCTTGATCTTACAGTACCATAGGAGTATTTCACAAATTAGCTGTGGGACTTTGGCCAAATTATTAACCTCTCTAAGTCTCTGTTTCTGTAAAATGGTGCTAATAATAGCACTTAGATCCTTAGGGCTGTGTTGAGGAATAAATGAGATACTATATGTAGAGCTTTTGACATGGTGTCTAGTATAAGTACTCAACAAATGTTAGTCATTAGAAATGTGATGACTCTGATGATGAGGTTTGAATAGTAGGGAGCCAAATTTGGTACATTTGCTTCATATTCATAGCCTAAAATAAGGTACAAATCTACATTTAACAGTACTAGAAATAGAATCAGAAGCAACATTTATGAATTTCCTTATTTACCAGCATTTACACTTTGTTGTATTGATTTTTTTTTTCTTTGAGGCAGAGCCTCACTCTGTCGCCCAGGCTGGAGTGCAGTGGCACCATCTCGGCCCATTGCGACCTCCGCAATTGCAGAGCTCAAGCAATTCTCTTGCCTTGCCTCCCAAGTAGCTGGGATTACAGGTTTGCACCACCACACCCAGCTAATTTTTCTGTTTTGCTTGTTTGTTTGTTTTTTTAGTAGAGACGGGGTTTCTCCATGTTGGCCAGGCTGGTCTGGAACTCCTGACCTCAGGTGATCCACCCACCTTGGCCTTCTAAAGTGCTGGGATCATAGGTGTGAGCCACTGCGCACAGCCTGTTGTATTATTTATTATGAATCTGAAGTGTGCTATTTTGTAAGAGTCTTGAGATCACCACCCATCCCAGCTGGCCACCAGAGAATGAGCTTTTCAAAACACAGCTTCTGGACATCTTCCTCTTCTTTCTTTTCTTTTTTTCTGTTTTAGAGAAGGGGTCTCATTTTCACTATGTTGCCAAGGCTAGACTCAAATTCCTAGGCTCAGGTGATTCCATCTTAGCCTCCCCAGTAGCTAGGACTACAGACACACACCACCATGCCTGACTCCTGTCCTTTCAATGATTCCTTTACCTGTGACAATAAAATCCAAATGCCTGGCACTCAAGAACTTTTGCAGTCTATTCCCAACCTTTTCTTTCCTCTCCTCCCGATTTAATGCATGAACTTTTAGAACCTGCCCCCTTTCCCAACTGTGAAGACCCTATTCATCCTTCAAGGCCTGACACAAATGTGACCTCCTCTAGGACACCTTTCAGGATGCCACCAGACAGAATTAATAACACTCTGTTCTTCCAGCACTAGACCTATGTTCAATGAATGATTTTCACCTCTATAATTGTTCCAACAGCCCTGTGAAGTAGGGAGGTCCAGGATTTTTTAAAATCTCTCTTCAACCACCAAGTACTTGTGCTACAAAAATAATTAGCACCCCTGTGATCCCTGTTCTCAAGGAGCTCATGGTCTAGGGAGAGACAGAGCTGTAAACACCTCTAACGGGGCAATAAGGATCATGCTGTGCAGAGGTGTGCAGAGAGAAGCAAGGCAGGGCACACTGCGTATTCAGGGAGTTTGCATGGGGGTGGGGTGGTGTGATCAGTGCCATCTATTTGCCTTCGTCTCTAGAAGTCACATCATCCTTCCTTGGCCTTTGTGTCCACACTGACCAGATCGTTTCCCTTTTGGCTAGTCAGTTGCAGGGCTGGGACCTATTATGATGGAGCACAAGAACGCTGCATTTTATGTCCAAATGGAACCTTCCAAAATGAGGAAGGACAAATTACTTGTGAACCGTGCCCAAGACCAGGAAATTCTGGGGCCCTGAAGACCCCAGAAGCTTGGAATGTGTCTGAATGTGGAGGTAAGAATGCTGTCTGTTCCTTCCCACTCCTCCCATCTCTGATGTCATTGTTTAGACAGAAGGCATCTCAAGGACTCCAGACAATGCACACTCACCTGGGGCTTCCTACAAGCAGGGACCATATTGGCTCAATTCATCTTTGGCTCACCAGTGCCTAGGTCAGTGCCTGACACATGCTGGGCAGATACTCATTTGAGCAAATAAATGAAGATGGGGTAGAATACACTAGCAGAAGAGCGTAAGTGTTGCACCTGCGTGCTTTCTTCACTGGAAATGTATACACCTGAAACCTGAGTGATTTCCCTATCTATAGGTACTGTTTTGAAAGTGTTAAAATGAAGAGAGGAGGTCTGGGTTTTTCTCCAGCTTTGGTCTCAAATTCATAGCTTTTTTATTTCAAACAAATATATCCATTTATTTTGTTAAAACTGGGACCTCCTCTGTGAAGAGCTTTTAATTATCTCTTATAAAATGTTAACTTTGAAGTCAATCTCAAGCTTTGTGGGCTTTCCTATTTATTTTATTATTAAATGTCTTCCTTTTATTAAATGGGAGAAGGGCTGGCTGTATTGACACTCTGTGGGCTCCAATGGCAGGTGTGATCTGAATGGTGATTTATATCTGATGGCCACGGCAGAGTGAAAACCCCTTGTGCTGCTCCCGTGGCTGTCCTTGGAGTGACTCCCAGCCTCAGCTTTATTTCCCACCTAAATAACTCCAAACTGAACTGCAAGGCTGTTTCTGGCTTAAAAATCAAATCCTCATATTGACTGTGTGACTTCTATCATATCTTTGGTCTGTTATAAAACTCCAAAACTAACTGCAAGGTTGATAAGGGGTGACATTTTGGCATGAATTTACCCTTGTATGTGACATTATTATTATTATATTTTCTTGAGACAGAGTCTCACTCTGTCACCAAGGCTGGAGTGCTGTGGTGCAATCTCGGCTCACTGCAACCTCCACCTCCTGGGTTCAAGTGATTCTCATGCCTCAGCCTCCAGAGAAGCTGGGATTACAGGTGCATGCCACCATGCCCTGCTAAATTTTGTATTTTAGCAGAGATGGGGTTTCGCCATGTTGGCCAGGCTGGTCTCAAACTCCTGACCTCAGGTGATCTGCCCACCTCGGCCTCCCAAAGTGCTGGGATTACAGGCGTGAGCCACTGCACCCGGCCTATGTGACCTTATTAAGAAAAATTTAGGCCAGGCATGGTGGCCCATAACTGTAACCCTAGCACTTTGGGTTCAGGATCACTTGAGCTCAGGTGGCTAACCCTAACCCTAAGACCAGCCTGGGCAACATAGTGAGACCTCATTTGTAGAAAAAATAAAAAAAAATAATAATTAGCTGAGCGTGGTGGCACATGGTAATCCCAGCTACTTAGATGGCTGAGGTGCAGGGATAGCTTAAACCCAGGAGGTCAAGCTATAATAAGCTGTGATTGTGCCACTGCACTCCAGCCTAGGCAACAGAGACCCTGTCTCAAAAAAGAAAAAAAATTACAGCAATAAGAATATTAGTAATAATGGTTATTATAGCTACCATGTATTGAATATTTACCTATGCCAGGCATTATGCTAAGTATATTATATGAATTATTCACAATTCATATAATCATTACAACTTCACAAGGCTAAAGTGACTCTTTTAAGGTCACACAGCCAAGTGGAGCATGTGGAATCAGAACCCAGGTCTGACAGGCTCCAGGCTCCTCCCGAGGGTGTGTGTTCTTGAAATGCCATCATATCTATAACTTATGGGGTAAGATGAGGCCACTATGATTAATAGAGGAGAGATGATTAAGAATATAAGAGAGAGCAGATTTTGATAGCATCTTGCCAATGACTAATTCCTGAGGAACATGTGCTTTTAGAAATCCTTTTGTTTGTTTATGACTGTGTTTCTTGTCCCAGGTATAACATGTGTAAGATCTAACTTAGTAAATATTATTGTTAAAACAGGGGAGATTCTTTAGGTCACTGTTTTTTTTTTTTAGAGACAAGGTCTTGCTGGATCACCCAGGCTGGAGTGCCATGGTGCAAATATGGCTCACTGCAGCCTGGAATTCCTGGGCTCAAGTGATCCTCCTGCCTCAGTCCCAGAGTAGCTGGGACTACAGACATGTGCCGCTATGTCTGGCTAATTTTTAAATTTTTTGTAGAGATTTCGCCATGTTGCCTAGGCTGGTCTTGAGCTCTTAGGTTCAAGTGATTCTCCTGCCTCAGCCTCCCAAAGTGTTGAGATTACAGGCGTGAGCCATCAAGCCCAGCCCAGATCACTCTTTATATCAATAGGCTGTAATCAGCTGGGTAAAGGGGTCCTTCTGGGTCTAATTACCAAATTGGTTCCAGGTCAGAGAACTCTCTCTCCTGCATTGCAGGGGATGCCTAGGCAGTGTGTAGGCCTAAGCCAGAGAACTACCAGGCCTTCCCATACTTTGGAAGCAGTTGACACTTGACTTCTTGGTCTCCATCTTTGCACTGTGCTGTGTAGCCCTGTGTGTAAACAGCAGGCACTCATGTGCCATTGACTCAGGGTCAGAAGCACCGCAGCGTTGACTGCGTGCTCTCTGACTGAGGTGGGAACTGCGGTCAGCACGGGGTAGCAGGTTGGACCGAAGTTGATCTCATCTGGAGAGTCAGGAGCAAGGGTCTGCCTGGGGGCCTTGCTCACGTAAGGCTATTGGTCCTTCCAGGTCTGTGTCAACCTGGTGAATATTCTGCAGATGGCTTCGCACCTTGCCAGCTCTGTGCCCTGGGCACGTTCCAGCCTGAAGCTGGTCGAACTTCCTGCTTCCCCTGTGGAGGAGGCCTTCCCACCAAACATCAGGGAGCTACTTCCTTTCAGGACTGTGAAACCAGAGGTGAGTACTTGGCAGCTTGCCTTTTTCTAGGACTGGATTTCCCTTCTAAGTATCATGGGAGTCTGGTGAGGCTCCAATCAAGCCCAGCCTGATGCAGTGCCCCAGTGGCTGGGGGTTCAGGTCCCAGCTCCACTCGCCCCAGCGGGATGTGCAGGGGGCACTGGAACTCACTGGACAAGCTGTCCTCCAGCCACCTTAGCCCCTTTGGACAGGCTGACAAGGGATGATCAGGCACTGATGAGCCAGTTCCCCTGGTTCCTTCCTCCAGCCCTCCTCCATCTCAGTGCCCTGACCTAGAGCTTCCCCTCAACACCCCTTCTCCAGAACCCCACTCCAGCTGCCTTTTCCCAGGGAGCCCAACTCTAAACCCAACCTCAGTTCTGCAACTGCCTGCCCCCTATACTCACAGACATGCTCTGCATGAAGACTGGAGTTGTGATCATTGATGCCTGACTCTGCATAAACCATAAACTCTTTGGAGATACACACATATCTTGTTCCTCTATATTTCTCTGTTTCGTGAACCCCATCCACACTGCCTATTTAGGGAATTAAGTGTTGATTAGCCCCAGATTGGTAGGAAAGCCCTACTTCATTTGCACATAAACATTTCTTTCACAAACTTTAAAATCTTTGTGCTGCATTTGATTAAAAATAATCTTTCTTTTTTTCATTCTTTTCACCCTCCCTTGCCCCACAGTTCAATGTTCACCTGGACATTTCTACAATACCACCACTCACCGATGTATTCGTTGCCCAGTGGGAACATACCAGCCTGAATTTGGAAAAAATAATTGTGTTTCTTGCCCAGGAAATACTACGACTGACTTTGATGGCTCCACAAACATAACCCAGTGTAAAAGTAGGTCTCTCTCTAAGGTTTTTCACAGTTCTGGCTAAGAAGATATGTGTCTGGGTCCAACTCAGAGCAGGGGGCACGGGGCAGAGGTCCCAGGTTCACTCAGAACCACGTAGATGTTATGAGCCCAGCTCACAGCCATGCAGACCAGCGTGGAGAGAGAGCAGGGCCTGACTGTGCAGAGCGACTCATCTTTATTGATTCTGGCTACTTCCTCAGGCACACTTAACAAGCTGTACTTGCCTTAATTTCCTCCCTGGGGCATAATTTCAGCCCAGCCTTGATCAGCATGCATTGCTTGAGGACCTGTTACGTGCCCAGCATTCTGCTGGTTGATATTCTGGTTGATATTAGGCAGAATAAGTCAGCATCGCTGACCCTGCAAGGAGCTCAGGCAGTGAGGCTGCAGAGGAAGGAGCGATTGACTCTGTCTCGAGAGATGAGGAAAGGCTTCTGGAGGGTGTGAGAAGGTTTTGATGGAGAGGATGGGGAAAGAGTAGGAGAAAGAGCCTTATGTTTGAGAGAGCAGCTGGGGGAAGCACAGATCAAGGAAAGCAAAGGCCTTTTGGGAGGAGACCCCTGGAGCTCAGGCTAGAATGTGCCGAAGGGAGTCTCAGGCAGACCAGGAGGCAAAGCCTTGGATGGATGCTGAGGAGACCGGTTTGTGTTTTATAGGAAGGGGGAAGCAAATCATTTAAGGACTTGCTGTCTAGGCTTTTTTTTTTAAAGCCATTATTTATAACAAAAATTACAACAAAAACTCTGTATAGTAAAGACCAAAAGTAAATCCCAGCTAATCTTTAAGACAGCAATCAGAGGAGCAAAGAGGCCCCCCCTAAACTGGAGGAGCTTGGGACTGAGGGGGGCAGTACATCATTAGAACTTTATGATTGAAAGGTCATCTGGTTTTCTCTTTATTGCAAGGAAGTCCTTTTAACATCTTTATAAGTAGCCTTCCATCTAGTCTCTTCTTGAATACCTGCTATGACAGGAATCTCGCTACCTCATGATATCCTAGCTTGTTGGTGGATTGGACTTTAGAAAGCTCACAGTGTTAGAACAAGATGAATGTTCCCTTGTCTTCCACCACCTGGCCCTTTGTTGGACCCATGGGAGCCTTATGGCACAGTTCCTAGGGCAGCCCTTCAGGACTGAAGGCAATTCTCCGCCCCATGGCTCCCCCTTCCTCCTCTTTTCTTCCAAGAAGAAAAGCCTATTTATTTTTTTCTAGTAATAATAAATCCCAGTTGTAACTAGAGAGGGAAAAAGTAATCCCTTCAACATCTTCTCTTGCACAGATTTACCTGACAGTATTAAATAATGAGCTCCTTGAGAGCAAAGACTGTCTCTCTCATTTCTGAGCTCTCAGAGCTTTGGGTGACATTTCTGGGATGAGTGGGATTAGATGAATGAAAATGCAGCTGGGTGCTGTGGGTGAGGGAGGGGTCTGTGCAAGCATGTGCACGTGTGTGCAGCCTCTGTCTTTGGTGCCAGACGTAGGTATCCAGCATGCCCCGTACCTACTGATAGCTAATCAGAATTTTCTTCCTTCCTTAAAAATAAAATGTGGGTTGGGTGCAGTGGCTCATGCCTGTAGTCCTAGCACTTTGGGAGGACAAGGCCGGGATAGCTTGAGCCTATGAGTTCCAGACCAGCCTGGGCAGCATAGACCTTGTCTCTACAAAAAAATGAAGAAAAAAAATTAGCCAGGCACTGGTGGCACTTGCATACGGTCCCAGCTTCTTGGGAGGCTTGAGCCCAGGAGGTCAAGGGCGCAGTAAGACATGATCGCACCACTGCACTCCAGCCTGGGCAACAGAGAGAGACCTCATCTCAAAAAAATAATAATTTTTTTAAAGATGAATACAAAATAAAATGTGGTCTTAACCAGAGAGAAAAGTGAAAAATATATGTCTGTCTTCATCAAAGTTCTCTGAAAAAGGGTCAGATAGTCTCTGCAGAGCAATGAGCTCTGTTCCCCCTATTTTGAGAGACCTAGAAGTTCTGTCTCATGGGTTCCTCTGGCACTTGGACTTGGTAAACAAAATACTGAAAGCTAAATTTATCCTTTTGTTCACGAATACCTGCCCTGACTGTGAACACTTTCAGGCTAATGAGAAAACGGTGCCTCAGGAACTCAGAGGGGTAGACTCCTTGTGGGGAGTTAATGGTTTGGCTCCCACAGGGGGCCCTCTGGGAATGACAGACTCATTCCCAGATGGTGTCATTTTCATGCCCCATTCCTGGGTAGCAACAGGGGTGCTGTGGGGCTCAGCAAGCTAGCAGTGGTCAGGACAGAAACAACAGTGTTGTGCTATAACTCAGGGCATCTCCTTTTTCAGACAGAAGATGTGGAGGGGAGCTGGGAGATTTCACTGGATACATTGAATCCCCAAACTACCCAGGCAATTACCCAGCCAACACTGAGTGTACATGGACCATCAACCCACCCCCCAAGCGCCGCATCCTGATCGTGGTCCCTGAGATCTTCCTGCCCATAGAGGACGACTGTGGAGACTATCTGGTGATGCGGAAAACCTGTGCGTCTCACTTCCTCCCTCCCTTTCTCAGGCCAGCTGGGAAGCCTGATGACCTGCTCCTCACGCTTTCAATGTGAGGAGCAGGCCTAGAACATCACCTCCATATTAGAGCAGAGGTGAACATGAGTTTATAGAGTTGGTGAGAAACAAAATTTAAATGAAAGCCACACACTGAAGCGTCTTGCTGGGCCCCAGAGGTAGTGACCCTGCAGGTCAGTCTCCCCCTCTGTACTCACTGGGGTGTTTTGGACCCTCTTCCACAAGGACCCAGAGAGCCAGTGAGGATCATGCAGTGATGGCCCCAGACCAGGCCTCTTACTGAGTTGCAACTGATGGCTTGGAGACTAACTGAGCCTGGCCAGGTGGGGACCTGTCCTCCTATCCTGATTCATGGTCCAGTGTCCATAAAGGAAGACGGTTGTCAACACAGCTTATGGGCAGTGTAATGAGGGGCTCTGCAGCCAGACTGCCTGGATCTCTGTCCCAGTTCCACCTCTTACTAGTTCTATGATCTCGGGCACACATTCTGAATCTTTCTGCACTTCAGTCTTCTCATCTGTTAAAATGGGGCTAATAACAGTTGCTACCTTATAAGGTTATAAGGACTAAAGGAGTTCATAGTTGTGAAACACTTAGAATAATAGGCCAGGCACAGTGGCTCACACCTGTAATCCCAGGCTGAGGGAGGAGGCTGAAGCAGGAGAATTGCTTGAGCCCAGGATTTTGTGACCAGGCTAGGTGAGACCCTGTCTCTATAAATTTTTTTTTTTAATTAGCTGGGCATGATGGTGCATGCCTGTGGTTCCGGCTACTCGGGAGGCTGAGGTGGGTGAATTGCTTAAGCCTGGGAGTTGGAGGATGCAGTAGGCCATGATCATGCCACTGCACTCCAGCCTGGTTAACAGAGCCAGACCTTGTCTCAAAAAACAAACAAACAAACAAAAAAAGAATGATGACAACACATGGAGCCACTATGTAAACATTTGCTCTTCTCATTAGTGGTTAAAATGTCTGAAGTCAAGTATAGGTTTAAATCCTTGTTTTACCACATACTGGCTATATGACCCTGGGCAAGTATTTAATCTCTCTATTAAAAAGGTAACAGTTGCACCAACTTTCTGTGGTTTTCAGAAGATTAAATGAGACAAAGTCCATAAATTGCCTAGCACGCTGCCTGGTCTTAGGCAGCAAATGGTGGTGATGACGAGTAGATGACAGCAGGTCAGTTATGGAATGGGAGGCCCTCACCCAGCTCCTACAGTGAACAGTACAGCCTGGGCTGCTGCTGCTTGCCAAGCCCCAGGTCTTTCAGACATAGCCTCCCCTGGGGGGGCCACAATTACCAGCTGAATCTACTCTGTTTCCAGGACCTTTGACTTATGATGGCTCAGCTGGGCCTGAAGAGCTCTCGAGCATAACTTATTGTATGGTTTGAGTGTTTAGAAAGATGAGCATCTACTGTATGCCTGATCAGTGATGAGTCTTGAACCCCACCCCTCTCCAACTTCCCTTGGCAGCTTCATCCAATTCTGTGACAACATATGAAACCTGCCAGACCTACGAACGCCCCATCGCCTTCACCTCCAGGTCAAAGAAGCTGTGGATTCAGTTTAAGTCCAATGAAGGGAACAGCGCTAGAGGGTTCCAGGTCCCATACGTGACATATGATGGTAAGCACAGCCTGCAGCACATGGAAAGAGCCTCTCTGCTTTGAACAGAGCCAACTTCGGAGCCAGCTGGCAAACTGCTGACAAGCACACATGCTCAGAAAGGCAGGCAGGATGAGGGGAAAAGACATTGCTGACTCACAAGTGCCAAATTTTAACAGGCATTTGGGGACACTGACAATAGGGGGAAAATATGTTTTAGAAAATATATTAAAAGTGAGCATAGCTTGGTGAGTAAGAACATGGGCACTGGAGTCAGACTGATTAGCCTGGCTATGATCTCTTCTGTGACTGTGTATGCCACCATCTCTAAGCCTCATGTTCTTTTTTTTTTTTTTTTGAGACGGAGTCTCGCTCAGTCACCCAGGCTGGAGTGCAGTGGTGCAATCTCAGCTCACTGCAAGCTCCGCCTCCCGGGTTCATGCCATTCTCCTGCCTCAGCCTCCGGAGTAGCTGGGGCTACAGGCACCCGCCACCATGCCCGGCTAATTTTTTTTTGTATTTTTAGTAGAGACGGGGTTTCACCGTGTTGGCCAGGATGGTCTCGATCTCCTGACCTCGTGATCCACCCACCTCGGCCTCCCAAAGTGCTGGGATTACAGGCGTGAGCCACCGCACCCGGCCAGCCTCATGTTCTTAATGTGTGAATGAGGATAATCACTAGACTTATTTGAGAGTTCAGTGAGAGTTCCTAAAGGACTTGAGGCAGTGCCTGGCACATAGCAATTGTTCAGTAAATATTAACTTCTGATGATTGTGGCTTTTATTAGGTAGAATCCTGAGGCAGGGAAGGACTTGAGTTCTGGTCCTGGCTTTTTCACTGACTCGCTGTGGGATCTTGGGCAAGTCAGATGACTTCTGGTTTAATTTTCTTCATGTTAGATGAAGAGGTGGCCCATCTGAGCCCTGGGGCTCTACCTAGCTCTGAGACTTGGTTGGAAAACATTGACTAGGAGCATAAAATGAACTGGACATTTGTCCTGGAGGACTACACAGTCCTGTAGGAGAGGAGTCATCTGTTTCTTCATGAGCTTATTTGTTCACCTAGCCAACAAATATTTAATGAGCATCTACTATGTCAGGCATTGGGCTAAGTGCTGGAAACAACATGGTTAGTGACAGAAACACAAAATATATATATTGTTATAGATGCTATAACAGCCCAAAGCCCTATGTGAGCAAGGAAGCAGCAGCAGCAGTTAATTTTACATGAGCTTTTAGAAGGAATAGAGCAAAGTCTTGAGAGATGTGGGTCTTGAAATAACATATACATTTTGAGCATAAGTGGGGGAGAAGAACATTCAGAAAGAGGGAAGGACATAAGTCAAAGGATGAAGTACCCCAGGGTATGTGTGGACTGACGAATGGTCTTATTTGGTCAGTGGGTTGGGTGTGTGGGGCTTGGCAGTGAGAGAGGAGACTAGAAGGGAATGAGGTTCAGCTGTGAAGAGTCTGCAGGGCCAAGCTCTGGAGGATAGACTTAATCTTAGAGGAAGCCACTGAAGGATTTTAGGATGACAAGTGCCAAAATTGTTTGAGAAGACAATATTCTATGGCTTTCCTAAAAAGTAACAAAAGCACGGATCATCATCTTTGTCCTACAGTTGCCTGAAATAATGTTAAACACCCAAGACAAGGAGTTTTAGTATCTCTTGGGGTGGACACAAATGCCTCCCACATGGCTGTGCTGAGAGAGACAGAGAGCCTCATCTACCCAAAAGCAACCAACTGGCAACCTCTGCTATCTGGAATCAGGAAGAAAGCAAAAAGACACTGAGACTTCAAAATAAATATGGCTGTTCTCAACTCTGCCTTTGTGACCATGAAAATGTCTTGATTTTTTTTTAATTGAAAAAGAGTTGTAGCTCCAACTGGGGAAAATTACGCATAATGCAGTGTATGCCCACGAGAGTGAGTCTTGCATGTGTCACAGTAGAGAATAGTTGGAAACTGCTATTTTCCCCACAGAGAAGCTCCCGAGGCCTTCACTCAGAGTTTTTTTTTTTCGAACATATATTTCCAAAAAGTTTGATATCTTCTTTTCAAACCCAGAAGAATAGAAATCACATTTAGAAGATGCACATGAGGCTGCTATAGACGGGCCCTCTGAGCGCTGGAGAACGGTGAGAACTGTAGCTGGGGCTAATACGCATTGAGCATTGCTGACTGCCAGGTACATGCTGAAGTGCCTTTTACATGGTGCCTTCCTCACAATCACTCCATAAAGTAGACATGATTATTTCCTGATTTTATAGATGAGGCCACTCAGGCTTACAGACTTAAGGAACTGACCTAAGGTCCCAGCATGGCAAGGTTGCAAAGCAGGGTTTGAACCAGGACTTTGGGACTCCAGAGCCTGGATTCTTACCTGTAACTTTGCTGCATTTCTAATGAGTTGGAGCAAGTAAGAAAACACAGTAGTTCTTAAAAGCAGAAGAATTTTTTTTTTTAAACGATAGCAGTCGGGAAGCATTTGGTGGAGTGGCAAACAGCTGTCTAGTTTTCTATTACACCAGAACGCAGCACAGCAACCGACATTCTTAATGGTAAGTCCCATATCAAAAAGAGGAGAGACACTGCCGCAGAGGAATTCAAGATGAAAAGAAAATGTATTCTCATATTTTATATTCACTAAAATAAAAGAAAGACACCACACTAATGGAGTACCAATGCTATTGTAAACATATCAAATTAGTAATTGGGACTATTATACCATTACTTTCCATTTATCATCCCTTAACTGAGAGAAACTTTTCAAGAGTTCCTCTCACACAATTTCAATGATGTTCTTATAATGTGTTTGGCTTTGTCGCACACGATATGCATACAAAGAGGCATTTTTTCTGTGTCTGGAATTTGGAAAAGATTGTGCTTTGCATAAGCTTGATTTGAATGATGACTATAGGAAATAAGCTAGACTTCAAAGGGTGAAGATTGGCATTTGGAGAAGTACAGCATGCACTGCATTTAATGTGTACATCAGGACAAAAAATGTTAATGAGAGAACACACACAGTTTTCTTCCTCCCCGACCAGCCAAATTCTCCACCCTCCAGCCCCATTCAAATAAAGGAGAGAAGAGTCGGTGGATAAGAAGCTTGATTGTTTTACATAATACAAGGATAGAGAAAAAAGTGGGAGGCAGGGAGGTGGAGAGGGAAAGGAGAGCCTGATGAGCTCAACAGGAAGTGAGTATAGACAGAGAAGAGAAGACCAAGGACTAAGTCCTGGGACCCTCCTTCGGTAATAGGTCAGAGAAAAGAAGAAAAGCAAAGAAGCCTCAGAGAAGTAACCAGTAAGGTAGGAGGAAAACCAAAGAGCATGGTGTCCTGGAAGCTCAGTGAAGAACTGGATCAAGGAGGAGGAGTGACCAGCCAGGTCAAAAGCTACTGATGCATCAAGGAGGATGAAGACCAAGAACTGGCCATTGGGATTTAGCAACATGAAGGTCATTGCTGGTCTCACCAAGCAGTTTTGGAGGAGTGATGGGGGCCAAAGCTGATTGGACTCGGTTTAAGAGAGAAAGAAAGGAAAAGAATCAGAGACAGTGGGTGCTGACAACTTTTTTAAAGGATTTTTGCTGCAAAAGGGAGCAGGTAAGTGAGATGGAAGCTGGAGGGAGAAATGAGGTCAAGGGAGGGATTTTTAAAGTCAGAGACATACAGCATTTTTGCATGCTGGTGGGAGAGACCAATAGAGAGAAAAATGTATTATGTAGGAAAGAAAGAGCAGAATTACTAGAACAATGCTGTTGATTTGGGGAGAGAAGATGGACCTGGCATGCTAAGTGGAGCGATGAGCCTGGACTGGATGCACAGAGGCTCGTCTGAGGGAAGAGGGGACGGGGAAGATGGGTGCAGATGCTGGTAGGTGAAGAGAGGTGGTGGTGGGAGTCTGTGGAAGTTTTCTTCTGACTGTCTTCTCAGTAGCAGAATGGTAAGTGATAGCAGCCACAGAAGGGGCATTTCTCAGAACCTTATCAAAAAGTGAAAGTGCGAGTTTGGAAGCAACTAAATCATAACAATGCAAAACATGTTCTTTATTCCAACAGAGGACTATCAGGAACTCATTGAAGACATAGTTCGAGACGGCAGGCTCTATGCATCTGAGAACCATCAGGAAATACTTAAGGTGAGTGCCTGGCTCAGGTGGACATGGCAGTTATCCGCAGAGCTTCCCAAGTACTGTTGGAGAAGGCTTCTCCTCCTGCTCCTGGTTGCCACCTTTCAGACACAGAGCCTGTCCTGGGCCAAGGTCAGTTTTATACCTTCACCAGACTTAATTTTTTAAAAAATCAGGTTGCTATCTTTAGTGTTGTCAAGTGAAGTTGTATTTTTTAATTTGGAAACTTGTGGAGGGGCAGGGAGAAATTTGCTTATAAATCCAAACCAACAGCAAATAATGTTTTTCTATTAATTCCAAATAATTGAGGATCCTTGGCTCTTTATGTATACTTCAAGCCTAAAATTCACCAAAGTTTAAATACTTATAAATAATTAGCAATAAACACTTGTGGTATCACTAATCCTACAAATACTCCCAAATCCCAGTGTTGCATTCATCTGGTTGGGAAAAAGAAAACAGGTTTTTTACATATTAAAGTTTTATTTATAAAAGTAATTCATACTTCTTAAAACTAATTAGGAAAAATAAAAACTGGAAAGAAGATAAAAATCAGAAGAAACAATTTTTGCAAGTGTTTTTCAGCTAAGCAAGCTACGGCCTAATACTGGGTCATTATAGTTCCATGGGCAAAATGTCAGCATATTTGAATATTTTGGCCCAGTAACAAAAATTCTGTTCTTTTTAGGATAAGAAACTTATCAAGGCTCTGTTTGATGTCCTGGCCCATCCCCAGAACTATTTCAAGTACACAGCCCAGGAGTCCCGAGAGATGTTTCCAAGATCTTTCATCCGATTGCTACGTTCCAAAGTGTCCAGGTTTTTGAGGCCTTACAAATGACTCAGCCCACATGCCACTCAATACAAATGTTCTGCTATAGGGTTGGTGGGACAGAGCTGCCTTCCTTCTGCATGTCAGCACAGTCGGATATTGCTGCCTCCAGTATCAGTGACTCATTAGAGTTCAATTTTTATAGATAATACAGATATTTTGATGAATTGAACTTGGTTTTTCTTTCTCAGCATCGTAGATGTAGACTGAGAACGGCTTAGAGTGGCATCAGCTTCTCACTGCTGTGGGCGGATGTCTTGGATACATCAAGGGCTGGCTGAGCTGGACTTTGGTCAGCTAGTGAGACTCACCTGTCCCTCTGGGGTCTTACTCCTCCTCAAGGAGTCTGTAGTGGAAAGGAGGCCACAGAATAGGCTGCTTATTCGGAAACTTCAGCTTTCTCTAGCCCGGCCCTCTCTAAGGGAGCCCTCTGCACTCGTGTGCAGGCTCTGACCAGGCAGAACAGGCAAGAGGGGAGGGAAGGAGACCCCTGCAGGCTCCCTCCACCCACCTTGAGACCTGGGAGGACTCAGTTTCTCCACAGCCTTCTCCAGCCTGTGTGATACAAGTTTGATCCCAGGAACTTGAGTTCTAAGCAGTGCTCACGAAAAAAAAATACTTAAAGCAGAAAGAATTAGAAATAAATAAAAACTAAGCACTTCTGGAGACATAATAATATACATTTATTGCCAGCCTTCCTTGTTGCCAGCTTCCACCCTGCAGCAAATGCACAGTGCTGACTCTCGCACCTTCAGCTGTGCCCTCCGACACTCTGCTGGCCATTGCCTGAGGGACTGGGGAGTTCAGGGGAAATGTAATTTCCTCAGTGGATGAGAATCATCAATTGTCATGAAAAGGAGATTTCACTAACCCTGAGTCAGTATTGCCGAGGGTTCTGCTCCCCAAGTGGGCTTCCCATCACAAGGGATCTGAGGTCCAGGTGGGTGTGGTGAGGCCCAGCCTGTCATGTATGCCTTCCTTCCCCACTCTCAAACGTGAGAGACAGACTCTGCTCCATGGACATGAGCAGCCCCTTGAAGGGTGGTCTCATTCTCTAACAGTAACAGCACTGCCAGAAACACCCTCGATCATCTCACTTTGGGTCAGGCCAGCAGGGCCTCATGATCATTTCTTGAACTTGAATTTTCAGTGTTATTGAATCTTTAAACATTTAAATCCCCAAGCAAAAATCTCATTACAGTGAATAAAAAGGAATCCAATCAAACAAGCCACCATTTCCCTAATGGATGGACTACCTACAACTATAGTGTTTTGTTATTTCAATAACAATTCTATGCACAGCCAATTCTCCATACCAAAGTACTAAAAAAATGTTTAACAAGCATTTTTGAAGAAAACAAGGAGAACTTCATTATGGCTAAACTTGCTTTTCATCTCAGTATTGCTTTTTTTAACCTGTTAATAACATTGATTCTTAAAAAGTCCTAATCAAACTTCTTTATTTGGATGGGCCCTAAATATTCATTTTCAGATTTCTCTTCAAAAGTTTGAACATCATCATTAAAAAAAAAAATAGCATTAAAACAAGCACTTGGACTTTGTTATACTGGAGCTTGGCCTATATTTCTGAGTCTGACCATAAGATGAAAATTTGAATGTCACATAAACCCGAGTTAGTGACCGCACTGATGTGAAGGTGAGATGAGCTGAGCTGCACCATTCTGTCCAGGCATGTTAGCAACTTTGTGCTCATGACTGTGTGATCCTGTCTTGCTGATTTCACAAGAAGGCTAGGGATGGGAATACTCTGGGGGTTGGAAGGAGGCTGCATAAACCCAGTCACTATGGAGCATCCTCCACGGGGCAGCCCCAAGCACCAGAGCTGTGTTGCTGGTACACGCACAAGCCACTGACGCCCAGGAGGTATAGGGAGGAGCTTCCTCTCCATTCCCTCAACTACCTTAAGAGATGCTGTGATCCTGTTGGGGGCTGGCTGTCTGGAGATACTATTTCTACCTGCTACATCAATATTTATCAAACTTCTGCCAGGTACTCTTCTAGGCCCTGGGGATGCAGTGATAAGAAAGACAAGGTCCCTGCCCTCATGAAGCTTACATTTTAGAGGGAAGAGACAGACAAAGAACAGATAAATCAACATGAAAAGTAGCTGCTAGTGGTAAGAGCTATGTTGAAAATTAAAATAGGTTACTATAACAGACGATTGTGTGGCTACTTTAGGATTGGGGATTATAGATGGCCTCTATGCAGAAATTACATTTCAATTGAAAACTAAATGGCAAGAAGAAACCAGCCTTGGGAAATTAGGGGGAAGAGCTTTCCAGAGAGAGGAAAACCAAGTGCAAAGGCTGTCAGGCAGGAGCAACCATTTGTGTATATTGTAGTCTAGTGAGAAGGCAGGTCGTATCAGATGAGGCCAGAGAACCAGACACGGCCAGATCACATCGGGCTTTGGAATCTAGAATGAGGGGTTTGAGTTATTTCTCAATATGTTGCAAACTTTTGAATGGATTTAAGCAGAGGAGATAATCTGATTTATGTTTTAAAAGGGTAGCTGTGGCTACTGTGTGAATAGGAAGCCAGCACGGAGGCAGAGAGAGTTATTCACAGACTACTGCAACAGACCAAGCAGCCATCCAGTTGGCAGATGAAGGTATTGTCTGGATTAGGGTGTTGTAGTGGAGATGAGAGAAGTAGAAGGATTCTGGATGTGTTTTGGGGGACAGTCAACAGAATTTGCTGATGGGGATTGTATGGAAGGGCTGAGGGAAAGAAGGAAGTCAAAGGTGACTCCTAGTTGCCTAAGAAACTGGTAGATGGAGAAGACTAGGAAGAGCAGGTTTGGGATATGCAGCAGTTTTAAAACATGTTTGCAAATTCTTTGAGGCTCCTTCCATGGACAGTTGGGGTCTGTGTCACCTCACCTTGACTCTGGGCTCTGTGACTGCTTCACCAATATTAACATGGCAGAAGTAATGCTTTACGAGGCCCAGGGCTTAAGACACTAGCAGCTTCCACTTCCTCTCCTTGGGACACTCACACTTGAAACTCAGTCACCACGTCATGAGGAAGCAAGCCATAGCAGCCTGTGGAGAGGCCATGTGGAGAGGAACCACAGTCCCTCCACCCACCGGCCAGGCTGAGCTCCCAGGCGACAGCCAGCAAAACTTGCCAGCTGCATGAGTAAGCCATCTTGGAAAAGGATTCTCCAGCTGCTGCAGCTGACGCTTCATGGAGCAGTCCTCACTGAACCATAGAAAAATTAGAGATTTGTGTGCAAAATTAATGATTATTATCTTAGATGATAGGTTTTGAGGTGACTTCTTATGCAGTAATATAACAGTGAAAAGGGGAGATGGTTAAGAGTTCCATTTTGGCCATTCTAGGTTCTAGGTGCCTATCATATGTCCAACTGGAGGGTTCAAATAGGCAAGTGGTTATACAAAGCCCCAGGAGAGGTCAGGGCTGGAATATATGTTTTAATGTCACAGAGTAAAGGCATGAGACTTTACCCAGGTTAAGGTCACCTGGGAAACATGTAAATAAAAGAAGACCAGGGAGCTCTTAATTCTGGGATTTCCTGTGTGGGCACAGGAACCAGGACTTTGAGGAGCTGTGTATTAAGTAAACAGGAAGAGGTCAGAGCTGAGCTTCCATCTTCCCTCCAAGAGAGCTAGTTCTATGGGTGAACCCTGAATGGGCGTGGATCTGTACAGTCCTTCCTTCTAGCTGTAGATATCGTTCTTTAGCCATTTACTGCAGTGCTGCATCTATGGATTTAACAACATCTCCCTTGAATTTCCAATGCTAATAAAAAAGTGTTTGTCTTTTCACACTAACAGACAATTATCTTCACTTTGGAAAATTGCTTCCTCTGAACCATGCCCTGAGCTGTTAAGTGTGTCGTCTGTAGGCACTCATTGGATTTAGGTTTGCAGGTGATATTAAAATGTCATGTGGCAACTTGGAAAAGGCAGTGGCTGCACAGCACAGTGCAAGGACTTGCTTACCCTCCAGCAAATCTTTGCAGGAAGATGCACTGGAGCTGTTGCCTGCAGCTGACCACCACAGCTCGTGGGCCTATGTACTGGAAAACCCAGGGGTCATTCCAGGCCTGACTGTAGTCTTCTTAGCCCTGAAGAGATGCCTCTTACTGTCAGCATCTCTGCTTCTTTTCACATAGCAGGATACGTCTTGAGAGCCTTACCCAAGTCTACACTACTTCTAGCCAGCATTTGAGAGGCAAATGGACTAGCTGAGGATGGAGTAAAGCAGTTCCTCATCAAGTTGAGGGAACCTTGTTACATATGGTCCTCTAGCTAGGCAAGCCATCAGCTGCCTACGATTTAAGGTCCTGGGAGTGGCCAGTAGGGGCCCATCCACAGAAACTTAGAGGCCTTGGTGAGGCTTCATTTCTGTGACCATCTTCCACTCCAGGGGCTTGTGAGCCCAGCTCAGAGGTGTCCTAATATTTGTAGTACCCTGCCTCCTTCTCCCTTCAGGCAGTCTCGATCAGCTTGCAGGAGACAATCCTTAGGGGCCTGTTAACACAGCAAGGCTGCTCCTGTGATCCATGTCAGTGACACAGCCACGAAGATATCACTACTCAGCAGGGAGCACTTTCCAGAGAACACAGTAGCATCAAAATAGATTTAGAAAATGAAACCATTCTAATATAGGCAGTTTGCCTTAGTTGAATAAAAGGGATACAAATGAAACCCACCTACTGCAAAACAATGACAGTAACTCAGTAGTGCTTGGTTTTCAGAGTATCTCGTAAAGGGGATGCAACTACAGACCTTAGTTACTAATAATTTCTTATTATGTTTTTGGTCATTCATTCATTTATGCAACATATATTTATGGAGAGCCTATTAAGTGCTAGACATTGTAGGAGCCAGGGATACTGCAGGGAGCAAAAGAAGCTCCCTGCTCTTGTGGAATTTAGGTTCCAGTCTGGGGAGACAGACAATAAACAAATGAACATATACTGTAAAGTCAAGTAGTGATGAGTGGTATAAATAAGGAAGGGCTAAAGGACAGAGAATGAGGAGGTGGTGGGAGGGAGCTGCTGTCTTAGATAGCATGAGCTCATCATTAGAGTCATGAATCCAGTCCCCTCCTAGAGCACTGGCTCCTCAAACTAAGCCTGGCAGCACTGGCCCTGGCAAGCTCCTTTATCCGCCCAGCAAGACCTTGGCATTTCATGTCAAGCCAAGCTGACCAATGCTCCAAGCTGTGAACAAGCCATTTGGCAGTTCCTCAAACAGGTGCCACCTAGTGGTTGCAATATGGAGTCGACCTGTGTTTCTGTCTCCCGTCCCACTACCTCAGACCTTACATGCCCATAATTCAAGACAAGATCTTACCCAAGGGGCCCCAAGATCTTACCCTGGGGCTGTGATTTGACAACTGATTGGTCTCATGTTGTTTGACACAGCCCTCAGAGTTTATTTGTTTAGATATTTTCCTTTTTTCTCTGCTTGGCAGAGAAAAACTAGTGACCAAGTCCAAACTCATTGATCTAGGTCATTTCAAACTATCAACAACGCTCTGAATCTCACATACAAACACAGCATATTCATGCATTCACTGTTACGGTCTAGGCACCACGGTAGGCTGGATATATAGTCCTGAGTCAGAAGGGAAAAGGAGTTGAAGGAATGATGAGGAAAAAAATCTACTCCTCGATTATAACCTTGCATGTTTTACCACTTTATAGTTCCAGGAGCTCCCTACCACACTCCCCTGCCTTGGATTGTTCTCTGATCCTACACGGTATCCTAGGACTGAAGGATAATTTTGGGCCACAGTTTGAAGTTTTCTGTCTTTTCCCTACAAAACGCAAAAAGTAGAAATACAAGCCTACCTCAAATTTGAGCTTCGGTGCTGGCTTTGCCTTATTACATGTGTGGCAGTTGAAAAAAATCAATAGCTGCTAAGCAGGAACTGGAACCATGCCCCAGAGAAGACAGAGCCCAGTAATGTCTGAAGCAGCATGCACAGCAGAACAGCAGCATGGAGGTACAGAGTGTGAGCTTGTGGTGAACCCTGGCCAAGCCTGCTAAGTGCAGCCCCCTGCAGCCTTGTGGGTAACCTATCCTGTGTGACCACAAATTGGTCATCAGCACACACTGTCAATGCAGCTGTGTGTATGATGCCTGATCATGCTATAAAACTGTGGACAGTGTAGCACATTGGAACCCCAATGTTACTTCCAGGTGACTTGGCTTGAAGAAGGCAGCTTTTAGCAGCCACATCAGATACCTAAACTGGAGTTTTAAGTAATGCAGGTGCCAAGTATAAGAGGCTTGATAGGGCCAGGCACGGTGGCTTATGCCTGTAATCCCAGCACTTTGGGATGTCAAGGCGGGTGGATCATTTGAGGTCAGGAGTTCAAGACCAGCCTGGCCAACATGGTGAAACCCTGTTTCTACTAGAAATACAAAAATTAGCCGGGCAGTAGTGGCGCATGCCTGTAATCCCACCTACTCGAGAGGCTGAGGCAGGAGAATTGCTTGAGCCTGGAAAGTGGAGGTTGCGGTGAGCCAAGATCGTGCCACTGTACTCCAGCCTGGGCAACAGAGTGAGATGCTGTCTCAGAAACGAAAAACAAAAAAATAAAAAAAGAGGCTTGATAAACCATCACTAAGGCTCCCCATGAGGAACTGTGATGACTCAAACAGCATCACTCACCCAGTATCCCCTGGACCCAGTATTCCTAAATGTACTTCTCTGAAAATGCATTCTCTACATTTATCACACTGATAGGTGCCTTCTCTAAGATTTATGATTCATAATGCTCATATTCTCCAAGACTCCCATTATGTCCTTTATGGTACCTGGATTTGTATCCCAGTTCTGCCACTTAATAGCTATGTGACCTTGTGGAAGTTATTTAACTTCTCTGTGCCTCAGTTTCTTCATGTGGTAAATAAAGATAATGATAGTACCTATAAGATAGAGCTGTTTTGAGAATTAAATGAGTTAGTACCTGGAAAACTCTTGAAACATTGCCTGTCACGTAGTAAGGGCCCAATAAATGTTAACTGTCATCCTCATTGTTACCTTTCACTTCTTGAGACTTTAGAAGTTAAACCCAAGAAACGTTCTTTAAAGGGGTTCATTCTCTGCTGGGTTTCCCCATTTCACTGAGATGGAAAGTTCTTTAGTCACAGTTTTTCTAGTGGGGTATGTCCTAGCAACAGAAGAGTTAAAGCTTGAAGTAGGAATGAAAGGCTATGACGCCTGATTCGGGTTCTCACACAAGGCCTTCCAAACACCTGTGTCCTCCTGAGCTGGGAAGGTAAAATGAGCTCTTCCAACCTCCTGAGCTTCTCTTAGGTCAGGGACAGCACAGACACAAGTGCATATACACAGCGCGGCCTCTCAATCCTTCATCTTTTTCTGAGTTCCAATCCTCAGCCCCTGGTATGTGAGGATCACAGTACATCTCCTTGCTGAGCCCAAGAATCACATGTTTTCCAGAACTGCCTATTTCTATTTGATGTTTCCAGCATGGCAACATCCAACTTCAGAGTCCAAGAAGGCAGTACTCAGGTCTCTAGTCAGACAAAGTCAGTGAAGACACTCACTGTAGCAGGGTGTGAATAATTTGCATGAAACCTGTGGTCAGTGGAACAAAGCCCCTTTTTGAGACATGAGGACACAGGCCCTGCCAAGGTGGGTCTGACCACTGTGCAGCATGTGCCAGGGAGAGTACAGAACTCAAAGTGCAATGTGCTAATGGAGTGTAGACAGACTGAAAAGAGTGAATTTCAGCTTTTTAAATATCATGAATGGGATAGGAAAAAAGCCAGTAATTATACAGCAGAGAAATCCGGCAATACCTTGACCAGATGATCAAAATTAGCATGTCCAATAAACGGCAGATGGATATCATGTGCCTACAGATGGGATATCCTGAGAAGAACATACCATCACCTATACTGTACTCAGGCCAAAAATGCATCACCTCAATCTCAATACAAGGAGAATGCAGACAAACACAAAATGAAGAATGCTCTATTTTAAAAAGGGGAGGGAAGTTGAAAAACAAATAACTTGCACATCAGTGAAAATTTAAAACTTGTGTGCTTCGAAAGACACTATTAAGACGTGAAAAGGTAGCCCATGGAATGGTAGAAAATGTTTGTAAATCATAGATCTGACAAGAGACTAATGGCTACAATATGTAAAGAGTTCTTTTACAAGTCAATAATAATGAGACAAATCACTCAATTAAAAATGGATGGAGGAGGCCAGGCATGGTGGCTCACGTCTGTAATCCCAGCACTTTGGGAGGCTGAGGTGGGTGGATCATGAGGTCAGGAGACCGAGACCATCCTGGCTAACACAGTGAAACCCTGTCTCTGCTAAAAATACAAAAAAATTAGCCAGGCGTGGTGGTGGGCGCCTGTGGTCCTAGCTACTCAGGAGGCTGAGGCAGGAGAATGCTGTGAACCCAGGAGGCGGAGCTTGCAGTGAGCTGAGATCACACCACTGCACTCCAGCCTGGGTGACAGAGTGAGACTCCGTCTCAAAAAAAAAAAAAAAAAAAAAAAGATGAACAGAGGATTTTAATAGACATGTTTCCAAAGAAGATAAACAAATGACCAATAAGCACCTGAAAAGATGCTTAACATCATTAGTCATCAGGGAAACACAAATCAGAACCACAATGAGATACCATCTCAACCTCACTAGGATGGCTATAATAAAAAAGACAGATGGTGAAAAGTGTTGAAGAGGATGTGAAGAAATTGGAACCCTCATACACTGCTGGTGGAGATGCAGAATGGTGCAGCTGCTTTGGAGAGCAGTCTGTTAATTCCTCAAAGGTCACACGGGCTACCATGTGACCCAGCAATTCTACTCCAGGAGATGAATAAAAGGCACAAAAAGATTTCTACATGAGATTTCATAGCAATATTAGTCATAATAGCTTAAAAGTGGAAACAGCTTACATATCTATCAACTAATGTACAGCTAGACAAAATGTGGTATATCCATACAATGGAATATTATTTGGCCATAGTTAAATACTGATACATGCTACAGTATGGATGAACTTTGAAAACATTGTGCTATGTGAAAGAAGCCAGTCACAAAAGACCATGCATTGTATGACTCCAGTTACGTGAAATGTCCAGAATAGGCAAATTCATAGAGACAGGAAGTGGATTACAAGTTAGTTGTCTAGGGCTGGAGAAATTGGTAGGCAATGGGGAATGATTAATGGGTACCAAGTTTCTCTTGGGATGATGAAATGTTCTAGAAGTCATTGTGGTGATGGTTGCACAGCTCTCTGAATTTATTTAAAACTATGAATTGTACACATTAAGTACAATTGTATGAACTGGGTGAATTTTATGGTATGTGAATTATATCACACACAGAAACCAGTAACTAAAAAGGGTTAACTGGTTTTTGTGTTAACCAGTTAACCCCTTTTAATGACACTGACATTTTTGAATTTTGACATTTTGAATGTCAAAAATGTCAGTGTCATGGAGGACAAAGAAAGCTGTGGAAATGTTCCAGATTAAAGGAGGCTAAAGAGACACGACGACCAAATACAATACCTGCTCCTAGCCTGGATCCTGTACTGGAGGAATGTGTTATAAATGGTCAACTGACAAAATTGGAACATGAATAGTAGCTTAGATAAAAGTATTGTATCAATGTAAATTTATCAAGCTTCTATCTGTATTGTGATTACGTAAGAGAAAAATCCCTATTTTTAGGAAATATACAATGAAGTATTAGTGGTAAAGGGTCATAATGTATATGTAATCTATCCTAAAATGGTTCAGAAAGAAGTGTGTGTGTGCGCGTTGTGTGTGTGTGTGTTTTGCAGGGAAGCAAATGAAATTTAACATTTTTATGAGTCAAAGGAAGCCATCAAGAAAGTGAAAAGGCAACTCATAGAATGGGAGAAAAATTTTGCAAGTTATGCTGACAAGAGACTTGTAGCTAGAATATATAAAGAACTCTCCATTTGTTTGTGTCCTCTCTTATTTCCTCGAGCAGTGGCTTGTAGTTCTCCTTGAAGAGGTCCTTGAAGAGGAAGAATCAATATCGTGAAAATGGCCATACTGCCCAAAGTAATTTATAGATTCAATGTTCTCCCCATCAAGCTACCATTGACTTTCTTCACAGAATTGGAAAAACTACTTTAAATTTCATACAGAACCAAAAAAGAGCCCACATAGCCAAGACAATCCTAAGCAAAAAGAACGAAGCTGGAGGCATCACACTACCTGACTTCAAACTATATACAAGGCTACAGTAACAAAAACAACACGGTACTGGTACCAAAACAGAGATATAGACCAATGGAACAGAACAGAGGCCTCAGAAATAACACCACACATCTACAACCATCTGATCTTTGACAAACCTGACAAAAACAAGCAATGGGGAAAGGATTCCCTATTTAATAAATGGTGTTGGGAAAACTGGCTAGCCATAAGCAGAAGTCTGAAACTGGATCCCTTCCTTACACCTTATACAAAAATTAACTCAAGATGGATTAAAGACTTAAACATAAGACCTAAAACCATAAAAACCCTAGAAGAAAACCTAGGCAATACCATTCAAGACACAGGCATGGGCAAAGACTTCATGATTAAAACACCAAAAGCAATGGCAACAAAAGCCAAAATTGACAATTGGCATCTAATTAAAGAGCTTCTGCACAGCAAAAGAAACTATCATCAGAGTGAACAGGCAACCTATAGAATGGGAGAAAATTTTTGCAATCTATCCATCTGACAAAAGGTTAACATCCAGAATCTACAAAGAACTTAAACAAATTTACAAGAAAAAAAACCCCATCAAAAAGTGGGCAAAGAATATGAACAGACACTTCTCAAAAGAAGACATTTACGCAGCCAATAAACATATGAAAAAAGCTCATCATCACTGGTCATTGGAGAAATGCAAATCAAAACCACAATGAGATACCATTTCATGCCAGTTACAATGGCAATCATTAAAAAGTCAGGAAACAACAGATGCTGGAGAGGATGTGGAGAAATAGGAACGCTTTTACACTGTCAGTGGGAGTGTAAATTAGTTCCCATTATGGAAGACAGTGTGGCAATTCCTCAAGGAACAAGAACTAGAAATACCATTTGACCCAGCAATACCATTACTGGGTGTATACCCAAAGGATTATAAATCATTCTGCTATAAAGACACATACACATGTATGTTTATTGTGGCACTGTTCACAATAGCAAAGACTTGGAACCAACCCAAATGCCCATCAATGATAGACTGGATAAAGAAAATGGGGCACATATACACCATGGAATACTATGCAGCCATAAAAAAGGATGAGTTCATGTCCTTTTCAGGGACATGGATGAAGCTGGAAACCATCATTCTCAGCAAACTAACACAGGAACAGAAAACCAAACACTGCATGTCCTCACTCATAAGTGGGAGTTGAACAATGAGAACACATGGACACTGGAGTGGGGGCATCACACACCGGGGCCTGTTGCAGGGTGGGGGGCTGAAGGAGGGATAACATTAGGAGAAATACCTAATGTAGATGATGGGTTGATGGGTGCAGCAAACCACCATGGCAAGTGTATACCTATGTAACAAACCTGCATGTTCTGTACATGTACCCCAGAACTTAAAGTATTAAAAAAAAAGAACTCTCACAATTCAATAATAAGAAGACAAAGAACTCAGTTAAAAATGGGCAAAGCATCTGAATAGACATGTTTCCAAAGAAGATAAACAAATGGCCAATAAGCACCTGAAAAACAAATGGAGTAAAATGTTAATAACAGGTAATCTGTGAAAAGGATATACAGGTGTTCTTTCTACTATTTTTATGTTTGCAACTTTTTGTAAGTTTCAAATTTTTTTTACAAATTAAAAGTTTTTAAATAATCCTGAATGACTTTTCTCTTTGGGCGGTGTAGAGCAGTGTGAAAACTGGTCAGAGGGAACACTATGAGCGTGAGCACGTGCACGTGTTTGTACACCTGGGAGTCTACACATGTTCCACAGAGCACTTCACCTCTCTGCTGTCACTGGCCCCTAGCCCCTGTGGCTTGCCCAGCATGCACACCATCACATCTGAGCAACATGCTTAGTTAACCGGGGGGAAGGAGGTAGAGCCCTCAGTGTTCCTGAGGTAGACAGAAGTTACCCATCAGTGTGAGCCACACTGCAGGCATTGTCCCTTTGGCTGGGGCTGACATAAAGAGATATGGAGAAGGTAGGTTAGGCCTATGCTTTGCTGTATTCTGAGAGACTTGCCATCTTCAGAGTTCTTGTTTCCATACTGCAGAGTTTCCCACTAGACTCAGAAGGGCCACTCTTTTTCTGGGTTCTCTACCTATGTTGGAGAGGGGAAGGAAAGAGGAACAGGACATATTTATTGAGAGCCCACTATGTGCCTTTATATATTATTTCACTCAAATGAGACAGAACCCTGCAAGATGGATAAACTGAGGCTCAGAGAGCTTCAGTAACTTGGCCAAGGTCCCATAGCAAGCAAGGGGTGGAGCCAGATTCAAAGCTAAACCCAGACTCCTCACTTCCCCACTTCCACCAGACACACTTCCTTCAGATACTGAGTTTTTTTTTTTTTCTTTCCATTATTTCTCCTCTTTTGGTGTCTGAGTTGAGGTCAAAGCCTGTTCTCATCCCGGGAAATGAAACCAAATCATTGGTGACTGTAATGGATCCAAAAGACCCAGGCAACTTTGGAAAACACCAGCAGCACTGCCATCAGCTCTGTTTCTTGAGGGCATGGTGATGTTGGCAATCACTCTGAAGGAAGAGGACAGAAATGTCTCTTATCTTTGCTTTAACTGCCAAAGCAGACACAGTCTTCAGGGCTGGGTGCCAAGTCAGGGGTACCATGTAGCCAGAGATCCTGGCACACATCTGGATAGCTGTTTGAAGAATCTTCCTGCCAAAGGGGGTTGGGGTAGTGGTGAGGACATCTGAGGAGGAAAGGGATCCTACAACTATAAGGATGGGGTGGTGAATGATGAGGGTCCTAGGAGTGGCCATTCTGACTTCAGGGTATGGTCAAGGGCAATATGCATGGGTAGGGAGGGAATGGGGAGGAAAATTTCTTGGCAGTCTCCCCTTTATCCTCTGCTCTTCCTCTACTTTTCAGGCCTCCAAGCCTCAGCACTCATCCTGTTTCTCATTCTTAAAGGCCTCTCTGTTAGCTGAAGACCCAAAAGAGGGTTTCTAGGAGAATAGGTTGTAAGCCTAGAGCCACAAATAGCCAACAGACAGGAAGGGTCTGCCTACAGGGGCATCAGCTCAGAGGGAAGCAGAGCTGAAACACAGTGATAATGTCATTTGAGTCTTTGGATCCAGCCATGCCTGAAGCCCTGCACTTTTAAATTAAGGGGACCAAAAATTTGCATTTTCACATAAGAAATTTTCAACTGGCTATCTGTCACTTATAAGAAGAATAACATGAATAGCATTCTAACTGAAACAGTACTGGATTTTCTAGTATGATTTTCAAGTACAGATCTTCTATAACAGCCAAGGGAGGATGCAGAGAACTTTAGGATAGAGCCATTGCACATGGAAAATCCAGAATCTAGAGACACTGAAGAGAGGAGGAGAGCTGGCCAGCCCCTGCCTCAGGAGGCCTCTGCTCTAGGGGTAGGGTAAGATACTCAAGTCTGGCTTCATGTCTGAATCTCTTTAGGGAAGCCTGGAGAAAGGATAGGCCAGCCCCAATTTGAGGGTTCTGCAACCTACAGTTTTTCCTGAAGTTGTTCCAGGTAATGATGGTTGCTACCTTCTGCTGAGCCTATGCTACATGACCAATGTATTACACTATCTATCATTTTATTTCTCACAGCAGCCCTGAGAAGTAGAGATATTGGCACAATTTTCTAGAGGAAGAACTGAAAGTTCACAATGGTGCAGTAACTAACTAGTCACATAGCTAGTAAGCAGCAGAGCAGGGATTCAAATCTAGTGTATTAGACTCCAAAACCTGTGTTTTTAACAACCATATTGTATGTTACTTCCTCCAAGATGGGTCAATGAGGCAGGGGACATTGATTGGCTATATGGAGAATTAATAATAATCTTTTCTGTTGGTACAGCCCTAGAGAGTTTACAAAGCACAATTGTATATGCAATCTCACTACATCCATTTTACAGATATGGAAACTGAGGCTCAGAGGTAGGAAGTGATTTACTCAAAGTCATTTGGGCAAACAGGATAAACCACCCAGAGATAACTCTCCTTAAATTAAGCAGGCAGTCTGTAGTCTGTGAATACTCATAATGTGTGGGGGGAGGAAGGAGCTGGCCTCACCACACTGAACCATGCTTGAGGGCAGTGATGGTATCAGTCTGTCCAACGAAGGTCTCAGACAGGTGAGGGGACCAACAGGTATTGCAGCCACAGACCCAACTGCGGAACACAAATCCCACTACACCAAAGGACTCTGAATTCACAAAAAGATTCCCAGTCCCAGCCAGGCACCATTTATTTTTCAGCAACACTTGATATGGGCAAATTCCAGTTCAACTAGAGAGATTCAGCTTCCTGGTGTTCCCAGGGGGATCTAGCTCTGAAAAGAGCCCCTTTCTTCTGTCAGGACAAACTCAGCAAAAAAGGCTGCAGGTCTGAGCTGAGCAGCCTGGAGAGTGGGGATTCCAACTCCCCCTGAGAGTGTCTACGTGCCTGGCTGGCTTCCTCCCTGAGGAAAGTCGCTGTCCCAGCCCAAGCCCTAGGGCCCCTCACTGTTGGACCTGCCCTGATGCTTTGCCAAACTCAGAGGCACCTGTCCTAGACAGACGAGGCAAAGCTGACTTTCACTGTTCCCTGGGTGATCCGCACCTGGAGGAGTCATCAGGCAGGGATCCGGGTGATGGGACAGAAGGGGCCAGGGTAGCGACTGTTGTTCACTGCTGGAAGTGTGTCAGGGGACTGGAAGGTGAACAGCAATCCCACCTGTCTCCTAGAGACCCTGTCCTCCGTGTGTAGGGGACAGTAGGGGATGGGTACACAGGGAGGAATCCAGCCCTGGGGCTTCCTTGAAGCCAAGTGAGCAGCTTTCTGGATTTGTTTTCCCACAAACAGTCTTTGAAACTGGGGCAAGTGTTGAAGGCAGAACAGAGTAAAAGAAGCAGCTTCATGAGGCCAAACCCAGTCTCTCCAGGTCTAGGTAGTCCAGCATAGGTTCTGGGAGTAGATGCCAGCTCTACCACTTGATTTCTTTGGTATGACCTTAACTTTTTGCCATCCTTTCACTAGTATTTATTGAGAACCCTCTGCATATTGAGAACCCTCTGCATCAGTGCTAACCAAAAAATGGATTCAGTCACCTTCCTGGAGGTTCCAATCAGTGGAGGAGACAAATATTAATCCAACAACCAGTACCCCCCTACCCCTACCCCCACAGAAAGTGTGAAACGCCCAAGAGATAGATAGTATATAATTAGAGAGACTTCACCCTCTCTGGAAGGTCAGAGAAGGCTTTCCTAAAGAAATGATAATGGAGCTGAGGTCTGGAAGAAGCATAGGAGTTTCCTGAAGAGGGTAGGAGGGGGCACTGCACACAGAGGGAACAGGACAGTCAAAGGCAGGCCATTTGGCAACAGGTGACTGGAAGGAACAGGAAGAAAGCCCATGAGGCTGAAGTACAGAGTGAATATGCAGGGTCTAGGCAGACCATGCAAGAATGTGGGTTTCTCCTAAGAGCAACAGGAAGCCTTTTGAGGTGCTCTTAGCAGGGAAGTGAGATGATCACACTTATCGTTTGAGAAGATTACTCTGGCAGCACAGTGAACAACGTATTGGAATGGAACCAAGGAGCATTCAGGAGGCCATACAGAAGGTATCAGGTATTTGCCTGTAAAATGGGGGTGATGAGAATACTATCTTACCAGCTGTTGCCAGGATCCAATGAGATACTGCATTTTAAGCATCTATTCTAGTACCTGGCACATAGTAAAGGCTCAGTAAGCGTCGATATTGTTACTTTTATCATTGGTTCTTTGCAGAGTGCACATATTTCTTATCCAGGTATGCTCCTGTGTGATGGGGTGGAGGGGGTAGTTGTGGTTTCCAGAGTGGAAACGTGATTTGTGTCAAATCACAACGTCGAGACCAGAATCCAGGACGCCTGAAGGCCCGATTAGAATGGCTTAAAAGTACGGATTATTCAGGAAGAAAAACGGGTTCCAATCGCTCCTACTAGACGCTGGAGGGATGGTGAACGATCCTTTAGATGGTAAGCCCTAGCACTTATTGAGAAAAACAGGTGCTTCTTCGGTCGGAGAGCAGGTGTAGGGCTCGCAGCCGCGTGCGCTCCCGCGGAGGCGGGGGACCCTCGCCACTCCCCCGCCCCACGACCACCCACGGGCTTCCGACTGCACCTGCTCCCCCGGCTCGGAAATGCGGGCCAGGTGCCGGGCTGCAGGCAGAGGGTGCCCGGGGGAGGAGGTCCCGAAAGGCTCCTCCACTCGCCTGCACCGGCTGCCCCCTCCCCAGTCACGTGGCCCGGTGGGTGGGGACCGACCTGAAGTTGGAGAAATCCCGAGCGCTCCCAACTTCGGAGGGAGTCGCCCGTCCTCCGGGCCCGGGCGGTGGACTCTGGAGCCCCGGCTGGCGGCGTGGAGGTGCGTTTCTGAGAAGCCGGGCAGCGGCGCGGGCGGCGGGACTCGAGGCATGGCCCGGCTATCGGTGATCCCTGGGTCGGCCACGGCGTGGACAGGTGAGCAGGGACCCGCGGCCAGCGGCAGAGATGGCCGGGGCTGCCAGGGCATCGGGCCCCAGAGCCCACGCCCATCCAGGGGATGCGGAGCCCCCACGCAGGAGGGGGCGGTTGGGTGAAGAGGCCGCGGTGGATTCTCGGCCTGCCGGTTCAGTCCCACCAGCGCCGCCGCCTCCTCGCCGGCTTTGCCACCGGGTGAGCAGGGGACGCGGGACGCTGGTGAGCCGCGCGGGGCGTGGACTCTGTGCCGGCCCCGCCCCCCGCGCGCGCACTGGCTGCTCCCCGCGACGTCACGCTCGGCTATAAAAAGCGCGGCGCGGGGCCCTTGCGGTGCTGGAGGGGCTCGAGGCTGAGGCTGCCGCGGGGTTGCGGGCTACCGGGCCGCCGGCGCCTCAGCGATGTTTTACTCAGGGCTCCTCACTGAGGGCGGCCGCAAGGAGACCGACAGGCGAGAGGCGGCGTCGCTGCGACAGCAGCGCCGGATGAAGCAGGCGGTGCAGTTCATCCACAAGGACTCCGCCGACCTGCTGCCCCTGGACGGCCTCAAGAAGCTGGGCTCGTCCAAGGACACGGTAAGCCCCCGCCGCTGTTCTCGCCCCGGCCCCGGCGGCTTCGCGCCCGCGGTTTTCCGAGGCCCGGCCGTTGCGGCTTTCACTGAGTCACCGCCCGGCCCGCCGCTGCCCTTGGCTCGCGGTCGCTGCGTCGCGGATTCCTCCCCTTCCAGCACCCCTGCTGCGGTTTCGGTGGGGATTCCGTCGTAGCTTTTCTAGCTTGCGCTCCCCTCGGCTGTGCCTCCTCCCTGGATGTCTCTTCTCCAGTAGAAGGAAGACGTCCTGCCCTGCCCTCTTGCCCTCGGGTCTTCTTTCTTTTTCCTTACTCTTAATACCGAATTTTGTTCGTGAGGCTTATGCCTCCTACGCTGTGTGGCTGGTCCTATGACCCAGACAGAGGTGATTCCTAATGGCTTCGTGTGAGGGGGGAAGAAGTGGAAAGGGGTTTTTTTGACAGTTGCCAGATCCAGAGGACTTTTGTTGAATCCATTGTCCCCCTATGCAAAATCCACTTCTCTAGTTTTGGTCCTACCTTTGACCTTCCATCCTGAGTGGGGAGAGAGAAAAGGGGCCAAATGTGAAGGTTTCCTGAACCGCCAACATCTCTTCATCATTCTCCTCTTCCAGCCCCGCCCCCAAGGAGTGGGTAGAGGGAGGAAGCCAGGCTGCTCCATCTCACCGACCAGCTAATGTGTGCATTTGGAGCTGGGGTGGGTGCAGTCTTTTTTTCTAGCACAGTTGTTCTTGGCATTAAGTAGAAGCACCCCAGGACAGGAAGCCTGGGGTCAAAGATGGTACTGTCCTTTTTCTATAGAATGGGCTGGATGGCTAAGGGTTACCAATATAAAGAACTGTATTTGTCATCCCTCAGCCACTGTAGTGGTCCTGGGCCAAGTTTATGTTTAACTTTGTAGTTTTATCTGGAGTTTTCTTGTAGTTTGATTGCTTTCTTGAATTTCACAATCGCTTTATTCATTTGGTTGGTAATATATGAAACACTAATTAAATGTCTTTTAACAAATGAAATAGGTGCTCTGCATAATTTTTCTAGTATTTTTTATTTTAAGCTTTTAAAATGTTTAATTTTGGATGTGGTTGTCGGCCCTAGTTCACTGAAATTGCCATTGCTGGCCCCAGGAGGGCAGAGCTTCTGCATCCATTTCCTTTTTTTTTTTTTTTTTTAATTTAACAGCTCTAATGATACACAGGTACAAATATACAAAAATTATACACGGTATAATTTTTCTCCTCCCTGCCATTAGTTACTTCTGTGCAGGGTTTGTCTACTTCAGTTATCTTGCTCTGTTTTTTAAAAGTTGTTTTTTTGTTTCGTTTTGCTTTTTGCACAAGCCACAGGATAGTTTATCTGATTTATGCTAACCCAGAGTGATAAGTGATTGAAATGTGCTCCTGCAAAAGAGATAACTCTCTTTTCCCTTCTTTCACTTTAAAGCAGTCTCGATTCATTTAACAAATCAGATTCAAGAAGTATTCTTTCCTTCAGGCCAAATAATCCTATCCTAGTTCCTAGAATGCTCAGCAATCAATAAAGAAGGAAGTATCATATTAAGAGAAGAATTAAAATACAGAGTTTTTTAATGCTGGATTTGGTTGTCCCTTGTTGTCGAGGAGTTTCCTAGCCCTGAGAGCTACCTGAGCTTCCTTCTGCCTAGGATTTCTTATACTACTTCATGCTGTGTAACAATTCCATCCGCTTTTCTGACTCCAGTCTGTCTCAGTTAAGTCACAAAGGGCTGATAGCATACAGCACAGGCAGCAGGCTGCAAAGAGGAAGGAGCCTCAAGAAGCAGGATATTGCCTTGAGTATGACACATACACATGACAGTTGACTGTGAGGCTCTGAATCATGGTTCATGCTTTCTGTGCCCCACCGTCATGGAGTTGATTTCCCTCTCTCACTGTTTTCACACCTATAATGTACAAGTGATTGCACAGAACAGCCAGGTTACAGAAACCAAGGCAGACTGAGGTAGGGCTAGGAGAGCCGCAAGTGCTGGGGTGAGGCAGCATGCTTAAACTCTCTTGGAACTGTTGTTGCAGCCTTAGTACAATCTTAGAAGTGACCTTAGAAGTACATTATTATTGTTTTACTTTATAAATACATCTGGGATAGACCAGTGTTGACTCAATTTTCTCTCACTGCAAGGGAAATTTGGAGGATGCTAAAATTAATTGAATAGTTCTTACTTGAAGTAGTTTTTAGTATAATCTCGACAGAAGGAGTCCAAGAAAAGGGAGAGGAAGCATCAGAGGGAGATAAGGAAGAGAGAGGAGAAATTAGTTGTTACTAACTTTTGGGTTTGTGAAGATTGTAGGTTGTTTTTCCTCATACTAGTAACCTATATTTGAATTATACCGCTGGGATTTCTGAATTATCTACCTCTTACTATGCTGTTTCTGTAATGTTCACTAGCTCTTTTAGGACTGGCAGAAGGCAACCATAGGAAATCAAAGGGGGTCATGTTCTCTTGCCCCAGGAAAGTGCCTTTGCCTATTCCTGTGTATATGGAGTTGGCTGATACAAAGTCTTCTGTGGAAATTATATTTTTGTCTGGCCCTTTTGCTTTTATCCTTTTATCTTGTATTGTTCATTCTGTATTAGATTAAGAACTAAAACCAGAGATATGAGTGAGTAATATTATATTTGATTTTTTTTTTTTTTTTTTTTAAGAGACCGGTTCTCACTCTATTGCCCAGGCTGGAATGCAGCTGTAGTCACATCTTACTGCAGCCTCGACCTCGCAGGCTCAAGAGATACTCCCACCTCAACCTCCTGAGTAGCTAGGATTACAGGTGCACACCACACCAATCTAACTTTTGTATTTTTTGTAGAGATGGGATTTTGCCATATTACCCAGGCTGGTCTTGAACTCCTGATCTCAAGCGATCTGCCCACTTTAGCCTCCCAAAGTGCTGGGATTACAAACATGATCTACCACACCCAGCCCTGATTTTTTTTTTTTTTAAACTCGATGAAGCTGGAGAAAAACATCTCCGTTCTTGGAAATTTGCCTATTGTAATTTATCTTGTTTTAGCTACCAGGTTCATAAAAGTTTTTCTCATTGTACTAAGGACTTTTTAATTTTTAAAAACAGTCATGTTATGTGATAATATGCTGTCTTTCCTAAATGATATTATACTTACCTGTATGCATTAGGCCATATTCTTACTTGTCTGGCAATAGAGTTTTTCTTTCCTACATATGATTGCTTCTGATCATAGCTAAATGCTTTTTCAAAACTGACTAGAATTAGGAATGACGCTGGGGGAAAGACGGTTGAACACAGTAAAGCAAACTTACCATAAAATACCTGAACAGCAGCTCTGTCTGATAGAGCAGGTCTGTGTGGTGTGCCCTACAAATTAGCCATCCATGTCACCACAAGTCATAGGCTGGAGAATTTCAGAGGCTTAGAAGAGAAGCGTGAAATTCCAGTATAACACCAAGATCTGGCACAAACTGAAGATTTACAGAGTCGTGATTGCATCCTAGTAATAGCAAACATTATTTGAATACTTGCTGTGTTCAGGACACAGTCTAGGGGCTAGGACACAAATAGGAAGATAGAAAAGTTTCTCATTATAAACAGGTTTATAGGTTAGGGGGCAGGGAAGGACAGATCAGTTAATTTAATATACAAATATTAATATATTTATTGAGTACCTACTACACATGTCATGCAATAATTTAAGCCTTGGAGATATAATAGTGAACCAAAACTGAGTTCCTGCCTTGACGGAACTTGCATTCTTGTGGGAGGAGGAGGCAGAAAGTAAAATTAGGTAAATGTATATAAGGTAATAATAATAAATATTTTCTATGGAGAAAATAAATCAGGGTAAGGGGAATAGGGAAGGCAGTGACTGGGGTGGGGTGGAGCCTGGCTATTTTGTACAGGGTTGTCTGGGAAGGCCTATCTGATAAGATTACATTTGAGGAGATACTGAAGGAAATTAAGGAGCAAAGTTTCTCAGGGAAGAGTGTTCTAGGCAGAAGGAACAGCAAGTGCAAAGGACTGAGGCGTCACTGTGCTTGATATAACTGAAGAACTGTAAGAGGACCAGTGTAGCTAGAGCAAAATGAGCAAGGGGGAGGGTGATAGAAGATAACATCAGAGATGTAGTAGGAGGCCATTGTGCAGGCATTTGGGTGTTTTTTTAAATTATTTTGTATTTTTTTATTTTTCACTCTCTTCAGCGCATACCTATGCATTTGGGTTTTAACCTGAGATTGGAAACGAGTGGAATATTTTGAGCAGAGGGGTGACATGATACGACTTATTTTACAAAAAGACTACTCAGGCTACTATGTGGGTTACACTATAAAGGCGCAAGAGTAGATGAAGCAGGAAGACTGATTAGGAAGCTATTATACAGTAATCGAAGTGAGAGGTGATGGTACCTCAGAGCAGTGTGATAAGCTGTGAAGGAGACGAGAAAGGATCAGGTTCTAGATATATGTTGAAGGCACAGCTGACAAATGTAATTGATGCATTGGATTAAGAGTGAAAGAGTAATCAAGGAAGACCACGAGTTTTTTAACCTAGCCATTGGAAGAATAGAATTATCACTTACTGAAGTGATAAGACTTGTGGGGAGAGCAGGTTGAGGATGGCAAATAAGAATGAAGAGTTTGCAGGCTGGGCGCGCTGGTTCACGCCTGTAATCCCAGCACTTTGGGAGGCCGAGGCGGGCAGATCACGAGTTCAGGAGATCGAGACCATCCTGGCTAACATGGTGAAACCCCGTCTCTACTAAAAATACAAAAAATTAGTCGGGCATGGTGGCGGGCACCTGTAGTCCCAGCTACTCGGGAGACTCGGGAGGCTGAGGCAGGAGAATGGCGTGAACCCAGGAGGCGGAGCTTGCAGTGAGCTGAGATCGTGCCAGTGCACTCCAGTCTGGGCAACAGAGCGAGACTCCGTCTCAAAAAAAAAAAAAAAGGAATGAAGAGTTTGATTTTTGAACAAGTTTAGGGTCCCAATTAGTTACTTAAATGTAGATGCTGAATAGACAATTCTAGAAGAAGATAAGTAACACCACCAGAAAGCCTGTGCTAGTTGCCAAGATGTTATAGTCAAATGTGCTAGAGGAGTCCAGTGGAAGAAGTGATTTTTCTAGCCTGATGTGATGATAAGGATGGAGACTGGCATCTAATTACACCTTTACCATTCCCTTTGAGCCAGCTGACTGTGAGATGGTATGGAGAGAAGGCTGCCTCTAGAGTATGCTTTGTAGAACCTCAGAGTAGGAAGAATTTTACAGGTTTTACATTTTACAGGTTTTACATTTTACAGAATTTTACATTTGTGAATCCTTTCTAACAAAATGCAGCCTCCATGAGCAGCTGAGAAACCATTATCTCAGACTAATCCACAAAACAGATAACGATGAGGAATAGGTTGTTTGTTGGGTCATGAGCAAAGGCAAAGAAATGGAACACAGAAGGCCTGGGGCAGTGTAACAGCCTGCCTTATGTTTTTGAGCAACTGCAAACTGAAGAACAATCTGTTTATGTTTCCATGGGGTAGAATGGGTCACGTGTTATATATTCAGCTAGTAAGCAAAGAGAAGGCACAAATATTGGTGACCTTTTTGATTTCCAAGGTCAGAGATAGAGACATGTATACTGGGCTTGACTCAGGAGTCCATGTTTATCTATAGACTGTGTATGAGGACTAAAATGGAGTAGGATGATTTCAGGCACTTTTGGGGTAAAAGAAAAAGTGAATGGTATCCATGACCCTTGTTCTAACTAAGCTCTAGTTGTGGCTCTATTGCTAGCTAGTGACCTTGGATTTCTCTCTTGGGAATAAATGCTACAAAGAAAGCAGACCCCTATCATTTCCTCTGTTTTCTAGTTTGGTTCATTCTGTGGACCACAGAAATCCATTAGTTTCTTTCTGTCTGGGTAGCTTGGGTAAAGGGATCGAAACAGTGGCTTTAAAGTTCTTGCTCAAATTATGATTCTATGGTATCCTGCACTATAGTCTGATTCCTCTCACCTCTCTTTTCTTCAAACTCTATAGTTTGGTTAGAAGAGATGTTTAAGCAGCGTGGGTGCCAGATTGAGGAACCGTAGCTATTTTCACCCAGAATACAGCACTTCCCATAGTGTTCATTTCCTTTAGAAGCTCTTGATGGTGATGGAGGCAGAATATTTGAACTTGCCTGGTTAGAGTTTAGATACCTCTAGAAGCCACATTTCAGGAAGAGTAGAGAAGCAGGGACTGCTTAGATTAGTAGCTGCCTTGTTGAAGTTTAGCATAAAGCAGAATCCACGTCAGAAAGATGACTTAAAAATTATGTCTAAATGGCCACCAGGGTATCTGCAGCATCCATCTAGCAAATTAGTACTGTGTATCCTTTTTTCTTTCTTTCTTTTTTTTTTTTTTTTTTTTTGAGACGGAGTCTCACTCCCTCACCAGGCTGGAGTGCAGTGGTGCAATCTCAGCTCACTGCAACCTCCGCCTCCCGGGTTCAAGCGATTCTCCTGCCTCAGCCTCCCGAGTAGCTGGGATTACAGACACCCGCCACCACACCTGGCTAATTTTTGTATTTTTAGTAGAGACAGGGTTTCACCACATTGGCCAGGATGGTCTTGATCTCCTGACCTCGTGATCCACCCGCCTCGGCCTCCCAAAGTGTTGGGATTACAGGCATGAGCCACTGTGCCTGGCCTCCTTTTTTCTTTTTTTGAGACAGAGTCTCACTCTGTCACCCAGGCTTAAGTGCAGTGGCGTGATCATAGCTCAGTGCAGCCTTGAACTCCTGGCTTCAAGTGATCCTCCCACCGCAGCTCCCGAATAGCTGGGACTACAGGTGTGTGCCATCATGCCCAGCTAATTTTTAAATTTTTAAAATTTTTAATTAAAAATTTTTTTTTTGTAGAGACACAATTTCACTGTGTTGCTAGGTTGGTCTCAAAGTCCTGGCCTCAAGCAGTCCTGCCTCAGCCTCCCAAAGTGCTGGGATTATAGGCAAGAGCCAGTGCACCTGGTCAGTACTGTGTATCTCGAAAGACAGGACAGCCCTTGAAAAGCCAATATGTCAATAAACAGAACCACTTAACCACATTTATAAAACAGTCATAGACTGGGGATACAAATAGTACAAACTCTTTAATATACAAGTATTGAAGGGATTCTGAAAGAAAGAATTCAATGATATTAATCAAGAAAGGCTTTTTGGCTGGGTGTGATGGCCCACACCTGTAATCCCAGCACTTTGGGAGGCCAAGGCAAGTGGATCACCTGAGGTCAGGAGTTCGAGACCAGCCTGGCCAACATGATGAAACCTCATCTCTACTAAAAAGGCAAAAATTAGCTAGGTGTGCTGCTACGCGCCTGTAGTCCAGCTACTGGAGAGGTTGAGGTGAGAGACTTGCTTGAACCCAGGAGGCAGAGATTTCAGCGAGCCAAGATTGCGCCACTGCACTCCAGCCTGGGAGACAGAGTGAGACATCATCTCAAAAAAAAAAAAAAAAAGAAAAGAAAGGCTTTTTGAAGAAAGAAGGGGTAGAGATTTCTTTCAGTACTATGTCAAGAGCTGAGGATATAGCTGAAATCAAGGCAGTCACAGTCCCTGCCCTTGTGCAGTTAACATGCTAGTAGGGCAAGGGTGAAATATAAACAAGTAAATACACAAAATAATTTTGTATTGATAATTACTATGAAAGAAATAGTGAGATTTGTTAGTAACTAAAAAGGTGACCTACCTACTTTAAGGTGTATGGTCAAGGAAGGTATCTCTGAGGAAATGACATTTGAACAGAGACCTGGAAGATAAGAGGGACCTAACTATTAGAAATGTTAGGGGAAGAACATTTCAGGCAGAGGGGACAGCCGGTGCAATGGGATTGGAATGGGAAAGAAATTTTGAGCAAGGAAGTGAGTGTGGATGGTGTTGAATCTGAATGAATAAAGGGAGAGTGGTTTGTATATGGAAGGAGAGGCAAGGGCCAGTTTGTACAGAGCTGTATAGAGAAGGGTAAAAAGTTTGGATTTTTTCTGAAGAACAACGGGAAGCCATTGAAGGTTTTGAGTAAAGTACTGTATTACCTGACTTATGTTTTAAAAAGCTTACTCTGGTTTCCATGCAAAGAATGGACTGGAGAAGGGTAAAAGAAGAGGCAGAATGCAAGTTAGGAGGCTGTGACAGTACAGATAGGAAATTATAGTGGTTTGGATTAGATTGGAAGTAGTAAAGATGGGGAGAAGCAGATCAATTCCAGGTGTGTTTCAGAGTACACTAGCACTTTTGATGGGAGGTCAGGAAATGAAAAAATCAAGAATGGATATATGGTGGTGCCACTTACCAAGGTTGTTGGAAAGGAATTAACCCAATATGTTAAAACTGAACAAGATTTTGAGCTCAAGCCTCCTTTATGACTGATCAAGAGAGTAAGGTTTGGAGAAAAGTAATGCTCACAGAGGTTAGTGATTTGCCCAAGGTAGTGTGTGACAAGTGGTAATTTGCGAAAGCAGAAAGCCTTCATGGAGTAGTAAGTAAAAAGATGAGATTGGGAAGGAAGATGAATGGTAGTGGAAGGTCTTGAACATTAAATTGAGGATTTTTGTTTGATGCAACTAGCAAGAGAACCACTGTAGGGAAGAGGACCATGAAAGTGTTAGGAGATTGCTTGGGCTTAGCAGTAACAGTAAATGAAGAAGAAAATAAGAGGAGGCAGAATTTCACTCACCGAGATAGGGAATAAGGGAGAATGTGCAAGTTTTATAGAAAATATCAGTGGGATAAGTTACGTTTGAAGTGCCTGTGGAATATCTGAGTAGAGAAGTTGAAAAAGGCAGTTGGATCTATGGGTCTAGAATTGAGGTGACATCTGGACATGAGATAGAGTCATCATCATAAAGGCAGTAATTTATGCAATGAAAACAGATAAAATTGCCCTGGGAGTATATGTAGAGTGACAAAGGACAAAGATAGAGCGACGAGAAACACTAACATTTAAGAAATGAACATAGGCAGACGAACCAGTGAAAGAGACAGGAACAGAATAAACAGGTGGTTTTAGAGGCCAGTGGAGGAGCGTTTCAGGATAAATGAAATGGTGAGTTTATTGTAGCATTGTTTCTAATGGTAAACATATGGAAATAATCTAAATGTCCATTAGAAAATAGTTAAGGTATGTTTACACCACAAACTTGTCTGTCAAGGATGTGCTGTTTTAAAATGCAGAAAGTAGGGCAGACATAAAAAAATAGATGCTAAGCTGGTTATAAGATAACCTGGCATTATACCTGCCTAAGTTACATTGTGTGTGTGCACATGCTTTAGTTTTTGCATCTGGCAGACACTGTTGGCTAAATTATCACCCATTCTTAGCCCTTTTCTATATGCTTAACTCCTCTATAGAGATTATAAAAGCTAAATTCTCTCCCAATGTCTGTTAGAGCTAGGAGTGGCCATATGAGTTCTGACCAAGAAGATATGGGCAAAAAACTGCTGAAGGAACTTCTGGGAAAGCTTTTCCTTTTCTGATAAAAGCAATTGACGGTGTTAGTGTAGTCCCTCCTCCTTCCTCATTTCTTGAATGTGGATATAATGCCTGGAGCTGGGATATTCATCTGTGACCATGAAGGAATGTCCAAGAGAATTAACAGAGTCAATAGCCCTGAAGTTGTTAAGCTGCTGAGTTAATATCAGCAGCTTCTATCTCTAGACTTCTTGTTATGTGAGAAAAATAAATCTCCATTTAAACTACTGTAAGCTGGTTTTTCTTGTGGCTGAACTCTTTTCTGCTACATGGGGTATATTTTTATTTAAAATTTTTTAAAATGTAAATAATTTAAAACTTTTAAAAATTTAAAGCTGTTGCTTGTGTTAGGGATCTCCATATCTCCAAGTAAATGGTGATACTGCTATTTCTTAATTAACTGTTTTCATCACTATCTATCTAGTCTTACTTTTTTTTTTTTTTTTTTTTTTTTTGAGTCAGGGTGTTGCTTTGTTGCCCAGGCTGGAGTGCAGTGGTGTGATCTTGGCTCACTACCACCTCCACCTTCTAGGCTCAAATTATTCTCCTACCTCAGCCTCCCAGGTAGCTGGGGCTACAGGCGTGCACTACCATGCCTGGCTAATTTTTGTATTTTTTGTAGAGGCAGAATTTCACCATGTTGCCCAGTCTGGTCTTGAACTCCTGGGCTCAAGTAATCCACTCGCCTTGGCCTCCCAAAGTGCTAGGATTACAGGTGTAAGCCACCGCACCCAGCCCTGATTTTCTATTATAATGGATAAAAATTTAATTATCTTACACCTTCCCATCATATATATTCACTCTTCTATTATACTAACATTCTGTTAAATAACTATTTTGGGTCAAATAAGCATTTACTGCTTAGATTATTATGACTATGTTCTTGTTATTTACAGCTGAGTCAAATGTACTATTTCTTTTCTCATAAAAACATTTTTCTCAAAATTAATAATTTCCTTGGTTTTTAAAAAAAGTTTCCATGTAAAATTTAATTCTCCTTCAAGTAACTTAAAACTATAGATGGTCTAGCAAGTCCATTGTTTTCTTTGAGGATCCTTCCTAGAGCCCCCTATCTTTTCATTTCATTTTGGACTGGCTGCTTTTAAGGCCCGTAGGCAACCTGTATCCTGGACTTTTCCTTCAACACCATTCTTAGAACTGCCTTTGCCTCTCTATTGGATTCTTTCATTCTTAGATCTCATGCTTTTCTCCTTGTTGTTTGTTTCCCTTGCTTTGGTGAAGCATGCATATCTTTCAGTAGCTTCTTGAGAAGACACAGGAAATAACTTTCTTGAGTCTTGATTGATAGTTTGACTAGGTTTAGAAATTATGTACTATCAGATTTTTTTTTTTGAGACGGAGTCTCGCTGTGTCATCCAGGCTGGAGTGCAGTGGCACAATCTCAGCTCAGTGCAACTTCCACGGTGAGTTCAAGTGATCCTCCTGCCTCAGCCTCCTGAGTAGCTGGGATTACAGGTACCCACCACCACACCCGGCTAATTTTTGTATTTTTAGTAGAGATGGGATTTCACCATGTTGGCTTGGCCAGGCTGGTCTCGAACTCCTGACCTCGTGATCCGCCCACCTTAGCCTCCCAAAGTGCTGGGATTACAGATGTGAGCCACTGCGCCTGGCCTGAGATTTTTGAAGGCATTATTCTACTGTCTTTTAGCTTTGACTGTTACTGTTGAGTAGTCCTATACTATTCTGATTCCTAATCCTTTGTATTTTGATCATTTTCTCTTTGGAATCTTGTGGAATCTTTGTCATCCATGCTATTCCAAAATTTCACAGCGATGTGAAATCTTGATGTGGATCTTTTTTCCTTCATTATGGTAGGCTCCATGTGGGCCCTTTCAATCTTTAAACTCATGTCCTTCAGTTCTGGCTTAATATGATACCCCACACTACCCTTCAGCTGTTCTCGAAATCTGAACGCCTAGCCAAGCTATCAACTAATCAGTCTTTTTATTTACTCTTACAAGAGTAAACTTTTGGCATTCTCCCCAGTTCTCTGGATCAAGTGAGAGTCTTATGAAGACTTTAGTGTATTTCCAACCCTAATTGCATCCTTCAACTGTAGAGGTTCTGATACCTCTAACTCCTCAGGCTTTTAATTTTAGTTTGAGTAGGACAACTGCTTTTACAGCTAGATGCAAATATATAATAGCTCAAACAAAATAGTTTATTTTTTCTTAAGTAACAGTATTAGTGGAAAAGTCAGCAAGATAGCCTCTTCCATATAGTCCTTTAGAGACTCAAACTAACAGTAGCTCTTCTGTCTTCAACATGTGGCCTCTGAGAAGGTAACCATAGTGGTCATCTCCACTCCAGCTAGTCAGAAGAGGAAAAGAATATAGAGAAGTATGCACAGGAGATTTTTATGGGCCAGGCATAGAAATGGTGCATGTTACTTCCACTCACATTCTATTCTGTAGAACTCAGTCATATGGCTATGCCTAACTGCAAAGAGGGCTAGGAAACAATCTAGGTATCTTCCCATGAGGAAGAGGAGAATTTTAAAGAGCAACTGGCAGCCTCTGCTGCTTCAGCTCTCTGTGAAGTGAAATGGTATAAAGCACTTAGCTTTCTCTAGTCCAGGTCATTAATTGCTGCTTTTCTGCCTGCTATTCAGATTCCAGAATTTTGTCAACATCTTTTTTTCTTCTTTATTGTTCTTTTTGCTTTGTGGGTTTAGGACTTATTCTTTTACTGTCATTTTAGTGAAATTTTGGCTGAAACAGAGGTAAATATGCAGCTATATTGTTACTTAAGATATAGTATATGTAGGCATAATAAAATGACCAGAGAAAAACATCTCTGAGGTTCACATGGGTTTGTTGGCTGTAAATTTTCTATTCCTGAACTATATTATGAGTACTTTTTAGTTATCAAAGAGAATGAAAAGAATTATGTATATTGACATAGAAAATGCCTTTTTGTTTTGAGACGGAGTCTTGATCTGTCACCTGGGCTGGAGTGCAGTGTTGCGATCTCGGCTCAATGCAAGCTCTGCCTCCTGGGTTCATGCCATTCTCCTGCCTCAGCCTCCCGAGTAGCTGGGACTACAGGCAGCCACCACCACACCTGGCTAATTTTTTGTATTTTTAGTAGAGACGGGGTTTCACTGTGTTAGCCAGAAAGGTCTCCATCTCCTGACCTCGTGATCCACCCGCCTTGGCCTCCCAAAGTACTGGGATTACAGGTGTGAGCCACCGCACCTGGACAGAAAATGCTTTTATATATTAAATGAAAATAGAAAATTTCAGAACAGTTTTATAGTATGATTATTCTTTTATATGCTTATAAATGTATTAATATTTTTTGAAAGATATATTTCTAAATTTAATGGTCATTATTTGTTGGGAGTGGGACTGAGAAGGGTTTGAGAGATTGGGGAGGTTTTTGCTTTTAATTTTATTTATTTATGTATTTGTTCATTTATTTATTGTTTTGAGATAAAGTCTTGCTCTGTTGCCCAGGCTGGAGTGCAGTGGTACCACCTAGGCTCACTGCAACCTCGGCCTCCTGGGTTCAAGCAGTTCTCCTGCCTCACCCTCTCTAGTAGCTGGGATTAAAGGTGCATGCCACTACGCCTGGCCAATTTTTGTATTTTTTCTTTTATTAGAGACGGGGTTTTGCCATGTTGGCCAGGCTGGTCTCGAACTCCTAACCTCAAGAGATCCACCTGCCTCGGCCTTCCAAAGTGTTGGGATTATAGGCGTGAGCCACCATGCCTGGCCTTTGCTTTTTATTTTATATATTTGAGTGATACTTAAGTATTTTACATTGAGCATGTGTTTGAACCTTTTTTGGTTACTAAAGAACAAGTAAAGGAATAGTCAGCAGGGCCAAATGCACTAGAAAAGTCTGGTAAAATTAAGGCTGAAAATATCTATTGTATTTGGAAATCAGAGGTCATTATTAGTATGGGATAAGAAGTGATCTCAGTGAAGAAAATATGGGATATCAGAAAATAGATGTCATGGTTTAGTCTTTTTAAAAAAAGACCATTCCAGATAAGGAGGGTGATTAAAGGAGGCTGTAGAGTCAAGGCAGCAGGATCTGACATTTTGTGGAGGAATTTTCTCCCCAGTATCTAGGAACTTTTAGTATGTTTTATGACTTGTGGAAGAAGAATCCAGTAGAAAGAGAGGAAAACACAGAAAAGGGATGAATTCAAGCATAATGATTTCAGAACTTCTCTCGTTTGTCTCATCTGTCCACTAATGATTAGGCTCCTTTGCAAGATTAAGAACCAGATAAAGTGTTTAGCAAGACCAATGTAGGAAGACATCCCCAAACTTTAGGTAAGAGGGCTTTGTTTAGGTGGTCTTTGAAACTCCTTCCAATCTTCACTTCTACAAGTCCAGTTTTATCTGAGTTGGTCCTGGTAAGCATGGATGTAACAGAAACAAACACCCTGCTTTAGTATGGCTTGAGCTAGGAATCCAGTCTTATTGGTGAGAGAGATTCGAATGAAACATTTTCATTTCTTTTGAGAAGCAAAGCATTTTCCCAGTGTTGCATCACAAAATCTGAAAGAGTTAGCACTTCCTCTAGCTCCTAGTCAAGCTAAGAAGCTCTCATTTTCTTTACAAGTGCCTCTCCCTCCACTTTTCCCAAAGATACCAATTTAGAATGTGCTTTGCCAAGAATCAGTGTATTTTGGGAATCCATTTCATCTCACTAGGGTTACAATGAGTCATGGCTGTGACTCCATTCTTCCTTAGGAATCTGAAAAGTGGCAGATACACTGAAGACCTCCAGTGCCAGCCCCTCCCCTTGAAAGGTTCTAGGTTCTGGGCTTCTAAGAGTGACTTCCTTCCCCGTAGAATCAGAGTGTCGTCTGGTATATGTTAGGTAGAAACTTGGGGTGAAACACTCTCCTTTGAGGGATTTTAGGTTAAACACTCTCCTTTGAGGGATTTTAAATGGTATTGTAGCTAGGGCATAAGATATTTGTGTATACAAATTTCTCCAGTCAAAGGATTTCTTTTCAAGAGATATCTTAAACTTTCTGGAGGCCTCTTTGAATAGAAACAGTGGAGCATGATTATATCTGCCCTAGGAACTCTCCTAAGCTCTATCGAAGTGTAGACTTAAACTCACACTTCTCATTCTGCTTCTTAACATTAGGCATCCTGGCATGCATATAAGGTCTAATTAAGTCTCCCGCTTTTTGGTCAGTGTCTTTCCCCTTCATACCCCCACTTTTTGGGCCATTGAAGGGAAGGGAAATGGATGACAAGATAGGGCAGGAGAAACCAGTGTTTTGAGGTCCAGAGGATGCCAGCATCGATGATTCTTGTGTGTTGTCAGGTTTCAAAGTGTGTCTGCTTAGAGGCTTGCTCAGCAAGTGTGAATTCCTGTCTTTTCACCCTATGCACCCATGGGTGACTCAGCCCACAGGAGAGCCAGCCACTAAGGCTTCTGCAGGCTGCATCTGAAAGATAAGAGAGTGAGACTTAACACAGAAGTAGGCACAGCTTCTGAATACCTGTGTTAGCTAAGTTTCTTCAGCCTATGAAAATGAGCTGCCCTTTCTATAAGGCAGTGATTTGCTGTCACCTGGGAAGATACAGAGATTACTTACTCTAGACTAAGACCACTTTTCCCCTGAAATGCTCTTGTAAGGGGAAGAAAGGTAGCAGGCCTAGGTTAGTCCAAATCACAAGGGCTCTCAGTTCTCTTAAGCCCTAGAATATTTATCGGCCCTCTCCACATTTCCCAGTGTCATATCTTGCATTTTCATTCATTCAGGGTGGCCTACTGCAAATCGGTTTATGGTACCTGCTCTGACAATACCAGTGAAGTCCTCACTTGAAGGAAGTATAAATAAGAAGCAAAGATAGAGCTCAGTTGTGGGAGGCTCCTTCATTATTTTTATGGCACCTGGGGGGCAATGGGAACGAGGGATGTGGCCTGTCACTAAGAAGTCTCTGCTTTCTATCCCTCAAGCAACCTCATAATATTCTGCAGAGGCGCCTCATGGAAACCAACCTGTCTAAGCTCCGAAGCGGCCGTGTCCCTTGGGCCTCTAAGACGAACAAACTCAATCAGGCTAAGTCTGAGGGGCTAAAGAAGTCTGAGGAGGATGACATGATTTTGGTTTCTTGCCAGGTAATGTTCTGAGAACAGCTTTTCCAGGATTTTCTGGAAAGTAGGATGTGGGGCCCTCTCCTCCTGACTTTATAGAGTGTGGGTCTCATGGAATTCGTAAGTGAGTTTTAAAAGGGGCACTCCATGCAACACTGGAAGTGTATGCAACATTTTGTAAGCACATGCGTCTTTATGGGAAGAAGGAACAAAGCTTTCATTAGATTTACAAATGAGTATATGATTTTTTTTTTTTTTAAAGATTAAGAGCTATTTGGTATCTAGCATGAAACACCTAGAGTTTTTGGGGGATCTTCTGTCAGCTCTGGATTCAGCAGGAACAAGAGCCAGTCAAAGGCAGATTTAGCAGTGGGTAAAGATGGGACACTATAACCCATAATTGGGAGGATGCTCTCCATCCCTGCCTTTCATATGACATCTGCTGCTTGCTGTCTGCATCTCCTTTCCCTTCCGCTTCTCTGGCTCTTATTGAACAGTACATTTCCTCCCCCACAGTGTGCTGGAAAGGATGTGAAAGCCGTGGTTGACACAGGCTGCCTACATAATCTCATCTCTTTGGCCTGTGTGGACAGATTAGGGTAAGTAGCCACTTGTGCTGAGTGGAACTTAAATGTGACTGTACTCTTCGCTTGACTCTATTTTATGGTTAGAGATGGTGAGGGTCTCTACAGCAGCTCAAAGAGAAGTATGCAGAGTTCAGATCTCAGCTGGAAACAGAATACTTAGTAGAGGGGAGGAGTGGTTGGTTATCCGGCAAGTGGGAGAAATCAGTGAGCAGGGAAACCTTTGGCTTTCTGTTAACTCCCCCTATTAAGTTTTGAGCAAAGACCTAAACTTGAATGAGAGAGCCTGAGACCTCTGGCTCATTGTGTGCCCTGCCCTGATCCACTAGATAGCAAATTAAAAGGAGCTGTCCTGTTGGTATACTCCATCCAGATGAGTAAAAGTAGCGATGTGGTGGGGCTGAGCTTACTCAGAGTCTTTCTGGAGGATGCACTGCCTGTCCCCAAGAAACATCCATCAGAACTGAGAATAGGACTGCAGCTGCTACTGGGCCTGGGCCATCATAAAGGTGATTAGCCAGTAGTTTCTTTTGTTTGTTTTGTGTGGTGGAGCCTCACTCTGTTGCCCAGGCTGAAGTGCAGTGGTGCAATCTCAGCTCACTGCAGCCTCCGCCTGCTGGGCTCAAGTGATCCTCCTGCCTCAGCCTCCCGAGTAACTGGGACTACAGGTGTGCGCCACTATGCCTGGCTAATTTTTTGTGTTTTTTGTAGAGAGGGGGTTTTGCCATGTTGCCCAGGATGGTTTTCAACTCCTGGGCTCAAGCAATCTGCCCGCTTCAGCCTCCCAAAGTGCTAGCATTACAGGCGTGAGCTACTGCACCCAGCCCTGAGCTTTTTGTGTGGTAAAAAGATGAAGTATAGTGCAACATGATGGTTCCAGAAAGACTAATAATGTCCTGGTGCATAATTAGGCAGCAGACTGCCATGATTCCAGAGGAATTAATAACCATCTGTAAAACTGCAATTATTTTTCTTTTGGATGGGCTATAACACCAAAAGAGAGGAAATAGAGGAAAGCAGAAGTTTTGGCACAAAAAGTCTATAATTAAGTATTTATCCACCAACCCATAATAGCTCGGGTGCTAGCTATTCCAATCAGCTTACGTAACATGTGAAACCTTGGTACTGTTTCTTTCCTTCCTCCCGTGCACAGACAAGTTAAATTAACAAGGATTTTCTCCATGATATTCCTTGCTGATATGAATATCAGTGCACTTACCAAATAAGTACTTGCCTCCACTAACATTATAGTCTAAGACAGACTGATGAAGACAGAGTGAAATAGAAAGGACAATGAGAAAATTATACATTGAACAAAGCACCTTACAAAATTAGGATTAATCTGACTTCTCTAGTATCTGTTACTCACAGATGGGTAAAAGGATGTGTCAACTCAATTGCCTCACACAATAGTGGGGACAGTAGGATACAGAATAGGATTCTCTGAATATGTCAGTTCCCCTCTCTTCACCAACATACATAAGTGATGTAAGGTTTTTGAGAATGGGAGATGAGTCTTTAGTGTTTTTATATCCCCCTGGCATGTTTAGGACAAAGTGCTGGAACAACATATGTAGGATGGCTAGCACTTTTCGGTACATTAATCCCAGGAGATCCCTGGAGAATTCCCATTGTAGGTCAGAAGGTAGGCATTGCAGGATTCTACCAGGAATCTCTGTCAAGGGGATTTTGGTATCTTCCTCTTTGGTACAGACTCAAGGAGCATGTCAAATCCCACAAGCATGAAGGAGAAAAGCTTTCTCTACCCCGACATCTCAAAGTAGTGGGCCAGATTGAGCACCTAGTGATCACACTGGGCTCCCTCCGCCTGGACTGCCCAGCAGCTGTGGTTGGTAAGCAGAATTGAGGGCTGGACCTGTGGACCCTAACGGAATCCCTCTCCCTACCCCCAACAAAACCTCATGTCATCTCATGCCTGTAAATATTGACTTTCAAAATTGTTCCCATTTTTCTGTACTGTAGACCTTGTCCCAAATTTTGCTCTCCAAAGTACTAGATGGGCCCTGGGCTACATTCAAGACATGCTGAGAATCAATCAGTAAAACAAATGTGGAGGTCAGATAAAAAAAAAATTTGGCCGGGCGCGGTGGCTCACGCCTGTAACCCCAGCACTTTGGGAGGCTGAGGCGGGCGGATCACGAGGTCAGGAGATCGAGACCATCCTAGCTAACACGGTGAAACCCTGTCTCTACTAAAAATACAAAAAAATTAGCTGGGCATGGTGGCGGGCGCCTGTAGTCCCAGCTACTCGGGAGGCTAAGGCAGGAGAATGGCGTGAACCTGGGAGGCGGAGCTTGCAGTGAGCCGAGATCGCACCACTGCACTCCAGCCTGGGCAACAGAGCAAGACTCTGTCTCAAAAAAAAAAAAAAAAAAAATTCAAGGAGCAAGAGGCCGGGCGCAGTGGCTCACGCCTGTAATCCCAGCACTTTGGGAGGCCAAGGCGGGCAGATCACCTGAGGTTGGGAGTTCGAGACCAGCCTGACCAACATGGAGAAACCCCGTCTGTACTAAAAATACAAAATTAGCCAGGACTGGTGGCGCATGCCTTTAATCCCAGCTACTTGGGAGGCTGAGGTAGGAGAATCGCCTGGACCCGAGAGGTGGAGCTTACAGTGAGCAGAGATCGCGCCATTGCACTCCAGCCTGGGCAACACGAGTGAAACTCCGTCTCAAAAGAAAGAAAAAAAAAAAGGAGCAAGAAAACACATTTTTATGTACAGGTGAAAATGTTCCCTGAGAGCTTTCCATGAACTAGTTAGAGACAGAGGGCAACTTACTTACTCCTTTGCCATAAATCCCTTGATAATTTCCCACCAGTTTCCGCACTTCTCTACATTTTATTCTTGACTACTCCAAGTTCTTGGTTTTTGTGTAAAGGCCTTTGTCCTTTAGAGTAAAAAAGACCTGGGTTTGAATCTTGGCTCTATTGCCTTGTAAGTTTAATGATCTAGGAAAATTACTTAATATAACACATGCTTGGCCAGGCGCGGTGGCTCACGCCTGTAATCCCAACACTTTGGGAGGCTGAGGCGGGTGGCTCACCTGAGGTCAGGAGTTCGAGAGAAGCCTGGCCAACATGGCGAAACCCCTTCTCTACTAAAAATACACAAATTAGCCAAGCGTGGTGGCGGGTGCTGGTAATCCCAGCTGCTCCGGAGGCTGAGGCAGGAGAATTGCTTGAACCCGAGAGGCAGAGGTTGCAGTGAGCTGAGATCGCACCACTGCACTCCAGCCTGGGCAGCAAGAGCAAAACTCCATCTCAAAAAATTAAAAAATAAAATAAAAATAACACATGCTCAATATATGTTTATTGGATGTTATTGGATGGATGGATGGATGGAACCTAATAGTGATTAGGCCAACTTCTAAGCAAGCATGGAAATGGCTAAATCTTAATCATTTTTTTTTTTTTTATTAGATGACAATGAGAAAAACTTGTCCCTTGGTCTACAGACTCTCCGATCTCTGAAGGTAAGATTGACTCCACTTACCCCTTGATACTTCCTCTCTGAGGCAGGTATCCTCTTACACAGGAACTCATAGTGGTATCACTGACAAGTTACCAGTGATTCTCCTGTTTTCAGTGCATCATAAACTTGGATAAGCACCGGCTGATCATGGGGAAGACAGACAAGGAAGAAATCCCTTTTGTAGAGACAGTCTCTTTGAATGAAGACAAGTGAGTGCCCAAATGGGTTAGATCAAGTCACATCCATTTGTCATGAGCTGCGAGTAGGGCGGTGGTGGTTCTGAGACAGGACATGGGGTTGTATCCTGTCTTTGGCTTTCAATTATACTACAAATCCACCCTTCCCCTCACCCAGAGTTCATCACCCCACAAAACTCTGTAGTGCACACATCAGAATGAGCAATGGTGATGCCACACAGAGTGGTAGGGAAATGACTAGCTTTGAAAGCAAAATTTTACTTGCCTTCAGCTTAACTTTTTTTGAATTTGGCATTATTTCTCCTGATATTTATTTCTCATTTCAGCACTTCAGAAGCATAACTACAGCCTGCAGCATGTCTGCACGTGTGCATACACACCAGGTTGACAGATTGAGAAAACTGGGTTTGAACCAAATACCGTAGCGACTTGCTGTGGACCAAGTCCTTCCATCTGATAGAAGCTCCAGGGGCTCCTTCCCATTCAGACCTCTCTAGACTATAGTCTATGCTTAGAGATCTTGTCTGGTTATGGCCATTGTTTTTTACTACTTTGATCACTTAACTTATAGACCTTTTTTGACACTGCCAGTCTCACTTGTGGCCTATTTCTCTGCTTCTTCCAGGAATTTGCTTTTATTAGTCAAGTATAGGGGCTGCCAGGTTCTGTGTCTCCATAGATATATTTGCTTCTTTTCCTATAGCTAAATGTATAATAAACAGGAACCTGACCTTTACCTCCTTTCACCTGTTTCAAACAGGTGCCAGGATACCTATGTCTTAGAGTTAGAGTTTCTTCAAATTGATCCATTGATTTCTCCAGTATGGATTATGTGAAAGAGCCCAGGCATCATCCATTACAGTTTAACTCTTTAATTTAAGGGTCCAGAGAGGCAAGTGAATTGTCTAAGTTCATATATTAGGTCAGTGACTGAAGGGACCAAGAACACAGACCTGATTTCCAAGCCAAGACTCCCATGCTGCCTCATCTGTATTCAAGCCTTTAACAGGAGGGCAAAGAGGTGAGAATGTGTTTAAAAAAAAAAAAAAAAAAAGGCAGAGCAGGGGAGGAATATGCTCTGGAGATGGATGCTAGGATGATTTGGGTAGCTCTCCCACCTGTGTACCAAGCCCACTAAAAGTGCCCCAAACTGTCACATTTAGGCCCTCATCTTAGTGCCTAAAAACGAGCGTACAAAGATGAATGGAATGGTTTCTCACTGTGAACCTCTTGGAGGAAAGGAGGAACCACAGACAGAGGAATATTAATCCTTCTCTGATACGGAATTGAAGGCTTAAGTAAATCAGAGTGTCACTGTCAGACGCTGATTACTCCCAAGATCGATCAGCATTTCTGCCCATCCTATTATGTGTCTGTAAAGGACTTAAGTAGCTGGAAACCATGAGTAGAGAAAGATGGGGGGAAAAAGAACAAGGCCAGAATAGAAGGGAGTAGACTGAGTAGAATCAATTGGTGGAGAGGCCTATCTAGATAAACCTTTCTGGGAGGTAGGGAATGACATTTTCAGGCAGGGAATTCAGATGTTCAGTTCTGTCCTGATACAAGGAAAGAGGCAGAGCAGGAGCCAGCAATGTTAAGGACAACTTTTTATAACTGCCAAGTATTTCCTGACCCCTCTCAAAGGTTGGGGAGAATACAAGGTTTCTTGAAGCTTTTTGATTGGGGTGTCACATTAGGCACATAGGTATCTATAATGGAATCTCGCCTTCAGTTTGGTCATAGAAGTGCTTGGACAAGTCAGAAAAATAGCTAGCTGTGGGTATCCCTTTAAGATATTCCCAAGTCTACCCTGTGTCATAGCAGTAGTTCTCAGAGTGTTTGTTTAAAGGATCCCACTTTGAACTTTGCCAAGTACTACCAACTACCTTGTCTGGTGTTCAGCAACTGCCCCTACCGAACAACCCTTTGGAACTCTGAATGATTTGGGCCTCACAGAAGCTCCCTAAAGACTAGGAACTTGGTGACTATCATTTGAACAACTAGGCAGCCATACTGCAGTCAGTTGTCATGGGGTCATTCCCTAGGCCCCCTTCCTATCAGCCTCTACCTAAAGAAGCTAGATAGAAAGCTAAGCACAGCCATGGTTGGGAGGCTACATCTAAAGCTCATCAGGGGTGATCCCGGGGTTACCAGCCTTCAGCACTCCCTCTAGCAACACCCCATTTTCTTACCTAGCAGGGATTTGTACCTTTCCACTGAGGCCTCTCCATGCTCCTTCCCTACCTTTCATGGCAATACTTTGGCCTGCCTCTTATCCTGGTACTAAGTTGAAGTAAAGCTCACCCTTTACTTCCCTACTTGAAAGTTCTACTCTGAGCCTTGACTCTTAGCCACAGTGAGGCATGTTGAAGGTTCCTGCTGGTTTATTTTTTTTATTTTTTATTTTTTTAGACAGAGTCTCACTCTGTCACCCAGGCTGGAGTGCAGTGGCACAATCTCAGCTCACTGCAAGCTCCACCTCCCAGGTTCACACCATTCTCCCGCCTCAGCCTCCCGAGTAGCTGGGACTACAGGCGCCTGCCACCACGCCCGGCTAATTTTTTGTATTTTTAGTAGAGACGGGGTTTCACCATTCACAGGATGGTCTCGATCTCCTGACCTTGTGGTCCGCCCGCCTCAGCCTCCCAAAGTGCTGGGATTACAGGCGTGAGCCACCACACCTGGCCTTCATTCACTTTCTTTAAATGCCTCCAAGTTGATTATTCTCCCAGCTCACATCTCCTTGATGTGCATGAGGGAGCACTGGGTCTAATTTTTGGGGGCTGAGAAGGTAAGAAGGTGAGGTCAGTTTTTCCCAGGAGTCCTAAAAAATTCTGGTACCTTAGATTGAGGGTGTGGGAGAAAGAGTGTCTACCCATGTCATAGTTCTGAAAATAGGCAGTAGCATGAAGCACCAGACCTGTCTCATTCCTTACGAGATGTCTATCTCAAATAACAGGGAGTTTGAAAAATATTGTTTTTATCATTTGATATTTCCATGCCTGACTCACTTGGGAAAATAACATTTTCTGACTTTTTTCTATTTTCTTGCCCTGCACAGACCCTACCTGGTACAATTTTCTATTTCTTAGCTCAAAGTGTCTATACAATGGGTTGCCTGGTATGTCAGCTGCCCTCACTCTTGTGTAATAGAAATATATTTCCAGGCTGGGGACGTGGAGGAGACGAACTGGATTCCTCCCTCCTCCTGTTGCCAGGCCTCTCTGCATTGGCACTTTATCCTTTCAGTGTTTCTGGCTGTGTTGGGTTCATTTGTGAGACTGATGTAACAATAAAGTGAAATCTTCCCTTCTGTGTGCTTGTCTGACAAAGTCTTTGTGTCAGGGCCCCAGTCTGGAAGGTGGGGGAGACTAGGTAAAGTCTAATTGCATCAGCATTTTTCTCTTAGGGTCTCCTGTTCCTCCATTGCTACTGGCCCTTCAGGTGTCTCTTATTGACTGTATGTTGAGCACATTAGCAAACCTCACTGAGCTTGGTTTTGTAATCTATAAAACAGAAGTAATAAAAGTGCTTACCTCACAGTTCCAAATGAGAAAATCCATATAGAGTGGTTGGCATATGGTAGTCACTCAGAGCTTCATATACAGGAACAATCTTTTATGGTGGACCTGTCAGCAGTCCAAGAGAACACTTCTAGAAAAGGAAATATAGCTGGACACGGTGGCTCACACCTGTAATCCCAGCACTCTGAAAGGCTGAGGCTGGAGGATTACTTGAGCCCAGGAGTTCAAGACCAGCCTGGACCACATAGCAAGACCCCTTCTCTACAATTTTTTTTTTTAATTAGCCAGGAGTGGTGGCATGCACCTGTAGTCCCAGCTACTTGAGAGACTGAGGCAGGAGGATCACTTGAAGCCGGGAGGTCTAGGCTGCAGTGAGCCATGATTGAGCCACTGTACTCCAGCCTGGGCGACAGGGCAAGACCCTGTCTCAAACAAAAAAAAAAAAAAAAAAGAAATATTTAGTTCAAACAAATAGGAGAGGTTTGGGAAGGGAAAGAGTTGAATGAACCTTAATATATAGTTAAAGTCATTGTCCAAATGGCATCTCAAATAAATGTATTTTCAAGATGATGGAAACTTACAAGTATTGATGTTTTTAATATGACTTAAACAGCATGGTTAAATAGTCAACAAGCAACACATTTTCATTATGACAATGGTTATCACCATCTAGAATTATGGTTTTACTACTGCTCAAGATACTGCCATTCCACCTCAAAATATTTTGTTTTGTTTTTGTCAATTTATTCTGATGATAAAAAATGTCAAGTGGTTCACCTGCCTGGTCCTTCAGCGATGAATGACGGAATCAATATTCATAATCATCTCACAAGAATAAAACCAACAAATTAAAATTTACACAGTTAAGAATATATATTGTTGACCAAGCACGGTGGCTCACGCCTGTAATCCCAGCACTTTGGGAGGCTGAGGTGGGCATATCACAAGGTCAGGAGATGGAGACCATCCTGGCTAACACAGTGAAACCCTGTCTCTACTAAAAAAATACAAAAAATTAGCTGGGCGTGGTGGTGGGCACCTGTAGTCCCAGCTACTGGGGAGGCTGATGCAGGAGAATGGCGTGAACTCGGGAGGTGGAGCTTGCAGTGAGCCGAGATCACGCCACTGCACTCCAGCCTGGGCGACAGAGCGAGACTCTGTCTCAAAAAAAAAAAAAAAAGAATATATATTGTTACCTTCATTTTTAAATATTTATTGCACTTGGATAGTAGGGGAGAACTTGGATTAACAGAAATTCACATTAAGATGATACTGATGTTTTAGTTGATTATACATTGCATGTAGAAATATTAAAGACTCCGTGTACAGGAGATGTCATTTGTAAGGCAGGGACATGTATACAATGTGTGGCACATCCAGAAAAGCACAATGGTAGTATGATTATTGTCTTCAGAGTTGTCATGTGGAAACTTTTTTTTTTCTGGTACCAGAAGGCAAGAATTTCTAATAGATGGAGGTAGCAGAGAGGTATATCTTGACTCAATTGGAGGAAAGCATTTACTATAAACCAGGGACTATGCTATCCCCTGCAAAGAAGGTAGTATTGTTCAGTTTTACCGAAAAGAAACCTAAGGCTCAGAATAGTATAAAGATACAACTATTGAGCACAATTATTATTTTAACAGTATCTTCATGACATTTAATATTGAGCACATCCCAGCACTTTGGGAGTCCAAGGTGGGAGGATCACTTGAAACCAGGAGTTCGAGACCAGCCTGGGAAACATAATGAGACCCTATCTTTACAAAAAAATTAAAAATTAGCTGGGCACAGTGGTGCACGCCTGTAGTCCCAGCTACTCCAGAGGCTAAGGCAGGGGGGTCCCTTGAGCCCAGGAGCTCAGAGGCTGCAGTGAGCTATGATCACACCACTGCACCCCAGCCTGGGCATAATTTCTCATGCCAAATTCTTTGATTCTAGGACATCTTTATTAAAATGGCATTGTGAATCAAATGTAGCTTCTTATTGACTCACACGTTATGAGCTTGTTTGAAGGGTTGCAGGCTGCTGTTCTCAAGAAGCAGAGACAAACTAGTCTGTGTGTTATCGCTTAGACTCTTCTGTCAGCTGCTGCTTCAAACTTCTATTATCAGTGCCTCCTGAGCTATAATACAGTGTTGTCCTATTTCATACTCACCTGTCTGGCCAGTGACCTACTGGAGGCTGTTTTTCACATGGTGTCAAGTACACAGACATTGTGACAACTGTTTTCTCAGAGACCTTTTTATTAAAGGGTTGTGGTATGTTCTTTTTTTTTTTGAGATGGGTTCTCGCTTTACCACCCAGACTGGAGTGCAGTGGTGCGATCTCGGCTCACTGCAACTGCCGACTCCTGGGTTCAAGTGATTCTCCTGCCTCAGCCTCCCAAGTAGCTGGGACTACATGTGCCCACCACCACACCTGGCTAATTTTTGTATTTTTAGTAGAGACGGTTTCACCATGTTGGCCAGGCTGGTCTCGAACTCCTTACCTCAAGTGATCCTCCTGCCTCAGCCTCCCAAAGTGCTGAGATTACAGGCGTGAGCCACCGCCTGGCCAGTATGTTCTGAAAGACTCATGCCACCAGGTGCCTGACCAGATAGACAAAAAGCTGGGTCTTTACCTGCTTTTAGATAGTGACTTGTCCAAAGGTTCTAGCAGCCTGATGGCTACAGGCCTTATTCTTTCTTTCCAGCACCTTTTTTACATTCTTTTCTGGACCTATGCCTCTTCCAGCAAATCCCAGCCACCATAATCAGAGAGGGGACTTCAATGCTGGTATTGCTTTTACTGGAGCCAGAGTAACCTCCCCATCTGTAATTAATACAGAAAATCTAACTCTCCAGGTAACCCAGATACTCTGATGTTGTTGACATACAAACACTGCCAGTGTCCTTAAACAAGAGAAGTGGGTTGGGAAGAGGGAGTATGGTTATTCTAGTAGAGGTACTTGTGTTTGCCAAGGGATAGATTGGGGGGTAGAGGATATGGGAACATAGAATCTCCTGTACTCTAAACCTGCATAACAGGAATTTAACTGCTTTCATCAGTTAGCAAACTGATCAGGGGGTTCTGTTATTAAATGCTGGACTCCTTGAAAACATTGGATAACCTTGTGCTTGAGGGTGGGTGCTGTAGTGATAAGTGATTTTCATCCTGCTTGTTCTGGAAATAATGGGTAAGGACAGAGAATTTGAATGGTGCTGGAGCTGACCATAATGAGGAGGCAATTACCCTGTTTTGTAAGTCCTGCAGAAACTGAGCTCATAAGAGTTTCTCTGTGGTATACAGGAACAATTGGGGAATTGAAAGTATATATCTATATATAGATCTATATATACCTATCTATATCTATATATAGATAAGATATATTTTGGAGATGGAGTCTTGCTCTGTTGCCCAAGCTGGAGTGCAATGGCACAATCTCGGCTCACTGCAACCTCTGCCTCCTGGATTCAAGTGATTCTCGTGCCTCCGCCTCCTGAGTAGCTGGGACTACAGGCACATGCCACCATGCCTGGCATATGTATATATATTTGTATTTTTAGTAGAGATAGGGTTTCACCATGTTGGCCAGGCTGGTCTCGAACTCCTGACCTCAAGTGATCCACCGGCCTCAGCTTCCCAAGGTGCTGGGATTACAGGCGTGAGCCTGGCCTAAAAGTATATTGAAGTGAACAGGTTTCACAAAGACCAGTTGGAGCACAAGGGTGTATGAAGGGGACCTGTTCTAAGGCCTGAGGAATGGCAGTGAAGAAGACGATCAAGCTGTGGATGCCTCCGGGAGAGTGGAATTTTAGAAACGGTAAGATTCATTTTCAGCAGGTAAGGGATGAGGGAAAGGACAGGAATGGAAAAGAGTGACAATTAGAAGAAGAAATGCAGTGGGAAACTCAGAATCAGCCTAGGTTGTTTCCACCACTGGGATTCAGATCTGTCTGTGTATACCAGAAGCCTAGTGGGTGGACCCATCAGGAATTTGTGTGTTTGAGGGACTAAGCAGCATTCTGGGAAAAGTCAACCAGTCAGACATGTCTGACCCCTTAACAAAACTCTTGACAACTTTTTAAAAAACAGTGGATTGGCCCCGTGTGGTGGCTCATGCCTGTAATCCCAGCACTTTAGGAGGCCGAGGTGGGTGGATCACTTGAGGCCAGGAATTAAAGACAAGCCTGGCCAACATGGAGAAACCTCGTCTCTACTTACAAATACAAAAATTAGCCAGTTGTAGTGGTGCATGCCTGTGGTCCCAGCTACTCGGGAGGCTGAGGTGGGAGGATCGCTTGAACCCAGGAGGCAGAGATTGCGGTGAGCTGAGGTCATGCTACTGCATTCCAGTCTGGGTGACAGAGTAAGACTGTCTCAAAAACAACAAAAAAGAACGGTGGACTAGAAACATGGCTTCCTCCTGAAATGCCATTAAAATGACAGTAAAGGAATGTTAAATGATATAAGGACAAAGAATATGAGAGAAAAGATGGCAGCATCCAGGCAATGTCAACACAATCTTTGAATCCGGAAAGCAAAAAACAAGGAACAAACTGAGTAGACCAGAGAAAGCAGAAGTCTGGGGTGGGGGCTGGTGGAGTGTTACTAGCAATAAGCAAGCATGTTTGTGCCACAGAACTCCAGAAAAGGCTTAGGAATTGCAGGCATCAGTTATCTGGAAAGCAAGAGGTAGTAGGTGGAGGGCTAAAAACAAGATGATTACTTGAAAGACTATAAAGTAAGTCCTGAGATCCTCACCCCTTAGAAACTCATTCATTCATTCATTTGTTCATTCGTTATCTCCTGGGGAAGATGAACTAGTTGAAGCCACCACCAACAACTGGGAGCTGAGGGGAGACGTCCTACTGAATATAGGGATTTAAAGCTCAGCATTCTGTTTGTTTTTTTGAGACAGGGTCTCACTCTGTTGCCCAGGCTGGAGTGCAGTGGCGCTATCTCGGCTCTCTGCAATCTCTGCCTCCTGAGTTCAAATGATTCTCCTGCCTCAGCCTCCCGAGTAGCTGGGATTACAGGCGCGTGCCACCATGCCTGACTAATTTTTTGTATTCTTAGTAGAGATGGGGTTTCACCGTGTTAGCCAGGATGGTCTCAATCTCCTGACCTCCTTATCTGCCCGCCTCAGCCTCCCAGAGTGCTGGGATTACAGGCATGAGCCACCGCACTGGCTGGAACTTAACCTCTCTAAGAGAAAAGACCTACCTGTCCTGACAGTTGGAGTTCCCCTTGATTATCCTAAGTTGCACTTTTTCAAATTTCTTTGAAAAAACACCCACAATAAAAAAAAATAAACCTCCCATTTTATGGGATCAAACCAGTACATAATATGTATATATGATATGTGTAAGAAACCAGTTTCATAAAATAATTCCATTTCTATGTATGATGTATTCTGAGGTGGTGTTTTCTATTCTGTTCTGTCATTTGGGGGAAATAAAACTGATTATATTGATTTCACAAACTACTAATGGGTTTGCGACCAGAAGTTTGAAAAATACTGCAGTATGTCCTACTAATTACAAGTCCTGAGTATGTACACAGAACTTTTTTTTTTTTTTTTTTTTGAGACAGAGTTTTGGTCTGTTGCCCAGGCTGGAGTGCAGTGGCATCATCTCAGCTCACTGCAACCTCTGCCTCCCGGGTTCAAGAGAGTCCCAAGCCTCAGCCTCCCAAGTAGCCAGGATTACAGGCACGTGCCACCACGCCCGGCTAATTTTTGTATTTTTAGTAGAGATGGGGTTTCACCATGTTGGCAAGGATGGTCTTGAACTCCTGGCCTCAAGTGATCTGCCTGCCTCGGCCTTCCAAAGTGCTGGGGTTACAGGTGTGAGCCACCTCACTGGCCAGTGTACACAGAACTTTCTATGGGCTTTCTAGTGTCCCACTCTTACATATGAATGGATGGCCAAGGATCTCCAGACATTTAAGAAAAGCTTCCAACACAAAACAGAAACAAGCCTTAAAAATTCAACACAGACAATTCAAGAAACAAAAGAAAACGTTAGAAATATTCTTAGAGTAATAAGATACTGCATCCACCAAATGGAACAGACTGCTATTTAAAAAGGGGAAAGGGGTGGACAAGAAAGTGCTTCCCTGGAGGATGTTATGCTAAATGGAATAAGCCAGGCACAGACAGACAAAGTCACATGATTCCCAATGTAGAATCTAAAACAAACTCATAGAATCAGAGTAGAATGATGGTTATCAGAGAGTAGGGGGAAGGGGTGGTAGGGGAAACAAGGAGATGTTGGTTAGAGTACAAAGTTTCAGTTAGATAAAGGGAATACATTTTTTGAGATAAATAGTATAGCATGGTTAATAGTGTATTGTATATTTCAAAATTGCTGAAGGTAAATGTCAAGTATTCTCACCACAAAGAAGTATTTGAAGTGATGGATATGTTAATTAGCTTGATTTAATCTTTCCACATTGTATACATATAACATCACTTTGTACCCCATAAATATATCCAATTTGTACTTGTCAATTTACAATAAAACTTTAAATTACAAAAATAAAAAATGCTTTTAATTAAAAGAGAGGTTGACAAGAAAGTACTCTGGTAAATGGTAAATTTAAAACATGATAACAGAAATTTTAAAATTCAAAAGAAAAGCTGGAAGGTGGAAATCTTTCAGAAAAACAAAAAGAAGTGGAAAACAGGGAAGAAAGGATAAAATTATTTCAGGACAAAAGCTGTGCAGTAGGCTTAGAGAAAAACTAGTCCGGAGTGAAGGATGATGGGCTCCTAGAGAGTAGTATCCAATTTAAAAAATAAATTGACAGACTACTTGATGTGTTTCAATGTTTTGAGAGGAGAGTTTGGAATAAATTGATTGTAGACCCTTGAATGCTAGGTACTTAAGAAAGCTGCATGGAGAAAGAGGCAATAGTTAACTTCAATCAAAATAAAGGAAATATATTATGCTAATTGGATCAATTACATACCTTTATAATAGTATAATGAATAGTACTCTACCTATATAGGGTGATATAGATAAACTGAAGGATAGAAGATGGAGAAATACATGTGTGTATTAGCAGTCTTCAGAGTATAAACACATATCTTATTTCCTATAGAAAAAGTAAAATAATGGCCCAAACTGAAAAATTAAGAACTAGTAGTATAAGCATGCTATTTAGAAATACGGAGATAAATACCAGAAGAGGTAGCTGGGTGAACAGAGATTATATCTAGGGAGTAGAAACTGACAGTATAGAGGGCTGTTTTTCATTATAAACCTAGTGATACTATTTGATTTTTAATGTAATGATAAAAATAAAACAATATGACTAATGTGGTATTTCATTTATTTGAAAATCTTAGGAGGGACTGTTTTCATTAAGTTTCTTTTTGTTTTTTTTTTTTGTTTGTTTGTTTTTTGAGACGCAGTTTCGCTATTGTTGCCCAGGCTGGAGTGCAATGGTGCAATCTCAGCTCACTGCAGCCTCTGCCTTCTGGGTTCAATGATTCTTATGCCTCAGCCTCCTGAGTAGCTGGGATTACAGGTGCCTGCCACCACGCCTGGCTAACTTTTTCTATTTTTAGTAGAGATGGGGTTTCACCATGTTGGCCAGGCTGTTCTTGAACTCCTGAACTCAAGTGATCTGACTGCCTCAGCCTCCCAAAGTGCTGGGATTATAGGCATGAGCCACCATGCGCCCAGGCTGGAGTGTAGTGGCGTGATCTCGACTCACTACAACCTCCGCCTCCTGAGTTCAAGCGATTCTCGTGCCTCAGCCTCCAGAGTAGCTGGGATTACAGGTGTCCACCACCACGCCCTGCTAGTTTTTGTATTTTTAGTAGAGATGGGGTTTCACCATGTTGGCCAGGCTGTTCTTGAACTCCTGACCTCAAGTGATCCACCTGCCTCGGCCTCCCAAAGTGCTGGGATTACAGGCGTGAGCCACTGCACCTGACCTGTTTTCATTAAATATTCTAAGATACTGGGAAATCAACAATACTGATTTAGCACCTCTAAAAGGAACTAAAAATTCTCCCCACTTTGGTACTCACCTGCACTGTGGTGTTTTATTTCAGGGACCCCAGTAACTTGTCAGAAGTAGTGGCACCAGCAGCTCTAGAAACATATTCTGTCCCCATACATTGTTGTTATCATGGTGAACACCAGCAAGTGATGCACTTAGGTGGCTTTACAGGCAGCAGTAGGCTTTACAGTAGGCTGAAAAATCCCACTAAACAGGGCTGAGTAGGAGTGAGCATCCTAGCGGGTGCACACAATAACAAAGAGGGCTCATAAGACGTTTCCAGGGTATGCTCAGAAATAACTGGAAGGATGTGTGTGTCCCCAGCCATAACCACTGGAGGCACAATACAAGGAAATCACCAATGCTGTGCATATCTCCATTTGTTCTCCTGGACTGGTGTTGCCTAGGCAAGTGCTGGGTAGATCAGAATGGATGGGGTGGAAGAATTAAGGGGCATCCAGAGAGCTATTTGATCACTGGAGCGGAAAGCGCATGAGGGGATGCAGAAAGATGGCAAAACCTGGGTCCAAGATATATTTGTCCCAGATACATAAATTGTCACTTTGCTCCCTACCCTTCTGACTTGCACACTTACAAAGAAGGTTACTCTTCCTTTTCTAACCATCCCCCACCAGGGAATTTTTCAGGCCTTACAAAGAGGTGAGAGGACCCAGGCCAGTTGGGAGGGTACACATGGACCTACATCACTCTTTCTGAGGAAGTGAGTAGGGAAACCTAGTTATAAGGAAGCAAGGAAAATAGAGGGAGAGTGAGTACTAAGGCCAGCACCGTCTATACACAGAACAACTCCCGTGTGACCTGAAGGTCTAGGAAGACCCGAGGTGAGAAATCTTCACTCCCCTGCCTACTATGGTGCGCCAGATCCCGCCATTTGCACATCTTTGGGCATCTCAGCATCCCCTCTCATGGTCAGAAAGAAATCAAATAAGGATTCAAGTAGGTGCCTGATACTTTTCTTTTAGACTAACCAGAGGAGCCTTTCCCATTCCCCTTTTCCCTGGTCCCCACAAACATCATATTGTTTTAATCTGTCTCCAGGTATAATGATAATAAGACAAAGTCCTTACCCTCAGAGAGCTCACAATATTTTGGTGGAGGTTTGAGTATAAAGGCAAATGTGAAAACATAATTTTACTATAATGGGGTAAAGTTAAGAAAGACATCTGTGCAAACATAGAAAGGAGTGCACTTAAATCAGGGAAGGTTTTCTGGCTTAGAAGACCCCTGACCTAAAGGAAAAGTAAGAGTTATCTAGATAAGAGCAGGGCAGAACAAGAGAAACTGACCCCTCCACTTCTATTGAGTCACCTGAAATTACATTCATTTTTTGGCAGACATGTACCTCCCCCAAACATTCGGCTCTAGTTGTGCCGGTTCCTCCTTGTCAGCCCTCTCCTTACCTTGGCCTGAGGCTTCATTGTCTCCAGTCAGGCAACTATCTCATAGTCACACTCCACTCACGGCAGCCACATTCTATATTCTAGAACAGCACTTCCTAACAGCGCTATAACATTTTCTAGTAGCCACATTTAAGAGGTCAAAAAACAAGTGAAATATTTTACTAATATATTTTATTTAACCCAATATATCTAAAATATTTAAACCATATTTTTAAATTATTGAAATATTTTACATTTTAAAAATATTGTCTTTGAAATTAAGTGTATATTTTATACACCACATTTCAATTCAGTCTAGCCACATTTCAAATGCTCAATTGCCACATGTAGCTAGACAGTGGTTATACTATGGAGCTCTAAAATTCTGCCCAGACTGAGTGTGCTTGCTGTTTCTCCATTAAACAGATAAGGCCCATCAGTCTGAGGCACAACTATATATTTTCTCTAAGTCTCTGTACCCCCAAGGCCTTGAAAACAATTTGGAAGGAAGAGAAGGCCTATGAGGTTTCAGCTACAGCAGGCACTCCCTTTAGATGCCAAGCCTAGACAACCCTAAACTGATGCCTAACTTGCAGCTGAATCACCTTTTAGCAATCAGATCCAGTGCCTCACCAACACATTTGACCCAGGGAGTCTCCAGTTTGTCCTTTGTCCAGTAAAACACCCACTATAAAGCCTTGATAATTCATCATAGTGACAGCACCTTCACTGGGCAGTCTGGTGAGAGGACATCTAGCCCTGCCACCCTGGTTCCTGTTGGGAACAATATCAGATACCTTCTTGTGTTAGATTCACATGAATCTAAGAATCACATGGGCGAAAAATATTGAGAGCATTCTGTTAAAACATTTCCACAAATTAGGAAAAGACCATCTTTAAAAATCTGTTGAGGCCAGGCGCGGTGGCTCACGCCTGTAATCCCAGCACTTTGGGAGGCCGAGGCGGGCTGATCACAAGGTCAGGAGATCGAGACCATCCTGGCTAACACGGTGAAACCCTGTCTGTACTAAAAATACAAAAAAAAAAAAAAAAAAAAAATTAGCCCGGACGGCGTGGTGGTGGGCACCTGTAGGCCTGTAGTCCCAGCTACTAGGGAGGCTGAGGCAGGAGAATGGCGTGAACCCTGGAGGCGGAGGTTGCAGTGAGCCGAGATCGCGCCACTGCACTCCAGCCTAGGGGACAGAGCGAGACTCCGTCTCAAACAAAACAAAACAAAACAAAAAATCTGTTTAGAGCTAAAAACAATTTGAAATCCATTCCCTCATACTCAGCCAAGAACTACAGGCCCAGAGAAGGGAAGTGATTTGCCCAAGGTCATTCAACAAATCCCTAGGGGCTGTGATGATCCCTATGTCCTTGCCATTATCTCCCTTGTCTCCACTAACAAAAATATTTCAATGGGAGAATGTGCCGATCTAAGGTACTCCTAAAGTACTTGCTGAGAATGACAGCAAGTCATTGCTGGGGAGACCAGTCGGCAGCCCTGAACAGGCACTGCCTTACCGGGGCGTAGCGCCCCAATTCGCCACCTCTTGGAGTCCTAGGCGGAGGATACTACTGGGTCAGTTGTTTCGCCAATTCCACATCTCCCGGAGCCGAGCCTGGCCTGGCCCGGCCCAGCTCAGCCCCGCCGCTGTGACCCACTTCCTAGCTGCAGGCTGGACCAAGGGGAGGCACACGGGTAGCTCCACAGGGAGGCCACGCCCACGAGGGCAGCTCACAGAATTAGAAAGCCGACCGGGTGCTGTGGCCAGGAGGCGCGTGGGCGGCAGGTTAGTACCTAAGGTGCAGAGACCACCCCCAACCCTTTGACTGGGGGTGGGCATCCCGGAAAGACATGGCTCGGCCAATTCCAGCCCCGTTTCCACGCTCAGCACCCGCCCTGCTTGTGCGCGAGCGGCTCCGGCCCGCACGGGTCGCCAGAGGCGCCTGTGTGACACTCGGAGTTTGCTGGGGTCTCCGTGGGCGGGAGGACTTTCGAGCGCAATGGCGACTCCATAAGCCCCGCAGCTTCTGCGCCCAGGAAAGATATCCAAGAGATGCAAAGCTCTACTGGGCCCAGGCTGCCACCCCAGAGTCCCCCTTCCGTCCCGGGGCCGGGGCTAGGCCAAGGCGGGAACCAGGACTGCCCAGCCTCCCGGCCCTTCGCACTGGGAACCGTTTCCGGGGCGGATGCTTTTTGCATCTGAGCCGGCGCGCCCGGTGACGCCTTCGCGTCCAGACGGAAGTGCGGGCGGAGGATCCCCAGCCGGGTCCCGAGCCTGTGCCTGAGCCTGAGCCCGAGCCGGGAGCCGGTCGCGGGGGCTCCGGGCTGTGGTACCGCTGGGCCCCCAGCGATGGCGACCCTGTGGGGAGGGCTTCTTCGGCTTGGCTCTTTGCTCAGCCTGTCGTGCCTGGCGCTGTCAGTGCTGCTGCTGGCGCAGCTGTCAGACGCCGCCAAGGTGAGTCCCGCCCAGCCTCGCTCCTGACGGAAGCTCCTCCCCTACCACCGGCCTTGCGGAAACTGGGTCTGCCAACCTGCTGCTTGGCCCATTCCTGACAGCCATACCCCTAGCCTCACAGCTCCGGCAGACCCCGCCGCCACCAGCCCTGCCCCTCCCGACTGCCCGGCGGCACTCTCGCCCTCAGCCCCGACAGCCTGGCAGTCAGCGCCCCACGGTCGTCCCCAGCCCCGACAGTGCCCACAGCCCGGACAGCAGCCCCTCACCGCCTTAACATTTCCCTTCCCAGCCCCGGCTGCACTCACCTTACACTTGACAACCTTTTCACCTACGAAAGCCTTTAACTTTCCACCCTAAGCTCTTGACAACCCACCTGCGCCCTCCGCCAGCCTCACAGGTCCCTCATGCCTCAAGCCAGAATGATAGGAAGCCCCCACCTGACAAAAGCCTTCCCTGTCAAGGGCCGACTCAGCTCAGCTCACTCCTGAGCACTTCCCTTCCTGTGGTGGGAACTTGCCCCTCCTGGCCTACTTCCCTCCCAGTAGGACCTGCGGAGCATCTCTCACCTGCTTCATATTCTCACCTAACTCCCTCCACGAGTCCCTTGATGCCTTTCTTGCTTTCTCTCTTCCTGATAATTTAGTGGGTAAGGGAAGAACCAAACTGCAAGAGAGGTGAGGTTGTGGCCTCCCTGGTTCGATTTCTTGACCTTCTAGTTCCCTCATGCTGTTCTCTGGTGCCCCAGCTCTCCAGACCTGCCCTAGCTCCATGCATACCTGTGCTTCCTCTTTGATGAGCTAGCTCATCATTGGGGGAAAACAGAAGGGATTCACATTAGTATGATGGGAAAACAGAATGACATTGCGTTTTTAAAAATAAGAGCTTTAATTTATAATATCTTTAAATGTAGGAGTGGGGAAAGGTTACAGGCAGGCAAATGTTTTTGATTCAGAGATTCTTTTTGAAACCATCTCTACCTCCTACCAGAAACAGGGACAGCAGCACGTCTCCTGACTTTGAAAACATTGCTGGCACCCTCTGCATATCTTGCCTCATAACTTTATGTATTGTGATCATGTATTTATTTTTCAGTCTCCTTTACTAGGGTGTGTCCTGATTATGGGCAGAAACCATGTCTTATGCTTATCTGAATCCACCTCATTAAGCACAAGATCTAACACAGAGCAAATGCTCACTAGGTGGTTGCTGAATACGTTTGTGAATTGTCAATAGCTCTGCCAGACATATCACTGTATATAGGAGGAGTGGGCAAGGTCCTCTGGGGACTGATGAGCCACTTCCTTCTCAAACAGATTCCCCTTTGCTGAGGAAGCATCTCTTCTTTTCTCTATCCAGATACTTAGTCACCTGTTCCTCCACCTCTTGAAACTTGTTTTGTTGGTGGTAGTTCTGTCTGTCAACCAGGAATTAGAAGCAAAGTTTCCTGGGAAGAGTATACTAAACTGATCTCAGAGTCAGGCTACTTCCTGTGTGTACTTCCTTTCTAGTTGTAGGTGGGTGCCTCTAACATTTCATCCCTTCTACGGGACTGTTGCCCAACCCCTTTTATCAGTGTCAGTGGCTTCTACCAGAGGGTGAAAGGATGATAGGTAGAAGAATTGTGACCTTTTTTGTGAATAAGTTTTAGTTTGTTTCCCATCCTTTAGTAATGAATATTCTTATTTACAGGCACAACTATCTGTTTACTAGTGGCAGGTAGATGGTAATAACATTAGCATAATTTGATTGTCATGTGACCCATAAATATGGTTAATAAGTCTTAGATCATGTATTAGATATTATTTCAAAATAACTACGTGTAATATATAATGATTCATTAGCATTACCATAAAGGACTGTGGCTTTTAAAACCTTGTATCTGTCAAAGTTAAAGTTTTAAATGAATGATTTTAGAATACTTGGTAGAGGATGCTTGGCAAAATGTATATGGTACAGTTTTTAAAAATATTGATGATGAACTGTCAACACACTATACTGTTTCCATTTTGGTTACAGAATTTCGAGGATGTCAGATGTAAATGTATCTGCCCTCCCTATAAAGAAAATTCTGGGCATATTTATAATAAGAACATATCTCAGAAAGATTGGTAAGTATCTGGATTACTGAATTACCTGTCACATTTGTTTCTGTGGTTGTCAGTGTTATCCCAGAATGTTCATCAAATGCATAGTTTTCTTTTTAAGTATTTCATTTGAAGCAAAAATGTGAAATTCTACTTCTATTTGAAAAAGTGAGAGTAAGGCCCTAAGTACATGATGCAGGCCTAAAGGTATACAGCCAAAACACTAAGACCCATGTAGACAGAGTTTCATGGGAGCATACAACTGGGTTTGTGGCACTTAAACTACCCATAGCTATCTTCCTGTACTCCCTTAAGTTTTGGTGAGGGACCTTTCTCCCTCTTGCTTTTCAATGGAATGTTAGCAAGCCTCGTTTATCTGGGTTATAATTTTTACAACTTGTAGGTTTTGATGATGTATTGCCAAGTATGGGAAGCTATGTTTAAAAGTGTCAGAAGGCTCAAGAAGAAGTGGAAATGAGCTATGTAGTCAGAGTTTCCCATTTGGTGTAAATGAAGAAGTTACAGGTGTGCCAAGATATTGACCTGTTCAGTCCTTGGGCAGTCAGGCAGGCCTGTGATGACGGGGATCCTGACTGACTAGCCACCAGCAGCCTTCTCTGCTTATCCCAGCAGACCTGACAAATAGCTTTTTCTACATGTGCCATGAAACAGTTGGGACGCAGTTGTATTACAGTAGGATGAATGTGTTCCTTCCCATAGAATTGTGATGTTTTATGGTTTGTAACCATGGTAGAAGATGGATGGGATAGGAATTTAAGAAAAATAGTTCCAAGTGGTAGGAGCTTTCTCATGTACCTGATTTCATAGCTAAATAGCCATCAAAGAGTTAGAAAGCAAGATTAAATTCATTCAGTTAACAGTATTGCAACCTGACTTTAAAAAAGAAAAGGCAGCCTTCGAGTATGTTTAGTTTCTCTGATGCCACTGTCTGTTCTTCCCTGATATGCATTGAGGTTCAGTCTCATATTTGTTAAGTGTGTTCTTGAGAACTTCTTGTGAACTTCTATGTTCCACTGTAAGTGGTGTCATATTAACCAAGCGATTTGGCCATATTCTTAAAGGTTTTATATGAGGAAGTTACTTTATATGATACAAGAATGTTCAGGCTGGGCACGGTGGCTCACACCTGTAATCCCAGCACTTTGGGAGGCCGAGGCAGGCAGATCACCTGAGTTTAGGAGTTCGAGACCAGCCTGGCCAATGGGGTGAAACCCTGTCTCTACTGAAAAATACAAAAAAAATTAGCCGGGCTTGGTGGCGGGTGCCTGTAATCCCAGCCACTCGGGAGGCCGAGGCAGGAGAATTGCTTGAACCCGGGAGGCGGAGCTTGCAGTGAGCCGAGATTGCGCCACTGCACTCCAGCCTGGGCGACAGAGCGAGACTCCGGCTCAAAAAAAAAGAATGTTCAAATAAATTTTTATGTTACTTCTATAAATTTTCCAAATTTATTCAGTGCTTACAGTTTATTCTGTTATCAGTAATGAAATGCAATGCCTGTCTTTTGAGTAGCAAATGAACCCACTATTCAAGTGTTTAGCAGTAATCTTTTCATTAACTTTTTGTTATTTCAGACAGGACCATATGTCATTAATCCCTGGTTATTAGTAAAAATAGCTTTGAAAACAGTTGAGGCAGGACCTGGTGGCTCACGCCTGTAATCCCAGCACTTTGGGAGGCCAAGGCAGGTGGATCACTTGAGGCCAGGAGTTCAAGAACAGCCTGGCCAACATGGTGAAACCCCGACTCTACTAAAAATATAAAAATTAGCTGGGCATGGTGGCACACGCCTGTAATTCCAGCTACTCGGAAGGCTAAGGTAGAGAATCGCTTGAGCCGCAGAGGCAGAGTTTGCAGTGAGCTGAGATTGTGCCACTGCCCTCTAACCTGGGTGACAGAGCATGACTCTGTCTCAAAAAAAAAAAAAAAAAAAAAAAAGAGAGAAAGAAACAGAAAATAAACAGTTGAGAATAAGGCTTGCTTGGGGTTTTTCTTCCCTCTCTCCCACTCTCCCTTGTTTCTTTCCTGCAGTTTAGCATTTTTCTGGGGATAAGTTCCCAGCTGGCACTGAAAATTTTTAACTGACTTTACAAGGGCAGGCAAGTTATGATTCACCAGAATTATGGCTTTACGAGGCCTCCAGTATCTGTGAGGGCCTAGATATAGTTTTACCTTTTGTTTTCTAGGCCTTTCATTTTGTCCAGTTTTTATCTTTAAGTCTTCATTGACTTATGCTGGCTGACTTAAAACTTAAGAGTAGTTGGAGTGCTCTGGTTTGTGTTTGGGGTGATTTAAAGCTAATGATGTGTTCCTTTTGGCACTAGGGGGAGGTGTTGCCTAGTTCCTTAAGTGGTTAAGCTCTGACTAGGTCTAGCTCTGTTTGTAATGACTGGTCAGCCAAAATCAACCTTCCTGCTTCCTCTCTAGCTGGGCACAACTTTTGCACAGCACTCAGTATCTTTTTGTTATTAAAATATATGTATCCTTCAAAAGAAATACTCAATACTTACTTAGCACTTAAAATTCCCAAGTCATTCTTAGGTATTTTTGCCAAGGCTTCTGAAGCTGAAGTAGGAAACTAAATAGGAGATCAGTTTCATTTTCCCGAGGTTCAGAGGTAAAGAACTGACGTAGGAAGCAGGAGTCCTGGATTCTGGTCCTTTCTCTTTTTTTAATTGCTAGAGTACAGTGGCACAATCATAGCTCATTGTAGCCTTGATCTCCTAGGCTCCAGTGGTCCTCCAGCCTCAGCCTCCTGTGTAGCTGGGACTACAGGTGTGTACCATCAACCTGGCTAATTTTTATTTTTGTTGAGACTGGGTCTCACTATGTTGCCCAGGCTGGTCTCAAGTTGGCCTCAAGTGATCCTCACATCTTGGCCTCCTGAAACTCTGGGATTATAGGGATAAGCCACCATGCATGGCCTGATCCTTTTTCAAATACGATTTTACTCTGTGACCTTCTCTAAGTGTGAGGCTAGATGAGCTCTCTGATCCTCAGATAGATAACACCTGTTATGGGATATAGTTCCCTCTGCCCATTTTGTGCCTGCATCCAGTTGGGTACATGCCTGGTCTTCTGTATATTTGGAACAGATATCACACACTTTTATGGTGAGAGTTGTGGGGCCTTACCCGTATTTGAAATACTATCGGTGGAAATTTAATTTTTCATTACTACCTTTGTTAAAATTAAATTACCTGTTAAGAATAACCTGGGCCGGGTGCGGTGACTCATGCCTGTAATGCCAGTACTTTGGGAGGCCGAGGCAGGCAGATCACGTGAAGTTGGGAGTTTGAGACCAGCCTGACCAACATGGAAAAACCCCATCTCTACTAAAAATACAAAATTAGTTGGGCGTGGTAGCGCATGCCTGTAATCCCAGCTACTCGGGAGGCTGAGGCAGGAGAATCACTTGAACCCTGGAGGAAGAGGTTGCAGTGAGGAAGATCACACCATTGCACTCCAGCCTGGGTAACAAGAGTGAAACTCTGTCTCAAAAAAAAAAAAAAAAAAAAAAGAATAACCTAACAACTTCTATCATATACTGTTTTTGGTTATTTTTTCTAATGCCACAGTGTAGAGGGAACAGAACATGATGAATTTCTAGAAATTAATTTTTTTTTTTTTTTTGGAGACAGAGTCTCACTCTGTCACCTAGGCTGAGTGCAATGGCGCGATCTCGGCTCACTACAACCTCTGCCTCCCAGGTTCAAGTGATTCTCCTGCCTCAGCCTCCTGAGTAGCTGGGATTACAGGCATGTGCCACCATGCCCAGCTAATTTTTTGTATTTTTAGTAGAAATGGGGTTTCCCCCTGTTGGTCAGGCAGGTCTTGAACTCCTGACCTCATGATCCAACCACTTCGGCCTCCCAAAGTGCTAAGATTACAGGCGTGAGCCACCACACCTGGCCTTTTTTTTTTTTTTTTTTTTTTTTTTTTTTGAGACGGAGTTTCGCTCTCATTGCCCAGGCTGGAGTGCAATGGCACGATCTCGGCTGACCGTAACCTCCACCTCCCAGGTTCAAGCGATTCTCAAGTCTCAGCCTCCTGAGTAGCTGGAATTACAGGCATGCGCCACCATGCCCGGCTAATTTTTTTGTATTTTTAGTAGAGACAGGGTTTCTCCATGTTGGTCAGGCTGGTCTCGAACTCCCAACCTCAGGTGATCTTCCTGCCTCGGCCTCCCAAAGTGCTGGGATTACAGGCATGAGCCACTGCGCCCGGCTGAAATTAATTTTTAATTGACACAATAACCGTACATATTTATGGGATACATAGTGATGTTTCAATTCATACAAGATATAGTGATTTGATCAGAATATTTAGCATCTCAGACATTTATCATTTCTTTGTGTTGAAAATATTCAACATCCTCCTTCTAGCTATTTGAAACTATAATATATATTATTGTTGACTATAGTCATCCTACAGTGATATAGAACACTAGAACCTATTCCTCCCACCAAGCTGTAACTTTGTTTCCGAAAAGTACATTTTGGTAGGGAAAGAGAAGGAATCACTCTAGAGTATTGGGTGTCCCCAAGAGAATGGGTAAGATAAGATAGGATGGTGTAGTAGAGTGCTTGAGGCAGCCAGGAATGCCTAATGAAGAGATGCCAAAAGGAAAGAAAATTGTCCAACAGCTGGCAGGAGGACAGGAAAGCTTTCCCTAATTTTGCTGAAGGTGATCAGAGTCATAGACTCTTAATAGTTGAGGAGAATAATAATTTAGTTATTGCTTAGAATTGACAGATTTCTAGGAAAAATCTGATAGCACTGTGTTTACATAAACCATAAATAATTAGCCTTGAAAATGGGGTCAGGGAAATAAGTAACATTCAACAAAAACATTCATCCCTTTGTTAGTTTTTATTTAGTTCTTTGGAATAACCAGTTTTTGTTTTAAAATATTTTTGTTATTCTAATTCTGTTTCTCCTTGCTTTTTCAGATTTGCTCATTAAGAAAAGTGATTGTTTCTTCCTGTGTGTGGCTTTGAGGGTTCAATTTTCAGAGTTTCAGAATTTACCACTCTGTTAAACGTGGTTAGTCATTCATACACCACACTGGCAGTTAAGAATGATGTTGGCTGGGCACGGTGGCTCACACCTATAATCCCAGCACTTTAGGAGGCCAAGATAGGAGGATCACTTGAGGCCAAGTATTCAAGACAAGTTAGGGCAACAAACCAAGACCTGATCTCTACAACAAATTTAAAAATTAGCCAGGCATGGTGGCAAGCTCCTGTAATCATAGCTGCTCTGGAGGTTGAGACAGGAGGATCACTTGAGCCCAGGAGTCTAAGGCTGCAGTGAGCTATGATGGCACCACTCCACTACAGCCCAAGTGACAGAGCAAGACCTTGTCTTTTAAAAAACAACAACAAAAAAGAATGATGTTAATTCACAAAAGAGATAATCTTATATTTGAACAGTGCCCCACATCACTTTAAACCATTTTAAGTAGTTTTGTTTAGTAACTGAACAAGTCTAAAGGTGACTTGATTTGTTAAGTAGTTTTTCATCCCATTTGGGATTTTTTGGGTGCATCTTTGTAACTGTTAACAGTAGCAACTTTGAAAATAGACACTACTATATGTGTGTCTTTGTGGCTTCTTAAATGGTTAAAACTTACCAAAATGCTAATATTGAGAGCAGAAATTGTTTTACTTTATCTTATTATTTGTTTTTTATGCTCTTTCATTGGGTAAGTTTAGTGATTATTCTAGATTTCAGGAAACTTTTGGTCAGAGCAAGCAGAAGAGCTAGCTGGGCTTAAGCAACATTTTATCTTTGTTTTTTCAGTGATTGCCTTCATGTTGTGGAGCCCATGCCTGTGCGGGGGCCTGATGTAGAAGCATACTGTCTACGCTGTGAATGCAAATACGAAGAAAGAAGCTCTGTCACAATCAAGGTAAAATATATCTCTCTCTATCAACCTGTCTGTCTATCTATCTACCTCTTTTCTGCTTCTGGATGGTTTCTAGACAAGACAGAAAAATTTGGACCCCTACCCCAAAAGGAATAATGGGCCTGTTCTGCCGGCCTCACTGAGATGGTTTGTGGATTAGTTAGGGTATGTTAGATAGATATCTGAAACGGCACAAAAATGCCCTATGTGTAATTAGCATATTCCAGAAAGATATCCCAGCTTCTGTGTAGGCCATGTGTGCCAGAGGCTGAGAGAGCAGCATTTATAAGCCCTCCTCTCCTTGCCTTTCCAGCCCTTTGAAAAAATTAAATATATAGTAATTATTCTAGAACTATTACTTCTGGATTTTAAGATTTCCCCTCTTCATTTCCTGTGGGACAGGGGTCCCCAGCCCCCAGGCCACAGCCCAGTCTGCAGTCTGTTAGGAACTGGGTCACTCAGCAGGAGGTGAGCAGTGGGCAAGTGAGCAAAGCTTCATCTTATTTACAGCTGCTCCCCATCATTCGCATTACCGCCTGAGCTCCACCTCCTGTCAGATGAGCAGCAGCATTAGATTCTCATAGGAGCATGAACTCTATTGTAAACTGCACATGTGAGGGATCTAGGCTGCATGCTCCTTATGAGAATGAGAATCTAATGCCTGATGATCTGTCACTGTCTCCCATCACCCCCATATGGACCGTCTAGTTGCAGGAAAACAAGCTCAGGGCTCCCACTGATTCTACGTTATGGTGAACTGTTCAATTATTTTATGATATATTATAATGTAATAATAATAGAAATAAAGTGCACAATAAATGTAATGTGCTGGAATCATCCCCAAACCATCCCCCACCACCCCTGGTCCATGGAAAAATTGTCTTCCATGAAACTGGTCCCTGGTGCCAAAAAGGTTGTGGACTGTTGCTGTAGTAAATGGGATGTAGATAACTCTCATCACCATTTGTATTTCTAATGAGTTCAGTTACTTTATTATAGTGGCTAATGGTTTTTCTTCCAATTTTTTTTTTTTTTTTTTTTGAGATGGAGTCTCGCTCTGTTGCCCAGGCTGGAGTACAGTGGTGTGATCTCGGCTCACTGCAACCTCCGCCTCCTGGGTCCAAGTGATTCTCCTGCCTCAGCCTCCTGAGTAGCTGGGATTACAGGTGTGCACCACCATGCCTGGCTAATTTTTGTATTTTTAGTAGAGACAGGATTTCACCACGTTGGTCAGGCTGGTCTTGAACTCCTGACCTCGTAGTCCACCCACCTTTGCCTCCCAAAGTGCTGGGATTACAGGTGTGAGCCACTGCGCCTGGCACAAATTTTTTTTACATGGCACTTCCCATTCCTTTCCCCCCAAAAAGGCCCTGTGGGGAATCTGGGGTGGTTAGTTATAATAGTCATAAAGATTTCTGCTGTGATTGACCCTGTGGAAGCACTCTTGCTCCAGCAGGGTGCTGAACTTTAGAGAAATCCTCACTGTACTATTATTTAACAGATTTGTAAAAAATATACAACTTATGTACCCTAAAAGTCACTCACTATAAGTATACAATTCTATAAATTTTAGTAGATTTAAAACATTTTAAAATCCCATTTCAGGCCAGGCATGGTGGCTCACATCTATAATCCCAGCACTTTGGAAGGTCCAGGCAGGTGGATCACTTGAGGTCAGGAGTTCGAGACCAGCCTGTCCAACGTGGTGAAACCCCATCTCTACTAAAAATATAAAAATTAGCCAGGTGTGGTGGTGCACACCTGTAGTCCCAGCTACTTGGGAGGCTAAGGCATAAGAATCACTTGATCCTGGAGGCAGAGGTTGCAGTGAGCTGAGATTGTGCCACTGTGCTCCAGTGAGACTCTGTCTCAAAAAAAAATAAAAATAAAATCCCGTTTCAGAACATTCCCACTACCCCAAAAAGATCCCTCATGCCCATTTACAGTTAATCCCCAGTTCTAGCCCCACTCCGTCACTAGTCTACTTTCTGTCTCTACATACATGGACATTTCATGTATATGGAATCATACAATGTATGGTCTTCTGTGACTGGCTTCTTTCATTTAGCACAATGTTTTTGATGTTTATGCAAATTGTAGCATGTATCAGTACTTCATTTCTTTTTATTGCTGAATAGTATTTCACTATGTTAATATGCATTTATCAGTTGATGGACATTTGGATTATGTCTGGGTTTTTACTATTATGAATAATACTGTCATGAATATCTGCACACATGTCTTTGTATGGATATATATGTTTTCCGTTCTCTTGGGTTAATTCCTTAGAATGGTAAAATTATGTTTAACTTTTTAAGAGAGTGCCAGATTGTTTCCCAAAGTGGTTGTACCATTTTACACTCCCACCACAGCGTATGAGGGCTGTTTCTCCATATCCTTGCTAACACTTGGTATTGTCTATTTATTTTATTGTAGTCCTTCTAGTGGGTGTGTCACACTGTACTTTTTCTCAGTACATGAATTAAGGTCACAAGAAAAAAATCACTGGCCTAGAAAATACTTTTATATATCTAAATTGAGCTAAAGAGTAGCTGAATCTAGGGCATTATGTTCAGCTGCGAAAAAAAACAAACTGCTGTGCTAGCAGTGGTGACAGGTGATTAGCAGTAGGTGAAGTTGGAGTCTTGAAGACTTGCAAAAAGATCCCAAAGATCTTTCCTCTTTTTTCTTAAAAATACTTTGGTGAAGAGTTGAGTTTATTTCTTATATTGCTATCTGGTTTGTATAGAAATCCTATAGGCTTAGCAGATATGTCAGTCAGTTTTACTATTATCATACAAAGTTCTGATTTATGGGCTTGAACAAAGATGTAACTTAATTTTCAATTTCCTTTAGGTTACCATTATAATTTATCTTTCCATTTTGGGCCTTCTACTTCTGTACATGGTATATCTTACTCTGGTTGAGCCCATACTGAAGAGGCGCCTCTTTGGACACTCACAGTTGATACAGAGTGATGATGATATTGGGGTAAGTTCCCAGCCTGCCCTAGCTGCTCATGGCCAGTTCCTGTCATCATTTGATGTGAAGTGCAAGTGAAAAATAGTCATATATAGATGTTCACGTGCTGAAGCCGATCCTCAACTAGAGAAGCTAAAAACAGCTCTGATTTCAGTATATGTCTCTTTATGAAGAAATTGCTTGATGAAGCCATAAATGTGGTGATTTAAACTGATGATCTTTGGTGAGCGTGCTATACAGGGCCTTGCTTTCAGTACCAAAGGCACAATTTTATTGCCATTCCCTGTTTACATTGAGAAAAGTATCAGAGATGGTTTTCTCTCCAAGCTCTCCCTCCTAAAACACCTTTCCTGTCAGTATCACCAAATATTTTAGAAGGCAGAGAGGTTTTCGTCAAGGGAAGTGTGAAGATCATGATGTTCTTTTCTTAATGAAGTACAACTTGATAACCTGCTGATGTTTTATATTTCCTTTTTTTCTACTGCTTAAAAAAAAAATCTGTGGGCCAGGTGTGGGGGCATACACCTGTAATCCCAGCACTTTGGGAGGCCAAGGTGGGAGGATTACTTGAGCCCAGGAGTTCAAGACCACCCTGGGCAACATGGTGAGACCCCATCTCTACAAAAAATAAAAACATTAGCCGGGTGTGGTGGTGCATGCCTGTGGTCCCAACTATTCAGGAGGCTGAGACAGGAGTGTCACTTGACCCCAGGAGTTCGAGGCTGCAGAACTGTGATCACACCATAGGACTCTAGCCTAAGCAACACAGCAAGAAGCCTGTCTAAAAAAAAAAGAAAAAAAAAATCTGAGATCTTTAGAGAAAAATAAAACCATGACTACCATCACTCCAGATTCTCTTCCTGTCTTTAAATCACACACACACACGCATGTGTGTGTGTACATTATATATGTTTATATAGTATGTGCGTGTGTGTATGTGTGTGTGTGTGTGTATATATATATATAGTTGGCATAATCTGTATAAATTGGTTCATGGTCTCCTTTTTATTTTAATATTCGTTTATTCAAAAATGTCCAGAAATTGACATAGTCCACAAACTTGTTTTTCAGTATAGCTTAGAGAATGTTTTTTTTGTTTTTGTTTTTTGAGATGGAGTCTCACTCTGTCGCCCATGTTGGAGTGCAGTGGCATGACTTTGGCTCACTACAACCTCTGCCTCCTGAGTTCAAGTGATTCTCTTGCCTCAGCCTCCCAAGTAGCTGGGTCTACAGGCACCTGCCACCACGCCCGGCTAATTTTTTTTGTATTTTTAGTAGAGACGGGGTTTCACCATTTTGGCCAGGCTGCTCTTGAACTCCTGACCTCAAGTGATCAGCCCGCCTTGGCCTCCCAAAGTGCTGGGATTACAGGCGTGAGCCACTGCGCCTGGCTGGATATTTTTGTTTCATCATTATACTGTATGAAATTGTTTCTGAATTTTCCATTCTTTTTTTTTTTTTTTTTTTTTTGAGATGGAGTCTCGCTCTTTCGCCCAGGCTGGACTGCAGTGGTGCGATCTCAGCTCACTGCAAGCTCCGCCTCCCGGGTTCACGCCGTTCTCCTGCCTCAGCCTCCTGAGTAGCTGGGACTACAGCTGCCCGCCATCGCGCCCGGCTAATTTTTTGTTTTTTTTTTTTTTAGTAGAGATGGGGTTTCACTGTGTTAGCCAGGATGGTCTCGATCTCCTGACCTCGTGATCCCCCTGCCTCGGCCTCCCAAAGTGCTGGGACTACAGGCGTGAGCCACCGCGCCCAGCTGAATTTTCCATTCTTTCATTATTATATATAATTATTTTTTTAGAAATTACTTTTTCTTGTGGATTATTATATTGGACTATGTTCCTTAAAATGGGTAAAATTCACAATAGTTTTAAGGTTCAATTCAAAAGCCAAACCCAGAGTGAGCCCTTGCCAACCAGTCAAAAGTCCTTTTACCCTGGAATGGCTTGTGGATCTATAGGCATAGACATTGAAAGTCTTAAACTACATCCTTCCTTTACAGCGTTAAATATGTGTTCCTGATTTCAGAAATAGACAATATAATAACACAAAACATAAGAGAAATGGATGTAGAGATGAAAACATGTAGGGCAGGCATTTAATTGGTGGGATCACATGCTCAGTAATTGTTTTGTCCACCAGTGATTGATTCTGCTTGTGTATTAACTATTTGAGAACATTGTCTCTGAGAGGCCTGGCTGACTCTTGGATGTCTTTTAAACTGATTCTAGGCAGAGAGAGGTTTTCTGACCAGAGCTGTGAATTTATTGTAACAACTCTACAAAAATAAGTGAATTTTAATTTTTAAAACTGTTGCTTATCCAAGATGTGAGTTCTACACTATTTATATACTTTAAAAATGTTTTTGTTAAATTATCAGTTTTCATTTTTTCTGTTTTTGTTCAGTGTTAGAGCATTTTAAAGCAAATAAAAGTGAGTACAAATAGTTAAGCTCACTGCAAGTAGTCACAATATTTACTGTATCATATATCCATGACACATCATCGTTATTACCAAAGCATTACAGTAAAACATGTTTTGTATTTATTGTAATTTTATCAGGTGTGAAAAGAACAAACATAAAAAGGGTAAATCTCTATTTGCATTCCCCCAGCATCCGTGACTATGAGCAGCTAGTTCAATCTCATTCTGATGGGTAGAGAGCAGACCCAAAGGATTAGCTGGTTTGTTTAGTCTTTTGAACTTGTTCCTTAAGAAGATTTTTCTTCCCTACCTTGAAGAATAGATAACAGCACTAGGAAACTGAGAGGTCCTCTGCTGATCAAGTACATCCTTCTTCCCAGTATTGCTTATGTCAAAACAAACCAGTGGTGATAATATTTTCCTCCTCTGGTCCTTGACTCAGGGGATGATATTTTATACACAAATTCACTGAAGCACCATATTCTTATAGTGTCATTTTAATCTAACTGACCAAAATCTGTTTTGAGACAATATAACACCAAGTCAGGGTTAGGGAGGCTAAGTTTTAGTCTTTATGCTAATTTGTTAAATGACCTTGGGTCAATTTATTTCCATAATGAGAAATCAAGCAATTCTATAAGTTTAGCCTGCCTCCTTTTTTTTTTCTTTTTTAGCTTTTTGCTTACATTTTTAAAAACATTTAAGCCTCGCGGAATTGCCTTTATTATTTTCATTTGTAAGGTTAAAAGTTTAAAAATAAGCTATAGGTCTCAGCTACTTGGGAGGCTGAGGCAGGAGGATCACTTGAGGCCAGGAGTTCAAGGCTGCAGTGAGCTGTGATCAAACCTGTGAATAGCTACTGCATTCCAGCCTGGGCAACATGGCTAGACTCTATTTCAAAAAAAAAAAAATTAAGTTCATGGCCAGTCTGGGCAATATAGTGAGACCCCATCTCTTAAAAAAAAAAAAAAATCCACTTTTTAAATAACTTGAATTTTAGGATTTGTACAAGTCATTACCTGAAAATCCACTTTTTAAATAACTTGCGTTTTAGGATTTGTACAAGCCATTACCTAAATAAAGTGAAAAGTTGAAGGAATTTTGGCAAAGAAGAGGAGGAAAGATTCTTTATAAAAACTCTTTGATATCTTTCAAATGTAGACATTGTATAAATGCCTTGCTATAAAAACAAGACCAGGTGTTCTAACTCCTATAATTATAGTTGTATATATAGTTATCTGGTTATGTATATAGCTTTCCATATACATGCTGACTCCTGCCCTGGATATATAATAGAGCTTTTTCAAACATGCACAGCAAAATAATGTTGTTTCTCTCCTAGAGGCAAAGTTTAGTATAAGAGGTACAACTTGTGACTTGGATCTTCTGTTGGAACACTGAGAAGCTTTGCTAACATGGGGTTCAAGAAAAACAGATCAAGGAAAAGGCAAACAAAAGCAATAAATTACTATTGAATGCTTTTTGTCATTTAGACAGCTGTGTTTATATCTCATTCATAGATAGATTAGCATGGTGATTTCCTGTGTAATGACTACAAACATCCAGTTGTACTGGTTTACTTTGACCAGGTTAGGTTGGTTTTCTACACAGATACCTGGGCAACCCTTCAATAGCCTCCTTCCCAAGGCGGCAACTTACGTGGAAGCCACTGGGTGCTTAACAGTGGAAGATTCAATCTTTGTTGAATAGAGAGGGTGATTGTAGCACTTGAGCTGTGTCTCTTTTCATTACAGATTGGGGACCTGGGGAAATAAGGAAGCTTTTGGAAGCTAGTCCATTTAGTGTGTGTGTTGAGGGTACAGGGAGAGATTAAAAACAACCCAAGATAAGACTCTGTCACTCACCCTCCCAGAGTGATGTGGCCCCAAGCTGGCAAGAAAACAATTCTAATGGAGACAAGAAATTAAAAGACAGATCTTTCCTCTGCCACAGATTAGCTATATAGTATTGAATAAAGTAAGGAAAGACCCTACTTTCCATATCTATAACATGGAGAGATGTTAACATGAAAATAGATTTTCTTTTCCCTACCAGTTAAGGAAGGCTTCTCTTTAACACAAACGACCACTGTCTTTTGCTTGGTCTCCACTTCTTTAAGGGAAATATCTTTGGAAATGGCAATCCGTGGGAACGTTTCACAAATACTCCGTCATCGCTTATGTTTCTTGAACCACCTAGGTCTGTACTTGAGTTCATACTCTATCTGGTGGTTGAGTGCTTAGGAGTGCTTAGCCAAATAGATGCTCTCTTGTTTGAAAAGTCCACCTACCCCTATTTCTGTGGTGGGCTGGTGACTGTTTTGTGTCTATGGTTTACACTGACTGTGCCATCTCTAATGTTCTCCATTCCTGGACTTTTAGGATCACCAGCCTTTTGCAAATGCACACGATGTGCTAGCCCGCTCCCGCAGTCGAGCCAATGTGCTGAACAAGGTAGAATATGCCCAGCAGCGCTGGAAGCTTCAAGTCCAAGAGCAGCGAAAGTCTGTCTTTGACCGGCATGTTGTCCTCAGCTAATTGGGAATTGAATTCAAGGTGACTAGAAAGAAACAGGCAGACAACTGGAAAGAATTGACTGGGTTTGGCTGGGTTTCGTTTTAATACCCTGTTGATTTCGCCAACCGTTGCTGGAAGATTCAAAACTGGAAGCAAAAACATGCTTGATTTTTTTTTTTCTTGTTAATGTAATAATAGAGACATTTTTAAAAGCACACAGCTCAAAGTCAGCCAATAAATCTTTTCCTATTTGTGACTTTTACTAATAAAAATAAATCTGCCTGTAAATTATCTTGAAGTCCTTTACCTGGAACAAGCACTCTCTTTTTCACCACATAGTTTTAACTTGATTTTCAAGATAATTTTCAGGGTTTTTGTTGTTGTTGTTTTTTGTTTGTTTGTTTTGGTGGGAGAGGGGAGGGATGCTTGGGAAGTGATTAACAACTTTTTTCAAGTCACTTTACTAAACAAACTTTTGTAAATAGACCTTACCTTTTATTTTCGAGTTTCATTTATATTTTGCAGTGTAGCCAGCCTCATCAAAGAGCTGACTTACTCATTTGACTTTTGCACTGACTGTATTATCTGGTTATCGGCTGTGTCTGCACTTCATGGTAAACTGGATCTGAAATGCCTGGTGGCTTTTCACAAAAAGCAGATTTTCTTCATGTACTGTGATGTCTGATGCAATGCATCCTAGAACAAACTGGCCATTTGCTAGTTTACTCTAAAGACTAAACATAGTCTTGGTGTGTGTGGTCTTACTCATCTTCTTCTAGTACCTTTAAGGACAAATCCTAAGGACTTGGACACTTGCAATAAAGAAATTTTATTTTAAACCCGAGCCTCCCTGGATTGATGATAATATATACACGTTTGTCAGCATTTCCGGTCGTGTTGAGAGGCAGCTGTCTGAGCTCCAATGTGTGCAGCTTTGAACTAGGGCTGGGGTTGTGGGTGCCTCTTCTGAAAGGTCTAACCATTATTGGATAACTGGCTTTTTTCTTCCTATGTCCTCTTTGGAATGTAACAATAAAAATAATTTTTGAAACATCCATCAGTGTATCTATGTCTCCTAGTTTTTTCCTCCTCCCTCTTTTGCTGTATAATGAGATTGAAGATATAAAGACATTTTGTACCCTGTTCTGAGACTACTGTTTTATACCAATCTAACTGTAAAATATTGGTGTAAATTATCTGTGTTTGCATGTATAGACAGAATATATGAATTTGGAGGTGGATCTCTGAAAAGTATACTAATATTTTGATAAATTGGGAGATTTCAAATTCCTGAAGGAGTACTTGTTCTGAGAAATTCTTGGCAAAAAAAAATCAGAATTAAATTCATAAAAGTGAAGTTTTAGGAGCCATTAATGGGGTTTTGGGGTTTAGTAAAATTTACTTTTTTAAGCACCTACAAATATAAAAATTATCAATTTTATTGTTAGTATTAAAAGATTTAAGTTCAACCATGACCAAGTGGGATTTATCCCAGGTATGCAAAGCTGGTTCAACATTTGAAAATAACATATCTAAAGAAGAAAAATTACATGAATTTTATCAATAGCAGAAAAAGCATTTGACAAAATAACCCCATTCATGATAAAAATTCTCAGGAAACTAGGAATAGAGGAGAACTTCAACTAGATAAAGAAATGAGCTTACAAAAAAACAACAGCTAACATCATATAGTTAATAATGAGAAATTAGAAGCTTTCCCACTAAGATCAGGAATAAGGCAAGGATGTCTTTTACTATTCCTTTTCAACATTGTACTGGAAGTCCTAGCCAATGCAATGAGACAAGAAAAGGAAATAAAAGGTATAAATATTGGGAAGGAAGGAATAGAACTGTCTTTGTTTACTGATGCAATGATTGTCTGTAGAAAACCCAGAAGAATTGACAACAACAATAATAGAACTAATAAGTGATTATAAAAGCTTGCAGGATACAAGGTTAGTATACAAAAGTCAATCAAACCAGGTGCAGTGGCAGGTATCTGTAGTCCCAGCTACTCAGGAGGCTGAAGCAGGAGGATTACTTGAAGCCAGGAGTTTTGAGGCTGCAGTGAGCTATGATTGCTGCATGAATAGCTACTGCACTCCAGCCTGGGCAACACAGCAAGACCCTGTCTCTAAAAAATGTCAACTGTTTTCCTATATACCAGCCACAAACAATGGAATTTGAAATTAAAAACAATACCATTCATAGTAGCACCCCTAAAATGAAATACTTACGTATAAACCTAGTAAAATATCTTAGATCTATATTAGGACAACTGCAAAACTGATTAAATAAACCAAAGAACTAAATGAATGAAGAGATATTTCATATTCATTAATAGGAAGGCTCAATATTGTTTAGATGGTGGTTCTTTCCAACTTGATCCATAGATTCAATGCAATCCCAATCAATATCCCAGAAAGTTATTTAGTGGATATTAAACTTATTCTAAAGGTTATAAAAAGGCAAAAGACACAGAATAGCCAACACAATATTAAAGAACAACAAAGTCAGAAAACTAACACTACCTTTGAGACTTACTATAAAACTACAGTAATCATGACAGTATGCCACTGGCAAAAAAGACAGATCAGTGGAACAGGATAGAGAACCCAGAAACAGGCCCATATAAATACAGTCAACTGATCTTTGACAAAGGAGCAAAAGCAACACAATGGAGAAAAGATAGTCTTTTCAATAAATGGTGCTGGAACAACTGGACATCCACATGCAAAGAAATAAATCTAGTTACATACCTTATACCCTTCACAAAAATTTTAGATCATAGGCCTACATGTAAAATGCAAAACTACAAAACTTTCAGAAATAACATAGGAGAAGATCTAGGTGGTGGTGATGACATATCTGATAAAGGACTGCTATCTAAAATATACAAAGAACGCTTAAAACTCAACAATAAGGGACAAAAAATTTGATATAAAAATGGGCAAAAGTCCTGGACACCTCACCAAAGAACAGATACAGATAGGCAAATAAGCATATGAAAAGATGTTCCACATCATATGTCATCAGGGAAATGCAAATTGAAACAACAATGGGATACCAATACACACCTATTAGAATGACCAAAATCTACAACACTGATAACACCAAATGCTCTCAAGGATGTGGAGCAACAGGAACTTTCTTTTATTGCTGGTGGGAATGCAAAATGGTACAACAACTTTACAAAACTAAACATACCCTTACTATATGATCCAGCAATTATGCTCCACAATAATTACCCAAGGAGTTGAAATCTTATGTCCACACAAAACCCTGCATGCAGATGTTTATAGCAGCTTTATTCATAAGTGCCAAAATTTGGAGGCAACTAAGATTTCCTTTAGTAGGTGAACAGATAAACAAATTGTGATACATCCAGACAATGGAATATTCAGCGCTAAAAAGAAATGAGCTTTCAAGCCATGAGAAGACATGGAAGAACCTTAAATGCACACTACTAAGTGAAAGAAGCCAATCTGAAAATGCTATATGTGGCCGGGCACGGTGGCTCACGCCTGTAATCCCAGCACTTTGGGAGGCCGAGGCGGGCGGATCACGAGGTCAGGAGATGGAGACCATCCTGGCTAACACGGTGAAACCCCATCTCTACTAAAAATACAAAAAAAAATTAGCCAGGCGTGGTGGCGGGAGCCTGTAGTCCCAGCTACTAGGGAGGCTGAGGCAGGAGAATGGCGTGAACCCGGGAGGCGGAGCTTGCAGTGAGCTGAGATTGTGCCACCGCACTCCAGCCTGGGTGACAGAGCGAGACTCCGTCTCAAAAAAAAAAAAAAGGAAAAAAGAAAATGCTATATGCATAATTACAACTATCTGACATTGTGGAAAAGGCAAAACCATGGAGACAGAAATAGTGGTTGCAAGGGGTTAGAGAAGGAGGAGGGATGAATAGGCAGAGCATAGGATGTTTAGGCAGTGAAACTATTCTATGATACCACAATGGTGAATACATGTCATTATATACTTGTCAAAACCCACAGAATGTACATGTATAACACCAAGGGTGAGCCCTAATATAGACTATGGACTTTGGGTGATTATGTCTCAATGCAGGTTCATCAGTTCTAACACGGTACCATAATGGTGTGGAATGTTCATAGCAGAGCAGGCCATGCACACATGGGGGCAGGGAGTGTATGAGAATTAGCTCTACTTTGTGTTCAACTTTTCTGTGAACCTACAATTGCTTTAAAAATTAAAGTTGGGGCTGGGCGTGGTGGCTCATGCCTATAATCTCAGCATTTTGGGAGGCCAAGGTGGGTGGATCACCTGAGGTCAGGAGTTCAAGACCAGCCTGGCCAACATGGTGAAAACCCGTCCCTATTAAAAATACAAAATTAGCTGGGTGTGGTGGTGCACACCTGTAATTCCAGCTACTTGGGTGGCTGAGGCAGGAGAATCACTTGATCCTGGAGGCAGAGGTTGCACTGAGCCAAGATTGCACCACTGCACTCCAGCCTGGGCAAAAGAGCGAAACTATGTCTAAAAAAAAAAAAAAAAAAAAAAAAAATTAAAGCTGGCATGGCACAGCGGTCTATAATTCTAGCACTTTAGGTGGGATTTCTTGAGACCAGGAGTTCAAGACCAGCCAGGCAACAAGGTAAGACCTCATCTCTATAAGAAATACAAAAATTAGCCAGGCAGGTTGGCTCACACGTGTAGTCCCAGCTGCTCAGGAGGTGGAGGCTGCGATGAGCTGTGGTCATGCCACTGCATTCCAGCCTGGGCTATAGAGTGAGATCTTGTCTCTAAATAAATAAGGAAAGAAGGAATGCTTCTAATATTTATATTTTTAAAAAGATAAAAGTATACTTAAGAAGAAAAAATAAAATGGCTATTTAAGAAAAAGGTATTGGCTAGTTCCTATGATACGGGGTTATCAGAATTTAATATCCACATTCGTATCACTAAAGTCCCCACTGCTAAATCTGACTGGCTTTAAAAAAATAAAAAGTAAAAAAAAGATGTGAGTTCATATTGACCTTCCTAGTTCTGGCCTTAATCTCTATCTAAAAGAATAATGGCCAATATTTGCACATTATGAGTCTATTGCTCCATAAATAATTTTGATATAATATCATATAACCCAGAAGAATGGGGGACATTCTTTAAACAAAAGGATTTGTTACAAGTATCCAGTTTTGTAAGCACACGTTTCTATTTAGCATGGTTATCTGTTGTCATATATACATACTGGATAGGAAAAACAGCCAAACCAGAACTGAGCAGTTCTGTTTAACTGTAAGCTACTTTGCATATTGTTATTAAATGATCACCTATAAATCAGGTTAAGTCCAACTCAGCCCAAAATACAGCATCCTGACGACAAAACTCAGGTAAGAGACTATTCTCCAGAGTGGCCCGTGGGGAAGAATAAGAACATGATTTTTAAGAAAATCCCTAGGTACAGTTGATAAATACTGAATTTTGTTAGCTATCGGATTATTCCATTATCTTAAACTACCAATTATTCCCCATATAATGGAAGATCCAGATTTTGCTGGCAATTAAATCATCTAGAAGAGCAGAAGGAGTTTTGATTTGGAAGTCGGGACACTAGGTTCTGGCCCCTGCTCTGCTGCTAGCTTTGTAACCTTAGCAACATATCACAACCTGTGAGGAAGTTTTAAGTTTCCTTCCAGCTCTAACATTCCATAATTCAATTATATCGGCAGTTGTAGCTTTTTATTTTTTACATGCTACATATCTTTTATATCTCTGAAATCTGAAGCTTTTATGCTCAGCAGAGCATCCAGAATCTCTTACAATTTTATCATTAAGACCTCATCATTTATTTCCCAGAATCGCTCTAAGGCAGAATCTGAGATTTTCCTAACATAGGTGTGTTTGTTAGCTGTGTCTGTATCTGGAACCATGGAGCCCCAGCACTACCAATCTGTGTTGCTTTCTTTTAAAAACTTATACTCAATTCTTACAAACACATCCAGACCCCACTAGGCTTTCTGTCTTGATTCTCCTTGTTGCTGCATTTTATTTCATTTTCTTACTCTGTTGCCTTAAATTTTCTTCTTTGAATAAAAGGTGATCATATTTAAATGCTAGTACATTGATTGGTGAACTTATTGGAAATGCTCAACAGAAAAAACTTCTCATCAATGTGCCTCCAGAGACACCATGCTCTTTTTTCAAGAATTACGAAAAGTATTGTTAAAACCTAGAAAGTTTTAATTACTTGTGGCATATACAAATTATTCAGATTTCATCTGGGTCAAGATTTAAGACATTGTTCAAATGGTCTTTTAGGGTAAAACCATCACCAAAAGAATGATTTTTGTATACTTAGGTTTGATGACATCTGCTTTACTTTTTGGTAGCCTGTTAATTCCAGCTTGTTAACTACAGGCAACAATATGGCTCTGCTGTTGTCGGAAATGCAGTAATACGGGCTCCGCACCCATTTGCCACCATTTTGCAGCTTCTGCCATACCCGTTCTTTCTCTCTTACCCTCTAGAATTCCTGGCTTGGGAATTTCCTAACTTGTTTCTTTCAGTAACTTTTTCTTTTTGACAGAATCCTGGCTCGTTTTTAGTTTTCCAGAGATCTTTGTTTTGTTAGTTATCTTAGGTCATTTGGTCAGTAATTTGGAATCTTTCGTTTCCTGTTCCTCTGTTTCGATTTTTAATTGGACCTATCCCACTTATCTCATCCCCCCACCCCATCCCTTTTAAGAAGAGCTTTTCCTGGCATTGACTTCTTTTCCAGCCTCTTTCACCATGACTTACTATAACCCTTTAACCCTGGCCACTCCTCCCTCCCGGCACCCCTGCCCCTGCTGCCCTTGCTGTTTCCCTAGTCCCCTGACCTTCATACTTGAATTCTGGTCTTAGGGGCTGCTCCTCCCACTACACAGTGCAGCCTGCTGAGTTTTTGCTGTATTCAGGTAGAGAAACAAGTGCCAATATTATCTAATCTTGCCCTAAACATTAGGACTGGTGTGTGTGTGTGTGTGTGTGTGTGTGTGTGTGTGTGTAGTATGCCAAGCACAGATAATAACCCCTCACTCCTAAAGATGCTGAAAAATCAACCTGCTGAGAAATTAACACCATATTTCCTTCTTTGATGGAGGTCCACAATTAGACTTCAAGCTGCTTTTCCTTCTCCATTTTAGGTATGTTCCTCAGCTCTCAACACATGTGTTTAGGATAGATCAGTGTTGTGACTCTACAATGTTAAGGAAAACATAAACCAGGTTTTCTATAAGGTGCAGTTTAGAAAGGAACGCTACATAAGGATTCATTCATCTCTAAAGAAAGGAAAGAGGCAAATGCTGGGTGCATTATAGGCACAGTCACCCCTCTGTACCTGGGGGGTTGGGTTTAGGACTCCCCTCAGATACCAAAATCCACAGAGGTCCAACTCCCTTATAGAAAATAACGTAGCACTTGCATGGAACCTACACATACCCTCTCAAACACTTTCAATCATCTCTGGATTACTTATAATACCTAATATAATGCACATTCTATAAAAATAGTTGTTACACTGTATTGTTTAGAGGATAATGACAAGAAAAAATGTCAGTACTTATTTAGTACCCATGCTGCCATCCCTTTTTTCCCCCTGAATATTTTCCACCCATAGTTGGTTGAATACACAGATGTGGAGCTCACCAATATGGAGGGTCAACTGTATTTTTTTCACTTTATCCTCACAACCACCCTGCAGAATAGTTAGTAGCTCATTTGGACATGGGGAAAGCGAAAGCTCAGAGAGGTTAAGACACTTGCCTAAGGACACATAGCTAGGAAGGGGTAAGGCCATATTGAAACCTGAGGGTGTTATGACTGAGAGAAAAAGCTCTTTTCCCCCCCACCTCCAAGTTAACCGGTTACACTGCAGTGCCTCTGTAAAATCTGTTGTTGCTACACGATTACAGTCAAAGGCAAAAAGTAACAGTAGTTTAAAACAGGAGAAGGATATAGACCTATTCACAAAGAAGAAATGCGTTGGTGTGGAACCTCTTGGGTTATACTGCTTCATCCTTGAGTTCTACAAAAACACACACACAAAAAAACCAACAAAACTTAATTATAGGCTGGGTGAAGTGGCTCATGCCTGTAATCCCAGTGCTGTGGGAGGCTGACGTGGGAGGATCTTTTGAAGCTAGGAGGTTTAAAATCAGCCTGGGCATCAAGGCAAGACCCCATCTCTACAGAAAAAAAAAAAAAGGGCCAGGCATTGTGGTGCACACCTGCAATCCTAGCTACTCAGAAGGCTGAGGCAGGAGGATCACTTGAACCTGGCAGTTTGAGGTTGCAGTAAGCCATGATCACATTACTGCACTCCAGCCTGGGTGACAGAACAAGACACCACCTCTAAAAATAAAAATATAAAATAAATAAAAAATTTTAAAAACCTAAACATAGCTGCACTTTACTCAATATATTTACAGTTCTACATATGTAAAAACTTGTATATTGACTATGTTTTAAATGTGTAGGGGAAGTTTCTCACCTAAAGGAGTCCCATAGTGAACATTTAAGAGCAAATGATTCCTTTTTTATTTGTGTTTTTGGTTTTGCCTCTAGCACATCAGGTATTCTTTAAGAAGGCTATGCCTCTGAGGTTGCATGATCATTAACTAATTCATAATTTCCCTTGCATATATTTGAATATTTTGGTGTTTCAGCCTTTCCCACACTTTTTTTATTTGCACATGTCTTCACGATCACCATTATATCTTTGTTCCACCTGTACTATTATTTACTCACTCTTTGTCTTTAAATCAAATCACGTTTCTTACTCAAGTAGATTTAGTTTTAAGACAAACCTTATGGCCGGGCACAGTGGCTCACACCTGTAATCCCAGCACTTTGGGAGGCCAAGGCGGGAGGATCATGAGGTCAGGAGTTTGAGACCAGCCTGGCCAACATAATGAAACCCTGTCTCTACTAAAAATACAAAAAATTAGCTGGGCGTGGTGGTGGGCACCTGTAATCCCAGCTACTTGGGAGGCTGAGGCAGGAGAATCACTTGAATCTGGGGGGCAGAGGTTGCAGTGAGCCAAGATCATGCCACTGCACTCCAGCCCAGCCCAGGCAACAATGCAAGATTCTGTCTCAAAAAAAAAAAAAAAAAAAAAAGCACTTTATGTCGCTACCATAAATGTGAAATTACTAGAACTCACAATAAATAGAAGTTAGTAAAGACACTGAATTGTAACTAGATGCTATTGCTTGCTGAAGGCTCTGATCTTAGGAGGATTGGAAAGCATTCTAGGCCAGGCACGGTGGCTCCCTGTGTGTAATCCCAGCAGGTGGGGAGGCTGAGGCAGGTGGGTTGCTTGCTGAAGGCTCTGATCTTAGGAGGATTAGAAAGCATTCTAGGCCAGGCACGGTGGCTCCCTGTGTGTAATCCCAGCAGGTGGGGAGGCTGAGGCAGGTGGGTTGCTTGCTGAAGGCTCTGATCTTAGGAGGATTAGAAAGCATTCTAGGCCAGGCACGGTGGCTCCCTGTGTGTAATCCCAGCAGGTGGGGAGGCTGAGGCAGGTGGGTTGCTTGCTGAAGGCTCTGATCTTAGGAGGATTGGAAAGCATTCTAGGCCAGGCACGGTGGCTCCCTGTGTGTAATCCCAGCAGGTGGGGAGGCTGAGGCAGGTGGGTTGCTTGCTGAAGGCTCTGATCTTAGGAGGATTGGAAAGCATTCTAGGCCAGGCACGGTGGCTCCCTGTGTGTAATCCCAGCAGGTGGGGAGGCTGAGGCAGGTGGGTTGCTTGCTGAAGGCTCTGATCTTAGGAGGATTGGAAAGCATTCTAGGCCAGGCACGGTGGCTCCCTGTGTGTAATCCCAGCAGGTGGGGAGGCTGAGGCAGGTGGGTTGCTTGCTGAAGGCTCTGATCTTAGGAGGATTAGAAAGCATTCTAGGCCAGGCACGGTGGCTCCCTGTGTGTAATCCCAGCAGGTGGGCTGCTTGAGCTCAGGAGTTTGAGACCAGCCTGGGCAACATGGAACATGGCAAGACCCTGTCTCTACAAAACCTGTCTCTACAAAAACATACAAAACTTAGCCAGGCGTGGTGATGCCCGCCTATGGTCCCAGCTACTCAGGTGGCTGAGGCAGGAGGATTGCTTGAACCTGGGAGGTTAAGGCTCTAGTGAGCCATGATCACACCACTGCACTCCAGCCTGGGCGACAGAGCCAGGCCCTGTCTCAAAGGAAAAAAAAAAAAAAAAAGAATTCTAGTGGTGTGGTGTGGAAGACACATTCTCAGCAGACTAAGGTTGTATCTTTATAACCACAAGGATTGAAAAAGAACAGAAGGAGAATAACTTTCTCTTAAGGCGATTCAATGTTATTTAGTGCTGTTTCTGTGTACCATCAAAAATCCTCTTACTACACACAGAATATTATAACACCATCTCATTGTCCACATGAGCTCAGAAATTGGTCATCAAAGCAGAAAAGTCTTTAAAACATTAATCTCTGGCTGGGCGTGGTGGCTCACGCCTGTAATCCCAGCACTTTGGGAGGCTGAGGCAGGCGGATCACGAGGTCAAGAGATCGAGACCATCCTGGCCAACATGGTCAAACCCCATCTCTACTAAAAATACAAAAATTAGCTGGGTGCAGTGGTGGACGCCTGTAATCCCAGCTACTCAGGAGGCTGCGGCAGGAGAATTGCTTGAACCCAGGAGGCGGAAGTTGCAGTGAGCCGAGATCACGCCACTGCACTCCAGCCTGGGTGACAGAGCAAGACTCCATCTCGAAAAATAAAATAAAATAAAACATTGATCTCCAAGAAAGTAGATCATATCTGCTCTCTATCTGATCACATTGATAAACTTGGTTATGTTTGCAGGTTAAAGAGGAAATGATGGACAACAGAGGCAACTCTGGTCTACCTGACAAACTTCCTATCTTCCCCGATTCTGCCCACTTGCCACTGACCAGGTCCTTCTATCTGGAGCCCATGGTCACTTTCCACGTGCACCCGGAGGCCCCGGTGCCATCCCCTTACTCTGAGGAGCTGCCACTGTTGCCTTTTCCCAGTGACTCCCTTATCCCGGGAAATTACAGTGAACCCTGCCCCTTCTCTTTCCCGATGCCTTATCCAAATTACAGAAGGTGCGAGTACTCCTACGGGCCAGCCTTCATCCGGAAAAGGAATGAGCGGGAAAGGCAGCGGGTGAAATGTGTCAATGAAGGCTACGCCCAGCTCCGCCATCATCTGCCAGAGGAGTATTTGGAGAAGCGACTCAGCAAAGTGGAAACTCTCAGAGCTGCGATCAAGTACATTAACTACCTGCAGTCTCTTCTGTACCCTGATAAAGCTGAGACCAAGAATAACCCTGGAAAAGTTTCCTCCATGATAGCAACCACCAGCCACCATGCTGATCCTATGTTCAGAATTGTTTGAGTCGCTGTTTCCAAATAGAAATGAATAATATCACAAAATGGGGTCTCTTACAGCATCATTCAATAGTTTTTCCTAAATGTAATTTCCATGTGGGCAGAAAATAGCTCAAATGCTAACCTATGCTGGGTATTACTCACCTGGGTTTCAATCGTACTAAACATGATGTCATGTAGGTTGAGGAGCTGCTCCGCTTCTTTCATGAACTCTAGGGGAGCAGGGGGCCCCAGAGTCTCTGCATGTCTCACCCTGCCCTTCTCACATGCTTGGCCAGAAGCTGAGCTGTGAGAAGCTCTCACAGAAGCTTGTGAAGTGTGACTATTAACTACTTGACGCCGGTGGTCGCTTCGCTGAAGTGTCGTGCTGAGCAATCACAATGAACTTCTCTTCAGTTGTCAACATTTGGAGATTTTTATTTATTGGGGATTGACAAGAAGTCACCACCATGGGAAAGTGTCTTGGGGCTAAAGAGAAAGTAGTTTACAAAACCTTGTTGTTATATGAAATTATTTCAGATGCATCATTTTCCTGCATGCAGACTTCTTCAGGCAGCTTAGTATAGGTCTAAGAAGGCAGAGCTGTGGCCGGGTGTGGGCTCATGCCTGTAATCCCAGCACTTTGGGAGGCCGAGGCAGGCGGATCACAAGGTCAAGAGATGGAAGCCATCCTGGCTAATGCGGTCAAACCCCGTCTGTACTAAAAATACACAAAATTAGCCGGGCATGGTGGCGGGCTCCTGTAGTCCCAGCTACTCAGGAGGCTGAGGCAGGAGAATGGCGTGAACCCAGGAGGCAGAGCTTGCAGTCAGCTGAGATCATGCCACTGCACTCCAGCCTGGGTGACAGAGCGAGACTCCATCTCAAAAAAATAAATAAATAAATAAAAGAAGGTCGGGCGCGGCGGCTCATGCCTGTAATCCCAGCACTTTGGGAGGCCAAGACAGGTGGATCACGAGGTCAGGAGATCAAGACCATCCTGTCTAACACGGTGAAACCCCGTCTCTACTAAAAATACAAAAAATTAGCCGGCCTGGTGGCAGGCACCTGTAGTCTCAGCTGCTCATGAGGCTGAGGCAGGAGAATGGCGTGAATCTGGGAGGCGGAGCTTGCAGTGAGCTGAGATCGCGCCACTGCACTCCAGCCTGGGCGACAGAGCGAGACCAGACCTGTATCTGCAGTATACCTCTGCTACCTCTTCTCTATGTCTCGGTTCTTCTCCACAAAATGAGAATAACAACAGCAACATAAACATCATTTATGATGATGATTAACAGAGCTTGACATGTAATAAGTATTCATAATGATTAAAAACTTATTTTTTGAGATGGAGTCTCGCTCTGTTGCCCAGGCTGGAGTGTAGTGATGCAATCTCGGCTCACTGCAACCTCCGCCTCCTGGGTTCAAGCAATTCTCTGCCTCAGCCTCCCGAGTAGCTGGGATTACAGGTACCCACCAAAAACACCAAAAACACCCAGCTAATTTTTTTTGTATTTTTAGTAGAGACGGGGTTTCACTATGTTGGCCAGGCTGGTCTTGAACTCCTGACCTCATGATCCACCCGCCTTGGCCTCCCAAAGTGGTGGGATTACAGGCATGAGATACCACTCCCAGCCAAAAACATTTTTTTTAGAGATGGGGTCTTGCTATGTTGCCCAGGCTGGTCTTGAACTCCTAGCCTCAACCAATCCTCCTACCCCTGCCTTCTAAAGTGTTGGGATTACAGGTGTGAGCCACTGTGCCTGGCCATCATTACTTATTATTATCATTATCTTGTTTTGTCCATAGCATCACCATTCTCTAGGTTCTCTAAGCTAGAAAACTTGGAGCTGCCAGGCCTTTCCTTCATACCTGGGAAGGACAGTCCCTGCCCTGTATCTTGGGGTCTGCCTTCAAAATGTGTCTATTTCTGCTTCCATGGCCAGCTTCAGCTCTTCCTTCTCCTTTAACTCCCAGGTCCCACCTGTCCCAAGGCCCAGTCAATGACCTATCACACACTATCTATCACACTCCTCTCCACTGCTATGCCTCTATGAAGTCTTCTCTAACTTCCTATCCCAGCCGTTACTTGTTCCTTTATTTTGTATAAATATTTCTCTTGTGGTTTCTATCCTGCTATCTTTAGACACTTTACACACCTATCTCTGTCTTCTTCAGTAGACTGCAAGCTCCTTGAAGATTATTCATCCAGCCTTATTCATCTTCTATTCCTAGTATCCAGCAAAGAGCCTCGAATCAGGAAGGTGTTGGTGAATATCTGTTGTCATTGTTTTCTTATTCCAATCCTGTCACCTGTGTCTGGGTTATTGGTAGCAGTCTCCTGTCTGGCTTCTTGGGCCTTGTTCTCAACAGGCTCCACCCTCACTCTCTCTGAAAGTATTTCATGTCACTTCATCGCTTAAGCTGCCTGATGACTTCCTTCTGAACGACACCTTGTTTAAATTTATCAGCTTAGTTTTCAAAGCTCCCTACTGCAAAACAAAGCAGCAAACATAAGAAGCCGTGTTTTCTCATTTCTCCTTGCCAGCAACATTTCACAAAGCCCCTGACTCTTACCGCAGGCAGCTCTTTCGCTCTTCGGAAAGAAGCTTTGAAGACACGACAGGACAGAGTACACGTCCCTCTTCCTCCTCCACCCCGTCTTCTCCTGCCTGAGTCACTACATTCCTTTAAAAGATAAATGACCCGAGTTCTGGCCTTTTCCTATATGTAAGATAACATCTGATGGGGTTAGCGATGATGTCTCTGTAATCTATAACCAGAATTACTCTCACACCCAAACCCTGATGTGAGTCTGCTTTAATGTGACTCCTAAGCAAGTTCAATGTGATTTTGCACGTGCTGAACCCATTTCCCCCAAACAGAAAATCACAGTCTTGCAAATGTATCCTTCTCTCTTCTCTCTTACTTCCTACCTAAATTGGAATATTCTCCTTTTCCCCTCCTCCACTGGAATCCCACTGTCTCATTCAAGAATCCTTCTTTCACTGCCAGAGACTTCATGGGTATTTTTAAATTTATTTTTTATTTTTTGAGACAGAGTCTCTCTCTGTCACCTAGGCTGGAGTGCAGTGGCGCGATCTCGGCTCACTGCAACCTCTGACTTCCTGGTTCAAGCAATTCTCCTGCCTCAGCCTCCCGAGTAGCTGGGATTACAGGCGTGTGCCACCACGCTCAGCTAATTTTTTGTATTTTTAGTAGAGATGGGATTTCACTGTGTTAGCCAGGATGGTCTCGATCTCCTGACCTCGTGATCCACCTGCTTTGGCCTCCCAAAGTGCTGGGATTACAGGCATGAGCCACCGCGCCTGGCCATGGGTCTTTCTTAGACTGTTTGTGTGCCAAATAACTCCACCTTGGTATACGGTCCTGGGCAGCAGTCATTCTCCTGACTATGAAGTGATGCTCCGGGAGGGCAGTCATCAGTTAAGAGGCTTTTGGTTGCAAGTAAGAAACAGCCCAATCCAGAGTGGCATAATCAATAGGGGAATTATTGGCTCCCACAGCTGAGGCCTAGAGTAGCAGCACTGCCTGCAGGCAGGACTCAGTACTGTCACCGAGAACCTATTTTCAGCTGGGCGTGGGGGTGCATGTCTGCAGTCCGAGCTCCTTGGAAGACTGAGGCAAAAGGATCCCTTGAGCCCAGGAATTTGAGGCCAGCCTGGGCAACCCTGTCTCAAAACAAACAAACAAACCCTCTATTTCCTGAGGTCTATCCTCTCTTTCTCTGGGAATAGCTTCAGTGTTCCCAAAAGGCTGTCAGAGGCTCTCAGAACTATCAGCTTTCTTGTTCGGGCATAGGAAGAAAGAGAAAGCCTATATCCCAGGATTCCCAACCAAAGTCTCCAGATTCCTGCTGATTGGACAGGTTCAGGAACACGCCCCTGCCTAACCAAACCCTGGGGCCGGATGGGGATGGAAGGGGTGGCTGACACCCACTCTACCCCTGGAGGTGGCCCTGGCCTCCCTATCCACATGGATCTGCCAACTGAAACAGGACCTGGTAGAAGCGGGGTATGAATGTGTGGGAGACACCTCCAAACATGCCTGCATACCAGGCACATAACCAGTGCACAGTGACTGTCAGAGGCCTCCAAATACAAGCCCCTCCCACGAGCAGAATCTGGACTTCTGTTCCTTTGTTGCCAGTGTCCACGCCTCTCACTCCAAATGGTCACAACACCTCTGCTCCTCAACAGAGTCCTGCCTGTTATAGACAAACAGGCCCACACCTTTGGTTATTTTGGTTTAGACTAGGGACAAATTCTATCCTAGAGTCCCCAGGCCGCCAGTGGCTCCCCCATCCCTGCCTCTAGTGTGTACAGGGAGGAGGCCCTCAGTTTCTGCGGAGGTGGCTCCTCCCTCACAGGAGTCTCCGGGGATCCGTGAGGGCTTCCCACCACCACTGACACTTCCAGCAGCGGGGCAGCCTGAGCTTTGGAGAACTGAGGCTACACTGGCCTTTTTCCCTTCTTCCTCCTCCTCTTCTCTCCAAAGGGAAACCTGGAGAACACCCCCTCCCCCATCACTTCCTGCCCCACCCCTACCTTCCAAGGCCTCCTGTCTCCCTCTCAGTGCACTCACTGGCCACAGACGACAGCGTCCCCGGGCTGCACCCATGGTAACCGGCGTGGCAACCAGGAGTCGGTTGGGCTGAGGCCCTGAGCCCCAACTGTCAGAAGGGGCCTGAGGCTGAGGTGGAGGCTGGGAGTTTGGGGCTGTGGGTAAGTCCTTTTGGGGTCAGACCTGTGGACTTGGGCAGGGGCGGACCCTCATGGGGCTCTGGTGGGCTGCAGCAGTGCGGCTTGATCTTGGGCCCTGGTGGCAGCTGTCTCCTCTGAACAGGGCTGGAAAGGAGATGGACGGCCCTGAGATCTCGGCTTGCCTGGGGTCAGAACTAGCCTTGTAGGTGGCTGGGGAGGAGGAAGGAGGAAAAATACTAACATAAGTTGAGCTGCTGAATACGCCAGGTGCTTTCCATGTATTCTATCCTGAGTGTAACTGGAGGGCAGAGGTTAAGTGAGCACACAGCCAGCAGGCTGTAGGGGAGGATTTAAAGCTGGGCTGCTCTAAACTCACAGCATTTGCTCTTCCAATCCGTTCCCTGTTTCCTGGGTGGAGGTTCCCAAGGCAGGTGACTCAAAGAGGAAACTGTGAGAGTTTGTGGGAGCAGGTGGGGCCGTGCATGGACTCAACTGTCCCCAGAGGCAGCTAACTGCAGAGCTGAGCCCTGCCTCGCCCAGGCGGCCACCGCTTGCTTCAAGCTGCAGCTCAGGTAATGGTGGTGCCTATTCTCAGGTGGATCTTCTGAAGGCCATAGAATCCTCCACGGGCCCAGGATGCCTTTGCTCAAATACTGCAGCGTGGCCACAAGCCTGAAGGCCCCTGGCTGGGACAGTGCTGCTCCACCCTGGGACCTCTCCTTCACCTACCCCTTTGCCCTCCAAGCGCCCTGGCTCACCGGGCACAAGCCCCTTGCAAGGTACCTGTCTCTGCCCCTCTGGGGGAAGTGGGTGCCCTTTTCTTTTTCCTTTATTCTTGGCTGTTAGTGGTAGACCTTGGTGGACAGACTTGCTTCCTGAGAAGGCAGAAAGGGGTCTTCATTGTTTGGCCTATGATTGGCGTATCTGTGTGGGGTCTGTCACTCCAGCCTGCATTGTGCTCCCAGAGTCCTCCAGGGTTGATCTGGCTTTAGCAGAGTTGCAGATGCCGCAGTTGGCATGAGTGAGAGAAGGCAGTTAGGGATAGCCAGTTACCAAGTTTATAGCTCATTTTACCATCAGCGCTGAGACTTGGCTGGGCGCAGTGGCTCATGCCTGTATACAATCCCAGCACTTTGGAAGGCCGAGGCAAGCGGATCACTTGAGGTCAGGAGTTCGAGACCAGTCTGACCAAACATGGCAAAACCCCATCTACTAAAAATACAAAAAAAATTGGCTGGGCATGGTGGCTCATGCCTGTAATCCCAGCACTTTGGGAGGCCAAGGCGGGTGGATCACCCGAGGTCAGGAGTTCGAGACCAGCCTGGCCAAGATGGTGAAACCCCGTCTCTACTAAAAATATAAAAATTAGCCAGGCATGGTGGTGGGTGCCTGTAATCCCAGCTACTCAGGAGGATGAGGCAGAGAATTGCTTGAACTCGGAAGGTGGAAAGGTTGCAGTGAGCCGAGATCGCGCCATTGCACTCCAGCCTGGGCGACAGAGTGAGACTCTGTCTCAAAGAAAAAAAAATAATTAGCTGGGCGTGGTGGCGCATGCCTGTATTCCCATCTACTCAGGAGGCTGAGGCAGGAAAATTAACTCGGGAGGCGGAGGTTGCAGTGAGCCGAGACAGCGCCACTGCGCTCGAGCCTAGGGAACAGAGCGGGACTCCGTCTCAAAAACAAAACAAAACCAAAAAAAACAATGAGACTTGCTCGGCCACCATATGAGAAATCAGCTAATGTGGGGTCTCCAGGTCCCTCTTCAGGTTCCCTCGGTACCCCTCCTTTGTCCAGGATTTTCCTGAATAGGATCCTCAGTCCGCTTTCTAAAGCGTGGATACAAGAGGCCAAAGGCACCACAGCCCTATATGCACATGTGGAGCGTGTCATCTCCAGGGACTTGCATTCCTGCTGCCTGATCCATTCTGCCCACATTAGGGACATGCCAGCTTGAATGATCCTTAATGGCTCCCTTTCGTGATCCACCCGGTGGACCATCCTGTTCAAGGCTAGAGTTAAGCATGGGACTTTAGATGCCAACAAGCACAGGAAGGAGGCTGAGGGGGGCTGAGGGCAGCTCAGCATGGGCCTGCAGGAGCTCCTCAGCACAAACAGCCTGGGTGCAGTGACGGCATGTTGATGGCAGCAGGAGGCAGACAGGCTCCCTTTGCATTCAGCCTTGCCCATAAAGTAAAATGGGTTCTTCAAAAACCCAAACCCTGACTCAACAACTCCCCTAGGCCAACTGGCCCTGACCACATTTTCTGTAACTAGCATCTCATTTTTCTGTCCCACAGCCCCTTAGCTCCTCTGGGTTGTCCCTGCCCAAACACTTTCTCATCCCTCTGACCCCACAGCATCAAGTGGCATTACAGTTTCACACCCTTGGTATTACTATGCAAGCTTCCACGCCTCATCCTGGAATCCCACACGCCGCCTTAGGATTTACCCTCTTGGCCCTTTTTTTTTTTTTCTTTTTTTTTTTTTTTGAGACGGAGTCTCGCTCTGTCACCAGGCTGGAGTACAGTGGCACAATCTTGGCTCACTGCAACCTGCGCCTCCTGGGTTCAAGCGATTCTCCTGCCTCCAAGCGATTCTCCTGCCTCAGCCTCCTGAGTAGCTGAGACTACAGGCACCCACCACCACGCCCACCTAATTTTTGTATTTTTAGTAGAGGTGGGCTTTCACCATGTTGTCCAGACAGTCTCGATCTCTTGACCCCGTGATCCGCCCATCTCGGCCTCCCAAAGTGCTGGGATTACAGGCGTGAGCCACCGCTCCCGGCCCCTGGCACTCTTCTTTTCTTTTTTTTGATGGGGGTCTCACCTTGTCACCCAGGCTGGAGTGCAGTAGTGTCATTTCAGCCCACTGCAACCTCTACCTCCCAGGTTCAAGCAATCCTCCTACCTCAGCCTCCCAAGTAGCTGGGACCACAGGCTCACACCACCACACCCAGCTAATTTTTTGTATTTTTGGTAGAGATGGGGTTTCACCATGTTGCCCAGGCTGGTCTTGAATTCCTGAGCTCAAGTGATCCATCCGCATCGGCCTCCCAAAGTGCTGGGATTACAGGCTTGAGCCACACTTTTCCAGTCTGTAGTCTAGTGTAGGAACAAGCATCAATTAACTTGAATGTATCAAGGCGAATTACCTTTTGGTTGCCTTGAACCAACTCCCAATCCACCAGGGATGGTTCCCTTCACTGTCCTCTCCTTCTGCCCCTCCCGGAGGTTTACCTTATCCTTCCGGAAGTCACAGATTGCCACTTTCCATATGGATTTCTGTTCCACATGCCTCATGTGCTGTGGTGCACCTTAGAGGTACCTGTGAAACATGTTTCTTGATGTGTTTAGGGCTTGTTGCTCTCTATCCACTAATTCCATTTGCTTTTTTCCAGGCACGCCTCTTCTTGCCCGTGTCTCCACATTGCCGACCCAGCATGGCAGGGGCCTGGCTGGCTGGGAAGAGCTGGAGATGCTGCCAACACATGGGTCCTAGCAAGAAAGGAAGCAGATGGTTTTTACTACCGGGCCCAAATAAAGGCCGCTCCCGAGGCAAGTCCCTGACCCCCAGTATCTCCCTGGCGTGCTCCTCTGGGTGGCCTCGTCATACCTGACATGCCTTAGCTGTGTGCATCTAGCAGGCTGGTTTCTTGGATAAGCACAGCTCTCCCATGGCCATGTTGTAGAAGTGAACACGTAATACCACTGAGTGTATTAGTTTGCTAGGGCTCCCTAACAAAATGCAACAAACGGAGTGGCTTAAACCACAGAAATGTGTCATCTCCCATTTCTGAAGGCTGGAAGTCCAGGCGTTGGCAAGGTTGGTTCCTTCTGAGAGCTGTGAAGAAGAATCATTTCCATGCCCTGCTTCTGGCTTCTCATGGCTTGCTGGCAGGCTTTGGTGTTCCTTAGCTTATGGAGGCATCGCCTTGATCTCTGCCTTTACCTTTACGGGGCTTTCATTTCCCCCTTTATAAGGACATCAATCACACTGGATTAGGGACCTGCCATATTCAGTCCCCATCTTAATTACATTTGCAATGACCCTATCCCTAAATAAGGTCACATTCTGGGGGCTAGGACTTCAACATATGAATTTGGCAGGGGGCAAGGCATGTTGGCTCATGCCTGTAATCCCAGCACTTTGAGAGGTGGTGGTGGGAGGATTGCTTGAGGCCAGGAGTTCGAGACCAGCCTGGGCAACATAGCGAGACCCTGTCTCTACAAAAAATTTAAAAATTAGCCAGGCATGGTGGCAAATGGCTGTAGTCGCAGCTACTTGGGAGGCTGAGGCAGGAGGATCACTTGAGCCCCAAACTGATGGCACCACTGCACTCCAGCCTGTGGGAGGAGGGTGGAGGTGGGGAACGGGACACAATTCAATGCATAACAGAGAAGAAAATGTACTTTAAAAGTACTTTATTGAGGAAAATTCAGTGTGTTGAATGAACACTAGCCTAAGGGAAAGGTGGAACGAGATGTGTTTGCTCACATGCACGGGTGTGTGCTGGTATACAGAGAAGCACACTCCCACCATGCTGGGGGCCAGGCCTGGCCTGTACTTCAGTGGCTACTCACTTCTTTTTCTTTTTCTTTTTTTCAGAGTCAGACTTACTGTGTGAATGTAGATTCATGAAGGGAAGACTAGTGTAAATTCTTTAAAAATATGAATTTCAGAATTTCCAATCAAAAGTCAGTTTTCAGCCAGGTGCGGTTGCTCATGCCTGTAATAATAGCACTTTGGGAAACCAAGAAGGGTAGGTTACCTGAGCTCAGAAGTTCGAGACCAGCCTGGCCAACGTGGTGACACCGCGTCTGTACTAAATATACAAAAATTAGCTGAGCAAGGTGGTGGGCTCCTGTAGTCCCAGCTGCTCGGGAACCTGAGACAGGAGAATCACTTGAACCCAGGAGGCAGAGGTTGCAGTGAACCAAGATCACGCCATTGCACTCTAGCCTGGGTGATGAGCGAAACTCAGTCTGGAAAAAAAAAAAAAAAAAAGTCAATTTTCAAGTAACTAATATGTGAATTAAAATGAAATTCTAGCAAAGCTTTGCTCAAATATAGGTTCTGTCCAGTGATTTGGTAAAAATAATTTATAACCAGAGTTTATTTCTCTTCTAAATCACAGAGTACTTGAAACAGCTTGTACTTTTAAGTAGCTGCAGCACTGTTCTCTCACTTTTGCTATTCATTTGCTTAGCTAACCCTTTCCTCGTTGACTGCAAGGGCAGTGCTGAGGGCAGCTCTGTGGCCACAATCGCTCCTCGCCTACGTGAGCCTCACAGGTGAACAACCATCCTGTTGGTCTTGGACACATCCCTGGTTGGTCTTGGACACAGGAGCAGTGCTTCTTGGGGGTGCTGGAAGGAGGAGATTGCATTGAGAAAAGGTCCAGGGAGGACCCAGGTTACTCCTGGCAATTGCAGGTCAAAAATTTGGTAGGAGGAAAGAAAACCAGGCAAAGGAAGGGAATGGAAAGGCAGAGGCAGGAAGTGATCCACAAGAGTTGCCCAAGGCAAGAAGAGATTCAGGGAAGCACAACCGCGCCACACAGCCTGCCTCTCTTGGCTTTGACTGGCTTGAAGCAGCATCTGCCCTGTCCCTTCTTTAGGTGCCTGTCACTGTTTGGAAGGCAGCCCCTGGGCCTGGTTTGGGGGCATCGTAGGGAACCTGGGTGCTCCCTATTGTACTTTGTAATGCCAGGTCTTATTCTGAGTGTTTTCTTTCCCACAGCTGGAGAGACAGGGGGTCCTGCTTGTGGAATTCGAGGCTCCTCTTGTCGCAGGCTCAAAGCTGCCAGCCCAGCAGCAGAGAGTGGTCTTAGAAGAGGATGTCATTCCTCTCTCACCATCTGTAGGATACTCACTGAGACCAGGGGATAAGGTGCTGGCACTCTGGGAGCCACGCCAACAGCAGTATGGCCCTGGCACTGTTCTTTTGGGCTTGGAGATGAGAGATCCCCAGAGAGGTAAGAGAAGCTGCTCTGACCCATCAGTTCCCAGAAGGAGCCAGGCTGTAATCAGGCCAGAGGACAGAGCCAAGGCTGCATCTACAGCTTAGGGGTTTCTAAGGCATTAAGAATTTTTCCCCCTTGCTTGCTGCTTAGTCTTGAGGCAGCAACAGATGCCTCAAGATGCACATTGTATCTTTCAGATTATAAAAAAAATTGTAATCAGGGTAATGGCCTAAAACTCTCATATCTATGTTGGTTAGCTAAACCATGGTTTAGCTACTCACGACCCAGCCCTCACCAGGTCCTCCAGGGACCAGACAGTCCTCTTCTGCAGGGTCAGTCAGCACTACTGTAATTCAGAGAATGACAGAATGAGGCTTCTACTGAGAAGGCATTTTGGTTTTGACAAGAAAAGTGAGCCCCTGCAGGCCACTGTAGTCTAGGAGGCAGGGAGGCTCAGGCAAGTCCTTGGGAAGTGGAGGTAACTATGATGCAGGTGAAGGATGTTCCTGGCAGGCTCTCCATGGAGAGGTGCAGGTGAAGGATGTTCCTGGCAGGCTCTCCATGGAGAGGTGCATGTGAGAAGCCAGGCAGCCAGAGCAGAGGGGCCAGGCTGAAGCTCTGCCTTTGCCTGTGTGGATAGGAGAGGATTTATCCCACGATTAGGAAGTGGAAGCTACTTGGGAGGCTGAGGCAGGAGGATGGCTTGAGCCTGGGAGGTTGAGGCTGCAGTGAGCTATCACTGCGCCACTGCACTCCAGCCTGAGCCAGACCCTGTCTCAAAAAAAAAAAAAAAAGATAATTGGTAATTATAACAAAATGTTGCCGTTTTTTTTAAGTAGCATCAAAGGAAGAAGAAATCACTGTTCACTTCTGGAATGGCAAAGCCGCTAAAGTGTCCCTAGGTGGGGTCCAGTCGGTGTCCCTGGCCATCTGGAAGAAGGCTGTGGAGAAGCTGCACAAATCTTTCACCAGGGAGCACCCCAGGCCCCTTCACTGGGCCCCTTGCTGCTCTCTGCTAGGGCCAATCACTGGGCGCATCACTAACGAGCTTCCTCCGGATGCTCCATTCCTGTACCCTCTCTGCCATCCTCATACCTGCTGCCAGTTGCTGTGCCAGGGCTGCCTCTGTGGCTGCCCCCCATGTGGCACCACTTGGTGGCCTCTAACCAGGACCTCAGAAGTCATGGCCAGAGAACTTCCGGAGTTGGAACCCACAGCACAGCTTTTGCCCCTGGAAGGTCCTAAAGAGGAGAAAGTAGCAATGCATGCTCCCTTGGCTGTTTCTTCCTCCTCATCCTCCTCCTGTGAACAAGACGGTGTGGAGAATGATCTAGAGATGGGCCCTCCCCAGAGACTGACGGTGAACACTGCAGTCAACACAGATCCCATCCTTCTTAAGACGCCTCTGAGGCAGAGTGGCCTCTGCCAGCCTGAGTGGAGGTATTGGAAGAGAAACGGGCCTGAGCCATGCCCTGGGAAGTCAGGTATACCAAGGGAGTGGGCTTGCCTTCTAAGGCAGGGGCTGGGGCCCCAGCTCCCTTCCCTCCCACATGTCCCTTAGGAATTTCATGCACGTGTCCACTCTGTTGGGACTGCAGTAATCCTTGGGAGTCTGGTCATGCTGAAGAGGAGGCTGTGGCAAGAGGGAAATAGCAGGTTTCCATTTCAGCTATGAGGCCCAAAGGAGCAGAAGGATGAACTGATCTTTGTGCTAAGGTTGCATCCCTATTTAATACCTGCCTTTTTCTTTCTTCACTAGTCTCTACTGACAGAGCACTGCCATTGTCTGTTTTTAGTCCCCTCCTTTTTTCTTGGAGGCCTTGGTTTTTCTCTAGATGAACAGTCCAAACGCCTCCAGGTGTTGATGAGAGTTGATGCACTGAAGCATAGAAACTGGTCTTAAGCATTGGTCATGAGGCCCCACTCTCCTGCTGGGTCCCTCAGTAAGTGAGAGGGAGGACCCGGGCACTGCGATGTGCTTCTTATCCCTCATGGCCAACAGGGAAGCTGTGTCCTGTTGCCACTGGCAGTCCCCACACTGCATCGCCTCCAGCTGAGAACTGTGTGGCGGGCCCTGCTAGGTTCGGGGAGCCCATCCTATCTAAATTCCCAACGGAGTCCAGAAAGAGCAGAAGCCTGTCAGAGCTGTGTGAAGGAGGTAGCCTGGATAAGTCTGGCCCTTGACAAGATTCTGGGAGTCCTGGGGTCACTGAACGTTATCTGGGGCAGGGAGGCTGTGAGGTGAAGGAACACCACTGCTAAGGGCTTAGATCTCTAGGCACTGCCCACACTGGGACCCACTGGGGGTCCCTGGTTGAAACCATAGCCCTATTTCTAGGACAGCCACTGAGCTAGAAGGACTGCTCAGCCCATGAAGGTTTTTTTTTTGTTTTTTTTTTTTTTTTTTGAGACAGAGTCTCACTCTGTTGCCCAGGCTGGAGTGCAGTGGCATGATTTTGGCTCACTGCAACCTCTGCCTCCCAGGTTTGAGTGATTCTCATGCCTCAGCCTCCCCAGTAGCTGGGATTATAGGTGCATGCCACCATGCCTGGCTAACTTTTTGTATTTTTAGTGGAGATGGGGTTTCGCCATGTTGGCCAGGCAGGTCTCGAACCCCTGGCCTAAGTGATCTGCCTGCCTCGGCCTCCCAAAGTGCTGGGATTACAGGCGTGAACCACCAAGCTGGCACCAATGAAGATTTCAATCTTGCCCCAGGGGTAAGGACTTCATTAGTGTTCAGTTCCAGAAAGTTGAGAAATTGTTTGTAATGAGCAGCTTTCCTGGTGACTCCTCTGAACCCCTGGGCTTTGGGAGGGGTGGGGAGGAGTATGTCTGCTGCACTTGGATTTTATATGAGGATTTTTCCCCTATCTCTCATAGGCCCAGCTGTGCTCTTCCTCCACTCTCCAGGAGGAAACTTTGTATTGAAAATATAAAATGGGGAGGTGGGTCCTGGGCTTCTGTGAAATGGGTTACTCCAATCTTGCAATGGCAAGCCTTGGCAGCAGCCACTCAGAAATGGCGATTTCGCTGGGCACAGTGGCTCACTCAGCACTTTGGGAGGCCGGGGGGTGGTGGGGGGAGCGGATCACTTGAGGTCAGGGGTTTGAGACCAGCCTGACCAACAAAGTGAAACCCCGTCTCTACTAAAAATACAAAAATTAGCCAGGCATTGTGATGCACGTCTGTAATCCCAGCTAGTTGGGAGGCTGAGGTACGAGAAACGGTTGAAGCTGGGAGGCAGAGTAAGCCACTACACTCCAGCCTGGGCGACACGCGAGACTCTGTCTGCAAAAATAAAAAAAAAGAAAAGAAAGAAATGCCGCTATGGAGAATTTAGCATGAAACCTCTAGAGTTTGGCACCATTTTATTTATATTATCACTTGCAGAGAGGGCATAAAGAAGATGGTACCAAACTCTAGAGTTTTCATGCTAAATTCTCCATAGCTCCCAATGTCTCTTGCTCCAGCACAGCTTGGAGAAAGAAGAGCTGTACCTACCCAACAGAGAGGGGTCTGTGTGGAGCAACTGAGACAGTGCCAAGCCCAGCATAGGGGAGAAGGACAACCAGAGGGGCCATGGAGGCCAGACATACCCTAAGTACCACGTCTGTGTTCCCATTGCTGTGGCTTGCTCCATAGCAAACTCTAGAAGGGTTCCAAACCTGATTAAGTCCAGACAAATTTCCCCTGGCCCTAAGTTTACACAGCTCTTACTGCTACTGCTCAAAGCCACTTACACCTACAGTCTCGCTCCATCACCACATTTAAACAGATCCACTCCAAAGTTATTTTTTCCCTTGAAATAAATTCTAATAATTGACTATAAAGAAGAGAACTATAGTATCTTCAGGTACTTGGCCTGGCTTTCCTGTTAAATACTGGATCTTGTGTTATGCTCTAGGGAAAGTTCCTGGGGCTGACCCATGAGCATGATCAGCATGTTCCCAAATATATGGAGAGCATGCCCGAGAGTGGGTGTAGAGACATGGCCATCCCCCGCCCTCACCACACACGTGGGACTGCCTGCTCACTAGTGAAGAGAAGCACAGAAAACCAGGGTCAGGGCTGAAACAAGGCAAACACCAGAGCTTTGCTTTTCTCCCCTCCAGGTTTTGTATCTTTTAAAGGAAATATGCTGTTTTGCTTCTCCTAAACATGCTTGATGTTTAATCAGTTCTTGCTATCAGGACTTGATATCCGTTCTGTCGAGTGCTGATGCTCGACACTCAATTTTGAGCTTTGCCTCTCACAAAAGCTCTTGCATAGGTTTCCCTGTCCTCCACACTTTCCCTTACTTTCAGTTACAGGCAGTGAGAGGTTACAATTAGATCCTAATAGTCCTAGGGAGGCCAGATTGTGAGCTGCTGGCAGGGAGGTACTTTCTGCCTCCTTTGACTGAAACAGGATTCAATCTGTAGTTTTAAAAGAAACGTAAAGAGCGTTCCTTCCCTTTTACATTGGTCTATTCCTCAGGAAGTCACATCTCCCATTATTTTTGTTTTGCCCCAATATTTTTTTTTATTTTTAGAGACAGGATCTCACTATGTCACCCAGGCTGGAGGGCAGTGGCACGATCATAGCTCACTGCAGCCTCAAACTCCTGGGCTCAAGCAATCCTGCCGCCTCAGCCTCCCAAATAGTTGAGATTACAGGTGTGCACCAATGCACCCAGTTCAATTTCTTAAAATTTGTTTTTCTGTCAGCTTGTAATCTCTTCTTTGTGGTCTGTGTTATCAGTGATCAGTGAAGGTGTCGAAGCTCCTTTAACTGGTGGCAGTCAGTTACCTTTCCTTGCCCTACTGGCAGTTTAGAAAACACATCTAATAACTTCTTCACAACTCCAAATCTTGGGTATCAGGTAATGTTTCCCAAAAGCATAAGGGCCAGAAATGATAACAATTTTTTTCTCTAAAAATAGAAAACATTACATGGACACATTGCGTGATGGCAAAAGAAAACAGGCCAGGTGTAGTGGCTTACACCTGTAACTGCAACACTTTGGGAGGCTGAGGCTGGAGGATCTCTTGAGCCCAGGAGTTCAAGACCAGCCTGGGCAACATAGTGAGACCCTGTTTCTACAAAAAACTAAACAATTAGCTGAGCATGGTGGTGTGTGCCTGTGGTCCCAGCTACTGGGGGCTGTAGTGAAGAGGGGGTGGCAGGTGGGAGGATGGCTTGAGCCCAGGTGGTTGAGGCTGCAGTGAGCTATGATCATGCCACTGCATTCCAGCCTGGGTGATATAGCAAGACCCTGTCTCAAATACATAATAAATGAAAAGAAAACAGTGCTTGAGCTTACAGATACTTCAGTGATCCTTGTTTTAGTTCTACTTATCCCATCAAAATGGTGGCATATTCAACCTAAGTAATTGACTTTTGGGTTTAGGAACAAGATATTCCAACATCTGGAAAGAAGAAAAGGATCACAAACGGCAGAGAGCACAAACTGTAGTAGTGGGGACTACCAAGGAGCTGGTCTCGAAAGCAACCCACACGAAGCCACCGCAGACCCCGCCAGGGGAAGCTGAACACAGAAAGCGGAGTCAGAGCCTTGCAATACGTAAGTGGAACAAGAATTCCCGTTAGACTAAGAGCCCTGAGGATCTAGGTAAAGCAGAATGGCTGGAAAGGGGCTTCCTAAGGACTCCTCACATGGATCTTAGACCTTTTGGGTCACATCCCCTTTGAGAACAGTAAAACCTATGACCCCTTGTCCTAGAAAAATGCACATACCCTCAATTTTGCATGTAATTTCAGAAGGCTTAAGGAACCCATGAATTTAATCACAGGCTTCTTGGGGTGCAAGGATCCCCGTTTAAATGACCCTCTGTTCTATGGTATTGGGTAGGGGTCTGCTTTATTAGGCCCTCTGAATATGGAGTCTATTCCTCACTAAGAATGATAATATAGCCCTACTTAAACTTTATTTCCATCATATAAAATACTGGCACCTTTCCCAAGTAAAGGTTTGTGTTCAAAATGAGAGAACCACCAGGCAACGAAACTGGGAGATGTCACAGTACTGCTGTGGCAGCTTCAAGACATTTGGGACACAGCAATGACTTTTTTTTCTGAGACAGGATCTCACTCTGTCACTCAGGCTGGAATGCAGTGGCGTAATCATGGCTCACTACAGCTTTGAACTCCTGGGCTCAAGTGAGCCTCCCACCTGAGCCTCCTGAGTAGCTAGGACCTGAGTAGCTAGGCACATGCCACCACACCTGACTAAATTTTTTACTTTTTGTAGAGATAGGGTCTCACTGTGTTGACCAGGCTGGTCTTGATTACTAGGCTCAAGTGATCTTCCTGCCTTGGTTTCCCAAAATGTTGGGATTACAGGTATGAGCCACCGCACTCGGCCACAATCAATGACTTTTTAAAATCAGTGACTTTTGATTCTTAAAATTGCAGTCAGCATAACAATCTATGGATTTTTTTCCCCTTTTATAGGTAAAGAATAAACATGGTAAATACTCAAGGAGTTATACAGAGTGGCTGACAAGGCCTTCTTCAACAGAAGGAGGCAGAGGACAGGCCATAGGTTAACAGTCAAATAACCAGCAGTATCTCCACCCCACGAAGACCTCCCTGCAGATAAGCAGCAGGAAGGCACCTGTTGTGAGGGCTTATAGGAGTGTGGGGTCCTGCCCTGGGGCTCCCTGCCAGGGCCCTGGTGAAACTGTTTTAAGATGCCTCTTCCATGGAAGGAGGGGGTCAGCCTGCTTTGGGCAAATGTGTCCACAGCCACTCTGCCACCTTCCCATAAAGCCTACTTGTATGTGAGTGACATTTTGTTTCACCTCTTAATAAAATTGAATTCTCTTCATTTCCAAATCTCTTTATTATCATAATTAACCTTTACTTGGAAAGCAAGCAGTAAAACCTGTTCAGACAGCATCATTATATTACTTTCAGGCAAACAAGCATGGAGGACTTCTACATCCTCAAGTTAAAAAAGGCACTGAGGCTGGGCGTGGTGGCTCACGCCTGTAATCCCAGCACTTTGGGAGGCCAAGGTGGGTGGATCACGAGGTCAAGAGATCAAGACCATCCTGGCCAACATGGTGAAACCCCGTCTCTACTAAAAATACAAAAAAAATAGATGGGCGTGGTGGTGGGCGGCTGTAGTGCCAGCTACTCGGGAGGCTGAGGCAGGAGAATGGTGTGAACCCGGGAGGCGGAACTTGCAGTGAGCCGAGATCACACCACTGCACTCCAGCCTGGGCAACAGAGCGAGACTGTCTCAAAACAAACAAACAAACAAAAAAAGCACTGAAAGAGACAGACTCCAGTTCCTGGGAAGGCTGACCCAGTCAGCACTAAAAACAGGATTAATGTATAGCTATTAAGAGAATCATACAGTGGCTTTATTCTTACTACTTAAAAAAAGGTGATGTGATGGCAGTGATGGTCAACATCACACAGGGAAGACCAGGTCCACACTTTGTCCAGAATCAACTGCTACCACATGAGTCTTCTTGGTTAAGTCATTTGAGCCCACAGTGACAGAATAGGTCCCTGGATATACTTCTATGTAGAGGTCCTTAGAGATGTTCTCAGCCTAGAAGGAAAAGAGGATATTAGCAGTTTAGAGATTTTATACCCCAGTGCCACCATGGGCCCCCAGCAGGCTACCTGTCCTTGCAGAGGTGTAATGGAATGAAGCGCTAATGTGGGAGACAGAGGTCCTGCTTTCAAGGCTCAGCCTGCTCATGTACAACACTGTCATTTTGGTAGGTCTCAGCCTTTCCTTATTTCTCGAACTGTGATAATACCTCACAAATAAGCATGTGAAAACGCTCTGTAAATGCTAAAGTGTTACATGAACATGAAGGATTAGAAAAAGAACACTCTACCTGGAGTTAGGCAGAGGGAAAGGCTAGAGGCCACTGTTTTGGGGATCAGAAGTAGACAGTGGCACTTAGCACAGATGAGCAGTAATGACAAGGTACTCGGGAGTGATGAGAGCCATTCTTTTAAACTGTGCTTTGCTAAGTTCACTATCAGGAAGATGACAGGCATTTCTTTTGTCCTAAAGCTCAGAACAATTTGAGTGAATTCCATTTTGTCACTGAAGCAGCAATTCAGCTGGCTGACAAAACTCTCCCTTGGAGGACTGGTTCTCCCAGAGTACAAAACATTGGAAGCCAGAGTTAATGGAAAGATTTTATTTAGAGCCGAACTGAGCACAATCAGTCTTCCAAGGGTAGACTTCACTCATGGCTGGTAGGTTACATCAGGTATGCAGGCAGAGGATGGGTCTCAGTTCAAATGGTAAAAGGACAAAGTCACAAACCAGAAAAGAGCCTGTAATTAAGGGCCAGAGTGACAGCTGGGATGCCATTACATGCTTACTTAATGCTGAGAAGAGGCCACAGGCAGAAGCTGTCAATTCCACTACTACACACAGGAAAAGCCAAACTACTGGCCAGCAAATTGCACTCAGAGGAATAAATGATCATGTTTACATTTTTATGAAATTTCCCCTCTTCCTCCTACCTTGCAGATGGATTTGAAGCCAATTTTTTCCAAAGCTGTTTTCTGTTGTATTCTTTCATGCCTGTCCAGTTACTGCGAAATTGGAAGTCTACCATCCTTTAACTGATGTAAATGTGTACAACAATGTCATTAACTATTTATTGGTTGTCAACCATGTAAATAAAAGTCACTTTTAGAAAATATGGTTATATCAGAATTGCAGAAAGCCAAGGATGCTTCATTTGCACACAAGGAAACATAGAGGTAAGGTTGGCATGTGGCTGTAGAACTCCAACACTGTGGAACATCAGCATTACCAAAAGTCAGCAAGTGTTGAGAGGCGTCTAAGCCTTAACAACTTATATTTGTACTAGAAGCAGAATATTCTTAATTGTTACTAACTCTAGTATGCTCCAAATCCTGACTCGTAGCAAACTGTATACAAACAAAAAGTAAATGTATTGTGGCACCATGCTGAATGAAGTTCCTTTCCTCAGAATGTCTAGCCCTTCCAAGTTCCAAAAAGGATCCCCTGGCTTCATGAACTAATGAGTACTTTACCCTAAAAATGAAAAACTCATTATATGTTTTTACAGAGAAACATTTGTGGAAAATAAGAACAAATGCCTTCAAATGTTTTGGAACCTGATCTCACCAAATGTGTATGTTTCGGAATTTCAGCAATGGTTTTCACTTTGTTAGCAGGAGGATCGTGCCCCTCCTGCTGCTTGAACAGATGGTGGAATTCCAGCAGGACCCAGTGCCAGCCCAGCTGAGCTGTAGGAACTGAGAGGTGAATACTTCACATTCTTTCCAACCACAACTATGAGTTCAGGCACAAAGAGTATCCCTGAAGCTTAGAGTGAAGGAAGAATACCAACAAAACCTAATTTTACACTGAACCAAAATTTTGTGTGCCCTTCTTAAGTGTAAGAACACCTCAACTTAAAAATACTATAGACTCAATTCAAATAGCCCTCTAAGAACCATGTCAGCTGGTTCATGGAGTTGCAATGGTGGTGAAACCCAGTGCGTAAGCAGTTCCGTACTCACAGGCTGGGATGCCTCTGGAGCATGCTCTGATACTTGATAAATGCCTCCAGGACCAAGGGATGTCTTTTTTCTGTCTTTTCTCTGAAGCGACAAGTAGAACACTGATTTGTGCCCAAGCTTTCACTTTTGGATTATAAAGAGAAGTTATCTTCTACCTTATTAGGAGTTAGTAATTGTTCTGCCAGCTTTTTCTAAGTTGTCATCTAAGTCATTAAGGCATTTTTAAGTGAATTCTGTGAGGTATTTTTAGTCAGGTGGTTACTATAATTTTCATCCTTACATGGGCTTTGGAATCAGACACAACTGAGTTTCAGTCCTATCTCTGCTATTTACTAAGAGAGATTAACTTCTCTTGAGCCTTGGTTTTCCAGTCTGTAACATGGCACTCTTGGATTGCAGGGAAAATTTAAAATGCAAAAGTGACACTTAGGCTCTCAATACATTCTCTTCTGTGCTTCTTCTAGGAGTGGGGGTGGTCCTAGAAGGGAACAGGCTGACTGATAAAGCCAATTTCCCTTTGAGGGAACTTACATTTTAAAGGGAGAGATGGGAACGACTCTTCCCCACGTGTACCTAAGTGCACCCTTTAGGGTCACGTGCACTTAGGTAGTAAGAGTTCAGGCTAGGCCAGAAAAGGGGGCTCAGGACTCAAGCTCTGGCACCCTACTCACCTCCCAGGCCAGGGGAGGCGTGTGGGAGGTGCTTCGAGTGTGCACTCAGCCCTTGCACATGTCCCTGTGCCCACTCTCCCATCCTTTTCCTAAACTTCCTCCCTCTAACACCCCAAAATGGCTGACAGACCAAAGAAGTCAGGAATCCAACTTAGACTCCGGAATAGACTCTGGACTTCAGTTTGCTATCTTTGAGTACAAGTAGTGTAGTTTAAAACAAAAGAAAAAACCTAGTCTCCTCAGAAACCACCACCACTACCTCCTCCTTTGAATCAGTTCAATAAGCAGAATCTTTGGCTTCCCCAGAATGACATGTGGTAAAAGGTAAGTTTGTAGTGAGAGGCCCATAATTGTTATTACCTTTACAAAAAGTATTTTGTTAAAAGAGACACCCATCCCCACACTTCCCTTTTACTTTCTTTTAAAAAATTATGAAAGACATGGGCCAGGCATGGTGGCTCACGCCTGTAATCTCAGCACTTTGGGAGGCTGAGGCAGGCAGATCACCTGAGGTCAGGAGTTCAAGACCAGCCTGGCCAACACGGTGAGACTCTGTCTCTATTAAAAAATACAAAAATGGGCCAGGCGCGGTGGCTTACGCCTGTAATCCCAGCACTTTGGGAGGCCAAGGCAGGCGGATCACGAGGTCAGGAGATCGAGACCGTCCTGGCTAACACAGTGAAACCCCGTCTCCATTAAAAATACAAAAAATTAGCCAGGCGTGGTGGCAGACGCCTGTAGTCCCAGCTACTCAGGAGGCTGAGGCAGAAGAATGCTGTGAACCAGGGAGGCGGAGCTTGCTATGAGCTGAGATCGTATCACTGCACTCCAGCCTGGGCAACAGAGCAAGACTGTGTCTCGACAAAAAAAAAAAAAAAAAAAAAAAAAAAATTAGCTGGGCTGGTGGTGTGTGCACATTGTCCCAGCTACTTGGGAGGCTGAGGCAGGAGAACTGTCTGAACCTGGGAGGCAGAAGTTGCGGTGAGCCGCGATCGCACCACTGCACTGACAGAGTGAGACTCCCTCTCAAAAAAAAAAAAAAAAAAAAATTACCAAAGGCATCACAGTTATCACGTTACAGTAAAAAATGTAATTATTAAAAATCTTTTCCCCCAGCCTGGGCAACATGGCAAAACCCCATCTCTATTAAAAACATTAAAAATTAGCTGGGTGTGGTGGCATGCGCCTGTAGTCCCAGCTACTTGGGAGGTTCAGGTGGGAGGATCACCTGCCTAGGAAGTCAAGGCTGCAGTAAGCCATGATTGCTCCACTGCACTCTAGCCTGGGTGACAGAGTAAGACCCTGTCTCAAAAAAAAAAAAAAGAAAAAAAAAATCCTATCCCTAAATATAGAAGAGGATATTTGGAGCTCTTTTAAAAAAGAAATAGAGAAAGGGTCTATGTTGCCCAGGATAGAGTGCAGGGGATAGTCACAGGGGCGATCATTGCATACACCACATTCCAGGCTTGGAAGCTCTTTTCTTTAAACCTGCCCGAGAATCCCATGGCCCAGGACTGCAGGTTCAACTAAAGATCCTACAGTGGCATCAATCTTATATTTTTGACAACCTCGTATTTCATGTTCATTGCTGTAAGTTCTCTAAGGCTATGAATTTACACATTTCTCTTAAGCACTGTAATGCCAAGTCACACAGGCATCCAGTGACACAGTCTAGCAGGGGCTCTTGAATATAGGGTGTCATGTCTTGGTAGACTGAAGGCATGGTGCAGGACAGTTGAGTACACTTACCTGACCATTCCCTATGTCCGAGCATATGTGCAGCTTTGACTTGCCTCTGTGATAACGATAGACATGGATTGCCCCTCCTTCCTCTGGCACAGATGAATAATATTTCTAGAGACGTAATGTCAAAGATGTTAGCTAACCAAATTGTCTTGTCAAATTTTCAAAAAACCCTGATATTTGGGTAAAGTACAGTTAAGGAGGGAGGCAAGAGAGCAAAGGTGAATTACCTGCCCTCTTGACAGGCCTCTGAAGTCATGCAACAAATCTTAGCCCACCCAAAGTGGCTGCAGAGAAAGAAATGCATTTGGCATCCCCGTGCTGCCACCTGCTGCCTCTGTAGGGCAAGAACACTGGCTAACTAAAGGTGGGCAGGACCATGCTCTCTGCCAGGTTAAACAAATTTCACATCTTTGCCCCCATGTCCAATGCACATATCCTTTCATTTCCTCCCCTAAAAAATGTGGATGAACAGTTCCATGTTTATTGTCTAAGTCTCAGACAAGGACATGGGAAGAGAGGGGTACATTTTCTTGAGATTTAGAAACACAACAGGAAATGAAACATAAACCCAAGAGCTGCTCTGCAGCCCTTTTCTCTGTGCTTCCTGCATGCGGGGCAGTGGAGGGAGAAATCTCTAATTTAAGAAGAATCTTCCAAAAGATCGGAAAACAGTTACATTTCTCTTGTCTGCTTCCTTCCTCCCCCTCAAAGTTAGCCTTAGACTTGCCCTTGATAATGACTAATGATGAGGACATCACAGCCCTGCTTGTTTTGAACACAAGGTAGGGACACTGTCTAAAAAACATGTGACCAGAAGAGTGAGAAGCTGGGAAAAGCACTTGAGGACACAGACCTAAAGATGTGTTTTAGTGGCTGCTTCAAATTGTGGAGGCAAACCCAGTACATAATTCTTAATTCTATCTCTAGAAAGCCAAGAGGTTCTGAGGCTCCATTTCATAACAGAGACTTGAACTGAAGCATGAACTGAAAACCAAAATGAAGAACAGCAGTTTGCTAAACCTCAAACCAAAGACAAATATTATTCCTTTTACTGAACCATGAACCAAGGGTTTAATCACTTTACAGTGGAGTTGAAGCTATTGATTTTTGTAAAACCACTGAACACAAATAAGATAAAAATATTCCCTGAAGTATTCCTCTTTGGTTGGAATCCTATTCTTGGAGTCAGGGATTCTTATAAAAGACGTAGAAAGATTAGAGTTTTTTGAGATCTTAACATATGAAACTGAAAAGCAGGGCAGAAACAAGGTATTCTCTTCCATCTCCTTTGTGGATCAGCCTCCTTACAACCATGTAGGACTCACGAAGTGTTAAGGCTGCATGAGGCCAGAGTCTGCTGTAATTCCTAGAAGACAGTGCCTTCCATGCAGGTAATTTCCTTGAATGTTTTCTGGCCTGCCTTCAACATTCCCTAAGTATCGAAAGATGACTTGGCTGGGTATGGTGGCTCACGCCTGTAATCCCAGCACTTTGGGAGGCCAAGATGTGCGGATCACTCGAGGTCAGGGGTTCGAGAGCAGCCTGGCCAACATGGTGAAGCCCTGTCTCTACTAAAAATACAAAAATTAGCCAGGCATGGTGGCATGTGCCTGTAGTCCCAGCTGCTCGGGAGGCTGAGGCAAGAGAATCGCTTGAACCAGGAGGCCAGGAGGTAGGGGTTGCAGTGAGCCAAGACTGAGCCACTGCACTCCAGCCTGGGTGATGGAGTGAGACTCTGTCTCAATTAAAAAAAAAAAAAAAAAAAGGTGGGGCACGGTGGCTCACACCCGTAATCCCAGCACTTTGAGAGGCTGAGGCGGGCGGATCACGAAGTCAGGAGATGGAGACCATCCTGGCTAGCACAGTGAAACCCCGTCTCTACTAAAGAAAAAAAAAAAAAAAAATTAGCTGGGTGTGGTGGTGGGCGCCTGTAGTCCCAGCTACTAGGGAGGCTGAGGCAGGAGAATGGTGTGAACCCGGGAGGGAGAGCTTGCGGTGAGCCGAGATCGCGTCACTGCACTCCAGCCTGGGCGACAGAGCAAGACTCTGTCTCAAAAAAAAAAAAAACAAAAAAAGTTAAAAAAAAAAAAAACCCTAATATTTAACTTATTTGCTATGGAATTCGGCAAATAAGCTATTTTTCCCCCCACTAGACTGAAAGATCACTGAGGGCAGAAGACCTTTTCTGACTTTTCATTGCTATATTGTCAGCTACAGAGTTAGGCATTCAATAAACACTTATTAGGTGAATTCTAACTTGGATTTACCCCCTGGTTTAAGTCCTTGACTGATTACAATCTGACCATGAAGGCTGGGCAGGAGAAACAGGTAGTCTCCAGATTCTCCCTAAATTCCAGAAAGATCCAAATGTGGTCCATCAGCAGGTGATGGGGCATAGCTTTGGTTCACACCAACTTACCCCACACTGACTTGAAGTATAGTCCATGAATTCAGCCATTGTTCTGAAGGAAGCACTAAGGGTTGGGGGTCTCTCTTCTCTCTATTTGAATAAATGGCACGTCACAGGTTAGCTCTAGGATTCCCTGCTGGAGAATGAAGCCATTTTGGAAATAGTCTCCTTTTTACCTTTGGAAAGGCTCTGCAAGTTTATGTCAGAAAGAACGATGTTATTGAGAAAGAATTCCAACTCTAAAAGATAAACATGCAATTTATCCAGGATCTAAGAGACAGGTTTGCAGGCTTTCCTCTATTATCAGATGATAGCTGTAAGATTTTTTTTTTTTTTTTTTTTTTTGAGACGGAGGTTTCGCTCTTGTTGCTCAGGCTGGAGTGCAAAGGCGCGATCTCGGCTCACCGCAACCTCCGCCTCCCGGGTTCAAGCGATTCTCCCGCCTCAGCCTCCCTAGTACCTGGGATTACAGACATGCGCCACCTTGCCCGGCTAATTTTGTATTTTTAGTAGAGACGGGATTTCTCCATGTTGGTCAGGCTGCTTTCGAACTCCCGACCTCAGGTGATCCGCCCGCCTCGGCCTCCCAAAGTGCTGGGATTACAAGCATGAGCCACCGCGCCCGGCTAATTTTTTTTTTTAAAGTAACCAACCAGGGCTGAACACTACCGTTATTCTACAGCTACCCAACAAGAATCTGTCAAATGTAAAGCGTTTTGAAAGGACTTTTCCATTCATTGTCCTGATCCTTTCCAGCTTCCGCTAAGGGGAGGTTTCCTCAGCTGCTTCTGCGCTGCGCACCCCTGGCTCCCAGCGGGCTACCGCGGCGCGAAGGACTGGGGCGGTCGCCGGCACAGCGACCCTCACCTCTCCTGGGAGAACGCGGGGCGGGCCGGCTGCCGGCTGTTTCTCTAGGTGGGGCGCCTCCCGGGCAAGGACCCCCATGCAGCCTTTGGGACGCTCCAGGGCATGCCAGTCCACCGCCCTCCTCTTGGCCCTCTCCAGCACTTCTAGAGCCAGCCTTGCTGAACGCTGCAGGGAACGTCGGTCCACCCCATTCAGCGCTGCGGCCGCCAAACAGTTGTCCATGGCTCCCTGAGTGGGCACATAACGTACAAACGCCGGCGGGTCAGCTGGGCCGCGGCGACCCTGCTCCAAATCCGGGTGGGAGCCCCAGCCTCGACCTCCCTGGAGACCACCGCTCCTGGTCCGCCCCCAACGCACACTCCAGCGGGAGCCCAGCCAGGACGAGGCCTAGCGCGCTCGCCCCTTCCATTTCCATCTCCCCCTTCCGCTACTTAGGGAGCCCACTCACCCGGCTCACTCGTCAGGGCGCATGCGCGCAGCGCTATCCTAGGAAGAGGGACCAGGCCTATCGCTCCCGGCGGCGCCGGCGCAGCTGGGCCATTGGCGGAAGGCGGGAGAGGCGGGGCGGCGGGGCGGCCAAACACGCCTTCTGGGTCCCAGCCGCGGCGTCTGCGCGCGTGTTGCCTGGTTAACTGCTGAGCGCTGGAGGCGGGGCGCCGGGCGCTGGGGGCCGGGGGTCGGGGATCGGGGGCTGGGGGCTGAGGACTAAGTCGAGCCAGCCGCCCAGGGCATCTGTCCGCGCTGTCGAAGGAGCCTCTGGGCTTGGGGCTGGCCGTTAGAGGGCTACTGCGCTGCTTAACTTGATGGACCTGGGGTATAAAGGCAGGTCTCCTGTTGAGCTAAAAAATTATGGGGTACCAGCTAGGTAGGCAACATAGCGAGAACCCGTGTCCCCCCCCCCCCACACACACACTAGCGGTTATGGGGTACCAGCTAGGTAGGCAACATAGCGACAACCCGTGTCCACACACACACAGTAGGAGTGGTGGCGCGCATCTGTAGTCCCAGCTACTCGGGAGGGTCGAGGTGGGAGGATCGCTTGAACCCGGGAAGCGGAGGTTGCAGTGAGACGAGATCGCGCCACTGCACTCCAGCCTGGGCGACAGAGGAAGACTTCGTCTCAAAACAAAAACATCATGGGGAATAAGGCAAGTGCCTCCAGCGCCTCCTTCTGCTTGGTCTACATTTTGGGGTGTCGCTACTCTTGTTTGAGGAGGTGATTAGGACAAACTGTGTGGCTGCCAAGGTGGCCTTTGGAGAAGGGAACAGCTCGGGATGGAGGCGAGACGGAGGCGGGGCTGTCTGCAGCTGTTCCTGGCCCCCGGGGCAGAGGGCGCCTGAGAAGTTGTAGGGTCTCTCATAATCCCTCAGCGCAGCTCTCTCTCGCCCCTCCAGTGCGAAGTACGGATTCACACATTTTTGGAGACCTGTTCTCTTGGGGTCTGACTCCATCTTTCAGGAAGACTGCACCATGTTTAAGTAAGGAACTGTGAATGCTTACTTAAACCATGTTTAAGTAAGGACCTGTCATTCCACTCCGCTGGTTATTTGGTAGGAGATACAGCCCAGGCTCTCACTGCTGATTAGTGACTCAGCCGCACCACCCAGCGCAAAGCAAAGCGCTGATGCTTAGGAAGGTCCCGTTTGAGGGACACGCTCAGTGGGGGTCACTTTAAGGAACACAAAGAAATCCTCCTTTAAGTCTCCTCTGTGGTTCATGAAAAAGGAAAGAAGCCCTCCATCCTCACCTAGTCTCAACAGATGGCTTGATGAGCAATTATCAGGTACCAGGTGAGTAGTAGGAGACCAATACGACCTCCTTCTATACTATTTAACTTTTGCAAATTTCCTGCTTTCCCCTCATAAAAAAGAATAACAGTGAGTGAAACCCTACATTATTCTTGAGATGATTTTTTTTCATTTTATTGGTATTCCAAAACATTTCCTTCAGTAAGGGTTTATCAAGTGCCTCCTTTAGAACATAGTGGTTATAAGTGCATGGGGTCCTGTATATCCACTCCGGAGAGCTGGTTTGAATTCTGGCTCGCCATCTTTTTTTTTTTTTTTTTTTTCCATTTCTTCTCCTTCTCCTTCTTCTTCCTCCTCCTCCTCTCCTCCTCCTCCTCCTTCTTCTCCTTCCTCTTCCTCTTCTTCCTCTTCTTCCTTCTTCCTTCTTCTTCTTTTTTTTTTTTTTTGATAAAGAAACGAGGGTATTACTCTGTCAGCCAGGCTGAAGTGCAGTGAGTGGCACGATCTCGGCTCACTGCAGCCTCGACCTCCTGGGCTCAAGCGATCCTCCTGCTTCAGCCACCACGCCCCGCAAATTTTTTAAATGTTTTCGAGAGACAGGGTCTCCCTATGTTGCCCAGGCTCTCTGCCACTTTTTTTGCTCTGTGGTTCTGGGCAAACATATTACTTCTTTGAGCCTCACTTTTCCTCATCTCTATATCTGGGGATTCCAATAGTACTAACTTCTTTAGACTGAGCTTTTTGAGGGTGGGGACTGTATCTGTAGTGTTTAGAGTTTAAGATGCATCTAGTATTTACTATTTTGTCTGTCACAGTAAGGACTAAAAATAGCCCTTGAATGTGTGAATTGGGTTGCCATAAGGATTCTGTGAGATAATTCCTGTAAAATGCTTAGCAAAGTGCCCTGCAAAGATAAGTGCTCCGTAGACTTAGCTAGCATTAGTATGTGCCAGGCACTGCCCTAGGAGTTGTGGAGAACAGAATGTGGATCAGACTAAAGGAGAATAAAAAAGAGGAAATAATGCACATAAAATCTATAATACCAAGAACAAAATATTCGGACATGCCATAAGATTGACACAGATAAAATGCTATCAAGCTTAGGAGACTATGTTCAGCTGGGAGGATCAAGAAAGGTTTTGCAGAGAATGTAGTTTTCAAGCTAGGACTTGAAGGATGGCCTAGGAATTAGTGAGAGAAGAGATAGATAAGATACCTGTAAACTGCTTTTACAAAAAGTGTGGTTGGAGTGGGACAGAATTTGGTCCTCTTTATTTTTTATGGATTTCAAGGTTTTAGCACATTCCTCATAGGGTTATTGTATCAAGTAAGTTAATATCTATAAAGTGCATTTATAGTACTTGGTACATAGTAGGTGCTCAATAAATATTAGCTAGTATTATTATCTTAAGCTTTAGCCTGGTCTCCCAAAATATGCTCTCACTTACCCAGTATCATAGCCACACCTCATCTCATTTGTCTCTCTTCCCCATTCTATTTTAGTCATTCCAGTTGAGGCACTACTTTCTTTTTGTCAGGTCAGCTCTTTGAAACTTTTCCCAGTGGTTCCCAGTTGCCACCTCTGTTGCCATAGCCTTAAAAAAAATTTTTTTGTGTACTTTTCCAATTAATTTAAATTACGTGTAGTTATGGTTTCTTCTCTCCCAATAGCCTTTCAACTCCTTGAAGGCAGAAACTGTTCCTTATTTGTCCCTAAACATTCCAGGGCCTGCTAAGTAGGGGGTATTCAATAGACATTTGTTGAAATTACTCTGATTTAATTTTTAAGTTAAATAGACTTCTGTTAGCCCAGATAAAGAGGTGGCTTTGTGGTGGCTCACACCTGTAATCCCAGAAGTTCAGGAGGTTGAGGTGGAAGGATTACTTGAGGCCAGGAGTTTGACAGCAGCCTGGGCAACATAGTGAGACCCCTGTCTCTATTTTTTTAAAAATTAAAAAATTAGCCTGGCATGGTGGCTCATACCTGTAGTCCTAGCTACTCGGGAGGTTGAGATGGGAGGATTGCTTGGGCCCAGGATGTTGAGGATGCAGTGAGCTATGATTGTGCCACTGCCCTCCAGCCAGGGCAGAGTAAGACCCTATCTTAAGAAAAAAAAAAAGAGTTGGCTTTTCTATTAAAAAAACACCTACCTACATGAACTTTAATGAATGTAATGAATATTCAATTGTAACTACATTTTCTCAGAATTTAACGTTTAGAAATTTATGGGAAAGAAGATGCTTGAAATGAAACTGAAAACAAAAGACTCTAAATTAAATCTTTGCATTTGTTTTTATTTTTCTATTTGTAAATATATTTTTATATGTGTATATTTATAATTTTAAAGATTCATCCTGTAAACCACAGATTGAGAGACTTGAGAGATTCCTTTTTATCTTTTTTAAGATTGGCTGGGAATAATGATAGAACATGACCTACCATCAGGCCCCTTGTGGATCAAATACAGCCCACACCAAATGAAAGCCACTGGTGAGAACTGAAAATGGAATTGTAAATGGAGAGAGGGCAACTAATTAGGAATGTGCCTGGTCAACAGAGAAATAGACTGTCAGTATTGACAGAAAAATAAACTATTGGTATGAGTTTTTAATGACTTCTATCTTCACAAGGGTAAATTCACTAATGAGAACAGATGAAAGTTAGTTGTCAGGGTTCTATGTTTTGGAGGAGATGCGTTGGAAGAAGTCTTTAATTGTGAAATGGGGAAAGAGACTGGTGCTGTATTTGGGGCTTTTTGAGGAGAAAAAACAAGTCCAGTGAAGAGCAATGTAAATTCCTTTTCTTTATGTGAAGGGGGCCAAAAAGAGTTAAAAACCCAGGATGCAAAAGTGGGTACTGTGCCAGAGTTAGACAGTGATTTATACTGTACATACCAGAAACTGTATAAATCATTTTATTTGACAAATGGTATTGTTATTTCTCCAGCAGACTTAAGAGCTTTGGAATCATCACAGTTTTGTAAGGTAGTATTACAGACTGAGTCATTAGATCATTCATTTAGCCTGATTACATCAACTCACTGGGTTATTGGGGGAATGAAAGAAACTCATTATCAAAATTGTCATCTTGATGATGTAGATTAAAGAAAATGAATCAAACTTCTGAGAATTAACCTTCACAATCTGTTTAAAATTGACTGGGAGTTAAAAAATTGGTTGCAGAGCAGGAATGATTAAAATCTTGTCATTTTTAAAAGTCAGAGATTAAAGGAATAGTATTTGGAAGATATTTAATATAAACAGTTGAAATTTATGTAGAGGTTTCTTTTGTTTTTTTGTTTTGTTTTGTTTTTTTAAAAGACTTCTTGGCTGGGCGCGGTGGCTCACACCTGTCATCCCAGCACTTTGGGAGGCTGAGATGGGCGGATCACGAGGCCAGGAGATCGAGACCATCCTGGTTAACACGGTGAAACCCCGTCTCTATTAAAAATACAAAAAATTAGCTGGGCGTAGTGGCAGGAGCCTGTAGTCCCAGGGGAGGCTGAGGCAGGAGAACAGCATGAACCTGAGAGGCGGAGCTTGCAATGAGCTAAGATCGTGCCACGCCACTCCAGCCTGGGTGACAGAGCGAGACTCCATCTCAAAAAAAAAAAAAGAAAAAAAAGACTTCTTTATTGAGGTATAACGTACATATGATAAAATTTACCTGTTTTAAGTGTATATTTCAGTATTTTTTGTAAATTTACAGATTTCTCAACATCACCAAAATGCAGTTTTGGAACATTGTCATTACCTGAGAAAAATCCCTAGAGTACACCATATGCAGTCAGTTCTCAGCTCCTGCCTCTGGGCCTAGGTGACCACTCTTCTGCTTGCTGTCTTATGAATTTGCCTTTTCTGGACAATTCATATAGATGGAATCTGATAATATGTGGCCTTTTTTTGCCTGGCTTCTTTTAATTAGCATAATGTTTTTGAGGCTCACACATGTCGTAGCATGTATCAGTACTTCATTCTTTTTTATGATTGAATACTATCCTGTTATATGAATATATTACATTTTGTTTATCCATTTACCGGTTGATGGTCATCTGAAATGTTTCTGGTTTGGGGCTATTTTGACTGATAATGCAGAGTAAGACTTTGTGTGGACACATGTTTTCATTTCTCTTGTGAATACAGACTTGAGCCGCTGCACCCAGACCAGATGTATGATTCATAAGTATTTTCTCCCAGGCTGTGTCATGTATTTCATTTTCTTTTTTTTTTTTTTTTTTTTTTTTTGCTTTTTTTTTATTTTTTATTTTTTATTTTTTTAATTTCTGAAGTATTTATTGATCATTCTTGGGTGTTTCTCGGAGAGGGGGATATGGCAGGGTCATAGGATAATAGTGGAGAGAAGGTCAGGAGATAAACACATGAACAAAGGTCTCTGGTTTTCCTAGGCAGAGGACCCTGCGGCCTTCTGCAGTGTTTGTGCCCCTGAGTACTTGAGATTAGGGAGTGGTGATGACTCTTAAAGAGCATGCTGCCTTCAAGCATCTGTTTAACAAAGCACATCTTGCACCACCCTTAATCCATTTAACCCTGAGTTGACACAGCACATGTTTCAGAGAGCAGGGGGCTGGGGGAAAGGCCATAGATCAACAGCATCCCAAGGCAGAAGAATTTCTCCTAGTCAGAACAAAATGGAGTCTCCTATGCCCACCCCTTTCTACACAGACACAGCAACAATCTGATCTCTCCTTCCTTTCCCCACACTTCCTCCCCTTCTCTTCAACAAAACCGCCATCGTCCTCATGGCCCGCTCCCGATGGTCGCTGTCTCTTCGGAGCTGTTGGGTACACCTCCCAGACAGGGCAGCCAGGCAGAGGCGCTCCTCACCTCCCAGACAGGGCGGCTGGGCAGAGGCGCCCCTCGCTTCCCAGACGGGGCCGCCCGGGCAGAGGCGCTCCTCTCCTCCCAGACGGGGCGGCCGGGCAGAGGCGCTCCTCACTTCCCCGACGGGGCCGCCCGGGCAGAGGCGCTCCTCGCTTCCCAGACGGGGCCGCCCGGGCAGAGGCGCTCCTCAGTTCCTCCCAGACCGGGTGGCAGCCGGGCAGAGGCGCTCCTCACCTCCCAGACGGGGCGGCCGGGCAGAGGCGCTCCTCACTTCCCCGACGGGGCGGCCGATCAGAGGCGCTCCTCACTGGGGCGGCCGAGCAGAGGCGCTCCTCACTTCCCAGAGGGGGCGGCCGGGCAGAGGCGCTCCTCACTTCCCAGACGGGGCGGCCGGGCAGAGACGCTCCTCACTTCCTCCCAGATGGGGTGGCGGCCAGGCAGAGGCGCTCCTCACCTCCCAGACAGGGCGGCCGGGCAGAGGCGCTCCTCACTTCCCAGACTGGGCGGCCGGGCAGAGGAGCTCCTCACCTCCTAGACGGGGCGACCAGGCAGAGGCGCTCCTCACTTCCCAGACGGTGTGGCGGCTGGGCAGAGGTGCTCCTCCCTTCCCAGATGGGGCAGCCAGGCAGAGGCGCTCCTCACTTCCCAGACGGTGTGGCGGCCGGGCAGAGGTGCTCCTCCGTTCCCAGATGGGGCAGCCAGGCAGAGGCGCTCCTCACTTCCCAGACGGTGTGGCGGCCGGGCAGAGGTGCTCCTCCCTTCCCAGATGGGGCAGCCAGGCAGAGGCGCTCCTCACTTCCTCCCAGAAGGGGTGGCGGCCAGGCAGAGGCGCTCCTCACTTCCCAGAGGGGGCGGCCGGGCAGAGGTGCTCCTCACTTCCTCCCAGATGGGGTGGCAGCCGGGCAGAGGCACTCCTCACCTCCCAGACGGGGCGGCCGGGCAGAGGTGCTCCTCATCTCCCAGACGGGGCGGCCGGGCAGAGGTGCTCCTCATCTCCCAGACGGGGCAGCCGGGCAGAGGTGCTCCTCACTTCCTCCCAGACGGGGTGACGGCCGGGCAGAGGCACTCCTCACCTCCCAGACGGGGCGGCCGGGCAGAGGCGCTCCTCACCTCCCAGACGGATTGGTCAGGCAGAGGCGCTCCTCACTTCCCATATGGGGTGGCGGCCGGGCAGAGGCGCTCCTCACTTCCCAGATGGGGCAGCCGGGCAGAGGTGCTCCTCACTTCCTCCCAGACGGGGTGGCAGCCGGGCAGAGGCGCTCCTCACCTCCCAGACGGGGTGGCCGGGCAGAGGCGCTCCTCCCTTCCCAGACGGAGTGGCCAGGCAGAGGCGCTCCTCACCTCCCAGAGTGGGCGGCCGGGCAGAGGTGCTCCTCACTTCCTCCCAGACGGGGTGGCGGCCAGGCAGAGGCGCTCCTCACCTCCCAGACGGGGCGGCCGGGCAGAGGTGCTCCTCACTTCCTCCCAGACGGGGTGGCGGCCAGGCAGAGGCGCTCCTCACCTCCCAGACGGGGCGGCCGGGCAGAGGTGCTCCTCACTTCCTCCCAGACGGGGTGGCGGCCAGGCAGAGGCACTCCTCACCTCCCAGAGTGGGCGGCCGGGCAGAGGCGCTCCTCACTTCCCAGAGTGGGCGGCCGGGCAGAGGCGCTCCTCACTTCCCAGAGTGGGCGGCCGGGCAGAGGCGCTCCTCACTTCCCATAGGGGGCGGCAGCCGGGCAGAGGCGCTCCTCACTTCCCAGATGGGGCAGCTGGGCAGAGGTGCTCCTCACTTCCTCCCAGACGGGGTGGCGGCCAGGCAGAGGCGCTCCTCACCTCCCAGACAGGGCGGCCGGGCAGAGGCACTCCTCACCTCCCAGACGGGGCGGCTGGGCAGAGGCGCTCCTCACCTCCCAGAAGGGGCGGCTGGGCAGAGGCGCTCCTCACTGCCCATATGGGGTGGCAGCCGGGCAGAGGCGCTCCTCACTTCCCAGACGGGGTGGCGGCCAGGTAGAGGCGCTCCTCACTTCCCAGATGGGGCAACAGGGCAGAGGCGCTCCTCACTTCCTCCCAGACGGGGCGGCCGGGCAGAGGTGCTCCTCATCTCCCAGACGGGGCAGCCAGGCAGAGGCGCTCCTCACTTCCTCCCAGACGGGGTGGCAGCCGGGCAGAGGCGCTCCTCACATCCCAGATGATGGGCGGCCAGGCAGAGGCGCTCCTCACTTCCCAGATAGGGCGGCCGGGCAGAGGGGCTCCTCACATCCCAGACGATGGGCGGCCAGGCAGAGACGCTCCTCACTTCCTAGACGGGGTGGCGGTGGGGCAGAGGCTGTAATCTTAGCACTTTAAGAGGCCAAGGCAGGAGGCTGGTAGGTGGAGGTTGCAGAGAGCCGAGATCACACCACTGCACTCCAGCCTGAGCACCATTGAGCATTGAGTTAGCGAGACTCCGTCTGCAATCCCAGCACCTCGGGAGGCCGAGGCAGGCAGATCACTCGAGGCCAGGAGCTGGGGACCAGCCCGGTCAACACGGCGAAACCCCGTCTCCACCAAAAATACAAAAACCATTCAGGCGTGGCGGCGCGCGCCTGCAATCCCAGGCACTCGGCAGGCCAAGGCAGGAGAGTCACAGGAGCCCGAGGCAGGGAGGTTGCAGCAAGCCGAGATCCCGGCAGTACAGTCCAGCTTCGGCAACAGAGGGAGACTGAAAAAAGAAGGAGAGGGAGACCGAAAAAAGAGGGGAGAGGGAGAGGGAGAGGGAGAGGGAGAGGGAGAGGGAGAGGGAGAGGGAGAGGGAGAGGGAGAGCTATTTCATTTTCTTAATGGTGTAATTTGAAGTACAAACATTTAAAGTTTTGATGAACTCTAACTTATTAATTTTTTTCCTTTATAAATTGTGCTTTTGGTGTTATATCTAAGAAATCTTTGCCTAACCTAAGGTGATGAAAATTTTTTTTGAAGACTTTTTTCTATGTTTCCTCCTAATAGTTGTATATTTTAGTTTTTACATTTAACTCTATACCATTTTACATTAATTTTTATGTGCATTATGAGGTAAGGGTCTAGATTCATTTCTTTTCATGCAGATGTTCAATTTTCTCAGTATCATTTGTATAAAAGACTGTCCTTTTCTCATTAAATTCCCTTGGCAACTTTGTCAAAAATCAATTCACCATAAATGTAAGAGTTAGCTTTTAGACTTTAAATTATGTTCTATTGATCTATATGTCTGTCCTTATGCTATATCATACTGTATTGATTATTGTAGTTTTGTAGTAAGTTTGGAAATTGGGAAGTATATCAACTATGTTCTTCATTTTCAAAATTATTTTTATGTTCTAGTACAGTCATATTTCCATAAAATTTAAATTCAGTTTGTCAACTTCTGTGTAACAACTGTTGATGTTTTGATAGAGATTATATTGAATTCACAGATTAATTGAGGACGAATTGCAATATTAACAATATTGGGTTTTTGAATTTATGAACATGGAATGTCTGTCCATTTATTTCAGTTTTCTTCATTTTTTTACTAATGTTGTGTAGTGATTAGTGTACATGTTGCACTTCTTTTAACAAATTTATTAAGTATTTTTATGCTGTTGTGAATGAAATTGTTTTCTCAATTTCATTTTCAGATGAAATTATTGCTAGTGTATAGAAATATGGTTGACTTTTTCATATTGATATTGTATCCTGTAACCTTGTTAAACTCATTTACTTGTTCTAAGAATTTTTTTGTGGATTCTTTAGGATTTTCTATATACTGGATCAGATCTTCTGTGAATAAAGAAAGGCTAACTTTTTTCTTTTCAATCAGGATTTCTTTTTCTTGCCTAATTGCACTGGCTAGAACCTCTAGTACAATGTTGAATAGAAGTGGCAAAGGGAACATCTTTGCCTTGTTCCCAATTTTAGAGGCAGAACATTTAGCCTTTTACCGTTAGGTATGATATTTGTTTTTTTGTAGATACTCTTTATTAGGTTAAGGAAGTTCTCATCTCTCTTAAAAAAATTATTTTTAATTAGCTTCTTCAGGTTGAGAAGAAATTTCCTTCTATTCCTAGTTTAGTGAAAGTTTTTATCATGAATGATTGTTGAAGTTTGTCAGATGTTTTTTGTACATCCATTGTGATGTGATCATGTGGTTTTTATTTTTTATTCTATTAACATGTGTTGAATGAATTGATTTTTGGATATTAAGCCAATCTTTTGTTGTTGAATTTGGTTTGCTAGTATTTTACTGAGGATTTTTCTGTGTATATTCATGAGGGATATTGAGCTCTAGTTTTCTTGTTTGTGGTCTTTGTCTCTTTTGGTATTAGGATAATATTGGCCATATAGAATGATTTAGGAATGTTCTATTTCTTGGAAGAGTGTGTAGAATTGGTATTATTCTTAAGCATTTAATTAAAACCATCTGGGCCTGGGCTTTACTTTGTGGGAAGATTTTTAATTACTAATTCAACTTTTTTCCTTGTTTTAGGTCTACTTATATTTTCTATTCCTCTTTTTTTTTTTTTTTTTTTTGAGACAAAGTCTCACTCCTGTTGCCCAGGCTGGAGTGCCGTGGCATAATCACAGCTCACTACAGCCTCAGCTTCCTGGGCTCAGGTGATTCTCCCACCTTAGCCTCTCGAGTAGCTGGGACTACAGGAGTGCATCACCACCAGGCCCACCTAATTTTTTTGGTACTTTTTTTAGTAGAGATGGGGTTTTGCCATGTTGCCCAGGCTGGTCTTGAACTCCTGAACTCAAGTGATCTTCTATTCCATCTTGAGTCAGTTTCAATACTTGGTGTCTAAGAACTTGCCCATTCACTTAAGTTGTCTAATTTGTTGACAAAAAGCTATTGGTAATATTCCCTCACTATCTTTTTTATTTCTTTAAGATCTGATTATGGTAATCTGTGCCTCGTCTCTCTTGCTTTTTTTTTTTTTTTTTTTTTTTTTTAATAACATCTTGGTCAGTCTAGTTAAAGTTTTGTCAACTTTTAATATCCGTTGTTTTTCTTTTGAGAGAGTCTCACTCTGTCACCCAGGCTGGAATGCAGTAGTGCAATCTCAGCTCACTACAATCTCCGCCTCCCAGGTTCAAGTGATTGGTTCTCCTGCCTAATCCACCCAAGTAACAGGGATTACAGGTGCATGCCACTACACCAGACTAATTTTTGTATATTTAGTAGAGACAGGGTTTCACCATGTTGGCCTATGCTGGAGTGAAACTCTGTCTCAAAAAATAAATAAATAAATAAAATTTTAAAAAATACAGATGGCCAGGCGTGGTGGCTCATGCCTGTAATCCCAGCACTTTGGGAAGCTGAGGTGGGTGGATCATGAGGTCAAGAGATTGAGACCATCCTGGCCAACATGGTGAAGCCCTGTCTCTACTAAAAATACAAAAATTAGCTCGGTGTGGTGGCGCACGCCTGTAGTCCCAGTTACTCGGGAGGCTGAGGCAGGATAATTGCTTGAATCTGGGAGGTGGAGGTTGCAGTGAGCCGCGATCGCAGCACTGCGATCAAATGTAAATTCAACCATCTCGATAATAGTGTTAAATGTGAATGGTCTCAACAGCCCATTCTATAAGCAGAGATTGTCTGACTGGCTTAGATCCAACTGTCTGTCTACAAGAAACACAACTTATAGTCAAACACATAAATGAGTTGAAAGTTAAAGGTTAAAAAAAGATATACCGTGTAAACTATAAGCATAATATTGCTGGAGTAAAGAAACAGAATCCTGCAGACACCTTAACTGTAGTCCAGTGAAAGCCATTTCAGACATCTGACTTCCAGAACCTTAAGATAATAAACTTGTGTTGCTTTAAGCGTCTCCCCTTGCCAAAAAAAGATTGCTGAGGTAAAAGTATTAACATCAGACAAAATAGACTTGAAGACAAGAAATATCACTAGACAAAGTGGGGCATATCAAAATCATAAAAATTACAAATCATTATATCTGGAAGATATAGCACTTGCAAATGTACATGACCCTAACAACACAGCCTCAAAATACCAAAGCAAAAACTGACAAAATTCAAGCAAGAAATAGACAATTCAACAGTGGTAGTTGGAGACTTCAACACCTCACTCTTTTTTTTTTTTTTGAGATGGAGTCTCACTCTGTCACCTACACTGGAGTGCAGTGGTATGATCTCAGCTCACTGCAACTTCTGCCTCCTGGGTTCAAGTGATTCTCCTGCCTCAGCCTCCTGAGTAGCTGGGATTACAGGCGCGTGCCACCACACCGGCTACTTTTTGTATTTTTAATAGAGACAGGGTTTCACCATGTTGGTCAGGCTGGTCTTGAACTCCTGACCTCATGATTCGCCCGCCTCAGCCTCCCAAAGTGCTGGGATTACAGGCATGAGCCACTGTGCCCAGCCTAGTCCTCAGTCTTAATAACTGATAGAACAAACAGAAAATCAGCAAAGATATAGAAGGCTAAACGATACTGTCAGCCACCTTGACACCTATAGGAAACTCCATCCAACAATAGCACAATACACATTCTTGTCAAATACTCCCAGAACATTCTCCAAAACAGACCATTATTAGGTCATAAAACAAGTCTCAATGAATTTAAAAGGACTGAAATCATACCAGGTATGTTCTCTACCCACAATAGAATTAAATTAGAAATCAACAATAGAGAATTTGGGGAATCTACAAATATTTGCAAATTAAACAACATATAGGTGAATAATCCATGGGTCATAGACTAAATCACAGGGGAAATTAGGAAATGTTTTGAACTGAAAGGAAACAAAGATATGATATATCAAAATGTATGAGAGGCAGCTAAAATTGTGATTAGAGGGAAGTGCCAAGCTTTAGATGTCTATATTAGAAAAGAATATAGGTCAAATCAATAACCTAAGTTTCTACCTTAAGAAACTAGGAGCCGGGCATGGTGGCTCATGCTTGTAATCCCAGCACTTTGGGAGGCTGAGGTGGGCAGATCAGTTGAGGTCAGGAGTTTGAGACCAGCCTGGCCAACATGGTGAAACCCTGTCTCTACTAAAAATACAAAAATTAGCCAGATGTGGTGGCACGCACCTGTAATCCCAGCTACTCGGGAGGCTGAGGCAGGAGAATCGCTTGAACCTGGGAGGTGGAGGTTGCAGTGAGCCGAGATTGTACCACTGCACTCCAGCCTGGGCAACAGAGCAAGACTCCATCTCAAAAAAAAAAAAAAAAAAAAAAAGAAAAAGAAAAACTAGGAAAAGAAGAACAAACTAAACTGAAAGGAAGCAGGAGGAAGGGTATAATGATGATCAGGTAGAAATCAATAAAATACAAAGTAGAAAAATAGAGAAAAATCAATGAAACCAACAGTTGGTTCTTTGAAAAGATATTAAAATTTGGGCCAGTTGCGGTGGCTCACGCCTGTAATCCCAGCACTTTGGGAGGCCAAGGTGGACGGATCAGTTAAGGTCAGGAGTTCAAGACCAAGGTTTCACTCTTGTTGCCTAGGCTGGAGTGCAATGGCATGATCTCGGCTCACTGCAACCTCTACCTTCCAGATTCAAGTGATTCTCCTGCCTCAGCTGCTCGAGTAGCTGGGGTTACAGGTGCCCACCACTATGCCCGGCTAATTTTTTTGTATTTTTAGTAGAGAGAGGGTTTCACCATATTGGCCATGCTGGTTTTGAACTCCTGACCTCAGGTGATCTACCCACCTCGGCCTCCCAAAGTGCTGGGATTACAGGCATGAGCCACCGCGCCCGGCCTTTAAAAAAATTTTTTTAGTGATTGTTCTAGGAATTAGAATGTGCATCTTTATTTGTCACAATCTACTTCTTTCTTCTTCTTTTTTTTTTTGAGACAGGGTCTTGCTCTGCCACCCAGGCTGGACTGCAATGGTGCAAGTGTGGCTCACTGTTGCCTCCACCTCCTAGGCTCAAGTGATCCCCCCAACTCAACCTCCTGAGTAGCTGGGACCACAGGCGCACGCCAACACGCCTGGCTATTTTTTTTTTTTTTTTTGAGATGGAGTCTCACTCTGTCGCCCAGGCTGGAGTGCAGTGGCACGATCTTGGGCACTGCAAGCTCCACCTCCCGGGTTCATGTCATTCTCCTGCCTCAGCCTCCTGAGTAGCTGGGACTACAGACACCACCACCACACCCAGCTAATTTTTTTTTTTTTTTTGTATTCTTAGTAGAGACGGGGTTTCACCGTGTTAGCCAGGACGGTCTCGAACTCCTGACCTTGTGATCCACTCGCCTCGGCCTCCCAAAGTGTTGGGATTACAGGCGTGAGCCACTGTGCCAGGCCAATTTTTATATTTTTTATAGAGATGGTGTCTCACCATGTTGCCCAGGCTGGCCTCTAACTCCTGGGCTCAAACAGTCCACCCACCTCGGCCTCCTAAAGTGGTGAGATTACAGGTGTGAGCCACCATGACTGGCCACAATCTACTGATTGATATAAACTTAATTTAGGTAAAATATAGACACTTCTGTCCAATATAACTCCATATCCCCCCTTCTCATGCTGTTATATTACATTCATATATGTTACAGATCCAACAAGACAGTGTTGTAATTATTGCTTTATATGCTCTTATGACTTTTAAAGAAGTTACGAGAAAAAATGAGAAACATATGTATGGAGTCCTTTATATTAACCAACATATTTACTATTTCTGATGTTCTACATTCCTCTCTGTAGATTTGAGTAACTCTAAAATCACTTTCCATCAGCCTGAAAAACTTCCTTCAATATTTCTTGTAAGGCAAGCTGCCAACAACAAATTTTTTCAGCCTTTATCAACTGTCTTTATTTCACCTTCACATTTAAAGGCTATAAGGCTATTTTTGCTGGATATAAAATTTTTAGTTGGCGGATTTTTTTCCTTTAAACACTTTGATCCCTGCTTTCTTAGTCTCTGTTGTTTCTGATAAAAAGTCATCTGTTAATTTGATTGTGGTTTCTTTGTAAATGATGATCCACTTTTCTCTGCTGCTTACAAGATTTTCTCTTTGTGTTTGCCTTTCAACGGTTTAACCTTGGTGTTTCTAGGTATGGACCTCTTTGTGTTTATGGTACTTGGAGTTCTTTTGATCTTCTTGGATGTGTAGATTTGTTTTTCCTCAAATTTATGAAGTTTTCAGCCATTTTTTTCTTTAATATTTTTTTCGTCCCTTTCTCTTTCTCTTCTTTTTCTGGGACTCTCCTTATACATATGTTAGTATGTTTGGTGGTATCTCTCAAATCTCTGAGGCTTGTTCATTTTTCTTCATTCTTTTTCTTTTCTTTTCTTCAAATTGTATAATCTCTATTGATCTATCTATCTTCCAGTTTACTGATTCTTTTTCTGTAATCTGAAATTTGCTCTTGAGCCCCTCTAGTGAATTTTCATTTCAATTATTTTATTTTCACTCCATAATTTGTTTGTTTTGTTTTATAATTTATTTTTATTGATATTCTATATTGTCACTGTTGCCATACTTTAATTTTTAAAATTTGGTTTTCTTTAGTTCTTTGAACATATTTACAACAGCTGCCTTGAAGTCTGTCTGCTAAGTCTAACATTTGGGCCCCTACAGAAAAAGTTTCCATTAACTGCACCTTTTTCTGTATATGGGCCCCACTTTTTGTTTGTTTGTATGTCTGCAATTTTTTGTTGAAAACTGAACATTTTAGATCAGAGGTCAACAATTTATTTCTATAAATGACTGGATAGAAAATATTTTAGGCTTTGTAGTCAATGTGGTCTCTATTGTAATGCAAAAGTAGCCATAGACAATATGTAAATGAATGAAAGTAGATGTCTTCCAATAAATCTTTATTTAAAAAAGAAGCAGTAGGCCATAATTGGGCCATGGGCTGTAGTTTGCTGATCGCTGTTTTAAATAATGTATGATGGCAACTCCAGATTCTGATTTCCACCCCTACCTAAGGATTGTTGATATTGCTGCTGTTTGTTGGTTTATTTGTTTAGTGAGTTAACAGGGCTGATTCTGTAGTCTTTCTTTCATGTAGTGTGTAGCTACTGACATCTCTCCTTAATTTTTTCCTTTCTAATTCTTGTTTTTATTTTATTTTACTTTATTTTATTTTATTTTTTATTAGATGGGGTCTCACTATGTTGTGTAGGCTGGACTCGAATTCCTGCACTGAAGCAGTTGTCCCTCCTCAGCCTCTTGAGTAGCTGGGACTACAGATGTGTGCTGCTGTGCCCAATTTGGTTTTATTTTTAAGTCTCTTTCCTAGGAATTGCCCCTGGGTCAACATAGCTAGTGGTCAGCTAATAACTGGGAAGAGATTGTACTTAAACATCTTGAGCCTAGTAAGGCTCTACTGTTTGCTAATTAATCTGTGTATAGTTTGGGGAACACATTTAAAGTTCAGTCAAGGCCATGTGGCTATGGCTTATGCCTATAATTCAAGTGCTTTAGGAGGCTGTGACAGGAAGACTGCATGAGACCAACAGCTTGAGGCCAGCCCAGGTAACACAGCAAGGCCCTGTCTTCGCAAGAAATTTTTAAAAAATTAGCTGGGCATGGTGGTGCGTGCCTGTAGTCCTAACTGTGGGAGGATTGCTGGAGCCTAGGAGTTCAAGGTTATAGTGAGCTGTAATTGTGCCACTGTGCTCCAGCCTGAGCAACTGTGTGAGACCCTATCTCTAAAAAAACAAGAACAAAGAGATAGAGTTCAGTCAAGTCTGCCCCAATTTTATTTCTATGTATGCAAGGCTTCACATTCAGCCATTGAAATCTGTAGCCCACTGTGGTCTCTCCTGGGCATGTGCATAACCATGCACTTGTACACAGCCTTCCAGACCACCAAGGGTATCAGGTTCCACTATGGCTGTCTTTTTCCCTAGATCTGCCTCATAAATTTCTGGCTGGTCTGTTACTTTTCCCAACTAAAACTACAGTTTCAACCAGCAATGATATTGACTTTCCCTGATCATTTACTACCAAGATCACATGTTTCTGACAATGTCCTATGCACCAAATTACATTTCAGAGCTGCTGATTTTCATGGATTTTACTGTCCTTATAGAACTACTACGTTGGAGCTGGGGGTAGGGAGTGTAGGGATTACAAACCTCAAAATACCATAGATTCATATTTTTCTTACCAAGGTTCAATAGTTTGATTTTTTTCCTTTATAAATGCTTTTTAATTTGTCATGTGCCTCTGGTTAGTTAGTTAGTTTATTTGTTTGTTTGAGATGGAGTCGTGCTCTGTTGCCCAGGCTGGAGTGCAGTGGCGCAATCTCTGCTCACTGTAACCTCTGCCTCCTGGGTTCAAGTGATTCTCCTGCCTCAGCCTCCAGAGTAGCTGGGACTACAGGCATGCACCACCACACTCGGCCAGTTTTTTTTTGTTTGTTTGTTTTTGTTTTTGTTTTTGTATTTTTTGTAGAGATGGGCTTTGCCATGTTGGCCAGGCTGGTCTTGAACTGCTGACCTCGGGTGATCCACCCGCCTTGGCCTCCCAAAGTGCTGGGATTACAGGCATGAGCCACCGAGCCCAGTCTGTTTTCAAAATCCTGAAATGATTGTTTTAACAGTTTTGTACAGATGCTCCTTGACTTAGGAAGGAGTTACATCCTGATAAACTCATTTTAAGTTGAAAATATTGTAAGTCAAAAATGCGTTTAATACACCTATCTGCAAACATCGTATCTTAGCATAGCCTACCTTAAACATGTTCAGAACACTCACATTAGCCTAAGGTTGGGCAAAATCATCTAACACAAAGCCTATTTTATAATAAAGTGTTGAATATCTCATGTAATTTATTGAATGCTGTACTGAAAGTGAAAAACAGAATGGTTGTGTGGGTATTCAACATATGGTTTCCACTGAATGTATATTGCTTTCGCACCATCATAAAGTTGAAAAAACTGAAGTCAAATCTTTATAAGTCAGAGACTACCTGTACAGTTTTATTGCGGCTTTATGTTAAACGATTTGCCAGCCTCCTCACTATGCCATTCTGGAAGTGTTCCTTGTGTAGAGTTTTAGTAACCTAAAAAAGGTCACAGTATTTCCCGACAGATCCAGCAGTTTTCAAAAATTAATATATTCCAATTCCTGTTCCCTTCCAATTTTATATTCCTCCTAAACTTTTTGTGATATAATTCTGGACTCTCTTAAGGCTTACTTTTATATATTATTTTAGGATAAAGCTTATATTTATTCCTTCCATCAATATTTATTTATTTGTTCCATGGACATTTATTAAACCTCTGCTGTGCATTGATACTGGAATGTATTTCCACTCCAGGAAGCTCTAACAAGTAGAGTAGGTAGCCAAATCTCCAGGGTTAGTATTATACCAGTTCTAGAGAAAATTTTATATCTCCTAGCTTGTACTAAGTTTACCTAATTATAATTATAGGTATACTCTATTTAAGAAATGTAAGTTATACTGTGATTATATTACTGTTTGCATTCAAGTATTTATATCCCTCAGTTTTGTGACTTCTTTTTCCAGTCATATACCATGTCCTCCACATTTTTTTTCCAATTTCTAAAATTGTGGTAAAATACACATAAAATAGGCCGGTCATGGTGGTTCATACCTGTAATTCGAGCACTTTGGGAGCCCGAGATGGGAGGATCTCTTGAGGCCAGAAGTTCAAGACCAGCCTGGTCAACATAGCGAGACCCCATCTCTAAAAGAATAAATCTTTCTTTAACAAAAAATAAAAATAAAAAATAAAAAAACACACAAAATAAAATATAGTTTTCTAAGCATTTTTAAGTGTATACTTCAGTGGTATTAAATATATTCAAAATGTTGTGCAACTATCACCACCATCCATCTCTATACTTCTTTTCATCTTGTAAAACTGAAACTCTGTACTCATTAAACAATAATTCTCTATTCTTCCCTACTCCCAGCCCCTGGAAGCCACCAATCTGTCTTCTGTCTTTATGATTTTGACTACTATAAGTACCTCATATAAGTGTACTCATACACTATTTTTCTTCTCGTGACTGGCTTATTTCATTTAGTATAATGTCGTAAAGTTTCATCCATGTTGTAGTATATTGCGGAATGTCCATCCATTTAAAAAAAAATTTTTTTTTATACTTTAAGTTCTATGGTACATGTGCACAACATGCAGGTTTGTTACATATGTATACGTGTGCCATGTTGGTGTGCTGCACCCATTAACTCGTCATTTACATTAGGTATATCTCCTAATGCTATCCCTTCTCCCCCGCCCCACCCCATGACAGGCCCTGGTGTGTGATGTTCCCCTTCCTGTGTCCAAGTGTGTCCAAGTGTTCTCGTTGCTCAATTCCCACCTATGAGTGAGAACATGTGGTGTTTGGTTTTTTTGTCCTTGTGATAGTTTGCTGAGAATGATGGTTTCCAGCTTCATCCGTGTCCCTACAAAGGACATGAACTCATCATTTTTTATGGCTGCATAGTATTCCATGGTGTATATGTGCCACATTTTCTTAATCCAGTCTATCATTGATGGACATTTGGCTTGGTTCCAAGTCTTTGCTATTGTGAATAGTGCCGCAATAAACATACGTGTGCATGTGTTTTTATAGCAGCATGATTTATAATCCTTTGGGTATATACCCAGTAATGGGATCAGTGGGTCAAGTGGTATTTCTAGTTCTAGATCCTTGAGGAATCGCCGCACTCTCTTCTACAATGGTTGAACTAGTTTACAGTCCCACCAACAGTGTAAAAGTGTTCCTATTTCTCCACATCCTCTCCAGCACCTGTTGTTTCCTGACTTTTTAATGACCGCCATTCTAACTGGTATGAGATGGTATCTCATTGTGGTTTTTATTTGCATTTCTCTGATGGCCAGTGATGGTGAGCATTTTTTGATGTGTCTGTTGGCTGCATAAATGTCTTCTTTTGGGAAGTGTCTGTTCATATCCTTCGCCCACTTTTTGATGGGGTTTTTTTTCCTTGTAAATTTGTTGAGTTCTTTGAAGATTCTGGATATTAGCCCTTTGTCAGATGAGTAGATTGCAAAAATGTTCTCCCATTCTGTAGGTTGTCTGTTCACTCTGATGGTAGTTTCTTTTGCTGTGCAGAAGCTCTTTAGTTTAATTAGATCCCATTTGTCAATTTTGGCTTTTGTTGCCATTGCTTTTGGTGTTTTAGATATGAAGTCCTTGCCTATGCCTATGTCCTGAATGGTATTGCCTAGGTTTTCTTCTAGGGTTTTTATGGTTTTAGGTTAAACATTTAAGTCTTTAATCCATCTTGAATTAATTTTTGTATAAGGTGTAAGGAAGGGATCCAGTTTCAGCTTTCTACATATGGCTAGCAAGTTTTCCCGGCACCATTTATTAAATAGGGAATCCTTTCCCCATTTCTTGTTTTTGTCAGGTTCGTCAAAATCAGATGGTTGTAGATGTCTGGTATTATTTCTGAGAGCTCTGTTCTGTTCCATTGGTCTATATCTCTGTTTTGGTACCAGTACCATGCTGTTTTGTTTACTGTAGCCTTGTAGTATAGTTTGAAGTCAGGTAGCATGATGCCTCCAGCTTTGTTCTTTTGGCTTAGGATTGACTTGGCAATGCAGGCTCTTTTTTGGTTCCATATGAACTTTAAAGTAGTTTTTTCCAATTCTGTGAAGAAAGTCATTGGTAGCTTGATGGGGATGGCATTGAATCTATAAATTACCTTGGGTAGTATGGCCATTTTCACAATATTGATTCTTCCTATCCATGAGCATGGAATGTTCTTCCATTTGTTTGTGTCCTCTTTTATTTTGTTGAGCAATGGTTTGTAGTTCTCCTTGAAGAGGTCCTTCACATCCCTAGTAAGTTGGATTCCTAGGTATTTTATTCTCTTTGAAGCTGTTTCAGGAAATGTGTACAGCTGCCTGCCATGGGAGTGGGGCATGGGTAGCGTCTACTACACTAAGAGCCGAAATTGACCAAAATTAACCACAATTTAGGTCCAAGCCTTTTCCTGGAAGTCACAAACCTTCAATAGACTCCAGAGTTCCCAAATAATTACATCAGACAGATGCTGCTGTGCAAATGTTGTCTAGCTGCGGAGAGACATTCCTGTGGCTTCCTACTCCACCAGAATGCTCTCTCCTTCTCCACATTTTGTGCAGAGAACATAACTGGCCTCCATACAAAGTTTATTTTTTTCTCCCCATCCCCAATAGTAACGAAGGCTAAGATGTTCCATTTGGGAGGGAGAGGCAGATTGGGTGTATACTGGAAGTCACGGATGGTGGTTGTGGATCATGGGGAGGGACCTCAGGGTTGAGGTGGCTCAAATTGTTATCTGAGGTGCCTTGGCTAAAGGATATAGCAGGTAGAGAGGTATGTCACCTTTTATATTACTTTATTCCTTTGATTAGGGAAGTTTTGCTCCCCTTTGTGACCAGGCAAGACTGGGCATAAAGTATTTGGGGCAGAGGATGCTTCTAGTATGAGAAAGAAGAAAGAGAAGACGGGTGGTTAGGATTGGAGCTGAATAGAACATGTGGCTGGTGGAGAGAGAAAAGGTACGGAAGGGCTGAGTAGACTTTATGCAAGACAGATTTATTTGGTTGACAGTAGATATTATCAGTTAACACATAGATTATCATCCTTTTTGCAGTTAAGTAAAGTAAAATAAGGTGAGGTAGGAGGATTATTTTAGTAAAGATAGTAGTGGGATTTTCAAATCCATTTTCTGTTATATAGTGGGGACAGAGGGAAAATACTAGCAAATGTTTCAGGCAAATTGATTCTAAACCTGGTTCTCTGACTAACTTAATCTTTGACTACAACCAAATTGTTTAACCTGCCTAAGCATTATTGCTAGCACTTGTGAAATGAGATGTTAGAAAAAAATGAAGATGATGCAAAATATTTTGAAAAATTATTTTCTATATAAATGTAAGAAAGCTTTATCATTCTATAATGCCAAAATATTAAGAGCTGCTGCAAAATAAAAATTTATTGTGAGATAAATCTTCACAAGCTGGGCGCGGTGGCTCACGCCTGTAATCCCAACACTTTGGGAGGCCGAGGTAGGTGGATCACCTGAGGTTGGGAGTTCAAAACCAGCCTGATCAACATGGGGAAACCCCATCTCTACTAAAAATACAAAATTAGCCGGGCGTGGTGGCACGTGCCTGTAGTCCCAGCTACTTGGGAGGCTGAGGCAGGAGAATCGCTTGAACTCGGTAGGCGGAGGTTGCAGTGAGCCAAGATTGCGCCATTGCACTCCAGCCTGGGCAACAAGAGTGAAACTCTGTCTCCACCCCTGCCAAAAAAAAAGATAAATCTTCACCAAAATAATGATGAAAATTAATGGAACGATAAGATTTAATTTACTGCAAAAATCCAACAGACATATATTGAGTACATGTTTGTTGAGCAGTAATGTTTATGTGTTAAAATTTATGGACAGACCACTTATTTAATTGTCATAAATCCTACAGGTACTAACTATCATTTAAAATTTCTCGGTGCCCTTTTCTGCTTATTGTGTCTATGATGCTAGTTTAACTCAGTACATTTGCTTTATAAAAAGCCAGAGAAAGATGATAGTCTGTTTATCTAGGTTCTCCAAAGCATTTCCTGCCAGGCAGTTGACATGTAGCCTTGGCACAATTTCAGGAAACTGTTTGCTTCTGTTTACCCTTTCCAGATACAGCATCTCCTAAGAATTGAGGTGAGGAATCTCCTTTAACTTTTTTACATTTTAGAAGTATACTTTATTCTAACACTTTAGAATGCTTTTCATGTAAGAGCAATGAAAATCTTTGTGTCTTTAAATTAAAAGGAAAATGGATAAGTTTTAGTGCTTCACTAGTAGAAAAGGTAAAGTCTTAAAGCGAGTTAACCTAATAAGATGTACTCAGAAGAATATTTCTAGGATGGGCATAGTGGCTCATGCCTGTAATCCCAGTACTTTGGGAGGCTGAGGAGGGAGGATTGCTTGACCCCAGGAGTTTGACACCAGCCTGGACAACATGGTGAGACCTTGTCTCTACAAAAAATTTTTAAAAATTAGCCTGATGTGGACCTGTAGTCTCAGCTACATGGGAGGCTGAGGCAGGAGGATCACTTGAACCTGGGAGGTCGAGGCTGCAATGAACCATGATTGTACCACTGCACTGCAGCCTGGGTGACAGAGCTGAAACTCTGTTCTCCCCCCCAAAAAAAGTTAGAAAAAAGAATATTCTTTTCCTATAATATTGTTCACATTAGTCTCTCTTTCAGAAAACTCAATGTAATTATAGCTGAACATACAAAACTTATTAATTATGGGATAGTTGTCAACATTTCCAAAATCCTTCTTTACTATGAAAAAGAACCCACCACTGAATTTCTTCAGAATAGTATGCTTTTCTTGATTCAATTATAATATTTTTCTTTTTATATAGCATTTCAGAAATATTCAGTTAAGTGGCATAGACATTATATTTGAAAAACAAGTTACTCAACATTTTCATTCCTTATTGGGAGCCAATTTGTTTCTAAATGTTTTAAATACTCATTATGTAGTTAGAAATGCAGGAATGTATTATAGCTTTATTGCACTCCCAGAGTACATGTTAATTAAGTATGCATAAATATATCTTTGAGAGAATGTGGTGGCAAATGTATTAATTTAGAGATTGAAAGCTTGAGGTGTGGAAAGATATAATAATGATGCATATACTACAGTTAATTGTGAGCAAATTTATATCCTTTCTGCATATTGTTGTCACATAAACTAATCATCTCTTAATTACTTTGTCCTTCCAGAATGAATTAAAAAAGACTCTATAATTTTGGTCAGCACTAGAACTATAGGCAACCGTGGGTGGGGAAGCAGGAAGAGAAACTGTGATGAGACCGACATGCATGGCATGGGACAGGTGGCAAGAGAATAATTTAGTTTGTGATCAGGCCTAGGCTGGGGGTCAGGAACCAGATAAGCATTTCAGATTGGTAGCATATCTGTGACCCAAGATTACAACAAGGCCATGGATCAGAGCCAAATGGCCTCTGAATGGCAAGGATCATGGCAAGCAACAGGTCAGAGACAAAGCGGAGGAGGTTGTCACACAGGTACCAATGGGATTGGTAGATGGGGAAGAATGAGCAAATATCCAGAGTTGGGAGTCTCAAATTTAAGTTCTGCCGTTAGAAAATGGCCCCTTAGTACTTCTGGACAACATAGATCTCTCACTTCCCACCTTCCTTTCCTCTCTTTACAAGGTTTCAGACTTAGTTGGAAGACATGCCTCTGGCTTTAACACACTGATATGGAAGACTTATGGGCTGAGATGAATGGCTCCCTGTTTAAGAGAATCAGAAGTCAACATAGCTTGCAGAGTAGGTCTAGAGAGTTCTGCCTTAAAGGGTAGAGTTATAAAGCCAAAGGATTCAGCAAACCAAGGGTCATCATTGGTACCATGCATGAAGAGTTATCTTTATCTTGTGAAATTGGTGACTTTGCTCCATTCTGTGACTTATCTCTGTTTTGAAACCATATTGACTCCTAGACTGCCTGGTCCTGTAACCATCGATCACTGAATGACTGCCTTAACCCAATCCTGTAAACCTACCACAACTTAATTCTTAGAATTTCTAGCTGAATATACTAGAGGAAATAAAGAATAGGAAATCTAAATCAGATGTGGTGGCTCGTGCCTACAATCTCAGCTACTTGGGAGGCGGAGGTGGGAAGATTGCTTGAGCCCAGGAGTTTGAGGCTGCAGTGAGCTATGCTTGCACCACTGAACTCCAGCTTGGACGACAGATCCTGTCTCAAAAAAAAAAAAAAAAAAAAAGGAAGTCCAAAGAGGATTTTTGTGTGTGTGTGTGTTAGTAAACTAGTATTAGTATCCTTTTAGGGACTGACCTCATCCCCACCTTCACTGAATTGCCTGTCATGGAGAAAGCCCTTAATAAATGTTGGTTGAATCATGAATTAGAGGGTCTGCAAGTGATCAAAGTAACCAAAGGAAAGGAGTGAGAGAGCAACTTCTGACACAGGCATAGAGCCTGAATGCATTTTGAAGATGTGAGAGAGATGGAACTGTATCTCTACACAGGAAAATCTAAGAAGTCAACTAAGATACAAAGAAATTACTGACCTAGCCAAGGCTATAGAACCATTGAGGGCAGTACTGGAAAGAATGGGGTGTCTTCATTCCTAGATTTGATGCTGTGCACACTAAACAAATGGTTTGTAAAGATTCAAAACATCACTTAAGTCAGCCAAAAATGTTTTTCTATTAATCTAAAGTTTGAGTAAGTGAAATTTTTGAAGATGATGGAATCTAATTGATAACTTCCTTACTCCTTAACTTGTAGATAATCTCCCTTTTTAAAGTGCTCATCACAGTAGTGATTATGTAGAGAAAAACCTCTGATGAAAATGTGGTATGAAATTGTATTCTTTGTTCAGCAAGTTAAAACAAGCTGGTCTGTAAGCAATTATTATCTTCATCAAAATTCCTAGCTCTAATGTTTTGGCTTCATAGGCCCAGCACGTATGTCTTCTCAAACAATTGGATGGTTTTAAAACACTTATGAGATGTTTGTGCTTATATCTTAACATAGCATCAGTTCAACAGGAAAAAGAAAAAAAATGTAAGATTTGGCATTAGGGCTTAGTTTGAAAGAGAAAATCAAACCAAACTAAAGTAAACAAAAATCCCCTAATAACACTTAATCCCTGCATAGGAATGAACATTCTTCATTCAGCTTCATAATGCCCTTAGTAGCAGTGCTCTAGTTAAGAGTTCAGAAATGTCTTTCTTTTCTTCACTCTTTAATCACTTGACATTTCTGGAAAAAAAATTTATCAGAATGCTTGTTGGCTAACCACTATTAATATTTTTATATGGGTCATATATTCTAAAGAGATCTCTTTTTGCCTTTTCTTTGGTTTTATTTGTAGTTATCCCACATGAAACAACAACAAAATGTGTTCTGTATTCTAAGAGCTGTTCAGATACCCATCTGGGTGAGCAGATGATTTAAAACTGAATTAGCTTTTTGAATTCTGTGCAAGTAACTCTGTGCAAGTGACTATAAAGAATGCGCCTTTGTATAAGCTTGGGAATGTTTATTTTAAAAATAATCTTTAAAAATTGTTTGATTGATTGAGACAGACTCTCACTCTATAGTCCAGGTTGGAGTGCAGTGGTGCAATCACAGCTTACTACAGTCTCAACCTTCTAGGCTCAAGAGATCCTCCCACCTCAGCCTCCCAAGTAGGTGGGACCACAGGCATGCACCACTATTCCTGGCTAATTTTTGTATTTTTTCTAGAGACAGGGCCCTGCTGTGTTGCCTAGGCTGATCTCCAACTTCTGGGCTCAAGCAGTCCACTCACCTTGGCCTCCCAAAGTGCTGGGATCACAGGCGTGAACCACAGTGCCCAACCAAAAAATGATAATCTTTTAAAATTAAAAATAACCATAGACGCATTTTGAAACTTACATAATATTTTTCTAGTGGGTTAGGTTTCTGGTTACATTGTATGATTAATTAATGATTACATAGTGAAATATTTATACTGTATGTTCACCTGAAATTATTGTAATTCAACAGCTATTTATTGAGTAACAGCCATTTGCTAGAGGTTAAAGATGGAGCTTATACTGATAGATAAATAACCCATGCTTTCAAGAGGCTCACAATCTGGCAGTCAGCAGATTGGCTCATGGTGAGCAATACTTATGAACAATTGTTATGGGCTATGAAGTGAGCCTTGGGTGCCAAGGGAGAGAGTAATCCATTCTCCCAAGGAGCAGGAAGAAGTCGGAGAAGGCTTTATTAAAAAGGTGACATTTGAGTTGGGCCCATCAGAGATGTTACCTTTCATAATATTTTCTGGGAAATAACAAGTTGTTTATGAGATTGGAGCATAGGATGCCAGAAGCCAGCAATGTAATGTAAAGTTTGAGGTGTCTGTGGAACATCTAGGTGCAGATATCCACAAGGGAGTTGGAAGTTCAGGTCTAGAAATTAAGAGAGAAGTCGGAGCTAGAGATAATAGTTTGGCAATATCAGCTAAATTTAATTGAAACCATGCAAGTAGATAAGATGCCCAGGATGGGCTGTGTAGAAGAGAGCCAAGAAAAACAAATCCAATTAAAGAGTATACAGAGAAGGAGATAGTAAATGAAGGACAGTGAAAAAGAGTGGTCATGGAGACAGGAGTTGATAGAGATATTAAGAGAATAGAGAAGTTAAGTAAGAAGCTCAAGATACTCTAGAGAAAAGGAACAACAAGAACAAGACTGGCCGGGTATGCTGGCTTACGCCTGTAATCCCAGCGCTTTGGGAGGCCGAGGTGGGTGGATCGATCACTTGAGGTCAGAAGTTCGAGACCAGCCTGGCCAACGTGGTGAAATCCTGTCTCTACTAAAAATACAAAAATTAGCCAACTGTGGTGGCAGGTGCCTGTTAATCCCAGCTACTCAGGAGGCTGAGGCACAAGAATCTCTTGAACCCGGGAGGCAGAGGTTGCAGTGGGCTGAGATCATGCCACTACACTCCAGCCTGGGTGACAGAGTGAGACTGTGTCTCAAAAACAAACAAACAAACAAAAAGAACAAGACAGAGCATTTGGAAATTAAAAATATCATAGTTGAAATTTTAAAAATTGATAGAAGAATTAGAAGAAAAAATTTACAAAATTTCCCATACAGTAGAACAAAAAGACAGTAAGATGGACAATTAGGAGATCAACCAAAGAGGTCCAACATAGAAGTCATAGGAGTTGTAGAAAGAGAAATTTGAGAAAATATATGGGATGAAATTATTAAAGGAACAGTACAGGAACATTTACTGGAACTATAGAACATGAGCCTCCAGATTAAAAAGGCCCACCAAGTGCCTTAGAACAATGTTTGAAAAAGTACCCATACTAAGGCACATCACTATGAATTTTCAGGAAAATATCCTACACGCTTCCAAAGACATAAAAATATATACATTATGTTTCCCAGCTGGTAAAAAAAAAAAATTTCCTCCTCTGCAGCCTTTCACAGAAAACCACTGGAAGAGATACTCACAAAAATGAAGGGGAAGAACAGGAAACAGGAAGACATGAGATGAAGGAAACAGGAGATTCAACATGGGTAAGGGTCGTTCTTCAAAATAAGTAGAGTAAGCATGCTTCTGAGACAGGAGATGGGGGAATGAAGATCCATTTGGACATGGTAGGGGAAAGTTGAGGGAATTTACACTTCTGCTTTCTCAGTGGTGAAGGCAAGGTTACCTCCTGAGAGTGAGTAGTTGGAAGTTTTGGGAACAGACAGGCTTGGGACAGTTGCTGTGGGGGACAAGAAGAGGATCGAAATCACTAGGAATAAAAGGATTGTTGAGCAGTATTCAGTATTAGGAGGAGGTTTGTAGTGAAGCCTGTCAGTTTTATTTATTATTTTTCAGAGACGAAGTCTTGCTGCCTCCAGGAGATAACACGTGTGACTATAGCCACTATGACCTCGAACTCCTAGCTTCAAGCTATCCTCCTGCTTCAAGGCTTGTCAATTTTAGAAATGAAGACAGTTTTTCTGTCAGGCAGCTTGAGTGCTGTTTATTGGAGATCACTTTATTTTGAGATGCTCTGAAGATGCATTTTGCAACACACACTGAATTATTGTCAGAAAATGATTTATTTCTTCACAGTATTGAAATCTCTATTCTGGAAAGCTGAGGCTCTTAGCAATTACATATAATAAATCACATTTGGTAGTAAAAACTACACACATACACACACACACACACACACACACACACAGTTCAAAGTGACAGCTTCCAGTGCATCTGTAACCTAGGCTTTTTGAGCTCTTCAATATTTTAGCTCTTCAAGTCTTGATTAGTTGAAAGTTGACTGATGAGTACCTAGGAGGAAGGAATTAAGAAGAGCATAGAATGCCAATTATCCTAAAAGAAAAGGAAAAAGGAAGCAAAGAAGGAAAGGAGATGTAAGAGTTTGGCCTTCCAGGAGACTGAAGATGGCTCTGTCCTTTGTCTGTGGTATGTCAACCATGTTCCCCAGCATAATGGAAATGTTGGGGTAGGCTGCTGCTTAGTTAGCAATAGAGTAGATGCATGAAAACTACCACCACCATTCTATTGGTACCTAAATGTTCAAAGTAATAACTCTGTCTGTACAAATGTTAATGTGACTAACCTTTTCATAACTTACTATTTCAATCGAAACTCCCTAAGCATTTATCATTCCATTATTTTATTAGAATGCTTATTTGAATTCACTAAGCACGTGAATTTGGTCATCTCTCACTGAACTTGATATCTCCTCCTTCCCTCTAACCTCTAGTCTAGAATTTCTCATGATTTTTTTTTCAGTCATATGTACCTAGCATAGAGACTCTGATTCAGGATATCTGGAGATGTCTTGGACCAGAGCATTGCATTTTGAAAAGCTTCTTGGGTGATTTTTTTTCTCCAGAGGACAAATATTTTATTCTTTAAAGAATTTATAAAAGAATTGGAAGATGACTACAGGTCTCTTTGGGTGATTCTTGACATGCACCAAAGGTTAAGAGCTACTTTTGTTTCTAGAGTTATTTTCCTCAAACGCACATCATGTCACTCTTCTCAAAAATATTGTCTCTCCACATCCTTCAGAATCAAATTCAAATTCCTTCATATTGCCTTCATGTCCTTCCTAGATCTGATCCTGCATCAGTCAGGAGGAGCTAAGCTTATGCTGCAAATAAGAGCTTCTCACATTTCAGTGGCTTAAGACAATGAGGGTATTTCGTACATATCCAGCATGGCCAGCACGGACCAGTAGGGAGGCACTGGTTTACTCAGGGATCCAGTCCGCTACAGTCTCACATGGCTTTGGGTTAATGTGGCAGAGAAGAGAGGCATGGACATTTCTTACCCCTTCTTCAATGCTTTGGCCTGGAAGTGACACGTGTCACTTCTGCTCACAGCCTGTTGGCTAGATGAGGGTTGGACAGTCACACGGCCCTGCCTAACTGCACAGTGACTGGGACGGTAGACTTCTGTGGACTGGGAAGTATAACAGTGAGCATTAGTGAGTCTACCTTTTTAAAAAATGTTTGAGGTTGAAATTTACCAACATAAAAACCATTTTAAAGTGTATAATTCAGTGACATTAATTATAGTCACAATATTGTGCAATCATCACTTCTAGTTCCAAAACATTTTTACCACTCTCAAGGAGATCCCATACCCATTAAGCAGTTACCTCCCGTTTCTTTCTCCCCCGGAGCCCTGGCAACCATTTATCTGCTGTCTCTGTGGATTGATGGAATCATACAATATGTGACTTTCTGTGTCTGGCTTCTTTCACTTAGCATAATGTTTTCAAGTCTCACTTACATTGCATGTATCAGAATGTTATTCCTTTTTATGGTCGAATAATATTCCACTGTATAGATACACCACATTTTAAAAATCCATTCATGGCTGGGCGCGGTGGCTCACACCTGTAATCCCAGCACTTTGGGAGGCTGAGGCCACCTGAGGTCAGGATTTCAAGACCAGCTCGGCCAACATGGTGAAACCCCATCTCTATAAAAATACAAAAATTAGCCGGTCATGATGGCAGGTGCCTATAATCCCAGCTATTTGGGAGGCTGAGACAGGAGAACTGCTTGAACCCAGGAGGTGGAGGTTGCAGTGAGCTGAGATTGCACCATTGCACTCCAGCCTGGGCGACTGAGCGAGACTCCGTCTCCAAAAAAAAAAAAAAATTCATTCAATTGTTGATGGACATGATTATTTCTACCTTTTGGTCCTGTATATAGTGCTGCTATGAACTTTTGTGTACAAGTATTTGAACACCTGTTTTCAGTTCTTTTGGGTATATACCCAGGAGTGGAATTGCTGGTCACATGGTAATTCTATGTTTAACTTTTTGAGGAACCACCAAACTGTTTCCCACTTAATTTACCTTTTTAACTTCCTACTTCAGTCAAATGAGGACCAGTCACTGTTCTTACAGCTAGTTTCTCATGTTCATGGCTTAGGCAATTCCTTTGGTTTAAAATTTTCTCCCCTTCTTTTCTATTGATTGAAATAGAAATTCTGGCAATCATTGAAGGTTCAGTTCCAACCCTCTTTCTCTAAATTCTAGTAAGAATTTCTACTACTTCTGCAAATTCCCATATTTCCTCCTCTTTATCTCTTGTATGCTATTATTTTTGAGTAGTTGTTTATTAATGCCTTTATCACTAGATTTTAAATTTGCTTACACAACTTATTTCTTTTATTCCCCCCAGTGTCAAAAATAGTTTTTTGCAGATGTTTAATAAATGCTTATTGAATGAATAAACAAATGAATAAGGAGCTACAGATACAATCGTGATTTTTTTGGGGGGGAGCTACGGATTTTTGTTTTGCCAGTAAGATGGAAAATGACAAAATGATATTACATTTCACAAGTCTGGTTTCAGGGATGCATGTTGGGTAAAATTCAGTGAATTCAGTGACAAATATAGATAATTATTTTATCTGGAGATAATTCATGAAATCTAAGACTGATACCATTAGAACAAAGATTGGTAACTAGTGTTTCAAATGAGTAAATTTTTAGACTTTAATTTCTTCCAATAAAAAATTATCTTCAGGCTGGTTCAAGTGCAGTGATGTTTACAACTAATTGATGACAACCAGTTACAGATTTCTTTGTTCCTTCTCTGCTCCCACTGCTTCGTTTGACTAGTGTTTAAAAAAAAAAAAAGGCCAGGCACGGTGGCTCACACCTGTAATCCCAGCACTTTGGGAGGCCAAGGCAGGTGGATCACAAGGTCAGGAGATCGAGACCATCCTGGCTAACACGGTGAAACCCTGTTTCAACTAAAAATACAAAAAAAATTAGCCGAGCATGGTGGCGGGCACCTGTAGTCCCAGCTACTCGGGAGGCTGAGGCAGGAGAATGGCATGAACCCGGGTGGTGGAGCTTGCAGTGAGCCGAGATCGCACCACTGCACTCCAGCCTGGGCAACAGAGTGAGAGTCCGTATCAAAAGAAAAAAAAAAAAAGTATCTTCAAGCCCATGACAGAAGGAAGAAGGACGACTTAGCAAGACAGAGGAGTGAGGGGACCATCCAGGTTGGATGAGCCTCTCTGAGCTTGTCTCCTGTCCATCTAAAGGCCACCTGGCATCTCATCTCATTTACTCTCAGATCCAGCCTGCCCAGCATCAGCAGTCAAGCTGCCTTATTACTTTCTTTTCTTTTCTTTCTTTCTTTTTTTTTTTTTGAGACAGAATCTTGCTCTGTCGCCCAGGCTGATGTGCAGTGGCACAATCTTGGCTCACTGCAACCTCCGCCTCTGGGGTTCAAGCAATTCTCTCTGCCTTAGCTTCCTGAGTAGGTGGGATTACAGGTGCTCGCTACCATGTTTGGCTAATTTTTGTATTTTTTAGAAGAGACGGGGTTTCACCATGTTGGCCAGGCTGGTCTTGAACTCCTGACCTCAGGTGATCCACCCACCTTAGCCTCCCAAAATGCTGGGATTACAGGCATGAGCCACTGTACTTTATTTAAATGAGTATTAGACAGCTTGCTATCTAGAACAAAACCCCAAACAACATAACAGGATAAAATCAAATAAATGGATTGGAGTGAACCTTTTTGTGAGCTGATATAGAAAGAGAACTTTGATTGGATGTATCCTATCTTCTGTACACTTAGTAGGGAGGGAACAAAAGGCACTGCATGGTATCCAAGGCAGGAAGTATCATCTACTATAAAAAAGACATAAGTAACACAATTTAGTTTAGTTATTCCTTATATATATTAAGAAAATGAATAATTTATTTTTAATTTTATATTAAAACCTCAGTAATACTTGAAATCCAAATGAGATTTACCAGCTTGACAAGATTAAAGTATATACATGTACTTTAATATAATATAGAGATGGGGTCTTGCTATGTTGCCCAGGCTGGTCTTGAACTCTTGGGCTCAAACGATCCTCCTGCCTCAGCCTATCAAAGTGCTAGGATTACAGGTATGAGCCACCATGCCTGGCCTATAGTATATCTTAATTCTTCTCTTAAGATCTTGATTAATAACCCTGTAACTTATGTTAATGATATTAACCAGGAGTACTACATTTATTTTTCTCCTTTAATTCTGTGTAGATCTAAATAAAATAATGAAATATTGAATATCTCATGTAATTTATTGAATACTGTACTGAAACTGAAAAACAGAATGGTGTATGGGGACTCAAAGTATGCTTTCTACTGAAGGAATATTGGTTTTGCACCATGGTAAAGTCAAAAGATTGTAAGTTGAATCACCATATATTGGGGATCATTTATATATTCTTTTAAACTGTTTCTGAAGTTTTTACCTGGTGTATATCTTACCTACATATAAAAATTTTTTTTTAGGTCAAAATGTCAGCTAGGTGTGGTGGCTTATGTCTGTAATCCCAGCACTTTGGGAGGCTGAAATGGGAGGATCCCTTGAAGCCAGGAGTTTGAGACCAGCCTGGGCAACACAGTGAGACTCCTATCTCTATAGAATAGAGATTTTTAAAAATCTCTATTTTAAAAAATTAGCCATGTGTTGTGGCATGTGCTTGTAGTCCCAGCCACTGGGGAGGCTGAGGCAGGAGGCTGCAGTGAGCTATGATTGTGCCACTGCACTCCAACCTGGGCAACAGAGACTTTCTCAAAAAAATAAGAATAGTAAAATTAAAAAAAAAAAATCACAGTGTCAAAAATTTTTGCATGCAAATTTTGGTTTCTGGGCTTCCTACTCACTGCAATTTAGAAAATTAAGTAGTTTTTTTTTTTTTTCTTTGAGACTGAGTCTCGCTCTGTCACCCAGGCTGGAGTGCAGTGGCGCGATCTGGGCTCACTGCAAGCTCCGCCTCCTGGGTTCACGCCATTCTCCTGCCTCAGCCTCCCAAGTAGCTGGGACTGCAGGTGCCCGCCACCACACCTGGCTAATTTTTTGTATTTTTAGTAGAGACGAGGTTTCACCGTCTTAGCCAGGATGGTCTCCATCTCCTGAGCTTGTGATCTGCCCGCCTCAGCCTCCCAATGTCCTGGGATTACAGGCATAAACCACCGTGCCCGGCCTAGAACACTTAAAGTCATCTAGGCCAACCACCTTTCCCAGTTGTCCGCTTTAGAGAAAACTGGTTGTTTGGATCATGAAGCATAAATAAGGCCCCACAGCCCCAACCCCTTTTCTTTGAGACAGGGTCTCACTTTGCCGCCCAGGCTGAAGTGCAGTGGTGTGATCATAATTCATTGGAGCCACGACCTTCCGGGCTCAAGCAATCCTCCCACCTCAACGTCTTGAGGAGCTGTGACTACAGGTGTACATAAACCACCATGCTCGGCTAATTTTTTTTTTTTTCTTTAAAGACTGGAGTCTCACTATGTTGCTCAGGCTGGTCTCAAACTCGTGAGCTCAAGAGGTCCTCCTGCCTTGACTTCCCAAAATAATGGCATTATAGGAATAAGCCACTGAACCCGACCCTCACTGCTCCTTTAATGAATACATATAATATTACAGGCAGAGTACCTAGGAAGAAATCATTGTTTCGTGAGTGCTAGACCTGCAAACCTGAAAATCTTCCTAGAAAATTTTAACCCTTCTGTCCCTCAAAGGAAAAAACAAAACATGCCAAAGTAAAATCCATGAACCAGAAAACTCAGACAACTCACCATGCTTAAGTGCAGGATTTAAAATAGCAAAAGGAAGTAAAGCTCATCTTTGTGATGTCAAGTTCTATTTTGGTATATAACAAAGTAGTTGAATTATAAGGCTCTTAAAGTTAAAATATTAAACAGACCCTTAGCTATAAGATGTGTTGCCAGGCATCTGTATGGAATATAACCATGTAATCAGGGCATATTGTACTTCTCTGCACAAAGAGAACCAAAGCTACTGCTTCTAAAGATTGGGAAACTTTCATTAGACTGACAGAAGACAGTACAGAGGAAATGGCTTGGGGGTGGAGGAGACGTATGAGAGAGGATGAAAGGAACAGTATTCATACTATCCAAATTAGAGCCAGGATGTTTATGCTCAAATCTTGTCTTGGCTCTGTGTTGATGGGACTGAATAATGGAACATGGGAAAGTATATCTCAGACCCCTAAATTAGGCAGTAAATTTACCAAATTCCTCCTACAAGCGCTTCCTATTTTCAGCAGTCTCTGCACATTTCTGAATATATGCTGTGATTAAAGTCCAAAGCTGGCTAATGCTAATGATCCCTTCCTCTTTTTTGTTGCTAGTATCCTCCCATGGCTATTTCATTCTGTTGTTTATAAGTCACATGTCTCTACAACAGGATTGTAACCTTATGAGGAGTGTTTTTATTTATCTTTCATTTATTCAGACAGCATATATTTACTGTGCGCTTATTTCATGCTGGGCACTGTGCTAGGCAGATAGGATGTAATTATTAGCAAGACAGGCCAGGTTGCTGTCCTCAAAGAGCTTGCCATCTCTTATACATAGTTGACCTTGTTTTGTCAAGTGATGTGAACATTAGGTTAACGCAAATTACTAAATTACTACTATTTAAAATGTAGCATTAACACCATTTCTGATGTCAGTGTCTCTAATAAATATTTGGCCAGTATTAAGATGAACTAATAGTCACATATGTGAAGTTTAGACTCAAGGCTATATTTAGACTATATTTAGACAATTTAAGGGATGTTACTTTTCTTTCTGAGAGAGCAGATCTAATGAAGAACAGTTTCATGCATAACTTACAATGGAATTGGCCAACAAAAAGAACAAGTATTTATATCTAATTATTGCCCTCTTACATTGCTTCAGCACACATAAGAGGCAGCAGCAGCAGCTGCCAGTGATGAAAATAATTATTGTCCTGAGTCTGATTAGAGAAAATCTTGATGCTGTCTGTTGAGTTGTCTTTCCTTAGAGATGTTACAAGAAAAACGGGACTTTAGTAGTAGAGGTTCCAGTAGTTTTGAAAGTGGGAGACTTAAGAACCTCCTTACAGAGCTCAGAGAGCTGCAGGTAGAATTTACCTGGAGGGTGGCTAAATTCTGTGGCTTGCCTTTACATTCATGAGTTCTCTTGTTCCACGTTTGGAGCAGAACCATCCTAATTTGAGATTGGAGAGATTGGAAAAGACTGGAGAGGGCTAAGTTCATCCAAATATGGCCCAGGTCTCCTGAAGTGTTCAAGCACTTCAGTGAACTAGAGTAGAAACTCACTTAGATTGTGAGTTTGGAGTAAAACTTGTTCTGATTAAAGTAAAACTGTTCTGATTTTTGGAGTAAAACCTGTTCTGATTTTGGCCTTTGTGTTTCCAGTGTGCCTCAACAACAGCTGAAATCTCGGGCTTTCCTAATGTAGAACCAACTCAATGAGGAATTGATTTATTTTTCATGCGCAGACTGCATCACACCGCATATAAGGCCTTCTGCTAGAAAGCCCAAACTGTCCTTTGGCCTCAGTATTTTGAAGACAAAGAGTTAATACTAGTAATTCCTGTGTAATATCCTTTTTTGGCAAAGGAACAGTAGACTTTATCAGTTTGGTTCTTGCCATTACTTGTGTTCGATCTTGACCAAGTTAAATTATTTCCAGGATGTATCTTTTTTTTTTTTTTTTTTTTTTTTTTTTTTTAGACGGAGTCTCACTCTGTTGCCCCAGGCGGGAATGCAGTGGTGCGATCTTGGCTTACTGCAATCTCCGCCTCCTGGGTTCAAGGGATTCTCCTGCCTCAAGGCTCCCTAGTAGCTGGGATTACAGGCGCCTGCCACCACTCCCGGCTAACTTTTGTATTTTTAGTAGAGATGGTGTTTCACCATGTTGGCCAGGCTGGTCTTGAACTCTTGACCTGAAGTGATCCGCCCACCTTGGCCTCCAAAAGTGCTGGGATGACAGGCCTGAGCCACCGCGCCCGGCCTCGGGATGTATCGTAAACTCATTATTTTTGGTGCTTGCCCTGCAGCTGAGTAAATACCTCTTTAGGACATGTGACAATTGAATTGGCTTGGATTTTGGAACATGTCCTGGCCTTAGAGCCTGCTTATGTTCATACACACTGGTTCCTTCGAAATGTAAATTTGTAAAGTCAATGTAAAACTAAAACTTCAAAAGTCAATTTTCATTGCTGCTCAGTTTTGCATTTCTATATCAAATTTTATTTACAGTGATTTACGTGAGTAAAAAATGGATTACACGGTTTTCTAACATCTCACTAAGTAAGTATGGGTTTGGATCTTAAGTAATTTACATTTTTCTTTTCCAAGTTGATTGTTATACTGGGCTAATGATTTCCTTCAAATTCCACTAATAAATCACAGATTCTCAGTGCTGGTATTCCATTGCTTTATTATTAAATGGCACCCTTTTCTAGTTTTTGGTTTTGCAAACCAGTGGACTATTTAAAGTAAAATTTCAGAATCCCTTTTGGAGCTTTTGGTTGAGACCAGGCTCCTTGCAACACTAGTGCTTTGGGAGTTCTGCTACTGCTGCAGTACCAAAAGTAGCTTCTTTGAATTTCGTTTGGGTTTTGTAGGGCTCCCCTGAGGCCCGAGAACTGGGAGAAGGGAAAGAGCTCATCGGTTTGTTTGAAGGCCGGCAGGCTGTGCAGGCAGCTTTTCCCAGACTCTCCCAGCTCCGGCTTTTCACGCATACCAGAAGAGCCGCTTTTTTCCTCCAGTGATTGAAACCATCTGGACTCCAGGGGGGTCACGTGTGTATGAGAAAATGACATAAAGTTTCAGACTCCGTTGTGCTTTGCTCCAGACCCAGACAACTCTTGGTCGGATGGTGCGGAGGTGAGGGCCGTCCAGTTCGGGGGCCAACTTCTCGTCCCTGCTGCCCCCGGCCCCCGCCTCCCTCACCCCTGTCCCCCACCCTCCCTCACACACTCTCGGCGCGGCTTTCTCGCTGCCTCCGGCGCCTCCGAGCGCTCCCCTCCGCCGGGCTCTAGCAGCCCACCCTCTCTGTCTTGGGTGGAGGCGCACATCCTCCACGCCCCCTCCACTCAAATCTGCGCTCCCTCCCCTCTCTCTCCCTGCAGCCCGGCCGCAGCCCGGGGCGCGGATGCCTGCCCGCCGCCCGCCCTCTCTGCAGGAGCGGCTCCTCTTCCGGGCCGCGCGGCTCCCGGCGAGACCCCATCTAGGCGCCGCGCCCGGCCCGGCTGGGGAGCGCAGAGGTAAGCGCCTCCGGGCCGGGTGGCCCCGGTTCCTGCGTGCCGCGCCCGGTCCCGCCCCTGCCCTCCCAGCCCTTCTCCCTCTGCTCCCGACTCCCGGCCCCGGCGGCGGTGTCCAGCTCCGTGAGTACGCGCGTGGGGGCCGCCGCAGGCGCAGAGGAGCGGGGCTGGTGGGGTCCGCCCTCCCAGGCAGTCAGTAGCGGCCGGCTCTGCTTTCCGGCCCGGCGGGGGCCGCGCGGTTGGGGGTGGGGAACCTCGCGGCCAGGGTCCGGCGGTGAAGAGCTGCCTAGTGCCGAGCGGAGACCCGACCTCGGGACGTCCTGGGAGCGGGCTCTGCGCACCGCCTCGCCTCTCGGTGGCGGCATTCGAGCTCCTACCTGGAGCTGTTGCAGCTTGTATGCAGGCTCCTTGAAGAACGCGCGCGCGCGCGCACACACACACACACATACACACACACACAACACACACACACACACACACACGGAACTCAAACAAAGGAAAATTAACTTTGCATGCTATTACTGCAACAAGTTAAACTATGTTTGTGGATGGTTCACTTTTTGCCCTTGTGCAGACACGCAGTAAGTATTAAAGGGTCCATACTCTAGTCAACGTTTATGGCACCTTATCCAATAATTTAGTAACTGAGTAGAGTTCAAGAGACAGTGTTTTCAAGTGTTTCTAAAGAGGGCTTATTGCATTTTCCTGGGATCTTTGTATGAAAGTAGTTGATGATTAATATGAATAAAATAACTTCTTCATTAAGTGAGAAAATTTGCCTTAGTACTGCCTTAGTCTAGCTTTTGCTTTTATTACCAACCAGGTGTTTCTGCTGTTTGGATAGCAGGGTCTTGGGAATGGCGAAGAGGTCATTATCCCACCTGCAAGACTGTCTTCAGCTACCTCTTAGCTGCACACATTGCAACTGGCCATTTTGGGATGGGGCCACAGGGTTAAAACCCAAAGGGCTGCATTGTTTTGTTTTAATATTTTTCAGAAGGTGAATCCCTTAATTGATTTTTTTTTTTTTGCCAGAATTAGGGGTTTCTAAAGGGTTAGACGTAGTCTAGGTTCCAGAAAGCTAATCCAGGATAGAGACTGAATTGTTCACAGCCTATCTCCCTTGCTGAATTAAGGACCGCACAAGGCCAGAACTCAAGAAGAGCCTGTTGAATGCATGAAGTGAAGGCTTCTTAAATTCTGCTGGTCTGGCAGAGAGTTCCTAGGTGACTAACATAGATGTAACCCTCCTTTTTATTTATCTGGCATATATTTTTTATTTAAAAATTTGTTTTTTCTTTTTTTTTTTTTTTTTTGAGACGGAGTCTCTGCCGCTGGAGTGCAGTGGCGCAATCTTGGCTCCCTGCAACCCCCGCCTCCCGGGTTCAAGCGATTCTCCTGCCTCAGCCTCCCGAGTAGCTGGGATTATGGGCGCCTGCCACTACGTCTGGCTAATTTTTGTATTTTTAGTAGAGATGGGGTTCCCCATGTTGGCCAGGCTGGTCTCAAAGTCCTGATTTGAGGTGATCCACCCGCCTGGGCCTCCCAAAGTTTTGGAATTACTGGGCCCAGGCTATCTGGCAAATATTACCTTTGGAAAAACTCCCCAAGATATGGGGGAAGAAAAATTGTTCAAGTGTATGTATGGGAAATGTTATCCCCTAATTGGGCCAGAAGGGCACCCATTTTGGTAGACAACTCCAAGGCAACTCTTACCTTAAAAGTATTTTTTTACTGAACGCTTAGATTGGATTGGCTTGGTAATTAGGGAAATCCTTGTTCTTGAGTTTGTGGAAAGAGAAGTGACATTTGAGTGAAGGATAATTTCAGATCAATTGGCTTAGAACAGGAGTGTCCAATCTTTTGGCTTCCCGGGGTCACACTGGAAGAAGAATCGTCTGGGGCCGCATGTAAAATACACTAATTCTAAGGATAGGTGATGAGCTTAAAATAAATCGCAAAAAAAATCATAATATTTTTAAAAGTTTACGAATTTGTGTTGGGCCACACTCAAAGCCGTCCTGGGCGGCCCATGGGCTGCAGGTTGGACAAACTTGGCTTAGAATCTAAGAATGATAAAGCTCAAGGAGAAAATGATTCTGAGGCAGGGCGGTTTCATAGAAGAGGGGAGGGCCTTGAAGCAAAGTATGCTTCTGAAACTGGTGGAGAGTTGCTGGAGAAAGCTTTCAAGAGAATGGAGAGTAGACCATTTGGACTGGACCTAGAGAGAAAAGTAATAGCATCTGCTCTATGCCACCTGCCAGCTCTCTCTTTCATCCTTCAGTGTTGTGACATAGGTATTGTTGCTCTTGTTTTAAAGATGAGGGAATTCTTGTTTTTAAAAAGAGAAGATCAAAAAGATACGTAACCGGCTTGGGATGACACAAGTGGTAAAGTGGCAGAGCTGGAATTCCAATGCCTGGCTCTCAGACTAACGTGGGTGCTTTCACAGCTGCCTTCTCCAAAGAGCAGTGGGAGGTCCAGTGGAAGCTGAACTGTGGTCAGCTTGAATTCTGGCTCAAGGGCTGGAACTTTATCCTGTAGACATTGTTTAGGTTTTAAAGATTTTTGAGAAAAGGAGCTACGGGTAAAGCAGTGATTTTAGAAGATTAAGGTGACATCTATGTACAGGAATGTGACATGCTCATCACAAGTCATGTGCAAGTCATAATTCCTAATGAGGAGGTTCAAAAAGGGAATGTAGCCAGGATATCTGGGTGTTTCAATTCCTGTCTCACTTACCGTACCCTGCAGTGAGTAGCTTGGCTCACTGGGTAAAGAGCTAGTTGCAGTGACCACAGGGCCGCTCTGGATCAGAAAAGAGCTGAATCTTACCAGGCATACGCTGAAATGGAATGTGTATGTGGATCAATGCCACTGCTGGTTTGTCCTTTATGTTCCCCCATGTTTTGCAATGCTTTGGTTTTTTTCTTTCATGATTACCCTGAGAGGTAGATCAATGTTGTAATTTGTTTAAAAGCTTTTCCTCGCCCTAAACATCTTACGTAAGTTGATGTGCCTTTTCCTCTCATATTCTCTTATTTCTTAAAAATGCTGAATTTTGGCCAGGTGCTGTGTGCTCACACCTGTAATCCCAGCATTTTGGGAGGCGGAGGCAGGCAGATTGCTTGAGCTCAGGAGTTGGAGACCAGCCTGGGCAACATGGTGAAACCCCGTCTCTACAAAAAATACAAAAATTAATCATGCATGGTGGCATGTGCCTGTGGTCCCAACTATTCAGGAGGCTAAGGTGGGAGGATCGGTCACTTGAGCCCAGGAGGTTGAGGCTGCAGTAAGCCATGATCACGCCACTGCACTGCAGCCTGGGTGACAGAGTGAGACCCTGTCTCAAAAAAAAAAAAAAAAAAAAAAAGCTGAATTTTAAAACTTGGTACTAGTAAGGTAAAAGTGAATTTAGATTACCTTTCTTAATTATGAGAAAGATTAACATAAAATGTACATTTATTTCATTTTTTGTTATGGAGGAAAAACAGGAGGGCTTTTAGAGTTCCTGCGTGGAGATTTAGAAGGGATAGGAAAGCCAGGATTTAGAGATGTGCAAAGGCCTTCCTACCCCTCCACATTTCTTATCAGTTAATTGTACTGTTCATGTATACAGCTTATGGAGCTTACAAGGACATTGGACATCCACATTTATAGCCAGGCCCTTTGATTCTCAGCAGATAATGGGCTCAGGAAGGGCAGCAGTGGGTGGAGACATTTTACTAGAATTAGTCTGCGGCTTTGAATACAATCTGGATTTCTTGCTATTTCTTGTGCAACCTGTACGCCGTTTCCTCTGAACTTGTTAGTGCTCTGGAGACTTGGTTGTTTGGCCAAGGAATATCCCCTAGCAGGAGGGTTCACTAAGGAGGGGCAGCTGACAGGCAGAAAAGTGACGTTTGTCAACTAAAGAAGTTTTCTTTTAATTAATGTTAGAGTCACCCATGGTTTTTTGTCAAATAAAAAATGTGAAATCAAAATATGATCTCAGTTCTCCACACCCATTTTTACCTTTAAGAGCCTCTCACACCTTGGAGAGCTTGCCCTACCGAATGGGGCTTTGATAGGTGAAATTATCACCAGGACCTCTACATGGGTCAGGATATGACTCAGCTTGGGTTCTGGACCTCTGAGGAATGTGACCCCTCTTAGTGTAGGGCATTTGGAGTACAAAAACCTGGGTTAAAGTTCCAGCTTTGCCATTTATTCAGAAGTTCCTGGAATTTGATGTTTGAGAGATCTCTGAGCTCAGTTTTCCTAGTTCTTCTAGATCAGGGTAATCCCTTAGGGCCAGATAGAGGTGGTCACACCCTGATTGGTACCTTGGTTCCTTCTCCCAGTTTGTATTTTGTGTCACCTGAAAGTCATTTTATTTTCTCTGTAGCCTCTGGTTATAGGTTATGTGGTCATTCCTCCAGAGAATGGCAAAGCTCATTGTTGGTTGGGGATCATTTGGTATGTCTTCCTGGGAGAATGCTCTTGAGCCTAGTTTTGAGAGTTGGGGCCTCAAGAAGAGACTTTGGCAATGCCCTTATTTAAATGTCAGAAATGTTTGGTTACATTTTTGATGCATTGCTTGCATAGTTAATGTTTTTATATTTGGTATTTGTCATTTTAATAATTTATTAAACAGATGATTTAGGTTTTCTAAGATAGCTAAGAGCTTAGAAAAATAGGACTGCAGGTCGGGCGCGGTGGCTCACGCCTGTAATCCCAGCACTTTGGGAGGCCGAGGCAGGCGGATCACAAGGTCAGGAGATCGAGACCATCCTGGCTAACACGGTGAAACCCCGCCTCTACTAAAAATACAAAAAATTAGCTGGGTGTGGTGGCAGGCACCTGTAGTCCCAGCTGTTGGGGTGGCTGAGGCAGGAGAATGGCGTGAACCCGGGAGGCGGAGGTTGCAGTGAGCCGAGATCGTGCCACTGCACTCCAGCCTGGGGGACAGAGCGAGACTCCGTCTCAAAATAAAAAAAAAAAAGAAAAAGAAAATAGGGCTGCAATATCCTCTTTAAAAATAGTCTAAAATTATTTTTTAGTGGGGATGGCATTTGGACGATTCCCGGGACTGGAATATCCCTTTGATACTCAGATGTAATCTCCTAGTATGGTAGAACTTTGACTATTTTGACCTCCTCCACCTCCAAATATCCTTGACTCTTTCTGAAGAGATTTAATCTCTCTTAAAGAGATTTCACAATTTCCCTGGGAAACACTTTCTAAGGAAGGTTTCCAGATTGATGATCACAGATTATCTCCTTGTAGTTAGCTTAAGTTTTCTTTTAATGTTTCCTACTTTTACTGTTTTCCTATCCTTCTTCAATGCACAGATGTTCACAGAGTGAACAAATTGTCTTCCCTGGACCCTAAAGGCAGCTACCAAATGTACAGACTGTCCCATCTGTACCCATCCTTTCCTTCCCTTCCTCTGGCTAAACAAGCTGAGCTTTCTCTGTTTTCCTTAACAAGTCTCTCTTTTTAGACCTATGATTATACTTGTTGCTTTGTGTTTTGTTTTATGCAGGAAGTTCATATCAGATATGTTGGCAATTAGAGCTTTCAAACTGGAAGGAGCTTTTTGGAGTAAAATATATATATTTTTTTCTATCAGCATAAGTAATTGTGGAATATATGTAAACTCTGGAGATGATCTTTTAAAAAAAATTACCATGAAAAGAATTTTACTCAAGTCCTTTAAGGGCTTAAGAAGAATCCAGCCTTTGTGAGATTGCACTAAAAGTAACAGATTAGTCCAATTAAGGCCTTTCTAGAAGTCTGGGAATCATTTGTTTAAACTGGAATTTAGGATCTCCACGCAAATATGATAGAAATAATCTGCTTAACCCTTTGTTAGTAGCATTAGAAATAAGCCCCTTTTTATGGGACTCTTAATGATAAAAGGTCATAGTAATTAGAATATGCTGGGAATTTGTCCCTGTTTGTTAATGTTTTGGAAACTCCTTTGAGTAGGCAAGGGTCACTTTGGGTGGCTTTTTTCTTTCTTTGATGTGAAGTTGGGATCTTGGATGTAAATTTAGCTAAGAACAAGTTTGAATCTAGATATTTTTTAATTTTTTCCGTCTTGTTCCAGTCTTCCTTTTGGAGGTGGCTAACTAGAGTGGGGTAAAAAGTGCCTTTAATCAGAGTCAGTGTCCTGAGACTGTCAGACACTGGTCTCTGGGAAATGCTCTGTATCACTATCATTTATACACTTTTCCTTTCTTGTGTCCTACAGTTTTTGAATATCTCCTGCGGAAAAAGCACTGGGGTGCGAACAGGCATCTGTTTATTCTCTTATTACCTTTCTTCAGTGAATATGCTTAATGTTAGGGGTTTGATGAATCAATGAGTGGATGAAGTTAAGAAATTAGATGGAGGCCGGGTCTGGTGGCTCACACTTGTAATCCCAGCACTTTGGGAGGCCAAATTGGGAGGATTGCTTGAAGCCAGGAGTTTGAGACCTGCCTGGGCAACACAGTGAGACTCCGTCTCTATGAAAAAACAAAAATTATCCGAGTGTGGTGGTGCGTGTCTATGGTCCCAGCTAAACGGTGGGCTGAGATGGGAGGATTGCTTGAGCCTGGGAGGTCAAGGCTGCAGGGAGCCGAGATTGTGTCACTGCACTCCAGCCTGAGCAACAGAGTGAGCCTCTGTCTGAAAATAACAACAACAACAAAAGAAATTGGATGGGAAATTAGTTTTGGATATGAGTGTTGGATACCTCCTGATCCAAATATTGCTGTTGGGAAGCAACTGTTTTTACAACACTCTGGTCTCTGGGAGCTGAGGTGACCTCTGTTAAGGCTCAACATGTGGGGATATATTTTCTAGTGAGTAAATAGGGCCTAGTCAGTTATTTTTTCTATTAGTCATGTTGGATTACATTTACTGTTGCCGGGAACTCTAGTTAGCATGATATCCCCTTGAATTAGGAAGTGCCACTCAATAGCTGTCTTTCTCCAGGACTGCCTGGAGAAGCTTTTCTTGAAAGTCTGGTCTTGTCTCTTGAGCCAGGGATGGGTGCATTCTAAGTACTTAGACCCAAAAGGCTTCTTCTACTGGGTCCAAGTCCCAGGGGAATGGAAATTCTCTTGAAAATGGTATAATTGTATGGGAGGGGAATCAAAGCTTTGTACTTTTCAGTAGTCACTTCAATCTGTACATAGAGACCTGGAGATAAAGAAAACCCAACTTACAAATGAGTATTTGGTGCTGTGGGTTAACATGGAAAAATGGCACTTAAGTTCAAAGTGTATTAATTGAATCCTTCATGTCCAGTTAATCAGCAATATCAGTTGTGAGGATTCTGTTTTGCTATTTTTTCCCCCATTTGTGTATTACAGGTCACTCTTTTGAATTAGAATAGCACTCAGGACCACAGTGTTTGCATAGGAAGTGGCGTAAGAGGCAGGCCAGGTGCGGTGGCTCACGCCTGTAATCCCAGCACTTTGGGAGGCCGAGGCGAGCGGATCACAAGGTCAGGAGATAGAGACCATCCTGGCTAATACAGTGAAACCCCGTCTCTACTAAAAATACAAAAAAATTAGCCGGGCGTGGCAGCGTGCGCACGTAGTCCCAGCTGCTAGGGAGGCTGAGGCAGGAGAATGGTGTGAACCCGGGAGGCGGAGCTTGCAGTGAGCCGAGATCGTGCCACTGCACTCCAGCCTGGGTGACAGAGCAAGACTCCGTCTCAAAAAAAAAAAAAAGAAAGTGGCATAAGAGTCATGGGGCGTGGGTAGAGGCCACTTTATGTCTTGTTTCGGAGGGCCATTTCAAACTTTTAAAAATTAATTAATTAATTAATTTATTTATTTTTAAAGACGAGGTCCCCCTATGTTGCCCAGGCAGATCTCGAACTCCCAGGCTCAAGTGATCCTCCCACCTTTACCTCCCAAAATGGTAGGATTAAAGATGGACCATTTTTAAAACCTCCATGAGTAGTTCAGTGATCAGAATTAGCTAGAAATAGCTCTGCTGAAAGGTATTGGCAAAATAACATCTAGCAGCCTTTGTCTATTTCAGGTTAGGTTTGTGCAAGAAAGCCAATTTGGGAGCAGTATTATGTGCCCAGCTCTGTCTACATTTGAGTCGCCTACGTAGTTCCCATGTATTTGTCACTATTTCTGGTCCCTGGAAGGCTGGGGTAGATCTCAGGATATGAGGCTCAGACTTGGTTGAAGCCACATCAAGAGCTGTGGTCCTGGTGGGTCAGCATTATTTTCTGCGGTTATCACCCAGGCTAGGCATGTGGGAGCATGGGTGGGTAGGACAGGGAAGAAAAACAGAAGACCAGATAGTTCTGTGGAAACTGAATAAATAAGTGAAAAAGTTGGCCAGGCACTGTGGCACTCGCCTGTAATCCCAGCACTCTGGGAGACCATGGCAGGTGGATCTCTTGAGCTCAGGAGTTTGAGACCAGCCTGGGCAACATGCTAAACCCCCATCTCTACAAAAATTAGAAAAATTAGCCAGGCACAGTGGCACATACCTGTGGTCCCAGCTACTCAGGAGGCTGAGATGGGAGGATCACCTGAGCCCAAGAGGTTGAGATTGCAGTGAGCCGAGACTGTGGCACTGACCTCCAGCCTGGAAGACAGAGTGAGACCCTGTCTCAGAAAAAAAAAAAAAAAAAAAAAAAAAAGAGTGAAAAAGTTAACCTTTTTCCCCTCACTGACTTGGACCTTTGTTCTGTTGGAAACCCTTATCACTTGAGGTCATTTTATTTATGTATTTATTTTTAAATGTTTCATTATTATTATATTTTAAAAATATGTATTTTTTATTTCAATAGCTTTTGTGGTACAAGTGGTTTTTGATTATATGGATGAATTGTGTCTGAAATTTTAGTGCGCCAGTCACCTGAGTAGTGTACATGGTACCCAATATGTAGTCTTTTTAATCCTTCATCTCCCCTCCCTCCCTCCCTTCCTTCCCCTTCTGAGTCTCCATAGTCCATTATACCACTCGATATGCCTTTGCATACCCATAGCTTAGCTCCCACCTATAAGTGAGAACATATAGTATTTGGTTTTGCATTCCTGAGTTACTTCACTTAGAATAATGGCCTCCAGATCCATCCAAGTTGCTGCAAAAGACATTATTTCATTCTTTTTTAATGGCTGAGTAGTATTCCTTGGTGTATTTATAACCACATTTTTTAATCCACTCATTGGTTGATGGACACTTAGGTTGGTTCCGTATCTTTACTGTTGTGAATTGTGCTGCGATAAACATACGTGTGCAAGTATCTTTTTGATATAATGACTCATCCTTTGAGTAGATACTCAGTAGTGTGATTGCTGGATTGAATGGTAGATCTACTTTTAGTTATTTGAGAAATCTCCTTACTGTTTTCCATAGAGGTTGTAGTAATTTATATTCCCACCAGCAGTGTATAAGTGTTTGTGTTTCACCACATCCATGCCAAGATCTATCGTTTTTTGACTTTTTAGTAATGGCTAGTCTGGCTGGAGTAAGGTAGAGTATTTCATTGTGGTTTTAATTTGCATCTCCCTGATGATTAGTTATGTTGAGCATTTTTTCATATATTTTGTGGCCATTTGTATATCTTCTTTTCAGAAATGTTTATTCATATCATTTGCTCACTTTTTGATGGGATTGTTTTTTTCTTGCTGAATTATTTGAGTTCCTTGCAGATTCTAGGTATTTGTTGTTTGTCAGATGCATAATTTGCAAATATTTTCTCCCATTCTGTGGGTTGTCTGTTTACTCTAATGGTTATTTCTTTTGCTGTGCAGAAGCCTTTCAGTTTAATTAGGTCCCATTTATTTATTTATTTTTGTTGTTACATTTGCTTTTGGGGTCTTAGTCATAAATTCTTTGCCTCGCCCAATGTCCAGAAGAGTTTTTCCTAGGTTTTCTTTTAGAATTTTTATGGTTTCATGTCTTAGATCTAAATCTTTGATCCATCTTGAGTTAATTTTTGTATACCATGAGTGATAGGGATCCAGTTTCATTCTTCTGCGCGTGGCTAGCCAGTTTTCCCAGCATCATTTATTGAATAGGGTATCTTTTGCCAGTTTATGTTTTTGTTTGCTTTGTTGAAGATTAGTTGGTTGTAAGTATTTGGCTTATTTCTGGGTTCTCTATTCTGTTTCACTGGTCTGCGTATCTACATTTATACCAGTACCATTGCTGTTTTGTTGCTATAGCCTTGCAGTATAAGTCAGGTAACGTGATGTCTCCAGATTTCTTCTTTTTGCTCAGGATTGCTTTGGCTATTTGGGCTCTTTTTTGGTTCCATATGAATTTTAGGATTGTTTTTTCTAATATTTTCGAAAATGATGTTGGTATTTGGATAGGAATTGCATTGAATCTGTAGATTGCTTTGGGTAGTATGGTCATTTTCATGATATTGATTCTTTGATTTCATGAGCATGGGGCGTATTTCTATTTGTTTGTGTCACCTGTGGTTTCTTTCAGCAGGGTTTTGTAGTTCTCCTTGTAGTGCTCTTTCACCTTCTTAGTTAAGTATATTCCTAGGTATTTTATTTGTTTTTGAAGGTATTAAAAAGGATTGAGTTATTGATTTGATTCTCAGCTTGGTGGTTGTTGGTATATAGCAGTGCTATTGATTTGTGTACGTTGATTTTGTAACCTGAGACTTTACTGAATTCATTTATCAAATCTGGGAGTCTTTTGGAGGATCTAGACATCTTTTAGGGTTTTCTAAGTGTACAATCATATCATCAACAGAGATAGTTTGACTTCCTGTTTTCCAATTTGGATGCCCTTTATTTCTTTCTCTTGCTTGCTTGTTCTGGCTAGGACTTCCTAAGGTCATTTTATAAATATTCATAGTAACTAGTTGAAGGCACTGAGACTCCTGTACCTTGGTGGGAAGAACCCTGCTGGATGATTCTCTAGGTGTTTATTTGGGTTATGCCCATTTTCTTTCCCTCTTTTCTTCCTAAGTTTTGATGCTCCTGTTTTTCTGGGAATATTTTGGCTTCATTGTTTAGGCTTTTTTAAGGGCCATGGGGGAATTCTGGGGACAGGGGCAGGTGTGACATGTTGCTAGGTATGGGAGGTTTTTACAGCTTGAGAAATTTCCAGGAAAGAAGAGACAGAAAACTTTGTTCACAAAGCATGTGGACAGGAAGTCAGGTGGGAAAATGGCATGGCAGATGGTGTAACTTCTTTGGTCAGCGTGCCTGTCTCTGCCAAGATGGGATTGATAGGGTAGTGGGGGTAGTGGGGCAGTGCTGAGGATATAACCTATAATTCACATAATTCCTTGAAGAGAAGATGATTCTTTTTTTAAAAAGGAAGTATAGTGTCTTACATTGATTTCTTTGAAATATACATGATATAATCCATGAATGAGTATTTGCAAAATATGTGGCCGGGTGTGGTGGCTCACGCCTGTAATCCCAGCACTTTGGGAGGCTGAGGTGGGTGGATCATGAGGTCAGGAGATCGAGACCATCCTGGCTAACATGGTGAAACCTCGTCTCTACTAAAAAATACAAAAAATTAGGCGGGCGTGGTGGTGGGTGCCTGTAGTCCCAGCTACTCGGGAGGCTGAGGCAGGAGAATGGCGTGAACCCGGGAGGCGGAGCTTGCAGTGAGCCGAGATCGCACCACTGCACTCCAGCCTGGGCGACAGAGGGAGACTCCGTCTCAAAAAAAAAAACACATTAGTGTTTATCTAACCCTATGCCAAGCCTGGTAGTAGATACACAATACAACTGAGGGAAAATGATAACCTGAACTTATAACGTATAATTGTTACCTAAAGAATGATATAAAGCAGTACATCATCAAGCTCAAAATTTTGAGTTATTGATACATACAGGTGGTTTGGAGCCCCAGACAAGGTTTAGGACGTGCAGGCTTATGGCAAGTCTTGGGCCAAATGGAGGCCTTTGGAGCTTTTGGAGTGCCCCAAGGGCTCAGTCTTCAGCCTGTTTCTTGTCTCTGTCTTCACTTTTCTTAGGTGATTCCCTGGCTTTGAAGTACTAGCATTTATGGAATGTTTATTGTCTGCCAGAGGCTGTTCTAAGGGTTTTATGTGCACTAATCTAGCATTCCAGCCAACCTTATAATATAGGTACTTTTATTATCCTTGCTTAAAGGTATAGAAACTGAGGCAAGAGATGGACCTTCTTGAGCTCACACAGCTTTTAAGCTGGAGAGCCAGGAAGTGACCTAGTTTAGGGGACCAGCCAAGCCTTGGACTGGTTCAGTATAGCCATCCTCAGCTGGTCCTGGCTCCTCTGCTCCTGTCTTTGCAGTCTCTTCTCCACATAGCAATGAGAATATATATATTTTTAACCCTCATATGGAATGCTATCACACTTAGAAGTAGAATGCACATTTACTACCAAGTTCTTGTGTGGTCTAAGCCCCAGCTCTCCCATCTGCTCCTGCCTTCCTCCCATCTCTTCTGTCTCATGGCCTTTGCCTGCTCCTAGGATGCTCTTCTCCTTGAATATTGCTGGTTTGTCTCCCAGTTCATTTGAGTGTGGGCTCCAGTGTGCCACCTCAGGGAGGCCTTCTCTGCTCATCCTATGTAAAACTGCTCCGAGTCACTCTTTAATCCCCTCCTTTGTTTTTTTCCTAAAATTATATTACATATTTCTGTGTTTTTCCTGTCTGCTTTCCCAAATAAATAAAAGCCTTGAAGTTAGGGACTTGATCCATTTGTTTACTGATATCTTTACTTTTTAGAAGAGGACATGGAAGGTTTTCTTTAAATATTTGTTAAATAAATGACTAAATGGTATCTTTTACATTCATTTGCTGTTCATGACTTCACTTGGGTAAAAATAGTGGAGAGGAGAGGGATGTACAGGTGATAACTACAGGCTGGGTCCTAACTGGCTTTATGTTTATTACCAAGGCTTTGCTAATCATAACATGGCCAAGAAAATGCTCAGAAGTCTTGGTTGAATGAATGCACTGTGTAATTTCTTCTGGATTCCACACAGAGGGGACAGAATAGTGTGGGCTGAAGCGCTCAGAGAAATTTCTTGGAGGACTTGCAGACTTTGAAGGAGAGATTGGATTTGGTCGAGCATATAGGAATCGAAGAATACTTTTTTTTAATAGGGTGAACTAGTCCAATCTTTCTGCTTATAGACAGGAAATTGAGCCCAGAGAGGTGTAGGACCTGCCCAAAGGCACACAACTGGTTAATGTCAGAACCACGTCTGGCATCCAGGTGTTTTGACTCCTAGTTTAGTTCCCTTTCTTCTACACAGTGCTGCCTTCAGAATCCAGGAGGACTCGGGGGGTTGGGGAGTAACTAGGGGCAGCATGAGCAAAGGCCCAGAGGCAGAAAAGATGTTGGCTTGTATGGGCTGGAAATAGGTGGTCCCATTGGAATCAGCAGGTTTTATAAAGGAGCCCAACGGAGACAGACCAGGCTGAATCAGATCCTCTGGGATCTTGAATGTCATCTTGAAGACTTTGAGTTTGGAATGAGTGAGAGGCATGTGAAAATGCTTTGACTGTTGTTCTGCCTTTCTCTACAGGGATGGTGACAGAATGGATAGTATAGAAAATGGATTGGAATTGAGGAGGAAACTAGAAGCTAAGAGGAGTTAGGAGGCCCTTGTAACAATCCAGGTATTATTGCTAAGGGCCTAGTATCATTTTAGTTATTTCTGTTTCTGTTTTTAGAGATTTGTGGTGGTTTTTGGAGAATATGACATAAAATTCTCAGGCAATATGTGTATACTCAGCTTTCTAATAGAGTTTGGGGATAAGAAGGAGGAGACCTGGTATTTTGCCTTAATTCTGTATGCGGCTGTAAATGAATTTTAGTATCCAGATGATAATTCTTCTAAGAAACCTGGGCCAGGTTAGGACAGGCGGGACAGAAGATAACATTATGCTGGTGTGAAAATAGTGATGGGGCTAAGTGCAATGGCTCATACCTATAATCTCAGTGCTTTGGCAGACTGAGGCAGGAGAATTGCTAGTTCAGGAATGAGCAGTTAACTAGTTCAGCAATGGTCTAGGAGTTCTAGACCAGCCTGGGTGACATGGTGAGACCCTGTCTCTGCAAAAAGTAAAAAATTAGCTGGGCATGGTGGCACACATCTGTAGTCCTAGCTACTCGGGAGGCTGAGGTGGGAGGATCGCTTGAGGCCAGGAGTTGAAGGCTGCAGGGAGCCATTATTGCACCACTGCACTCTAGCCTGGGTGACAGTCAAGACCTGTCTGAAGAAAGAAAAAAAGAAAAAAAAGAAAATAGTGATGGAGTGAGGAGGGACTGAAGGAACAGATGGAAATGAATGGGAGCAGCTCCCCAGAGAGGGCCTGGGCCTGCCTTTCTGTTGGGAGCTGCCCAATATAGTGGTTGGGGAGTCAGGCATCCAGGGACCTCCAAGCAACCTTGCACATTTTTTTTTTGGACACATGTGACCAGTGGAAGTAAAACCTGTCTCCTGGGCCCACAAATGCTTTGGACGGATAAGTTGTGCTCAAGCCTAGGCCCATTCAGGTAGTCCACATATGTTTTCAACCAGAGCTGATGAGAACAGATTGATACAGCCTGTACCAGACCAGTGAATTGGCAGTGTATGATACTTTAAAAATTTTTCCATACCCAGAAATCTTTTTCCATCTCTAACAAAAAACTTTGAAAGTCAGCATAAAAGTGAGAACACAGACTTTTAAATAATATCTTCCACTGGATCTGAAAGTTTTGGATGCAAGAAAAAAATTCTGGATCATTTAACATTCAACGGATATTTATTGAGGGGCACTTCTTAAACACCAGATACTGTGCTGGGTACTAGAGCTTCAGTCTTTTGATCATATTGCATCAAATGTTATTAATGGAACATTAACATTTGATTTTATTTCGTGTTAAGCTCTTTTAGCCCCAAAGGTTATACAGCTTTGTCCATAAACCTTCAGTTGGTTCAGGCTGTTCACTTATGTTTGTGTTCAGTTGTTGAATGTTTATGTGTAACAGGCAACATATGTTGGGTGCTCAGACAGTTTTGAAGATGAACAAGAATTGGAGAGGGTTCTCCAATTCTCTAGCTGGTTGACTGGAATTTACCAGGTAGATCTGGCAGCTGTCTAGTTTGCTGGGATTCCTCCCAGAGGAGAGTATAGTCAGCAGCAATGTATCCCTTTTCCTTGTTCTGTTTGGACTGGGCCCTTCCCTTTGCCCTTTATACCTTCTCCCTAATCCCTGTCTTTAAATTTGAGACAAATGAAAATTAGCTCCTTTGTATTAAGTTTGGGCAGCTCCATCAGGACAGCACTTCCCTGATGATGCCTTAAAGTTAGAAACCCTTCCAGGAGAATCTCTGCTGCCGTGTAATCCCAAAGAAGAGCCTTCTCGGCGTGCTGTTTCCTCCTTCCTATGAAAGTTGCTTTTGCCTACTGTGTGTATACAGGGTGCACAGCACTTGGTATTTCTCAGGCTCTTTGCGTCTGCCTGCTCCGTTGGCTCACTGTGGGGATGCTGGCAGGGGCATGGTGTCTTGTTTTCTTAGAATGAATGATGCAGATGAGTAGCCTCTCTAGATGATGGGAAAATTTAGCATGATCCATCATGATCCATCAGGCTAAATTTTCCCATCATCTAGAGAGGCTGCTGCTCAGAACAAAAGAGAGGAACATAAGATGGGCGCCCAAGAGGAGCGCTTTATTGAGCCTTTAGATTGCCAGCCCGAGCGAGATAGTCTTCCCCTCCTTGCTTGGCATCTGGAGCCAGCCAGCTTGTACACTACTCGTTTGAGGTTTGCTGCTCTCTTCTCTTCTCTTTTCTCTCTTCTCTTCTCTTCCCTCCCCCTCCCTTCCCTTTTCTTTTCTTTTTCTTCTTTTGAGACAGAGTCTCCCTCTGTTGCCCAGGCTGGAATGCAGTGGTGTGAACACAGCTCACTGTAGCCTTGACCTTCTGGGCTCAAGTGATCTTTCCACCTCAGCCTCTTGAATAGCTAGGACCACTATGTGGGCCACTATGCCTGGCTAATTTTTTCAAAAAGATTTTTGTGTAGAGAAGCTGAGGCAGGCGAATCACTCGAGGCCAGGAGTTTGAGACTAGCCTGGCCAACATGGCAAAACCCGTCTCTACTAAAAATACAAAAATCAGCTGGGTGTGGTGGCACAGGCCTGTAATCCCAGCTACCCAGGAGGCTAAGGCATGAGAATCGGTTGAACCTGGGAGGCAGAGGTTGCAGTAAGCCGAGATCATGCCTTTGCACTCCAGCCTGGGTGGCAGAGTGAGACTCTGTCTGGAAAAAGAAAAATAATTTGTAGAGATAGAGTCTTGTCATGTTACCCAGGCTGGTCTTGAACTCCTGGGCTCAAGTGATCGTCTCACCTTGGCCTCTCGAAGTGTTGGAATTACAGGCATGAGCCATCATACCCAGTGGCTGCTACTTATTTGCACCTGTGAGCTCCTTTAATAGAAAACTACAGAATAGAAAATTATTTCCAACTTTCAACTTTAAATTGGTTCTTTTAGGCCAGGCACTGTGGCTCACGTCTGTAATGCCAACACTTTGGGAGGCCGAGGCAGGTGGATCACTTGAGGTCAGGAGTTTGAGATCAGCCTGGCCAACATGGTGAAACCCTGTCTCTAGTGAAAATACAAAAATTAGCTGGTCGTGGTGGTGCACACCTGTAATCTCAGCTACTTGGGAGGCTGAGGCAGGAGAATTGCTTGAACCCGGGAGGTGGAGGTTGCAGTGAGCTGAGATTGTGCACCACTCTAGCCTGGGTGACAGAGCAAGACCATGTCTCAAATAAATAAATAAATAAATAAATAAATAAATAAATAAATAGGTTCTTTTAAAAATGTAATATATGGCCAGGCATGGTGGCTCACACCTGTAATCCCAGCACTTTGGGAGGCGAAGGCAGGAGGATTGCTTGAGGCCAGGACTTCAATACCAGCCTAGGCAACAAAGTGAGACCCTGTCTCTACAAAAAAAAAAAAAAAAAAAAAATTAACTGGGCATGGTGGCATTCACCTATAATCCCAGCACTTTGGGAGGCTGAGGTGGGAGGATTGCTTGAGCCCAGGAGTTCAAGGCTGCAGTGAGCTGTGATTGTGCCATTGCAGTTGAGCCTGAGCGACAGAGTGAGACCTTGTCTCTAAAAAAAAAATTAAAAATATAGTGTTTGCTTTGCAGTACATTCTAAAAAAATAAAAACCTCACTTTCCCAACACCCAGAGATTTCTGCTGTTAAAATCTTAGTCCTCTCCTTTCTAGGTCTTTCTTTATGCATACGGATGTACGTATTTATATTCTTTTTCTACCAAAGTAAGATTATACTATACATACTGTTTTTTATTCTATCTTCAATTACGTTCACTTTTCTAATTCAGTAACTTTTTATTTTAACTAATACTCAGACCATATTCAGATTTCCCCATAGTCTTAGTCCATTCAGGATGCTATAACAAAATACTTTAGGCCAGGTAATTTGTGAACAACAAAAATGTATTGCTCACAGTTCTGGAAGCTGGAAAGCCCAAGATTTGGTGTTTGGAGAGGGTCTGCTCTTCATAGGTAGGACCTTCTGGCTGTGTCCTCACTTGGCAGTGGAGGCTAACAGGCTCCCTCAAGCGTCTTTCTTTTCTTTTCTTTTTGTTTTTTGAGACGGAGTTCTGTGCTCTTATCGCCCAGGCTGGAGTGCAATGATGCGATCTCAGCTCACTGCAACCTCCGCCTCCTGGGTTCAAGAGATTCTCCTGCCTCAGCCTCCCGAGTAGCTGGGATTACAGGCGCGTGCCACCACGCCTGGCTAATTTTTGTATTTTTAGTAGGGATGGGGTTTACCATGTTGGCCAGGCCGGTCTCGAACTTCTGACTTCAAGTGATCCACCTGCCTCGTCCTCCCTAAGTGCTGGGATGACAGGCGTGAGTCACCGCGCCTGGCCGAAGCTTCTTTCATAAAGACAGCAATCTTGCTTATGAGGACAGAGCCCTGGTGATTTAATCACCTCCCAAAGGCCCCACCTCTTAATACCATCACCTTGGGGTTAGATTTTCACATGAATTTTAATCACGAAGTTTAATTAGCAATAAAAGCTTATCAGGCCCACCTCCCAAATGCGTCATGAATCGTTCTTCTCCTTACTGTCTTGCTGCCTCCAATCCAGCCAAAGTCTTGACCCTCTAATGCAGCTTTCATTTCTCAGAGTGCTGCCTCAGGGTGTTCAGTCTTCTAGGCTGCTGAACGAATGAGCTTTCTAGAATAGTTTAATTATGGTACTTCTTTGCTAAAAGCTCTTTGCTTTCTTATTGAGGAGTAACACAGTAAAGTACACAAATTTTAAACATATAGCTTAATGGATTTCAACATTTGCATACATTGTTATAACCACCACTCTGATCAAGATGTGGAACATTTCTAGCATCTCAGAAGGTCACCTGATGCCTCTTCCCAGACAGTATCCACATTCCTATCCCAATTACTCTTCTGTTATCATTTGTTTTTTCTTTTCTCTTATTTACTTGTTTATTTACTATTTTTGTAAAGGCAAAGTCTTGCTATGTTTCCCAGGCTGGTCTCAATCTCTTGGTCTCAAGCCATCTTCCTGTGCCTTGGCCTCCCAAAGTGTTGGGATTATAGGCCACTGAACCTGGCCTGTTTTACCTTTTTTTGATCCTCATATTAATGAACCACGAAAGCTCTTTATTGATTCTTCTTTGACAGGATAATTCCACCCTTTAACATGACATTCAGAAGTCTTTGTGATCTGGCTTTTACTTCAGTCCTCCACTTGCACCCTGCCTTTCTGCCATGCCGAAATTGCATGTAGCTTATCAGCATAGTAGGCGCTTCCATTTTTTGCACTTGATATTCTCTTGCCCACCTCACTTTATTCTTTGGCAAATTCATCCTTCAAAACTCAGCTCCAGGAAGAATCAAGGCCTTCTCTGCACTCCAGAAGCAACGATTGTTATAGGGAGTTGCTTTTATACCTATAACGTTTTTCTCCTCTACTGGTGGCTTTGGGCTTTCAGGAGCCCAGGGATGATGGGGCATTTCCCCCCTAATTAGTTAGTTGAATTTCACACAAGTAATTCATGGTCTTTCTAGAAAAATTGGAAAATAGGAAAAAAATCACCCACAATCCTACTACACAGAGATAATTATTGTTTATATATATACCAAAATATATATGAATACTTTAAAACAAATTTAAAAATATTCACAAAATACTAAATATTTGATATACTTTAATCTCCTGTTATTGTTTAGTTTGTCCCCCCATGTATTTAAACTATTACAGAAATGCTATGATGAATATCCTTATGCCCATATTTTAGTGCAGTTCCTTGATTATTTTGGGGATTCCTAGAAGTAAAACGGATGAACATTTTTAAGGGCTTTTGATGTGCTTAGCCAAATTGCCCTCCAGAAAGTCTTTAACCTGTGTACACTTCTACTAGCGTGAGTGAGAGTGCCTGTTTCCAGCCATTCTTGCCAAACTAAAAATAATGAAGATAATCAGTATTTGCAAATCTGATAAGATAAAAATGGTATTGCATTTCTGTTTTAATTTCCATTTCTTGGATTGCTATGGAGCTTGAATATTTTCTCATATATTTAATGGCCATTTAATTTCTATTTCTTTTATGATTTACATGTTTTTGTTATTTCATTTTTAAATTGACAAATAATTGTATGTATTTATGATGTACAATGTGCTGTTTTGATTTATATATATATATATATATTTAGAATGACTAAGTCGTGCTCATTAACATACATTACCTTACATTCCTATGTTTTTTTGGGGGTGAGAACAGTTAAAATTACTCTATTAGCAATTTTCAAGTATGTGATGTATTGTTATTAACTATAGTTGCCATGATGTACAGTAGATCTCTTGAACTTATTTATTCCTCCTATCTCTCTGAAATTTTGTGTTCTTTGACCAACATCACCCCAATCCTGTCCGCTTTCCAAAGGCTGATCTGTCTGAGAATTCAGTTGCACCCAAGGTGTTTCCTTTCTCAATCACTCTTCTCCCACTTTACAAAAGGAAGACATAGTCATTATTAATCTGGAGTCTTGCTGTTTGTGTGCCTGATGTGTGAGAGCCTCCAGATTAACAAGCAAAGGAACAATTAGGACTATTATTAGGAAAGTGAATGACTGTGAGTAGCAAATCCTTTTCTAAGTCAGATGGTTTCCAATTCTTGCTTTCAACAAAATTGAAGGCATTGTCAGTCGGTAGATAATTAAAAATAATTTTTGATTATAGGTCATGACATGATTTTGACTTGTGATTCTAAATCTACTGATATTGCTATAGCAAAATGTATTTCACTTCTCCCATTCAAGTACTAATGAGGCCTGACCCTGCTTAGCTTTTGAGATCAGACGAGATGGCACATTCAGAGTAGTGTGGCTGCAGACTCTCACTTCTGTTTAGTTATTTATGTGAACAAGGTTTCTTGGTGCTTACCACTATAAAAATGAAAAATTAATGCATTTTGAATAAAATTTTACTTTTTATGTTTAATAATAGTACCAATTTCTAAACCAATTATGTTTTGATCATTTGCATATTAACAATAAAGATGATGAAAACCCAATCCAGAAGAAGAATTTTTTTTTTTAACATTTACAGATTATAGCCTGGATGTGGTGGCTCACACCTGTAATCTCAACACTTTGGAAAGCCGAGGCAGGAGGATCACTTGAGGCCAGTAATTCGAGACCAGCCTGAGCCTGGCCAACAAAGCAAGACTCTGTTCCTACAAAAATAAAAAATAGAAAGAATTAGCTGGGCAATGTCGTGGGCATCTGTAGTTCTAGCTACTTGGGAGGCTGAGGCAGGAGGATTGCTTGAGCTCAGGAGTTTGAGGCTGCAGTGAGCTATGATTATGCCACTGCACTCCAGCCTGGGTGATAAAGCAAGACCCTGTCTCTAAAAAAATATAAAATAAATAGAATAAAAAATTGAGGTTATAATCATAGCAGAATTTAAAAATTTATGCATTTATATATATTTATATATATTAATATTATGCAGAATATTAATATATATATTGCAGAGAAGCATAGGTTGATCAGTAAAAGATTTTGAAGCATAAATATTAGTATAAAATTCTGAAGAGGAAATAAAAGGAAGTAAGAGTTAACAAAAAGGCATAGTATAAAATGTATGTTCTTTAAATAGATGATCCACTATGGCATTTAGAGTCCATTGGATCATTTAGATTCATTTAAGGGAGTGATGTTGTATTTAATTTAAAAATGTAAATATTTATTTATTTATTTATTTTTAATAAAACATTTTTGTTGAGACGGAGTTCTGCTCTGTCACCCAGGCTGGAATACAGTGGTGCAATCATGGCTCACTGCAGGCTCGATCTCCTGGGCTCAAGCCATCCTCCCACCTAGCCTCCCAAGTAGCTGGGACTACAGGCATGCACCACCACACTTGGCTAACTTTTCGATTTTTTGTAGAGCTGAGGTTTCACTATGTTGCCTAGGCTGGTCTTGAACTCCTGAGCTCAAGCCATTCTCCCACCTCAGCCTCCTAAAGTGCTGGGATTACAGACATGCACCACTGTGCCAGGCCTATAAATATTTATAAAATGCCAATATTTAGAATATGGCAGAAAGTACGTCTTTACTACTGGTTGTGATGCAAAAATTTAAATATTAAATGTAAGGAGGGTAATATAACATTATTTTAAGGCACATAAGATAAACAGACATTTACAATGGAGTATGATACATATGTTTGACCAGAGGAAAGCAAAGAATGTTGAGGAGAAGATGCAAGGGAAGCCCATGGCCAGAGAAAGCAACCAAAGGAGGTGCCGTGGGAGCGGCATCTTGAGGGACTGTTGGAGTTGGCTTAGCAAACAGAGGAAGGAAGGCATTCTGGGAAGAGGGAGCGGTGTGTGCAAAGGGTCTGGAGGTAGAGAAGATCAGGATCAACCTTGGGGGAAAGCACAGGTGTGGCATGAGCAGGATGGTGATTTACGGCAGCCAGACAGCGTATTATTTGTGACAGGATTTGTGTATTCCATATGAGAGGAGGGCTTGGAAAGGAGAGGCGGTGGGGCTGGAGATCTGTGGAGGTAGCTGTTGCCAAGGCCCAGGCATGAGCAAGTGAGGCCAAGAATGACCCCTGAAGGGGTGCTTCCTTCCCAGTGACTGTTTTCCATCGTAGTAATCTTCTGGACATTTTTACAAATGCAGAGATTCTTATTTACATTCTGCTAGAGGAAGAAAATGAGGCCCACTGAGAGTCTGTTCCTTTTGCAGGTTTTGTACTTAGTAGCAATGGGCTGATTGGGCTTAGTGCTGCAGCCCAAGGTTCCACATTGGCCACATGCTCGATTAGGGCCCTTAGCTTGTTATTAAGATGAGTGACTCCAGCCGGGCACGGTGGCTCACGCCTGTAATCCCTGCACTTCGGGAGGCCGAGGTGGGCGAATCACCTGAGGTCAGGAGTTCGAGACCAACATGGTGAAACCCCGTCTCTACAAAAATTAGCCAGGCGTGGTGGCACTTGCCTGTAATCCCAGCCACTCAGGAGGCTGAGGCAGGAGAATTTCTTGAACCTGGGAGGCGGAGGTTGCAGTGAGCCGAGATCGTGCCACTGCACTCCAGCCTGGGTGACAGAGTGAGACTGCATCTCAAAAAAAAAAAAAAAAAAAAGAGAGAGAGAGAGAAAAGAAGAGCTACTCTAATTTTGGAGCCAAAATTTGAGATCCTTAGGCCAGTACAGGATTTTTGTCCTGATTTTTGGCTTTGCTTACGTGAGAAGCCTTTACAGAGTCCTAAGCATTAAATCGAACTGAATGTATGCGTTTACTAAATCACCCTTACTATAAAGAATTTAACTGTATAAACTCTTTGGTCTCAGGAAAGGTAGCACGCGTGACAATTTTCTGGTACAGGGAATTACAGGGAATTCTTTGGCTTTCATGATGTCTCCATCATGAAATAAGTGAAATAAGACTTTAAATAAGTGAAAGACTTGAAATAAGTGCAGTGAAATAAGACTGTGAGCAGTCCCAAATAATATTGATGACAATTTTTTTCCCATTTGGAACATTTGTTTAGCACAGTGATAGAGACCTGATGTGGTGTTTGCGCAGGGCAGATTGAACGCACTCCAAAAGGAAACCATAAAGGGTTGAGTCGATACCACACAGAAACACGAGGTGGTGGGATGAGCGGTTTTTCCACATTTTAATATTTTCCAGGATGACACTGAAAGCCTTACCCTTAGAGAACCCTGAGCCACCTAATAATTCATAACTCCAGACTCTTGAGAGGGAGAAATGGAGGTTTATACCATTAAATAGATGTTCTGGGCCTTTCCTAAGAGAGGCTGGAATGGAATTGAGGGCAGTCATCGGAATGCGACCAGCACAGCAAGATAAGGGACACTGCACGACTTTGATTCCTTGTGGAACAATGTCTTATTGATATCAGTATTTCCAGCTCCCTGTTTTTAAAAAAGTCTCTGAAAAGCCTATCTTTTTTGGGAGGACAGGAGAGAAACCTGTCAAGGAAGTAATGAGTCAGCACAGGGGACCTACTATGTGCCGTTCACAACTTGATACTTTCATTAACGGATTGTCTCAGAGAGGAGGAAATCATGACTCAGAGAAATTATGTAAATCACTGAAGATCCACGATTTGAACTTTGGTTCATTTGATTCCAGATTTCTTTCTACTACTTTGTGATGCTGCCTTGTGCTGAAATCGTGGAGAATGGGGGATACTCCAGATTGAACTGAGGAACTCCTGGTATCCAGCTAACTGGCCTGAAAACCCAAGTACCCTTGATCTGGAGGTGTTTGGGGAGAGGAAGAATGATGATTTGAATAGAGGAATCTAGGAGAGAGACACCAGGAGTTGCTCAGACTGTCTCCGTTTCATGGAAAGGGAATTTTGTGCCATGGCATGTAGTCCATGGTGGTGGTTTGGAAGAAGTGGGTCCTGAATTCATCTGCTACCAGTTACCCAGTGAAGGAAAATGGGAGAAATTTGGCATATGGGATTTTACAAAACACATTTTTTCTTTTATTTTGAGACATGGCCTTACTCTGTCACCTAGGCTGGAGTGCAGTGATACAGTCATAACTCACTGCAGCCTTGACCGCCCAGGCTCAAGCAGTCCTCTGCCTCAGCCTCCTGAGTAGCTGGGAATACAGGTGTGTGCCACCATGCCTGGATAGTTTTTTAAATATTTAAATTTTTTTTGTAGAGATGAGGTCCCACTATGCTGCTCAGGCTGGTCTCGAACCCCCGAGCTCAAGCGATCCTCCAAGCTTGGTCTCCCAAAGTGCTGGGATTATAGGCGTGAGGCACCTGGCTTCACAAAACACACGTTTTGTTTGTTTGTTTCTTAATTTGGACCAACATAGGAAAAATTTTAAATTATTTTTTTAGGCAAAGGGACTAAAAACAAAAACCTCAAATCTCTATTATCATCTTCACAACATATAAGAAGAGACATTTGCAAATCAAAATAATAAATAACTTAAAAACAAATCAAGAAAATGGGCTAATAAGACAGCAAAGAAAGAACCTTCTACTTGTCTATTATATAGTTAGGTTAGATTTAAGATGTTTTGAATCGTGGAAAATGACAGCGTAAGTTTCTTGATATTTGTCAGTTTGGGAATTTTTATTTAGTAGTGCAACATTAAGAGAAGTTTGACTGTCCAGCTTGTTTCATGCCTTTTTTTTTTTTAAATCATAGTTACTGTTGAGAGTCCATTTTGACAGATTTTGATGAAAACAGTATCAACAAGCATTGTAATTTCACTCAATATGGAATATTCTGGTGGATGGCAAGAAGGGGAGTGAGAACAATTCTTAGGCTTTCGGTTCCGTGACCAGGCCAGGAAGAAAGCAGGAGTAGCAGCTCCTGTGTGTGACTGGTGAGGGCTGCAGGAAGGGGCTGCAAAGACCTTTCTGCCTGTGCTTCCTATGTGGGGTGGGGCTGGATGCTGCACAGCACCCTTCCTGCCCAATATGGAACAGGTAGGAGTCTTATTTGAGAGGGATGCTGTGGATGGTAAAAACTTTCATCTTGGCCTGGACTGATATTTAGGAGAGCCCCTCTTGTAAAGGAATTATCCTATTTGGTTCTCCAAAAAGAGATCTACAGGAGAAGGCACAGACAAAGGCCCCATTGTTTTCTCCAGGGCAGCTGTTCATTGCGTTGGTGCTGGGAGGGGTGTGGGAAGCTTGCCCTACTCAGGCCTAGGTGCTCAGATGTGGGAGTGGTCCTGCCGTTCAGCCCTATTATTTTCTTCTGAGCCTTGTGGGGTCTTTTTGCAAACTGCATTTTCCTCCAAGCAGCAGAATCTTAGCTTCACCTTTTTTGTGGTCTTGGTGCCCTGAATTTTGGTGAATGCTGAGTGCCTGGGAACAGAAAAGCCTGAAAGCACCTTGGGAACTCCCCAAGTCCCCTCTCTTTTGTCCAAGAGAATACCTGCCTCTGCCCTTCCAGGGGCCATGCTGGGGGAAGTGTGTGTGTTGGCCTCTCTGGAGAAGGGCATGCTAGCTTCCCTGGCCTGTTTACATTAGTCTCATTCTTGCTGCCCTTGATTACAAATGAGGCATTGGGCGGGGGATTTCCCTGCTTCCAGGGAGGTCACTCCTTCCTTTTGTCTGTGCTCTCAATTTTTCCACCTGGGGAAGAGCTGCCTTGAAAAAAAACCCCAAAACTCCCCTTAGCTTAACTCCTTGTCTCATAGACTGTCCAGTAAGTGGATCAGTTCATAATCAGGAAGCAATTTATCTGTCTCCTGAAATTCCCTTCCCCTGGGTTCTCTTAGGCCTTTTCTCATTCTCCTGTCTCTGCTGTAGTTATCAGTACTCCTTCCTAACAAAACGAACAGTGTTCCCAGCCCAGAGTCTGGTCTGCTCCCGGGCGCTTCTTGAGCTGAGGTGTTGATGCAAGGGTTCCTGGACCTTAGGAATGTGTGTCCTGGCACTTTGAGTAGAATGGAAACCCTTTGAAGTTAAGAGCTCCAGGTTTTTTCCTTCTCTCTTCCCCGCTCTGTATGTAATGCTTGTGAGAGGAGAGGAGGGGTCACTGGGGAGGGGGACCACTGGTGGCCCAGTTTGCTGGTGTGGTCACCTCAGAAGTGAGGGAAAGCCTGTTGCCCTGAGCATGGGTAGAAAGCTGGCCTCAGACCTCTTTGCTCTTCTGTGGAACCCCCCGCCCAACTTTTCCTGTTCAGTTGAACAGTCTCGATATCAGAGCCTGTAATACAATTAAGGGATCCTATCTGAAGCCCTTTCTTAAAGGTTACTGGAAAGTGTAAGTGAATTTTACTTGGTGGTAACAACCTTTCCACTCTTTTCACAGATTTCACACCCTTTGGAGAGTTTCTTTCTTGGATAATTCAGGTAGGTTTTTACATTTTGTTTTTTAAATCAGTGGATCTAGTTCTGTACAGTGACTTCTTCAGTTCCCCCGGCAAAGATCCTTGTTCGGGTCCCTTGAATTTCCTTCCGGTTCCACTGATGATGCTCCTGGTTTCCCAGGGCTTCCATCTCACTCCCATAGATTCCTGTCTACCTTATCATGTCGCAAGCTTTATTCTAGCTTCTGTTAGGCCAAATTAGTATCCATTCTCTTTCTCTCTTCCTCCTTTTTTCTTCACTGGAAAGTTAATGTTTTGCCTTTGGGGTTTTTTTCTAAGCCAGGTTTCAGTTCAGACCTTGGTGCTGGGAATAGGCTTGGATTCCTGTGTTATGTTGCTTCAGCATACATCTGTGTTGTAGGCCTAAGAATGGTCATTGCTTCTATGTTGCTATGAGATTTTAGCTCCATATCCCTTTGATCAAGCTTTGTCTTGGTGAGCACTTTTTGTGTCCTTTAAGAATTCCTTTCCCGCCCCAAGGTCATGAAGATAGTCCTCCTAAGTTTTCCGTAAATGCTTTCCCTCTTAGATAACATTCCCATTTAGACCTACAATCCTATCTTTAGATCTCAACCACTTTTAAAACTCGGATTCCTTTGTTCCCAGCTTGTCCTCAGTTTAGGATTGCGTTTTTCCTCTTTTGTCACCCATCTGCTGGCCTTTGCAGTGGTCTCTTGGATTTCCCTCTGTGCTGTGCCTACCCAGCTCCCACAGTTTTCCTCTCTGGCGTAGGTCACAGCGGAAATATTTAGTTAGTCCCTGCCAAACATTCTGGCTGTGTTGTTTTGCTTAAAAAGACATGCAGTAAACTGTTTTGATTCTTGGTCTTGGTGCTGTAGGGCAGATGTTTCTCCTATAACGGAGGTGTGGTCAGTTGGAAGGAGCGGTGGACGTGAGTTCGGAGAATTGGATTCTAATCCCTGCAGTGTTACTAATTTGTGGTGGGATCTTGTGCAAGGCACATTTATATGTCTGAATTTCCTTTTGTTAGAGGGGAACTTATTTCATGGTGAAGAAGACAGGACTCTGTGGGTATGAGATGGGAATCCAAAGAGTAAGCCTGGGAGATCCAGGAGAGACTAGACAGGCAAGAGGCAGAGAACCATTAGTGTGAGCATCCTTAGTGGAACTGGAAGGGAACTCAGATGACTCCAAACAGATAAAAGTAATATATGTAGTCACTTTGAAAAAGTATAAAACGTGGTAAGAAAAACTGATGGAAATTCTCTGACAAGGATCACTTAAGGAGATAACTGCCTGTCCATGCCTCGGCTTGCTGCGGGTCCACACCTGTTTGCTGTCACCCTTGGGATGTGGGAGGCTTGGCCTTCCGTGGGTTCAGTTCCAGAATTCTTCTTCCAACCTTCCACCTCCTTCATAAACTCAGGAATATTTGAAACGCAGCCCAGATCTTCACCTGGCTTTGATTTCTCCATCATGTGGAGATTGGTCCTTGGAAGTTGTAGCTTCCAGAGACCTTCGATGTTTACTAACATGTCCAAGCTCTACATTTATTGATTGTTGGTTCTGTTCATGGCTATGTTCAAATTCTTGTACCCTGAGGGTGGTATGATTTGGTTCCAGCAAGGAAGGGGAGGGTATTTGGGGGACCCTATCATCAAGAACTAAGAAATAAAGGGAAACGGCTGGGCGCGGTGACGCACGCCTGTAATCCCAGCACTTTGGGAGGCTGAGGTGGGCAGATCACAATGTCAGGAGTTCGAGACCAGCCTGGCCAACAGAGTGACAACCCATCTCTACTAAAAATACAAAAATTAGCCAGGCATGGTGGCGGGCGCCTGTAGTCCCAGCTACTCAGGAGGCTGAGGCAGGAGAATCACTTGAACCCGGGAGGTGGAGGTTGTGGTGAGCCCAGATCGTGCCACTGCACTCCAGCCTGGACAACAGAGCGAGACTCCATCTCAAAAAGAAAAAGAAATAAAGGGAAACAACTGAGTAGGTGTCCTCTTGGTGTTCCTGAGAGGCAGGCCTTTGAAGAAGAAACAAAATGGTTTAACTTCTGCCTGTGTAATCCCCAGCCCTCCTCCCCAAATACACATACTCAGATAGACAGAGCTACGTTTCTTCCTTATCCCTGTACCCTTCTGAAATGACTGAGATTTAATCAGATCTTGCATAGTTTAAGACTTTTTTTTTTGTTTCAGTTAAAGATTTGCATTGGCTTCCTCCAGTACAGAATGAGTTGGACAAAGACAATCTCCAAAGTATTTTGCTGTTCTGTGGTCCTTTGTAAGGCAGAAATTCTCCTAAAGAAGTACTGAGGGCCAGGCACAGTGGCCCAGGCCTGTAATCCCAGCACTTTGGGAGGCTAAGGCAGACAGATCACTTGATCCCAGGAGTTCCAGACCAGCCTAGGCAACATGGTGAAACCCCAGCTCTATAAGAAATACAAAAATTAGCCAGGTGTGGTGGTGTGTGCCTGTAGTCCCATCCACTCGGGAGGCTGAAGTGGGAGGACCACCTGAGCCCAGGGAGGTCGAGACTGCAGTGAGCTGAGATGGTGCCACTGCACTCCAACCTGGGTGACAGAATGAGACCCTGTCTCAAAAACAACAAAGTAGCCGGGCGCGGTGGGTCACACCTATAATCCAGCACTTTGGGAGGCTGAGGCGGGTGGATCATGAGGTCAGGAGTTTGAGACCAGGCTTGCCAACATGGTGAAACTTCATCTCTACTAAAAATGCAAAAATTAGCCGGGTATGGTGGCACATGCCTGTAATCCCAGCTACTTGGGAGGCTGAGACAGGAGAATCGTTTGAACCTGGGAGGCGGAGGTTGCAGTGAGCCAAGATCGCACCGCTGCACTCCAGCCTGGGTGACAGAGCAAGACTCCGTCTCAGAAAAAAAAATAAATAAAAAAAGAAGTACAGAAGGATGCATGTCTTTGCAGGGTTAGTGATGAGGATGAGGACTCATGCTCGCCGTTGCTGTACCCAACCCTGGGAGGCTCTTAGGCTGCTGAAACTTGCTAGAGAAAGTTGTGGAGCTAAGTAGAATAGTTCTGGGCAGAAGAGCTCCATAATTGATTCTGTATACTTTCAAGTAGGACTTCTCTGTTATTTTGCAATTCTTTTTTTTTTTTTTTTTTTTTAATATTTTTAATAGAGACGGGGTTTCACCGTGTTAGCCAGGCTGGTCTCCAAATCCTGACCTCCTGATCCGCCAACCTCGGCCTCCCAAAGTGCTGGGTTTATAGGCATGAGTCACCATCCCCGGCCCTATATTCACCATGTTTTTATGTATTCCATAAGCCCTAACTCCATTGTGACCTACATCCCCGATGAGGACGCCTCTTACTTTCCTGAGACTGTTAGAGCTAGGTGACATAGAACTCTGGGGTAGTTTCTTTTCTTTAGATAGATCGGTACTCCCAGCCAGCCAGCTGAGAAGAACAGGCAGTGAGCATTGCCCATAGGCTCTGTAGACGTGTTCCTTGTGAATGCCAACGATGTCTGCTTGAAGTAATAGTTAGATCTGGGGCTGGATAAGAGTTGTGAGCCTGTGTCTGAAATTTGGTATTTTCCCCCATTCTTTGACCTTAAGTTGTCCTAGGCAGGTGACCCAACTGGTATCTGTCACGTAATATCCAGTGTGTCCTCCCTGGCACTCCGATTCTCAGTAGTCATGAACCGGCTGGTTTCTGTATCTCTCACCAATCACAGGTAATTGAGGTCTCCCTCAGGTAAGTGTTCTTCAGATCCTACTTACATCCTCTTTAATCCTCATCTTTCCTTCTCTTTCTGTCCTTACGATTTTGCTTAATTGCCTCAGGAAACACCCTCCTTGTCCCCTTTCCTTTTTGCCTGTGGGATAAAAGCTAGCTTTGATCATAGCTGGTAAAGTGTGAAACCAAGAATACTTCTCAAAGGACAGTCAGACATTTGGGAATGAAAGTAGACGGTTTGAAGAATCAGTGCCATCACTATTGTTCTTGAGAATGCTTTTAAAGATCCCCCCAGATATCCATCTTTTAATTAACCTGCACTTCTTCCAGGACCACAATTTGAAATATGTAAAAATTATTATTTATTTATTTTTTTGGAGACAGAGTCTTGCTGTGTTGCCCAGGCTAGAGCGTGGTGGTGCGATCTCAGCTCACTGCAACCTCCACCCTCTGGGCTCAAGCAATTCTCCCACCTCAGCCTCCCGAGTAGCTGGGACCACAGGCACGCACCACCATGCCTGACTAATTTTTGTATTTTTGTAGAGATAGGTTTTGCCATGTTGCCCAGGCTGGTCTTGAATTCCTGGGCTCAGTTGATCCGCCCACCTTGGCCTCCCAAAGTGCTGGGATTACAGGTGTGAGCCACTGTGCCTGGCCAAAAATGATTTAATTTTATTCCTCTTACATTTTGTTTTATTGCTAGTATTTACAGAGGTATTGTTTTGTGTCTTTATTATATATAAACAGTATTTCAGCCATGTTGTTCATTAATGAGCTTGTCTGTGCATCTGGCTACCATGTCTGGTGTTGTTTCTGTGGAAAACTGCCTTCAACCTATAAAGGGCGACTGCCTGAAAAAGGAGCTTTTAGTGAAAACACAGTCTGTTCACCCTCTGGCCCCTGCTGGTGAAGTTGCTCTGGAAGAGACTGACTCTATTCCCATTGTATGAAGAGGAAGAAAAGTGCTTCCAAGGGCTGCCGGGAGCAGGTCAGGAAAGCTAGGTCTGTTTTCTTCAGTCTCTAGGCTAGAGGAGCTGGAATGTGCCATGCCTAACTTTGCCTAAGCTCTTTTCTTTTTCGCGCTGTGTGTCACACTGGGAAAAACTTGAGCTTAAAACCCAATGAAATTCTCCCACTTTGAAAATCATGATGTAATTATGACAGGAGCACATTCTTTAAACTTACTGTTTAGTGGGGTTAGTGGAGTTATCTCCTCTGATTTTTGACAAGGAAATAATACATTCTTGTTGCAATGCTGTATCAGGTCTTAGGATGGAAAGCGTCTAATTTAAAGCTACGGACCTTTCCTGTAGGGTGCATATGCTGCTAATCTATGAAAACTGAAGATGTCTCAGTGCACTGTGTGTAAACTGCAGCATCTCCTTGTGGAATGAACAGTTCAGGAAAATAGAATGACTTTCCAAACTGTACTAGGTTCCAGGTGACTGAAAATTTCCTGTGAGGGTGGGAAAGCTTATCCAGATGTTCTTGCTTGGGGATCAGTGTGTGTCATCCCATTCCAAAGAAGTACAGTCACAGCTGATTTTATCTTTGTCCTTCTTTCTGTGGTGCCCAGGGATGCTCTTTTTGCATTCATCTTCAGTCTTGTCTCTCTGAAAAAAAGCAGCATGCATTTTGATCTAGGTTTAAACAGTTAAAATCTGTGGCCACGGGGTAAGGTGAAACTAATGGCTCTAGTAGCCAACTTTTTACCTTTGCTTCATTGGCACCAGGCTGTGAGTAACTGAACTAACCAGCTGCAGACCCTTATTATGCAATTTTGAGGTGAGGATGGGTGAAATCCTAGGGGCCGGGAGACAGACATGTTTGGCTACCAGAGAGATGACATCAGTTCATTTACTGGTGCTGTGGAGGAAGGGGAGATTCCAGGTGCTTAGCCTTCTTCCTGCATGTGGGGGTGTCTAGAGCCACCCTTAATCCTATTAGCAGCCAAGGTCTTTGCTTGGGAAAAACCGTATTTAACTCTGTGCCTTCTGTTGTCCCCATAGGGACATGAAGTTGGAAGGGGTCTTGTATCTTTGGCTTCCCGAACAAAGCTTTGAAGAACAAACAGACGTGTGTCAATATGTGTCTCTGTGTGTATTTTGTGTTAATGCTAGCAACTGATTAAGGTTTTCAGAGTCCAGGTTGTATATGAGAAGGGGAACTGTCATCTGGATTTTATGGGATCTGTATTAGGAATTGCCCTTTCCTTGCAAAGGAAACAGTTAATGATGTAATCCACTTTTAAATTAAAATTATTTTGTTATTTTATTTTGATATCCTTCACGTGGACACTTAGTATATAACAGGAAGGCATCTTTAATAACTCTTTCTGTGTTCTGCTCCTTCTCCTGTGCTTATCCTAGAACAGAGCCTTACAGGGTCGTAATTTGGAGGAAGCACAGGCTTCTGGGAGCTGTGGTACTAACAGCAGGACTGGAAAAAGCCTTATGACCTCTGAAGCATGACTGAGAGAATCGAGCTGGGAGGCATTGGAGTCCATCTGCTCACCAGCTTCGCTGGCCTGTCAGATGTTGGGCTTCCCCTCTGGTTCTGCCCTCCTCCCTCAAGTTGTGTTAGAAAATGAAGCCTGCTTCCTGGAAAGCAGGTGACGCCAAAGCTTATGCTAAGAGGATCCGACCTCACATCTGCGGGCCTGCCTTGGGCTCCTCTGTGACTGGATTGCTTCGGGTCTCCCTTAGAACCTTGCTCACATTCAAGTGCAGCTGCTGCTTACTGGAAGCCGTCTGGGGCCAGCCCAGGCTTGTTCTTTCGGAGCCTCTTCCCACCACTGTGTTCTCGCCTCCTGTGGGCTTTCACATACAAGGGCCTCACCATCCCTGAGTTGCCAGAGTCCTTGTTCTGAGAACCCAGTGCCTCCCAGTCAGGGCCCAGGAAGCTGTGGGTAAGCTCTTGGTTTCCTTCTCGGCCAGACACTTGTGGGAAACTATCTGCATTCCTTTCTGCCCAACTCTGCCTCTGGGCTCTGGGGCGGTGTGGGGTGTGGCTGCCTCATGCCTCTGTGAGGAGGAATGCTAGCGCGGTTCCACTGAGACCAGCCATGGAAGGTAACTGGGAGTTTGAAGGTGGAATTCCCTTTTCTTGCAGTCCTAGAGCCAGGAGCTAGCTTTTCATGGATTGTGATGAGGTGTTGGTTCTTTTTTTTTTTTTTTTTTGAGACGGAGTCTCGCTCTATTGCCAGGCTCTGGAGTGCAATGGCGCGATCTCAGCTCACCGCAACCTCCGTCTCCCGGGTCCAAGCAATTATCCTGCCTCAGCCTCCCACGTAGCTGGGACTACAAGTGTGCACCACCATGCTCAGCTAATTTTTGTATTTTTTACTAGAGACGGGGTTTCACCATGTTGGCTGGGATGGTCTCGATCTCTTGACCTCGTGATCCGCCCACCTCGGCCTCCAATAGTGCTGGGATTACAGGCGTGAGCCACCGTGCCTGGCCAAGGTGTTGGTTCTTTTAAAAATTTTCCAACTTGCTTTCCTGTCTGCCTGTCACTCTGGAAGGCGGGGGTGAGGGGTAGGAGGAGGGAGAGTCGGCTCAGTTCACTGTGATCCATCTTTGGCACTGGAGATGGGTGTGGCAGATACCTTTTGCGAGGAAGGAGCTTAGAGGCAGATGAGAGAATCTGCCTCTTGGTCTTGGTGTAACTGGGCGTCTTCCCAGTCTAGCTCTGTTGACACTCTGAATGGTTTGTGAAGGCATCCTCTGGCCCCTGAAGGCATTACCATCCTTACCAGGTTTGAAATCTTTCAGAGTGCACCCAGCATCATCAGCTCCTGCAAGCGAGCATGAACACACATTGGGTAGAAGTTAAGCCTGAATTTTTAAAATTTAAGTTTAAATTTTTAATTACTTACGGAGTGAATCCTAAAGAATTTAATTTTTCCATCTTTTTTTTTATGGAGACAGGGTCTTGCTGTGTTGCTTGGGCTGGTCTTGAACTCCTGGGCTCAAACAGTCCTCCTGCCTCAGCCTCCCAACGTGCTGGGATTACAGGTGTGAGCCACCCCACTGTGCGCAACCCAGAAGTTGAGCCTGAGAGGGAGGCTCATTGCCCTGTGTCTACCCAAGGGTGTGTGTGTGTGTCTGGAAGTGGAGAGTAGGAGTGAATGCATCTAATAAACAGGAGAGGATCTGGAGAGACAATGGTGGGGGCTGGCTGTGGGGAGCACAAAAGCTGGGACTTTTGCAGAGGTGTATTTGCTCCCAAGTGGCCAGAAGCCAGGAGTAGTGGGGAAGGTGGGTTTAGGCATGTTAGGTTACGCTTGCATTGCTGAGTACCTTGGGTATGATGGCCAGGAATGCTTTCCTCTGGGAATTGGGCCTATCTCCTGACAATCCTCCCCATTTTACACCCATTACATACTTATGTGATTCTTACCTATCAGGGAGGTCTTGGGGTCGTGTGTTGTGGGGCAGAGGCTCTGAGTCTGAGAATGGGCTGGTCAGCCAGAGGCTCCACCTCCCAGTTTGTTGGCTTCCTCAAGGATGCCATCCTTCTTTGCAGCTGCCAATCTTCACTGGTGTCTGTGCCCTGGCAGGGTGTAGAGCCCTTCTCATGGGTGTTCTGCCTCTTTGGGGGCTTGAGAGCAGATAGGGCTTAATTTGAAGCAGATTTCCCTCTAGGGCCCAGATCTGAAATATATATTAGAAGATGACTACTGGTCTTGGCTTTTCTTTCTTATGTGTCTCTTTCTTCCTTTTATCTTCCCACTACTGTCAGGCACTGTGAGCAGCCGTTGCTATCACACGGGTGGATCAGAACATGAAGAATGGAGCTAAATAGAGCTGTCTGCATGCTGCTCTGATGGGCTCAGGCTCAGCCTCAGAGAAGAGGTGGATTGGAGCCTGTGATGGGGGCTCCTTTCCCCCCACCAGAGTGGGTGAAAGCAGGGAGGAACAGGCGGGAAGTTACTTTAGGATTTGGGAGGGTATTAATTCCACCTCTTCTCTCCTTCCTCTGTACCCCAACGTTCCCTGTGAGTTGTCAAGGGCTGGAGAGATAACAAAGATCTTGCTTTCCACCATCAGGCAGTAAAGCAATGCAGCCCTTGCTGAATTTTTCAGCTCCACTGACATTGTGATGCAAATATTATATAAAGTTTATTTTCTGACCTGAGGGAATTTATAAGCTATTGGGAGAGACAGTGTTTGTTAAAAAAGTAGAGAATATCCAGCATCTTAACTGTGCTGGTTTATGAACCATGGATATATTTATAGTTCAGAACAAGATAGTTGTATCTTACAACCACAGAAAACTTTTCTTGGAGGAGGCAGGATTTTTCTGGTCTTTAAAGTTGGGTCAACTTTATAAGGAAAGGAGAGATGTTCACTCCAGTGTCACAGCGATGATCTACCTTGGAGGGGTAGGTGTGGCAGAGCAGAGCCAGGGACCTAAGCTCTGGAAGTCCTGCCATTACATAGGTGATGTGAAGTGATGCAGCGAAGGTGGAGTTTCATGGAAATCTCTCCTGTAGATCGATGAAAATAGGATAATTTTGGAGAAGCCAGAGAAAGGCAGTGAGGAGGCCTGCTAAAGGGCATGGCAGGTCAGCAACAGGAGAGAGGAAGGGGGCGAGTCCTAGAGAATATTCCAGAGTAGATGAGGCAGGACTGACATGAAGGATGAACTTGAGGGGAAAGACAGAAGACGCCAACGTTTCTGACCCGTGAGAGCTGACCAATACTGACCCGTTCTGTTTGTGAAGTACTTGGACTTTTCAAAGCACTTTTTCATTCAGCAGAGCATTGTCTGGGCTCTTAGAGTTCATCTAGTCTGACTCCGTTTTATAGAAGGGGAGATTGGGGAAGAAAGGGGAAGCGACTATTCCCAGCACACACAGCTATTTAGTGGTGGAGCGGGACCCATGATCTAGGCCTCTCCCTCCTAAGACAATTTTAAGACAACAGCAGCATGGAGGAGAGTATGGGGTTGGCAGAAAGTCCATCTGGCTGGATAACATTAGGTGATAAAACCAATCTCTCTGAGAGCTGGGAGAAACTTACTCAGAAGCATTCAGACCATATCAATGGTTCAGCTCCTCAGAATTGTTTTTGAGAACCACAGAGAAGTAAGATGGACTCCTTGGGTCCTTCTAGTTCTGAGATTCTTAAGAGTGCACAAAAATAATGTATATGAATAGTACTGAATGGGGCTCCCTGGAGACTGGTGGGTCTCCATTGTGGTGCCTTTCTAAGGGAATTTTCAAGATAACTTGGCTCCACGTGATTTTTGCCTTGTGCTGACCACGGAAGCTGACAGCAAGGACACCACTGCTGAATTGCGCTGTGGCCAGTCATCACTACAGCCAGGGGCTCAGCGTTGCAGTGATGGCTCTGATGTGTCACCCACTCCTCTCCCACCTCCTCTTACAACATACGCTGCACATGCACACACACACCACACACACAAACACCACACACCACACATACTACACAACACACACACCACACATACGTGCACACACCACACACACAAAAGCACACCACACACCCACACCACACACAAACACACCATACACACCACACACACCACACACAAACACACCATACACACACACGCACAACACACTCCACACATACTACACACACCGCACACATGCACACCACACACACCCCCCACACACACACTTTCTCCTCCCTTCCCTGCCTCCCTCCTTCCTTTCATCTTTCTTTTTGTCCTCCACTGTTTCTTGTCTCATCCCTGTCTTCCATCTCTGCTCCTCGCTCTTGTCTGGTCTAATTAACTTCCTCTGTTGGAGCAGCTTCCCCTCTTGGGTAAACTCAGACATAACCACAGCAAAGCAGTGTGGAATTTTCTGTTTGGTCAGTGTTCCCTGAGATGGTGGCAGCACTCAGCCATCCGGGTCAGAAGCTGGAGTCCTTCTGGAGCCTTGCTCACCTCTGCAGCTGGTCACCTCCGAGTCCTTGTTTCCTACTAAAAGAGTGCTCAGTCCGCCCTGCTTGTCCCCATTCTCACCACCCCATATGGCGGGAGAGGAAGCAGAGAGGGATCATGGTGGAAGAAAGGAACGCAGAGATGAGGGTCCCTTTTGGTGTCCTTGAAAGCAGTGACCCCTCACAGAGTAGGTTCTTGTGGTCTGCGTCCTGACCCCCAGCTTCCCCGCAGATACAGCTGCATTGGAGCCCCTGAAGACAAACCAGAGAAGTGCTGCATCCTGGGGGGGCAGGAGGCTTTGCTTTGCCCAGGGCTGGGCTCCTGAATGAATTCTGGTGCAGCCTTAACGGCCGAGTTGTGCTGTTGAAGGTGCACTGTTCTGTGTCCAGGCACTTCTGGAAGAGGAAGTCGAGGTCATGAGGCTGAATTAGGCTTTGTGTGCTCCTTCTAGGTTCTCAGCGTCTGTCTGGTCCTTTACTTGCTTTAGATCTCTGCCCCAGCCACTGTAGGCAGGAGCAGCTCTCTTCCTTGAGAACCTCTTGAGTTCTCAAAGTAGTAAACTTCATGGTGCCCTTAGTTTAGTCTGAATGGCCTTGGCCTTGGGGTCCATCCCAAGTTCCATAGCCAGCAGTTGGGTCCATGTCTCACATTTTTGTCCTTGTCTCCTCCACACAACATTGCCACAGTCCACCCCCGTTCCCCCTCCCCACCTCCAGTCTGGTGCAATAGGGATTTAAGGAGGAAATGGATTACCTGGATAGTAGAGGAAGGAAGTTTGTGGCTGGCAAATTGTTATTTTATTTGGAAAGTCTATCCCATTCTCTCCCAACCCTCAGAGCATAAGGTGAAGTCAGATGTCGTTGAGCTGTCTCTCTTCCTAGCCATCTTGGATAAAACAGAGGTACAGGGTTCACCCTTCAGAAGCTTGCTGAGACAGTCTTATTTACTAAAACAACAACAAAACAAAAACCACTTCAAGCCCCCAAATCCCAACCACACAAGTCTCTAACTTAGCCTCTGACAACTCTTGCATCTCTCTGGGTCTTGGACGCTCTGTGACTTAATTAAAACAGTGGTAACTTGGTAACTGTCTTGGGAGCACGCAGAGAGAGTCAAGCCTCATCTTGCCAAATTTTCCTAGAGTATGCACCCCTTCTTCATCTCCTCTGGGCCTTTACCTTAGAAGAGCTGTGTCATGCATTACTGATGGCAGATGCTGTCTGCATTGGAGATGAGTGGCTATAATCTTTCATCACCTTCAGGAGGACTGTGAAATCGTTGACTTCCTTTATCTTCTCGGGTTTGAGATGAGCTAGCATCTACCAGTTTTAGCCTCTGGAGTCCCATGGCCTCGTAAGAAGGGAGTGTTCTGCTGGCACTAGCTGTGCGGGGGACAGTAGTCCTTGACCCTTTGTTCTTTTCACTCTGCCTTCCTCTTCTCAGTCGTTCACAGCTCAGCCAACCAGCTAAGTGGGGTGTAGGCAGTTGTATCACCCCAGGGTAAGGAGCCCCAGACAGGGAGGGAATAAAGGCTTTCTGAATTCTTTCTTTCCTGCAAATTCAAAAGGCTAAGTGGTGCTCAAGTATGTTCCCTGACATCCCTGGGAGTAATGCTCAGGAATTCCCCCAGATTTGCCACTCTGAGACTTCCAAACAAGCTTCCTCCTGTTTCTGTCCTTCAAGATCTTAAATTGCTTTCTGCTCTCCCCCCTCCCTCCACATTCCTCTGCTTTTCCTTTCATCATCTCCCTCATCTTCCCTTCCTTGCATCCTGGGGTCTAATTGATTTCTCTATCGCACAGGTTGTTCAATGTTGATCTCTAAGTGAATGAACATTCATAAGGACCTCTTTTTACACAAAGGCAAACTAGCTCTCTTCTGCAGAAACATAGGATGGGCCCAGTGTCTGTCTTGTTAGGAAAGGAGCTAATCATTGCATAGATTCGGAACTTCTAAGTTCTTAACCTCGGGGAAAAAGAAGATAGTTTAAAAAATGGCATCTTCTCCTGTAGGATGTTGACGTTTATTTAGTATGACTCATCTGTAGATCAGGGCCGCCTTCCATGTTCCTAGGATAAGAACCGGATGTTGAAGGGCCACTGCTCTTCTCTCTCCCCAGGTCCGTAGAAGAAGCATCATAGTGTTCCTTTACAGGAGGTAAGCTGGTATGTCTATATCCCAGCAATCCCTGAAGAAGCTGAAATGCTGCATTCTTACCATCTAATGTTTCGGTTACAGCATTTAAGCCTGAGTCCTTGCTCACAACAGCTATCAGATGACAGCTTAGTATAGGAGGTTAAAGATCCACACGACTTCACTCTGATAGTTAAAAATATCACTGTGATTCTGCTTGTAGTGAACCGTGGTTTGGGGAGATGATGGGTCAGAATTGTTTGGATTCCTGAGCTGCTCTATATCCTTGATAAAGCTCGGATGGTCAGATCCCCGGCTGGGAGGTTTTGATGTGACTAGCAGGAGGGACAAAGGGCAGGTCAGGCAGGGCCCAGCTGTCTCTTCTTTCTGTGAGCGTTCTTTATTCCCCAGAGATGACTCCATGGGGATAAAAGCGGTAGTTTTCTATCTTCTTGTTCTGCAGGAGAACTTACAACCTCATGAATCAGACGTGTTATCTTACTTCTCAGTTTAAGGGGCTCCAAAAGACTTGATTTCCCTTTTTTCTTTCGGTATATTTGTCTGAAATGTTATTCAAGACTCCATTTACCCCTGGGACTGCAAATATAGTATATGTCCCCTGGAAACACTTTTGTTCTAACCAGAATGGAGCAGAGTAGGACATGAATCTCATTTGATCTGGGCCCTGTGTTTTGTCAGCTAAACTCAAAATCACATTTGCTCATCAGTTGACTCATACTGAACCTTTCCTCAGGTCTTTTTCACTAATAACCATCTTTATCCTGTTGTCTTGCAGTATTTTTCTAAGCTTCAGTGTAAAATTACATATTTTACCCTTTAAAAATTTCATCTTGCCATATTTAACCTATGGTTCCAGTTTGTGGAGGCTTTTCTCTCTGATTGTATCTAGTATATTAATTATCCCTCCCAATTAATTTATAATAAACATATTTGATAATTGTGTATCCAAGTCATTGATAAAAAGGGTAACCATGATGAGATCTAGAATAAATGGGAAGAGAAAGGAATATTACAGGCAACATCCCTGATGAACATAGATGCAAAAATCCTTAACAGAATACTAGAAAATAGAATTCAATAGCACACTAAGTCTAATAAGACAAAGGTCCAGTATCCAGCATCTATAAGTAACTTAAACAAATTTACAAGAAAAAAAAAACCCATTTTTAAAAAGTGGGCAAAGGACATGAACAGACACTTTTCAAAAGAAGACATACATGTAGCCAACAAGCATATGAAAAAAAGCTCAACATCACTGATCATTAGAGAAATGCAAATCAAAACCACAATGAGATACCATCTCACACCAGTCAGAATGGCTGTTATTAAAAAGCCAAAAAAATTACAGGTGCTGGTAAGGTTGTGGAGAAAAAGGAATGTTTATGTAGTGTTGGTGGGAGTGTAAATTAGTTCAACCATTGTGGAAGACAGTGTTGCGATACCTCAAAGACCTAAAAACAGAAATACCATTCCACCCAGCCATCCCATTACTGGGTATATACCCAAAGGAATATAAATCATTTGATTATAAGATGCTGGGTGCAGTGGCCCATGCCTGTAATTCCAGCACTTTGGGAGGCCGAGGCAGGCAGATCACTTGAGGTCAGGAGTTCGAGACCAGCCTGGCCAACATGGCGAAACCCTGTCTCTACTAAAAATACAAAAAAAAAAAAAAAATAGCTGGGCGTGGAGGTGCGCACCTGTAGTCCTAGCTACTCGGGAGGCTGAGGCAGGAGAATTGCTTGAATCTGAGAGGTGGTGGCTGCAGCAAGCCGAGATTGTGCCACTGCATTCCAGCCTGGGTGACAGAGTGAGACTCTGTCTCCAAAAAAAAAAAAATTTTTGTTCTATTATAAAGATACATGCACATGTATGTTCATTGCAACACTATTCACAATAGCAAAGACGTGTAATCAACCTAAATGCCCATCACAATAGACTGGTTAAAGAAAATGTACCTATACACCATGGAATACTATGCAGCCATAAAAAAGAATGAAATCATGTCCTTTACAGGAACATGGATGGAGCTGGAGGCCACTATCCTTAGCAAACTAATGCAGGAGCAGAAAACCAAATACCGCATGTTCTCACTTATAAGTGGGAGCTAAACATTGAGTACACATGGACACATAGAGGGGAAGAACAGGCACCAAGGCCTACTTGAGGGTGAAGGGTGGGAGGAGGGAGAGGATCGGGAAAAATACTAATGAGTACTAGGCTTAATACCTGGGTGATGAAATAATCTGTACAACAAGCCCCCATGACACAAGTTCACCTATATAACAAACCTGCACATGCACCCCTGAACTTAAATTAAAAAAAAAAGAGGCTGGGCATGGTGGCTCACGCCTGTAATCCCAGCACTTTGGGAGGCCTAGGTGGGCAGATCACGAGATCAGGAGATCGAGACCATCCTGGCTAACACGGTGAAACCCCGCCTCTACTGAAAATACAAAAAATTAGGCGGGCGTGGTGGCACGCGCCTGTAGTCCCAGCTACTCGGGAGCCTGAAGCAGGAGAATCACTTGAACCCAGGAGGCGGAGGTTGCAGTGAGCCAAGATCACGCCATTGCACTCCAGCCTGGGCGACAGAGCAAGGCTCCATCTCAAAAAAAAAAGAAGAAGAATGAGCAGTGGCCTCAAGTCACAAAAAAAGGAAAAAAAGGGTTCATGTACCATGATCAAGTGGGATTTATCCCTGGGATGCAAGGAAGGTGTATTAGTCCATTCTCATGCTGCTATAAAGAACTGCCCGAGACTGGGTAATTTATATAAGACAGAAGTTTAATTGACTCACAGTTCCACATGTCTGGGAGGCCTCAGGAAACTTACAGTCATGGTGGAAGGCACCTCTTCACAGGGTGGCAGGAGAGAGAATGAGTGTAAGCAGGGGAAATGCCAGGAGCTTATAAAACCATCAGATCTCATGAGCCTCACTCACTATCATGAGAACAGCATGGGGGAAATGGCCCCCATGATCTAATCACTTCCCATTGGATCCTTCCCTTGACACCTGGGGATTATGGGAACTACAATTCAAGATGAGATTTGGGTGGTGACACAGCCAAACCATATCAGATGGCTCAACATATGCAAATCAATAAATATGATAAAAACAGATGGGATGTGCCTAAACTTCTAGGAGTTCCAGAGCTCCTCTTCCTGGTTGATGCTGATTCATTTCATAGCACTGTTTGGACCCAGCTGTCCTGAGTTACCAGTCCATCCAGCTGCTGGTGTATCTCTGATTTTTTTTTTTTTAAAAGATCAAGAGAGATTTTTCTGAAGTCCAGATAAATTATGTCCCTGACATTCTTTGCCATATGTATGTGCATATGTGTGTATTTATTTACGATATATATTATATACAAATATATATTGTGTAAATATGTATGGATATTAGTTTTTAAGTCCCCAATCTGTTATTTATGGATCACTTACTAGCTATTGCTGAGTGTTTTACATGTATTATCTATTTTATTCTCTACAACAATTATATAATAACCTCATTAACTAAAAGTAATGATGTCTCTTGATGCGATTTGTACTTAATCTCCAGGGATCAATACTTCCTTCTCTGGGTCCTTGCCACTTTTTATATATTCTTTTCTGGAGTTTTGCCTATGATATTGATTAAGAAATATTTTTTGAGCACTTGTTATGTACAAAGAAAGTACTGCATTACAGCCTGCTGGAAATTCAAAGATGAATATGCTCAGAAGAGATTATATGTAATTAAAAATGTAAGGGAATGAACAGTAGCTTGGTAGAGAAAGGAAGAAAAACAAAAGAACAGTCCTGAGTGTGAATGGAACACTGAAACTAGCCCACCTGCAGAGTTCGAAAGGGAAACCTTTAGAAGCCATGGGGATGCTACAGTCCACGTTAGATTCTCTTCACAGAGATGGAAAGTATCCAGTTGACTGACAGTTTTAAATCCTATCTCAGTACCTTGTTGGAGTGGCTCCGTGAGTCTGAGGTCAAAGAGGAAGGTTGTGGGAAAGAGTCCACTTTTGAAATCTTTTCTTTAAAAAAATGTTGCTAAACGTTCAGTTATAAGATAAATCCTGGGAATCTAATGTACAGCATAGTGACTGTAGTTAATACTGTATTGTTTACTTGAAATTTGCCAAGAGAGTAAGTCTTAAGTGTCCTCACCTCTCCCCACCGCATACACAAAATGGTAACTGTGTATGGTAATGAATGTGTTAATTTGATTGTGATAATTGTTTCACAGTGTATTAGTATATCTAATTATCATGCTGTACATCTTTAGTATATATAACTTTTGTCAATCATAACTCAGTAAAGTTGGGAAAAATTGAGAAATTATTTAAAATATGTAGAATATCTATTTTTATATGTATAGTTTAAGTGACCCACCACCTAGCTTAAGAAAGAAATCACTACCGTTAACTTTAAAATCTCCTGTGTCCTTACCAATAATTGATTTAATTTAAGAAAATAAATGTATGTTGAATGGTAGAAAATAGTTCACAAGTTTGAGACCAGCCTGGGCAACATGGCAAAACCCCATCTCTACAAAAAATAAAAAAATTAGCAGGGTGTGGTGGTGCACACTTGTAGTCCCAGCTACTCGGGAAGCTGAGGTGGGAGAATTGCTTGAGCCTGGGAGGCAGAGGTTGCAGTGAGCCAAGATCTTGCCACTCCACTCCAGCCTGGGCGATAGAGCCAGACCTTGTTTCAAAAACAAAACAAACCAAAACAAATCTACAATAGCAGCAGTGTAGAATATGTAGAATTTAGTAAAAAGGAAAAAAATTGCTAACATGATTATTGCTTGGTATAAATTTTTTTCACTTGCATATGTCTTTACATTTTAATGTAGTTATAGCTTTATTATGCATAATTAGCGTTGTCTCCCATGCTAATAAAGTCTTCGTAATTGCCATTTAAAGTTAGTTCTTTTTTTTTTTTGAGACAGGATCTCTCTCTGTCTCCTGGGCTAGAGTGCAGTGACGTGATCACCGTTCACTGCAGCCTCTATCTCCTAGGCTAATGTGATCCTCCTACTTCAACCTCCTGTGTAGCTGGGACTACAGGCTTGTGCCAATTTTTTATTTTTTATTTTTTAGTAGAGACGAGGTCTCTATGTTGCCCAGGCAGGTCTTGAACTCCTGGTCTCAAGAGATCCTCCCACTTTGGCCTCCCAAAGTGCTGGGATTACTGGTGTGAGCCAGCTAGTTAATTTTTAAATAAAAAACATGTGTTATAAATTCAAAAGGTACAAAAAGATATACAGTGAAAAGCAAGTTTTCCTCCCACCCTCTTTTCTCCTTAGAACAAATTGCTGCTACCAGTTTGTGGTTTATAGTAGTTTCTTTTAAATTTTTTAAATTTAAATTAAATTTAATTAATTAATTTTTTTTTTTTTGAGGCAGAGTCTCGCTCTGTTGCCCAGGCTGGAATGCAGTAACATGATCTCAGCTCACTGCAACCTCTGCCTCCTGGGTTCAAGCAGTTCTCATGCCTCGGCCTCCTAAGTAGCTGAAATTAAGGCATGCGCCATTATGCCTGGCTAATTTTTGTATTTTTAGTAGAGATGGGGTTTCACCATGTTGGCCAGGCTGGTCTCAAATTCCTGAACTCAAGTGATCCACCCACCTTGGCCTCCCAAAGTGCTGGGATTACAGATGTGAGCCGCTGCACCCAGCCATAGTCATCTCTTACAATGGCTGCACAATAGTCCATCTAGTGCAGTTTTTCAGACTAAGGGCCATAATCCATTATTGGGTCAGGAAATCAGTTTAGTGGGCCTCTATGTACTTTGTTTTCTTAATTTCTTAATAACATAGATTAGGATTGAAAACAGCAGAGAGCATCACATATAGTAAAGATAGTGTTGTTTTGAGAAACCTTTTCGGTTCAGTTTTTTACACACACACCCTCTCACACATGCATATGCTAGATTACAATGTAAAACATTCTTTATTGGGTTGTGGTTTAAAAAAATACTCATCTAGGAATGACTGATACGGAGATTGTTTCTAATTCTTAAAATTATTATAAATAATGCTGGAAGCAGACATTTATTCTGCATACTTAGGAATTTTCTCTTAGGATACTCTCCCTGAGTGAGGCTACTGAATCAAAGTCTATGAGCATTTTAATTGATAAGTTACTTTCCAAAAGCCATATCCCATTTACTATTTAATAAATGTCATCTGTGCTTTGTTTAGCATAGGTTATTTTTATTTTAACACAGACTGTTTTCTATGGGTAATACATGTGATATATATATTTTTTAACAGAAAGGGATGATTTATTAATTTTACCCCCAAGTAATATAAAGTGAACATTTCCCTATTTTACTAAATATTCTTCAACAGCAGTGATCCTCATTCTGGGGGCGACTTTTCTTGGGTGTAGGGTAAATACTTTAGTGCTTCCCAAACTTGAGTCAGTCTTACCTGCCTTTATGATTTTTTCCTGTAACCATGTATTGTATATACTTTTATTTACTTATCTTTAAATTTGGCTTTTAAAAACTTTTTACTTTTAAATAATTTTAGACTTAGAGAAAAGTTGCAATGGCAGTACAAATTCTAATCTTGTGTAACTACAGTATAGTGATCAAAACTAAAATTGATATTGATATAGACTTAACTGGGATTTCACCAGTTTTTCTTATGAAACTCCTTTTTCTATTCCAGGATCAAATCCAGGATCCCATGTTGCTTTTAGTTGCAGCGTCTCCTTAGTCTCCTCTAATCTGTGACAGTTCCTCAGTCTGTCCTTGTCTTTCATGACCCTGGCCCTTGTGAGGAGTACTGGTCAGGTATTTTGTAGAATATCCCTTAGGTTGGGTTTACTTGATGTTTTCTCATAATTAGATCAAGGTCATGGATTTGGGAAGAGCACCACAGAGGTGAAATGCCCTTCTCAGCGCATGGTATCGGGGTACGTGGTGTCATTATGTCTTTATTGCCTGTAGTGTTAACGCTGATCAGTTGATTAAGGTGATATGTGCCAATTTCTCCACCGTGAGGTTATTTCTGCCTTTGTAATTAATAAATATTCTGGGAGAGATACTTTCAGGTTACACAAATATCCCATTTTTCCTTAAACTTTTTTTTTTTTTTTTTTTTTGAGACAGGGTCTCACTCTGTCACCCAGGCTCTGGCGTGCAGTGGCATGATCATGGCCCACTGCAGACTTGACCTCCTGCTGGGCTCAAGTGTGCTTCCCACCTCAGCCTCAAAAGTAGCGAGGCCCACAGGTGTGTGCCACCACACCTGGCTGTTTTTTATTTTTTGTAGAGATGGGGGTTTTGCCATGTTGCCCAGGCTGGTCTCAAACTCCTGAGCTCAAGCGATCTTCCCGTCTTGGCCTCTCAGATTGTTGGAATTACAGGCGTGAGCCACCAAGCCCCACCTCTCCTTAAACTTCTACCTGCTATAAAACAATACTAAAAGCAAACAAAAAACATAACTTCTTTAGTATTGATCTAATCAATGAGATTGGTAATAATGAGGTTAGTAGCTGGCTTTGTTCTTCTATACATTTATAATAATATAAAAGTATTAAAAATTTTAAAAAATGTTTGTCCATATACCACTTATAATCATCTTGTATACACACCCCATCTTGGACACGCTGGACTACTGTGAGGTGTTAAGCATCAAATGGTCTAGGTTCTGTGGTGACATTATTAATACTCTTTTTAGTTGGATTGATTAGTTGGTTGGTTTTATTAGTTCATTCATTTAAAAATTTATTAATTGTACTTGGTACACAGCCCTAAGCTAGAATTGAGAGTTAAGACATAGTTCTTTCTCTAAAGAATATTACGGCTAGCAGGAGAATTAAGCTGAATGAGCCTTGGTGCAGTCACACAAGGCAGTGGGGTGTGGCTGGCATTGGAGTGGCAGCCTGTTCTGAGGAGTACTGGGGGTAGGGCTAGAGAATCAGTCTAGCCAGGGAGAATGAGGGGAGCTAGGATTGAGGAGGTTGACACAGTCTGGGCTCACACTTCCCACAGCCTTGCCCAGATCTAACTCTTAGGGGTACTTCTTTCCCAGGCTGAAGGTATTTTCTTGGGTAGATCATAGAAAAGCAGCTTGAGTCCACATTCCTCCTAATACCCTGCCTCTTCCCTTTCCCTCCACTTTGCACCTTGCTTCCCCAATCCTGAAGATTTTAATCATGGTAGGTTAAGGTCATTGTTGAACTCAGAGTTCTGAGCTAGCTAAGCTTGGAAAGCCTATTATTATTATTATTATTATTATTATTATTATTATTATTCGAGACAGAGTCTCACTGTGTTGCCCAGGCTGGAGTACGGTGGTGTGATCTCAGCTCACTGCAACCTCCACCTCCTGGGTTTCAAGTGATTCTCCCACCTTAGCCTCCTGAGTAGCTGGGATTACAGGCACCTGCCACCACACCTGGCTAGTTTGTGTATTTTTACTAGAGACTGAGTTTTGCCGTGTTGGCCAGGCTGGTCTCAAACTCCTGACCTCAAGTGATCCGCCCGCCTTGGCCTCCCAAAGTGCTGGGATTACAGGTGTGAGCCACCACGCCCGGCCAGAAAGCCTATTCTAGAAGGGTACAACGGTGCTTTCATGGGGGTCTAGGGTATTGCTTCCTTGATCCAGTCTTTCCTGGCCCCAAGCCTATGTTTATGTGGCCCAGTGTTAACATGCTCCAACTTAATGAGGGACAGCGGCCAGGGACCTGTGGATTTGAGAGATTTCAGAAAATTGGCTTATATATTAACATTATCACAGAGACTCCAAGAAACTGAAGCAAGCTGTGAGTACCTATGTTGTGAGTATCTGGACATTGAGCTTTATATGGAGGGTTGTGAGCTGAGCGGAGGTGAACTAGGGCTGGATGACTGGCAGACTGAAGGAGAGGGGGCACAACCTAGCATGAAGGTGTGTGGTAGCTGCTTCACCGCAGGGCTGTGGGGTCTAGGAGAATTATAGGCTGAATTCCACACTTCCCTAGTTCAGAGCCTTAAGGTCAGGGATGGGGTGCTGGTGGTAGGAGAGGCAGGGGGAATTAGGTCAGGAGTAAGGACCTGGGAAAACTTCCTATCATAAAACACTAGGACTTGACCACAGAATGGGTATTTCTCTGCCTTCCTAGGAAGGCTGTGCAAGCACAGTTTGTGTGGCAGTGGTCAACACTGTGCAGGTCCTGCCAGATGTGGCTTCCAGGTGGAGGGGGCCCAGGATTGCCCTCTTGAGGAAGACATTTGTTTTGTTGATCTGAAGGCCCTAATAGCACCCAGGTAGAGAATGCTTGGTTTGCAGTAGACAGATTGTCTTCCAAGAGAACTTAGGTATTGTCAGCTGTTCAATGTCTGCTTTGTAAAGGCAACTTTGTCTCAGACTTATGGGTAGGGGTGAGTCTGAGCAAGGACCTCAGCAGGAGCCTTAGTCCTCTTCCAGGCCATTTCCTAATTTCCCCATCCTGTAATTTAGCACATTTCCTCTCTGTCCAGCCCTCCTTAGGCAGGAAGCCTGAGTCTCCCATTTTTTTTCTTCTAAAAAAGGCTACTTTTCATTGGTGACGGACCTCTGTCTGATCCCAAAGCCCCAAGCCCGGGGCTCTGCTGAAAGAAGTCTTTCTGCTGCTTTGGACTTACTCAGAAAGCAGTAGGACTGGGTGACTGCAGTAGAATGATGCAGTAGGACAGTCAAGCCGAAGGATGCTTGAACAGCTAGTCCCCCCCTCTCATGTGGAGGAAAAAGCAAAAGCCCTAAGGGAGACAGGGACTTGCCCAGGATTTTACCATTCCAGAAAGCTGGAAGCCAGGACTGGGCTCCAGCCTGCTGTCTACTCTTGAATTTTAAAAGCTTCCCTCCTTACCACATTGCCATTCACAGGCAGAAGAGGAAAATTGTAAAGCCCTTAAGGGCTCTTCTGTAAATGGCAGCTAGAACCCAGTGTAGGAGAATTGGTGGAGAGGAACATGTTTGATTCCCCCCACCTTTTTTTTTTGAGACAGTTTCGCTCTGTCACCCAGGCTAGAGTGCAGTGATGCGATGATCTCTCTCTGCAACCTTAACCTCCCAGGCTCAAGTGATCCTCCCACTTCAGCTTCCCGAGTAACTGAGACCACAAGCGTGTGCCACTATGCCCAGCCAATTTTTAAAAATTATTATTTGTAGAGATAGGGTTTCCTTATGTTGCTCAGGCTAGTCTTGAACTCCTGGGCTCAAGCAGTTCTCCCACGCCAGCCTCCCAAAGTGCTGGGATTACAGGTGTGAGCCACTGCACTTGACCTGATCACCCATTAATTTGGTAGAACTGGATGTTTTCAGTGGGAATACCAGTGGACCCCAGTCTGGTGGGCATTAGAAACCAGGCTTCCCAGAGGCATTTGAAATTAGACCGCCATTTCTTAGGCATTCTAAGATCCAACCAATAATATTGAAACAACAGCCCATTTTACTTGAATTTCTTTGATCCCAAAGTAAGGAATGACTTTAAAAGATTTACTCTGTTCCTATGTTTTCAGGTTCAGAATTTCAGTTGTCTTTAAAGATTCAAGAAAGTACTATAAACCCCTCTAGTGACCTAATCTGGAATCCGATTTACATATATGTATTTTCTTGTACAATGTAGGTCCATCCACTCAAATTCCCTCACCTTAGAGAGAAAATAGCTGTTTCTGTTTGTTTGTTTGGAGAGTGTTTTCAATGATTCATTTGTATCACACACACTCATTGCACACATTGAATGAAATACTAAAGTGGATATACCTCGAAGAGCTCAGGTCTGTGGGGGGAGACAGGTGTGCAAGTAACAGTGATAGAGTGGTATCAATGCTATAGTAAAGGCATCTTTAAACTGCTGTTGATGTGCAGAAGAGACAAACAGATTCTATCAGGAGATTGAAAAATATTTGACAGAGGAGGTGATAACTGAGTTGGACCTTGAAGGCAGTAAGATTTTGTTAGTCGGGGAAGGAGGCATTCAGATAAAGGTAACAGCATGAGCCGTAGGGGGAAGGAGAGGAAAATGCAGACAGTGTTCAAAGAACCAGGCAGTGCACTGTGGTTGTGCCTGTAATGGGGTGGTTGGTAGCAGGGGAGGTGTGGGCAAGAGATGAAGCCAGAGGATTTCAGATTTGGGTGGGAGCGAAGGCCAGAAGAGGGAACGTTGGACGTAGTCACGCTACTGTTGCTGTTATTTAGACCTTCATTTTTCCTCCAGACTGTAGTGTTCAAAATTCTTTTTAGTAATAGAACCCTTTTTTTTCTGAACTTTTTACAACCATCTCCAAATTATAAAACATAAGACTTTTTTTTTTTTTAGTAAAAATGTATTTTTTTACAAGCACAGTGGCTTGCACCATGGAGGGGAGAAGGAGGTGTTTTGTCCTTGGAGCTGCTGGCCTGAGAGAACCTTGTCATCGTGGGAGCTGGTCCATTCCTACACAGTGGTCTGGCAATGACCCGGTGGTGGTGGAGGCCTGTGAGTGGGCACTGGTAATGGGAGCAGCTGTAAAACCCTGGAGGGCAGCCCCAGGAGAGTGACCTTACCAGGAAAGTTCTGGGAAACAAACCACAGGGAGGCTTTACAGGAATTTTTGGTTGTGCCCACAGGCAAGGCACATGAGGAAAAGAAATGTAATTATAGTTTGTAAGTCTATGAAAAGAGGCAATGAGTGACATGAAATAGCTGCTCTAAGTTTCTTCTTCCTGTCGGACAGGAAGAAATGGGGTTTTATGCATTTCACTCAGCAGATATTTATTGAGTGCTAGCTGTGAGCTGGGCCCTGCACTAAGTGCAGGGAATATTGATGGTTAGCAAAATAGTCAAGGTTCGTATCCTAAGGAACTCGTGAGGGAAGACTGAGATTAAGCAGATAACTGTACAAATGCATAATTACACAGCATGGTGAGTGCTCTGAAGGATAAGTGTGGGGAACCTCATTTAGATTGGAGGATTGTGAAAGTCAAGAGACAGGAGAGTCAAGGTGAGGCAAGGTGAGTAAGAGCTATCCAGGCAAAGACTGCTTGGTAGGGGAGTGTCCCAGCAACGGGAAACAACCTGGAAAAAATATGACACTTCGGGGGAACTAAAAGCAGTTGTATGTGGCTGATGCACAGACAGGGAAGGGCAGGAAGTGTGCTGAAAGAAGGCAGGAGGAGAATTATGCTGGGCCTTATAGGTCCTGGTAAGAAGTTAGATTTTATCGTAAGTGTAGTGGGAAGTCAATGAAGTGTGTTAAGCAGGAAATGACCTGATCTGGTGTAAAAAAAAAAAAAGTGATTCAGACAGCTCTAATGGCTTTGTGAGGGGAGAGTGGAAGCTGGGGCAATTAGGAGGTTTTTGCAATAATTTAAGTGAGAGATGGGTAGCATCAGAGGTAGAGAAAAGTGGACAGATAAAAGATATATTTTGGAAGTAGAATTGTTTGCAGTTGGGAAATGGGTTGGATGTGGGCAGAAAGAAAAAGGGAGAGTCGAGGATGTCTCCCAGGTTTCTGGCACATGTATGCTTGCAGGCCTCTCAGCAGACAGCAGAGAGCTTATATAAGGTTGTCAAATCCTTATCCTTCAGAAAGGTCAGGTAGGATTGGTCTAAATCCAGCCTTGCAGAGGCAGTGGCGGGATTCAGCTGTCCCTGACTCTGCCCAGTTCAAGGAGTGTGTACACAGTAGCATTACCCAAGCAGGGATTCCAGTTCTCTCACTAATGGGGCCCTTCCTTTGTCCCTTCCCCCGGATAAGGCCCTAAGGAACCTCCATAACTCCAGCATGCCACTAGGGGGAGCATGGCCCACATTCTGGGTCTGGTTTGGAGGGCTTTTTAAGTTTGGATTACTTCAGGAACTGACTTGTATCAGCTCTAGTACTCAGTCCTGACCCCTGGCCCCTCATGCTGCTTAAAAGAATGCCTGGCATATGGTAGGTGTTCAATAAGTGTTAATTGGTGTTACTACTGTATTATTAATATTATCTTATTGTAGAAAGGGGTGGGATCACCCCTTCTTTCTCAGGATGGAGACTAGGCAAGTGGAATGTGCATTTTGAGGATCAGGAGGAGAGCAGAGGGATGCCTTTTGAACAAGGAAAAGGCGGAAGTTTAGTGATTTGATGATACTACGTTTGCCCTTCTGTCTTGTCTTTCTTTGTAGACTTGGGATTCTTCAGCTGGGGCTTGGGTGAGGTTGGGGATTTATAGTGGGTGATTAGGTTCACTCCCTTTGAAGCTCTGATTGCTTCACTAAAGCAGTAGTGCCCCCCATTTAGGATTTGTGCCATTCTGTCATTTCCTGTTGGATTTTATAACACTTCTCCTACCTTAACTTCTGGTATATATTTACCTTTTAAACTCTAGTCAATCAGAATCTTGTTTTGAGAATGTTGCGATATGCTGGAAATTAATTAAAAAAACCCACTAGATTCTGCATAGGATGTTGCATTAAAGATTCTATCAGGCTGGGTGTGGTGGTACACACCTATAATCCCAGCTACTCAGGAGGCTGAGGTGGGAGGATTGCTTGAGCTCAGGAGTTCAAGACCAGCCTGGGCAACATAGTAAGACCTTGTGTCAATAAATAAATAAATAAATAACATCAGGACCTTTAGCACTGTTTTTGGGAGCAACATTGGAAAATATCCTCCTTAAGCCTCAGTGTCCCCATCCTGGGGAGGGTATTAACTGTCCCAGTGCTTTTTGTTTGTTTTTGGTGAGGAGTTGTCGAGAGGAGTGAAGTTCTTAGTTCAGTGCCTGACTTGAGAGTGCTTTCACGGACAGCATCTCTTCCGATGCTCAGCCCCCAGCCCTGTCAGTAGGCTCTGTAGGTGGAAAGGGGGAAGTCACGTGACTTGCCCAATGGCACGTGGCCTGTTAGTGGTGGAGTCAGGCACTGCCAAGGTCTTCTCACCCCTGGTGCTGTTGCAACCACTGTGCTTAATGTACTCAAGAGACTTGAAAGGCTTGGGGATTGTTTCTAGATTTTATTTCCTGGTTCTGTGACCTGGGGCAAGTAATTTTACTTCTGTTGTATAATTTTTTTAAAAAAAATCTGTTAAATTAGTATAATAATGCCAATCCTAACTTTCAGACCTGTCGTGTTGAACAGATGAGCCAAGATTTTGAGAGTCGTTTAGAAAAGTGTAAGGTCATATATAGCTGTAGGGTAGGGCTTTTTCTCCGAGCTGTGCATCAGGACGTTTTACATCTCAGAGATGCTGTCTTAAGGTCTTTAGGCTGAAAGGATGGTAGTCAGCCTATCTCGCCACAACTTACAAGGATTCTTTACCTTCCCTTGGGAGCCCAGTGTTATCTCATAACCAGTTATCAAAAAGTTGACAGTTTTTGAAATCAGGTTGCAATATACTTTAGTTGAAAGTGTGCTGGACTAGGGGGATCTTGGCTGATTTCTTCTCTTAGTTCTTTGACTGCCTAACTGTATAAGTGTAGATCAAATGTTTAATCTCTCTGAGTCTCAGTTTTTCCATCTATAAAATGGTCATAAGGCCAGTATGCTGGCTCACGCCTGTAATCCCAGCACTTTGGGAGGCTGAGGCAGGAGGATTGCGTGAAGCCAGGAGTTCAAAACCAGCCTGGGCAACATAGTGAGACCCTGTCTCTATAAAAATAAAAATAAAAAAAGTAGCCAGGCATGGTGGTGCATGCCTGTAGTCCCAGCTACTTCAGACGCTGAGGCAGGAGGATCGTTTGAGCCCAGGAGTTTGATGATGTAGTGAGCTGTGATTGCACCAATGTACTCCAGCTTGGGTAATGGAGCAAGATCCTGTCTCTAAAATTTAAAAAGAATAATAAATAAACTTGAAAAAATGGTCATAAAAATATCTGTGCAGTGTATTTCAAAAGGTTATGAGGATCAAACAAAATGATACATGTAAAAAGAATGTTACAAAGCAGAAATGTATGCTGGGTAGGGGGGAGAGGAAGGGACAGGATGGGGATGGGGATGGGACTAAACTTAGGGGGTCTGCCATGTCCCAGGGACTGTGCTCATTTTCTGACAGGAGCAATATTATTACCGACTGTGACAGCAGCTCCCACGAAGCCTGCACCTTAGCTGCAGACCCTGAGCAGGGCAGAGAGACAAGGCTATATTTGTATCAGGTTTGTCGTCTGGGTTGTGACTCTCGACTTGCCCAGGATTCTTCCTGGTCCTGACCGAGTGTCTTTGCTCTCCATTTCAGGAAGATGAGAGACTGCTTAGGCGCCACCACTAGTACCATGAGTCCCTGCACTGGTTAAAGCCATCGCCACAACCTGGACAGGCAGCAAGGTAAGCAGAGAGGCCAGTCCAGGCGAGCTCCTGGGATGTGAGTGCATTTCCGCCCCAACTGCTGCCCGGAAAAATCCCAAGTGCACAAACAAGTCAAGGCAGCGCATCAGGGTCCCTCCTACCCGAGCTCCAGGACCCAGAGGAAGGGCTGGCTTCCCCTCCAAGCGCTTCAGCTAGCTCCCTCCCCCCCGGCAGGGATTCTTTCAAGTTATAAAAAATGAGACACTGGAGGGGAAGAAAACAAGTCCACTCACTGTCTTCTCCCTTCTCCCCTCTGAGCTGTTCAAGCAAGTTCCCAGGAGCAGTTCAGATCCCCTGTTGGACTGGAAGGGAGGTAGGAGGAGTGGAATGCATGCAAAAACCGAGCTGATCAAAAGACAGTGCTGTTTCATGGAAGCCTCCCAGAACTCAGAGAGAGAGAGAGAGAGAGAGTGAGAAAGAAAGAAAAAGAGAGCGCCCTTGTGCACGCGCTAGGCCAAGAGCGCGCCGCTGTGCGCGCGCCCGCCTAGCAAGGACAGGGTCTCCATGACAACTGGCCTGGCCGGCTAGCAGTGCTCTGCTCACTTGGCTGCGAGGAGCGCCACGAAAGGTCAGAGGAAGGAGCTGTGGGAAGCTCGCAGCAGGTATCGGAGCTTAAGCCAGTGGATTTGGGGGCCCTGGGCTCCCTAGCCGGCTGCGGTGTGAGAATGGAGTGGGCAGGAAAGCGGCGGGACTTTCAGGTAAGGGCAGCTCCGGGCTGGGATCGTTTGGCCTCCTTTCCTGGCCCTTCTCTCCGGCTGTTTTCTGGGAGGCAGGCGAGTGTCCGTAGTCTCTGCTCGGGGTTTGGGGCTCAGGAATGATGTCATGCTCCAACAGTTGGATTCTATTAGCTTAAGGAGGAGGGAAACGGCCAATTTTCTTGACTTTGCAAATCTAGCTGATCTCACTCTTGCTGAATCTGAGGTGTTTAGACTTAACTGTAAAAAGCATCATTTTACTTTTATTTAGCACAAAGGCGCAGGATATTTTTACAGGAAGAATCTTTTATATGGAAAAATCTGAGTTAACATCACTCCTGTGGTGTTTGTAGTTCTTACAGGGAAACTCCAGTGCCTTTTGAGCCGCTTGTTCGCCCTAGTGAACACTGTCTGTTTTGTCTCTTGGTGCTGCTATGTCTGACCTGTAATGGAAAAAAAAAAGGCTAATTAAGCTCAGCGAGGAGCCTGTGGTGAGTTCCAAGTCCCTCTAGAGCATTTATTAGGACAGAGGGACTGTCACAGGGATGCCTGAGCTGGGGTTTTGCACTCTCTCTCTTCCAGGCAGCTTGGTAAGAATCAAGCTGTCCTCCCACATTAAAAGGTCGATCACAGACTTTTCTAAGAGGTGGAGGAGGGGGCTGGCTTGGGGTTGGGGGGCCAGCAAACAGGTTTCTCATCCAGATGTCCCAGAGTGAGCTCTCAACGGCAGCTGCTAAGAGCTGAGGAACATGAGGCACTGTAGTTGTGCCGGGTGGATTCCTTTGGTTACATTTTGACCAAATCTCAGGGCATGCAGTGTCCACGCTGTGCACTCCTACACTGATTGTCCTAAGTTTTGGTAAAACTTGTTCTGACCTAGAGGAGTGGTACGTGGTGAGCTGTGTGGCCTAGGAAAGGAGACCCTCCCAGAAAGGCAGTTTTATAGGTGATAGGGTAGCGGGGCTGTCAGTAATATTATTAGGAGGATGAATGCAGCAAAGACTCCCTGCAACGGAGACCCATCAGGGGATGTGCTTCCACTTGAGCCATGTTATGTCTTAAATTCACTTCTTGGCCTCAGGGAACTTTGCAAATGCCTTTGGTTTCTCTGTGGGATGAGGGAACAGCTGCTGTCCTGGCTCTTCGGTTTTTCTTCTTGAACTTTCTGAACAGAATGTCTTTTGTATTCTGGCAAACAATGAGGGGGCATTCTGATTAACTTCGGGTCAGCTTGCCAATGCAAGCACTGGCCATGTCCCCAGTTCTGGCTCCCTAAAATGAGTACATGTTTACATCATGGTTGTGGCCTGAGGATCCACAAGGGTGAACTCCATGGCCCTGGACCTCAGATGGTCCACTTCTGAAGTTATTCCTCTTGCTACACTCCAGGGATCCTTTGCTTAGTTGAAACCTACATTTTGCTAGAGGGATGTGGCATAACGCTGAGCCAGTGGGCCCTTCAGTTGGCAGTGTAAATCCAGAACCTCAGCCTTCTTTTCTACTTGTGTGTGTAGTTGGAGCTTTTCAATTTTACCATCCCCACATGTGTGAAGAGGGCTAGCAGAGACCCAGTTTCAGGAGCTGGTGCTCTTTCTTTTGGTATAGCAGAAAGAATAATGGATTTGGGTTGCTAGACTTGAGTCGACGGCTAGATTCTGTTCCCATAGGGTGGCCACGGGCAAGTATCTTAACTAATAGGAGCTTCAGATTCTTACCTGTGAGATGGAGGTAATAAGAACGACTTCACAGGACTGTTGGGAGGAGCCAGTGGGATAACTTCCATGAAAGTAATTTGAAACAAGTCACGTCCTATCTAATGTAACGTGTTGTGAATTGAAGCTTGAGGAATGACCCAACTCTCTGGAAAGTCACTTTGCCTCTCTGTTCTGGTTCTCTCATTTTATAAAGTGCCTTCTTCCTTTCTGCATTTATAAGTAAACATGAGAAAAATCTGAAAAGACTTCTTCAGGATGTTTAAGGAAACAAATGTTGCTTTCCTTGGGTTGGGTCATTTCATAAGAGTGATATTTGCCTTACACCTGGAGCCTCATAGACGATCCTGCAGAGAGGAAGCTTTCCTTGGTCACCTGACTCATGTGTTTATATATAGTATAGAGGAGAGGTATTCCAGAAGACTCGTCGCTTTTCCTGTGTCCCACAGCTGCCTATAGAGTTGTGGCACCATACACTTTAGCAGCAGGAAAAGAGGCCAGCTTGGTTCCCTCATCCTGCTGGGTCCTGCTGGGCAGACTCTGCAGTGGGCAAAGGGGTCTTTCTCCTTCATTCTGGGTTTAGAAGGCAGGGTTCTAACTGGGAGAAAGTGTTATTGCTCCGAAAGGCTTCTTGGGGGCTGGGCAGGTCTTTCAGGAACTCGTAAGGCCACAGCTTATGGGGAAAGAAAAAGAAACAAGGAAGTGGGAATTCCAAGGGCAGAGATTCTTGATATGCCGTGGGACTGTGCCAAGGAATGGAAGAGCAGGAGAAGGGAGACTCCAGGCAAGCAGAGTCCCAGGTCTGTCCTCAGTGAGTCGAAAGGGCGTATGGCATACTAGAGCGCCTCACCCACAGCCCCAGCTTTACTGTAGGATGGGGAAAACCTGCCAGCCATGTCCCGGAGTGGTGTCTGGGAAGAAGCCCTTGAGCAGACCCGTAGTAGGCAGATTAAAAAAATGAAACAAAACAAGCAGCTCCCCTTCTAGCTGAGTCATGTCACAACAGCCTCTAAGGCCCGAAGGAGAAGCTGCCCACAGCTTAGACTGGGGCTGCAGCTGTTCCCCCACTCGCATCAGTCCGGCTTCCCAGAGCTGAGTCACAAATTGGATCTGTCTATGTTCCTTAAGGATTAAAAAGTAACATTCCTGTTCTCACTCCCTCTTTCCTCCTTCTACTCCCCTTCCTGTACCTTCTCCCCTTGGGCTCTCTCTCTCTCAAATTAGATATCAGTCACCCAGGGAAGATGAAACTTTGAAATACACTGGAGAACAGGCCAAGGACACCCTTGGTTCTGCTGGTTCAGCCTCTTTCCCTGGAATGAAGGGCGGGGTGTACAGATTCAGGAGGGCAATCCAAGTATGGCCCCACTGGTAGCCTAGACCTAAGAGAGGCTGTGCCCCACTCTCCGCCGCATCTGATTCTAAGAACTGCATTACGGGAGGTCCACCTGGCACCTCAGGGAGATGGGAGGCTCTGAGGCCTGGGCCTTCTGAAGCACCTCCCTGTGGGGCAGGTGGGACTGAAGGATTGAAGAATACATCTTCCTTCCTGTCATTCCTCTTAGCCGTTAACTGTCATTGCCCTGGAAATGTCCCCATTTCCACTATTGGGCCTAAGAGAGTTGGCCAAGGCAGCCAAGCCCAGGGAACACATAGTTTGAGGCTGGAGGAGGCCTGGCAGCAGCCCTTCCAAGCCCTGGCTTGGCCTTCCTTCTGTGCCTCTGCATGGGCTTGGGAGGAGGGTGTGTTTAGGGCAGGCTGCAAGGAGGGGAAGGGGAAATCTGCAGGCAGATAATTGAGTTCTTTGAGTTGGAGGGACCATGGAAAGTGGAGAAGGGGCCAGGAGGGCATAGAATGAAAAAAAAAGACCATCTGGCGTAGTCTGCAGAGATTTGTCTTTAAAGCCTGTGGGAAAACTTGCATTAGTGTGTGCCTTCTCCTGGGGAGGCAGGGGCTGGGGAGGCTGGGCATTTGTTTCATCCTGGAGGGGAGGTGCTATGTGTATGTGTGTCTGTCTCAGTAGGTGGGTCGGAGGAACTAGTGGGTGCATCTGTCTTAGGGGAACATGCCACATAATATTGTGCTGATAGAAAAAACCTGAGGTCTCTATTTCTAGACATAGGCCCCAGAAAGCTCTCCTGGGGGTGTGGGTGTGTGTGTGTGTGTGTGTGTGTGTGTGTGTGTGTGTGTGTGTGTGTGTGTGTGCAGAAAGCTCTCCTGGGGGGGGGGGTGTGTGTGTGTGTGTGTGTGTGTGTAGAAAGCTCTCCTGGGGTGTGTGTGTGTGTGTGTGTGTGTGTGTTTTGAAGGGAGAGGAGGGTGTTAAATGAGTCTAGACTACCTTATTGAAGAATTTCTCCAAAGACCCCTTCTCTTATTTTTTTTGACTTTGATGTGATGAATGTACTGTTGTTGGGGAGGCTGTTGAAACTATCACTATACTCTTCTCATCTAAAACTGCCTGAATGTTAGATTTCACTGTCCTTATAAAAGAGTGAATTATATGCAGTTAGCGTATGAAGCCTTCTTAACCAAAGAAGACCTATTCCTACAGGCTTGTCACGAAACCACCACAGTTTCTCAAAGCTCCAGACTCTTCCTCTGTGTGACCTGTCATCACCAAAGGGGTTGTGTGTGAGCTGGAGATGGACTGTTGGAAATCACATAGTGGATGGAGGATTATTTGGAACTGGGAAAAAATGAGATAAACTGAGGGTTACGGGAGACAAGATCTGAGGCAGGAGCAAGACTACTGGAAGGAAGCAGGAGTGAGGTGCTGGGCAAGGGGCCCTGGGCGGAGGCAGTTCTCAGGAGCAGCAGGTGGTAATCGAGAGAAGGGTTGACCTCGGAGTCTTACACAATTTAGCAGAAGGTCAGACTGCCTCCAGGGCACTCAGGGGGACAGTGTCGTGCAGGCCCTCAGAAGCACTGGAGGAGGCAGAGGTGGCTGGCATTGGGGTTAACACCTCTGTTTGTTTGTTCTTGGCTCAGAGGCGTCTTTGGTGCCCATCTATGCAATGTTGGTCTGTTCACCCATTCAGTCAGTGAATACGGAGTGTCTGGGCCAAGAGCTGGGAAGGAACGCTGAAGTATTAAGTATGGGCCTTACTCCCATCTATGTCATATTATAATAGATGTTGTGTTGTAGTTATTTCTTCCCCTCTCTCCCCCACTCTGTCTGTGTGATTAAGAAAGAAGCAGCATAGACCTGCTGCAATTCTGAGTTTTGATGGTAGGGTTAATGACCATCTCATGCTCTTAGGCTGGGAAAAAGGAGGAGGATCCAACAGACTGATTTCAAGCACTATTTAAATGAAGGAAGAGAGCCAACTGAAGGACTGGAAATAGGAGGGTGAGGATTCTAGGCCTGTGTTGAAGCTTCTCTGACAGTGTCAAAGGATGGTGTATGTGGGAGGGAGTTATAGGAAAGGGGAAATGGGAAAGTTGGAAAAAAACTATCAAGTCAGCTATTTTTAAAACTCTAGTTTTGTTCGAGGAACTGACTTTTGCTGTGCTTGTGACTTGAAACACAGGCTACCTTATGGAGTTCTGACAACTGAGTTTTATAGATTGTTTTAAAATGAACTAGCCTGTTGTGTGTTGTTCAACTCTCAGTGACTCTTAGGTACTCAGTGAGTGTGTGGTGCTGCCTTAGAGCAATTCTGTTGGAACCATTTGCATTTAATATGAGTATCTGACATGCATTGCAGTGCAGTGCAGTGATTAACAGCTATAGCTCAGGGGTCTTAGAGGCCTAGCTTTAGAACCTGACCTTGCTGTGTGACCTTGGGCAGGTTATTTAATCTCTCTGTGCATCAGCCTTCTTTGAGGCATCTGTAGAATGGATGTAATAGTACTTGATTTGGTAGAGTTGTGGTAAGGATTAAATGAAATGATACCTGTAAATAGGCCAGTGCCTGGCACATAGTAAATGTCCAGTGCTTTCCAGTATATTATTATCAACTTACAGCAGCATTTTGAAGAGAGTGGGCTGGTGTCTTTCAAACAGGTTGATGTTACTACGCTGGGAACAAACCAGATTCTTCTTTTAGAAGTAGCTGCTGGTTGGGCGCGGTGGCTCATGTCTATAATCCCAGCGCTTTGGGAGGCCGAGGTGGGTGGATCGCTTGAGGTCGGTGTTTGAGACCAGCCTGGCCAATATGGTAAAACCCTGTCTCTACTAAAAATACAAAAACTGGCTGGGCATAGTGGTGTGTATCAGTAATCCCAGCTACTTGGGAGGCTGAGGTAGGAGAACAGCTTGAACCTGGGAGGCGGAGGTTGCAGTGAGCTGAGATCGCACCACTGCACTCCAGCCTGGGCGACAGAGCAAGACTTCGTCTCAAAAAAAAAAAAAAAAAGAAGTAGCTGCTATTTTGCATCTTGTTCATCTTTCTGTCAAAACCCCAGGTAGTCTGGTCTGGGGTCTGTGCAGTCCTGGGTGTATAATACTATGAGATTTCCTAATAACACAGGATTTCCTCCCCACTTCTCAAAGCTGCTTGTGTTCAGTTCCTGCCACTTGACAGACAGCTCCCCATGTCTTATGGCTGCTGCATCAGGCAGAGTGATCAAAGAAAGGGCACAGGGGGCCATGGACAAGGTAAGGAGAGAAAGACAATTGCTTTGGAAAGTCACCAGCAGCCAAGGAGGATTGCCCTTTCAGACCTGGCCTACACATTAGGAAGGTACTTGAGAGTGTCCTTTAAGAGGAAGGAGTAGGGGCCAATGAGATTTTGAGGACACGGCAGCTGCTCACACTGGAGAGGCCAGAAATCCTGAGTCTGAGTTAGTCCTTGTCAACCCAGCTTCACAGGTTCAGCTCTTTCCTCCTGCTGTGGGATGCTCACTCCTCACAGACAGGGGAGACCAGTCCATCCAGAACTGCTTCTCGCCTGCCCCTTTTCTGCTGGCCAGCCTAGGTGGGGCCCCTGAGGTCTTTCTCATTGTGGTATTGGAGGCCCTTCACAAGCTGCTCTCAGTGCTCCAGACCCCGGCCTCTGCCTCAGCCCTCCTTACCCCTGCTTCCACAAATACTGCCCTTGTACCCTTCCAGACGCAGCTTAGAGCATAGAATAGGCTTTGCAGCCAGCTCTGAGGGTCCATAGTCTGGTTTTTCCTCTATCTGTGGACCTCTGGTGAGTTCATCTCTGTAAGCCTCAGTGTTTTCATCTGTAAATTGGGAGTGATAATATTACCCACCTCAAAGGGTTATTGTAAGGTTTCAATGCGTTAATTTATGTAAGGCACTCGACTTAGTTGTAGACACAAATATGCTCTCAATAAATGTTAGCTGCTGCTGTTGTTAGTAATCCATCCTTCCTGTGAATTTCTCTGCCTACATATAGCGGTAGAAAGTCCAAGCCAGGTAGTCAGCAGGTCTGAATTTTAGTTCTGGCTCTGTCTGTAACTTGCTCGGTGATCTTGGGGAAGTAGCTTAACTTCTCTAGGGTTCAGTCTCCTCTTCCAGAAAGTAGAAGGCATGGATTCAGTGTTCTCATTGACATCCTGACTTGACATTTTTTTTGAGACAGAGTCTCGCTCGGTCGCCCAGGCTGGAGTGCAGTGGCATGATCTTGGCTCACTGCAGCCTCCGCCTCCTGCGTTCCAGCGATTCTCCTGCCTCAGCCTCCCCAGTAGCTGGGATTACAGATGTGCGCCACCACACCCGGCTAATTTTTGTATTTTTAGTAGAGACGGGGTTTCACCATGTTGGCCAGGCTGGTGGCCAACTCCTGACCTCAAGTGATATGCTCGCCTTGGCCTCCCAAAGTGCTGGGAGTACAGATGTGAGCCACCACACCTGGCCCTGACTTGACTTTTCAAATGTGTGTATCTGTGTTTTCAACTAGATTCCTTGAAGTTGTATGAAATCGAGTATAATATTTTATACTTTTTATTTCCCCAAATGGCTAACATATATAGTTGGTGCTTAAAAAATATTTGAGTAACTTTTCTTTAACCCCATCAACCAGATTCTAGGAAGCATTTTGACTTGGTTCTCAGAACTCGGAGGCTGGAAGCTTGTTCTCTGATGCATAGGGCAGTACAAGGAGGCCTCAGCCTTTAGTAAGTAAGAAGGTAGATTTCTCTTGGTGCCCTGGGAAAATTTTGGTTAACAGATGTTTGGGGTACTTATTTGTTCGGCTCCGTAGCCTGAGACTAGCTCTTTGAATAAATATTTCCATCACTGTTTCCTTTTCTCAGTGGCGAAAAATGCCAGTGTTTTCTGAGCAGTCCCCTCTCCTTTAGAGTTTAGGGTGAGCCAGTTGGTGCCCAGAGACAAATCTGTGTCTTAGGGGAAGAACCATCCAATAGGGGAGTAATGTTTAGAGCCTGGGCTCTGGGGTCAGATTGGGTTCAAATTCTGCCTCTGTCACCTAATAGCTCTGTAACCTTGGACAAGTTACTTGTCCCTGCCCTAGTTCCTCTTCTGTAAAATTGAGGCAGTGGTAGCATTATCTCATAGGGCTGTAACAAAGCCTAAATGCTAAATGTAAAGTGCCTAGAATAGTACTTCCTGCCTCCTTGCTGAACAAAATGTTTGCAGTTATTGTTATGTTTGTTATTCTCTTGTAAACCAAGTAGTATTTATTTCCTTTTTATTTTTTTTCCAGACAGAGTCTCGCTGTCACCCAGGCTGGAGTGCAGTGGCACGATCTCGGCTCACTGCAACTTCCACCTCCTGGGTTCAAGTGATTCTCCTGCCTCAGCCTTCCAAGTAGCTGGGATTACAGGTGTGTACCACCACACCCAGCTAATTTTTGTATTTTTAGTATAGATGTGGTTTCGCCATATTAGCCACGCTGGTCTTAAACTCCTGATCTCAGGTGATCTGCTTGCCTAGGCCCCCCAAAGTGTTGGGATTACAGGTGTGAGCCACTGCACCCGGCCCCCTTTTTTTTTTTTTTTTTTCCAAGAGAGGGCCTTACTCTGTCACACAGGCTAGAGTGCAGTGGTGCGATATTGGCTCACTGCAACTTCTGCCTCCCTGGCTCAAGCGATCCTCCCACCTCAGCCTCTGGAGTAACAAATGTGCACCACACCTGGCTGATTTTTATAATTTTTTTTTTTTTTAATAGAGATGGGGTTTCTTCATGTTGCCCAGGCTGGTCTTGAACTGAGCTTAGTGATCCGCCCACCTCGGCTTTCCAAGGTGTTGGGATTACAGGCGTGAGCCACTGCACCCAGCCTCAGCAGTGTGTGTTTGTTTGTTTGTTTCTTTCTTTTCTTTTCTTTTTTTTTTTTTTTTTTTGAGACAAAGTCTTGCCCTGTCACCTAGGCTGGAGTGCAATGGCGCGATCTCGGCTCACTGCAACCTCTACCTTCTGGATTCAAGTAATTCTCCTGTCTCAGCCTCCCGAGTAGCTGAGATTACAGATGCATGCTGTCATGCCCAGCTAATTTTTTGTATTTTAGTAGGGACGGGGTTTCACCATGTTACTCAGGCTGGTCTCGAACTCCTGAGCTCAGGCATTCCATCTGCCTCGGCCTCCCAAAGTGCTAGGATTACAGGCGTGAGCCACCACGCCAGGCAGCTGTGTTTATTTCTTTGTGGCTTGTCTGTTGGGTTTGTTCTGCTGAGAAATGAGAGGCGACATCCCCTTCCTCTGTGTCTTGGGCAGACGGTATCAGCAGAGCAGTGATAAGCGTCCCCCAATCAGCATATAGATCGGAGCTCCTGTACCTTGCTTTTGTAAAGAAATTATAAACCAGAGGGGGAGTCTGGCTGAATCAAAAGAGCCTCTAGGCTGAGTGGGCCCCTGTCTGAGGAGTAATATGTGTTGTATGAACAACAGGGATAGGGACATGGCAGACCCAGTGTCAAAAGAGCAGAATGGGAATTGGGAAGGCTGATGGGAGGGTGAGGGAGATAGATGGCTCTAGATAGTGAAGAGTGGCAAATGTCTCTGGGCATTTGTGGCTAAGGCAGTAAGAGGCATCAAGGTAAGTTCCTGGTACTTCATCTTCCCAAGAGATAGCCTGATCCCAGCCCCAGGTGAGACTTACCCCAGCAGTCTCACCCCTCTTTCAGAGGAGTGGTGGATTGGGATGAGGAGGTTCTAATCTGTTTCTAAAGAGAATGAGTAGCTCCTTATCTACAAGTGTAAATTATAAAGACATTTTCTTTTGCAACTTCAGGGAACAGGAACTTTTGCTGCCAAATTTAGCAATGTGTTTTAAGTCCCTCAAATCTTTTTTGAGTGCTACCAAAGCTCTGAGCTTTGTTGTTATCTCTTGTTGAAATACAGCCTGGAAAGGTCATATCAACAGTGCCAATTTATGGGCCTGCTGAGCCCAGACAGGCCTAGGGCAGAATCGGGAGTTTCTAAGAGTAGAGGCTTCACAAATTTTCTCTTTGAGTGAGGCTGTTTACAATGTAAGGTTATTTTTGCTTTAGAAGACCAAACTCTAGATGATGGTCAAACATCCTGTTCTTCAGCTTTACTTCTGCAGGCTTCCACAGGCAGGGGCTCAGATTCGACAGTAGCTCCCTGTAGAACCAGGAGAAGCTCAGCCTCGATGGTGCATAGAGCTCCCAAAACTGTGCCCCGTACTCCTTAGTGGAGGTAAGTTTCCCTGGCAGAGTTATGCTGGAATCTCCCTCCTATTTAGTTTATTAGCAATTTGTGACCTAATATATGTTCTGATGAAGTAATTAAAAGATGGTAAAGGCCGGACACAGTGGCTCACACTTGTAATCCTAACACTTTGGGAGGCCAGGGCAGGAGGACTGCTTGAGGCCAGGAGTTTGAAACCAGCCTGGGCAACATAATGAGACCCCATCTCTACAAAATAAATGAAATTAACCAAGCATGGTGACACATGTCTGTAGTCCCAGCTACTTGGGAGGCTGAGGTGGGATGATTGCTTGAGCCCTGGAGTTCAGGGTTATAGTGAGTTATGATTGTGTCACTGCACTCTAGCCTGGGTGACAGAGCAAGATCCTGTCTCTGAAATAATAATAATAATAATAACTAATAATAAATGGTGAAGACTGAGGACTGTAGACACTACATGTGGAACTTTGTACTCATTTGCAAAGACCTTAGGACAAAAAGGTCTGACTTGTGTGTATATACCTTGCCACTTGGCAAAAAGGAATGCCAGTAGGGAAAGGAAATTAAGGAACTTGAATGACCCCAGCAACTATAAAGGAGTGTGCTCTGGGTTTGGGCACCTGTAGTCCCAGCTGCTTAGGAAGCTGAGGCAGGAGGACTGCTTGAGCCCATGAGTTTGAGGCTGTCCTGCGCAATGATCACACCTGTGAATACACAATGCACTCCAGCCTGAGCAACATAGCAAGACACTGTCTCTTAAAAAAAAAAAAAGAGAGAGAAAGGAGGATGGTACATGAGTGTGAGAAGAAAATAGCTAGGACACGTGAGACAAGCTTGGCAATGGCAGTGACCTTGGTTTGCAGTCTGTGGCTTTTGACTCTGGCTGCTATGTTCTGGGAATTAAGGCTTTTGAATCTAGAAAGGAAAGAAAATACTGAAGTTTCTTATTTTCTCTGCCTCTCTCCAACCTCCTGATTGACTCACCCCTTTCGGTTGAAACATAAATGGAACAGGTAGCACTGTCCTTTCCGAGTCCCTGCCTCTCTGCGTTTGAGTCATCACTGATGCTCAGGGTTTGCTCTTGGCTTGGCTGTGCTGGGAGAGCCAGTTGTGAAGATATTGGAGGTAAGAAGGGCTATTGGTTTTGTCAACTGAACTCTAATAAGTGCCCAGGGGGAAGTGGCAGGGATCCAGGTTAAAAAGAAAGCAACCAGGGCAGGGTGCAATGGCTCAGGCCTGTAATCCCAGCACTTTGGGAGGCTGAAGTGGGTGGATTACTTGAGGTCAGGAATTCAAGATCAGCCTGGCCAACATGGTGAAACCTTGTCTCTAAATACAAAATTAGCTGGGTGTGGTGGCGGGTGCCTGTAATTGCAGCTACTTGGGAGGCTGAGACAGGAGAATTACTTGAACCTGGGAGGCAGAGTTTGCAGTGAGCTGAGATTGTGCTATTTCACTCCAGCCTGGGCAACAAGAGTGAAACTCCGTCTAAAAAAAAAAAAAAAAAGCAACCGGAAATTGTTGTTTTATTTAAATCTCATTAAATGGAAATAGAAAAGCCTTTTTATTTTCTTTCCTACCCCCTCCAGTTGCAGGACCCACAACTGTTTGGTAAACCCAGGTGGGTTTTTTTTTCCTCCATTTAGATGTAGGTGCCTATTCTGCTTATGTGCCCAGAAGGGTTTTGAAAGCAGTGATATCCAGACTTCTTTTCATCTGAAAAATACCAAAGGCCAGATGTCTACATGGCCTTGCAGGAAGAAGCTGAGCTTCTTCTGGAAAACTGTAGAAACAAAAAAAGGCGGTGGAGACTGCAACACCTGTGCCATCCTCCTGGGTCCCTGATAGCCCTTAATGTTTTGTCAGTGCGGAGGGGGGGGGTTGGGATGGCTTTTATTTTTTGGTGTTCCCCAAAAGTTAATCCTCAGTCTGTTCTCTTTTTAATTTACAATCTTTCCCTGGGATTCTATCTTCTACTGTCACCAGTTAGAGAAAGCGAAGGAGTGAGGGGGAATCTAACTCTGCCTCTCTTGCTTCAGAAACTGAATGTATTTATTCTTTCAATAAATATTTATTGAGCAGTCCTTGTGTTCTAGGTTTTGTTCTGTATGCTGAGGAGGTAGAGATAACTAAGACATTGAAGTCCTTGTTGTCATGGAGCTTAATGTGTAGTGAGTGGGGAAGCATTTCGGTAAACAAGTAAACAAATCAATAGATGAGATCAAGATAGTGCTGTGAGCTAGGAAGGAAATAATGGTGATGTAAAAGAGAGAGTAACAGGGACCTGAGAGGTTAGAGAAGGCCTCTGAGAATGACATTTGAACTGCGAGCTCAAGGATAAGAAGAAGCTGTGAATGTGCAGATTTGGGGAAAGTTCCTTTCTGGAAAAGGGAACAGCTGTCAAAGCTCCTGAGGTAGAAAAGAGCTTGACATGCAGAAAGGACACCTAGAGAGTCATCATTGTTAGAATATAGGGAGCAAGGGGGTGTCGGGGTGGAGGATGTGGCACAACTTGGGATAAGGTATGGAAATTTGAGAGCGAGAGAGAGGAACATTGAATCTGATTGAGAAGAATCAGGAAAAAGAGTATGGTGCTGGGCATGGTGGCTCATGCCTGTAACCCCCACACTTTGGGAGGCTGAGGCGGGAGGATCTCTGGAACCCGAGAGTTTGAAGCTTCAGTGAACTATGATCATGCCACTCCAGCCTGGGCAAAAGAGCAAGACTCTGTCTCAGAGAAAAGAATAGAAGAGAAGAGACAGAGCAAGACTCTGTCTCGAAGAGAAGAGAAGAGGAAAGGGGGGAAGGGGGAAAGGGGAAGTGGGAAGAAGGGGGAATAAAGAAGGGGGAAGAAGGAGGAAGAAGGCGGAAGAAGGGGTAAGGGGTAAGGGGATAAGAATATGAGGAAACAAAAGGGATCTGGAGTGGGCATAGACATATCTGCTTAGCTAAGGAAGTCGAGTTAATATAGTCTGCATACTTCTTGGGATCAAGCACTATGTATTTTTAAATTTTCTGCAGATTTTAGGTTTATGGTAAGACATTAGCATAATGTTTACTCTGTTCTAAGCATTGTGTTATACTAGGCGTTTTTATTTCATTATTTTAGTAAATCCTTACAATGATCTGTGAGTTAATTTGTTGATGTTGTAACATCTGCAGGGACGTGGAGTAGCTAACTTGCTTAAAATCTAAATCTAAGGCTGTTTGATTACAAGCATGTGTTCTTGCCACACCTCCACTCTGGTTGGTATATCAAATGCAGCTCTTCTTTGGTTATCTAGAACATCTAATGAGTTTTTTCCTTTGTATCACTATGTGTTATTAATGGTCACATTTTGAATGTTTGCAGAATTGAATGAGTTTTTTTTAGCTTTCTCTGAAAGGGGTACCTGGTTAAATACTGAGAATGCGAGTCCATATAAACAACTGGGGAGGGTGGGGCTGTGGCAAGACTTGGAAGCAGTTAACCTGACTGACATCTCTTCCTCTGGGCAGGAAAACAATGGCCTTTCTCCTTAACGCTCCATAAGTAGTTAGATGTCTTAGATTGCAGTTCCCCCTATTGTATAAGAAGATGGAATTTACTTTTGGAAAAAGTAAGTAATTTGTCAGTAAACTAGTGTTTGTAAATAAACCCTGATTTCCTAGTGTACAGATCTCTTCTAGAGTCTTCAAGTTTGTTGGAAATGTTTGAGAAAAGAATCGTATCAGGCCACAACTTTCACTTCTTGGAAATTGAACATTGACTAGTTTCTATGGGTTGATACTTCTTTTTCTTTTTCGAGATGGATTCTCACTCTGTCACCCAAGCTGGAGTGCAGTGGCATGGTCTTGGCTCACTGCAACCGTCGCCTCCCTGGTTAAAGCCAATCTCCTGTCTCAGCCTCCCATGTAGCTGGGATTACAGGCACGCGCCACCATGCTTGGCTAATCTTTGTATTTTTGTAGAGACGGGGTTTCACCATGTTGGCCAGGCTGGTCTTGAACTCCTGACCTCAGGTGATCTGCCCACCTTGGCCTCCCAAAGTGCTGGGATAACAGGCTTGAGCCACTGTGTCCGGCCCATACTTCTTTTTTTTAAAGGTTTGATCCTGTTTGGATTCTATTAGTAGTGAAGGCCCGGGATTCTGAAATGAAAATCTATGCAGTGTTTATAAACTTTCATTCCTTGGTGTTCATGAGATCTGTGGTCAGCCCAATCAGCCTTCTTAGATGGAATAGTTTGTGAAGGGCAGGGCAGGGTGAGACTGAATTTCAGATTTAGCATAGATTGCTAGAAAACAGAGGAATTTCTTTGGTAAGTCACTGGATTCTGCTTTCCTGTCTTCTCTTCCCAGTCTGTTTCAGTAACAGACTTGCTTCTGAAGGAAAGATAATGTACTTGGGAAAGGTTCCTTTACAGGGTGTTGTTCAGATGGTCTTCATCACTGATTCACAATGAACAGACATTAAATGGTCATCTGCCATGAGCAGGGACACACAGATGGGTTAGAAGATGAGGCTGGAAAGACTGGCTGAGGTCAGATCTTTAAGGGATTGAACCATCCAGAAAGCGGGGAATCACTTTCTCCAGGAAGCAGGAAGGAAACACAATTGAATATGATTTGTAGAAAAGAAACCTAGGAGACCATGTAGAAGATGGAAATGGAGTGGGAGGAAACTCGCCTATTTTATTGGCTGTAACTGGAGGGTGATATTCCAGTCCCTCAAAATTCATTTAGAGCAGAAAGTAAGGGAAGTCTCAGGGCAGGCGGGATCAGAACTCTAGATTGCAGAGCTTTCTAGAGCCGTAGAGCAGTGGTTTTCAGACTTGACCGTGCACCAAACTCACCTGGAGAGCTTGTTAACCAATTTAGTAGAAATTTTTTAGTAAAAATTTGCATTTTTAACAAGTTCGGAAGTGATGCTGCTACTGTTGGCTGGGAACCCCACTTTGAGAACCACTGCTTAAGAGGCTTGGCAGCTGAGATGCCAATAAGGGTGTGAGGGCCAGATGTTAATTGGCTTGCTTTCTTTTACTGACCCAGAATTTCATGTCTACAAAGCTTTACTTTAGATGTTCTTAGGTGGCTTACTCTAAAACATCAACAAAGCCTGGTAAAGGTCCATGCTCTCAATGACTCTTCTCACCAAATCCATATCACTTCTGGATGAGATTTCCAGGTATGTGCTCGTCTTTAAACAGATGCTTGTCTGATTTTTGGAAAATGCCCATCCTGGGCACTTGATTTCATTAGGATTGGTGGCATTTCTGCCAGAAAAAGCTTCCCCCACCTGTCAGCACTACTTCTGGCTGGCAGGGCTGTTTCAGGGGCAGCCAGCACGGGCTGCACAGAATGTGCTCTGTCGATTAGCCAAATTTACACAGGACATGCCTGGGAGATTATCTCTTTAGGCCAGGAGTTGAATTTCAAGGGCAAAGTCCACAGTTGGCAGCCGAAAGGCTGAGAACACCTGGAAGAGGGGAAGGATTTCACTTGACTTTCACTTCCCCAGGCCTCAGTGCCTCTTCCCAGAGGCTGGGTTTTCTCCTTGTTGCTGCCTGAGCAGGTGACCTTGGGATGGTTCCCACAGAGCAGTGTGGCTCCAGGCACTGCCCTTTGCTGTCTACTTCAGCACCTGTGGCTTCAGGTGAGACACTTGCATTAGTCAATGTCAGCTGCCCTGTCCTCCTTGGCATCATCATTTCTTGAATTCTTTTCTGGGCTTGCTTCTTTCTTTGCGGCGGAGGCCTTCATTTTCCTTCATAGTCCGTGACTCGCAGGTTTTCCCCGAGCTCTCCTTTTCTTACCTTCCTTCATTAGTTCAGTACAACCGTAGAATTCTGTTTCAGTGTGGGAAGGGATATTACAGGCTGCCTGGCACAGTGCTGCCCAACTTAATCTTTGTAAGGCACACTAGATAAAGGGAGACGGCTACCCATACATAGCCTGAGACAACCCACCTAGGGCTCCTGTAGCCTCAGTGCTGTCCCCAGGGTGGAAGGACCACGTGGGTGGGTCCACACAGCTGTCGTCTATTTTGGGGGTACTCATTGGGAACTTGGATTCAGTCCTAGGTGCCTGGGAGTTGAGAGGTGAGAATACAGAGTGCTCAGGGTGGCAGAGTGGGGACTGGGACTCAGGTCTTCTCACCTCTGCTCATTTAGGGCCTTGCTGTGTATGTAACACTGAAACTGTGTTTCATATTAGCAGGCAGGCATCAAACCGTCTATCTGGCTAACTTTTGTTTAAGACATTTTTTAAAATAACAAAAGCAACACCAGGTGTTCTAAAAACTTTTGCAAAATGGGGAATATGTAAGGCAGAATATGAGCATCTTCTATAAACCCATGCCCCAGAAAAATAGTTATTGTTAACAGTTGGGTAGCACTAGATTTTTTATTTATTTGTATTTTTTATTTGTATATTTAAACTAACATCCTTGAGCCGTAAAGATTCTTTAAATGATGCATTTTTATGTACATTTAGTTTTACACGAAAAGTTTATGCTCTTAATTTTAAAAAATGGAAAGTAAGAAGTGTTGGTGAGAATGTAGAGAAGTTAGAACCCTCATACATTGTTAGTGGGAGTGTTAGCGGTACAGCTGCTGTGGGAAAGCTTGATTATTCCCCAAAAAGCCCCAAATTGCCATATGACCCAGCAATTCCACTCCTAGGTATATGCCCAAAATAATTGAAAACAAGGACTCAGATTCTTGCATGCCAGTGTTCATTGCAGCATTATTCACAGCAGCGAGAAGGTGGAAACAACCCAAATGTTCACCGACTGATGGATAAACAAAATGTACAAACAATGTACAAACAAAATATATGAACACAGTAATACAGACTGTGGACTGTTATTCAGCTGTAAAAGGAAGGAAGTTCTGATGCGTACTACAATGTAGATAAACCTTGAAAATGCTGCCCTAACTGAAATAAGCCATATACAAAAGCACAAATATTTTGTGATTCTGCTTATATAAAATATCTAGAAAAGGCAAATTCATAGAGACAGGAAAATAGATTAGAGGTAAACCAGGAGCTTGGGGAGAGGAGAGAATGGGGAGTTATTGCTTAATCATTGCGGAGTTTCTGTTTGGAAAAGTTTGGGAAATAGTGGTAATGGTTGCACAACATTGTGAACATAGTTAATGCCACTGAATTGTACACTTTTAAATGGGGAATTTTATATACTTTACTGCAATTAAAAAATGGAAAGAAAAGATTATACTGTACTGAAAAACATCTCACTTGTAATTTACCTAGGATATTTTTCCACCTCAGTATGTGCTTTTAAGGAGCAGCATTGCATTTCTTCAGAGGGATGTGTCATAATTTATTTAACCAAGCCCCTTTTGACGGACAATTGAATCATATCTCAGTTGTTCCTATTATATGCAGTACTGTAATGAACAGCAGTATCCAGCTGTCTTTGCCCATGTGTCCTAGTACTTGTATTTTATTTCCTTAGGCAAAATTCCTAGAAGGAAAGATTTGCTGATCAAAGGGTGTGCTCATTATAAATGTTAATAAATATTGCCAAACTGCCTTCCAAAGAAGTTGCATCAGTGTACTTCTCATCAGCAGTGTATGGAGGTGCCTCTTTCCACTGCACCCTGGCCCAACATAGGTGTGATACATTTTTTTACTCTTTGCCAATCTGATAGGTGAAAAAGGATTTCTTATTGTTATTTTATTTAGGATGTCTTCAGTTATTAATGAAATTAGCATCTTTTTATCTTTCTGGTAGTTGATTTTATTCCTTTGTAAATTTTCTGCTCAAATACATTGTTAATTTTTCTCTGTGGTCACTATTTTATCTTGTAGACTTGTGAGAGCTTTTACATACATACTGCATTAGGACTCTTTGCCGTATGTGTTGCTGATAATTTTTCCCCCAATAAAAAATTTTTTTGACTTTGTTTATGCTAATTATTTGCCTTTCACATGTTTTACATTGTTATTTAGGCAAATATTTTCCTTCAAGGTGCTTCCCCTCATCCCGCTTCTTGGCTGTGGAGTTGAATTTTCTGTCATACTTGGAAAAATCTTCTTCACTTGTCAGAATCACAAAAAAAAATTTATTCATGTTTTCTTTTAGTGTTTTTATGGTTCCAGTTTTTACATTTAAACTGTAATTAATTTTGCTGTAAGGAGAGAAGTAGGAACTAAATTTTCTTTGTGTGTGTGTGTGTGTGTGTGAGATAGCGTCTCACTCTGTTGCCCAGGCTGGAGTGCAATGGTGCAATCTCGGCTTACTGCAACCTCTGCCTCCCGGGTTCAAGCGATTCTCCTGCCTCAGCCTCCCAAGTAGCTGGGATTACAGGCACCCACCATCATGCCCAGCTAATTTTTTTATTTTTGTAGAGACGGGGTTTCACCATGTTTGCCAAGCTGGTCTTGAACTCCTGACCTCAGGTGATCCACCCGCCTTGGCCTCCCAAAGTGCTGGGATTACAGGCATGAGCCACCGTGCCCAGCAGGAATTACATTTTGTTGATAAGAAAACCTAAGATAACCTTTTTTTCTATTAAATTTTTTCTTTACGTAAAATTTGTAAACTTCTTTTCACTTAAAGATGTACCATAACAATTAAAAACATTTTCTGTGACATTTAAAGAAATATTCCTTTTTTTTTTTTTTTTGAGACAGGGTCTTGCTCTGTAGCCCAGGCTGGAGTGCAGTGGCATGATCTCAGTTCATGCAACCTTCTCCTCCCAGGTTCAAATGATTCTCATGCCTCAGCCTCCCAAATAGGTGGGACTACAGGCACATGCCACCACACCTGGCTAATTTTTTGTATTTTTAGTAGAGATGGGGTTTCACTAGTTGACCAGGCTGGTCTTGAACTCCTGACCTCAAGCAATCCGCCTGCCTCAGCCTCCCAAATTGCTGGGATTACAAGATGTGAGCCACTGTGCCTGGCTTAAAAGAATATTTCTGATTAAGTTTACAAAAAAAAGAAAGCCTTTAGTGAGAGAGGCAGATTAAAAATTTCACCCAAGTCTTCTGATTCCTAATCCTGTTTTTTGTTTGTTTTCTCTTATCCTATATATGACACAACCAGATTTCTTTTGTTAATGTTTGGGGATAGTTGCATGAATCCCCTTTACAAAACTTTCCAGTGCCTCCTATGTGCAATTGTATTGACACGCTGGACCTAGATCTTGTGACGTAGAAGCTTCTCCTTTAAAAAGTTTACCTGCTTTGATGAGCTCACCCTGGCTGAGGTGGCAGCAGGTGGGCAGTTGGTACTGAGGAGAGGCAGTAGGCCAAAGTCTAAGCAGGTATTAAGACCCAGAAAGGGTGTGGCTTTTGGAGAAGAGCAGCTTGAAAGGTGTGAGGAAATGGAGCTGCTTTGCGAACAGATTCAGGAAGGTTTTTGAAGTGAGAGAAGGAAAATAAATAATGTTTATTGAGTACCTACTTATGTCCCAGACACTAAGCTAGTCAGGTCCCATCTAACTGTATTTTAAAAGGCAGCTTTTAGTGCTGGATCAACCTAGGGTTGTTTTTCCAAGGGTTGTGAACTTGCGAACTCGGAAAAGAAAAGTTAGAGTTTAGGAGACCGAGAAAAGCAGGATTTAGCGGGCATAATTTCTGCTCCATCAGCCAGGGGCTTCAACAGAATTTTTCTTTGAGACAGGGTCTTGCTCTGTTGCACGGGCTGGAATGCAGTGATGCTATCACAGCTCACTGCAGCCTCTACCTCCTGGACTCAAGTGATCCTCCCACTGCAGCCTCTGGAGAAGCTGAGACCATGGGCACGAACCACCATGCTTGGCTATTTTTTAAAAATTTTATAGAGATGGGGCCTTGCCGTGTTGCCGAGGTTGGTCTCGAACTCTTGGGCTCAAGTGATCCTCTTACTTCAGCCTCCCAAAGTGCTGGGATTACAGGCGTGAGCCACTGTGCCTGGCCCAGAAATGTTTTTAGTAGAAATAGGCTAAGTAAGGAAGCAGGAGAAACCACTTCCAATCAGCATACATTCATTAGGCCCCTGCAGGACCAGCGCACAGACATATAGCACTTACCTTCATGGAACTTAATAGTTTATTGGACAAGACATATGAAAAGCCAGTATACTGCATTGCAATTTATGCCACCCTAGATGTTTCACTGGGAGGAAAGTATTAATTGAGTTACTGGTGGGAGGAGAGTGGGGAAAAGGAGGGCACGGTTTCACAGAGGAAATGGTGCTGGTACAGTTTTGAAGGAGGCATAGTTCCTTTATAAGGAGACAGGGCAGGGAGGGGCATTCCAGGTAGAAGGATTTGCATGCACAAACACAGGAGTGAAGCTGTAAGTGGAGAGTGTACAGGGAAGTCCCAGTTGGTCATGTTTGTTGTCCTTGGCAGGGTAGAGTGAGGAGTGTCAAGATGAGACTCCAGAGACAGGTCTCAGGGCTGGCTCTTGAAAGGCTGGATTTACCAGTGTCCTGCCTACCAGACCACCCCAAAACATAGTGGCTTAAAACCACAATACTTGCCTGGTTCTGGGGTTCTTGCTCAGGGTCTTCTTGGATAGTTTTAGTTAGATGGTGGGGGCCTCAGCCTCCTGAGTAGCTGGGACTACGGGCATGTGCCACCATACTTTGCTAAATCTGCTAATTTTTTTTTTATGTTTTGTAGAGATGAGGCTCTTGTGTTGCCCAGGCTGGGAGTTCAGTTTTAGACACTTCTTATTTCTTAACATGAATTCACTTTTCACATTATGGATTTGTCTGATTGTTTCTTTGGGGTATTGTTCAGGTTCTTCCTCTCTCCCCTGTGTATTCTATAAACTGTAACTTAGATCTAGAGACCTGATTAGATTTAAGTTAAGCATTTTAGGGACAAAACAACCCTTTATGAATGATGCAGCAGATCAGAGGCACATGATGTTTGGCTGGCCCATTATTATTGATGCTAAGTTTGATTACTGGTTAAGGTAGGATCAGCTAAATTTCTCCACCATGAAATTATAGTTTTCATTTTGTGACTAGCAGGTAATCTGTGTGTGACCTTTGGCATTGTTCCCCATTAATCTTGCACGTAAATTGTTTTATTGTTAAACTTTTTGTTATGGAAAATACCAAGCATAACCAAAATAGAGAGAATAGATGACCACTGCTGTGTCCATCATCCAGCGTCAACCATTATCTGTAACTATTGACTAATAACTATGACTGTTAACACGTGAACTAGCTTGTTTTATTTCTATTCTTGTCCACTACTCTTCCTTTTTTACCACTGAATTTTGTGAAGCAAACTCCAGGCATCATACCATTTCATCCATAAATGCTTCAGAATGTATCTCCAAAAGGCCTTTCAGAAGTGTATTAGATGTGTGGTATCTGACTAGCAATTTTTAGGTGTGCTGACAAAGGAATGGAGAATACCATAATTAGAGCTTTTTAGGTAGGTACAGTGGAAAGAGAAAGGAGCTGTGGATTTGAGATGGATCCATTTGTGATGAATCACGGATTTCAGCCTGGACTGGCAGAAGGAAAGGCCAAGAGGTGGCTGATATACTCTAGGAAAAAGGCTTAAGGGAACAGAGGCCTGGCCAAGGTCAGAGAGCAGCTGTCAGGTAGTGAATGGTCAAAAGATAGACAGGAAGGGAAATTGTGGTCAGACAGTAGAGGGCAAGGTTTTGAGATGGGTAGTCCAAGGTTCAGGGTTTGTGCAAAAGTGTGGGTGACTCAAGTGGAAGTGGAATTGATGTCAGGGAATCAGTTGTGAGCTAAGAGTTTTGAGTGGATCCATCCACTTAGCTATTGAAGTTGCCAGGGTGGAGAGAGCGCCCTCGGGGAGAGCCTGGTGTGTGTTAGGGCAGGAGATGGTGCATGATTCTGTGAAGAGTTTGAAGACATGGGGTAGTTGCTTTACTGCAGAGCTGGGGCACTGTGGAATCGGTTGAAAGCTTAGCCAGTGGTGGAAGAAGACAAGGTGAGAAAAATGCAAGACAACCATTTTAAACAGTTTTAAATGTATTGTGCTCTGTTGGACATTGCTGCCCACTGGTTGGAGTGGAGGAAATTAATGAAGTAGGGGGTTAATACTGAAGAGGAAAAGAATTGTGATACATAGGTGGGGTTGAAGCAGGAGCCCTTGAGAGGAGATGCAGTGAGCCCCTTTTCCTGTTTTATCCCTGAGGGATCCCTTTGCATAGTAACCCCAATGCTTTTCTGGTTGGGGTTTGTTTTGGTAGGTAGTCTTTGTGAAGATCTGTGTTGCATTCTTACACTTCACTTACAGGGTTTGGATGGGTTGGGTCGAGAAGGGGTGGCTGTCCCTGAGTGAAGCAGTGGTCCAGAGAACCCACCCCAGCGTTTTCTTGCTGCTGGTGACCACTTCCCTCTTAAACATCTAGAAAGCCCTTGATGCCCAGGACTAAAGGTAGAGTGACCCCTTTTCTGAGCACATCATATTCCAAACTTTGTCTCTAAACTACCAGGGAAGGCATGCATGTCTCCTTAGGTAATAGCCATCAAACTTATAGGAAAGAAGCACATTGTAGGTTTCAGAGTTTTGGAGAGCTTTGATTTCAAAAAGTCGTGGATTTGTAGATGAGCTAGAAATTAAACCTTGAAATAATTCTTCTTCTCAAAGATAGTGTCTCTTGAAATAATTCTTTGAGAATGATCATCACTGAAGGAGATGAGATTAAAAGGGAGTTGAGAGGAAAGAAGGCCTACCCGGCCAAATGCCAGCACCTCCAGGATTCTGAAGCAAACAGGAGTCTGTGCCCATGGACGCTAGACGTGGGATGATTTTTCACTATCTTGCCAGACACCTGTGTTTAAGGGAGTGACTGACCCACACACTTGCTTACATGTTTTTATGAGTTTTAGTGTTGAGAGAAAAGTTGTCCTCTTAGGCTGTGTTTAGAGTTCCCTTCCTGCTGAGTTTGCTGGTGTGTGTGCAGTAGAAATGCCAGTTCTGGCCTGGCATGATGGCACGTGCCTGTAGTCGCAGCTACTCAGCAGGCTGAGGCGGGAGGATCGCTTGGCCCAGGAGTTCAAGTCCAGCCTAGGCTGGGAAACATGCCCCTGTCTCTTAAAAAAAAAAAAAAAAATGAAAAAGAAAACTGTCAGCTCTGCTTTACGCGTCTTCTCCTGGAGTTTGATGATACTTACTTACATATAAATCTTGCCTTATAGCATATAGCATATTTTCATATACATTGTTTCTTCAGATTTATATCGTGTCTTGTCAGAAGAGAAAATTGATGTGTCTGGCTGTAGTTGACATAAAAACACCCTACTGTACTTTCCATGGCATAGTGGAAGGAGTGAGCATTTTGAAATCAGTCCTGGTTTGAATTCTGGCTCCTCCTTTTACTAGCTGTATGACTTGGGCCTTGGTTTTCCTGTTTGGTAAAATAGAATTGGTAACATTTACCTCATAGGATTGTGTTACAATATTAAATGAATTAACATAATTAACACCTGGGAACAATGCTTGGCACACAGTAGATAACTGGTAAAGAGAGGCCTTAGTCATGTTAATAACATAGAAACAGAAATAACATCAGCACCAAAGAAAAGAAGGGCAAGCAGCTGTTCTAATCTTGTTTTTTTGTTGTTTGTTTGTTTGTTTTCTTTGAGACATTGTCTTGCTCTGTCGCCCAGGCTGGAGTGCAGTGGCACGGTCACAGATCACTGCAGCCTTGCAGCCTCGACCTCCTGGGCTCAAGTGATCCTTCCACCTCAGCCTCCTGAGTAGCTAAGACCCCAGATGTGCACCACCATGCCCAGCTAATTTTTAAACTTTTTGTAGAGATGGGGTCTCACCATGTTGCCCAGCCTGATGTCAAAGTCCTGATTTCAAGAGACCTCCTGCCTTGGCCTCCCAAAGTGCTGGGATTACAGGCATGAGCCACCGTGCTTGGCCTTCCTAATCCTGTTCATTAACGTGATTGCTATGAATGGCCTTCTCCTTGGCAGTCAACATACCACTTTCTCAAAGGACAAAGTTTTTTAAATGAGTTTTATATTTTAATGAAATTTATATGGATATGTAAGGCAATACTGAATGATATAATAGTAATTTTTACTTTTTTTAAACCAAGAAGTATGTGTTATTTATTTATTTTTTTCTTGTTTTTACCACTACAGCGACAGTTTCCTTGCTATTTTTATAACCAGTGCTTATGCAGTCTTGGTCTTCTATAGCTCTCACAGAGACTGCAGATAAAATGCAGATGTTTTACATGAAATTGCAACTTAGTGAAAACCACTCTGTGAGGAGCTGAGCTAATGACATCTGTGTAGCTTTCAGGTGATCTGCTAGAAAATGGAGCCTAAAATATGCAGGGGCATGGATTTATATCAGTCTTAGACAGTCTTCCTTAAATATCACTTCTTTCAGATGGAATTTTGTGAAGAGTTGGACAGTAATTCAAGACCCCAAGTTCTATAATATCTTCTATATTCTGTATTTCCAACTAAAGGCAGATCCATAGACTTTGGAAAACAGGTAAAAGGATTGACTTCCTACCAGCTAGAAATTGGAGCCAAGTTAGAGCCATGTAACTTGTATTCTTGCTTCTATTAGAACATTATTTTGTTTAATCCTTATACTAGCCCTGGGAGGGAAGGGGGCTGACCTAACAGTTAATTCTTTCTTAAGTATCAGGTATTGGCCTTTCCCTCCATGTACACTGTACACTCCATGTACAGTGCTGAGGGACCAGGTGAAGGATTGCATTCCTCCCTTCTTTTCTCTGTCATCTCTTGGGTCACACATGCTAAGCAGGAGTTGCCCTTTGCCTTATCTGTGCAACTGCCCATGATCTGGAAATGACTTCCATCACTCCTAGATAACACCAGCCCTGGGCTTTTGTGGAATGAATCCCACATTACAAATCATGGGATTATAGTGACCAGGGAGAGGTCCTAGTTGGGAGGGGGTGATTCTTCCTGAAGGTGAAAAACAGCAGGGCGGGGAGGTGACTACCTTCATGAAGTGCTCCTTGGTCTGTATCCTCCTTTTTGGTTAGAGGCAGGAAGAGTGAGGGGAATTTCAGCCACAGAAGAGTTTGCGTGTGTGTCACCAGGAAAAGTCTTGTGACTTCTCCTCTTTGCAGCAGTGATCCCAGAAAACAGGAAAAACTGCTATGATCACAATCAGTTTTTAATGTAAAGAAAAGCTGATGATGGTTTTTCATTGACGTAGGGCAAATTGAGGATTTGGGGCCTGGGGATGAAGCTGACGGTCTGTGAAAGTGCAGGCAGCCAGCTCCTTGGATGAGGTCCAAGTCTAAAAGCCTAGTGGTAAAAGGATGGCTTAATTTCAGAATTTCAGTGGACACCTGTGGCATCTTAGATGTTGTACCTTCCTATGGCTCCTTAGCAACTACTCTACCATGTGGCGACTGTGTTAGAGGGGGTACTATATCCAGAAAGAAGACTCGTGCCAGTAGAACATCCATGCTGCATCATAGGTGGCCACACAGCCATTACTTTGCTGTTTAGTTTAAAGTTGTAGATGTTTCGTATTTGCCTAAACACAAGATTGGGTTATGATTACCCGCTGGCTTACCAGCCCACTTTTCTCACTCTGTGTCTTTTCTTTTCTTTCTTTCTTTTTTCTTTTTTTGAGAAGGAGTCTTACTTTGTCGCCCAGGCTGAAGTGCAGTGGCACAATGTCAGCTCACTGCAACCTCCACCTCCCAGGTTCAAGCCATTCTCCTGCCTCAGCCTCCCCAGTAGCTGGGATTACAGGTGTGCGCCACCACGCCCAGCTAATTTTTGTATTTTTAGTAGAAACAGAGTTTCACCATGTTGGCCAGGCTGGTGTCGAACTCCTGACCTCAGTTGATCCACCCGCCTCGGCCTCCCTAAGTGCTGGGATTACAGGCATGAGCCACCGCACCTAGCCATCTGTTTCTTCAGCTTCTCATTATCTCACCAATTCTAGAGAAACAGAGTTGCTGGTTGTGTAGGCTAAACTAAGGCCACTGTGATGTCGTTGCATTTGTCTCCTTTGTCACCCTTTTTTTTTTTTTCTTTTTTTTGATACTGGGTCTTGTTCTGTTGCCAAGGCTGGAGTGCAGTGGCACAGTCACCGCTCACTGCAGCCTCGACCTCCTGGGCTCAAGTGATACTCCTACCTCAGACTCCCAAGTAGCAGGGACCACAGGCATGCACCTCCCTGTCCATGCCTGGCTAATTTTTTTTTTTTTTTCGGTAGAGATGGGGTCTCCCTGTGTTGTCCAGGCTATTGGTCACCTTCTTTATCATAGTTCAATCCTAAGGGTGTTTCCTTGGCCTTCTGAATGTGTATGAGGGATGGGATCTGAAAAGTCTCCTCCTCTAGGGCTGATCTTATGACAGACTTTATGAAGTACTACCCAAGAATCTTTCCTTCGCTCACACTGCACCAAAGGAGCTGGTCCTGTGGCAGGTTCAGAATCTGTGAAGTGAAAAATGTATTAAAATTTTGTATGGAATTTGAGAACTGTGTAGTCTGTCTGTACTCTCTGCCCTTCAGTCACAAACAGCTCTCCCAGCTGACCTCCTCCCTCTTGCCTTCTTTGTTCTTGTTGCTGAAAATGCCCAACCTGGTTGAAAACCTCTAAGCCTTGCTCTTCCTCCCGGCTCTTCGTTTCGGTAGAGCTTTTGTTACACTTGTGTCTATGAATCTCCCTCTTTTTCTGCTTACCTTTTCCATTATTTCAAGTAAAACTCATCTGCTATTACCAGATCGTCCTTATTTTCTTTTTGTGCAAAATTAACTAACTTTATTGATTTTTCTAATAAAAGAAATACATGCTCGTTGAGGAATATTTGGACAATAACAAAAAATATTAGGAAGAAAGTAAAAGTCACATAATCCCCTATATCATAATTATTGTTAATTTTTGGTGTATCTTGTCCTTTGGGATCTTCTTCATATGTGTTAACATATATTGCTTTTTCCCCGAAAGTGCCATCATTTTGCACTTATATTTTGTAACCTACTTTTCTGACTAATATTACTTGGATATATTCCACAGACAGTACATATAGAGCTACTCTATAATGTTTAATGCTGCATAGAATTACATTGTATGGATGAATTGTTATTTAGTTAACCTGACGATGGACTGTTGGGTTGTTTCTGTTATTAAAAGCTATGTGGGCCAAAGCAGGAGGATTGCTTGAGGCTAAGAGTTTGAGACCAGCCTGGGCAACGTAGTGAGATGCTATTTCCAGAAAAAAGTAAAAAATTAGCTGGTGTGGTGCTACATGCCTGTAGTCCCAGCTTTTCAGGAGGCTAAGGTGGGAGGATCACTTGAACCCAGGAGTTGGAGGCTACGTTGAGCTGTGATTGTGCCACTCCACTCCAATCTGGGCAATAGAGTGAGACCCCATCTCTTTGAAAAAAAAAATGGTATGTGGTGGCAAATATCTACATATCTGTATAGCTGTGCCTACTTGTATAACTTCAGGATAGTTATTGCTAGAAGTTTCTAAAAATGGAATTACTGGTTCGAAAGGTATGTAATATACTTAAATTATTTAGCAGTATCTTTTTTTTGGGGGGGACAGTCTCGCACTATCGCCCAGGCTGGAGTGCAGTGGCATGATCTCGGCTCACTGCAAGCTCCGCCCCCCGGCTTCATGCCATTCTCCTGCCTCAGCCTCCCGAGTAGCTGGGACTACAGGCACCCGCCCCCACACCTGCCTAATTTTTTTGTATTTTTAGTAGACATGGGGTTTCACTGTGTTAGCCAGGATGGTCTTGATCTCCTGACCTCGTGATCCGCCTGCCTTGGCCTCCCAAAGTGCTGTGATTATAGGTGTGAGCCACTGCGCCCGGCCAACAATATCTTTTAAAACTTGGAAAAGTATATGGAAAAGTAAAAGGTTAATATAATAAAAATCTATGTACCCATCATCCAAATTTCATAAATATTAACACTGTACCCTATTGGCTTCAGATGTGTTACATAAATTTTTTTTAAGTTTGACGAATATGTACTCATGCTTGGAGGCTCAGGAAAAGAAATTGGACAAATATGACTAAAGCTTTCTGCAGTCCTTTCCTCCTCCTGATACTGATAAAAGCCTCATTACTGTGCATATCTTATCCTTTTACATACGTGTGTCCATAAATAATGTATAGTATTGTGTTTTAAAATGTTATACACATGATACTATTCTTGCAGGCAACCTTTTGCAGGTTGATTTTTTTTCATTCAAGGTCATTTTTAAAAAGTTTTCATGTATAAAATCATTCGGTTTAATTGATGTATAATGCACCATTATATGGCAGTGAGAAATGGTTAAAGTCTTTCTAATTTTTATGTATCACAGACACTATTGTAATGACTGTGCAAGAGTTTGTGTACGCCAGCTACCTAGGAATGGAAGTGATGTGGTGGGGAGTATGATTCTTTAGCTTTACTAGGTAATTCCAGATTGTTCTCTATAGTAGTTGTATGTGTTTACCACCAGTGTATATAAGTGTTCATTTCCCCTTATTTTTGCTAATGCTTGGAGATCCCATGTTTCTCAGTATTTTCCAGTCTAAGTATGATATAATATCTCATCACTTTAATTTGCATTTTCCCAATTTATCAAAGAGATTGAGCAATATTTTATTTTCTTTGAATTCTCTGTTCATATCTTTTACTTATTTTTCAGTTGGGTTTTTGTCTTTTTCCTTTAGAAGTTCTTAATATATTCTGATTTTTAATCACTAGTCAGTTATGTGCTTTGTAATTATTTTCTTCTTGTCTGTGGCTTATCTTTTAACTTTGTATAGGTTATCCTTGTAAGGATATGTGTGTGTGTGTATTCCTAAATTGTTTTCCAGAAAAATTGTACTGGTTTACAGAACATCCAACAGTATATGAGAGTGCCCAGCTTGCCACACCCTGCCTGACCCTGGGAATAGTTTTATCATCTTGCCCAGTGTAATAGACAAAAAGTGGTATTGCCCCTTCTTTGGTGCCTTTTCCTAGAACATTCCTACCTCTTTGTTATAGCCAAAAGCTGGCTTTTCCCTGAAGATCTTACTTTCCTTGTGACCCTCTCCAGTGAAGCCACCTCACCTCCTCCCAACTCTTCCTCTGAACTCCCCATGTTGCTTCCAAGCCCTGGCTGGCAGCCTTTCCCATGAGAAGTTAGTCCCTCCTCTGCTCGCTCTTGGTGCCCTTACCTGCCTATTGACTTCAGGCTAACTGTTAACAACCTTCTTCATATGTCCTCTTTTTGGCATAATTAGGATTTGAGGATTCATACTGAGAATCCATCAATGCTCTGGCCTCACAGTCCCTCCGTCCTTCCAACTCTAAGGACTTCATCTTCATTCCTCTTTGGGTACCTTTGGCTTTATCACTTGGAGCAGTTTCACTTTTAGGATGCTGAACTCGGAGATTCCCTTCCCTTCCCCAGTCTCCTGTCCGTTTCCACCTCCCACTCCTTCTGTCGCCTCCCAAGAGCTGGCTCTCCAGCTCTTCTCTGCCTGTGTAGCCTCTTAGCCTCCCTGGCCACTGCCTACTGATTTTTCTGTTTAGCCTGAACTTCAAAGGCAGAAATTCTCATCCTGCACTTGCTGCTTACCTCAGTTCTCTCTCTCCCTTGTCCCTCCTGTGATCATCAGCCCTCGTGGACCACTTGAACAGATTTTTCTGCCATAGCCCCTAGACCTCTGAGTATTGCTTCATCTTTCAGAAGCATAATCTCTGACCCATCATTCTTTTCTCAGAAAACTTCTGTGATTCCCCAGAGAAAAACTAAGATCCCTAATTTGGCTCTCAGAGGCCTCTAAGAGCCGACATGTCTCTGTCTTTCCAACTCTCTTTCTCCCTGGTCTACTTTCAATTAAACTCCCATCAGACTGACAAACACTTTGTTGTCCTTCATATGTCTTCTGCTTTCCTGCCTCCAAGCCCTTGTTCATGTGGTTCTCTCTTCTAGGAATACCCCTGTATTCTTTTGCCATTTGATCTTCCAGGCCTAGCACAAGGGCCACCCTCTCTGTAAAGTGTTATTGATCCTTTATTTGGAAGTAATCTCCTTCTACCTAAGCTTCAACATTGTATCTCTCTAATGGCATCTCTCTAGTGGCACTTAATTTCATCTTTCTAATGGCACTTAAAATAGTCTTCCTGGTATTTATGAGATTTATATGTCTATTGTATTCACCCTACAGAGTGGAAGCTCCTTGAGGATGGACCCATATCTGATGCATTTGGTGTCCAAACAGCACTAAACATATTGGCTTATGCATGGTTGATGTTTGGTGTGTATTAGCTGAATGAATGCATGACTGTAAGTATGAATGGAAGGACGGAAAGATGGTTGTCCTGGCTTCCAGGAACCATAGTTACAATTTCATACTTGCCCCCTTCTCCGGCTCTAGCGAGAAAAGAATCAGACTCACAGCTTGACCCAGGCCAACAGAGGAATAGTTCAAGCTCCTGGCCCATATTGCACCTGGGGGAGCCTGAAGCTTGTCCTACCGTGGGAGCAGGAGCCTTGAGTACCAGGAATTTCAATGGGACGTTTTTGAGTTTAGGGAGTTAGGCTGGCTGCATTCCATGACGTGCAAGGGAGAGGATTTTGGAGTAGCACAGAAAAAGGAAACCTTGGCCGGGCGCGGTGGCTCACGCCTGTAATCTGAGCACTTCAGGAGGCTGAGGCAGGGCGGATCACCTGAGGTCAGGAGTTCGACACCAGCCTGACCAACATGGAGAAACCCCGTCTCTACTGAAAATACAAAATATTAGCCAGTGTGGTGGTGAATGCTTATAATCCCAGCTACTCAGGAGGCTGAGGCAGGAAAATCACTTGAACCCGGGAGGTAGAGGTTGCGGTGAGCCGAGATTGCACCATTGTACTGCAACCTGGGCAACAAGAATGAAACTCCGTCTCAAAAAAAAAAAAAAGAAAGAGAAAGGAAAACCTGAGCATGCTCTTGGCAGAGGTTGGTGCAGAGGGGCTGGAGAGCATGGTAACCCAGAGGGGAGGGTTCTATTTTTACCAAGTTACACCACTTTCCTTCCTCCATACCTGCTAGGGCTGAGCCTCAGTTGAATGTGAGAAAAACACTATGGGTGTGATATTTGCCACTCTCTCTGCCTTGGGACCTTGAGTCATAGTCTCAATCTTCATCTCAAACAGTCTTCTGTCTCGTTCTGTCCAGCTACTGTTTGTCCTTTACAGTCTGGCTCACATTTCCTCTCCCACAGAAGCCTCTTCCAGAGCTGCTCTGTCCCCTCCACCACCCCATTGTCCTGTCTTTCTAGTTTGTGTCCCACACTTGCATCGTTTGCTGTTGTGTCTCATCGCCCTACATTTATCTGTGAGCTCCCCACATGTAAGAATCACATCTCATGTTTTGTTCTCTCAGCTAAAACAAAGTGGTGGTCAATAATTACTGTCAATGTTATTAGGGAGCCTGCTATTGGAACTTGGAAGATTATCAGTAGCAGAAAAACTGAAGTGGGAATGGAAAGACGTGAAAGTAAAACTTAGCCTGGGCTAGTTCTCCAGAGTCTGAGTCTGGGGAGGCACTGCCCTTTCATCTTTACCATGGGTTTCTCGAATTCTGGCTTCTGAAGCTCTGCCTTTTGACAGTAATCAGCATTTAGGCAGGTGAGAGAATCAGGTGTTCAGGGTGTGCCCTCCAGGGAAGAAGAGAGAGAGGTGATGGCCAGCATCCCATGCAGCAGTGACTAATGTAGGCCAAACTGGCACCATGCCTCCCAGCCCCCGGGTACGTGGGAGCTGTAGGCACACATGGTAGATTGGAGCTGGAAGGATCATTTACCAACCCTTCCCTGAGCTGGAAGCAGGCGGGGAGCAGCAAGCCAATTGGCAGACTTGCCTTTTCTGCCTTAAAGTACTTTGTTTCTGTTGCTAACAACAGACATGGGTAGTATAAATAAAACACAGACACACAGGCACATAGACACATAGGTGGAGACTGAATATTTGAGCTGTCAGGGGCAGGGGGAGGGTGGACGTGGACGGGGACTGAAATGTGTGGCTAAGCCTCTCAAGATAGTGTGCCCTAGGTCTTCTCTTCAGCCTTGGAGATGGGTGTAGTGTAAGGGGTGGCTGTGTGGGAGGCCCCCTGAAGGCAGTCAAGTAGGAAGTGATACTGTCTGGATGCCACAGGCTTCAAAGACTAGGTGCTTGTTACAGCTGGATGCAGTCCTCATTAGGCAGACTCTTTCGAGCTAGTTGCTGGTGATCCAAGGGCCAATGGTAACTTCTTTCCTTCTGTTCTGCCCTTTCAAGGCTTGACTCATTGATCCCCATTAGTGCTCACATGTGGTGTACTGGTCAGCAGCTGCTGTGGCCTTTCTGGCTGACCTGAGCTGAACAAGCCAGCATGCCTAAATATGTGACTGTTGTTTTGGGTAAGCTCCTGAAGGATGTGAGCTTCCTTAGTAGAGACTGAGACCCATTCAGCCTCTCTGGAAAAGATGGTCTTAGTAGGAGGCTGAATAGTTCATGCTATAAAAAGCAACAGCTAAGTCACATGTGAGATAAGCTTATTCAGAGATTTGAGGTTCAGGTAGATTACAGGGAGGATGGATGATGAGGAAGACTGTGAGTCTCCACTGCTGGAAATATAAGTAGGGATGGGTTAGGTGTTCTCTCTTTTTTTTCCCTGGGTTGAACATTATATTTCCTGGTATCTAAGATTACATCAAGAGAGCCTCTCCTGGTTCTGGAAAAAAGAATAACTGTGTTGATAGGAATTTTAGAGCACTCCCAATGTGTGTAGCTTTTGAGTACTTGATTCACAGATTCTGACACTTGGGATGATCATCTGATGGTGTGGGTGTTTGGAGTAGCTCTTAGCTGGTCTCTTTTTTCCATCTTACTGCTTTCTTGGACCATATGTGACAGGCCTAAGGAATGTCCAACAGGAAGTACCTTTGGTTCATATGAATACCAAGTCAGTAATAGTTCCAATCTTCTAGAAGCAGTGAGGTGCCACTCCAGTCTGAGGGTGAGACATGAAAAATATGTGGGCCTTTTCTCCAGTCATTGATATAGCAACATTTGTCTCCCCTGGGCAGGAGGAAATGAATTAGGATTACCCTCTGGGTTGAGCTTACAAGTCTGTCTTAGGATCTTGTTTTTACCCAGGTAGCCCTCTTGGCTATCCAAGGTGGGGTGCCTGGGGGGTGGTGGCACACTGGAAGCTCACAGCAGCTGCTTCTCTCCAGGCGCTGTAACTCACTAGCAGCTTAGAACTAGATGTGAGGCATGTATCACATGGCATTTGTTACTACAGGAGTTAAAGGACCAAAGTAAACTTAAATGGGTTACCTATTCTTATAATTTAGAAGGTATGCAAGATTATATCTATAATAATAGCAAGCCCACTCACTCTCTCATAAGCTTTCTTAAATAAGAGAGGGAAGGGTGGAGTTACTCCTATGGTCTGAGAATTGCAGATTACCCTTTTTCCCTGAAGAGGCCTAAGGGTTGGCTCTCATGTAACCCCCATCATCTCTGTAGTCAAGTAGCATCAGGCCTAGGAACCCCTAAGAAGATCATTCTCTCTCTGTTCCCTGGCTTAGGGCAGGGATGTGAGGCTTGTGCCTGGCCCTAAGGAGAGGTAGTTGACCATGGCTGTTATTGAATGAGGTTGGACCCAGCCTAGCTGATAAAATTCTAAAGCAAGATGGGGCAGTGCTACCGAAGGTGGTCACAGAGAATGAAGGTTCTTATAATAGAATATATTCTAAGCCGCTAGGCCCTGGTGGCTTCTTTGAAAGGCTGAAGTCTTGAAAGGTAAGAAGACCCCATCTAGCTGGGTTTCATGCGCTGCCCTCACCTTACCCCTACAAGTGTCACAGCAAGCTGCCTGTGATGTCTGGTGGTTGACTCTGCTGCCTGCATGGTTCAGGTGAGCAGGGCAGTTCATGTTGAAGCCCCTCCCACCAGTCAGGAGCCTGTAGGACTGTGTTGTTTTCCTTCCTGTGTCCTCAGTGACTGGGCTAGTGTCTTGCACAAGGCAGGTGCTTGGTCATTGTTTGTGGATTGAATGGCTTCTCAGCCTGAGCTTCAGGGGACCTTGGCATGGGCCTTGGAGCATACTAGGAATTGGATAAGCAGAGAGGAAGGAGAGCACTCCAGGCTGCCAGTGATTTGAGCCCAGAAACATGGGGCAGAAATGGACATGTGGACATGTTTGGAGCAGAAGGTGTCCTGCCTGGAGAGAGGTAGGGGTGTGTGTGTATGTGCACGCACGTCTGTGTGCATGTGCAAGTCTGTGTATCTCTGTGTGGGCAGGTCTGGGGAGGGTGGTAGGGCCAGGGCTGGCTGAAGGTAGGGCCAGGGCTGGCTGAAGAGGGAAGGAAGAATTGGAAAGTGAGATTGGTTGGAACCAATTAAGGGAACCTAAGTTTGGTGTGATTGGCAGTTAAGGAGCCCAGAAGAATGACATGATGATACTGACATTCCAGGATGCTTAGTCTGTCACTTATGAGCAGAGAGGACTGGAGGTAGAAGAATAAAGGGGAGCTTGTCATACAGTAATACTGTTTAACATTTATTTAGTGCCTCCTATGGGCTGGCACTGGATAAAGTGCTCTCTATATAACCAGAGACGATCGCAGTAAACTAGGTATGAGGTGATGAAGTGGAGAAAAATTTCAAAGAAAATGACATTGTTTCTTCATATTTGGCTATATTTGGCTCTTATTTGGTTAAAGAAATGGCTCCAAGGACGTCTTCCTCCTGGGTCCTGCTTCCGGCAGCTCGTCCTTGAGCATGGGGCTGTTATCTGGCCTGGTTGGAGCTGCTGAGATTTTGCATACTCCCTGCCAGGAACCGATGTCCTTGGGTCTCAGCTGGGGTGTGTCCCCAACCCAGCCATCTGGAAGGTCAGAGGAATTAGCCACTAGAATGTGCCCATTAGTGGCTTTGAGAGGTTACAACCTGTCAGTGGAATCTGAAGCCCGGGAACTGCGTCTCTCCCAGGGCTTTTCGGAATTGGAACAGCCTGACTGTTCTAGCACTGACTGCTCCCTTATTTGGACAGTAAATTTTCAGGGTGAGATTGGACTTCTCTTTTGTGTTGGGAGAGTTTTTTGTTTTTTTAAGTATCCAACATTCTTGTGAGTGATTTTCAAGGAGATAACATGACATCACAGCTATACCTTTCTTCACCTGATTCTTTCCTTGGTCTGTAGTCTATCCACTTATAAGACCCAGATGGGGGCCAGGCACGGTGGCTCACGTCTGTAATCCCAGCACTTTGGGGGGTCAAGGCGGGCGGATCACTTGAGGTCAGGAGTTCGAGACCACCCTGGCCAACATGGTGAAACCCCGTCTCTATTGAAAATACAAAAATTAGCCAGGTGTGTTGGTGGGCCCCTGTAATCCTGGCTACTCAGGAGGCTGAGGCGGGAGAATCGCATGAACCTGGGAGGTGGAAGTTGCAGTGAGCTGAGATCACGCCATTGCACTGCAGCCTAGGCAACAGAGTGAGACTCTGTCTCAAAAAAAAAGTGAAAAAAAAAAACGAAAAAAATAAGAAGACCTAGATAGGGTTCCTAGACTGCCTACTCATCTCAGTCTCCCCAGGGGAGAAGCAAGTAACATCATCCTGTAGACAAGAGGCAAGGTGGCTGAGGCTCCGGGGTTGGGCTTAAGGGCCTGGGGGCAACTTCCTGCCCAGCCTTGAGACATATGTCTTGGTTTTGGGGAACTTGCTGTGCCCCTTGACTTGTGGATTTGTAGTTTATCAGCCCAGCTTGGGGCCAGGATGGGGAGCAGGGCACAGCCAGGAGTTGGGGTGGTGGCGACGAGATGGTGGATGGTAGTGGTGCTACCGAAGGGGAAGAATCTTCTGTGGCGATTTTGAGAGCACACTTCCTCTCTGTCAGAAGCCCAACTCTGTCAGCTTCTGGCTTTCCTTCTGATGGATCCCTGTAACCTTTAGGAAAGTCATTCAGCTAATGGCAGTGACTCTAGATTCTAATGGAGGAAGGGAAAGCAGGAAGGAGAGCATGTTTCTGTCAACAAAGGTGTACTTTCACTAGTCAGAACTTGCTATAAGGCAGCCTTCGGCCTTTCGGGTGATTACTGTGCTTTGGGATTAAAGTGTCCTGCCGTTTCTGGAAGAGGCTGCTAGTCATAAAGACAGGTAGGGCTGAAGGGTGGAGGTAGGGTCTCCAGCTGCAGTTGTCAAGAACCCAACGTGAAGGCTGACTGAGCAGAGAAACTGCTGTTGCCCAGAAAGAAAGCACTTTTAGCAGTGGTAAGTCCTTTGCATGCACTATCTTACTCAATCTGCACAACAGCACTTCGTGGTTGGAACTGTTCTCTCCATTTTACAGATGAGAAAACTGAAGCTTAGAGAGGCGAGGCAATGTATCCAAAGCTTCATAGCTGGTAGAGGCAGAGTTTCATACCCAAAGATCATGCTTTTCCCATTGTTTCTTACAGAGGAAACAGCGATAAGCCATTATTTTTCATAAATGTTACATTTTAGAATAGTTTCAGATTTACAGAACAGTTGCAAAGATAGTACAGAGAGTTCCCATAGACCCTGCAAGCCATTAAGTTTTTTTTTCCCTCCTTTTCTGGTCCATTTTATGAGAACTCATTGGGGGTGGGGAACAGATTTGGAATGAGGACATTTTTTCCAGAGATTCCAACTTAGTGATTTTTTTCAGTAGGATTTTTTGAGTGTCCATCAGGCTATATTATTTCTTCCCCAGTTCTGCTCTGCCTCAGCTCTGCTGGACTGGGCTGGGCCTGGCTTTGACATCTAGTTTCAGTGTCAAATACCCCACTTTCTGACTCTCTCTCAATAGGGTCAGATGGTAATTGGGTTTCAGAGAGTTAGGAAGGCAGGTAGGTGTGGGGAGGATCTTTAGCAGCTGGGCTTCTGGATACTCTTCTGTCTCTGATGGGGCTATGACAGGGGAGTGTTAATATTTTCAGCTCATGTTTGATGGCATGGAGCCAGAGCCCTCCCGAGGGCCAGAGGCAACATCTCTGGGGTGAGGCCTGTTTGCTTGGACACCCTCTTGAGTCTCTCCTTGTATGGTGCCAGAGTGGCTCATGGTGGTCGCTGCTGTGGGCCCTGGCCATGGTCTGCAGGCAGGCAGGCTGGCTGGCTGTAGGCAGGAGAATATCCCTAGGTAGCTGGTGTGCTTTGCTTTGGGTCCCAGGCACATTCTCCATTTAAGGGAAAGGGGTCTGCAATCTTCTTGGCTCTGGGTGTGAATGGGCTGGCCTGAAGTCTGCTCATGGCCTTTGCTGGATGTGCTTTTTCAATGAGATCATTCCAGAATTACATTCCTATGAAATTATATTTCACTCAAGATGTAAAGCTGGATTTGTGTAAAAGCACTGGCACTAAAACTCAGGGCTCAGAGCGGGGCAGAAATGAGAAGAGGGATAAACAGCTCTTCTTTAGAAGGAGGGGAAGGAAAGACAGAAAGAGAGAGAAAACAGTTGTTAAAGGATTTTGCATTGAAAATTGGTGCACTGTAAGCATACCCAAGGAGTTGGGATTGCCACTCACCCCTGGAAAGGCAGGCTTGATGTTTGTTGTCCCAGCTGCCTGCCACCCCCAGGCAGTTTGGAGGGAGATGCCCTTGAGGCTTCAGTGTGTAAGGTTGCTGGAACGCTGGAGCCGCCCAGGTGTCTCCTGGTCATGGCACTCCAGGCCTATCCCTGCCTTCCTAGCCTCATTTTGCACCATCCCATATCCAATCTAATTTCTTTCCCTCTCTCTCTGTTTCCTTCTCTCTTGCACACACCCACACTCTCACGCTCACTCTACAGTTAGTATGATATATTGCTACTCACAACACTCCTGACACCACGTGTGGGGTTTATTTCTCTCGCATTGGCCAATTTGCCAAACTTTCTGGACACCAGCTGGGGTTTCTTACAATTTAATTCAATTTTGACACTACCTGGAGCTGGCATAATCTCCACAGATTAAGTGGGGACAAGACTGTCACCACTTCAGATGCTAATCACAAGCCCGGGCCACCCATACTTTTGACCAGCTCACTATAAAGTTGGAGGGATTGGTTCCCACAACCCCCTCCTCAGGTTTGGTAATTTGCTAGAATAGCTCACAGAACTCAGAAAAACAGTTGACTTACTATTAAGCCTACTATTAGTATTATATTACTATTAGTTTATTATTAAGGATACAACTCAGGAACAGCCAAATGGAAGAGATGCGTAGGGCAAAATTTTGGTATGTGTGTGTGTGTGTGTTGAGAGCTTCCATTCCCTCTCAGGGTGCACCACCCTCCCAGCACCTTGATGTGTTCACCAAACCGGGAGCTCTCTGAACTCAGAAGTTTTGGGTTTTTATGGAGGTTTCACTGTGTTGGCATGCCATGTTTTGAATGTCCCCTCCAAAACTCATGTTGAAATCTGATTGCCATTGTGATGGTATTAAGAGGTAGGACCCTTCAGAGTGATTGGGCCATGAGGGCTCCACCCTCATGAATGGATTAATGCCATCATTGCTAGAGTTTGTTTCTGATAAAAACAAGTCTGGCCCCCTCCTGCCCTCTCTCTCTTTTGTGTGTGCTGTTGTGCCCTTCTGCCTTTCTGCTATGGGGTGTTGCAGCAAGAAGGCCCGTACCAGATTCAGCCATCAGTCTTAAGACTTCCCAGCCTCTGGAACCATAAGAAATAAATCCTCACTTCATTAGCATAAATTCAGGTATGGTAGAGGGACTTGTTGTGAATCACAAAGTAGGCTCCTCTTACCCCCATCCCTCGGGAAATGCCAAGGGTTTTTGAAGCTGTGCCCAGAACTGGGAAGAAGGCTCTCTCTCTCTCTCTCTTTCTCTGTGTGTGTGTGTGTATATATATATATATATAGATATATATACACACATATATATTCCTTAATATATATATAGAGATATATATCTATATATATTCATTATTTTATATATATGGAAAAAATATATATATATTTCTTATCTCACAGTAACACACATGTGCACATGCACGTGCACACACACACTCACAGCCCCTGCATGCTGGTAGTGTGAGATCGTATACTCCATACTCTATATGATCCTGCTTTGTATTCCTGTGTATACACTGTTCCCCATAGCGTGGAATGTCCTTTTCTCCCCTTGTCTGCTGAGAGCACTCTAGTTGTTCTAAAACCCATTTTAGCTTTGCCTCCTCTGAAATCTTTTGTGCTGCCCACTGACGGTTACTTTCTGGCACCTTTGTGCTGCCACTGCTCCTTGTGCATCCCGCTGCTCTTGCATGTTTCATTTGATATGTTTTCGAGGAAAAGTCTCTAGTATGGGGCTTAGGAAAGGGTAGGTGCTTGTGAAATGATTGTTGAAGAAAGAAACTGAATGAAGAATTGGATCTAAGTGAAGGTCATGTACTGCAGGTCAAACCACAGAAAGGTGTCTAACATGGCATAAGTGCCATCAGAGAGGCCAGGAGATGAGTGTCAGACTGGCAGAAAAGGTGGGGTGTGTGTACTTCCCTGTGCACACAAGTATGGAGTCGTTCGTGGAGTGGCAAGATAGAGTATGTGCGGTGGTGCACACCTATCATCCCAGCTACTTGGGAAGGCTGAGGCAGGAGGATCATTTTAGCCAAGAGTTCAGGGCTGCAGTAGCTATAATGATGCCCCTGCACTTCAGCCTGGGTGACAGAGCAAGACCCTGCTCATTAAAAGATTTTTTAAATAAATTAGAAAAAAGAAAAAAAGCCCAGTGAGTTCTGGGTTCCATAGACTGACTATAGGGATTAGGTCTGGATTCACTCAAGGTGAGATGAAACTGTTTTCTGAACAAAATGCAGCAGGATAGAAGGAAAAGAGCTGTAGCTTTGGAATTGAGGATTCTGGGTGGTGGTGATTATACTGTTAATAATGATAACATAGTCCTAACTATGAGCCAGACACTATTCCAGGCACTTTACATATGTTAATTCATTTATCCTTACAATGTCTCTATGAAGTAGTGACTACTAATTGTTGATTTGTGAAGATTGCAGAGCAATTCTGGACCTGGTTCTACTCTTAGTAATTGAGTGAACTGAGGGCAAGACGCTTAGCCTTCCTGAGCCCCAGCCTCCTCCTTTGTGAAACGGAGAAGATACCTTTTGCATTTAATCCTATTGGGCTTATTGGTAGACTCAAATGAGATAATATGTGAAAGTGTTTTTGAAAAGTATAAAGTACTCTAAAGTACTTTGCATTGGGGAAGAAGGGAAACTTGCAAAGTAATTGTAGTTTAGATACTGGGCTCATACTTAATGCAGATGCTGCACTGAGCATGGGCCACAATTGCCCTTCACAGCTACACAAGGTGGGCTACTGGCAGTCTCTTTGATTAAATGCCAGGATTTGACCTGCTGTTAAAAAAAATCAAAAAATCTTTTTTTGCCCCTTTCTTCCTTTTTTATGTTTTGTAGAGATGGAGCCCACTATGTTACCCAGGCTGGTCTTGAACTCCTGGGTTCAGGTGATCTGCCTGCCTTGGCCTCCCACAGTGCTGAGACTACAGTCATGAGCCACCACACTTGGCCCAAGAAATGAGTTTTATTGGAGCCAAATGTATATGTGAAATGTCATAAGGGACAGATTTTTTATGCTAAACCAGTCCTTCTTTCCCAGCCAGGGAAATAGTGGTAAAGCTAGGTGGTAGGCATTTGCATGGGGGAGGATTAGGATCAGTGTGGCCACTGCAACAGGTGGCAAAAAGCTTGGCTCAGAGCGGAGGCACAGCAGCTGACTGCAGGGTCCCATGAGCAGGGGGTGTGTGACCCATTTTTTCTAAGACGAGACGCTTTTGGGAGTTTTTAGAAGTTGCTTTATGACCAGGCGCGGTGGTTCACACCTGTAATCCCAGCACTTTGGGAGGCCGAGGCGGGTGGATCACTTGAGGTCAGGAGTTCAAGACCAGCCTGGCCAACGTGGTGAAACTCCATCTCTACTAAAAATACAAAAATTGGCTGGGAGTGGTGGTATGTGCCTGTAATCCCAGCTACTCAGGAGGCTGAGGCACGAGAATCACTTGAACCTGGGAAGCAGAGGTTGCGGGGAGCTGAGATTGTGCCACTGCACTCCAGCCTGGATGACAAAGTGAGACTCTGTCTCAAAAAAAAAAAAAAAAAAGAAAGAAAGAAGTTGCTTTACGTTGCTGTTACCTTGGCAGTGGAGACTGTGTCCCTCAAAGTGGTCCTCTGCTGGCACTAGATACACAAATGTGTCAGCACTTGGGCTTGGCAGGCATTGCTGAGTCAGGCAGTGAGTGATAAGGGAGATGAAGGGGACATAGGGGGAGTGCCTCCAAGAGCAGCAAGGAGGGGCACCGTGTGGTCCTTCTAAGCCACATTACTACAGTATTCTCTGGAGCTTCTTAGAGCCAAGTGGCTTCCTCCATTAGGTTCCTGCAGGCCTGAGAGTTGCCTGGATTGACCATGATGCCTGAGTGTATAATTATAGGTCACTGAACAGAACCCCTAGTCAGCTACATCCCTCAAAAATGCCTAATTGTAGGCTACAAATATGAAAATATACAAGAGCTTAGAAACATGTCATACCTCATTACAAAGAGCAATGGCATGAGTCAGCTGTGACTTGGGTGGCTTTAGTGTGCTTGGTGAGCATGCTGACTGGTCCAGAGAGGGCAGGAGGCACATTCCCTAAGCTTCCTACAGGGAGATTGAGGACTTTGGGAAAAGGGAGAAAGTATAAGCTGTGACCATAGCCTGCTAGTCATACCTACTAAAGGGGTCTGCTCACCTGATGGTAGATTTGATTCCTCTTTGGGAATTGTTTCCTGACCAGTTTACAAACCCCATTAGAAAATAGCACATTTGGCCAGGCACGGTTGCTCATACCTGTAATGCCAGCGTTTTGGGAGGCAGGAGGATCACTTAAGGCCAGGAGTTTGAGACCAGCCTGGGCAAAATAGCAAAACCCATATCTCTACAAAAAATTTAAAAACTTAGCTTGCTATGGTGGCATGCACCTGTAGTCCCAGCTACTCTGGAGGCTGAGGCAAGAAGATCACTTGAGCCCAAGTTTGAGGCTGCAGTGAGCTATTATTGTATCACTGTACTCCAGCCTGGGAGACAGAGCAAGACCTAGTCTCTAAATAATAAATAAATAAATTAATTAAAGATCCTTGAGGGAAGTGAGGTCATATGTAATACCTTATATTACCTAACTGGGCCATACAGATTTTATTGCTGGGTTGAGGGAGCCCACTTTGTCTCTGGGTGGGGAGGGGTACTTGGATAAGTGCCCAGCCTGGTTGCTCTCGTCTGGTCTGGCAGTGCTTTCTCACCGAGAGGCCTCTCCCAGCTCAGAAAGAAGGAAAAGCTTGATCTAGATCTCTTTCTTCTGTCCCTCCCTGTCCTCCCAACTCCCCTTGGTATAGATGAGTCTACACACACCGTTGCTGCCAGTGGCTTGCCATTCCTTTTCTGAATCACTGCCCTTCATTACCAGACTCTAGTGGTGATAGTAGAAGGGAGGGTTAATCTGTGGCCCTTGCGGTACTCTTTCCTCTCAGTTTTAAACTTTTTAGGCAACTCTAAGAATCTAGGAATCTCAGTATTGAAAGTGACCTTAGGTGCCACCCATGCCCATCTCAAAGGTGAGGGGATGGACTAACCTTATCTGCCTTTACTGTGGTATTCCCAGCACGTAACTGAGTGGAGTGTGGTAGGGGGTGCAAAAAATACTTGTGGAATGAGTGAGTCCCTATAAATAGCAGCAGCTTCACAAGACCATTGTCATTGCCTCATTTGTTCATTTTTTTGACGAATATTAGTAAGCTCCAATTATGTGCCAGTTCCTTTTAAGTTCTGGAACACTGTGATGAACAACACAGTCCTTGTCCTCTGGAACATATTCTGTAATTGAGAAATAAGGAATTAAAAAGAATTGATAGTCTCCAAATGGAATTTAAGAATTAAAACTTCTTCATTTTGGCCTCTCTGGGTCTCTCATTTTCTGAGGTCTCTTTGGGGGACCCTAGAAAACACATCTGATCCCTTTTTCACACGAGAGCCTTTCCGAATTCCCAAGCCAATGATCACCCTCCCCGCTCCACAGCCTTCTCTTCTCCAGGGTAAACATTCTCAGTTCCTTCCGTCATTTCTCCTGTGACATGCTTCTGAGTGCCCTCTCCATCCTGGTCACTGTCCTTAGGACTCAGTCCAAACTGATAGTCTGTCCCTCTGCCAGTTGGGAGTCCACAACAGAATACCACCTCCCACACATTAATTTCCAGGAAGTGTTCCAGCCTGGAGCCTCTCCTTACTCTGGGCTCAGGCGATAGGTGAGGGAAAGAGATGGTCCTGGACTTGGCCAGACTGAGATCATCTTTATATTTGGCCAATCCTGGAAATCGAAATTCTTTTCTTTTGTCTCCTCCCTGCCTCCCCACCATCCTTCCCTTGGTATAGACGAATCTACACACAGCCTTGCTTCCAGAGGCTTGCCTTTCCTTTTCTGAGTCACTGCCCTTCATTACCAGGGAAATTAGCATGAAAAAGCGAATTCCAGTTCTATAACTGTATTCTATTCTTGTCCTCTGTCACATTCTCCACCCCAGCACCCCCACCTAAAATGACAAAAGTTGAGTCCTGTGACATCACAACAGTTAGCTATTGTATCAACAGCTGTGATGTCACCAACAGAGGATTATGACTTCAAGGAAGAATGGAGGGAGGGCATATAGCTGGCAAGAAACCCCATGGGAACAAAGAAGGTATTTTCATGCGGATCTTCACCCAGAAAGCCTGAGTTGGCCTTTCAGTGGATGGTCTGTCAGTGGAAGCCCTCTCCTTGGTTCCCATTGCTCCCTGTCTCTTTGGATTAATGATTTGGCTTGTGGACATTGCCCAAGTCTGAGCGTGTGTGGAAGGCCCCTGCTGGCCGGCAGGCTTCTGGGCTGGCTTTGGGTTTTATTCATGAGGTTGGAGCTGAATAGAGCTTTTCAGGGAGGGAGTTCAGAGGGGTGCCTGGGAGCCTAGGGTGAGGCTGATGCAGATGTGCAGGTGCCTGGGCTGAGGGATAACTGGTGTGCAGGCACTTCTGTTCAGGCAGAGGGGCTGTTCTACCAGCCACTCTGAGAAGCCTGAGTGTGCTGCCACAGGCCTGAATGTTGACTCCTGCCCACTTCTGGGGCTGGGTTGGGCCTGCCCTGGGAACTCCTCTTGGCTCCATGAACAGAGACTTAAAAACACCTGCTGCAGAGACTCCCAAACTTTCTTAGTTCTCATGGGCCTTATTGTTTCAGTAATTTTTTTTTTTTACAGTGTCCATAGCCCAAAAGAAATACCTAAGTTTTCTTTTATAAGTAGGCTTTTTTGTTTGTTTTTATATGAAGTCTCACTGTGTCACCCGGGCTGGAGTGCAGTTGTGTCACTGTATCCTCCGCCTCCCGGGTTCAAGTGATCTTCCTGCCTCAGCCTCCCTAGTAGCTGGGACTACAGGCAGGCATCACCACTTCTGGCTAATTTTTTGTATTTTTAGTAAAATTAGGGTTTCACCATGTTGGCCAGGCTGGTCTCGAACTCCTGACCTCAGGTAATCTACCCGCCTTTGCCTCCCAAAGTACTGGGATTACAGGGGTGAGCCACCGTGCCTGGCCTTAAGTAGGTTTAAACAATTAAGTATTTATATTCTAACAACTGAGTAGCCATCTGAAAAAAAAATGATATAAGAAATTGAAAGGAAAAATATTTATATTCCATTCTTAACCACAATTACTTACTAATGGGATGTACTAGGTACTGCATAGCATATCAGACCTTGGAACCAGATTGATTAGTGCCATCCTTATTTCCTGTTCCACATTGCTTTTCACATGGTATTTGCTTTTTATCACAGCAACTGTTGAAAACCCAGTCTCAGAAATAAATGACATCATCGAAAAGAATGTAATGCAGTCTGTTGTTGAAGCTGTGAACTCATGGGGTGTTCAACAAATGTTGAATGTTGCTCTGTTTCCCTCAAAGATTTAAAATACTTAGCAGCATCCCTGTGAGTTCATCATGGTGCTTTGGGGCACCTCAGCACACAGTCTGAGAAGCACAGACCTGAAACTGCCAAGTAGCACTTGCTCTGTTTAAAGGAGGAAGAAGAGGCAAGTTCGGTCGTCGTCATGGCCCTTAAAGGAGTTGGGCAGGTGGATGGACAGACTCTTTCTCTGCAGTCTCAGCTCCAGCAGACTGCATTGTTAGGGGGAAGGTCTTTGTTTGACCAGGGTCTGTGTGTGTGAGCCCCTTTCCCTAGATGGGGAAGAATGATGATAGGCATCTCTTACGCTTATTTGTTGTTGACTCAGAGCCTTCTGAACTAGATGGCTTAAAGAAAAATGGGATTTTGACAACCAGAATTTACGGGCCAGGCATTGGACCTTCTGCTAATATCCTTTTCTAATTCTTTTTTATTTTTATTTTTTTTTTGAGACAGAGTCTCTGTCACCCAGGCTGGAGTGCAATGGCACGATCTCAGCTCACTGCAACCTCTGCCTCCCAGGTTCAAGCGATTCTCCTGCCTCAGCCTCCAGAGTAGCTGGGATTACAGGCACCCACCACCACGCGCAGCTAATTTTTGTATTTTTAGTAGAGACGGGGCTTCACCATGTTGGTCAGGCTGGTCTTGAACTCCTGACCTCCCAAAGTGCTGGAATTACAGGCGTGAGCCACCATGCCCGGCCCCTTTTCTAATTCTTTATCCAGATAGAGTGGGACTGCAGAGGTGTACTTGGGATGGAGGGTGGCTTCCTGCCACAAGATATGACAGAGACCAAAGGACTAATGTGCTCTGGTATCACTTCTAGAGCCTCATGCCAACCTCTCCAGACTCTGGGGCCTGCTGCTTATGAAACGCTAGGCAAATTACTTAACCTTTCAGCCTCAGCTTCTTCATCCATAAAATGGAGATAATGGCATCTATTTCATGTAGTTGTAACAAAGATTACACAAGCTAAATACATGCATAGAACCAGCAGAGCCTGGCTATATAGGTGTGCTTTCTTCTCCTACTTCCAAATTTGAGGAAAAAAGGGCTTTCCTCCAAAGGGAAATTGAGCCCTAATGATCTAAGATCTGCAGTTCCAGAGTTACCCTCCACCCTCTACTGCTTCTTTTTTCTTTTCTTTTCTTTTCTTTTTTTTTGAGATTGATTCTTGCTCTATTGCCCAGGCTGGAGTGCAGTGGCGCGATCTTGGCTTACTGCAACCTCTGCCTCCCGGGTTTAAGTGATTCTCATGCCCCAGCCTCCTTAGTAGGATTACAGGCACCTGCCTTCATGCCCAGCTAATTTTTGTATTTTTAGTAGAGACGGGGTTTCACCATGTTGGCCAGGCTGGTCTCAAACTCCTGACCTCAAGTGATCCACCCACCTCGGCCTCCCAAAGTGCTGGGATTCCAGGCTTGAGCCACCGCACCTGGCCTCTCTACTGCTTCTTAATAACTTTGCTCTGTGGATCTAATGTTCCCAAATCTGCTGAGTTCTGTGTCCTGCCTGCTATATTAAACTTTTTAATGAAGTATATCATACAACATGAATGTATATATGTATCCAAGTCAACAAATTTTTACAACTGAACCCATGTAACCAACACTCAGATCAAGAAACAGACTATTATCAATATCCCAGAATCTCCCTCTAGTCTTCCTATGGGTAACCACTCTCCTGACTTCTAATAGCATTGATTTATTTTTGGGTTTTATTGTTTTCTATAAATAGGCTCATCTAGTATGTATTCTTGGTTTCTGGCTCTTTTATTCAGAATAATGGAGAGATTTATCCATGTTGTGTGTAGCTGTAGATGTTCATTCTCATTGCTGTATAGTAATCGTTATGTAAAATACCAAAATTTACCTTCTCTTCTTCTGATTATGAGCATTTGAGTTTTTAGTTTATAGCCATTATGAATAGTGTTGTTATGCACATTCTGGTACTTGTCTTTTAGTATGCATGTGTATGCATTTCTGATGGGTATAAAACTAAGAAAGGAATTGCTAGGTCATGGGTTATACCTATATTTAGCTTTAGTATATAATACCCAACATTATTCCAAAGTGGTAGTATTGATTTACACTTCCTCTGTCAGTGTTTGAGAATTCCAGTTGCTTCACATCCTTGCCAACAGTAGGTATTTTCTTTTTCATTTTATCCATTCCAGTGGGTATGTTCATGGGTATCACATCTCAGTTATAATTTGCATTTTGTTGATGACTAATAAAATTGGATACCTTTTCATATATCTCTTCACTGTTTGGGTATCCTTTCTGGTGAAGTAGCTATTCTACTCTTGCACCATTTTTCTTTTGAGATTTTTTTATTTATTTGTAGAAGTTCCTCATACATTCTGGATATGAGTTCTTGGTTGGATGGTCTACTGAGTACATTGTCTTATACTCTGTTGGTTTGCTTTTCACGCTCTGTATGGCATTTGTTAAATGAACAAAGTTCTTATTTAATGTAGTCTAATTTGTCAGTGTTTTTCATTATGGTTATCACTTTTTGTTTCCTTCTAAGAAATCTCTACTTGCTCCAAGATCTCCTTGGCATTTGCTCATGGTTTTTCTTCTACTTGTTTTTTCTTCTGCCTTCTTTTATCTCTTCCAATCCTGCAAGACTCAGCCCAGCTAGAAATCCTCCCCAGCATCCATCCTTCTGCCTGATTAGATGCCTTTCTCCTCTCTCCCAGAGCTCTGTGTTCATACTTTTATCACAGCTCTTGTTACATTGTACCAGAATCTTTACTTATCCATCTCAGACAGGGTGGGGAGCTGCTCAAGGGCAAGGACCAGAGCATGGCACAGCAGCATGGGGGCCTGGCTGGAAAGATCCCCTCAAGGGTTCCAGTAAATAAGTAAATGAAATGCCCTCACCTATCTCTCTTTCTTTAGTTCTCCTACACTACTTCCCAACCTTTCTTAACCTGCATCCTCTTTTAATGAACATAAAGATCTTTCACACTCTGGGGGTGTGCTCCAGATTGAGAGTTAACTACATTACAGTGTTTCAGGGAGGGCTGATCAGCAGTGTCCAAAACAGTAGACATCAGGAAAGGAAGGTGCTGGAATTCATTAAGCCCAGAGAAAGTACCTTTGCACTGTATAATAGGAAAGCCATTATAATCTTTTCTTTTCTTTTTTTTTGAGATGCAGTTTCGCTCTTGTTGCCCAGGCTGGAGTGTAATGGCGTGATCTTGGCTCACCGCAACCTCTGCCTCCTGGGTTCAAGTGATTCTCCTGCCTCAGCCTCCCGAGTAGTTAGGATTACAGGCATGCGCCACCACGCCTGGCTAATTTTGTATTTTTAGTAGAGATGAGATTTCTCCATGTTGGTCAGGCTGGTCTCAAACTCCCAACCTCAGGTGATCCACCCGCCTCGGCCTCCCAAAGTGCTAGGATTACAGGCATGAGCCACTGGGCCTAGTCTTATAAGCTTTTCAGAGAGCAATTTTAGTTGAGTTCTTGGGCTGAAGCTACTCCTGCCCAGAATCGTTTGGGTTTTCACAGGGGGAGGCCCCCTTTTGAATTTTCTGAGTGGTTGTGGTTGCTGTAAGTGGGTCAGACCCTTCACTGGGAAGGCCAGAGGGAACTAGAGATGGGCCTGGACTGTGGAGCCCAACTGCTGTTCACCCTATCTAGGGAGGGCAGTTCTACTTACAGGGTACAGCAGGTGTGAAGGCCCTGGGGTAGGAACACACCTGGTGTGTTTGAGCACATGGTAAGCAGACAGTGTGGCTGGAGTGGAGAGAGTGAAGGAGAAAGAGTAGTTGAAATGGGGCCAGAGATATAAAAGGGACCCAGACGATGGAGGGCCTTATAAGTCATTGTAAAGATTTTGGTTTTTAATTTGAGTAAAGGGAGCTATGGTTTTCAGAGTTTTGAATAGATGGGGTGACAGGAGCCATGATGCTGGTGGGGAGTACATGTGATGGGTGTAGCTCATTGAGGATCTGTTCTTGGTGAAATCGGAAGCAGAGGCAGCTAAAAGAGTGAGGATGAGGGAGGAGGTGTTGAAGTTGAGAGCTGGAGGGAAGGCTAAACCCCAGCCCGGAGACTTCCAGTACCACTGGGCTCTGAGTACCCACTGTTCTTTGTAGATGGCTTCTCATTGGTCTTTGTGTTCTCATTATAGAGGTGTAGTCGTCTCCCTAAGCTATCTGTGGTAAAACGGAGGTATTAGGATTTTGCCCAGTCCCTTTAGCCTTTATTATTTCCTAGTCTTACTCGGAGAAGGTGCAGCTTGTGGATGATAAATTTCTTCTAGAGAAGAGGAAGCAGCTTGCCATCAGTCAGGTTGAGGTCAGCTAGACCAGAGAGCATGGGAAGGGTGAGAAGGAGGTCAGGACTTAAGGGTCAGGAAGAAGTTGACACTTGAACTGGATATTTAAGAAAGAATGGGGGGCAAGGGACACTGAAAATCAAAGGAATTGGTTGAACAAAAGCTTGGCGGCATGAACATTCCTGGCATGTGCAGGAAATGTCATCCAGTGAGATGTGGCTGGCCAGAGTGAAGGTGCTGCTCTGAGATAGGACTGTGGCCTCTGGATCATCGAAATTGCAGGACCCACCATGTTCTCCTTGCCAGAGCGAAAGAGGGCAGTGGTTGGTCCCCAGGAGCAGGGTTTTTTATGGATCAGGCTTCCAATCTGCCTTCTTTTTCCAAGTGGTGACAAGACATTGGGCAGAGTAGGTGCCATAGTCTTGACAGAGCTAGGATAAGCCACTTGCTGAGAGGCTGAGTTTCCAGAATGGCAGAAACAGCCATGTCTAGGTTTTTAAAATATGTGAGAAACAACCAGATTTCCTTTGGCCTGAAATTGCCTAACAAGCCCTCACTCCAATTCAGGCTTTCAGGAAGTGTTTAAACTCAGCTTTAAACCTCTGCAGGATCTGCACTGAAGTGGAGAAGGACCATCTGGCAGGAAAAGGGATTGAAAAATGGTTGAGGTTGAAAAAGCAGACTTAAAGGGCTTTCTTTGAGGAGGAGGGTTGGGAAAGAGGATGTAGGAATGATAAGTGGACAGTGAAGAGATGGAAAAAGTTCTTACTTTTTTTTCTGATTATTATGCAACAACAAAAAATTGTCTTTTCTGTGGCTGATTGAGGAAGATTTCAGCCTCACGGGGACCTGTAAAAACACCCACCTATCCTCTGACCTCCCAGCAAAACAAATGTTGGTTCCTCTCCACTTGACCAGGCTCACTATCCCCACTACATTTTTACTTGAAGGGCTTTCTGGACCTGGGGCTGGAATGGAGAAGATCTAAGATTTACAATGTGTATAGAAGTAGTGAAGGAGAAAAGGGTTTACAGTTTTGTAGGGAATGGGACAGTCTTGAGAAAATCCTTCCTGGTCCCCCCCTCCCCTCCCCTCCCCTCCCGTCCCCTCCCCTCCCCTCCCCTCCCCACATCCCCTCCCCACCTCCCCTCTCCACCTCCCCTCCCCACCTCCCCTTCCCACAGGGTCTGACTCTGTCACCCAGGCTGGAGTGCAGTGGCATGATTATAGCTCACTGCAGCCTTGGACTTCTGGGCTCAAGTGATCCTCCCACCTCAGGCTCCCAAGTAGCTGGGGCTACAGGTGTGCATCACCACATCCTGCTAATTTTTTATTTTTAGTAAAGACAGGGTCTCGCTCTGTTGCCTAGGCTGGTCTCAAACTCCTGGGCTCAAACAATCCTCCTGCCTCTGCCTCCCAAAGTGCTGGGATTACAGGTGAAAGCTCACATTTTTGAGAATCTTGGTTTGGGTACTTACAAGGAACTTAATCTAAGGTTACTGAAGCTTGCAGCAGCTCTGGGTTGTGTGGGCAGGTAGGGGGAAGGGAGGTATGGCAGGGAGAGAATGGAGGCAGCACTGAGAAGATAGAAGGAAAGGGGCCATAGCTTTTTCTCAAGTTCTTTCTTAGTATGTTTCTAGGAGCCCTTTTATCCCTTTGAGAACCAGGCAAGTGGTCGATCAGTCGGGAGGTTAGGCAGAGAGGGGCTGTGCCTTTTGCTTATAGCATTGGTGGGCTTAGCTCTTTCTAGGATGCAGGGGAGCTTTTCCACAGGAATTTAGCAGGGGGCCTCACTGCTTCAGGAAGAACAGGGGCTGATGGGAGGATCCAGAAGATACAAGTGCTGAGGGTGAGGTTGAAGTCCCATGCGGGGAAGGATCATCCTGATTTAGTTGCATTTGTTAAGCTCCTTAGAATCTGAGGGCCAGTATTGGTTGCTGAGACCCTTGGCAGCCCTCCTCTGGGGAGCTGCCAGTCTGTTCCTCATGTCCTTAGCCAGGGCCCATGGATGAGGAGAGGTGCAGGAAGGAGTTGGCAAGAAGGTAAAGGGGGTCTGAGGAGATGTTTGCTGGGCAGGATGAGTAGGCAGGTTGGTCCCAGGGCAATCAGGCCACAGCTGGACACTGTTGGGTCACTATACTGTCACTGTACTGCTGGCCCTCTCCTGGCTCTCACCATGTTCTCGGAACACACACAAGAGCTCTGTTCCCGTTCCCACCTTCTCTGTCCCTTTAGGCTACTGCCTAAACTTTGACTTCCACGTAAGCAGAATTGCTTAGGAGAGTAGTGGAACATAGATGTAGCAGAAATTCTCTCTTGTAGTTGAGAGGTTTCCTATTTTCGGGCATCTTGACTTCTTACCTCAGCTATAAAGCAGAGTGCTGGGCAATGTTTACGTTTCCTCTCAGTGGTGACATTAACCTGAGCAGAATGGGAGACTTTCCTCCAAATGCATTTCTTCCTCTTCACTCAGGGCTTAGCTGTCTCCTGCTTCAAGAGCAAGGCATACTGTCACATCCACAGTTATGCCTGCAGAAAAGTATCAGACAAACATTTAGAAATGTCACCTAAACAAGGACAGATAGGTTTTTTGCTCTAGGATAGGAAGGTCCATTCTTAGAGGTGGGGCACCCCTCAGAAAGAGCTCCCTTCAGAGACTGACCTCTCTTCGGTCCCTTCTTGGACCTTTGAGAGAGCCTCTGTGGATCAGGTGATGGGATCGGGTCAGAGGGAGAAGGAGCACTCAGGATGTTCGAGAGTTGCCTGGTGAAGGCTGGACTGAGCAAAAGCTGTCAGCCTTCCAGGAGGTCTTTCTTCCTGTGGCAGTGAGGGGAATTGGTGGGGGTTTCAAGCAGCCAGGAGGCTGTGCCCTGCACTGCTCCTGCCCAGCCGTCCAGGAGGTTTTGTGTGGCTGTTGCCAATGCCGTGCCGCCTAACCCTTCCTGCTGGGACACAGGCTAGAGAGCTGCGACACTTACCTGCTGGTTGGGAGGTCAGGTTGGCGCTGAGTGGACCAGGTGGAGGCCATGGATGAGGAGGCACAGTGCTGCGGTGGAGGGAGCCGCTGCATCTAACTGGGCCACTTGTGCTCAGCTCTGGCCCACTGTTGTCATACAGGAGTGCACACAGTGATGGTAAATTTTCTCATTTTTCAAAAGAAGCTAGAATCTGAATTTTTCTTTCTATTCACCTGCTTTCTTAAGCTTGACAACTAATTCAAATTATTTAAAAGGAAGGCCAAGTGGGATGTGTTTTTGCTTCTGCAGACCACCAGTGTATGACTTCTGATATAAACTCTTTTTCCCAGGAGTTTAGAAATGAGGAGAAAGCAAGCAAAGGGATCAGGGTGGGTGGCAGGAAGAGTAATTTCAAAATACAGGAAGACGGAGCATACCTGGAGACTGAGGAAATGGCTTAGATGAGCCATTGGTAATGCTTTCACTGGATCCCGTGGTGTGCGCGTTCCTTTGTGGTTGAGGGCCAGTGGTTCTCTGTGTGGTGGAAGAAGCTAATGGGATGGGGGGAGGAGGAAGAGGGGCTGAGTGCCCATCTTTTAGTTGCACATAGCTAGGCAGATTCTTGGGAAGATGGTGAGTCGTGACCCCACTAAGTCCCTAGAGAAGATGCTGTGGGACACAAGTTTTTGCACTTGAGAACATATAAGCTTGGTTTAAAGTGCTTACTAAAATGCAGATTCCTAGGCCCCATCCCCACAGATTCCTGTTCAGTAGATGGGGCCTGGGACTCTGCATTTTAAAGCACCCCATGAATGTTAAAGAAAATAAGTGGACAATGGAGTGAGACAGAGCTGGATCTACATTCCTGCTCTGTTCCTTCACTAGGTGAGTGATCTTGGTCCAGTCATTTAATTTCTCTGAATTTAAATTTCCTAATCAGAAAAAAGGAGACTGTATTATCACTACCTTGTAGAATGGTGAGAACTAAATTAGAAGACAGTTGGAGGCAGTACAGGGTCCTGGCCCAGAGCTGGTGCAGCCACCTGGGCATATATCCCTTGCTTTTCCTTAGGTCCCCTTACTGTGGGTAACAGATTAAGGCTTAATCCAAATGTCACCTTCTGATGAGGCCTTCCTGAAGTCCACTTTTTACTTTCTTGTCTCCCTTCACAGTTAGCTTCTCCAGGGCAGGGGCTGTGTCTTCCATGTTACTATCCTAGCACCTTGCACAGTGCCTCACATAGGGTCAGTGAATGGAATGATAGTACTAGGGAGTCTGAAAGATGACTCAGACTTGGGAATGGAGAGGTTGTCTTCCAAATACCTAGGGAAGTGTGATCTGGAAGAACAAACGTTTTTTAAGCTTCTATTGCGAGACAGGGCAATCGTGGGAGGTAGGTCATGTTGCTATTATGGCTGTTATAGTGACAAAGTGAGTCTTTGACACTCACTGAGCAAGGTAACATAACTAGCGGTTGTCAGAGGCAGGGCTGGACTCAAGGCAGGTGTTTTTCCCACTGCCCCTTGGGGCCTGCGACTGTGCCTCTTTGTCTGGATGCAGTTTGTAGAAAAGTTTCAGAGGTACCTTATTCCATTCCTTTCTCTGGATTGTAACTCTTCAGATAGTTGTCTATAATTTGTCAGAGCTGTGTTTTTGAGGAACTTTGGATAGATGGTATATGCTAATTGAACAGTTTCCTTTTCTAAACATGCAGTTTCTGCCTAGACTTTGCCATTGAGGGCCTGGGAACTAGCAAAGAAGTCTCTCATCATGCTTGAGTCTCTGCTCCATTCCCATGGGCATTTCCTCTGCTTTAGGAGCATCTTCTCTCCCTGCAGTCTGACTAGCCAGGATATCAGGCTAAAAGCACAGATGAGGGCCTGGGGCTGCTTGTAGGAGGTGGGGAGAAATGGTGTAGCCCGGGAAGCCAGAATGCTGAGAGTCCTCAAGCCTGAGCTTCAGGTGTAAAGGATTAACCTGGCCTTCAGCTCCTCAAGTCCCAAATTATTCTCTGATCCTGATAGACCTGGCCCAGAGACAGCAGTTGGTGGGGAGGTTGGTGAGTAGGCATCTGTGTTTGTAACCTAGTGCGCTCTTGTGAGGTTCTCAGCGGTGCCGGCTCAAGATGCCTGAATTCCCAGGCCACTTCTGAGAGTGGCAGCTGCACTCTTGGAGAAATGTGACTAAGGGTCCCTGTCATGGGCCTGGAAGCAATTTTGTTCCGCTTCTTTCTTGGTTACATCTTCACAGGATTTTTCTTCTTAGCCACCCAGATGTCAGAGTCAACTACATTTCTCTTTCTTAGTAGGTTGGCTCTGTGTTCTCATATACAACTGCATGATAGCATTTCAGAGCAGTGAGTCTACCCTCCTAAAAGCAGAAATTCAGGGAAAGAAAGAATATGTTTTTCATCATGTTCTTTTAACATGTTTCAGTTTCTGGTCATGCCACAAATCTTTTACCTTTTCTCCAAGGGCCTGCCCTGGAACTGATAGAGCAGGTCAAGTGTTGTTTTCATGGATGGTGATAGTTATTGTGACCATTGCTACAGTTGAAAACTGATGCTTAGCAAGTTGATTCCTATAGCACTGTGCTTCCTGAGGACCCTGAAAACTGGCCTGAGAAAACGTCCGGAGGTTGCCTTTTCTCTCCCTTCTCTGTTGTACATATAGCAATATGATATGCCAAGCACTTTACTTGGCACTGGGCTGGTACAGGTAGAGAGTATCTCACTAGAGCCAGTATGCATAGATGCCCTGGGGGCAAGATTGACTTTATCATCACCATCACTAATGTTATGCTATTCATATAGACTTAAATTTATAGGGCCAAGCATGGTGGCTCATGCCTGTAATCTCAGCACTTTGGGAGGCTGAGGTGGGAGGATCACTTGAGACCAGCGGTTCGAGACCAGCCTGGGCAACATAAAGAAACCCCATCTCTACCAAAAAGAAAAAAGTTAGCTGGACCAACTCCATTTTATGAAGGGTAAAAGTGACGCTGAGAGTTGGTTTCCTTTTTCCAGAAGCATCTGCCGTATTCACCTTGGAGGGATGTTTCATTGCGTCACCATCAGCTAATCATCCCCTGCCTACTGGCTGCTTCCTCTCTTTCCAGTTACCATACCACTCCCTATCACCATCACTAAAACCACAACCCTGAGAGCTTATGTGAAGTTAAAATTAGAGCTAGTACATTTCATCTTGAGATTAGGAAAGAAGTATAAATGGTATCAAGAATTAGGACTTGACTTATTTTTATCATCAAAACCAATCACTTATTTGCACCAAGGTAATAAGTAAGATGGTCTCCAGGATTAAGGTCATCAGTGGCCATAAATAAATATGCTTAACTTTCACGTCCAGATATACTTCATTTTGGCCAATGTGATGGAGGATGCCAATCAGAGGGAGAGAACTACTGTTTGTGAACTGTTCAACTTCCGTGATGGTGGTGTTTGCCTAGGCTGAGGTGCACCTTGACATTGGAAATGTGCTTGAAGTGTCGTTTGTGTTGTCGCTCACACCCACTCTCCAAGGCACCTAAAAAGATTTATTTAGCTCTTAAGTTTTAACGTCTATATTGAGATGTAATTAACATGCTGTAAAATTCATTGATATAATGTAATGGTTTTTAATATATTCACAAGAGTTGTACAACCATTACCACTATCTAATTCTAGAACATTTTTGTCATCCCAAAAAGAAACCCCATACTCCTATCAGCCGTGTCCCATTCTGCCACCCTCAACCAGTGCTAGGCAGCTCCTAGTTTACTTTCTGTCTCTATAGGTTTGCCTGTTCTGGACATTTCACAAAAGTAGAATCAAGGTTTATTCATGTTGTAGAATGTATCAGTACTTTACTCCTTTTTATGTCTGAATAATATTCCATTGTGTTGATATATACCACATTTTGTTTATCATCAGTTGATGGACATTTGGGTTAGTTCCACTTTTTGGCTACTATGAGTAATTCTGTTATGAACATTTATGTACAAGTGATTGTGTGGACATATATTTTCATTTCTTCTGAACAGATACCTAGGAGTGGGTCATCCTGGTTTATTTGGTAACTCTGAGTATAACTTTTTGAGGAACTACCAAATTGTTTTCCAGAGTGGCTGTGCCATTTTACATTTCTACCAGCAAGGAATGAAAGTTCCAATTTCTCTACAATCTCACTAGCATTTGTTTTTATCTGTCTTTTTTTGTAATAGAAATCCTAGTGGATGTGAAGTAATATCTCATGTGGTTTTGATTTGTATTTCCCTAATGACTAATGATATTGAGCATTGTTTCATATGCTTATTGGCCAAGTTTATATCTTTGGAGAATTTCTGTTCCAAATCCTTTGTCTAATTTTTAATTGCGTTACTTTTTTATTATTGAGTTGAAAGAATTCTTTATATATTCTGGATACAAGTTTCTTAGCAGATACATGATTTGCAAAAAATTTCTCCCATTATTTAGGCTGTCTTTTCACTTTCTTGATGGTATTGCTTACAGCACAACAGTTCTTTACTTTGACATAATACAATTCATGTCCTTTTTCGTGTGTGTGTGTGTGTGTGTGCGTGTGTGTGTGCTTTTGGTGTTATGTCTAAGAAACCATTGTCTAATCCAATGTCATAAAGATTTACTTCTGTTTTCTTCCAGCTTTGCTTTTGTAATTGCAGCTCTTACATTTAGGGCCATACTACATTTTTTACTTTATTTTTAAATATGTTATGAGGTGGGGCCCTACTTTATTCTTTTGTATATGGATATCCAGTTTTCTCAGCAGTTTGTTGAAAAGACTCTTCTTTCCCCATGAATTGTCTTGGCATCCTTATTGAAAATCTGTTGACCATAAATGTAAGGGATTATTTCTGGACTCTGGATTCTGTTGTATTGATCTCTATTTCTGTTCTTATGTCAGTACTGCACTGTCTTGGTTAATTTTTAGTATTTTTTTTTAATTGGCAACTCAGAGTCTTCTAACTTTGTTCGTCTTTTTCAAGATTGTTTTGGCTGTCCTGTATCCTTTGCATTTCCATAAAATTTTAGGATCAGCTTGTCAATTTCTGAAAAGAAGCTAGCTGGGATTTTGATGGGTATTCTGTTGAGTCTGTAAATCAATTTAGGGAGAATTGCCATCTTAACAATATTAAATTTTCTGATCCATGAATATGGTATGTCTTTTCATTTTTTATGTCTTTAATTTCTTTCAATGATGTTTTATAATTTACAGTATACATGTCTTGCATTCCTTTTATTTCTAAGTGATTTATTATTTTTGCTGCTATTGTTAATAGAATTATTTTCTTAATTTCATTTTCAGATTGTTCATTGTTAGTATATAGAAATAAAATTAATTTTTTTTTCTGTTTGGAGGCAGAGTCTTGCTCTGTTACCCAGGCTGGAGTGCAGTGGTGCAATCTTGGCTTACTGCAACCTCTGCCTCCCAGGTTCAAGTTACTTTCATGCCTCAGCCTCCTGAGTAACTGGGATTACAGGCATGCACCACCACACTTGGCTAATTTTTGTATCTTTAGTAGAGATGAGGTTTTGCCATGTTGGCCAAGCTGGTCTTGAACTCCTGGGCTCAAGAGATCTGCCTGCCTTGGCTTCTCAAAGTGCTGGAATTACAAGTGTGAGCCACCACGCCTGGCCCAAAATTGATCTTTAATATTGATTTTGTATCCTGCACACTTACTTGAACTCACTCAGCAGTTTAATAGGTTTTTTAGTGGAATACTTAGGATTTTCTACATACAAAATCATGCCATTTGCAAATGGAGATAATTTTACTTCCTTCTTTCCAACCCAAATGTACCCTTAAATTTTAATCTTCATATTCCTTTTATTACTTGGTATAAAATAGTGTTCCTGAAAGGATAGTGCATTTACTATTGTGATATATTAGCTAAGAATATATGGTACATGAACAGACATTTTTTACTTTTAAATATTTAAATACCTTAATGTATATTACTTTTATTTTAATGGGTATTAGAAAAAATGATTAGCACTTCTAGTTCTCAATTTCATGATGTGTACTCAAATGTTACTTTATCGTAATGGTTTTCCCTGAACATCTTATTTAAAATAAGATACCCTCTTCACCACTCTCTTTCCCTCTACCTTGCTTAAGTTTTTTTTTCCTCTCTTTTTTTTTTTTTTTTTTTTTGAGACAGAATCTTGCCCTGTCACCCAGGCTGGAGTGCAGTGGTGCAATCTTGGCTCACTGCAACCTCCTCCTCCCAGGTTCAAGACATTCTCCTGCCTCAGCCTCCCAAGTAGCTGAGATTACAGCTGCCTGCCACCACACCTGGCTGATTTTTGTATTTTTAGTAGAGGAGGGGTTTCACCATGTTGCCCAGGCTCGTCTGAACTCCTGACCTCAAGTGAACTGCCTGCCTTGGCCTCCCAAAGTGCTGGGATTACAGGCGTGAGCCACCATGCCCGGCTCGACCTTGCTTAATTTTTTTTCATTCCACTTACCATCACCTTACATATTATACGCGAAGGTACACTTATTGTCACACACTTGATAATTCATGTGTGCTCATGGTCTGTTTTTCCCCACTGGGATGTAAGCTGCATGAGGTCAGAGACTTTGTATTACTCTTTGCTGGATCACATTTGCCTTGGACATGGGTGCTCAGTAAATATTTGTTGAATGAATAGTTTATTGTTTAGAATGAGGTTACTTTTTTCTTTTTAAGAAAAGGAAGTCAGTTTCAAGTATATTCAAGAAAAATACCGAATAAATAGTATATCAGGAGGTATGCAAATATGGCAAAAACCATGGACTGTATAGAATGATAGAAGTTTAAGGAAACTCTTAAGGAATGAGGAGAGATGAATGGAGATGGAGTTTCTTGGGCTTCTTTTTTTTCTTTTTGTTTATTTTGTTTTCTGTGAAATTGTGTCCGGAATTGGTGGGTTCTTGGTCTCACTGACTTAAAGAATGAAGCCGTGGACCCTCGCGGTGAGTGTTACAGTTCTTAAAGGCGGCGTGTCCGGAGTTTGTTCCTTCTGATGTTCGGATGTGTTCGGAGTTTTTTCCTTCTGGTGGATTCGTGGTCTCGCTGGTTCAGGAGTGAAGCTGCAGACCTTTGCAGTGAGTGTTATAGCTCATAAAGGCAGTGTGGACCCAAAGAGTGAGGAGCAGCAAGATTTATTGCAAAGAGCGAAAGAACAAAGCTTCCACACTGTGGAAGGGGACCTGAGCAGGTTGCCACTGCTGGCTTGGGCAGCCTGCTTTTATTTCCTTATCTGGCCCCACCCACATCCTGCTGATTGGTCCATTTTATGGAGAGTCGATTGGTCTGTTTTACAAAGAGCTGATTGGTCCGTTTTGACAGGGTGCTGATTGGTGCATTTACAAACCCTGAGCTAGACACAAAAGTTCTCCACCTCCCCACTAGATTAGCTAGATACAGAGTGTCGACTGATGTATTTACAAACCCAGAGCTAGACACAGAGTGCTGATTGGTGCATTTACAAACCTTGAGCTAGATACAGTGTACTGATTGGTGTATTTACAATCCCTTAGCTAGACATAAAGATTCTCCAAGTCCCCAGCAGATTAGCTAGATACAGAGTGCCGACTGGTGCATCCACAAACCCTGAGCTAGACACAGGGTGCTGATTGGTGTGTTCACAAACCTTGCGCTAGATACAGAGTGCTGATTGGTGCACTCACAATCAAATTAGCTCACACTCTTCCCTATTCCAGGCCAGGGGTTTCTTGGGGGCTCTTAAGCTGTAACACATGGAGTTAAACATTAAGTGGGAAAGCAGTTTCTACCACCTGCCACAGACACCCTCTTGGCACTTTTGGAGGTCATCTGGAAGATGTTGAAGGTGCTTTTGGCTGCCTATAGAAACTTGGCTTACCGGCATTGTCGTCTTTGCAGGGCTCTGGGTTTGCAGAGAGCCGAAATGACCATGACTGCCAACAAGAATTCCAGCATCACCCACGGAGCTGGAGGCACTAAGGCCCCTCGGGGGACTCTGAGCAGGTGGGTAAGGGAGCACTTGTGGGAGGTGGCATCAAGGGACCTAGGTCCTGGGTGGGATCCCTCCAAAATGTAAATAGTCATCATCTTGACTGACAGTCATCCAGGTGACTGGTCTAGGCCAGCTCATGCTGACCATTAGGCAGAAGATATTTTCTAGTTCTATAAGTTTCCATGTGACATAGCAAACAGTAACCCTAAAACAAGCTTTGCTTTGTGTCTAGCATTCCAAGGATGGGGCCAGCAAGAAGCAACTGATGTTCTTCTGGCTGTAACCTTTTCCCATGGTGGGGAGAGCTTGGGGCCTGTGCCTGAGCTAAGCTGCACTGTAGTGAGGGAGGCTGACCACATTGGGCTAAGGGTAGAGAGGCAGTTATGCATATTAGCACAAACTCCAAGCAGCAGCCTGGGCATTATAAGAGTTCAGAGAAACCGTGGATTTTGGAATCATGGATTTGGTTCAAATCCAGGTTCTAACCACTTACCAAATAGTGAGCTCTCAGAACGTTTCCCTGTGCCCTATAAAATCTTCATTATTTCATCTATAAAATAATAATAGTAGTTATCTTACAGAGTTTCTGTGAGGACTAAATGAGATAATATATGTCAGTGCTTAGCATTATGGCTGACATAAAGCTACTCAATAAATTCTAACCCCCTTTTGAGGATGAGATCAAAGCTTCCAGAACTCACAGATGCACAGATAGATGCACAGTACTCTCACCAGGGCTTCTCTGGTCTTGGCCAAGGCTGGACACTGATATCTTAAAAGAACCTTTAGTCTTTTTTATTGAAGCTGTGTACCTTTCATAGCCCTTTCTGCTGAATGTCAGGTGGAAAAATTTGGCTTTTGGGGCCTCTGCCTCTAAGATGGATAGCTATGAGAAGGATGCTCAGCTTTGGTTTGGACAGGACTAGTTCATTCCTGGATATCTGGCTGTGCAGTGCTAGGCTGAATCCAGTAGGGTCTGGTCAGAGTTGGTGGTAAACATTTGGTTCATTCAGAACTGGAGTCCAGATATAGTTGGTAGAATAGTGCACGGGATGTAGCCCCTGGGGAGTGACTGTCATGAAGGAGGCAGGGGTTCCCCACACCATACATACAGGACTTTGTCCCAATAGAAACAGTCTGGATGGACTATGCCAAACAGGGTTTGATGGACTCTGACTTGTTAAGTACGTAAGATCCTGGGACTTAGCCAAGCAAACTGACTATCCACTTGCAGCAGCAAGACTGATAGGAACACCCCCTGCCCAGGCAATCCCTCTCATTTAGACTGGCTTGGTGGCATACTGGCTTCCCTGTACTGAGTGAGGCTGGGAATGGCAAGGAACAGCTTCTTGGGCAAAGCAGGTGGAGAAACTGACCTCCTCCAGAATGTGTTGGTGTCCAAGGCGGAAACAAGTCAAGGTCTCAGAGTCTTCGTCTCCCATTAGCCTGCTCCTGGGAACCACGTTGCTGGGCTCTTGTCAGCCTAGTGGCATTCTTACCATGATTGAGCTGGCAGATGGGGCTGGAAACTAAGGTTCCAGTTTTTTAGAATATCACACTACTGTAGGAGTGAAACAAATATATGTGATTGTGTCATTTTATTCGTAATTTTAAAGAAATTGTATATTTAGGACCTGACATGGAGATTTACCATTCCCAGCAACCTCAATTCCTTTAAATATTATTTTTTTCCTTCTAATTTACACCATACAGGAATGGGGTAGAGGGGTGGGAGGGGCAGTATTTACATCAAGTTTCAAAGCAGACGCGAGACTGCTGACAGGTGCTCCAGTTTCTATTTGGAGTAAATGCCTACTTCTAAGTGTTTTCAGAAATTGCTCTTCCTTTTAGCTTCTCAGCATGCTTGCCATCATAACATGCTAGATGGTGTTTGTAAATATCTAAGCCTCAGATGTGCCTTTAAAAAGCACCTTTCCTGCCTCCCTTCTAAGTCTTCTCTTCCTTCCTACCACATTTCCGCTTCTCTCCTTCCTTCCCTCCCTCCCTTCTTTCCTGGGAGCCTGGCTTTTGATGTGAAGTTGCAGGCCTCTGTGGCTAGCGACACCCTTCTCTCAGAGACTACCCCTGGGGTATAGGTATTATTTAGACATTGTGATCTGGTGGTTTCTTTGGCTGCCTTCACCCCTGGCCACATCTGGGTGTGTTCTTTGGGCTAAGGCAGTAAATCACTGGTTCATTTAGGAAGGCATTGTCGGTGAACTCAGAGGATTCTCCTGGGTGCCAGGCTCTGTGCTGGGCACTGGGGGGCAAAGAGGGATGATCCATTCTCTTTCTCCAAGGTATTTACAACTTGGATTGATGATCTTGGCACCTGAATTTCTTAGTTTGACCTTTCAATAGGTGTTTGGTAGTAACCTGGGGCCCTTTTATCATTGCCAGCACATGAATCCAAGGAGGAGACTCCTCGGTGTGACCAGAGCTCTAGTTGGGGAGGGGAGGGTGTCGGGGCCTTGGAAAGCTGGGCCTTTGACACTTTGGCTACGTCGAGGACCTCCACATCATCCACATGAAGGCAGAGGAACCCAGTGGTTCTAAGAGGCATTTGTATCCAGCTTTGGGGGAAGAGGGAGGTCTGGTCAAGGAAAACTGGAGGGGGTGGGCAGATGGGACCCTGTGTAACTGTCAAGGTGTGTATTTGAAGGACTGTACCCTTAATTTGTGTAAGACTTCACCTGGTGCTACCACCAGGCCTGTCTGGGTTAAAGACCCTGGATACCAGTCCCTATGTTTTCACAGGTGTGTTGCTAATTTATTCCCTTCCTTTTCCTTTGCAGCTTAGTCTTGATTTGGCAGGAATGTGTAGGAGGAGGAAATCTAAGCCTTTCATGTGACCGCCTCAGTTTTGTTCTTTGCTGTGTCTTGGTCTCCTGGAGCAGGTTTCCTTGTCTTCGCTTTTGTTGATGAGGCCGAGAGAGCATACTGTTCATCCTTACCTGCCAGATACACGCTCCCCACAGGCTGCTCCCACTTCAGCTCACAAGATATGGCTGCATCCCACTCTGGGGGTCAGGGGTGGGATTCTCAAACCTCTTCTGAATTCTAGAGGTCAGCCTTTACTGTGTTGGTGTTGATGACCCGGGGTGGGACTGGAAGCAGGTTGGTAACTTGCAAAAAAGGAAGTATTATGTTTAGAGCTAATTCAGCTGTGTAGATAGGGTGACCTTTGCCACTTACTGCTCTCAGGAGATTTCACTTGTGCAGTAAAACCTGGCAGGCAGCAGGGGCTCTTCTCTGAAGACCTGCTGATTTCCTCCCCAGCTTCTTCACTATGAAACTCCAGCACCTGGGTCATTGCAACTTGGAAATAACAGACTATATCAGCCTTGAGTTTGAGAACTTTGCTTGTGGTGGGAGCTGAAAATCTGAGTGTCTGTGAGAATATAGAATTCTTGAGGGCAAGGACTTTGATGTCTTTCTGTGTGCCTAGAGCCTGGAACAATGCCTGGCACATAGAAGCCATTAGCTATTTGTTAATTAGTCAACTAGATAGATGGGAGAGCAGCCTCTTAAAGCATAGGCTGTTGTACTACTTGAGTCCTTATAGTACCTTCCTAATGGGTCATCTTAGCTTTGGACTCTGTTTTCATCTAGTCTGTAGTTTCTTAGAAAGGCAGAGCTGAAAGGGGGCTTTGTAGCTCATTCAGTCCAACCCATTTGATTTACAGATTGGGAAACTGAGGCACAGAAAAGAGGAGGTACTCCTTAAGGATACAAAACTAGTAGGAAGAGGTACTCAAGCCTGCCTCTCTTCATCCTTCCGTTATTTTATTATCCCAATATATTCCCTTCCTATGAGCACTCCTGGGATCTTCCTGCCCCCAAAGTACTGCTATCCATGATAAAGTCAAACTTAGCCTGGTTTGCAGGGCTTTTCATGATCTGGCCCTGGTCTTTCTTTCTGCCCTAATAGTTCACTGTTCTCTAATGCAAACCTTACATTTCTGCCAATCTGGATGCAATTATTCACTTCTCTCCCAGTGTTTTTCTTGACCACCCAACTAAGACAAATCCCTCCCTCCTCTGCATTCACTCAGAATCTTTGGTTCAAAACGGCCAAATGGCACTCATCATATAGTATCTCATAAAGTGGTTATTTGTGTGGGTCTTATTTCCTCTACTCAGCTGGAACTCTTTGAAGGCCTGATACATTCTCTGTTGGGATGTTGGAGTTGGAAGGGATCTTGAGATATATCTGGCTCAGTAACTTACATTACAAATGAGGAACCTGTAAGCCCACACAGCTAATCGGCAGTGGAGCCCTAATTTCAACTCATATTTGCAGGTTTTTATGCAGAGAGTGGCCTCAGTTTGTGATACAGTGAAATCCAGAGATGTCTTGAGGTTCCATGGCCAATGTAGGCACAGATTTGGACGCTGTGCCTTAGATCAGGGGGAAGCTAAGAGTTTAAAGACAAGAAAAATCTTCTGAGTAGCTGTGGGTAAAAGATAGTGCTGCAGGGCCTGTCCTGGCCATGGCAGGCCCCCCTCAGGAGGCCCTGTGGCCTCAGCCCCTGTTACTCGAGATGCTTCCTGGAATCCAACCATGATGCTGTCAGTACTGGTCTGGTTATTTATTGCTGCATAACAAATGATCCCAAACTTAGTGGCTTAGAATAATATTTGTTTTGCCCACCAATTGCAATTTGGGTAGGGCTCAGCAAGGAAAGCGTGTGTCTGTTCCTTGCAGCATCAGCTGGGGTAGCTTGAAAGTTATGGGTGACTCAATGGCTAGGGGCTGAAATCATCTGAAGGCTTACATGTGTGACAGTTGATGCTGGCGGTCAGCTGGGACTAAAGCTAGGGAACACCTGCACGTCACCTCCACACTTGGCAGCATGCCTTCATAGCATGATATCTGGGTTCCAAGAGTAAGAATCCCAAGAGAACAAGGCAAAAATGCATGGCATTTTAATGAGCTAGCCTCAAAAGTCAGATAGTTTATCTTCTATTGTACTGTATTGATTAAGACAGTAACAAAGGGCTGCCCAAGTTCAAGAGAAGGGAAGATAATTTCCACCACCTGCTGAGAGGAATATCAACATCTGTTTATAAGAAGGTATGTGGAATGGGATAGGTTGTGGTACCTACCTGTCTTTGGAAAATACAGTCTGCCCTCTGATAGCAACAATTCACATCTTTCCCAGATGCAAAATATACTCACTCTCTCCCCTAAAATCTGAGGTCTCCTCTTATTCATGGCATCAGCTTGAAGTCTATTACAATGGAATCCTGTCACCAAAATCAGGTCCAGATAGGGCCGGGTGTGGTGGCTCACGCCTCTAATCCCAGCGCTTGGGGAGGCTGAGGCAGGCAGATCGCTTGAGCCCAGGGGTTTGAGACCAGCCTGGGCAACATGGAAAAAACCCGTCTCTACAAAAAATACAAAAATTAGCTGGATGTGGTGGTGCACACCTGTAGTCCCAGCTACTCTGGAGATTGGGGTGGAAGGATCACTTGAGCCTGGGAATTCAAGACCAGCCTGGGCAACAACATAGTGAAAATATGTTGTTGCCCAGGTAGAGAAAATATCTCTACCAAAAATAAAAAAGTTGGCTGGGTGTGGTGGTGCATGCCTGTAGCCCCAGCTCCTCTAGAAGCTAAGGCGGGAGGATTCTTGAGCCTGGGAGATGGAGGTAGCAGTGAGCCAAGATTGTCCTGCACTTCAGCTTGGGCATAGACTGAGACCCTGTCTTAAAAAAAAAAAAATCAGGTCCGGATGTAGATGAGACCTTTGGGGCACAGGTTCATTCCTTGTGTGCAGCTCCTTAAGTACTGTTTCTCTTGCTGTGAAGACCTGTAACTTAAAGAGAATGTATATCTGCTACCCAAAATACACTGGTGGGACAGGCTTAGGGTAACCACTGAATATGCTTCTTTTCAAAAAGGGGAAAATAAGAGGTACCCAGCAGTCACTGGTTTGATGTATTTCTTATATTCAGTGGGACAGCTGTTGCCAATTCTTTGACTAGGTGTTGATTCATTTACCTTGTCTCTAGCTGCACCCTCTGGGCTTTTGGTTCTGCCCTCTGACTCATCTTTTCTTTTCCATAGAAGTAGCTCATTATTGCAGGTGAGTAGTTTCTCCATCTGCTTCATGCCCATAATATGTTAAGGGCCCAAAGTCTTTTCTTCATTTTGTACTGTCTCTGCTCTTTTAACTCCAAGCTGATACATTTCCTTTAAAAACTTCATGGGTTGGCCCGGCGCGGTGGCTGACGCCTGTAATCCCAGCACTTTGGGGGGCCGAGGCGGGTGGATCACCTGAGATCGGGAGTTCAAGACCAGCCTGACCAACATGGAGAAACCTCATCTCTACTAAAAATACAAAAATTAGCTGGGCGTGGTGGTGCACACCTGTAATCCCAGCTACTCGGGAGGCTGAGGCAGGAGAATCCCTTGAACCCAGGAGGCGGAGGTTGCAGTGAGCCGACATCATGCCATTGCACTCTACTCCAGCCTGGGCAACAAAAGCAAAACTATGTCCCCCCGCAAAAAAAAAAAAAAAACCTTCATGAGTTTCTTATGAATCATTTTATAATCCATTATAATAGCAAAAGGCACACATACAAATCACTTCAAGATAAGCCCCTTGGCCAGGTGCAGTAGTTCATACCTGTAATGCCAGCACTTTGGGAGGCTGAGGTGGGAGGATTGCTTGCACTCAGGAGTTCGATACCAGCCTGGGCGACATAGTGAGACCCCATCTCTACAAAAAAAAAAATTAATCAGGCATGGTAGTGCATACCTGTAGTCCCAGCTCCTCTGGAGGCTGAGGTGGGAGGATCGCTTGAGCCTGGGAGGTCGAGGCTGCAGTGAGCCATGATGGAGCCACTGCACTCCAGCCTGGGGGCCAGACTTTGTTTCAAAGAAAAAAAAAAAAAGAACAGATAAGCCCCTCTCTACTTCGATTTGGATTTCTTGTGAGATTGCTATGGGACAAAGGTTTTTAAGATTCTTAGGAGCCTTACTGTCTTCAGAGAGGATTTACAGGACCCACTCATAAGATTCTTAGGAGGCCTTTTGTCTGTCTGTCTGTTCTATGAGGCAACACTTTAAGTAATTTTTTAAAATTTTTATTTGTTTTTTTTTTTGAGACAGAGTCTCACTCTGTCACCCAGGCTGGAGTGCAGTAGCATGATCTCGGCTCACTGCAGCCTCTGCCAACCAGGTTCAAGTGATTCTCCTGCCTCAGCCTCCCAAGTAGCTGGGATTACAGGCATGAGCCACCACGCCCAGCTAATTTTTGCATTTTTAATAGAGACGGGGTTTTGCCATGTTGACCAGGCTGGTCTCAAACCTCAGGTGATCCACCCGCCTCAGGCTTACAAAGTGCTGGAATTACAGGCATGAGCCACCGCGCCTGGCCAGTCTTTGGGGTCTTAACAAAGGGTTTTTCAGTCTCACTGTAGATTTTTTTAAACAGATTTATTGAGGGACAATTAAAGTGCAATAAATTATATAATTTAAAGTATACAGTTTGAGTTTTCACACACACACTCACACACACACATACTCAATAAAACCATCACCACAATCTGGAAGCCATTTCTTTTTTTTTTTTTTTTTTTTTTTGAGACGGAGTTTTGCTCTTGTTGCCCCGGCTGGAGCGCAATGGCGCGATCTCATCTCACTGCAACCTCCGCCTCCCGGGTTCAAGCGATTCTCCTGCCTCAGCCTGCCAAGTAGCTGGGATTACAGCCATGCACCACCATTCCTGGCTAATTTTGTATTTTTAGTAGAGACGGGGTTTCTCCATGTTGGTCAGGCTGGTCTCAAACTCCTGACCTCAGGTGATCCGCCCATCTCAGCCTCCCAAAGTGCTGGGATTACAGGCATGAGCCACTGCGCCCGGCCACCACAATCTGGAAGCCATTTCTTAATTTGAGAATGTTTTCCTGCCTAGAGAGACTGGAAGTGAAAACCAGCAAGCCGTTTCTCATTTGTGATTCCTTAAAATTTTAACAACGAAACAGCTCCTTCTTAGTTTACCTCTTTTCTCTTTTTTGCTGTAGGCAGCTAGAGCAAGTCAGATGGCACCTTCAGCACTTTGCCTGCAGATCTCCTTAGCTAGTTCATCAGATTTATTAGCTATATTTCCTATTATCTACGTTACCACAGTTGACAAGCTTTTCAACACTGTAAGGGTTCCTTCTCCTCTAGCTTCTAATAGCATTTCCTTACTTTCCGTTAAGCCCCTACTGACAGCCCAAAAGTCACTGTTTTAAGATTTTGTTTCAATAGCACCTCTCTTGCAGGTGCCAAAATATATTCCAGACATCTAATTCCAACCACCCGCCTCAAAAAAAAAATTTAATGGCGTAAAACAACATGTTCTTATGCTCCCAGACTCCATGGATTAGGAATTCAGACAGAGCACTGCAGGGATGCCTTGCCCCTGCTCCATGATGTCTGCCTTGGCTAAAAAGACTTGAAGGCTGGCCGGGCACGGTGGCTCACGCTTGTAATCCCAGCACTTTGGGAGGCTGAGGCATAAGGGTCACTTGAGCCCAGGAGTTCAAGACCAGGCTGGGCAACATAGCAAGACCCTGTCTCTACAAAAACTAGTAATAATAATAAAATTAGCCGGCTGTGCTGGAATGCACCTGTGGTCCCAGCTACTCATGAGGCTGAGGCGGGACGCTCGCTTGAGCCCAAGAATTCGAGCCTTCAGTGAGCTGAGATCTTGCCACTGCACTCCAGCCTGGCAAGAGAGTGAGACACTGTCTCTCAAAAAAAAAAAAAAAAAAGTAAAAGACTTCAAGGCTTAGGGTGGCTCAGTAGCTAGGGGCTGGTATCACCTGGAGATGTCTTAACCCCACGTCTGGGGGATTCTAGCTGCTGCTGGGACTTTACCTGGGACTGGCAGCCAGAACACCTACACGTACCCTCTCTACATGGCCTGGGCTTGCTCCTAGCATGGGAGATAGGAATTAGGAGCTGCTGATATTTTTAGGCCTGGGCCTGAAAAGTAGCACCACATCACTTGTATTGTATGCTATCAGTCAAGCAGTAACAGAGCCCAGATTTAAGAGGAGGGGTTATTTTGACTGGAGGCATGCCAAAGAATTTGGGGACCACGTTTTAAAACCACCACAGGTGCCATTGGCATGGTTTCCTGGAATCGGATTTGCCTCCCTCTTAGCTTTGTCTAATGCCTGGCTCTGCTTTATACAGCAGCCCAGTCTTTACTGGACTGCACTGGGGATGTTCCTGTCAGGGATCAGTAACGTCAGAGAGGGCTTCTGCAGTGTCAGTATTCTCTCTCTGTTCACTTGCCACTACTACTTAGAGAGTTCATCATTCCCTCCCAGAGAAGAGCTCAGTGGTCCACTTGGTGCTTCCTTAGAAATCAGCTTGGGGGCAGACAGGTGTGGCTTCCGTAGATTCTTAGATGTGCTTTCTGGAATTGAAAAGGCGACTCAATTTATGCTGTGACTCTCACTACCTTTCACTTAACCCTGACAAGCTGTAGGGACCTGGAAAATCTCTATAGATGGTGGCCTAGATATAGCCCCAGTTGGGGGCTGAGGCTGCCCTGGACCCTGTTGAGGGCTCACAACTGTTTGAGATGCTTGCTTTGGGAGCAAGAAAGCCAAGTTGTGAGTATCACCCTGTCTTTTGGCTTTTTCTCAGGACTTTTCTGGAATGGGATGTCTATGTCTTGTTATTGGGCAAGTTTCTGCTCTAGGCTGGGGAACAAACTCTTGGACTTGCTGACTCAGGCACTCTTCCTCCTTTTTCTCCTCCATGCTCAGAGTATGGCTTTAGGGTAGCACAGTGAGAATGCCATCCCCAGAATTGGGGCAGTCACTGAGTGGCAGGAGGATGGTGATGCCGCCAAGCCAACAGGGCCCTTAGTTGAGAAGCCCGAGAATGCTGAATGGCCGGCCACCTTCCAGGCAGTTTCATTTGAAGCAGGCTAGACATTGCTTAGTAGGGATGGAAGCATTTTGGACACTGAGCCCTGTATAACCTTCACCTGCAGACAGGCTCACTTCATGGCACTCATAACACATCCTGGTACCTCTCAGGCTATTTCCAGGACTACTAGGACTTTTTCCCAACTAGCTCCAGCTTAGTCCCTTCTTGTTACTAACACTTGTAGTAGCCCTATGACCAGAAAAAGCAGAGCAACTTGGAGCATGCCAGGTTCATCAAGGACTAAAGACAGCCTTCCCTCCAAAAAAGTTCCTCGGGGCACCTGACAATATATGGGGCATTCCTTAGCACAAATACTTCTTGTGTTACCGAAGAGGGGCCTGTGTCACTAGCCCAGGGATTGGGGCGTGTTCCTATGAGACAGTACCAGAGGGAATATTATGCACTTTAACTCTCACTTTCTGTCTGTGTGCATGTGCACATGTACACATGATGCTTTTTCTTTTCTTGTTTCTTTTTTTTTTTTTTTTTTAATTTTTGAGATAGGATCTCACTTTGTTGCCCAGGCTAGAGTGCAGTGGTATAACCATGGCTCACTGCAGCCTTGACCTCCTGGGCTCAAGGATCCTCCTGCCTCAGCCTCTTGAGTAGCTGGGACCACGGGGGCATGCCATCACACCCAGCTAATTTTTAAATATTTTTTTTTGTAGAGATGGAGTTTTACTATGTTGGCTAGGCTGGTCTCCAACTCCTGGGCTCAAGTGATCTTCCCACTTTGGCCTCTCAAAGTGTTGGAATTAGAGGCATGAGCCACCATGTCTGGCCCACAGTACTTTTTCTTTAAATTTATTTCTCTTTCCATACCTTAGCTCATATTCTTTCCATCCTAATTATGTGTCTTACGTATTTGTGTGTGTGTGTGCATTTATGGTGCTCTGTTTCTTTTAAATGTCCTTTGCATTCTCCCCTGCTTTCTTTTATCTGTTCATCTTACTTCATCTCTCCTTAAAATGTTGGTTTTGGCCAGTTGCATGCTGCAGTGTTGGCATCCATGCCTGTGTTGAGCGGCAGAACTGGCTGCCTGCTGACAAGGCCACGGCACAAGTGCCCAGTTCTACAGTGTCTGCCTCCCAGGGGCATACTCTGGGATTGTAGAATAACAGAGAGATGATAAGAGCAGTCTTGGGTGTCTGATGGCTGCTTTGTATTTACTTTTAAAAATTATTTATTTTACCTTTATGGAATGATTTATAGTGTTCAAACACTGTTAGAGATTTGCATCATCTTAGCCACACAGCTGGTGTGTGAGGACACTCAGAGTAAGTGTTGTCTGTGTTTATAGTTAAAGAACCTGAGGCACAGAGAACTTAGAGGGCTTGCCCATGAGCACACCCAGAAAGTGATGGGACCAGGACCCAGCCAGTGTGTAGCTTTCATGCCTAGTGGGAGAGGGCTTCAGGGGCTGACGGCGATACTGGGCTGCACCGAGTGCTTCGTGTACCTTTCTCTGTTGTTCTTCAGCTCATAACCACAAAGAGAAAGAAAGGGGAAGTCTGCAGACAATGTCGTGAGCAGGCATACAAGAGGCCTGGGTTTTTAACTATTTACATTTTCATTCATTTAGTCATTCAACACAAATAATAATTCCTTTTAAGTTCTAGGCACTTTGCAGGGGATATCAAGATTAACAAGATACTGTTACCACCTTCAGGTGGGCTCACTCATAGTCTAGTAAGAGAGAGGAAAGAGTCTGGTGCAATGCAGTGTTAATACATGCCATCACAGACATTTCCCCACTGGAGGCCTCTGCATAGGCCATCTCTACCTGAAAGGGGGTAGGGTGTGAAAAAGCTAAGAGTTTGATGTGCCTAAGGGTGGGATACAGGATTGATAGGGAGGGAAAACAATGTGGGATGATGAAGGGGAAAATAGGCAGGGACCAGCTCATGGGGGCCTCGTCAACAATGCCAGTGAATTTGCATTTTATTCTGTAGATATGAGGAGTTTCAAGCATGATCAGCTTTTCATTTTGGGAAAATGTCAGAAGATGAGAGGATGGACCAAAACTGATTTAAGACTGAAGGCAGAAAGAGGACTTAAGAGACCAAAGAAGTAGCAGTAGCAGTAGGGATGGGGAGGAGGGGGACACACCTGAGAGATGTTAGGAAGTAGAATTGATAGGACATAGTCATCAAGTAGATCAATGTGTTTGGGGAGAGGGCTGGATCCAGATGCTTGAAGCAGGAGGGGAACAAACTCTGACCTTTTCTCCCCTCTCTGGAATGAGTTTCTCTAGACCGTTAAGTGTAGCTAGAGAAGTCCAAGCGCTGGGACGTTCCAGTGTTTTGGGGTCTGGACGAGGAAGAAGAACTAGCCAAGGAGACCTACTGAGAAGAGCATTTAGTGAGAAAAGAAGAAAACCATGAAGAGTGATGTCCTGAGACACGCAAGAAACAGGGAGTGATCAACTGAAGCATAAAGCAGCATGGGGACGAGACTGTGAGAGCAGATGTCCAGCTCAGGCACATGGGAAAGTGGGTGCTAGTGTAAGGCCAGCCCTTTTAGATGGGCATTGGGTCCCCACCTCTTCGTTGCCTACTCAAGGATGTTATTCCTGCATTTGTGCCCTCTGTGTCTGCATTGACAACCTTTCCCTCTCTACCGGATCATTCCAATTACAGTCACAAGGTTGGCATGGTGGTTCATGCCTGCAATCCCAGCACTTTGGGAGGCCAAGGCAGGAAGATCACTGGAGGCCAGGACTTCAAGACCTATCTGGGCAACATAGTGAGAGCCCCATCTGTGGAAAAAAAAAAATTAGCTGGACCTGGTGGCATGAGCCTGTAGTCCCAGCTATTCATGAGGCTAAGATGGGAAGATGGCTTGAGCCCAGGATTTTTGGGTTACAGTGAGCTATGTACTCCAGCCTGAGTGACAGAGCAAGACCCTGTGAGAGAGAGGAAGGAGAGGAAGGAGAGGAAGGAGAGGAAGGAGAGGAAGAGAAGAAAGAATGAAAGAAAGAAAGGAAATGAGGGAGGGAGGAAAGGAAGGAGAGAGAGAAAGAGAGAGAGACAAAGAAAAAGAGAGAGAAAGATGCTTCCATTATGCCATATTCTTCTCCAGCTACCATCCCATTTCTTTGTTCCTTTTTTAGGAAAACTCTAAAAGAGTTGTCTGAACTCTGTCTCCACTGCTTCTCCTCCCTTTTCTTGAATTTTTCCAGTCATGCTTCCCTTCCTACCTCTCTACCAAAACCTCTCTTCGTCAGGTCACAGTGACCTCCATGTTTTAAATCATTTCTCAGTCCTTCTCTTACTTAGTTGTTGGCAGGTTTGACTCAGTTGATCACTCCCTATTTCTTGAGTGTCTCAGGACATCACTCTTCATGGTTTTCTTCTTTTCTCGCTAAATGCTCTTCTCAATCGGTCTCCTTGGCTAGTTCTTCCTTGTCCAGACCCCGAAACACTGTAACGTCCCAGCACTTGGACTTCTTTAGCTACACTTACGCTCTAGAGGATTTCATTTGGCCACATGGTTTTAAATATTTCTGTATACCACTAATGACTCCCATATTGAAATTTATAACCCAGACTCTATTCTACCAGTGCTCAGGCCAAATATCCTGATGCTGTCCTAGACTTCCCTTTTGTGTCTCTCACTGCTTATCCAACCCATCAGCAAATCGCATTGGCCCAGCCCTCAAAGTAGATCCGTCTCTACCACTACCCTTCTGATCCAAGTCATCATAATAATCGCTTGTCTGGATTGCCGCAGTGGCCTTCTAAATAGTCTCCTTGTTGCCACCTTTGTACCCCTGCCTGTCGTCCTCTGATGTGAAGTCAGATTCTGTCACTGTCCTGCTCACACTCATTCAAGAGCTTCCTTCTCTTGAGAGTGTAAGCCCAAGTCTTATCAGTGGCCTAAGCCCAAGTCTTATCAGAGGCCCGTGGGGCCTTCGATGATGTGGCTTATGGTGTCTCTCAGGCTCATCTCCAGCCCACACTGCGTTGTTTCCCTCCACTCTGGCCACACTGGCCTCCTTGTTGCCCCTGGAATACAGTAGGCATGTGGTTATCTTTGCCCTACTGCACTTTCTGTCTGGAACATTCCTCCCCTGGATAGACACATTGCTCACTTCCTTCGGGTTGTGTTCATGTGTCCCCTGGCAAGAGGGGCTTCCCTGACCTCCTTATATAAAACAACAACTCATCCCCACTGCTCATCTCTGATCCCTTTCCCCTTTTTATTCTTCTTTATTGGCCCCCAAACCATCTCACAGAGTTGATTTATTATCTGCTCACTCTAAACAAATAAGACAACTTGATGTGCCTCTACCAGAATGTAACCTATAGAAAAAGAGACTTTGTCTTTTTTTAGTCTCTGCTGATCCTTTTTTTTTCTTTTGAGACAAGGTCTCACTCTGTTGCCCAGGCTGGAGTGCAGTGGTATGATCGTGGCTTGCTGCAGCCTTGACCTCCCAGGCTCTAGCAGTCCTCCCACCTCAGCCTAAAATAGTGCCTGGAATAGACTTGGTGTTCAATATATCTGGTTGAATGGATGGAGAGCCAAAATGTATCTCCGGCCTGGTGGGGTTGCACACTGTGGTCTTGGTGATAGGTGGCTTCCTTTGTTCAGATGCAGAGAAGGCTAGCAAGGAGCTGGCCTAGGAACCAGGAAGAAGTGAAGCTAGAGATTTCAGTGGCTTTGCTCCCATGGTGGCATCCGAAGGCAGGCCCTGCCCTTCTCTTGGCCGTGGTCTCCTCTTGTCCAACAGGGGAGAATGATCTTACTTTCCCTCCCAGTCTCAGTTTGAGGAACTAGGAAACAACTAGACAGAGAGGAACTGAAGCCCAGGAATGAGCACTCTCTCCCGTCTATGCCAGGGGATGCCACCTGCTGTGCAAACTCTTTGTCACGAGGATCTAGGCATCCTGACACCTGGCTCCCATTGTGTCCCTCCTGAAGCCTCCCTAGTGTTCCCTCTCTAGGTGAGACTCTCCTGACCCTCCTTCAACCTGGGAGCAAAGACTGATGGAAGCTGATTCTTAGGGTGGCTGAACTAGCTCCACTTTCAGGGAGTGCCCGCATAAGAGCATCAGAGCCTGTAGTAGTGAGAGAGAGATCCAATCCAGACATCATGGAAGCTAAGCTGGCCTGTGGGGAAGTGGGGAAGGAAGGCCAGGGCGGTGGCTCTGCACTGGGATGAGATGGGCCAATGATACGCAGGCGTGGCCTTTCCCACCTGCATCTTTTTACTACTGCCGTGGAGCAAATCACCCCAAAACTTAGTGGCTTAACACAGTTGATTGTTTCTCACATTTCTATGGGTTTTCTGGTGGTTCCTCCGCTGGTTTCCCCTGGGCGCACTCATGTAGCTGTGTCCGGCTGGGTCTGGGTCCAAGGTGGCCTCATTCATGAGTCAGGCAGTTGTAGGCTGGCTATTGACAGAGGTGCCTTGGTCACATTCCATGGGACCTCTCGTCCTCTAAAAGACTAGACTGGCTTCCTTATGTGACGGTGTCAGGGCAGCATTCCAGGTGGGTAAAGGGAGAAACTACAAGGCCTCTTGAGGCCTCAAGTTTAGAATTTGAACAATTTCAATTTCTATCACCACATTGTATTATACTCAAAGCAAATCACCAAGATCAACCAAGATTCAAGTGACAGAGCAATAGACTCCACCTTTCCATAGCCTGAGCTGCCGAGAATTCATGGTCATATTTGATATACTCCCCGCCCCCCCACCCCCCTGCCCCGACAACGTTCAGGATCCATTGACAGTGGAAAACTGACCAAATTTCCCAGGTGATTACTCTGAAGAGTCAGCCCCTTGTGAATATTAGTAATTATCAAGCTAAGGTGGAACATTGTGTGTTAGGCCCCAAGCTCACAGGGATTCTCTGAGATATGTGATCTTTTTTTTGAGACTCTTGTTTTCACTCTTGTTGCCCAGGCTGGAGTGCAGTGGCATGATCTCGGCTCACTGCAACCTCCGCCTCCTGGGTTCAAGCGATTCTCCTGCCTCAGCCTCCCGAGTCACTGGGATTACAGGTGCCTGCCACCACACCCAGCTAATTTTTGTTATTTTTAGTAGAGACGGGGTTTCGCCATGTTGGCCAGGCTGGTCTTGAACTCCTGACCTCAGGTGATCCACCTGTCTCAGCCTCCCAAAGTGCCGGGATTACAGGCGTGAGCCACTGCACCTGGCCGAGATATGTGATCTTTCAACACCCATTTTATAGTTAAGGAAACTGAGGCTTAGGGAGAGAAGATTACTTGCTCAAAGTCATGAAGCTTATAAGTGGCTACACTGAAACTTGAACCCCAAGGCTGTGATGTTCTTACCCTCTGTTGAGACTGACTGGCTAGCCATAACCTGATAAAAAACAAACAAACAAACAGAAAACAGTACTAATGATAATGAGCATTTCACATCCATGGTCTCATTGGCTCAATATGACAACCCTGTGATGTAAAATGTGGAACAGTTTTGAAGAAACGAAACTGGATGTTCAGAGTGTGAGTCCATTTGCTACTAACAGGTAGAATCAGAAACATGCAGACAGATAACAGAGAATTCTACCCTCAAGTAAGAATGTCACCACAGGAGGGCAGAGCCTTATCTTTATTGTTTACCAGACCTTGGAGTGAGTGACTGGTGCCTCCTCTGTGATACGGGGCTTCAAGTCAGCACAGGCAGGCTCCTCTGTGGTACAGTGCACTGGGCCTGGCCTGTGGTGGGGAGGCTGGGGCAAGGGTAGCACGTGAAGCCGTGGGTCCCAGGTCAGCAGTGACACCAAAGACAGGACCTTCAGAGGAAAGGGCCAGTCTACTCTCTATTTTATGCTGCACGAGAGGGGAGAAATGAAACCTTAGTTCAAGCAGGGCAGGCATTGAGAGAAAGTTCTTAACCTGTGAGGATTTATTCGTGCTGGAGCCACTAAGGGAAGTTATAGAATCATTCTTTCTGAAAGCATGCTGGGATCAGATGGACCAGAGGCCCTGAATCATTTTCCTATCCCAAGGAGCCATGCCCCACACTACCATAAGTAACAGTGGTTACATGGACTGGTGAATTCTCTCCTGGGCCGCTGGGGAGACACAGCCCTAGGGAACCACATATCAAGGTGCCTGAGCGGGTGAGGCATGTATAGTTTAAAAAGGCTTCCCAAGAGATTGTGAGTCTCATTAGGTGCCTGCCATCTCCCAGTAGAATATAAGCTTCATGAGAACATGAATTTATGTCTGCTTTGTTTATTCTTGTATCTAGCACCTAGAACAGGCCTAGCACAGAGTAGGTGCTCACTAAGTATTTGTCAAATGAATAAACAAATGAAATTGTCCTCTGTCAAATGCATCTTCAGTTGAGAACTAAAACAGTCCTTTGTGTAGCACAGACACTCATTCACTTAGGGGCTAGACTGATGACCTTTTGTATTTATGGTTCTATAAAATAAGAGAGACCTAAGGCCTCCATGAGCTGTGAGGAAGTTGGGATCTCCCCCCGCCTCAAGCCTGGTGACTTGCCCTGCCACTCCCTACCCCAGGGAGTGCTGAGGCTTACTCTGTTCACACCTCCTCACTGAGCAGAGCCTCTTTGGTCATTGGCTTGGCTGGGCACTGAATTTCTCTCATCTGTGCCCATATACACATGGGATGGCTCTTGTTTGACTTGCCCTTTGAAAAACAACTTAAGCATGTTGAGGTTTCCTGTTGATTGGGGGCAGCCAGAGGCCTGTGACCCAGCAGGGAATTGTCAGCCAATCCCTGACTCACCCAAACTCCAGTTTTCTGTGTGTGAGCAAGCAGTGACAGCAGCCTGGCTTAGGGGCAGCTGGCTGCCTTCCTGTGGATAGCATGGCATTCCGGAGCCTGAGAGGCTGGGCAGCCAGAGCTGAGGGCCACGGCCTTAGGGTCAGGTAGGCCTTGTGCTGTGCAGTGTTGGCAAATCCTGCTGTTTTTGAACTGAAATTGTTTGGAAAGAATTCTGAAAGTTGACAGTGGTTACTCTAGTGGACAACTAGAAAAGTGTGCCCAAGAGGAAGTATGCTCATGGTTCTCTTCAATAAGCTCACCTTTCCCTTCCTTTTGCTCTTCATCATTCACCGAGCACCTTCCAGACACTATCTGTTTGTCCCTGGGCCTAGAAGAAACCATGGTCTAGTAGGGAAGACCAAGAAGTCCCTTGATACTTACAAGTGCTGTGGCAGGGGTGTGCGAAGTGCTGTGGGGATTTCTCTTGAGCTGCCTCAGGGACCTGGCAGTTCAGGAAGTGGCAGAGGCACTGCTTCCTCTTCAGAGAGGCAGCCCAGTGTAGTGGAAGTTCATGTCCTGGTTTCACTTACCAGCTGAGTGACCTCGGATGAGATATTAAACCTTTCTGTGCCTTAGTGTTTTTTATTTGTAAAATGAAGATAATAAACATGATAACCTCATAGAATTTTCAGGAAGATTAAATGAGTTAACATATGTAAAAACATTTATTCAGAATTGTTCCTTGTATTTGCCAAGATCTGCATATAGATTTGGAGCTGGGACATGGTAGATGCCAATTATTGGATGTGATGCCACTGCTGGAGGGTGGAGCTGCCTAAGGAGTTGGCCTCACCACCCCATTGGCTTCCTCAATGACAGAGTGGAAAAGATTCTTTCCTGAGGAGCGCTTCTCACCTTCCTGAGGCCCTCAGGGATTCTAATTCTGGTCAGAACCCAACATGAAAAAGCGAGATGTTATGTCTAGTAGCAGAAGTCCCAGGGGAGACAGAGGCTTGTTAAGGGAAAAGATCAAAGGGTTTGAGTGTATTTGGGGGCTACTTCAGGGAGTGGTGTTCAAGAACCACCTTGCACCAGTTCACAAGAGCTGATTAGTGGCATCTCTTCTCAACTCCACAGCCAGTGACGTCATATTGGTAGCTCAGCCATAGTTGGAATATTTATAATACCAAAATTGGCAAGTGCTACCAATCTGCTGTTGCCCCTAGAGAGCTGGTTGTTCAGACTTGTTTGGTTTTGGGTTTTTTGGTCCCTTTTTCCCTCTTTTTGCCGTACACAGAGTCTCACTATGTTGCCCAGGCTGGTCTTGAACTGCTGTGCTCAAGCGATCCTCTTGCCTCTGCCTCTCTAAGTGCTGGGATTACAGGCATGAGCCACCGCACCTTCTGAGAACTGGTTGTTAAGCATGTGGCAGCACACCACTGGGCTGTCTGTCCTCTTACTGGCAGATGTAGACTCTTGGGATGCTCTTGCTTGGCACAGAACAGGTGTCTGTTTCAGACATTACTCAGGGTGCCTGGGGATGGTTTGGGCAGAGAGGCCTGTTGAGTTTGGCCTGCTGTGATTAAGGAGCTATTGCTCTCCTTGAAGACAGCCTTCAAGGTATATTACTTGAATAGAGTACTCTTTGAGAGTCCTCCAGGAAAAAGATGCTGAGTTCTGTAAGAATAAAACAGGATGCCACTGGTTGGTCAGCCACTCACTGCCATTTTCTTTTCTTTTCCTTTGTTTTGTTTTGCCCCTAGGTCTCAGTCAGTCTCTCCACCTCCAGTTCTCTCCCCACCAAGGAGTCCCATCTACCCGCTCAGTGATAGTGAAACCTCAGCCTGCAGGTACCCCAGCCACTCCAGCTCCCGGGTGCTCCTCAAGGACCGGCACCCCCCAGCTCCTTCACCCCAGAATCCTCAAGATCCCTCCCCAGATACTTCCCCGCCCACCTGGCCCTTCAAGACCACCAGCTTCGGTTATTTGGACAGAAGCCCTTCGGCGTGCAAGAGAGAAGCCCAGAAGGAGAATGTCCAAGGCGCAGCCCAGGATGTAGCAGGGGTAGCTGCCTGCCTCCCCCTTGCCCAGAGCACGCCATTCCCGGGGCCAGCAGCTGGCCCCCGGGGCGTCTTGCTGACCCGTACCGGTACCCGCGCCCACAGCCTGGGCATCCGGGAGAAGATCTCAGCATGGGAAGGTCGCCGAGAGGTGTCGCCCAGGATGAGCATGTGTGGAGAGAAGCGGGAGGGCTCTGGGAGCGAGTGGGCGGCCAGTGAGGGCTGTCCCAGCCTGGGCTGTCCCAGCGTGGTGCCGTCCCCCTGCAGCTCAGAAAAGACCTTTGATTTCAAGGGCCTCCGGAGGATGAGCAGGACCTTCTCCGAGTGTTCCTACCCAGAGACTGAGGAGGAGGGAGAGGCGCTCCCTGTCCGGGACTCTTTCTACCGGCTGGAGAAACGGCTGGGCCGGAGTGAGCCCAGCGCCTTCCTCAGGGGGCATGGCAGCAGGAAGGAGAGCTCAGCAGTGCTGAGCCGGATCCAGAAAATTGAACAGGCCCTGAAGGAGCAGCCAGGCCGGGGGCTCCCCCAGCTCCCCAGCAGCTGCTACAGCGTGGACCGGGGGAAAAGGAAGACTGGAACCTTGGGCTCCTTGGAGGAGCCGGCAGGGGGCGCGAGTGTGAGCGCTGGCAACCGGGCAGTCGGAGTGGCTGGTGTTGGTGGGGAGGCGGGCCCACCCCCAGAGAGGGAAGGGAGTGGTTCCACTAAGCCCGGGACCCCTGGAAATAGCCCTAGCTCCCAGCGGCTGCCATCGAAGAGTTCCCCCGATCCCGCTGTGAACCCTGTCCCCAAACCCAAGCGCACCTTTGAATACGAGGCTGACAAGAACCCCAAGAGTAAGCCCAGCAATGGTCTACCTCCTTCACCCACACCTGCTGCTCCACCCCCCTTGCCCTCCACCCCAGCCCCGCCAGTCACCCGGAGACCCAAGAAGGACATGCGTGGTCACCGCAAGTCCCAGAGCAGGTAATGCATACCCCTCCGGTGTGTTGTAGCTGAATACCGTGGCTTTCTTTTAAATGGACAATGCAAACACAGATTGTAGGATGGGTCGCAGTCAGTAGTGCTTCGTAAGCTCTGAAGTACTGAATAATTGTTAGGTGGTAGTTGTGGTAGTGAAAAATGAGATTGTTCTGCTCTTACAAGATACTTGGACATGAGTGGGAATGCTTACAGGATACTTGGGACCTGAGTGCTGGTCACTGAAGGTATTGGCTGGGTTTGGCCTTTGGGGTAGAGCTGGGCTGTGTCCTGCCCCTGTTGTAGCTTCCTCAGTCTTCTGTTGGGAGTAGGTAAAGCAGGCAGTCCTTTGCGGACTAGTAGGATCTTAGCCTCCCAGCACCTGAAGTACGAGCACTAGAAATTAATTTCTTTGAATGAAGCATTATCTGAATACTGCATTTTATCATTAACATGGTAGTGTCGGCAAATTTAACACAATTCCCTCTCTCCTGAGGGCCTCCTGGCCATATACGAACCCTGGGCCTATATCAAGAGGGGATTATTGGGGAGATTGATGAAAAAAGGAGTAAAACAAGAATGAGTCTGTTCCGAGGCTCACGTTGGTTTCCTGGTCAGTCTCAGGATTTCTAACCCCAGATTACCAAGGGCTGTCTCCCCAGTAACTTGGAGCTGGAGCTATTGGAATTGGTGAAAGCTGGCAGGCGTCTTGTTCTCTGAATCAGGGTAGGCTGGGAGTGAGCTTCCTTCGGAATACTTATCCTCCTACACCTTACTGCCTTTCTCATCTAACCCCACGACAGATGGGTATTCAGGTTTGTTTCACTTCTGGGGATTCTTTAGTCTGTCCCCACACTTCAGGCTTCATCTAACATATCCCATCTCATATATAAACTTTCCTGCCATGTGCAGAAAGGAAGAAATTTCAAAGATTCAGACCCTGGAGCCGGAACAGCCCGTGGCTAAGGGTAATCCCGTGTTTGAGTCCACCTCAGAATGCTCACTGGCTCTTTAATTCTTAAACGGCCTGCCAAGAGTGTTTGCTTTGTCCTTATTCATCCATTTCTATAAACATTCATCTAGAGCCTGCTGTGCACCAAGATTGTGCTGGTCAAGGGGACGCAGAGGCAAATAGGACATGGTTCTTCCATTCAAGGACTTCGTGGTCTGGTGCACAGATAAATCATAGATAATGTCATACATGCCGTAACTCATGGCAGTGCAGGAGGCCGCAGAGACCCAGAGAAGGGGCATCTGAGTTAGATGGGGGAGAGAAGGGAGGCTTCTCATAGAGGGAGTTGCTGAGCTAAATTTAGAAGAGCCAAAAGCAGTTGGCTAGGTGACCAAAGGGAGTGAGGGGAGAGTTCATCAGCCTGAAGGTTTTACACATATTCCACCCCACACTGCATTTATATATAATATATACACACATATACCATATATGGAGGAGTCCCTTCATGTAAGAATTAACTTAGCAAACTTAAATTTGTGCTCTTGGAAAAAGAGAAACAGTTCTAGAAGTGCAGTCTGTTCTGTATGCCATTTCACACAGTGAACATGTTCCATGAGGAGTAGAGATGGTAAGTTTGTGTCTGTTATACCAAGTGTGATTCTTATATTTAATATACTTTTTTATTTAAAAAAAAAATGCAGTCCAGGTGACACGGTGGCTCACACCTATAATCCCAGCACTTTGGGAGGCTAAAGTGGGAGGATCGTTTAAGACGAGGAGTTCGAGACAGCCTGGGCAACATAATGAGACCTCACCTCTACAAAAAATTTAAAAAATTAGCTGGAGTGTTGGCATGTGCCTGTAGTCCCAGCTACTTGGGAGGCTGAGGAGGGAGGATAGCTTGAGCCCAGGAGTTTGAGGGTACAGCGAGTATGATCACACCACTGCACTCTAGCCTGGGCAACAGCGCAAGACCTTGTCTCTCAAAAAAATGTGTGTGTGTGTGTGTAAAATGCAAGCCAAGCCAAGTGTTTCTTCTGGCATTCAGCCAAAAAAAAAAAAAAAAAACCTGGGGAGAAACTATTAGTTTTAATGAGAGACAGCATGTTGGTCCTCAGTGTGACACCTTCCTGGCGGATTTTCAAGGATAATTTGACTGAACGTGATTTGTGTCTTATTTACTGACTTGAGGGCTACCTGCATACGATGCTGAGTCTACTGTATATGCCAAAGAAAACTTGCTCTCACACTAACTCTGGTCCTGGGCCAACATTTGCGAACCACTGTGCTCAGCCATTGGATGTTTAACTAGTTGAGAATCTGGGCCAAAGACAGAAATTTGGGAGTCATCAAGATAGAGATGGTAGATATGGCAATGGCCCATGGATATTTGGTCCCTAGAAAGTGCAGAGTGAGAAAGAGTTTTTAAGACAGAGCTCTAAGAGACCCGGACACTTAAAAGGCAAAAGGAAAAGGAGAACCCCTCACAAGAGTCTGAAAAGTAGTAGCCAGAGAGTTAGTTGAAAGCCAGGAGGGAATGTGTCACAGAGGCACAGGGAGGAGATGCCAATATAAAGAGTGTTCGATTGTGTTGAGTGCTTGGGGCAGGGTAGGGGCAGGCAAGCTCAGAACAAGCTGTAGCCTTCAGGACACTTTTAGCCCTTTACCTACACCCTAGGACTCTCAGGAGAAGCTGTTAGTAAACAAGAGAAAAAGGGCTCTATTGGCTGAAAGGTCTGATGGTGCCCCAAAGAAGAGGGAGGTGTTCATGGGTGGGAGGAGGGATCCAGTCAGTGCCTTTCCTTCTCTCCCTCCCCAGGAGCCTGCGGGCACTTGCCTTGGAGAGGGAGAGGGTGCAGTTGGGGTCTCAGATGAGGGACGTACCTCTCCCATGAAGGAGAGGGTCAGAGAGTGCTGTAGGCTCAGGGTGTCTTAGGAGACAACAAGCTGTGGTCTTGAAATTGTACAGTAGAGAGGAAGGTTGTCCAAGGCATGGAAAGGAGCAAGCTAGCTGAAGGGAAGCTTGGTTTTGGAAGCAGCTTCTGGCTGCAAATTGTCCTCCCAGCTCTACCTTGGCAGTGGTCTTTTTTGTTTTAAGGGCTCAGCCCTTCCTGCTTCAACAAACCACCCAGCAACAACTGCTTTTCCAACCCCCTGAAAGCCCTGAGTGGGACCCTCCCAGTGTTGAGCCTTCCTACCTGCTTAGTGCAGTGGCAGGAGTCCCCAGCTAGGATGCAGATGAGGATGTGAGACCCCAGAGGCAGACCAGGCACTCAATTCCAGTGGAATCACAGACACTTCTCAAGGAGGATATTCTCTAGGGCTTGAGGCCAAAATTATAGTTAAGAGCTCAGGCCCTGGAGTGAGACGTCGCCTGGGAGAATCATGCCTCTGTCACTTCCATCTCCTCTTTCACAAGATGTCACAATACTGATGGCACTGTTGTGAAGATTCATGAGATAACACATGTAAAGGTGCATTTGACGTAGCACCTGGAACAGCATGCTTTTAAGCTGGGGTAGTTGTTATCTAATAGCGGTATTATTCAGGATAAGGCACATTGCAGGCACCCAGGCTGGGGCCTTTCAGACCATCTGTCTCTTCATTTGGATGGTAAGTTTGGACCCACCTTGATGCTCTTTCAGAAGCTGGCTTTATGAGGAGGGCCTATGGTCTTTGCTGTTGCCATGGACATTCCCTAGCAAGGCAGCAGAGATCTGATTCAGCAGGAATGACTCTTGCTCTTGTTATCCACAGAAAATCCTTTGAGTTTGAGGATGCATCCAGTCTCCAGTCCCTGTACCCCTCTTCTCCCACTGAGAATGGTACTGAGAACCAACCCAAGTTTGGATCCAAAAGCACTTTAGAAGAAAATGCCTATGAAGATATTGTGGGTAAGCAATGGCAGAGGTGGCGGCTGGGTCATCTCAGGGGGCTGCAGAAGAACAGGAACAGGAGGAGACACCTAGATTGACCTCCTTCACTGTGAGCAGGCATGGTCCCACCTTCTGGAACTCCTCCTGGAATGGGACATCAGGGGAAGCACCTTAGCAAAGACAGAGCGGCTTTGTGATTAAAAGCCTGGCTCTTGAATGAACTGAAATCCAAAGGACCTTTGGGGACACGAGAAGGAGAAAACGACATCATTCCTTTCCTTTATTTTTGGAAGGCTTTGAAGTCCAACAGGCCCTCTTCCTTAGCTGTGTGCCCTTAAGGCAAATCACTTAACTTTTGTGAAGACTCTGCTTTTCTCTTATAATGTGATGATGTGACTATATTAACAACAACAATAATAGTAATAATATTTCGAGCCGGGCATGGTGGCTCACGCCTGTAATCCCAGCACTTTGGGAGGCCGAGGCTGGTGGATCACCTAAGGTCAGGAGTTCGAGACCAGCCTCCATCTCTACTAAAAATACAAAAAATTAGCTGAGCATGGTGGTAGGCACCTGTAATCCCAACTGCTAGGGAGGCTGAGGCAGGAGGATTGCTTGAACCCGGGAGGCGGAGGTTGCAGTGAGCTGAGATCGTGCCATTGCACTCCAGCCTGGGCAACATGAGTGAAACTCCATCTCAAAAAAAAAAAAAAAAAAGTAATAATACTTCATAAGGTTATTGTTAGAATTAAATAAGATTGAGTGTCTGGTGCAGGCCTGCTACCTGCTCAGAGATGGCCATCTTCTTTCTGTGTTCTTACATGGTGGAAGGGGCAGAGGGAGTTCTCTGGGGTCTCTTTTAAAAGGGCCCTAATTGGTGAAGGCCCTGTACTCATGACTAATCACCTCCCAGAGGCCTCACCTGTGTTTCAACATAGGACTTTTGGGGGACAGAAACATTCAGTCTATTGTACAAGCTAACACATTTCATTGCCCCAGTTTCATGGGTGCTGGCAGAAGACACGAGACCCCTGGGTCACAGAGGACTTTATTACTCATGGCACAGCAGGCAGCATGAGCTTCTTGTTCACACGGGTTTCCCCTTGTGCCTAAGTCCCATGGGGCGGTGTGGAGAAGGCCCAGGTGGAAGCTGCACACACTGTGGGTCCATGTCCCAGCTGGGGAGCCCAAGCGTAGGAAACCCCAGTCTTTTCAGAGACTGCTGGCAAACCTGCCTAACCTTTGTCCTTGGAGGAGACATTATCTTTATCACTCTGGTCAGGAAACAAATCTGCCTCTGCCCTGAAGAGAGACACTATCTCTGTCTTCCAAGGCTGTTTGCTGTATAAATACCCTTTATTTTGGGTTTGGAACTGTCAGTTTGGACTGTCAGTTCCTCTTGTTCAGAAGAAGGGCAGAAATGCAAGACTCCATTGAGATTTGTCTTCCAACAGGTGGGAAGACATGGTATTGGCAAACTTGTGTTCACGGATCAGATGAAAGATAGATGCTCTAGCCTGGGTTGCATTTGTTTTGTTTTTTGGCGTTCATTTCAATTCTATTAGCATCCTCTTCAGTAAGGGGCTTTGATTCTGCTCAAGTGAAGTGTGCGTATCAGTGTAGGTCAGTGAGGAGGAGAGAGGCTGTGTGCTGCCTGCTTGCTGGCTCCCTCTCTATGTCCCTGTCTTGCCTCTGTCTTGGGCCTTGAATCTGAAGAATGTGGTGTTAGTTAATATATGAGAGAGAGAAGTGGCCCAGGGTAGAGGGAACCCTCCAGATTCTCAGAAGCCTGGAATCTTTTTCTTTTCTTTTTTTTTTTTTTTTTGAGATGGAGTCTCGCTCTGTCGCCCAGGCTGGAGTGCAGTGGTGCAATCTCGGCTCACTGCAAGCTCCACCTCCCGGGTTCATGCCATTCTCCTGCCTCAGCCTCCCCAGCAGCTGGGACTACAGGTGCCCGTCACCACACCTGGCTAATTTTTTTGTATTTTTAGTAGAGACAGGGTTTCACCGTGTTAGCCAGGATGGTCTCGATCTCCTGGCCTCGTGATCTGCCCGCCTCGGTCTCCCAAAGTGCTGGGATTACAGGCATGAGCCACCACGCCCGGCCAGCTTAGAAGCCTGGAATCTTATGAAGAGAGGGCCATCTGTTCCCTTATTTGATCTGAGCCATTGGTTTCATAGCTGTTTCCTTACCACTTGCTGGGCCAGTGTTTCTGGGGAGACAGCAGCCATGCCGGGACCTGCAGGGACACTGCTTTCCCAGGAACAGAGTGTATAGTATGTAGCCATGCAAAACTGGGTCACAGCAGGAAGACTGTGGGGATGAGGTCCCTAGAACCGCAAAAGAGTTTGGGGAGGGAGGCCCTTTCCCTTACCACTGGGGAAAAGACAGCTTTGTACCTACAGGCCACCCAGAGCAGAGGTCAAGAGCTAGGGGCATCAGAACAAAAGATCCAGAAGCCAGGTGGGCAGTTAAGGAAGATGCCCCAACTCCAGCCCATACCCCAGTTCTACTCAGCCACCCAAGAGGCAGCCAGTGCTGTTCCTGTATTTCTCACCTCCTTGTGCAAGACCAACATCCCAGAGTGGAAGAAAGTCCTCCCGAATGAGTGAGTAGGCAGAGGCCTAGGCACACTTGCCCTCCTCTTTCCCTTCTCTCAAACCTGACCTAAGAAGGCCTGGGGAACAGCTGTGTTTCCCAGGACAGTTCTTCCAAAATTCTGCCCCCCAAACATTGCCCCAAAAAATCCTGAACAGAGCCCTGGATGGTGGAACTCTGGACAGAGAGAAATGGTTGAAGCTGTCCCTTTCTCAAATTATTTCAGTTCAGATGATTCAAGAACGTATCCCCACAGGAAATTCTTGTCAGATAATAGAGAACAGGAGGACCACAGGATTGCCAGCACCCAGCATAGTCAAGGGACATCAGAAAAACACAGCTCTTTCTGCCCATGGCAGCAGCCACACTGGGTGCTCCCAGGGTCCTGGGCAGCAAACTGACACATTGCAGTTCTGCCAAACTAGAGTGAATGAGAATGTACCCTGCAATAGGAGGTAGGGAGGGGGTGGGGCAACAGAGCTGCCTCCCCACTCATTAGGGAGGACTCTCTTCCACTCTGGGTGTTGCATGAGGAGTTAAAAAAAAAATATGGGAGCAGCTTGGCTGCCTCTTGGGTGGCTGAGTACAGCTAGGGGTCAGCGCTGTGTGGGCAGAAGGTAGAGGTAGCTGCTCACCTGGCTTCTGGATCTTTGGAGCACTTCGAGAACAGGGAAAGAAGAGAGGGGGAGGATGTGGGAGAAAGGGAGGGGAGCGACCCAGGCACCAGTTTGGGAATATACTACGTCAGATGTTTAGGTTTTGCTTTGGCCTCGTGGGGTGGTGGGGGTGGTGGTGGTGGTTTCCGGAGTCTGCAGTTAGGACAGTGCCCTGTGCGTGTTTTCCTTTTTTATGTCCCCATAGCAGCCCAGTCTGAATTTCTGGGACCTGACTAGGGAGGCCAGAGGGAAATACAGAGGAAAATATTCTCTTTCTGTTAGATTCTGGTGGGTTTCCTTTTCCTTCCCTGGGGACAGGCCCGAGAGTTTGGAGCTCCCCACAAAGCTTCAGGGGGTGTCTTATTGCTGAACTCAGAATGGCAGTTTCCTGTCTTGCCTAGGACTGATCAGTGGCTTGGACTTCCTGGGAGCCGTCTCTCTGGTCTTGGCCCAGCCTGTGCTCTGTGGGGTGAAGGATGACTCTGACCCCGCTGGATCAGGCTCCTGCAGGCATGCAGGAATGGAGTTGTTGGGAGGCAGAGAGCCTAGTGCTCATCTCCATCTTGGGTCCTGGTGATTGGACTGGAGTCCTGTCTGTCAGAGGTGGAGGGCCAGTTGGCCCCAAGACAAACATGTCTCTCTGTGAACAGTGGACTCGAATGGGGGTTGTGGGGGGTTTACTGGCCTCCTGCCTACACTAGGCATGATGCCTGAGGAGCTGGGGTGGGGTACTCCCAAACATACTGAGGTTTACCTTGCTAACTTGCAGAAAAGGAGTTAGGAAAGAAAGTTACTGCCTTGCTGCTTCCTGGGCTGCTATTTCTCGCCTGTCCCGTCTGACATCTGCCCCTGGAAGATGCTGCTATTCTACAAGGCCTTATGTTTGCATTCTGAGGCTGACACTTAAAAATGCACCCAAGGAAGCAGCTTGTTAAGGAATTATGTGGAGTGGCCTCGGCGCCTGAGCTGCATTCCTGCAGATTCCAACTCCCATCAGCTAGCCTGGGCTGAGGGAGCATTTCCAGGAACTTCAGTGGGATGCAAGCTGGGGACCGGGCCAGTCAGCCTGGACTGCGAAGTCTTTTGAGCCTCCACTCTCTCTGGTTGCTTCCCTTATTTGCCCTCAGGCTGGGAAACAGTAAGGAGCAGAGGGCACCCACTGGGATGGAGGTTGCAGTGGGAAACAAAACAGCCAAGAGGTGCAGCCCAGGGAAGGTGCCGGGGCTGTCGAGAAATGGTGTCAAGGCTTGGAGGGTGGGCAACAGCCAGCCCCTTAGAGGCCCCAATCCGATCTTGCTGGGGAGTTGGGCTCTTAGCCTGGCCCTTTCTGTCCTGTGTAAGAGAGGGAAAAAGGCTGAGAACCAGGAGAAACAGCTGGTTGGAACCGGAGGTTGTTGGGGAGGGAAGCTGCAGACCCAGGACCCTAGTAATGGGTGTGGTCCAGGAAGCTTAGGACTGTGTTTGGAGAAATTCTCAGTGCCTGTGTGTATACACACACCCCTTTCCTAACTGGTTTTTCCAGTTAGGTTGGGGCTGGGGGAGTGCTGTATGTGTGGTTAAGACCAAAGGAGTTATGGGGAGGAGTGGGAGGTTGCGGGGAGGAGTGGGAGGTTGCGGGGAGGAGTGGGAGGTTGCGGGGAGGAGTGGGAGGTTGCGGGGAGGAGTGGGAGGTTGCGGGGAGGAGTGGGAGGTTGCGGGGAGGAGTGGGAGGTTGTGGGGAGGAGTGGGAGCAGGGCCCAGAGGGGCTGGATTCTTCCTTTAAGAGGATTTGTGTGACACCTTTGGGCTCTGACAATCCCCTTTTAGAAGAGTGCAAAGCAGAAATTCTTGGTGATGCCTTTTGTCCCTTATTTGATCATCCAAGCTGGGAAAGGTTGAGACCTCTGGCTTCTCCAGCTGGGCTTGCTGAGGGCCAGGCCGTCAGGGAAGAGGGTCCACCTCTTCATCCCTCTCCAAGGGTCATGTGGACTGTCCCGAGAAAGCTGTGTGGGCAGGAATGCAGGTAGAAATTTGCAGTCTGCCAGGCTCCCTGTCTCCCATTCATGCCCCTGCTGAATCTCCTATTCAGCCCTAGCTCCTTTAGCTCTGTCCTCCATAGGACGTTCTGCACACCATTTCCCAGCCTACCGTCTCCTCTAACTCTGAGCCATTGCTTTGATATTTATTTGCTCTCAGCTGGTTCAGTTCACTGGTCCAGGACTCAGGGTCCACTTGTCTCTGTACATCTCCATCCCCTGGCCCCCTGTCCACCTGGAGAGATGACTGGGAGAATCTATTTGAGACAGCTCCTCCGGGGCAGTCAGGAATGGTCCAGGAAGCTGGGAGATGAGTTAGGGCAGTGAAGGGACCAAGCTGAGGCTGGGGAGGCAGCGTGTGGGCTGCGGCCAGCTGTCTATTTGCTGGAGAACTGATTAGTGGCTTTGTTACATTAGAGAGGACGTTAAACATTACTGGAGAAGAGAGGCTGGCACAAGGTGCTGGGGAGGAGCAGGCCTTCCTGAAATTGAGTTTCCAGAGACAGGACCTATCTTGAGAATCTGATGTTGCTGGCTGTTTTCCCCTGGGTTGTCAGTGATGTGCACCAGCCTTGTACATCTATTACTTCCCTGGGCCTCAGTATCCTACGTCTTTTTCTTGGAGCTTTGGATTTTGTATCAATATTCAAAGCTCTTACTGTAGGGAAAAGAAGGAAGGAAGGAGGGAGTGAGGTGAAGGAGGGAAGGATGGAAAAAAAGAGGGCTAGTCTTGGGACTCATGTCACACACTCAGAAGCCATTGGAAGTTTAGAAAGCTCTATCTGAAGCAGTGGTTCTCAGTTGGGGGACAACTTCACTCTTCCCTCCCTCCCTTTCTGCCTCCCTCCCTCTCTCTCCCTCCTTCCCTCTGTCCATCCCAGAGAGCATCTGGCAGTGTCTGGAGACATTTTTGGCTGTTATAGCTAAGGAGATGCTAATGTCTCCTGGTGGATAGAAGCCAAGATTGCCACTAAACATCCTAAAAATGGACAGGACAGTCTACCACAACAAGAATTATTCAACCCCAAATTTCAGTGGCTTGGAGAAACCCCTGGGATTGGGACAAGGTTCCTGTAGGTTGGGGATGATAATAAAGGCCCTGGCTGATCATGCAGTCCAAGACAGTTCGGATTTGTTGAGCTTGGCATAAATGTTCTCCCTGCCCTGATGTGGACAGTAATGCTCTGGTCCTGTTTTAGGGGATCAGAAGACTGTGTCCTGGCATTCTCCCTTCTTAGTTCCCCCACCTCCTCACTCCTGCAGGGCATATGTTGGGGAAGGATCAAGAAGTAGAGAATCCATCCCTAACACCTCCCTAAGTGCCCCACAGTGGGGTAGGCTGGAGAAAACATGCAGGGGGTGCCGGGTTTGCTATTTGGCTTCTTGTGACAGGGCTGCTGGGCCAGCTCCGCTTAGTCAGGGCTCTGGAATGGAGACAAGTCATTTTAATAGCATGACTGTGTTACAGGAAAAGGTCTGCTCCATTGCTGGGGACTCTGCTTGGAGTTGGGAATCACTTAATCCAGTCCCAAATCCCAGTGACCCATCTTTGACTCATAAGTTTACAGAGATTTATATTGCTCCCACTGCAGTCTATTTAGCTGTCACTGAAATCCCTTCTTCACACCCACACCCTAACTCTGTAAGAGCATTTCCTAAATTCGTTGCGGTTCTGCATAAGTAGATGCCACAATGTGGAGGGAGCTCCACTTTGGAAATGGAGGAATCTGTAAGCATATAGGAAATGGAGGAATCCCGTGCCCTCTCTAGGAAAGCTTCACTCTCAGCAGCCTTTGTTCCTCGTCCTCCAGCTCCTTCTTCTGCCTGCTTCCTGAGGGGTGGGGTCTGAGTTCCTCTGGGGCGTAAGGCACGTTCAGACATCTGTAGGACAAGTGTGGGACTCAGTGGTCACCCAGGCTCAATCCTGCTGCTGAGCAGAGGTGCTGGAGTGAGTCCTGCTCTACAGCAGGAAAATAGGGAAAGGGGTGCAGAGAGGGCTGTGTTCTGAGTTCCCCAAGGACCTGTTCACCCCATGGATTCTGCCACCAGGATCGAGCTAGGACTGACCTGGCCCATGGTGTCACTCTATTTTAGAAAAGGTGTATGTTGGAGGGGTGGGGGCAGGAGATACAGCTTGTGGAAAGGAGTGCCACTCAACATCTTCAAGGGCAGGGCTTGTGTTTTGGACTTCTCTGAGATTTTCTGGTAATGCCAATACAATGCCCGCTGCCAGAGATTTTAGAACTAGTCCTGAGAAGCAAGAACTCCCCTCACCCCCACCCTTTGGCCCAGACTCCTTCCAAGCCTTTCACACCTCCCCTGTGTCACAGCAGGAGAGTTTGTTCCAAAAGGGGAGTGTTGATGGTTCTCTTTTTGCTGAGATCAGCGGTAGAGGGAATAGACACTACAGTAGGAGAGTCATTGAACAGATCATTACCGAACACTTCCTCCTTGCTAATCACTGTTCCATTCCGAGGTTGCCTCGGTGAACAACACAAAACCGTGCCCTAAAAGACTTGTTGAATGGCACTGTAGGTGAGAGGGGGGCCTGGTGAAGCCCTGCTCTCTACAGTTCTCTGAGTTCCTCCATGCTCACCCTCCAAAGTAGGTCCCCACAGAGATCCCCTGAGAGTTGGGTGAAGGGACAGCCATGTGACCTGAAAACCCTTCCTACCTTGAACTATGTTATTTCTGGGGTGTTTGCAGCAGAGGGAAGAGAGCCAAGGAAAGACTCTTGGTGCTGGCTTTGTCCTCTGGCTGGGCACAGGCAGGGGTGGCTGAGCCAGTCTTGTGCAATCCCTGAATTTATAAAGCAGAGGCCAGGCTGAGCTGGGCTGGGGGTAGAGGGGGCGGGGGGGTGGGCTCTGCTTCTGGACTTGGAGCCAGGATCTGTTTGTAGCCTCCCCACTGCAGACGGGCAGCTGCATGACTCATGAGCTGAGGGGCCAGGCAGAAGCCATTCTCTTTGGTTCACAGGAATTCTGCTTGTTTATTTGTGTGTGTGTGAGTTCGTGTGTTTCCTTCTTCCCTTCTCCCACTTCTCTAACTCTTCCTCCTCTGCAGGAGATCTGCCCAAGGAGAATCCATATGAGGATGTGGAATTAAAGAGCCGAAGAGCAGGACGAAAATCCCAGCAACTGTCTGAGAACTCCTTGGACTCTTTGCACAGAATGTGGAGTCCTCAGGACAGGAAGTACAACAGCCCACCCACACAGGTAACTCAGCCCTGACATGGGCCTGTAGGGTTAGCGTGAGGGCCACAGTGGGGGCCTGCTCTTCCAAGACTTGGGCCCAGCTTCCACTCAGGCTTTTACCCTCACTAGTACTTGATAAAGGGTCTACGGCCATACCACCCTGAATGCGCCCGATCTCGTCTGATAAAGGAGGTCTCCTCAGCAAAGGACTGTGCACTCAAGGATGTCCACCATGTTGAAGCCTCTGTGGACAATTGGCACCTGCTCTGAGGGGCATCCTGTCCTATCTTCTTTCCCTTCCTACACAAGCTCTGAGCTGCAAAACTCAGCCAGGAGCCCTTGCAGTCTCCTCTCTGATTATTTATCACCCTGTGGTAAACAGGAAGACAGGGCCCTAGTGGGAGTCTTGGCATTCTGCAACTCTGCCAGAAGTCATCTCAGTACTGGCATTAGGGGGCCAGGTGTAGGCCCCCAAACCACATTTGGAGAGCCAGACAGGTGTCTGTGACACCTGGAGCCAGTCCTATGGGAGAGAGTAAGCATGAATCTTTAAGGAATGGATGGGGAGAAGGCAGAACGAGAGGAAAGGTGAAAAGCCAAAGGAAGCTCTTGGACTTCAGCTACTTCTGTCCTTGTCCAGGGTGTCAGGAGGCAGGTGGAGAGGCTTCTCTGACCTCCCCAGGTAACTCTAATTCTCTTTGCAAATGGAAGGACCTGGATATTATATAGCATTGGCCAGATAATATAAAATGATAATATAAAAATGATTTCTTCTGGCTTTGGAATAAGGTGTTTGTTTTTATAAAAGATTTACCCCATAGCCAGGAGTGGTGGCTCACGCATGTAATCCCAGCACTTTGGGAGGCCAAGGTGGGCAGATCATCTGAGGTCAGGAGTTCGAGAGCAGCCTGGCCAGTGAAACCTCATCTCTACTAAAAATACAAACATTAGCTGGGCATGATGGTGCACGCCTGTAGTCCCAGCTGCTTGGGAGGCTGAGGCAGGAGAATTGCCTGAACTCAGGAGACGGAGGTTGCAGTAAGCCAAGATCGCTCCACTGCACTCCTGCCTGGGCGACACAGCGAGACTCTGTCTCAAAAAAAAAAAAAAGATTTACCCTCTAATTAGGGCTCTGTTCAAACAGGCTTCCCCTGAGTTTGCATTGCCAGATTGATTGGGTGAGAACAGGAAATTGGGGGCTGTGGAGGAAGGAGGATTTGCTGAAGAGTGAGGAGAGGCAATTCCAGAACCAGACAGTGGTTGGGTGTCTGTGGGATACTTGCCTCCTGACAGGGTCTGCGACAAGGATGGTGCCCTGGGATAAGAGGTCAGTGCACATGGAGAGAGGCAGAGAGTAGATCAGGGCTGGGGAGAGGGCAGCCAGGGCCTTGTGGGTGTGGGATCCAATTCAGAGTGAGGCCTGCCTGGCCCAGCTTTGGTGGTCAGAGCCCAGAGCCCCTGTGTTCTCCATGGGAGCAGTTAGGAGGGCCAGGCTGCAGGATCTCCTAGCCCAGCAGGCTGGCCAGTAGGTTATAGCCTCTGCTGTCAGAAACCTTTTAGGATTGGCTCGGGAGCAGAGGTCTGGAAGACTGGTTCCATCACCCAGGCCCAGCAATTCTTGTCCCAAAGCTCAGGAGGACCCCCCAAAATTCCCACTTAGCCTTGTTTTTCCACTCAGATGAGAGCACAGGATTTTTAGCCTCTGCTTTCATTTTTTGCTGGCAGTAGTGAAGTTTCCTTTGGGGAAGGCAAGTATCTAATCTATCCCTGACCTGGCTGATTAGCAGCTAAAGTCTTAAGAGAGGGATGGAAGTTCCAGGGCAAGATTGCGAGGAGCCAGGGATGCCGGCCCTTGGCCTCTGTGTCCCCATCCCAGCAGACAGGCACTGGCCAAGGTCTCTGTGGCGAGCCCCTCTCGCATGTCCTCTTCCCCATGCCAGCTTTCCCTGAAACCCAACAGCCAGTCCCTGCGCAGTGGGAACTGGTCAGAAAGGAAGAGCCACCGGCTGCCACGATTACCCAAGAGGCACAGCCATGACGACATGCTGCTGCTGGCTCAGCTGAGCCTGCCGTCCTCACCCTCCAGCCTCAACGAAGACAGCCTCAGCACCACCAGTGAGCTGCTGTCCAGCCGCCGGGCCCGCCGCATTCCCAAGGTACCCTCCCCAGAGGCAGCCCACTGGAGCCGGGCAGGTGGGCGGGCAGGCAGCCAGCCTTTCTCTCTCTTTCCTGGCTTCCTTCCTTCCCTAATCTGGACTTCTTCCTCGATTCCCTTTGAATAAATTCTGGGTCCGTGCACTGGCCTCTTTTTCATCTGATTAATTCCCCTTTCTTATCAATAAAGATGCATTAACTGACCTTGGTGCTCAGATGTTAGAGGAAGGAAAGGCTAGCCGAGGTTCCCCATTAGTAAGTGTGGTGTATGAATTTTGGGGTATCTGCACACATAAGCATTTCCAGGCTTTCAAGGACCTAGGACTCAAACAAGGGTTCTTCCTATAACTCTCAGCATTGAGGAATTTTCAGCAATGATTTTCACACATAGGCAGCCAGGCCCAAATCCCCAGCCCAAAGCAGCAGGATTTAGCCAGATGGTATTTTTAGCCTGCAAACAATGCTTGGGTATATTGGGAATTTAGCTTCTTCCTGTCGGGGCCCCAGGTTATGGCCCAGAGGGGAAAGGCTAGAATCCTTGTTCCTGTTATTGCATCTCAGAAGCTCTTTGTCTCAGTTGGTTCAATGACTCTTGGGACCCAGGAGCTACCATCCTGTCTAGTTTGATCACAGTTCCTTCCTCTGGGGAGCTAAGTTTAGTGTCCTTGTCTTGGGGCAGGAGACCACTCCTGGGGGACTAGGTATATGGAGAGCCACTGGTGAGTCACCACTTGAGGTCAGTTCTGCAGTTAGACCAGTCCTGGACCCAGTGGGTGCAATGCAGAAAGCTTGTACCATTAAGGGCAGGGATGGGCTCCTACTCAGCCTTCTTGGAAGTAGGGCAGCTGGTGTTAAGGTTACCTCACCCACCCTGCTTTTCTCACCCAGCTTGTCCAAAGAATTAACTCCATCTACAATGCCAAGAGAGGAAAGAAGAGATTAAAAAAGTTGTCTATGTCCAGCATTGAAACAGCATCACTGAGAGGTAGGCTTTGGTGCCGGAGCTGATTCAGGTGTTTGGGGCCCTTGGGCGTTAGGAATGGGAGAGGCATCAATTTACCTGTGGAGGGTAGAGCCCTGCCAGGAACTGGCCACATAGGAGGGAGGAGCAGACAGGGAAGAAAGGTCTGGGATGGGTTCCTTCAGACTTTGGGCTGTGAGGCCCTGAGTAGGGAGGTGGGTGTGGGAATCGGCTTCTGCAAAAGGAAAGGCCAGACTCACTGAGCATTGCGGTCTCTTTCCCATTTCAAATCTTGACCTCCTGGAGGCAGGGTCCATCTGTTCCAGGCCTGTAGGCCCCTCTTCTAGCTCAGCCTCCAACTCAGTCCCTCAGCTTTCCTCATGGGTTTGAATATAGGATTGGCACTGCAGTGTGAGCTCTGAAGGAGCCTGGCCCCAGGCCACTCAGCTCCCTGCCTGCAGATGCCTGATCATGGGCCCAGAGTAGCCCAGAGAAGGTAGAGATCCATCCCCTGTGAGAAAAGTTGGGGTGGTGGGGGAGCAAAAAACATTGGCTGTGAGGTCCAGCAAGTATGTACTCTGCTGTTCCTTTTCCAGATGAAAACAGTGAGAGCGAGAGCGACTCTGATGACAGGTTCAAAGGTGAGGCACAGCTCCCATGAGTACGGAAGCTCTCCCAGCAGGGCTGCAGGGAATCAGCCTTCCCTTCCAATGCATGTGTGGTTCGAGTGTCCCTAACCGGCCTGATGTGGAGAGGCGACAGACAGGCCAGATACCAGAACAATAGAGCAGGGAGCCATAGGGAAGTCTGTCCTCATAGACATGTGAGCTCAGCCCTGCAAGGTTAAATCCAGATGTCTCCATTTGCCAAATGTAAGGGTGGTGACCTGCCCAAACTGTCCCAAGCCATTGTCCATGGGAGTTGGGTGCTAGATTTGCCTGGTAAATGTTGTAGATCTCGGCCGGGTGCGGTGGCTCATGCCTGTAATCCCAGCACTTCGGGAGGCCGAGGCGGGCAGATCACGAGGTCAGGAGTTCGAGACCAGCCTGGCTAAGATGGTGAAACCCCATCTCTACTAAAATAATACAAAAATTAGTCAGGCACGGTGGCGGGCACGTGTAATACCAGCTACTCGGGAGGCTGAGGCAGGAGAATCACTTGAACCCGGGAGGTGGAGGTTGTAGTGAGCTGAGATCATGCCACTGCACTCTAGCCTGGGCGACAGAGCAAGACTCTGTCTCAAAAAAAAAAAATTGTAGATCTGGAGGGTCAGAGATGGGTACAGAAGATTACAAGGACCTCTTCTGGCAAGAAATGTGCGGTAGACTGAGGAAACTGTTTCTCTGGAGGCCCTGCAGCCCCCCATCTCCCCTGTCCCCAGAGAGGAGCCTGAAAAGGTTCTGGAACCTTCACATTCCAGGGTCCTTGGATAAATCTTTGTGCTTTCTCTACTGGGAAACCCTGCCTAGGCCTTCCTGGATGATTATCCTCTCATCCCAAGGCAAATGGGCAAGTGGACTTTGGATGTAGGAGCATGGACAAGGCTCAAGTCCTGCTAGGGACCCAAGGATGAAGCCTTCGTGGATGTTTGTGTATTCTGGTCCTTTTGGTACAGGGACAGAGTGGGTGCCAAGATACATCCCTGGGTTTGCCTGGCCTCGGCAGTCCTCCTGCCCCAGCTCAGTCTCCAGAGGCTCCAGGAAGACCAGGCCCGCACCTTCCTGTGTCAGGGCAGAGTCTTTGTGCAGGGGTCAGCACCTTGTGCCTGCCGGTCCTCCTGCACTGCGACCTGGGGATGGTATCAGACTAGGCTCATGCACTTAAAAGTGCTCCACAGCGATGGAGCCCTGAGCCAGGGGTAGAGGAGTTAACATGAGGCCTGTGAGGGTCCGTTCCCTGATGTGCAACCTGCCTCCAGCCCACACACAGCGCCTGGTCCACATCCAGTCGATGCTGAAGCGCGCCCCCAGCTATCGCACGCTGGAGCTGGAGCTGCTGGAGTGGCAGGAGCGGGAGCTTTTTGAGTACTTTGTGGTGGTGTCCCTCAAGAAGAAGCCATCGCGAAACACCTACCTCCCCGAAGTCTCCTACCAGTTTCCCAAGGTGAGGCCCTCTCTCTCCCCACCTTGCCCATATTCTCCCTCTTCCATCCTCTATCTGCCAAGCCTATCTGGGGAAGGAGAGAGATCTTGTTCGTCATACGCCCTCACCGAGCTGCCACAGCCCTGAACCTGCCTCCTCTCAGCCAGGAGGGAAGACAGGGCTGCAGCGGGGGTGGGTTTGGGCCAGTGCTTGTTCAAAGGATGAGGACTGAGAAAGAACCTCTCAGTGTGCTTATAATAAAATCCAGAACAATTGAATACCATACAGTTCACCCACTTAATGTATACAGTTCAGTGTTTGGGTGTATTCACAGAATTGTGCAATCATCACCACAATCAATTTTAGAACATTTTTATCACCCCAAAGAGAAACTCTGCACCCACTAGCTGTCACTCCGCACTTCTCCCACCAGGCTGTCTCTCACTCCACCTTCCCTGCTTGTCACCAGCCAGCCTGGCCTCCCTCTTCTTCCTCTCACACTCAGCCCCTCTCTCTCTGCCATTGCCTCTGCCAGGAATGTGCTTTCTCCAGCTCTTCACATGGCTGCTGGCTCCTTCTCATTTCTCAGGCTCTGCTCAAGTAGGACCTCTTTCAGGAGGTCTGTCCAGACGCCTGCATGGAGCCCCTCCCCTGCCCAGCTTGCTCTGTTACATCACCCTGCTTATTGTTATTTATTTATTTTTTTATTTGAGACAGAGTTTTGCTCTTGTTGCAGAGGCTGGAGTGCAATGGCGCTATCTCGGCTCACTGCAACCTCTGCCTCCGGGGTTCAAGCGATTCTCCTGCCTCAGCCTCCCAAGTAGCTGGGATTACAGGCATGCGCCACCACTCCTGGCTAATTTTGTATTTTTAGTAGCGACGGGGTTTCTCCATGTTGGTCAGGCTGGTCTCGAACTCCCAACCTCAGGTGATCCACCCGTCTCGGCCTCCCAAAGTGCTGGGATAACAGGCGTGAACCACCGCGCCCGGCCACCCTGCTTATTTTTTTTTTTAAGCCCCACTCTGAGATGTTGTGGTTGACCATCTCACTCTGCTGACCAGAATGTGCAAGGTCGGGGACCTTGTCCCCTTTGTTTTCCATTGAGAGCCAAGAGCCCTGGCGCATAGCACCGTGTCAGATGCCATATAGAAAGCACTCCGCTGGCATTTATTGAATGAATGAATGATGACTCTGGGCTCTAAGAATTCGGAGTGGGACAAGGGTTGCTGAGATCATGCCCGCTGGTCAGTGGCATCTAGGGCCCTCAGGGGAGGAAGGGCTTCTCAGCCACCACCACCCGCCCTCAGGTTCCATGTCATCTCCTGGTTCCTTCTTCCCTGCAGCTGGACCGACCCACCAAGCAGATGCGAGAGGCAGAGGAAAGGCTCAAAGCCATTCCCCAGTTTTGCTTCCCTGATGCCAAGGACTGGCTCCCTGTGTCAGAGTATAGCAGGTGAGGCCTGGCCTGGCCTGAGGGAGGAAGGGGCATAGCCTTCTTTACCCCCATAGCAGTGGGCACCTGAGTAGTGCCTGCTCTAGTCTCATCCTCTCCTACAGCAACCTGGCCCTTCACCCCACCCTGAAAATGACGGTCCCTATTCCTGGGGGCTGTTTCCTAGGTCCTCTCACACCTCCCTGATGCCAGACCTCTCTTTGTTCCAGTGAGACCTTTTCTTTCATGCTGACTGGGGAAGATGGCAGCAGACGCTTTGGCTACTGCAGGCGCTTACTGGTGAGTGAGGCCATTCGGTCCTCAGGCCGGCAGGCAGGGGATAGGTCAGGGTGTGTGTGTTTGTGTGTGTGTGTGCGCGCCCTTCTGCAATTTTAGCTTGTATGAAATCCTATGTTATGCTTCCTAAGGCCACCCCGAACCCCCTGCCAACACACACACTTTCACAGGTGAGGCCACCCTGGGAGAGCAGGGCTCAGAGTGGTGCTTCTGAGGGGGCCTTAGGATCGGAGATTATCTGGAATAAGGGGAGGGAGTGGGTTTTCATGTCTTTTTAGTTTTTCTCTACTTTTTCGTCATTTTCCCTTGGGATCATGGGCTCTGATTGCTGGTCTCTGGTTGCAGGATTGAATCGCCCCCAGCAGTATGTGTATATGCATCAGATTAGGTGAGGGACAACCTTCCTCACCCTCATACCTGGCCAGCCTGTAGTGGGGAGGAGGCCTGTCTGTGATGTGGTGGGGCTGGAGATTGGGCAGGGACAGAGACATACCTTCTCTGGGAATCTGAGAGAGATACCTTGAATCTAGGGGAAAGGGATTGGGTTTTGAAAATGTTAGCCATTTTGTAAAGAGAAGTCCCTCACCATTTCCCTTCCCATTAGTCCTGGGAAATAGATTAGGTAGAGGCTCAGAGCCTGGCCCCTGCTGCACTCCCAGCTTGGAGCACTGGGTTGTTGACAATGTTTTGGGGTTTCCAGGCCTTAGCAAGAGAAAGCCTCCCCAGATACCAGTCTAGGGGTGGATGAAGTGGGCAGGAGTCCTGAAGGAAGGATTTGGGACCAGTCATTCATTCATTCAGAAACACTTATCATCCCTTATCAGAAGCCTTGACCTATTGAGAGTCAGGCACGTGCTAAGGGCATATAAAGATGAGTTTAACATGGATCTTCCTCTCGAGGAACTTTAGATGGCCTGTTACAGGAGATTGGACTTTCAACACAGGAGGGAAGGGCCAAGGGAATAAGAGGGAATAAATGTTGTTTAGAACCTGTCACATTCCAAGCTAGATGCTTCAAGTATGTCTTTTTAAAAAAGTGATCACAATAGCCCATGGGTTATTATTATCCCTGATCCATAGATTGGGAAGTCAAAACTCAGAGGTAAAATGACTTGCCCAACGTCATACAGAACCAGAAGGGAAGTCATTTGTCACTAATTTGTACTCTTGGATCACCCCCAGAGGATGGACTGGGGAGAGGGGGTGTGGGGAGGTAGAATGCCCATGGAGGGGCAAAGGGCATATGCACAGGAGTGATGCCAGGTGGTGAGCCAGGCAGAGGCCAGCATACCTCTGGCCGCCTGGGCCTCCCAGGCTTGGAAGGAGTATTGCGAAGGCTGCCTTTGCTGGAACATAGATGGAGCAGAGCTGCTCCTTTGCAGTGGGGCTGCTGCCCCCAGGGAAGAGCGTGTTTGTCCTGGCCTGCTCAGAGAGGGCCTGGGCTGGGTCTCTGCCAAGGGGGCTGGCACTAGCTCGGCATTCCTGCAGATTGGACACAATGATTCTAACCCAAATCCCACATACTTGATTTAATCACTTGGGGCTTTAGGGGAGGCGGGGGAGAGGGAAACAGACAGGAGTGAGTTTCAGGCCTAATATGGACAAAAACAGATTCTGCCTTCTCTTTAGATCTGTGACGTGTGGCCAGCAGGTTTGGAGACTGAAATAGCCCCATCTGCATTTGCTTAGCAGCCTGCATGAGGGGCCAGCACCTGCTGCTCTGCTCCCTCCCCACTCGGACTTGCCAGGCCCTCCAGGCCTGTGAGTCCTGCTGGAGAAGGCACTGCAGCTTGCATGGGGGCTCCGGGCCTGGGAGCTCTCAGTGCATGTCTCCCCTTTAGCTACCCACCCTTTTTTTTTTTTTTTTTTTGAGACAGAGTTTCACTCTTGTTGCCCAGGCTGGAAGTACAATGGTGTGATCTCGGCTCACTGCAACCTCCACCTCCTGGGTTCAAGCGATTCTCCTGCCTTAGCCTCCTAAGTAGCTGGGATTACAGGCGCATGCCACCATGATCGGCTAATTTTGTATTTTTAGTGGAGATGGGGTTTCTCCATGTTCGTCAGGCTGGTCTCCAACTCCCAAACTCAGGTGATCCACCTCCCTTGGCCTCCCAAAGTGCTGGAATTACAGGCGTGAGCCACTGCGCCCGGCCATGCCCACCTTTTAAGTCCCATTCTTCTTTTGCTCCTTTACTCCATAGCAAACCTCTACCCAGTGTGTTTGTTTTCTTTCCTTCCTGTCAGAAAGCAGCAGGCTTTAGGGGTAAGACAGCCAAACAGGGCCAATGCAAACTTCTGGCTCCACAGCTTCTAGATAGGCGGCCTTAGGCAATGGCTTTATCTTTTTGAACTCAGTTGCCTCATCTATAAAGGGGATAATAATCCCTCTCTCACAAATCTCTTGTAAAGTTCCAAGCCCAGGAGTCAGGTATAGCAAATGTTCAATAAATAGTAGCCCCCATCTCTTGTTTTCAGTTTGCTCTCTTAGAATGGAGGTGGATCAAGAAAGGGAGAAAAGAACCAAAAAAAGGAATGGTATGCCGAATGTGCCCTATGGGGCTAAAAAGCTACAATGGCTTGCTCCTAAGGATGTACCCTAGTCCTTCCCATCTGCTGGGGTCCCAGCCTCAGGGATATGAATCCACAGATACCCTGTAGCCTCTGCCAAACTGCTTTGCCCTTTGCCAGCCCCTGTCAGCGTCCTCCTGGGAGGAAGGGTGGAGCCTGTGTGGAGCCTGGCAGGAGCCTGGTACCTGGTGCTGGGAGACCCTGCAGAGCTGAGGCCTGTCCTGAGAGTGGTGGCTTTTCCTTCAGGGCTCTGGTTGCAGAGAGGTTTAGAGGAGGCTTAGAGTCTTCTTCCACTAGAAGGGCAGTTCTTACTCCTCCGTTCCCAAGGAAAAGGAGCCAGAAATGGTAATCATGCATTCTCTGTGTCTGTCTCTCTCCTCCTCCTCCTTGTCCCGGCCCAGCCAAGTGGGAAAGGGCCCCGGTTGCCAGAGGTGTACTGTGTCATCAGCCGCCTTGGCTGCTTCGGCTTGTTTTCCAAGGTAAGAGGCTCTGGCAGGCTTCCCTCCCTGTCCCCCAGCTGACAGCTCCCACAGGAGTATCTGCAGCCAGCTTCAATGAGAAAACCACCTGTGACTCTGAGCAAGCGGGAGATAGAATGCAGGAGCAAGTACCAGCGAGCTCTCTGACACCCTCCCATTCCCCAGCCTGGTTCTCTACCCAGCCGGCTGGCATTTCCCCAGCTCCTGTGCTGGCAGTGTCTGCCCCTGTCATAGCCCACCCTGGGCCCTGGGCAGAGCCAGAGTCCTTGGGGAAGCAGGAGCGCCCAGGGAGCTGACTCTTGGGTGGTATTTCCTTTGCCCAGCTATTCCACTCTTGGGGACTGAAGCAAGGCCAGTTAGGGCACAGAGGAGTCACTGAGTGCCAAGGAAAACGGGAAGGGTAGTGTGTGCAGATCCTGGCAAGACCGCCTTCCCGTCTCCCAGCTTCTGGGCTAGCCTGGTCAGATGCTTGGCTGCCCTCTTCTCTGCCAGGAGGGGGGAAGGGCAGTGCCCTAACACCCTTCCTCTTTGGGCTGCTGGCGGCGGGCACAGGTCTTAGATGAGGTGGAGCGCCGGCGTGGGATCTCCGCTGCATTGGTCTATCCTTTCATGAGAAGTCTCATGGAGTCGCCCTTCCCAGCCCCAGGGAAGACCATCAAAGTGAAGACATTCCTGCCAGGTGCTGGCAATGAGGTAGGGATTTCTGCACCCTCTTCTCTCGGGCTACAGGCTGGGGTGGCAGGAGGACCATGCTAGCCAAGGTCATAGTCTTCGGGGGGTGCAGAGCACAGCCCCTCCTTGCTCAACCATGTCAGTGTACCCCATCACTAGGGACCAAAACAGCAAACAATAGGAATGTACATGTTGTCCAGCCCTCTGTTCCTCCCAGGGGCCTTCCCTGACCTATTTGGACTAAACTGCATTCCACCTGCCTTCCTTTTGTTCATTCATTGAACAGTTACTGAATGTGTGCCATCTCACAATCAGGGATTGCGCCAGACCTCAGAGCAGAGTCAGAGGTAGAGGGACGCGGCTCTGTCCTCATGAAGTTTGTAGTCTAGTGGGAGATACTATTATAATAAACACTTTACATATAAATAGATAATTCCTAAATGTGTTACAAGCCAAGTGAAAGCACAGGACCTTATGAGAGTGTGGAACAGGGGAGTCTGCTTTAAATAAGGGGCCAGGGAAGGTCTCCTCTGAGAAAGTAACACTTTACCAGAGACCTAAGTGGTGAGTGGGGGCAACTAAATGAAGCAGGAGGAGGGAGACGGAAAGAGAAGGATATGAACAGGAGAAGATTATTCCAAGTAGAGGAACCAGCATCTGCAAAGGCAAAAGTTGGGCAAGTGCATATGCTGGTCAGAGGGTTGACAGGGTGGGGTAGAGGGGTGGGTTGGCAGGCAAGAACCCAATCACGACGTCCCTGCTAGGCCAAGTTAAGGATTTGGGGGTTTCATCTAAAGCAGGGGTATGATAAGATCTGATATATGTTTTCATTTCATTTTATTTTTTTGAGACAGGGTCTCACTCTGCCACCCATATTGTGCAGTGGTGCTGGAGTGTAGTGGTGCTATCAACGGCTCACTGCAGCCTCACCCTCCTGGGCTCAAGCGATCCTCCCACTTCAGCCTCCTGAGTAGCTGGGACTACAGGCGTGCACCACCAAACCCAGCTGACTTTTGTATTTTCTATAGAGACAGGGTTTCACCCTGTTGCCCACGCTGGTCTTGAACTCCTGGACTCAAGCAGTCCTCCCACCTCCGCCTCCCAAAGCGTAGGGACTACAGGCATGAGCCACCTGTGGCCAGCTGATACATGTATTCAAAGCCCACTGTGGCTGCCATGTAGATAATGGTTGGAGTGAAAACAGGGAGACCAGCAGGGATACTGTTGCGGCACTACAGGCAAGAGATGATGGCAGCTTTGGATTAAGATGTGGTAGAACAGGGGAAGGGAAGTAGATGGATTTTAGAATTAGGACCAATAGCACTTTGTGTTTGACTGGAAATAGGGAGTAGTTGTTACAGAGACTGTAAGGCTGACTCCCAGTTTTCTGGCTGGAGCCCCAGGGTAGATGATGGAGCCACGTACTGAGATGGGAGCTCGTGAAGGAGAAGCAGGTAATGAGGAGGAAGAGGAAGAGTCCAAATGTGTACATGTCAAGTTTGAGATGCCCATGAGACCTCCAAAAGAAGATATTTAGTAGCAAAGAGTGTAAATAGGGAAGAGAAGAGAGCCCAGTATGGGTCCTCCTCAGTCCTGGGGAACCCCAACATGCAGAGGCCCTGCAGGAGAGGAACACCCAGGAGAGGGCTGCAGCTCAGGAGCACCTCAAAAAGGAAGCTGTGATCCGGATCAGGAACCACCAAGAGGTCAGGATGAGGTGTGGCAAGATCTTTGACAAGTGCAGGGGCCCAGAAGTTGGGCTGGAGTGAGTTGAGAAGTGAGGGGTGTGAGGAAGTGGAAACAGCCTGTGTAGACATATTCTCAAGATTGCATGGCTGTGGAGAGAAATAGGGAAGAGGGCAGCAATTGAAATGTGGAACTAGGGAAGCTTGTTAGGGATGGTTGTTTGTATGCTGGTGGGAATGGCTGCCAGAGGAAGAGGTTTGAGCTGCAGGAGGAGGAGGGGCTAGCAGAGTGTACTGAGAAGATGTGGGTGTTAGGCTCCATGGAAGGCTTGGCATTTATTAGGAGAGGAGGGAGTGGCTTAGTAGATTTTGGATTCTCATCTGATGGCTTTGATTTTCTCAAAGTGGAAAAGGTCAGACCAGGCACCATGGCTCATATGCTTGTAATCCTAGCATGTTGGGAGGCTGAGGCGGGGGGATCACTTGAGGTCAGGAGTTCGAGACTCCCTGGCCAACATGTTGAAACCCCGTCTCTTCCAAAAATACAAAAAAAAAAAAATTGCCAGGTGTGGTGGTACACGCCTGTAATCCCAGCCACTCGGGAGGCTGAGGCAGGAGAATCTCTTGAACCCGGGAGGTGAAGGTTGCAGTGAGCCAAGATTGCGCCACTGCACTCCAGCCTGGGCGACAAAGCGAGACTCCATCTCAAAAAATATATATGTCAAAATAGAAAAGGTCATCCTTTGAGAGTAAGAGGTGGATGTTGGGTTCTAGGAGAGGGAAGAATAAATAAATTAGTTGTAGAGAGTGGGAGAGGGACTGACCAAAAAAGTATACCAGGCTTGCTGAGCAGTGGCAAATCCTAGCTTGAGGGCTTTCTCCTCGCCTCTTTTCTTCCCTTCATTTAGAGGAACTTTAGGCTTCGTGGTGGCTGTGGGGCACAGAATAGGTGACCCTTCCCTTATAGCCCAGCATCATGCCTGGGAGCTCTTCATGGTCTGGCTGTGGCCACCTCACTGGGCTCTCGTCTTCTGACTTGATACTTATTGTTCCCTCAACCCTACTTCCTTTTGTCTAGAAGACACTTTTCTTCTTTTCTCTTTGGGGAGTCAAGTACCTTGTGCTCTGAGAGGCTTCCCTGACCTCTCCCCACCCACATGAGCTTGGCTGCCCTTCTAGATGTCCTGCCTGTCCCTGTGCAGATGTTGGTCACATCTGCCTCTGTCCTGACACTGGATTCCTAGGCTGTAACTGCTTGGCTCCTTCAGCCCCCTGGGCTTGATCTCCTTGAAGGCAGGGATGCATGGAACAAGGCCGGGAGTGGGAGCAGCCTGTGTGAATTCTCAATCCCTGGGGGAAGGGGGAGGGTTGGGCCCCAGAGACAGTAGGGACTGGGGCTGGGTGCTAGAGAGCAGAGCCTGTTGGGCTGCGTGCAGGGAGCTTGCGAATTTTGGGGCGGGGACAGGGCCTGGAGCAGGTATAAAGGGCTCTGGCATCATTGTGGTACTTCTTTCCGTAAGCCCACATTCACTGACCATTTGGGGTGTACCCAGCATCTGGCGGATCACTGGGCCTTCTGGGAGTACACCATCAGGCGGGAGAGACAGTGGACACAGACCGTTACCATGCCTTGTGCCTATTTTGCTGCTTCTCTGGGGCCCAGAAGGATGGATGCTGAGTTAGGAGTTAGAACTCCTTCACTTGCTTAGACTCTGAGGAACAAATGAGATGATGTGGGTATAAAAACTCCTTGTAAAGCATTACCTTTGATGCCATAGGGCAATGAGAGAGAACTGGTTTCTCACCCTAGTTTTCAGAAGGCCTGCACATCTATGCTGCACACACATGCTGTGGGACCAAGGATGAGGCCAGGCAAACCCCAGGGACAGCTGCTTTGGCATGGCCTGAGCGTCAGCACTTCCTCCTGCCCTCACCGCTGGGGTCACTCACTACCTTTCACCCCTGTGACTCCCCCAGAGAAGTGGCTCTCTGAGCTATGGCGCTCACCTTGGGAGCAGCCTTTGGAGGAAAGAGGGCTAGGCCTGGCCCTGATAAGTCAGTCCTGCTTCCTGGCAAGGTTGCAGAATGGCCAGCCCTTTGCTTGTGTTTTCCTTGTGCCTGGCACGGGACTTAGGGTGATGGAGATAAAGGCCAGGATAGCAGGACAAACAGCTTCTGGAACGAAACTCTTTCTGCAGGAAAGGGAGGGGGACAGGGCAACAAGGACCCCAGCATTGCCTTTCCAGAGGCAATGCTGGGATTAGAGTCCTGGGATGCGGAGATGCCTGGAGAGCAGTGGGGTCTAGTCAGCATTGGGGGCTTAGACCTTTGTCTGGGGAGGCGGGCAGGAGGACCCTAGAGATGTGGCTGTGTGGTTCCCTTCTTCTCCCTATCTCTAAGAGCAGTCAGCTCTCCTCTCTTCCTGAGGTCCCGATGGATGGTCCCTCAACTCCTTCCTTCTGGAGCCTTCCCCGCTTTCACAGGCAGCCCTCTTGCCCACAGGCTGGGTGTTCGAGTGCTACAAGAGCAGAGCTGTAGTCTGAGGGATGGAGAAGAGGGGTTTACTGCATGGCAGGGTAGACGAGAGACCTGGAAAAGAGCAGGTTGGAAGGGGAAAGCAGCCTCCAGTTGCTCCGTGGAGGGCCGGAGGGCAGCACCCACTTGGCTGGCCCCGGCCCACTTTCCCATCGCTCTCCTGCAGGTGTTAGAGCTGCGGCGGCCCATGGACTCAAGGCTGGAGCACGTGGACTTTGAGTGCCTTTTTACCTGCCTCAGTGTGCGCCAGCTCATCCGAATCTTTGCCTCGCTGCTGCTGGAGCGCCGGGTCATTTTTGTGGCAGATAAGCTCAGGTAGGGCCCAGCCGGGCAAGGAAGAAGAAGGGAGGGGGGAAGGCACGCCCAGAAGCGAATCAGCAAGTGTTTAGGAGCCTAAGCATACACTGGAGACTGATGCTGGAGTGGGGCTTGCGTAGGGAGATGAAAGACTAGGTGGAAAGGTAGCACCCCTGTGTGGGTGAGGGAGCAGGGTTTGGGAGCACACAGATGGCAGGATTGAGAACCCTGTGGAGGGCTTGGCCTGAGGGGAGAGGGAGGGACATTTCTTCCTTTGCAACAGCCAAGACTGTGCAGGTGCCGGGATATGTAAAGGGGAAAGGTTAAGAAATTGAGATTTTTGGCGGATGGTTGCGTTTCTTCTGGAGGGGGAGGCAAAGCCATCTCAATGGGATGCTGAGTTTGAGGAAAGAGCCGCTGTGAGGAAGGGGCAAGAGCACTGACCGGGGACAGTGTTAAGAATGCTGAGCCAGCCAGCGAGGGTCCTGTGGAGGGTGTCCCCTGGAGAAGGCAACTGCAGTGGCCCAGGGCTAGGCACTGGGAGAGCTGGGGAGAAGGATGCGGTGGGGGCACTGAGGTGGAAAGAGGAGAGTGAGTGAGGAAGGCTGGCCAGCCCACACCGGGAAACAGACGATGTGCAAGGCCTGGAGGTGCCAGGGAAGTGGCGGAGCTGCTTTAGGAGGAGTAAAATAAGAGCTGGATGGGTCACAGGTCTTGGTCTGAAATGCTGGCATTTATGATTTTAGAGGTAGAGGTGTCGAGAAGGTCTGGTGGTGGCCATGGGAGGGGTGGCAGAAGTGATGGTCACTGGACGTGAGGCAGTTTAGGAAGTAAGAAGTCGGAGCTCTTCTAGACAGCCAAGGTTTAAAAAAGAAAAAAGTTTTATGTCAGTGGTGGTTGGGGGGTGACACAGGCAAGGGACAGTGATACGGCTCCGATGAGTGGAGGAACACTAGGGTTTTTGGTTCTTATGCTGGTTTAGATAAAATGACACCGACACGACACACGTGGAGTGGTTTTAAGGAGCGGAGAGTTTAATAGGCAAGAAGGAAAGAAGAAAGGCAGAAAGGAGAAGAAAGTACAGAGACAGAGGGAGAGACGCTCCAAAGCCGAGAGAGGGAACCCCAAGTGCTGTGGATACCAGCCAGTTTTATAAGAAGGCTGGAGGAGGCGGTGTTTGATTTGCATAGGGCTTAGGGGATTGGTTTGACCGGGCATGTCATTCACGTAGCCCCCGGAAGCTGGCCCTCCCATCCTAGCCTTTTAATATGTGAATGTAGGGCACCTGATGTTCTACACACGTGGGAATATGCGGGGCAGCCATGCTGCTAGGTACCTGTAGGGGCAAGGGCAAGAGGACAACGGTGGGAATTGCCATGTTGGGTGGACCCAATTTCTAATGGTCTGCATTTGCATATCAAAGGTTGCCTGCCTGGCTGTAAGAGCCGGGGCTTGCTTTCTAGGCAAGAAACGTTTTTGAGCTGCTTTAAAGGCAACGTGCAGTGGCTCAGGCCTGTAATCCCAGCACTTTGGGAGGCCCAGGCAGGCAGATCACAAGTTCAAGAGATCAAGACTCTCCTGGCCAACATGGTGAAACCCTGTATTAGCTGGGCCTGTAGTCCCAGCTACTCAGGAGGCTGGGGCAGGAGAATTGTTTGAATCCAGGAGGTGGAGGTTGCAGTGAGCGGAGATTGTGCCACTGCACTCCAGCCTTAAAAATTTTTTTTAAAAAAGGAAACAAAAACTTTTCCTCTCTGCGTAAAATAATTTCTTAATAAGTCCTACAACAATAGGATGGGTTATTGGCAACATGTTACATATTGTTTTGGTCAAAGAATCCATCCCAAGCAGTGGTTTCTCTAGAGTGGTCATTTGGACATTGATTAAGCCACCTTAATGTCAGGTGCTCAGAGGAGGGCAGTGAAGGAAAATCCCCATTCTGGTTTGTCCTCAAATAAGTCCTGAATCCCTGGGGTATTTCCTTTCGTATGTATGAGGGAGCAGTTGAGAGGAGCCCGAGAAATGAACTCCCGATTGCCTTCATAGGGGCAGGAATGCAGGCCCATCCTCAGCCCAGGAGAAGAAAGGAGGAAGAAAAACCAGAGCTGCTGAGTTTTCCATAGAGCACCAGGGTTTAGAAAGGAAAACTGCCCCTCACTTGTTCCCATCACAGCCTCAGTGCTTCTGTGTCTCACAGTTCTAGGTGTTTTGTGGGCCCATCAGGCCCTTGTGAAGAAATCTAGCCCAACAGCTGGAATGAGCTGGGTACAGCAGCCCCAAGAGGCCCCTCCTGTGTGCCAGCCATGGTCATTGTCAGCCAACAAAGCCCCTGACTGCCCAGCTTTGGTGCCCTGGCCTGGCCTGACCTTAGTGGCCCCAAGAGAGCCTGGACCATAAGGTTTCTTTTCCTGAAGGTTCTACCCTCTAATTCAGGGCTGAGCTTCCTCTTTGCCACCCTGCCCCCCCAGCCCAGCTCCCATGGGGCTGTGAATACAGCTATTGTTCCTGTGGTTGCAGCTGCCTTTGAGCACATTCCAGGACCATTCTGGGAGGGAGGATCCCAAGGTCTTTTTCTTGGCCTGGCTGGGTATTCAAGTTCTGCCAATTTGGGGTCTTGGAAAAGATGTCCTTCCTGTTCTGCCTGGGGTCTGCCTCTGGCTGGAGAGGGGAGGGGTAGGTCCAGCCAGCTCATGATCCGTTGCTGATGTTTTAGGTTTTCCACAAGTTCTTTGTCCCTCTTGCCTAGTTCTGATGTGGGGTGGGAGAGGGTACCCAGAATCTGCATTCACTGGCCCTAGGGGTTCACAAAACCTCCTGCCTCCTCAGCCACGGGCCCACTGATGTGCCCCCTAAACCCGAGATAGCCCTTTTCCAGATCTTTGTCAGATGACTGTCCTGCGGGTTGCTGCATACTTTCCTGGCTGTTTGCAGGTACATTTCTCTAAGAGAGTAGCGTTGTTGTCTTTGAGGTGCTACGCAATGGGAAAGTGGAGACTTCACCAGTCTGCAGGGTCCCTGAGCCCCATTAGCATTTTTGTTGCACTGGGAGGTTTAGGATCAAAGGCTGTCCTGAGCCTCCAGCGAGCTCTAAGGTCCTGGGTCTGGGCTCAGGTGCTCTCTCTCTCTCTGTCTGCCCATCAGTACCCTCTCCAGCTGCTCCCATGCGGTGGTGGCCTTGCTCTACCCTTTCTCCTGGCAGCACACCTTCATTCCTGTCCTCCCGGCCTCCATGATTGACATCGTCTGCTGTCCCACCCCCTTCCTGGTTGGCCTGCTCTCCAGCTCCCTCCCCAAACTGAAGGAGCTGCCTGTGGAGGAGGTGGGCCACCAGGGGAACCAGCTGCGGGGAAGGGTGGAGGGGGAAGCAGGTGCTGGGATCTTACTTGTGGCCCCTCGGCCTCTTTACCAGGCTCTTATCCTTTCTCCCTGGGAGGTCTGTCCCCGGCTGGAGTACTTCCTGTTATCTGACCCTGGGAACCTGGGAGGTCTGGAGGCCTGGCAGAGGGCATTGCGGGACTCATGCCCTGAGCCACTCTGCTAATGACTCCTTTTCTCAGGCGCTGATGGTGAATCTGGGATCTGACCGATTCATCCGACAGGTAAGAGGGTGGGTGCTTGCTAGAGTCGGGCTCCTGAGCACCCTGCACCATCACACACACTACTCAACCTTCACAACCTGTTTGTTGAGCTCTCTGGGTTCCATACTACTCACAGACTAGTCAAGGGTGGGGAGAAGCTGGTCTTGGAATCCTTGACCTTAGCAGGGTCTGCCTTTCCAGTGACATCATGAGCTTCTAGAAGGCAGCGTGGGAATTTGAAGAACACGGCCTGGGAGTCCACAGACTTGGCCACTGGACTTTGCCCCCTTTGAGCCACATGGTCTTAGGCCTCTAAATTCTTCTGAGCTCTAAAGCAGAGGTGGTGACAACACCTGCCTTGAAATGTTTGCTGGGGGTTACACAAATAACTATAGATTGTTGTGTAACGTACAGGTTTGCAATCATTGTTGTCAACTACAAAAAGCCTTTGTTAGTCGTGGAAATCCTCCTGGCTCTCTACAAAGGAGCACAACCCAGTGCTGTCCCCATGGAAGTGTACTTATTGTCTGTTACACACCAATGACGGAGCTGAGGACTCCCTGGGTACCAGGCATAGTGATGTGGACACAGAAACAGAGTATAGAGACGAAACAACAGTCTAACTTCATTCCTGAGACACAGGCTGGCCATAGCCCCCCTGCCCCAAGCCAACTGTGCCTCCTACCTGGAGCTGAAGATGGAGGAATTGGGGAGACCTAATCAGGAACCCCTGGCTGGTCCTGGTCACAAAGGCCAGTGAATACCACACTGGCTCTACCACCTTTTTTTTTTTTTTTTTTTGGAGACAGGGTCTCACTGTCATCCAGGCTGGAGTGCGGTGGTACAGTCATGACACTGCAGCCTCAACCTCCCTGGGCTCAGGTGATCCTCCCCATGTCAGCCTCCTAAGTAGCTGGGAGTACAGGTGCATGTCACCATACTTGACTAATTGTTTTTTTGTGTGTGTTTTGCAGATAGAGGGACCTGCTAAGTTGCCCAGGCTGGTCTCTAACTCCCTCCTGGGCTCAAGTGATCCTCCCGCTCAGCCTCCCAAAGTGTTGGGATTACTGGCGTGAGCCACTGCGCCTGACCCTCTACCACTTTTAATCTCTGTAATCTTGGGCAAGTTTCTTAACCTTTCTGTGCTTCAGTTCATCATCTTAAAATGAGGTTGATGATAGTTATGGGGGTTACTGGGAGAGATAAATGAGATTATCTACTCAAGCTCTTCTAACAGGTCTTAGCACATAGTAAGTGCTCAGTGTCAGCTATGATTGTCACTGTGCTTTCTTTCTCCTGCAGATGGACGACGAGGACACGTTGTTACCTAGGAAGTTGCAGGCAGCTCTGGAGCAGGCTCTGGAGAGGAAGAATGAGCTGATCTCCCAGGACTCTGACAGCGACTCCGACGATGGTGAGAATAGTGCCTGGGCACGGTCAGCTCTGCTCCAGGTTCCCTCTGCTCTGGGTCAGGGCCCCATAGGGCCAGAACTCTACCTCTGCACACCAAACCCTTTCTGGCTGATGAGGACCTTGGTCTCACTCTAGCATCTTTTCTACCCCAGGTAGTTTAGGAAGGAAAACCCAAGGACATGTGGCAACCCCAAAGATACTTTCTGCTGACAGAAAACTAATTATTCCTCCTTCTGAGGCCTTGCCTCAAGCCATTGCAGGAGATGAAAGGCACTTCCTCTTCCTTGGAAGCCAGAAAAATCACTTAGGGTGAGGGATATGATGAAGGTGGTGCTCTTGTTTCTACTTTAATTCATCTAGCAATTATGTTTCAACTTCCATGTTCAGAACATAGTTTCTGGCCTTCTGCAGCTCGTAGGCTGGTTACAAGGCCATGAGCACAAGAAAGCAAGCTTCCAGAGGCTGGGCGTGGTGGCTCACGCCTGTAATCTCAGCACTTTGGGAGGCCAAGGCGGGTGGATCACCTGAGGTCAGGAGTTCGAGACCAGCCTGGCTAACATGGTGAAACCCCATCTCTACTAAAAATACAAGAAGTGCACCTGTAATCCCAGCTACTTGGGAGGCTGAGGCAGTAGAATTGCTTGAACCCGGGAGGCGGAGGTTGCAATGAGCCGAGATGGTGCCATTGCACTCTAACTTGGGCAACAAGAGTGAAACTCGGTCTCAAAAAGAGCTTCCAGAACAGAAGAGTGGTACTGGCTGGAAGTCTTGTTGGGGAGAGGAAGACTACACCAGAAGATTGAGGAAGGCTTTGCAGGCTCTTGACCTGAACCTCAAAGATTTTCTTTTCCCTTCCAGAATGTAATACCCTCAATGGGCTGGTGTCGGAGGTGTTTATCCGGTTCTTTGTGGAGACCGTTGGGCACTACTCCCTCTTTCTGACACAGAGTGAGAAGGGAGAGAGGGCCTTTCAGCGAGAGGCCTTCCGCAAATCTGTGGCCTCCAAAAGCATCCGCCGCTTTCTTGAGGTTTTTATGGAGTCTCAGATGTTTGCTGGCTTCATCCAAGACAGGGAGCTAAGAAAGTGTCGGGCAAAGGGTAAGGCTTAGTTATCAGCTCTCTTCTCTAATTTTTTCACCCACAGCAGGGCTGAAGAACCAGGCACTATGATGGAAGCTCCTGGACATCAGTTAGGGCCAGGCCTCTTAACATCCCTTTACCTCTGTTAGAAACTTCCAAGGTAGCATTCTTCTCCTCCTGTCCCAGTAAATGCCATCAAAAGGCTGTGCACAAGCTAAGCCACATGGCTAGAGGTAGGACTCATCTCCACATAGGAGCAGCATGCCATTGGTTGCCCACCCCCTCCTCAAAGAGAAGGATAGGAGAAAGCCCTTCTATCCAGAGAAAAGGAGCAGACTGAGCAATTTTGGGGGTTCTGAGAACCCAGGGGTTGGGAATTCCCTTAGAGAGCGTTGGGCCAGCTGTCGCAGGTTGGTGGCAGTCTTCGTTTAAGGCAGATGGTTATCTCGTTTTTTGCTATTTCATCAGCTCATTCTAGGGCTTTTTCATCTCATCACAATTTTTCTGTTTAACTTCAGGGTTAGTATTTCTTCTGTCCTCTAATACTATCCATTTAGTATAACAACCTTTTTGGAACAACATGGTAGAGTTGTCTGAAGGAAGCTAGAGATGTCCACTTGGGGCAGCTCTGAACTGAGAAGCAGCCTCCTCACCCTAGTGCAGCTTGGGAATGTGCATGGGGAGGCAGGGTGGCAGCAGCAAACCCCGGCAAGATGTCACTAATGATCGCTTTGATGAGCCATCCCGAATTCTAGTAAGATGCTCCTACAAATTATCATCCCAGATGTTTTCTTTCTCCTTTTTTGGCATCTGTGCTCCATGGTTCCCTTCATGTAGGCCTCTCCTTCCCTTCCTCCAATGACTGTTCTCTTCCCTGTGCCTGTTTCTTTTACCCAGGCCTTTTTGAGCAGCGAGTGGAGCAGTACTTAGAAGAACTCCCAGACACTGAGCAGAGTGGAATGAATAAGTTTCTCCGAGGTTTGGGTAAGTAGCCTTGTTACTGATGAGATAGATGTTCAGCAAGAAGGAAGGGGCTGGGGGATTTGTGTCCCCAAATACTTTAAATCAGTGTCACCATGTGTTATACTGGGGCTGCAGACAGAACAGGATGTAGACATCCCATAGTGACTAGAAGGTTCTCAGCCAGAATTCCAAGGGCATTTTGCACAGTAGTCGTTCTTCAATACCTGTGGGGGATTGGTTCCAGGATACCCAAGGATACCAAAATCCACAGATGCTCAAGTCCCTTCTATAAAATGGCATAGTATTTGCATATAACCTGTGCACATCTTCCCATATACTTTACATCATCTTTAGATTACTTATAATACCTAATATAATATAAATTGTTTTATTTTATTTTATTTATTTTATATTTTATTTATTTTATTTTAGAGGCAAGGTCTGGCTCTGTCACTCAGGCTTGAGTGCAGTGGTGCAATCCTAGCTCACTGCAGCCTCAAACTTCTGGCCTTATGTGATCCTCCCTCCTCTACCTCCTGAGTAGCTGGGACTACAGGCATATGCCATTACACCTGGCTATTTTTAAAATTTGTTTTGTAGAGATGATGTCTTGCTATGTTGCCCAGGCTGGTCTCAAACTCCTAGGCTCAAGTAATACTCCTCCCAAAGTGTTGACCTCCCAAAGTGTTGGGATTACAGGCGTTAGCCACCGTGCCCAGCTATAAATAGATATTATACTGTATTGTTTAGGGAATAATGACGAGGAAAAAAAAAGTCTATATATGTTCAGTACAGACACCACCATCCATTTTTTCCCCCAAATATTCTTGATCTCCAGTTGGTTGAATCTATAAACATGGAACCCATGGACGCTGAACTCATGGATACAGAGGGCAGGCTGTATTTACCATATTGCATTACAAAGAGGAATCCCAGGTTCCCACATACATCAAGTCTTTCTGTTTGCACTCCTTCCTGAGTGAATATGAAGGCCATTAGAGCCATTGAGCTTTCCTCTAGACCATAACAGGTCTGCAGACACAGCAGTGCGAGTGCCCTTCCTGCAAAATGCACCCCTCCCTGCAGGGTGCACAGCCGGCCAGATCAGAGAATCATAGCATGTTTCTGTTTAAAGAGAAATTGAGACCAAAGAGGTTAAGTGGCTTGCGTAAAACCACACAGTGATTAATACCGGTGTCCTAATTAGAGCTCTCACGTGTTTTCACTACCCTGGATCAGATCACAGCTATAATCCAGTCTTCCTAATCCTTCCTCTCCCACTGACAGGGTTAGGGCTACAAGGAGGAGAGGGAGTGGAGGTTGGAAGGGATAACACTGAACATTCTCTCTTGTCCTCTCTGGCCCACAGGCAACAAAATGAAGTTTCTCCACAAGAAGAATTAAGCCCCCTTCTCAGTAGCAGAGTCCAGTGCCTTGCAGAGCCTGAAGCCTGGGGAGAAGGCCCAGCCTGGGACCCTCTGGGCTGCTGTGGCTCCTCTGCCTCCACAGATCCCATCCTCCAAGCCAGCCCACCTCTGCCTTCATCATATCCCAGGATACTGTTTGTAAATAATCTGCTGTAAGCTTTCTTAACTGTTTTTGTAACAAGCAAAGAGAATATGGTAAATATTTGTATATTCCCAAGGGGCCGGGTGCTTTCCTGTCCTGCCAGAGCATGGATGAAGTTTTGCTGGGTGCTCGTGACTGGCCAGTTTTGTGCAGCTGACTGTCTCAGCCAAACCACTGATCTTCCCTGGAGGCCTTCAGCCTGCCTGCCTGCCTGAGGCCCCCGCTGCCAGTCTCGGGCCCTGGAGAGCAGATGCTGTCTTGTTATGTACAGGAGGACCTTTTAAAAAAATCAAGAGTTCCTATTTTTTTCTGGTAGTCCGCATACCCATACCCTCTGTTTTTGAAAGGCAAAGGCCAATCAGTCCCCATTTGTAGCATGGCACCAGGGTCTTAGGCCTAGTCCTCTCATTCCTCCCACCCTCCGAGATGGTCAGTGTGTCATGGGAAGCCCACCCCCAGCTCTGCCAGTGCTCTCTGGGCCTGGCTCCCAGTCAGTGGTGGCCACGATGCGGTACAGGGCATTCCTCCTTCCCATCTACGGGTGTTCTCAATAAACAATGTACAGTTGTTTGGGCCCAGAGCCTCATGTGTTCCTTGGCTTTGTTATCTAGTTCTCTCTCCTGGGAATGGGCTGGGACTGGCCAGTCAGGGATGAAAGACCATCACACAGGGAATTGAGTACTAGATTAAGGGGTTAGCTTCAGTGTGAGTCACTGACCTCCCCTGAAATGGAGTTGTCCAGCCTAAGTTGCATGACCAGTCTTAAGAGTTAGAAGATACCCAGTCATTGCAGTAGTTCAGCTTCCCTCAACTGTTCAGCCTGTGCTTAAGTGTTTCCAGTGATGGAAAGAATGCTCTTTGCCCTTTGGCCCCATTATTAGGTAAATCTTAATATTTTCCTCTTCAGCCTGAAACCCCTAAGATGTCTTTGAGTGTCCTGACATTGGTAGAGTAAAGCCCAGCTAATGCCAACCCAGGCTTGTGCATAGCCCTGACCTACTCCCTGTGACTCTTCCATGTCACTCTGTGAATTCGTTTTTCCATTGGAACCCTAGGTTTTCATACAGAAAGTACTGCTACATTCCATGGAAGAGGAAGGAGAGAAGCAAGGAGGGAAATAAGGATGGTTTAGGCTTTTCACCCGCCAAGTCCTTGGGAGAGCAGAGACTTTGCAAACTCCCAAGTGAGGCATTAAGCTGCAACCATTTTCTTTGGTATTGTCTTTGGGTCTGACAGGATTTGAACCATGAGTAAAGTTTTCCTGTCCTTCCACCCTTGTTGAGAGATGATCCCATCCTAAGTTTCCTTCCCCTCTTCCTTCTCCCCATCTCCATTGAGGCCTGCGCAGGCCCCAACCTGTCCATGGTTTGGGCCTGCTGTCAGCCTCACAGAATAAAGTGGAGGGTTTGTCTTCTGGGAAGGCAAAGTCATTTTCTGGCTCTGCCATTTCCCAGGACTAGGACAGAGATTGAAGCCTCATGAGCCTTCAGTTCAGATCAAGAGAAAAGACAAGGATTACAACCAGAAGACTCAGAGTGGGATGTAGTTCCCTCCAGAACTCGTCGCTCTTAACTCAGTCTGGGCTTAGGACAGTCATAGAACCAGATTCCTTAATAAGAAAAATACAGGCCAGGCGCGGTGGTTCATGCCTGTAATCCCAGCACTTTGAGGGGCCGAGGCGTGTGGATCACGAGGTCAGGAGTTCAAGACCAGCCTGGCAAACATGGTGAAGCCTCGTCTCTACTAAAGACACAAAAAATTCGCCAGGTGTGGTGGTGCGTGCCTGTAATCCCAGCTACTGGGAGACTGAGGCAGGAGAATCGCTTGAACCCGGGATGCAGAGGTTGCAGTGAGCCGAGATTGCGCCATTGCACTCCGGCCTGGGCGCAGGGCGAGACTCCATCTCAAAAAAAAAAAACAAAAAAAAAACCCCAGATTTAATTCCTAAAAGGCTAAAAGGTACATGCGCTCTCTCTCCCTTCCTCCCCCATTCTCCTCCACCCCTCATTTTTCAGCGTGGCTCCAAAGAACCTTTAGACATGTGATCCGATCACAAGATGTATATGTGTAAATCTTTTTAAAATTTGCATTAACGGGGTCTCACTATGTTGCCCAGGCTAGTCTTGAACTCCTGGGCTCAAACAGTCCTCCTAAAGCGCTGGGATTACAGGCATGAGCCACCACATCCAGCCTTACTCATAAATTTTGCCACTTTTATGTATCTTTAAAATATAGTATGCCCTTGCGTGAATACCAGAGCAGTATGTCTCCCTGCTACTGTGGCTGCAGCTCTGGTCCCAATCTGGAAAATCCGTACTGGCATATAATGGCTTAGGCCCATAGAGTGCAGGGGCCCATAGAGTGATTGCCATGGCCAAGGCACAGCAGCCTTATGGGGAGAGGCGGGTGTGGACAGTGGGCCTGGCTTGAGGTTTACAAAAAATATTCAGGGCTTCTTTCCACGTTCTTTCACATGATCTCTGGACCTCTAAACCAATGATTTTCAACCCTATCAGATCCAACAGTTTTTTTTAATAGCAAACACTTTAATTCCCTCCTTCACTACCCTGAAACGAAATTCAAAGATAATATAAGCTACCGAAATATACCTTAACTGTAATATAAAAGGGGAGAAATAAAACAGAAATATTGTTATAATATTTAAATATGTAAATGCTTGTGTACAACTGTAGTAGAAGAGAGAATCAGATGCCTACACTGTACACAGAATTACTGTGAATGCAACAGCTACATATGCAGATGGAGAAAAGTGTTGTATCAGCATCTCAGATCCTACTGAGTACTTATTGGTGAGTTTTCTGAAATGAACAATTTTTGGTAACGTTCTGAACAAAACAAAGTATGAGCTTCCCCTGATTTAAACAGTAGTTAGAATCCTAGGAAACAGAAGTATATGAAAACTGCAAAAACAAAAAACAAACCAACTTTTGGGTTATGTGTAAATGAAGTTAGATTTTAAGTTAGATTTTTCTTTGTTGTGTAGAACCAGCTCATCCATTCCAAGATATTTAGCATCCCTGGTCCCTTCCCCTCCATGATTGTGACAACAAAAATGTCCCAACGTGGCCAGGCGTGGTGGCTCATGCTTATCATACCAGCACTTTGGGAGGCCAAGGCAGGAGGATCATTTGAGCTCAGGAGTTTGAGACCAGCCTGGGCAACATAGTAAAGACCCCATTTCTATTAATTAAAAAAACAAACAAACAAAAAAACAAAAAAAAAACCCACCGTTTCCAAAACACTCCTGTAAAAGATGGTATTGTGGCCATTGAGAGGAAGTGTCCTTAAACAGCGGCTTTCTGACAACACTGGGGCAGTTGCTCAGGGATAACAGTGCTATCTCCTCTACCAGGGAAGTCCCCTCACCTATAGGAGTGTCAGCTCTCCTCTATTCTGTAATTAAGTTAGTTCTTTTAATGCAGGGCAGGCCGCTTCATTACACGGTTCTAAATGCTCTGATAAACCGTAGTCTTGAAATAAGTATTCTGGGCTTTTTAAAAAACAATATTTTGAAGAATTGCCCTTAAACAGCATTAGTCAAACTCTGGTTCACATTGGAATCTGTGGAATTAGGGCCCATCTTAGTCCATTTTGTGTTGCTATAACAGAATACCTGGGACTGGGTAATTGATAAAGAAAAAAGACTTATTTGGCTTATGGTTCTGATGGCTGAAAAGTTAAAGATTGGGCAGCAGTACCTGGGGAGGGCCTCAGGCTGTTTCAGCTCACGGCAGAAAGCAGAAGGGGAGCTGGGCGTGTGCAAAGAGATCCGGTAGTAAGAGAGGAAGCAAGAGAGAGAAACTGAGGAAGCCAGACGCCTTTTAAACAACCTGCTCTCCATTCCCAGCAGAGTGAGAACTCACTCACCCCCACAGGAGAACATTAATCTATTTGTGAGAGATCTACCTCCATGATCCAAACACCTCCCAATAGGCTCCACCTTCCAACACTGCCATACTACGGGCCAAGTTTCAAACCACATCCAAACCATAGCACGACCCAAGAAAATAAGTGTGATTAGTCACAGCTCAGTTACATTTTTGTTAAAACATCTTTTCACATGTACACTTATAACCTACTTTGTACCCAAAATGACTTACAGGGATACACAAACTAGGTTATTTGAAACAACGTAAAGTGGGAATGAGAGGAAAATAAAAATTGGGATGTAAAATACAGCCAGGAATTAAATATACGCTTTAACCTATATTCTTGCTAGGGGAGCTACACAAAATACGTTTCTAGAGCCAGATGATGTGGTATGCATTCCAAAACAAATTTATTTGCCTGTGGAGGTGGGGGTGTAATTTAAAAGGCCATGAAAACTTTTGAAAGAGAAAATACTACTTTTCAGCAATGGCAAGTTATGGTAGTTTTTTTTTTTTTTCCTCAAGATACTTTTGCTCCATTTATATTGCCTCTCAATATGAAAATATGCATTGGGTTGAACAAAAAACTGCACCAAAACATACTTCGTCTCCCTCATTTCCCTAAGCCCCTAAGAGGAATTCCTTTTATGTTCTTACAGAATATTTCCATCCGTGTACAAGCACTTTTTTAGCCCAAAGTGCCCTTGAATGTCGCTGACGCTCATTACCTTTTAGACAATTGAGACAAATTCTAGAAGTTCCCATCTTGAAGATTTACGTAAAGGCCACGCCTACTGTTCTTAAACGCACCCTAAATGGGGCTCGAAGTGCGGCGAGGTTGGCCATTCTTCCGCTTGGAAGGGGACCCACGGCCGCCCAGGGACCAGGGGTGGAGTTGAACATCCCGCCTCTCCAGGGGAGGTATCTGCGCTCGCGCACCACTGGCCAGCTCCGCCCTTGCCGGAAGTGGCCGAGCGAGGCCGGTCTCCGCCGGGCTTCTTCCGGTCTGGGACGCGGGGGATGTCATCGTCTCCGGAAGTAGAAGGTACTCGCCGGAAGTGGTTCTCAGGGGCCAAGGTAAGACCCAAGCTCCGGTCTGTGTTGTGAGGACGCCACTGAGGTCGGGTCGTGCTGACTGATGAAGGCGGCCGATGGAGCCACCAGGCGGGCGCTGCACAGCTTCCGCCCGCGCTTCCGACTTGCAGTCCGTCCCTGGGCTGTCTGCTCTTGGGCTAGTTAGCCGCTAAGTAGGGTCTAGTAGCACATTTATTTTGACTGAAAGCTCGCCTGATTCAGCTGCCCTTGACGAGCACTGCTTGTGCAAATTATGTGGCAGACATTTGTCATAAAATCAAGTTGCACCTGCAGCTCCCAACTTTGAACGCAACTATATTTAAGGCATATATACATTAGACCAGAAATTAGATCTTCTGCAATTCAAACTTTAGCCAGCCACTAGAGATCGCCAGTATGAGCCTCCATGAACACAGCAGGCTATTCAAAGCTTGGCAGTCATGAAAATATTTTAGTAAATGCGGGTTCAAGAAAGCACTGGAATCGACGGACTTAGGGCTCAAAACTATTTTCGTCTGTTCCTCATCACATAAAACAGTTTTTAGAACTGTTACTAGCGGTAGCTTCTGGTGAGTGAACAAGCCAGCAACGAAATCAGCTTCTTTCCCAGGCCAGGGATCGGATGGCCTAACAATGAACTCCTGGGGAAGAAGGTAGCCATTAAGGGACTAGGGATCCTCCCCCCAAACTCTACTTCCTTCCATGCCTTATCATTTTGTGGTCGGCCCACTACAATTCAGTCTCCAAGTCCCGTCCATTATGCCGTCTGAATCGTACCTTTTCCATACTCACTCCCATTTTCTTGGTTCTGCCTTCAGCCTCCCATCGCAGCCGTCCTTTACAGCCCGGCCAGAGTAATCTTTCTCTCCACCATAGCACTTCCCGTTTGCCTAACCTTCCCAAACCAGTTTCCTGAACCAGTATTCCCCCTCTGCTTGGACCAATTTCCCACTGACAATCACATGAAGGCCAATTGACTCCATCTGCTCCCATAATAGTTTGCACTTGTTACTAAGTCAAACACAAAAATTAAGTGCATGGGCCGGGCGCGGTGGCTCATGCCTGTAATCCCAGCACTTTGGGAGGCCGAGGCGGGCGGATCACGAGGTCAGGAGATCGAGACCATCCTGGCTAACACGGTGAAACCCCGTCTCTACTAAAAATACAAAAAATTAGCCGGGCGCGGTGGCGGGCGCCGGTAGTTCCAACTACTTGGGAGGCTGAGGCAGGAGAATGGCGTGAACCTGGGAGGCGGAGCTTGCAGTGATCTGAGATCGCACCACTGCACTCCAGCCTGGGCGACAGAGCAAGACTCCGTCTCAAACAAAACAAAACAAAAAATTAAGTGCACGGTTTCCATTTTAATCTACACAATCCTCAGGTAGGCCCTTTCACTGAAATTTTAAAGATGAGGAAACTGGGACTAAAAGTCACACAGGTATTGGGTGAAGACCAAATATTGAGTCTTTTAATTCATTAACTACTGACCACTTATTGTGGGATCCTTGGATTCAGTTTCCATATTAAAAGTCCTCTATGGGCCCTAATGGAGAGCCCGTACTTCTTTTTGGGGGGACAGTTTCACTCTTGTTGCCCAAGCTGCAGTGCAATGGCACGATCTCGGCTCACTGCAACCTCTGCCTCCTGGAGATTCTCCTGGCTCAGCCTCCAAAGTAGCTGGGATTACAGGGATGTGCCACCACGCCCAGCTAATTTTGTGTATTTAGTAGAGAAAAGGTTTCTCCAGGTTGGTCAGGCTGGTGTGGAGAGCCCTTATTTCTAACTTTCTCCAGCACAACAGAAGATACAAGCCAAATGATACATTTGTTTAAAATTGTCCAGCTGAATCAAGGCTTCACTACTTGTAATTCTATCCTATTCTTATGTAAGCCAATTGTGTTTCTCTGTGCCTTATATTTGATCCCCAACATCCTCTAAAGGTTGTCCTGACAGATGTGTCCCATAGACAACCATGGTTCTTGCCTTATGCATATTATGACCCTACAGTGCACTAAGGAAACCTCCACTAACTAAAACCCAGGAGTCTAAGTGCCATCTTATTTGTCTAGAGTTTTAGACTGTATTATTTTGGGTCAAAAAAAGCTCAAAATCACAGGAAGAACCATAAAACTGTAGCAAATTATAATTTACCCTGAGATCTATGAGGATCTTATTTGTAAACATGAATTGGTCACCATCAGTTTTCCAACAGCGAGACACAAGTCCTAGAAAAACTTATTTCAATTTCCAGCCTTCAGGATTTCCAAATTTTCTTGATACATTTCAGACCAGAAGAAAAATTAACAATTTCAAACCCACTTTGACATATAGAAAAGCCCTGGCATACTGAAATTTCAGATTGCTGGACCCCATCTCGAGATTTTGATTCATCACAAGAATTTGGATCAAGATTAAGGAGCCATGGCCAGGTGCAGTGGCTCACACTATAATCCCAGAACTTTTGGAGGCCGAGGTGGGCAGATCACTTGAGGTTAGGAGTTAGAGACCAGCATGGCCAACATGGTGAAACCTCATCTCTACTGAAAATACAAAAATTAGCTGGGCATGGTGGCGGGTGCCTGTAATCCCAGTTAGTCAGGAAGCTGAGGCAGGAGAATCACTTGAACCTGGGAGGCGGAGGCTGCAGTGAGCCGAGATTGTGCCACTGCACTCCAGACTGGCAAGAGAGACTCCGTTTAAAAAAAAAAAAAACAACTAGGGGGCCACGTGGAAAAACCTTGGGCTGAGGAATTAAGTCCTAAAGGACCACTTCATTCCTATCACACTGCCCCTCTCTTTAGAATGTGACCCATCAAAATGGAATCTTTCCTTTTGAGCCCCATTGAACAATTAGGGTACATTCTCTCATTCACTGTAAAATTCAGAGTACAATATATGCAGGCCTTTCAGTGACAACAGGTATTATTCTGACTTTATAAACAGAAATGTTTAACTGGCCAACGTCTGTGTTGGTCTTACGTTTACCATATACTTTGAGGGAAGTCAGCAGAGGAGCCCATGTGCTAAGTGCTCATACCCTAAGTGCTAGAACCTGGGCTCCCAATGCACACAGGATGTAGAGATGCCACTGAAGAACCTACACTCACACCACAAGGAAAAAGTAGTTAGCATTTAATGAAAACTCCCTCCATGGGGCTTCAAGCCACCAGGACACAGGCCCCCCCAACACTCTTAATCTTCTCCTCAGCTCTTCTGCTGAAGAATTTGGCCTTCACGATGACAGGCTGCTTTGGGAGCTTTCCCTTTCCCAGAACTTTGTAGTAGCCCTAGAAGAACAGAGAAAAAAAGTTTACAATACACTGTAGTAGGTACCAACTGCGTGATGGGCATGAGGAAAGACTGCCAACCCACTTTCTAAATCCCTAGGCAGGGTATGTATGTTTCTGATCTGGGCACTAATGGGGGCACCGACTGCCCCCACCAGTGAATCAAGACCAGTAGATTCTCTTCGAGTACTCTAGCACACCAGGACAAGAGTTGTGTCAGGATGTGACTCTAGTCTCGGCAAAGCATAAGCCTCCTCCTGCTCAAATATCCCCTGCTAAGCAAAAGAAGACAACCACCTTCCTGACCACCAGAACTACTCAATGGACATTAAATAGGCTGGGAAGTGAATTTAAAGCGTCCCTAGGGTTCTGGCCTCTTAACACTACCTCCATATTAATGAGAGTTAAGACTGACACAGGGACCAGAACCCCCGTAAGGACAGACATAATACATGTTTTGGGGGAAAATCTCTTCAGATAATGTACGGCACTGAGTATCAATGGAACACATTAGGATTCTATTATCTGGAGAACATGAAGGGCCAAGAGCTGTGCTCGATGAAAACCAGCTATAGTTCAAGCACGAAATGCAAACCTGATACAACCTGGGCAGTGACAGTAGGCACTGCTACGGATAGGGAACTACCTATTATAATTCTACCACAGGAAGAATATCAATGTCTGGTAGGTAACTGGGAAGTACAGGTTATATAAGTGGATTAGATTAAGCCAGAGTTTTGTAAGGGAAGGTATGGAAGTATAGAAAAACATCCAATTAACTTACCGATCGCACCACATCAATGATGGGAGCAGCCCCAGTCTTGTTTTTAGCAGCATTCACCCGTGTCTGTTCACTGACCAAAGTCCACAATTTGTCAAGGTTGACAGTTGGGCAGAAGCTCTGGTTCCTCTTTAAGTGGTAATGCTTCATACCAACTTTCCCAAAGTAGCCTGGGTGGCTAGGAAGAGATAACAACCACCTTCATACACACTCCAATTAAGATGCTATGTTTATCATCTTTATAGTTACCTCCCCCTATTACAGTGTAAATTATTCACTGGTATAGAGCAGTGTCAGGCACATGATACATCTGTTGACTTAAACAACTGTTTTAAAAACCACCAAAGACTATCATGAGGAAAAGGCTAGTCTTATTTCCTGGAACCAGGATAAACCACTGACAATGTCAGAGGCAGGGCCGAGACTAAAACTCAAGTCACATAACAGCACTCTATGGAAAATCTACATACTCCTATAATAAACATCTTCCGAATAGCCAAAATTTATCATCCACTAGTTTATGGGTAGGTGAATGTGAAGCATGTCTCTAACCTGGTGACTGACTGTGCCATAAGGCCCACAGCCAGTGAATAAGGTCAGCAGTTACTCTCCGAGGACTCTAGCACACTCAGGCAATAGCCGATACCCAAGCGTGACTCTAGCCTCGATGACAGGTTCTCAGTTCACACCAAATGTTAACTTGGTAAAAAACAGCAATAGGCAAGGCTTGCTTCTAAACTTTTTGTTTAAGCCAGCCCTCTCTCTGCCCCTGCCTCCCAAGCTGTGTCAATAAAAGCAGTCCAAGGACACTTACTATTTGTCAAAGTTGATCCGGTGGTGATGCAGACCACCAGCATTACCGCGGCCGCCGGGATGCTTCCGGTGCTTGCCTGCAGGAATACAAAGCTACATGAGGCCGGTGTGATGGCTCATGCCTGTAATCCCAGCACTTTAGGAGGACGAGGCGGGTGGATCACCTGAGGTCAGGAGTTCGAGACCAGCCTGGCCAACACGGAGAAACCCCCGACTCTACTAAAAATAGATAAAGAATTAGCCGGGCGTCGTGGCGCACACCTGTAATACCAGCTACTCGGCAGGCTGAGGCAGGAGAATCGCTTGAGCCCGGGAGGCAGGGGTTGCAGTGAGCCGAGATTTCGCCACTGCACTCCAGCCTGGGCGACAGTGATCAGTCTCACAAAAAAAAAAAAAAAAAAAAAAGCTACATGCACCACACAGCCTTCTCACGCGTCTCAATACTTCCTCGCACAAAAGCAGAGTGTTTCCCCAGACTTCTGTGTCCGGCTTACGCTGCTCCCACCCTACCGATGCCTGTTTTCAGCAATGCGATTACTTTAGGATTCCGGGTGAAACATCTTTTCAGGTTCCACATCACAGCATTCCCACAGTACTCCATGTCTTCAACTAACCAAATACAGTGCCTGCTCAATTCCTATTACCCCACTGATGTGAAATTCCTTAGAACTGGAATACTAGAGGATCCTCAGAAAAAAATCAACAGCTGTCCAACTTGACCACAAAAAGGTCTTATTCTAATCCACTTATAGGCTACCGATCTCCAGACTAGCTAAGCACCCGAAGGGAGCCCAAGGCCCATCCCGAGGGGAAGGCGGCACTTACCTATGCGGCCGTGGCCGTGGCTCACGTGGCCCCGAAGTTTCCGGGTCTTCCTCAGTCTGGATGGCTGTGTGGAAAAAGCTTGGTGAAGGCCTAAGGAATTAGGGGCAGGGGGCGATGCCTGCCAGCTGAGATGGTCCTGTAAGCCTGTAAGCCTGTAAGCCTGTGGGTCAAAGACCTAACTTCTGGAGCGTTCGGGAAAGTTGAGGCTACTGATCGGCTCAGGGCCGTGAGGTCTCACCACGGTAGCGCCGGGGCCCGCGTGTCCTAGAGATCCGAACCGCGGGCCTAACACACGGCTCCGGGAGCCCCGCCCCGGGCCCGCACCGGCCACCCTGCCCTGCAGGCGGCCATGCGCAGCCTGGAAGCCCCGACCATGGTAGGAAGTGGATGACTAGGGGCAATGGGAATAGAGCTTAGGGGTCTCCGCCGGCAAGGAAGAGGAGGCAAGAAACGAAACACCTACCATGTTAGCAGCCCAGACGAAAAAGGAAGGCCTTCGCCAAGTCTCGCGAGGTATCGGCCACGGGGGGCGGGGCAAAAGCCTCACTTCCGGTCACAGAGGCCGGGCTTCGGGCGGGGCCTATTGGTCTCGCGGGATTGCGCGCCTGCTAGTCGCTTCCTCTTTTAGGGGTGGTGATCCACCTCACGGAGTGTCCTGGTGGCGGTGAATGGTGTCGGTGAGGCTGGTTGTGCTAGGCTCGGAGGGCGAGAACTGTTGAAGAATCGGGGCTAGGTGTGCTGTATTGCACGCCGCTCGTGCTTGCTTGAGCCAGGCCGTTTTCTGGCGCCTTGGCCAGGGAACCGCCTAAACCGACCCTAAGGGCCTCGGTGTCTGAGCTCCTCACCAAACGCGCCAGCCCTGAGCCGCCCCGCGCGCCTCCGCAGTTCTTAGTGGTCTGCTCGGGGCTGGTGATAGTGGCTACTGGTTTGTCTCCCGGCCGCAGTGCGGAACGGCGAGGCCCTGTTTAATCCTCAGTGTGCCCACCTGGTGTCTCGCTCGGTTTCCTGAAGCTCGGGCGGCTCCCGAAATGCCTTCTCCCGCTCTCACACTTCTGAGTGGGCACTCCGGCTTCCTTTCTCCTTTGCCCTTTTGCTATCATTTGGTTGTCCTCTCAAGTTTGAGCAACTTAAATTGCTTCAGGGACTTAGATGCCTGGTTGCTTTATGGTCCTTTTAATGCAGATGTTGTAAATACTTTTTCTAAATGCCACATTGAGGCCAGGCGCGGTGGCTCACACCTGTAGTCCCAACACTGGGAGGTCGAGGCGGAAGGATTGCTTGAGGCGAGTAGTTCAACACCAGCCTGGGCAACATAGTGAGACCCTCGTCTTCACATACAAAAGTAAATAAGTAAAAATAAATGCTATTTTTGGATTTTCTCCAGAATCTACATAACACGCCTGTGACCCTTTCCTGGACACAATGCAGACAGTTGCTCGCTTCCCCACCTGTACCACCACACAATCTAGTATAACCCTTATGTAATTTATTGACCTACGTTTGTCTTCCGTACTAGACCTAATTCCTTATGTGGTCAAGGACTGTTTTATTCACACTCAACGAGTGATTGTTGAGTGAATAAATGAACTTACCCTCACCTCCCTGTCTTCACTAATAGCAGCATGTCTTCGCTCTTAAGTCGGTTCCTTCAACCAGTGTTCAAGATCCCATCCCCTCGCTAGTCTATTAATAGATCCCATGGGAAAAATGAAATAAATTTTTAAAATCCCATCCCCTCATTTATTCTCTGTGTGTATGTGTGAGCGTGTATTTATTTATTTTTCTTTGTCTTTCCCCCTTCAGCTAAAATATATTTTAGCTAAAATATCCAAAATTCTGGTCAGGCTTGGTGGCTCACTTCTGTAAGCCCAGCACTTTGGAAGGCTGAGGCGGGTGGATCACGAGGTCAGGAGATGGAGACCATCCTGGCTAACACGGTGAAACCCCGTCTCTACTAAAAATACAAAAAATTAGCCGGGCGTGGTGGCGGGCACCTGTAATCCCAGCTGCTCTGGAGGCTGAGGCAGGAGAATGGCGTGAACCCGGAAGGCAGAGCTTGTAGTGAGCCGAGATCGCGCCACCGCACTGCAGCCTGGGCGACAGGAGACTCCGTCTCAAAAAAAAAAAAAAAAAAAAAAAAAAAATTGAAATTCTCCCATGTCCTTGCCCTTTCCTTTACAGCCAAGCTCCCCAAAAGAGTAGTCTACAAATCCTGCCCATTTGCACGTTCCCATCCATTGTTCACTGCAGTCTAGCTCACAGCCTGTGACTTCAGTGACATTGCTCTTACTAATGTCATTAATGAACCAATTGCCAAATTGGACTCTTCCTATTCTTCATATCGCTGTTCTTTCTGTTGTACTTTAATCTGTTGGCGTCTTTTTCTAGAAAAAGTCTTGCCTTCCTCCTACTCTTTGGTCACTTATCAGTCTTCTTTTCAGGTTCTTCCAGCGTTGTCCACCATTTGAATGTTGATGTTCCTCAGCCTTCTGTCCTTGTCCTTATCTTTTCACAGTACATGGTTTTCTTGGGTGGCTTCAATTCACATCCTTATTGCTGAGCTCCACACCCATATGGTCACTTAATTACTGGTTAGTATTCCTTGGACATTCTACAGACAAACATATCCAAAGAACTCAATCTGCACTGCTTACTGGTGCCTTCTTTATTCTCTATCTTGGTGAGTGGCACCATTGTCCACCTAGATAATGAAAATTGTCCCCAAGCCTTCTCTTCTTCTACTACACTGTCACCCTATCCTTTTGTTTCTGTATCTCTCCAATGTGCTTCCTCTGTTTAAGCCTTAGTGCCCCTGCCTTTGTTCAGGCCCCCATCATATCTCTTACCTGGAGTTTACAACACCTTCCTTTGTTCACTCTGCCTGCATTCTAACCCTCCTCCAATTTCTGTATCCTTCACACCTCCCCCAGGTTAGTATTCCAAAAACATGACTTTCATTCTCTTACTTGATCAAAAAGTTCAATAGCTCCTTATGACCAACAGAATATAGCCCACTTGCCTTTCCAAACTTACCTCAGCCTCTCCCTTACACAAGCTTTCTACTGCAGCCATGCCTAGTATATCCCATTTGCATTTTTGCCTTTGCTCATGCTGTTTCTCATCCCGGAGTGCCCATCCTCTTCCTGACCACATGTCCTGAATCTTCCTCAACCTTTAAGGCCCGCTTTATATTCTGCTTCTTCCCAGAACACTTCAGTGCACAAGGATAACAACCAACATTTTCAGAGCACTTGGCAATTTACAAAACACATCTGCCTGAAGGTACAGCACTGCCAGCCTCATTTTACGTGTGTGAAAACTGAAGCACAGAAGAATTGGGTGACTTGTCGGATGTTGCATAGGTGGTCAGGTACAGAGTCTGGGCCTAGCCTTTAGTCTTCTCTCTCCAGATCCCCTGCTTTTACTTCAGTGACCAGTCCCTCTCTGACCTCACAGCATTATGGTCTTCATCACTCCATCAACCTTAATCACATACTACATGTGATCAGCAGGAAGAGGGGTCTTGAGAGTAGGAGGCGAGATCAAAGAAGACATCATCGTCTATTTGACATCAAAACTGGCCAGTAAGTGCACAAGAAATGAGCTGGGTTACCTGGAACCTAACCTTGGGAAGATGATCTGTCAATGGAGGTAAGCTGGGCAGGGCCTTGGGGATGAAAGGGAACCATCATGGGTATTAGAGCTGGGGCCTACAATAAGGACCACCACTGCAAGGTGTTGAGGTAGGGTTCTGGGTACTAAGACGCTCCTCCTGGATAGTTTGCCAGGTTCCTTGGTTATAGAGGAGCTACGTTCTGTCCCTCAGGCCACCCGGCTGAACAGAAGGCCTCCCAGAGTGGACCCAGCACTCCCCGTTGGGTTCTGTGCTCACCTAACATTCTTCTCATCAATGGCTTGATCTGGTTTTAGAGGTAGTACCCTGGGTAGTTGTCTGGCTCAATCCAGTTTTCTATCCAGCTCCCTCTCCTTCAAAAGGCAACCACATGACTTAAACACACAGCTCATGTGGGGTTTGTTCAGTGTGTGTCACTTTTCCTAGGTCGACAGAGGTCTGAGAGAGCAGACAAAGCTGAGTTTTCTGTCTGCAAAGTGGAGTAGCAGCCAGATATTTGGCATTAGGGGACCTGTCCCTCCCACCTAGGCACATGGGACATGACCTTTGGCCATGACTCCTGAGGGGTGTCCTTCTCTGTGACATCTCTTCTGAAGTACAGCATGGCTTTGTGACATCTCAGGCATCTGGGCTTCCTCAGAGTGTGAGGGCCTCAGAAAATACCTCAGAAATGAACGCAAGAGATGATACCAGGCAGCAGCCTGGTGAGGCAGGCAAGTGTGCTGATTTTTTGCTGCCCCAGGCCTCTCTCCAGGTGGTCTTGGGAACACATCATCACCCTGAAGAAGGCCCTGGTGATCCCTCTTCCTTTCTCTCCTCGCTGGGTTCCTGAATTCGACATCAGTCCTTCAGATAGCAGCAACATCCTGGATGGATCCAGCTCTGTTTTCTTGCTCTCCATCTTTAGATGTGGACATTTGGAAATATTATGTTCATTTTCTTTTTTAAGTAGAGCACTGTTAATCAAGATGGGAAGAAGCAGTGTTTCTGCTTTTTTTCCAAGTGAGAATTAGAGAAAAACTCAGAAATCCCAATTTACTTCAGAAAGACTTGAAAAATTATACATAATAGACAGTACAACAGTAAAGAAAATTCTGAAAAATATATAAGCAACTCAAATCATTCCACCCTGCGATGCCATTTTCTTTTCCGAGTATTACCTTTCAACCCTTGTATACATGGAGACATAGCTGTCTGCAAAGTTAATGATCATAGTATACAAATCCTTTTGTATTCTTTTTATTTAATACCATGGCAGTTTTTCTTATCACTACCGAGTCTTCGTGATTATTTTTAACAGCTGAAGAATAATTTATTTTCAGCATGTATTATCATTTATTAAGCCACTTTCTTGTGTATTTTGTTTTTTTAAAAAAATTCTTATTGTATTCTTTGCTGTTAGAGACAATGATGGAATGAGCATTTGTATATAATTTTTTCTTCTCCTGTTGAATAACTTGTCTGGGATAAATTCCCAGGAGTGAGACTGCTGGATTATATGCTATGAACATTTTTGTGATTCATTGTATGTTACTATGTATTTTTTCCAAAAGGATCGTACCAGTTTATTCACCAGCAATATGTACAGTTTCCAGTTTCATTTTAACCTCCCTAGCCTTGGGGGTTTTTGTTTGCCTTTATCGGTAGTTTTTGATATATGGCATTTAGGGGAAATCCATAGGATCAGGCGGGGTTTTCTTCAGCACAAAGTAAAAATAATCTAGTTGGAAGATTAGGAATTTTTAGGAGTCTTTCTTTCCTGTGTTGGATAGATTGTTCAACATGGCAATTACATTCCTAAAGCTTTGTTGGAAACTAGGGTGGAAAACCTTGCTGCCATTAAACTCAGAGTAACAAAACGTGAAAAGAGAAATTCTAGAGTCTTTGAGAACAGTTTATACAATAGCAGAAAAAAGGAGTTACATATTTGGGTTTTAATTTAATTTCAGAGGATAAAATTAATGGAAAGAACACAGAAAGTTGGGTTCATTTCCTAGTTCTGTTTTTGTTGTTGTTGTTTTTAAAGATAAGGTCTTGTATGTTGCCCAGGCTGGTCTCAAACTGCTAGCCTCAAGCAGCCCTCCTACCTCGACCTCCCAGAGCACTGGGATTACAGGCATGACCATCACGCCCAGCCTCCTAGTTCTGTTTTTACTAACTGAATTATATTGAACAAATAGCATGTTTTCTTTGAATCTGTTTTCTTGTCTGTATAATGAAAAAATAATGAGATTCACTCATTCCTTTTATAAATATTAATTGAGTGTGTACTATGTTCCTACGCTAGGTGCCAGGCAAGTGAAGGGCAGGTACAACTGTGAACAAAAGTCCTTCCCTAAGACTATGTCTAAGACATACATTAAACAAGAAAACAAATAATATATCACATATAACACAGCCTAGCAAAGAGTAGATAATCTCATTACCTACTATTTCTCCCTCACGTTTTCTCCCTAAAATGAGTGTTATTTTTGTGATAATTTGTTCTGTACCCCTCATGCAAACAATCTTTGAAATTCTTATTCCCAATGTGATGTGGAATGACTTGTTCCATCATTCCTTAGCAAGGTTAAGGTACTCCAGTAAATATTTTCCTTTTCTTAGATATCGATGTGGTAAGATGTTAAAAGGAGGTGGTTTGTGGCAAGGCAATGTTTTAAAATTTAACTTTTTGTTAACATTTTAAAATGTAAATAAAAATAAGAATTTCTTGGGTTTTGGAAAACTAAGATTTGGAGACATTAGACCCACATTATTTTAAGTAAAGCACTTTATTCATATAGATTGCCCAGCCCCTGTAGGCATTTGAATTTACTACCTTGGCTTAGGTACAGTTTTCCAAACTCTGTCCCCTCCACTCTTCTAGGTCAGGGGAGATAAGAAGGAGAGGGAAGAACTAAGTTATGATGAAAGCAGCCATAGGAAGGTGGCAGAAATGGGGTCATTTGACCCTTCGTCTTCTCAAATCAGAAGCTCATTGTGTGGATGTGCCTTTAAATTAACCATTTACTTTCATGGAGTTACTTCAATTGCTCTTCTAAGACATAAATGAGATTCCTGTTTCTTTATATTCTTACCCTGTGTAGTACTTGCTGGTGGTGGAAAGCCATACTACCTCCCTGAATTCCCAGGATTGTGATGCAAGGTCTAATGCAGTAGTTCTCCAAGTGTGGTCTGTAGACCGTATAGGGTGGGGGGGTCCCTGAGACCGTTTCAGGGAGTCCATGGGTCAAACAATTTTAATAAAGCTAACGTGTTATTTGATCTTTTCACTGGGTTGACATTTGCACTGATGGTGCCAAAGCAATGTTGTGTAAAACTGCTGATGTTTTGGGCACCAAACCGGAATAAAACCTTATATTCTTTACCACTAGGCATCTGCCGGTTAAAAAAAAAAAAAAAAAAAGAAGGAAGTTTACCTTAAGAATGTCCATCCATGATGAAGTGGTAACAATTTTTATTAAATCTCAATCCTTAAATTCTTAAGTACTTTTTTAGATTTCTTTCTGATGTTGTGTGTGAAGAAAAAGTATTCCTGCTACATATCAAAGTGAGAAACTGTGCTTGTGCTATTGAGTTGCAAGTTAAACTAGCCTTTTAAAAAATGAAACATCATGGACGGTGTGGTGGCTCACGCCTGTAATCTTTGGGAGGCCGAGGCGGGTGGATCACGAGGTCTGGAGATTGAGACCATCCTGGCCAACATGGTGAAACCCCATCTCTACTAAAAATACAAAAATTAGCTGGGCGTGGTGGTGCGTGCCTGTAATCCCAGCTACTTGGCAGGCTGAGGCAGGAGAATCGCTTGAACCAGGGAGTCGGAGGTTGCGGTGAACCAAGATCACGGCACTGCACTCCAGCCTGACGACAGAGTGAGACTGTGTCTCAAAAATAAATAAATAAATAAATAATAATTTAAAAAATAAAAAATGAAACGTCAGTATTACACAAAAGAACAACTGGCAGGTCGGGCGCGGTGTCTCATGCCTGTAATCCCGGCACTTTGGGAGGCCAAGGCAGGTGGATCACCTGAGGTCGGGAGTTTGAGATCACCCTGACCAACATGGAGAAACCTACTAAAAATACAAAATTAGCTGGGTGTGGTGGTGCATGCTTGTAATCCCAGCTGCTCGGGAGTCTGAGGCAGGAGAATCACTTGAACCTGGGAGGTGGAGGTTGCTGTGAGCCGAGATGACGCCATTGTACTCCAGCCTGGGTAACGAGCAAAACTCCATCTAAAAAAAAAAGAATAACTGGCAGACAAACTGTGGTTATTCAGGCTTGGGAATTTGTCAGATATTTTCTCAAAAGTGAAATGACAGTATTTGTTGCCAGTGATAAAATTCAAGCGTTCAAGCAAAAGTTAGAATTCTGGTAGTTTTTGCTGCCTCCATGAGTTTGGCAGCTTCTCAATGCTTAAAGAAATTTCTGATGAGATTCAAGGTGATTCTAAAGAATGTGATTTTTTGTTATTGTGTAATGAAATGTGTCAATATTTGGAACATCTGCATAAGTCATTGAACTGGTATTTTCCAAATGACCAATGCTTGGTGTTAAAAAGCTGTGCCTGGGGAAAAGACTAGTTCAAAGAGCAAGATCAGCAGATTTTAATATAACAGAATAAGAGAAGTTTGGTTCAGAGTCTGCCTTATAAATAACATTTAAGAAACTACTACCACTGTTGAATTTTGGTGTGGTATCAAAGAATATCCACAATTACCTGATAAGGCTATTAAAGTACTCCTATCTTTTCCAGCTGTATGTCTGTGTGAGACTGGATTTTCCTCATATACTATAAACAAAACAACATATAACAGATTGACTGCAGAAGCAGGTATGGGAGTCCAGCCGTCTTCTATTAAGCCAGACGTTAAAGAGTTTGGCACATATGAGAAACAATGTGACTCTTCTCATTAAATTAATTTTTTCGAAAGTAGTTAATTTTTTTTTTAGGCTGGGTGCAGTGGCTCACGCCTATAATCCCAGCACTTCGGGAGGCCAAAGTGGAGGATCACTTGAGTCCAGGAGTTTGAGACCAGCTTGGGCTACATAGCAAGACCTGGTCTCTACAAAAATAAAAATGAAAATAAAATAGTTGGGTGTGGTGGCACATGCCTATAGTGCTAGCTGCCTAGGAGGCTGAAGCAAGAAGTTTGTTTGAGCTCAGAAGTTTGAGGCTGCAGTGAACTTCGCATGACTGCCCTCCAGTCTAGGCAACAGAGCAAGACCCTGTCTCAAAAAATAAATAAATAAATAAATGGAAAAAAGGAAATAGTTATTTTTTCCAAAAAGTATGTTATTCGTGTTAACATATAACAAGTTTATTATTTTATGAAAATTAATGTTTTAAAATTTTCTCAGCTTTAACTTCTAATGTGGTAAATAGCAATAGATATAACTCACATAAATGAACTCTCTTTGGGGTCTTCAATAAGTAAACATATGTAAAGGAGTTCCCAATACCAAAAAGTTTGAGAACTACTGGCCCAGTGAAATAAACTCAGGCATACTTGAACCTTCTAATAGAGACTGTCCTCATCTCTAATCATGCTGCTGCTATGGCTGTTTTCTGCTAAATAATTCCCAGAAAGAATTAGAAGTGCAAGTCTATCTATAGCTTTATGTAGTGGCATCTTTCTGGACCCCAGGCAACCTGGCCTCTCCCAGCCCCATCACCCTTCTTCCTTCCTGAAGGCTTGGCTCCTAAAGACTTCAGACTGGAGTGAAATTTTTCTCAAACTTGTATAACTACCGAGACCCAGATTTGAATTAAATGATTTGTATTTTGTTTCTTAAATAAGTACAAATATAAAACTAGGTACAACTTCCTTTGGCTTTTAGCTCTTATACAACTATAAAACCGAATATAGTTTACAAATTGTAAAAAACTACAAAGCCATCAAATTAATAATATTAATTTCACATGTATGTGATTTTTTCTAAACTAAACTATCATTATGACTGAAATGTGGTGCTCACTCTTGTACCTAAGTTCAGCAAACATATGCCACAATGATGATGGCTCAATTTTCCCACTTCCTTTCTCTGTTCCAAGTACTGTAAAACGCATCATTTTGTGCCACAATGTTGTTTAGACTTCAAGTGGCAAGAATACATTATTTGTGTATTAAGTCTGCCCCTCTCTCAGCTCATTAACCTGAGACAAGTAATACTGCCTGGTGTGAACTAAATCCTAGACTCTTAACACTACTCCCAAAATCATATTGTGGTAGATATGTAGATAATCCAGACTATACTTTTTAAAACTTTATTATCACAATGAAACACTAATTTTAAAAAATTAGTGGACAGAACTTATGAAAATATGTGTGTGGACCTCAGCTTGAGAACATTTCACTAATTAAGAGTGTGGGCCGGGCACGGTGGCTCACGCCTGTAATCCCAGCACTTTGGGAGGCCGAGGCGGGTGGATCACGAGGTCAGGAGATCAAGACCACGGTGAAACCCCATCTCTACTAAAAATACAAAAAAAATTAGCCGGGGCGGTGGTGGGCGCCTGTGGTCCCAGCTACTCAGGAGGCTGAGGCAGGAGAATGGCGTGAACCTGGGAGGCGGAGCTTGCAGTGAGCAGAGATCATGCCACTGCACTCCAGCCTGGGCAACAGAGCAAGACTCCGTCTTAAAAAAAAAAAAAAAAAAAAAGCGTGGGCCAGGTGTGGTGGCTCACGCTTGTAATCCTAGCACTTTGGGAGGCCAAGGCAGGCAGATCACTTGAGCCCAGGAGTTTGAGACCAGCCTGGGCAACATGGTGAAACTCTGTCTACTAAAAATACAAAAAATTAGCCGCATGTGGTGGCATGCACCTGTCATCCCAGTTACCCGTGAGGCTGAGGTGGGATGAGGTGGGAGGATCACCTGAGCCTAGGGAGGTCAAGGCTGCAGTGAGCTGTGATTGTGCCACTGCACTCCAGCCTGGGCCACAGAGTGAGACCCTGTCTCAAAAAAAAAAAAAGAAGAAGAAAAAAAAGAGAGAGAGACTGGAGTCCAGAATCAGACTGACCTGGATTTGAATTTGGACTCTGCCATCTGTCTTTGTGCATGACCCAACCTCTCCTAAGCCTGTTTCCTCAGCCTGTCCCTCTTGGTTCTATTTAATTTGTAAAAGTGTCTCAACCCCTTTGAAATACAGTATGTAAAGTGCCTGTCATAAACTTGTCAATAATGCAATTTTCTTCCTTTTTCCAAAATTGAAACTTAGGTCAAGCTTGTCTACCAATAAGGAGAGGCACAGGTATGGGACACTTTTGAAGGGTTTGTTCGCCTTCAAACAAACAGCAGGCACCTCCAGGCTTTATTTTCCACGGCAGAGATGGCTAGACTCTCTTTTTGGTCCCAGGTGAGGAACTGAGGCTGAGGCATGAGCCTCCAGCTCTGGGGAGGAACATGGCCTGGACTTTTGAGGCCTTGTTCTCCGAGGCCTCTCTGGGCTAAGATTTTTTTTCTGCTCAAAATAAATAGATCACTCTGCTTTGTGCTTCACTTACAGGGAGTGGAGCTGGCTCGCTCTACACGCTGCTTCCCACCTGAGGATATCAGTGGAAAAGCCCCAGTCCTGGGCACAGGCATGGCTGTGGACGTGGGCATGAGCTTTATGGGGCTGCCATTAGCTGGCCAGAAACACTGCCCTAAGAGTGGACAGATGGAGGCCGTGGTAATGACCTGCTCATTGTGCCGTCAGGACCTGCTAGGTGTGGGCTCCCATCTCCTATCCTGCCAGCATTTGCTCTGTAAGGACTGCTTCCAGGGCTTGATACAGGAGCTAGGGCAGATTGCCAAGGCTCATGAGACTGTTGCAGATGGTAAGTACAAAGGCACCACAAGTTCACCTCCCAGTACATAACAGGTCTCTTCCTGTTTCACAGGAACTGAATTTCGGGTGTAGAAAGAATCAGAATTTAAATGCCCAAGGGACACTCATTGCCGAAAGCAATCTTTGGGGGAATCTGTGAGACAGAGTGAATCCTCCTGATGCCTAATATATCTGTTTTGTAAGCTGGAACTTTTCATGTTTGGGATTTCCTTAAATTGGTGGCAGACTAAGAAGCCTGGGAAGGTTTTGATTCAAAGTTTGGCTGCCTCCCCAGACGTAGAGGATGTGTTCTGACTCACTAAAACTCCAAGGCAGAGAGAGAATGGCTGGCTTCCTAGGGTTAGTCAGGAACAGATTTTGAATAGAATCACACTGACTAGTGAACTATTCAGTATTTAAGCTGCTGCCCAGCAGGGAGGAGCCTGTGTCTTCCTCCAGAATGTCAGGTTTCCTAGGAGACGGTCTCGTTGGGAACTGTGCAGTCACTGGAGACGGGAACCGGGTCCCTTCATTTTATTATTCTAGCACAGGACATGTCACAGAGGTACAGTGAATATCCATTGAATGAAATTATGCAGTGAGAAAGTCAAATAAGTTGGCAACACTTAGAAATATCGTTGTTGATCTTTTCTGTTTGTTTTGTTCTCTGCAGTATTTCCCAAGTGATTTGAAGCACAAATCTAGGCTCTCTGTGAGGCATTATAGCACTGGTTAAAAATGGGGACTTCAAAGTGCTGGGATTACAGGCGTGAGCCATCGCACCCGGCCCACACTCTTAATTAGTGAAATGTTCTCAAGCTGAGGTCCACACACATATTTTCATGAGTCCTGTCCAATAATTTTTTAAAATTAGTGTTTCATTGTGATAATAAAGTTTTAAAAACTATAGTCTGGATTATCTACATATTTAAGCCCTCTGAACCCATGGGCAAGCTACCTTGCCTCTCAGAGTCTGCTGAGAGTTTGGAGTACAGGAGAGATATGATCTATTTTGATTTTTTTACATTAATATATGATTTTTAAACATAAACTTAGTTTTTCCTCAATCTTAATTAACAAATCTTACTTTATAAGTGGTATAAATTTTAACAATGCCATTTAAAGGGCCTTTGATTAATATGCGAACTTAGTTACAAATTTTGTTAATATTGGCTTTTATAAGATAAAATGTAATTTATTTTCTTTGTAAGTACTCCAATTATCTAGCAAATAGGCATTCTTGATTACTTAAAGAACTCTTGAAAATCCAGTGAGTTAAATTTATAAATATGGTGAATCATAAATATATCTTGAAAGTTCCAGCATTATAGAAAACCAAATACTTAATGTTCTCACTTATAAGTGGAAGCTAAAGATTGAGTACATGTGGACACAAAGATGGGATCAGCAGATACTGGGACGTACTCAAACGTGGAGGGTGGGAGGAGAGTGAGGGTCAAAAAACTGCCTATCAGGCCTGGTGCGGTGGCTCACGTCTATAATCCCAGCACTTTGGGAGGCCGAGGCAGGCGAATCATCTGAGGTCAGGAGTTCGAGACCAGCCTGGGCAACATGGTGAAACCCTATCTCTAATAAAAATACAAAAATTAGCTGGGCATGGTGGCGCGTGCCTATAGTCCCAGCTACTCGGGAGGCTGAGGCATGAGAATCACTTGAATCCAGGAGGCGGAAGTTGCAGTGAGCCAAGATCACACCACTGCATGCCAGCCTGGGTGACAGAGTGAGACTCTGTCTCAAAAAAAATAGAAAATAAAAACAAAACAAGACAAAACAAAAAACTACCCATCAGGTACTGTGATTATTACCTGGGTGATGAAATAATCTGTACACCAAACCCCCACGACACACAATGTACCTATATAACAAACCTAAATATGTACCCCTGAACCTAAAATAAAACTTAAAAGAAATAAATGAGGTGGTCAGGTTTGGTTCAATTCCAGTGCCTAAGGGCAGAGGAGAGGGCTGATTACTGTGTTAGTCCCTCAGGCTTAATGCGATGTTACTTAACAATCTCTGACCCTGGCCCCACAGCCCCTGGACAGACCTGAGGCCTGAGTGATAGGTGGCTGCCATTGAGCGCTGTGAATAAAATCCCAAAAGGAGTTTTGGTTTTTTTTTTTGAGACAAGGTCTCGCTCTGTCTCCCAGGCTGGAGTGTGGTGGTGCGATCTCGGCTCACTGCAGCCTCTGCCTCCTGGGTTCAAGCGATGCTCCTGTGTCAGCCTCTCAAATAGCTGGGACTACAGCATGTGCCACCACATCCAGCTAATTTTTGTATTTTTAGTACAAAATACTAAATGTTGGCCAGGCTGATTTTGAACTCCTGACCTCAAGTGACTTGCCTGCCTCGGCCTCCCAAAGTGCTGGGATTACAGGCGTGAGCCACTGCACCTGGCCCTAAAGGAGTTTTATTAAAATCATGTTGGACAATGAGGATGCAAGGTATTGGGTACCATTGATTTCAGCAGTATTGACAGTATGAAGGATGGTGCCTGTGACTTTACCATAATTCTTCAGTAATGGTAAATAGCACTGTTGGTATTAGCAGCAATAGGAGATGGCGGTCTCAATGCATCAACACAAGGCAGTCTATGCTTTGGACCAAATGATATTGGGCCTCTGCAGCAGTAGTGGCACCTTATGTCAGCTTTGGTGATGGTGCCGTTCATGACTATAAAGATAAAGCCACAATTCTTTTCTGCCACCCATCCCACCAAGAGGTGAAGTCTATTTGTTTCCCTTGAATCTGTATTGTTCCTCTGACTTACTTTAACCACTGGAATGTGGCAGAAATGTTACTGTGTAACTTCAAAGGCTGGGCCTCAGGAGATCTGCAATGTCTAAGTTTGCTGGTTGGAATATGCCATCTTGGGACTGGGCGCGGTGGCTCACGCCTGTAATCCCAGCACTTTGGGAGGCCGAGGTGGGCGGATTACCTGAGCTCAGGAGTTCAAGACCAGCCTGGGCAACATGGTAAAACCCCGTCTCTACTAAAATACAAAAAGTTGGCTGGGCGTGACAGCGTGCACCTGTAATCCCAGCCACTCCAGAGGCTGAGGCAGGAGAATGGCGTGAACCCGGGAGGCGGAGCTTGCAGTGAGCCGAGATGGAGCCACTGCACTCCAGCCTGGGCGACAGAGCGAGACTCCGTCTCAAAAAAAAAAAAAAAAAGAAAGAAAAGGAATATGCCATCTTGGAATCCAATCTCCATGCTATGAGCCAGCCCAAGCAGTCACATGGAGAGTAGAACTGAGGTTTCTGCCTGACAACCAGTACCAGTTGCCAGCCATGAGTGAGGCTGTTTTGGACTGGGCCATCCCAGTATCCCAGATGACATCCCTGAAGCAGAACTACTCAGTCAACCCATGGAATCATTGAAAGTAATAAACTTCTGATGTTTTAAGCCATGAAAAAAAAAAAGTTCCAGCATTGTTGGGTTAATATCTAGAATATATAAAGAACTCCTACAACTCAACAATAAAAAAAAAAAACCTGATTTTAAAATGGGCAAAAGACTTGAATATACATTTCCTCAATGATGAAGTACAAATAACCAATAAGCCCAAGAAAAAATGCTCAACATCACTAATCACTAGGGAAATGCAAATCAAAACCATGATGAGAAACCACCTCAAGCCCGTTAGGATGGCTATCGAACAAACCAAAAAAAATCCCAGAAAATAATAGATGTTGACAAGAACGTAGAGAAATTGGAATATTTGTGCACTGTTGGAGGGAATATAATACAGTGTGGCTGCTGTGGAAAATATGGTAGTTCCTCAGAGAACTGAAAATCAGATTATCATATGATCCAGCAATTCCACTTCTGGATATATGCTTAAAAGAATTTAAAGTAGGGACTTGAAGAGATATTTGTACACCCATGTTTCTAGCAGCATTATTTGCAATAGCCAAAAGGTAGAAGTAACCCAAGTGTTAATCAACAGATGAATGGATAAACAAAATGTAGTATATACATATAATGGAATATTATTCAGCCTTAATAAGGAAGGAAGTTCTGACACATGCTACAACATGGATGAAGCTTTAGGACATTATGCTAAATGAGGTAAGCCTGTCATAAAAGGGCAAGTACTGTATGATTCTGGTTACATGAGATATTTAGAGTAGTCAGCTTCATAGAGATAGAAACTAGAAAGGTGATTTATAGGGGCTGGGGGAATGGGGAGTTGTTATTTGATGGGTACAGAGTTTCAGTTTGCCCATTTTTTAATGGGGTTGTCATTGCTATTGTTGAACTGTGGAAATTTCTTACACATTCTGGATACCAACCTCTTATTAGATATATGATTTGCAAATATTTTCTTCCATTCTGTGAGTTGCTTTTTCATTCTGTTGATAGTGTCCTGGGATGCACAAAGTTTTAAATTTTCATGAAGTCCAACTTATCTATGTTTTTTGTTGTTGTTGTCTGTGCTTTTGGTGTCACATTCAAGAAATCATTGCCAAATCCAATGTCATAAATATTTTCCCCTTTGTTTTCTTCTAGGAGTTTTATAGTTTTAGCTCTTAAGTTCAGGTCTTTGATCTCATTTAAGGTTTTTAACGTGAACGAATTATGCATGTGTCAAGGCTGTGTTTGACTCTAAAAGGAGAACATTAAATTGATATTAATGGTCTGGGTGCTGTGGTGGCTCACGCCTGTAATCCCAGCACTTTGAGAGGCCAAGGCAGGTGGATCACCTGAGGTCAGGAGAAGACCAGCCTGGTTAACATGGCGAAACCCTGTCTCTACTAAAAATACAAAAAAAAGTTGCCGAGTGTGGTGGCAGGTACCAGTGGTGGCAGGCATCAGCTACTCCGGAGGCTCAGGCAGGAGAACCACTTGAACCTAGGAAGTGGAGGTTGCAGTGAGCTGAGATCGCGCCACTGCACTCCAGCCTGGGCGACAGAGTGAGACTCCATCCCTGTCTATGTGTATGACAATTACCTGAATCATAGTATTTGTTGCCAAGTTATTCTAATTGCAATGAAGAATAAAAACAAAAGCTTTGGTGTCAGTATATTTGGCCATCTGAGTGTCATTCCTGATCTGCCTGCCATTACTAGTTGTGTAATTTAGGCAAGTTACTTCATCTCTCTGCCCAAGAGGTTTTTTTTTCTGTAAAATGGGGTTAATGGTGATAGTTACTAACTCATAGGACTGTTGTGAAGATTAAATGAGGACATATACATAAAGCCTTCTGTACTATGCCTCGTTTATAGAAAGAAGGTAAGAAAGGTAAAAAACAAAAAGTGCTGTTATTTAGAACTTGAGAAGATGTAAAATAGGGGGAAAAAGCCTGTTAGATGGAAACATGCTGAATTTGGAACCAAAGAGTCAATTTCTCATATAATATGTATAATATGTGGCATCTTATATTCTTTTTTTTTTTTCTGAGATGGAGTTTTGCTCTTGTTGCCCAGGCTGGAGTGTAATGGTGCGATCTTGGCTCACTGGAACCTCTGCCTCCTGGGTTCAAGCGATTCTCCCCTCTCAGCCTCCCGAGTAGCTAGAATTACAGGTGCCCACCACCATGCCCAGCTAATTTTTTTGTATTTTTAGTAGAGACGGGGTTTCGCCATATTGGCCAGGCTGGTCTCAAACTCCTGACCTCTGGTGATCTGCCCACCTCAGCCTCCCAAAGTACCGAGATTACAGGAGTGAGCCACTGCGCCCGGCTTCTTATATTCTTTAGTAGGTCTTACGGTCTGGCTGGGTCATGGTTACCTTTCACATTTGCATTTATGGGTAAAAAGTTGAATAAACTTCCTCTTTTTTTATTTTTTTGAGACGGAGTCTCACTCTGTCACCCAGGCTGGAGTGCAGTGGCGAGATCTTGGCTCACTGCAAGCTCGCCTCCTGGGTTCACGCCATTCTCCTGCCTCAGCCTCCTGAGTATCTGGGACTACGGGCACCCACCACCATGCCCGGCTAATTTTTTGTATTTTTAGTAGAGACAGGGTTTCACCGTATTAGCCAGGATGGTCTCGATCTCCTGATCTGCCTGCCTCGGCCTCCCAAAGTGCTGGGATTACAGGCATGAGCCACCGCGCCCGGCCTAACTTCCTCTTTCTTACTTGGAACTATTAGGACCCTATGTGTTGTGGTATTTGTTGGTTTGTATGTCTATCTCTCCCCCATGGATATTTATTGACTACTATGTACCAGGCTGTATGGCATTTAGAGTACAGAGATGAAAAGACAGAGCCCTTGACTTCAAAGAGCTCATAGTCTAATGAATGACAGCCAAATAAACAGGTGATAATAATACAGTGAAGACAAGATTGTTTAAAGTTCAAGCAAAGAATCAATAACTCAGGTAAGTTCTCCATGTGCTAGGACTGGCAGATATCAGTTGCCCACTGAATATTTTCTGAAGGGTCAAAAGAATGGCTCCCAAATCAGCTATCTGATGAAAGGCAGAGCTGTCACCTGTCTCTGGCTAGCCTAGTGAAATACCCAATACCTGAACTTAGATTTCTGGTCTGTAGTTTGAGAAGCCATGTTTGGAGAGAGTTTTTAGTGCAGTCACTTTGTCCAGCAGAGTAGGAACACAGGCTTTCTGGAAAGTTTATCCTCTTTCTGTGAATCTGGGCAGAAATCTGTTTTTTTTTTTTTGTTTGTTTTGTTTTTTTTTTTTAAAGTAAAATGTGGGAGCCGGTAGAGGGATGGCAGGGGAGGCGGATAGAGGCTGAGGAATAAACAAGTTCCTAGCTTCAATGCCTCCAACCAGATGGAGCCACACTGCATGGGGCTGAGTTCATTTCTATAAACCTGTTTCTTCCTACTTGCTGGGCAGAGCCTAGCAGTTGCTATGTTGAATGGAAGAGGGGCTGTGCCTGGGCTCAGGGTTTGTCCAGCTGGTTTTCAACTCTGATTCTTCAACAGAGCCTCCCCAGGGCTCTACTCCTGCTCTGGGGCTTGGAACTGCGGGGATGGCATGAGGTAGGCATCTTCTCATTCAACCAGACGGTGCCTTTCATGTCTGTAACCCCGCAGCCCAACACAGAACATGATACAGGAGAGGAGGTCTTAAGTGAATATTTATTGAATAAATGACTTAATCAGTAAAGCCTGGGTAGAAGGCTTTTTTCACTTGTGATCTGTCCCTTTTTGTTCTGCAAGTGGGAGGTACAAAATGCATTTATCCAGCACTTACTGGTTGGCAGACACTGTACAGGCATTATCTTTTGTAAACTTCACAGCAGCCTTATAAAGTAGGTATTAGTATTCCCATTTTATAGATGGAAAATATGAGGATTGGGATATTTGTAGACTAAGGTTAACAACTACTGCCTGGTAAGGTCAAATTCAGTTCACCTGTCTTCAAAGCTTGCGATCGACATTGTAGCACTTTGCTCAGGGGGAGAGTCCACACTCACTTAGAATACCAAACTGATGAGGAGATTCCATGGAGAATCTTTGAAGAAAGAACAAATCCTGCAGCCTGAGCCAGCAAATATAAATATTTTTTAATTAAAAAAATTTTAACTGACAGGTAAAACTATATGTATTTACAGTGTACAACATGATGTTTTGAAGTATAGATACATTGCAGAATGACTAAATCTAGCCAGTTAACATACACAACACCTCACATAGTTATCATTTTGGTGGTGAGATCACTTTACATCCACTCTCTTGGCATCTTTCAAGAATACAATATATTATTAACCATACTTATCATGCTGTACAACGGATCTCTTGAACTGACTCCTGCTATCTAACTTGGATTTTGTATTCTTTCACCAACATCTCCCTAACTACCCTTGCCCCCTGCCAACCACTCTAGCCCCTGGTAGCCGCTCTTTTACTCTCTGCTTTTATGAGATCAGTTTTTTTGGATTCTACATGAGTGAGCTTATACAGTATTTGTCTTTCTGTGCCTGGCTTATTTCACTTACAATGTGCTGTAAGTACAACCATGTTGTCACAAATGACAGGTTTTCCTTTTTTTTAATGGTTGAATAGTATTGTGTTTATATATCACATTTTCTTTATCCATTCATCAGTAGACACTTAGGTTGATTCCCTGTCCTGGCTATTGTGAATAATACAGCAATGAACATGGGAGTGCAGGTATGTCTCTGACATGCTGATTTCATTTTCTTTGGAAATACAGTGGTCCCCTCCCCCCGCATCCAAGGTTTTGCCTTTCAAGTTTTTAGTTACTCACAGCCTGAAAATATTAAGAGATTTTGTGGGGGGCAGGGGGAAGAGAGAGAGAGCGAGACAGTAGAGGCTGCATTCATGTTGCTTTTATTACAGTATATTCTTATAATTGTTCTATTTTATTATTAGTTATTGTTAATCTCCTACTGTGCCTAATTTAAAAATTAAACTTTATCATAGGTATGTATGCTTAGGAAAAATATAGTATATATAGGGTTTGGTACTATCCACTGTTTCAGGCATCTTGGAATGTATCCCCCATGAATAAGGGGGGGACTATTGTATACTCAGTATTTGAATTGCTGGATCAAGTGCAAATCTTTAATTAATACAGCCACAGCCTAGTTGAGATTCTCCCCAGCAACTAGGAAGATGGGTCTGCGTCACCTCTCAGGTACTGAGGAGACCAGCTGGGCAAGATCTTCAAAAGCTAATGATGGGGACCAGAGCAAAGGTAGGAGTGTGGTGAGAATACAGTGGCTTAGCCATGCAGTGGGATGGCTGGGTACACAAATGCTAGCTATTGGAATTAGATTTTCTCAGCCAATGAGAATATCTACGTGGGGCTATTTGCTTTTTTGGCTAATTAAAAATGGTCCCAGGTCAAATTCTATCTGGAAAGTTGGCCATTGAGTACCAAAATGATACCTTAAGTAAATGTAGCAAGCTCTGAAGGGAGCTAACATCCCTGAAACTGACTCTTACCATATGCTGGCTCTGTCTTCAAGGTTCTCAGAGTTGCTGTGGTTTTATTTGTCATTTTAGGAAAGGGAAGAGGGAATTAATTGGATATTTCCTTCCCCATGTGAGGAAAAGGAACATTACTTATTGTTTCTCTTCAAATCAATTAAAAAACAAATCATGGCTGGAAGACTTTGATACTGAGATGCAGATTTCAGAATCTACTTGTTTAGTATCTTATTTTTCTCATTTTCAAAGTTGGGGATGCAGCTGGAAGTCACAGACCCTAGAGCTCACCTGGACACTAGCACTAATTGACTGGGCAATCCTAGGCCCTTTCTGGCTTTCAGGGCTAGACATAATGAGATTTAAGAACACCAAAGAACTACCATAGCCCCATGCTTCTTGAAGCTAGTGAAGGGTGACAGCATCCCCCGAACACTATTAATGCTGAAAGGAGGAGCAATCACGGTCCCTCGGTGGGCAGGCCTTGAGACTTTAGGAATATCCAGAGAGAGGGAACTGATGCAAGATGCTACAACCTTAGAGTCAAAGAGGGAAATGACACTTATCTTAATGAGCAGCTCAGCTGGAGGTGTTCTAATGGTCTTGGGTGGGAATGGGAGGCTGGGGGTGAGATCTCAGCTATAGGAGCCTGGGAGGTGGGTGACTACTCTTTGCTCATTCCAGGTGCTGCAGTGTGTCCAGCCTTGTGAGGTCTGTTGTGAGCAGTGACTCAAGTCTCCCAGGTGAAGGGCAGGCTGCTGAGCTGGGTGTGCAGCAGGTGCAGAAGCTGGAGCCCGGAGCCCTATCAGTGGAGTGGCTTTTTAGTTCATGAACAGTTTCCTCACCTTAATTGGCTCTCTAGGGCCCTGGGAGTAGCACTGGCACCCCAGAACAGGACCTGTTACTGGGAGAGCAATTCCCCCGGTAATGGAAAGGAAGCAGGCTGTGTTTTGGGGGAGGTGCTTGCTGCTGCCAGTGCTGCTTGGAAGGCTATAGCTAGAACAGATTTGCTGAGGGACGGAGCTCGAGATGGCTGTGATTGATGGATGGGATCTTTGAGGGGCCTCTTGTCTGCTGGAACTTTCTGATTTAAGGGGGAGCAGTTAGGGTTGAGTGCTGTGGAGGCCAGAAGGCAGGGAAGGCCCTTAATCTCCAACCCCTCCTGCATAGATGAAGCATCAGGAGTCCAGGAAGGGCTAGGATCCTGCTGAAAAACACACAATCAGTCACTTGCAGAGCAAGGAAAAAAATCCAGCTCCCTTGCCTGACAGTCCAGGGCTTTCCTGGGCTTGAGGGCCAGTAGAAACTACAGACCCAGAATAGGATGCTGCCCTTGGTTCACCAGCTGACTCTCTGTCTCCAGGCCTAGCTGGAAAAGGGATCAGTGGCTTTGCGTGGAGTGTGTCAGTGTATCAGTTTTTGGGTTGACTCTTAAGGTTTGGGATGAAAAGAGACAGGTGCTACCTCGGTCAGTGAGGGTCTATCAAATGAAATGAGCCCAGACTCATCCTACCTGTACTTTTTGCATTATACTGTGGGTACTTTCTTGGCACAGAAAGCCTGTTTCACAGCCAGGTGGTTCCTAGGAGCATGGGCTCTGAAGGCTGTGGATCATGCATCCATCTCCAGCCCCAGCCAGTCACCTAGCTTTCATAGCCAGATTCTGACTCTTGGCTCAGGCCGGCTGTTTGGCTCTTCCTCACAGTCCCTGGATATCTGCCTGACCTCAGTTTATTCCCTATTCTTTCCTACAGTGATATTTTTCCTGACCTCACTTCACTTATTGCCACTGTGATTATGCTTCCAAATCCTCTAGCTTTGACCCTGATCACTCCCTCTGACTCCGGGACTGCACTTCTAGCTGCCTAAAGGCTTCCAATTGCTTGCAGTTTAGAACAGACACTTAGCATGGCCTCCAAGTCTTTTCTTAATCTGGTCCCAAACTAATGTTATAGCTTTATCTCCTGTCATTTCTCTATATGTTCTAGCCTTACAAGACTTTCCAAAGAGACCTCACACTTTCATATCTGTAATTCTCCATTTATGATGTTCCTTCCTCCTGAAATGCCTTTTCTTGCTTGAAACATCCTACACAAACTTGAAGGTCCAGCTCAGATGTGACCCAGTTATCAGAACTAGAGTTCGCAAAGATGGACGTGGGCTTGGAACAAGCAAAATCCCCATAATCAGAATTAAACTCCAAAGGGTGAGGCTAGCACAATTTAAGGAGCTGTTGCTTTAGACCAGATGTCATAAACTTTCTACACAAGGCTAGATAGTAAATATTTTAGGCTTCGTGGGTCATATAGTCTATGTTACAACTACTCAGCTCTACCATTGTAGCAGAAGAGCAGAAGGCAGCTATAGACAACATGGAAATAAATGGGCATTACTGTATTCTTTATTTACAAGAACAGGCAGTCTATGGTTTTCTGACCCCTGTTTTAGGTTCTGTCTGGGGAAATTGGGTGGTTTGAATCTGTAGGTGACACCAAGTAGGAATAGTTGTGCAGGAACCAGGCAGAGTCAGAAAAATGTGCAAGGGACTCCCAGGTAGGGAATAGTGTTAGGATGAGGCACATGGAGGGGAGGGGAAGGCAAATATTAGAAACAGGAGGGAGTTAATTTTGGCTGGAGTATGGGATGCTTGAAGGAGAGAAGTGGGGATTCCGTTCAGAAAGGAAATTTAGGGCCAAATTGTGAAGGATCTTGATTAAGCTATTCTGTGGACAGTGGGGAGCCATTGAAGGTTTTTGATCAGTGGAATATGGTCACATATCCTGAGGTCAGGAGTTCAAGACCAGCCTGGGCAACATAGTAAGGCCCTGTCTCTACAAAAAATAGAAAATAAAAAATAAATTAGCTGGTTGCACACCTGTAGTCCCAGCTGCTTGGGAGGCCGAGGCAGGAGGATCACTTGAGCCCAGGAGGCTGAGGCTGCAGTGAGCCATGATCATGCCACCACACTGTCTCAAAACAAACAAAGACAAACAAACAAGAAAAAACAAATTCATGCTGGCCCAGGGAGAAGAACGATTGGAGGAGACAGGACTGGATACAGGAAGACCTGCTGGACAACTGCAGCTGTCCAGGCCATTGGTTCCTGATTGCTGGGCCTTGAACCAGTGCTGGTCTGAATGCCTGAGAATTGTTTGTGATGCTTGCTAAAAATACAGATTCCCAGTGCCACACCCACACACAAGAGATTTGGGTTTGGTAGATTCAGGATTTCTAACAAGCTCTCCAGATTTGGGCATTACTGGTCCAGGCAAGGCAGAATGAGGCCTGATATTAAGAGGGCAAGGATGCCAGAGAAAGGAAGGCATAGATAACATGAGATTTGGCCACTGCTCTCTTCTTCCTCCTGTTACCTACCTCTGTTCATGACAGCCCCTCCGCTTGACTCCTTGTTCTTCACACACCACCACTAGCCCCAACATCCTAATTTGCTTGTGTCCTGTCAGTTCTCTTTGAAATGAGTCTTCTTTTGCTTTTTTCCATTTTTACCCTCATTTAGGGTCCCATTAATGCTCAACTACCCTGACCTCCCTGTGTCCAGTCCATCAAGATAATCATAAAGCCCAGCTCAGTCACTCTCCAGAAGCTTTTTGGGCTGCCTTTTATTTTAGGATGAAGGTCAAGCTCCTGAGCTTAGCATTCAGGTCCCTTCAGGAGCTTACTCTCCTGCCAGTCTTTCCAAGCACATCCCTGCCACTCCCCCTCATCTGGTTGCTCTGTGCTTTTGAAATTATGCTGTACTTGTAGTCTTGCCCCATCCTAGTGTCTCCTCCAGTCAACCCTGTTCATCCTTCCCTTTTCCCCTCCCTGCTTGTGTGTGACTGGATCTTCCTGGTGGGTAGAGTTAGCTGCCAAGGGAGACCTCCCAGGACCTTTGTGCATCATAAATGTATGTCTTCTCCATCCCAAGTCCTAATCCTCTGCTTGTGACGGACAATTGGTCACCATGGCAACTGACTGTGACGTCACAGGATAAGGACTTCAGGTGAAGTGGCAGGAGCAGGTGAGTATGTAGGAGACAGATTTCAATGTCTGTTGAAGGCCCCCCCACACCCTCCTTCAGTGTCGGGGGCATGGAGGGATATCTTGGGCTCCTGCTGTTTTTTAAAATGATGCGGTGAGAGTGTGTGCCTGGCATCTGCGTGCTGCAGCAGTGTGGGGCTGACAGAGTGTGTCAACTTGAGCTCTGGCTGTGCAGGCACCGCTGCTGCGTGAGCCTGTTATTCCATTCTGGATTGCTATTTTGATACCCAGATTGCATCATTCTTCCTACGTATAAACAGGGGGTCCCCAGGGCCCTGCAGCTACTCACTTCACCACCAACACTGTTGTTGTGATGAGCTCTATTTAAATGAACTGCCGGATTGGGGCAGGTTCCAGCCACACATGAGCACTGTCATTGTGGGGAACATGGAGGGCTGAAGGATTTTTGGATGGAGTCCTAAAAGGCTGGGAGTGCTGTCTCCCGAGCTGTGTAGAGGGCGACAGAGCTAGTTCCTGAAAGTTGAAAATGTCGTTGTCTTCCTTCTGAGCTTCTATTCCAAGGCACCCAGAGGATTAGGAAGGAGATGCAGCTAGGAAGAGAGTCGCCTCTTTGAGGTCTCCCTCTTGCTGTTCAGTTTGGGAAAATTGCTGCAGAGCCTTCGAGATAAACAGAAACAGGAGGAGTCAACCAAGCTCTTTCTTGCAGGAGTATCTCAGGTGAGCTAGAGAAATGCAGCCCTGGCTGAGGATGCATCAGAGAAAGGAGAGGATCCAGGCTGCTCCCCTTACCCTTTCCAGTATCCACTCCCTGAGGCTTAGGCCTTGCAGCCCGGCTGGCTGCAGCATGCAGGGTGGGTGTTCCTGGGCGCTTGGTAAGCAGCATCCTCTGGGACCTGTGGTGGTGTCACCTGTTGCTCCTCTGACTTCTCTCCCAGGTGTTGCTCTAATCACGGCAGCAGGGCCACAGATAAGCCTGCTGGCAGCTGGGGCAGAAGCAGCAGTCAGTTTAGGGGTGACTTGGACAAAAATTTGTCTTTCTAGCAGGGTCTGGGTATTTGGGGATTGGGTGCAACATGTTTCTTGAAGGTGGTGCTGCTCTGAGTGGTGGGTTGGAGGAAGCCTTCAGGGGCTGTGTGGTGGGGGCCTTAGCTGGTGCTCAGTAGAGTGGGGCTGCCCGGGGGTGGGAGGGCAGAACTGTTAGTGAGGATGTCCAGCCTGCCAGAGGATACAACTAGAGTGTTTTTTCTCTTTGCTTAGTGTCTGACAGAGGCATAGGGAGGTAGAGCATCTTACCTGTGGCTACAGAGGTAATCAGGGACTGCTTAGTGGTTCATGGTATCACCTATGTTATACAAGGGCCATGTGATTTTAGCTAAGTTCCTCCCTGTCTCAGGGCCTCCATGTCATCATCTGTGTGGTGGGGAATTGGCTGGATGAACAGTGAAGCTCTGTCCAGCTTTGGGTCTACGGGTTGGAACTAGCAGAGGAGCATCAGGCTCCTCCAGTGGATGCTATTGCTCTGTTGGGATCAGAGCTCGGACCCCAGCTTCAAGTTGCCTGGAGCCCTGGACAAGAGCTGTGGAATGAAGGCTTCCTAACCCTCAGAGGATTGCTTAGCATTGGCCTCAAGCTTATGCAACGAATGTGTCCTCACTTGGTGGCCTAAGCTGACCCGATACCAGCTTTCTGAGACCTCTTTGGGATTTCTCTCCTCCCCTACCTCCCTGGTGTCCGTGTTGCCTTGGCCCTGCTGTTCATGTCTGAAAGGTAGACTACCCAGTGTGGGCCCCACTTCCTTGCTGCCTCACTAAGTCCTAGGCTCAGCACATGTTCTAGGTCCCAGCAGCGGTCCTTGTAGTGCCATACCTCAGGCTACAGTCTAGGCCTGCTCATGGGTCCTGCAGTTGAGCTGGGAGTCTGGCTCCCAGCTCAGTGCCAATCCCCGGGTACAGGGATATCAGGTCACTACCTGTCTGTTGGGAATCTGCCCTTTTCTCTGCCAGAGGGGAACTACATCACAGCTGAATTCAGAGTCTTTCTTAACTTCTTAAAGTCTCTTTTTAAAGCGGGGTGAGCCTGCCTTTCTCAGCTGCGTGATACAGGAGACAGCTATCAGGCTCAGCCACAGGGGAAGGGGATGCTCTCTCTAAGGTCCTGGGTCTCAAACTTGGCTGTACATTGTATTCGCCTGGGGAATTTTTTACACATGTAAAGTGCCTGGTTCAGAGAGTGGTGGTGTACAGATGAAAATTTGTCCCACACCTCTTAAGGACCAGAAGTGTTTGCACTTGTGACAGATGGACTAAATGTCCTTCGCTTTCAGAGCTGCTCTCCTAGGCTCCTAAGTTCTCAGGAACACCTGTGGTGTCTGTGACTTCCTCATTCTGGAGGCAGAAGCCCCACATCTCCTGGGGATAATCATGTGGACTTGGGGCCCTGTCTCTATATTTCTCAGAATCAGTGTTCTTGTATGTGAAATACAAGAGTAGGGCTGTCGTTTGAATGATAATTAGCTGAATAAAATAGAAAAAAGCAGGATATCTAAATAATATTTCATGTGCAATGCGATTTAAATATGTATTTATAACTAAATTAATATTAAATATTGTTAAGTAGATGTTTGGTTATACACAGCTCTAAGAGTTGATATATTCCTTGTCTAAAGTAAAACTTTGTTTTGATATCCTCATTAAAAGATGGAGAATCTCTTTAAAAATAATAAAAAGTCAAGGTTGACACAGCTTGATGGGGTTAGGGACCTTGTGAGGGAAGAGAAGAATTTCTGGACAAAGGTGTTGTGACACAAAGGGAGTGCATGTCCTTTGGGTCCACTCTGGGGCCCGCAGCCTCCCTGGGACAGTGCCTGCACCACTGTGATGGTTCTCCATCTCTGCTCTTTGCTGCACAGCCCCTCTTAGAGGGCTAATCTCTTAAATCCAGGCTTCCTTTCAACTACAAGCTTGTTCACTGACTTTCTGACAAGGATGATAGCCAGGGTGCCATTTGGCTCTCTGTTCCTTCCTATCTTGCCCAAGAGAATATTTCTTTTTTTTTTTATTTTTATTTATTTTTATTTTTATTTTTATTTATTTATTTTTTTTTGGAGACAGAGTCTCACTCTGTCGCCCAGGCTGGAGTGCAGTGGCATAATCTCGGCTCACTGCAAGCTCCGCCTCCTAGCTTCAAGCAATTCTCCTGCCTTGGCCTCCCGAGGCTGGGATTACAGGGTGCCCACCACCACGCCTGGCTAATTTTTGTATTTTTAGTAGAGGCTGGGTTTTGCTATGTTGGCCAAGCTGGTCTCAAACTCCTGACCTCAGCTGATCCTCCCACCTTGGCATTCCAAAATGTTGGGATTACAGGCATGAGCCACCGTGCCTGGCCTCCAGGAGAAAAAAAACGTCTGGCTGCTGTAGGCAGAGTAAATGGGTTGGATAATTTGTACTCCCCTGCATTCCTATTCCCTCATTTTAATGGTGTAGAAAGTAAGGTTGAGTGAAAGGGGGTGACTTACCCAAGGTTACATAGTTAGATACTGCCAGCCCTGGGCCTAGAACTCATATTTTTCAATTAAAAGCTTTTCACAAGCCCCACACCTCTGCTTTCCTTATAAAACTGCACTGGCTTTTTTTCCAGAAAACTTTCAGGTGGCTTCTTACAACTTTCAGTGCTGTGAGTGCAAGGAGTACACTTGGAACACACAAACTCCTGAAAAATGCAGTCCTCTGCCAGGCATGGTGGCTCACGCCTGTAATCCCAGTGCTTTGGGAGGCTGAGGTGGGTGGATCACTGGAGGTCAGGAGTTTGAGATCAGCCTGCCCAACATGGTGAAACCCTGTCTCTACTAAAAATACAAAAATAGCCAGGCATAGTGGCAGGTGCCTGTAATCCCAGCTACTCAGGAGGCTGAGGCAGGGTAATTGCTTGAACCCAGGAGGCGGAGGTTGCAGTGAGCCGAGATTGTGCCACTGCAGTCCACCCTGGGTGACAGAGCAAGACTCCATGTCAAAAAAAAAAAAAAAAGAAAAAGAAAAAAGAAATGCAGTCCTCATTTACCATCATCAACTAGATTCTTAGAAACTGTGATTTTAAGCAAAACAGAGTACAGCAGTTCCTTAAGTAAACATCCTTTTGTTATAACGTTGATGAAAAAAACTGGTTTCATTATATGTCATCATACTTAAAGTTGCTGTTTCCAAGAACCTATCAGTGATGTTAAGTGAGGACTTACTCTATAATTGTTCAATCTACTAAAAACCAGGTAATATCCTTTAATACCAACTGTGGTTTATTTTTGTGTGAAGACATATGAACAGGTATTTAAAATGCAATGTGATATTTGTTGTACTGGAAGGATATTCAGGGTGCTGCGGGAACCCAGAAGAGGGACTAATTAATTCATCCTGGGGGAAATTAACCCTGCTGCTCAAAGGTGGAACATTTGAACAGGTATGAAAGGATGAATAGGAGTTTATCTGAAAAGGAGAGGGGCAAGAAAGAGTATTTCAGGAAGAGGAAACAGCATTTTTCACAGACACAGAGTCATGCAAAAGTTTGGTGTATTCAAGAGATAGCAGAGATGTTGGGCATGGCAAAAACACAGGTTGTATGGCAGGCAAAGCTAAAGATGAGATTAGAGAGAGATAAGGTCAATTTGCAAGGGGCGTTGAATGCCAAGCTGAGGACTTTGGCTTTAAGGCCAAGGGAGCAGAGGATGTGTGATGAGGCCTTGTTTGACCTATTCAGTTCTTTTTTTCATTCTGCTTATGAGGCCATGTTACAATGACTGATGTTTGGGCATCTGGTACCAGGGAAGTCTTGTGTAAGTCGTTTTCAACAATTAGAGCAGCATTTCTGTCTTGCGGTAGGTGAGGAGGTCACCTCAGGGTGAGCCAAGTGGAAGGGAGGGACAGTAGCCTTATTCCCCTGGATGATGTCACCTGTGGAGAGCATCCTTCTCCACCTCTGGCCATTGTTCTTGACAGGCAGGAGAATATGCAGGACATTCCAGATGCAGTCCTGTCATTAACACCCATGGCTCTGCAAAAACTCAGAAAGTTTTTCTTTTCTTTTCTTTTCTTTCTTTCTTTTTTTTTTTTTTTTTGGTGGGGTGAGGGAGTATTAAACTATTATTTTTCATGATTTTGTGGATCTCTATTTTCCTGGGATGTATCAGTTAGCTTTTACTGCATAACAAGCCACCTCTAAACTTGGTGGTTAAAACAACTAAACTTTATTTATTTTATGATTCTACAGTTTGGCTGTTTGGGCTGGGATTCTCTGGGTAGTTCTTCTGGTTTGGCCTGGGCTTAGCTAATTATGACTGTGTTCACTCTTGCATCTGTGTTCAGCTAGTGGGTTAATTGGGGCTGGCTGGTCTATGATGGCCTCAGGTGGGATGCCTGAGACAACTGAGATCTCTCTCTGCATGATCTCTCATCTTCCAGCAATCTCAATGCCAGGTTAGATTTTTCACATGGCACTCTTAGAGTTCTAAGAACAAGAGCAGAATTATATAAAGCCACCAAGGTCTTGGCTTGGAGAAATTGTTGTCACTTTTGCTGCATTCTGTTGGCCAAAGAAAGTCACAAGGTGAGCTTAGATTCAAAGGGTGAAGGGTCCTACCTCTTTTAAAAATTAAAAACTCATCACTGACCTGAAGCTCGTGGAGAGTCTTACCTTTTAATGGTAGGATTGCAAGGGTATGGATGCAGGGAGAGGAAGAATTTGTGGCCGTTTTTTGAATCTACCACTCAAACTAACTTTCATCACCAGAGAGAGTTGATAATTGAGTTTATTGCATTACTGTGAATAGGATATGAAGAATCTTTTGAACTCCAAAGTTGACATTCATGGAGGACCATGTGATTTCTGAAGTTTTATCTAATTTAATCTGCACAGCAACCCTTATTTTCCCTATTTTACATATGAAGAAACTGGGGTACAGAGCAATTAAGTGAGATTAAGTGTTTTGCCCAGGGTCATTGGCTGGTAAGCCTGGTATTTGGATTTACATTTGTCTGACTATAAGTCTGGAACAACTGCCATCATATCATTCTTTCGTATTTTGAAGAGATGAGACAGAGGAGATTGTAGCGGTACTGCTGCATTCACTGCCATAGCCAACCCCTTTCCAGATCACTCTCATCCCTGGACACAGGTACCTTGCCCTACTCCAGAGGCTCGTTTTCTTGTTCCTAGTAGGTTGACTGCTCTTGCGGTGGGCCGGCAGAATCACTGTGGTCTCCAGGGTGGGAGTCTTTTGCTGCTTTTATAGTCCAGAAGCCCACTATGCTGAAGAATATGTTAGAGACTGATGTATTTCTCTGGGGAGAGATTGTAGCTCAAGCTGTTCATAGGTAAAATATACATATATATGATGCATCTAACATGGACTATAGGGAGAGAGCCCTCCAAAAGACCTCTGAGCCTCAGAGGCAGACTGACTGGTATATGCCGTACTAAGAGAAAAATACCTCCTTGATGAGCAGGCAGGGAGGCCTTGCCTTTCTCTGACTAAAGCCTTCTGGAGGCTGTAGCTTCGAGATCTTCCAAGTCATCCTGCTACGTGGTAACCTTAATGACCTGGAACTGTGCCCTGGACTAAACTGACTCTGGATCTTGGCTAGTGATGGGAGCTGTGCTCTCAGGGATGTGGAATGAGGAATGGGAGCAGCAAGAAGGCACCTGATCGTCAGAACCAAAGCAGGGTTGGGCCTGTAGTAGCATGGTTTATGGGGCGGGGAGGAAGGTAGGACCAGGTAAAGACAAGAATGTGAGGAGACCAGATGGTCTGTAGGGAAGGCCCCAATGGGATGGTCATGTTCAGGGTACCCACATACTAAATGCAGGCTATGGCATCAAGTGTAGCTCATTTTGGCAGACATGGGTATTGCTACGTATCTTGGTGTTGTGTATTAGAAAGCCTTATGTCCAGGCCTTAGATAAAATCAGCCATGTTGCCCTGACTCTGCTATCTTTCTTTCTTGCACAGAGCTTATCTCCTGTCCTGGGTGTAAACAAGTATATCTTACCGGGGATGTAACTGAACATTTTTTTCTGCATTGTGTTCCTACTGAGCAACCCAAGATGGCCAGGGTAAGTCAGGACAAGGAAAGAAGCAGCTGATCTTTTTCAGAAATCTGTAAGGCCCCTGTCGTAAGTCTGTCTATCCATCCATCACTCCATCATCTGATTTGTTACTTCTCCATCAGTTTTCCTAATCATCCATCCATCCATCTAGAAGAAAATAAAAATGCATGAGTTGGGGGAAGCAATGAGGGGGTTTTCTATTAAGTGGAAATTACTGACTTTTTTTGTGTCAATCCCTTTAGCAGAAGGTGAACGTAAGTTAAGATATATTAAGAGTTGCTTACTGTCTATGTAATTATTTTTATGTCTCTTACAGCTCTTACTGAAAAATACCAGTACTGGGCTTTTGTTTTATTTTTTTATCATCCTGAGTTGAAATTCATGTACCAGCCTGGATTAAATGGGTTTATTAATCTTGCCTGTATTTAACAACTATCACCTTTTTCCTGAATTTCTTAAATTTTTTATCACTTATTGGCCGACAGCCCTTCTGTTCCTCTTTCCACTAGGGTATCTTTCCACTAGGGTAAATTAGTAAATTAGTAATTTACTAATTTACTTACTTGTTCCTGTGTCTGATTTGTGTTGAATGTCTCACATGTGCCAGGCCCTGTGCTGGATATTAGGGAGATCGACCCATATACTCTACATTCAAGGAATTCATAGTTTAATTAGTAGAACTTTCAGAATTCACATCAGTTTGGTGGCCTCTGTGATTCAGGCACAGATAGGCCAACTTTTCCAAATCTCCCCTTCTCTTGATGTTTTATAATAGCCCTGGCAAGATATTTGCTTATGAAATGAATGAACATTTGGACTAGGAGAGGCCTAGGTACCCTCAGATAGGGCAGAGCCCAGGTGTGGGAGCACAACTCTGAACGCTGGTCTGTACTTGCCCTTTCTTGGTTGCGTTTGACCATCTTGCTGTGTACTCCCATATGTGGGCTTTCTCCTCTCTGAAGCACATTGAATTTTCTGCTTTTGCCAGTGCTTTCCCTCTGTTACAACATTTTCCTCCCTTATCTGCCTGGTGAACCTACTTGTCATTCAGTATCCAGCTCAAATGTTTCCTTTTTGTAAAACCTTTCCTAGCCACTCCTAGACTGAGTTCCAGGAAGGCTTCCTTTGCTTCCTTAGCATATGTTGCATCCTTTTTATTACAGCATTACTCAGTTAATGCGTACCATCCTGTGTGCTGTGGATAGCGTGAGATCAGATCCTTGGCTTACGCATCTGGGTATCCTTAGCTTCAGCACAGGACTTGTGTGAACAGCCCCTGAGACAGCTGCTGCTGCTGCTCCTCCTCCTCCTCCCTCCCTCCCTCCCTCCTTCCCTTCCTCCTTTTCCTTCTTCTCCTTCCCCTCCTCCTCCTCTCCTCCTCCTCCTCCTTCTTCTTCTTCCTTCTCCTTTTCTTTCTTCCTCCTCCTCCTTTTTTGAGACAGGGTCTTCCTCTGTTGCCCAGGCTGGAGTGTAGTGGTACGATCTTGGCTCACTGCAGCCTTGACCTCCTGAGCTCAAGCGATCTTCCCACCTCAGTCTCCCTAGTAGCTGGGACTACAGGCATGTGCCACCACTCCCGGCTAATTTTTGTATTTTTTGTAGAGATGGGGTCTCACTATGTTGCCCAGGCTTGTCTGAAACTCCTGGGCTCAAGCAGTCCTCCTGCCTTGGCCTCCCAAAGTACTGGGGTTACAGGTGTGAGCCACCATACCTGACATAGCCACTGTTCTTTTGGTCACAAAGGATGCTTCCTTCCACAAGCCCTGGCATGTTACTCCCAGACAGCTCTGCATAATAGATTACACTGCAAACTGGTGGAGGAATAGGCATGCAGGACCCCTGTCTTTAGAGCATTTGCCACTTGTGGAGGCAGACCCAAATGAGGATAACATCAGTAACTCCAGAACTCTGTGCTTCCAGAACTGCTCTGAGTGCAAGGAGAAGAGGGCAGCACATATCCTCTGCACCTACTGCAATCGCTGGCTGTGCAGCTCTTGTACAGAGGAACACCGACACAGCCCTGTCCCCGGGGGCCCATTCTTTCCTCGGGCCCAGAAGGGATCTCCAGGTACCAATCCCACCTCTCCCTGCCCACTCCCATGCCCTAAAGCAGGGCTGAACCCTAAGATCCCTGGAGAGTAGCTCTCCCATCTTGTTTTCTTGCTGGCGGAGAAGGTAGGGACAATTTCAGAGCCTTTCCCAAAGGAAGTCTCTTTCAGAGTCAAAGGGGTGACTCACTCTCGTCCCTCCCTGTTGAGGGTGGGGGTGGGTGAGTGTGGATGAAATGGTATAGGGAGGAAAGTGTTGAATTATTGTGGAAGCTAGCTGAGCTCCCTGCCTTTCCCCTCTAGAGTAATCATGCCACCCTTCTGATTTATTTACTTGATTAACTTAGTCTGGATTAGGGCTTGTTTGTTTGTCTATCCAGCACCATCTGTTTTATTTTATTTTTATTTTTATTATTTTTTTGAGATGGAGTCTCACTCTGTCACCCAGGCTGGGGTCCAGTGGCATGATCTCGGCTCACTGCAACCTCCACCTCCTGGGTTCAAGCGATTCTCCTGCTTCAGCCTCCCAAGTAGCTGGGATTACAGGCATGCGCCACCACGCCCAGCTAATGTTTGTATTTTTAGTAGAGATGGGGTTTTGCCATGTTGGCCAGGCTGGTCTTGAACCCCTGACCTCAGGTGATCCGCCCGTCTTGGCCTCCCAAAGTGCTGGGATTACAGGCGTGAGCCACTGCACCCAGCCACCATCTGTTTTAAATGACAATCTTCTTGAAAGTCTTTTCTCAAGGCCCTTGAATTGTGAGAGGGGTTCTACATCTGTCAAATCCACAGGAACCAGAGTTCATGATCCATGTGATCTAGCCTGGAGCCTGGCAAGGCTGGATAGCTGGTTTTAGCTCCATTAAAAACAGAATCCTGATTAATGAACAGGTTGAGGTTAATTGTGAAGGATTCATTATTTTGCAGGAGATCTATGTGGAGTAGTAGCAAGCGCCTTCCTCAGCCTCTGGCAGGTAGTGGGATGCTTGGGCTTGATGGTGTGCTATTTCTGGACAACTGGGCAAATCCAGCCAAGCTCAGCCCAAAATCCTCCTTGTGCCCCTGGAGAGTCATCTCCTGTTTATACCACTTCCCCCGAGCTCTGTATTTCTGCAGTGTCCTCTGAAGGCTGAGGGCTGTGCAGCAAAGCTTAACTGAGAGGTTTGTCTACCTGAGCAAGAGAAGCCCACTTTCTCTGTCTTCTCTGGCAGGAGTGAATGATGGTCCCGGAGACTTCACCTTGTATTGTCCTCTACACACACAGGAAGTACTCAAGCTATTCTGTGAGACATGTGATATGCTCACTTGCCATAGCTGCCTAATGGTGGAACACAAAGAACACAGGTGGGGCTGACAGACTGCCTGAAATGGGCTGGGGAGGGCTCTGGATTTCTTACTTGTGAGAGCTCTGGGACTCCCCGTGCATCAAAATCTTCTCCCTGCCCAAGCCAACCTGCAGCCCCTGGGCTGAAGTTTTTCTCTGCTCCTGTTGTAGGACTTCCCTGGAAAAGGCCTAATGGGCCAAGAGCCTGTGGTGCCTTAGACTTTCCCTAGAAGTCATCACAGCTTCCATGGGTCTGGCTGAGACAGTTCCCTGTGGAGATTCCCGCTTGGTTGGCATGCTCAAAGTAGGACTCAGCCCTTCTCAGCTTTTTCTCTGCCTCATCCCCTAGGTGCAGACATGTTGAAGAAGTTTTGCAAAACCAGAGGATGCTTCTGGAAAGTGTGACTACACAGGTGGCACATAAGAAATCCAGTCTACAGACATCTGCAAAGCAAATTGAGGACAGGTAGCACAGGCTAGTGCCTTGCCAGTGCTGGAAATGCTCTGTTCCCACACACCTGGGGTTCCAACACCAGGCCGTCAGATGTAGTGCCTGTGAAGAGGAGCTGTGGTTAAGCAGATGTGGGCATATGTCCTAGAAGGCATATGTGTTGGCCTTAGAGGTCTCAGGGCCAGGGAGGGGTCATTAAGTCATCACTTGGTGGCTAAGACCAAGCTAGGTCAGGATGATCAGAGTGAGTCTGGGTCAAAGCATATGCCTTATGAACTAGTCAGAAGTCAGTGCTTGAGAACAAGGGTACCAAGCAGACACTAGGAAAGAGAGTGCTGCTTATTATGAGGGTGGAACAAACCAGGGGCAATCTGTGCTTTATCACCCCTTTCCCTGTGTGTTCTCTATAAATCTACAAGTCACATGAAATCATTGGTATTTTACATAGGAAGAGGAAGTGGTAGGTGCTGAGAGCACCTCATGTGGCAGGCACTGGGTTGGGTATCATATATGCATTATTTTGTTCAGTTCTTGCCATTCTTTCAGTTAGCGATTATCTCCATTTTACTGATGAGGAGACTGAGGTTCATAGTGGTTAGGTAACTCATCTGAGATCACACAACTAGCCAGTGACTGTGTTGGGTTTACATGCTGGGTCTGTGGTGACTTAAATGCCCACGCTTTTTAAATTTTTAAAAATAGCTTTACTGAGATATGATCTACATATCATAAAATTATTCTTTTTAAATGTATAATTCAGTGGCCTTTAGTATATTCACAGAATTGTGCAACTGTATATAATTACTGTCTACGTTTAAAACATTTTCATCCCCCCAAAAAGAAGCCACATTAATATAAACATTATTATATGTTTATTATTGTTTATTATATAATTATATAATATGTTTATTGTTTATTATATAATATGTTTATTATATAATATGTTATTATGCCAATAATATAAACATTATTAGTCACTCTCCATTCCCCCAACACCCCCCGGCCCTCAGAAACCACTAGTATGCTTTCTGCCTCTTTTTACCTCATGGCGACATTTATTGGAGCATCCTCCTTTTAAAGACAACAAATTACAGTAAATCATTCCCATACTTTCTCTTGTGGTCCTACCTCTAGTGCTGTGTCAGCTGGTGGGCTACTGGGTTGACCTTGGTGTAGACTTGAGATTTACCTAGAGAAAACCAAGCTGAACTTTGATCAAGTGGGGCTCGGTTGTACAAAAGGTGGGGTGGTGGAGGAAGGCTCTTTTTTTTGTATTTGGTGTCTGCTAGGCCTTGATTTCAGTAGGCAGCCTCCAAGTTGGTTCTTATGTTTGCTGTCTCTTGGTCTTCATATAGTCCATGAGGAAAGCTTACCATGGTTTGTCCCATTGTGTTTACAGGATTTTTGAAGTGAAGCATCAGCATAGGAAGGTGGAAAACCAGATCAAAATGGCCAAGATGGTTCTGATGAATGAACTAAACAAACAGGCCAACGGGCTAGTAGAGGAATTAGAGGTATGTATAGACAGATGGATCAGATGGTTGGGTTCAGAAACCATCCACATATCAAGCTAGTCCCAGGACCTAGGGAAGCCTAGGCTATAATTCAGATATGTAGCTTCCATAGCTCTGTGCTGCTCCCTGTATTTTAAAATGTCAGCCTAATTTTGGGAGGGTGGCTCATTAAGGGCTAGAAAATCAGTTCAAACTGATTTTTGATGCTATGTCTCTTAGGCAGCTTCCATCCTTAACTGCTCAGGGTTATAGTCTTGGAAGAGAAAGTCATGAAACAAACCACCTTCTTGACCAATTTATGCCCAAGAGATGTAGACATTTATTCATTTCCTCTTTCATTTATTACCCATTCCACATTTGCACTATAAAATCTCCCACCATCTCCCCCTCCCCTTTTCCATTAGCCAGCATCCCATGGCAACACTCTGCCCTGCTGTCCTCTCAGGGGTGTAGTCTCATCTGATTCCATCAGTGACACACACAAGCCACCAGACTTCCCAAGCAGGTGGATTACAGTCCAATAACAGGATCAAGGACTCTGTCTTCTCTCTGTACCCAGGGGATTACTAATGAGAGAAAGCGGAAGCTGGAACAGCAGTTACAGAGCATCATGGTTCTCAACCGTCAGTTTGAGCATGTGCAGAATTTCATCAACTGGGCTGTCTGCAGCAAAACCAGTGTCCCTTTTCTTTTCAGCAAAGAGCTGGTAAGAGGAATCTCCCAACTCCTCAGCCTGTCCTTGAAGCTTATCAGAGCATCCCCTTTGTCATAGGGGCAATGAGGCAGTCCTTGGAAGTGCCTTTTCTTTTTAGGATGGAAGGAGGAATAACATAGCAGCTCCATCCATCCTTCAAATTCAATCACTGCTTTTGGGTTAGTAAGTAAACACCATCTTTTACCAAATCCCATAGTGCAAAGAGAACACAGGTGCTGAAATGGTCCTGCCCTCCCAAAGGTAGCTCAGTTGGGAAAGTCTGTAGTTCTTTGTCATAGGTAATTGATTCAGACATTACCCTGGACATGAGCAGTGTGCTGGGAATCTCATAGAAAGTTACTGGGGTTTACATGGGGGTCTGAGAGAAAAGGAGTTGGAGATAAGGTTGAAGTATTAGGCTTGAGAGGACGGCAGCACCCAGGAGAGGGAGCAAGAATTTTGAGAGAAGTTGATGGAGTTTATATTTGAATACTTTGAATCTAAGGTGCCTACAGTGCATCCAAAACCAACTCCAAGCTACCTACCATTAAAAAGCTGTTTTAATATATGGGTGTGGAAGTCAGAAGAAAAGTTGGTTTTGGAGAAGGAGATGTAGGAGTCACCAGGAAATCAGTGGTATCACCTTGGAAGAGTGTGTGGAGCAAGAAGAGAGAAAGTCAGGAACACAGGGAATACTGTCATTTTCAGCATAGACAGAGGAAGATGATGAGTGGAGAAGAGTGAGAAGCAATGGTCAGAGGTTAGAAGCAAAACAGAGTGTGGTACACAGAAATGAACAATTTCCAATTTTAAGTGGTCCATTTGGCAATGCTGCATGGGTGAAAGAAGATGAATAGTGAAGAGCAGCCTCAAGATCTGGGAATCAGGCTATCTTCTGAAAGAAGCTCCAGTGAAGTAGAAGGGTCAAAAGCTAGAATGAGGAGACTGAGGATGGGTGGTGACGAAGTAGAGACAGAAGTGAAAAGAAGAAAAATAAAAACATAGCCTGAGAAGATGGCAGAGTTGAGGGAAACTTTTTTTTAAGCTTGGAAAACATTTGCACACATGTATATGGGAGAAGAGGTTGAAGATAGAGAGGAGGGGTGTGTGGTGGGATAAGTACACTGAGAAAGCAGGAGGAAGGATATAGAGTGAACTGGTTGACCTTAAACACAAGGACAGTCTCTTCGTCTGAGATGGGAGGATAGGAAGGGGAAAATGCTGTAGTTAAGTTTGAGGGTAGAAGGGATACAAGTTGGGGTAATTTATCCTTTATGGTGTCTTTTTTTCTCTGTGAAATAGGAGGTGATAATAAGAGGGTTAAAACATTGGTAAGTAGCACCAAAGTAAAGATTTTAAATAGTCATTCAGTGCAGTGGAAGAGAAAGATGACAAGAAAAGAAGTGACAAGAGAAAGGGCTGAGGGGTGCTGCTGAAATTAATAATCACTGAAGTGGCCCCAGATAAAATGGCTTTGGTATGGCTGGATTACCTAAGAGTAGGAGTTGGCGATAGGGAGGGAATTAGGACACTAGTGATATCATTACTGTAAATGACAGGAAGCTGGGAAGTCCTGTGGACTGAAGGAGCAGGGCTTGGAGAGGTTGAAGAACATACTCTGAAAGAGCATGAACTTGTTATGACCAGGGTGGGTTGTTGGAGTTTAAAGGTCTCATAGGTAGAATGGTTGTAAATGATTAATAGGGTCTAGGTATGGTGACTAAACTGAAAACAAGGTGGTTGCCGTGCAAGAGATCAATGAAATAAGAGGCTAAGATGTTAGTTGGGACATTAGTTAACTAGAGGATGGCAGGGTAAGTTGGACACTTGCCAAAGCCCTGGATAAATAGGAGAGTTAGTGATGAGAAATAGATGAAAGTGTTGGGAGAGGAAGAGGGCTATCGAGTAGGACAGAAGGGTGTTTTACCTGCAAGTGGAAGTACAGCAATGGAGAGCTCAGACAATGCCTGCCCCCACTAAATTGAGGTGATGGTAGAATGAATGGAGCTGCCAGTCAATGATGTCATGAGGGAGAATGACAAATCACTTAAGGCCTGAAAAGATAAGAATGTAGGGGTTCCAGGCCAGGTGCGGTGGCTCACGCCTGTAATTCCAGCACTTTGGGAGGCCGAGGTGGGCAGATCACGAGATCAGGAGATCAAGACCATCCTGGCTAACATGGTGAAACCCCGTCTCTACTAAACAAAATACAAAAAATTAGCTGGGCGTGGTGGCAGGCACTTGTAGTCCCAGCTACTCAGGAGGCTGAGGCAGGAGAATGGCGTGAACCTGGGAGGCGAAGCTTGCAGTGAGCTAAGATCGCGCCACTGCACTCCAGCCTGGGCAACAGAGTGAGACTCCGTCTCAATTAAAAAAAAAAAAAAAAAAGAATGTAGGTTCCAGAAGCCTTGATAAGAGGAAAGGGATCAGCTGGGAGGATGGGCAGATGCTAAGGTGCAAGAGAATGAGAATATGGAGGATGACCAGAGGTTAAAGGGCCATGACTTTGAGCCTTTCGGCTTGTCCAAAGGGAAGGGGAGTTGTCATTTAGGTGCAAGATGCCCAAATAAATGACCTTTGGTGCTGTTGTCAGATTGTGTTTCAGATGCAGCGATTGCTGGAGACAAGTTGTAACACAGATCCTGGCTCCCCTTGGAGTATCAGATTCACCTGGGAGCCTAACTTCTGGACCAAGCAGCTAGCTTCTCTTGGTGAGCTTGGACCCAGCCACCCAGGCCTACCCACTCTGTGGGCTTTGACTTAATTGCTTGCCTTACTGGGTAGGTCAGCATATGCCCAAGAGAAAGCACTCCCTGGGACTGCCAGTGGTCATGGAATCATTCAGCAAACCTTTTTTTTTTTTTTTTTTGAGGGGGAAGAGGAGAGGATGAGGAATTTAAATAACAATGGCAATATAGGACTTTGTATCAGGACAAGTTGAAATCTGAGTTTACCATTCTGTGTAAATGTCCTTTTACACTGATTTTATTGCTGAGGAGGAGACAAGACAGTCACCCTGCTCTCCGGAATGCTGTATGGCAGTACAGATGAATGTGTGTCTCTGTGGTCACACAAAGGTATACACGTGTGGGCACAAGCAGGGGTACCTCAGCAACAGTGAGCCTGCGTGTGCATGTTTGTGTTACACAGACATATCCTTTTGAGTTGAGATGTAAGCAGATAATTCATGGCCTTGTGCATTTTTCTTCCCTGCTGCAATCATTTGCTGGCATTCAGTCTTTAGGCAGAATGTAAACAGCTTGAAGTTGTGCCTGTGTTGACAGCCTAACGAGTTTGTTAAACTGATGGCCAGCTGCTGCCTTTATTTGAGGCTGTTAATCTTATTGAAAATTTGTTGAACTTGGCAAAGTGACAAATGATATGTAGGTTTATTTCTTTTCTTCCCTCTTTCCTTTGATTTAACTCAGCAGACCTTTGATAGCCACCTACTCTTGTTTAGGCCCCATGCTGAGCACCGAAGAACCAATGGTGAATAAAACACATTTTCCTTAAGGAGCTCAGACTTCCTCTAAGTAAGCCTCACCAAAATAATGAGATGAAGGAGTCATTAGACTGAGTTAGCCATAGATCTACTTGTGCACAAGGGACCTAGAGACCTCAGGGGGCAATGCCGGTGCCTGGCACTGACCTGGTGTATTAGTCCATTCTCGCATTATTGTGAAGAAATACCTGAGACTGGGTAATTCATAAAGAAAAGAGGTTTAATTGGCTCATGATTCTGCAGGATGTACAGGAAGCATGATCCTGGAATCTGCTCGGCTTCTGGGGAGGCCTCAGGAAACTTACAGTCATGACAGAAGGTGAAGACGCACATCACATGGACAGAACAGCAAGAAACAGAGCAAGGGGGAGGTGTTACACACTTTTAAAAAATCAGGTCTCACGAGACCTCTATCACAAGAACAGCACCAAAGGGATGGTGCTAAACCATTCATGAGTGATCTGCCCCCATGATCCAGTCACCTCCTACCAGGCACCACCTCCAACACTGGGGATTACAATTCAACATGAGATTTGGGTGGGGACACAGCTCCAAACCATATCACCTGGTATTAGAGCTTCCCCACTCTCTTCCGTCCTACTTGCTCAACACACAGTTCCCCACACCTGTATCTGGGAACTTGTTCATTGGTCCCAGGCATGACTCTCTACCCTTTGCTACTTTCTAGCATACTCCCTCCCGACCCCAAAGTTGATTCTTTTTGTCAAGAGTCTGATTGGGCTGTTCTGTTGGAAAAAAAAAAGAGTGGGTGCTATTTGAGAGAGCTTGTGGTTTCCCTAGTGGGACAGAAACAGAGTCAGGGCTGAGCATCTGGTAAAAGCTGAACTAATTTCTCAAATATCCTAGGCCCTCAAAGCAGGTCCATACAGGTGCTATTACTGGCAGCATTCTAGACTGAGTCTAGGAGATCAAGGGTTGAGTTTCTTAATCTCTGTTCCTGGTACAGGATTGTTGAATGAGGTTCTTTTGTCCCAGGAGCAGGAAGTAGCAAGGTGGGAGCAACTTGAAAAACTTTTGAAAAACTCTCTATTCTGCATTTTCAGGCTGCATAACTACTGAAGGTGGACAAATGTCCAGGGCAGATGCTCCTGCTTATGGAGGCTTACAGGGGTCATCACCCTTTTATCAAAGCCACCAGTCTCCAGTGGCTCAGCAAGAGGCTCTTAGCCACCCCTCACACAAGTTCCAGTCTCCAGCAGTGTGCTCCTCATCTGTGTGCTGCTCCCACTGCTCCCCAGTCTCGCCTTCCCTCAAAGGCCAGGTCCCCCCACCCAGCATACACCCAGCCCACAGCTTTAGGCAGCCCTCTGAGATGGTGCCCCAGCAGCTGGGGTCTCTGCAGTGCTCTGCCCTGCTGCCCAGGGAGAAAGAGCTGGCCTGCAGCCCTCATCCACCAAAGCTGCTGCAGCCCTGGCTGGAAACCCAGCCCCCTGTGGAGCAGGAGAGCACATCCCAGCGGCTGGGGCAGCAGCTGACTTCCCAGCCCGTGTGCATTGTCCCCCCACAGGATGTTCAGCAAGGAGCCCATGCCCAGCCCACCTTACAGACACCCTCTATCCAAGTCCAGTTTGGCCACCACCAGAAGCTGAAGCTCAGTCACTTTCAGCAGCAGCCACAGCAGCAGCTACCACCTCCACCACCACCCCTCCCCCGTCCCCCACCTCCCCTCCCCCCTCCCCCACAGCAGCCACACCCACCTCTACCTCCATCCCAGCATCTGGCTTCTAGTCAGCACGAGAGCCCTCCTGGCCCTGCCTGTTCTCAGAACATGGACATAATGCATCACAAGTTTGAGCTGGAGGAAATGCAGAAGGACTTGGAGCTTCTTCTCCAGGCTCAGCAGCCCAGCCTGCAACTGAGTCAGACCAAATCTCCTCAGCATCTTCAGCAAACCATTGTGGGGCAGATCAACTACATCGTGAGGCAGCCAGCACCTGTCCAGTCCCAGAGCCAGGAGGAGACCCTGCAGGTAAGCATCAGGGTGGCTTGGCATGCATATTCTGCCCGTCCTAGGATCACTTAGGGAACACAGCCTCCCCAAAAACAAGGCAGCACAGGAATACAGTTTCTGCACCTTAGGGCTGCCTTGAGCTCAGCCCTCACATTTCAAAACTACCCTGGGCTCAACCTCCCACCTCAGAAAAGCTCCAGAGAGCATAGTACCCAGTCCCAAATTAGATCTAGGCTTAGTACACTCCGGAGTAGCTTGGCTTAGCCCTGTCTTCCTGGATGACAGTAGGGACCCTGCCCACCGATGGTACCTTCTGAGCTGTGCTGAACTCCTGCCAGTGCCAGAGCAGAAGAGAGGCTGTCTCTTATCTTGTCATCTCCCTAGCTCCCTTGCCGGACCTTATGAATCCCAGACAGGGGGAAGGGCAGAGCTTAAGGAGCAGAGTAATGGTCCATGTTAGATGTTGGCAGGCAGCACTTTTATAATACTGCACAGATATAGACTTAAACTTTTTTATTTCTACTAAGCTGGGTATGTTTTGTATGCACCATATCATTTATCCTACCGACAATGTTGTTTGGTAGGCATTACCATCTCTGTTTTGTAGGTATATAAGTGGGAGCTAGAGAAGGCTAGCAGTTTGTCTCCATATCATACAACATTGAGAGATAGAGCTAAGACCTGGATTCAGGTCTGCTGACATTTCTGTAATGCCACAGAAGTCTTCTTTCCATAGGAGGATATTGGATGCTGCTCCTCTTTTTTCTTAGCTAAAAGACACTTGAAGAGGTGCAGTTTGTACCCCTGGGATCTTTGCTGCATTTCACATCTTCATTCTTAGCTCTTGATTTTCTTTTTTTTTCCCCCAGAACCTCCTGTTCTATCCTCTTCTCTCTACCCTTCTCTCACTTTTTCTATAGTGATGTCCCCTTTAAATCTGTAATCACAGTTATATCTTCAAAGCAGCTTTACAGATTTTTACTTTATTATAGAATATAAGGCCTCACATTTATGCTTCAGTACTGACAACTTCAGATCATGCTTCAATGTCTTCCCCTGAGGCCCAGTTCTTTTGAGAAGATATAGAATAATCCGTGTGATGGCAGAGAAGGGTCTAGGGTTCATAGAGGGCCACAAGCTAAAATGTAAGTCAAAACTAGGTTATGATTGCTAAAGTGAATATCACAAAATTAGCTCAGAATTCTTGGTTTGGGTTCCATCTTAAGACATTCCCATTAGCATGTCTTATCTCAACTCTTCCAAAGAGTTGGGATAAGAGTATTTTTCTTTTTGGAAAATGTTTAAGCAGTCCACAATGTGTAGGTGGTGATGATGCACGGGGCAGGGTGAGCACTAGCCTTTGCTGCCACTGCTGCTGCTGCTACACTCTCTGCAGTAAAACCCACCCAAGTTCTTATTTTCTTCTCCAGGCTACAGATGAGGCCCCAGCATCTGAGGGCTCAAAGCCGGCTCTCGCTCTTGACAATAATACTGCTGCTGCCTTGCCCCAGGCGTCTGGGGAAGAAACCGCTCTCAGTGTCCCCCCAGTGGACAGCACCATCCAGCACTCCTCTCCAAATCTGGTGAGAAAGGTACTAAAGGAGCCTGTTTTCCCTGACCACATGGGACCCACTGCAAGCCAAGACCCCAGGCACTTGGAGGAGGAGGATAGGGTGGGGGGAGGAGTGTCCCTGTTCCATCCCTGGACGCTACACAGCCCCGATTCATGCCTTCTGCCCTAGTGAGTCAGCAACATAGATCTTCCTCCTCCCCATTTCCACTCCCCCATGCGCACTTAAAATGGGACCTCCTGGACTTCATGCAGAGTGGAAGGAGGAAGGGAAAGACAGCCAATTTATTGAACATGTACTGTGTGCTTGGAACCGTGTGTGCTGCTTCACCAGCATTATCTCACCTCACCTCCAACAGTTGTGGAAGTGAGCATCCCCATTGTATAGCTAAGGAAACTGAAGTCCAGGGCCTTACAGCTAGTAGAAGAGAGAGCTGAGGTTTATTTAAAATGAGATCAGTTAGAATCCAAAGCTTGACCTTTTCTCTCTACAATGAAGATGGAGAAAATATTTTTTGTGGCCTCCACAACCCAGAGTTGGATACCTTAGGATTTGAATCAATGGAATTTGTTGGGTGAGTGGTCTGTGGGGTGTTCTGCAGAGGTAGATGAGCAGCTGAAACACAGAGATCTCTTGAAGATGAGCTCTTGGAGGCCTTTCTGTCCACCCACCTACTAGCTTACTGAAAGTGTTCACTTACCGTGGACATAACCCAGAACCCCACAAATCCTCAACTATCTATTCTCACCTCTGCCCCTTCACCCCCAACCCCTGTCATACATCTAGCTGGAGCCTCAGTGCTGTGCCGTGTCCTCCACCCATTCCTCCTAGTGTCCCTTGGCCCTGTTTCACTTACGCTATTGCCTTCTCTGGCCTGGTGCCCTCAGCTCTCCAGTGCCTCCACCCAGCCCTGGACTTGAAGCTCTGTCAGGTGTTCTGAACTCTCCCAGCCTGTACCCTTGGCCCTGTAGCATCCCTCTGGCCCTGCAGCCCAGCTATGCTGGTTGCTCAGTGCACCTACCCCTCACCAAGTTTCCCTAGCTGTACCATTGCAGTGCATGTCTTAGAACAGTCAGTCTCAGTGATACTTCAGGAGAGTTTAGAAAAAAGAAGGGATGGCAAAAATGAAATGTCAACTTGGAAATTGCTGGTGACTCTTGAGGCTTTTTGTCTGTGCCTGTCCTACCCTGTTGAAAATGGCTTGGCATAGAGGCCCTTGAGGTACTGTATATTGGCCCTCTGTGGCTCTTAGATGTTTAACTTCTTGTATTTGGGCCAGCCACCTAACCATTCATCCATTTATTTAATCATTTAATGCATATATGTAATGCATATATATATATGCATTAAATGATTTTATATATATATACGTGTATATATATATATCTGAGTATGTGCCCCATATTCTACTACGTGCCAGGCATACATTGCTGAATAAGATAGTCAGTACCGTGCTGGAGAGTACAGTCTGGTGGAAGAGACAGTTAAGCAACAATAATAAATTGTGGTAAAGTGCTATAATAGTCATTGGGGTATACCCCATTGGAGCACCTAGCTCTGGGAGAGGGGGCTGTTGACAGAAGACTTCTTAGAGGACATTATTTTAAGCTGAAATTTTGAAAAGGAGAAGTTGGGCTAGTGAAGGGTAGAGGGGTAGAACAAATAGTCAAAAGGAATGGCAACTAGGAAGCTTCAGAAGTGAGAGAAAGCCTGGGGCAGTTGGGGCTTCAGATAATTTGTAATTTGGCTTGATAGGATCACGAGATGCACTGGGGAATGGGATGGATTGAAACCAGAGGGGCTGTAAGGCCTTGTAAATTATGCTTTGGAATTGGGATTCAGTCTTGGGGGATGTGAGGAGTAAGTGAAGGACTTCCAGAAAGGAGGGATATGGTTTGAATTAAGTTTGAAAGATCACTTTAGCTGTGGTAAGGGAGACCAGAATAGTACAGAGGAGAAACAGGAGGCTGAATGAAATCAATAGCAATAGGAATGGAGAGGAAGCAAAGATTTCAAGAGATATCAGATCACAGGAGTTTTGGCCTCAGTGTCTGATTGATGATAGGTAAGGCAGAGAAAGCCCTTTGGCTTAACACCCAGGTGTTTTCCCATGCTCCCATCCCAGTGGATCTGTCTTGATCCACTGGAATGGGAGCACGAGAAAAAGAGCATATTTAGGGGAAGAAGTTAAGTTTTGAATTATTGCTATTCGTTTGTGGAATACACATTAGAAGATGACCTGAAGGCAGCTAGCTCTAGATGTCAGTAGTTCAGAAGCAAGCATGAGAATTGCTGTAACCACCCGATGGGTTCTTCTTGCCTGCTGCACAAATGAAGACCATGGCATTGCAATAGAGAAAGAGTTTAGTTGATGTGAGGCTGGGATTTTTCAAAGGCAGTTTGGGGAAGGGGTGGGGGTGGCTAGAAATGGGTGCTTGCTGCTGATTGTTTGGGATGGAGATGAAATCATGGGTTAAAGCTGTCCATTTGAGCTGAGTTGCTTCTGGGTGGGGCCACAGGAGTGGGATTGATGGATCTGGGTGAAGCCATGGATGTCAGACATGCAGAAAAGTTGAAAAGATATCTCAAAAGGCCAATCTACAATAGGCCGAGGAATGATTAAGGGAAAGGCAAGGGGTGGGGTGGGTAAGTTAGATCAGATCTTTTTCACTGTCATAATTTGCTCATTGATATAATTTTTGCAAAGGTGGTTTCATTGCCAGTGCTCAGTTGTAGTGGAAGCCGTGCAGAAAATGCGGCTTCTCATTTGATGAGGTTCAGTTCTGTTCCTATACACAGAGCAGAGGAAAGGAGCTGAGCGACATACGTGCATGGAGTCAGTGCTGCCTGTGTGAGTGGCCCACAGGGTTCCCTGAGCAGCAAGGGGTGCTGCCCTCTTTTGTGGCTGCAAGTTGGCAATGGGGTTAGCAAAGGTCCTAGGAACTCTATCTTCTCATTTTGAGCTTCTCCTGCCCCTTATTAAGAGGGACTCATGTAGAGGTTTGGAGGGGCAGATGGCCTGGCATTCCTCATGTGTTTCATAGGCTTTTCATAGCTTGAAGTCCCAGAAAAAGGACCCTCAAGTTTGTCATCCTGGCTTAGAGGAAGCTTTGGATTGGCAGAGAGAGATCAACCCTGACAGTGAGAGCCACTGGTTGTCCACAAAACTACTGCAATAAGGAAAAGGGCTTTCTTTTTGAGGAAATTTGTTGCCTTGGAGCTGGGGTTGGGCAGGGTGGAGGGTGTGAAGCTCAAGGATAGCAAACAACATTCTGAGCCTTTTACCATTGAGTGATAATACTTCGTATGGTATCGTTCTAATTTTTTCATAGGTTTTTACATGGATTATTTCATTTTATCTCTTTATCCAGCAACACTATGAGGAAGCCACTTTCTTATTCCCCTTTGAAAGATGTGGAAACTGAGACACAGAGAGGTTAAGTGACCCACCTAAGAGTTATACAGCCAACCCATTGGGCAATGTTAGGACCAGACCACAGGTCCTTGACAGCTCTGTGTTCAATGACTAGGTTAAATTGCTTCTCTTTCTGCACTGCAGTGGGAGAAATAGGACTCCATTTGGCCTCTCACCTGCTGGATTTTCCTGTCTTTACAATCCTTGAAGTAGCCCAAGGCCTTGCTGGGGAGAGATCTTAGGACCCAGCCTAGTTTGGTATTGGTTGTTTTATCTGGTAAAGGTGTTTTGTCCTCCATCCCACTCCCGGCCTGTGCTGGCCTGTGAGTGCCAGGAAAGTCAAAAGAATCTATCTGAAGGTCATGGACCAGAAGAACCTGTGGCACCACGCACCTTTCTGTGAGTTCCACACTGACTGTGTATCACCAAAAGAGGACTTTTGGTGAAGCAGAACATCTGTGTACAAGTACCTTGGAGTTGGTGCTACGTGAGCCGATGGTAGAAACAGGTTGCGGCTGAAAATGAGATGTGAAAGTTCTAGAATGGATTTTCTAGTGGCTTGAGCTCTGCAACCCCTTTTGAATGAATTTTGGTATTTGTCTGGCACCAGCTGTTGCCTAAGCTTCCTAATCTTGGTTCAGCCACTCTGAAAGAAAGACCATGGCTACAACCCTACCACAGCAACCCTTACATCTCAAGTGAAACTGGGAGACATTTTGATGCATTCATTTCATGCTTCTGAACCAGTCAACTGCCGAAAAATACACACAATCCTTTCCTCAAAGGAGTTGGCCGGGTGCGGTGGCTCGCGCCTATAATCCCAGCACTTTGGGAGGCTAAGATAGGCGGATTGTTTGAGCTCAACAGCTCAAGACCAGCCTGGGCAACATGGTGAAACCAAGTCTCTACAAAAAAACACAAGAAAATTAGCCAGGCATGGTGGTGCATGCCTGTGGTCCCAGCTACTCAGGAGGTTAAGGCATGAGAATTGCTTGAGCCTGGGAGGCGGAAGTTGTAGTGAGCCAAGATTGCACCACTGCACTCTAACTTGGGCAGCAGAGCGAGATTGTCTCAAAAAAAATGAAAAGCTCTCATGGAGTCAAAGCTGTAGGCATCACAGAAAGCCCTATCCGAGTCCCAGTTCGCCTGCAAGAGGGACCTTTCTTCTGCTGCTCGTAACATAGCCCCAGATCTTCAAGAGAGGACTTCGAGGCCACCAGCATGCTGCTCATGGCTTAAGAGCCTGAGATGTATTTCCAGTAAATGATACAGAAGCGGTAGGCATTCCTGTGATGCAGATTATTAAGAGTGATACAGAGGAGTAAAGGATAATGACTCAGGCAGATAGTATTTATACCATTATCGAAGCATTTTAATGCCCGATCTCTTAATTTGAGTCTTATAAAAACTCAGTGAGATTTACATTAACCTGTGTAGGAGGAAATTAAAACCCAGAGCTGGACAATGACTTACTTAAACTCATTAAACCCTGGTAACTGTGAGTAAATACTAGGCATCCTGCCTCCATAGTCTCCAAAGCTACTGCTGTGGATCAGATTGTGGGTCCTCAACATCAGGGACAATCTTTTCCTCATAGCCTAGCCCTGACAGCAGCATTTGCTCAGAATGTTCCTGGGGTCTGGGGAAACTTTCTTAGGGCACAGCCTGCGTCCTGGTCAGCATTTGCAGAATTGTACACTCTTTCTACTCAAGAGTCAGGCTAAACACTCCCCAAGTCTGGCTCCTGAACTTAGCACACTCTAAGAAGCCTGTCTCGTTAGTTCTATCCTGATTTCATTCACCATCCAAACCTAAGATTTTTGTCTAGGTCTCCTGGCCCATGAGAAAACAGATCCTTGCTCCTATCTGTTTAATAAGACAGAATAGTGTGTAAAGTGTTTTAGAAGTACTCCTATTCAAAGTAATTTTTTTTTTTTTTTTTTTTGAGATGGAGTTTCACTCTTGTTGCCCAGGCTGGAGTGCAATGGCACGATCTCGGCTCACCGCAACCTCTGCCTCCCAGATTCAAGTGATTCTCCTGTCTCAGCCTCCTGAGTAGCTGGGATTACAGTCGTGTTCCACCATGCCTGGCTAATTTTGTATTCAAAATAACGTTTTTAAGTCAGTTTCCTACACTGGCCTGGGCAAAATACCTTTGACCAAATTCTCCTGAGTCTCCAAGCCTTGGGGTTTGAGGGTTCCACTCATCTGGCTTTCACTTCAGACTTACTAGAATCCACTTACTCCTTTCCTCTTTCTTCTACCTCAGATTCTGAGATCCTCTTTGCTTTTTCTGTCCTCCCTGGATTATCAGGGCACTGGGCACTTTTCACTTCTCTCTCTTCACCACCCATGAACCTTTTCTCATTTGACTTTACTAAGTTATCATATATCTGCGTAGTTACATCCATAGTGACAGGCTTAATAAGTACAAGAGCGTTCTCTTGAGATGGAGGAACACTCATTGTCAACAAGAGCAACAACTTTGCCATTAAAAATCAACATGTGAGGGCCAGGCACAGTGGCTTACACCTGTAATCCCACACTTTGGAAGGCCGAGGCAGGTGGATCACTGGAGGTCAGGATTTCAAGACCAGCAGCCTGGCCAACATGGTGAAATCCCATCTCTAGTAAAAATACAAAAATTAGCTTGGCATGGTGGTGGACACCTATAATCCCAGCTACTTGGGAGGCTGAGGCAGGAGAATCACTTGAACTTAGGAGGTGGAGAGGTTACAGTGAGCTGAGATCATCTGACTGCACTCCAGCCTGGCCCACAGAGCAAGAATCCGTCTCAAAAAAAAAAAAAAAAAAAAAAAATCAACATGTGAAACTGCTTACTAGAAAAGTTAGTCCCTTCCTCAGCCATCTGATTCTGTTGTTTCAAGATCTGCTACTGTTAAACCAGTCTACTTAATCTTGAAGCTGTAGAAGCATTCACTTTATTTATTTATTTATTTTTTTGAGATGAAGTCTCACTCTGCCACCCAGGTTGGAGTGCAGTGGCATGGTCTCAGCTCACTGCAACCTCCGCCTCCTGGGTTCAAGCAATTCTCCTGCCTCAGCCTCCTGAGTAGCTGAGACTACAGGCGCGTGCCACCACACCTGGCTAATTTTTGTATTTTTAGTAGAGACGGGGTTTTGCCATGTTGGTCAGGCTGGTCTCGAACTCCTGACCTCAGGTGATACGCCCGGCGCATTCACATATTTTGAGGATTTAATTCACCAATCTGTTTTCCTCTCTCTTGTTTCCTTAGCTAGACTGAAGGCCTTCAGTGTGTTTCCAAGACACAACTCCCAAATCTTTGGTCCCTTTTTCTATTGCATATTTACACAGTGGTCAGTTTCTGATTACTTTAACCACTAGAACAGAAATCTGAAACTAGAAGTGACCAGGCAAAGCTTTAGAACAGCAGCAAAAACAGCCATCACAAAACCTATGCATTATATTCTGTAGGAGATCATAAACTCATATGTGGGTATCTAGCTGGTGTTCTTGATCTAGCAAGCTTAAATATATGGTTTTCTTGGGAAAGTTTTAGTTTAACTACATTATAGTAGTAAGCAGAGTAGAAGCAGGGAGTCAAGATTTCTATAAGGGCAGCTAACAAGGGAGAAGACAAGAAACATCACTTGGAAAAGTGCCACGGTATGAGGTCATTCACTGAAAGAACAAGCTAAGCCCTGTGTTCTTAGAAGTTCCCGAAAGCATCACTGAATTACTTATTGGTTCATCCAAATTCCTTGATATCACTAAGAAATGGTCTCCTTAGCCTCCTTATGCTCTGTTTAATAAGACAGAAGAGCATGTAAAGTGTTTTAGAAGTACTCCCATTCGAAATAATGTTTTTAAGCCAATTGCATTTTGTTATTGAAAGAGGTATGTTTCAGATAACTGGAAAATTAATTTATGTGGAACACCACCCTATCTGCATTACTTTATCCCCAGCAATATTATCTTGCTGTAAGAACCTGAAATTTATATTAAACTCAGGGCATGTGCACTAAGTGTCTGTTTATTGATTTCTCAATCATTTCTTACTAGGGCACTAGCTTTCTAGCTTCTGGCACAGAATGAAGACCAGCCAGCCTGTTTTCAAGGCTGGTCCCAGATTCCTAGTCTTGGGATCCTGTATGAGCTTGGGAAATCTAGGTAATCACTCTGTGTCTCAATTTCCCTTCCTGTTAAAATGAAAGAGCAATGTTTTCTCTGAATTTTGACGATACCATGTGGCAATCATTAGAATAATAATGTCAACACACTGAACTCTAGAAACACGTCTGGGTGGTAAGAGTGAGGAGAGAGAGAGGGCAGCAGGTAACAGAGCCCAGGTCAAGCAGAATTCAGGTTAGATGGGTGCAGGGTCACATAGGTGACTAGTAGCAGAGGTTGAAAGTCAGACAATTCAGGGAGGTCGTAGGTCAGGCAAGTTGTCAAGTTAGGTGGTAAAGACAGGTAGGTTAAATAGGTTAACTGAATCCATTAAATTAATAGATGAGGTAATTTCAGATAAGTCAGACAGGTGGCAGACAAAGATAAGGAGACAAAAAAGAGGCAAGAAGAGGAAAGGGACAGGGACGGGGACACACAGTTTGAGGGAAGGGAAACGAGGAGCGAGAGGAGATGCTAGTTAAGGGAGGTAAGAGGGGGCTCTGTAGGCTCAGGGTTGTCTCTCTTCATCCCCCAAAGATGACCTGAGCTGATTATCAGAGTGCATGTGTTTTGGCATTTTGACTCTTCCTCTCTGAACTAGAAAATAGTTTATTTTCAGTTGTGAATCTCAAAATATACATTTTCCTTCATGAAATATAGAGGTTTTGTATGTAAAGATGAAGTCAAGGTGTCAGTTACATAGTTGACAGCCTAGAAACCTCAATGATAACCCTCTACATACTTTATAGCTAGAAATACACATTCACCTCCTGTCATTTGACCTCTGAACAATCCTGGGGTCTAGAGGGCGGGTGGTATCATCTCCATTGACAAGTGAGCTCCCTTCTGCATGGGAGACACCAAGTGTCAGACAACCTGGCCACGCTCTCAAGCCCTTTTCCAATCCCATCATGCTCTCGAGAAGTGCTTCCTCTCCTCCCAGGCCCTGGAGACTCAGCCTGCTTTCCTTGCTCTGAAAGTTGGCCCTACCCTTGCCCCCACCCATCTTGTAGCACTAGCAACAGACTAGGATGGAGGTTCTCAAATCTTCTTTTTCTTTTTGTACATGAAATAAGTACCTTTTGTTTTAATATTTTACAACCTTTCACTCTAGAGAGCTGATATAGTATAAAAATAACTAACACATAGCATATATAGGTTTCAGAAATGCCATTGTGTCTGCATAGCCTGTAAAAATGGGGTTGGGCTGGCTTTCTCACAGCACTTTCTCTGAGTCCCTTCCTCCGTGGAAGTTTTCCACATTCTTGTTAATACTACCAGAGCTTCACCCTCTCTCCTGATAGCATTGGCCTCCTTGAGATTGGCTGTGGCTGTGAAAAGGAAAGAAATCAGTCAAGTATGCAATATCTTGGGATGTATTGCTAACCTCGTATTGTCTTCTGGGCATTACAGGACCAAGTTCATCAGGTTCACCTCAAAATAAACTGCCATTTAGTTTCCACAATTTTTCAACAGCTCAGTCTGCATGTCTTCCTCTCCCCTATCATTATGTTAACTCACATATGCAATAGGTAATTAGGACAGGAGAGCCAATTTCCCACGAATATGATCTCTACCCCTAATCTGGGAAGTTTTGTCCTTGGGGATTTTATCTTGTGCATATCTTGTGACGTATGGCACCTGACCATTATTATTTGGGTGGTCTCACGTGGATTTTAGTGCTCTTAATGCTTGGCAACAAGGATCTCACTAAGAAGAGACATCTATATAATTCTCAATGTCCAGCATGGGTAGATTAAATGAACGCCAAAACCGCACTAAACATACATGTCAAATAGGGGAAAGGAGAAAGAATGCAGTGCAAAGGATTAGACTGTCATATATTGCAAAACGGAATGAAATAGTCACTGGGTATTCTTGTTCATAGATAAGGAAATATAGAATATTAGAAAGCTATGGTAGTGCATAACTAGGACAACAAGGAGATGTTAAGGAATGCAGGCCTGGGCATGTTTGAGATAGCCATTGATTTTTGGACTTGGTCCCTTAAGCTGGGCTTCATTCCTAGCTTACCCAATTTGGTTTAAATATTCTTTCCACCTTGCTTCACTTCAACCTTTTTTGTCTTGGCAGTCAGACTGTGGAGGAAATGGAAGCTTTTTAAAAAACTGAACACTATTAAACTACTAAGGAAAATATAAAAAGCATACTTTTCTTTGGAGAGATAAAAGATATTTAACTCATCTGTGTTTAAAATTAAGAATAGAAAATATAAGCCTTACTAAAGCAGTTAAATTATAAGGGAAAGAGGTAGGGAAAGAAGAGAAAGAGATGATAAAAGAAAGCAGGACAGGAAGAGAGAGAAGGAGCTCATGAGAGAGCAGGGAGAGAGGAGAAGAGGGAGAAGGAAAAGAAATAGAACAGAATATGAGAGATAGTGAAGGGGAGTAAGCCCAGAGAGGTATATAGGGAGACAAGTCAAAATTAAGTTGTAGCTTTGGTACCAAAGATCTGGATTCTCTTTTTTTTTTTTTTGAGACAGGGTCTTCCTCTGTTGCCTAGGCTGGAGTGTAGTGGCACGATCTTGGCTTACTGCAGTCTCAACCTCCTGGGCTCAAGCAATCCTCCCACCTTAGCCTCCAGAGAATCTGGGACCACAGGCCCATGCCACCATGCCTGGCTAATTTTTCTATCATTTGTGGAGACGGGGTTTCACCATATTTGCCTAGGCTGGTCTTGAACTCTTGGGCTCAAGCGATCTGCCCGCCTCAGCCTCCCAAAGTGCTGGGATTACAGGTGTGAGCCACCATGCCCAACGAAGATCTAGATCTAAATCTATAAAAAATCTACATCAAATCTACTTAGTGATGAAATATTGAAAGGATCCTCTGAGTTCAGGAATGAGACTAGGATGGCTACTATTACTACTTGTATTCAATATTGTACTGGAGGTCTTAGCTAGTGGAGTGAGGCAAGAAAAACAAATGTGAAGAAAAAAAGAAAATAGATTTACCATTCAGGATGGGCATGGTGGTTCATGCCTGTAATCCCAGCACTTTGGGAAGCTAAGGTGGAAAGATGGCTTGAGCCTAGGAGTTCAAGACCAGCCTGGGCAACATAGCAAGACCCTGTCTCTACGAAAATAAAAAATAAAAGGTAGCCGGTATGGTGTTATGCGCCTGTAGTTCCAGCTACTCTGGAGGCTGAGGTGGGAGGATTGCTTGCTTGAGCTTGGGAGGTCAAGGCTGCAGTGAGCTGTGGTTGTGCCACTGTACTCCAGCCAGGGTGACAGAGCAAGACCCTGTTCAGAAAAACAAAACAAAAACTTACTATTCGTGGATGGACATGATTTGTGTGCACAGAAAATCCAAAGGAAAATCCCAGAGTGACTTTAGCAAGGTCTATACAAAGTCAATATTCAAAAATTAATTGTATTTCTATATACAGTGTACAAACAATAAAGAGAAATGGAAATCTACAAAATTATGTTTTACAATAACATGAAAAAACTTAAGATGCCCTTCTGAGCCTCATCTTTGTCAAGTGTAAAACTAGGTCTGCAGCAACAATAATAACAATAAAAATAATAGAAGCAGCAGTAGAAACAACTGGGGTTTATTGAGCATCTACAGTATGCCAGATATTGTTCTAAATGTTCACATGGATTGTTTCTTTTAACCTTTAATGGTTATTGTGAGGATTAAATAAAGTAATATATGTAAAACATTTAGCAAATTGCCTTGCATATAATAAATTCTCAATAAACTTTAGCTGTATAAAAATAATCATTATTTTAGAGAAACTCATAGACTAAGTTGTCAGTAGACCTAAGCTGCTGTTCATTTGGCTAAAGATTTGTAGAATAAACAGTCCTGTATTAGTGTTGTTTTGAATTTTTAAACAGCTCATTAATTCATTTATTCATCCAGACACTACTCTTGGGTCTAGGAATACAGTGGGTAAGCAAAATAGATAAAAATCCATACCCTAATGGAGTTTACACTTTAGTAGGGGAAACAGACATTAATCAAATGATACCACGGATTGTGGTATGAGGCTGAAAGTACAAGTACAAGGCATATGAGAGCATAAAAGCAGGAACCTGGTCTGGACTAGAGAATGAAAGAAGGCTTTCTGGCAAAAAATGTCAGTTGAGCTGAGTTCTGAAGGGTAAGTGGAACAGGGCAGGGGTAGGAGAATCCTCTATGCAGAGAAAGCAGTCCATCTGAAGGGGGTGAGGATAGTGGGTGGAGGGAGAGCTTGGTATGTTTCAGGAACTGGAAAAAATGAGTGACTGGAGTTCAGAGAATGAGGAGAGCGTTATTGAATGAGCTATGGCTACAAAGGAGGACAGAGGACAGGTCATCAGGGCCTCGGGAGTCTTGTTAAGGATTTTTGCAGTTATTCTAAGAAGAATGGAGTGCACTGCGGGGTTTTATGAAAAGAAATGATGTGATCGGATCCGTGTTTTGAAAATATTTCTCCACTGAAGAGGCTACTACTGTTGTCTAGGGAGATGTGAAAGTAGGTTAGGCTAGGGCACTGTCAGCAGAGGGAAGAATTAGTGGGTATATTTGAGAGATGTTTAAGGGGTAGAATTGATGGGGCTTGGTATTAGCTTGGGTGTGGCAGGAGGGATGCTTCACTGATGCCTCCTTCATAGGATCTGACTTGCAGAACTGAATGACTAGGAGTGACTTTCACTGAGATGAGGACAGTCTTCACGGCAAAATAGCTTTAGTAACTTTATATTGAAACTTGAGAATGTATTTGAAGTATTTATTTTCCTGTGAAAATGTGAACGGGGAAAGAAATGACAGGTTCAAGACACTGATTTTGGAAACTTAGATAGATATGCCTAATCCCTGTTTTCTCTTTGTTTTTCAAAAGACGTGAAATTGTTATATATTTAGTCTTTTTTTTTAGAGGGCAGGGATATGAAACTTACACATTCCTGAAGATTATATTTAGAGCCAGTCTCCCTCCTTTTCCCTAAATCTGTCTCTTCAATCTGAAAAATGGAATGGATTCAGTACAGAAATCTATATCTTCAACTTCTTTTTATAAACCTTTTACATCTCTTCTCCTCAGATGTAAGAAAATAATTTTGGAGTCAGAACATTACTGCCTTATCCAATGATTGTACGGACTGGGTGATATTAAGATTTAGCTGCTTTGATGTTCTCTGCTTCTGGTTTGGAATATCTTTGGCAGGTATACCAGGGCCAGAAAAGACCTTCAAATATCTTGGTTAAAGCCTACATCAAATGCTACTAGTGCTTGGAGTTGATCTGAACAACCACGTAAGAAGGCCCTGGAGTTGACCCAGGTTCCCCAGGACTGATTGGAACTTTCTGAGCCTTGGCATTCTCTCAAAGAAGGTCTGAGGCAGATAAGAGTTTGAGTCTTCTCAACCCCCTGCTACTTTTGTATAGCAGAAACTATTCTATAGCATCCCTTGACGGGAAGAGAAGCCACTGGTGGTGTAGTCAGAGGGGAATTTGAAATTAGAGGGCAGTCCCACAGCCTGACCCTTTGCTTAGGTACAAGACTGGGGTGAGGGATGTGGCTGACTGTGTGTATGTATGTGTGTGTGTACATGCCTCAGGTCAGGCAATAAGTTCTCTTTCTCACTCTTGCTGTCACACACACACACACACACACAACAGTCTTCCGCTTGTGCCTCTCTCTCTGTGTCATAGCCTAGCAGCCTCCTTGGTTTCAGGAAGAGGAACAGGGCTTCGTGCATTGCCTGAGTTCCTGGCAGCTACCAGACTCTGAAGCCAGAGTGGAATTGGAGCATGGGAGCTCCTGTGGGTTGGGTCCCTCCTCTCCCTCCCTCCATTCCCAGCTAGCAGCCTGACTCTACCCCTTGTCTCTGTTCCTGCAGCACTCCACCTCGGTGAGCATCATGGGCTTTTCCAACACTCTGGAGATGGAGTTGTCATCTACCAGGTTGGAGAGGCCCCTAGAGCCACAGATCCAGAGTGTGAGCAACCTGACAGCTGGTGCCCCCCAGGCAGTACCAAGCCTGCTGAGTGCTCCCCCCAAAATGGTGTCCAGCCTGACAAGTGTTCAAAACCAGGCCATGCCCAGCGTGACAACCAGTCACCTACAGACTGTGCCTAGCCTTGTGCATAGCACATTGCAGTCCATGCCCAACCTGATAAGTGACTCCCCTCAGGTTATGGCAAGCCTGGCAAGTGATCACCCTCAGGCTGGGCCCAGCCTAATGTCTGGTCACACCCAGGCTGTGCCGAGTCTGGCAACTTGTCCTCTGCAGAGCATCCCTCCAGTTTCTGACAGGCAGCCAGAAACCGGGTCCAGCTCCAGTTCTGGCCGAACTTCAGGGAGCCTGTGCCCCGGAGATGGGGCTGATCCCTCCCTGGGGAATGCTCTGTGTAAGGTAAGTCCTGGGGAAATGCTATTCAAACTTCCTTTGTTCATCAATGGGCAAAAGATTGGCCACTGGGACCCTTATTCTGACCTTAGCTTAACAGTTCTGAGACCACTAATGACAACCATGTCTGAGTTCTTTGATTCTTGTTGACATCTCACTTTTGAAAGATGGAAAGTGAGGATTCCACTCGCTTCACTGACTCACTGGGACAAGGTCCCATAGTCCCTGGTCTGGATGCTCCCAGGGACTTGGCCATCCCCTCAGAACTGGAGGAGCCAATTAACCTCTCTGTGAAGAAGCCTCCACTGGCGCCAGTGGTCACATCTACAGCTCTGCAGCAGTACCAGAACCCAAAAGGTGAGACTCAAGCAGCCTGCCCTTCGTGTTGGCCACAGACTTGAGCAGATGGACTCAGCACTTCTAGGTGAGAGAGGCCAGCAGACAAGCTCTAAGCTGGGGAAGCAGTGCACCTCTCTGAGGCTGAATTTACTTCTCTCCTCCGGATCTGTCTTAGTGACACCTGTTCTGCTTCCCTCACTGTGGCCATGGCTGATCTAGGCATGGCCAGGACTTACTCTTTTTGTAACACTCCCCATGCAAAGAGTCCTGGGGGTCTGCAATATACCTAGGGGGAAACAGAACTCAGCCCAGGAGGGCTAGCCTTGACAAAATGTTATAGGGAAAAGAGCATGTCTGACTTTGGAGTCCGATAGATGGAAGTTAGTAAACCAGTTCTCTCTCCCTGTGATCCCGGGTAAGATACCTAACCTCCCTCAACTGATTTCTTTCTCTCTAAATGGGGCCAATCACACCTACTTCATAGGCTACTGGGACCAATAAATATAGTGAAATCATTTGATAACTTCCTCTGAGTAGTAAGGATTTTCCTGGTACCTGACAGTAATGTGGATTTGTGTTGTGCCTCATAGTGAAGGGAATTTGGACCATTGGAGATTAGTTCTGATTTGCTTCTCAGCTTCCCATGCCCCTTCTCCAACCAGGCTAGGCTAAGTTTGTTCTTCTGTGGAAGGTGAGGGCTAGTTGGGAAGTCAGGAAGCGACTCCCTGATGATCATTTGGGACTTTTTTCGTTCAATGTATGATGCGTGTTTAATTTGTAATGATTAGTCTGTTTCCTATATGTGTAATAAATGAAAACGAAAGAAATCATTTTTCTCCTTTTTTTTTCCACACTGACTGAAAGGCCAACTGAAAAATTATTGGTTCTTATTACACACAATAATGTAACTCTGCATTTTATGCAGTTAAACTTTTTAGACCCTGCTTGCCCATGTACAGTGCCTAGGACCGTGCCTGGTGCTGGTTGGATGCTAGTTTCATCCTTTTGTCCCACCACTGCCTCCTGCCCATCTCCATAGACTGCATACTCAGAGGAGAACTCCCTGGGAGCCTCTTTTCCATGGAGTGTGAGCTGGATTCTCAAGCATTGCTGGAATCCCAGCACTTGGCTGACAGGGCAGAGGCTGGACAAAAAGACTCCTCAGAGGAGGCAACACTGGTGTACTGAGAACAAGTGATTTCTGAGCTCATCTTGAAGGTGAGAAACTGGCCCATCAGTGCCTGACCCAACACTCACCCATAGGCAGCCTCTGAGTGTTACTTGTGTTCATCTTCTTAAAAGAAGGTGGGCTTCCTTCTCTCAAGAAGGAGATCCATGGCAGACATGTCACCACTATGAATGACTATAGTGTAGGTAACTACTGTATGACAGGTGTGTGGCCAAAGGTATGAATAGCAGATATAAGTGGAAGGTATGCCTGACGGGGTTTGTTGCCACAAATGTGTGTCACAGGTATTTGTTTGTCTTTTGCCTTAGAGTGTGAGAATTTTGAACAAGGAGCCCTAGAGCTGGATGCAAAAGAGAACCAGAGCATCAGGTAACAGCCTCCCTCCCACCCATGACTTCACTTCCTGAGATGTTGTTGGCACAGGGATGAAGCACCCTTGATGAATTAACTACAAGTGGAAGAAATTTGTCTGCAACTGCCTTCTTCAACCCCTCAACCTTCAAGCGGATGTCTGGGATGGTTGTGGGAGGATGTCCTGGCTCCTGCACCACGAGGCATGCACTCTGGGTGCAGCCCTTGCACTTCAGGGAGCTCCTGTCTTTGACCAGGACTACACCATAGGGTGGCTGACAGGGCCTGGCCATGCAGAGCTGGGCCAGGAGGGCAGAATGTGGACCTGTAGAGTCCACATTCAGAGTCCAGATCCAAGAGGATCTGGAGTAGCAATTCAGCTGGGGATTGTATTAGTCAGGGTTCTCTAGAGGCACAAAACTAGTAGGATATATATATGTGTGTGTGTGTGTGTGTGTGTGTGTATATACTTCCATATTATATATATACACACACACACATATATATATATATGGAAGTTTATTAAGTATTAATTTACATGATCACAGGGTCCCACAATAGGTTGTCTGCAAGCTTGAGGAGCAAGGAGACCCAGTCTGAGTCTCAAAACTGAAGAACTTGGAGTCTGATGTTCAAGGGCAGGACGCGTCTAGCACAGGAGAAAGATATAGCCAGGAGGCTAGGCCAGTCTCTCCTTTTCATGTTTTCCTGCCTGCTTTATATTTGCTGGCAGCTGATTAGATGGTTCCCACCCAATTAAGGATGGGTCTGCTTTTCCCAGCCCACTGACTCAAATGTTAATCTCCTTTGCCAATGCCATCACAGACACACCCAGGATCAATACTTTGTATCCTTCAATCCAATCAAGTTGACACTCAATATTAATCATCACAGGGATCATGGATGTTTCTGACTTAGAGGTTGGGACCCGAGGAGGATCCAACCAAGACCCCGGGGTGTCTGTCTTACTGCAGAGCCTTCAATAGCGAGCATAAGATTCCCTATGTGCGACTGGAGCGACTCAAGATCTGTGCTGCCTCCTCAGGAGAGATGCCTGTGTTCAAACTGAAGCCACAGAAGAATGATCAGGATGGGAGCTTCCTACTGATCATCGAGTGTGGCACTGAGTCCTCCAGCATGTCCATTAAGGTACCACTTTGCTTTGCCTTGGCCTTAAACCCTGGCCCAGCCTAAGCGCTTATTCTTTTTGCTACTGCCCAAATTCTGACTCTGGGACATTTCCTGAGTCTCTGTTGGGGCTGCAGCTTGGCCAGATGTTGTCCCCTGCTGCAAGGGGCCTGTGAGATGCATATTAGGAGGGAGGTGTCCTGGCATTCATGGGGCTTGCTGGCTTGGGGTCCTGGAATAAGTTGCTCTCATGTAGGCACGCAGGGCCTGCCAGTCTCTCCCTCCCCTCCCTCAAGAGCTTGTTGGTTCTGTGCTCTGGCTGCCCAGACTTACTTCTTCCCCAAGGTCAGCCAGGACAGACTGTCTGAGACCACCCAGGCCCCAGGTCTGGAGGGAAGAAAGGTCACTGTCACTTCTCTGGCTGGGCAGCGGCCACCAGAAGTGGAGGGCACATCTCCTGAAGAACACAGACTCATTCCTCGAACCCCAGGAGCCAAGAAGGGCCCCCCAGCCCCAATAGAGAATGAGGACTTCTGTGCTGTTTGCCTCAATGGTGGAGAGTTACTGTGCTGTGACCGCTGCCCCAAAGTGTTCCACCTCTCCTGCCATGTGCCAGCCTTGCTCAGCTTCCCAGGGTGAGTCATGCCAGTCCAGGACCATCACCTGGCTAGTAGGGTTGCCTTTCAGGGATGATTATTCCAGGCCAGGCCCACAGAGCTCCCAGGATGGGCTTACTCCCCTCTTCTGGACCTGCTTGAATTGCAGGTCTGTGAGTTAATGGGCCTGGGTATCTTCTGCACACAGACAAGTGGATGCTTGACATTTGGTTGACTTCATTTCTACCTCTTTTCTCACCTTCTTCTTGCATGTGGATTTGTGCCTATACTACTACCCCAGCCTCCCCTAACCCCTGTTTTTCTAGAGTCACAAAATTCTGAGTTATTGAATTTCTTCCAAGCCTGTGGCTAGAAAGCCATTTCTTACATGGCAAGGCCAGGGACTCAGTTTCTTATGCCTGCCATAGGGCAGAGGGAGAGGGAAGGGTGCTCTGGGCAATGTGCTGAGGCCTAACATGGCCTCACCTGCCCCTGCAGGGGAGAATGGGTGTGTACCTTGTGCCGCAGCCTGACCCAGCCCGAGATGGAGTACGACTGTGAGAATGCCCGCTATAACCAGCCTGGAATGCGGGCATCTCCTGGCCTAAGCATGTATGACCAGAAGGTAGGGAGGAGTCTTTGGAAACAAGGTTCCCTGCCTTTGGCAGCCCCCTTCTGCCTACAGGGTCTGAGGCCTTTCAGAGGGGATGAGGGGCTTTTCTGGATACCTTTCTTTGTGCTATGCCTGACAACTTGGCCCAGGGGTGTTTGGGTAATTTTCCTTCTCCTAGCAGTTTTCCTCTGGCTTGGGAACCTGAATTTCACCTTAGTATGGCAGCTGGCATCCTATGGGACAGAGCCAGGGAGTTATCAGGGTCAACATCTTTAGTTCAGACTGAGGTGAGACCAGAACAAAATGACTCTGTTGCCAATTCTGATTTTGCAGAAGTGTGAGAAGCTGGTACTGTCCTTGTGCTGCAATAACCTCAGCCTGCCCTTCCATGAACCTGTCAGCCCCCTGGTAAGGAAGGCCATGCTGTTTCTGCCTGCTACTGTCTTTTCTGCTCAGAGGGCCCAGGCCATGGGGCAGCATGATGGTTCCCAAGTTGGGCTCAGAGCATGGCCACTGGGAGTAGTGACAATATTAACTTGTGGATAGTCCAGGGGACCGTAGGGCCATTGCCATTCCAGCCTCCCCCACCACAACTGCTACTGTATCAGATCCTACTTGACAGGTGACACATTCCTCCTTTTCCCTTGCTCTTTGTCTTCTTTCTCCATCCTTTTCTTCCTGCTGCTCCTCATCATTCCTCCTCCTATTCTTTCACTTGTATTTCAACTCATTTTCCATTTCTTCTTCTTTCTTATCCACACCTCCATTTCTTCTCTCACTCCCTTTGCCTCCTTCTCCTCATGTCTCCTCCCCCAAGGCCCGGCATTATTACCAGATTATCAAGAGGCCCATGGACCTGTCAATCATCCGGAGGAAGCTGCAAAAGAAGGACCCGGCTCACTATACCACCCCAGAGGAGGTGGTATCAGATGTGCGCCTCATGTTCTGGAACTGTGCTAAGTTCAATTATGTATGTCTTGCCTGTTTTCCCTCTCTCCTATTTCCCTGCAACCCCAGGACTGTCATGGGTGGGTAGGGTTGGGAGGTTAGGTTTGGTCTGGGCTGCCATGAGGACTGGGGAGCAGATTCTGGGGGCCTGCTGTGGTGAGTGTTTAAAAGCTCTCTCCCACACTCAGGCCTCAGCATGGACTCAGGAAAAAGGGGAGGTACTAATGAGTGGCCATCTGTGGATACCTGTTGGGGTCACTTCTGCTATAAGAGCTGCTACCAAAATAGTTTTCCTGAGTCCTAGGAGAAAAATGTCAAGTTCCAGACACCTCAGGACACCCCGCCAGGCTTTGTGCTCTGTGTAGCTGTTGAGGGACCTGAAAGAGATGGACTGGTAAAAACGGGCTAGACCATCACTGCTCTCCTCCCCCATCAGCCTGACTCCGAGGTTGCAGAGGCTGGCCGCTGCCTGGAAGTGTTCTTTGAGGGCTGGTTGAAGGAGATCTACCCGGAGAAACGGTTTGCCCAGCCAAGGCAGGAGGACTCAGACTCCGAGGAGGTGTCTAGTGAGAGTGGATGTTCCACTCCCCAGGGCTTCCCGTGGCCTCCCTACATGCAGGAGGGCATCCAACCCAAGAGGCGGCGACGACATATGGTAAAGAGTTACTGCCAGCCGGCAGCAGGTGGGCGGTGATCAGGCAAGCAGAGGGGCACCCAAGCAGCAACCTAAGGTGAAGCTGTTCGAGTGGCGCAAAAAGATAGTGGTGACAATGAACCCTCACTTCCAGCCCCTTAGCCCCCAGGGAAGGCAGGGCAGTACAGGGCTCATCAATGCCAGTTATTCATGAGACTTGAAATTCAGAAAGGTACCTGTCCCTGCCCAGGGTAACCCAGCATTTAGCAGCAGACCTGGGCTGAGAAACCAGTTGTCCTGATTCCCAGTTTGGTGCTGGTTACACTACACTGTGATTGTGATGCCCCTAAGAAGGGAATTACCTGGTCTTAGTGCCTGGTTTCTATTTGGGTTTGAGAGAGAAAGGAAGGGATCTTTCTTAGCCCCTTGGTGTAGATAAGGAAGGAGAGGTATTGCTTGCAGCAGAGAGAGCTCCTCTGATCTTTGGGCTGGTCCCACCTGTGTAGACCAGAAATGTCCATTCAGGGCTGTTTAATTCCACTGAAATATTTTGCCTGCCTACTGTGTGCCAGGGTCTGACCAGCCATCCCCAGTTGTTTACTGTACTTAGCATACAATGTTTAGTGGCTTCAGTAAGTTTTACTGCTGCATTCGTAGGGTAGCATAAAATACGTTGACTCTGCAGAACTGCAATGTTGACATAGCCTTTTCATGTTAATAAATCCTACATTTGGCTATTTTAATGCCAAATATGTATTTTTCTTTCAGGAGAATGAAAGAGCAAAAAGAATGTCATTTCGCCTGGCCAACAGCATCTCTCAGGTGTGAGAGCCAAAAGGAGACTGGGCACTCTGGCAGCTGTTGTCCCATACTGTCGACCATTCCTCCCCATCTTGCAGCTTATCCTCTTCAGAGTGTGGATGGTAGATGAGTCTCGTTGAACTGTGTAGTGCTCTTCTTTGCCATTTGCATCTACAGCATTTATTTGGGAGCTGTAGTACATCCACTACAGAGAAGATTTCAGTAATAAACAGGAAAGAGGAAGGTATTTATTATTACCAGAGTAATCAGATGTATAGGCTCCACTTGACAAGACCACACCTGGTTAGGCTTGGGAGGACCTACTTTCCTTGGTGAATTTTTTTCTGCCTAGGAAAGCAGACCTGTCTAACCTTTTAGTGTCCAGGGCTCAGGAGCCATGTATACATCTGAACTCCTCCTGGGCTCAGAAGTGGGTAAAAGAAGGGAGAGAGGTTTAGACATATGGCAGGACTGTGATCCCTGGCCCAGCACAGCCAAAGACTGTCACTGTTTGCCTTTGCTTGTCCTGTCTGGATAGAGGCACCTGCCATGTGCAGACTAGTGGAGGCTTCTAGAGGCCATAGGTCTCAATTTGTGCCTATTTGGGTTCTAACGGTTTTCAGGGTATTTGTTTTGCATAGTCACTTTCCTGATGTTGACATAAGTGGCTGCTGTGAAAATGCTGTGGATGGTGTGACATTCTTGATTCAGCTGGGTGGCTGTGCAGAGACCACTTACATCTTCTGGTTCGGATTTCACTTACAGACTTAGAAAGATGTCCACTTCAGAGCCTGCCCTCTGTGCTACTTACTCTGGGCTAATCACACTTCTTTAGGGTGAGAACCTGCCTTCCTAGAAGTGACTGTTGGTGCTTGTCAGTGGCCATACCCTTCATCATCCTCATTCAGAGGTCTGGATCTTGAGTTCTGCTTGTGAATACTGTGAGACAGCTGCTGTCTGCTTCAGGTCCAGAGTTCCGTGGGTGGAGAGAGTAACCCACAACCAGCTCACTCCTCTGGGCCTCTCCTCCTGCTTAAAGATTCTAGTTCTCCACCTTTCCAAGTTCATGAGCCAAATATCAGAAGTGAGTCTTCTGACTAGTCCGCCTCCAGGCTGTCTACAGCCCCAAAAAAGCCAACACTTTTCTGGCAGCCCTTTTTGTTGGAGGTTAGAGAAGTCCTCAGGGACCAACAGGGGCCAGATCTAGAAATTCCTGGGGGAAGTTTGTCTAAGGTGGACAGGGGGAAAAATCAAGAGGCAAAAAGCCAGTGTCCTTTGGTGACCGTGAAGCAACCTCAGAGCCTTAGTTCTCCTAGAATGCAGAGAGAAGCATTCTGGAAGCCATGGGAACAGGAGCTCGAGGCTGCATCCTGAATGGATCTGCATGGCCCTCGCAGGGTGTTTGTGAGGATACTGGAGGTCAGGCTACCTCCCAAGCAAGGGCTTGGTTGAGGAGGATCCCATTGCTCATATTGTTGGGGGAGCTATGAACCTGACACGTCAGTGGCCAGGACTGAACAGCTCTCCCTGGTCCTGTCATTGCATGGCCAATTTCAGGGGAGTCTGAGGTCATGGCTTTCTTTTTGCTAAGAGATGAAGTTCAAGGATGTTCTTGTTTGTAGGGCCTTTGCTAATGAGCAGTTTTTTTTTTAATTAGAAAACATTTCTTCTCTCTTTGTGAGTTGATGGTAGTGCTCATTTCCTTCTCTACCCAACCTGAGAGATCATCTTCACTTTAAAGCAAACCATGCCCCTTGGCTTGCCATTCTTTCAGCAGCACATGCCATGTTCTCCTAAGCAGATGGGCTTCCATGATCCCGTTTTCTAGTTTGGGATAACTGAGTCTTCAATGCTTTACTAGTCTGGCAATCTTTGGACTTAGGCTTCTGCCCTTTGAGACTCACATGACTTTCTGGTTTGGGGTCTGGTCATTTCCCTTTCAATTTTTGAATCTTCTTCTCTGTTCAGTTGGCTTGGCAAAGTACCCTCTGTTCTCGTGTCACTAATTCCTGCTCTAGGTCATCTTTCCTTTGTGCAGCCCACATTCCCACCATCCCTGTGAGCTTTGTTGTACTTGGTGTTGGGCAGCTGGTGAGTGTTGTGACAGGCTCAGACCTGATCCTTCCTCAGGAGCAACTGGAGACCACAAATTTAAAGCAGAAATACCTGTTAAAAGCTTGGCTTTCCTTATATCAGTGAGGCTCCCAGCTTGGGTGTGGCCTCTGGGCTCAAGGATCAGCTTGCTGGGCCAGGGGGGTCTTAGTAATGTGCTGGAGAGACACATGCTCCCTTCTCATCATAGAGAGCCTGCATGCTGAGAGGCTCCCTTTAGACATCTGCCTCTCACTGGCTTTTCCTTTAGACCTAGCCACCAGTGTTTTGAGTCATGGTTTTGTTGTTTTTGCATGCAAAAACCAGAACATGACTTAGAAATTAAAAAAAAAAAAAAAATCCTGCTAACCAAGTGACTGCCTGCAAAGGCTCTTCATTAACATTTGGGCTGATCCTGCTTTTGACTTATTCCCATAATGGCCCAGTTTTGAAGTCAGCCAAGTCCTTTTGTTCTTGACAACATCATGCAGTGGAAATACGGTGAGTTCTAGATTCTTATGGGACAGCTTGCAGTCCTAGAGGAAAAATTGACTTCTTGGGTGTGCTGAGAAATAAGACAGTAAAGTGGCTTCAGTTGATGCAAAGGGGATTTTAGTTAAAAATTGGTTCAGGATTTTTAAATTTTATTTTATTTTTTGGCTGGGCGCGGTGGCTCACACCTGTAATCCCAGCACTTTGGGAGGCTGAGGTGGGTGGATCACCTAAGGACAGGAGTTCAAGACCAGCTTGGCCAACATAGTGAAACCCCATCTCTACTAAAAATACAAATATCAGCCAGGTGTGATGGCACGTGCCTGTAGTCCCAGCTACTTGGGAGGCTGAGGCAGGAGAATTGCTTGAATCCAGGAGGTGGAGGTTGCAGTGAGCTGAGATCATGCCATTGCATTCCAGCCTGGGCAACAGAACAAGACTCCATCTCCAAAAAAAAAAAAAAAAAAAAAATTGGTTCAAGATGAACTTGCAGAGCACTCTTCCACAGAACATGGTTAGGTTAGCCCTGCCTGACTTCTAGCAATTGCTAACTATACACCTTGCCTGCCTCTAGTACCCCTACCTGAGTGGCAACCAGACCCTCCATAGGCTCTGTTCCATGGCAGTCCCTGCCATGCACCCCCCAGCAGACTCTGGCTCCCTCCCTGTACCCATTTCTAGCAACAGCTCCTTGCCTGGCTGCTAAGATGGAGGCGCCTCCTTGTTTGTTTCTGGGCTCTGTTCTGCTCCCTCTCTCACTCCATGGAGTCACTTATAGTCTTCCTTTCTGAACTCCTGAACTGAGCCTTTGCTCCTTCTGGATCGCCACCTCCTGGGCTTCTTCTCCCTCCCTCAGTACTGCCAAAATTGCCCTGCTCCTTTAGTCCATTTCCATGACCTCAGCCCTCTCTCTCCTCTTCTTGTCTTTTAGCTTTCTCCTAGACTTCTTCTTCTCCCCAGCATGAACCCAGAGCCTATCACACACTGATGTTTTTATCAGCATCCTGAACTTTCTCATGCCCTTCAACTTTTTTTTTTTTTTTTTTTTTTAGAGAGAGTCTCACTCTGTCACGCAGGCTGGAGTGCAGTGGTATGATGTCGGCTCATTGCAACCTCTGCCTTCTGGGCTCAGGTGATCCTCCCATCTCAGCCTCCTGAGTAGCTGGGACTACAGGTGCATGCCACCATGCCTGGCTAATTTTTCTACTTTAGGTAGAGATGGAGTTTCACCATGTTGCTCAAGCTGGTATCAACACTCCTGGGCTCAAGCGATCTGCTTCCCTTGGCCTCCCAAAGTGCTGGGATTACAGGCATGAGCCACTGCGCCAGGCGTATCCCCTTCAATTTTGCTGAAACTATCAGCCATTCTCCATTTTCGGCATCATCATATTTGCTGCTTCCACCTCCTGGGCTGCTAAGCGTGACAAATTCACAGTTGGCAGCCTCAGTTGAGCTCTCAGTATTGACTGGAAATTCTTTAACTTGTTGTGACCCCTCTTTTTTCCCCACCCATGCCTCCAACTTTGCCCTCCACAAATGACTGAGCTCACTGTCTACTTCACAGAAGACAGCCCCTAAAGCAAGAGCTTCCCTGCCTGCTGCTCCTCTCTCCCCTCTCATTCATCTGTGTCTGTAACTCTCCCCAACCCCTCCATTCTTGCTGCTATTTAGTTCTCTATGTCTTGAATCCTGTTGTATGTCCTCCAAGACTGCTCCCTCGCTTAGTCCACTGCTCCCACTCCCTGGAGTCTCCAGCCTCTGTCTCCACTGGTTACCTCCACACAGCCTGCAAACAAGTTGTCCCCAAGATTAAAACAGCATTTCTCAGAATCTGTTACCCCTTACACATTTTCCTTGTTAACCAAGTTACTTTTAAAAAGGTCCTTTTTAAACTGATTCTTCCTCAGCTGTTCTTCAGCCCTCTATACTTTTTCATAAAAGTCACCAGTGACTGCCCAGTTGCCAAATAGAATGAATACCTTTCAGTGCTCAGCTGTCTTGACCTCTCCGCAGCATTTCACACCACCCACCAACCCTCAGTGAAACAACCTCCTCCCTTAGCTTTTATGACACCAAAAGTCTCTGGATTCTCGGCGAATCCAAAAAAACAAGTCTCTGGATTCTCTCTTACCTCTCAGCCCACACAGGCTGAGCTGTCCTTGAAACCTAGATGGGGGAAATGTCTGTGGCTGTCTGTGGTCTCTTCTTTTCAGGAGTTGGGTAGGGAGGAAGAATCACAGCTGCTCCTGCTTCCTCTATTTCCTGAGTCCCTTCCTTTTCCTGAACTCAGTTCTCATGCCAACCATGTTTATGAGCTCCTGCTGGGAGGACAGCATCTGTGAGTCCTTCCCTCTGTCTCTCCCAGACAACACAGAGGTTTTAGCCATGTTTGCTAAGAGACCCCATCTAAGTCAGCCCGAGGGTGTGGATTAGGTTTTACAGCATCCAGGCCTCAGTCTGGCTAAACTGGATTACCAGGCTGGCGGGCAGCTCCTCACCATGATCCTGCACCAGTTAGAGCCTGCTGCAGTTGGGAAGGAGCCTGGGATTGTGGTAAGACATGTTTCCATGCATGTCAGTGCTGCTAACCAGGGGGAGAACCTGGCAGGGTGGGTGCCTGCTGCTGATAACATTCAGATGGAGGGAGACTAGGGAGTGTGGTGGCTGCTCCCTTGCTGGGGCTCAGCTGGAGTCAGCATGACTCCTTATATCAGGGCCTTTCCCACCTGTGCTGATCACCACCACCTGCTTGCTCCAGTTGTTTCTGGAGTTGGAGGCAGCTATTGGTTGCTTTCTTGGAAGTAAGGAGGCATATATTAGAAAGATATCTGATTTGAGAGTCTGAACACCATAATTTTTGGCTCTTTCCATTATGAATTGTGTGACCTTGGATACAGTTTCCTCCCTATAAAGTTGTGGTGGGAGAATGGCTGAGAACAGTGATCTCTCAGCTTTTCAGCTGTAAAGATGTTAATTATGATTTTAACTTTCAAGATCAGGTCACATAAGGAACAGGGGAATTCCGGGGGTGGGACACAGCTGGGGGAGTCCAGACCAGGGCAGGGAAAGGAGACTCACAAGCCAAACAGAGTTGCTTTGGGGAAAGTTCTTATCAGCTGGTGCTGCTTCCTGAGCCATATGCCCATTCCTCAAGCTGCACCCCTTTCTTGGCTATGTAGGATGAGTTCCTCCTAGGCCCTTGTTAGGAGTGGCTATTGGATCCAAAGCGGTTGGGGCATGAGGGAGGATATTTTAAAGGGAAGTATCACTGATCTTAAAAGAACCTATACATTCAAGAACAAATAAAAAACAGCACTTTTCTTTACCAAGAATTGCGTCCTGGAGTGTTTTTCAGCGAAGATAGTTGAACCTATTGCATGGCCTTCTTGCCTCTAGATCTCTACATCATAAGAACTCAAGGTGGGGAAGAATAGCCTGGGAAGCCTTTCTCTCTAGGGAAGAACTCACCTCTCTGCTTTTTCTTCTTCTTCTTATTTTTTGTTTTGTTTTTTTGAGACGGAGTCTCACCGTGTCACCAGGCTGGAGTGCAGTGGCACAATCTCGGCTCACTGCAACCTCCACCTCCCAGGTTCAAGCAGTCTTCCTGCCTCAGCCTCCCAAGTAGCTGGGACTACAGGTGCACACCACCACACCCAGCTAATTTTCTGTATTTTTAGTAGAGGCGGAGTTTCACCATGTTGGCCAGGATGGTCTCAATCTCTTGACCTCGTGATCTGCCCACCTTGGCCTCCTAAAGTGCTGGAATTACAGGCTTCTTATTTTTATTATTTTTAGTTTTCTTCAGAGACAAGGTCTTGCTGTGTTGCCCAGGCTGGTCTCAAACTCCTGGGCTCCAGTGCTACTCCCACCTCAGCCTCCTGAGTAGCTGAGACTACGGGGACATGCCACCATGTCTCTGCTTCTTACTGTGTTAACACAGCCTGTTTCTCAAAACACAGGCAACAAGTCTGTGGTGGAGTTAGGGAAAAGGCATCATATGAATGCCTAACACTTCCAAGTGCTAAACACTTCAAGAATGTTCTTTATATAGTTCTTTATAAGGATGGTTACCTATCCCTAGCTGTCCTCTCTGCTTCCTCCACGCTAGTGGTTTCTAGCCATTTTTTTGGGGGGTCAAGGACATTGTTATGAATATTTGTCCTTCAGTTAGGTTGCATAAAGTCTGAACCCCTTTCCTATTTTTGGTGAATTTCCCACCTCAGGAGTCTTGGGAGACCCAGCTCATTCCTCCCTACAGAAGCTAAATATACTAGAATCTTGATTTCCTGGCATCCGTTGAAGTCAGGTTACAGGCCTAGTGGTAGTGATTTATGGAAAAAAAAAAAAAAAAAAAAAAAAAGCCCAGAGCCTCCTTTCTGGTGACAGTGTTGGTTGCAGGCCAATGGGGTTTCCATGGCAGCAGTAGCAGCAGCAGCGGTACAAGGTGAAGCACGTGGGGCTCAATGGCATTGCTAGTTTCTTCAGCAGACCAATTCTGCACATGATTTCAGGAATTGTTCCTGGCTGCACAGCTCTGAGTATAATTCTCTAGCCTTCCTGACAATTTTGTGAACCACCTAAAAAACCTTATAATAAATTCATTTTTCTGCTTACATCAGCCAGAAATGGTTTCTGGTACTTGCAACTCAACACTGTAACTGATGTTTGGTGATAAAAGTCATGGACCCACTCTTCTGAGCTCCAGACTCACTGATCCTGTGGTCTATTGGACACCTCCCCTTGGAAGTCTCAGTGTTACCTGACACACTAGCCACCCCCTTAACAGATTCTTCCTCTCACATTCTCCATCTCAGCAGCCAGGACGTGGGAAGAAAACTAGAGGGATGTGGTATCAGAGAAGCCAAGGGAGTTTGTGTTTCAAGGAAGGATAATCATCAGTTTTAATGCTTAAGATGAGACCCGAAAAATTTCCTCTGACCTCTCTCCCCTCTCCAGACTGGCCCAAGTACGTGAACCGTTTCCCTGCTTACTCTGTGATCCTCCCGCCTCAGCCTCCTGAGTAGCTGAGATACAGGCATGTACCACCACCCACACTGACTTGCCTTACTAATTTTATTAGTACTAGTTCTTCTCTAGGTTCTAGGGACACAGCCCTTCTACTCCCCACTCCTTGGGTTCTATGGCAAGCTGCTAGTCAGGCCAGCTCCCTGGAGCAAGTCTTGCTCTCATAGGTAGGGCAGCATTTGACCTCCTCTTCCTCCACACCTGGCCTATGGATTATTTTATCCACTAGAGAGTAGAGGCATAGTATCCAGGGTCTAGGATCTTTTCAAAGACCTGTAAAAATAAGTCCTGGCCAGGCACTGTGGCTCACACCTGTAACCCTGGCACTTTGGGAGGCCAAGGTGGGAAGATCATTTGAGCCTAGGAGTTCAAGACCAGCCTGGGCAACATAGCAAGACCCTGTCTTAAAAAAAAAAAAAATTAGCCAGGTGTGGTAGCACACACCTGTAGTCCCAGCTATTCAGGAGGCTGAAGTGGGAGGATCACTTTGAGCCTGGGGGTTGAGGCTGAAGTGAGCCATGATCGTGCCACTGCACTCCAGCCTGGGTAACAGAGTGAGACCGTGTCTCAAAAAAAAAAAAAAAAAAAAAAGTCTTGGCCAGGCACGGTGGCTAACGCCTGTAATCCCAGCACTTTGAGGGGCCAAGGCGGGCAGAACACCTGAGGTTGGGAGTTCAAGACCAGCCTGGCACACATGGAGAAACCCCGTCTCTACTAAAAATACAAAATTAGCCGCACCTGGTGGTGCATGCCTGTAATCCCAGCTACTCGGGAGGCTGAGGCAGGAGAATTGCTTGAACCCGGGAGGTGGAGGTTGCATGAGCTGAGATTGCACCATTGCACTCCAGCCTGGGGGAGCAAGAGCAAAACTCCATCTCAAGAAAAAAAAAAAAAAAAAGTCCTGAAACAATATAAAATGAAAAATGGCAAATTATACATCAATGTCTAATTAAATGTCTATATATCATGTTAAGTCTATAATTGTTAATTTTATAACAATTTCATAAAGTTTCATAAAAATTCTGTTATACCTGAAAACAATTTGTAAGTTAGAGTTTCTCACTTCATAAGAAATTCTATATACACAAGGTAATTGCCAAGAAACCTGAGCCCAACGTAAATTAAATGAATTACTCCTAGCCAAATAATTTAAAAAGCAAAATTATAAAAAACAATTTCAAAAATTTGCAATAAAAGCTATATTTACCACAGGCTGTAGGTGCAGCTTCATGTTTGATGTAGGGCTTCCTAGAATAAGAATGCCTGTTCTCTGGGAAGCACTCTTATCCATGGGCACTGGAGTTATGCCCAGGTTGGAGAGGGGGACCCCTTGTCCTATAGACATCACTCCTGAAGGCCTTGCACAGAATATGCTTTGGGAAATGAGAGGGTGTAACCAATCTTTAGAGACAGCTCTGCAATTATAGCAGAGACTGCTAATTGTTGTTGCCAGTATCTGTTTTCTTTCCTTTTTTTTTTTTTTTAAGAAGATCTTGCTCTGTCACCCAGGCTGGAGTGCAGTGGCATGATCATGGCTCACTGCAGCCATGAACTCCTGGGCTTAAGCGATCCTCCTGCCTTGGCTTCCCAAAGTGCTGTGATTATAGGTGTGGGCACCCAGTCTGGGGTGTTTTTTGTTTCTTTTTATTTTGCTTTTTACAGCAACTAACTATATTGTAACCAGTATTCCAAAAACAGTGCTTTATTTGCTCACTGGGCTGGGACGATATTCCTAAGCTTTTTTGGAAATTGATGTACCCTCGATTTCCAGCTATGTCAGAGATGTAAGACCTGCGGAGGCCAAGCTCCACATTCGTGGAGAAAATAAGGATCTGCTTCATGCTTGTAAACAGGAACACCACAGCCTCGGTCTTGCCCCAGCCTAAGGGCTAAGGCCTGGTGCTGGAGGAAGCAGTTGTTTGTATCTAGGACCCTTCATTTGTTCCAGTGGTTCCTATTTGTGGTGTGGCCCACTGGCAATGTTGCTTTATGGTAAAGATTCTGCCAAGGCAGTGCCTCTGTGACTTTTGAAATTTATTAATTAGGGCCAGGCATGGTGGCTCACACCTGTAATCTTAGCACTTTGGGAGGCTGAGGCAGGAGGATCATTTGAGCCTAAGAGGTTGAGGCTACAGGGAGCCATGACTGTGCCACTGTACTACATGCTGGGTGACAGAGCGAGACCCTGTCTCAATGAAAACATAAAAGGTAAATTTTATTAATTAGCTTAATAAAGCATTCATCCTCTCCTACATAAACTGAATCTCTGGTAACCAAATAATTGATGAGGGAAAGTTTCTTTTTAAAAAGTTTTCCACAGTAATTGAAGAAGGACTGATAGATTTAAAATATCACCATTTTTTAGCCCTCAATGAATGAATGAATCTAGGCAATGACCATCTATGGCTGCTCACATCACCAAAAAAGAGACGATCAGACATTGTGTGCATTTGTTTATAAACAAATAGAATCTGAACCTAAACAAGTCTCTACATCTACCAATTTAAAGATTAATTCCCAATTGACAGGAAATGCAGAGAATAGAGGAACACCTTAAATGACTTCACAAGGGTCCAGTCAGCAAAATCCAGTCTCCAAGGACCGACGGAACGAACAACTTGGTTTACATTACAAAGGGAAAAAAGGGAGATGGAGGGGAAACCTTAAAGAGCCTTAAAAAGCATGTAAACCAATTGCAATATATAGAACTTACTTGCGTCTAGGTTTAAACACACTAAAAACATCATGAGACATTGAGAACATTTGAAGAGATAATGGCTGAGAACTGTCCAGAAGTGATGAATGACATGAATTCATAGCTATAAGATGTTGAATGAAATACACTTGAAAAATAAAAAGAAACTTGAAACATATTGCAGTGAAACTGCAGAACACCCAAGACAGAGAAGATCCTACCAACAGCAGAGGGGAAGATGTAAATGTTACCTTCCAATGGTTCTAGTACTCCTCTCCTTCTGAGTGCGTGGGAAGATTGCACTACTGCATGCCACTTACTTATTTCAGGTGTGGTTATGAGACTTGAATTGGCCAATGAGAGTGGCAGTGATGTAGGTCATTGCTAGGTTGAATAAGAGCCAGTGCTTGAGTCTCTGTTTATTTTCTCTCTTCCCTTACTGAGGTGATTCTGAGAGCATGCACTGATATGAAGATGCTTAAGTCTGAACCAGTCTGATGTGCTGTGCTGATACATGGATAATATAAGCTTTGCAATATTTTCCATATCTGCAGCAAATTTTGCATGAGTGAGGACTTTTGTTGTAAGTCAGTGAGAATTGTGTGTTATTTATTACTGCAGCATAAGCTGGCCTATAGTACAAAGAAGCTTGGGTTTTCTTGGGGAAAAAAAAATCAAACAGTAACAAAACACTAAGATCCAAGGCACTGGCCTAGCAAGCAGGTAGCAAGGAAACCAATATTGGTGACTAGAAGGATAGTGACTCATGTTATGCAGTGGAAAAACATTTGGTAAAACTATAGTCTGAGATAACTTTGGAGTCACATCATGTACTTAATGAATTTCAATAGAGGGGAAGATATTGGAAAACAACATTGGTAGCCTACGTTGGTTGATATTCTGTTTATCAAGCTATTTCAAGAAAGACGAGTTCAGAAAAGAATTGCCCTGTTTTTAAGGAGTGAAAGAAAATACGTAGTATACAAAAATCCAAGGACTTAGGGTTTTGAAGAGGTAATTGCTTCTTGACGCTGAAGACTAAGATAAAATTTAGAATTGAAGGCCCATTAAAATTCAGCCTTGAGGTAAGGATCATATTAAAAATATGGGCATAATATTCATTGTTAAAACCTTTGAATGGATTAAGGTACTTCAGGGAAAATATCAAATTAAGAATATAATGCCCAGTAAAATCTTTTAGCTGGATAAGATTCAGGGAAAAAATTCTAAGGATGTGGCTTTTCCACCAAAGCCTGTGTGGAGGGAGGAGGAGGAGAGGGATAGAGAGAGACAGAGAAAGAGAGAGAGCAAGGCATGGGCATGCGAACTCCCCTTATCCTTGACTTTGCTTTCTGTGATTTCAGTTGCTTGTGGTCAATGGCAATCTGAAAATATTAAATAGAAAATTCCAGAAATAAACAATTCATGAGGTTTAAATTGCACACTATTCTGAGTAGTGTGATGAGATCTCTTACCACCCCACTCTATCCCACCCTGTCCTGCCAGGGACATGAATCATCACTTTTGTCTGATGTATCCGCTATATATACTACCCACCCTAGTAGTCTTCTCGGTTATTAGGTCAACAGATCATAAGAAGAAGGGTGAGCACAGTACAGTAAGATTTTTGAGAGAGACATCACATTCACATAACTTGTATTACAGTAGATCATTATATTTTTTTCTATTTTATTATTAGTTATTGTTAATTTCTGGCTGTGCCTAATTTGTGTATTAAACTTCATCATAGGTATGTTTGTATGGGAAACAACAGTATACAGTATGTTGGGTTGAGAACCATCCATGGTTTCAGGCATCCACTGAAGATCTTGGCACATATCCCCTGTGGATAAGGTGGAACTACTGAAGTTCTCAAAAATAATCGCGGGTATAGCTTTCAGCCAGTGATGCTGCGTGCATTCCAATAGATAGACACATAATGAGGTGTGTTTGTTTGTTTGTTTTGAGACGGAGTCTTGCTCTGTCGCCAAGGCTGGAGTGCAGTGGCAAGCTGTCAGTTCACTGCAGCCTCTGCCTCCTGGGCGCAAGCGATTCTCCTGCCTCATCCTCCTAAGTAGCTGGGATTACAGGTGCCTGCCACCGCGCCTGGCTAATTTTTGTATTTTTAGTAGAGATGGGTTTTCACCATGTTGGCCAGGCTGGTCTCGAACTCCTGACCTCAGGTGATCCGCCTGCCTTGGCCTCCCAAAGTTCTGGGATTACAGGTGTGAGCCACTGTGCCCGGCCCATAATGAGGTTTTTAGAGTGTTTTACTGCCAGGCGAATGATGAACCTAGACTAACAGAAAACAATAACTGTTGAAGACATTAAATGGCTCTTGGGCTTTCAATAATCTATGATAGAGAATGCTTAGGCTCTTAACACACCTAAGAGTTGAGAAGTCTACTCAGCCCCCAAAGAGGTTTATGCCTCAAGCCCCACATCAGCAACACTAAAACGTGAAGAACCTCTCAGAGGGCAGAAGCAAGGGATAAGGAGAACAACAGACAAGGGAGCTACTTCTAGGGACCTGAATCAGAAAATAATGAATAATTCCCGACCAGACTAGGAGGCCCTCAAAATATTTGCCCACTTGGATTTCAGAATTGCCATAGCCAGTGACTCCTGTGTGCCTCCCATTCTTCCCGTTTCCTACATGGAATGTCTTTCTCTGTTCTATAATCTACCTTTCAAAATCTTTACTCATCTTTTAAAAGTCACTTCATTTGTCAACACCTCTAGAATTTCTACCTGTTATTCTGGAGAACATACCTCTCTCTTATCCTTCTCTTGCTCTGCTTCAGGGACACCTGGGAGTCTCCTGACCCTGCCCCCATACCCTCAAAGAGCCATAGATACGGAAGAAGTACCAAACCCCTAGTCATCCTTGACTCTTCCCTCTGCTTGGAAGGCTCTATCTCCAAAACTTCTCAAGGTTGGGGTTGGCCCCAATCACCCTTTAGATCTTAGCTTACACCCCTCCTCAGAGAGCTTTTCCTAACCACACAATCTGAAGTGGACCCAGGCACTGTCTTTCACAGCCCTGTTTCATCGTCATCATAGCACTTACTATGAGGTATGTTTATCTTTTTCTTCGTCTTGTGTTCTTGCTCACTGTCTGAGTCACAGAGGGTGTAAGCTTCCCTGAGAGCAGAAATCTTGCTTGGATCCTGGAACAGTGCCTGTAGCTGCTCAATAAGTATTACTTGAATGTATAACTCAGGTCTCTGTCAGCCAACCCCACATTTCACTAGGAACATAAGTCTTAAGAAGACTTGTCCAAGGTTCCTCATGAGTCATTGGTGGTCTCCGGACTAGAACTCAGGCTTGCGACTCAGGTCTCTATAGGATCTTTCAAAATGTCTAGGGCTGAAGTAGTTCCTGGACTCCAGACAAGTGGCAGAGTGAGAGAAGTCCGAGGTTCATTCCCCGTGTTGCAGTGTGCTGCAAGCCCCATAGGTGGCGCCAGTGGCACTCATTTAGCCCCAGGGATCGTCAGAAAACTTGTTGAGGGCTAACCCTAAGGGGAAATTTTGATGAGGAGCAGGATATTTGCATAGTCCTAAATTGTCTCTCCACTGACTGCTCATGTTGTGCAGGAAAAGTTGTGAGGAAGGAAAAAATATACAGCAATTGGAGTATTATACAGTGGAGAAATCACTAACATCTTGATCGTGTGCTCAAAATAACATCACCAATAAGGGGCAGGTGGACATACTGTGCACCCAGATGTAATGCTGTGAGAAGGACATGATGTCACCCATGATACAGTGTTGCTGCCAAGGATGCAGAACCTGAATCTCATCACAGAAAAACATCAGGCAAACCCATAATGAAAGATGTTATATTAAGTAAAGGCAGGGAATAGGGGACTGGATTCTTTAAAAATGTCCCTGTCATTAAAGACAAAGAAAAGCTAAAAAATGTCCAGGTTCAAGGAGGCTAAAGAGACATGACAGCTAAATGCAATTCCTGACCCTATATTGGGTCCTGTAGTGGAGTGAGGAAAATGTAATAGAAAGGACATTCTTGGGTCAACTGACAAAATGGGGATATGGAGAGTAGATGAGATTATTGTATCAATGTTAAATGTACTAAAGTTGATAACTGAACTGTGGTTATATAACTGAATATTCTCATTTTTAGAAAATATGCACTGGAGTATTTAGAAGTCAAAATCCTTAGTGTATGTAACTCACCCACAAATGGTACAGAACAAAACTATAGATGTATATATATTTTTAATTAAACACACACACACACACATATATATATATATAGAGAGAGAGTGCTATTAATAAAGCAAATGGTGTAAAATCTTTTTTTTTTTTGAGATGGAGTCTCACTCTGTGGCCAGGCTGGAGTGCAGTGGCGCGATCTTGACTCACTGCAACCTCCGCCTCCTGGGTTCAAGTGATTCTCCTGCCTCAGCCTCCTGAGTAGCTGGGACTACAGGTGTGCACCACCACACCCAGCTAATTTTTAGTAGAGATGGAGTTTCACCATGTTGGCCAGGATGGTCTTGATCTCTTGACCTCGTGATCTGCCCACCTCGGCCTCTGAAAGTGCTGGGATTGCAGGCGTGAGCCACCGTGCCCGGCTGATGTAAAATCTTAATAGGTGAATCTGGGTGAAGGACATATGGGGGCAGACATGGTGGCTCACATTTTTTTTCTTTTAAAGTTAAATTATTGAGAAGGAGCCAAGATGGCCGAATAGGAACAGCTCCAGTCTACAGCTCCCAGCGTGAGCGACGCAGAAGACGGGTGATTTCTGCATTTCCATCTGAGGTACCGTGTTCATCTCACTAGGGAGTGCCAGACAGTGGGCGCAGGTCAGTGGGTGAGTGCACCGTGCACCAGCCGAAGCAGGGGCGAGGCATTGCCTCACTCGGGAAGCGCAAGGGGTCAGGGAGTTCCCTTTCCAGGGGTGACAGACAGCACCTGGAAAATCGGGCCACTCCCACCCGAATACTGTGCTTTTCCGACGGGCTTAGGAAACGGTGCCCCAGGAGATTATAGCCCGCACCTGGCTCAGAGGGTCCTACGCCCACAGAGTCTCGCTGTTTGCTAGCACAGCAGTCTGAGATCAAACAGCAAGTCGGCAGCGAGGCTGGGGGAGGGGCACCCGTCATTGCCCAGGCTCGCTTAGGTAAACAAAGCAGCCTGGAAGCTTGAACTGGGTGGAGCCCACCACAGCTCAAGGAGGCCTGCCTGCCTCTGTAGGCTCCACCTCTGGGGGCAGGGCACAGACAAACAAAAAGACAGCAGTAATCTCTGCAGACTTAAATGTCCCTGTCTGACAGCTTTGAGGAGAGCAGTGGTTCTCCCAGCATGCAGCTGGAGATCTGAGAACGGGCAGACTGCCTCCTCAAGTGGGTCCCTGACCCCTGACCCCCGAGCAGCCTAACTGGGAGGCACCTCCCAGCAGGGGCAGACTGACACCTCACACGGCTGGCCAGGTACTCCAACAGACCTGCAGCTGAAGGTCCTGTCTGTTAGAAGGAAAACTAACAGAAAGGACACCCACACCAAAAACCCATCTGTACATCACCATCATCAAAGACCAAAAGGAGATAAAACCACAAAGATGGGGAAAAAACAGAGCAGAAAAACTGGAAACTCTAAAAAGCAGAGTACCTCTCCTCCTCCAAAGGAACGCAGTTCCTCACCAGCAACGGAACAAAGCTGGACGGAGAATGACTTTGACGAGCTGAGAGAAGAAGGCTTCAGACGATCAAATTACTCCGAGCTACGGGAGGATATTCAAACCAAAGGCAAAGAAGTTGAAAACTTTGAAAAAAATTTAGAAGAATGTATAACTAGAATAACCAATACAGAGAAGTGCTTAAAGGAGCTGATGGAGCTGAAAACCAAGGCTTGAGAACTACGTGAAGAATGCAGAAGCCTCAGGAGCCGATGAGATCAAATGGAAGAAAGGGTGTCAGCCCTGGAAGATGAAATGAATGAAATGAAGTGAGAAGGGAAGTTTAGAGAAAAAAGAATAAAAAGAAACAAGCAAAGCCTCCAAGAAATGTGGGACTATGTGAAAAGCAAATCTACGTCTGATTGGTGTACCTGAAAGTGACGGGGAAAATGGAAACAAGTTGGAAAACACTCTGCAGGATATTATCCAGGAGAACTTCCCCAATCTAGCAAGGCAGGCCAACATTCAGATTCAGGAAATACAGAGAACGCCACAAAGATACTCCTCGAGAAGAGCAACTCCAAGACACATAATTGTCAGATTCACCAAAGTTGAAATGAAGGAAAAAATGTTAAGGGCAGCCAGAAACAAAGGTCGGGTTACCATCAAAGGGAAGCCCATCAGACTAACAGCGGATCTCTCGGCAGAAACCCTACAAGCCAGAAGAGAGTGGGGGCCAATATTCAACATTCTTAAAGAAAAGAATTTTCAACCCAGAATTTCGTATCCAGCCAAACTAAGCTTCATAAGTGAAGGAGAAATAAAATACTTTACAGACAAGCAAATGCTGAGAGATTTTGTCACCACCAGGCCTGCCCTAAAAGAGCTCCTGAAGGAAGCGCTAAACATGGAAAGGCACAACCGGTACCAGCCACTGCAAAATCATGCCAAAATGTAAAGACCATCAAGACTAAGAAGAGACTGCATCAACTAACGAGCAAAATAACCAGCTAACATCATAATGATAGGATAAAATTCACACATAACAATATTAACTTTAAATGTAAATGGACTAAATGCTCCAATTAAAAGACACAGACTGGCAAATTGGATAAAGACTCAAGACCCATCAGTGTGCTGTATTCAGGAAACCCATCTCACATGCAGAGACACACATAGGCTCAAAATAAAAGGATGAAGGAAGATCTACCAAGCAAATGGAAAACAAAAAAAGGCAGGGGTTGCAATCCTAGTCTCTGATAAAACAGACTTTAAACCAACAAAGATCAAAAGAGACAAAGAAGGCCATTACATAATGGTAAAGGGATTAATTCAACAAGAAGAGCTAACTATCCTAAATATATATGCACCCAATACAGGAGCACCCAGATTCATAAAGCAAGTCCTGAGTGACCTACAAAGAGACTTAGACTCCCACACATTAATAATGGGAGACTTTAACACCCCACTGTCAACATTAGACAGATCAACGAGACAGAAAGTCAACAAGGATACCCAAGAATTGAACTCAGCTCTGCACCAAGTGGACCTAATAGACATCTACAGAACTCTCCATCCCAAATCAACAGAATATACATTTTTTTCAGCACCACACCACACCTATTCCAAAATTGACCACATACTTGGAAGTAAAGCTCTCCTCAATAAATGTAAAAGAACAGAAATTATAACAAACTATCTCTCAGATCACAGTGCAATCAAGCTAGAACTCAGGATTAAGAATCTCACTCAAAACCGCTCAACTACATGGAAACTGAACAACCTGCTCCTGAATGACTACTGGGTACATAACGAAATGAAGGCAGAAATAAAGATGTTCTTTGAAACCAACGAGAACCAAGACACAACATACCAGAATCTCTGGGATGCATTCAAAGCAGTGTGTAGAGGGAAATTTATAGCACTAAATGCCCACAAGAGAAAGCAGGAAAGATCCAAAATTGACACCCTAACATCACAATTAAAAGAACTAGAAAAGCAAGAGCAAACACATTCAAAATCTAGCAGAAGGCAAGAAATAACTAAAATCAGAGCAGAACTGAAGGAAATAGAGACACAAAAAACCCTTCAAAAAATTAATGAATCCAGGAGCTGGTTTTTTGAAAGGATCAACAAAATTGATAGACCGCTAGCAAGATTAATAAAGAAAAAAAGAGAGAAGAATCAAATAGATGCAATAAAAAATGATAAAGGGGATATTACCACCAATCCCACAGAAATACAAACTACCATCAAGAATATTACAAACACCTCTACGCAAATAAACTAGAAAATCTAGAAGAAATGGATAAATTCCTCAACACATACACCCTCCCAAGACTAAACCAGGAAGAAGTTGAATCTCTGAATAGACCAATAACAGGAGCTGAAATTGTGGCAATAATCAATAGCTTACCAACCAAAAAAAGTCCAGGACCAGATGGGTTCACAGCCGAATTCTACCAGAAGTACAAGGAGGAGCTGGTAACATTCCTTCTGAAACTATTCCAATCAATAGAAAAAGAGGGAATCCTCCCTAACTCATTTTATGAGGCCAGCATCATCCTGATACCAAAGCCTGGCAGAGACACAACAAAAAAAGAGAATTTTAGACCAATATCCTTGATGAACATTGATGCAAAAATCCTCAATAACATACTGGCAAACAGAATCCAGCAGCACATCAAAAAGCTTATCCACCATGATCAAGTGGGCTTCATCCCTGGGATGCAAGGCTGGTTCAATATACGCAAATCAATAAATGTAATCCAGCATATAAACAGAACCAAAGACAAAAACCACATGATTATCTCAATAGATGCAGAAAAGGCCTTTGACAAAATTCAACAACGCTTCATGCTAAAAACTCTCAATAAATTAGGTATTGATAGGATGTATCTCAAAATAATAAGAGCTATCTATGACAAACCCACAGCCAATATCATACTGAATGGGCAAAAACTGGAAGCATTCCCTTTGAAAACTGGCACAAGACAGGGATGCCCTCTCTCACCAATTCTATTCAACATAGTGTTGGAAGTTCTGGCCAGGGCAATTAGGCAGGAGAAGGAAATAAAGGGTATTCAATTAGGAAAAGAGGAAATCAAATTGTCCCTGTTTGCAGATGACATGATTGTATATCTAGAAAACCCCATTGTCTCAGCCCAAAATCTCCTTAAGCTGATAAGCAACTTCAGCAAAGTGTCAGGATACAAAATCAATGTACAAAAATCACAAGCATTCTTATCCATCAATAACACACAAACAGAGAGCCAAATCATGAGTGAGTTCCCATTCACAATTGCTTCAAAGAGAATAAAATACCTAGGAATCCAACTTACAAAGGATGTGAAGGACCTCTTCAAGGAGAACTACAAACCACTGCTCAAGGAAATAAAAGAGGATACAAACAAATTGAAGAACATTCCATGCTCATGGGTAGGAAGAATCAATATCGTGAAAATGGCCATCCTTCCCAAGGTAATTTACAGATTCAATGCCATCCCCATCAAGCTACCAATGACTTTCTTCACAGAATTGGAAAAAACTACTTTAAAGTTCATATGGAACCAAAAAAGAGCCCGCATCGCCAAATCAATCCTAAGCCAAAAGAACAAAGCTGGAGGCATCACGCTACCTGACTTCAAACTATACTACAAGGCTACAGTAACCAAAACAGCATGGTACTGGTACCAAAACAGAGATATAGATCAATGGAACAGAACAAAGCCGTCAGAAATAATGCCACATATCTACAACTATCTGATCTTTGACAAATCTGACAAAAACAAGCAATGGGGAAAGGATTCCCTATTTAATAAATGGTGCTGGGAAAACTGGCTAGCCATATGTAGAAAGCTGAAACTGGATCCCTTCCTTACACCTTATACAAAAATCAATTCAAGATGGATTAAAGACTTAAATGTTAGACCTAAAACCATAAAAACCCTAGAAGAAAACCTAGGCATTACCATTCAGGACATAGGCATGGGCAAGGACTTCATGTCTAAAACACCAAAAGCAATGGCAACAAAAGCCAAAATTGACAAATGGGATCTAATTAAACTAAAGAGCTTCTGCACAGCAAAGGAAACTACCATCAGAGTGAACAGGCAACCTACAAAATGGGAGAACATTTTCACAACCTACTCATCTGACAAAGGGCTAATATCCAGAATCTACAATGAACTCCAACAAATTTACAAGAAAAAAAACAAACAACCCCATCAAAAAGTGGGCGAAGGACATGAACAGACACTTCTCAAAAGAAGACATTTATGCAGCCAAAAAACACATGAAAAAATGCTCACCATCACTGGCCATCAGAGAAATGCAAATCAAAACCACAATGAGATACCATCTCACACCAGTTAGAATGGCAACCATTAAAAAGTCAGGAAACAACAGGTGCTGGAGAGGATGTGGAGAAATAGGAACACTTTTACACTGTTGGTGGGACTGTAAACTAGTTCAACCCTTGTGGAAGTCAGTGTGGCGATTCCTCAGGGATCTAGAACTAGAAATTCCATTTGACCCAGCCATCCCATTACTGGGTATATACCCAAAGGACTATAAATCATGCTGCTATAAAGACACATGCACACGTATGTTTATTGCAGCATTATTCACAATAGCAAAGACTTGGAACCAACCCAAATGTCCAACAATGATAGACTGGATTAAGAAAATGTGGCACATATACACCATGGAATACTATGCAGCCATAAAAAATGATGAGTTCATGTCCTTTGTAGGGACATGGATGAAATTGGAAATCATCATTCTCAGTAAACTATCACAAGAACAAAAAACCAAACACTGCATATTCTCACTCATAGGTGGGAATTGAACAATGAGAACACATGGACACAGGAAGGGGAACATCACACTTCGGGGACTGTTGTGGGGTGGGGGGAGGGGGGGAGGGATAGCATTGGGAGATATACCTAATGCTAGATGACGAGTTGGTGGGTGCAGCGCACCAGCATGGCACATGTATACATACGTAACTTACCTGCACATTGCGCACATGTACCATAAAACCTAAAGTATAATAATAATAATAATAATAATAATAATAAATAAAGTTAAATTATTTATTCAAATACATTGAGGGGATTCAAGTGCAGGTTTCTTACATGCATTTATTGTGTGGTGCTGAAGTCTGGGCTTTTGGTGTATCCATCACCTGAATAGTGAACATTGTACCCAATAGGTTTTTCAACCCTCACCCCCTCCAACCTTTTGTATTCCCTAATATCTATTATTTCACTCAGTATATGTCCATGTGTACACATGTTTAGCTCCCACCTGGGTGGCTCACACTTTTAATCTCACAGCTTTGGGAGGCCAAGGTAGGAGGCTCACTCTAGCCCAGGAGTTTGAGACCAGCATGGGCAACAAAGCAGGACTCCATGCTTGAACCCAGGAGGTTGAGGCTGCAGTGAGCCATGATCATGCCACTGTACTCCAGCCTGAACGACAGAGCAAGATTCTGTCTCTATTTAAAAAAACAAAAAAACAGGCTGGGCGTGGTGGCTCACATCTGTAATCCCAGCATTTTGGGAGGCCGAGGCAGGTAAATCACGAAGTCAGGAGTTTGAGACCAGCCTGGCCATCATGGTGAACCCCCATCTCTACTAAAAATACAAAAAATTGGCTGGGCATAGTGGCAGGCGCCTGTAGTCCCAGCTACTCGGGAGGCTGAGGCAGGAGAATGGCGTGAACCTAGGAGGCGGAGGTTGCAGTGAGCCGAGATCGCGCCACTGCACTCCAGCCTGGGCGACAGTGAGACTCCATCTCAAAACAAAACAAAACAAAAAACAAAGGATATGTGGGCATTTTTAAAACTATTTTAATTTTCATAACTTTTCTATAGAAGTTTGAAGTTATTTCCAAACAAAAATTTAAGAAGAAAAAAAGAATTAAACGATAGTGATCCCAGGTAGCTCCTCTGCCCACCCCTCTTTCTGTTACCCAATTCAGAGCCAGTGTCCTGCCTCATTAGAGTGTGTCTTCTGCTGTCTCCTTTGCTTCCATCATTTCTCTTCTGATAGGATTGTGTTTGGCTTAGAGGCCTAGGCTGGAGGGGAGGAGCCATTATTGTCTATGGCTGGAAAATGCCACTGCAGGTTTCGTAAGAGGATGTGCAGAGGCAGTGGAGGCCTCTGAGTCCAGACTTCACCCCCACTCTGCCCTCAAGGAACTAAGGCCACTGGAAGCAGTCAGGCTCTAGCTGGGTTTCCCCAACCATTCTGAACAGGCATCTGGTATCTGAGGGGACTCAGCAGGACTGGGTGTGTTAAGAGCCTTGGCGGTATGGGGACAGGAAGGGCTTCGCTATCTTTTCTTCTGCTTACAGTTTCTTGGAGGTGGCACAATCCATCTTCTCTCATGAGCCTGGGCATTCCAGACATCACAAAACCTCAGGAGTCCTTCCAATCTTCCTATGATCTACTTTGCATTGAATTATCAACATTGGATGTCAATGACAGGGCGGTAGAACGTTTGCCCCAGATGTGGCCCTGCATTCTTTCCTGGGATGACTTCTGGTGGCTTTCCCTCTGTGTCTATATCCTTCACATGTAAGTAAAAGGGACTTTGTCCATCTATTCCCATGCTTGAGCCTGGCTTGGCTTGCCCCTCACTCAGCTCTTCTCACAGGACAGGGAGGTCAATCTCTGCAGTCAACTGGTGGAAAAATGATGAGGGTCTAGACTAAGGCTCCAGCACCTTTTACTCACGTGTAAGCAAAGCAGAAAAAGATTACTCCCTTTTATCTGTGCTCAGTAAACGAAGTTCTCCACCGTGAAATTCCTTAGACATAGCCAAACAATGTTTTGATATATGAATCAAACTTCTAAGTGAATGGTGTTTTTATCATGAAACCATCGCAAGACTATTAGCTTTAGTTACTCTCTTGGCCCACTTTGCCTCCGGGAACCTTAAAGGCTGTTTAAGGCTGACTTGCACTCACAGCATGTTACAGGTAAGGGAGGCAGTGATGCCAAATGGTCAGGAGCACAGCCATTATCAGACCAGACAGCCCGGATGGGACTCACACATACTAGCCATGTGGTCTTGGACAAGTCAGTCCTGTAGACTGTACTTCTGTTTCTTTATCAGTACCCACCTCACGGAGTTATTGTGAGAATTAAATTGAAATACATAAAGCATTTGGGACAGTGCCTGGCACAGAATTGGTGATATTATTAGGTGGGTTAGTAGTACCTGTATTTTATTAAAATGAAGGCACATAAATGTAGGTAATTTCTTGGTTCTTCAGGAAGGTGTCAACAAAAGGTTTTTATGCCACAATATCAGGACTGCTACCTGGCTAACAGCAATAGTAATATGTAATCAGTTAGAGGCAACTCAATTTCCAAGAAGTTAAAAAGTGAAAAAAAAAAGTGGTTTTAGAATCTGTAAAATATGAAGCATTATTTAGTTGTTTTTACTTTTTAAATTGAGATGTTATTAATGTACTTCACTCTTTTTTTTTTTTTTTTTTTTTTTTTAGAGAGACAGGGTCTTGCTCTGTTGCTCAGGCTGGAGTGCAGTGGTGCCACCATAGCTCACTGCAGCCTCAAACTCCTGAGCTCAAATGATCCTCCCACCTCAGCCTCTGAGGTAGCTGGGCCTACAGATGCACGCCATCATCTGCATGTGCATCAGCTAATTTAAAATTTTTTTTATAGAGATGGAGTCTTGCTATGTTGCCCAGGCTGGTCTGAAACTCCTGGCCTCAAGCAGTCCTCCCACCTCGATCTCTCAAAGCTCTGGGATTACAGGTGTGAGCCATTGCACCTGACCAGAATTTACCTTTTTAAAGAGCACGATTCAGTGGCTTCTAGAATATTCATGAGGTGTACAGCCATCAACACGGTCTAATTTTAGAATATTTTCATCACCCCAAAAAGAAACTACGTAACTGTTAGCAGTCTTCCCCATTTTCCCTGTCCTGGAAACTGCTCATTTATTTTTTATATGTATAAATTTGCCTGTGGTGGACATTGCATATAAATGGAATCATATCGTATATGGCCCTTTGCATCTGGCTTCTTTCATTTAGCATAATGTTGTCAGGGGCATCCATATTGTAGTATGTGTCAGTACTTCATTTTTTTTATGGCCAAATAACATTCCATTGTATGGATATACTGTCTTTGCTTATTTTATTCATTATTTGTTGGACGTTGGGTCATTTCTTCTTTTTGATTATTATGAATAATGCTGCTGTGAACAATCATGTATAAATTTTTGTGTGGACGTATGTTTTTTATTCTTTTGGTCATATACCCAGGAGCGGTCATATAATAACTCTGTGTTTAATCATTTAATGAACTGCCAGAGTGTTTTCCAAAGCAGCTGTACTGTTTTACATTCCCATCAGCAATGTATGAAGGTTCCAATTTCTCCACATCCTCACCAACACTTGTTATTGTCCAGATTTTTTATTATAGCCCTCTTAGTGGGTGTGATGTGATATCTCATTATGGTTTTAATTTTATTTATTTATATTTTTAGAGACAGGAGTCTTGCTATGTCGTCCAGGCTGGACTCCAACTCCTGGGTTTGAGCGATCCTTCTGTCTCAGCTTCCCAAGTAGCTGGGCTAGCACATACCAGTATGCCAGCTGGTATCTCATTATGGTTTGATTTGCATTTCTCTGATGATTAATGTTGTTGAGCATCTTTTCATGTGCTTATTGGCCATCCATTGGTAAATCTTCTTTGGAAAAATGTCTATTCAGATTCTTTGCCCATTTTAACATTGGGTTGTCTTTTTTACTGCTAAGCTGTAGGAGTATTTTAAAAAATATAATTTAGATACTAGACCATTATCAGATATATGACTTGCAAATATTTTCTCCTTTTCTGTGGATTGTCTTCTAACTCTCTTGATAGTGTTCTTTGAAACATGAAAATTTTAATTTTGATGAAGTTCAATGTATCTGTTTTTTCTTTTGGTTGCTTTTGCTTTAGGTTCTGTATCTAAGAAACTATTGCCTAATCCAAAGTCATAAAAATTTATACTTATGTTTCTTCTAACAGTTTTATAGTTTTAGCTCTTATATTTAGGTCTTTGACTCACTTTGAGTTAACTTCTATATTTGATGTGAGGTACAGTCTAAATTTATTTCTTTGCATGTGGATATCCAGTTTTCCCAGTACCGTTTATTGAAAAGACCACTCTTTCCCTCATTGAATTGTCTTGGTACCTTTGCCAATTGACCATAGGTAAGTGGGTTTATTTCTGGAATCTCAATTCTACTTCATTGATCTTTATGTCTATTCTTATACTGGTATGACCCAGTCTTTTTTTCTTGCCCTGTCTTACAGTGCTGAATGATCTAGTCTTGATGACTGCAGCTTTGTAGTAAGTTTTGAAATCAGGAAGTGTGAATCTTCCAACTTTGTTTCTATTTTTAAGATTGTTTTGCCTGTTCTGGGTCCCTTTCATTTCTATATACATTTTAAGATCAGATTGTCAATTTCTGCAAAAAAGACCACTGACATTTTGATAAGGATTGTAATGAACTTGTGGATCAGTTTGGGGAGCACTGCTGTCTTAACAATATAAGTCTTCCAATCCATGAACGTTTGGCGTGCACTAACTTGAACTCTATTATCTGACAAGAAAGCTAGTCCAGATATCTAAAATTGATGAGACACACCAAGTTAATTGCCAAATGTTTATTTCATTTTTGAGCTGTATGGATAAGGTATAGTTTTATTTTGTCAAAGTAGGGGAAGAGAACAAATGGAAAGACATATAAATTGGTAGAGCCTATCAGTAATCAGAGAAAGATCTCATTAGAAAAAAGTTACACTTTGTATTATATACTTTTCAAAGATATGTTCCCATGTAAGAAATCTTGCCAGACATGGTGGCTCATGCCTGTAATCCCAGCACTTTGGGAGGCAGAGGTGGGTGGATTCCATGAGATCAGGCATTCAAGACCAGCCTGGGCAACATGAAGAAACCCTGTCTCTATAGAAAATACAAAAATTAGCCAGGCGTGGTGGTGCATGACTGTGGTCCCAGCTACTCGGGAGGCTGAGGTGGGAGGATTACTTGAGCCCAGGAGGTTGAGGCTGTAGTGAGCTGAGATTGTGCCACTGCACTCTAGTGTGGGTGACAGAGTGAGACCCCTCAAAGAAAAGAAAGAAAAAGAAGAAAGAAAGAAAGAAAGAGAGAGAGAGACGAAGGAAGGAAGGAAGGGAGAAATCTTAATATAACACATAATAATCTAAGCATCTCTTAATTTGTTTTATGGAACAAAAAAATTATAGGGTTTTTTTTGTTATATAAAGTCTCTTAAAATTTTTTGAATAGCAGAGATAACCTTATTGCATGTATAAATCCACTGCTTCTTGACTTAAGAAAATTGAAATCCTCCACTCACCCCACAAATTCTGGTATTTTTACAACAGGGTCAGCAAACCCTGGGACAAACTGTACTAATTGCTTCTGTGTTTTGTTTTATTGACAAATTTCAATTCTGGCTTCTCTTACTTAAATGTCAAGCAGTTTGATATTGCATTGTAACAATAACGTTACCATAGAGTGTTTAAATAAATAACATATAGCACTTGTTGCTAGTGGTGACATTAATAATTACAGGAATAGAATGAGAACAGATTGTTGTATAGTAATGACCTCTAGAATAGACTGAGTTCCTTGGCAATGTTAAGAATTTGTAATGTTAGTGGTCATGGTGTTGCAATCCATTATCTCACTGAGAATTGATGACTTCAGCTGTAGTTACTAGCTCTAATATTTAATGTAGCTGCCTTGAGTGACTTGAATGCTTAAAAAAAATCGTCTAAGGCATTATGTCAAGAGTTACCCAAGGAAACCTAGGATCTTTCTGTATATATTTTAGGGAATCAAGTATATTTTACTTTCTTGTATAGTTCCTCTGTTTCCTCTCTATAAATGTTAGTAACATTTGCACACTGGACATGAATATTTGTCTATTTGTCAGTCTATTTATCCACCTATTACTATCCATCTATATCTTAACCATGTTCAACAAAATCTCTTTCCTTCAACCCTCCCCTCCCTTCCCTCCCTCCCTTCCTTCTTCCTTCTTCCCTCCCTTCCTTTCTTCTATTAATTCTTTTATTTATTAATTCCATAATGTTTACTAACTAGCTACTAAGTTCCAGGCACTGTTCCCAGGCACTAGGAACAAGCAATAAACAAAGAGGCCAGGTCCCTACTGTCTTGGAGCTTAGCTTCTGGTGAGGAAACAAAGAAAATAAAGAGCTTGTTTTAGATGGTGTTAAGTGCTCTAAGACAACAAAGCAGGGTGATGTGATAGACTGTGGGGCGGGGCTATTTTAGGTAGGAAGATCAGAAGGCTTCTCTGAGGAGGTGGCAAGTGAGCTGAGATCTGAACGATGAGAAGGAACCAGGCTTTAGGAGATACAGGGGCAGAGCCTTACAGAAAGAGGAAACAGCAAGTGCAAAATATTTGAAGCAGTTTAAAATAATAGTCAGTACAACAAAAAGATAAAAGTAGGAATGAGGGGAAATGAAAGAGAACAGGAGAAAGTTGTGATGCAGATATGCAAACTGTAGTTTGACAAAGTTAGGAAACTTGAGTTGCAAATTTGGGTGCTACCTTCCTGGAAGTCAAGGTGAAAGGGAAATGTGATCAATCTCATGGTCTGCTTTCTTTATAAAGAAAAGTCATGTCAGTTTCTCTAGGGAAAAAATATTCTTTTCTGGCACTCAGGATTGAAATATATTTCTTGCATTGACCCTCCTATACAGGGCATATAGGTGATTACATTAGTGTGGTAGGCCCCTCCTCCCAACTCCAAAGAGTTGGAAATACTACATGGAATTCAAAGGCAGGAATACAATTCATTTCAGAAAATACCATGACTAGGAATGGAAAGCTGTCAGAACTCTTTTGGTCTCGTTTTTCTGTATATCTTTTTCAGCCTTCCTGTTCTTTTCCCATTTTCCCTGCAGCCTGGCTTTCTACATTTCTTTTGGCCACATGGTGGGAAAGTATGTCTGTTGAAGGCTTCTGATTTTCTATTTTAAAGATGTTCTATGTTTCCACATTAGCTTCCTAGAAAAAGATTGAAATCTCTCCGTCCTAATTCCAAATTCCTGGGAGAGGGATATGATTGCCTTATCTTGAGTCAGGTCCCTACTATTGGAGCAATCAACTGCAGTCAGGTGGCCTGGTTACCTTGTCTGAGGATCCAGGGCTAGTTTCCAGAAAAAGACATCTGGTTATACTGCTGTTTTTAAAATGCAACTTGCATTGAAGGTCAAGAAACCATTAGTGGGTAGAAACTAGCCTTAAAAAGAGATTAAAAGTATCAGGGTGCATAGCATGTGATGCAGGTAATGTTTTATAAAACTTGTTTCAGTTACTAAATATATGAGTACCTGTGTATTGAATGATAATGTAAAACATTTATTTTGATGGATTGTGCTCAAAAAAGTTTGAAAAGCTCTGGGCTGGACAAGCTGGTAGGATTCTGCTGCAAAGACGTAATAAACAACATTCTTAAAGTAATCCCTCTAGTAAATGCAGAGGTATCATGAATTTTTTTAAACAGCATCTCTTAATATAAGCGAATGGCATAGTCCTAACATGACTTGGTGCAGGCAATGTTGCCAACGGTGAAGACAAAATGGTACAAACATAGTTTTTTGATGGTCTGGTTTAATCCAGGGCAAAACGTAGTCCAGCAGTTGTTTTTGTTTTTAGAGTCAGGGCTGGCTATGTCGCCCAGGCTGGAACCTGTGAATATGTTACCTTATATGCAAAGGGCACTTTACAGATGTGATTAAGGACCTTAAGATCCTAGGAGATCTTTTTTAATCTCCTAGAGCCTAGTACCTAGTAGGACGTCATTATATGGTAGGTTTCTTGCAGCCCTTTGGTGGCCAGGTAGTTTTTAATTTTGTAGAGATGGGGGCCTCCCAGTGTTACCCAGGCTGGTCTTGAACTTCTGGGTTCTAGCAATCCTCCTGCCTTGGCCTCTCAAAGTGCTGAGATTATCGGTGTGAGCCACTGCGCCCGGCCTAGTCCAGTGGTTTGAAGTTTGAAGTTACCAGTCACCCATGATGACCATTTTGAGTTTTTTGATGAAAAGGACTGGATGAATTAATTGCCAAATGTAGCCTCCCCCCAAGCAATACAATGAATCCACCTGTCCTATCAAGTTACTGGCTACCAATCAGTCTAATTTTAGAGAACATCTGCCTCAAATAATTAGGCTAGTATTAGGAGAGTTGAATTTCTTCCCCACACTGCTAGGGAGTAGGACCCAGGACCACAAAAGCCATTCCTAGTTCAGCAGTAAATACATTAGCATACAGCTGGACCCTCTGTTGCATGGGGCAGGCATTCAGATGGTTTTCATAGGTTTGTAGCTAAAACATATCCCTGAGAATCGTCATTTGATCTGTCAAGAGTCTTCTCAGCCCCTGCGTGGGGACAAACACCCTCCCCCCAGCATTTTCCCGTTTTCTTTAGGCCAGCTCCCCACCCACTGCAGTTCAAGGCTTGCAGCCCTAGCTCCAACTAGCTGGGGGTTGAAGGGCTTGACTCCGAGTGAGAATCAATCACCTCAGTACCGTGATATTCCTGCTACAAAGCTTTATTTTACGTAACATGTGGCTGCTCCTCCGTGCCCCAGACGGGGTTTTAGGTCCTTCTCTACGGGGAGCTGCCCTTGGGCGCGCCTGGGTCTGCACCCGGGGCACGTGGGCGCCGTTGTGCAGCCGGCACCTCCGGGCCAACCCCGCGGCTTGGAGAAGGGGCTTTGCACCCTCCGCCGCTCTTTGTCCCTGCGCGGCCCCCGTCCAGCGCCCTGCGGCTGCTCTGCGGGCTGTAAAGTTTCTCCCGGTGCAGAATTCCGGGCTCAGCGACAGCCTGCGCCGAGTGTGAGCACCTGTCGGAGACCCGCCCGTCCGCCGGCCGCGGTGAGTGGTCCCTGGAGTCACTGGCTCAGGGCGGGCCCGCGGGATGGGGCGGCTGGCCCGGGGCGCAGCCGGCCCAGGCCGTTGCTATGGCAACGCGGTGGAAAAAACGGGCCTCTGGGTATCTCGCTGCCGGTCGGCTGGCGACCCCCCAGCGGAGGGACCGGGCCGAGCCCGCGGACCCCTCCGAGTGTCTCCTGGGGCCCAGCCGTTGGGACCCCATTTCCCCCGGGTCCGGTATTTGGGGTGGTCTCAGTCTGCCCCGGTTCATCTCCGCCGTCTCACCTCCACCCCATCTTGGGACGTGAAACTTTTTGAAAGTTTAAAGCGAACTTACTGTAGGGTAAGTGTGTGGGAAACATCCTTAGAAGTTCTGAAGTTGTGTTTCTTTTTTTTAATCTGCTAGAGCCTGGTACCTAGTGGGACCTCATTATATGGTAGGTTTCCTGTTGCCCTTAAGATAGTCTCTTGCACCTAGAGGATGCACATAGGAGGTGATAGGATGACATAAAGCAGCCCCGTACTGGCTCTGTGGACAGGTAATTTAAGCACTCTCCCTCAGCTTCCTAAATGTAGATTATAATTTCTCACAAGGTCGTGGGTTTCAGTGAACCTATATGTGAAGCTGTTTTGTGAACAGTACACGTAAAAAGCACTTGAGCGTTAGTTGTAAGGGATATTTGCATGCTAAAAATGGTCTAGTGCTCCCTGTCCCATATCACCAGCTAAGGAGGACCTTCTTTTTTGTCTGATCACCAAATTACTCCAATATCCAACCAGAAAATAGGATGGTCCTGCCTTGGAAGAGGGCTCTGTGAATGGAAAGGAACATCAAGTTTTGAACCCAAACTCTTTCCTTGTTCTCCAGGCCCAGGCCTTTAGACTGTGATGGATATGCAGATATATCGCACATTTAAATTTTTAGCTCGTGTAAATCTCTGTTGCTCTCTCTATGGGTCATACCAACCTCTATCTAGTTTGCAAATCAGAAATCTTGGCCTCATCCTTGACACCTCGCACTTTCTTCCTTTCATATGCAAACAATCATCAAGTTCTATTCATTTTATCTTCAAACCAAATCTCAAATCCATTTGAGTATCTCTGTCTCTGCTACTATCACCCTAGACCAATCTACCATGATCTGTTGTCCAGTAGTAGCCTCTTAACTAATCTAAAGGTATTTATCCTTTCCTTTCAATATTCCCATCCATTCTTTGCCCTGCAGCAGTAGTGTTTTAACAACTAAAATTTGATTATGCTACCCCCCGCCCACCTCCTCTAGCTCAAAATCCATCGTGGCTTCTCATTATTCTTAGAATAAAGACAAAACTCTTAATGTGGCCTAAAAGTTGGGTGACCGTGTACATGACCATCCAGACCAAGATACTTTTGAGAGTTCGAGGCTGCAGTGAACTTGCCACTGCATTCCAGCCTGGGCAATGGAGTGAGACCCTGTCTCAAAAAAAACAAAAACAAAAACAAAAACAAAAACAAAAAACCTGACCAACATGGTGAAACCCTGTGTCTACTAAAAAATACAAAAATTAGTCTGGGCACGATGGGTCACACCGGTAATCCCAGCACTTTGGGAGGCCAAGGCGGGCAGATCACAAGGTCAGGAGTTAGAGACCAGCCTGACCAACATGGTGAAACCCTGTCTCTACTAAAAAAAAAAAAAATACAAAAATTAGCTGGATGTGGAGGCGTGGGCCTGTAATCCCAGCTTCTCAGGAGGCTGAGGCAGGAGAATTGCTTGAACCCGGGAGGCAGAGGTTGCAGTGAGCCGAGATCACACCACTGCACTCCAGCCTGGGCGACAGAGCAAGACTTCATCTCAAAAAAAAAAAAGAATGTTACTATTTATACCAGGACAAAAGGTCTAACCTGGCTCTCTGTCAGGCAAACTGAGGCAAATGGTTATTCTACATTGGCTTATTTTCAGACTTTGGTGCCATTTTCCCTCCTACTACAGGGCTGTTGCATATGATAGTCTCCCTGCCAGATGTGCTCTTCCCTCTTCTCTTCTTAACATAGGTTCTTCTGACACCAGTGATTTCTCCTTAGTAGCACTTAATCACAATTGCAATTTAAAATTTGTCTGTGTAAATACTTGAATGATAAACATTTTCCTATGTCATTAAACAGTCTCTGAAAAGATCACATGGTGGTTAGGAGCACAGGCAGACGGCTTAGATCTGAATCCCAGCTCTGTCACAATTCCTTATCTGAAAACTTATGATGCTAGTTGTGTTTTAAAATTTAGAATTTTCACTTTATAGAAAGATGACATGGTGTAGACACTGTATCATGTCTAGTGGGGTCTGGGGCAGCGCTTTGTAATCAAACATATTAACTTTTCTTCAGTAAAATGAATTCGCTCTAAGTAGGATAGAGACAGTACATTGTTTCATTGTCAGTTTAGGTCAGGTTTTCCAAATGAGTTTGCCATAAGTTTATGAAAACACTTGACTCTTGTTGGAGGCCTAGGTGGGAGGATCGCTTGAGGCTAAGAGTTTGAGACCAGCTTGGGCAGCATAATAAGACCAATCTCTAAAAAATTTTAAAAAAATTATCCAGGTGTGGTGGTGTACAGATGGTCCCAGCTACTCAGAAGGCTGAGGTGGGAGGATCTCTTGAGCCCCAGAACAAACCCCAGGCTGCAGTGAGCTGTGATTGCACCACTGCAGTCCAGTCTGGGTGGCAGAGTGAGACCCTGTCTCTGAAAAAAGGGGGGGGGAAAAAAAAAGAAAACACTTGATTTTCTAAGATTTTTGGGTTTTAGAATTTCAGATGAGGATATGTGATTCTGCTTTAGTGTAGCCTTGAGCCAGTCATTTAACTCCTCTGGCCTCAGATTCCTCAACTGTAAAATGGAGATAATACTAGCACCTGCCTATGTCACAGGCTCCACGTCATGCTGTTTTGAGAAGTAAACGAGTTAGTGCATGTTAACTGTGTAGAACAGGGAATGGTCCTTCATCAGTACTATAAAAGGGTCAGTTCTCATATCATTTTTATTAGCTCTGTAATAACCCACACTATGGATGAAACATAATTTATTTGCAATTTACTTATTGTTGAATATTTAGACCTCAGGTACAAAATGTAGTAATGGATGTCTTTACACTTAAATCTTTTTGCTGCATTTTTGATTACCTAAGATCAGTTCCTAGGCTGGGCATGGGGACCCATGCATGTAAAATCAGCACTTTTGGAGTCTGAGGTGGGAGGATCACTTGAGGCCAGGAGTTTGAGACCAGTCTGGGCAACATAGCAAGATCCTGTCTCTAAAAAATAAAAGATAAAAAAATTAGCCAGGTGTGGTGGCATGTACCTGTAGCCAGTCCCTAATGCTCAGGAGGCTGAGGTGGGAGGATCTCTTTGACCCAGGAGTTTGAGGCTGCAGTGAACTTGCCACTGCATTCCAGCCTGGGCAATGGAGTAAGACCCTGTCTCAAAAACAAACAAACAAACAAACAAACAAAAAAACAGTTCCCAAAAATGAAATTATAGGGAGGTCAAAGGGCAGGAACATTGTGAATGCTCTCAAAACATCGAAACATTGCCATACTGTTTTTCAGAAAGATTATGCCAGTTTACATTGCCACCATCAGTTTTATGACACCCATATTAGCATTATTATTTTAAAAACTTTGCTAATTTCACAGATAAAAATGACATCTCCTTATTTTAACTCACATCTGTCATAATTAATATGTTTTAAGTGAAATCTTATTATTAGCTATTAGTAAAAGCTTTTTGATGGTTTTTGTATTGGAATCTTAGTTTTTCTTACCAATTGTTTGTTTGATTTTTATCTTCCCCAGCCCAGGCAGGAGCCAGTATGCTGGGCTTTGGCTGGAATTAGTTGAATAAGTTATCCCTGGAGCCTGGGACGAGTTGTTACTTGCCTGCAGGCTACAGGGCAAGGTAGAAAACTGTTTCAGAGGCTGTTTCTTGGGGGAAAATCTGGAATGAAGACTGGGCTGATTGCTTGTTTATCTGAACTTTGAGTCAAACAGGGCTTGGAAGAAAGAGAGGATCCATGTAGGAGGCAAAGACCAAGACAGACAAGGAAAGGCAGAGTAATTTTCTTTTTCTTTTTTTTTTAAATTTTATTATTATTATACTTTAAGTTTTAGGGTACATGTGCACAACGTGCAGGTTTGTTACATATGTATACGTGTGCCATGTTGGTGTGCTGCACCCGTTAACTCGTCATTTAGCATTAGGTATATCTCCTAATGCTATTCCTTCCCCCTCCCCCCACCCCACAACAGTCCCCAGTGTGTGATGTTCCCCTTCCTGTGTCCATGTGTTCTCATTGTTCAATTCCCACCTATGAGTGAGAACATGCGGCGTTTGGTTTTTTGTCCTTGCGATAGTTCGCTGAGAATGATGGTTTCCAGTTTCATCCATGTCCCTACAAAGGTAATTTTCAAAGCTGGAGGAGAGAAGCCGCAACCTCTTTTTTTGCAGAGACATTGCAGTTTCCTGTATGGAGGATGAGGGAATGCTGGGGGCACTGTCTTGGCCATACACTGAACCATGTGAACTCTTGTTATAGTGAGGGTATTAACCCTTTGTCATTTGGGGCATCTTCCCCACAACTGCCCTTTCATTTATGATGGCTTATGATTTATAGAAATTAAAACAATTTTATGTTGTCTGCCTGTTAATCTTTTCCTTTATGATCCATTGCTTTTATGCTTAGAAAGTCCTTCCCATGAAGAGACCAGCTACCTATCTGCATTTTCTTTAAAAATGTTATTTCGTAATGTCAGCAAATCAAGAGGTAAAGAAAATAAGTACAAGAAAGCTGAGTAGTGTGATGTCCAATAAAAAACCTAAAAGAGGATGATACAAAGGTGGGTACTCGTGTCTTCTTCATGTGTCCTTGAATCAAGGAGCAGAAAAGAGCTTATACTGCTGTAAGGGAGATTTAGGAAGGCTGTTTCTGACAGCTGTTTGAACTGGTGGCTGTTTCAACCATTGACTTATCTGTCACACATTGTAGAAGCTTATCCTTAGAGACTTACAGAAGAAGTATCCTTCTGAAAGAGAAGATGTGTTCTCTGGAGCTATTTTCTACTTTTATTCATCTGATGATACTATGTAGTACTTCAAACACCTATAGTTGTTAAATACTGAGAAATAACTTCCCTGTTTTTAAAAAGAGGCTTACAAAATGGAAAATGCAATATAAAATTAATTGCTGACTTTTTTGGCATTGTTAAACTGGTATGCCTTAAGATGCGATTCAGAAAGAATTTCCTTTCCTGCTGAACTCCAGTATATATGAGTGAGGCTAATTGTGTTTTGTTTGGATTTATCTTAGAGCTCTAGAATGTGAAGAATGGACATCTTATTTTTAAGCTTTAATATATATTTTCTTAGTTTATTAACTAAAATAAATTGTAGAGTGCATAAGAAATTACTAACCTCACAAATCCCACAGTTTTATTGACTTGAAGTTGTTTTATTTAAAAAAATTTACAAGGTGAGCGGCAGTAATTTTAATAATTAGAATGTCCTTTCTACATATAATGGACTAATTATCTTTCTTAACCATTGACTTCTCAGTTAAGTTCAATAAGGATGTGGTATTACATTAGAAATAAATTAGGAAAAAACAATTTTCTATTGATAAAGATAAGTTCACTTAGGAATACTATTATTGATCCTTATTTTTGATAAAGTTATTTAGTAAACAATATTGACTATTGTAAACATTCATTCAATAAATATTTATGGGGTGCTGATCATATGCCAGACACAGTTCTAGAATATTGTATTATATGTTTACTTTTATAGTGTATGTGTAAAAAGTTTGCTTGTGATTCAGTATTCTTAACATGAGCTGATGATTATTTGGAAAAACTGGCCATTTGGACTCACACATATTAATTCAGAGACTCATAAAAAAGCCTGAAGTAAAATGTTCATGCAGTCTCCAAGGTTGAGATGTTGGTTATTGAAAGTTCTACTCTGTTACTTTGTCATTATCATGGTGGAATGCTTGTCTACCACAGAGCTCACTGGGAGAAAATCCATTTACCATTTACCAAAGGCAGTGCATCTGAGGCTCAGGTTCTTAGACTTGAATTCTTTCAAGTTTGTTTGCTGCTAGCAAATCTAACATCGAGGCTCTTATATCTGCTCTAAGGAGCTCAGCTTCCAAACAGCTGAAATATTGGGAAGAAAGCAAATATTTATCCTTGGATATTTTTCATGGAAATCCAATTAATTTTCCTCTCAATATTCTTTATTTTGGTTTTCAGTTTATGGCAATAAAATTCAATATTTTTTATATTTGTTATTATAAAAGTAAACACCAATATCCAGCAGTGATTTTCAAGTTAACTTCTTTATTGCTTTTCTGTCATATCTCTTTGATGGTACATATAATATGTAAACTTGGCTCCTTTTTATAGTTGCACCTCACTTTTTTTATTGAGATATAATTTACATACCATAAAATTCACACTTTTAAAGTGCACACTAGTTAAATAGTAGTGACACTAGCAATCATAACTACTATTTAATTCCAGAACATTTTTATCACCCTCAAGAAGAATCCTCACATCCAATAGCAGTCATGCCTTGTTCTCCCTTTCCCTGACCCCCTGGCAAACATCAGTCTTTCTCTCTCTGTAGATTTGCCTGTTATGGAAATTTTATATAAATGGAATTATACAATATGTGGCCTTTGCATCTGACTTCTTTCACTTAGCATGATGTTTTCAAAGTTCATTTCTGTTGTAGTATGTATCAGTACTTTATTCCTTTTTATGACCAAATAGAATTCCATTGTATGGTACCTTTCATGTATCCATTCATCAGTTGATGACCATTTGGGTTATTTTCATTTTTTTTGGTATTTTGAATAATACTGCTATGAATATTCATGTACAAGTTTTTGTGTGAACATATATTATCAGTTCTCCTGGATTCTCTAGGAGTGGAGTTGGTGATCATATGGTAACTCTGTGTTTAACTTTTTGAGGAACTGTCGAACTGTTTTCCAAAGTGGCTACCATTTTGCATTCCCAACAGCAATGTGTGAGGGTTCTCATTTCTCCATAGTTTCACTAGAACTTGTTACTGTCTTTTTGAGTATAGCCATCCTAGTATTTGTGAAGTGGTATCTCATTATGGTTTTGATTTACATTTTCCTGATAACTAATGATGTTAGGATCTTTTCATGTGTTAATATGAAGATATGCAATTTGTATATCTTCTTTGGAGAAATACCTATTCAAATATTTTGTCTGTTTTTAATTTGGGTTGTCTTTTTCTTGTTCAGTTGTAAGAGTTCTTTATGTAGTCCGGATATTAGACTCTTCTCAGATATTTGATTTGCAAATATTTTCTTCCATTTTATACATTGTCTTTTTACCTCCTTGGTAGTGTTCCTTGAAGCACAAAAATTTTTAATTTTATGAAGTCCAATATATTTTTTCTTTGGTTTATGTGCCATATCTAAAATACACTGTTGCCTAATACAAGGTCATAAAGATTTACCCCTATGTTTTCTTCTAAAAGTTCTGTAATTTTAGCTCTTATATTTAGATTCTGGATCCATTTCGAGTTAATTTTTGTTTATGATTTGAAGTAGATGTCCAGATTCATTATTTTATGTGTAGCTATTCAGTTATCCTAACTGTTTGTTGTACACTTCATTTCACTTGTTAAAGTCAACTAGTCAGGCATGTTTTGGGGAGACCAAATTTGGCTGATTCTTTGTCACCCCAGTTATATGCCACCATCCTACACAGAGGACATTCCAGGCAAAGAAACATTCCATATTGCTAACAGGACTTTGGCTCCAAATTTCCATCTAGGGATATAATTTGGTGAATCAGTGCTATGGATTGAATGTTTGTGTTCCCTCAGAATTCATATGTTGAGGTCTAAATCCCCAGTGTGATGGTATTTTAGGGCATTTGAAAGGTAATTAGGTCATGAGGGTAGAGCCCTCATGAATGGTACTGGTGACCTTATAAGGGAATGGAAAGATGAGACTGCTCTCTGTTCTCCACCATGAGAGGACAGAGTAGGAAGATGGCCGTCTGCAAACTAGGAAGAGTACCCCCACCAAGCATCAGATTTGCTGGTGTCCTGGTCTTGGACTTCTCAGCCTCCAGAACTGTGAGAAATAAATGTTTGTTGTTTAAGCCACCCAGTCTCTGGTATTCTGTTAGAGCAGCCTGAACTAAGATAATTGGCCTATTGAGGATGTAAGTGTCAAGGCTGCTTCCCTGTCTAATCTCACTTAAGGCCTCTAAGTAGACCCATATGGGTGCCCCTTTGCCATCTTTTTTTCAGGATGGTAACCTGATTCCCACTTGACCCCTTAGGGAAAGGGAAAAGCAAAGGAAGGATTGCCCTCTCCCAAGAAGAGGCCTTAAGATTTTCCTTACAGCCTCATGGGAGAAACAGGAAGGGCCATGTGAACCTTTCTACAAAGAAAAGATGATCTTCAAGGGAAGAACTTTTTATCTTTTTTTTTTACCTTCCGTTGAAAACTCCTTCCTCTGGAATTGTGATCCACTTGAGCTGTGGCTTGTTCAGAACTCCTTTTCTTGGAGTGGAATGATAGGGAGGTGTGCCTTGTGTTCTTCCCAGAGGTTCAAGCGTGCAGTGTGGAAAAGCTTAGGATTGGTGAGCTCAGGCTCACCTGGGTTCAAATTTTGGTCCTGCATTTCTAGCTTTGGTTCCTTTTTCTATAAAATGGGGCTTATAATTACAATTTCCCAGAATTCTGAAAAGCAAATGTCATAGGTAAAGTGCCTAACAAATATGTAGCCCTTCAATAAACACTGGTTTCCCATCCCATTGAAAAATGTTTTCAAATTTTCTAATAAATTTGTATAAATACAATTAAAAAAACTCCATAGAGTCTTAGAGTTGGGAGGGATCTTCATACTTGATGTCATAAATAATACTTTGCTGAATCTGTTATAGCTCTTTTCATGTTTGTTCACTTAATATTGTTTTTGTTGATCACCTACCGTGCATCAGACACCATTCTGTCTGTCACAAATTACTGAGGGAGAGATGCCAGATACACATGACACAGGCTGGCATGCGGTTGCCACTGCACTCATCCTCACTTCCCTCATTTGAGTCATTCACTTACTAAATTATGAGCCAGATGCTATGCTAGGTTTTTGGGATACAAAGATAAAAAGATATACTTCATGTCAAGTTCATAATCCATTGTGGAGGGAAACAAGCCAAGGATTTTTTTTTTTTTTTTTTTTTTTTTTTTTTTTAGACAGAATCTTGCTCTGTCACCCAGGCTGGAGTGCAGTGGTGTGATCTCGGCTCACTGCAACCTCCACCTCCCAGATTCAAGTGATTCTGCTGCCTCAGCCTCCCGAGTACTGCCTCAGCCTCCCGAGTAACTGGGATTACAGGTGCTCACCACCATGCCCAGCTAATTTTTGTAGCTTTAGTAGAGATGGGTTTCACGATGTTGGCCAGGCTGGTCTCAAACTCCTGACCTCAAGTGATCCACCCATCTCGGCCTCCCAAAGTGCTGGGATTACAGGTGTGAGCCACTGTGCCCAGCCCAAGCCAAGAAATTATAATCCCCTGAGGCAGGTGCTATAACAGACATTGGTTGGTGTGAAGGGAGATGGAGGAGAGCACTTCTGTGCCTGCTTGGGGGAAGTCAGGGAGGGATGAGCAAAAGGGAAGAGGAAGCTGAGGCAGAAGGAGCAGCAGACTCAAAGGCCTAGAGGTGGAAAAGCATGTAAGTCTTAGAGGAAGTTGATTTCTAGAAGAATAATGGCAGACAATGACTGGATAGGCTAGCATGCCATTTTACAAAGAGCCTGTTATGCCAGGTTGGGATTTGAAGTCAGGTTTTTTTTTTTTTTTCTGAGACAGGGTCTGGCTCTGTTGCCCAGGCTAGAGTGGAGTGGCACGATCTTGGCTCACTGTAGCCTTTGCCACCTGGGCTCAAGCCATCCTCCCATCTCAGCCTCCTGAGTAGCTGGGAGCACAGGCATGCACTGCCACGCCTGGCTAAATTTTTTGTTTTTTGAGGTGGAGTTTTGCTCTTGTTGCCCAGGCTGGAGTGCAATGGCACAGTCTTGGCTCACTGCAAACTCCACCTCCCGGGTTCAAGCGATTCTCATGTCTCAGCCTCCCAAGTAGCTGGGATAATAGGTGTGTGCCACCACACCTGGCTAATTTTGTATTTTTAGTAGAGACAAGGTTTTACCATGTTGGTCAGGCTGGTCTCGAACTCCTGACCTCAAGTGATCTGCCCGCCTTGGCCTCCCAAAGTGCTGGGATTACAGGTGTGAGACACCGCACCTGGTGCTAATTTTTAATTTTTGTATTTTTTGTAGAGACAGGGTTTTTGCCATGTTGCTGAGGCTGGTCTTGAACTCCTGGGCTCGAGCAATCTGCCTGCCTCAGCCTCCCAAAGTGCTTGGATTACAGGCGTGAGCCACCAAGCCCTGCTTGAGGTCCATTTTGTTGGATAAGACAGAAACACTATTTGTACTTAATTAACATCTGTCTTGGACTTGCTCTTCTTCTCTGGCTAGCTTAAAAAAATCATTTTTGGCTGGGCGCGATGGCTCACGCCTGTAATCCCAACACTTTGGGAGGCTGAGGTGGGTGGATCACCTGAAGTCAGGAGTTCGAGACCAGCCTGGCCAACATGGGGAAACTGTATCTCTACTAAAAATACAAAAATTAGCCGGGTGTGGTAGTGGGCGCCTGTAGTCCCAGCTACTCAGGAGGCTGAGGCAGGAGAATTGCTTGAACCTGGGAGGCAGAGGTTGCAGTGAGCCGAGATTGCGCCACTGCACTCCAGCCTGGGTGACAGAGTAAGACTCTGTCTCAAAAAGAAAAGAAAAAAAAAAAAAAAGACTGGGCGCAGTGGCTCATGCCTGTAATCCCAGCATTTTGGGAGGCCAGAGGTCAGGAGTTTGAGACCAGCCTGGCCAACATGGTGAAACCTCATCCCTACTAAAAATACAAAAATTGGCAGAGCCTGGTGGTGCATGCCTGTAATCCCAGCTCCTTGGGAGGCTGAGGCAGGAGAATCGCTTGAACCCTGGAGGTGGGGGTTGCAGTCAGCTGAGATCGCACCACTGCACTCCAGCCTGGGCGACAGTGATACTCCATCTCAAAAAAAAAAAAAAAAAAAAAAATCATTTTCTTTGTCTTTTGTCTGTAGCATTTTCTCTAAAAATCTGCTATTTTGGGCTTTTGCCTTCCTCATTGTCTTCATATAGCATCCTGCCTAGATTAACTGCCTGTTTACCTTAGGGCTATGACCTTTCACTTCATGGAGAGCTCCCTCTGTGGCTGTATGCTTTGTCTGAAAGGGTCTATCTCCTGTTTGCCCTGGCACTTGGTAACAGGAAAGACCTTTCCTATTGGATGGCTGAGACCTAGTAGAGAGAGAGCTGTTGGAGAAGGGCCAGGTATAAGGGGGAAGGTGCCTAAACCAGAGGTTTATCCTCTGGTGCTGCTGATGTTGGCATTATCATAGTCTTGCTCTGATCATCGCCCATAGTCTCTCACTGATTGGCCTTGCTCCAAGGCTGTGTCTCTCAGGCCTCTCTTGCCCTGCCTTATTTGTGGTATTAGTAACTGAGAGTTGAGGAGTGGCCCAGCAGCTCAGGAGTTCTAGTCTTGTTGAGCAGCCATCCTTAATGTATCCAGTTACAGTATTCATTCTCTCAAGACACAGCCCAAGCTGGCACTTCAGACATGAAGGAATATGTATGAAGTTCCAGAGGTCACTTATGTAGGACTTTGTTCTGGAATCCTCCCTACATTATGAATCATTGAAGGACCCAGCCTTGAAAGAAGATTGGTTAGAGATGGGAAGGGAGGGTATGATAGCTATTTGCAAGTATTTGAAGAGTTGTTCAAGTACAGCAAAGTCCCAGATTTTGGTCTTAGGTTCTGGCCCTACCATTTACTAGCTTTGTTTTCTTTTTTTTTTTTCATCTAAATTCCTTTCAGCCTAAAATCATTCTGCGATTCAATAAATGTAACAGGCAGTGACTGTACCGATTAGATGTGGATCCTTGAGGCAGATTGAGTGGCAGCATTTTAGCTTTTTGAGCTCAGCCACCAGTGAATTGAAATTGTAATAGCTGTATTCATTATACTCAGAATTGAATGTTATTAATAAGCCATTCCTTAGTCCCATATTATCTCTGTTTTACAGACTGATTTTTTTCAGTAGGATTTCCTTAATTGTCTCAAACATTTCATTCCTAGAATACTTAAAATGTCTGATTGCTATAATCTCCAGAGAAACTAAACAGTCTTAATTACATCTAGTGTTTTTTTATTTTATTTGATTCTTTAGATGAGATTAAGAGTAACTTATTTCAGAGGATATGATTATTCTCTATATAACTATGCTTATTGTAAATTTAGAAAGTTTTGGTCATATTACACCCACATTATCATTATTTCAGATAATTTAGGCTGTGGACTAGCATATAGGGGGGTTAACTTCTTTCAGAATGAATAACTTGATGACACTATTTTTTACCACCCTCCCCGCATCTTTCTTGTCATTGTCTTTGATAGCATTGATTTATATTTTCTGTTCATCTAGTCATTTCCATAGTACATGTCAAGACTTGCTCCCTATGAAGCAGAGGGTTATTTGAGTTTGATCCTTTCCTACATATCTGCTTTCTCATGAGTAATGTTATCAATAATTTGTGGAATTTTACTTTTAGTACTAGATGCCATTTTTTTTTAGTAGAAATATTGGCAAATTGGATTTCACCCAGAAGGTGAAGGGACTGGGATAGTGAAGACCTTTAAATGATGTGAAGGACAGGTGAGGGTGTTGGGTTGTAGAAAAGACAACCTCTAGGAGGTATGACCAAGGGGACACATGATCATTTTCTTCATATCTGAAAGGCAGAAACCTGTTAAAGAAGGACTAGGCATATCTGTAAGAATGACATAATTACGTATGACCTGTAAGAAGTTTTATAAGGAGATAATTTTGGCTCATTATGAGGAAAAACATTCTGGTGGTGTCCAATGAAATAAGCTTCTTGAGGAAATTAAGGAACGGGTTCCCTGTCATTGGAAAACTTTAACAATGTCCGTGTCAGCATCCATCAGATCTTCTATGAAAGAAATTTCATGCTGTGCCAGATGTCCTCAGATATCCTTTGTAATGTGTAGATTCTGTGGCTGCTTCACTACTGATGCTATGTTGTGGCCACTTCTCCACTGTAGGGTTTGCTTTGGTGGCTTATATCATTGGTTTTATGTTTCTGAACATACCATAGCCCAGAAGGTTGTGATATGGATGAAAATTTTAAAAGATAATTAAGAGGATATATACCATGTACATATATACTTATGTGCATACATATTAGATATGATTAGGCTTTGTGTCCCCACCCAAATCTCATCTTGAATTGTAATTCCCATAATCCCCATAATCCCCACGTGTCAAGGGAGAGACCAGGTGGAGGTGATTGAATCATGGTGACAGTTTCCCTGATGCTGTTCTCGTGATACTGAGTGAATTCTCAGGAGATCTGATGGTTTTATAAGCGGCTCTTCCCCTCTTCCTGCCGCCTTGTGAAGAAAGTGCCTGCTTCCCCTTTGCCTTCTGCCATGATTGTAAGTTTCCTGAGGCCTTCCAAGCCATGCTGAACTGTGAGTCAATTAAACCCCTTTCCTTTATAAATTACCCAGTCTTGGGCAGTTCTTTATAGCCTTAGGAAAACAGATTAATAGAACACCTATTTGTTCTGTATAATTGAAAATTACACTTTTTAGTTTTGTCCTTAGTTCCTGTTGTTAAAAAATATCAAGCTATATGCTGTAGAGATCTCTGAGTATCATAAGAAAATGTTTTTTTGTTTATCAAATTGATTTTTTAAAAAAATACAGCTCTGTTAAGTCTTCAAAATAGAGCCAACAAAGAGCTTTTGTGGAAGTAGGAATTAAAATTGGTGATTTTATTGTGAGAGTATTTGAGAAAGACCTATAAATAAAATACTATGGACATTCAATTAGTGTCTTAGATATTTAAGAATAGGAAGTGGGAGCACTATAGTCATTTTGGAAAATTGTGTTTTCAGACTCACTTACTAATTGGATTGTTGAGTGCTGTATTAGTGGTTTCAAATGGCATTACAATTCATTGCAGTTCTGACCTGGGGTAATAGATGTAGAGGTAAAATGAAATCCATCTTCCTGAAGAAGTACTGGTTATATGAAATGATTAAATCTGATTTTAAAATAAAGCATTAAGTGCAAACCGCTAAGAGTTCAAAAAATACAGGTTCCATGAAAGAAGATTTAGTGCATTTAGCTTTTGCTCATTGTGGATGAAATGCCTTTAAACTGATGCAAGTTATCATGCCAGTAAATTAATCACATAGGGGAAGTTACATATCTTCTCTTTGAAATGGACCCATCCTTCATGGACAGAGAGTTCTCTTTCAGGACAGACTTTCTTCTAAGTCTAAGAGGGAGTCTTCTAAGCATTTGGTGTCTTTTCCTAAGTCTTTTCTGGGATGAGTCTTAGCTCAGTGCAGGTTCTTTGATTTGGTATTGTGAAACCGCGAAAGTCATCATGCTGGAAGAATTCCCTGGTGACTCTCTTACTCAGGCTGGAGTGCAGTGGTGGGATCATGGCTTACTGTAGCCTCGACCTTCCAGACTCAGGTGATCCTCCTGCTTCAGCCTCCTGAGTAGCTAGGACCGCAGGCATGCACCACCATGCCTGGCTATTTTTTTTGTATATGTGGGGGTCTCACTATGTTTCCCAGGCTGATAAGTTATCTCATATGCAGAAATATACATTTCCAAGCATATATACAGAAATATTATGAGATGTGAATAGGAAAATTGTACAACACTGTGTAATATCGGTTGCAGAAAGGTTTCTAAGAAAATGGGCTGAGTTAAGGCTTTCTGTGTGAGGGGGATTGGGTTAAGGTTTGGCTCAAGGTGAGGAATGTGAGTTGATGAGGAGGAAGGAAAAGGCATCCCAGGAGGAATTTAGAGGGAGGGATGAATGAAGAGGCAGATACCTTTGCTTGGCTGAGAAGTCTGAGCTTCCAAGTGGAGGGAAATGTCAGGGATAATAGGCTGAGGGGGGGATAGGGTAGATGGTGGTGATTATAATGTCTTTTTTTTACCAGACCAACTTGCTTCCAGATTGCTTACAGCTGGAGAGACAATACCATCATGAAGACGGCAGATAACCCATGATGAAGTGCTAAGTTGTTTGCTATGGTAGTAGCTGGAATTCAGAGGGGAGAGACTTATGGCTACCAGATCCAAGATAGGTTCTGTGAACAAGGTTTTCTTTTTTTACAATTTACAATTTTTAATTTCTGTGGGTACATGGTAGGTATACATATTTATAGGATACATGAGATACTTTGATACAGGCAAGCAATGCATAGTAATCACATCATGGAAAATGGGGTATCTGTGCCCTTAAGCATTTATCCTTTGTGTTACAAATAATCCATTTATACTCTTTAAGTTATTTAAAAATGTACAATTAAATTATTTTGACTATAGTCATCCTGTTGTGCTATCAGATACTAGGTCATATTCATTCGTTCTGTTTCTTCGTACCCATTAACCATCCCCCCCTCCCCCTTTCCCCCTCCCTCCATTCTCCTTCCCAGCCTCTAGTAACCATCCTTTCTAAAACCATCTAAAAATCAATTTAATTGTTTTGATTTTTAGATCCCACGAATAGTGAGAACATTTGATGTTTTTCTTTCTGTGCCTGGCTCATTTCCTTTAACATAATGACCTCCAGTTCCATCCATGTTGTTGCAAATGACTGGATCTCATTCTTTTTTATGGCTGAATAGTACTCCATTGTGTATATGTACCACATTTTCTTTATCCATTCATCTATTGATGGACACTTAGGTTGCCCCTAAATGTTGGCTATTGTGAATAGTACTGCAGCAAACATGGGATTGCAAATATTTCTTCCATATACTGATTTCCTTTCTTTTGTGTATATACCCCGCAGTGAGATTGCTGGATCATATGGTAGCTCTATTTTCAGTTTTTTGAGGAACCTCCAAACTGTTCTCCATAGTGGTTGTGCTAATTTACATCCCAACAACAGTGTGTGAAGGTTCCCTTTTCTCCACATCTCCTCTAGCATTTGTTATTGCCTGTCTTTTGGATAAAAGCCATTTAAACTGGGATGAGATGATGTCTCATTGTAGTTTGATTTACATTTCTCTGATGATCAGTGATGTTTAAAACCTTTTTATATACCCGTTTGCCATTTGTATGTCTTCTTTTGAGAAGTGTCTATTCAAATCTTTTGCCCATTTAAAAAATCAGATTATTAGATGTAAACGGGGTTTTAGGTTGTATAAGTAAGAGCCTTTTAGGTGAAGGGAAAGTAATATACTTGATGACTTCCTTGTAAGAATGTGAATGAAATGAGCAGTAAAATGAGAACATGTGAATTCTAGGCAGCTTTTTTTTTTCTCTTGTAAAGCATGTGAGTCTTTGGCAAGTCACTTCTCTTCTTTGGCTTTCATTTATTTATTTCATTATTTAATATAATTTAAATTCATATTTAACAGGTTGCTCTTAAATTAAAAATATTCATCTACAAAAGAGAGAAAAATATATGCTCTGATTCCTTCATCATTGTTGAAAAAAATTACATTGTATTTTAAAGGATCTTCCATTTCTGAGATTCTTATTCTAGGAATTGAACTAAAGTATTTGAAAGTACCTTATAAATGTTAAAATAGGGATACAAGTATAAATTGGTGGCATTTCATTTGGTATTTAGTGTAGTAGAGACTCTGTAGATATGCCTATATATAGTGGCAATAAGGGCTCCACTGAAAGGTTTAGATTTAATAAAAAACCTACACCAAATGTATGATGGTTCCTAATTGCTCACAAAATCCCTACTCTAACTGATTCTTCAGGGTCTGGGCCAATCTCTAGTGGCTATAAAATGGACAGAAATGATTGAATGCCACACATTTTAAAAGAACTAGCAAAATTTTTTCATTCAGAATAAGAAAAAAGAGAAAAAGGAATTCTAAGTCTGCAGTACCATTTAAAAGATAACACTATATAATAATAATTGCCAGGTACTGTGCTAATTGTTTTATATACTTGATTGGTTTTCATTCTCACAATAACTATCATTACTTCCATTTTACAGATGAGGGAACTGGGGCTTGGAGAACTTGCCTAAGGTTACACACCACTGGTTAATGGAAGAATGGGGACTTAAACCCAGATTTTCTTATCCAGTAGAGCCTCTGCATATAATTATTACACTATATATTCTTTTAAAGTTTAATTAGTTTTTAGATAGATAATAGTTGGACTTGGTATATAATTTTAAAAAAGAAGAGTATGTAGTAAAATAGTCTTCCTTTTGTCTCAGTGGCCTTGATACCCATTTCATTTCCCTGAAGCCAAGTAACAATTGAGTGTGCTTTCAGAGATGTGTGTGTGTGTGTGTGAATTACATGTACAAAAATGTACATATGTGGTATACATATAGTATATTATATAGAAATAAAATATTACCCTTGTTTTATACAAGTGGTAGTATACTGTAGTTGCTATGTTGCACCTTGATTTTTTTTGCCTAAAAATATCTTAGATATTGTTGCAGTTGAAAAAAACCCTCTTCTGCATAGTATTCCACTGTATGGATGTACCACAACTTACTTAAATAGTTCCCTGTTGAAGGGTATTTGAATGTTTTCCAGTATTTTGCTATTACAAGTGATGCTGTAATAAGTAACTTTTAATTTATGTTATTTTGTACATGTGTAAATTCACTGTATATGTTAAAAAAGATTACTATGAGCATGGTGAAATTCACTAATACAGAAGGTTTTTCTTCCCAGTACAAGTGTGTGATAAATCATAAGTATATGAGTGCTTTTCTATTAGCAGAGCTCCATATCAGGCACTGTAATCATATATATGTATGGGTTTGTAGATTTCAAAATGAGAAAAGAGAAGATTATGGCATAGTTGACTGACTTGTAGTGAGAGATGTCTGCATATGAGCAGACATTTACTCAACATAGTGAAACTTTCATTCCTAAAGAAAAAATGACTCATTGCTGCATAGAAGAACTTCCCTGGAGAGGCAGTGTTGCATTTGGCCTTTATTAGGGTTATGGTATGATTCTTGCTCAGGAAAGTTACCGTATAAAAATGCTTATAATGGCTCTGTTACCATTGAGGATATCCAGAAAATGGGCAAAAGGAGGTTTTAAATATTTATGTATAAATTGAAGAGAGCCAAAGTAAGCTTGTGTATAAAGAACTGCAGAGCAGTAAGATAGGATAGAGTGTAAATGGCATGTATACTTACACCTTCATAGCTTCTGCATTGGTAGAATATAAGGTGAATATGAAAATAAATGTTAATATTACATAGTACTTTGCATTTTTCCTGTTACTGAGTGGGTAATTACTATGTCCAGGAATGGTTCTAGAGATTTTAAAAATAATATGTATAGTAAAGAAAAATAATATATTTATATGCCCAGATAAACAAGCTCAAGGAAGGTGACATGGCAGAATCAAAAACATATCTAAGATTATTCTGCTTATAGCATGTAGCATAAATAGTAAATAATAAGCAAAGTGTATGGAAAGTCATCTAGACTTTTGAAATTTGAGTTAGGGCTTAGTTTGATTTGTTCTCCTAATATTCTGATTTATTAATGAATTCTTGAAATATCTTTGATTTTTCCTTCTGCTAGTTTTTTTTTCTTAGAATCTATAGTTAATGAACTCTGGAGTACAGTCTAAAGTCACTTTGATTATTGAAGATTTTAAAGTCTTTTATCCAGAAGTATAGCTTTTTAGCTTATTTGTATTGTGTTTGAGACATAATTGAATGTAAAAGAGTGGTACTGCCATATTTTGATAGTTGTATCATGTTAGATACCATAGTACCCTCTGCCAACTATTTACTAGACACATTTCAGGGCTCCTGTCCTCCCAGATTTTCTTCTAAATGAATCTCCCTGGCAGGACATGGTGACTCATGCCTGTAATCCCAGCACGTTAGGAGGCTAAGACAGGAGGATCACTTATAGCATATAACTTATTTATTGTATGGAACATTAAATCCCAGGGAAGTAGAGCAATTCTTTCATGTCTTATTCAAGGTTGTTTAAAGTCATCCAGTAGTCTTTTGTGAATTGATGAAACTCTGGAACATCTGTCACTTGCTTCATTTTATAGCATTGTTGTCAGGAGTTTGGCACGTTAGCAGATTTCCAGTTTTGAAGCCTGTCTCTGTCATTTATTAGCTGTGTGGACTTGTGCAAATTACCGAACCTCTCTGTGTCTTGTTTCGTGATCTGTAAAGTGGGAATAGTAGTAGAACCTATCTTATGGAGTTGTTATAAGAATTAAGTGAGACAGTATTCCCAAAGTACTTAAGCCAGTTGCTGGCACAAAAAAGGTATTTAATAAATGTTAGCTATTATTATTCAGTATGAGAAAGTTAATATGTTATATTCAGATATTAAGCAGTTGAAGTGATAGAATTTGTGGCATATATTTGTAGCCAGATAGATAGTAATACATTATAAAAATTTTATCTACAATCTGAAAATAGATTTCAGGTTTATTCATTTCTTCTTATTACATTAGATGGTTTCATGAACATCAAATAGTTTGGAAAGTGCCAAAAGGAAATGAAGTCTTAAAGGCCTAAGAACACACTGACTTGATTGTTGGTTGTAATTCTTGTTTTGAATGAGGGAGCTCACCTTGGAACCTGAACTGTTCTTTCTTGCCCATGCAAAGTATGATCACTAATAACGCATTTCCCAGACATTGGTACAGTGGCGGTGGTGAGAGAGTCATGAGGATTAGGAAAGTTCTGCTGTTTGTTTTCAGCTCCCCATTCAGTCCTCTTTTTAGAAGTCTCTCTTCATTTTCCCCATCTCAGATGCCCGGTTTCTGTTTGCTGCCCTCTGGCACAGCATCCTGTAAACATTTTCTCTGCCATTTACAAATGTCGGTTATTGATTCGCTAACTAGATTGAGTTAGTCTTCTTAATATCTCCCTCTTAATATCCCTTGGTGAGGAATCTGTAGTCTTTAGAATACAGTATAAGCTTGTTAAGACTTGTAAGGTACTCCATGATTTAGTCTCTCCCACTCTTCTCAGCCTGCATCTATTGAGATGATCATATAGTTTTTCTTTTTCAGTCTGTTACTATGGTAAGTTAGATTGATTTTCAAACGTTAACCCAATCATACATTTTTAGGGTGAACCCTACTTGGTCAGGATATGTTATCCTCTTTTTTATTGTGGTGATATATACATATATATGAAATAAAATTTGCCACTGCAGCCATTTTAAGTATACAATTCAGTGGCATTAGCTGGTTATCCACTACTTCCAAAATTTTTCAACAGCCCAAACAGAAACTCTATAGCATTAAGCAATAACTCCCCATTCTTCTCTCTTCCTCCAGCCCCTGATAACCTCTAATCTACTTTCTGTCTCCACGAATTTGCCTATTTTAGCTGTTTCATATAAATAGAATTATACAATAATTGTCATTTTGTATCTGACTTATTTCATTGAGCGTAGTGTTTTCATGGTTCATCCGTGTTGTATCAGAGCTTGTTCCCTTTTGTGGCTGGATAATAGTCCCTTGTGTCCGTATACCACAGTTTGTTGATCTGTTCATCTGTTGATGGACACTTGGGTTGTTTCTGTCTATTGGCTGTTGTAAATAATGCTGCAGTGAGTGACTGTTGCTATACAGGTATCTGTTTGAGGCCCTGCTTTCAATTCCTTTGCATGTATACCTGGGAGTAGAATTGCTGGTCATGTGGTAATTTTATGTTTAGCTTTTTGTGAAGCCACCAAACTGTTTTTCACAGCAGCGACACCATTTTAAATTCCCAGCAGCTACACCATTTTAAATTCCCAGCAGCAATGTATGAGGGTTCCAGTTTTTCCACATCCTCACCAACACTTGCCATTTTCACAAAAAATTAAAGCAATTTCATTATCCTTTCCCTTCCCCCTTTTTTTTGAGACAGGGTCTTGCTCCCTTGCCAGACTGGAGTGCAGTGGCACAATTATAGTTCAGTGTAGCTTCAAACTCCTAGGCTCAAGTGATCCTCCTGCCTCAGCCTCCTTAGTAGCTGGGACTACAGGTGCATGCCACCAGACTTGGCTATTTTTTTTTTTCCTTTTTTTGTAGAGGTGGGGCCTCATTATGTTGCTCAGGCTGGTCTTGAGGCAATTCTCCTGGCCTGGCGCCCCAAAGTGTTGGGATTACAGGCATGAGCCACCATGCCTAGCCTCATTATCCTTTTATATATTAGAGGATTTAGTTTGCTAACATTTTCTTAAGAATTTTTGCATCTAGGTTCGTGAAGGATATTGGTCTGTAGTTATAAGTACTTGCAGTGTCTTTGTCTGGTTTTGGTAACATGGTAATGTATTGGGAAATGTTCCTTTTTTATTTTCTGGGTGAATTTGTATAGAATTGGTATTATTTCTTCTTTAAATGTTCTTCTTTAAATGTTTGATAGAATTCAGTAGCAAGGCTATATGGGTCTAGAGTTTTCTTGGTTGAAAAGTTTTAACTAAGAATTTAATTTCTTTATTTATAGTTATTTTAAAAAGTTACGGAAGAGTGACATTGTTTCACATTTTTGCCAATGTCTGGCTTAATAAAAGACAACTGTATTCTGGGGGGGAAAAAAAAAAGAAAAAGTGTTTATGGCTATTCTGATTATCTTTTTTCTTTCTTTTCACTTTTAATTTGAAATAATTACACATTTACAAAATGTTTCAAATACATACACAGGGAGGCTCTGAGCACGCTTCAACCATCCTCCCTCAGTATTAACATCTTGCATAACTGTAGTATAGTATCATACTAGGAATCAAGGTTGACACTGTCCACAAAGCTTATTCAGACCTCTACAGTTGTATATTTACTCATTTGTGTATGTGTGTATATAGTTGTATGCAGTTTTATGCCTGAGGCTCATATTAGCTCCATCTCTAAGTGTCCACCCCTCTGGAGTGGGGGTGGAGAGGGAGGGAGAGGGGCCACTGAGGGACTGGCAACACTCCAGCATGTGGCGTTGGGGTCCATGGGCAACTTCAAGGCAGGTCTTGTGTAACCACAAACTTTGTGTAACCATCACTGTAATCAAGATACAGAACTGCACCATCACCATGAGTCTCCCCTGTCTACTCCTTCCTTTATACTCATACCTACCCCTCTCCTATCTGTAACCCCTGGAAACAGATTCATTTCTATAATTTTGTTATTTCAAGAATGTTATATAAATGGAATCATAAAATATGTAACCTTTTGAGATTGGCTTTTTTCACTCAGCATAATTCCCTTGAGGTTCATCAAAGTCTGTTGCATATTCCTTTTTATTGCTAAGTAATAGTCCTTAGTATGGATGTGCTATAGTTTGTTTAACCATTTACCTGTTGAAGGACATTTGAATAGTTTCCAGTTTCTGACTGTTACTGATAAAGCTGCTATGAATGTTTGTGTACAAGTTTCTGTGTGAACATAAGTTATCATTTCTTTGGGATAAATGCCCAAGAGTACAATGACTGGGTCATGTGATAAGTCAATTGTAGTTTTAAAATAAACTGCCAAGCTAATTTCCAGAGTGTCTGTACTATTGTACATGCCCACCAACAGTGTAGGAGTGATCCGTTTTCTCCGCATCATCACCAGCATTTGGTATTGCCACTATTTTTTATTTTAGCCTTTCTGATTGATGATACTTCATTGTGATATTAATTCACATTTCCCCAAAGCCTAATGATGTTGGTCATCTTTTCATGGGCTTATTTGCCATTGTGTATCTTCTTCTGTGAAAAGTCTATTCATGTATTTTGCCCATCTTCTAAATGAATTTTTTAAGGTTGAGTTTTAGACATTCTTTGTATGTTTTAGATACAAATTCTTTGTCAGATATGTGATTTGCAATCATTTTTCTCAGCCTGTAAGTTGTCTTTTTAATAATTAACAGGATCTTTTGCAGAGAAAAAGTTTTAAATTTTGATGAAGTCCAGCTTAAGAATTTTTCCTTTTTACCTGTTTTCTTTTGAATGAGCTTTGGTGTTTGCTGAGCTTCTTGGATCTGTAGGTTGGTAGTTTTTGTCATGTTTAGAAATATTTCACCTCTTTTTTCTGCTTTTGGAAAGCAGAAAAGAAAGTATTGAGAATGCTTAATACTCTCTCACAGGTCATTGAGGTTCTGTTCATTTTTTTCTTGAGCATTTTTTTAATCTTTTATTTTGGATAGTTCCTATTGCTATGCCTTTACTGATTTTTTTCTTTGGCAGTATCTGATCTGCTGTTAATTCTATCTATTGCATTTTTCATTTTAGGTATTGTATTTTTCATCTGTAGAGGTTCCATTTGGGTCATTTAAAATATATCTTTCAGGCACCAGGCATGGTGACTCATGCCTGTAATCACAGTGACTTCAGAGGCTGAGGTTGGAGGATTGCTTGAGGCCAGGAGTTCAAGACCAGCCTGAGGAACACAGTGAGACCCTATTTCTAAAAAAATAAAATAAATAAAAAATCTTTCATTTTTCTCTTCATCATGTTTATGTATTTCTCTACCCTGTTAGACATGTAGAACATATTTATATGATTCTTGTCTGCTAGTTGTATCATTTCTGGGGCATATTTTCACAGATTTTATATGCCCGTTAACTTTTAACTGGTTGCAAGACATTATGGATTTAGGTGACTTCTTTAAATAGTGTTCGCTTTGTTCTGGCATGCAGTTAAGTTGCTTGAAATCAGATGAAGCCTTTCGAGACTTGCTTTTAAGCTTAAGTAGGGCAGGTCTGGAGCAGTCTTTAGTCTAGGGATAATTTATCTCTGTCGTCAAGATGAAACCCTTCTGAAAATTCTACTTGCTGCCCTATGTATTAAGATATCTTTCCTCTCTGTCTGGCAGGAATAGGAATTGTTTTCAAATTCTGTATGAGATCTGGGCATTGTTCTGTCTTTTTCTTGCAAGGCTGTTCTCCTTCCTCTCCCACCCCCAACACAAGCCTTGGATAGTTTTTTAAAATTAATTTTTTTATTGTGGTAAAATACATATAAAATTGACATTTTAACCTTCTTTTTTTTTTGAGACTGGGTCTCGCTCTGTCGCCCAGGCTGGAGTGCAGTGGCACGATCTCGGGTCACTGCAAGCTCCGCCTCCCAGGTTCACACCATTCTCCTGCCTCAGCCTGCTGAGTAGCTGGGACTACAGGCACCCGCCACCACGCCTGGCTAATTTTTTGTATTTTTAGTAGAGACAGGGTTTCACCGTGTTAGCCAGGATGGTCTCGATCTCCTGACCTCACGATCCGCCTGCTTCGGCCTCCCAAAGTGTTGGGATTACAGGCGTGAGCCACCATGCCCGGCCCCATTTTAACCATTTTTAAGTGTATAATGAAGTGGCATTAATTACATTCACAATTTGTTACAACCATCACCACTATTTCCAAAACATTTTTATCACCCCAAACAGGAACTCTGTAAACTTTACTAGTAACTCCTTATTCTCCCCTTGCCTATCCCTAGTAAACTTGAATTTACTTTCCATCTCTATGAATTTGCTTATTCTAGATATTTCATGTAAGTGGCATCATACAATGTTTGTTCTTTTTTATCTGGCTTATTCTAGTTAGCATACTGTTTTCAAGGTTTTTCCAACTTGGGTAGTTTTGGCCTCACATATGCTTGTATCAGCTCTTAGCCGAGACTCATGTGCATCCTTCTGCAGATTTCAGAAACTGTCTTTTGTGCAGCTCTTCCCCTCAACTAAGCTAAACTGCTGGGCTTTTGGGGAGTTTGCTGCATTCTGGAAACTGCTTCTATGTGGTAAACTGGTGCAATCATGGAACTCATCATGTTTGCTTTCCCTCTCCCAGGTATTACAGTGCTGTGTCTTGTGTGATGGCCCAAAAACCATTGTATCTGTATTTTGTCCAGTTTTCTAGCAGTTTATGGCAGAAGGGTGAGATCTGTCCCCCTCTTACTCTATCTTGATCAGAAGCAGAACTGTCCTCTGTGTGTGTAACAGCTTTTACTGAGATGTAATTGCCATGCAATAAACTACCTATGCTTAAAGTGTACAATTTGATTTTTATATATGTGCACATCCATGAAACTGCCAGACAATCAAGATACTGAACATATCCATCACCCCCGCAAAATTCCCTTGTGTCCGTTTTAATGTCTCCATCCTGCCTCTCTCTGCCCTCCTCTGCATTCTCAGGTAACCTCTGAATGCTTTTCTGTCACTGTAGATTAGTTTGCATTTTCTATGTAAATGGAATCATACAGTACTATGTGTGTGCACCAATAACTTACTCATTTTTATTGCTGAGTGGTGTTGCATTGTGTGGGTATACCGCAATTGATTTATCCATTCACATGTTGATGGACATTGATTTGGGTCGTTTCTAGTTTTTGACTACTACAAACAAAGCTGTTATATATTTGGATAAGGCTTTTGTAGACATATGTATTCATTTTTCTTTGGTGAATACCTAAGATTGGAATTATTCATTCATAGGATAGATACATGTTTACCTTATAGAAAAGCTATTTTCCAAAGTGGTTTTACCATTCTACATTCCCGCCATCAACAAATGAGGGTTCTTGTTGCAAGAATCTTACATCCTTCCCTAATATTTGGTTTTGTCAGTCTTTTAAACTTTAATCTTTCTGGATGACATGTAGGGATGTCTCATTGTGGTTTTAACTTACATTTATCTAATGATTAATAATTTTTTGAAAATTTTATCTGTTCATGAACACTCATATATCTTTTATAAAGTATCTGTTCTTTTGCCCATTTTTTTTGAAAACAGGTTGTCTTTTTATTTTTGAATTGTAGGAATTCTAATTTTGGATACAAGTTTTTTTAGATATATGTATTGTGAATATTTTCTCCCAGTCTGTGGCTTGCCTATTCATTTTCTTTTTTCTTTTCTTTTCATTTATTTATTTATTTATTTATTTATTTTTTTGAGACAGGGTCTCACTCTGTTGCCCAGGCTGGAGTGCAGTGGCACAATTACGGCTCACTGTAGCCTTGGGCTCAAGTGATTCTCCCATCTCAGCCTCCCGAGTAGCTGAGACCACAGGCGTGTGCCACCATGCCTGGCTAATTTTTGTATTTTTTGTAGAGATGGGGTTTTGCCATGTTGCCTAGGGTAGTCTTGAATTCCTGGGCTCAAGTGATCTGCCTGCCTTGGCCTCCCAAAGTGCTGGGATTACCGGTGTGAGCCACCATTCCTGGCTGCCTATTGATTTTCTTAATGGTGTCTTTTGAGGAGTAGAAGTCTTATATTTTGATGAAGTCTAATTTTTCAGTTTTTCTTTTATGGCTAATGTTTTCTGTTTTCTTTCTAAGAAATCTTTAACTTACCTGAAAGTCATAAAAACATTCTGTGTTTTCTTCTAGAAGTTTTTAGTTTTAGCTTTTGCATTTGTGTATATGATCTATTTCAAGTTAATGTCTGTGGGTGATGTGAGATAGGAGTTGAAGTTCAGTTTCTTTTTTCCCTTATGGATATACAGCTGTTTCAGCACCATTTGTTGAAGACTTTTCTTACGTTGTTGAATTGCTTTGCCAGCCTTGTCAAAAATCGGTCGACTTCTGTTTTCATTGATTTGTCTATTCTTATACCAATACCACAGTGTCTTGATTACTGTGGCTTGATAGTAAGTCTTAAAACAAGGTAGTGTGAGTCTTCCAATTTTGTTGTTTTTCAAGATTGTTCTGGCTTTTCTGGGATCTTTGCTTTTACTGATGCATGCTAGAATCACTTTGCCAATTTCTATAAACTGTGCAGCCAGAGTGAGAATCATAGAATAGACCTTGGTAAATTCATGCCTTGTGATGTTTTTAAGACGTCATTTTGGGGACCTTCTCCAGATAATATTCCTTGGGAGCACTGGGCTTTATTCTGTTTGAATGTCTATGTCTTATAACTCCTAAAAAGGAAATTTATACTATACATACTTTTCTTTAGGTCTTTGCCTATGTACATAGTTTCCTTGTCAACTTTAGTGTCTTTGGTGGAACTGAATTGTTACTGTTCCAATCTTAATAATATAAATGTTGCTTTAGTACAAGAAAAATAAGAAGGTAATATAGCACATAATCCATTAAGGTCTGTCTACAAAGGATATGTAAGAGAATAAGGTTTTTTCTCTGTAGTATCAGAATCAATCTTCCTTCTGCTGCATTATATTTCCTAGACAGTTATTAGGGAAATGTTCAGGGACACAGTTTTATGGAACTGTACTTAGTGAAGTATCAAATACTATAATAAATAGCTTTCTTGCTTTTATATTTCCGGATAAACTCAAGTTTTCAAAAAACTTCAAACTGTCTAATTTTTGCTGTTATCTTGAAATACATGCTTTAATAGCACCACACTTATTGGTGACTTTTAATAGCAGAGAGAATTATGTTACAATATGTCTGATGCTTTCTAGAAGTTGTCTAACCATACTGTGGTATTCATTTTTGTAATTATTTTTGAGTTGTGGTTTTACATATATAATTCATTATCCACAATTTATGATCCCAGTTACATAAATCAGTTCTTTTTAGTCTCTTGTAGTAAATACATGTAAATGTTATGGATAATACTTTGGAGGAACTTTTATGCCATTTTAATGAGTTCATGTTTGCATTGAATAACTGAATTGCAACTTGGAGTGTTCCCAGAATAGAAAATGTGGATTACTAAAATGAATTTGGGTACTTCAGGACTGTGATGGAAGGAACTAAGAACTATATTTTATTTAGTGATCATATTGTTTTATGATAAAAACAAGCTATTTTGCTCTGGATGGCAATTATTTTGTACTAAGGAAGTACCTTGGAATTATAGAGCATCTTTCAATTTTATGTGCATTCCTGTCAGCTGAAAATAATTGCTGATTTGGATTTTCCTTGGAAGAAGAGGTGGAGATTATATTATTAACTTTGTAGGGAGGCATTTTTTAGTCATTAGTCAGATATATTGCTGTAGAAGCCGTTGAATATTGTTTTAAAAAGTTCAGAATCTTGTAATAATAAGCCCAAAGAATAAGTTAATTATAGAAAAGTGCTACCTTGTATGATTCAGATAATCTGAGACTGATCACTAATTTGGTGTGTAGCTAGGTGCTAATTGTATGTGCTGTGGATATTAAATGTAAAAGGAGTTCAAAGCCTGGAAAGATCCACATGGACTGGAGCTGTTAGTGTGTTTTTGGTTTAAAGGATAGAATCTGGTGTTATTCATCATGCCCATATTGGGACAATGAAAAGACTTCCCAGTATTTCCTACAAAAGGTTATCCAGGTGTAGTTACATGCTTCTGATTTTCCCCGTTGCTCTGTTTATATAGGCATAGCTCATATATTTTGGGAAATGGGAGGAATAGCTGTATTGGTGCTATATTGGTTTATTATAGCCAATCCCTAAAGAAATGTGTTCCTGTAAAGACTCTTTTGTTTTTCTTTATATCCTCTGAAATTATGATTTGCCTCCAGCCATAATTTCTTGCAGCCACAAATAGTAATAACTAATAATTTTATAGCACTGACCTGTGTACCTTACTGTATTCTAGATACGTTTCATATTTTGACTAGTTTGATCTTCATGATAACCCCATGTGGTAGGTAATATTCATTTTTTCATTTTACAGATGGGGAGCCAGATAAATATTACATAACTAGAAAGTGACAGAGGTGAGCTCTGAACCAGAGTCTCTACTGTTAACCCTGCTCTATGCTTGAATTGACTTAAGAAGTAAATTTTATTAGTAATGTTTTAAACATTGTTATTATTATTATTATTTTGAGACAGGGTCTCACTCTGTCATCCGGGCTGGAATGCAATGGCTCGATCTTGGATCACTGCAGCGTCTACCTCCTGGGCTCAAGCAGTCCTCCCACCTCAGCCTCGAGTAGCTGGGACTACAGGCACATGCCACCACCCCAGCTAATTTTTTAGTATTTTCAGTAGAGTTGGGGTTTCACCATGTTGCCCAGGCTTGTCTCAAACCCTCCCACTGTGCTAGGATTACAGGCATGAGCCGCCATGCCCAGCCTTAAACATTATTTTAACAATGTCATAGGTTAGACAGTTATAACTGTATTAAAGTCCTGAGAAGCTCACTCAGTAATTTAAAAAATTTCCACTAGAGGTCAGTCTATCACTTGGCAATATAAATGTTTTCTGCTTGCTTAGTGCAAAATTTCATTTACTAAATTAAAGAAGTATGCTGTGGAAGAGACTTGGGTAGCAGAATAGATTTTGAATTGGAAACATAATAAAAAGTCATCTTTATAGTAGTAAAAGCATCTATGACTATTACAAGATGCAATATTGGTTCAATTGACTGTATTTGCAGAATTTAGTCAAGATATCCTATGAGATGCTATCTGGCATAGGAAAGGCTAATGACCCTGATCTTTAGTTGTTACCTCTAAATGAACCACATATTAAACATTAGACCAATTTTGTGTTACTAGTACTTCAGATTCTTTTTCTTGACTCATTTAATTTAGTCAAGGACTTAAAATATACCTGGAGAGTGATGAAATAGTGAAAATATTGAGTGTTTACTAAGAGATACTCTGATAATTTTAGGACAATGTGGGTCTAAGATTGTTTAAAAAGTAGCCTAGAGGCTTTTATTTCTCAACTCTCAGGTTTTGGAGATAACAAGGAATTGAATTAAGATGCAGAAACTGAGGGTCTACTTAGAAGCTGCATTTTGAGGTAACTTCTTTGCTTGTAAATGCAGTCGTATTTTGGAAGGATAAAATATAATTAATTAACTAGAGTCTTAACTTGGAAGGATTAAATATAGTTGGAGAATCTAGCATGGTCCTGAGTATAAAGTTATTAATCAGTTGACCAATGATGTTATTTATATGTAAATAATGATTTTGGCTTCTGTAGGTTAAATAAAGCCTTTTAGGCAGCCTTCAAACCAACTGAAACAATCTGACTTGACTTCAGATTTGTCACACTGGAAATGAATGGCAACATGTGGAACAGGCCAGGACAGGGAGGGAAGTTACACAGGAGGGATGGGTCTGCAGAGTTTGTAAGTTTGGATGGGTAATAACCTAACCCAGGGGATTGTCAGTGGAAGGACGAGGGAGTCCTGTAGCTAGAGATAGGCAGAAGCAGACAGGATATTTGGGTTCTAGGTAAGAAAGGTGCATCTGAGACCTAAGAAGTCTTCAGAGGCAGCAGAGATGAACAAATGAACGTGAAGGTGAGAGTTAATGATTTCTAATGGTACCTATCCCTTACTGTGTACTTATTTATGTGCCAGACACTATGCTAAGAGCTTTATGTACATTATCTCTTTTTCTTCTTATCATATAATCTTGTGAGGTAAGTTCTAATCCCTTTTCACAGACAAGATGACTGAGGCTGAATGAGTTTCAATAACTTGCCTTTGGTCGTAGAACTTGTAAATGGCAGAACTGATGTTTGAACTCGGGGCTTATGACTCCGGCTGTGAAACTCTGCTTTCGGATGCAGAAGGTATTTCTTTTTTTGCCCCGATTTTATGCTGCCTGCAATGTAGAGATGGCCATAGGCTTATATCCAATGGGAAATTAACCCCATGGATAAACCCCAATTACAACAAAAGCAGAGAGTTATAACTTCCAGGGAGGTGGGGGTTGGTATTTTTGTTAAAAATGTGAAGTTTTTTAACCTTTGACTATAAATCATGTTGAAAAATCTATATTCTCCATGTAGCGCTGATTAGATGGTGGCGAATCCATCTCCTGTACTTTCACTACTTTGTTATTTTTTTTCCCTCTTTTCTAAAATCCACTAATTATCTTACTAGGTGTTCTCTCTGTTGGCTTGGTTTCTCATAAATGACACTCCTGGAGATGCCCTCTCAAGGGCTTTCTAGAGTCGCAATAGGAAGAGTAGTGGGCAAACCTAAAAGGAAGTTTAGGGATCACTAATTTGGTCTGTCAGTGTACTTTTGTCACTTTATTTTTACACCTGCAGGCAGCAGTGCTTCTGAGACCTTTTAGTCCTTTAAAGATAGCTTTGATCCTAGATCTCTTTCTGCTTAGGATATGTTTTTGAAGGGATGAGGACAGAATGTCAGCTTTCTTCTCCCAAAGGCACCGGTTGTTGAATTTCCCCTGTAATCTGGGACTTTCATCATTTCCTCCATGTTGATGGTGGCGCTAGACCTGAGGAATAGCATTTATCTTTTGTTTTTTGACCTAAGTGACAGGTTAATGGTGAAAGGTCCATCAGCTAAGAATGCTTTTAATAAGGCCCTCTTTTTTGTGATTTAGCCAGGGTCCATCTGTGGTTAACTGCAAAAAGTATTTCCCAAGTTCCTTCAGTCTTTTCTTCTGAAGTTGCTTGAAGGTGATACTTAGGAAAAGTACATTCACATGCTATACAAGGGCAAGCAAATGGAAAGTTCTCTTTCTATAGCTTTTTATCTCTTGGGTGAAACTTTGATTTATTTTGACAAAATAATACAGAATTCTTAACCTAGCAGTATAAAGTAACACCAGATTCACAAGGGGCAAACTCTTCTCAGCAGAGCAGGCTCAGCAGAATTGTGTAAGGCCAGAGTGCCTGCTTTCTTCCATAAGGCTTTGGGATTAAATTTACTCATCTCTGTTTTTAATCCATCAATGCCCAAAGTCATTTCTCTCTCCTATTTGCTATTTCATAGAGAAGGAAGCTATTTGATGGGAATTTCCTAAATTCCCTACAACCAAATCTATATACTTACTTCCACCTTTTAGCATCCATCTTCCTCAGATAGCTTTCCAGCTGGCCTGCCTGCTACTTTCCACTCTTGATTCTCTTACATCCTGCCTCTAAAGTCATATTTTACAAATAAAAATCCGATTATGCCACTCCGCTACTGAAAAAGTGTTTATTTGCATGCTTGTAGGATAGAGCCTCAGATCTTTAACATGCCTTATGAGGCCCTATAGATATTGCTCCTTGTCTACCTCACCATCTTTGACTGACAGCAGTGTAGCTCTTTTTTTTCCCCACGGTTCAGCCATACTGGTCCCTTTTAATTTCCTCAAATCTGCCAGGTTTCTTCCTGGTTCCTCTTTTTGGAATGCATTCCTCACTTTCCCTGGCTAACTGATTGCTGTCCTTCAGGTCACTGCTTGTGTTACTCTTTCTGGGAAATCCCAATGTAGTCATATCTCTTGTAATTATTAAGTTAGTGACATTATTTTCCAGGTGTTTTTATTACCAGGAAATTCGGTTCTCACTCTTGAGGACTCTTCCTTCACTTTGTGTATTATGTAAGAACTGGGGGTTCCAAAGGGTTAGTCTCATGTACCATGTGGAGGGTGAACTTGAAATCTGAAAAGTACAATATAGCTGTTGCTAATAAAGACTGATGCTGTTGAAGAATGGTCCTGCATAGCCCAAAGGGACTGATTATTTATGATGACCTACCCAAGATGTAGAAGTTACATTTTACATTCATATATGTACAGACTTACGTTCATACACTTAGTCATTGTTTCTCAAAGCATAATCTTGTGTCATGGTGGTTATAGGCTGGGTTAGAGTCGCCCTTCCTCATGATCCCCTGGGCTGGATTGAGCTTGGGACACCAACCCAGACAGCTCCTGCCTAGCGAGTATTCTTTTGGTGCCATTTGTATCCCTTCTTGCCAGAAGATTTTGGTCAGGGCAATGTTAGGTTTACTCCAACAGCTAACTTTGAATCTCAAGGAACACTCCCAGAAGGCCTATGGGTTTTATATCCCAAGAAAAAAGATAGTTATTGCTAGGTTGTATGCCCAAGGAAGGCCCTACTTACCCAGATACAGGGTACTTACTCATTTTTGCAATCTGTCATTATGGGAGGCGACTTAAGTGACTCTTCACAAAATAAAGTGAGCTTCAAGGAGACTTTTGCCTCTCCTTGAACTGAGAAGCAACTCAGAGATTCTTTAGCTAGAATAATCTAATCCATAACACTTGGGGACTCTAATCTCTGCTTAAACAGCTACCCCTTTACTTACTTATTGATCTGCTATTCTTGTGATTTTTAAAAATAGTAATAGTCTGTTTTTCCACTATAATGTAAGCTCCAAGAGGGTAGGAACTATTTCTGTCTTCTTCATTGCTGTATCTTCATTGCCTCCCAAAGTGCCTTGCACATAGTTAATATCCTGTGGATATTTGATGAGTGAATGAATTTTAAGTTTTCCAAAGTAGAATTTTAATAGTAACTATTACTTCTAAGAATGCAGAAGATATTCAGAAAAGTAAAGCCATGCTAACCATATTCCCTATCATGAAACTAATTGAGAATCAACAAATAGAATGAAAAGCAAACAAAAAAAAAATCTGTGAAACTAGGAAATGGCTCAGTTCCTAGCTATGGACTAGAATCTAAGAGTATAATGAAATATGGATGAAATCAAAGGGGATGCTAAAATCTGTTATACACCTGTTTAGATGGTAAACAGAGTGCAGATTTCACTGAAAGTGGGGGCCATGAGTATCCCATCCTGTAAGGTTTTAGTGTTGGGACACGCCATGGGAAAACCTGAAAAATCCCCAAGGAAGCCAGTGCAATATCTCAAAATGGAGACAGGGAGAAAGAGAGAGAGAGGAGAGAGAGACAAGAGGACAGTATCTTTTGATTTCTAACCTGCAGTGAAGTGGAGAGGAAGAAGGGAGAAATGACAATGAGCTATGTAGCAGTTAACTGAATCAAATGAACATAAATGAATAACTAATAAATTAGCAAACCAAAGCTAGTTAACTGCTTTACTCTAAGCATGCAGAATGACGTACATTTCAGATTAAGAATTATTTTATTAAACAAATTCTAGAAAAATACATCTGTATTCACTTAAAGAAATTGAAGGGGAATGTAGAATTTTTAGAAATTGGAGTTAAGGAAAGCAAGGCGATCCCTCTCTGGTGGTCAGAGTCATAGGATGTGAGGCTTTATAGCTGTTGGCAGCCATGTTCTGTGCCTTGTGGGAGAAATTGGTCTGTCTGTGATAGTGACAGCCAAGCCAACACATTGAAGCAGAAATAAGAGACAAAAGAAAAATAGCCCTAGTTGAGATAAGCAGTCCTGGTGGCATTCAAGTCTGTGGTTCCAGTTATCCCTCAGGCTCAGTTACACTTTATACATTTCCTAAAGTTATATGAGGTACTGCATTGTCTTTCTGATCAATTCTTTTTATCTAAACTATTTCAAGTTAGGCTTATGCCATAGGCTTTCAACTAGGAATTCTGTATGATATGTAGATAATACAGGCAGAGAAGATCCAACATATGTGTTATTGGTGTGCCTGATAGAGAGTAGAACGAATGGACAATAATTTCAAATATATCATGGGGAAAAGACCACCAGAGATTAAACGGATTAGTAATCTGCAGATTCAAAGAACACAGAATTCTAAAAGAACTGAAACAGGTTGATCAATATCAAATAAGTATATAACAGTAAAGTTAGTTGTGCTTCAAGATTAAAAAAAAGAATCGCCAAGCATCCAGACAGAAAAAGCAAGTCACTGAAAGGGGGAAAATGAGACTGGCTTCTGACATGATGGTAATAGCCAAAGCCAGGAGGCAGTTGAACAGTGTCTCTTGAGTTTTGGTGGAATGTGTGTAGGCAGGGAATAGTGTGACCCACAGATTTAATACCTGGTCAAGCTCTTATTTATGCATAAAGATAACAATCAATATTCTCAAACATTCAAGGACCTAGTCCCTGAAAAAATGCCTCATGAGTAAAATTAATCATCTAAGTGTTAAATAAAAAGAACTTGGGAATGAAGAAGCAGAGATAGGAAGAGGTTGACAGGGCATATGGAATCTATTTAAAAATAGACCAAGTAAAGTCTGAATAACTGCGTACTATGAAAACAGAAGAAAATGTAAAGGCTCTAAAATTAATATTGAATAAAGGATTTGTGTAACAGATATAAAGAGGGGAAGGGAGAATAGGTAGAGGTTTGTAAAAGAGTATGAACTCCCATTTATCTTCGTGGAGAGAGTCGGTAGATACAGCCTGTAGTTGATGAATCTGTTAGTTTCAGTTGAAATTTAGGCACTGCCACATACCAGCTGTGCATTCTCAGATGCGTTTAATTCTCATAAGTAGTTATAGAATCTTCATCTGTGTCTTGGAGGTAATGATACTACTAACCTACTAGGGTTGTTGTGAAGATTAAATAAAATAATGTGTGTCAGGTACTTAGAACAGTGCCCGGCCTGAAGTAAGCATTCAATAAAAATTACCAATTGTTTATTATTATTTTAAGGCAAAAACTTGGGCAGATAATTTTATAATCTTGGGGCAGAGAAGGCCTTTCTAAGCATAATTCTCAACCTAGTGACCATAAAAGAAAAGATTAATTATTTGACTTCATAAAAACTAAAAGCTTTTACACGACAAAATCACCATGATAAGAATCAATGAACAAATACCCAAGTGGGGGAGAAGAATTGCAATATATTTGACAGAAGAAGGATTGACATCATTAATATTTAGGGATCACTGATAAGTCAACAAGAAAAAGTTGAGAAAAAAATCAGTATGAACAGATATTTTACAGAAAAAAAATTTGAAAACATACTTAGCCTCATTTATAATTAAGGAGGTAGAAATTAAAATAAGATGCTATTTTTCATTTATCAAATTGAGAAAGATGAAAAAGTTCAAAAATATCTAATGATAGCCTGTGGTAAAATGCACTCTCATATCCTTTCTTGAGGGCAGTCTGACATTTATCAAAATAATAAATGCTCACACATTTATCTCTGCAGTGCTACTGCTAAGAGTGTATTCTACAAATATATTCGTCCTAGTATACAAAGATATATGTAAAAGGTTATTGCATATGGCATCATTTATAATAGAAACCATTTGGAAGCAATTTACTTGACTATTGATATGGACTTGTTAAATAATTTAGAATGCTTATATATTGGAATATTATATAGCCATTAAAACAAAAGAGGTGTAAATGTATATACGGATAATGAAAAAATGGTTAGGCTATAATATTTAGAAAAAGAGTAAGTTACTGAGAATAGGTATAGTATGAGCTTATTTACAACAATATATGATTTATACTTAGGCTGTGTATATGCAAAGAAAATTTCTAGAATGTTACACAGAACCATTGGAAATGATTATCTCTGAGATGGAGAATGGAGATGCTCTGGACTCTTATTTTCATTTTATACCCTCTGGACTCTTTCAGTTTTTATTACAGCAATTATTTTCTAATTTTATAGTAATTAAAAGCAAACAAAAATAATATTTTAACCAGTAGTGACTATGTTGCTTTTGAAAATAGAATTTAATATTCTGGGAATAAAATTATGGGGTAAAATAGTAAAACAAATCAAGTAGGTTCAACTAATGTTTGTTCAACAAAGATTTAGGAAGCTCCTACTTTGCATGACGTACTAAACTGAGCTTAGCTTGTGGAACAGATAATACTTGATAAATGCTAAAAATAGTGGTTCAGACATTTCTCCTAGAGGTTAAATTTTCTTAATTAAAACCAGATGAAATGAAGTCTGTTAGTGAACACTTTTTATTACATGATTGTCATGCCACCAACCTAGAAACTAGCATGAGGGGCAGGAAAAAATGCTAAGGTTTGTGAACTTGGCTATGCCATTTTGTTGGCTTTGTGTTTTGGTTGTCATAATATGGCTGTTGAAGGTGTTGGGGATATGTAAGAAGGTGTATTAGTGATAATGCTCATGATGACAGGAGAAGATCCTGTATTCCTGAGCAAAAACTAGATTTGATCAAATGCTGTATTTACCAGTGCTATTTATATTTTGTTGCTTTAAAGGCAGCAATTTTATGAAGAAGATTGTAGTTTCATGGAGGCAAGCGGACCCCTACATTTTCTAGGGTTTGGCCGTGTGAATTATACCAATCTATTTAGAAATTGTGGCTGTTTTCTATTAGAGAGTCTGTGATTCTTCAAAATCTTGTGATTTCATTGGGCTCAAGACATTTTGAGGAATGGGAAATGATTGCAGTATACAGTTGGCATTAGCTGTTTGAATTTGAATACCTGCACAGTCAGTTGTGCTATATTAACACTTGTTTTGAAAACATGAATTTGCTGCAATGCCATTGATATATTAGGAAGCAATTTGAGCATAAGTGAATTTTGTGTTTGCATTATCCATGATTTTGTCAGCAAGAAACACCAGGTGAACACAGAATACAGCACACAGTTGAACCGAGCCCAGCAGGAACACACAAAACAGACACATGTACATACCTGGAATATCTACCAGCTACCTCAGTTCACCACAAGTTACGAGCCACACCCACCCACATCTGGTGTCACACCTTTCCTTCTGATTTCAGATAACCTTCTTTCTGGCACCCATGATTAATTCAAAAGCTACAGTCTTTCAAATGCCTATATCTATAAGTAAACTTCAGGTTTTTTTCAAGGTAAGGTGCCATATATTTATGTTTCCTAACCATTTAACATGTACAAAAATGCTATGATTTTTTATTAGGTTTCTTGTGTGTGTGTGTGTGTGTGTGTGTGTGTGTATCACTGACAAAGATTTGGAGTTTTGTGTCCCTAGCTACATTTCCCCCGTAAGTCCTTGTTTGTGCCATTTTTGCATAGTGTAGTGATTTTTAGGAATGTAGGTATTTCCTTATAGTGAAACTGACTATATCTCTTTGAACAAATTTATGCTGGTCTTTTTTCCTTTTCATTTTAAGTTTATGTAGTGCATCTGATTTGCAATAGTTAAACAGCTCCCTGCAAACAAATGAATGATGGAAATCTTATTTTTCCTTTTGTTGCAGGTAATCCATTGTACCGAGTTAGCTCAACATTTCTAATTTTAAACCAACTTCTCTAGTTCCTTATTGGCAGTTGGTTAGGGCTTCATGTGTCCTAGTGAATTGAGTGATTTTTCTAAGTTAAATTTTTGTGAAGGGCTGCATCTTGAGATAAGGTCCCAAATGCCTCATGTTGAACTCCTTTGGACTTCTCTAGACTTCTGTGAGTTAAGGTTCATTACATTGCTAATCGTCCATGTTTATTATTATATAAAGAAAGCCTTGCACCAAGTTTGTGGCATGAAGTAAGTACATAGGTATAAACAGCATGTGATTGAAAACCAAGTATTTATTATTTGGAAGTGAATTACTTGTTTTTTTAAAAAACTTGGTCATCATTTTTGAGGGTGTTTTTCTACTCCAGTGATGATATAGGTTAAAGTAAAAATCTTTCATTGAATGCTGAAGTTCCTTTTTGAGGTTCTAACATGATATACATGAATAAAGGAGTTACAAGTCTATAATTGCCTTCTTTACATCTGACTTATAATGCTTTCTTGTGCCCAGGTTCCGTTCCTTATTCTAGTTCACTTAGTAGTTGCACTAGGAATTATTTCTGTAAAAATATGAGAGATAGGAATGTATATTTTGACTTGAATATTTGCTTTAAGGTTTTCCTTGTGTAAGTACAGGTTTTTATTCTGATTTTGGCACATAAGAATTCAGCTTTAGGTTGAAATTTAAGACTTCCTGACTTCCTTTTTTCCTTCCTTCCTTCCATCCTTCTTTCCTCCCTCCCTCCTTCCCTCCCTCTTTCTTTTCTCCTCCTCCCTCTCCTCTCCTCTCCTCTCCTCTCCTCTCCTCTCCTCTCCTCTCCTCTCCTCTCCTCCCCTCCCCTCCCCTCCCCTCCCCTCCCCTCCCCTCCCCTCCCCTCCCCTCCCCTCCCCTCCCCTCCCCTCCCCTCCCCTCTTTTCTCTTCTTGACAGGGTCCCCCTCTCTTGCCTAGGGTGGAGTGCAGTGGCACAATCAAGGCTCACTGCAGCCTTGACCTCCCAGGCTCCAGTGATCCTCCTACCTCAGCCTCCCAAGTAGCTGGGACCACAGGCATGCACCATGATGGCCAGCTAATTTTTTTATTTTTTGTAGAGATGAAGTCTCACTATGTTGCCCAGGCTGGTCTTGAACCCCTGGGCTCAAGTGATCCTCCTGGTTTGGCCTCCCAAAGTGTTGGGATTACAGGCATGAGCCACCATGCCTGGTTTAAGATTTCTTTTAATTTTCTCTTTGAAAGAAAGCATCTTAGTCAATAGTAAGTGCATCTAGCAAAGAGGGGCATTACTATGGTGACCCTAAAATCTGTTCTTCTCTTCTTCATTCATTCTTCATAGAACAAATATTTGTTAGGTGCCTATTATGTGTTACATCATTTTAGGCTCTGGAGAATATAATGATGAGCAAGAATACAGTCTTTCCCCTCACAGTCTAGTGGGGGAAATAGACTTTAATTAATTAGTGACCAAAATATATACTTATAAATTGTGATAAGTGCCATGAAGAAAGTGTACAAGTTCCTTTGAAAGAGAAAAACAAGGGGACCCAATTTGGATAAGTGATTTAAAAAAGGCCTTTCTGAAGAAGTGACATTTAAACTGAAGTCTACAGGATAAGGAGTTTACTGGAAGGGAAAGGGGGTGGAAGGATTTCCAGGCAGAGGCAGGAGGTTTTGTGATATCATTTTATAGTACTTATGACCTTTTTAGATGCTTATATAATTAGGTACTAGTCTATGAGCAAGACAGTTTATAGAGCTGTGTTACTGAAAAGATGCATATAAATTACATTTTTATAAATGAATTCCTGAATTCCTACAGGCTTACATTATACTCACTGTGCTATATCATCTGCATTTGATTGATGTTCAGTTACTTCAATTACTGCTAGATTGATCTTTCTAAAGCACAACTTTGATGATGCTTTTTTCTGCTCAGAAATCTTTACCAGCTCCCCAATTACCCAATAAAATCCAGACTTCTTAGCCTCATGGTCAGGCCCTCCCCAACTGGCCCTAGTCTCAATATTCTACTTCAACTTTACTCCTATTTCTGAGGTACTCTCTTGGCCAGCGGAACTTCTGGATGATCATGGGTGCTTTCTTATGTGCCCACCTTCACTTGCATTGCTTCTCTTGCCTTACAATCTGTTCACCTCCTTCTTAGACTGCCCAAATCCAGGACCATTTCAGATGTTAACATTTGATCTTGGTGTCTTCTTTGATCACACCAGCTGGAAGTTACTTCTTTTTCTTCTGACGTCTTATGGCATTTTTATTTTTACTGTTCTTTAGGTACTTTTCCCTTCTTGTTTTTAAAAAACTTATTATTTTTAATTGACGTCATAATTGTATACATTTATGGAGTAGAATGTGATGTTTTGATATATGCGCACAGCATGGAGTGATTAAATCAAGCTAATTAACATATCCATCACCTCACTTTTTTTTGTGGTAAGATAATTAAAATTTACTTTCTTTATTTTTATTTTATTTTAAGATGGAGTCTTGCTCTGTCACCCAGGCTGGAGTGCAATGGCTCAATCTCAGCTCCCTGCAACCTCTGCCTCCCCGATTCAAGCAATTCTCTCACCTCAGCCTCTCGAGTAACTGGGATTACAGGCGCTCACCACCACACCCAGCTACTTTTTGTGTTTTTAGTAGAGATGAGGGTTTTGCCATGTTGCCCAGGGCTGGTCTTGAACTCCTGGGCTCAGGCAATCCGCTCACCTCATCCTCCTAGTGTGCTAGGATTACAGGTGGGAGCCACAGTGCCCAGCCAGTTTCTTAATTATTTTTAAACGTGCAATATGCTATTACTGACTATAGTCACCCTACTGTGCCATAGATCTCAAAACATTCCTCTTGTCTAGCCTTTGACCAGCAGCTTTCCATTCCTTCCCTCCTATTCCCCCCAGCCTCTGGTAATCGTCATTCTACACTCTACTTCTATGAGTTTGACTCTTTTAGATTCTGCATACAAGTAAGATGGTGTGGTATTTGTCTTTTTTTTTTCAAATGCCCAAGGGAGGTAAACAAGGCTGCCCAGCTCTCAGCAGTCATGATGATGATTCTCAAGGGCCATCTTGGCCTCCAACCCTGGCTGAAGAGAAAAAAGATCCCCTACAGCCCTGTGGGAGAGAGGTCCTCTGTCTTTCTGTGCTTGGCTCATTTCACTTAACATAATGTCCCCCAGGCTTATCTACATTGTTGCAAATGACAGGATTTCCTTCTAAAAAAGGCTGAATAGTATTCCATTGTGTATATATATCACATTTTTTATCCATTCATCTGTTGATGGGCACCAAGGTTGTTTCCACATCTTGGCTATTGTGAGTAGTGTTGCAGTGAACATGGGAGTGCAGAACTCCTTCTGACATATTGATTTTGGTTCCTCTGGGTATGTACCCAGCAGTGGGATTGCTGAATCATATAGTAGTGATGTTTTTAGTTTTTTTGAGGAACCTCCATACCGTTTTTCATAATAGCTGTACTAATTTACATCCCCACCAACAATGTACAAGTATTCCCTTTCTCTGCATCCTCACTAACACTTATCTTTCATCTTTTTGATAACAGCCATTCTAACAGGTATGAGGTGATATCATCTCATAGTAGTTTTAATTTGTGTTTATCTGATGATTAGTGATATTGAACATTGTTTTCATGAACTAGCTGGCTGTTTGTATGTCTTTGTAGAAATGTCTGTTCAGGTCATTCACTCTTTTTTTTTTTTTTTTTTTTTTTTTTGAGATGGAGTCTCACTCTGTTGCCCAGGCTGGAGTGCAGTGGCGTGATCTGGTATCACTGTACCCTCCACCTCCCGGATTCAAGCGATTCTCCTGCCTCAGCCTCCCCAGTAGCTGGGACTACAGGTGCATGCCACCATGCTTGGCTAATTTTTTGTATTTTTAATGGAGACGGGGTTTCACTGTGTTAGCCAGGATGGTCTTGATCTCCTGACCTCGTGGTCCACCTGCCTTGCCCTCCCAAAGTGCTGGGATTACAGGCGTGAGCCACCACACCCGGCCAATTCACTCATTTTTTGATCAGGTTATTTGTTTTCTTGCTATTGAGTTGTTTGAGTTCCTTACATATTTTGAATATTAATCCCTTATCAGAAATATGGTTTGTAAATATTTTCTCCTACTCTGTGAGTTGTCCCTTCACCTTGTTAACCTGTTTCCTTTGCTCTGCAGAAGCTTTTTAGGTGGATGCCATCCCACTTGTCTGTTTTTGTCTGTGCCTTTGGGGTCATATCCAAAAAATCATTGCCTAGTCTAATGTCATGGAGCTTAACCTCTGTGTTTTCTTCTAGTAGTTTTATAGTTTCGGGTCTTATATTTAAGTCTTTAATCCATTTGGAGTTGATTTTTATATGTGGTATGAGATAAAGATGCAATTTCATTCTTCTGCATGTGGATGTTCGTTTTTTCCAGCACCATTTATTAAAGAGGGTGTCCATTTCCCATTGTGTGTTCTTGGCACCTTTGTAAAAAAAAAAAATCAGTTGACTATTAATGTGTGGGCTTCTGGGATTTCTGTCATGTTCCATTGGTCAGTGTGTCTATTTCTATGCTAGTACCATGCTGTTTTGATTTTGATAGCCTTAAAATATACAGTCATATAGCGTATAACAACATTTTGGTCAGTGATGGATCACGTATACAGTGGTGGTCCCATATGATTATAATGGAGCTAAAGAATTCCTGTTGCCTAGCAACATTGTAGGTGTTGTAACATTGTAAGGCAACACATCATTCAGGTGTTTTTGGTGATGCTATTGTAACCAAACCTACTGTACTTCCAGTTGTATAAAAGTGTAGGACGTATACTTATGTAAAGTACATAATGCTAGATAATAATAAGCAATTATGTTACTGGTTTATATATTTACTGATATATATATGATATATATACAAGTACCATATATATATATATATATATATATTTTTTTTTTTTGGAGACAGAGTCTCCCACTGTTACCCATGCTAGAGTACAGTGGCTTCAGCATAGCTTACTCTGCAGCCTTGAACTCCTGGATTCAAGTGATCCTCCTGCCTCAGCTTCCTGAGTATCTGGGACTACAGGTGTGTGCCACATGACTGGCTAATTTAAATTTTTTTTTTTTTATGTGGAGACAAGGTCTCACTGTATGGCCCAGGCAGCTCCTGAACTACTGGGCTCAAGCAATCCTTCTGCCTTGGCCTCCCAAAGTGTTGGGATTATAGACATGAGCCATCACCCAGCGTATATTTTACTCTTTGTTATTTTAGAGTCTCCTCTTTCCACTTATTAAAAAAAGTTAACTGTTAAGCAGCCTCAGGCAGGTCCTTTAGAAGGTATCCAGAAGAAGGCATTTTTATCATAGGAGATGACAGCTCCGTGCTTGTTATTGCCCCTGAAGACCTTCCAGAGGAACAAAATGTGGAGGAGGAAGACAGTGATATTGATGATCCTTATCCTGTGTAGACCTAGACTAATGTATGTGTATGTGTCTTAGTTTTTAACAAGAAAGTTTAAAAAGTAAAAAAATAAATGAGTAAGAGAACTTAAAAATAGAAAAAAGCTTATAGAATAAGGATATAAAGAGATAAAATATTTTTGTAAAGCTGAACCTGTATTTGTGTTTTAAGCTATGTGTTATTAAAAAGAAGCAAAAAGTTAAAAAAATGTAAAAAGTTTATAAAGTAGAAAAGTTACAGAAAGCAAGGTGATGTCAGCAAAACAGCAGAATAGAAGATCCTCTGGCATCACTCTCCCTACAAAAATACAACTAGAAATGATTTAAAAACAAGAATACCACCCTGAACATACCAGAACTTGGAGGAGAAGCTGAGAAACCCCATAGACTCACAGGATCGAGATAAGCCATGACTGGTAAGAGAAAAGGTCATTTCAGTCTGTGCCACTTCCTTCCCCAAGCTGGCATAATGCCACTCACAGAGAATTTTTCTAGACCTATGGCTTATAGGTGATAGGAGGGAATTGGAGGTGGACATTCATTCTTGCCACTGGTCTGGAATCTTTGTGAGAAGCCTACTCCAGATGCACTCCATAGGAACCATGGGGAATACCAGGAGGGTTGTACCATCTGGGGGTGAATTGGGGGCACACAGGGGCACTGAGAACAGTGACTGGTGTGCAGATCTTGGTGGCTTTTTAGCTCTCCAATCAGCAGGGACACCATGTTGAAGAGACAGGCCAGTGCCATAGTGCTGCAAGGGGCACAGTTCATGGAAAGGCTGGAATACCTAGCTGCATTTTCCACAAAGCCTAGGCATTTGAATCAAGCCTTCCCCTGACCTAGAAATAACTAAAAGGCTGGGATTAGGTTCTGGTGCCCATTTATGTTTTTCCTAGATTAGGAAGCAATAACAGGACAGCAATATAGTTCTGGGGTAGTTTTAGTTCTGATGCTCACTACAAGTTCTGCGCAGAATGGGAAGCAATGACAAGCCAGCATTTAAGTTCCGATATGAAGAAGTAAAGGTCTAACACCACCAAAGAACACCTGCAAAAACTAGAAGAAGTAGCTCTCTCCTTAAATGTGCAGGCATCAACAAAAAGACACAAGGATTGTGAAAACTCAGGGAAATATAATACCACCAAAAGATACTAACAAAGCTCTAGCAGTGGACCCAGAAGCATTGAAGATCTATGAAATGTCTGATAAAGAATTCAGAATAAGGCCAGGCATGGTGGCTCATGCCTGTAATCCTAGCACTTTGGGAGTCTGAGGTGGGCAGATTGCTTGAGGTCAGGAGTTCGAGACCAGCTTGGCCAACATGGTAAAACCCAGTCTCTACTAAAAGTACAAAAATTAGCCAGTTGTGGTGGTAGGCACCTATAGTTCCAGCTACTCAGGAGGCCGAGGCAGGAGAATCACTTGAACCCAGGAGGCAAAGGTTGCAGTGAGCCAAGATTGTGCCACTACACACCAGCCTGGGTAGTAGAACAAGACTCTGTCTCCAAAAAAAAAGAAAAAAATAATTCAGAATAACTGACTTCAATAATTTCAGGGAGTCATTTTGCCTGCTGCCATCCATGTAAAATATGACTTGCTCTTCCTTGCCTTCTGTCATGATGGTGAGGCCTCCATAGCCATATGGAGCTGTGAGTCCATTAAACCTCTTTTTCTTCCAGTCTTGGGTATGTCTTTATCAGCAGTGTGAACACTTACACTGTAAGTTGGTACCAGTAGATTGTGTTGCTGCCATAGATACCCGAAAATGTGGAAGTGACTTTGGAACTGGGTAATAGGCAGGGGTTGGAACAGTTTGGAGGGCTCAGAAGAAGACAGGAAATGTGGGAAAGTTTGGAATTTCCTAGAGAAATTTTGCCCAAAATGCTTTGCCCAAAATGTTGAAAGTGATATGGACAACAAAGTCCAGGCTGAGGTGGTCTCAGATGGAAATGAGGAACTTGCTGGGAACTGGAGCAAAGATGCCTCTTATTATGTTTTAGAAAAGAGACCAGTGGCATTTTTCACCTACCCTAGAGATTTGTGGAACTTTGAACCTGAGAGAGATGATTTAGAGTATCTGGTGGAAGAGATTTCTAAGCAGCAAAGCACTTAGGTGACTTGGGTGCTGTTAAAGATATTCAGTTTTATAAGAGAAGCAAAGCATGAAAGTTCAGAAAATTTGCAGCCTGACAGTGCAATAGAAAAGAAAATCCTGATTGAGTGTGGTGGCTCATGCCTGTAATCCTAGCACTTTGGGAGGCCAAGGCGGGTGGATCACAAGGTCAGGAGTTTGAGACCAGCCTGGCCAATATATTAGTAGAAGGAAAGAAATAATAAAGATCAGAGCAGAAATGAATGAATTTGAGACAAAAAAAAATTATAAAAGATCACCCTGAAACTATTGCTATTAATTACATATTCTGGGACTTTATTGTGTATTATGTAGAGTTTCAAACAAAAACTCTACAAACAAAAACTCTTCAAACAAAAACTTCTAATTTTTGTTAGAAGAATTATTACTATCATAAAATAATATTTCTTCAAAATTGTTACAATAATTGTTTGTTCCTTCATTAATTATATAGTTATATAAAACTTTTGCAGAAGATGCCGATATATCACTGAGAGCCATGATTTGTTCAGAGTGATATTTGTAATTATGGAAATACAAAGTACAAAGTTAATATTTGACATCTATTTGAAAACGTTACAGAAACACTGACTTTTGTTTTAAGTAAAGATAAGCTGACTTAAAAAATCAATGAATTTGAAAGTTGGTTTTTTCAAAATATGAAAATCAACAAACCTTTGGCTAGACTAAGAAAAAAGAGAGAAGACCCAAATAAATAAAATCAGAGATGAAAACATTACAACCGATAACCACAGAAATACAAAGGATCATTATAGAATCTCATGAACAACTATATGCCAACAAATTGAAAAACTTAGAAGAAATGAATAAATTCCTGTATACATAACCTATCAGAATTGAACCATGAGGAAATAGGAAACCTGAACAGACTAATAGTGAGTTATGAGATTGAAGCAGCAATCAGAAGTTCCCCAACAAAGCTCAGGACCCAATGTCTTCACTACTGAATTCTAACAAATGTGTAAAGGAAAGCTAGTACCATTTGTATTCAAACTATTTCAGAAAATTGAGGAGGGAATACTCCAAACTCGTTCTACAAGGTTAGCATCACTCTCACACCAAAACCAGGCAAAGCCATAACAAAAAAGAAAAAAAAACACAAAAAACAGAAAACTATAGGCCAATATCCCCAATGAACATAGATGCAGAAATCTTCAATGAAACACTAGCAAATGAAATTCAACAACACACTGAAAAGATCATTTAGCACAATCAAATGTGATTTACACCAGGGATGCAAGGATGGTTCATCATATGTAAATTAATAAATATGACACATCTGATTAACAGAATCAGGAATAAAAATTATATGGTCATTTCAATAGATACTGAAAAAGTATTCAATAAAATTTAACATCCCTTCATGATAAAAACTCTGAACAAACTGAGTATAAATCAATAAAGACTGTATATGACCAAACCACAGCTAATAATTTGTTTATCAGTTCTAACAGTTTTTTGGTGGAGTCTTTAGGTTTTCCTAAATATAAGATCATGTCATTTGTGAAAAAGGATAAATTGACTTTCTCCTTTCCAATTTGGATGTCCTTTATACAAAACCAGCATGCAAAAATCAGTAGTATTTTTATATACCAATAGTGAACAATCTGAGAAATTAAGAAAGTAATCCCATTTACAATAGCTACAAGAATATAAAACACCTAGGAATAAATTTAACCAAAAAATAAAACACCTAGGAAAAAATTTAACCATTTTTTATAATGAAAATGATAAAATATGAAGAAAGAAATCAAAGAGGACACAAACAAATGGAAAGATGTCCCATGATCATGTATTGGGAGAATTAATATTGTTGAAGTGTTCGTACTGCCCAAAGTGATCTACAGATTCAATGCAATCCCTCTCAAAATACCAATGACATTCTTTACAGAATAGAAAAAAAATTCTAAAATTTGTATGGACCCACAAATGACTCTGAATAGTCAAAAGAATTGTGAGCAAAAATAACACAGTTGAGGGCATCACACTTTTTGACTTCAATATATATTACAAAGCCATAGTAACCAGAACAGCATGGTACTGGCATAAAAATGGACACATAGACCAATGGAACAGAATAGAGAACTCAGAAATAAATCCATACGTTTACAGCCAATTTATTTTCAACAAAGGCTCCAGAAACATACATTGTGGAAAGGACAGCCTCTTAATACATGATACTGGGGAAACTGTATATCCATATGCAGAAGAATGAAACTAGATCCCTATCTCTCACCATATATAAAAACAAAATAAATGCATTAAAGGTTTAAATGTAAGACTTGAAACTATGAAACTGCTAGAGGAAAACATTGGGGAAATACTTGAGGACATTGGTCTGGGCAAAGATTTTTTTTTTAAATTTAAGTTCTAGGGTACATGTGCACAACGTGCGGGTTTGTTACATATGTATACACGTGCCATGTTGGTGTGCTGCATCCATTAACTCGTCATTCACATTAGGTATATCTCCTAATGCTATCCCTCCCCACTCCCTCCACCCCATGACAGGCCCCGGTGTGTGATGTTCCCCATCCGGTGTCCAAGTGTTCTCATTGTTCAATTCCCACGTATGAGTGAGAACATGTGGTGTTTGGTTTTCTGTCCTTATGATAGTTTGCTCAGAATGATGGTTTCCAGCTTCATCCATGTCCCTACAAAGGACATGAACTCATCTTTTTTTATGGCTGCATAGTTTTCCATGGTGTATATGTGGGTCTGGGCAAAAATTTTTTTGGATAAGACCCCAAAAGCACAGGCAACAAAAGCGAAAATAGACAAATGGGATTACATTAAGTTAAAAAGCTTTTGCACAGCAAAGGAAACAATTAACAGAGTGAAGCAACAACCTACAGAATGGAAGAAAATATTTACAAACTCTCCATCCACAAGGAATTCATAACCAGAGTAGATAAGGAACTCAAACAATTCAATAGCAAAATAATGAATAATCTGATTTTAAAAATGAGCAAATGACCTCAATAACTTCTCAGAAGAAGACATACAGGCCTAGGTGCAGTGGCTCACGCCTGTAATCCCATCACTTTGGGAGGCTGAGACGGGCAGATCACCTGAGGTCAGGAGTTCGAGACCAGCCTGGCCAACATGGTGAAACCTCATCTCTAAGAAAAATACAAAATTAGCCAGGCGTGGTGGCGTGTGCCTGTAATCCCAGCTACTAGGGAGGCTGAGGCAGGAGAATCACTTGAACCCGGGAGGCGGAGGTTGCAGTGAGACGAGATTGCACCATTGCACTCCAGCCTGGGCAACAAGAATGAAACTCCGTCTCAACAGAAACAAACAAACAACAACAAAAAAGAAGACATACAAATGGCCAACTCTATATGAAAAAATTCTTATCGCTAATCATAAGGGAAATGCAAATCAAAACCACAATGTAATATTTTGCCCCAGTTAAAATGGCTATTCTCCAAAAGGAAAAGTAACAGATGCTAGTGAGGATGTGGAGAAAGGGAGAAGCCAGTGCACTGTTGGTAGGAATTTAAATTAGTACATCCATTATGGAAGCAGTATGGAGGTTCCTCAGAAAACTAAAAATAGTCTACCATATGATCCAGCAATCCCACTGCTGGATATATATCCAAAAAAAAAGAAAAGAGATACCTGCATTCCTGTGTTTATTGCAGCAGTATTTACAGTAGCCAAGATATGGAATCAACCTAAGTGCCCATCAGTGGATGAATGGATAAAGAAAATGTGGTAAATATACATAGCAGAATATTATTCAGCCATAAATGACGATGAAATCCTGTCATTTGCAGCAACTTGGGTGGAACTGGAGGTCGTTATCTTAAATAAGCCAGGCACAGAAAGACAAATATTGCATGATTTCACTCATGTGGGGGATAAACAAGTTAATGCCATGGAAGTAGAGAGTAGACTGATGGTTCTAAGGAGCTGAGAAGGGTAGGGTAGGGGGGGATGAAGAGAGGTTGGTTAGTGAGTACAAAAATATAGTTAGATAGAAGGAATAAGTTCTAGTGTTTGATAGCACAGAAGGGTGACTATAGTTAACAGTAATTTATTTTATATTTCAAAATAGCTAGAAGACAAAATTTGGAATGTTTCCATCATAAAGAAATGATAAATGTTTGAGGTAATGGATAGCCTAATTACCCTGATTTGATCATTACACATTGTGTGAATGTATCAAAATCTCATAAATATGTGCAATTATCGTATATCAATAAAAAGTTACAGTAAGCTAGAGTTAGTTTATTATTGAAGAAAGAAAAAGTTTTAAAAATAAATTTAGTGTAGCCTAAGTGTACAAGTATTTGTAAAGTGTACAGTAGTATGCAATAATGACCTGTGCCTTCACATTCACTCACTACTGACTCACTGTTGTACCCAGAGTATCTTCCTGTCCTGCAAGCTGCATTCGTGGTAAGCGCCCTATACATGTATATCATTTAAAAAATATTTTATCTGTGTTTTTACTATACCTTTTCTGTGTTTAGATACACAAATACCATTGTGTTACAATTGCCTACAGTATTTAATATGGTAAAATGCTATACAGGTTTGTAGCCTAGGAACAAGAGGCTACACCACATAGCCTGTGTGTGTAGTAGGTTGGTCCATCTAGGTTTGTGTAAGCGCACTCTATGATGTTTGCACAGTGATAAATTACCCAATGACACATTTCTCAAATGTATTCCCATTGTTAAGCAACACATGACTGTATTTTGAAATTAGGAGGTGTGATCCCTCTAGCTTTGTTCTTTTTGCTCAAGATTGTGTTGGTCATTCATCTTTCTTCTTGTTTTGAAGTTATTTCTAGGCATGTCTTACCTTCCTAACTAGACCTTTATGTTTCTTGAGACCAAAGCCTGTGAAGGATGAGTCTGCTTCTTTCACTGTGCCTAATACAATCCCTTGCACATGGTAAGCTCTTAATATAAATTTCTTAAACTAATTTATAAGGTAATTGTTGGTGGCTAGATTGCCCTTAAAGAGTATTTAGTAATCTTTAAACAAACGCTCAGGAGACTGATATGCATATAAATACTTTGTAACATTAGTAATCCTAAATTTGTATTTTCCTTCAAAGGGATACTACTTGATTGGAATATTTATATTTCGTTTTGCCCAATTTAGTGACACTGTTTCACAGAGATTATTTTAGATTCATAAATGGTGCTGTCATTTCTATTTTTGCCTCTCTTTTAAAGGTTTGCATGCTCATTTAGCTGTAAAAAAGGATGAAAAGAACAAATCAACACCCTCACTGGTTGTTGATTCCCAGTAGAAAGAAATAGATTTGAAAGCATGTCTAGGTAATGGATTTATTTTGATTGTTCTGGGTTTTCCAAGTGCATGTGGCTTCAGATGAGGTTGGAATAATCCCACAAAGAATTTCCTTATTCATTGGTTCATTTGGACTTGCACTTCTGGTAGACAGCTTCCTATTTGTAAGTTTTTATTAAAAAACATTTCCCTTTGAGAAGTTGTGCCCTTCACTTCTCTCTGAATAAACATTTGAAAAGCTTTTGGATTGCTCTTCAATCTATGACTGTAAGCGGGACCATGTCATGGTTTTAGCTGATGCAGTTTTTAGAATATTTCTTATTGGAATAACATTATCTCAGGGCAATATTTAAATATAAGAGGGAGTGACTTATTTCTCATAGAAACATTTGTCTCTAAGGACAACTAAAACAAAGTACAGTAGCAGAATAATGTGTAAACATTTATAATTGACTTAGTATTTGTAATTTATTTAACATTATGATTTTGGTTAGAAGCATTTTAAAAATAAGTCTCTTTTAGTTATATTGTTTTCCCCCATGCATAAGTGTTAGGTTCTTTAAAGGGAAATAGTTTGGGAATTTCATATCTTTATGATTAACTATTGTTCTTAAATTTTAACCCTGGAATAATATATGGTTCTATAGAAAACAATGAGTATATGTCAGTTATCCAAGGCTCTATTTCTTTGAATATATAGTTCACTTTCCTTACAAAATTATTATGTAGATAGTAAAACAATTGAAAAATTTAAAAAGCTATAAAGAAAAAATAAAATTTACTCATAATTTTCTTTTGAGAAACAATCATTATTCTTCTAAGTATTTGTTAATAAAATCAATCTGTAGCTACATGACAGTTAACGATACATGTAAATATGGAATATATATACATGTATTATATATATATATATATATATATATATATAATTTCCACTTGGGATAGTTTTCATATTAGATTAAATTGGGAATGCCAGAGTCTTATAAGTGGGAGTTGAACAATGAGAACACATGGACACAGGAAGGGGAACATCACACACTGGCGCCTGTCGGGGGATGGGGGGCTATGGGAGGGATAGCATTAGGAGAAATACCTAATGTAGTTGATGGGTTGATAGGTGCAGCAAACCACCATGGCACATGTATACCTATGTAACAAACCTGCACATTCTGCACATGTATCCCAGAACTTAAAGTATAATAAAAAAATGGAAAAAAATCATTTAGTATTATTTTGAACTGGCAATTGTGAATTACTATTTAAAAAATCACGTGGGCATTTTAACCTTTTCTAGTTGCATTTTTCACACGAGTGTTTTCTTTTATATTTTTAATTTTTGTGAGTACATAGTAGGTATATATTTATGGGGTCCATGAGATATTTTGATACATGCATGCAATGTGTAATACTCACATCATGGAGAATGGGGTATCTATCCCCTTAAGTATTTATCCTTTGTATTACAGATAATCTAATTATACTTTTAGTTATTTTAAAATGTACAATTAAGTTATTATTGACTATAGTCACCCTGTTGTGCTATCAAATAGTAGGTCTTATTCATTCTTTCCATTTTTTTAATGTACCCATTAACTATTGCCATCTTCCCCCTACCACCAACAACCCTTCCTACCCTCTGGTAGCCATCCTTCTATTTTCTACGTCTGTGAGTTCAGTTGTTTTGATTTTTAGATACCACAGATAAATGAGAACATGTGATGTTTGTCTTTCTGTGCCTGGTTTATTTCACTTAACATCATAATCTCCAGTTCCATCCATGTTGTTGCAAATTACAGAACCACAATGAGTATTTTCTAAAGAGTATTTAAATTTTACTTATTTGGTTTTGACTTGTAAATTTGAAATACCTTGGTTTATCAACAAATGTGGCCAAATAAAATAATAGTGTTTTAATTCCCATAGTTAAAAATATATTTTTGAGCTCTTAATCACTGAAGACATTTGAAATGTTTTCACCTGCTGATTTGAGTGACAATTAAATGGTGAATATGTGTCCCTCTTTTAGATTCCTTGGAAAACCATATCATAGGGCAAGATCCTTAATGGACATGTGATTTTTCATCTCTTTGGTCATATTTGTCACCCTAGGGGAATCTCATGAATGAGTAGATAAATATTTGGAGAACAAAACAGTCTGCATTGGGTGGCATCAAATTGATGGAGATAATAAGAAGCTATAAAAAGTGAAAACCAGGCCGGGCGCAGTGGCTCGTGTCTGTAGTTCCAGCACTTTGGGAGGCTGAGGCGTGTGGATTGCTTGAGCCCAGGAGTTCAAGACCAGCCTGGGCAACATGGCGAAACCCCGTTTCTACAAAAAATACAAAAATTAGCTGGGTGTGGTGGTGTGTACCTGTAGTCCCAGCTACTCAGGAGACTAAGTTGGGAGGATCTCTTGAGCCTGGGGAGGCAGAGGTTGCAGCCGAGATCGTGCCACTGCACTCCAGCCTGGATGACAGAGTGTCTTAAAAAAAAAAAGTGCAAACTAAATCTTTTCATTTATTAAAATTCATTAATTCATTCAGCAAGTATTTTTGCATCATTCAAGCATATTTGATCATGTGCTTGGTATTCTTTTAGGTCAGTATTTCTCAGTGTTGGCCCTATTGACATTTTGGAGTGGGTAATTCTTTCTTGTGGTGCAGCCGTATGCATTTTGGATGTTTTGCAGCATCGTTGGTTTCTTACCCTCTAGATACCAGTAGCACTCCTCTAGTTGTGACAACTAAAAATGTCCCCAGACATTGCCAGCCATCCCCTGGGAGGCAAAATCACTTCCGTTGAGAACCACTGTTTTAGATGACAAACATTTTAAAAGCAATTTTTTTGAAATGTATTTTGTGTTGTTTCCCTATTTCAGATTTGTACATGTTCCATGTGATTTTTGTCTGTCAGTATTTCCTGGTCAGTGCCCTATCTGAAAATTGACTTAGGTTTCGTAATGACATATGGAACTAGCCACATTTATCGTAGAAATATTGAAATAAAACCCTTATATTTTGAAACTAATAGTTGATTTAATCGTGATTCTGTAACATTTATGACATCCTGAATCAAAGAACCTACTATTTCTTGATCTTTTGAAAAGTACTTTGTACCTATGAGCAAATTCTTACAAAGAAACCTTCTAACGCTTATTTTTCCTCCTTTAAAAATGATCCTATTCATCTTTTGTTTTAAAGGCTCTGTAACTTATTGGTACTGCATAAAAATTCCATTATTATAGAGACTGTTCTCTTTGCTTCTCTGCTGCATCTTCTTCTGAAGTTATGAGAGATGTGAAACATAGTCTGAAAATTCATTCAAAGCTTTAAAACTTATTATATCCAGGAGAGACAGATTTAAGATTGCTGAGGTTTCTGGTTGAAGTACTTCAAGCAGAAATCCATACTCCATTAGACTCTCTAACATTGTGACCTTAATTTTTCAGATATTTTGCTCTTTAAATTGAAAGTAGTATTTTAATACAATTTAAGTCTTTTGAAGGGGCTTGTAGTACCACAGACATAAGTTGTGAAACATTTGAACAAATGAAAAGTAAAATAGCAACGAATTTAGGACTATATCGTTTTATATGTTTTAAATTTCAAAATATATAGTGATATAAAGATATGTATGGAACATACTTTATGCACTGGAGTTGGGGGAAAAGCTATTTAGTAAGGAGTTGTTCATACTGTACTTAAACAGAATTTCTTTCATTGGATATTTTTCTTGGCGTTGCCTAAAGAGTTTCTGATTAGGAGTGGTTGTTCTCTGAAGTTAGAAAATTTACTTTGTATAAAACCGTGGTCTGGGTGAAATGAAAATCTACCTGGACAATAGCTACTGAGTTATCTTGCTTCAACAGATAAAGCAGGAAATGTAAAACTGTAAAACTGTATTATAGTACTGAGTCACGAAACTGAGAATTATTTTTTAAAAAACCTCTTTGGAAAAGGAGAGATGAAAAGCCTCTTGTTCTTTTATTAGTAAATTAGGTCAATTTTTAAATAATATGTTCATTGAAATGTACACATTTCTCAAGTAATGATATAATTTAATTCAATTTATATTTTAAAGGCATAATATCTGAACTGAATTCTTTAGAGGTCCTTAATTGCTTCATCTATTTTCCATTGTAAAATGTTGTTTCAAACCTAAATTTAAAAAAATGTGTTATGTATATTTGAGGTTTACAACATAATGTTATGAGATATATAGATAGATAGATAGATAGATAGATAGTAAGATGGGTAGTATAGTGAAGCTGATTCACATATCTCATCTCACATAATTACTTTTTCATGACAAGAGCAACTAAAATTTAGTTATTTAACTAAAATCTCTAATATAATACAATTTGATTAACTTTAGTCCTCATGTTGTATATTATCTCTAACTTGTTCACCCTACATATCTGGTATTTTGTATCCTTTGATCTACATCTCTTTGTTTCCCCTCCTGCCCCCTGCCCATCCATGGTAGCTACAGTTTTGTGCTCTAACTGTGTATTTGAGCTCTTTTCTTTTTAAATATTCCATGTATAAGTCAGAGCCTGTGATGTTTTTCTTTCTGTGTCTGTCTTTTTTCACTTAGCATAATATCCGCTAGGTTTGTTTTGTAGCAAATGGCAGGATCTACTTCCTTTTTAAGGTTGAATAATATTCCTGTGTGTATATGCGTGTGCGTATACACACCACTGTTTCTTTTTAAAATTTTGTTTTTTTTTTGAAGACTGGGTCTTGCTCTGTCACCCAGGCTAGAGTGCAGTGGTATGATCATAGCTCATTCAAACTCCTGGACTTAGGCGATCCTCCCACCTCAGCCTCCCAAGAATCTAGAACTACAGGTACACCCCGCTACACCTGGATAATTAATTTTTTTTTTTTTGTAGAGATGGGGTATCACTATGTTGTTGGCCTGGTCTCAAACTTCTAGCCTCAAACGATCCTCCCATCTTGGCTTCTCAAACCACTGGGATTCCAGGCATGAGCTACCACACCTGGCCAACAGTTTCTTTATCCAGTCATTCGCTGACAGACATTTAGGTTGTTTTCATACCTTGGCTATTGTGAATAATGTGGTAATCAACATGGGAGTGCGTATATATTTATGAGGTGAGCAAAAGGTCTTCTCTTTTGGATATAAACCCAGAAGAGGGATTGTTGGGTTGTATGATAATTCTATTTTTAATTTTTTCAGGAACCTCCATACTGTTTTCCATAATGGCTGTACCAGTCTACATTCCCACCAACAGTGTGCTAAGGATTTCAGGCCTAAATTGATCATATAATCTTTCTTTCAGTTTGTGGCTCACTGAAGGATGATACATCAAATATTATTTATTTATCTATAGAAGCTTAGCATTTACATTAGCTCCTATTTGTGTACTACAGTTAAGTTATGAGTTAGCTATTAAGGGTGTAATGTAACCTAACTGAGTTCCTTTATGTATATTCATGATAGTTAAATGCCAAATAAATCATATGTCTATCTTAATGCCAAGTAATTATTGCATCAGTTGCTAGGGGGCATACTTTATGATGAAGAAGCAATTTCAGGTAGATTCTTCAAATCTTTTGCTATCCTGCTGCAGTCCAAAACTATTGGGTTGTTTACTCTTATTTATTGGTGTTGATATTTTAGGGGTGCTCCGTTGTTTCAGATCAAAAGTGAACAGATTCCTACCTGTTTGTAGGACATAGCCTGTTTTTGCTGAGACTTTGGTGGTATCTCTAGGTCAAGTATTTCATCTTCATATTGGCCAGCTGGCTTGCTCCCTTATCTTGTTCACTGATACACTGATTCTTAAATGATCACTCATGGCCTCATCAGACCAGGGCAAGAGAGATTCATCACCTCACTGAGGGAACATTTTGAGATGCAACACAGTGTCAGAGATTGCCTTTAAGCCCCTAGAGAAACGGGCTTGATAGCAATGTAAGTCTCTATGATAATGGGCTAGGTGAGAAGCTTAATTTTTACTTCGTTTTAAATTTTTGTTTTTTAACAAAGTTATCTACAATTTCATTTTTTCAGAAAGCCATTATTTTTTTTTTCTCCCTCAGAATACCTTTTCTGTAAACTTTACAGGTTGTATAATAGTAAAATCCTTCTGGCTAGAGCTGATACTTCTTGGATAGGTTACATATCAAGGGACAAAGAGATTCTGGACAAATCCTAAATTTACAAAACCCAGTTTATATTATCAGTAATATTTGAAACATTTCTCTTAGTTTTTAGACATCCTTCTGTTGTCAGAAAGGTTAATTGGCCAGATAGCAGTGGTTCATTGGCCAAGCGAGTTCCGGACCCTTGACTTTTAGGAAGTCCTCCTGTTAGGATATCATAGCTCCATATTCTTTCCCTTTTTGACATTTTAAAAAAGTAGCTGACATCCTGTTTATCTTTCATTCTTTAGAGACTTGCATATGTGTGTGTGTTCTTTCATTCAACAAGCATTCATTGAGCACTAGACACTCGTGTAGAAAAGAACACATCTTGTTAGGTTAGGTCGCTCTGCCAAATTCACGTAAAATTGCCTATCTTCTTGAGCCTTTTGTTTTTCTAAAAATATGCCTGCTACTGGCTTTTTTCTTTAGTTAGTGGCAACAAAGTAATCTTTTATAATACCTATGATGATGACTAAAATGACAAGGTTCACCCTAAAATTTCCCTGTATAGGAAAACAATGACATGTTTACACAAATAAAGCTACAGTAATACATTACTGGGGCATGATGGCATAGTGATTTCAACAGCATGGACTTTGGAGGCAGATGGTTTGGATTCATATTCTAGCTTTACCATTTACTAGTTGTGTGACTGCAGGCAAATTACTTAACCTCAGTTTCCTCATTTGTAAAATTCAGATAATTATGGTGCCTACTTCATAGGTTTGTTGTAAGTATTAAATGAGTTAATATGTATAAAATACTCATTATAGTGCCTGACACATCATGCTATTTAAGTATTAGCTTTTGTTATTGTTACTCTTTTTTTTTTTTTTTTTGGATACTGTCTGGCTCTGCCACTGAGGCTAGAGTGCAATAGCACATTCTTGGCTCACTGCAACCTCTGCCTTCCACGGCTCAAACCATCCTCCTAGCTCAGCCTCCTGAAAGCTTGGACTATAGGTGCACACCACCATGCCCAACTAATTTCTTATATTTTTGGTAGAGACGAGGTTTCACCATGTTGCCCAGTCTGGCCTTGAATGCCTCAGCTCAAGCAATCTTCCTGCCTCGGCCTCCCAAAGTGCTAAGATTACAGACATAAGCCACCATGCCTGGCTCCTAAATTTTTTTTTACTCAAGAAAACTTCTGATTCATTAGTTACTTATCCATTTTATTTATTTTTTATTATTTTTTAAATTTTTTTTATTTTTGAAACAGAGTCTCACTCTGTTACCCAGGCTGGAGTGCAGTGGCATGATCTCAGCCCACTGCAACCTCCACCTCCCTGGTTCAGCCTCCCATATTGGCCAGGCTGGTCTTGAACTCCTGGTCTTGATCCGCCTGCCTCGGCCTCCCAAAGTGCTGGGATTATAGGCGTGAGTCACTGCGCTTGGCACATGTCCATTTTAATCTCATGTTATTCTAAACAATAATGTGTACTACAGAAAATCACTTATCATACCAAAAACCAGGGAAATCTCAACTTGATTGAGAAAAGTCAATAACAGACACCAATATTGAGATGACACAAGTGTTGGAATTATATGACAAGAACTTTAAAGCAGCCATGGTAAAAAATGCTTCAGTGAGCAATTATGAACACACTTGAAACAAAATTTTAAAAAGCGGGGGCCAGGCATGGTGGCTTATGCCTGTAATCCCGGTACATTGGGAGGCTGAGGTGGGAGGATCACTTGAGGCCAGGGGTTTCAGACCAGCCTAGGCAACATAGCAAGACCCTGCCAGGCGTGGTGGCTCATGCCTGTAATCCTAGCACTTTGGGAGGCTGAGGTGGGCGGATCACCTGAGGTCAGGAGTTCGAGACCAGCCTGGCCAACATGGTGAAACCCTATCTCTACTAAAAATACAAAAGTTGGCCAGGTGTGGTGGCGGGTGCCTGTAATTCCAGCTACTCGGGAGGCTGATGCGGAGAATCCCTTGAACCCAGGAGGCAGAGGTTGCAGTGACCCGAGATGGAGCCACTGCACTCCAGCCTGGGTGACAGAGTCAGACTCTGTCTCAAAAAAAAAAAAAAAAAAAAAAAAAATCTTTTTTTTTTTTTTTTAATTAGCTGGTTGTGGCAGTGCATGCCTATAGTCCTAGCTACTTGGAAGGCTGAGACAGGATTGCTTGAGCCCAGGAGCTCAAGGTTGCAGTGAGCTATGATCGTCATGCCATTGTACTCCAGCCTGGGCAACAGAGTGAGACCTTGTCTCTTCAAACAAACAAACAAACAACGAATAAACAACAAAAAAAAAAAAAAAGAAGAAAAAAAGGGAACATTTCAGCATAGAAATAGAAGATATGAAGAAGAACCAAATGAAATTTTAGTAGTGAAAAATATAACAATTGAATAAAAAACTTACTAGCATTTAGGTTCAGACTTGACTAAATTCTAGTTCAATTGTTAAACAATAAAACTTCATAGCTGGTGCTTTGTATTTCCTATTGTATTACATCATGAGCACATAATAGTTTCTGGTTGTCCTACTTTTAAGTGAGGCTAATAGTGATTAGGTGGTATCAGCCTGTTCCTTCCATTGTGAAGTTCCTTGACCAATCTTCTCTTTATTCTTGGTGTTCTGAAATTTTACAATGACTATTGAGGTGGATCTTTTAAAAAAATTAATTTTGCTCTGAAGTCTCTGGGCTCTTTCACTTTGGAAATTCATGTTCTTTTACAAAATTTGTACAAATTTATGAGATACCTGTGAAATTTTGTTGCATGTATATAATGTGTACAGTAATCAAGTCAGGGTATTGAAGGTGTCCATCACCTGAGTACAATACATTTTTGTTAACTATAATTACCCTACTCTGCTATCAAACATTGAATTTATTTCTTCTATCTAACTGTATAATTGTACCCTTTAATTCAGTTCTCTTCATCCTCCCTCCTCCGCACGTTCACCCTTTCCAGTCTCTGTTCTCTACCTGTCACTCTATACCTCCATGTGATCAAATTTTTAGCCCCCACATGTAAGTGAGAACATGCGATATTTGCCTTTTTCTGCCTGGCTTAATTCACTTAAGATAATGACTTCCAGTTATGTCCATATTGCTGCAAAATGATCTGACTTTATTCTTTTTTATGGCCAAAGAGTATTCCATTCCAGTATTCCAGTATATATATACCACATTTTCTTTATCCATTCATCTGTTGAGGGGACACTTAGGTTGATTCCATATCATTACTATTGTGAATAATGCTGCAATAAACATGTGAGTGCAAGTATCCCTTTGATACATTGGTTTCTTTTCCTTTGGGTAGATACTGAGTCGTGGGATTACTGCATTGATAGTAATTCTTTTTTAGTTTTGGTTTTTGAGAAATCTTCATACTGCTTTCCATAGTGGCTGTACTAGTTTACATTCCCACCAACAGTTTATAAGAGTTCCCTTTTCTCTACATCCTTGCCAACATCTATTATTTTTTATTTTAATAATAGCCATTCTGATTGGGGTAAGATGATATCTCATTGTGGTTTTGATTTGCATTTCTGTGATGATTAGTGATATTGAGCATTTTTTTCACATGTGTTGGCCATTTGTAGCTCTTCTTTTGAGAAATGTTTATTCATGTCCTTTGCACACCTTTTAGTGGGATTGTCTTTTTTCCTGTTGAGTTGTTTGAGTTCCTTGTATATTCTGGATATTAGTCCCCTGTTGAATGAATAGTTTGGGGAGAGGTAATGGTCTGGCTGTGTAGAACCCAGTAATACTTTTGAAATTTTTGCGTTGATTGGGAGAACTTAAACCTGTAAAGTGCATTAGTAACATTTTAGAAATAAGCCCAGTAACTCAGTATATGGACCATTAATGCTTCTCATACTGAGGCTTAGAAAAAATCGGAAGACGGTACCAGACACTGTGGTGACACGTTCATACCCAAGCAGTCATGGCAGAATATCCATGTTCTCTCATCTATTTTGTATAAAGGAAATATTTTTTCCTAAGACTCATCTGTGTACCAGGCTTAGGGATGACTTTCCATACTCTCTCTCCCCTTCTCTGACGTCTTTCTGAGGTGCTTAGAGGACGTTATCATCCCAGGAGTATATTTTAACTCTTTTTATTCCTAAACATTTTACTTAGAATTTAACATTTTCCCAGAGACAGTGTGTAGTCCTTTCAATGGCAGCGTTTGATCTCCTTAAGATCAATAGGACTTTATAGAGATACACTTTCATTTATGAGTATTATAGATTGCAGTTCTCTAATTATAACAATTTCATTTTGGTGTGTCTTATGCCACTCAAAACAGTATAATGCCCACTGGAACCACAGATTTGTTTTCAATGGATGATGATTTAATATGTTACAAATATGCCTTAGAACAATGAGTTCCAAATTTATTGACCCAGACCTCAGTATGAAAAAATTTACCTTGACACACACACACACACACACACACACACACACACATACACAGAGAGAGAGAGAGAGAGAGAAACATATATAGCTGCTGGAACAAGTTTGAAGAAATAATACCCTTATGATCAATGTTATACTCTTATACTTTCTATTCTATTTAATTTAAAAATGTGTGCCCACCAAAATGACTTATAGTTTGTAAAACATTGCAGTATGGTTCTTCCTATTTTTGGGGAGTAGAGTGGGTTAGGCTGTGGACTGTTTTGGGACTCTGATGAATGTACTGGAATCTTTCCTCAGAAAAATGAACGTATAAACAATTTTTTTTTTTTTTGAGATGCAGTCTTCCTCTTGTCGCCTAGGCTGGAGTGCAGTGGTGCGATCTTGGCTCACTGCAAACTCTGCTTCCCGGGTTCAAGCGATTCTCCTGCCTCAGCCTCCTGAGTAGCTGGGATTACAGGCGCCTGCCACCACGCCCGGCTAATTTTTGTACTTTTAGTAGAGACAGGTTTTTGCCATGTTGGCCAGGCTGGTCTTGAACTCCTGACCTCAGGTGATCTGCCCTCCTCAGCCTCCCAAAGTGCTGGAATTACAGGTGTGAGCCACTGGCTCTGGCACATATACAATTTGGGGGCATAAACATGGACTCTTTAGTTCTGAATGCTTCCATGCTAGATAAAATTTGAAATTACCTTGCTTTGTTGATGCATTTCACCCAGCATGCCTGGACAAATATTATCAACTGTACCGCAGATATTCTGCCCTTCTTTCCTTTTGCTATGTATTATTAATACAGGGTTACCAGAGAAACCGTGTAATAAATAAAACCACAAACAAAACTATGTAATAAATAAAACTTTATTTTACATATCAGGTTAGAATTCTTGGGGGTCTTTATTTTTCCTGGATGTATAATTGTCTTTATATTTGGGTTCAGTGCACATAGAACTGGGACAGACAAACACTTGCTTCTGATATGCTAGGGGCCATTGTATCCTTTGCAGAACTGCTCCAGTTCTTGGCACGTCAGTCCTTTAGCAACTGGAGGCTGATTCCTCAGTTATCTTCATTTTTGGTGGAAAAGTTTTATTTACTACCAGTCATCTTTCCTAATTGCTCTGTACACCACCATCTGGTAATTAGAATGGAGCCACAACTCTGTAGGAATGTTTTGGAAGACTGGCTTTTTATTGTGAACTTCTGCCTTCCCTTCCTTTTACTTTTCATGCTTTATCTTTCCTTTCTTAAATATTAATGGTGTTTTTTCTGTCTGCCAGGCTTTGTTCGTGTGGAACTATAGTGGTGAGAAAAACTCCATGTCTGGGCATGCCTGGCTGATCTTCACCTCTTTCTTCTAGGACCTTCCTCTGGGGTTAGTTCTCTGGTGCCACCTTCAGTGCTCTCTGTGGCAGCTCTGCTGCTCACTTCTGGCTCTACTGGCTTTTGGTATTTAACTGTTGCTTACCCACACTGGAAGTTTTCACCTGCAGTTTTTCTTCTGCCTAAGGCAACAAACATGTACACATATTTTCTTGTGCCATTTTTCTTTCGCCTAGAACAACAGACTTTTTTTTCTTTCAAGTAATAATGTAAATATGCAAATCTTGAAATATAATTTCTGCTGTTGATATATTCTGGGCCACTATTTTGGAACTAACATCATGGGAAAAGGGTGTTAATGTGCAAAAATTACCTCAAAGTTTAGAGTTAGCATCTTTGAAAGATGTTCTGACAATAAGGACATTTTCAACTGATAAAATGTTGGTTTATAGCATTTGAAACATTATTCGTATTCTTTCAAGAGCAGACATCAATCTCAGAAGTCTTGTGTACAAACATGACAGAATTGGTCTGTATTATACTCTGATAAAAATCACAAAATGGTTTTATTTTTCTACTTTTTTATGAGTGTGAAACATTTGCATATTATTACAATAACTTCCATAGCCTTTGGAGCAAAATCTGATATGTTGTTAATGGTGCAGTTAAAAATGGGTGCATTACATTCATATTTTGTTGCAGTTATCCAACAGATTTTGAAAATAATCTTAAACCTTATATATTTTATAATCAGGGTTAGCAAATACACAGCATGCATGCTGCAAGTTACCCTTTCAATATGTGTAGAAGACATCTCTAATCAATTGCAACATTGTTTCCTGCTGAGCTTGGGCAGTCTCACATCCTCTTCAACATAGTGATTTGGTTGTTGCTTAGTGCAGATAGCCTGTGCCATGAAAACTATTTGTCATATTAGTTTTGCACCTTAACCAATGGAGTGAATATGTCAGCAGAATATCCAAAAAGCCTGCTTAAGTTTGGAAAAGGGAAAATATAATGAGGTATAAATGAGGTAGAATAAGGTAGAGTTTAGGCAGGGCATGGTAAACTTTTTGGGCAAAGGGCCAGATGGCAAGTATTTTAGGTTTTGTGGGCCATATGGTCTCTGTCATACCTACTCAACTCTGCCATTGTAGTGCAAAAGCAGAGATAGACAATAAGTGAATGAATAAACCTGGCTATATTCCAATAAAACTTTATTTATAAAAGCAAGTGACAGGCCAGATTTGGCCACTGGGCCGTAGTTTGCTAACTCTTGGTTTACATCAGTGCTACTCAAAGTGAATTGTGTGAATAAGTGGTGGTAACATCACATGTGTGCATGTTACAAATGTAGATCCCTGTTCTGTACTCCAAACTTACAGAATCAGTCTGGGATGGGGCCCAGGAATGTGTGTTTATTAGCTGGTGAGGTTATTCTGAGGCTCACTAAAATTGGAAAGTCCCTGGTTTAAATAATATTACACTTCTCTTCTTTAAAAGTTTCATACACCCCAGCTGTGAAACTACCTGATGCATTTATTTAATGGCTGATCTTTAGTCACTTTTCTTGTCTCTTCTGTGGCATTTGATCTATCCAAGTTTTCTACTTCTTGGGTCATGATTGGCAATTTACGTTTTGCTAGAAAATTATTTCCTCTAGGCTTCATATTTGTTGCTGTGGTGGTTTTAAAACATTTCTGCAAAATTTTTGACATTTCTATCAAGATGTGAGTTTATGCCTACTTTCCTTGGGTCTAGGCAGGCTTATGACTGCTTCAACCACTGGAAGATGGCAGAAGTGATGCTGACTTCCAGGGCTGGTTCAGAAAAGGCTATGCAGCTTTTTCCCAGTTCTCTGGGAGGCTCACTCTGGGGAACTCAACTGCCATGTAAGAAGTCTGGGTCTTCCATGCTGGAGAGTCCATATGTAAGGATCCCCATTGATAGGCCAAGCTAAGCTCCCAGCTCAGCTCCTGCCATCCGGCAGCATCTGTTGACAGCCAGTTGGCATCTGGGATAAACAGTGTAATTTGAACTTTCACAAAGCTCCAACCCAGCTGTCATCTCAACGTAATCACATGACAAACCCAGCCTAGCTGAGCCCTTTCTGAATTCTTGACCTAAAGCATCTGTGAGCATAATAAAATAATTATTTTAAACCACTAAGTTTTGGGGTAGTTTGTTATGCAGCATTTGTAAATAGCACACAAAATTGCAAGTACTATTGTCTTATAATTGCCTTAGTATCTTTCTTACCTGTACTTATGATTTTTTTAATACTCCTAATCATTTATATATTGTTCTCTCAGTTTCCTTTAAGCAAAGTTGTGGGGGTATTTATTTTATTAATCATTTCAAAGATCAGTTTTTAGATTTCTTCATTTTACAATTTGAGATGTTTTAAGTTTTATTAATTGAAGCTTTACCTTTATTCATTTTTTTCTTCCTACTTTCTATGTATTTAATTGTTCCTTTCCTAGTTGCTAAAAGTGAGCACTAATTTTCTTTTTCATCTTTCTTGCCTCATAAGAAATGCTTTTGAGGCTGGGTGTGGTGGCTTGCGCCTGTAATCCTAACACTTTGGGAGGCTGAGGCGGGCGGATCATCTGAGGTCAGGAGCTCGAGACCAGCCTGGCCAACATGGCAAAACCCTGTCTCTACTGAAAATAGAAAAATTAGCCGGGCTTGGTGGTGGGCGCCTGTGGTCCCAGCAATTCAGAGAGGCTGAGGCACGAGAATCACTTGAACCTGGGAGGCAGAGGTTGCAGTGAGCTGAGATTGCGCCACTGCCCTCCAGCCTGGGCGACAGAGCAAGACTCTGTCTCAAAAAATAAAAATAAAAATAAAAAAGAAATGCTTTTGAAGCTTGAGGCTATAAGATTTCCTTTAAGTTTGGCTTTCATGGCGTCCTATTAAGTTTGCTATGAAACATTTTCGTCTTCCTTGTCTTCTGTTTGTAATTTCAGTTTTTATATTTTTTATCACAGCATTTTGAAAGTGTTTCTAAATTTCCAAATAATTAAGTTTTTCTTTTTTATTCTTGGTGGTGGTGGTGATGGTAGATTTTTCCCCCTATTTTTCCAACATGTGTAATAAATACACATTTCTCCACTGGTACAAGAAAATAAAATTTCAACTATTTCCCCCACCAGGACCCTCTCTTCTTCCCTTACCAGTAAATTTCCTTTTACTTTAGAGTGCTTTTACTTCCTGTTTCCCCACCAGAGACCTTTAAATGCTCTTTTGTCTGCTGTCTCCCCATGTTTGACCTTAATACTTAATACCTCCTTCCTTAATACCTAAGTGTGAAAAAAACCAGTGTGGTAATTTTTGCCTCAGACTATTATTAGGTTTTTATTCCTTATTTTGCACTGATACTACACATTCTTATTCGATTTCAGGATACTGTGTGATGCTCTCCACATTCTCATCTTTGTAGATGCAAAGCCTCTCTTCCATCCTAAGGAGCAGGCAGGACTTCCTACACCTTTTCCGCCCCCTCTCGCACCAGCTCATCTGGGCCAGGAAGACCAGCATTTTCATTTAAAAACATCCAGCTCTGTCTGTTTTTTGGGGGAATATACTAGTTTTCTCTTGCTCATGTAACTCATTACCACAAACTTAGTGGCTTAAAACAATATGAATGTATTATCTTATTGTTTTGGAGGTCAGAAGTCTGAAATCAGTTTCACTGGGCCAAAATGAAGGTGTCAGCATACCTGTGTTCTTTCTTGGGACTTTAGAAGAAAATCCATTGCCTTGCCTTTCTCAGCTTCTAGAAGCCACCTGCGATCCATGGCTTATGGTCCCTTTTTTTCATCTTTAACGAGTCTTTCTCATACTGTATCACTCTGAGACTCCTGTTGTAACATCTCCTACTATTACCTTTGCCCTTTTTTTCCCTCCTTATAGGGATCCTTGTGATTACTTAGGGCCCACCAGATAATCACATCAACAACAGCTTTTTGCCGTGTAAGGAAACATATTCCCAGGTTCAGAGGATGAGCTTTTTGGATATCTTAGGGGGAGGGAGGCATTATTATGTCTACCACAGGGGCCCATAAATCTGTCAAGACCAGGCTTTTCCTAGGAACCTTGAATTCTGATTCTTGTCCTATGGCTCTTTGCCACTAGACCTCAGTATATCCTTTGACTTAGCAGAGAAAAATTTGCCTTACAGTAGCTTTCTCTGTGACCCCATAAGAGCAGAGGTTCTACTCACACTCTCTAGGCCCTACCTGCCTTCTGGCCCAGGAACTAGAAGAGTTAGTTTGTTTGGAGTTAGGAGAAGCATCAGCAATTATGTTTTCAGGCTGCCATGTTCCTAGAATCTTTCTCTCTACACTGTAAATATTATTGATGAATAGATGGCCTCTTATACTAAATAGTTTTAGACTGTAGCAGAGAAAACAGTTTAATGGTTAAGAACAAGACGGAATCAGACTGTTGGGATTCAAACCCTAGTTTCGTTGTTTACTACGTATGTGACCTTGGGCAAGCCATATAGCCATACTGACTTAGTTTCCTCATCTGAAAAATGGATAATGATACTATTATAAAAAATAGGGATAATGATAACACTAATAATACTCACATAGTGATGTAGTAAAGATTAAATATTATAATTTACAGCAAGTTCTTAGTACACTACCTGCCACATATTATTTCCTTAAATAAACAAATAGGCTCGTATGCAAACATTTTGGTTTGTCTTCCATGTGCCTTTTTTGGACTCACCTACTGGCACTGTATACTCCAGCCATACCACAGAATTCACCGTAAAAGCTTTGAGGTGAAAAGCATGTCACGTGATACAAAGGGATATGGCCACAGAAGGCCAAGAGGTCTTTTTCATAACTGTCGTGAATTGACTAATGTTCCAGGTTTTGGTCTTTAGTCTTAAAGGAATATAAATATTATCTTGTCTTTATCCCAGACTATTTGGGTTCAAGATTACTGATAGATATAATTGACCTAAGGGAAGAAACTGAGGCAAAATTAATATATTTGGGCCATGGTTGAAAACTGAAGCCCAAGAGCTATAGATTCAAGTTGCCCTGAATATATGCTCGGATTAGCAGCAGTTACCAGTGGGAAAACAAGAAGTTAGGGGGCAGTTCCTAAATTGTTTACCAATCACTTACATTGGTTCATTAAAATAACATAAGTTGTTGTTTGGCTATACATTGTTTTTTGTATCACAAATTCCAGGAATATGAGGATAATGGTGAAGGATAATTGTACAACTTATGGTAACTTTTTAGATACTTCATCAGCTAGTCTGGAAACTATAGGAAAGGAAAGAAAAAACAAAATGCCTTTAAGCAATTACTTGCAGGCATGGGTACAGGGAGCCTGAGGGAAGTCTCATGCTCCTGACTCTCTGGGCTTGATACCTTTTGCATACCTCGCATTCCTCAGACTGCTCTGAGCCACTTTTCTTTCTCAATACTGACAAATCTCGTGAGAAATCCATGTATAACACTACCCAATGCACATTATACTTACATGGACCTGACTAGTAGATTCTCTCCCTGTAGGTAAACTTCATGAAAAAACATATTACAACCAGAAGGTTGTGTGTGGAATATGAAATAAGAATGGGGATAATTTATATAATTCGAATATTTAATTAGGTAACCTATAGTTGCCTTTTGCATCTATTTCTATGATAGCACCATAGGGATTACCTTGTCAGAGGAAATGTAGTAGTGGAAATCTCTTGGTAAATGGGCTGTTTCTTCTGGAAAATACTCATATAGTCATTGCTATTGTGGTTGCTTCTGTGATTTTACTGTTTCTTCTCTATGCCTCATGTCTATTGAAACTTCTTAGACATAATAATTTTTCTGGTTATCTTGCTCTGGTCTAAGAGCCACCATCTGTTTACTATGTATTGTTTTCTATAAATAAACCCTCAGAAAAGCACAGTATTTTGTTTAATTCCAAGTTCTTGCCATGGGAGCAGCTTACTTGTGAACTATGCCTACTCATGTCTTCCACCCCAACCCTCTTTTCTTCCTGGGGAAATACCTTGGGACACTGTTAAAAAAAAACAAAACTCACTTCTTGTGAAACATAGCAGCAAACAGAAAAATGTACAAAGCAAAAATGTACAGGTTGGTGATTTATCACAAAGTGAACACTCATGTAACCCATCACTCAGATCAATAATAGAACATTGTCAACATCCCAGAAGCCCTGCCTCAGGGCCCAGCCGGTTTGTATAGCTTTCTTTCCCTCTATCTTTTAAAATTTCGCTGGGCACAATTGCTCATGCCTGTAAGCCCAGCACTTTGGGAGGTCAAGGTGGGCAGATCATTTGAGGTCAGGACTTCTAGACCAGCCTGGCCAACATGGTGAAACCCCGTCCGTTCCTATGAAAAATACTATATATATATGTGTGTGTGTGTGTGTGTGTATATATATACATATATATGTGTGTGTGTATATATATATATATATATATATATATGTATTAGCTGGTCATTGTGGCGGGCACCTGTAATCCCAGGCTGAGGCAGGAGAATTGCATGAACCTGGGAGGCGGAGTTTGCAGTGAGCCGAGATTGTGTCATTGCACGCCAGCCTGGGCAACAAGAGTGAGACTCAATCTCAAAAAAAAAAAAAAAGAGGAAATCTCTGTCTTTACTTTTACAATAATTACGTGTTTTCTTTTTTCCATCTAAATATGTGTCTCTAGTTTTACCTTTTTTTTTTTTAACATATAAACAGAATCCTACAGTATATATATTTTTGTCTGGGTTTTTTTTTGCTCAGTATCATTTGTAATATTCATCAATGATGTCAAATATGACTAGTTGTTTTCTTTTTTGTGTGTGTGTTTTTAGTGTATATATCTTACACATCTTGCATTAGATTTATACCTAGGTATTTGATGTTTTTGATAACTAGTTATTTTCAAACATGCAGAATAATAAACCATTGAATGAATATACCATCCTATTCATCCAGCTGTTGATGGACATTTGGGGTGTCTCCAGGTTTTTATTGCTATGAATTATACTGCTCTGAACATTCAAGTACATGTATTTTGGAGCACATCTGCACACTTTTAAGTTGGGAACATACTTAAGAGAGAAATTTTTGAGTTATAAGATATGCATATGTTTAACTTTAATAGATAATAGATAATGCTAAATAGTCTTCCAAAGCAGTTGTACCAAATAACTTTCTTTCTTTTTTTTTTTTTTTTTTTTTTTGAGATCGAGTTTCCCTCTGTTGCCCAGGCTGGAGTACAGTGGTGCAATCTCGGCTCATTGCAACCTCTGCCTCCCGGGTTCAAGCGATTCTCCTGCCTCAGCCTCCCGAGTAGCTGGGACTACAGGCTTGACACCATGACCAGCTAATTTTTGTATTTTTAGAGACGGGGTTTTACCACGTTGGCCAGAATGGTCTCAATCTCTTGACTTCATGAACTTTCTCCCTCAGCCTCCCAAAGTACTGGGATTACAGGCGTGAGCCACCATGCCTGGCCTAAATAACTTTCTTAACTAGTAGTGTATGCTAGTTCTTTTTTCTGCTTCTTTGCCAACATTTGCTTTTGCTAGCCTTTATAACTTTAGTTGTGCGAGTGGGTGTGTAGTGGTATCCTATGGTGATTTTAACATGCTTTTCCCTGATTGCTAATGAGATTAGCACTTTTTATTATGTTTATTGGCATTTGGGTATCCTCTTTTGTGAAGGGCCCCTTGCAGTTTTTTATTTCTTCCAGTTTTCTATTATGTTGCCTATCTTTTGAAATTAATTTGTAGGAAGTTTTTATACATTCTAAATATAAGCTCTTTATGAGGTGTGTTGCAAATGTCATTTCCCATTTTGGCTTTTCCTTTCACTATCTTAAAGGTATCTTTGATGAACAGAAATTCTTAAGGCTTTATCGTCTTTGCATTTTATTTAAGAAATCTTTTTGTACCCCAGGGTCATAAAGCATCTTGTAGTGTTTTCTTTTGGAAGCTTTATTGTTTTGCCTTTCAGGTTTAGATTTATAATCCACCTGAAATTAATATTAATGTATGGTGTAGAATAGAATTTGGGTTTCCTTTCATATGAATATGTAATTTTCTCACCACCATTTATTCAAAAGGCCGTAATTTTTTCACTGATTTGCAATGTCATCTTTGTTTTAAATCAAGTGACTATATACATGAGTCTGTTTCTGTGTCACTGTTCTATATATTTCATCTATTTGGCTGTTCTTAAACCAATACTATATGTGCTAATACAGCTAAGTAAGTGCTGCTGATAGCTGATCGAGAAAGTCCTCCCACTTTTTCTTCTTTAAGATGGTCTTTGGCTATCCTTGACAGTTTGCATTGCCGTGTACATTTTGTAATTAGCTTGTTCAACACATATGCATATACACACCTATTGGAGTTTTGACTGGGATCTTACAGAATCCCTAGATCAGCTTAGGGGGAGCTTCATTTAAAAAATACTGAATCTTTCAATCTATGAACATAGTATATCCTTCCATTTGTTTACATATTCTTTTATATTATTCAAAACGCTTTACAGTTTTCTGCTTAAAGTTCTTATCTTTTTGTTAGATTTATTCTTTCTTTCACATTAAAAAACCAGTTTATTTAGGTATAATTGACATACAAACAGCTGTACATATTTAATATGTACACCTTAATAAATTTGGAGATAAGTGTACAGCTGTGAAACCATCACTGCAGTGTATGCTATAAACATATCTATCCCCTCAAAAAGTTTCCTCTTGGCCTTTTTATTATTACTATTATTATTATTTTTGTGATGCAAATATTTAACATGAGATCTACCATATTGGCAAATTTTTAAGTACAGTAAGTCCTTACTTAATGTCATTGATAGGTTCTTGGAAACTTTGACTTTAAGTGAATGCAGTAAAACAAAACCAATTTTACCAAAATAGGTGAATTGATTTAAATAAGAGTGAAGTATGGCATATTTATGGTCTTATGGCATATTTCTGGTCACAAAAACATTATCAAACTTCTGAATAAAAACCCAAACCACTTCTAACCTTAAACATTGTGTTAAGATATTTCATTGTGGTTTTGATTTGCATTTCCTGGATAATTAGTGATGTTGAGCACATTTTCATATATTGTAGGCTATTTGTATGTCTTCTTTTGATAAAAGCCTATTTAATTCCTTTGCCCATTTAAAAATCAGATTATTTTATTTTTTCTACTGACTTGTTAAGAGTTCCTTATATAATTTAGATGTTAATATTTTATCAAATATATGGTTTGCAAATATTTTTTCCCGTTTTATAGATTGCCTTTTTTGTTTTGCTGACTGCTTTCATTGTGGTGCAGAAGATTTTTAGTTTGATGTTATCTTGCTTTTCTATTTTTGCTTTTATTGCCTGTGCTTTTGGTGTCATATCCAGTAAATCATGGCCAAGGACAATATCAAAAGATTTTCCTCCAGGTTTTCTTCCAGGAGTGTTACACTTTCATTTCTTGAGTTTAAATATTTTGAGTTTTTGTGTGTGGTGTTAGATAAAGATCCAATTTCATTCTTTTTTTTTTTTTTGGCCCCAGTGTGTGATGTTCCCCACTCTGTGTCCAAGTGTTCTCATTGTTCAGTTTCCACCTATAAGGGAGAACATGTGGTGTTTGGTTTTCTGTCCTTGTGATAGTTTGCTCAGAATGATGGTTTCTAGCTTCATCCATGTCCCTGCAAAGGACATGAACTCATCCTTTTTTATGGCTGTGTAATATTCCATGGTGTGTATGTGCCACATTTTCTTAATCCAGTCAATCATTGATGGACATTTGGCTTGGTTCCAAGTCTTTGCTATTGTGAATAGTGCCGCAGTAAACATATGTGTGCATGTGTCTTTATAGTAGCATGATTTATAATCCTTTGGGTATATGCCCACTAATGGGATGGCTGGGTCAAATGGTATTCCTAGTTCTAGATCCTTGAGGAATCACCACACTGTCTTCCACAATGGTTGAACTAGTGTACAGTCCCACCACCAGTGTAAAAGCGTTTCTTTTTCTCCACATCCTCTCCAGTATCTGTTGTTTCCTGACTTTTTAATGATCACCATTCTAACTGGTGTGAGATGGTATCTCATTGTGGTTTTGGTTTGCATTTCTCTGATGGCCAGTGGTGATGAGCATTTTTTCATGTGTCTGTTGGCTGCATAAATGTCTTCTTTTGAGAAGTGTCTGTTCATGTCCTTCACCCACTTTTTGATGGGGTTGTTTGATTTTTTTTCTTGTAAATTTGTTTAAGTTCTTTGTAGATTCTGGATATTAGCCCTTTGTCAGATGGATAGATTGTAAAAATTTTCTCCCATTCTGTAAGTTGCCTGTTCACTCTGATGGTAGTTTCTTTTGCTGTGCAGAAGCTCTTTAGTTTAATTAGATCCCATTTGTCAATTTTGGCTTTTGTTGCCATTGCTTTTGGTGTTTTAGTCATGAAGCTTTGCCCACGCCTATATCCTCAATGGTATTGGCTAGGTTTTCTTCTAGGGTTTTTATGGTTTTAGGTCTAACATTTAAGTCTTTAATCCATCTTTAATTAATTTTTGTATAAGGTGTAAGGAAGGGATCCAGTTTCAGCTTTCTACATATGGCTAACCAGTTTTCCCAGCACCATTTATTAAATAGGGAATCCTTTCCCCATTTCTTGTTTGTGTAAGGTTTGTCAAAGATCAGATGGTTGTAGATGTGTGGTATTATTTCCGAGGGCTGTGCTCTGTTCCATTGGTCTATATGTCTGTTTTGGTACCAGTACCATGCTGTTTTGGTTACTGTAGCCTTGTAGTATAGTTTGAAGTCAGGTAGCGTGATGGCTCCAGCTTTGTTCTTTTTGCTTAGGATTGTCTTGGCAATGTGGGCTCTTTTTTGGTTCCATATGAACTTTAAAGTAGTTTTTTCCAATTCTGTGAAGAAAGTCATTGGTAGCTTGATGGAGATGGCATTGAATAAATTATAAATAATTTTTATTTATAAATATAATAAATTATAAATTACCTTATAAATTATAAATTTAGATAAAGATCTAATTTCATTCATTATCATTAGAAATCATTTCATTTATTATTGTTATAAATTACCTTGTGCAGTATGGCCATTTTCACAATATTGATTCTTCCTATCCATGAGCATGGAATGTTCTTCCATTTGTTTGTGATCTCTTTTATTTTGTTGAGCAGTGGTTTGTAGTTCTCCTTGAAGAGGTCCTTCACATCCCTTGTAAGTTGGATTCCTAGGTTTTTTATTCTCTTTGAAGCAATTGTGAACGTGAGTTCACTCATGATTTGGCTGTTTGTCTGTTATTGGTATATAGGAATCCTTGTGATTTTTGTCCGTTGATTTTGTATCCTGAGACTTTGCCGAAGTTGCATATCAGCTTAAGGAGATTTTGGGCCGAGACGATGGAGTTTTCTAAATATACAATCATGTCATCTGCAAACAGGGACAATTTGACTTCCTCTTTTCCTAATTGAATACCCTTCATTTCTTTCTCTTGCCTGATTGCCCTGGCCAGAACTTCCAACACTATGTTAAATAGGAGTGGTGAGAGAGGGCATCCCTGTCTTTTGCCAGTTTTCAAAGGGAATGCTTCCAGTTTTTGCCCATTCAGTATGATATTGGCTGTGGGTTTGTCATAAATAGCTCTTATTATTTTGAGATATGTCCCATCAATACCTAGTTTATTGAGAGTCTTTAGCATGAAGGGTGTTGAATTTTGTCAAAGGCCTTTTCTGCATCTATTGAGATAATCATGTGGTTTTTGTCTTTGGTTCTGTTTATATGATGGATTACATTTATTGATTTACATATGTTGAACCAGCCTTGCGTCCCAGGGATGAAGCTGACTTGATCGTGGTGGATAAGCTGTTTGATGTGCTGCTGGATTCGGTTTGCCAGTATTTTATTGAGGATTTTAGCATCGATGTTCATCAGGGATATTGGTCTAAAATTCTCTTTGTTTGTTGTGTCTCTGCCAGGCTTTGGTATCATGATGATGCTGGCCTCATAAAATGAGTTAGGGAGGGTTCCCTCTTTTTCTATTGATTGGAGTAGTTTCAGAAGGAATGGTACCAGCTCCTCTTTGTACCTCTGGTAGAATTTGGCTGTGAATCCGTCTGGTCCTGGACTTTTTTTGGTTGGCAGGCTATTAATTATTGCGTCAATTTCAGAACCTGTTATTGGTCTATTCAGGGATTCAACCTCTTTCTGGTTTAGTCTTTGGAGGGTGTATGTGTCCAGGAATTTATCCATTTCTTCTAGATTTTCTACTTTATTTGTGTAGAGGTGTTTATAGTATTCTCTGATGGTAGTTTGTATTTCTGTGGGATCGGTGGTGATATCCCCTTTATCATTTTTTATTGTGTCTATTTGATTCTTCTCTCTTTTCTTCGTTATTAGTCTTGCTAACAGTCTATCAATTTTGTTGATCATTTCAAAAGTCCAGCTCCTGGATTCATTGATTTTTTGAAGGGTTTTTTGTGTCTCTATTTCTTTCAGTTCTGCTCTGATCTTAGTTATTTCTTGCCTTCTGCTAGCTTTTGAATGTGTTTGCTCTTGCTTCTCTAGTTCTTTTAATTGTGGTGTTAGGGTGTCAATTTTGGATCCTTCCTGCTTTCTCTTGTGGGCATTTAGTGCTATAAATTTCCCTCTACACACTGTTTTAAATGTGTCCCAGAGATTCTGGTGTGTTGTGTCTTTGTTCTCATTGGTTTCAAAGAACATCTTTATTTCTGCCTTCATTTCGTTATGTACCCAGTAGTCATTCAGGAGCAGGTTGTTTAGTTTCCATGTAGTTGAGCGGTTTTGAGTGAGTTTCTTAATCCTGAGTACTAATTTGATTGTACTGTGGTCTGAGAGACAGTTTGTTATAATTTCTGTTCTTTTACATTTGCTGAGGTGTGCTTTACTTCCAACTATGTGGTCAATTTTGGAATAAGTGTGATGTGGTGCTGAGAAGAATGTATATTCTGTTGATTTGGGGTGGAGAGTTCTGTAGATGTCTATTAGGTCTGCTTGGTGCAGAGCTGAGTTCAATTCCTGGGTATCCTTGTTAACTTTCTGTCTCATGGATCTGTCTAATGTTGACAGTAGGGTGTTAAAGTCTCCCATTATTATTGTGTGGGAGTCTAAGTCTCTTTGTAGGTCACTCAGGACTTGCTTTATGAATCTGGGTGCTCCTGTATTGGGTGCATATATATTTAGGGTAGTTAGCTCTTCTTGTTGAATTGATCCCTTTACCATTAAGTAATGGCCTTCTTTTTCTCTTTTGATCTTTGTTGGTTTAAAGTCTGTTTTATCAGAGACTAGGATTGCAACCCCTGCCTTTTTTTTTGTTTTCCACTTGCTTGGTAGATCTTCCTCCATCCCTTTATTTTGAGCCTATGTGTGTCTCTGCACGTGAGATGGGTCTCCTGAATACAGCACACTGGTGGATCTTGACTCTTTATCCAATTTGCCAGTCTGTGTCTTTTAATTGGGGCATTTAGCCCATTTACATTTAAGATTAGTATTGTTATGTGTGCATTTGATCCTGTCATTATGATGTTAGCTGGTTATTTTGCTAGTTAGTTGATGCAGTTTCTTCCTTGCATTGATGGTCTTTACAATTTGGCATGTTTTTGCAGTGACTGGTACTGGTTATTCCTTTCCATGTTTAGTACTTCCTTCGGGAGCTCTTGTAAGGCGGGTCTGGTGGTGACAAAATCTCTCAGCATTTGCTTGTCTGTAAAGGATTTTATTTCTCCTTCACTTATGAAGCTTAGTTGGCTGGATATGAAATTCTGGGTTGAAAATTCTTTTCTTTAAGAATGTTGAATATTGGCCCCTACTCTCTTCTGGCTTGTAGAGTTTCTGCCAAGAGATCCTCTGTTAGTCTGATGGGCTTCCCTTTGTGGGTAACCTGACCTTTCTCTCTGGCTGCCGTTAACATTTTTTCCTTCATTTCAACTTTGGTGAATCTGACAATTATGTGTCTTGGGGTTGCTCTTTTCAAGGAGTATCTTTATGGTGTTCTCTGTATTTCCTGAATGTGAATGTTGGCCTGCCTTGCTAGGTTGGGGAAGTTCTCCTGGATAATATCCTGCAGAGTGTTTTCCAACTTGGTTCCATTCTTCCCGTCACTTTCAGGTACACCAATCAATCATAGATCTGGTCTTTTCACCTAGTCCCATATTTCTCGGAGGCTTTGTTCATTTCTTTTTACCCTTTTTTCCTCTAAACTTCTCTTCTCGCTTCATTTCATTAATTTCATCTTCAATCACTGATACCCTTTCCTCCTCTTTATCAAATTGGTTACTGAAGCTTGTGCATGCGTCACGTAGTTCTCAAGCCATGATTTTCAGCTCCATCAGGTCATTTAAGGACTTCTCTGCACTGTTTATTCTGGTTAGCCATTTGTCTAATCTTTTTTCAAGGTTTTTAGCTTCTTTGCAATGGGTTTGAACATCCTCCTTTAGTTTGGAGAAGTTTGTTATTACTGATCGTCTGAAGCCTTCTTCTCTGAACTAGTCAAAGTCATTCTCTATCCAGCTTTGTTCCATTGCTGGCGAGGAGCTGCGTTCCTTTGGAGGAGAAGAGGCGCTCTGATTTTTAGAATTTTCAGCTTTTCTGCTCTGGTTTCTCCCCATCTTTGTGTTTTTATCTACCTTTGGTCTTCGGCGATGGTGACGTACAGATGGGGTTTTGGTGTGGATGTCCTTTCTGTTGGTTAGTTTTCCTTCTAACTGTCAGGACCCTCAGCTGCAGGTCTGTTGGAGTTTGCTGGAGGCCCACTCTAGACCCTGTTTGCCTGGGTATCACCAGTGGAGGCTGCAGAACAGCAAATGTTGCAGAATGGCAGATGTTTCTGCCTGACCCTTTCTCTGGAAGCTTTGTCTCAGAGGGGCACCCAGCTGTATGAGGTATCAGTCAGCCCCTACTGGGAGGTGTTTCCCAGTTAGGCTACTTGGGGGTCAGGGACCCACTTGAGGAGGCAGTCTGTTTGTTCTCAGATCTCAAACTCTGTGCTGGGAGAACCACTACTGTCTTCAAAGCTATCAGACAGGGACGTTTAAGTCTGCAGAAGTTTCTGCTGCCTTTTTTTCAGCTATGCCCTGCTCCAGATGTGGAGTCTACAGAGGCAGGCAGGCCTCCTTGAGCTGTGGTGGGCTCCACCCAGTTCGAGTTTCCAGAGCGCTTTGTTTATCTACTCAAGCCTCAGCAATGGTGGACGCCCCTCCCCAAGCCTCGCTGCCGCCTTGCAGTTCAATCTCAGACTTCTGTGCTAGCAGTGAGTGAGGCTCCGTGGGTGTAGGACCCGCCAAGCCAGGCACGGGATATAATCTCCTGGTATGCCATTTGCTAAGGTTGTTTGGAAAAGTACAGTATTAGGGTGGGAGTGTCCCGATTTTCCAGGTACCATCTGTCACGGCTTCCCTTTGCCAGGAAAGGGAATTCCCCGACCCCTTGCACTTCCCAGGTGAGGTGATGCCCCATCCTGCTCTGTGGGCTGCACCCCCTGTCTAACAAGCCCCAGTGAGATGAACCCAGTACCTCAGTTGGAAGTGCAGAAATCACCCATCTTCTTTGTCGCTTACTCTGGGAGCTGCAGACTGGAGCTGTGCCTATTTGGGCATCTTGGAACCTGCCCCCAATTTCATTCTTTTATATGTGGATATCCAGTTTTCCCAGTGCCGTTTGTTGAAAAGACTGTTCTTTCTCCATTGTGTATTCTTAGCATCTTTGTTGAAGGTCAGTTGACTATATATGCATGGGTTTATTTCTGCAGTCTCTATTCTGTTCCATTAGTCAATATGTTTATCTTTATGGCAGTATTATACTCTTGATTACTGTAGCTTTGTAATATATTTCCAAATCAGGAAGTGTGATGCTTCTGGCTTTGTTGTTTCTTAAGATTGCTTTAGCAATTTGTGGTCTTTTGTGGTTGCATGTGAATTTTTGGATTGCTTTCTTTTTGTAAAAAATGCTGTTGGGATATTGGTAAGGATTGCATTTAATCTGTAGATTGCTTTGGGCAGTGTGGGCATTTTAACAATATTAATTATTCCAATCCATGAACATAGGATGTCTTTCTTGTCCCAGATCTTATAAAGCTTTCAGTTTTACACCATTGAGTATGATGTTAACTATGGGCTTTTCATATATGGTCTTTATTATGTTGGAATTGTTTTCTTGTATTCCTAGTTTGTTGAGAGTTTTTTTGTTTTATCATGAAAAAGTGTTGAATTTTATCCAAATGCTCTTCTGCATCTATTGAGACAAACATGTGCTTTTATTTTCAATTCTGTTAGTATGGTGTATCACATTGATTGGTTTTCATATGTTGAACTATCCTTGCATCCCAGAGATAAGTCTTAACTTGGTCATGGTTTGTGATCCTTTTAATGTGCTGTTGAATTCAGTTTGCTAGTGTTTTATTGAGAATTTTTACATCTATATTCATCAGAGATTTTGTCATGTAGTTTTCCTTTTTCGTGGTATCTTTATCTGGCTTTGGTATCAGGCTAATGCAGCTCTTATAAAATGAATTTGGAATTCACCAGTGAAGCCTATAATCCTGGGCTTTTCATTGTTGGGAGGTTTTTGATTAGTGATTCAATTGCCATACTAGTTATAGATCTGTTTAGACTTTCTGTTTCTTGAATTTATCTTGGTAGGTTCTATGTTTCTAAGAATTTTTCTGTTTCTTCTAGGTTATCCAGTTTGTTGGCATATAATTGTTCATAGTAGTCTCTTATGATTCTTTTTATTTCTGTAGCATCAGCTGTAATATCTCTTTCATTTCTGATTTTGAGTATTCCCTTTTTTTCTTAGTATAGCTAAGAGTTTGTCAATTTTGTTTATTCCATATGTCTCTTGTATTCTTTTCAATATTTTGTATTTTCTCCTTGATTTAACCAGGATGGATTTTAATTGTTCATTTTTCTGACTTCTCTTCCGGTTCAGCTTAGTTTAGTCTGCTGTTATGACCATCCTTTGAGTTTCTAATTTTTGCAATTGCATTTTTCAGGTCTTTAATGTCCTTTTGTTCATTTTTTATGTTTTCTTATTTATTATAATTTTCTTGTCTGTATTTCTTTGATAGTTAGAGTTTCTATCTGATAACTTTAATGTTTGGAGCCTCAATTGGTGAGTTTATATTCCTGGTTTTATTCATGTTTGCTTGTCTAGTCATGTGCCTGTTTTAAAAAAATTAAATTGTTTGCCAGACATTATATTTGAAAAATTGTTTGCAGAGATAATCTGAGGTTCAGGATGGTGTCATCAATGTTCAGAGAAGGATTATGTTTGTTCCTGCTAGTGCCTGTGGGTATAACCAGTCCAGGATCATGTCAACTCAATTTTAAAGAATGAGATGATTTGATGCCTATTGCTGTAAGTTGGAAGTCCTTCAGAGTTCTACCTCAATGTAATAAGGCTCCTGAGGTACTCAACCTTGGTGGATTTTAGACTCCATTTCTTATCTGCATGATCCCTGGAGGCTATCAGTAACATCTCACACAGTCTATCTGTTGTTTCCTCAGGAATTGGCAAACACTCTGCTCCCTGTCCTGGCCTGGTGATTCTTTCCTCTTACGGTAGCTCCTTGATGCCTTCAAACAGATCTTTTTTTTGGTCTAGTTTTTTTAGTTGTCCTCAACAGACTGGTTGGTCTGAATTACCCTAGCGCACCATCCAAATGTCACTTTCTTTGTGGAATTTTTTTAATACCCCTAGGCCGAGTTAATTGCTTTTAGCATGGCATATTGTACAGTTATAGCATCTATCACAATCTGATGTGCATTTTAGTTATACTTCCCTCTACTCCCCTACCACCACAAAAAAACCCAAGTTTGTAACTTTCTTTTTTTTTTTGAGATGGAGTCTCACTCTGTTGCCCAGGCTGGAGTGCAGTGGTGCGATCTCGGCTCACTGCAACGTCCACCCCCCAGGTTCAAGCTATTCTCCTGCCTCGGCCTCCTGAGTAGCTGGGATTACAGGTGCCTGCCACTGCACCTGGCTAATTTTTGTATTTTTAGTAGAGATGGAGTTTCACCATGTTGGTCAGGCTGGTCTTGAACTCCTGACCTCGTGATCCTGCAGCCTTGGCCTCCCAAAGTGCTGGGATTACAGGCGTGAGCCACCCCGCCTAGCCAACTTTCTTTCTTTCTTTTTTTTTTTTTTTTTGAGGTGGTGTCTCGCTCTGACGCCCAGGCTGGAGTGCAGTGGCGCAATCTCCGCTCACTGCAAGCTCCACCTCCTGGGTTCATGTCATTCTCCTGCCTCAGCCTCCCGAGTAGCTGGGAATACAGGCACCAGCCACCATGCCCGGCTAATTTTTTTTTTGTATTTTTAGTAGAGACGGGGTTTCACCATGTTAGCCAGGATGTTCTCGATCTCCTGGCCTTGTGATCTGCCCGCCTTGGCCTCCCAAAGTGCTAGGATTACAGGCGTGAGCCACCACGCCTGGCCCCAGCCAACTTTCTTAATTGAATTTGGTATTTCAAAAGATATTCCATTTGTCAATTAATGATGAGTTCATGTCCTTTGTAGGGACATGGATGAAATTGGAAATCATCATTCTCAGTAAACTATCGCAAGGACAAAAAACCAAACACCGCATGTTCTCACTTATAGATGGGAATTGAACAATGAGAACACATGGACACAGGAAGGGGAACATCACACTCTGGGGACTGTTGTGGGGTGGGGGGAGGGGGGAGGGATAGCATTAGGAGATATACCTAATGCTAAATGGCGAGTTAATGGGTGCAGCACACCAGCATGGCACATGTATACATATGTAACTAACCTGCACATTGTGCACATGTACCCTAAAACTTAAAGTATAATAAAAAAAAAAAGAAATAAGAAAATTCCTTAAGCTACTTTATGCTAATAAATTGTAAAATGGGTAAAAAAAAAAAAAAGGTATTCCATACTTTTTTTATTTTTGCCTCTACTTCATGAGGCCATTATCTCTTTATAGGTAATTACACATCTCCAAATAGCTATAAATTAGTTTTAGTTTAATTTTTTACAACTCAGATTTTTTCCCCCATAGAGTAGTTTTATTCATGATGGCTAAGTTTCCAGGCTAACCCACAAAGGTTTAATCTGTTATTGTGTTAAAATGAAATAGAAAAATTGTAGAAAATGTGTTAATAATGATTATAGTCATTTATCAAAAAATAAAAGTTACCATAAATTTGGAAGCAAACTAAGTGTCCGTCAACACATGAATGAATAAAGAAAATGTGACACATATATATAATGGGGTACTATTCAGACATATAGAAGAATGAGATCCTGTCATTCGCAAGAACATAGTTAGAACCTGAAATCGTTATGTTAAGTGAAATAAGCCAGGCACAGAAAGACAAACTTTGTATGTTCTCACTTATTTCTGGGAGCTAAAATATTAAGACAAGTAAACTCATGGAGATAGAGGGTAGAAGGATGGTTACCAGAGCTGGAAAGCATAGTGGTGTGGGGTGGGGTGGGGAAGTGGGGGTGGTTAATTGGTACAAAAAATAGAATGAATAAGAACTAGTATTTGATAGCACTACAGGGTGACAGTAGTCAATAATAATGTAATTGTACACTTAAAAATAACTAAAAGAGTATAATTGAATTGTTTATAACACAAAGGATAAATGTTTGAGGTGATGGATACCCCATTTATCCTGATGTGGTTATTACGCATTGCATGCCTGCATCAAAATATCTCATGTATCCCATAAATATATACATCTACTATATACCCCAAAAAATTAAAAAAAAAGTTACCATGATTGAAGTAATGTTTCAAAGTCTTGAGTACTTTTGATTTAAAAAAGCAGCCTCAATTTCAGGGGGATGAAAAAGTTGCAAGGATTGTGAGGGGATGGTTTGGATCTACGAGCAGTGTAGAGGTGGATAGCATGATTCTATATGGACTGTAATTTTTACAATCAGACTTATAGTTCTGTTTTTGGTTGATACAGTAATATCAGTAGCACTATAGACAAAGTCAGTATTCATGAATAGTACCTTATTTACACTGCAAATGAAACATAGAGAGAGGGAGAGCTTCTTGAGGTACGGGTCAGCATTTGAAAGCAAGGTGGTAGGAACGGGCTACACACAAGCATAAGGGATCCTATTATGTGGAATTAGCAGTATTGTGATGATGAAAAGGAAGTAAGATGTTAGGTGGGCAGGGACAAAACCAGCAGGTTCTTGATTTCCTTGATGAGCAGAAGCAAGCTGTAGGGTGGTTAGCTCCACATGCTCTCCATGATGGCACAGGACTCCTTGCTTGCTTTAGTAAATAGTTTTGAGTAAGTGGCAAAAAAAGTGATGGTATACATTAGCAACTTATATGCATCATTATTCATAAGAATGCTGCTTATAACCGAAGAATCAATTGTCATTTATAGAATGAAGGAATATATAAATAGGAATTTCATAATTTGTTTAATTTTTTCTCTATTTGGGCTACAATAGTAAGTCCTTGAGAAATCTAATGTGAAAAGCAACTCAGTGCTAAACCTAGGGGCGCTAAATATGCTAAATATAATGGGACACAATATATTATAAGGCACAATAGGAAGAAAGAAGAGCAGGGAACTAGATAATTGTGTACCTGAGGAAGGCCAAGGTCAAATTTGATCAGAGTGAAAGTGGTTTGTCATTCCCCTAGCAAAGTCATGCTGACTCTATGAGACGGGAAACAAGCTTGTGCAAGAAGAAGTCTTAGCACAGTACAGGCGAGAACCTAAGAAGGACAGTACGGTAAGGTGAAGAGCTAGGCTTTTAGTATTTTATGTATTAGACTTAAAAATAAAAAATATAAGCTTAAGAAGCTCATAAGAAATGAGCTTACAATAAAATTCTGAACATTTTTACCTCCTGCCTCCACAAACACTCTTGCCTTAGGACCATAATAACTGTTACAGGAATGCTTTTCCTTCCAGCTTCCTGCCAATTTTAAGTTGAATCCCTTTATGGACTCTTCATTTTTTACCTTGCTGGAGATCATCTCTCTCTTCTTTGAGCCAGTAGCACTTTGTATACTTCATTTATCTGTGTCACATTTTATGTTAGATTGTATTTATTAGAGACTCTGGTCGATTTTTTTTTGTATATCTACCCTCTATTTCCACAAGACCAAGAACGAGATCTTATATAAATTAGGTGCCCAATAAATACAAACTATGAAAAAAAGTAATTGTATATCATTATGTAAATTTTTGTCAGTTATAGAGAAAAGCATAAGTAGCAAGGAAAACTTAGTCACTAGAAATAAAGGAGAATTAATCTATAGATTATTGACCCAACAGAAAACTACTGTAAAATTCATTAGTCTGTTTTATCTATGAGCATTATCTGCTTAAAGAAGATTTACCCTTTGATCTGGAGTTTTATTTGTAATAATAGTTGGCGCAGAAGGAATCATTTGCACATTTAATCCGTTATAAGTAGCTTTCTTTGATCATTTTGTACAATTTCCTTTTTTATATCTTAGAGTTATGACATATTAAGGGCAATACTTTAAAATATTACTGTTTTGATAGATGCAAAAATCTTCAACAAAATACTAGCTAACTGAATCAAACAGCATACCAAAAAGATAATACATCAGATCAAGTGGGTTTCATAGTAGGGATGCAGGGATGGTTTAATACAAGTCAATAAATGTGATATATCACATAAACAGAATTAAAAACAAAAATCATATGGTCATCTGAATAGACACAGCAAAGGCATTTGATAAAATCCAGCATCTGTTTATGATAAAAACCCTCAACAAGATTGGCATAGAAGGGACATACCTCAAAGTAATAAAAGCCAACTATGACAAAACCACAGCCAACATCATATTGAATGGAGGAAAAGTTGAAAGCATTTCCTTCGAGAACTGGAACAAGACAAGGATGCCTACTTTCACCACTTCTGTTTAACATAGTACTGGAAATCCTAGCCACAGCAATTAGACAAGAGAAATAAATAAAGGGCACCCAGATTGGAAAAGAGAAAGTCAAACTGTCACTGTTCATCAATGATGTGATCATATACCTAGAAAACCCTACCAAAAACCTCCTAGATCTGATAAGTAAATCCAGTAAAGTCTCAGGATACAAAATCAATGTACACAAATCAGTAGGACTGCTATACACCAACAATGATGAAGCTAAGAAATCAAGAACTCAGTCCCTTTTAAAATAGCTGCAAAAAATAATAAAATAATTAGGAATATACTTAACCAAGGAGGTGAAAGATCTTTACAGGGAGAACTACAAAACACTGCTGAAAGAAATCATAGATAACAAAAACAAATGAAAACACATCCCAACTTCATGGATGGGTGGAATCAATATTGTGAAAATGACCATACTGCCAAAAGCAATCTACAGATTCAGTGCAATTCCCATTAAAATACTATTGTAACTCTTCACAGAACTAGAAAAACAATACCAAAATTCATACAGAACCAAGAAAGAGCTTCCATAGCCAAAGCAAGACTAAGCAAAAAGAACAAATCTAGAGGCATCACATTACCTGACTTCAATTTATACTACAAGGCTATAGTTACCAAAGCAGCATGGCACTGGTATAAAAATAGGCATATAGACCAATGAAACAGAATGGAGAACCCAGAAATAAAGTCAAACACTTATAGCCAACTGACCTTCAACAAAGCATACAAAAACATAAAGTTGGGGAAAGGACACCATATTCAATGAATGGTACTGGGAAAATTGGCAAGCCACATGTAGAAGAATGAAAATGGATCCTCATCTTTCACCTTATACAAAAATCAACTCAAGATGGATCAAAGACTCAAATCTAAGACTTGAAACTATAAAAATTCTGGAAGATAACATTGGAAAAACTCTTCTAGACATTGGCTTAGGCAAATAATTCATGACTAAGAACCCAAAAGCAAATGCAACAAAAACAAAAATAAATAAATGGGACCTAACTAAATTAAAAAGCTTCCACACTACCAAAAAAATAATCAACAGAGTAAACAGACAACTCACAGAGTGGGAGAAAATATTCTCAAACTACATATCTGACAAAGGACTAATATCCAGAATCTACAAGGAACTTAAGCAAGTCAGCAAGAAAAAAACAAATAATCCCATCCAAAAGTAGGCAAAGGACATGAGTAGACAATTCTCAACAGAAGATATAGAGACAGCCAACAAACTTATGAAAAATGCTTAACATCACTAATTATCAGGGAAGTGCAAATTAAAACCACAATGAGATACCTTACTCCTGCAAGAATGCCCGTAATTAAAAAGCCAAAAAATAATAGGCGTTGGTGTGGATGTGGTGAAAAGGGAACACTTTTACATTGCTAGTGGGAATGTAAACTAGTACAACTACTATGGAAAACAGGATAGAGATTTCTTAAAGAACCAAAAGTAGAACTACCATTTGATCTGGCAATCCCACTGCTGAGTATCTACCCAAAGGAAAGGAAGTCATTACATTAAAAAGACACATGCACACACATGTTTATAGCAGCACAATTCTTAATTGCAAAAATATGGAACCAACCTAAATGCCCATCAATCAATGAGTGAATAAAGAAAATGTATATACACACCATGGAATACTATTCAGCCATAAAGTGGAATGAAATAATGGCCCCTGTAGTAACTTGGATGGATCTGGAGGCCATTATTCTAAGTGAAGTAACTCAGGAAAGGAAAACCAAGTATCATATGTTCTCACTTATAAGTGGGAGCTAAACTATGAGGATGCAAAGGCATAAGAATGATATAAAGGACTTTGGGGACTCAAGGGGAAGGATGGATGGGGGTGAGGGATAAAATACTACATATTAGGTACAGTGTACTCTGCTAGGGTGGTGGGTGCATCACAATCTCAGAAATCACCACTAAGGAACTTATTCATGTAACCAGAAACCACCTGTACCCCTAAAACTATTGGAATAAAAAATGTACTATTTTGTAACAAATATGATGTGGTCATTAAAACATATTCATTATTAGATTCAGGATCTGCTGGAAAACATTTAATAAATAAGTTATTTAAACTCTACCCATATTTTATTTGGGTGTATTTTCATGTTACGTTTGAAGTGCTGATTTCATTGGGAATTTTGAAAAGAACCATTTCTACACATATAAAGTTATAGAACGGGAGTCAACTATAGTCACATGGAAGGTTTTCATTAAAATGTCTCTTCCTGTAGATTTACCCCAAAAAGATAAGATTTAATCATTGAACTCTTATCCTTTATATGAGAAGTGTACTTAATATAGATCAGACTATGCCATTTAATGTCTGAACATATTGTAATGAGTGGCTTTTTTTTTTTTTTTTTGAGACAGAGTTTTGCTCTTGTTGCCCAGGCTGGAGTGCAATGGCACGACTTTGGCTCACTGAAACCTCCGCCTCCCGGGTTTAAGTGATTCTCCTGTCCCAGCCTCCTGAGTAGCTGGGATTACAGGTGTGTGCCACCACACACAGCTAATTTTGTATTTTTAGTAGAGACGGGGTTCCTCTATGTTGGTCAGGCTGGTCTCGAACTCTCGATCTCAGGTGATCTGCCCACCTCGGCCTCCCGAAGTGCTGGGATTATAGGCGTGAGCCACTGAGCCCGGCCATGAGTGGCCTTTAGAATTGACTGAGACCTTGATGGTTATTCATTTCAAGCTCCTATTTAGGGAGAAACCCATTCTCCACATTTCCATTCTCCATTGTGTTAAAGTTAATTCCTCACATGTCCAGATTGATGTTTTTCAATACCAATTTGGTCAAACTTTGGACCATGACCATTAATGGATAGTGAAATCAATTTAGTGGGGTGAGGGGTGTTGTGACAAGAGTTTTTAAAAAGAGGCATAGAATAGACAAGAAGAAAAGGTAGGGCCAGGCACAGTAGCTCATGCCTATAATCCAATGCTTTGGGAGGCCAAGGTGGGAGGATTGCTAGAGCCCAGGAGTTTGAGAATAGCCTGGGCAACATAGGGAGACTCCATCACTGCAATAAATTTAAAAATTCGCCGGCTATGATGGTGATGGGCCCCTGTAGTTCTAGCTACTGGGGAGGCTGAGATAGATGGATCACTTCAGCCTAGGAGTTCGAGGCTGCAGTGAACTATGATTGTGCAGCTACACTCCAGCCTGGGTGACAGAGTGAGACCCTATCTCAAAAAAAAAAAAAAAAAAAAAAAAAAAAGAAGGTAGAGTATTTGTTTCAGTGTATACATGCATGTGTGTGTTGGGTCATAATGTAAAAACCTATTTGTTGGCTGGGCGTGGTGGTTCACGCCTGTAATCCCAGCACTCTGGGAGGCCGAGGTAGACAGATCACTTGAGGTCAGGAGTTCAAGACCAGCCTGGCTAACATGCTGAAAACCCGTCTCTACTAAAAATACAAAAATTAGCTGGGCATGATGGAGGGTGCCTGTAATCCCAGCTATTTGGGAGGCTGAGATGGAAGAATTACTTGAACCTGGGAGGCAGAAGTTGCAGTGAGCTGAGATCGTGCCATTGCACTGCAACGTGGGCGACAGAGTGAGACACCATCTCAAAACAACACCAACTACAACAACAAAACAAAACAAAGTAAAAACAAGGTATTTGTTATTGTAGATCAGGTCAAAAGCTTTTGAGAAATACTCAACTAGACTGCAGGATCCTTGTGATAGCAGTCGTATTATAGGTGCTCATTAAATGCGTGTGGAATTATTATATTTGCCTCAGTTGTCAGTTTGTATTAAAAATTAGGGGCTTGTTTACTCAATCAATTTCTGATTGGACTTATGTGAAGACAGAGGTTTTTCATCAGGGGTGCCTTTAAGTGTACCCCCCCATCCCCCTTATTTAGTCTTCTTTAAGATAAATGGGTTTTAAGACAGAGACATGCTCTATCTTTCCTCCTTCCTCCTTCACCTTTACCACAGGAGTCATCAAAGACTCTTTGCTGGGTAATGATTTAGACTCATTCCCTGTCTCGTACCCCCTTACAATGTGCATTGAGTGTTTATAATTTATCAGGCAGCAGTATAAGCATTTTATATGTATTAACTCATTCACTCCTCATAATAAGCCTCTAGAAGGTGCTCTGTTATCTCCAATTTACTGATGAGTAAACTAAAACACAAATAGATTAAGTGGATTAAGATCACAGACTTAGTAAGTGGCCAGAATGTGAACCTAGGCAATCTTTGGGTATCGTAGAAAGAACACAGCACTTATCAAGAGCAGTGAGCTAGGCTAGAGGGCTGGTTGGCTCAGGGAGTTTTGCTCAACCAAGGCTCTTTTTGGGGGCAAGGCTGCTAGAAGGCCTTGTGTTGTCTTTTTTTGTATTTCAGATCCCTGAAATTAGGTAAATCTGGAAAATGGACTGAATTTTCATTTTTACTTAATATTTTGATGCTGTGTGGACAAAGCCTGAGATAAGTGACCACATGTCACTTAAGATAAATCCATATTTAGTTTGAAAAGCAATGATCAGAATTGGAAATCTGAAGTAAAATCTAATATATAGGATGCCCTATGGCTAGCATGTGAATAGACACTCAGAGTAAGCAGGGAGAAAGGGATAATTTATTTATAAGCACACACATATATATGTGCATATGTATGTGTGTGTATCTATATCAAATTAAAAAGGTAAAAGTGTGTATGTGGGTAAATGATGTTGACAAATGTAAGAGGGAAAATAGCCATAAAGGGGCTTGTGGTAGGCAGAATAACGGCGCCCTAAAGGTGTCCACGTCCTAATTCCTGGAACCTGTAAAAATGTTACCCTAAATGGCAAAAGAGACATTGCAGAATTAATTAAGGTTAAGGATCTTCAAATGAGGAGATTTTTTTTTTTTTTTTGCTGGATTATCCAGGTGGGCTCAATCTAATCACATGAGTCCTTAAAAATTGGAGAACCTTTTCCAGCTGTGGAGAATCAGCATGGAAACAGATTCTCTCCTAAAGCCTCCAGAAAGGAATGCAGCCCCGCTGACACCTTGATTTTAGCAGGGAGACTGTTAGATTTCTAACTTACAGAACTGTGAGATACTGAATTTGTATTGTTTAAGCCACTGAGTTTGTGCTGATTTGTTATAGCAGCAATAGAAAATGAATATAGGGCTCTTTAGTACCGCCCAAATTATCAAAAAGAGAGTTTCTCTGAAGGTAAGTTTCCTTCCACCTGCTCAAAGAAGCTGAAACTGTTTAGCCTTGAGAAGACAAAGTTAGTAAGGGTAACTTAGCTCTGATCTTCAGTATTTAAAAGGCTATCATATGGAAAAAAGATTAGATTATTATGTTGAGTTGGAAGAGTTTTAGGACAAGAGTTGAATTTACGGAGATTGTGACAATTATAGCTATCAAAATTGGACTGGGTGGCATTGCAAAATGTAAGCTCCCCTTCTCTGGAAGTGCCCAGCAATAATAATACAGTATATGGCATTTTAAAGCCATTTTGCAGTTTACCAAAAGCTTTATGTTCATAAATCATCCCATTTAATCCTCAACAGTGTGATGAGTTAGTCCTAATTTTTTCATTTTATGTGTAAGTAAATGAAGGCTAACAGAGCTTAACATAACTTAACAAGGGCTCACAGCTAGCTAGTAAGGGCAGAGTTGGGAGTTGAGTGTTGTTTTAGGAGTTGAAGTTCAGTGCCTTTCCTACTGCCTAATTCATTCATTCCTTCATTCATTTGTTCACATTTATAGAGTGCTTCTTTTAACAAACACCTGGATAGGGCAACAGGAGTAAAGTAATGAACATAGTGTGTTCCCTGTCCTTAGCGCTTACGGTCTGAGGAAAAAGAAACTGGGAATTTCATAGAGTGTGACTAATGCTGTGTAGGAGGAAGTAGTGTGTGATCCAAGAACACGTGGAAGGGCTACCAGGTCAGCCTTAGAGGTTAGGGAAGCCTTCTTGGAAGAGGTGATGTTTAAGAGTGACAAGGAGTGATCCAGAAAAAGACGAACCTGGGCAAGGGCAGGATGGTAGGAAGAACGTCCCACGCGGAGGGAATAGCACACGTGGCAGCACAGAGAGGAGAGAAACTAAATTGACATCTGTCCGAGAATGTCAGAGGGGAGAGTCCTTCCACTAGTGAACAGTTTCGATACATGCCTTCTAAGGCTCCTTCCAACTTTAACATTCAATAAATCTATGAAAAATGTCAATTTTTAAATAGGTAACAGACTGCATGGCTTCATTTGGTGAACTGTTATCATTAGCTTATATATCAGGCATATGTAGATGCAAATCAGGATGCTAAGCACTGGATAGGAGTTTCAAGGTGGAACCAATAGGCTATTCCAGAGGAAAAACAGACTACAGTTTATGGCTGTCCAGTGGTGTGTTGGTAAATATTTAGCAACCACCTTTCCAGAAAAATAAGCCCTAATTTATGGCATTTGCCAATTGCAGGGTATAAGCACACCCACCATGGCTAATTTTAAGCTGCCATCACTGCTGTGGAGTTGGGAAGAGATGTGCATGAACACACCATTGTGTGGTATTTTCAGCATACAAATGCAGTAGGCACAAAGAATCACAAGAGCGCAGCATAAACTGTGATGAAATGATTAGGAAGTGATGAATTTTGAGTATTTATTACTTTTGTTTCTGTATAATTTATTATAAGTTTATATAATTTATTTTCCTTTTTTTAAGGGACAGGGTCTTGCTCTGTCACCCAGGCTGGAATACAGTGGTGTGATCGTAGCTCACTGAAGCCTCGAACTCCTGGGCTCAAGTGATCCTCCTGAGCCTTCCAAGTAGCTAGGACTACAGGCACACACCACCATGCCTGGCTAATTATTTTTTATTTTATTTTTTTATTTTTGTAGAGATGAGGTCTCCCTGTGTTGCTAGGCTGATCTTGAACTCCTGGCCTCAAGTGATCCTCCCACCTTGGTCTCCCAAAGTGCTGGGATTATAGATGTGAGCCATGGCACCTGGCCTATAATTTAATTTTTAATAGTAATTGTATTTGACAACTATATCTCAAAATTCCTGAAAATTTAACAATTGGCTCTTGCAGGTGGTTACAGGCCAGCTTTAGCACATTACAACAGCTACCCCTGGAAATGCTGCTTAGAGCGTTGTCATTGTGAGAATTGACCTAGCTGTCAGAGGTCTCTCTGTGCTTCTTACAAAGCTTACATATTCCTACACCCAATGTAAATAATGATATATTGGTTCATAACAGCAGTAGCTGTCAGTTTCATGGGAGTGGAGTAGAAAAGCTCCTATCTACCCCTTCCTCTGAATCCTGTTTTTCAGCTTTGACAGGCTTATGTTTGGCTAAAATAGTCTGTTGCACTTATTTTGTTATTGTGTAGAGGAGATAAAACGTGGAGTGGGGAAAATTTTCCTATTTTATGTGAGTTCCTGGCAGAGCAAACAAATGACTATTTTTAGCCACTGGGAGCTTAAGGAGTACAGTTTTAAAGTCCATCGTGAAACAATTTCTATGTAATTCCGTTTAAAGCTATTGTGTTCCATTTGATGTTTGTTAATTGCTGAAGGAAAAAGAGTCCTACCTATTTAAAACACAGAAGTCAAGTTCAAGTACAGGAGAAATATTAGAATGGGGAGGGAGTCCCTTTATTATATAGATAAGGAGATTGGTGACAAGTCAGATAAAAAGAATGAGACCTAGTGGGCTAAATCATCATAATAAAAGGCTGGAAGGTGTAGACTGGGAGAAATGAAGAAGGGCTTCCCCCAAGGAAGAAAGAGTAGTGAATTTTAAGTGGAACTGACTAAAATGCTAGTCAAAGACATAGATCCTTTGAGCTGGGAAAGCATTTAGGGTTAATAGTTTCAAGATGGAGACTTTTTAACTTTCAGTTTCAGGGGTCCATGTGCAGGTTTGTTACATAAATAAGTTGCATGTTGCAAGGGTTTGGTGTATATGTTGTTTTGTCACTCAGGTTTGAGCATAGTATCCAATTAGTAGTTTTTTGAATCCTCACACTCCTCTCACCCTCCATCCTCAAGTAGGCCCCAGTGTCTATTGTTCCCTTCTTTGTGTCCGTGTGTACTGAATGTTTAGCTCCCTCTTATAAGTGAGAACATGTGGTGTTTGGTTTTCTGTTCCTGCATTAGTTTGCTTAGGATAATGGCCTCCAATCCATCTGTGTTGCTACAAAAGACATGATCTTATTCTTTTTTATGGCTGTGTAGTATTACATGGTGTATATGTACCACATTTTATTTATCCAGTCTACCATTGATGGGCATTTAGGTTGATTCCATGTCTTTGCTATTGTAAACAGTGTTGCTGCAATGAACATATGCATGCATGTGTCTTTATAGTAGAATGATTTATATTCCTTTGGGTGTATACCTAATAATGGGATTGCTAGGTCGAATGGTAGTTCTTTGAGAAGTCGTCAAACTGCTTTCTGCAGTGGTTGAACTAATTTACATTTCCACCAGCAGTGTATAAGCTTTCCCTTTTCTCTGCAACCTCACCACTATCTGTTATTTTTTTGACTTTTCAAAAATAGCCATTCTGACTGGTGTGAAATGGTATCTCATTGTGGTTTTGATTTGCATTTCTCTAATGATTAGTGATGTTGAGCATTTTTTTCATATGCTTATTGGCTGCATGTATGTCATATTTTGAAAAGTGTTCATGTCCTTTGCCTGCTTTTTATATGGGGTTGTTTATTTTTTGCTTGTTAATTTATGTTCCTTATAGATTCTGGATATTTGACCTTTGTCAGATGCATAGTTTGCAAGTATTTTCTCCCATTCTGTGGGTTGTCTGTTTACTCTGTTGATAAATTTCTTTTTTTCCTCTGTGCTGAAGCTCTTTAGTCTAATTAGGTCCCATTTGTCAATTTTTGTTTTTGTTGCAGTTGCTTTTGGCATCTTTATCATGAAATCTTTGCCAGTTCCTATGTATAGAATGGTATTGCCTAGGTGATCTTCCAAAGCTTTTATAGTTTTGGGTTTTACATTTAAGTCTTTAATCCATCTTGAGTTGATTTTTGTATATGGTATAAGGAAGGGATCCAGTTTTAATCTTCTGCATGTGGCTAGCCAGTTATCCCAGCACCACTGATTGAATAGGGAGTCCTTTTCCCATTGCTTTTGTCAGCTTTGTCAAAGATTTGATGCTGGTAGGTGCACAGCATTATTTCTGGGCTCTCTATTATGTGTATTTGTTCCAGTACCATGCTTTTTTGGTTACTGTAGCCCCGTAGTATAGTTTCAAGTTGGGTAACAGACTTCACTTAAATTAATCTTAGCAAATTTTTAGGGATGACTTAATTTTTAAAAATTTAGATGTAATTTATAGACCATAAAATCTACCATTTTAAAACATATATTTTCGTGGTTGTACAACCATCAAAGTATGTAATTTGAGAACATTTTCATCTCCCCACGAAGAAACCTCATACCTATTAGTCACTTCCCAAGCCCTGAAATACACTAATCTGCTTTCTGTCTCTTATGATTTGCCTATTCTGGACATTTCATATAAATAGACTCATAATATATGGGCTTTGTATCTAGCTTCTTTTACTTAGCAGAATATTTTCAAGGTTCATCCATGTTGAATATATATCAGTGGCCAAATAATACTCTATTGTATGTATATACCAGGTTTTCTTTATTCATCAGCTGATGGGCATTTTTGCAACTTATTCATCAGCTGATGGGTTGTTTGCAACTTTTTGGCTATTATGAATAATGCTGCTGTGAACATTTGTGTACATTTTTGTGTGAACATGTTTTCAATTATCTTGGATCTAAGAGTAGAATTGCTGGATCATATGGTAGATCTGTGTTTTACTTTTTGAGGAAATCCCAAACTGTTTTCTGGCTGTACCATTTTACATTCCCACCAGCAGTATATGGAGGTTCTAGTTTCTCCACATCTCTTTATACCCTCTCCAGAACTTGTTATTTTATTTTATTTGTTTTTTTACTATAGCTATCCTAGTGAATGTGAAGTGACATCTCATGCTTTTGATTTGCATTTTCTTGATGACTACTGATACTGAAGATCTTTTCATGTGCTTATTGGCCATTTGTATATTTTCTTTGGGAAAATTTATTCAAATTCTTTGCCCATTTTAAAATTGGGTTGTCTCTTTTTTCTTGAGTTGTAAGAATTCTTTACATGTTCTTGATAGTAGACCCTCATTAGCTATATGATTTGCAAATATTTTCTCCAAGTCTGTGGGTTATTTTTTTTTCACTTTCTGGATAGTGTCTTTTAAAGCACAAATGTTTCTTATTTTAAAGTCCACGTATCTATTTTTCCTTTGGTTGCTAATGCTTTAGGTGTCATATCTAAGAAACTGTTGCCTAATCTAACATCGCAAAGATTTACCTCTATGCTTTCTTCTAGAAGTTTTATAGTTTTAGCCCTTACAATTAGGTCTTTGATCTATTTTGAGTTAAGTTTTGTATATGGTGTGAGATATGGGTCTACATTTATTCTTTTGTGTGTAGATATCCAGTTGTCCTAGCACCATTTGCTGAAAAGACTGTTCTTTCCTCACTGAATTGTCTTGGTACCTACCCTTGTCAAAAATCAATTAGTCACTTGATTTTTACATGTATATAGTCTTATTTCTGGTCTCTCAATTCTGTCCTATTGATCTATATGTCTATTGTAGGCCAGTACCACAGTGTTTGGATTACTGTAGTTTTGAAGTAAGCTTTAAAATCATTAAGTATGAGTCCTGTAATTTTGTTCTTTTTCAAGATTGTTTTTGCTATCATAAATCCTTGCATTTTCATATGAACTTTACAATTATCTTGTCAATTTCTACAAATAGGTAGATGGAATTTCAATAGGGATTGCACTGAATTGGTAGATCAGTTTGGGGAGTATTGAGTCTTCCAAAACATGAAGACAAAATGTATTTCCATTTGTTTCGTTAATTCCTTTCAATGAAGTTTTATAGTTTCATGTGTACAAGTCTTGCACTTATTCTGTTAACTTATTCTTTTTATACTATTGGATTGAATTGTTTACTTCATTTCATTTTCAGATTGTTCATTGTGAATGTGTAAAAGTACAACTGATTTTTCATATATTGATCTTCTATAACCTTGCTAAACTCACTTATTAGCTGGTGTGTGTGTGTGTGTGTGTGTGTGTGTGTTAGGGGGTGTTTGTGTGTATGTATGTATTCCTTAGGATTTTTTACATAGAGGATCATGTCACTTTGCAAATAGAGATAATTTTTTTCTTCTTCCATTATCATCTGGATGCAGTTTATTTTACTTTCTTGTTTAATTGTGCTGTAGTGTAGGACCTCCAGTACAATCTTAAATAGAAATGGTGAAAGTAGATATTCTTGTCTTATTCCTGATTTTAGAGGAAAGCTTTCAATCTTTCACCATTAAGTATGATGTTACTTATGTTTTTTTAAAATTATATTTTAAGTTCTGGGGTACATGTGCAGAACATGTAGGTTTGTTACATAGGTATACATGTGCCATGGTGGTTTGCTGCACCCATCAACCCATCATCTACATTAGGTATTTCTCCTAATACTATCCCTCCCCTAGCCCCCCACCCCATGACAGGCCCTGGTGTGTGATGTTCCCCTCCCTGTGTCCATGTGTTCTCATTGTTCAACTCCCACTTATGAGTGAGAACATGTGGTGTTTGGTTTTCTGTTCCTGTGTTAGTTTGGTGAGAATGATGGTTTCCAGCTTCATCCATGTCCCTGCAAAGGACATGAACTCATCCTTTTTTATGGCTGCATAGTATTCCATGGTGTATATGTGCCACGTTTTCTTTATCCAGTTTGTCATTGATGGATATTTGGCTTGGTTCCAAGTCTTTGCTATTGTGAATAGTGCCACAATAAACATACGTGTGCATGTGTCTTTATAGTAGCATGATTTATAATCTTTGGGTATATACCCAGTAATGGGATTGCTGGGTCAAGTGGTATTTCTAGTTCTAGATCCTTGAGGAATTGCCACACTGTCTTCTACAATGGTTGAACTAATTTACAGTCCCACCAACAGTGTAAAAGCGCTCCTATTTCTCCACGTCCTCTCCAGTATCTGTTGTTTCCTGACTTTTTGATGATCGCCATTCTAACTGGCATGAGATGGTATCTCATTGTGGTTTTGATTTGCATTTCTCTAATGACCAGTGATGATGAGATTTTTTCATATGTTTGTTGGCTGCATAAATGTCTTCTTTGAGAAGTGTCTGTTCATATCCTTTGCCCACTTTTTGATGGGCTTGTTTTTTCTTCTAAATTTAAGTTCTTTGTAGATTCTGGATATTAGCCCTTTGTCAGATAGGTAGATTGCAACAATTTTCTCCCATTCTGTAGGTTGCCTGTTCACTCTGATGATAGTTTCTTTTGCTGTGTAGAAGCTGTTTAGTTTAATTAGATCCCATTTGTCAATTTTGGCTTTTGTTGCCATTGCTTTTGGTGTTTTAGTCATGAATTATTTGCCCATGCCTATGTCCTGAGTGGTATTGGCTAGGTTTTCTTCTAGGAGTTTTATGGTTTTAGGTCTTACATTTAAGTCTTTAGTTCATCTTGAGTTAATTTTTGTATAAGGTATAAGGAAGGGGTCCAGTTTCAGTTTTCTGCACATGGCTAGCCAGTTTGCCCAACACCATTTATTAAATAGGGAATCCTTTCCCCATTGCTGTTTGTGTCAGGTTTGTCAAAGATCAGATGATTGTAGATGTGTGGTGTTATTTCTGAGGCCTCTGTTCTGTTCCATTGGTCTATATATCTGTTTTGGTACCAGTACCATGCTGTTTTGGTTACTGTAGCCTTGTATATAGTTTGAAGTCAGGTAGTGTGATGGCTCCAGCTTTGTTCTTTTTGCTTAGGATTGTCTTGGGAATATGGGCTCTTTTTTGGTTCCATATGAAATTTAGTTTTTTTCCAATTCCGTGAAGAAAATCAATGGTAGCTTGATGGGGATAGCAGTGAATCTATAAATTACTTTGGGCAGTATGGCTTTTTCATGATATTGATTCTTCCTATCCATGAGCATGGAATGTTTTTTCATTTATTTGTGTCCTCTCTTATTTCCTTGAGCAGGGTTTGTAGTTGTTCTTGATGAGGTCCTTCACATCCCTTGTAAGTTGTATTCTTAGGTATTTTATTCTCTTTGTAGCAATTGTGAATGGGAGTTCACTCATGATTTGGCTCTCTGTTTGTCTGTTATTGGTGTATAGGAATGCTTGAGTTTTTAATAGATGACTTTTATCAGTTTGAGGAAGTTCCCCACTATTACTTGTTTGCTGAGTGCTTTTTTCTTTTAAAATTACAATAGGTTATTGGTTTTTGTCAAATGTTTTTTCTGCATATATCAAAATGGTCATATGTTTATTTTACCATTTATTGTATTAATAATGTGTTGATTATTGCATTGATATAGTATACTACATTGATTTTTATTTGTTGAACCTACCTTGTATTTCTGAGATCAGTTCCACTTGGTCTTAGTGTGTATCCTTTTTATATGCTGCTGAATTCAGTTGGCTAGTATCTTGTTGAGACTTTTGCATTTATACTCATAAGGGAAATTGGTCTATAAAAGTTGTGTGTGTGTGTGTGTGATGTCTTTGACTGGTTTTGGTATCACTGTAGTACTGGCCTCAGTCTAATCACTTTATTTTTGAAAGTTAGTTTTGCTGGATTTAGAATTCTTGGTTGATAGGTTATTTGTTTTTTCCTTTCAGAACTTTGAATATATTGGCCACGTGTGGTGGCTCATGCCTGTAATCCCAGTAATTTGGGAGGCAAAGGCAGGCACATCACTTGAGCCCAGGAGTTCGAGACCAGCCTGGGCAATATGGTGAAACCCCATCTCTACAAAAATTAGCTGGGCATGGTGGCATGTGCCTGTAGTCCCAGCTACTCAGGAGGCTGAGGTGGGAGGATCACTTGAGCCCAGAGGGGTCAAGGCTGTAGTGAGCTGTGATCATGTTGCTACACTCCAGCCTGGGTGACACAGTGGGACCCTGTCTCAAGAAAAAGAAAAAGAAAGAACTTTGAACATGTCATCGAATTTCTTTCCGGCCCCCGTGGTTTCTGTTGACAATTTAGTTGTTAATCTTTTGGAGGATATTGAGGATCCCTTGTATGTGATAAGTTGCTTCTCTCTCACTGCTTTCAAGGTTCTCTTTGATTTTGGTTACAGTTTGAATAATATGTGTCTAGGTATGATCTTTTTGAGTTTATCCCACTCAGAGTTTTTTTGAGCTTCTTGGATGTGCAGACTAATGTTTTTCACTAAATGTAGAAATTTTTGGCCATTATTTCTTCAAATATTATTTCTTCCCCTTTATGTTTCTTCTCTCCCTTGGGTTATGCATATGTTGATACATTGATGGTATCCCACAGGTGTCTCTGAATCTGTTATTTTTTATTTTTTGTTTGTAATACATGGAATTAATTTATTATAATGAGTATCAATAATATACAAAAATAAGAAATATTGATAATTTTGTATGCTATGCAAAACTATTCATACATGATGATAAATCAGTGCTTCCTCTAAAAACTGATACGGTAAAAATAATTACTTGTTTTCTTAATTTGGGGGATGCTACCTAACGTAAAAAAAAATGAAATATCAGCCAGGTGCAGTGGCTCACGCCTGTAATCCCAGCACTTTGGGAGGCCGAGGCAGGTGGATCACGAGGTCAGGAGATCGAGATCATCCTGGCTAACACGGTGAAATCCTGTCTCTACTAAAAATATAAAAAATTAGCCGGGCGTGGTGGCGGGCGCCTGTAGTCCCAGCTACTCGGGAGGCTGAGGCAGGAGAATGGCGTGAACCTGGGAGGCAGAGCTTGCAGTGAGCCAAGATCGCACCAATGCACTCCAGCCTGGGTGACAGAGCGAGACTCCATCTCAAAAAAAAAAAAAAAAAAAAAAGGAAATATCACACAGGCTTATTTTAAAAAAATAATTTTTACATGATTGTCCAATTCTAGAGGCAAGATCAAACTTAATTAACATCAGTAGAGATTCCTTAAACACATTAAATTTTGTAAAGCACCTTCTGGGTGACATTATCTGCTATTATACAAAACAGACGGAGAATAAACTAAATTCAAGTCTAATCGTAGAAGCACCAGCAATTAAAATTGTTTTCAAATAATTTACAAATACATGTACTGCATAAATTCATTTTTTGCACACAATACACAGCATTAGAATTATAAGAAAGACAGTGTATGGCAAAGTTAAATTAGAGGATAATTGCAGTTGTTTGTGAGTGTTCCTTCCCTCTGTAATTTGCATATGATCATATACATGGGATTTATTTCAGCAATCTCCTAAAAAATCAAGTTTACTTCTTTTTTTTTGTCCTTTTTCTTTTCTTTCTTTCTTTTTTTTTCAAAAAAATTTTTTTATTATACTTTAAGTTCTAGGGTACATGTGCACAACATGTAGGTTTGTTACATAGGTATGCGTGAGCCATGTTGGTTTGCTGCACCCATTAACTCGTCATTTACATTAGGTATTTCTCCTAATGCTATCCCTCCCCTAGCCCCCAACTCCATGACAGGCCCCAGTGCGTGATATTCCCTGCCCTGTGTCCAAGTGTTCTCATTGTTCAATTCCCATCTATGAGTGAGGACATGTGGTGTTTGGTTTTCTGTCCTTGTGATAGTTTGCTGAGAATGATGGTTTTCAGCTTCATCCATGTCCCTGCAAAGGACATCAACTTATCCTTTTTTATGGTTGCACAGTATTCTATGGTGTTTATGTGCCACATTTTCTTAATCCAGTCTATCATCGATGGACATTTGGGTTGGTTCCAAGTCTTTGCTATTGTGAATAGTGCTGCAATAAACATACGTGTGCATGTGTCTTTATAGTAGCATGATTTATAATCCTTTGGGTATATACCCAGTAATGGGATCGCTGGGTCAAATGGTATTTCTAGTTCTAGATCCTTGAGGAATCACCACACTGTCTTCCACAATGGTTGAACTAGTTTACAGTCCCACCAACAGTGTAACAGCGTTCCTGTTTCTCCACATCCTCTCCAGTATCTGTTGTTTCTTGACTTTTTAATGATCGCCATTCTAACTGGCATGAGATGGTATCTCATTGTGGTTTTGATTTGCATTTCTCTAATGACTAGTGATGATGAGATTTTTTTTCATATGTTTGTTGGCTGCAAAAATGTCTTCTTTTGAGAAGTGTCTGTTCATATCGTTTGCCCACTTTTTGATGGGGTTGTTTGTTTTTTTTCTTGTAAATTTGTTTAAGTTCTTTGTAGATTCTGGATATTAGCCCTTTGTCAGATGGGTAGATTGCAACAATTTTCTCCCATTCTGTAGGTTGCCTGTTCACTCTGAGGGTAGTTTCTTTTGCTGTGCAGAAGCTGTTTAGTTTAATTAGATCCCATTTGTCAATTTGGCTTTTGTTGCCATTGCTTTTGGTGTTTTAGTCATGAATTCTTTGCCCATGCCTATATCCTCAATGGTATTGGCTAGGTTTTCTTCTAGGGTTTTTATGGTTTTAGGTCTAACATTTAAGCTTTTAATCCATCTTGAGTTAATTTTTGTATGAAGTGTAAGGAAGGGATCCAGTTTCAGCTTTCTACATATGGCTAACCAGTTTTCCCAGCACCATTTATTAAATAGGGAATCCTTTCCCCATTTCTTGTTTTTGTCAGGTTTGTCAAAGATCAGATGGTTGTAGATGTGTGGTGTTATTTCTGAGGCCTCTGTTCTGTTCCATTGGTCTATATCTCTGTTTTGGTACCAGTACCATGCTGTTTTGGTTACTGTAGCCTTGTATATAGTTTGAAGTCAGGTAGTGTGATGGCTCCAGCTTTGTTCTTTTTGCTTACGATTGTCTTGGCAATGTGGGCTCTTTTTTGGTTCCATATGAACTTTAAAGTAGTTTTTTCCAATTCTGTGAAGAAAGTCATTGGTAGCTTCATGGGGATGACATTGAATCTATAAAATTACCTTGCGCAGTATGGCCATTTTCACAATATTGATTCTTCCTATCCATGAGCATGAAATGTTCTTCCATTTGTTTGTGTCCTCCTTTATTTCGTTGAGCAGTGGTTTGTAGTTCTCCTTGAAGAGGTCCTTCACATCCCTTGTAAGTTGGATTCCTTGGTATTTTATTCTCTTTGTAGCAATTGTGAATGGGAGTTCACTCATGATTTGGCTGTTTGTCTGTTATTGGTGTATAGGAATGCTTGTGATTTTTGCATATTGATTTTGTATCCTGAGACTTTGCTGAAGTTGCTTATCAGCTTAAGGAGATTTTGGGCCGAGACAATGCGGTTTTCTAAATATACAATCATGTCATCTGCAAACAGGGACAATTTGACTTCCTCTTTTCCTAATTGAATACCCTTCATTTCTTTCTCTTGCCTTCTTGCTCTGGCCAGAGCTTCCAATACTATGTTGAACAGGAGTGGTGAGAGAGGGCATCCCTGTTTTGTGCAGGTTTTCAAAGGGAATGCTTCTAGTTTTTGCCCATTCAGTATGATATTGGCTGTGGGTTTGTCATAAATAGCTCTTATTATTTTGAGATACGTTCCATCAGTAGGTAGTTTATTGAGAGTCTTTAGCATGAAGGGCTGTTGAATTTTGTTAAAGGCCTTTTCTGCATCTATTATGATAGTCATGTGGTTTTTGTCGTTGGTTCTGTTTATGTGATGGATTACATTTAGTGATTTGGATATGTTGAACCAGCCTTGCATCCCAGGGATGAAGCCGACTTGATCGTGGTGGATAAACTTTTTGATGTGCTGCTGGATTCGGTTTGCCAGTATTTTATTGAGGTTTTTTGCATCGATGTTCATCAGGGATATTGGTCTAAAATTCTCTTTTTTTGTTGTGTCTCTGCCAGGCTTTGGTATCAGGATGATGCTGGCCTCATAAAATGAGTTAGGGAGGATTTTCTCTTTTTCTATTGATTGAAATAGTTTCAGAAGGAATGGTACAAGCTCCTGTTTATACCTCTGGTAGAATTCCACTGTGAATCTGTCTGATCCTGGACACTTTTTGGTTGGTAAGCTGTTTATTATTGCCTCAATTTCAGAGCCTGTTATTGGTCTATTCAGAGATTCAACTTCTTCCTAGTTTAGTCTTGGGAAGGTGTATGTGTCCAGGAATTTATCAATTTCTTCCACATTTTCTATTTTATTTGCATAGAGGTGTTTATAGTATTCTCTGATGGTAGTTTGTATTTCTGTGTGATCGGTGGTGATATCCCCTTTATCATTTTTATTGTGTCTGTTTGATTCCTCTCTCTTTTCTTCTTTATTAATCTTGCTAGCAGTCTATCAATTGTGTTGATGTTTTCAAAAAACCAGCTTCCTAGATTCATTGATTTTTTGAAGGGTTTTTTGTGTCTCTGTCTCCTTCAGTTCTGCTCTGATCTTAGTTATTTCTTGCCTTCTGCTAGTTTTTGAATTTGTTTGCTCTTGCTTCTCTAGTTCCTTTAATTGTGATGTTAGGGTGTCAATTTTAGATCTTTCCTGCTTTCTCTTGTGGGCATTTAGTGCTATAAGTTTCCCTCTACACACTGCTTTAAATGTGTCCCAGAGATTCTGGTACATTGTGTCTTCGTTCTCATTGGTTTCAAAGAACATCTTTATTTCTGCCTTCATTTCGTTATTTACCCAGTAGTCATTCAGAAGTAAGTTGTTCAGTTTCCATGTACTTTTCAGGATTTGAGTGAGTTTCTTAATCTTGAGTTCTAATTTGATTGCACTGCGGTCTGAGAGACAGTTTGTTGTGATTTCTGTTCTTTTACATTTGCTGAGGAGTGCTTTGCTTCCAACTATGTGGTCAGTTTTGGAATAAGTGCGATGTGGTGCTGAGAACTCAGAATGTATATTCTGTTGATTTGGGGTGGATAGTTCTGTAGATGTCTATTAGGTCCACTTGGTGCAGAGCTGAGTTCAAGTCCTGGATATCCTTGTTAACTTTCTGTCTCGTTGATCTGTCTAATATTGACAGTGGGGTGTTATAGTCTCCTGTTATTATTGGGTGTAGTGAAGGATACATACAAGGAGGTGACCAAGTACAATTCAGAGTATGATATAGTACGTGTACATAGGAGAGGCAGAGACTCAACCAAGACTCAAGATTTTAAGAGAATTTCAGGGGAGATGATGTCTAAGCTGAGATTTGCAGGAAGAGTAGGAATTATGCAGATGAAGAGAGGAATGGGAAAGAGTGTTCCAGGCTGAGAGTACACATAAGAAGGCCTAGAGAAAGCACTGAATTCCAGGAAATGAAAGAAGTTCTGTATGTTGGCAAATTTTGTTAAGGAAGTAGTATGAGTTAAGCCTGAAGGAGTAAGCTGAGACCGTATCACACAGGCTCCTGTATGTCATGTTAAGGGATCACTTTAATCTCAGTGCTTTTGGGAGCCACTGAAGTGGTTTTTGTTGGGAAGAAATATGATCAGATTTGCATATTAGAAAGAGTATTCTGGCTAGAGTATAGAGAAAGCTTTGAGAGTATGGAGATCAGACGGCTTAGTTGGAGTCAGGTTGACCAGTTAGGAAACTCTTGCAGTAATCCAGGCAAGAGATGATAGTGGTGTGGACTAGGATTGTGATATTTGGAATAGAGAAAACTGATGGATTTGAGAAGTGTTTTGGAAATAGAATGGACTTGTCAATGTTGAATGTGGAGACTGAGCGAGAGGGAGAAGCTAAACAAAATTGTTTGCATTATTTAGTTAATAAAGCTATCTATTTCAATAGCTATTTAGAACATAAAGCTATTATATGTTTTCAAGTATGTACATATATTACTGACAAGAAAGTAGTGTTTTGTAGTTTTCTTTGAAAAATTATGCCTGATATAAGTCTAATGACTTAAGCTCCACTAAGTAGAGTTTACTATTCATTTGGCAAAAGCTATACAGCCAATGACTGAGTCAACTTATTTATTTCTGTGAGCCTAGCCTTGTATTTCCTATTGAGATTCAGTGATTAAACTGGTCAACTTTATAGTCAACTTTTTCTTTTCTGTTATAAGCATAAAGCTACATGAAATTGTTGCTGTTAGTTTTCCCAGGCTACACAAAGATGTTTCTACTCTGGACTTTTCACAATAAAGCAACCAATAGAACATTTTTGCAATTTTCTGTTTGTGGTATAGTGGAATGTCTGACTAAAGTCCTGCTGATTTTAGGTTCAGTTTGACTTGGTCACTTTTTAATAAGACAAATCTATGTCTACATGACTTTTGTTATCTGGTTAAAAAGTGTGCTTTGAAACAACGTTCTTTGAATTTGAAGGCCTGTGTGAAAGTATATAATTTTATCACTAATACATGAAAAGAGAATCACTTACAATTTTTGCAGAAGAGGTCTGGAAACTCATATTTTTAGACTTTATATTCTTCTGCATGGACTTTTTGGAAATAATAAACTTATAACCTCTACTTCCCAAATTATTCTGGTATTTGTTAAATGGATATGTGGTTGGATACAGTATTGTTCAACAAAAGTAGCTTTCAGTTTAATTTTAATCAGAATCATCAATGTATTTTTATTTTAGGAAATAAAGGAGAACAATATTATTTTTTCAAATGTTACAGAAGACGTTTTTAATTTTCGTCTTTAAAGGGACATGATGATTTCCTTTTAGAAGAGAAAAATCCCTTGGCTCCAAAAGAGAAATCCTCTCTCTTCTCAGTTGCCTTTAAAAATCTTGAACCTGTCAGTGAAATTGTATAATCTACTAATAACATGCCTAAGGCTTATTGCCTTTTCTTGGGCAACAGAATCACCAATTGATGTGCTGTATTGATTTTAATCACACTGTTTTTATAGTTTCATTGCAAGGTTTCAAAAACTCACCAAATAAATCTGTGGATACAGATGCCTCCTTTCTCTGAAAATGTAATCATATATATACTATCCTTCTCAATCAGTTGTTAAGGTATAATATAGACAAGTAATTTTTATTTGATAGACTTTGGTCTTGGCTAAATTAAAATGTTCTCTTTGCTATTCAGCATTTACATATTTAAATTATATAATTCTTATAAATGTGGTATCTGGGTGCCTTGTAGCATTCAGAATTTAGCATGACAAGTTGCTCGTAGGCTATTCCATCAAGCCATTCCCTCTACAACTCAGCTGCAAACATCTAGAGCAAGCTCCCATAGGGTTGTATTTTAAGCTAGCTATGAGCTAATTATATGGCAATTTGTATCTTAGAATCCATGTAGAACAATATTTGGAGCATTAGGTTGAGAGATTATGACTGCTAAAATAATTTTCTGATACTGTCATGCATCGGGTTTTGACAGTTGCACAATAGTAATAAAGCCTCCATTTATTAGGAGCTTAAAACATATCAGGACTTTACATACATGATACCTTATCCCTAAAACAAATCTGCCATTCAGATATATACACATCATCTATATACGTTGCATATCAACGGTATTAAAGTGTGTGCTGGATATATACATAAACTATTAGATGGCTGGATTCTCATTTGGCCTGTTCTCTTGGACCTCTGATGCTCTTTGCTGGACTCCTAACTGCCCTCTAGATGCTCTTACTGGTCAGACTTACAGAAAACTTGCCATTAAGTGCCTTTTCTTATTGGGTAGTTCTGGTGCCAGATGCACTCTTCTCTTCTTTCCTGTTTTGCTGAATTTAACAGCCATGGCACATTTATTCCTCAGCTATGACATTCTAAATGCTTTTGTTCTGGCTATGAGTCTAGGATTTGTGTGCTGTGGATAAGTGGCTCATCACTGGGATTGAAGGAAACAGGCTCTTCCAGAAAACAGGCATTCTTACTTGAAATTATGTGGCTGGGGAGCCTGGAAAGTTATCTTATGTCTCACATGAATCTTTTTGGTCTTAGCTATGATTTACACGTTTTATTATGAAAGAAAAACAAACCAGTTATTGTTAGTTACTCTGTCTGCAAAAATATTGATCTTTTGTTGAATATGAAGATATTAATAATGAGGTTTATTATGACCAATGCCTATAGATGTTGGGGAGTAGGTAAGGCCAGCAGAAGCCCTTTGGGTTTGACAATATGGTCCATCACCAAAATAAATACTTAACGTGTTTATATTCTTCTAGACTCCTGAAAACCAAAAATGTTGTCTAGAACATAAGATGTGGGTGCAGTTATAGCATCTTGTCTGATAGGAAGCCTTTCAGAATCAGGTGGAAATTTAGCCTGACTGGAGTCAGGCTAGGTGTAGGGGTTTCGACGTTTTGCTCTGAAAGGAAAGCTACAAGATGGAGTGAGGGCTGCATTATGGTGGAGGTGCAGTTTTTGGCTTTGGAGACTTCACAGATACATTCAGACTTCTTTTACATGTCAGGCCATTGTCTGCCTTACACTGGGTACTTGCCTTGTATATTATATTTGTAAGCTCCAAAACACTGTTTCCATCAATCAGCTAATGACTTTCAATCAATAGTCCTTATTTAATGGACGCCTTTTGCTGGACATAAATGGCAATGTAAATAGGATATGGTTCCTGTCCTGGAGGGGCTCACAGTTCAGAGTAGTTTTTGTTGTTGTTTCTGTTTTATTAAATTAATATTATTTCTGCTAAAACTTGAAGACAGGGATTTCGGAATCTGTTGTTTGTGTTTTGTTGTAGACTGTTTGGAGTTGTCAAGTTTGCAGAGGTCTGGCTATCAGGCGAAAGTTGCCTGGACCCTTCAATTGTGCTTTCAACCCTTGAACGTGATCTTGAGGATCAGAGTTCCTTTCCTCATGTGGAATGAAACATCCAAGTCAGAGTTTTACATCACAGATTTCCTCAGCTAACTACGTAGTTTCCTGGAAAGTTGCTGGCTTTGGACAGCTCCTCTCTCTCGGTACTCTTGAGAATGTTTGACGTAGAGGACAGGCACTCTATGGAATTTTACATTAATATATTTATTAGTGAAAAAGTTTTAATTGGTGCTTGATAGTCAAAGCTAGCAGACTTCCCAGATTTACTATCGAATTCCTGATCTTGATCTTTTGCTTATTGGATTAAGATTCCTGAGTATGAGGAGACTATTTTCTTTTCAGCTTCCTGGATGGAGCACAGCAGAGCCTTCCTGTTTGGATCCTTAGAGCGGTTTTACTTCTTCAAGAATCTATTGGCAACATTGAATTTTTTGTCTGCCTTAGCTGCATGTGGGCCCCCTTGCTCGCTCTTAGACCTATTCTCTGATTTCATGAAAGGGAAGGAGGGATTATTTCCTTTTTCTTACAATATTTTTTCTTCTATTTTTTATCTTTTTCTTTTCTAGGCAGGGCCACTACTTCTCAGCACATCCAGCCTTCTGGCTCATCTCCTCCCTGCATCTCACTACGCCCCTCCCCACCCCAGGGTAAATTCCAATAATGCTGCTCTGTTCCAGATGGAGTTCATGTTGACTGAGGTGAATTTTAGGGCTGTAACTGGTTTGGTCTGATCTGGATCCCCATTATAATATTGAAATCTCTACAGTGGAGGTGAGGAACAGTGCCACTTCCATTCCTTTAAATGTCTGCTACATCTCAGATGATCGTTGGGAGTGATTCATCTTCATATAATTTTAGGACTAGAAGGAACCTCAATACGTCCTAGTCTGTGCTTAAATTCCCCCATTGCTTCCCTTCTTCCACCTCATGCTCCAGCCTCTACTCGAACACTTGTAGTCCCTGAGATAGTCTTTCCTTTTATCTTTGACAGCTGTAAATGTCAGGAAGCCCTTTATATTAGATGGAAATTGGCACCCACTGTCTCTTCAAATCACACAGAAGTCTAATCCCCTATGCCTAATCCTCTTATGAAATGTGAAGAGAGCTCTCACATTCCCTTTGAGATATCTCTTCTCCATATGATCCCCTCATTTCTTTGATGACTTTTCCAATATTCCTGCCTGTTTATCTAACTAAATGATTTGTGATTCTGGCTCTTTTCCACAAAATCAACACTCAAAAATTTTCATTGAGTGCCTGTTATGTACAAGGAAGGGCCTGTGCTGGAGAAAGGTCCTTGGCTTCTGGTTGCTTATTTTTTTATTTGTTATTTTTTTTGAGACAGAGTCTCGCTCTGTCACCCAGGCTAGAGTGCAGTGGTGCGATCTCAGCTCACTGCAACCTCTGCCTCCTGAGTTCAAACGATTTTCCAACCTCAGCCTCCTGAGTAGCTGGGACTACAGGAGCACACCACCACGACTGGCTAATTTTTGTATTTTTTGTAGAGATGGGGTTTCACCACGTTGGCCAGGCTGATCTCGAACTCCTGACCGCAAGTGATCGGCCTGCCTCTGCCTCCCAAAGTGTTGGGGTTATAGGCGTGAACCACTGTGCCTGGCCAGCTTCTGGTTGCTTATAATGGAGAGGGAGAAAAGACTGATATCAACAGGGAAGAATCAGGGAGAGGGTTTCCTGGTTTATCCACTGTCTCTCAACTGCAATTTCTGTTCTCGCCTTTTTTTTTTTTTTTTTTTTTTGAGGCGGAGTCTAGCTCTGTTGCCAGGCTGGAGTGCAGTGGCATGATCTTGGCTCACTGCAATCTCCGCCTTCTGGGTTCAAGCGATTCTCCTGCCTCAGCCTCCCTAGTAGCTGGGATTACAGGTGCATGCCACCACACCCAGCTAATTTTTGTATTTTTAGTAGAGATAGGGTTTCTCTACTAAAACCCCAGGTTGGTCAGGATGTTGGCCAGGATGGTCTCAATCTGACCTTGTGATCCACCCGCCTCGGCCTCCCAGAGTGCTGGGATTACAGGCGTGAGCCACCGCACCCGGCCTCTGTTCTCAATTTTAACTGTCAGTATAGGGGCCACATTTAAGACTGTCCTTCTGTATTACTGCTTAATCAGTGAGGAGCATCATGCAAATTAAAATAGAAAGGAAAAGTTAATAGCAAACATCAATCAAACATTTTTAAAAATTCTGAAATAATGTGAATTTTAAATATACTGTAAATCCTTTTATAAGACAATACAGACTCATTTTCCTAATCATGCCCTTAATGAAAATAATAAACAACTGCTAGTCTTCCTTAAAATATAGTAATATCATCTAGAAAACTCACTGGGCCCTTCTTTAGGCTTTGTAAACATGTTACTAAAGCAGTCAGTCATTTGGCTTGGTCTGCAGAATGTCAGACAATTCATAAGTTTTTTTTTTTTCCCCCTTTACTTGAATAAAACACAGTTTTGACTGAATTGACTATTTAGGTTTCTTGTAGACACAGTCTTAGCAAAGAAAACGAAAAAAATTGCTTTTGGAGAAGAAAATTATAGCTAGTTATATCTTATAAAACCATTCTTGTGTTCATTTTCTTGAGGAGATTGCTGTAAGTGTATCTTCTAGGGCCAATATGTAAGAGACCTTTTTATGATTAAATAAAAGCCCAGAGATTTTCATTATCAGAATTGTTTTATTGACTTGCCTTAGTTCTAAAAATAAAATGAAAACCTTTAGCCAAAGGAAGGCTCATGTGTTAGTTAAATACTGACATAATTTGAACTTATTTTATTTGCTTATATTATGTCCAGTACCTATGTATGTCCAATCTTTGGAGACACAAAGAAACATTATTGTATTAGAAGATTCTTTGGTTTTGTAATACATATTTTTATATCTAAAGTCCTGTTTAAACATAATTCCATGATTCTATAGAAAAAGAGCTATTAATCTTTGTGTTTACATAAGTTTGCAATACTTGATTAATTTTAAGCCTCTAAAATATGAGTGACATCATTTGTCCTGTGAAATAGTAGATTTGTTTTAGTAACAAATCTTTCAGATCAATTCGTAAATGAGAAAGAAATAAATGTGATTAAACATTTGTTCTATCTTGGTTTTTGTTTAAGCTAAAATAATTAGAATTCAGCCAGCCAAAAAAATCTAATTCTTGTCAAGAAATTTTGCATGCAGCTATTCAACCTGTTGTTTTAGAATTGCTGTGGTAAGAAAGTAGAACATTATTTTGGCAAATATAGGGCTTGGTAGACTGGAGAGCAAAAATGAAACTTCTCAGTGAGTAATAGAAAGAAATCCTATGCTTTATGCGTATAGTTACCAAGTACTTCTGAGGCAACTGATAAATTAGAAGACTGGAGCGAGAAAGTACTCAGAAGTCTATGACAATGTCAGTGATATGATAATGACGTATTGAAAAATTGATGAAAATTAAAGGAAATGCTTCTGAACAAAGCTAAGAAAAGAATAGCTGTTTTTAGATCCCCCAAAATTTATCTTAAAATGAAAATTTTAATATTTAAAGATTCCATTGAAAATTTGTGAATATATATATTTGTAAACCTTGAAGGATATGGTAAGTATGCTTTTAGCAGTACTGTTTATCATGAAGGAACTCAGCTGCAGTTAAATAAACCTGTACGTTACAAATACTTCTTACAATTTCTTATAAAAAGTACCATAAAATCAGTATTCTTAATGTATGCAAAAAATGATGTTTTACACATCTGACATAGGACTTCTCTACACCTCAGAGAGAAAGAACTATTTTTCCCAAACAGAAAGCCTATTATTTGCAGATCTACTCCACTGCTCTGAGTCATTGATGGTTATAGGTTTTATATTTAACCTGAAATACAAAACATTTTCTTCTAGGCCTGAAGTTAAATAATTTTGGAAAGTGATACAGGTACATTCTGAATTTTCTTTGTCTTGCTACATATTCTTGAAAAACCAGGTTAAATGTTTATAAGAGATGTGTGTGTATGTGTGTGTGTGTGTGTGTGTGTGTGTGTGTGTGTGTATTTTGAGTGGCATCAGTTGCATTTGTTTCTTCCTCTGCCTGTCTGGAGGGCACTTTTAATGTGCCAGTCCCCATACTCTCCATTATGAGTTTTAATCACAGTAGAAATTTTTTTCCCACCACTTTGATGAAAGGTCATATTTATTGGGCAGACTTATCTATTCTATTTAATAATCTTATAATATACTATATACATTACCTGGGGTAAATGTAAGTACAGCATTTAGGATTTTAAAATCTATTTACAAATGAGACTGACCTGTAAATCCCCCTTTTGGGGAATACTACTATGGTCAGATTTTGGTTATTTTAATTGAATAAAATGAACCGGATGGCTTTGCGTGCTCTGAAACCATTTATATGAGAATCGTCTGTTCAATAAAAGTAGGAGAGGACTCTGCTATGAAACTTCCTGAGTGAAATGATAAGTGGCATGAAGAAAAACAAAGCAAGGTAAGGGGAGAGAGGGCATGGGCTTGTTGTTTTAGATGAGGTGGTTAGGAAAGCCTTTCAAATGAGCAGAAGCCACAGTGAAGCGTGGGAGCAGACCGTGTGAATGTTGGAGGGAAGAGCATCCCAGGCAGAGGAAGCAGAAGGGCAAAGCCTTGAGAAGGGAGTATACTTGGCATATTAGAGGAGCAGCAAGAGGCTACTGTATCTGAGAGAGAGGAGATATGAAAGCTGAGAGGTAGTGAAGAGTACGTTTATTTGGGACCTTATAGGCAAAATTCAACAAAATTTCTTTGTCATTTCTGTTTCTTAATCTTGCTCTTTAATTATGTTTTTCTATCTTTTAGATTTGACTGCACACAGTATATTTTTATCCTTTCTCCTCTGATTTTAATAAAGGTTTAAGAGTATAAATTTTCTTTTAAGTGCAGCTTTGCCTGCATTCTGTTAAGCTTAATGACCATAAGTCACATGGCTACCCCTAATCTGAAAGAGAAGCCCGGAAATATAGGATGTTAATGAGCACATATAGGATGTTAATGAGCACATTGCTGCCCCAAAGAAGATCAGGATTCTGTTAGTAAGAAAGAATGAGAGGACAACTTTTAGGTAAACTACTAGCAATATCTTTTATAAAATTCTATGAGCTTGGCAGATTTTCCTGCCAATCACAATAGATGAGGATTTGATAAAAGTCAGCACAGCTTTCTGATTAGAAAACCAGGTATTTCTTTAATGAAATAAATATATTTAATTTCCTATTCTAGTCAAGTTTATTCCAGTTCAAAGGATAACAGTATATTGCATATATCCCCAGCTTTATCAATCTATGACTACAAAATCTACTTTTAAAGACTATCTGAAATGGTATAGCATAAAACCATAATAATGTACTCCCAATTACTTCTGGAAGTTTCTCAAGGTACTCCTTTATATGTACTGCAGAGTGTATTTTTCTTCCTCCTCAACTGAGATCTTTCCAACTTGCCACCATGCAGCTGCCAATGGTCCTAGTTAAGTAAAATGCTGCCATACCTATTTTAGACTCAGGGAAAAATAGCACCCACTCATTTTTATTTTTGCTCAATATAAAAATGAGGATACTTATGAGGATACTTAAACTTTTAGGATTAGCTAGTTTTCTAAAAATCGAATTATTCACTCCTTTGTAAAGTATGTAATAGGAATTTGCTCTAATAATCAATAGATTAAGGTTTAAAGTTTGAAACCATAGTAATGTATGTTTAACACCAATATTTTAAGCCTTTTTAAAAACCACAACCCACATTAAGAGATACATTTCATACTGTGATCAAGTACACACGCACACACACACTATACATATATGTCTGTCCAATTAAAAGTTTCACAGAAATTTCCAAGGAGGTATGCTAAATATTATCGATTCTATTCTACTTTATTTTTAAAAAGTGGTATCAACCCACAAAATGGATTTCATAACCCACTACTGCAGTTTGATAAGATGCTGTTTTAGACCATGCTTTTCACCAGTTTTGTGGTCCTATTTTGTCCTTTTCATGTCTATACAGGATGCTTCTAGTGCTAGTTGCTAGCTTTTCTCTGATTTCCAGGATGGTAATAGGATAAGAATTTCTCTGAATGGTTATTTCTTTTCTTTCTGCAGCTCTCACGTGTGAATATGTGTCTAGTGCATCCTTAACCTAAGGACTTCACCAGTTCGAAATTACAGTTTTCACCATCAACTACCTTATCCTTTTTGGTCTGGTTTTCTTCCTCAAACACTGGAAACATTTTTAAAGTTGCTTTTGTTGCACAGTTAAACAAATGGCTGATAGTGGCTTAGATAAAAAATCCACAAAATGCCCCGACTGTTCATCTGCTCCTCAGAAAGATGTACTTTGTTCCAGCAAAACAAGGGCTCCTCCAGTTTTGGTGGTGGAAATGTCACAGACATCAAGCATTGGTAGTGCAGAATCTTTAATTTCACTGGAGAGAAGAAAAGAAAAAAATATCAACAGAGATATAACCTCTGGGAAAGATTTGGTAAATATCAAAGATTCCACATGTAAGCACAAGTTGACATCCCGTTCCCTAATGGCACTCCTAGCTTCATCCATATCCCATGAGTTCTTGTTAGCTAATTCATTGCCTTCAAAACTATTAAACATTTCTTTCTCACAGAAGAGGTGAGTAAATTTGGTTAGTAACTTGTTATATGATGTTTCAAACCACTGCCCAAATTAATTATTTCTCAGGACACGAGGTAATTAAACACGTTATCCCTACTTCTTTTTTTAATGGTTTATACAGAAATGAATTGGTTTTCAAGTTGAATTAAATCTGAATTTTTGAGTATTTTCTTCAACTGATGGAGAATTAGATTTATGGTTGTGGTTAAGTAAAGGGTGGTTATGGCTTTGTTATTTAAGTTGTGGTTGTCTAGGTGGAATATCAACTATACTTTACAAAATAAGTTTGCATTAGTTACAAATAATCTATGGCTACCCAATTGTACTGATTTCGATGTATTCATCATTTTTTTTTTTTTGAGATGGAGTTTTGCTCTTGTTGCCCAGGCTGGAGTGCAATGGCACGATCTCAGCTCACCGCAACCTCTGCCTCCTAGGTTCAAGTGATTTTCCTAGCTCAGCCTCCTGAGTAGCTGAGATTACAGGCTGCGCCACCATGCCCAGCTAATTTTTTGTATTTTTAGTAGAGAGGGGGTTTCTCCATGTTGGTCAGGCTGGTCTCGAACTCCCGACCTTAGGTGATCCACCCACCTTGGCCTCCCAAAGTGCTGGGATTACAGGCGTGAGCCACCGCGCCCAGCCATATTCATCTTTATATAGAGTAGGCAGTGTGTAAGATTGTGGTTGATACAGCACAACTTTGGAGACAGAGCAATAAGCCCAAGAAAAGTCAGGTTCCCATTCCTCAAAATTTTACCTTCTTCATATGTTCTCCCTTGACTGTTATTTCTGATTTGTATTATCGTATAGTTACTGCCATATGCATGTCTCTGAGTGAGTTGTTACTATGTTATTTTCACTCAAAGCATATTTTTGAGTGGCCAATAATTTATGTATAAGCTATTTGATATGGTTGTTAAATTGTGAAAGGAGAGTTATTGAGAAAGCTATAAAGTTGCTTTCTTTGATTTCGGAGAATCACTAGGTAAGCTTTGACGAATCTGCTATGCTGGTTACCATGTAGACTTTCCTGGATTCAGGGGATTGGATTGAGCATCTTCTTAAGGTCTCCTTTAGCCTAATGAGCCAATGAATTGCATAGGGCTTAGAATTTGAAAAAGACAGTAAACAATCTTGTGCATAGTAAACATGGCACACGTTAAAGAGTTATCAGATTATCTAAATTAGGATTCTTTGACAACCAAGAATATTAAATCTTAAAGTTGTTTTTTTTTTAAATTTTTTTTTTGGTCCCAGCCCTCAAGAACCTCAAATGTAGAGAGAAAAGCATCTCAACAACAGTGGGGTCGGGGCAACTTTACAGAAGGAAAAGTTCCTCACATAAGGATTGAGAATGGAGCTGCTATTGAGGTATATAGAAAGCAAATGAAGCTACTGTGAACTTTCAGGTTTCTTCTAAGTCAATGGTTAATGGAAAAAATGATTTAAAAATAAATCTCTAAGGAAAGGAAGTAAAGAAAAAAGGAAATGTACCATTTTCAAGTATGTTAACATTTTTACTAAAGAAAATACAGATTAATTATTTTCTGTTTATGGAGGACCAAGTGGATTTTAATTAAAGTGGAGAACATTTTCATTAGATAAAATGAGGATAGTTTCATCTTCAGGTCTTGGCCGTTGCTGAAAGCAATAGTGGAGTCTTTGTTTAGACCTTTTCATGATGCAGAGATGGACCAGATGATTTTAGTTTGGCTGTTCACTTCCTTGATAGTGAGGCCAGAAACTCCCTCATGAGCTCCTCCATCTTTTCCATCCTGCGATTGGATAAATACCAATATTATTTTTCCAGGATTCAAATTATTATATAAAATATGAATTAAATATTAGAACAATAAAAAATTAAAATGTGTGTTTTTAACATTAAAGAAACTGCAATAAGAACAACCACAACAAGAAGAAAATTGTGTTAATTTTACCATTTAAATTGCTTTGGGGCACCACAAATTGCACCCATATAAGATGGTATACTTAATAAATGTATATGTTCTGATTGCTCAGCTGACTGACCGCTCTTCATCTCTCTCCCTCTCCTTGGGCCTCCCTAGTCCCTGATACACAAAAATATTGAAAGCAGGCCAATTAATAATCCTACAATGGTTCAAGTGAAAAGGAGAGTTGCATGTCTTTCACTTTAAATCAAAAGCTAGAAATGATCAAGCCTGATGTCAAAACTTGTTTTAAAAGATATTTGGCAACTTACTTGAAGTGATTAGAAAAGCTGCCTGGCCTGAAAAACTCTGACACACACACAGATTTACCAAATTTTAAATTTAGTCTTGGGCCAGGCATGATGGCTCATGCCTGTAATCTCAGCATTTTGAAAGGCTGAGGAAGGAGGATCACTTGAGGCCAAGAGTTTGAGACCAGACTGGGCAGCATAGCAAAACTCCTTCTCTATAAAATTTTTTAAAAAATTAGCAGGGTATAGAGGCGTGCGGCTGTAGTCCTGGCTACTGTGGGGGTGCTGAGATGTGAGTATCACTTGAGCCCAGAAGTTTGAGGCTGCAGTGAGCTATGATCATACCATTGCATTCTAGCCTGGGCGACAGAGTGAGACCTTGTCTGCAAAAACAATAAAATAAATAAATAATAAATTTACTCTTAAGAGCTTTTATAAAAGCAAAATGTGTTCATTGTGAAAAATTAGGCAAATATAAGTGTGGAGAAAATAAAAATTATCAACCAGATATAACCAATTTAAAAATTATTACCTTCACTTTTTCTATGCATGTACTAGTTTTATTTTATTTTTCTTTAACATTTTTCCTGTTTTAAATTAGGGGATATTTCAAATATATATACATATTTTAAAGAAGTAACTTTAACTTGGTATAGATGAAGTTGAAGCTTTTATTCCTCTATAAAATACGCTCATTTTAAATATTTTAAACATTTCAGAAGAGTATAAAGAAGGAAATTACAAGCATCCACAATTCTATTACTCTTACATAACTACTTTTAATATTTAGATGAACATTTTCACAGATATCCATGTAAGCACCTCCTCATACACACATTATCATAATGAAATCATATCTTGTATGCTTTTCACACTGTACACTATGTCATGGACTTCTTCTGTGTCAGTAAAAATAGATCTACATTATCATTTTAATAACATCCTTACACAATTATTAGAAATAAGAAACTGTTTTCTCCTTCATCACTATGTGTTAATATCAAAGCAGTTAGTTGAAGAAAGTGATTGGTTTATAAAAAACTAGTTGGCCATTTCTCATTTTAGAATTCCTATTTAAACAGTATTGAATCCTGTCTTCAAATTGTGGTTCTATTTAGAAAGAAAATGAAAGTTTAACTTTTAAAGAACAAGAAAAATTGGGGAAATGGTTATGAAGAGATTATTTTGTAAATGAGAAAAGGGTAAATGACCATTTTAGTTGAGATTTAACTCACTTTACAAAATATAGGCAGACTTCATCATATCATGCTTTGATTTATTGCACTCTGCAGATCTGGCGTTTTTTCCAAATTTGAAGTTTTGGCAACTGTGTCAAGCAAGTCTGTTGGTGCCATTTTTCCAACAGCATGTGCTCATTTTGTGCCTTTGTGTCACATTTTGGTAATTCTCACAGTATTTCAAACTTTTTCTTCATTATTATATCTGTTGTGATCTGTGATCAGTGATTTTTGATGTTACTATTGTACTTGTTTGGGGTTGTCACAAATTGCACCCATATAAGATGGCAATAAGTGTTGTGTGCATTCTGATTGCTCCAGTGACTGACCATTCTTCCATCTCTCTCCCTTTCCTTGGCCCTTCCTAGTCCCTGAGAGACAATATTAAAATTACGACAATTAATAACCCTGCAGTGTTTTAAGTGAAAGGAAGAGTCACATGTCTTTCACTTTAAATCAAAAGCCAGAAATGATTAAGCCTAATGAGGAGGGCATGTTGAAAACCAAGATAGGCTGAAAGCTAGGCCTCTTGCACCATTTAACCAAGTTTTTAATGCAAAAGAAAAGTTGTTGAATGAAATTAAAAGTGCTATTCCAGTGAACACATGAATGATAAGCACAACAGCCTTATTGCTGATGTGGAGAAATTTTGATTTTGGAAAAGATCAAACCAAGCACAACATTCCTTAAGCCAAAGCCTAATCCAGAGCAAGACCCTGTTTTCAGTTTTGTGAAGGGGAGAGAAGTGAGAATGTTGTAGGAGAAAAGCTTGAAGCTAGCACAGATTGGTTCAGGAGGTTTAAGGAAAGTAGCTGTCTCTATAACATAAAAGGTGGAAGCAGCAAGTGCTGATGTAGAAGCTGCAGCAAGTTATCCAGAAGATCTACCTAAGACCATTGATAGAAGATGGCTACACTAAACAACAGATTTAAGCCTTAGAAGATGCTAACTAATCCTTTCATAGCTAGAGAGGAGTAATCAATGCTTGGCTTCATAGCCCCAAAGGGTAGGCTGACTCTCCTGTTAGTGGCTAATGAAGCTGGTGACTTTAAGTTGAAGCCAGTGCTCATTTACCGTTTTGAAATTCCTAGGGCCTTAAGAATTTATGCTAAATTTACTCTGCCTGTGCTCATTAAATAAAACAACAAAGCTGAATGATAGCACCTTTGCTTACTGCATGGTTTACTGAAATTTTAAGCCCACATTTGAGACCTACTGCTCAGAAAAAAGTCTTCTTTCCAAGTATTACTGCTCATCGACAATGCACCTGGTCACCCAAGAGCTCTAATGGAGATGTACAAGATGAATGTTGTTTTCATGCCTGCTAACACAACATTCATTCTGTAGCCCATGGATCAAAGAGTGATTTCTGTTTTGTAGCCTTATTATTTAAGAGATAAATTTCATAAGGCTATATCTGCCGCAGATAGTGATTCCTCTGATGGATCTGGGCAGATTAAGTTGAAAACCTTTTGGAAAGGATTCATCATTCTAGATGCCATTAAGAACATTTGTGATTCATGAGAGAAGGTCAGAATATCAACATTAATGGAGTCTGGTAAATGTTGATTCCCACCCTCATGGAAGACTTTGAAGGGTTCAAGTCTTAAGTGGATAAAGTAACTATAGATATAATGGAAACAGCAAGAGAACTAGAAGTGGAGCCTGAAGATGGGACTGACTTTTTGCAATCTCATGATAAAACATGAATGAATGAAGAATTGCTTCTTATGGATGAGCAAAGAAAGTGATTTCTTGAGATGGAATATACTCCTAGTGAAGATGCTGTGAACATTTTTGAAATGACAACAAAATTTAGAATATTACATAAACTTAGTTGATAAAGCAGTGGCAGGGTTTGAGAGGACTAACTTCAGTTTTGAAAGAAGTTCTGCTGTGAGTAAAATGCTATCAAACAGCATCACATGCTACAGAGAAATATTCTATGAAAGGAAGAGTCAATTGATGCACCAAACTCCATGGTTGTCTTATTTTTAGAAATTGCCACAGCCACTCCAGTCTTCAACCACCACTACCCTAATCAGTCATCAGTCATCTATGTGGAGGCAGGACCCTCCACCAGCAAAAAGATTACAATTGCATTGTTATGTTTGTTCGCATTTTTTTTGGCAATACAGCATTTTAAAATTTTGTGTACATTTTAAGACACAATGCTATTGAAGTTAATAGATTATAATATAGTGTAAACATAACTTTTATATGCGTTATTGCAATTTTTGCTTTATGGTGGTGGTCTGGAACTGAATACACAATATCTCTGAGGTATCTCTGTATATAGTTGAGAGTTGCATATAAATATAAGAATAAAATTATGTTTTGTACTATTTTATAATTAAGTTTTCTGACTTTAATTCTATTATGTGCTATTAAGTGGTATCAAGGAAGAGAGAGGAGCTAGGTTTTTTTAAGAGATACAAAAGAAACAGCTCCTTTAGGAGCTTTTAGACCATCTTGGAAGAAAAAAAAATAAGCCAAAAGGTTTGTAAACAAAAAAGCAATAATATTGTTTGAGGACCAATGCATACATGGTGAAAGGAGTAAAAATAACAGAACAGACACAATTGTGTTAAACAAGGAAGCCCTTCATGAAGGAGGTGAGTAATTAGTTGGGCGTTGAATTTTCTGTTACTAAAGAAAGGAATGTAAGCATTAGAAAATATGAAGACAAGCCTCTAATTTACCTGTTGCGTGGTGATATGGTTTGGTTTTGTGTCCCCACCCACATCTCATCTTGTAGCTCCCATAATTCCCATGTGTTGTGGGAGGGACCCTATGGGAGATGATTGAATCATGGGGGCAGGTTTTTCTCATGTTCTCATGGTAGTAACTGGATCTCATAGGATCTGATGGTTTTAAAAATGGGAGTTTCTCTGCACAAACTCTCTCTTTGCCTGCTTCCATCCATGTGAGACGTGACTTGCTCCTCCTTGCCTTCTGCCATGATTGTGAGGCCTCCCCAGCCATGTGGAACTGTAAGTCCAATGAACCTCTTTATTTTGTAAATTGCCCAGTCTCAGGTATGTTTTTATCAGCAGTGTGAAAATGGACTAATACAGTAAATTGGTACCAGGAGTGGGGTGCTGCCAAAAAGATACCCACAAATGTAGAAGTGACTTTTTTTTTTGAGATGGAGTCTTGCTTTGTCACCAGGCTGGAGTGCAGTGATGTGATCTCAGCTCACTGTAACCTTCACCTCCTGGGTTCAAGCGATTCACATGCCTCAGCCTCCCAAGTAGCTGGGATTATAGGCACAGGCCACCACACCCAGCTAATTTTTGTATTTTTAGTAGAGATGGGGTTTCACCATGTTGGCCAGGATGGTCTCAATCTCCTGACCTCATAATCTGCCTGCCTCGGCCTCCCAAAATACTGGGATTACAGGCATGAGCCACCACATCTGGCTGGAAGTGACTTTGGAACTGGGTTATAGACAGAGGTTGGAACAGTTTGGAAGGCTTAGAACAAGACAGGAAAATGTGGGAGAGTTTGGAACTCCCTAGAGACTTGTCGAATGTCTTTGAACAAAATGCTGATAATGATATGGATGATGAAATTCAGGCTGAGGTGCTTTCAGATGGAGATGAGGAACTTGTTGGGAACTGGAGCAAAGGTGACTCTTGTTATGTTTTACTAAAGCGACTGGCAGCATTTTGCCCCTGCCTTAGAGATCTGTGGAACTTTAAACTTGAGAGAGATGATTTAGGGTATCTGGTGGAAGAAATTTCTAAGCAGCAAAGCATTCAAGAGGTAACTTGAGTGCTGTTAAAGGCATTCAGTTTTATAAGGGAAGCAGAGCATAAAAATTGGGAAAATTTGCAGCCTGACAATGCAATAGAAAAGAAAATCCCATTTTCTGAGGAGAAATTCAAGCTGGCGGCAGAAATTTGCATAAGCAACCAGGAGGCAAATGTTAATCCCCAAGACAATGAGAAAAATGTCTCCAAGGCATGTCAGAGGTCTTCACAACAGCCCCTCCCATTACCCAGAGTACTAGGAGGGAGAAATGGTTTCGTGGGCTGGGCCCAGGATTCTCATGCTGTGTGCAGTCTAGAGACTTGGTGCCCTGCATCCTAGCCACTCCAGCCATGGCTGAAAGGGCCCAACATAGAGCTTGGGCCATGGCCTCAGAGGGTGCAAGCCTCAAGCCTTGGCTGCTTTCATGTGATGTTGAGTGTGCGAGTACACAGAAGTGAAGAATTAGGGTTTGGGAACCTCTGCCTAGATTTCTGAAGATACATGGAAACGCCTGGATGTGCAGGCAGTAGTTTGCTGCAGGGGCAGGATCCTCAGGGAGAACCTCTTCTAGGGCAGTGCAGAAGGGAAATATGGGGCGGGAGCCCCCACACAGAGTCCCTACTGGGGCACTGCCTAGTGGAACTGTGAGAAGAGGGCCACCATTCTCCAGACCCTAGAACAGTAGATCCACCGACAGCTTGCACCATGCACCTGGAAAGGCCACAGACGCTCAATGTCAGCCTGTGAAAGCAGCCAGGAGGGAGGCTGTACCTTGCAAAGCTACAGGGGCAGAGCTGCCCAAGACTGTGGGAACCTACCTCTTGCATCAATGTGACCTGGATGTGAGACATGGAGTCAAAGGAGATCATTTTGGAGCTTTAAGATTTGACTGCCCCACTGGATTTTGGACTTGCATTGGGCCTGTACCCTTTTTGTTTTGGCCAATTTCTCCCATTTGTAATGGCTATATTTACCCAATGCCTATACCCCCATTGTATCTAGGAAGTAACTAACTTGCTTTTGATTTTACAGGCTCATAGGCAGAAGGGACTTACCTTGTCTCAGATGTGGACTTTTGAGTTAATGCTGAAATGAGTTGAGACTTTAGGGGACTGTTGGCAAGGCATGATTGGTTTTGAAATGTGAACATATGAGATTTGGGAAGGGCCAGAGTTGGAATGATATGGTTTGGCTCTATGTCCCCACCCAAATTTCATCTTGTAGCTCCCATAATTCCCATGTGCCATGGGAGGGAACCAGTGGGAGATGATTGAATCACAGGGGTGGGTCTTTTCCATGTTGTTCTCGTGATAGTGAATGGGTCTCATGAGATCTGATGGTTTTAAAAACGGGAGTTTCTGTGTACAAGCCCTCTCTTTGCCTGCTTCCATCCATGTAAGATGTGACATGCTCCTCCTTGCCTTCTGCCATGATTGTGAAGCTTCCCCAGTCATGTGGAACTGTAAGTCCAATAAACCTCTTTCTTTTGTAAATTGCCCAGCCTCAGGTATGTCTTTATCAGCAGCTTGAAAACGGACTAATACACATGGTGAATGTGAAAATGATCACACAGAGACAGAGAGAGAGAGTGGCATTTCGAGAGTGGCATTTCTATGGAAGGCTTTGGCTAGCTGACCCAACCAGGACATTACCTAGTGGCATTAGTTCAGCTGCTCTCCCGTGTTCTGGTTCCTATGCACGATGGGTCCAGAAACTCTTGTTAATTCCCTGGAGTTGATTTGGATCAGGGAGACTGACTCCCCCAAAACCAAATTGACAAGAAATGAAAGTGTAAATGAGTTAGCTGTTTATTATTTACAATGCAAACCAAAATGGTGATATTGGCAAAACCAATGTATTCTTTGTAAGCAGAAGTTAAATGATAAGAGGATGGATTCTTGGTTTGGATGATGGTTTTATGGGTAGTGGTTACTTTTTTCTCAGTGCTGATCTGTGTTGAAATTTTTGTCACATATTGCTTTTTTTTAAAGCAAAAGGAATAAAACAAAAGTGATTTTTAATAAGATAAAGGAAAAGCATTAGTTGTTAAATGAAGAAACATTTGTTCAGTAGTTACTATGTGTTGATTTTCTAGTATAGCTCTCAGAAATTTGGGATGTTTTGGGGTGAGAGTATTTTATATCTACACACACTTGTGTGTGTGTGTATATATATAAATCATTTCTCCTTTTTCTTATGAAGATATTTCATTAATATAGTCTGAAAGAGATTCATTTTTATACTTTTGAGTTTTTCCACATTTCACCATTAGGATTTTTATGATTTTCCTCCAAAGGACACTTAATAAAATTCATCAACGCTTATTTTTGGTTAATTAAGATGTGTTTATTAATATTGAAGCAAATATGTAGTGTCTTCTATTTGATTTTAACTTGGAGCAGAATCTCTTTTCCCTTGGGTGAGTATCTGTCAGTATTATATGTTCATTTTTAATAGCTGATGAATGGCATAGAGAGACAAAGAACTCTTTTTTTTTTCTCCAGGAAATCTATACCTTTGGAAGAATATTGGGAAAAGGGAGCTTTGGAATGGTCATTGAAGCGACGGACAGGGAAACAGAAACGAAGTGGGCAATTAAAAAAGTGAACAAAGAAAAGGTAAGGCTCATTAGCAGCATCCTACTGAGGGCACAGTGTTAGTGCAGGGTGGGTGTGGACAGTACAGCTTTTCACTTAACACAAGCTGCCTCTCACCCCGAGGTCCCAGGCCTGGGCTGATCCCCTGGAGAAGCGTGGCATTTCTCTAGCCTCCTGGAAAGGGACTAGTTTCTGAACTCAAGTAGGCAAGTGCTGCCTGGAAAAAACAAATGGAAGGAATAACATAACCAATATAACAAAAAATAGGTAAATTTTACCAGAGTATGCTGAAGATAAGGGCTGGTTCTCAGTGTTCTGTAGTCGTAGGGCTGTGGGCTAGAGATATCTTAGCTAGAAGTGCAGATACTCTCTCCTGATGTTGTTTTGATATACTTTTCTCCTATCCTTTCGTTTCATTTCCTCACTGTTCGCTAATTCTGTTTATTCATCCTGCCTGCTCTTTCACGTTGAACCACTTTTTGCTTCAACTATCTACTGCTATACTGTTTTATCTGCTGCACTCCTCACTAGATTTCCTCTTGAATTGTGGAATGACTGAGCTTCTCTTGACGATAAAATCTAAGACCTCAGACTTTACACCTGATCATTTCATCAACCTTTTTCATTTCTGTGCCTGGGAAAAACCAAACAACATTATGGTGTTTTCCCCTAGGATTTGTGATGATAAATACCACATTTAAAAAACAACATGGTAGGTTTCATGTATTATTTAAAACAAACTGTAGCAAATTACATACCATTTGTCCCTAATGTTTAGTAAGGTAACATATCAATCTTAATAAAGGGATTAAGAGCCTTTCTAGAAATCTTTAGAATTCTTTAGAACTATAGGTAGCATCCTAAGTGCTACCTAAGATGTTATTTCCTTTGCTCCTTTGGTGTTAGGTAGGGTTAGGGGTTCAGTTTTTGGGTTATATAACTATCATACCTACTTGCAACTTTAGGAATTAATAATCTTTCGTATTTATATTGATGTTGAGAGTTTTTAAGACCATAAGATAGTAAGATAAAACTATATTGTCAGTATATGAAGTGAATAGTGTAATATTGTGTTATATTCAGGCCAAGCCATTTGGGAAGGAGTGAGAAACAGAATTGAGATGGATATTAGGAGAAATTGGGGTAACTTTCCATATCTAGTCTAGACAAAAATTCACTCCTCACAGTCACTATTTCTCTTGATCCTTTAGGTTGAGGGTCCCCAACCCCCAGGTCTTGGACCAGTACCTGTCCGTGGCCTGTTAGGAACCAGGCTGCACACCAGGAGATGAGCAGCAGGCGAGTGAGCATCACCACCTGATCTCTGCCTTCTGTCAGATCAGCAACGGCATTAGATTCTCATAGGAGTGCAAACTCTACTGTGAACTGTATATGTGAGGGATCTATGCTGCATGCTCCTTATGAGAATCCAACTAATGCCTGATGATCTGAGGTAGAACAGTTTTACTCTGAAACCATGCCCTCTCCTGGAACCCTGGTTCATGGAAAAATTGTCTTCCATTAAATTGGTCCCTGGTACTAAAAAGGTCGGGGACTGCTGCTCTAGGTTAACCTTTAAATGTGACTTAATCCTTGGGTGGGGCATAGTATGATGGGCAGCATCCCACCCAGTCCTGAGATGCTAAAGGTTGAGGAGCAAAGGTAATTGGAAGCTGGAATGACACTAGGTAAAATTTTAATTAGGCAAAATTTGCCTTATGACTAATCCATTTCCACTCCCTTAAGAACCATTATGTACTCTCCTAAATCAGGTGGACGGGAGGTGGAGGCATAGGACCTTTTTTATCCCTTGCAGGGAGATTTTTTATTAGAAATAAAACCCATAAATGAGGACAATGCTTCTCCTCAAATAATGACAATTTCAAGATCAATAGGGGTGATGATTTGGCAGGGCGGTGATGGTGAGGGTGGAGAAAGCCCTTCTAGAATTTCTGAGATAGAGGACATTGTAGATTATCAATTACCTACACCCAAATGAAGTCCTTGTGCTCCTTGGAGTGTTACTGACTTTACCTTTTGCTATCTGCATGGTGAGTGTTAGATGTTAGGAGACATCTAACATCTGAAGGCAAGATCTCTCTCTGTCTCTGTCTCTGTCTCTGTCTCTCTTTGTCTCTCTCTCTCTCTCTCTCTTTCCATCTCTCTCTCTGTTTCTCCCTCGGTTAACCAGGCAGGCCAGGAAATAACACAGTGCAGAGCCGAGTGTAGAATCTCATTGCCTATTATTTTTTCATCTATCTATCTATCTATCTATCTATCTATCTATCTATCTGTCATCTATCTATAATCAAATCAAAACAAGACAACAGCAAAACAAAGAAAAACGTTTTGTTTTTTTCTTCCCTAACTTATGTCCTTGGAAGTAGATTTTGTTTTTATTATGCTAACATCAAGGGATCAACATATTTTTAAAGGAAATATCAAAAAGCATATTAAAAGTTGGAGTAATTTTCATAGTTTTGTGAGGGGACAGATACCATGTTGTAGCTAAGTTATAGAAGCAATTCAAGAAACAGATGTGGCTTGAGGCCAAATTATATGTAACTTAAAAATGGACAAAGGAAAGAAGGAGCATAATTTAATCTGATCACGGGAATAAATGGCATGATATCATTTGAAAAAGAAACATCTCAAAAAATGTTTGAATTCACTTCAAATATGAAGTTACGGGAAAAAAAGTAGGAAAACATAAAATAACTTTTCTATCGAGGAATGTAGGAGTGATTTTCATTATGTGAAATCTGTGTTTCTTCATTGATTAAGGCTGGAAGCTCTGCTGTGAAGTTACTTGAACGAGAAGTGAACATTCTGAAAAGTGTAAAACATGAACACATCATACATCTGGAACAAGTATTTGAAACGCCAAAGGTAAACCTCTATTAGGTGCTGCATTTTGAAAGTTGTTATTATTACAAAATGAATATCATTCCATTCTGAAGTAATCCCTTTGGGGCACAGTTGCTCATGTCCTTGGCATGAGTCTGTCACTGGAGATTGATGAGAACATTCTGGAGGACTTTTATTATTGATTGTATAATTAGATGTCTGATGATTAGATTGATGTCTTCAGTAATATGTTCTGGGTGGCATGTTGAAAACAAATGTTTAAAATTACAACAACTTCATACACAACCAAATGGTGATTAGAACTTTCTTAGAGGTGCCTTTCCTTTTGCTTTGATCCTTAGTTTCTCCATTAAAGTTTATTGGAATATTTTCATAATTTTGCAAAGTTAACTACATAATCAAATTGGTATGGGTATATTTTTCACTGCAGTTTGTAGGAGATATTTTTTCATCTATGTCTTACTGATGTGTTTTATCTTCATATTTCCCTAGATGCTATCATTCTTCTCTTTACCTGTAATTTTTATTTAGAGTTGTTCAGAAGCCTGGATTATTTGCCATTCTGCCTCCAGATTGTTTAATGCTTGTGGGCTTGGGTGTTTTCTCTTAGAAGAGTAATAATGTACGGATTAGGCATATGGACTGTGGAATCATATTGCCTGTGCATTTGAATCCTGGCTCTACCACTTCTTAGTTATCCATGAGACCATGGACAAGTTATTCAGCTTGCCCATATCGCAGTTTCCTCTTCTGTAAAATGGGCTTGATAACAGTGTTGACCTCACTTCGTTGCTGTTGAAGGATTAAATGAGACAATCGATATAAAGTATCTGTCTCATTAAATGGTACCTATTGTTCTTTGTCTCCTAGGCCAGTCTCTAAGATAGTAATAGTCAATTTGGGTTGGCCTTATGCTTGATTCATTAGGGGTGCTTGATAACTATTAAAGACCACAGTTATCCTTTATGAGAGCAGTGTATGACAATGATGCCCAAAGTCTCTGCCCTTTTCAGTCTTAGACTTGTGATTTCTTTTATCCCTACATCTTCTTAGAATGGTTTTGTTCATTATCATCAGCTTTAAGCCATTTGATTATAATGTGCCTTGATACCATTTTCTTCATGGTTTTTTTTTTGTGTTCGGGGTTCATGGACCTGTGAGTTTATGGTTTTCATCAAATTTAGGAAATTGGGGGCTATTTTTCCTCACATTTGTATTTGCCTTCCCCTCACCCCACTTTGTGGTCTCCAAGTTAGATTGCTTGATATTGTCCACAGTTCGCTGATGCTCTGTTCATTTTTTAAATCTTTTTTTATCTCCTTGTTTCATTTTGTATAGTTTCTGTTGTTGTCTTCAAATTCAGTAATCTCTCTGTGTAGTATTGTATGTGTTGTTAATCTCTTCCAGTGGAAATTTGATTTAAAAAAATATATATATATATTCCATGTGTCTACTTAACATGTTCAGTCTTCTTGAATAGAGTTATAATAACTGCTTTAATGTCCTTTTCTACTGATTTTATCATGGGTGTCATTTCTAGGTCAGTTTCAATTTATTGTTTTTTCCCCCCTTCATTATGGGTTCTATTTTCCTGCTGCTTTATGTGCCTGTTAATTTTTGGCCAGATGCCAGATGTTGTGAATTTTACCTTGTTGGATGCTAGATATTTTAATATTCTAATGATTATTCTTAAGCTTTATTCTAGGATATAGGTAAGTCACTTGGAAACAGTTTGATACTTTTTGAAGCTTGCTTTAAGCTTTGTTAGGTGGCACCAAAGCAACCTTTAGGACTAATTTTTTCCTGTTACTGAGGGGCTCTCCCCAGTGCTCCATGAATTACGAGGTTTACCTCCGGCTCATGGGAACACAACTGTTTCTGGCTGTGTGTAAGCTCCAGTGATTGTTCCCTCTGCCCCTTTTGCATATTGTCCCCCCCAGCTTTGGGTAGTTTCCTCATACACATGTGTTGATTCATACTCTCCTGAAGAATTGAGGGGGTCCTCTGCAAATCTCTGGAGATTTCTCTCTCTACAGCATTCTCCTCTTTGATGCTCTGTCCTGTGAACTTTAGTTGTCTTGGCCTTCCTGGGCTTCCAGCTCCATGCCCTCTACTCATGGAGACTGCTAGGCTCTGCTTGGATTCCCTCTCCCTCTTCTGTGGTCTGGAAACTCCCTAGACAGCAAGCTAGAATAATCGTGGGGACTGCCTCATGTATTTCCTCTCTCTCAGGAATAACTACCCTATGCTGACTGATGTTTAATGTCTAAAAATTATTGTTTTATATATTTTGCCCCGTTCTTAAGCTGTTTCAGGTGGGAAGGTAAGTCTGGTCTTTGTTGCTCCATTATGGGCACAAGCAGGAGTCTAAGTCTAGAGTAAGTTTGAAGGCAGAGGAAACCATCATCTGTGATTTTTCCAATGTATTGCTTTCCCTTAATTCATGTAGGTCAGGTCTGACCCCCTCTGCCTCATAAATATGCACAAGCATGTAGACTTTCTATTGAAGCCATCTTAAGTATTAATAGAAATTGCCACCTGATTGGTTGTGTCGTGGTACTGATCATCCAGTCTGACTATGCTATGGTTTCTTGTGAGTCTAAATGTTCTCCAGGTCTACATAATTGTTTCTAATAATTATAAAACAGTTATAACTTATATAACTTTGACCAACTTATATATTTAAAATTGACCAATTTATATTTCAAGTACTGCTAATCCAACCTTTTCTTCCAAATAGTTCACTTATCATTTTATGTACCAGTGAACTGTACAGTCCTGTCAATGGAAAAAATATGGTCCAGTGCAAAGGCTTATTTATGTGTTAGATTTTGCAGTTACTTTTGAAATTCTAAAACTGCCTGAGATTCAGTGAATCTGAATTGCACTATAGGAAGAAAGGATGTTAACCTTCGCTGCCTGTTTTCATACTTACTGATTGAACACAGAAGTTGCACTAACAGTGCTTATAAGAACAAAATCAGACCTCAAGATCTTAAAAACAACAAAAATCTAGCAGCATAGGTTATAATGGAGACATAAAGGGTACCCTGTGTTTGAATAGAAATATGTATGAAAAAGACTTGCTTTTTAGTTGACTGTGAATCTTTTTTGACTCAATAGATGACTTGGCTGTTGGAATACCTAAAGTGATCTTAATATGCCCCCACATGAACAGCAAATATGGAAGAGGCATTTCAGCTATGACTTCTTACCACTCACACCCAATTAGTCACTAAGTCCCACTGTTTCTTTCTTGTTGGTATTTTTAAATCTTTTCATTTCCCTCCCTCTTGTCTCGATTCTATGCCTCACATCTACCCTCTATAAACAAAAGTCAGCATACTACAGTTTGAGAGCCACATTGGGCCTGCTGCCTGTTGTTTTTTTTTTTTAATGGCCCATAAGCTAAGTTTCTACATTTCCAAATGGTTGCAGAAATGTAAAAGAGTAATATTTCATGTCATGTAAAAATCCTATAAACCTGAAATTTTCAAGTCTAGAAGTAAAGCTTTGTTGTGTTGTTTATGGCTGCTTTCTCCTGCTACAGCAACAGCACTGAGTAGTTGTGAAAGAGACTCCATGGCCTGCAAAGCCAATAATATTTGCTATTAGGTCTGGTCTCTATAGTAAAGGTTTGTTGAGCCCTGTCCTACATTACTGCTAGAGTGTTCATTTAGAAATGCACAATTGGTAATATCATACACGTGCACCCCGCAACCCCGGCACTAGCTTAAAAATCTTCAGTGGCTCCTTATTGCATATGGGAAAAAAAAAATCCATACTCCTTATCATGATATCCAGAACTCTTTACAACCTGGCCTCAACCTGTTCTTTCTAGCCTCACTCCTCACCACTTCATTCTTCTCTGCCCTACCAAGTTGTCCATGTTATTAACACTGAGATTATTCTTTTAACAGACAGTGCTGTTTCAAGCTTTGGAGTCTTTGTAAATACCATGTGCTCTGCCTATTCTTTCCCATATTCTCTATCTATAAATCCCTATTCAGACATCCAGACCTGGCCTTAATATTTCTTCTCAAGGGGCATTCTTTAGACAGAGGCTGCCCCTCTTCTGTAACTCTATGGCATTTGGGGCCATTAGCACTTATCACATGATACTGTAATAATAACTATTTGTGAGCTTCTTGGGGATAAAGACTATGTCTTTACCTTTTTGTTTCTCTAGTATCCAGTCTAGTGTCTTGTACATAATAGATAATACTTCTGAATGAATAAATTAATGATTATGACTGTGATTGTATATGTGATATATAACATTTTAAAGATCCCCAGATATATAATTTGCTCTCTCTCTCTTTTATATATATAATGTCAGAAAATGTACCTTGTGATGGAGCTTTGTGAGGATGGAGAACTCAAAGAAATTCTGGATAGGAAAGGGCATTTCTCAGAGAATGAGACAAGGTGGATCATTCAAAGTCTCGCATCAGCTATAGCATATCTTCACAATAATGGTAAGAAGAGGGTTATCCAGCTCATTGACCCCATGAATACTGATGTCACTTTTGTTTAAGGGTAATTGTATTCCAGATTCATAGTCATATAAATAACACCTGCTAATATAGAAGATTTAATTTTTAGTTAAAAATGTTTCCTTTTTAACTTTCTTTGTAGATATGTTTTAATTAGAAATATGAACAAAGATGAAATTGTGAACATTTTTTATTCAACAGTTTGAAGAGAAGCTAATGTTATAAAATCAAAAGTAGACAAATCAATGGTAAAGGTGAAGTTCCCCAAAACATCTATTAATCATAACATTAGAATCTGTATGTTCTAGGCATTTTTTTGTCTTTTTAGACTTTATTTTAGAGCAGTTTTAGATTCACAGCAAAACTGAGCAGAAGGTAGAGAGATTTTCTATATACTCCCCTGCTCCCACATATGCACAACCTGCCCCACTATCAAAATTCCCCACTAGATTGATATATTGCATTGACATATCATTGTCACCCAAAGTTCATAGCTTATATTAGGATTCACTCTTGGGGTTTTGACAAATGCGTAATGTCATTTATCCACCATTATAGTACCATACAGAGTGGTTTCACAGTACTTTAAAAACTACATTTAAAAATTATTCGAATTGCCTTACTATTCTTAGGTGTTACTGCTGCTGCTCCTCCCCGTTTTTTTCCTTCAAGGTTAGTTTGGCTTACATGTGACTTTAGAACCTTCTCATTTTACAGATGAACAAAAACTTTGTTCCAGAGAGGTGCAGTGACATGGTTTGGTGTGCCAGAGCTGGTACTGGAACCCAGTGGTTCATCCAGCAGATAGTTCCCGAGCACCTAGTGCATTGAGATTGGTCCTAGATTACAAAGATTAAAAGACAAGGCCCCTGCCCTCCAAGGAACTTGGGCTGGTGGGAGATTGATTATTGAAAACAAGTTGTAACTCAACATGATAATCTCACCAATGGAAAGCCATATAAAGCACAAGGATTACAGGAGTTTAAGTACCTCATTTGGCTTGGAAAATCAGGAACGAATTCACTGAAGGAGCAATATTTGATCTGAGGAATACAAACTCAGAAAAAAATTAAAAAGGCAGGCTTTCTAGGCAGAGGGAAACGATTTTTTCAAGGGCTTAATATTATGCTATTGTCAGTCCTTCCTAATTAAGCTATAAATTCAGTATAATTCCAAACAAAATCTTAGCAACATTTTTCATGGAACTTGATAAGATTATTCTCTAATGGGTAAAAATAGCCAACAATGAAAAAGAACAATGGAGGCAGCAGGGAGATCTGCCCTGGCAAGGATAAAAGCATAATGATATGTTTGTTAAAGCTGTGTGGTGTTTATGTAAAAAGAGACAAGAAGAGCAATGGAAACAATAAAAATTCCAAAAACAAAGCCTGGGAATTGTGTAAGGGAGCTATAAATGATTAGGTATAATTGCCAGTTCAGGACTCATTCAATATATTCCTCTAGCAATTATGTGTATAACTTTTTTTTTTTTTGGAGACAGAGTCTCTCTCTGTTGCCCAGGCTGGAGTGCAGTGACATGATCTCGGCTCACTGCAAGCTCCGCCTCCCAGTCTCACGCCATTCTCCTGCCTCAGCCTCCCGCGTAACTGGGACTACAGGCGCCCACCACCACGCCCGGCTAATTTTTTTTTGTACTTTTAGTAGAGATGGGCTTTCACCATGTTAGCCAGGATGGTCTTGATCTCCTGACCTCATGATCCACCCGCCTCAGCCTCCCAAAGTGCCGGGATTACAGGTGCGAGCCACCGTGCCTGGCCATGTATAACTTTTTAAGTCTAGGGAAATGTTTGCAATGGATATGAACTGAATTAATTATTTGCAAAGGAAGTGTTTGGTACACGGTTATTTGTATGTACATAAAAATTGTACCTGAGCTCTGACATGTTCAACTGGAGATTTTGTGTCTCAAGGGTTTTTGTTTGTTTGTTTTTTATTTTACTACATAAAGAGTAGGAAAATGTGTGTTGATGTTGTAGAAAAATATACTGAAATAAGTATAGTTTGTATATATGTAGCCAAGTTACAGTGTGTTAAAATGTTTATGCTGACAGTAACATATGCATAGAAGTAAAGAAGTAATCCTGTATTTGAAGACCTAAGGATATGGGAAATCTGGCTGGGTTTGTGACTAAGATGATCTCGCTCCTCCTGGGAATACCTAAGCATGGGTACGATCCTCCTTCACACTCCCCAGGCCACTCATCATGAGGAGCAGCCAGTTGGGGCCACAGGGAAATGGGTAGAGGTGAGGGAGTCAAAGAAAATGGCTCCTTAAGGTTAGAAATATGGAGGAAGCGTTTATAAATAAGAGAATAGAACAGGACAGACTATGCTTGGCCCTCAAATTTTTCAACAGAGGATATTAATTTGTCAAATATATTTATTCTATATGTGTCTCTCCTATTTTTCCATTATTCATTTCATTTGATTTGTTGTTTATTTTCTTGGTAGATATTGTACATAGAGATCTGAAACTGGAAAATATAATGGTTAAAAGCAGCCTTATTGATGATAACAATGAAATAAACTTAAACATAAAGGTAAGATTAGCAATGGTGGTAAATATTTGCCTATAAACAGTTTGATAGCAAAGTGGCAAAGTACATCCTCTTTTTAGACGCATGTTGCTAGCTTTTGAGCAGCCAGAAAATAAGTGGCTTGTGCTAAAAAATAAAAATTTCACAAGAGGTTGTAACTGACAAGAATAATTTTGCAAGTTAAGTGGAGCTATTGAATGTGTTTTTAAAGTACATATTCATTTGAATAATTCTAAATCATTAGTTAATAGCAAGCAAACAGATGCTCTGAATTCTAATTAATTTCAAAATTATGTCTGGTAATTTGATGTAAATGTGTTACAGATTCAGAGAAAAGCACACCTTGCCTGTGCTTTTGATACTAAATTAATTCTGAAGTCTGTATTTCTTATTGAAAATTTTACTGTGTATTAATATTTATGTCCTAAGTACAATTAATGTGCCAAGTGTTTATTCTTGAAGATTTTATTCAAATTAAGTGTTCCCTAATGTCAAATAAATGCTACGATACATTATTTAGCACCATTATAGTGGCTGCTTTCAAAATATATAAATGTGTTAATTTAGAAATAAAATGTTGTCTGTGAGTAACTCATTCTGTTGCAGAAGCTAAGTCCTATGTAATAGAAATAGGTTTAACAGCATTGTTGGTTTACCCAAGTAAATGTTCTGGAACAGTTCCATTGTAAACTCTATGAAGGCAAGAATTGTGCATGTCTTATTCACTTAGTACCTGAAGTAGTGCCTGGAACATAGCATGTGTTCACTTAACATTTGATGAATGAAGGAATAGATGGTCTCCAAATAACTAAGTTGGATTGTGAAACTTTTTATATATTTCATGTGTCTGGATGGATTTTCCGTAGAGAAAGATAGGTATCATATGCTCCAAGTGAGATGTTTATGAAAACTAATGGAGAAATTGATTCATCTATTTAGAAAAATGGTGATATCACTTGTCAATAGGAGCATTTTCTTACTCCATAAGGCACTGGAAACTTTGCATTCATTGTCTCTGGACAAAGAGCCTATATTTGGTTACTTAATAAATGTGTCTGTTTTTCTGCTTTCAGTCTAAGGGTGTTCCAATTTGGGAGATAATTCCAAAGGCACATACTGAATATTTAGTAACTAAATGTTTAATGACCAAGATTTAGAACTGAGCAGAAGGCCTACAGTTGCAGCACTAGGCCACCAGTGTATTTGTAGTTAATACTTGTTGTTGTGGTTTTTTTCCTGTTAATATGCTTGTTGTAGTTTTTAATAGTGTAGTAATTGTTTTAATTAGTATACTCTAGAAACACAAAGGAAATAATAGTAAAGAAAAGATACTGTTTACCAATTATAAATAATTATACAAAAGGGGAGTTTCAGTGAGTGCTGACAGGGATAATTATTTGCATTTATAACAGTGCTTTAAACTGGAATATAACTTAATTATCAGAAACATAGATAATATGTTAAAGCCAGAATGTATTTTACAATGAAAGAACTTTTTTTTTTTAAAAAAAAACACCTTTTTTTATGAAAAAAGTTAAATGCCTCCAAATACAACTTTCCATGTTAGACTGGTGAATTTAATCAGAAGGCAAGAACGGTTAAATCACAGTATTCTCTCAAGATTTGAGAACACAAGCTTCTCTTTACCCAGTTTCTCCTCTATACAGAGAGGTGGGTGGGGAAGGAAATGCAAAATTTTTATTAATGATTCAATTAAAGTTCTCCCACCCCCAAGAACCCCAGAATTCAATGCAAGTTCAATGTGAAGTCTTATCTTCAGAATGAGTGAGCTCTAGGACAGGAAAACAGGTGACTGTGCTTGAATTTCTTCTCCTAGGTGACTGATTTTGGCTTAGCGGTGAAGAAGCAAAGTAGGAGTGAAGCCATGCTGCAGGCCACATGTGGGACTCCTATCTATATGGGTAAGTTAGTAGACTTAAAATTAATTTTTGTTTTGAGACAGGATCATGCTCTGTTGCTCAGGCTGGAGTGCAGTGGCATGATCTTGGCTCACTGCAGCCTTGACCTTCTGGGCTCAAGCCATCCCCCAACCTCAGCCTCTCAAGTAGCTAGGACCACAGGTGTATGCCACCACACCTGGCTAATTAATTTTTTTTTGTTTTTAAGAGATAGCAGTCTTACTGTGTTGCCCAGGATGGTCTCAAACTCTTGGGCTCACGCGATCCCTCCAGCCTCTGCTTTCCCAAGTGTTGGGATTACAGGCTTGAGACACTGCACCAGACTTGATTCTTTTATGTGTAAAAAAGTAGAACAACCAGTATGGATTACAGCTTGAACAATTTGATTTTGCCATCATGACATAATGACCCATGATTTAGGCTTTTCTTAGGTCAAGCAATTTCACTTGTTTTAGTATTTTACTTACAGTTCCTACCTTTAAAGATTTTAAAAAAATTTGTTATTTCTCTGGGCTCTTCTTAAAGTTGTTTATATCTCTTAGGTAATCATACCCCAAACTTAATTATTGCTTTTGTTAACTCATGTTAAAATCATGTGCATGTTTTGCTTCTTTGCTTTTTTTCCCGAAACGGAGTCTTGCTCTGTCACCCAGGCTGGAGTGCAGTGGTGCAGTCTGGGCTCACTGCAACCTCCACCTCCTGGGTTGAAGCAATTCTCGTGCCTCAGCCTCCAGACTAGCTGGGATTACAGGCACCTGCCACCACACCTGGCTAATTTTTGTATTTTTAGTAGAGATAGGTTTTTGCCATGTTGGCCAGGCTGATCTCAAACTCGTGACCTCAAGTGATCTGCCTGCCTCGGCCTCCCAGTGTTGAGATTACAGGCATGAGCCACCATGCCCAGCCCTCTTTGCATTTTTTTATCCAGTTGCATCACTATCAAACAGTTTTTCATGGAGTACTGATTAGATATATTTTGTAAAGAAAACAGCAGTTTCCTATTTTTCTAAATGTGAGTTTTAACAGCTTTATTGAAGTTTAATTTAAATACCATAAAAGATATTTGTGCATCCTTTACAATGTAAGATATATTTTTGTTTTACAATAAAAATACAATGATTTTTCATACATCCACAGAGTTGTGCAAACATCACCACAATCCAGTTTCAAAACAAATCTACTCCAAAAAGTTCCCTCAGCCCATTTATACTCAATCTTATTCCTATCCCAGCCCCAGGTAGCCACTAATCCCTCTAGATTTGCCTTTTTGTCTCTCTAAATGTGCCTCTTTTTTTTTTTTCTTTTCTGGACATTTCATATAAATAGAATCATAAAACATGTAGCCTTTTACATTTGGCTTGCTTTCACTTAGAATAATGTTTTTGAGGTACGTTCATGTTGTAGCATGTATCTGTAGTCTGCTCTTATATATTGTTGAATAGTTGTCCATTGCGTGGACATACCACATTTTGTTTATCTACTTACCAGCTGATGCACATGTGGATTTTTACCAGTTTGTGGCTATTATGAATAATGCTGCTATGAACATTCATGTACAGGTCTTTGTGAGGGTATGTGGTTTCATTTAGAAGTATTTTTAGAATTAGTTACTAAGAGTGAAATTGTTGGCTCATATGTTAAGTTTATGTTTAATTTTTTATGAAATTGCCAAACTCTTTTGCAAAATGACCATTACCTTCCCACCAGCAATTTGTGAGGGTTCCAGTTTCTCCATATCTTTGACAACTCTTGATATTACCTATCTTTTAAATTATACAATTCTAGTCCATAGGACTAGTATCTTAGGAAGTGGTATCTTATTGTAGGAAGTGGTATCTTATTGTGATTTTTAATTTGCATTTTCCTAATGATTAATGATGTTGAGCATCTTTCATGTGCTTACTAGGCATTCATATATCGTTTCTGATGAAGTGTCTGTTTAAATCTGTACCTATTGAGATAATCATATTTTCCTCTTTAAATTTATTAATGAAGTAATTACATAATCAATTTTAGAATGTTGAACCATCCTTGCACATTTAAATTCAACCTCACGTGGTTTAATGTACTGCGGTATTCAATTTGTCAGCACTTTTATTTAGGAGCTTTGACTGTAGCTTTTCTTCTTTTGTGCTTCCTTTGTCTTTTCTGATGTTAGGGTTATGCTGGCCTCATTTAAAAAATAATTTTTTTAACTTCTTATATGATCATGAACCTTTTTTTTATTATTATACTTTAAGTTCTGGGATATATGTACAGAACGTGTAGGTTTGTTACATAGGTATACATGTGCCATGGTGGTTTGCTGCACCCATCAACCCATCATCTACATTGGTATTTCTCCTAATGCTATCCCTGCCCTAGCCCCCAACCCCCCAGCAGGCCCTGGTGTGTGATGTTCTCCTCCCTGTGTCCATGTATTCTCATTGTTCAACTCCTGCTTATGAGGGAGAACATGGAGCGTTTGGTTTTATGTTCCTGTGTTACTTTGCTAAGAATGATGGTTTTCAGCTTCATCCATGTCCCTGCAAAGGACATTAACTCATCCTTTTTTATGGCTGCATAGTATTCCATGGTGTATATGTGCCACATTTTCTTTATCCAGTCTATCATTGATGGGCATTTGGCTTGGTTCCAAGTCTTTGCTATTGTGAATAGTGCCACAATAAACAGAAGTGTGCATGTGTCTTTATAGTAGAATGATTTATAATCCTTTGGGTATATATATATATACCCAGTAATGGGATTGCTGGGTCAAATTGTATTTCTAGTTCTAGATCCTTGAGGAATCACCACACTGTATTCCACAATGTTTGAACTAATTTGCACTCCCACCAACAGTGTAAAAGCATTCCTATTTCTCCACATACTCTCCAGTATCTGTTGTTTCCTGACTTTTTTAATGATCACCATTCTTACTGACATGAAGTGGTATCTCATTATGGTTATGATGCATTTCTCTAAAGACCAGTGATGAAGAGCTTTTTTTTCTTTCTTTTTTTTTAAAATTATACTTTAAGTTTTAGGGTACATGTGCACAACATGCAGGTTAGTTATATATGTATACCTGTGCCATGTTGGTGTGCTGCACTCATTAACTCGTCATTTAACATTAGGTATATCTCCTAATGCAATCCCTCCCCCCTCCCCCCACCCCACAACAGGCCCCAGTATGTGATGTTCCCCTTCCTGTGTCCATGTGTTCTCATTGTTCAATTCCCACCTATGAGTGAGAACATGTGGCGTTTGGTTTTTTGTCCTTGCTATAGATAGTTTACTGAGAATGATGGTTTCCAGCTTCATCCATGTACCTACAAAGGACATGAACTCATCATTTTTTATGGCTGCATAGTATTCCATGGTGTATATGTGCCACATTTTCTTAATCCAGTCTATCATTGTTGGACATTTGGGTTGGTTCCAAGTCTTTGCTATTGTGAATAGTGCTGCAATAAACATACGTGTGCATGTGTCTTTATAGCAGCATGATTTATAGTCCTTTGGGTATATACCCAGTAATGGGATGACTGGGTCAAATGGTATTTCTAGTTCTAGATCCCTGAGGAATCGCCACACTGACTTCCACAATAGTTGAACTAGTTTACAGTCCCACCAACCGTGTAAAAGTGTTCCTATTTCTCCACATCCTCTCCAGCACCTGTTGTTTCCTGACTTTCTAATGATCGCCATTCTAACTGGTGTGAGATGGTATCTCATTGTGGTTTTGATTTGCATTTCTCTGATGGCCAGTGATGATGAGCATTTTTTCATGTGTCTTTTGGCTGCATAAATGTCTTCTTTTGAGAAGTGTCTGTTCATATCCTTTGCCCACTTTTTGATGGGGTTGTTTGTTTTTTTCTTGTAAATTTGTTGGAGTTCATTGTAGATTCTGGATATTAGCCCTTTGTCAGATGAGTAGATTGCAAAAATGTTCTCCCATTCTGTAGGTTGCCTGTTCACTCTGATGGTAGTTTCTTTTGCTGTGCAGAAGCTGTTTAGTTTAATTAGATCCCATTTGTCAATTTTGGCTTTTGTTGCCATTGCTTTTGGTGTTTGAGTCATGAAGTCTTTGCCCATGCCTATGTCTTGAATGGTATTGCCTAGGTTTTCTTCTAGGTTTTTTATGGTTTTAGGTCTAACATTTAAGTCTTTAATCCATCTTGAATTAATTTTTGTATAAGGTGTAAGGAAGGAGTCCAGTTTCAGTTTTCTGCATATGGCTAGCCAGTTTTCCCAACACCGTTTATTAAATAGGGAATCCTTTCCCCATTGCTTGTTTCTATCAGATTTGTCAAAGATCAGATGGTTGTAGATGTGTGGTGTTATTTCTGAGGCCTCTGTTCTGTTCCATTGGTCTATATATCTGTTTTGGTACCAGTACCAGGCTGTTTTGGTAACTGTAGCCTTGTAGTATAGTTTGAAGTCAGGTAGTGTGATGCCTCCAGCTTCGTTCTTTTTGCATAGGATTGTCTTGGCTGTAGGAGAAAGTGGGGAAGGTCTAAAATCGACACCCTAACATCACAATTAAAAGAACTAGAGAAGCAAGAGCAAACATTCAAAAGCTAGCAGAAGACAAGAAATAACTAAGATCAGAGCAGAACCCAAGGAGATAGGGACACAAAAAACCCTTCAAACAATCAATGAATCCAGGAGCTGGTTTTTTGAAAAGATTAACAAAATAGATAGACTGGTAGTCAGAGTAATAAAGAAAAAAGAGAGAAGAATCAAATAGACACAATAAAAAGTGATAAAGGGGATATCAGCACTGATCTCACAGAAGTACAAACTACCATCAGAGAATACTATAAACACCTCTACACAAATAAAGTAGAAAATCTAGAAGAAATGGATAAATTTCTGGACACATACACCCTCCCAAGACTAAACCAGGAAGAAGTCAAATCCCTGAATACACCAATAACAAATTCTGAAATTGAGGCAGTGATTAATAGCCTACCAACCAAAAAAAGCCCAGGACCAGACGGATTCACAGCCGAATTCTACTAGAGGTACAAGGAGGAGCTGGTACCATTCCTTCTGAAACTATTCCAAACAATAGAAAGAGGGACTCCTCCCTAACTCGTTTTATGAGGCCAGCATCATCCTGATACCAAAACCTGGCAGAGACACAACAAAAAAAGAAAATTTCAGACCAATATCCCTGATGAACAGCAATGCGAAAATCCTCAATAAAATACTGGCAAATTGAATCCAGCAGCACATCAAAAAGCTTATCCACCACAATCAAGTCAGCTTCATCTCTGGGATGCAAGGCTGGTTCAACATATGCAAATCAGTAAATGTAATCCACCACATAAACAGAACCAAAGACAAAAACCACATGATTATCTCAATAGATGCAGAAAAGGCCTTTGATAAAATTCAATACCCCTTCATGCTAAAAACTCTCAATAAACTAGGTATTGATGGAACGTATCTCAAAATAATAAGAGCTATTTATGACACACCCACAGCCAATATCATACTGAATGGGCAAAAGCTGGAAGCATTCCCTTTGAAAACTGGCACAAGACAAGGATGCCCTCTCTCACCAGTCCTATTCAACATAGTATTGGAAGTTCTGGCCAGGGCAGTCAGGCAAGAGAAAGAAATAAAGAGTATTCAAATAGGAAGAGAGGACGTCAAATTGTCTCTGTTTGCAGGTGACATGATTGTATATTTAGAAAACCCCATTGTCTCAGTCTCAAATCTCCTTAAGCTGATAAGCAGCTTCAGCAAAGTCTCAGGATACAAAATCAATGTAGAAAAATCACAAGCATTCCTATACACCAATAACAGACAAACAGAGAGCCAAATCATGAGTGAACTCCCATTCACAATTGCTACAAAGAGAATAAAATACCTAGGAATCCAACTTACAAGGGACGTGAAGGACCTCTTCAAGGAGAACTACAAACCACTGCACAAGGAAATAAGAGAGGACACAAATGGAAAAACATTCCATGCTTATGGATAGGAAGAATCAATATCGTGAAAATCGCCATAGTGTCCAAGGTAATTTATAGATTTTGTGCTATCCCCATCAAGCTACCAGTGGCTTTCTTCACAAAATTGGAAAAAACTACTTTAAAGTTCATATGGAACCAAAAAATGAAACTTTTAGATAATAAAAATTATGTAATAATAGTTTGAAATTTCCTCTTAAATTTTTTGGTTCTGCTACTTTTTTGGGGATAAAGTTTCTATTATTTTTTCAATTTATACTAAATTATCCAAGTTTTCTGCATTTTCTTGAATCATTTTGATAATTTATGTTTTTCTAGAAAATTGTTTCTTTCATTGAGATTTTTAATTTCATTGGCATGAATATGCATATTATGTTTACTTATTATTTTCATATTCTCCTGTGTACCTGCGGTTATATCATCCTATAAATTCAATATGCACTGATTATCTGCTTTTATCACAGTTTCTATATATATAATAGGAATCATGTCACTCATTTCTAAAAAATTTTTTGAGGACCTACTTAGTGTCAGACATTGTTCTAGGTATTAAAAATACAACAGTGAACAAGACATAAAAATATTTTGCCTTCATGGAACTTAACATTCTTGTGTCACCAACATTAAACAAGGTTTTTATAAATCTGATGTTTTAGAGCAAAGTGCTGAGTACAAAAAAAAAAAAAGGGAGGGTGATAGGAAGTGTTTAGAAGACAATAGTTTTTTTTTTTAATCAGGTTGACATGAGAATTAAATGAGAAAATATATATAAAGTGCTCAGCAGTGTCTAGCACTTAGGCCTGAATTTTAGCTCTTTGTCATACTAATAATTTTATCTAGATCAAATTTGTTAGTGGTTAGGACAGTTAATAAATAATAAATAAAGCTCCCAATGGGTTTTTCAAGAACCAGCTCATATCTAATTGTTATTTGGTTTGCTTTTTCATTAATTTCTGCTTTTATTTTTCTGAATTCCTTCTTCGTGCCTTATTTTGGTTTGTTTGTTTATTTTATTTTGTTTTTTTGAGACAGGGCCTCCCTCTGTTGCTTAGGCTGGAGTGCAGTGGTGCAGTCACGGCTTACTGCAGCCTCAGCCTCCTAGGCTCAAGCGTTCCTCCCACCCCAGCCTCCCCAGGAGCCAGGAGCACAGGCATGTGCCACCGTTCCAGATAACTTTTTTCTTTTTAATTTTTAGTAGAGATGAGGTCTCATGCTCCGACTGATCTCAAACTCCTGGGTTCAAGCGATCCTCCTGCATTGGCCTCCCAAAGTGCTGGGATTATAGGAATGAGCCACTGTGGCTAGTGGTTTGTTTTTTATTGTAACTTCCTAAGTTGAATACATATTTGTTATCAGGCTTATTTTCTATGAAATGCATTGGAGGCTGTATATTTTCCTCTGAGTACCTTGACTTTTTTTTTTTTTTTTTTTTGCTATACGGTGTTCTAATTGTGATTAATCTCTTGATATACTTTAATTTTAATTTTAGTTTTTTTAATTGAAAAATTATTTATAAGTGTTTTTAGAATTTTTCCAGGTGGTTGAGATGTGTTTGAAGCGCATGGAATGCGTGTTAGTTGTCCTAGCCTTTTGGTTTATCTGTCTGGTTTTCTTTATTGTGGTAGGTGATTGCGTTTAAAGGTTTTCAACTTTTAGGAATTTTCTTTGTGACTGAACACATGATCAGCTTTTGCAAATGATGCATTGGATATTTTAAAAATATGTGTGTGTACCTGGTTTGTTGAGCATAAAAATTTCTGTGTGCTTATTAAATGAAATGTGATTTTTTGTGATTCAGATCTTCCATATTGTTGGTGTATTTTTGCTTGCCACTTCTGTTGATCTCTAAGAGAGTCATTCACCAAGATAGGTCTTTGACACATTGATTTTGTACTTTTAGTAGATTTTTAAAAATCTGCTTTTTAGGAATATAGTTTACTTGCAATAGGATGCACAAGTTTTAAGTTTTGACAAATGCATACACTTGTGTAATCACTACCCCATTATGTTCAAGTCATAGAACATTTCTGTCACCCCAGAAAGTTCCTTTGTGTCCCTTTCAGTCAATCCCCCACCCATAACTGCTGATGATTTCTATCACCACAGCTCAGTTTTGCATATCTAGAAGTTTATATAAATTGAATCATACAGTACATACTCTTTTGTGTCTGTCTTCTTCTTTTGTCTTACATCATGATTTTGAGACTTATCCATGTTGTTGTATCAGTAGTTTATTCATTTTTATTGCTGAAGAGTATACCTAATTCATTGCTTTTTTGTCTGCTAGATGCATAAAGTTTTGAAATTGTTTTATCTTATTTGGGAAAAGACTACTTTAGATTCTGTTCATATCCCCCTGTTGGCAAAGGACATCTGGTCTGTAGTTACATGGGGAAAATATATTCAAGCACCCTGAGTTTTATGCCTCCTTATTAGTTGTCTACACTGATAACGAGTGAGAGAACAAGAGAGAAGACAGATGGTTTGTGGAGCTTTGCTGACTTCCTAAATGGCTTCTTGGCAGTTACTCTGGCCTCTGCATCCCTATGAGGGCTGGGATGACAGTGCAAGTCGAAATGCCCCTGATAATTAAGATGACTCTGAAAGAGCGAGGACCAGGAATTCCTGTCCCCTGCTGTGTGCTGCACAGCACACTGTGTGGAAATCGTTCATTGAATCCAGTCACAGAATTTGCCCTTGTCATAGACATGTGGCCATAGAGCAACTGGAACTTTAAAAATTCCATATTTAAAGATTTTAAGTAGAGTTAACGCATACAAATAATGGCTTAAAGGAAAATATTAGTTAATTTTCAGTCATTTGGAGACAGATTGCTCAGTGTTAGTAATTTGTACATTCTTTCTTCTGTTTAATCTTTTGACCCCTTTTTGTTGCCTTTCATTTCTTTAACACTAGGCAGAGGAAAAAGGAGAAAATGAAATTCCATTTGCTTTTAGTAGTTATAAAAGTGTGTGTGTGTGTGTGTGTGTGTAGGTGTAGGTATGTGTAGGTGGGAGAGATTGAAACTTTTCTAAAATAAAAATGCACCTTTTGCATAGGAGGCACTTTGCAGCTGTGTAACATTAGGCAAGTCACTTAATATATCTGAAACTTAGTTTCCTCATTGGCAAAAGGAGTCAAATGCTTACATACCTATCTCACAGAATTGTTAACATACTTTATGCAAATAACAATTTATGCAAAAAACTTTAAAGTTCTATTGAAATATATACATATATTGTATTTTTCTGCTTATAACTATTTTCTTTTTATTTTTTCTTAAATATATCTGATTCATAGCTGTAGAGGTGCAATAGACATGTTCCTGCAATGTCATTTGTGACTTTTTTAAAAGGCAGCCAGCTGAGTGTGGTGTATCACGCCACTAATCCCAGCTATTCAGGAGGCTGAGGTGGGAGGATCACTTGAGGCCAGGAGTTTGAGGCCAGCCTGAGCAACACAGCAAGACCCCATCTCTAAAATAATTTTAAAAAAACAATTAGCCAGGCATGATGGTATGCACCTGTAGTCCTAGCTACTCAGGAGGCTGCGGCAGGATGATACCTTGAACCTAGTAGTTTGAGGCTGCAGTGAACTGTGATCATGCCACTGCACTCCAGCCTGGACAATAGAGTGAGACCCTGTCTCAAAAAAAAAAAAAATACACACACACACACACACACACACACACATATATATTTAGTATAGTCTATGTCCTGTGACTAGTTGGCTTTTTGATCCAGTTTTATAGGAGCTCTCTCTTTGTCTTGGCTTTCTTATTTGAAAATGCAGAAAATAGTTCGTATTCTGTTATAGGAGTGATGCTATTATTATTTTACTAAAGTGATTTATCACCACGTACCTTAGTTTTTCTGTGAATCCAGATTTCCACATATTGGGCCTGCGTTATGTTACATCTACTTAAGGCATATATTTAATTCTATTTTGTGGAAAGGGCTGGGATATTGTTGTCTTCTACTATAACTACAGAATCTTTGCAAAATCATTTCTTAACAATTTAAAGAAATAAAGGGTAGTGCATTTAGTTATACAGTTTACACCATTGTTCCATTAGAAGCTAAATGATAGGAGTGAGGATACAGTGACATCAATTGTTAAGGCCTGTGCATTATTCATTTAACATCTGCTGTTGGTTCTCTTTTCCCTATGGGGAAATAAATTACAGCACATCAGCACATTTTTCATGCTTTGTGTTTAAGCATTTAAAAGACATTTATTGTATTATTAATATTATTTTATATCTGCTTGTTTGGCAGCCCCTGAAGTTATCAATGCCCACGACTATAGCCAGCAGTGTGACATTTGGAGCATAGGCGTCATAATGTACATGTTGTAAGTAGCCTGCTAAATGTACACTTTAAGATGAGTGGATAGTTTCTAGCAGTAGAATGATATAGACTTTAAATTAAAACTAATATATATTTTTAAAAAGTGATTTAAAAACCAATTGGGAGGTCATTCTAAAAGCTCTCTTATTAGTTGTCGGGTATACATCCCTGAGGTATTTTTTAATACTGTAAATTTATAACTTTCAGCTTTGGTTTTCATTGATCTATAAATGCAACAATATGATCTGAGCAAAATGAAAAATCTTAACACCTTCTGTATCCTTTGCTACAAACCAAAAGCTTCTTTGTGTTTTCTCATGAGGTTCACTTATAGCTTATCAGGTGTAGGGAGGTACTGTGGCCTGGCACTTGTTCTACCCATACAGGCAGAGCATAGGTGGGAGTGGGCACTAACTAGGCAGAGGGTCACTTAGGATCTAGGGAGTATTCTACAGTTCCCAGTTCCCATAATGACGTTGTGCTGCTGGAGCTTTCAGTCATTCTTGTTCTTCCTTCTCTCTCATTCTCAAGATTCAGTCAAACTCCATGTCCTGCTCATTTTTCCTTTGAAATATCCTTACCTGTTCTTTGATTTCTCTTCACCTGTATCTTTTCTCCTTATGATTCCTTTTCTAGACTATTACAGGGTCTTTCTGACTGTTCTCCCTACTTCTGGTCACCCTCCCCATGTTTGTCCTTCACGTTGCTTCCAGGGGTGTCCTTTCAAATCACAAATCTGATCATACTGCTTTCCTGATTAAAAGCCTCTGATATATATATATAAAAGCCTCTGATATATATATATATAATATATATATAATACATATTATATATGTAATCTAATACATATATATGTATTTGTATACAGAGAAGTGTCAGAGCATCTTGGCATGGCATGGCATGGCATGGCATAGCAGAGCAGGTCTTTCATAACCTGATTCCAGCATGCCTTTCCAGTTTGGGTCTGGATATGTATTCCTGTGCACCTACACTGTGCTGTGATGATTCCAGGTCACATTTCAATACTTGGACGCACCCTGTGTCGTATGCCTCTGGGGTGTGTATGGGTATGTGTGTATTCTTTTTCTCTATAAGATTCTCTCCTGGGTGGACCCAGCTCAAACATTAAGGCCTTCCGTTTCTCTACTCCGACTTTACCCTACCATAGCAGAATTCCTTCATTTATTAGGTATATACTTTCTCATGCTCCACAGAAGATTTTAAGGTATCATGCAAAACAGTAATGTTGAAAGAAAAAACTAATAAAATAGGAATATTTAACCAGGAAGGTTTACACATGTGTAAATCCGATAGAATTCATTGTTCCCTTTTATGTATTCTCATAAAGCTTTTAAAAACTATATGATAATATTATATATATTGTATCTGTTTTCCTTGTTCTAAATTCCATGGAAGACAGAGACCTTAGATTATTCATCTTTGCATTCCTAGTATCTGGTATAATAGACATACATTCAGTGCTCAATATGTTTGTTAAATTGAATTAAAGTGAATTTTCTAAGAGGTGTTCTAAAAAGTTAGTGACCATTGTTCTGCCTCTTGCTGAATGTGAACATTTTTATGTTGATGCAACATTAGTTTTATGGTCATATTGAAGATTTCACTATGCACTGCCTCTTCCAGATCATTTCTAAATATTGACATCACAGTAGTTACATTTTCACAGTTCTGTGAAATGGAATACACAGGCAGTAGAAATTGGATGATGTGATTGTAACTGTAACTCAGCTGGTCAACACACATTGTTGCTTAGATTACATAAAGTATAAAAGTATTCAAAAAGTTTTTGATCATCTTTTTGTGCTGATTAAAATCATAGTGCAAAAATTCTGAGCCTTAGTCTTTAATTAAAATATAACTTTTAAATTAGTCTTTTATACTCTCAAGACTTTCTAGAAACCATGAGTCAAACATCCTATATATAATCTAATATTATGCAATTCATGTAGTGTTTGCTGCCTTCTTAGTTTGAACTTGGTGTTAAGGAAAGTGAATGTATTGTATCTTAAACATGTTTCTCTTTCTTAGAAATATAATTTTAATTTTTCTGCTTCAGAGTGTGACTGCATATCATCATAATGACGTTGTCTTCTCTTTACAGTAGACTCTTACTTAGCTAATCAGTGCCTATTCATTAATCTGTCTGAGCCCAATGGTGTTATAATTTCCTTAATCAAGAGCACAAACATATTACCTTCTCCAGGGGGTTTATTTTCTTGTTTATCAGTTACCTCTGATTCATTTCTATTTAATCAGATGGTGATAACATACTTTCTCAAGGTGAAATTAGCATAAGTAAATATTCTTTGTAGTTATTGTCCTCTGCTGTTTTGATTTCTATGAATGCAACAAAATAGTAGGAAGACTTTAAGAGACATTTTTCATGTCTTGGATTTCCTTTTCTGGATGTGCAGGAAATTGCTGTCATAAAATTTTGTATGCTGCTGATTGACCAACCATTAGATACATTTTTATGTAAGTAAAATTGCAAAGAACAGAAAAAAAGTGAATTTTTTAAGATGTAGCCCTTAAGCTATAGTTGCATGCTAGTCAGGCAATGCAGCGGCAGCTAAGAAATTGGTGGATGTGCCGTATCACTGGTTGATAACAGGCTCAATGAACTAGGCCTTTGCTGGCCTGCACTGTTTTAATAGATAGTAATTGTCCAGAAGGCCATTTTTTCTGGCTATTTTGTTTTCCATAGCTTTTTAAATTGCATTATAAACTAAACAATAGCAAGGCAAATAGGATGAGACAGAGGAAATCAGAATGAGCTAGAGAGATAAAAAGTATTAAAATAAGAGTTTGCAGAACAATATGATACTGATAAATACTTAGCAAGAACCTATTGGTAAATGAAAAAGCTCTATTGTCCGGTCTAGTTTGATAAACCACTAGGATGAAAGCAACTTTTCCCCCCACAAAAGTCATCATAATCATCATCATTACTATGAAAAAATCAAATTTTGACTTATTCAGAAAATGTTCATGAGTTAGATTTTTAAATAATTAAAGAAAAATATAAAGAAAATTAGTAAAAATGTAACTGTTAAAAGATGTAGAGATTATTATACTTATGTACAGTGTAGACCAGCAGTTTGGGAAGTCTAATGAAATTATGCCATTTTATTCTTTCATCAATGAAGTATAAAAATATATTCCTGAGAGTTGAAGAATAGACACAGAGTTGCCCCTGTGATGAATCTAATTTCATCTGTCTGGTTGTCATTGGACAAATCTGGTTGTTATCTATAGGATTGCCCTCAGATGTTGGAGTTGACAGTAATGAGGATGGCTGACATTTGTTGATACTGTGTTATGAAGACTTGAACTCAGGTTTTAAGCTTGTTCTTGTAGTTTTGACCTAGATCACTTATTGAAGTAATAGCTTTATAGGCTTGCCATGTTCTGTTAAGAGTCTAAAGGTACATTGTTTCTGTATTACAGAATGTGAAAACAAGCCCATGTTTACTTTATACACACTGCTCATGGTTTTACTGATGTTGGTCATTATGTATACTTAGCTTTCACCCTTTCAGGCCGAAGGGTCAAATTATTGTCTGATTTTTCCACATTCAGACTCTTTTCATTTCATATACAATTTTTGAAGAGTTGTGTCCATTTTAATGGCTTTTTGGCATTGACTTAGATCCTATAGAAATTCCCAGGGTTAGGGCTGGGCACGTTGACGCATGCCTGTAATCTCAGTACTTTGGGAGGCCAAGGCAGGTGGATAACTTGAGGTCAGAAGTTCGAGGCCAGCCTGGCCAACATGGTGAAACCCTATCTCTACTAAAAATACAAAAATTAGCCGGGCGAGGTGGCGCGTGCCTGTAATCCCTGCTACTCGGGAGGCTGAGGCAGGAAAATGACTTGAATCCAGGAGGCGGAGGTTGCAGTGAGCCGAGATTGCACCACTGCATTTCAGCCTGGGAGACAGAGTGAGACTCCATCTCAAAAAATAAAAAGAAGAAATTCCCAGGGGTAGTCTTGGTTTATTTTTGTTATTACTAACATTTGTATAGTATTTTACTATGGATAAAAGCCTTAGGTGGTCATTAGACTTTGGTAACTAGTTAGACCCTGATAACTCATTGTATTTTTCAGTTGAGTCAGTTGGCATTATGTTCCTTAAGGTATTACCTTCCTGTTGCTCACTCCAAAGTTACCTGCTTTATTAGCTACCACTATTATTGTACACTTACACTCACCTTCCCGTATTTTAACCCCATTTAAGCTTAGTGTTTCCCCACCTGCAAGAGCTTTGGGTCATTTGCTGATCTGGAGGTTTCAGTGTATTCTTGCATACTTCCTCTACCAGATCCTTCCTCTCAGTGTTGAAATAAAAGCCTAGCACTCATCTTGGAAAACCCTGTTGTTTCCATTTTTACTTCCAGGGAGGTACCCATCTCTTCCCATCCTTTCCTTAAATATGAAGCAACACTACTTCCAAGTCCTATGGAAACTTAATTTTAATAGCCTTATTTTTATTATTTAAAAAATTTAAACAAAGTGATTGCCTTTGTTGCAGATTATGTGGAGAACCACCCTTTTTGGCAAGCTCAGAAGAGAAGCTTTTTGAGTTAATAAGAAAAGGAGAACTACATTTTGAAAATCCAGTCTGGAATTCCATAAGTGACTGTGGTAAGTATAGATGCATTATTATTTACTAAAGCTAATATAAGTAACATAAGAAAGTTGGCCAATGGTTAAAATGTTTTAAATCTCTGTTTAGTCATTAAATTTACTTGTGGAAATGAACACTATTTGCTTGTGGAAATAGCGTATCTTCACTGTGATTGTTCATCATCAAAACTTTCAAAAACGGAAAATACATTGTAAAAGTTAAAGAGGAAATTTGCTGATCATCTAGCTAATGTTTACTATAGACCATTAAACTAGGTAATCCAGGCAATAAAACTTCACTTTAGGCTTTAAACTATATTTATTAGGCATTTATACTGATGATTTTTATTGTATACTTGGCATCTTTCTTTCCTGTTATACTGACCTAATCCTAAAAAATTGTAAAATGTATGCTACTAATTGTAGTTAAAATAAATAAGATTTTTCAGGATTTTTTTCTTATTTTTAGCTAAAAGTGTTTTGAAACAACTTATGAAAGTAGATCCTGCTCACAGAATCACAGCTAAGGAACTACTAGATAACCAGTGGTTAACAGTAAGTTACAATATTACTTTTTTCTTTCTGACATGCTACCATTACTCATTTCTTTTTATTTTGTCTTGGAGTTTTCTGTATAGTCTTAAAACAGTCAATTAGTTTGATTTTCTGTCAAATTAAAAAAACATTGAGTCTTGACAAACTTCTGAAAATGGACATTTTCAAACTGTTAGAACTGTTGTCACAGTTGTTTATATATATTTGTAGAGGTTTAAATGATCTTTGTTCAGTGTCATGAAAGTATCATGTCCAATAGAACAGAGCTGAAAAATGTCCAATATTATAGCTGTGGAAAATTGAAACAATCTGTATAGTTCAGTGATGTAAAACACTGGAACCGCTCACCTCTCTTTCAACTCTTGGGGTGTAGAAAATCTTTGGGGACTCAGAAAAGCCATGATCTCCAAACAGCGGCAGTCTCCTGGTTTGGAATTTTATTTATTTACATATTGTTTTCTGCCATTGGACTAATGCTTCAAGCACAGACCTTGTGTCTTACTGATCTTCGTATCCCTGCACCCGAACATTACCTGGTCACAGCAGGAACTTTGGAAAAGGCTACTGCTTATCCCTCAATATTTATTCCTCTCCTTCTATAATAAGGATTCTGACTTTTAGTTGGAAACATCGCTGTCCAGTTAGAAGGCTCTTCCCCAGTGTTCTTTGCTAGTTATGGTGATGGTCAGTGAGATGCAAGTCGAAGTGGGTGCAATTTCTGGGAAGTGTCCTTAGATGGAGCTGATATGGCATTTCTTATGTCCTTCCTCTTTCCTGGTAGACGCAGATGTGAGTTTGAGTAGCCATATTAGATTATAAAGTGAAATCTGGAAATGGCAGAGCAACAAGATGCAAGGAACCATAATGGTAGCTCACAGAGCTGCCATGTCAATCCTTCACTGCCTACCTCCAGAATTTTTTATATGAACTGGAAACAGACTTCTGTCAGCTTTAATATATAGTGTGCAGCTGGACCTAATTTCAATTAATACAATACTCAAACAATTGCTGAATGATTCAGTAAGTGGATAGGTCTTTAGGTATCTCAGAAATTTTTCTGAGAACTGAGATTAGAAATTATTAGAGATACATGGGAATATTACTAGAGAGTATTCATCTATTAAAAATTATAGATCTATTATTTGCTAGATACTGTGTTAGGTATTGGGGATACATGATATAATTACATTTAAAATGTAAATTAGCATATGATAATATTCTTTTTTTTTTGAGACGGAGTCTCGCTCTGTCGCCAAGCTGGAGTGCAGTGGTACAATCTCGGCTCACTGCAACTTCTGCCTCCTGGGTTCAAGCGATTCTCCTGCCTCAGCCTCCTGAGTAGCTAGGACTAAAGGCATGCACCACCACGCCCAGCAAATTTTTGTATTTTTAGTAGACACAGCTGATAATATTCTTAAAAGATCACTATGACTATTGGGGTTGGGGGGAGTGGCTTGGAAATAGGGAATTAGATAGATGTTGAAGTAGTACTGTTGAGAGATAATAGTGACTTGGATAGGATGGTAGCAATAGAGATGAAGAGAAAAACATGAGATATATTTTAGAAGTATAATTGATAGGATTTGATGATGGATTAGATGAAGAATGAGGATAAGAGAGGAAATAAGGATGACATCTAGATTTTATTCTAACAACTGGTTGGATGTTGGTGCCCTTTACTGAGATATGGAAGACTGTAGGAGAAATAGATTTATTTCTGGGATACGGATGGTGAATCAAGGGTTCTATATTAGATAGGATCAGTTTGCAATGCTTATGTGGCATCCAAGTGGCGATATCAAACAGATAATTGAATATATGAGTTTGAAACTGGAAAGATTTAAGATGAAGATATAAATTTGAGAATCATGAGTATACAAACACCACATAAAGCCACTGGGCTGAAGAGATAAATAAGGAAGGAAATACAGATAGCGAGAAGAGGCCCCAGCAACATGTCTTTAGGCACTAAAACATTAAGAACCTCAGATAAATTTAGATACATAAATATATAGTGATATCACTCTCCTTTTAAATTATCTAATTTTCCTTTGGCAATTTCTAATCATTTCTTTGAATAACATTTTTTTTTCTTTAAGGGCTAAAAATAGTCTTCACCCAAGAATGAATTATATTTGCCCTCTTCCATGAATGTGTTGCTCTCTCAAAGGATTCTGTGCAATAATTATTTCTGGCCTAAAGTAATTGTGCAAATGAGTTAGCAGCTAGATCACTGCAGAACTATATTGAGTAGGTTTGTAGTACAGCAAAATAAACTGTAAAACAGATGGTGTGCCTTAGAAATTTCTCTCTTTTCAGCATCACACAACGTTCGGGTTGGGCCATTTAATTATTTGTTTTCTAATTAGCACAACTTTATTTCTGGCTTTGGTCATTTTTCTAGTAGTCTCCATTTTTGAGCCTCTGTAACATTTGTCTCTATGAAGTCTTTGCCAAATGGATAGAGAAGTGACAGATATTGTGTACTATATCGGATTGTCCTAAGGAATTCAGTGGATGAAATTTAGAATACTGGCATTTTACAAACTTCTGAAAGGCAAAACTCTTCTTAAGCACTTGAAGTCTTACTTTTTGTGATTCATATCCCCTGTTTGAAGTAGTCTAAAGAAAATATGTAGTTCTCTCAGCGCCCTGCTGCTTTATAACCAGAGCTTACCTTTTGTAATACCTAACACATAGTAACATTTTTCTATAAAAAGTTTCTATGGTTTAGCCTACGTACTGTGCGTTTTGAAAAGTGGTAAATATCTGAAAAGTATTCTAAGAAAAATAACTATTTCTCTTGTACATTTAAGAGAATGGAATTTCAAATAAACACATAAATATTGTCATCCTGATTTTAAAAGTCAGAGGTTAGATGTAAGGAAAAATACCCAATAAATGACTTTCTTGCAAAGGAAGAGTTGACTCTAATGGCTGGGAGTATGCCGGTTGTTTTCTTTCATTCATTTCTTCCTTGTTTCCTTTTACTGTCAACTGTGGTTCAGGAGTTAATTGCTTCTTATTAGGTAATTGCCTTGGTATTCCTTCAAGTCTGCTAGTGACAAATAACACCAAGAATTTACGTTTTTTAACAAGTTTCTCAGGTATTTCTTCTGCCCACTTATGTTTAAAAGTCACTGCTATAAATTAAGGAAGTCAGTTTTTCTTTTATTTCTTGCCATAATGTAGTTTGAGCTTTAATGGTATTCAAACATTAATTCCTTCAACACATTGTGTGCATGCACGTGTGCCCCTACCAGGTACTAGTGCTAGGTATAAAATATAGTTAAAGCCACATAAGACATGGTCTCTGACATAAGGAACTTACAATTTAGTAAGGAAAACAACCTATGTATAAGATTCAATGCAAGGAAGAAAATGATAAATGACTTAAGAAATTACAAAATGACCAGAGGTATGGAGGCAAGCAAGTATGAAGTCAGAAAGTTTAATTTGACTGGCAGATAAGAAGCTTGAAGGAAAGAAGTGAGAAATGAGACCAGAAAAGGAAAGAAAATTGTGAGACTAAGAAAAAAAAGAAAATTATGAGTGGACTTGAACCAGGGTTATAATTTTAACTTCATTCCATAGGTAGTAAAGAACAGTTGTATGCTCTTAAAGAAATTATTAATATTGTTAAAGTGCATCAGTCTTGCCAGATGGCTTATTTTAAATAGGACATCAATCACTCAAATGTCTATACTGATTGTTACAAATATCATTTTATTTAATCCATCAGGTATTAGAGGGGTACAAAGATGAATAAAACAGTTCCTCTCCTTCAGTAATTAATTTACCACAAGTAAGTCTGTTCTTTGCTTTATAGTCACAACCTTGCAAAAGCACTTTGTAATCAAGGTGTAGGGACTAATTTCAGAACAGTCTTTCCTAATGTATGAACAGGGTCTTTGTTCATTGATTTATGTATTGTTATTTGGGTTTTGATCATTGGCTTTTGACCTTTAGCTTTAACATATATACTCTATATAAGAGGATGGAAATTTTCTGTTACCTAACTGTTGGCTGTTATTTTTTCCTTCTGTATATTTTCATCCTAAATATGTTAACTCTTACCTTTATTTTACTATATGTAGTTATTCATACATTCTGAATTATCTTATGTATATCAATATATTTTTGAGTCTCTAATGAAGCTTTCTATAAAAATTATGTTAAGGAGGCTGGGTGCGGTGGGTCACGCTTGTAATCCCAGCACTTTGGGAGGCCGAGGCAGGCGGATCACAAGGTCAGGAGTTTGCGATCAGCTTGGCCAATATGGTGAAACCCCATGTCTACTAAAAATACAAAAATTAGCCACGCGTGGTGGCGGGTGCTGGTAGTCCCAGCTACTTGGGAGGCTGAGGCAGAAGAATTGCTTGAACCCAGGAGGTGGAGGTTGCAGTGAGCCAAGATCGTGCCACTGCACTCCAGCCTGGGCAACAGAGCAAGACTCCATCTAAAAAAAAAAAAAAAATTATGTTAAGGAAAAGCTCATGAGCCAGGACACTTGGGGATTTACTCAGTATTCAATTATTGGTATATACTCAATAATTCAACAAATATTTATTGGATAACTACTATGTGCTTTGGAGGACACAAGGATCAGTCTGGCATGGTCCCTGCCCACAGGTTGCCCACAGCCTAGTATAGGGTTTAAAACAAAAACACGGGCAGAGAATGATAGATCAACAAGGATGTAAATGTACTACAACAACTACTTGAAGTACTAAACATGGAAAGGAACAACCGGTACCAGCCACTGCAAAATCATGCCAAATTGTAAAGACCATCGAGGCTAGGAAGAAACTGCATCAACTAACGAGCAAAATAAATAGCTAACATCATAATGACAGGATCAAATTCACACATAACAATATTAACTTTAAATGTAAATGGACTAAATGCTCCAATTAAAAGACACAGACTGGCAAATTGGATAAAGAGTCAAGACCCATCAGTGTGCTGTATTCAGGAAACCCATCTCACGTGCCAAGACACACATAGGCTCAAAATGAAGGGAGGGAGGAAGATCTACCAAGCAAATGGAAAACAAAAAAAGGCAGGGGTTGCAATCCTAGTCTCTGATAAAACAGATTTTAAACCAACAAAGATCAAAAGAGACAAAGAAGGCCATTACATAATGGTAAAGGGATCAATTCAACAAGAAGAGCTAACTATCCTAAATATATATGCACCCAATACAGGAGCACCCAGATTCATAAAGCAAGTCCTGAGTGACCTACAAAGAGACTTAGACTCCCATACAATAATAATGGGAGACTTTAACACCCCACTGTCAACATTAGACAGATCCATGAGACAGAAAGTTAACAAGGATACCCAGGAATTGAACTCAGCTCTGCACCAAGCGGACCTAATAGACATCTACAGAACTCTCCACCCCAAATCAACAGAATACACATTTTTTTCAGCACCACACCACACCTATTCCAAAATTGATCACATGGTTGGAAGTAAAGCTCTCCTCAGCAAATGTAAAAGAACAGAAATGATAACAAACTGTCTCTCAGACCACAGAGCAATCAAACTAGAACTCAGGATTAAGAAACTCACTCAAAACCGTTCAACTACATGGAAACTGAACAACCTGCTCCTGAAATACTACTGGGTACATAACGAAATGAAGGCAGAAATAAAGATGTTCTTTGAAACCAATGAGAACAAAGACACAACATACCAGAATCTCTGGGACACATTCAAAGCAGTGTGTAGAGGGAAATTTATAGCACTAAATGCCCACAAGAGAAAGCAGGAAAGATCCAAAATTGACACCCTAACATCACAATTAAAAGAACTAGAAAAGCAAAAGCAAACACATTCAAAAGCTAGCAGAAGGCAAGAAATAACGAAAATTAGAGCAGAACTGAAGGAAATAGAGACACAAAAAACCCTTCAAAAAATTAATCCAGGAGCTGGTTTTTTGAAAGGATCAACAAAATTGATAGACTGCTAGTAAGATTGATAAAGAAGACAAGAGAGAAGAATCAAATAGACACAATAAAAAATGATAAAGGGGATATCACCACCGATCCCACAGAAATACAAACTACCATCAGAGAATACTACAGACACCTCTACGCAAATAAACTAGAAAATCTAGAAGAAATGGATAAATTCCTCGACACATACACCCTCCCAAGACTAAACCAGGAAGAAGTTGAATCTCTGAATAGACCAATAACAGCTCTGAAATTGTGGCAATAATCAATAGCTTACCAACCAAAAAGAGTCCAGGACCAGATGGATTCACAGCCGAATTCTACCAGAGGTACAAGGAGAAACTGGTACCATTCCTTCTGAAACTATTCCAATGAATAGAAAAAGAGGGAATCCTCCCTAACTCATTTTATGAAGCCAGCATCATCCTGATACCAAAGTCGGGCAGAGACACAACCAAAAAAGAGAATTTTAGACCAATATCCTTGATGAACATTGATGCAAAAATCCTCAATAACATACTGGCAAACCGAATCCAGCAGCACATCAAAAAGCTTATCCACCATGATCAAGTGGGCTTCATCCCTGGGATGCAAGGCTGGTTTAATATACGCAAATCAATAAATGTAATCCAGCATATAAACAGAACCAAAGACTAAAACCACATGATTATCTCAATAGATGTGGAAAAGGCCTTTGACAAAATTCAACAACCCTTCATGCTAAAAACTCTCAATAAATTAGGTATTGATGAGATGTATCTCAAAATAATAAGAGCTATCTATGACAAACCCACAGCCAATATCATACTGAATGGGCAAAAGCTGGAAGCATTCCCTTTGAAAACTGGCACAAGACAGGGATGCCCTCTCTCACCACTCCTATTCAACATAGTGTTGGAAGTTCTGGCCAGGGCAATCAGGCAGGAGAAGGAAAGAAAGGGTATTCGATTAGGAAAAGAGGAAGTCAAATTGTCCCTGTTTGCAGATGACATGATTGTATATCTAGAAAACCCCATCATCTCAGCCCAAAATCTCCTTAAGCTGATAAGCAACTTCAGCAAAGTCTCAGGATACAAAATCAATGTACAAAAATCACAAGCATTCTTATACACCAATAACGGACAAACAGAGAGCCAAATCATGAGTGAGTTCCCATTCACAATTGCTTCAAAGAGAATAAAATACCTAGGAATCCAACTTACAACGGACGTGAAGGACCTCTTCAAGGAGAACTACATACCACTGTTCAATGAAATAAAAGAGGATACAAAGAAATGGAAGAGCATTCCATGCTCATGGGTAGGAAGAATCAATATTGTGAAAATGGCCATACTACCCAAGGTAATTTATAGATTCAATGCCATCCCCATCAAGCTACCAATGACTTTCTCACAGAATTGGAAAAAACTACTTTAAAGTTCATATGGAACCAAAAAAGAGCCCGCATCGCCAAGTCAATCCTAAGCCAAAAGAACAAAGCTGGAGGCATCACGCTACTTGACTTCAAACTCTACTACAAGGCTACAGTAACCAAAACAGCATGGTACTGGTACCAAAACAGAGATATAAATCAATGGAACAGAACAGAGCCCTCAGAAATAACGCCGCATATCTACAACTATCTGATCTTTGACAAACCTGAGAAAAACAAGCAATGGGGAAAGGATTCCCTATTTAATAAATGGTGCTGGAAAAACTGGCTAGCCACATGTAGAAAGCTGAAACTGGATCCCTTCCTTATACCTTATACAAAAATTAATTCAAGATGGATTAAAGACTTAAATGTTAGACCTAAAACCATAAAAACCCTAGAAGAAAACCTAGGCATTACCATTCAGGACATAGGCATGGGCAAGGACTTCATGTCTAAAACACCAAAAGCAATGGCAACAAAAGCCAAAATTGACAAATGGGATCTAATTAAACTAAAGAGCTTCTGCATGGCAAAAAAAACTACCATCAGAGTGAATAGGCAACCTACAAAATGGGAGAAAATTTTCGCAACCTACTCATCTGACAAAGGGCTAATATCCAGAATCTACAATGAACTCCAACAAATTTACAGGAAAAAAACAAACAACCCCATCAAAAAGTGAGCGGAGGACATGAACAGACACTTCTCAAAAGAAGACATTTATGCAGCCAAAAGACACATGAAAAAATGCTCATCATCACTGGCCATCAGAGAAATGCAAATCAAAACCACAATGAGATACCATCTCACACCACTTAGAATGGCGATCATTAGAAAGTCAGGAAACAACAGGTGCTGGAGAGGATGTGGAGAAATAGGAACACTTTTACACTGTTGGTGGGACTGTAAACTAGTTCAACCATTGTGGAAGTCAGTGTGGCGATTCCTCAGGGATCTAGAACTAGAAATACCATTTGACCCAGCCATCCCATTACTGGGTATATACCCAAAGGACTATAAATCATGCTGCTATAAAGACACATGCACACGTATGTTTATTGCGGCACTATTCACAATAGCAAAGACTTGGAACCAACCCAAATGTCCATCAATGATAGACTGGATTAAGAAAATGTGGCACATATACCCCATGGAATACTATGCAGCCATAAAAAATGATGAGTTCATGTCCTTTTTAGGGACACGGATGAAATTGGAAATCATTCTCAGCAAACTATCGCAAGGACAAAAAACCAAATGCCGCATGTTCTCACTCATAGGTGGGAATTGAACAATGAGAACACATGGACACAGGAAGGGGAACATCACACTCTGGGGACTGTTGTGGGGTGGGGGGAGGGGAGAGGAATAGCGTTAGGAGATATACCTAATGCTAAATGACGAGTTAATGGGTGCTGCACACCAGCATGGCACATGTATACATATGTAACTAACCTGTACATTGTGCACATGTACCCTAAAACTTAAAGTATAATAATAATAAAAAATAAATAAATAAATAAATAAACTTCCAAGAAGGGAGCTGTTATTCTTTTAAGCAAGCTTGTCCAACCCACAGCCCAGCACAAACTCGTAAACTTTCTTAAAACTTTATGAGATTTATTATTATTATTTTTCTTTTTTTTGCTCTTCAGCTGTCGTTAGTGTTAGTGTATTTTATGTGTGGCCTACAACAATTCTTCTTCCAGTGTGGCCCAGGGAAGCCAAAAGATTGGACACCGCTCTGCTTCAGGAGATTATAAAAATTACTTAAGGGTGGAGGTAATATGTGATCTGGCTTTTAAAAAAGTGGGTAAAAATAGAAATTCATGTAGGAGTCAGGGTAAGGAAGGTAAGAGAATTCTAGATAGAAATAACTTTTCAAAGGCATAAAGATAGAAAAAATATGAAGTATATTCAGAGAATAATTTGTAGTTCCTTTTTTTTCTATAACCACAGAAGGCATGTAGGAGAGTAGTGGGAAATTAGGTTGAAAAGGAAGGTTAGAGCTATTTTGCTCTAGACCCTAAGAGTTTACATTTGATTCATTTGGCAATGACTTACTACTGAAAGGCACTCAAGTGCCATGATTGCTGCTGTGCTTGTGTGAGTTTTTCTCTTTTGTCCCTCTCACCCTTGGAGCGTTATGTGAGTGGACTTGGATCAGGTCTGTGGGCTAGAGATAGTGACTAGATTCTGAGGGAAGAACTCGAATTGGAGTATCTTGCCTGAGATAGTCTGAATCTCAGATAGTTGAATCTAGGAAGAGCCCTAGGAATGAATTGGAGTTGAAGGTCTTGAGGGCGCCCATATACACAGGTGGTGGCTAAAGGGTGGAGGCAGGTTCTTAACGAGGAGGTGAACCAAGAGTCAGGAGTTAAATAGAAACAAGATGAGTATTGGAACAGGTTGGGAACAAGTAGCCAAGTGTTTGAGACTCTATCAGTTAGTGGGTTGGTGGATGCATTGTTTGCCAGGACAGACAGAACTTCAGTAAGAATTATCTGGCAACAGTGTGTGATATGGTTGTCATGGTGGCAAGCAGAAACCAGAGAACTGAAGTAGGACTGGGATAAGATAATGAAGACTGGAACTAGGGCAGTGAGTGGGAACAGACAAGAGAGGAGAAAGAAGACCTGAGAAAGAAAACATAATTTTGTAACTAAGTAGAAGTGTTAGGTAAGAGAGTAAGAGCAATCAAAACTGCTTCTTAGGTGACTAGAAAAATGGTATGAGACAAAATTAAAGTGTAGAAGTGCTGGTTTTGTAGATTGGAACAAGAATGAAGTGTTTTTGGAACAATCTGTTCAAACTTTTATGCTTGAATTATAACAAAAAAGGATTTTGAAAAATGACGAGTCTTCTCAGATATTTTTAGGTTGAACTTTAAAAATTTTCACCATAAATGTAATTAATTGCAAGGGATATAATTTCTCATATAAACATTTGTAATTAAAAATAAAGCTAATATCAGTTTTTTACCCATATGGGACATCCATCTCATTCATTTTTAGATATTTATGAACAAGTTCTTCTTTGACAGAAACTAGGTTATTCATTCTTCTCTTTGAATTTGTGTTTCTATTTTTCTATTCTACTTCTTCCACAGAATTTTATCCTAATGTAATAATATTTTTGCTTGAATGGATTTTATCAATCACCTATAATTTGTCTCATTTTACAAAAAAAGTTCAAATTTATATTTAAATTTTTTTTATTTCCTGGGACTCTAAGGCTCTATAATTTCTAAAAATTATTTAAGAATGACTTTTCATTATGATTATTATCAGTAGTATATAATTGATCAAGAGAACATGATTATAATTTTTTAGAATTACTAAACAAAACAATATTATATTGGAAATGCTTTAGTGGATGGATAGGGCTGCTTTCCCTCCCAATTAGTTCATTCATACATGATTGAATATTTCTATTGTTAGAATGAGACAATGTTCAGCAATATTGTATTGTTTTTAGTTTTTATAGACACTGAGAACCTTATATAAATAAGTGGATAGGAACGGAAGGAGTTTTGAGATAGTAGTGTCATGCAGTTCATCACAGCTGTTTGAGTTACGTTTCAAGACCACTCAGTGAAGGGCCTGCTGGAGGAGACGCTGGTTCCTGCCAAGATACTGTGTCTTCTCTGAAGATTAAACCTGAAGTAACTTTAGAGAGAAACCTCATGATACCAGGATTCAGAGAAGAGTGAGAAATCCCTGGGAAAATAAAGGGATAGCTTGAGCTGGTGTGGATAGTGGGTGAGGCTGCAGCCAAGGCAGGGAATTAAAATAGAAACACAAAACAACCCAGTTTCCCCTTTTTCCTCTTGTCATTTGCTTTGGGACACCAATGCTTACTTATCCCCTCACAAGGGTCTGAAGTAATAAAATCGGAGCAGCACTGAAGCCCTGCCTGAATGAGAAGCCAAGGAAAATGTGTGGGAATTAACTCGTTGCAGGCATTGACTTCTTACCTCTTGGCCTCCAAACTCTAGGACTGCTGGGTGATACTTTTGGTGTATTTTAGGAGTGCCTCCTCCTCAGATTATTTCTCCTGGCGGGAGGAGGTGGGTAAGTGCGAAACCCTGAACTGAGGAGTTGCTTAGTGGGGCAGGTTTTTGGTGTCTAAGTTTCTTCCCCATACTCTTCCTTGATCTCCCAAGGCCAAGAGCCGGGACTGGCTCTAGATCTATGCCTTGTCTTCTGGGGTGCCAATGCTTCCTGGGAAACAGGAGCTTAGAGAGGCCAAGTTTCAAACACCATTAGAAAAGAGTTTAGAATACACAGTCCTAGAATTTAAAAATTAACAAAGTGAACATACTAAGAGAGATAAGGGAAGATGTTGATAATATGAAGCAAGAATAAGAAATAAAAACAGAACCAAGTAGGTATGAAAAATATAATAGTTGAAATATAGAATGCAGTGATATACAACTAAAGAATGAATTTTAAAACTAGATGATCAGATTGTAGAACTTTATACAGAAGGAAGCAGGAGAGGATAAATAAGTTGAAAATATAAAAGAAAAGATATATGGGGTTAAAAGTAAAAGTGCCAAAATCCATCTAATAGGAGTCTCAGATTAAAAAAATAAAAAGGGGGAGGAGAAAATCTTTTGAGAAATAATGGGGATAAATTCATCAGAATTAAAGAAAGACCTTAGCTTTAAAGAGATGATAAGACTACCCAATAAGAGAGAAGAAAAAAACTGAAAAATAGACATAACGAAATTTTAAAACATCAAAAAGAAAAATTCTAAAAGCTCCCAGAGAGAATGAGCAGATCATATAAAAAAGAACAAGAATCACATTGACATCCTACTTTTCAGCAGCAACATTGGATGCAAGAATAACTGGAGTAATATGTTAAATGTATTAAGGGAAAAAGAACTTTAAAGTTAAAATTTTATATCCATTCAAATTGTTATTCATATTAAAGGGAATGATTAAGTTATTTTCAAATATACAAGAGCTCAGAGGGTTTGCCACAAGAGTTAAAACACATGGTAGAAGTACTTACAGAGGAGGAAAAACAAATCCAGAAGATGCCACAAGAGCCATGTGCAGCAAGAGCCTTTAAATATCTTGGTAGAGTTTGCTGATATCAAAAAATACAAAAACAAAACACAAAACCAAAGAAGAAGAGAAAACATAATCATAATAATCCAGAATTAAAATTCATGATAATATCCACATGATGAGCACTGGGAAGGGGGCAAGGGCATGGGAGCAGCACATGAAAGTGTGCTAAAGAAGAATATGGAGGCATCAGATTTTTAAAGTAGGAAGGAATGAAAAACATATAAAGAGTGGGAGAAACTGAAATAACAATGATGTGGAAGGGGGCAGGGACTGAAAATTAATGATATCTAGCTTAACATTCCAGAATTTTAACAGAGTAAACCCAAATAAAGTAGTAGGAAAGATAAAACTAAGAGTGAAAATCAACTAAATAGAACACAAAGGTAAAATAGAAAAGATCAACAAGGTCAGTATTTGGTTCTTTGAAAAAACCAACAAAATAAATACATCTTTGGAAAAATTAAGACAGAAATAGAGAAAACAGGCTGGGTATGGTGGCTCATGCCTATAATCCCAGCACTTTGGGAGGCCAAGGTAGGTAGAGGAGGGCATAGTCCCTAGCTAGGGCTCCAACCCTGGGCATGTGCCCACAGACCCAGGTGAGGACAAGCATTTCTGTTTTCCTGCCTAAATGTTGCATTTTCCAAGACCACCCCAGCCTGCCATGCCCCCATCCTGGGCCTATAAAGACCCCGAGACCCTAGCAGGCAGACGCACAGGCAGCTGGACATCAAGAGTCACTCCGCGGCATAGAGCCGGCAGGCCTGCAAGCCATCCACCGGCAGAACAACACGGAGTTTGGCTGGGGCAGTTGGAGGAGAGCCCAGGCTGCTGAGCTGCCTGACTCCAGGGGAAAACCACCTTCCCACTCCATCTCCCTTCTGGCTCCCCATCCATCTGCTGAGAACCTCCACTCAATAAAACCTTGCACTCATTCTCCAAGCCCATGTGTGATCAGATTCTTCCAGTACACCAAAGCGAGAAACCCTGGGATACAGAAAGCCCTCTGTCCTTGTGATAAGGCAGGGAGTCTAACTGAACTGACTAACACAAGCCACCTATGGACAGCTAAACTAAAAGAACACCCTGTAACACACACCCACTGGGGCTTCGGGAGCTATAAACATTCACCTCTAGATGCTGCCCTGGAGTTGGAACCCCACATCTGCCCACCTGCATGCTCCCTCTAGAGGTTTGAGCAGCGGGACGCAGAAGAAGCGAGCCACACCCCCCACTGCATGCCCTGCAAAGGGGATGAGGGAACTTTTCCCTTTTCAATAACAGGCTTAGATAGGAGAAACAAGTCCAAATACAGAAATAATTACAAGTACATTGGTTTAAAATACCTGTTTAAAGGTATATTGTCTAATTGAATTTTTAAAAAATCTAGCTCTCTACTGTTTATAAGAAGCATATTTGAAGCATAAAGACATGGAAATATTGAAACACAAAAATGGAAAAGGACATATCAGGCAAACACTAACAAAGAAAATCTGTATAATGGAATTAATACCAATTAAATATACCTTAACACTTACCAATGACTTTCTTCACAGAATTGGAAAAAACTACTTTAAAGTTCATATGGAACCAAAAAAGAGCCCACATTGCCAAGTCAATCCTAAGCCAAAAGAACAAAGCTGGAGGCATCATGCTACCTGACTTCAAACTATACTACAAGGCTGCAGTAACCAAAACAGCATGGTACTGGTATCAAAACAGAGATATAGACCAATGGAACAGAACAGAGCCCTCAGACATAATGCTGCATATCTACAACCATCTGATCTTTGACAAACCTGACAAAAACAAGAAATGGGGAAAGGATTCCCTGTTTAATAAATGGTGCTGGGAAAACTGGCTAGCCATATATAGAAAGCTGAAACTGAATCCCTTCCTTATACCTTATACAAAAATTAATTCAAGATGGATTAAAGACTTAAATGTTAGACCTAAAACCATAAAAACCCTAGAAGAAAACCTAGGCATTACCATTCAGGACATAAGCATGGGCAAGGACTTCATGTCTAAAACACCAAAAGCAATGGCAACAAAAGCCAAAATTGACAAAGGGGATCTAATTAAACTAAACAGCTTCTGCACAGCAAAAGAAACTACCATAAGAGTGAACAGGCAACTTACAGAATGGGAGAACATTTTTGCAATCTACTCATCTGACAAAGGGCTAATATCCAGAATCTACAATGAACTCCAACAAATTTACAAGAAAAAAACAAACAACCCCATCAAAAAGTGGGCGAAGGACATGAACAGACACTTCTCAAAAGAAGACATTTATGCAGCCAAAAGACACATGAAAAAATGCTCATCATCACTGGCCATCAGAGAAATGCAAATCAAAACCACAATGAGATACCATCTCACACCACTTAGAATGGCGATCATTAAAAAGTCAGGAAACAACAGGTCCTGGAGAGGTTGTGGAGAAATAGGAACACTTTTACACTGTTGGTGGGACTGTAAACTAGTTCAACCATTGTGGAAGTCAGTGTGGCGATTCCTCAGGGATCTAGAACTAGAAATACCATTTGACCCAGTCATCCCATTACTGGGTATATACCCAAAGGACTATAAATCATGCTGCTATAAAGACACATGCACACGTATGTTTATTGCAGCATTATTCACAATAGCAAAGACTTGGAACCAACCCAAATGTCCAACAATGATAGACTGGATTAAGAAAATGTGGCACATATACACCATGGAATACTATGCAGCCATAAAAAATGATGAGTTCATGTCCTTTGTAGGGACATGGATGAAGCTGGAAACCATCATTCTCAGTAAACTATCGCAAGGACAAAAAACCAAATGCCGCATGTTCTCACTCATAGGTGGGAATTGAACAATGAGAACACATGGACACAGGAAGGGGAACATCACATACTGGGGCCTGGGGATAGCATTAGGAGATATGCCTAATGCTAAATGATGAGTTAATGGGTGCAGCACACCAACATGGCACATGTATACATATGTAACAAACCTGCATGTTGTGCACATGTACCCTAAAACTTAAAGTATAATAAAAAAAAAACCTTAACACAAAGAAATCATCATTAAGGGATAGAGAAGGTCACTTTATAAGGATTAAAGATTCAACTCAAAAAGATTATATAGTAATTTTAATAATGTATGCAACTAATAAAATAACCTTAAATATATATAAAAAATTGACAACATTCATGGAGAAATTGGCAAATCCATTATAGTAGGAGATTGTAATGCACTTCTTTCAACTGCTGATATATGAAATAAAAAACAAAAATATATGGATGATTTTAATAATACGACAAGCTTATTCTAGTAGACACATACACAGTTCTCTAATTAGAGAATGTACATGTTCTCAAGCACGTGAGGAATATTTACCAAAATTGGTCTTGTCCTAGACCGTGAAGCAAGGAAGCCTTAATAAAGTTAACACAGATCATGTTCTCTAATAATACGCAGTTAAAAGCCAGTAAACAACAAGATTAAATATCTGCATATACCTGGAAAATAAATCACATGCTTCTAAACAACTCATAAGTTAAAGAATAAACCATAATAAGAAAAAATTTAAATTCCTAGAACTGAATGATAATGAAAATACAACATACCAAAACTTGGAGGATACAGCAAACATGTACTTCAATAGAAGTTTAATATTTATATTAGAAAAGGGGAAATACAGAAAATTAATGATATCTAACTAAAAATTTCAGAATTTTAACAGAGTAAAACCAAATACAGTAGTAGGAAAGATCAAACTAAGAGCAAAAATCAACTAAATAGAACACAAAGGTATAATAGAAAAGATCAACAAGGTCAATATTTGTTTCTTTGAAAAATAAATAAATCTTTGGTGAAATTGAAAAAGAAACAGAGAAAACAGGCTGGGCATGGTGGCTCATGCCTATAATCCCAGCACTTTGGGAGGCCAAGGCGGGTGAATTGCTTGAGTCCAGGAGTTTGAGACAAGCCTGGACAACATAGTGAGACCCTGTCCCTACAAAAAATTTAAAAAATCAGCTGGGCATGGTGGCCTGTGCCCGGCTGATTTTTAGTAGTAGTCCCAGCTACTCGAAAGGCTGAGGTGGGAGGATTACCTGAGTCTAGGAGCGTGGAGGCTGCAGTGACTCGTGATTATATTACTGCACTCCAGCCTGGGTGACAATGTGAGACCCTGTCTCAAAAAAAAAAAGAGAGAGAGCAAAAAATCTTACATATGGAAAAGGGAATATAGCCGTAGATAAAGGAGAGATTAGAAAGATAAGAGAATACTACTGGTAATACTACTAGGTGTATGCAAATACTTCTGCAAACTCAGTCATAATGAAAAGAATTCTTTTCCTAGAAAAATATAGTTATACAAGACAGTCTTAATAAGTAGAAAACTTGAATTGTCTTGTAATAATTAAATAAACTGAAGCAATAGTTCAAAATCTTCTACAAGCAAAACACCAGGCCCAAATGATTTTAGAGTTCTACCATACTTTCATCTTAAACTTATAACTCTTCTTCTACCCCTCAAAAGAGAAAAATTTTCCTAATTTATCCTAAGACTATACCTTCTAAACTGCAGGATACAAAACTAGACCAAGACATTATGACAAAGGAAAACTATCCATTTCACTTACTAATATAGATATAAAACCTTAGACATACTATTAGCAAGTTGGATGCAGATGTTTATATTAACAGATAATATATCTTGGCCAATTTGAGTATCCCCAACAATACAATGATGAATTAATTTCAGAATCTGTAAGTATAAATCCCCACATTAATATATTAAAGGAAAAAATCATATGATCATTTCAGAGAAATCATTTGTAGTAAGACTCAACATATATTCATGATTAAAAAGGAAAGAAAACTTCCTTAACCTGATAAAATGTTGCAGAAAATATCATTCTGAGTAGGAAATGTGAAATGGATTTCTTTTAAAATAGAGAATAGTCAAGAAAGTCAGCTTTTTTTTCCTCCAACATTGCTGATCTTAGTCAACTGAAGACTAAAGTGAGACTTGAAAAACAGAAATAAGATTTATTATTTATAGTAATCTACAAATAAGTTATTAGAAATAGTAGGAGAGCTGAGAAAGGTAGCTGATTTAAGATTAATATACAAAAGTCAATTGTACTTCTATTCATTAGCAACTAACAATAGAAAATGTAATAAAAATGAAGACATCATGTAAAATAGTAGCAAAGAATATAAAATATCTAGTAATAAATATGACATAAGATTTATAAAACCTCCTTGGGGAAAGTTAGAACATTTTATTGAAAAACATTGAAGAATACATCAATATAAAGATATCACAATCATGTGTCAGGAGACTTAATGTCAAAAATTAATTTTTCCCATATTGATATACATATTCAGTGCAAATACAATCAAAATTTCATGAACTTTCCTGGCTATAAAATTTATATGGAAGACTAAAGGATCAAAAATAGCTGAGAAATTTCTGAATGTCTTGCTCTACCAGATATTAAGACTTATAAAGCTATGTTAATTAGGGCAGTATGATTATTGACAAACAGAATAAAACAGAGTACAGAAACATATCCAGGTGTATCTGGAACTTTTTCTGACAGTGGTCATATGGAAGATGAGAGGGGAGAAAGGAGGGACTATTCAATAAATGGAGCTGGAATCAAGAGTTCTCCATATGGAAAAAATAAAGTTAAATTTTTATTTCACACCACAGACAAAAATCAACTCCAAAGAAATCAGGGACTTATAGTAAAAACCAAAATGTTGAAACTCTAAGTGGAAATATAGGTGAATATATTCTGCATCTTGGGGTGTATAGGAAAGGATTTCATAAGCAACATAACCAAAGGCACTAACATAAAAGAAATGATGGATTAGCTTGTCTATGTTAAGAACTCTTGTTAATAAAACAACACCAGAAGGAAAGTTGATAAGTTATAAACTGGGAAAAGGCTTTTGTACTGCAAATAAGCAAAAAAGGAATAATATTATGAAAGTTAAAATAACTAAAACAAAAAATATTCCCCCCCGCCTTTTTTTTCAGACAGGGGCTTGCTCTGTTACCCAGGCTGGCATGCCCACTTCAGCCTCTAACTCCTGGGCTCAAGTGATCCTTCTGCCTCAGCCTCCTGGGTAGCTGAGACTACCGGCATGCACCACCATGTCCAGCTAATTAAAAAAATTATTTTTGTAAAGTAGGGGTATCCCTATGTTGCCCAGGCTGGTCTCGAACTCCTGAGCTCAAGTGATCCTTTGGCCTCATCCTCCCAAAGTGCTGGGATTACAAGCTTGAACCACCTCACCTGGTCAATATTCCTTTTTGAATACACATGGTTGTGATAAAAAATATATATAAAACAAAAGCAAGGGAATGTTAATCACAAGATTCTGGATAGCAGTCACCTCAGGTGATAGAAGGCAGGAAGACAAGATGGAGGAAAACTAGGTGTATGGATGCAAGTTATTGTTTGTTTTCTAGTTTTCTTGTTTGTAGTTGCATGGTTTAGAATACACTAAGTAGAAGGCTCAGCTATACCTCTCACTAGAAATTCTTGGCAGGCAATTGGAAATGCACTTCTGGAATAAGGGTAAATTCATTAATTTCTCAAACCATTTTCTCCTGAAGAATAGGAATATTAATACCAAAACCTTATCTACTCACATAGTTACTATACTTCTGGAAAAAAATCACTGAGGTGATTTTGTTAGGAAAAACATGAAAACGGTACACAGTTGACTACTTATTATCTTGATATTCTGCTGCCTTGGACTCTGGAACACTTCAGGACATGTTTGGTGATGTTTTTTGGTGCTTTCAGTCCTCTTTGGATATCTAAAACTTACATCATATCTTTTCTTACTATAATTTACGTGGATTATTAGTCATGTAAAGGTAAAAGGTAATAGTCGAGGCTGGGCACAGTGGCTCACACCTGTAATCTCAGCACTTTGGGAGGCTGAGGCAGGAGGATCACTTGAATCTAGGAGTTCAACACCAGCTTAGGCAACATAGTGAGACTCCTCTACAACAACAAAAATAATAATAAAATAAATTAAGGTAATAATTGAGATTGTCCATGGTTAAGTGAGTAAACAAAACGGGAAAAATAACTTGCTTTCTCCTCCCATTCTCTCATTCCCTCTCACTAAAGATAACCATCATTAAGTCTTTTACGTATGCTTTCAAAAACATTCCATACATTTTTATGTAGATACTTTTACACAAATGGGTTCATATTATGCAATTATTTTCACTTAATATATAGGGAAGATTTTCTTATAAAAAAATGGAAAAACATTACATGCTCATGGATCGGAAGAATCAATATCATTAAAATGACCATACTGCCCAAAGCAATTTACAGATTCACTGCTATTCCTATCAAATTACCAATGACATTCTTTGCAGAACTAGAAAAATCTATTTTAAAATTCATATGGAACCAAAAGAGAGTCCAAATAGCCAAAGCAATCTGAAGCAAAAAGAACAAAGCTGGAGGCATCATGCTACCTAACTTCAAACTATGCTACAGGGCTACAGTAACCAAAACAACATGGTATGGGTACAAGAACAGGCACATAGACCAATGGAACCGAATAGAGAGCCCAGAAATAAGGCCTCACATCTGTGACCATCTGAACTTCAACAAAGCTGACAAAACCAAGCAATGGGGAAAGGACTTTCTATTCAATAAATGGTGCTGGGATAACTGGCTAGCCATATGCAGAAGATTGAAACTGGACCCCTTTCTTACACCATATACAAAAATGAGGTCAAGATGGATTAAATACTTAAATGTAAAATGCAAAACTGTAAAAACTCTGGAAGACAATCTAGGCAATACCATTCTGGACATAGGTACCGGCAAAGATTTCATGAGGAAGACGCCAAAAGCAATCACAACAAAAGCAAAAAATAACAAGTGGGATGTAATTAAACTAAAGAGCTTCTGTACAGTACAAGAAACTATCAGCAGAGGAAACAGCCCACAGAATGGGAGAAAATATTTTCAAACTATGCATCTGACAAAGGTCTAATATCCAGTGTCTAAAAGGAAACTAAATTCACGAGAAAAAAACAACCTCATTAAAAAGTGGGCAAAGGACATGAACAGATGACGCTTTTCAAGATGGGGCATATATGCAGCCAAGAAGCATATGAAAAAAGCTCAATATCACTGATCATTAGAGAAATTCAAATCAAGACCACAGTGAGATACCATCTCAAACCAGTCAGAATGGCCATTACTAAAAAGTAAAAAAATAACAAATGCTGGTGAGGTTGTGGAGAGAAGGGAATACTTATACACTGTTGCGTGGAGTGTAAATTATTAATAGTTCAACCATTGTGGGAAGCAGTGTGCCGATTCCTCAAAGAGCTAAAAACAGAACTACCATTTATCTCAGCAATCCCATTACTGGGTATATACCCAGAGGAACATAAATCAGTCTGCCATAAACACATATGCACATGAATGTTCACTGCAGCACTATTCACAATAGCAAAGAGATGGAATCAGTCTAAATGCCTATAAATGACAGATTGGATAAAGAAAATGTGGTACATATACACTGTGGAATTCTATGCAGCCATAAAAAAGAATAAGATCATGTCTTTTGCAGGAACATGGCTGGAACTAGAGGCTGTTATCTTTAGCAAACTAACGTGGGAACAGAAAACCAAAAAGCACATGTTCTCACTTACAAGGGGAGCTAAATGATGAAAACTCATGGACACAAAGAGGGGAACAACAGACACTGGGACTACTTGAGGGTGGGAGGAGGCAGAGGACCAGAAAAAAATAACTATTGGATAGTAGGCTTAGTAACTAGGTGACAAAATAATCTGTCCAACAAACTCCTGTGACACGAGTTTACCTATATAAAAAACCTGCTCAGGTACCCCTGAACCTAAAAAAAGTTAAAAATAAAAAAAAAATTAAAAACCAACATTGTATCCCAAACTATAAACTATTTTGTAAATAGTCCCTGTGAATATTTAAATTGTTTCAGATCTTTTCTGTTACATCAGTAGTACAACAGATGTTCTTGTAAATATGTGTTTGCATACTGTGCCAGTTTATATAAGATAAATTTTAACAGTGGAATTACTGGTCAGAGAGAATGTGCATTTTACATTTTGATCAAGTATTGCTAATTTACCTTCTCATAAAAAGCAAATAAGTGAGAGTGATTGTTCCTCCACACCCTCACCAACACAGGGAATACCAAACTTAAATTTTTATCTATCTATTAAGTGAAAATTGACACCACATTGTTTTGACTTGGATTTTATTTTGTGAAGTTGGCCATTCTTTTATATGTTTTTTAATAAAGTATTCCATTTGTCTGTTGAAAAAATTTACTCCTAGGAACTTTACAAAATAGTCTTCTAGGTCTTTGCAAAAACAGAGAATGGTGACTGCATGCTAAAGATCCAGAATGTTTCCTTTAGCTTTGCTGATTTGTACTCATACCATCTCACCCCAGCTCATACATGTCATTCATTCATTTATTTTAAAGTACTTATTAAGTACTTACTGTTTACAAAGCACTGATAGGCACTATCTCTTAAAAGGCAGTATTTTTTAGATGAGGAAATGTGATTGGGTCTCCATTATGGGGCCTGTCTACTAAGGGATTAAATTCAAATCTTAGTATTTAAGCAGTTCTTCTCTTCCATGAGTTTCATTTTTCTAGTTGTTCAATATTAATAGTCTCAACTATCTGTTGGTTAAGCAAGTGGAAATTTATTTATCTAAAAGGCTGGTCTCTACCTGTGATAGCTTCAGATGATCAAACTATTGCTACTGCTTTCTTGTCATTTGTTATTTTGTAATTGATGAGTTCAGTATTTGATCACCTAGATGCAGCCAGTAAAAGGAGTTCAGAGGTTAGTGTTCTGATGGCGAGGTGACATGTACATCTACAGTGTCTGCCCTAACAGTTCTGCCCCAGTTTTGTTTGGTTTCTTCATTTGTAATTTCTGTTGAACTAGAAGGCTCATGATACATTGTTGTGGACCACTTATTATTGGTTAGTCCAAGTATCTGATACAATTTATCCTTCAACTGCTAGCAAGCAAGAAGTAGGTGGTATAGTAAGTTATCAGATGGACTTTAGACAACAGGCAAAGCCTGGACTCTATACCACCTAGTCCAGGCTTGATATCTCAAGTGAGTATAGGAGGCAAAGAGCTAAAAATTTCCACATAAGAAATAGGATAATACTCTTATTCTGGATCCTTTTCTTTTCTCCACAGTCTCTATAGAATGAGAAGTAGGGTCATTTCTTCAAGTACTAAGGCACTCTCCTTTAGACATGTAGAATATCAGCTACCAAGCTCTTGGGTGTATGTGTATGTGAACCAGGCATTTGAAAGATTGCTAGAGATGCAGATTCAAAATAATGTAGGCAATCCTTGCTTTGTACAGTAGTGTAGGACAGTAAAATAGCAGAGCAGGTTGAAACTGTGAAAAAATGATCTCAATAATCAATGTGAAAAGTTACAATTGTTTCATGCTCTTTACATTTTTGTCAAAATATTAATAACTCTCTGTTGGTTATAAATATGTAGGGAAATGAGACAAAAGTAAAACTGATGTTCATTTAGTACACTGTAATTTAGAATGTTAGAAATACTGAGAATTAAAGTGTCTTTTTAAATAAAATACTTAAGATTCATTTAAATAGTGCTTACCTTCTTCTTACCATATAACTTATAAGACAGAGGGAGCATCTTTTTTATGCCTTGGCAAATACTCTGTTGAACGGTGGTAGTGTCAGAATTCCCAGTCAGCAGTTTCTTCTGTTACTCCATTCGTATTTTATTCAGTTTTCACTTTCAGCATTATCACTTTTATTTTCTTTGCCGCACTTTCATCTTTGTTGGCTAATTCCCTGGGAGAAAAGGAGGCAACACAAATACACACTTTGCTGTCTATGTGTGAACTGACTAACAGATGCCCAATGTCTAATCACCAACAGCCTTTGAGAGAAGTGACAAAATTGGTCACTGATCATGATATGCGTTTGTTTGCTTTGTGGACTGAAGAGCTAGCAGGGCAGTTTGAACTTTATGCAGTTATAATTCATATACCATGTTGACTGAAATTTAAACTCTGCTCTTGGGGGACTAATGCTGTTTAGGTAAATTATAACTGAAATTCAGGCATATCAGGACTGTGCAGTGCAAGAACTGCCTAAATAAATGAGCTGTCACATCATATTGGTTGCATATGAGTTCTGTAGTAATTATAATTTTAATTTTGTTGAACACGATGGTTTTACAATAAAGTCACTCTTTTTAAGGCTTCTTAGAGGTGATTTACAGAATGTAAATGTTTGCTTTGGTATCTATATCAAGGTAAGCTAGATTATGCTGTGATAACAAATGACACCTAAATCTCAGTGCTCTTAGTACCTTCCATGGCCAATTGCCTGGGAGGAGAGGAGGAGGTTCTGTTTCACTTTGTCCTTACTCAGGAACCCAGGCTGAGGGAGACTTCATCTCTATGCTTCTGTAATTACCAGTTCAGGAATTGGAAACATGATGAATTGCATACTATCTCTTAAAGTTTTCACCCAGAAGTGATATATACCATTTCCAATCATGAATCACTGGCCAAAGTAAGGCACATGGTCATGTCCCAAAGTGGATAGAGAAGTGAAACTCTACCATGAGCCTAGAAGAAAGAAATGCTGAGCGAGTAGCATTAGTGACCACCACAGTTTCCAAAGACTTAACCTGGGGAGGGCTTGTCAGGGAGGAGCCACTGAGAACTGATATTGCAGACTTAGATGTGTCAGATTGTCACTTTCTGCTAGTGAAAGTATCAAGTTGAGGCAAAGTTGTGTGTACTTGCATTTCAGGACCCTGGTCACTGATTTTATGAAAATTAAGTTAGAGGTCAGGATGAAGCCAAGAAGTTGTAAGAGAGGAGAGATGGATCATAGGGACCAAGCAGAGCCCTGGAGAGCAGAACCCATCCAGATGAGCGCTCTGAGACTATCTACCATTCTACTTGATTTCAGCTCTTTAATGGTTACTGTCGCTGAGCCACTGTCTGTTTTCACTTGAGTTGACTACATAGTTGGGAGTTCTGGAATATCTGACAGAAATGAATCTGAAATTGAACTTTCAAGGAAAGGTAGGCTCTTGCTATGGTCTGGCAGGAAGAAATGGCAAGGGCATTCTAGGAGTAAGTAGGTAAGGGACAAACAAGTGCAAAACCAGTGTAAGGTGTAATGGGATGTTATGAATGTGGTAGGAGTACTGAGCTTCTTAAAACAAGGGGACAGAGAAGAACCACAGAGAATTAATTGCATAGTGATCCTCATTTAGTTATTAGCATTCCATATTTAGTGTTGTCTTATGTCTTTAGCCACAAATACATTAAACTCAGCAAGTCCTCAACAGTGTATTCAGATGGGTACCCATAAAGTATCCTGTCTCATAGTTTTCTGTGTCACTGAAGCTAAACATTTCAATACATCCATATACCAGGGTAATTTAGAATCACTTCATAGCCATGCCCACACCTGAACTTCTCATTTTAATCTAAATATGATCCATTTTTTTGTCTAAATTTTTTCTAACAGTATGAGGTAAGAACGAAAATATTTAAGACACACCTAATCAAGCAGGAGCTATTTGAGCTTGCATTCATATATTTCTTGGCACATTACATGAAGTATTATATTTGGGAAAATACAGTTAATATAAAATGGTCAGTTTTGGTATGGTATAGTCATATGCTGGGATAAGAACACTGTACCAAGTCATTTATAATCAAATGACCACATTATATTTAAATCTTCCAGACAGGTAAGGGATTTCAAATTAAATATCTATATTCTTAGACATAGTGCTTGACTAATTGACTGAATTTAGATTTTTTTTTTTTTTTTTTTGCCTAGATATTTGGATGTTGTATAGACTTATCCTTAGCACTGGACCCACTGGCGTTTGGGCAACTTCTTTAGTTCTTTCAACCTCCCTCTCAATTTTCTAAGAACAGCTATAGGGGTATTTGGGTTCCAGGAAATTGCCCTGTGTAGTGTTCTTTGCACAAGCATGCTGCATTGTTCTTTCAAGCCTGAATATTTCCCCGTTAACTTGGACATATTACACGTGATATCATGCAAGGGATGTGAGCCATGTCAGTACAGGAATTGTACTCCAGTGGTCATCAGAAGTTTTCATATTTATTCAGCATTATAATCTTTTCCATGTGACTATTACTGAATTTGGGAGACTGTCTTGCTAAATGATGTAGGTATCGTCTCAATTATCTAAGTTGTTTATAACACCAAAAATTGATTGTTAATATTAGGGCAATAAACTTTCTTCGGTGAGACCAACCAATGTATTAGAGATGATGAAGGAATGGAAAAATAACCCAGAAAGTGATGAGGAAAACACAACAGAAGAGAAGAATAATCTGTCCACTGAAGAAAAGTTGAAAAGTTACCAACCCTGGGGAAATGTCCGTGATGCCAATTACACTTCAGATGAAGAGGAGGAAAAACAGGTAGGAAGAATCATTGCTGCATTTCTCCCAAGTGTAAAATACCCTCACCGCACCTGGAACATTTTTTTGCAAATCTGTCTTTTTGTTGTTAGTTTGTAACAAAGGCCGAGCATTATATAGCAAGTAAAGTTCTTTCTGCCTTATAAGGCTAGCATGATTTAGCGATGTGGCCTACATGTATATTTTAAGGTTGGTGATTATGTAGGGCAGGTGTCTGCAAACTTTTTCTGTAAGGGAACAAACAGTAATATTTTAGGCTTTGTGGGCCATAGTAGTCTTTGTCACAACTACTCATCTCTGACGTTGTAGCATGAAAACAACCATAGACAACAAATGAATGAGTGTGGCCATGTTCCAACTCAACTATTTTTTCCCCCAAAACAGATGGCATGCCAAATTTGGCCCAAGAATCAAAATTAATAATTTTTGTACTCTACCAGACTATAGAATTTGGAATGGGTCTATGTATTACTTAGAAAATGATAATTATTCAGTTATTTTTGTCTGAATTTATGGTAGCAAAAACTTTTTATATAGGTTTATTATTTTACCTTGTTAGTTCTGAATGCAGTTTTATTCTTTTTAATGAAAAGAATTGAATAACATTTTGATTAGTTCTAGATTGTGATCTGTTAACTGGATATCCTGACAAAGTTACCCAAAGGTCCCCTTCCATGCTTCCTTGTTTGTTTCTGAATTTGCAGAAAATTTCTCTGTGTGTGTTTGTTCTCCTTCCTGTCTTGAAATCTGATTAACGTATCTGAACTATTATTTAATAATTGAGCATCCTGCCAGCAGGGACTGTGTTCACCTCAGGGTAGCCAGACTTCTCGTGAGGAGTCACTTGTTTCTGATTCTAGAAATCAGAATTAGGCAGAGTGCAGAGAGGGACTGCCAGGGTAAATCCTGGATCAGACTCAGGGAGGTGCAGCATTGCTGGCCTACACCCCTCCATGCCAAGAATCCTCTCAGTAACTTACAGAAAGGGACATGGTAACATGATCTATTCATTGATTTTGATTTAGTGGTTGAGAACTTCTTCATTACTTTATAGCAAATGTTAGATAATAAGCATAACATAATGATTTAGATATTTTGAGATTATAATATTTTTACCATAATGTAGACATAAGCTCATTGAATTCTTTTTCCTCTCTAGTGTGTTAACAACTCCTACGATGCTTAGCTCTTGAGTGTATTTTATATTCTCCTTAAAAATAATATCATAAAATTCCATGTTTGCATTTCTTATTGAACATAGTTTGAAGATTTTTATTGGCTGACTTGGCATTTTATACACATATACATACTTATGCACACACATACACATATACATGTATACACATATACTCACATATTCTTACACATACATACATACATCTACATATACTCACATATGTACAATTATACACACGTTTTATGGCCTTGAGTTGTATTTGTCACTGCATCTAACATAAAATATGCTTGTGAACCAAATGTCTTCCATCCCCTTTTCCATTGCCGTGTCACACTTTTCCCCTCCCACTCCTTCAGCCACTGCTGCAAGTCACAAATTAATGAAACTTACGATGTGATTCTCAATTCTGGAGGGCTACTTGTTATAAATGTCATAACAGTTAATTCTTGCAAGGTGGGTAGGAGCTTGTCTTCCCTTGATGTCCTCTAAGGAACTTTCCCATGCTTAGGTTTGGGAATTTCTCAAAAGCCAGGGTAATCACACCTTTCGAAACAATGGCAGAGCTCTTGGAAAACTAGCAGAGAGGGTTAGTGAGGATGTGTTAAAAACAAAAACAAAAGCAAAAGCACTTGAACTCAGCACCTTCCTCCTTCCCTAAATAATGGTCCCTTAGTTCCAAATGCCTCGGACATTACGGGAAAGTGCAGTCTGCATCTCCTCATTGTTCATATTTGAACTAAGATATCACACTACACTTGTTTCAGATTTGTTTTCAAATAGTTGGCACTTGGCAATGTCCTTTTGTTCATTTCCACTTTTGGTTATGGCATTCTGAGGACAGTAATGTTCTCTCATGTATATCTTGTTTCTCACATGCCGAGGACATCTAGATAATGTTTTGTGCTGTTGGTAATCCTCTGAATTCTCTAAGACAAAGTCTTTATCAGCTTTACTGGATAGACTCGACTTTCACTCCCGCAATAGCATTTGCTCGTCTTCCGATGAGACACTTGGCAGACCACTGCTTTGCAGTAGTGTGCCTTTTAACATTAGGTCCTTAAGGATTCCTGATAAATGGTATATGTTTTCATTATTCATAAGCTCAGAAAACAATTGGAGAGAAATGAATGTCCATAATTAAAGTGTACCTCCCCATAACCATGGAGGAAGGGACTGGAATCTCTAGATGCAATACAAGTATATTTGCATTATGGAATTCTTGCTTTGTAATGGAGAAACCTCCTAGTTATAAAATTGTTTATTTAACACAGTCTTGAATGAATTTGTTTAATGAAAATAGAAGATTTTCAGGCCAGGCACGGTGGTTCACACATGTAATCCCAGCACTTTGGGAGGCCCAGATGGGTGGATCACCTGAGGTCAGGAGTTCGAGACCAGCCTGGACAACATGGCGAAACCCTGTCTCTACTAAAAATACAAAAATTAGCTGGGCACGGTGGCACTCGCCTATAATCCCAACTACTTGGGAGGCTGAGGCAGGAGAATCGCTTGAACCCAGGAGGCGGAGGTTGCAGTTAGCCAAGATCACGCCACTGCACTCCAGCCTGGGCAACGAAATGAGACTCTGTCTCCAAAAAAAAAAGAAAAAAAGAAAAAAGAAAAGAAAATAGATTTTTGTCGTTATTTTCTTTTGTGATAATTTTTCCTTGACTGAAAACCTAGTTGTTATAGTATTGTAGGAAATAGTACATGTAGCAGTTGCTTTATCTAGGCTAGAAAGTAGAAAGGCGTGATAGTTTAGAAACTTTGAAAAATTATTTTGATAAACGATATGTGTTCATAAAACATTTTTTCAAAGACAAGAAATGTTGACATTTAAATAACATTGAAATTTAATACTTTGATATGTTGATAATGTTTCTGTGAGGAAAAACTTAAATTTTCATGATATTTTAGTGAGTGGGATAAAAATTTTCTTTTCCTGAAAATTACATTTTTGCTTTCTGAGTCCATGAGAACTGACTATCATATGAAAATGTGATGGCACTTGCATAATTGTGGCACATTTTCTTATCCCAGTATTGAAGCATTGCAATATGGCATATGTACCCAAGCCCTTAAAATATCATAATAGTTAAAAGTATAACTTCGGATCTAGGCTGCCTGGATTCAGGTTCTGGCTTCACCACTTACAAGCTTTATGATGTTCGGCAAGTCTCTAGGCCTCCATTTTCTCATCTGTAAAATAGTAATAATAATCTCACCAACTAAGTGCTAGGTGAAATCATGCATGTAACACTCTTGTCACGTGGTAAGTACTTATTAATGTTAGCCATTAATGCTTTCATTATTATATTACTAAAAATGTATATAGAATATTACTAAAATTGCATATATTTTCCTGGCTGTATCAAGGCTCCTTTGGGTATAAGTGTGGGAATAAACTAGTAAACAAACCAAGAAATTTCATTTTCAAAAGTGATAATATGCTGCTTCTAACCTCGTTTGCCCTCTGAGTTTGGTGAGTTTCTTAGGGTACTGTGGAAGATTGGATTCTTGTTTCCAATTAATTATTCCTTTCCTGTAAATAATTTGTACATGCATATCCTTTGCCATGTGACTTTGCAGTTCTCCCTAGTAGAACTGTTGAAGGCTATTTTCTCACCCTACTAATGTTGGTCTTGGCTGTTATTCTGGCTGATGGAACGTTAAAAGGGTGTAATGTAAGCAGAGACCTTAAAAGTGTTTGCATGATTTAGCTTGCTCTCTTCTATTTCTGTCACCTGCCATAAGAAGAGCATGCCTGCAGAAAGCCACAGGTTCCAGAATTGTGGAGATTTGTGGAACAGATCTGAATTCAGTCTAATACTTGAAGTTTAGCCTAGCACAACCAAACTGATATTAATTGAGAAAAATAAATACTTGCTGTTACAAGATGCTGAGATTTTTGCAGTTGTTTGTTGTATAGTTATGCAGAAAAGAGTTTAATAGGTGGCCTAAACTGCTATGCTTCAAAAGACCTATTTATTTGCAAGGTTGACCCTTGGCTCATTTCTGGGAACTTAGCTAATTTTGTCTAAACTATTTGTGCAAACAATATGGTTTATGCTGAATACCTACTTTCCTTCTGAGAGTCTGGGATTTTGGTAGGTGTTAGGCAGAGGCTGCCTACGTGACCATGGATGCTGAGTCTCCAATGGGCTTCCAATGTTGGCAACATTTCACACATGCTGTCACAACCAATTGCAGGGGGAATTAAGCACATCCTCTGCAACTCCCCTGGGAGAGGACACTTGGAAGCTTGCTCGTGGTTTCTCTTGGATTTAGCCTGAAGTGCCTTTTCCTTTTGCTGGTTGTGCTTTGCATCCTTGCACTGTAATAAGTCATAGCCATGAGTACGAATATAAATGTTAAGTCCTGTGAGTCCTCCCAGTGACTCATTGAACCTGGGGTTGATTGTGGGGACCTCTCAAACATAGTTGAATAACTACTGCAATAGCAGACTAATACAGGTACAAATAACTAATTTTGCTAACATGAATCTTGACCTGTTATTTGATCTAATGCTGCTTGCAATGTGAGTTGCTGGCCTGGATTCATAGGCTCCCATAAACAAGGCTTTTGTTCTAAAGGGATATTTTGTCCCTACTTCTACTCCCACACAAGGGCTTTTTTATTTTTTATTTTTTATTTTTTATTTTATTTATTTATTTTTTTCTTTTTATTATTATTATTATTATTATTATTATTATTATACTTTAGGCTCTATGGTACATGTGCGCAACGTGCAGGTAAGTTACATATGTATACATGTGCCATGCTGGTGCGCTGCACCCACCAACTCGTCATCTAGCATTAGGTATATCTCCCAATGCTATCCCTCCCCCCTCCCAACCCCACAACAGTCCCCGAAGTGTGATGTTCCCCTTCCTGTGTCCATGTGTTCTCATTGTTCAATTCCCACCTATGAGTGAGAATATGCGGTGTTTGGTTTTTTGTTCTTGCGATAGTTTACTGAGAATGATGATTTCCAATTTCATCCATGTCCCTACAAAGGACATGAACTCATCATTTTTTATGGCTGCATAGTATTCCATGGTGTATATGTGCCACATTTTCTTAATCCAGTCTATCATTGTTGGACATTTGGGTTGGTTCCAAGTCTTTGCTATTGTGAATAATGCTGCAATAAACATACGTGTGCGTGTGTCTTTATAGCAGCATGATTTATAGTCCTTTGGGTATATACCCAGTAATGGGATGGCTGGGTCAAATGGTATTTCTAGTTCTAGATCCCTGAGGAATCGCCACACTGACTTCCACAATGGTTGAACTAGTTTACAGTCCCACCAACAGTGTAAAAGTGTTCCTATTTCTCCACATCCTCTCCAGCACCTGTTGTTTCCTGACTTTTTAATGATTGCCATTCTAAGTGGTGTGAGATGGTATCTTATTCTGGTTTTGATTTGCATTTCTCTGATGGCCAGTGATGGTGAGCATTTTTTCATGTGTTTTTTGGCTGCATAAATGTCTTCTTTTGAGAAGTGTCTGTTCATGTCCTTCGCCCACTTTTTGATGGGGTTGTTTGTTTTTTTCTTGTAAATTTGTTGGAGTTCATTGTAGATTCTGGATATTAGCCCTTTGTCAGATGAGTAGGTTGCAAAAATTTTCTCCCATTTTGTAGGTTGCCTGTTCACTCTGATGGTAGTTTCCTTTGCTGTGCAGAAGCTGTTTAGTTTAATTAGATCCCATTTGTCAATTTTGGCTTTTGTTGCCATTGCTTTTGGTGTTTTAGACATGAAGTCCTTGCCCATGCCTATGTCCTGAATGGTAATGCCTAGGTTTTCTTCTAGGGTTTTTATGGTTTTAGGTCTAACATTTAAGTCTTTAATCCATCTTGAATTGATTTTTGTATAAGGTGTAAGGAAGGGATCCAGTTTCAGCTTTCTACATATGGCTAGCCAGTTTTCCCAGCTCCATTTATTAAATAGGGAATCCTTTCCCCATTTCTTGTTTTTCTCAGGTTTGTCAAAGATCAGATAGTTGTAGATATGTGGCATTATTTCTGACGGCTCTGTTCTGTTCCATTGATCTATATCTCTGTTTTGGTACCAGTACCATGCTGTTTTGGTTACTGTAGCCTTGTAGTATAGTTTGAAGTCAGGTAGTGTGATGCCTCCAGCTTTGTTCTTTTGGCTTAGGATTGACTTGGTGATGCGGGCTCTTTTTTGGTTCCATATGAACTTTAAAGTAGTTTTTTCCAATTCTGTGAAGAAAGTCATTGGTAACTTGATGGGGATGGCATTGAATCTATAAATTACCTTGGGAAGGATGGCCATTTTCATGATATTGATTCTTCCTACCCATGAGCATGGAATGTTCTTCCATTTGTTTGTATCCTCTTTTATTTCCTTGAGCAGTGGTTTGTAGTTCTCCTTGAAGAGGTCCTTCGCATCCCTTGTAAGTTGGATTCCTAGGTATTTTATTCTCTTTGAAGCAATTGTGAATGGGAGTTCACTCATGATTTGGCTCTCTGTTTGTCTGTTATTGATGTATAAGAATGCTTGTGATTTTTGTACATTGATTTTGTATCCTGAGACTTTGCTGAAGTTGCTTATCAGCTTAACGAGATTTTGGGCTGAGACAATGGGGTTTTCTAGATATACTATCATGTCATCTGCAAACAGGGACAATTTGACTTCCTCTTTTCCTAATTGAATACCCTTGATTTCCTTCTCTTGCCTAATTGCCCTGGCCAGAACTTCCAACACTATGTTGAATAGAAGTGGTGAGAGAGGGCATCCCTGTCTTGTGCCAGTTTCAAAGGGAATGCTTCCAGTTTTTGCCCATTCAGTATGATATTGGCTGTGGGTTTGTCATAAATAGCTCTTATTATTTTGAGATACGTCCCATCAATACCTAATTTATTGAGAGTTTTTAGCATGAAGGGTTGTTGAATTTTGTCAAAGGCCTTTTCTGCATCTATTGAGATAATCATGTGGTTTTTGTCTTTGGTTCTGTTTATATGCTGGATTACATTTATTGATTTGCATATATTGAACCAGCCTTGCATCCCAGGGATGAAGCCCACTTGATCATGGTGGATAAGCTTTTTGATGTGCTGCTGGATTCGGTTTGCCAGTATTTTATTGAGGATTTTTGCATCAATGTTCATCAAGGATATTGGTCTAAAATTCTCTTTTTTTGTTGTGTCTCTGCCAGGCTTTGGTATCAGGATGATGCTGACCTCATAAAATGAGTTAGGGAGGATTCCCTCTTTTTCTATTGATTGGAATAGTTTCAGAAGGAATGGTACCAGCTCCTCCTTGTACCTCTGGTAGAATTCGGCTGTGAACCCATCTGGTCCTGGACTTTTTTTGGTTGGTAAGCTATTGGTTATTGCCACAATTTCAGCTCCTGTTATTGGTCTATTCAGAGATTCAACTTCTTCCTGGTTTAGTCTTGGGAGGGTGTATGTGTTGAGGAATTTATCCATTTCTTCTAGATTTTCTAGTTTATTTGCATAGAGGTGTTTGTAATATTCTCTGATGGTAGTTTGTATTTCTGTGGGATTGGTGGTGATATCCCCTTTATCATTTTTTATTGCATCTATTTGATTCTTCTCTCTTTTTTTCTTTATTAATCTTGCTAGCAGTCTATCAATTTTGTTGATCCTTTTAAAAAACCAGCTCCTGGATTCATTTATTTTTTGAAGGGTTTTTTGTGTCTCTATTTCCTTCAGTTCTGCTCTGATTTCAGTTATTTCTTGCCTTCTGCTAGCTTTTGAATGTGTTTGCTCTTGCTTTTCTAGTTCTTTTAATTGTGATGTTAGGGTGTCAATTTTGGATCTTTCCTGCTTTCTCTTGTGGGCATTTAGTGCTATAAATTTCCCTCTACACACTGCTTTGAATGCTTCCCAGAGATTCTGGTATGTTGTGTCTTGGTTCTCGTTGGTTTCAAAGAACATCTTTATTTCTGCCTTCATTTCGTTATGTACCCAGTAGTCATTCAGGAGCAGGTTGTTCAGTTTCCACATAGTTGAGTGGTTTTGAGGGAGATTCTTAATCCTGAGTTCTAGCTTGATTGCACTGTGATCTGAGAGATCGTTTGTTATAATTTCTGTTCTTTTACAGAACAGAAATTCTGTTTGATCTCTCAGACTGCTGTGCTAGCAATCAGCGAGACTCCGTGGGCGTAGGACCCTCTGAGCCAGGTGTGGGCTATACTCTCCTGGGGGCACCGTTTCCTAAGCCCGTCGGAAAAGCACAGTATTCGGGTGGGAGTGGCCCGATTTTCCAGGTGCCGTCTGTCACCCCTGGAAAGGGAACTCCCTGACCCCTTGCGCTTCCCGAGTGAGGCAATGCCTCGCCCCTGCTTCGGCTGGTGCACGGTGCACTCACCCACTGACCTGCGCCCACTGTGTGGCACTCCCTAGTGAGATGAACACGGTACCTCAGATGGAAATGCAGAAATCACCTGTCTTCTGCGTCGCTCGCGCTGAGAGCTGTAGACTGGAGCTGTTCCTATTCGGCCATCTTGGCTCCTCCCCCACAAGGGCTTTTTGTATAAGGCTTAGGTTTTACCACAGGCTTAACCAGATTCCCATTGTTGCAAAGATGTATTAGTGAATCCTTTAAATGACTTCCCTCTCTTCCCAAGCCTGGGTTTTGCTCAGCTCCCCTTAGGGCCTATAACTGTCTGGCCGTGCTATGCATATCCTTTCTCTATAGAGAACCAACCCATTGTGTTGGGTTATAACATGTATTGCTTCAATTCCAAATGTGTTAATTTGGGTCCATTTATCTCTTACCTACCTTTATGCTATAAGTGTTACATGTATTACATCTACATAATTATAAACCCCACAAAATAATGATATAATTTTTGCTTTAAATTGTCATGTATGTTTTCAAGAAATTAAGAGGAAAAATTTCTTATATTTATCCAGATAGTTATCATTTCTGATACTCTCCTTTTTTCTTAACTTTTGATCATTTTTTCTGATGAAGTATCTGTGGAAATTTGAAATGTTCTTCACTTATATGTATTGTGTCACTTTTCTCTGGATGCTTTCAAGGTCATCTCTTTATCTTTGATTTTCAGCAGTTTAACAATGCTATTGCTAAGCGTGTTCTTCTTCACTTTTATCCTGCTTGGGGTTTGCTGATCTCTGTGAATCTGTAAATTTGTACCGTTAGCCACGTTTTGGAAGTTTTGTCATTACCTTTTCTTTTTTTTTTCTGAGACTCCAATTACTCATATATTAGACAGTGTGATATCGTTCTATAGGTTCCTGAGGCACTATCCATTTTTTAATCTTTTTTTTCTATTCTTTACATTGGATACTTTCTATTGATCTATCTTCAGGCTTACTGGCTCTTAATGACTTAATGCCAGTACATTGAGAAATTTAGATGAAATGGTAATTTCTTTTAAAAGTACAAAAACAGTTACACAAAAATAGAAAATCTGAATCGTTCTGTATTTATTTTTAAAATCATATCTGTAGTAAAGAACTTCACTAAAAAGGAAACTTTATTCCCAAATGATTTCACTGTCTAATTCTTCTAAATCTTTAAAGAAGAAATAAGAGAAAACTTACACACCAACTCCTGAGAATATTTCCCAACTCATTTATAAGGCATGTTTGCCTTATAAATAACAACAATACCTAAACATGACAAGGATGTTACAAGAAAATTATTAGCCAATATCTCTCACAAATTATAGACATAAAAATTTCAAATGATATTAGCAAACTGAATCCAGAAATATATAAAAGAATAGCATATCATAATTAAGTGTTTGCAGTATATTCCAGGAATGCAGGTTTGGATTAACATCCAAAAATCAACCAACATAATTCACTATGTATAGATAAAGGAGAAAGCTATATAATTATCTCAATGATTTTGGGAAAAGCATTTGATAAAATTCAACACTCAAACATGAGAAAATCCTCAGCAGACTAGGAATAAAAGGGAACTTCTTTTACATAATAAGAGATTTTACAAAAAAAAATCCAAAACTACAATTAGTATCATTCTTAATGGCAAAATATTGAGTGTTTTCATGCTAAAGATAGGAGAAAGGCAAGGATGTTCTCTCTCACTAATTCTCTTTAACATTGTACAAAATGTTCTAGCTGATGCAACAAGGCAATTAAAAGAAATAAAATTATATATATTGTAAAGGAAGAATAAAACTGTCTTTACTTGCAGATGACATGTTTGTATACATAGAAAATCCCAAGGAATCTACAAAAAGTGAATTAAAGAGGTTGCTGGATGCAAGATCTATATATAAAAATTGTATTGTTATATATTAGCAATGAACAATTGGGAAATAAAATTTTAAAATACTAATTGCCGCAAAACATAAAACGCTTAGTGAAAAATCTAACAAAATATATGCAAAATATTTATACCAAAACCATGAAATGTTGTTAAGCAGAATTGAAACAGACTGAAATAGATGGAGAGATATACCATGTTTATGGTTTAGAATATTTGGTACTATTAAGATGTCAGTTCTCCCCAAATTAACTTACACGTTTAAACCAATCCCAGTTGAAATCTAGAACACTTGCTTTTTTGTTATAAATTGACAAGATGATTCTAAAATTTATTTGGAGATACATAAAACCTGGAACAGACAAAATAACCTAAAAAGAACAAAGTTGCAAGACTTATATGACTTGATTTCAACATTTACTACATAGATACAGTAATTAATACAGTGTGGTATTGATGTAAGGATAAACAAATAGATCAGTAGAGGGGAGGAGCCAAGATGGCCGAATAGGAACAGCTCCGGTCTACAGCTCCCAGCGCGAGCGACGCAGAAGACGGGTGATTTCTGCATTTCCATCTGAGGTACCGTGTTCATCTCACTAGGGAGTGCCACACAGTGGGCGCAGGTCAGTGGGTGAGCGCACTGTGCCCAGCCGAAGCAGGGGCGAGGCATTGCCTCACTCAGGAAGCGCAAGGGGTCAGGGAGTTCCCCTTCCAGGGGTGACAGACGGCACCTGGAAAATCGGGCCACTCCCACCCGAATACTGTGCCTTTCCGACGGGCTTAGGAAACGGTGCCCCAGGAGAGTATAGCCCGCACCTGGCTCAGAGGGTCCTACGCCCACGGAGTCTCGCTGATTGCTAGCACAGCAGTCTGAGATCAAACAGCAAGTCGGCAGCGAGGCTGGGGGAGGGGCGCCCGCCATTGCCCAGGCTCGCTTAGGTAAACAAAGCAGCCTGGAAGCTTGAACTGGGTGGAGCCCACCACAGCTCAAGGAGGCCTGCCTGCCTCTGTAGGCTCCACCTCTGGGGGCAGGGCACAGACAAACAAAAAGACAGCAGTAACCTCTGCAGACTTAAATGTCCCTGTCTGACAGCTGTGAGGAGAGCAGTGGTTCTCCCAGCATGCAGCTGGAGATCTGAGAACGGGCTGACTGCCTCCTCAAGTGGGTCCCTGACCCCTGACCCCCGAGCAGCCTAACTGGGAGGCACCCCCCAGCAGGGGCAGACTGACACCTCACACGGCCGGCCAGGTACTCCAACAGACCTGCAGCTGAGGGTCCTGTCTGTTAGAAGGAAAACTAACAGAAAGGACAACCACACCAAAAACCCATCTGTACGTCACCATCATCAAAGACCAAAAGTAGATAAAACCACAAAGATGGGGAAACAACAGAGCAGAAAAACTGGAAACTCTAAAAAGCAGAGTACCTCTCCTCCTCCAAAGGAACGCAGTTCCTCACCAGCAACGGAACAAAGCTGGACGGAGAATGACTTTGACGACCTGAGAGAAGAAGGCTTCAGACGATCAAATTACTCCGAGCTACGGGAGGATATTCAAACCAAAGGCAAAGAAGTTGAAAACTTTGAAAAAAATTTAGAAGAATGTATAACTAGAATAACCAATACAGAGAAGTGCTTAAAGGAGCTGATGGAGCTGAAAACCAAGGCTCGAGAACTACGTGAAGAATGCAGAAGCCTCAGGAGCCGATGCGATCAAATGGAAGAAAGGGTATCAGCCCTGGAAGATGAAATGAATGAAATGAAGCGAGAAGGGAAGTTTAGAGAAAAAAGAATAAAAAGAAACGAGCAAAGCCTCCAAGAGATGTGGGACTATGTGAAAAGACCAAATCTGCGTCTGATTGGTGTACCTGAAAGTGACGGGGAGAACGGAAACAAGTTGGAAAACACTCTGCAGGATATTATCCAGGAGAACTTCCCCAATCTAGCAAGGCAGGCCAACATTCAGATTCAGGAAATACAGAGAACGCCACAAAGATACTCCTCGAGAAGAGCAACTCCAAGACACATAATTGTCAGATTCACCAAAGTTGAAATGAAGGAAAAAATGTTAAGGGCAGCCAGAGAGAAAGGTCGGGTTACCATCAAAGGGAAGCCCATCAGACTAACAGCGGATCTCTCGGCAGAAACCCTACAAGCCAGAAGAGAGTGGGGGCCAATATTCAACATTCTTAAAGAAAAGAATTTTCAACCCAGAATTTCATATCCTGCCAAACTAAGCTTCATAAGTGAAGGAGAAATAAAATACTTTACAGACAAGCAAATGCTGAGAGATTTTGTCACCACCAGGCCTGCCCTAAAAGAGCTCCTGAAGGAAGCGCTAAACACGGAAAGGCACAACCGGTACCAGCCACTGCAAAATCATACCGAAATGTAAAGACCATCGAGACTAGGAAGAGACTGCATCAACTAACGAGCAAAATATCCAGCTAACATCACAATGACAGGATCAAATTCACACATAACAATATTAACTTTAAATGTGAATGGACTAAATGCTCCAATTAAAAGACACAGACTGGCAAATTGGATAAAGACTCAAGACCCATCAGTGTGCTGTATTCAGGAAACCCATCTCACGTGCAGAGACACACATAAGCCTAAAATAAAAGGATGGAGGAAGATCTACCAAGCAAATGGAAAACAAAAAAAGGCAGGGGTTGCAATCCTAGTCTCTGATAAAACAGACTTTAAACCAACAAAGATCAAAAGAGACAAAGAAGGCCATTACATAATGGTAAAGGGATTAATTCAACAAGAAGAGCTAACTATCCTAAATATATATGCACCCAATACAGGAGCACCCAGATTCATAAACCAAGTCCTGAGTGACCTACAAAGAGACTTAGACTCCCACACATTAATAATGGGAGACTTTAACACCCCACTGTCAACATTAGACAGATCAACGAGACAGAAAGTCAACAAGGATACCCAGGAATTGAACTCAGCTCTGCACCAAGCAGACCTAATAGACATCTACAGAACTCTCCACCCCAAATCAACAGAATATACATTTTTTTCAGCACCACACCACACCTATTCCAAAATTGACCATATACTTGGAAGTAAAGCTCTCCTCAATAAATGTAAAAGAACAGAAATTATAACAAACTGTCTCTCAGATCATAGTGCAATCAAGCTAGAACTCAGGATTAAGAATCTCACTTAAAACTGCTCAACTACATGGAAACTGAGCAACCTGCTCCTGAATGACTACTGGGTACATAACGAAATGAAGGCAGAAATAAAGATGTTCTTTGAAACCAACGAGAACCAAGACACAACATACCAGAATCTCTGGGACACATTCAAAGCAGTGGGTAGAGGGAAATTTATAGCACTAAATGCCCACAAGAGAAAGCAGGAAAGATCCAAAATTGACACCCTAACATCACAATTAAAAGAACTAGAAAAGCAAGAGCAAACACATTCAAAAGCTAGCAGAAGGCAAGAAATAACTAAAATCAGAGCAGAACTGAAGGAAATAGAGACACAAAAAACCCTTCAAAAAATAAATGAATCCAGGAGCTGGTTTTTTGAAAGGATCAACAAAATTGATAGACCGCTAGCAAGATTAATAAAGAAAAAAAGAGAGAAGAATCAAATAGATGCAATAAAAAATGATAAAGGGGATATCACCACCAATCCCACAGAAATACAAACTACCATCAGAGAATATTACAAACACCTCTATGCAAATAAACTAGAAAATCTAGAAGAAATGGATAACTTCCTCAACACATACACCCTCCCAAGACTAAACCAGGAAGAAGTTGAATCTCTGAATAGACCAATAACAGGAGCTGAAATTGTGGCAATAATCAATAGCTTACCAACCAAAAAAAGTCCAGGACCAGACGGGTTCACAGCCGAATTCTACCAGAGGTACAAGGAGGAGCTGGTACCATTCCTTCTGAAACTATTCCAATCAATAGAAAAAGAGGGAATCCTCCCTAACTCATTCTATGAGGCCAGCATCATCCTGATACCAAAGCCTGGCAGAGACACAACAAAAAAAGAGAATTTTAGACCAATATCCTTGATGAACATTGATGCAAAAATCCTCAATAAAATACTGGCAAACAGAATCCAGCAGCAAATCAAAAAGCTTATCCACCATGATCAAGTGGGCTTCATCCCTGGGATGCAAGGCTGGTTCAATATACGCAAATCAATAAATGTAATCCAGCATATAAACAGAACCAAAGACAAAAACCACATGATTATCTCAATAGATGCAGAAAAGGCCTTTGACAAAATTCAACAACCCTTCATGCTAAAAACTCTCAATAAATTAGGAATTGATGGGACATATCTCAAAATAATAAGAGCTATTTATGACAAACCCACAGCCAATATCATACTGAATGGGCAAAAACTGGAAGTTTTCCCTTTGAAAACTGGCATAAGACAGGGATGCCCTCTCTCACCACTTCTATTCAACATAGTGTTGGAAGTTCTGGCCAGGGCAATTAGGCAGGAGAAGGAAATCAAGGGTATTCAATTAGGAAAAGAGGAAGTCAAATTGTCCCTGTTTGCAGATGACATGATAGTATATCTAGAAAACCCCATTGTCTCAGCCCCAAATCTCCTTAAGCTGATAAGCAACTTCAGCAAAGTGTCAGGATACAAAATCAATGTGCAAAAATCACAAGCATTCTTATACGTCAATAACAGACAGAGAGCCAAATCATGAGTGAACTCCCATTCACAATTGCTTCAAAGAGAATAAAATACCTAGGAATCCAACTTACAAGGGATGTGAAAGACCTCTTCAAGGAGAACTACAAACCACTGCTCAAGGAAATAAAAGAGGATACAAACAAATGGAAGAACATTCCATGCTCATGGGTAGGAAGAATCAATATCATGAAAATGGCCATCCTTCCCAAGGTAATCTACAGATTCAATGCCATCCCCATCAAGCTACCAATGACTTTCTTCACAGAATTGGAAAAAACTACTTTAAAGTTCATATGGAACCAAAAAAGAGCCCTCATCGCCAAGTCAATCCTAAGCCAAAAGAACAAAGCTGGAGGCATCACACTACCTGACTTCAAACTATACTACAAGGCTACAGTAACCAAAACAGCATGGTACTGGTACCAAAACAGAGATATAGCTCAATGGAACAGAACAGAGCCGTCAGAAATAATGCCACATATCTACAAGTATCTGTTCTTTGACAAACCTGAGAAAAACAAGAAATGGGGAAAGGATTCCCTATTTAATAAATGGTGCTGGGAAAACTGGCTAGCCATATGTAGAAAGCTGAAACTGGATCCCTTCCTTACACCTTATACAAAAATCAATTCAAGATGGATTAAAGACTTAAATGTTAGACCTGAAACCATAAAAACCCTAGAAGAAAACCTAGGCATTACCATTCAGGACATAGGCATGGGCAAGGACTTCATGTCTAAAACACCAAAAGCAATGGCAACAAAAGCCAAAATTGTCAAATGGGATCTAATTAAACTCAAGAGCCTCTGCACAGCAAAAGAAACTACCATCAGAGTGAACAGGCAACCTACAAAATGGGAGAAAATTTTCACAACCTACTCATCTGACAAAGGGCTAATATCCAGAATCTACAATGAACTCCAACAAATTTACAAGAAAAAAGCAAACAACCCCATCAAAAAGTGGGCGAAGGACATGAACAGACACTTCTCAAAAGAAGACATTTATGCAGCCAAAAAACACATGAAAAAATGCTCACCATCACTGGCCATCAGAGAAATGCAAATCAAAACCACAATGAGATACCATCTCACACCAGTTAGAATGGCAATCATTAAAAAGTCAGGAAACAACAGGTCCTGGAGAGGATGTGGAGAAATAGGAACACTTTTACACTGTTGGTGGGATTGTAAACTAGTTCAACCCTTGTGGAAGTCAGTGTGGCGATTCCTCAGGGATCTAGAACTAGAAATTCCATTCGACCCAGCCATCCCATTACTGGGTATATACCCAAAGGACTATAAATCATGCTGCTATAAAGACATATGCACACGTATGTTTATTGTGGCACTATTCACAATAGCAAAGACTTGGAACCAACCCAAATGTCCAACAATGATAGACTGGATTAAGAAAATGTGGCACATATACACCATGGAATACTATGCAGCCATAAAAAATGATGAGTTCATGTCCTTTGTAGGGACATGGATGAAATTGGAAATCATCATTCTCAGTAAACTATCGCAAGAACAAAAAACCAAACACCGCATATTCTCACTCATAGGTGGGAATTGAACAATGAGAACACATGGACACAGGAAGGGGAACATCACACTTCGGGGACTGTTGTGGGGTGGGGGGAGGGGGGAGGGATAGCATTGAGAGATATACCTAATGCTAGATGACGAGTTGGTGGGTGCAGCGCACTAGCATGGCACATGTATACATATGTAACTTACCTGCAGATTGCGCACATGTACCATAAAACCTAAAGTATAATAATAATAATAATAATAATAATAATCATAATAAAAAATTAAGATAAAAAAAAAACTTCATTAGTCCCTTATCTGTAGGATAAATTCCAAACTTTTTAGTACAGTATGTAAGGTATTCCCTGTCCTAGCCTCTGCCCATCTGTGGATATTCATTAAAAATAAAAAAAATAAAAAAAAAAAAACCAAATAGATCAGTAGAACAAAATTGGGAGTCTAGAAATAGACCCATGTTTATACAGTCAGTTGATTTTTGACAGAGATTTCAAAGCAATTCGAAGGGGTAAATGATAGTCTTTTTAATAAATAATGCTAGAACAATTGTAGATATATATGAGGGAAAATGAAATTTGACCCCCTAGCTAAAACTGTACACAAAAATTAGTTTGAGAAGGGTAGAACTAAATCTAAAAGCAAAACTATAAAGCTCCTAGGATAAAACATAAGAGACTATCTTCCATCCAGCAGATAGTCAAAGATTCTTAGAACATAGACACAGAAAGCACTTTTAAAAACTGGTAAAATGGTTCCTAAAAATAAAACACATTTGCTCATCAAAAGTATGTTAAAAAATAAGCAAGCCACAGACAGGGAGAAAATATTTGCAATAAATATATATGACAGAAGACTTGCATACAGAATATATAAACAACTCTTACAGTGCAATAAGGCAATCCATGTTTTAAAATAGTCAGTAGACTTGAACAGACACTTCACATAGGAAGATATAGAAGTAGTCAATAAGCATATGAAAAGATGCTAAACATCATTAGTCATCAGGAAAATGGAAATTTAAGTCCACCACAGGATATCACTACATACTTTCTAGAATGGCCAAAATTAAAAACTAACAAGTCCAGATGTTGGCAAGGATATGAAACAACTGGAATTTTCCCACCTTGCTGGTGGGAATGCAAAATGGTACTATTCTTTCAGAATATAGTTTGGCATTTACTTTTTTTGTATGTGTGTGATGGAGTCTTGTTCTGTCACCCAGGCTGGAGTGCAGTGGTGCAATCTCAGCTCACTGCAACCTCCGCCTCCTGGGTTCAAGCAATTCTCCTGCCTCAGCCTCCTGGGTAGCTGGGACTACAGGCGTGCCACCACACCCAGCTAATTTTTTGTATTTTTAATAGAGATGGGGTTTCACCGTGTTAGTCAGGATGGTCTCTATCTCCTGACCTCACGATCCGCCCACCTTGGCCTCCCAAAGTGCTGGGATTATAGGCGTGAGCCACCGCGCCTGGCTGGCATTTACTTTTAAGGTTAAGCATTCATTTACCATTTATCCAGCAATCCCAAGTTCACAAAAAGATTTGTAGTATATGTTTGTAGCAGCTTTATGTATAAGCAGCCCCAAACTGGAAACAACCCAAATATTCATTAACAGAAGAATGAGTAAACAAATTGTATTATATCCTTACAAGGGAGCATTACTTGGCAAGGAAAAAGAAATGAGTTACTATTACATAGATGAATCTCAAAAACCTATGTTTCAATAGCATGGGAATTTATGAATATCTGAATAAAAATTCAATTAAAAATGTTAAGCAGGATAACTCAGATACAAAAGAGTACATAATGCATTCTTTTTCAAGTATATGAAGTTTAAAAAAGGCAAAGCTAATTTATGTTGAAAAAATCAGAATAGTTGTGGCCCCCAGGAGAAGAGGGTTGACTGGGTTGTGGCAAGAGAGAACTTTCTTGGTAATTGTTCTATTTCTTGATTGTGGTGTTGGTTATACAGGCCTATGTGTTTGTCAAAACTCATCAAACTGTACACTTCAGATATGTGTATTCTGTATATAGATTATACCTCAGTTACAAAGAAAAGAAAGATATTTATATTTTTCCCTAATTTGCAAGTTAGATTTCATTTCTGTTGACTCCACACAAGACCCAGATCTTTATGCAAGTAACCTTAGAAGTCTATATATTTGGAAGTCAATTTTTCTTCTTCCCTTAGCTTTTCTTTCCCTTCCTTCTTCTGATAACCATAGGGATGTGAGAGAAGGTGGGTAGCCATTACACACAAAACTATAGCAGAAAACTTATATCAGAATTTTGTCATTTGGACCTTGTGCAGGCCTATAATTTGAATGTGTGACTCTAGAAATTGTTGCTATGGTGATAAACCACTTTACTTAAATAGCATGTATTTTACTCAAAATTCAGAGAAATGCTAACAGTTTCTAGTAATCATGCACTGGTATTAACTGGCAGGGATATGCCTAGAGCTTACAGGTTTTGCATCCATTATCACCAGACAAGTTCATCAGGTTAAAGCTATGCCAGTGAATAATGAAATATGTATAGTTAGTCCAATTTTCCTGTTACATATCTCCCCTTGCACACATGGAGCCCCTTTTTCAAGATTAATAATATGAGCTAGAGAAATTAGGCCAAGGGTACTGAATTACAAAAAGGTGAAACTGGAGGAAAGCTTGTAAGGTCATCTTTTCCATCATTCTGCCACCAATAGAACTGACTATTCTTCAACTGTCCCAAATGGTAAGAATTTGCCAGAGATGAAGAACAATTGAAATGCTGCTTGAGGCAGCCCTTAATGTAACCATCCTGACTGACTGCAGCACTCAGAGATGCTGTCCACCTCCACAGTGCTGAAATATGCCTCCTTCTTCATTTTATAGACTTTGATTATATATAGCTTCTTATTCTTTATCTTTTAGATTGAAGAGCTCTCTTAAAAAGAAACCTTCATCCCTTAATCATATTAGTAGCCTGTCTGTAAACATTCTCTGGTCCCTTTATATCTGTTCAAGCTGGTTGCAGTGTTTCAGGTACAAATTGATCATGATTTTATATAAGGATAGAAATTTTTTTCTTTGATTTCTAAAATGCTTTCTGATGATAGCTAGGTTTTTCTGACCAGTGTGCAATGGTACATTAGACTAGTATCTTCAAAGAACAGCCTACAGTGATTTTTAGGTCTTGGATTGGTAAATATATGCCCAACAGTCTCATAATGATCATTTAGAATCTTTCCCCTTAGAACTAAGTATTGAAATTCCTCTGTTATCTTTCTCCCGCTTTGTACAATCTTATGGGAGCTCATCACCTTCTATTTGCTTTTCCTGACCTGGAAGATCTTTTAGCCTTGGCAATTTCATTTTTCATTTCTCTGTTCTATTACTTACAAAACTATAAAATTGCATCAGTGACAGCATAGATCCCTGAGGAATCCCACCAGCTATGAGAGACAAAAAGGAGAAACGCAAAACTTAGATAATCTATAACCTAACAAAATAAATCCCTGAAAAATTAAGATTTGTTCATGTTTCTAGATAAAGCTTGGAAGCTGGAATTTGCCTTGCCCACTCCAGGAACTAAGAGGCTTGGCTCTTTGTGAAGAAAACTATGGCCTGGCCTGGAGGGCAGCAAGGTGGCCATTCTGCATTCGTGTCCTGTTAGCATCAGAGGAATGGTTTCAATGAAGGATATTTGAGGGGAGTCTCAGATTCTTCTTTTTTATTATTATACTTTAAGTTTTAGGGTACATGTGCACAACATGCAGGCTTGTTACATATGTATACATGTGCCATGTTGGTGTGCTGCACCCATTAACTCGTCATTTAGCATTAGGTATATCTCCTAATGCTAGCCCTTCTCGCACCCCCTACCCCACAACAGGCCCTGGTGTGTGATGTTCCCCTTTCTGTGTCCATGTGTTCTCATTGCTCAATTCCCACCTATGAGTGAGAACATGTGGTGTTTGGTTTTTTGTCCTTGCAGTAGTTTGCTGAGAATGATGGTTTCCAGCTTCATCCATGTCCCTACAAAGGACATGAACTCATCATTTTTTATGGCTGCATAGTATTCCATGGTGTATATGTGCCACATTTTCTTAATCCAGTCTATCATTGTTGGACATTTGGGTTGGTTCCAAGTCTTTGCTATTGTGAATAGTGCCACAATAAACATACGTGTGCATATGTCTTTATAGCAGCATGATTTATAGTCCTTTGGGTATATACCCAGTAATGAGATTGCTGGGTCAAATGGTATTTCTAGTTCTAGATCCCTGAGGAATCACCACACTGACTTCCACAATGGTTGAACTAGTTTACAGTCCCACCAACAGTGTAAAAGTGTTCCTATTTCTCCACAACCTCTCCAGGACCTGTTGTTTCCTGACTTTTTAATGATTGCCATTCTAACTGGTGTGAGATGGTATCTCATTGTGGTTTTGATTTGCATTTCTCTGATGGCCAGTGATGATGAGCATTTTTTCATGTGTCTTTTGGCTGCATAAATGTCTTCTTTTGAGAAGTGTCTGTTCATATGCTTCGCCCACTTTTTGATGGAGTTGTTTGGTTTTTTTTCTTGTAAATTTGTGTGAGTTCATTGTAGATTCTGGATATTAGCCCTTTGTCAGATAAGTAGATTGCAACAATTTTCTCCCATTCTGTAGGTTGCCTGTTCACTCTGATGGTAGTTTCTTTTGCTGTGCAGAAGCTCTTTAGTTTAATTAGATCCCATTTGTCAATTTTGGCTTTTGTTGCCATTGCTTTTGGTGTTTTAGATATGAAGTCCTTGCCCATGCCTATGTCCTGAATGGTATTGCCTAGGGTTTCTTCTAGGGTTTTTATGGTTTTAGGTCTAACATTTAAGTCTTTAATCCATCTTGAATTAATTTTTGTATAAGGTATAAGGAAGGGATTCAGTTTCGGCTTTCTACACATGGCTAACCAGTTTTCCCAGCACCATTTATTAAATAGGGAATCCTTTCCCCATTTCTTGTTTTTGTCAGGTTTGTCAAAGAACAGATACTTGTAGATATGTGGCATTATTTCTGACGGCTCTGTTCTGTTCCATTGATCTATATCTCTGTTTTGGTACCAGTACCATGCTGTTTTGGTTACTGTAGCCTTGTAGTATAGTTTGAAGTCAGGTAGTGTGATGCCTCCAGCTTTGTTCTTTTGGCTTAGGATTGACTTGGCGATGCGGGCTCTTTTTTGGTTCCATATGAACTTTAAAGTAGTTTTTTCCAATTCTGTGAAGAAAGTCATTGGTAGCTTGATGGGGATGGCATTGAATCTGTAAATTACCTTGGGTAGTATGGCCATTTTCACAATATTGATTCTTCCTACCCATGAGCATGGAATGTTCTTCCATTTGTTTGTATCCTCTTTTTTTTCATTGAGCAGTGGTTTGTAGTTCTCTTTGAAGAGTTCCTTCACATCCCTTGTAAGTTGGATTCCTAGGTATTTTATTCTGTTTGAAGCAATTGTGAATGGGAGTTCACTCATGATTTGGCTCTCTGTCTGTTATTGGTGTATAAGAATGCTTGTGATTTTTGCACATTGATTTTGTATCCTAAGACTTTGCTGAAGTTGCTTATCGGCTTAAGGAGATTTTGGGCTGAGATGATGGGGTTTTCTAGATATACAATCATGTCATCTGCAAACAGGGACAATTTGACTTCCTCTTTTCCTAATTGAATACCCTTGATTTCCTTCTCCTGCCTAATTGCCCTGGCCAGAACTTCCAACACTATGTTATTCGAATAGCAGTGGTGAGAGAGGGCATCCCTGTCTTGTGCCCGTTTTCAAAGGGAATGCTTCCAGCTTTTGCCCATTCAGTATGATATTGGCTGTGGGTTTGTCATAAATAGCTCTTATTATTTTGAGATACGTCCTATCAATACCTAATTTATTGAGAGTTTTTAGCATGAAGTGTTGTTGAATTTTGTCAGAGGCCTTTTCTGCATCTATTGAGATAATCATATGGTTTTTGTCATTGGTTCTGTTTATATGCTGGATTACGTTTATTGATTTGCCTATGTTGAACCAGCCTTGCATCCCAGGGATGAAGCCCACTTGATCATGGTGGATAAGCTTTTTGATGTGCTGCTGGATTCGGTTTGCCAAACACTTTTGAATGTGTTTGCTCTTGCTTCTCTAGTTCTTTTAATTGTGATGTTAGGGTGTCAATTTTGGATCTTTCCTGCTTTCTCTTGTGGACATTTAGTGCTATAAATTTCCCTCTACACACTGCTTTGAATGCGTCCCAGAGATTCTGGTATGTTGTGTCTTGGTTCTCATTGGTTTCAAAGAACATCTTTATTTCTGCCTTCATTTTGTTATGTACCCAGTAGTCATTCAGGAGCAGGTTGTTCAGTTTCCATATAGTTGAACGGTTTTGAGTGAGTTTGTTAATCCTGAATTCTAGTTTGATTGCTCTGTGGTCTGAGAGACAGTTTGTTATAATTTCTGTTCTTTTACATTTGCTGAGGAGTGCTTTACTTCCAACTATAGGGTGAATTTTGGAATAGGTGTGGTGTGGTGCTGAAAAGAATGTATATTCTGTTGATTTGGGGTGGAGAGTTCTGTAGATGTCTATTAGGTCCGCTTGGTGCAGAGCTGAGTTCAATTCTTGGATATCTTTGTTAACTTTCTGTCTCATGGATCTGTCTAATGTTGACAGTGGTGTGTTAAAGTCTCCCATTATTATTGTGTGGGAGTCTAAGTCTCTTTGTAGGTCTCTAAGGACTTGCTTTATGAATCTGGGTGCTCCTGTATTGGGTGCATATATATTTAGGGTAGTTAGCTCTTCTTGTTGAATTGATCCCTTTACCATTATGTAATGGCCTTCTTTGTCTCTTTTGATCTTTGTTGGTTTAAAGTCTGTTTTATCAGAGACTAGGATTGCAACCCCTGCCTTTTTTTGTTTTCCATTTGCTTGGTAGATCTTCCTCCATCCCTTCATTTTGAGCCTATGTGTGTCTCTGCACATGAGATGGGTTTCCTGAATACAGCATACTGATGGATCGTGACTCTTTATCCAATTTGCCAGTCTGTGTCTTTTAATTGGAGCATTTAGCCCATTTACGTTTAAGGTTAATATTGTTATTTGTGAATTTGATCCTGTCATTATGATGTTAGCTGGTTATTTTGCTCGTTAGTTGATGCAGTTTCTTCCTAGCATTGACGGTCTTTACAATTTGGCATGTTTTTGCAGTGGCTGGAACCAGTTGTTCCTTTCCATGTTTAGTGCTTCCTTCAGGAGCTCTTTTAGGGCAGGCCTGGTGGTGACAAAATCTCTCAGCATTTGCTTGTCTGTGAAGGATTTTATTTCTCCTTCACTTCTGAAGCTTAGTTTGGCTGGATATGAAATTCTGGGTTAAAAATTCTTTTCTTTAAGAATGTTGAATATTGGCCCCCACTCTCTTCTGGCTTGTAGAATTTCTGCCGAGAGATCAGCTGTTAGTCTGATGGGCTTTGCCTTGTGGGTAACCTGACCTTTCTCTCTGGCTGCCCTTAACATTTTTTCCTTCATTTCAACTTTGGTGAATCTGACAATTATGTGTCTTGGAGTTGCTCTTCTCGAGGAGTATCTTTGTGGCATTCTCTCTATTTCCTGAATTTGAATGTTGGCCTGCCTTGCTAGATTGGGGGAGTTCTCCTGGATAATATCCTGCAGATTATTTTCCAACTTGGTTCCATTCTCGCCTTCAGGTGCACCAATCAGACGTAGACTTGGTCTTTTCACATAGTCCCATATTTCTTGGAGGCTTTGTTCATTTCTTTTTATTCTTTTTTCTCTAAACTTCTCTTCTTGCTTCATTTCATTCATTTGGTCTTCCATCACTGATACCCTTTCTCCCAGCTGATCAAATTGGCTACTGAGGCTTGTGCATTCATGACGTAGTTCTCATGCTGTGGTTTTCAGCTCCATCAGGTCCTTTAAGGACTTCTGTGCATTGGTTATCCTAGTTAGCCATTTGTCTAATTTTTTTTCAAGGTTTTTAACTTCTTTGCCATGGGTTTGAACTTCCTCCTTTAGCTCGGAGTAGTTTGATCATCTGACGCCTTCTTCTCTCAACTCGTCAAATCATTCTCCATCCAGCTTTGTTCCATTGCTGGTGAGGAGCTGCATTCCTTTGGAGGAGGAGAGGCGCTCTGATTTTTAGAGTTTCCAGTTTTTCTGCTCTGGTTTTTCCCCATCTTTGTGGTTTTATCTACCTTTGGTCTTTGATGATGGTGATGTATAGATGGGGTTTTGGTGTGGATGTCCTTTCTGTTTGTTAGTTTTCCTTCTAACAGTGAGGACCCTCAGCTGCAGGTCTGTTGGAGTTTGCTGGAGGTCCACTCCAGACCCTGTTTGCCTGGGTGTCAGCAGTGGAGGCTGCAGAACAGTGGATATTGGTGAACAGCAAATGTTGCTGCCTGATTGTTCCTCTGGAAGTTTTGTCTCAGAGGAGTACCCAACCGTGTGAGGTGTCAGTCTGCCCCTACTGGGGGGTGCCTCCCAGTTAGGCTACTCAGGGGTCAGGGACCCACTTGAGGAGGCAGTCTGTCCGTTCTCAGATGTCCAGCTGCGTGCTGGGAGAACCACTACTCTTTTCAAGGCTGTCTGACAGGGACATTTAAGTCTGCAGAGGATTCTGCTGCCTTTTGTTTGTCTGTGCCCTGCCCCCAGAGGTGGAGTCTACAGAGGCAGGCAGGCCTCCTTGAGCTGCGGTGGGCTCCACCCAGTTCGAGCTTCCTGGCCACTTTGTTTACTTACTCAAGCCTTGGCAATGGCGGGTGCCCCTCCCCCAGCCTTGCTGCCGCCTTGCAGTTTGATCTCAGACTGCTGTGCTAGCCATGAGCGAGGCTCCATGGGTGTAGGACCCTCTGAGCCAGGCGTGGGATATAATCTCCTGGTGTGCCGTTTGCTAAGACCATTGGAAAAGCGCAGTATTAGTGTGGGAGTGACCCAATTTTCCAAGTGCCATCTGTCACCCCTTTCTTTGACTAGGAAAGGGAATTCCCTGACCCCTTGTGCTTCCCGGGTGAGATGATGCCTCACCCTGCTTCGGCTCACGCTCAGTGCACTGCACCCACTGTCCAACACTCCCCAGTGAGATGAACCCGGTACCTCAGTTGGAAATGCAGAAATCACCCGTCTTCTGCGTCACTCATGCTGGGAGCTGTAGACTAGAGCTGTTCCTATTCGGCCATCTTGGCTCCACTGAGTCTCAGATTCTTTTAGAAAAACTGTTAGGATTCTGCTTCCTAAACAGTGGCATCCTAAACTTCATGCAACTGGAATTTAGTAAAGAGAAATGGTAAGGTACACATACACATACAGTATTTTACAAGACAAACCCATATACACAGAAGCATAAACATTTGCATATTGAGATCATCCTGGCCAACATGGTGAAACCCTGCTTCTACTAAAAATACAAAAATTAGCTGGGTGTGGTGGCGCGTGCCTGCAATCCCAGCTACTCAGGAGGCTGAGGTAGGAGAATCACTTGAACCCGGGAGGCGGAGGTTGCAGTGAGCCGAGATTGTGTCATTGCACTCCAGCTTGGGTGGCAAGAGCAAAACTCCATCTCAAAAAGTATATATATATATTTTCATAAAGGTAAGTAGATTTGAATTGATGTTACCAGGGAGTGAAGGAGCAAATACTGTGATTTGTTTCGGTGCAGCCAGCGTTAGGCTGATTTTGGAGCTCAATTAAAATATGGATGACTGTATTAGTTTTAACATGTATTAAAACCAAATTGAAAAATAAGAAAACAGGCACTCTTATATGCTACTGGTAAGATTATACATCAGTACAACTGCAGTGGAAGGCAACATGATGATATCTTTCAAAATTACAAATCCATATACCATTTATCTGAAGAATTTCTCTTCTAAAATATATATCCTGTAGAAAAACTTATGAACGTGCAAAATGTCATGTGCAAAATGTGCTTGCAAAAGGTTGGAAACAAACCTGAGTGTTCATTGTGAAGGGACTGGTTAAATAAATTATGGTACTTCTAAACAAGAGAATATTGCATAGCCAGAAAAAAGAATGAGGATTTTTTTCTTTCTATGAATTGACATGGAATGATCTTCAAGATAATCATTAGTTGAAAAAAGTCAAGGTGTAAAAGAGTGTTTATAGTTGGCTACTATTTGTATAAAAGGCAGGAAGAAAGCATGTCAATAGATGAATGTATTTGTCTGTTCTCATACTGCTAATAAAGACATACTGGGTAATTTATAAAGAAAAAGAGGTTTAATGGACTCACAGTTCCACATGGCTGGGGAGGCCTCACAATCATGTTGGAAGGCAAAGGAAGAGCAAAGATACGCCTTAGGTGGCAGTAGGCAAGAGAATGTGTGCAGGGGAACTGCCCTTTATAAAACCATCAGATTTCGTGAGACTTATTCATTATCATGAGAACAGCACAGGAAAAACCTGCCCCTGTGATTCAGTTACCTCCCACTGGGTCCCTCCCACAACACGGGATTATGGGAGCTACAATTCCAGATAAGACTTGGGTGGGGACACAGCCAAACCATATCAATGGATTAGATTGAACCATAGGAAATTGCCATTATTAGACTGTTTTTGACCTGCAACCAATGGAAATGACAGTGGAATGACAACCACATCCATTTGGTTCCACCTAACATTTGCTTGAAGATGCATAAAATCTCTCTGAAAGTGTACACTATAAATTGACAATATTGGTTGTCTTTGGGGGCAGAGCTCAGTTAACTAGGGGGCAAGGAGGAGATTTTGAACATTGTGAATATTTAATCATGGGGATGTACTATCTATTTAGGAAATAAATAAATTACAAAAAAAATGTGGCTGAGGAAAATCATTTTCTTATCTTACTACATAATAAAACAGAAATATCATATTTCTACACCAAAGCAACTAAACATTGTTTAGTTTTCTTTTTCCTTCCACTTTGCCAGAAGACTTTAATAATGATCTTAAGATATTGTATCCAAGAAGAAAATACCAGCATCTACAGAGTTTTTGGGAAAAAGAAAAAAATTCTACATCAATAATTCTGTTCACAGAGACTGTTTCTGAGTATTTCTTCCTGGTGACTGCAACTCCTGAAACTACTATAATGACTCAACTACATTAACAAATGGAGCAGTGAAGAAGAATGGAACCATTAAGCCAGATATGAATATAAGCACATTAAAGGAAAATGAATTTTTATTCCTGCTCAATAGAATATTAGTTTTAGTGGACATGTTGAAAACTACTTCCTCAACAACTTGGATGATAACTCAAAATCCAAGTAGAAATGTCAAAAGACAGAAGGTTACACTTAGATTCACCTTTTAATAGCATTTGTATGTAAAGGTAATTAAATTTTATGAATTGAAATTTTCAAGATAGGGTGTATATCTTAGAGACCAGCACTGTACTAAACAAAGCAACTTGTTCTCAGCCAGATGCTCTAACATCAGGGGTGTTGTATCCTCACCTTATCACTGAACATAAGGAGTTTTCGATAAAAATACAACCTATGTGAGGGAATACTAAAGAATTTTAAATATTTTCTACCTCTTAAAAGAACACACAGAAATAACCCAGAAGTTTGTTTAGGGGGGAAAAAGAACTAGAGAAAATGACCTTTTTACATTTCAAATTTTATAGAAATTAAAATTTTAAGGTACAAAATGATTTTTAAGTGTTACCTGCTCAAGAATTAGCATATACTGGTTATAAAATCAGACACGAGTGATGTTCTGAAGAGGCACACTTTAAGGGCTTTCTTCAGCAAGCAAACATCAGGTGGATTTTCTTTCTTGAAATATAGGTGCCAAAAGTCTTACAGGACGCAGAGTTTTACTGCAGCCCTGGAAAGTCATGGATCACTAGGCAAACATATATTAAGTGCTACTACTGGATATAAAACATGGTCATTATATCACAAGAACCTGAATGATCAAAGAAACACTGCATTTATTTTGTGTTACACGCCATCTTATCACACTCTTTGAAAATTGTTAACCTGATTTTTAACCCAAGTGTGCTGTGACTTTCAGGTAGCCAGAGTATTAAACTTGTGAGCTCTTTCCTCAATCATTCTATGTAAACCAGAGCTTCCCTATCTCTACCCCAGTGGCTTGGCCCCTGTGCTGCTTTGTGGATCTCCTGAGACAATCTCTACTCTTTTAGAACTCTATGCTCCAGCTTCACTTAATTAAAAGTGATCACTTCAAAAATGGGCCTAATGTCAAAACAGACCCTTGCTTCCCTCATGGCAGTAGGATTCAAGATAACTTCTTCCTTTACTGTGGAATGAGGTGACCTGAGAAAATACAATTGCCTGTTAAAACTCCATCTGCTTGTTTTCTACTTTAAAGCTCACATAGTACTTTCATGGCCACCCTTTCTCTTCATTCTCATGGTAAACTCTTGTGGCAAAGTGCAAATATTATTTACCTCCACTTAAGGGCAAGGCATAGAGAGGCTCAAAGAGGTCTACAGGCCTGCCCAAGTAGTGTGACTGGGATTAGAAGCCAGTCTCTGGAATTAATGCGGGAAGATAGTGGGGACGTGAGTGTGGGCCTTATGTAGCACTTCATACGCAGGTTAGAAAGAATAATTACTTTGTACTTGTCAGGGTATCCATACAAATGTCAGAGCTTGTGTAGAAATCTGTAAAGATGAAATGAGTACAATTATGTCTAAGTGGACTTCCCTGCACAAATGTTACCAGACATTTACTTACATTTTGGATGGCAGAGGTTTCGAAATTGAGCCTGTAGAGTTTGCTCCACACCAAACATGAAACAATTCAGTTTTCTTAAAGGTGCAAAAGGATCTTTTGGCATTTAATAATAATTTTACAATATGACTAGTTTGTACCCTATATCTAGAGAGTGCTCCAACTTGCAAATCCTGGACAACTTTGTAGTTCCTTGCATCTTTGAATTGATGTGCATTGCTTTGTGTCTGAAAATTAATCAAGACCTTTTATTTGCAGTCTACTGCTTATGAAAAGCAATTTCCTGCGATCAGTAAGGACAACTTTGACATGTGCAGTTCAAGTTTCACATCTAGCAAACTCCTTCCAGCTGAAATCAAGGGAGAAATGGAGAAAACCCCTGTGACTCCAAGCCAAGGAACAGCAACCAAGTACCCTGCTAAATCCGGGGCCCTGTCCAGAACCAAAAAGAAACTCTAAGGTTCCCTCCAGTGCTGGACAGTACAAAAACAAAGCTGCTCTTGTTAGCACTTTGATGAAGGGGTAGGGGGGGAAGCGGACAGCCCTATGCTGAGCTTGTAGCCTTTTAGCTCCACAGAGCCCCACCATGTGTTTGCACCAGCTTAAAATTGAAGCTACTTATCTCCAAAGCAGCATAAGCTGCACGTGGCATTAAAGGACAGCCACCAGTAGGCTTGGCAGTGGGCTGCAGTGGAAATCAACTCAAGATGTACACGAAGGTTTTTTAGGGGGGCAGATACCCACAATTCAAGGCTGTGGGCACACTTGCTCATTTTTACTTCAAATTCTTATGTTTAGGCACAACTATTTATAGGGGAAAACAAGAGGCCAAATATGGTAATGGAGGTTCCAAATAATTATGTGCACTTTGCACTAGAAGACTTTGTTAGAAAATTACTAATAAACTTGCCATAGGTATTACAGCAGAAGTGCTTCAGTCATTCACATGTGTTCGTGAGATTTTAGGTTGCTATAGATTGTTTAACACAGCTTATTTTAAACGTAGAAAAATAGGAGATTTTGTAACTGCTTGCCATTAACTTGCTGCTAAATTCCCAATGTATTGATTAAATCAATAAAAAACAGATGTTACTCAGCACATTAATTTTTATGTTAACAAGAGGTGAATATAATAAGGTCCACTAAGCCTTTATGCAAATTATAAGTTTGGTCTACTGCTGCAATGGTAGGCACACATCTTTGGGGAAGCTCACGAAGCAAGAAACAGGGGACCATACCTCATTTCTCTTAGCATTATAGAAATCTCCTTTCACCTGGGTAACTAATTTTGCCAGTTGAAGTCAAACTGGGTGAATAGCTGCTTTCCTTTGCTTCCAAAGCAAATTCTAAAGAAAGAATTTGCAATTGCTTTTACCTTCATAAAGTCATAACCTAGTTCCATTCCAACGCCCCTTGGAATTGTCAGGTCTCCAAAATGGCCCACATCTAGCCAGCTGAGCATATACTAGTTGCATTTAAATCCACTTGGTAACTAAAAATAGTACATGTGCTTCTTGCAGTTAATTTAGAAGATACTATTGTGATTCTGAATGAGTCAAAGATATCACTGGCCTGTGTTGCCCCACGTGGTTCTGCCAGTATTTTCTTAGTACCTTCAGTGTGCTTCCATTGGGGGAACCTGCTGGCCAAGGCATATCTAGTGGAAATTGTCTGTATTTTATTTTAAACTGGCATTAACATAGCTGCTTCAAGATCTTTCTCCCTTCTTGATGTCTAGTTCCAGTCATGTTAGAAGCCCATAAACCGTATCCTGAGCTTTAAGCTTTCTCTCAGGGTTTAGTGAGCCAGTCTTTAAAGGGCGTGTTCTGTTCACCTGATGAGAACTCTGGCCTCATGAGCTAAGTGGAGCCTTCCCTTCCCTAGTAGTAGCCTCAAAGGCAGATGTGTGCACTGCAGTTCTGTCCCCTCCGGCGGGGAGAAGCAGGGACCTAGTGCACGGTGGCTGCTTGTCTCCTTGCAGAAAAGCCTAACCAAGATGGTGGCTTTGATTCTGCCTATTCCCTGGGCCTGAAAATGAAATATTCTCTATATTCAAAATACTCTTACTTTCACAGTGATATTCTTTTGGGATTAGAAGATCCTATTGTTAGAGTACTATCCACACTTCTCTTGGCCCTAAAAACTAGCGATTCTGCTCAGCAAGCTTGAGCAAAGGTCCAGAACTAACCACTAACTAAAAGATGAAGTCATTTTATAACATTTTAGTGTGTGTTCACCTTTTCCCACCTCACACCAGGCAAGGCCAACCACCCTGCCTATCATATGATGCACTCTATTAACGCCCCTCCATCGAGGCGTTCATTTGATTTGTAGGAGTCATTTTAGTAGAAATTTAGCTCACTCTTTCTAGAGAGAATTTCCACGTCATTTTTGTGTTACTTAGTTGTATTTTTGTTACTTTGTTGTGTAGAACACACTTGGACCAGGCCATGTCTGAGCTTTGTTTTCCAACAGATGTGCCTCTTTAAGGTCTGGAGATATATGGCCTTCCTCCCTCCATTTGCTTTCACAGCTGTGAAAAAAGGGCGCTCTTCCATTTCAGATTGACTTTCCATGACTGATAGGCCAACTCGAAGGCACCAATAACAAACACTGTGACACCTCCTGTGCTCCATAGCATGGGGAGCTGGGTTTTGCTGTGATCCAGCGGGACATAGTCTGTCTGGGACAGCACAGAGGTGTTATTTTCAAGGAATGCAAGTAGTGATCCGCATTCTAACTTGAGTGGCAGATAAGGCAGGCAAAATATGATAAAAAGAGAGGAATGCAGGCAAGCTGGGGACAAATTCATTTGAGGAGAATAGAGGATGATATCAGAGAAGGCCTTACATCAGAGAAGGAAGGAAAATGGGGATATGTGGAGCAAAATGAAAATAAATTATAATTAATAAAGAAGACAGGATGACAACACATGGTTCTGCCAAAGCCGGAAGCCGGAGCGAGAGGAGGGAAGCACTGCTCATAGAATATTTGGTTGTTCCAGGCCATTCTGAGGTAAACTTAGCCCCCTCCCAGGGCCCGTACACAGGCAAACCTAGAAAAAGGCATAAGCTGAGGAAACGAAGACCCAGGGAAACGGAAGCTGATATTTTAAGAGTCAGCCACAAAATTGTCCTTTCATTTTGAGTAGGAATGTTGTGTGGTGCTGCGGGGGTTGGGTGGGGGGCAGCCAAAAAAAAAATCAAAACGTCTTGTGCTTATCACGGAAATGCTTTGTTTAAATAATTCTATTTGACTCCAAAATGTAAGTTCCAGGTTAGACAGATCAAAAGCAACCAGTCTTGAAAATGAAGCTTTTTAAATTCTAGCCCTGCTGTTGGAACAGAGAATAAAGGCTTTGTTTAAACATGCATTCCCAGCAGCAAGCAGAGCTTTGAAATTGGCCAGGGAAGTTGCGTCCTATAATGGCTGCGCTTGGCTAGAGACCAAGGAGCTGTGGCCTCTGGGAAATGATCCTGGGCTGGATATTTTCTATCTGCCCCTCCAGAACCACTCTGCCTGCTCTGCCCTCTCTGCCCAGTGAGGCTGATCTTCAGGGACTGCATTAACACACTCCCTGGGCTTCTGGATTCATTGGCGTTCTGTCAATGAAGGCACCAAGGGGAGATGAGAGAAGGGGAGAGCCAGGTCCAGACGCTGACCCCTGAGTGCCTCCCTGCTCTGGGCCGGGCTGCTGGGCATTTGCTGCCTTCTTTGGTGGGTGCGGCTCCTGCCAGGCAGCCCTCTTACAGCTGTGTCCCCTGCCCTTGCAGGCCAAGACCAGCCTGTTGCCCTGGCTACTATGTCTTCCTTTGTGGGTTTTCCTAAACCCTCTCAGTGCCTTTATGAACAGTCTCTGTTAAACCCTCAGCTTCCGCATTTGAGTTTACCATCTGTCTTCGGCTGCAACCCAAGTGGTGGAGACCCTTTCCTTATCAGTGCTGCATTGTTCCTGACCCAGGGTAGTTTTGTCTCTGGCTGCCAGTCTCCTACCAAAGTACAGTAAAGGGCAAAAAAGATAAATGAGCTCTTCCTGACAAAAAGAGATGCACCTGGGTGGTCACTAAGGGTTGGGGAGGGGCTGGTAGGGAGATGTTCCTGAGGTTGGGACCCAGGTAGAGCAGGATACCTGGAGCGTTGCCCGACACCGAACCCGAAATCTGAAATTGTCTGGGCTCAAGGTTTGGGAGCCTAAAGAATGCAGCACTTCACTGTGACAGCCAAGAGGACCTGGGAGGAGGCCACCCTACACTGGCTGCTGGCTGCCAATGAGGGACCAGGGAAGGGGCTTCCAGGGGACCCCGTGGAGCCCAGGAAGCACAGGAGACCTGAAGACAAGACGTCTCCTGGGCTTCATGTTCGCTTCATCTCTACAAGCACTGAAATCACTTTACAAAAGCATTTTAAGGTAAAAATTTTTACTATTCAAAGGTCTCACATCGTTCAGTTGTACTCTTCAGGATCCTGCATTTTTCTGAGTGAACTGGCTGAGAACTGATTTTGATTTCTGTTCAGTACATTGTTATCACTTAATTCTCATTGGTGAGCCAATTTTCTTTGCCTTTGTTCTTCAAAGCGAGGCCCCATCCGCAGCTGTCTTGCATTTTTGTGGCTGCCTTCTTCAGTCCCTACTATAATCAGCTCAACTCTGTGCTTGCTGGGTCAGTTCTCCATATTTCCCTGAATAATCTGGGTCAGCCCTCAGAGGAGTGGTGGGGGTTTCCACCACTGCCCCATTGGGAAGATTAATAGAACCTTTGCAGTGTCACTATGGCACTCTCAGGGACCTGCCCTTCCCTGTTGCCCAGTGCCATCCCAGGTACCTTAGCCAGATCTGGACCTCCTCCTCCAAACATGCATCAGGTCCTGTCCTGGCCCAGAGAATGGGACTAGAGACGCCGTGCAGACCCTGTCTCCATCCAGGCTTCTGCTGGTTTCTCTCCTAACTAGATCCTGTGGCATCTTCACACCATAACCAGGGCATTGATACTGGGGCCATAGAAGTCTCCCTGCCCTTTGGGGACCAAAACCTCCCTATAGGCAAAATCCTGAAGCCAGGCTATTCTTTAGGAAAGCTCAGTCAGCACAAAAAGTTGTCTCCATCCCCAGGAGCAATTGCAAGGCTGGAGGAGTCAGCATTCCCGTGTGACTTAAGGGTGGATCGGGTCGGGTGGAAGATGGAGAGCAACTGACCCCCTCACTGGACCCTGAGGAAGACGCTCTTGCAGGGAGGTGGCAGCTGATATTTCCTGGTCCAAACACTGGCTTCCACTTAGTTACTAGAATCAAAGTCTTTGCAAGCTGGGCTTTGAGCTATAGTAGTGGATGGGATCCATTTTAACTAAAACCCCCTTTCAGAGTGGTGATGTAACAGCAGCAACATTTACAGAGCACTTACCACATGCCAGACACCATTCTAAGCACTTTACATGTATCAGTTCTTTCCATTCTTACCACAGCCTGTGAAGTTGATACCATTATTATCTCTACAGAGAAATGAATTAAGGCACAGAGAGATTAAGAACCGTGTCCAAGGTCACACAGCTAAGAAGTAGCAGAACGAAAACTGGAACCCGGCCAGTGGGCTCAAGTATCACTGTTGTACTATGCCTCTCAAGGTGTTTGTATTTTTGCTCCCCTACTCTTTAGGCCTAAGCTACGATGAAGTTTGATCCCAGAGTTTCAAAAGACCAAGCAACTCACAAACACCTCTGTCTCCAGCAGGAGCCTAGAGTGATAATTTTGACAGGTTTGGGCTTGAGATTTCAGAAGGGAGTGGAATTATTTTGCATGTTGACAAATTTGGTGGAGACTCAAGCACTATATCAGGGAAAGCTGCATTCTGAAGGACTTTGCGTGATAAAATTAAGTTCTCAAGGCTTTAACTGGTCCTTTTGTGTGGAGCAGTCTTTAGAAGCCTTTGAATATGTTTTTAATTGAAGAGAGAAAACAGACTCCGTTCCTTCCTCAGGAATTCACAGGGACCATCCTTTCTGTGCAGACGTGACAGATCGATGCTTACCAGGAGCAAAGTGTGATTCCCATCTCAGGGCAGCTGGGGGTTAGAATCACTATCATGTTTCGATTTCCCACATCCCTTCATCAGGTGGTGTGAGCAGCTGTGCTGTTGAGCAGGTGGAGTTCAGACGTGGAGTCCACCTCCTCATCCTGCATTCCTCTAGCTTTCGCCATTGCTCACTTCTTTAGAGGACTGTTAGGCGCAGTGACGTTTTGTCCCTTTCGCATTGACACCGTCCTGGTTCAGGGGTCAGCTGTGTTCCCATAGGCTCAGCGGATTCTGTGGTTCAGGACAGGGGAGACGTCTGCTCTGGGCCTAAGCCAGCAGCTGGGGATGGTGCCACCTCCCCCTGGCTGCCCAACTCCCAGGCCACTGCCTGCCACTTGGTCCCAGGAGAAGAGAGGCAGTTCTTATTCAGGATCCTCATTGCTGTTTTGGAACTTTGGAAGAAAAGGCTTCTAGCTACCCAAAACCATGCAAATGGATAAATTTTTATAAGAGTTGTTTTTCTTCCAGAAGCAGTTACCTGGTTGTAGCTTCAGTCTCTTGCCCCCATCAGCACAGAAATTAGTCATGAGACTGTAGTCATTTAGCCACTTAAGTTTCATATCAACTTTCTGCTCACCAACTCTTTTATACCAGTCCCTGACCAGGCTTCATTGTTGTGTAGCCCAGCCCATGTGAAATCTTGGCAGAAATGTCTTACCTGCAGTGATTCTGATTGCTTGGAGGGGAACAGTCTGACCACCACCAAAATCTTTTTCTTTTCCTGTAAGATGACCAGCATCAGACCCCGTGGCAACAGCATGGACAGAGTTGTACGAAAGATGTTCATTAAGAACTGGATTGGCCGGGCATGGTGGCTCATGCCTGTAATCCCAGCACTTTGGGAGGCCGAGGTGGGCGGATCACGAGGTCAGAGATCGAGACCATCCTGGCTAACACGGTGAAACCCTGTCTCTACTAAAAATACAAAAAATTAGCCGGGCGTGGTGGTGGGCGCCTGTAGTCCCACCTACTCGGGAGGCTGAGGCAGGAGAATGGCGTGAACCTGGGAGGTGGAGCTTGCAGTGAGTGGAGATAGCGCCACTGCACTCCAGCCTGGGCGAAAGAGCAAGACTCCATCTCAAAAAAAAAAAGAACTGGATTGAGAGACTCAGTCATTCATTCAAGAAATAGTTATTGGCCACCTACCATGTGCCAGGCACTGATAGGCGCTGGATATAAAACCATGTGAAAGGCAGTCAAAACCATTGCCCAACATAGGGAGCTTGTAGCCATGGGGGCACAGAGGCAGGTGATGGCCATCTATACAAATGCATAAAATAATTATATATTGTGATTAGAGATAAGGAATTTCTATATAGAGTGCTATCATAGAGGATTACAGGATAGGAACCCTCTGGAAAGCCTCTCTAAGGAAGCCAACCATAGGAAGAGCCGGAGAGAGATGGTTTAGGCAGAGGGAACAGGGGAAGAGCTTGATGGAGTCCAGGACTTGGCCCAAAGGCCACGATGATCAGGGAAGGGGAGAGGCAGGGGTCAGGTCCTGCAGGATTTAGGGGGCCACAGGAAGAAACCCTTTTATTCTAAATGCACTGGGAAACCATTGAGGGCTTAACATCTGATTATGTGTTTAAAGGATCCGTTTGTCTTCTGTGTAAATGAATTATGCAAAGTGGAACAAAAGTGGAAGCAGGGAGATTAGTTAGAGGACATTGAATAAGATGGTGGCAGAGAAGATGGAGAGAAATGGGTTGATATGAAATATGTTTTGGAAATCCAATTGATAGGATTCAGTGATGGATTAGAGGTGATGGTTGAAGAAGAATGGGTGAGGAGGCCAAGGATGACTTTGGCTTCAGTAACCGGATTGATGGTGGTTTCGCTTCCTGGGGAAGGCCAGGCCTGGGTTGGCAGTGGAATGAAGAGTTCTACTGTAGGGTCCTGCCCTACAGGGCCTAGTGGGTGTTCTCTTCGTGTGTGGAGATGAGAGATTGTAAAAAAATAAGAGACAAGACTAAGAGTATGAAAGACAGCTGGGCCCAGGGGACCACTACCACGAATGCGTGCAGTCCGGTAGTGGCCCCGAATGGTGGATGCACTGCTATTTATTGTATACAAGGCAAGGGGGCAGGATAAGGAGAGTGAGTCATCTCAAGTGATTGATAAGGTCAAGCAAGTCACGTGTTTACAGGACAAGGGGCCCATCCCTTTGTGGTAGCCGAAGCAGAGAGGGAGGACAGCATACGTCAGCGTTTTATCTATGCACTTATCAGAGAGATCAAAGACTTCAATACTTAAACTATTTCTGCTACTGCTATCTTCTAGGAACTTAAAAGGAGGACCAGGTGTACAGGCGGAACATGAAAGTGAACAAGGAGTGTGACCACTGAAGCACAGCACCACAGGGAGACGTTTAAGCCTCCAGATGTCTGTGGGCAGGCCTGGCTAATGTCCGACCTCCCGCAAGAGGCTGGTGGAGCAGAGTGTTCTCTAACTCCTCCAAAGAAAAGGAGTTTCCCTTTCACGGTCTGCTGAGTAAAGGGCACCTTCCCAGGCACTGGCATTACCGCAAGACCACGGTGCCCTCAAGCAGCCCTTATCCAGGCGTGACAGAGGGCTCACACTCTTGTCTTCTGGTCACTTCTCACAATGTTCCTTCAGCTCCTGACTCTGCACTGGCTGGTTATTCCTTGGTTATAATAATAAAACAGATTAATACTAAAAACTAATTATTATTATTATCCATATATGATCATCTCTATATCCTATTTCTAGTATAACTTTTCTTATTCTAACTACTTTCTTTATTATATTGGGACAGCTTGTGCCTTCACTCTCTTGCCTCGGCAGCTGGGTAATTTTCTGCCCATATCTAGCTGGTCGTATGAAGTTTGAGATCTCTATCAGACCTCAAAGTGGAGATGACTACTTGAGATGGATTTAAGGGTTGGAGCAGATCAAGGTGGATAGAGAGAAAAGGGCCCTAAGGTGGAGAAGGATGTGAAGAGACCCAGAGTTAATAGCGCAATTGTGTGCAGAGGCTTCTGGGTGCCTGACAGGGCTCACAGAATCCAGGGAGACCTGGTATCAAGGCACCATCTTGGTCCACACAGCAAGTGTGTCTCCCTCACTCAAGGACTAGGCAGTGACTGTACTTTGGCAAGAAGAAGGATGAGAATGGAGTGGAATGACATGAAATGCCATTCGGAGAAATATCCCTGGGAGATGTGGCCAAATCTCCTTATTGCTTGATTAATTGAATCTGAATAGTGACAGTTTACAAGCCCTCAATAGCTAAATCATAATTCCGTAGCCTTCCATTAGCAATAAATCAGAAAATGGTGGGCCAGGTACTTTGCTGGAACCCATATTTGCAGAATCCTGGACTGTCTGAACTGTTCCTTCAGCCCAACTCTTCCTCAGTGCAGAAGCTGCACCCACAGCCTCCTCCAGTGAGCTCCCACCTCTGATGACACGTTCCTGGGGTTGGGGGCTCCCTACCTCCCAAGGCAGACAAATTCCACTCTGGAAACACCTAAGTGTGAGAAAATTCTTCCTATCATCTGACACCTGCTGCTCACTGGCCCTTCTGGAACTCTTTAAAGGCCTCTCCAGCTGCCACATCCAGCCCCTTGGGTTTGAAGGTGATTCCCACAGCCCTGTGTGCCTTCTCCAGGCTAAACATCCCCATGTCTCTTGGACTCCTCCTTAGTGACATGTTTCTAGGCCCTTCATTCTAGTTCATCTGGGTCTTTTTCCAAAATTGAAGTCAGGCCTCCAAGTGTGGCCCGTCACCCCCAGTCCTCGGAACACTGTGCGTCTCTCACTGCAGTCCATTGTGTTCCTGTTAACAGGGATTCGTGGACAATCTAGTTTGAGTTTACCAGGACAGGCTTTAATGACAGTGTGTCCCTGAAGCATGGTTATTTTCCTATCAATGTCCTTGTGGTGGACTCTCAGTGACCGCTAAAGAGCCTTTTTGCAGTGTGTTGCCTGAGGGGAGCAACAGAGAGTGTGTTGAGTCAATGTTCTGGGGTTGGGTCTGAGTCACAGAGCCCTGAGATTATCCAGGAAGACACACTCATTTTCCTTAAGTATCGGTCTTGCTAATTATCCACTGAGATATATGGGGAGGGAAGAAGGCACAAACTGAATTACAGGTCTGCTTGCCAGAGGATGCCTTAGTGGCTTAGCTCCTGCTGAGGTGGCGGTGGGAAACAGGAGAGGTTTGGCAACCTCAGACAGGACCTGTCCTGGACCCTCCAAACAGGGTGAGCACAGGTGTGGTCTGTGTCTGTGTAAGCTGCACGTCCCCACGCCTCCCGCCCACAGGCACTGGGGCACATTAACTTCTGTGCCTAAATGGAATGGCTCTGAGCCCTCTCTCCCCATGCTACTATCAGGAATCTGAGTTTTTTGCAGGGAAGACTCTGAGCGCCCACCCCTGAACATCTCTGACAATTCCCAGGAGTGTTCACACATGTCCTTGTCCACTTGTGGCTCTTTGCCTGAGGCAGAGGCTCAGATGTGTCACTTTTGATGTCCTTGCCTCTCACTTTCATTTCCAGGGCTTCTGCTCCCCAGCTACCATCAGCGACTGTGCAGCCTCTGGTCAGCCAGGGGCTGTGGTGGCAGCTGCCCAGCAAGATGCCATATGTCCAGTGTGATGAGCGCCAGGCCCAAATCCCAAGTGTCACCCCAACGTAGCATGACACAGCAGCCGGGCTCTGCGATCCTCCATATTCCTCGCTGCAGGGTATCCCTTCATGTGGACTGACCTCGTGGAGTGGAGTGGATGTGGGTGGTAAGGGTGTGCTGGTACATAAGCTGTAGGATGTGGGGGTGGGGGCGAGGCAGGAGTTGGGAAGAGGTGTCGTGTGGGAGAGGCACGGTGCATACTGTGGTTACAGAGGGATATGGGTGGGAAGGAGGTCCCAGCAGAGATTGCTCTGGCCCTTCCCTTCTGGGTCTCAGAAGCTCCCCAGGTAATCCTGACATGCAATGTATCTGTTTCCTATCTGGGCTCCAAACTAAAGGGATTTGTAGGCTATTTCCAAATTGCAAGGAACATAATGGAAAAAGCGTATCTGCCTATGGTGAAATGGCTCAGACCACACTCACCTAAAGTTTTTGGGTAATAAAATATTTCAAGACACAGAGCTCACAAAAGAAATAATGACAGGCATCGTTGGAGGTACAAAAGGTGAGAGGTAGTCCAGCCCCTCACTGTACAGCAAGGCCCAGGGACAGGGTATTTCAGCTGCTCGGTGCTCACTAGACCAGAAGCCAGGTGGGGTGTCGGCTACAAGTGGGGTGCTGGGTGCTAGGTGATCTCTCATGTTTCTGCATTCAGGATGTTCGTTGTGGGATAAATCTTCCCCCTGTGGGATCCTTATATGGGGATCAGGGCAGGCACAGGCTCCTGTGGCTTAGTCACTCACAGCCCCAGCAGCTGTCCCTGCTTTCATTCTCCCTGGGTTAACAGCAGGATCCCTAACCCTTAGCCACAATGGAGCGGGAAAGGGGCAGCCAGGAGACTCTCGGCTGACAGATTACTTGGAATACCCCTTACCAATTATGTAGCAGTCCCCACCACTGCCTTTGCAAGTTAGATTTAAAATGAGGTGTGTTTTCTTAATTTTTTTTTTTATTTTAATAGCTTGTGGGTTACAAGTGGTTTTTGGTTACACGGATGAATTGTACAGTGATGAAATCTGAGATTTTAGTGCACCTGTCACCTGAGTAGTGTACATTTTACCCAATATGTAGGTTTTTTATCCTTCACCACCCAACACTCCTCCTTCTGAATCTCCATAGTCCATTATACCACTCTGTATGCCTTTGCATACCCATATCTTAGCTCCCACCTATAAGTGAGGACATAGGGTATTTGATTTTCCATTCCTGAGTTACTTTACTTGGAATAGTGGCCTCCAGCTCCATCCAAATTGCTGCAAAAGACATTATTTCATTCTTTTTTATGGCTGAGTAGTATGCCATGGTGTATATATACCACATTTTTAAAATCCAGTCATTGGTTGATGGGCACTTAGGTTGGTTCCGTATCTTTGCAATTGTGAATTGTCCTGCAATAAACATACATGTGCAGGTGTCTTTTTGATATAATGACTTATTTTCCATTGGGTAGATACCCAGTATTGAATTGAATGGTCGATCTACTTTTAGTTCTTTGTGAAATCTCCATACTGTTTTCCATAGGGGCTGTACTAATTTACATTCCAACCAGCAGTGTATAATTGTTCCCTTTTCACCACATGCCCACCAACATGTATTATTTTTTGACTTTTTAATGACGGCCATTCTCTTTTTTTGAGACGGAGTTTCGCTCTTGTCACCCAGGCTGGAGTGCAATGGCATGATCTTGGCTCACTGCAACCTCTGCCTCCTGGTTTCAAGTGATTCTCCTGCCTCAGCCACCTGAGTAGCTGGAATTACAGGCGCCCATGACCATGCCAAGCTATTTTTTGTATTTTTAGTGGAGATGAGATTTCACCATGTTGGCCAGGCTGGTCTTGAAGTCCTGACCTCAAGCGATCCACCCATCTCAGCCTCCCAAGGTGCTGGGACTACAGGCATGAACCACTGTGCCTGGCCAATAATGGCCATTCTTAAGGCTCATATACTGTTGGTGGGAGTATAAATTAGTTCAACCATTGTGGAAAACAGTGTGGTGATTCCTCAAAGACCCAAAAACACAAATACCATTCAACCCAGCAGTCCCATTACTGGGTATATACCCAAAGGAATATAAATTGTTCTATCATAAAGACACATGCACGTGTATGTTCATTGCAGGATTATTCACAATAGAAAAGACATGGAATCAGCCTAAATGCCCATCATTGGTAGACTGGATAAAGAAAATGTGGTATATATACACCATGGAATACTATGGAGCCACAAAAATAAATGAGGTCATGTCCTTTGCAGGAATATGGATGGAGATGGAGGCCATTATCCTTGGCAAACTAACACAGGAACAGAAAACCAAATACCATATGTTCTCACTTATAAGTGGGAGCTAAATGATGAGGACTCGTGGATAGCACAAAGAGGGGAACAACAGACACTGGGGTCTATCAGAGGGTGAAGGGTGGGTGGAGGGAGAGGATCAGAAAAAATAACTAATGGGTACTAGGCTTAATATTGAAGTGACAAAATAATCTGTACAACAAAGCGCCCATGACAGAAGTTTACCTATATCACAAACCTGCACATATAACCCTGAACTTAAAAGTTAATTAAAAAAAAAGGGCATTCTTCAAGAGTAATGTGGTACCTCATTGTGGTTCTAATTTGCATTTCGCTGATGATTAGTGATGTTGAGCATTTTTTCATATGTTTGTTGGCCATTTGTATATCTTCCTTTGAGAAATGTCTATTCATGTCTTTTCCTACTTTTTGATAAGATTATTTGTTTTTTTCTTGCTAATCTGTTTGAGTTATTTGTAGATTCTAGATATTAGTTCTTCATTTGATGCATAGTTTGCTAATATTTTCTCCCCTTCTGTGGGTTGTCTGTTTACTCTGCTGATTATTTCTTCTGCTGTGCAGAAGCCTTTTAGTTTAATTAGGTCCCATTTATTTATTTTTGTTTTTGTTGCATTTACTTTGGGTTCTTAGTTATGAATTATTTGCCTAGGCCAATGTGCAGGAGAGTTTTTCCTAGGTTATCTTCTTGAGTTTTTATGGTTTCAGGTCTTAGATTCAAGTCTTTTGAGCCATCTCGAGTTGATTTTTGTATAAGGTGAGAGATAGGGATCCAGTTTCATTGTTCTACATATGGCTAGCCAGTTTTCTCAGCACTATTTATTAGATAGGGTCTCCTTTCCCCAATTTATGTTTTTGTGTGTTTTGTTGAAGACCAGTTGGTTTTAAGTATTTAGCTTTATTTCTGTGTTCTCTTTTCTGTTCCATTGGTCTATGTGTCTACTTTTATACTGGTACCACGCTGTTTTGGTAACCATAGCCTTGTAGTATAATTTGAAGTCTGATAATGTGATGCCTCCAGATTTTTTCTTTTTGCTTAGGATTGCTTTGGGTATTTGGGCCTTTTTTGGTTCCATGTGAATTTTAGGATTTTTTTTTTCTAATTCTGTGAAAAAAGATGTTGGTGTTAGGATAGGAATTGCACTGAATCTGTAGCTTACTTTCAGCAGTGATATAGTTTGGCTGTGTCCCCACCCAAATCTCATCTTGAATTATAGTTCCCATAATCCCCACATGTCGTGGGAGGGACCAAGTGGGAGGTAATTGAATCATGAGGGCATTTATTCTCATGCTGTTCTGGTGATGGTGAGTGAGTTCACATGAGATCTGATGGTTGTTTTTGTTTGTTTGTTTGTCTGTTTGTTTTTTTGAGATGGAGTTTCGCTCTTGTTGCCCAGGCTGGAGTGCAATGGTGCGATCTTGGCTCACTGCTACCTCCGCCTCCCAGGTTCGAGTGATTCTCCTGCCTCAGCCTCCCGAGTAGATGGGATTACAGGCAGGCACCACCATGCCTGGCTAATTTTGTGTTTTTATTAGAGACGGGGTTTCTCCATGTTGATCAGGCTGGTCTCAAACTCCCGACCTCAGGTGATCCACCCACCTCGGCCTCCCGAAGTGCTGGGATTACAGGCTTGAAGCGATCTTATGGTTTTATAAGGGGCTTTCCCCCACTTTGCTCTGAACTTCTGCCTGCTGCTGCCATATGAAGAAGGATGCATTTGCTTCTCTTTCCATCATGATTGTAAGTTTCCTGAGGCGTCCCTAGCCCTGTGGAACGGTGAGTCAATTAAACCTCTTTCCTTTATAAATTACTCAGTCTTGAGTATTTCTTCATAGTAGCCCAAGAATGGACTAATACAGGCAGTATGGTCATTTTCATGATATTGACTCTTCCAGTTCATGAGCTTGGGATGTGTTTCTAGTTGTTTGTGTCATCTATGGTTTCTTTCAGCAGTTTTTGTAGTTATCTTTGTAGGGATCTTTTACCTCCTTGGTTAAGTATATTCCTAGGTATTTTATTTTTTGCAGCTGTTGTAAAAGGGATTAAGTTCTTGATTTGATTCTCAGCTTGGTCATTGTTGGTATAAAGCAGTGCTACTGATTTGTGTACATTGATTTTATAACCTGAGACTTTACTGAATTTATTTATCAAATCTTGGAATCTTTTGGAGGAGTCTTCAGGGTTTTCTAGGTATATGATCATATAATTGGTGAACAGCTGTAGTTTGACCTCCTCTTTTCCAATTTGCCCTTTCTTTCTCTTGGCTCATTGCTCCAGCTAGGACTTCCAGTACTATATTGAATAGAAGTGGTGAAAGTGGGCATCTTTGTCCTGTACCAGTTATCAGGGGGAATGTTTCAACTTTTCCCCATTCAGTATGATGGAGTACTGTGGGTCTGTCATACATGGCTTTTATTATTTTGGGGTAAGTCTCTTCAATGGCTAGTTTGTTGAGAGTTTTTGTCATAAAGGATGCTGTATTTTGTTGAATACTTTTTCTGTATCTATTGAAATGATCATATGAGTTTTATTTTTAATTATGTTTATATGATATATCCCATTTTGAAGTGTGTTTTAATTGGCCAGTTTTTAGGGGGGATTTATTTTAGACAAAGGTGAAGATTAAGGGGTCTGCAATGGCCCTGCCTAGGCAATGGATCCAGCAGCATCAACCCCACAACTATAGGGGTATCTACTGGTCACTCTCGATTAATGGGGACATCATCTCTTAGCTTCTAGTTTTTGCTTTGGCTATGTCTTGGTTGAAGGAAAATGGAGGTTTGTACAAGGTGCAAAGGGGCACAGTCGAGTTAGTGGTTTTGATAAATGGACCAACATGGGCAGGATATAGGACACTGGGGAGGAGAGAAGTGATACTAGGAAAACAGCTTCAGATTATGCTTCTGAAGCTGGGAGGTTAGGGAAGCTTCTACAGTGGAGCCTTTCCTGCCCAGTCAAACTGTTGAGGACTTCAGGTTTCAGACTATACTAGGGATGGTTGGAGCCAAAGTGTGGCAGCTGGAAGATGTGATCTCACTTAAAAGAAATGCAGAATCGGCTGGGCGCAGTGGCTCATGCCTATAATCCCAGCACTTTGGGAGGCTGATGCAGGCGGATTACGAGATCAGGAGATCGAGACCATCCTGGCCAACATGGTGAAACCTGTCTCTACTAAAAATACAAAAAACTAGCCAGGCATGGTGGCGGGTGCCTATAGTCCCAGCTACTCAGGAGGAGTCAGGGGAATCACTTGAACCTGGGAGGCAGAAGTTGCAGTGAGCTGAGATCATGCCACTGCACTCCAGCCTGGTGACAGAGTGAGACTCCATCTAAAAAAAAAAAAAAGAAAAAAGCATCAAAGCCTGCCAGGACAAGACTTTATTGCAAATGCCTCTCCACTTGCAGAGATCAGACCTGATGAAGAAAGTGCACAGGTGAGAAGTGGGGAAGGAGAGCTCGGAGAACCAAATTCTGTCTTAAGCCATCTGCCTTCTCCTGGCTTTGGCTAATGGTATTAAATACCCTCCACCCAGCCCCACCCAACATGCACATGTGAACAAACGTGTGTGCAGCTTCTGTCCCTCACTGCTGCAGGGGACAGATTTGAGCTTGCCCCCATGACATGCTTAGACACACATAAAGTCATAGTCACTTCTGCCCCCTCCTGCCCAGGACCCAGGTTCCCAAGGATCAACTGAGATCCCTGTTTCCCAGAGCCATGCCCTGGTGGCTGTCGCTCAGTGATGCTTGGGCTGGCTGGAATCAGCTCTGACCCTGCTCATTCCCCTGGAGCCTCTTTGGAATATTCCCTGGGTGGCTGGCTCTGGAAGGAAGCAAAGGAATGCATTTGCCCTGTTGTAAGTATGGAAATCTAAGTAGCCTGAGTGCCTGGAGATTAGCCTGTATTCTCCAAGCTGAGTTTCCCAACTCTCCTGGCTAGGACCCCTTGTATTAGTCCATTTTCGCACTACTATAAAGAACTGCCAGAGACTCTTTTCCAATTTGCCCTTTCCTTTATGAAGGAAAGAGGCTTAATTGACTCACGGTTCCACATGGCTGGAGAGGCGTCAGGAAACTTACAATCATGGCAGAAGGCAAAGGGGAAGCAAGGCACCTTCTTTACAAGGTGGCAGGAAGGAGAAGTGCCAAGTGAAGGGGTAAGAGCCCTCTATAAAACCATCAGATCTCATGAGAACTCACTGTCATTAAAACAGCATGGGGGAAACCGCCCCCATGGCTCACTGATCTGCCTCCACTTTCTAGGGAAAAAGAATTTGCAAATAAGGAAGTTGCAGACACCTCACTGCTGGCACCATGTGTGAACTGCCTACATTCTATTAAGGAATATAAGCTTAAACACATCCTAAAGCAATTATCTGTGAATTTGAAAATCATTGAGTAGTTCTATTATTTTTGCCTTGACCATATATGGCCAGTTACTTAAATTAACACAAGTTCCAGGAGTGCATCACCAATAATAAGTTTCTTTCTGTCAAGCAATGGGGGGAGGAAGTGGTGAGTAATTCCTGCCTCTGAGGTAGCCATGGGATAGACATGTTTTCCATTTGAACCCATATGGATGCCTGCCTTAAATGCTAGTTGTTAGAAAGATGTACATTGGAAACCCTATTGCAAATAAAAGTCACTGCAAGTTGTAGGGTTAACCAACAAGCAACTAAATTGATAATGATGAAGCTAAATTAATAGTAGTCTGTAGTTAAAAGGCAAGAGTAACGTTAATTAAAACCACAGTCACTCAGGATGGCATCTCTTCAAACCTTGCAAGTGTGCATTTCTGTGGGAGCATTAGTGCTGCCAGACTCTTTAGGAGGGCTTGGCATCAGAATCCTCTGGAAACACATTAATAAATTTAGTCTGTGCTGCAAGATGGAGGAAATGTTATCTGTTAAAATTCCTCATAGGAAGGGAACTATACTTCCCTGCCAAATATCCCTTGGTGGGTCCTCGGGCTAGGAGATGAGGCGGCTGCCAGACCAGAATCTGGAGAGAGCTTTGAGGGAGAGGTGGGCTGGTGGAAGGGTGGGTTGGGGAATATGTGTCCACTGCTCTGGGCAAACAGGGAGAAAAGAACAGCGAGATAATTGAAACCCTCTGTCTGCAATGTGACCTCTCTGCGTGAACATCACTGTTACAGGCTAAATGTTTGTGTCCCCTCCTCCAAATTATTGTGTAAAGCTCCAACCCTACCCCCAGTGTGACTGTATCTGGAGGTAGGGATTTTATAGAGGTATGTTATGGTTAAATGTGGTCACAAGTTTGGGGCCCAGAGCCAATAGTATTAGTGTCCTTATAAAAAGAGACACTGGAGACCCCGAGTATGAACTATCCTTCTCTCTCTCTGTCTCTCTCTCTCTTTCTCTGCCAGTGAGAAGGTGGCCATCTGCAAGGCAGGAAGAGAGCCCTCACTAGAAACTGAACCTGCAAGGACATTGATCTTGGACTTTCCAGCCTCCAGAACTGTGAGAAAATAAATTTCTCTCATTTGAGCCACACGGTTTGTGGTATTTTATTATGGCAGCTCGAGCAGATGAAAATAACCTCCTACCTCTACCAACGCCCCCAACCTCCTAGCTCACAGAGTACAAGGGGGTTGGGGGTGGGAGCTAGGGAGGGGCCTGAGCTCTGTGCTCTAATTGGCCCTTGAGTGAGCTCCTGTGGACCCTGGGGCAGGTGAGAGGTAGTGGGAGCCCAGTGGCACAGAGAGAAGCATCAGAAAGTCAGCCCTGGCAGCTTGGAGACATCAGCCAGAGCTCTGCACTTCCACAGGCTGTCTAACTGGATTTGGAGGCAGCAAGGGCCTCAGCTGACAGCTGGGAAGACACATATAAGCACTGCGTTAATAACTTTGGTGCTTACATAATTGGGTATCAGTAAGCAGGCCTGAGATGAAAGAAGACAGGGAAGACCAGGAATTGCATGTTGTCGTGGCTAAGAGCCCAGGAAGGCACCTGAACACTTGGACTGCTGGTGAGAGGCAGGAGGGGCCTCTGGGCCCCCTGCGGCTGCAGCCACAGCCCCCTCTTTGAGAACCACTAGCCAAAGGCACAGGTTCCAGGGAGGCCCCCAGAAGGCCACCCACTTGCATTTTTCCAGCTCACACTCAGCCATGTTTTTCCAGGAACTCCACGCCCCACAACCTGCAGCCTGGGCCTCAATCACTGGGATGATCCCCCTGTGAAGAGGGTCTGCTTATAGCTGGGTCCATCACGGTGGCAGTGGAGCCAGCGTCACCTGGTGATGCCGCTGAGGACCAGTAGAGCCATCTGGGCCTGAGACCACCCTGAGCCCCCTGTGTGGAGGCCCCTCCTGTCCATTTTCTACTTTTCTGCTGTCATATTCTTCCCAGCCATGCCTGGGCCCAGCCTGGTCCTCATAATAGCACCCCCACTCTCTTCCTCGCAGCTCCCGGGCAACCTGCTACATCCTGCCCCTGCCTTTAACCCAGGGCTCCTGGTAGGTGTAGAGGCTGACGGGTCCTATCAAAATCATCTGGGCAGCGTTCTCTCTCCATGAGGGCTCCACACTCCCAGCAGTGTGACTTTGTAGCCACCTCATCAAGAGCTGGAGTCTGTTTCCCAACCCCTTGAGTCTGGGCTGGCCTTGTGACTCGCTTTGGCCGATGAAATGCCATGCCCAGAAACATGTGGGTTCTGAGCTGAAGCCTTCAGAGGCCTCGCGTCCTTCTGCTCTCTATCTTGTTTCCCAACCTTTGCTGTGAGAACAAGACGAGACCAGCCTCCTGGAGGATGAGAGACCATATGGCACAGAGCCCAGTCATCCCAGCCAAGGTCCAGACATGGAAGACAGCCCACCCGAGGTCAGCAGCTCCCCAGATTAGAGTCTGCCGTAAGGGGAACAGTGGACTCTGCAACTGCCCAAAGCACTAAATGCAGAAGCCCTCCCTGCTGCATGGGGTCTTTTCCCAAGCTGACCTTTAGGGTCTTGATGAGCCCTGCCTGGCTACCTCCATGACAGTCCTCACCTTCCAAGCAGATCTTCTCAGAGAGGCTGGTCAGTGGCAGGGTCCCAGAGCCCCCGGAAGAGGCCGCCATGCCCTCAGCCTTGCAAGCCAGAGCAAGACATGAACTCAGTCTGCAGAAAGACATGATCTTGGCCCTTGGATGCTGTCTTAAGGGCTGCAGTGGGCAACCCCACAGATTGAGGCAGTCAGGGAGGCAGTACGCCTGTCCCAGTCAGCCTTGGGAAGAAGATGTGGCTGTGAACTCAGGACTAGCCGCCCTTCAACCAGCCTATGCAGTGGGATGCATGAAGAGCAGGCCTCAAATCCAAAGTCTTAGTGCCAAAGGTTCACTGTCCCCACATTTCTCTCATGAGTGTCTGCCTTTCTACTAGTTTCTAACCGGGAAGCTGAGGTTGTGAGAGTTTTCCTGAAAGACTGGGGTGTCTGGTGTTCATGTTGGACCCCAGGTGGGGTGAGGCTTTCAAGTATGAGCAGTTTCCCTACGCCCTCTCCCACCCACTCTTTCTCCAGGCCTGAGCCAGCCAGGTAGAAACATGGGATCTTGGTCTAAGGACCCCGTGGATCACTCAAAGCCCCCTGCTTTGCAGAGTGAGACCTTACAAGGCCTTACAAGGGCCCGATTGGTGTTCATAGAACTTGGCCTGAGCCTTGCAGCAACACCAAGCTCATGGCTTATAGGGCAGTCTGCTCTGGAATAGTGTGATTCCAGCTACTAGAAAAGACTTCTTGGCTGGGCATGGTGGCTCACACCTGTAATCCCAGCACTTTGGGAGGCTGAGGTGGGAGGATCTCTTGAGCCTAGGAGTTAGGATCAGCCTGAGCAACAAAGTGAGCCCCATCTCTACAAAAAATCAAAATATTAGCTAGGTGTGGGTCCAGCAACTCGGGAGGCTGAGGCAGGAGGATTGCTTGAGCCCAAGAGGTCAAGGCTACAATGAGCTATGATTGTGCCACTGCACTCCAGCTTGGGCAAGAGAGTGAGACCCCGTCTCAAAAAAAAAAAAAAAAAAGGAAAAATAAAGAGAAGGAGGGAGGGAGGGAAGGAGGAAGGGAGAGAGGGAGAGAGGGAGAGGGAGAAAGGAAGGAAGGGATGGAGGGAAAGAGGAAGGGAGGGAGAGAGGGAGGGACGGAGGGAGAAAAGGAAGGGAGGGAGAGAGGGATGGAGGAAGGAAGGGAGGGAAATAAAGGAAGAAAGGGGAAAGAAAAAAAAGAAAGGGAGAGAAAGAAAGAAAAGAAAAGAAAGGAAAGAAAGGAAGAAAGAAGAAGGAAGGAAGGAAAAGAAAGAAAGAGAGAGAGAAAGAAAGGAAAAGTCCTCTTGCTCATCTGAACCTTTCTGCCCATGCTTTCTCCCTGTATCAGTTTCCTAAGGCTGTATAACAAATTACCACAAATTCTGTGGCTTAAAACAACAGAAATGCATTTCCTCGTAGTTCAGGAGGCCAGAAGTCCAAATCAAGGTATTTGCAGAGCTACGCTTTCTCTGAAGCTTCTTGGGCAGGATCCGTCCTTGCTTCTCCCAGTTCCTGGTGGCTCCTGGCATTCCTTGGCTCGTGGCAGCATCCCTCCAGTCTCTGCCTCTGTCTTCACACGGACTTCCTTGCTGTCTCTCTGGGTGGTCCCTCCTCTCCTCTTCCTCTAAGGACACCAGTCATTGGATTTGGGGCCCACCCTAAATCTAGGATGATTTCATCTTGTGATCGTTAACTAGTTACGTCTTGCAAAGAGTGTTTTTACCAAACAAGGTCATTTTCTGAGGCTCCGAATGGACATGAGTTTGGGGGAGGATACCCTTTAGCCCACTACACAACTTCATGGTTCCTCCTCTGCCCCAGGCCCCCACTGAGCACTTGTGCTTCCTCAGCCCCCAACAGCCCTCCAGGATCAGACATTAGCCATATTAAACGTGCTCCCCAGCTTTGGTCCAGGGCAAACAGCCCCGCTCCTTCCACAGCTCTCTCCAGCCCTAGTCTCACTTCATGATCTCCAAACTCATCACTATCCTGTTCATCCCGTTCTGGACCACCAGTTTGTCAAAGTCCCTCTTAAAACATGGCTCTTTACATGGAGCCCAGGAACCAAACTCCCAGCCACTTCTCATGCTGGGCGCAGTCCTCCTGACAAGAGAGCCTAGGTTGGCACTGCCTTGGGTGGCTGAGGGTGCGGCACTCTTGGCCGGGGCCTCTCCAGCCCGCTGTTTCTCACAGGAGCTACCTTGTCTCCTCCAGCTGCAACTTCGGCAGTTGATTTTTTGACCCTAAATTCAAGATGTTGCATTTGCCCCACTGAGGTCCCCTGTTGGAGGTCTGGGCCCCGTATCTGTAGCCTCAGGAATGGAGTGTTTTTGGGCCCAGTGCTGCCCTCTGCTTCTCCCTTGCAGCCCTAAGTGGAGAAAGCACCAGGGAGTTGGAACAAGTCTCAGCTTTGGGGCCTGGCAGGGTGGATCATGTCTGTAATCTCAACATTTTGGGAGCCAAGGCAAGATGATCACTTGAGGCCAAGAGTTTGAGACCAGCCTGGGCAACACAGTGAGACCCCATCTCTACAAAAAATTAAGAAATGAACTGGGCGTGGTGGCATGCTCCTGTAGTCCCAGCTATTTAGGAGGCTGAGGTGGGAGGACTGCTTGAGCCCAGGAGTGGAGGCTGCAGTGAGCTATGATCGTGCCACTACACTCCAGCCTGGGTGGCACAGTGAGACACCACTTCTTTAAAAAAAAAAAAAAAAAAAAGCCTTATCTTTTAAGGCCCAGGTTTGAATCAGCCTTTTTTCCCTGTTCCCCCTTAGCTCTACCCCAATCCTCCCAAAGCAGCTCCAAGCCAGCCCTGGCCCTCGGGAGGGCAGGTGGCCCCTCAGACGGGGTCTCCTCCTGCCTTCATTGGTATAGCTGGAGCACTGGAACGGGGCTGTTCTTAACGCAGAAGGGCCTGAGACAGAGACTCAGAGCAGACAACTGCCTCTCTCTAGCATCCCCCATCCAGGGCTCTGAATTCTCACTCAGAAACACTCACTGACTGAGCCTTTGGTGTGCAGGTTGGCGACAGTGTTCCTCGGGCTGGCCCGTTAGGCTAAAGCCCCAGCATCTCAAGCCTCAAAGACTAGCCCCCAGCCCCAATCCTTAGCTGTGCAGAGGGCATGCGCAGCAACCTAGGTCCTGGGGCCTTGCTGGGGCTCAGACTTTCAGGAATTTGCAAGCAGTGAGAGTTCAGAATTCTACAAATAAAGAAACTGGGGTCAGCAGGAAGAGAGACCAGGCCTGCTAAGCTCCACCATCAGAGCTTTCCTTCCCCACTCAGGCCAGCTGCACCCTCGCACTGGCTGCAGAGGCGGAGGAGGAGAGGAGGTGGGAGAACTGAGGCTAGGTGCTGCCTCGCCCTCCCTCCCCAGGCCCCACTGCCCCCACCTGCAAGGAAGCTTTCCACACAAATGACAAAGCAGCTTCATCAGGCAGGACTCCCTTAGCCTCCTCACTCTCTGGAAGCTCCCTCTGTCCCCACTCTTAGGTCTGAAAATCCCATCAGCTCCTCCCACTGCCCCTGGGGCTTCCTGGAGCCGCCTGTGCCATCATATAGCACACCTTGGCTGGATTTTCTGATTATACAAACACACACACACACACACACACACGCAGAGTAAAAACTCAAACACCACAGAAAACTGTAAAAATATAAGGTTAAAAAAAAAACACCTGACTTCACTACCCAGAGATGATAAGTGTTCATATTTTCCTGACTTCAAAACACCTGCCTCTTGAGCCTTCTTTCTCTCTCAATGAATACGATTTTATGTAAATGTCATATTATAAATACACTTTAGTAACCTGCAGTTTTGCCAAAACGGTGCATAAAGGACATGTCCCCATGGCAGTGAACCGAGATGTGTATCGCGGCCCTTCCATGGCTGCCCAATAGCTCTCTCTGTCCCCTAACAGGCATTCCATCCAGACGGACACAGACGCTGATGGCTTCTGTGGTGGTAACAGCTCTGTAATGGGGCTACCTCAGCACACTGCTCGTTTGTGTGATCAGCTCCTTTCTATAAATTCCCAGATGTGGATTTGAAGGTGAAAGGGCATGTTTATTTCATGTCTTGATCTGACCACCCAATGTCTTAGGGTGGTTGGGGCCCTCCCCAGGGGAAATGCGGTACGTTATTTTGGATCCTGAGATTAATGGGAAGTCGCTTTGAAGCAGGGAAACAAGGCTAACCAGGCTGGGGCTCCTTGAGGGCAGGGGTCAGGCTCCCATCCAAAGGGAGGCAAGAACCTGCCACTCGGGCAGAGCTTCAGAACTGGAGGGGTTAATTAGAGATGGATCCAGAAATCTATAAACACCCGAAAATGACTGACATGTGCTAATTTCTTCTTTAGTATTCACAATGGTTTTCTATTAATTAAGAAGAGACAGAGCCCAGGGGAGAGGCGACAGGCCAGGCATTCTGGCGCTGGTGGGCTGGGCAGGCTGCCCATCCTGGGTCTGCTGAGGGTGAGGGGGCAGCCAGGGCACAGTTTGACCTTGATGGCACAGGCCAAGGACAGCGTGGCCCTCAGGGACCCTCCTTGGGCAAGAGGCAACGTTGTGCATGGGACAGGCAGCAGCTTTCAGGTATCTTGTTTTTGAAGCTCAGTGACTGCTGGCTCTTGAGGACACTGGGGACACAGGAGGCCCGGGTGGGGGATTAGGGTCTCCCATTTCCCAGGGAGTCCTTTCTGTAGCCATGCAGGGACAGGGTGGACAGCATCCTTTCCCCATAGCTGATGGAGGAAGTGAGACTGCATTGAGGTTTTCAAAGTGGGTCCACTTCTTTGGGTGTGGTGGGTAGGGAGGATCCCGCCCTCTGCTGCTCGGCTGCAGGGGTAGGATTAGAGGATGGAGACTACCCTCAGTTATATCCCTCAGTCCCCCTTCATCACATGCTTGCTGCCCTTCCCTCCCGCTCCAACACCCCATGGAAGCTAGGGCTGAGCCAGAGCTCTGGCCCCAGTCACTCTGGACAGATGGGAACACCTGGAGATAGCCTGGGTGTGGGCGTATGCACGTGTGTGTACCTGTGTGTGTGTGTGTGATGAGTGTGTCCACTGTCTTCTCTGCATGTTCATTGTGCATATCATTGTGTGTATGAGAATGTGTGAGTGTATGTTCAAATCCCGACTGTACCATTTTCAAGCCTCATGTGCCTTTGGGCAAGCTACCAAACTCTCTAGAACTCATTGTCCTCATCTGTAAAATAGGAATGGTGATAGTGCCCACTTCATAGGGTTGCTGTGAAGATTGTATGAGTGTGTGTAGCACACTTAGAACAATCATTGTGTTTGAAAAGTATCTTTAGTTTGGAACCCCTTTCCCTCTTCTACTATTCCATTTATTTGGTGAATTCCTACGCATTCTTCAAGACCCAGCTGAAGTTCAGGCAGCATCAGGTCCATGTCACAGTGCAGGAAGATCTACCCTTAGAGTCCTGGGCTCAGGGGCAGAACCTCAGTCCCTAAAGAAGCAGAGAGGAACCTGTGGTCCCCATACATCATAGTCAGAACATGAATGTACAATGATGTGAACACACGTCAGCATGGGCTTGTACACATCTGTACAATGATGCGTGTATATACACAATGTACACCCACACACTCGCAATCTGCATGGATACAGGAGGTACAAATACTTTGTCCTCAGCATTTGCAGACGTAGGACTCACACACGTAACCTTGGCATGCATAGTGCACACAGATATAAGCCCTCCATTGTCTACAAACATGATGTAGAAGCAGAACTTATATACACAGACTTTGTACACATTTAGTACTTTGTTAACACATGTATACAAAACGTATACTTTCTACACATAAACTGTTACCTAAACTCTTCGTATATGCACAATGCAGACATAGAATGCACACCTGTGTACACACATGGCATGGATGTATTTATACACAAGAATAACGAATACACACGCACACATGTGTGTGCTCACACACACTGTATAGTCCCAAATGCAAGGCACACAAACCGGCCTGTAGCTGCCATCCCTGGGGAAAACTCACCCTGAGCCAGTCCCCTCCCTTTAACCTTCAGCGCTGAAGGCTGCATTGGACCCACAGATGGGGAATTAATTGGTGTCATTAACATGAGGCAATGATAATGACTTCTCATCGATCCCTGTGGCAGATGTATGGCCACCCTGAGGTGGAACTGGGAGCTCAGGACTGGGGTCTGGGCCTCTCTGGCAGAGCCTTGATCTTTGGTGGCCACACCGGATGCCCCTGTTCCTGCACACAGACTGTGGTCAGGCCCCACCTTGCGGGATTCCTCTCAGAGCGCAGAGGGGAAATGGAACCCAGGGGAGATAAGCCACTTGCCCAAGGTCCCTTGGCCTGCTAGAGGCTGGGGCCACCTGGGCACTCAGGACTCAGCCCCTCGCATGTGAGCCTCCCCCGACCCCCTCTGTGCTCTCCCACCCCTTCTGTAGAAGTCGCTTTTGTCCCTCCTTCCCCCACTGGCTCTAACTGTCTCCTGTGGCGCTGGTCCTGTTCACAGTCTCTGTCCTGTGTCCTGGGGCCTTCAGTGAGACTGAGACCACGAAGTGGAAGGGCTTGGCTGTAGGAAGGAGAGGGCCTGGGCTGCAAAGAGGATGAAGGTGCAGAGGCTGGCCTGGGACAGACTGACAGACCAGCAAACTCCTGCTCCTCCAAGAGGCTGCCTTCTCCAGGAAGCCTCCCCTGACGGGCCCACTCCAGGCCTAGCTGGATCCCCTTCTGATGCTTCAGCAGCTTCTTCTCCATCCAGCCCTTATCCCACAAGGTTGTAGTGGTCTGCTTCCCCCTTTCCTTCCCCACTGTGCCGTGAGAAAGTCTTCCTGTGTGGACTTTGTCTAACGATCTCTGCAGCTCCTTCAGACTTACCCCAGAACAGGCAGGTAGTAGGTGCCCAATGGATGTTGAATAAATGGAAATAGACTGAGACAGGCAGATAGACGGAAAGGCAGAAAGGATGACCAGAGCTGGAAGGACAAATGGAGAGGGGTGCTGGAGCCCGAGTTCCAGGACTCTGCGGGGTGGAAGGTGGGCGCATGGGCCTTGGGGGCTTGGCAGGGTGCCCAGTAATGGCAGAGAGTCTGTGTTCTCTGGGGCCGCCTAGAGGCTTTGGGTTCCCTTCCTGGGTTGGAGCCAAGCTACTTCCTCCTACCTGTCCTCTCAGGAGAGAAGCGTGGGGAAGGTAGCTGAAGGCCCTGCAGCCGGGAGCTGGGCTGGAAAGTGGCAGTGGGTAGGTGGAGGTGGAGGGGTGGTAACAGTAAATGGGATCCAAGGAATAGGATTCAGACTCTGTGGATTCAGACACGGGCAGAGGCTGAACTCATTCCCAGCAGCCCCCTGGAAGCCCAACCTGGGTCAGGCCCCTGGGGACACCCCCAGACTGGCTGGCTGCACTGAATTTGTTACTGTCACTGCATTTCCAGGGCTTATAATGAGCTGCTAATGAGCTGTCAGCTAATTATGAGAATTAAATGGGGCAGTGGGGCTGAGCTGAGTGTTGCTGAAAGCTTCTGGGGTGTCTGGCGGGGAGGGAAGGTCCCCATCAGCTTCCTGGCCCCCTCATGAGGGTGAGGGTGGAGGAATTTGCTCTTGAAGAGAAAGAGGGAGAACTCCAGCAGCCCCAGAATAAGGCAACTCCAGCCCCACAGCTGGGGAGCAACTGCACCTGAAGGCCGGGCAGTGAGGCCTGCAGAGGGCAGCTGAGCGGCCCCAGAGGTTTGACTCTCTGCGTGACCTCAGGCACGTCCCCCTGGGTCTAGAGTCTTTCCTTCTATCTGTAAAATGGGTCGGAAGGAGGAGAAGGGACTAACCAGCTGTTCCCTGCTGGCCCTTCCTCCCATCTCAGCCCAATCATGACACTGTGGCTCCTCCCTCTTCATAGATATGGCTCAGAGTCCCCCAGCTTTGTGAGCATAGGGATTTGCTTGGGGGTCACATGAAATAATTGGTGAACCCAAGTGGAGAAATCTTTAACCAATAGAAATGAGTGCATATGTTGACAGGTGCGAGAACATTCATAGCAACTATATGCATAAGAGAGCAAAACTGGAACAACCCCAATGTCCATCAACAGAAGAAGGGATAAATAAATGGTGGCATATTCATACGATGAAGTAGTACACAGCAATGACAAAGAGCAAACTACATACATAGACAGTCTTCATTTTATGTGATTCTGATATGCACAAATTCCAGTTACCATGGTTTAATTAAGCAGTTTCAGTCTCTCAACAAGGTGGTTCAAACTTCAGCCACCATTTTACTGGCGTATTTTAAACTGTGAGTAGTGGCCTAAGGGGTAAACTTCCCTGCTGGCTCTTCAGTTTGCAAGTTGCTCCATCAATAGCAGATACATATCATGATCAGTGACCAATCACATCACTCTTTCTAAGGCCATTGGTGATTGGACACTGGGCATCTGCCAGGCAGTTCACACACAGCAAAGTGTGCAGTTGTGTTGTCTCTTTGTCTTCAATTTAGAAACCCACATGACACTTTAGAGAAATCTCCAACTGAAAGAAGGAATTAGTTAACAAAGAGGAAATTGCAACAAAGAAATGAAAATGATAATGCTAGAAGTAAAATTCGACTCAAATGTAAATGGAGTTGTAGAAGAAATAGCTGACTGGGAATGTCCACCGACGATGCTGCCACCATTTGGCTGCAGATGTGCAGCAGAGGAACTTAGTGAAGACGAACGTATTGACATAAACGAGGAACGAGGTTGTGATGAAATGGATGAACATGCCCCAGAGAAAGTGACGCTCACAAAAACACTTCACACCAAAGGAACTTCCAGAGATATTTTGCAACATTGAAAACACAAAGGAGGAAATGTTGGAAGCAGATCCAAACTCAGAACACAGTCTGACAATTGGCCAACACATAGAAAAGATGCTTGCCTGTATTATAAGTGACACAACCAGCGCTGTTCAATCCGCTCTTCATAAGCTTTTTATAAAGAAATGCAACACTTTAATTCTTAATGTTTCTGATGTCTAAAATTGCATCAGAATTAAAACTAATTAAAACTAAAATTAAAACTAATACTAAATGAGTATTAGTTTTACTATTGTTTTAATTTCCCAACTATATTTATAACTAACAGTAACTGTTTTTAATGTTTTGACAAAAAAACTTCTAAAGGTCACAGAACAATCATACTTTTCGCCCACTGATTAGGATCTCCCTGTGCGATTTCAACTCGCACGGTCGTTTGTGTGTCCCGCACGCACCGCTGTGCAAAGCGAGAGCTGCTGGTACATGCACCTGCACAGATGACTCTCACAGAGACAACGCTGGGAAGAAGCCAGATGCAAAAAACAAGTACATACTTTGTGATTCCAGTCACATGAAGTTCAAAGGCAGGCAAGACTAATCTATGAGGGTAGAAGCCAGAAGAGTGGTTACCTGGGGTAGGTGGGGGTACTAACTGGGTCATGAGGAAGTCCACTGGGGTGTGGGATATATTCCAGATCTTGATTTGGGTGGTGGTTTCAGGCATGTATAAATTTATTTTAGAAATCATCCAGCTGTATACTGAAAATGTGTGTACTTTATGTAAAATATTCTTAAATAAATAAATTTTTAAGTGGAGAAATCCTGTGAATTTTGTGCAGCTCCATCTTCAAGAATTTGACAGTATTCCACGTGGCTGGCCTTTTTCCCCTTCTTCACTCTCTTCCCTCGCCCGCCCCCAGTAATCTGGCCCTCCTGGTTGCCCTTCCCTCTCTCTGTACTCCTCAGCCCATGCCGGACTTCTCAGCGCTGCTCTTCACTTTCTCCCACTTTGGTCACCACCTGCTGCTCTGGTCCCGCCCAAGGGGTACCTGCTCCACCCTGGAGCCCAAGCTCACCCAGAACCCTCCCCAGGCTCACTCCCTTCAGGTGTGCAGTGTGTGACCCTGTCACCCTTGTCTCCTCAGTCTCTCTCAGGAAGGAAGGAAAGAAGGAAAGGAGGGAGGGAGGAAAGGAGGGAGGAAGGAAGGAAGGGAGAGAGAGAGGAAGGAAGAGGGAGGGAGGGAGGAAGAGAGGAAGGGAGAGAGGCAGAAAGAGAGGGACGGAGGGAGGAAGGAAGGAGGGATGGCAAATGGATGGGAAGAAAAGGAGAAGGAAGGTCGGTCTGGCTGCTGCTGGGGAAGGGGCAGCTTCAGGGAGAGGCCGTGCAGGGCAGGAGCTGCTCAGGGAGGATTTCGGCCTGATCCCAGCTCTAGAGAAGCGACACCCCATTAATGCCTTCCCAGCCAGCGACGTGCCTCCCTAATGGAGTCTGGAACTCCACACTATTAGCCACAAATGGCATTTTGAAATGGCTTTTTTTTTGGGCGAACCCCAAAGACATTGCTAAGATTTACATTTTCAAATATATGCTGACCTTTTTTTCCTCTTGCTTTGAGTTCATTTGTCATCAGTGTATAATTGAATCAATATATTTCCCGATCAGCCCCAAGATTGAATAAGGTCACGGGGAGCCGTGTGTGGGCATTAGACATCATTATTTCACTCCGAATGAGCGGCCATGGCACGGAGCATTCCGGGCGCCAAATGAAATTCTATTAGATTCTATTACACTTTTACAATTATAGAGACGTTCCAATATTACAAGGGGAAATGAAGTCATAATAAAAAAGCCCAGAGGTGTATTACAGAGAAATGGGCACACTATTTTTCTAGTTAAAAACTTGATGGAAGGAGCTTGACTGACTTTCAGTTGCCGAGATGTGACCTTGTTCTCAAAGCCCCTCAGTCGCCGGGCCCCGGCCCTCCCTTCCCAAGCCTGTGCTGCCCAGAGAACAGTCAGAGCCAGAGTTTGGAAGCCAGCTCACCCTCTCTAGTCAAACTGAGTCCAGCTCCTAGGCCCCATGGAACACAGACTTGTTACAAACTGATGTCACATCCGGGGCAATGAGGCAGCCGAGATACTGAACCATCTTGGGGAGGTGCCTGACCGTGTGAGAAAGAGGCAGAGTGGCCAAGCAGGCATGTGAGAGGGTGGCCATGGGCCTGCGTGAGCACAGGCTCCTGCCTGCTGACATGCGGGGCAGGGGATCCAGCAGTGGTGGGGTGGGTGCCCACTCCCTGCCGTGGAACACCCCCTCCATGCCACTGTGCTGCTGTGGCCCAGGGATCCTGCCATCCTGTCCTGACCCTTGCAGAGGCGTTCCACCAGCTCCAAGCACAGATAAGACAGAGCCCATGAGGGGCAGCTGGTGGGGCTTCCTGAAGAAGCAGAGGAGACAAGCTAGGCCTTGAGGGATTGGGAAAGCCTGGATATAGGGATAAGAGAAGAAGAGCCCAAGAGCTCAGAGGGGAGGAGAGACCAGTGCAACAAAAGGTCCAGAGGTTGGGGCGAGCCTGGCACATTGAGAGTCAGGGATTGGTGGGGGTGGTGGAGAGGGCAAATGATGGAGAGTGAGCAGGTGGGTGGGGGCTGGGGTGAAGGGCGGGGCCTCAGCCTCTTGGGAGACCTGAGGGCAGGCAGGGGTCTGGTCAGGTGCGGGTTGGTGGCTGCCCAGGAAAGGCTCACTGTGGGATGAGGTGTAGGCTGGACAACCACCCAAGGGAGGCAGGACAGGGGGCCAGAAGGGAGGCTCAGGAGGGTCTCTGGGACCTGGGTGGTTGTCCTGGACCATCTTGGGAAGAAGACAGTGACAGAGCCTCTTGGGAACAGGCATGGAGCCCTCCCCTTCCCTCTGGCCCTGCCCAGGTGCAGGGATAGCTGGTGGATAGATAAATGAACTCCAGGCTTTCCAGGAACACTGTTACATGGGATAATGATTCACTAACCTTTCGCTCCCCTCTCTCTTGAGGTATACATTTTCCCACCCAAAAATGTTGGGCCTGGCCCTATGTGGTAGGCAGAATTGTAAAGGTGACCCCCCAAGATTCCTGATCCCTATTTTTCAATGCAGCACTAATTTAGGTACTGCTATGGAGGGATTTTGCAGATGTAATTAAAGTCCTAAGTCAGTTGACCTTATGATACAGAGATTATCCACATGGATCTAAACCAATCAAGTGAGACCTATAAAAGCAGAGCATGTTCCCTGGTTAGCAACACAAAAGGAAGCCAAAGAGTCAAAGCACGAGAAGGATTTGTTGCACTATTGCTAGTTTGATGATGGAGGGGCCACATGACAAGGAATGCAGGAGGCCTCCAGAAGCTGGGAGCAATGCTGGCTGCCAGCCAGCAAGGAAACGGGGACGTCAGTACTCCGAGGGCATGGAAGAATCCTGCAGCCGCAATAGCAGGAATGAGCCTGGAAGAGGAGCCCCAGCTCCAGATGAGAATGCAACAGCTGCCACCTTGATTTCTGCCTGGGCAGAGAGCCCATCACACTATGCTGGACTTCTGACCTACAGACTGGACTCATAAATGGGCATTGTTTTAAGCCACCAATTTCATGGTAATTTGTAAAGCAGCAATAAAAGACTAATATATGCCATGACTTGTATTGGACAATGGACAATGGAAGTGACAGTGTGGATCTGTGGCTAGGCCTTGTGCATTTCTGCTTAGCCTCTCATGCTCCTTTGATAGTTAGAGATGAGGAAGGGCAGGCCCGGGAGCTGTGCCTTCTGCTGGGCCAGAGGAACTGGCCTGAACCCAACAAGACCCTGCAGCCATCCCTTGCTGACCTGTATCCTGAAGTGGAGTCACCCAGCCAACCTGCAGACCTGGGAACAGGCAAATCAATGTTGCTCTAAACTGTGGAGTTGTAGGGTGTCATGCCACCATCATGTTGCAGCAATGGCTGAATTTACAGATACCTGCATCTTAGCAGCAGCCAGGAACAGACTGGAACAAAGAGGAAGGGGCTGCTTTGAGGTCCTGGAGCAGTCCTCTTGTGCAGGGGTGAGCCCTGGAGGCCAAGGCTTGTGCTGAGCCAGCCTGGACCACAGCACTGGAACATCAGCTAACTGTCCTTACTACCGCCCTGGGTGTCTGCATGCCCTTTCTGTTGGGGTCACCTCTGGAAGTCACCATGCCTCACTAGGAAGTCTCCTTTCTTCTAAGAAAGCCGGAGCCCCGTGGCCTTTCCCTTGCTGCTAAGGGGGATGCTTGCCTTTGCCCAGGCAAGTTCTGCTAGACCACCCCTGTGCCAGCTGCATGGGAAAGTGTCAGGCCCTTGTCCCCAAACTCGGGGGACACAGGCCACATCCCCTCAAGAACCCCTCTCTCTGATTGCAGGGTAGTGCTGTCCCAGCCCTGGGGGAGAGGAGGGGAGAAGAGCAGCTCTACATGGTCTCTCCAGAGAAATCCTCACTTGTCTCACCCACACCTGGAGGCAAGTGACTGAGGAGGCGCACAGGCCTATGAGGGTCTCCGCTCAGCAAGCCTTGCCCGGACCGCCCATCATCATGCCATTAAGACATGGGGTCCGGGCTTCTGTTTTCCCCAGCATTGGACCTCAGTTTAGACTAGCACCTCTCCCTGCCCTTTTAAAATTTACTTTGAAATAACCTCAACTTTACAGAAAAGTAGCAAGTCCAGTACACATGACTTTTTTCCCTGAGCCATTTGAAAACACAGGGTGATGACATGGGGCCCATCAAGAAAACACTTCAGCATGCATTTCCCTCAATACCTTCTCCTTCAACACAGCAAAATCATCAAATTAGCACTGACATATAACTAGCAGTCAGTCTTCTGCCCCACTCAAGATGCACCAAGCATCCCAACAATGTCCTTTGGAGCAAAAGGACCCAGCGTTTGGGGTCACGCATCTCACTCAGTTGTCATGTTCCTCAGTCTCCCTCAATCTGGGATAGTGCCTGGTCTTTCCTGACCTTATTGCCTTTGTGATGACAGGCTGGTATTGGACAGGCTGTCCCTCAATCTGGGTTTATCTAACATTTCTCAAGGTTCAACGCAGGCTGTGCGTGTTGGGTAGGCCTGTTACTGTGGGCTCATCCTCGCGCTTCTTGTCGGGAGGCACAGGGTTTTGACTGTCCCATTGCTGATGCTCACTTTGATCACGTGAGGAAGGTGGTATCTGCCAGCCTTCTCTCCACTGTAAATTTATTCTTTTTCCATTTGTAATTAATAACTATGTGGGAAGGTATTACGAGACTGTGTAAATATCCCATTCCTCATTACATTTTCAATTTATTCATTTATGTCAGTATGGATTCATGGTTTCCTATTTCTTTCAATGGGTTATAAACTGCTACTATCATTATTTATTTTGAAGTTCACATTGCCCCAGATTTGGCCAGTGGGAGCCCCTTCAGGCTGGTTTGTCGCAGCGCCCGCCCCTTCTCACTCTCCCAGCTGTTCCTGGCTATTCCTCGGGTGGAAGAGTACCTGGATGACCTCAGCAACCATCTCTTCACCCTCCAGGCGCCCTGTAGCAGCACCTTTAAGACTACTCTTCCAGGCTGGCATCCTGAGCGCTGATTTCCCATCCTGATGGTTAGACCTTGGCCGGAGGGCAGACCTCAGCCCCTGCCGTTGGCTGGCACAAATCTGGGCTCAGCACATGGGCACAAGGCGCCCCCACTCACCAATGCCCCCCTCAGACATGCCCCCCCACCCCAAGCTGGGACTCCCCCAGTCTTCAAACCCTGACGTCTTCCAGTGTGGTCTTCCCTGGTGTCCCAGGAGAGGACAGGGTTCAGCCCGGCTCTGCGGCCACTTGTGGGCAGCCGGTGATTTGCAGGGGAAGTGCAGGAGAAGGCCCAGTGGCAGCTGTGTCATAATAGAAGACATGTTGGCAGAGTCTGGAGAACCAAGAGAGGGCTGCTTTGAGCCCAAGCTAGGAAAAGAGGCTGAGTGACACCAGGAGCCTGTACAGGGAGGCGGGGCCAGAGAGACTCTGGCCATATAGGCAAGCCCCTGTTAAACCAAACTTCAGAGTGGATAGTGGCCAAGCTGAGCTGAGTACCTGCAATTTTCTGGCTTCAGTTCTCATACCTCTTCAGACATTTCCTAATGTGGGGCTCTGGTGACACGCTGGGTGTGAGCTCATCTGAGCTGGTGGCCCCATGCAGAGGTCCCCCACTCCAGTTTTCAGGAGCAGTTTTCATGGCTCAAAGGTGACCCTAGGGTGCACCTGAAGGCTGCAATTCCTGGGGGATTCCTGGAGGGGGATTGTGGGCCTCCTCTTCTTCCCCAGCCTTCTCCTAGTGGGGAGGGGTCTGAGGGCAGGAGGACCCTTGGGGAGTTCAGGGACTTCCCTGCAGCCGGCTCCTGCCCCTCCCGCGGTTCCGAGCCCAGGTTCTGGCTGTGCAGAGGCCTGGAGCTCAAGGCTAATTGTGAATTAGGAGCCCAATTATGCCTGGCACAATTGGCTCCGCACTGCCTCCTCTTCCTGACAGACATGTATATTAATAGTTGGCACTTACTGAACCAAATATGAATATTCATCTTCATTTATATTTCAAGGCCTTTCCTCCTGGAGGCCCGCGGGGCTGCAACCAGCTCCAGCCCCATCACGGAGCTGACAGCTCACACTCCTGGGCCCTGACTCCTGGCTCCGCGGGCTGCCGGGCGGGCTCCCAGCTGTCCACAAACACTCATTAGGGGGGCCGGACCCAGCGAGCTGCGGAGAATGTGTAATCGCGCCGCGCACTGCTAATTAGGGAGCTGATGGGGCATTGAGGGCGAGAGGACGAATTCTTTAAACAGAGGACGGGAAACTTGAAGAGCTGTAATTGGAGCAGAGTTCATTTCAGAACTTGGGAGCCAATGAGTCTGATGACAGCCCTGCCGGGAGGAGGGAGGGGAGCAGGCCGGGAAGGAGGGAGACAGCTGGGGCTTGGGCACCCAGGACCTCAGGCTGCACAACTGCGGGGCAGCGTCTCCACCTTCATTTAATGCAGTCCAGCTGTGTGGGCCCCGCCCAGCTTCAGGGACAGCTTCCTCTAGCTCAGGGCCAACTTGGGGTCAGCCTCCTGTCTCTCTTGCACAGTCAGCTCCAGAGTGCTCCCCTGGCATTGGGGGTCATGCGGAGTGCTCCCAGCTCCACCAAGAGCCTTGGACCTCCATAGACAGTCACCACTGCCGAGAGCCATGAGTCACGGTCCAGCTATCTGACAGCTGGTGTCCCTGTTTCCCAAAGCCAGCGGAGATGAGGGTCTTCTGGCTCCTCAGATGCCCCAGCCGGAACTGGCAGGAATTGCTATGGACAGAGGGAAAGTTTAGAGGCTCTGCAGAGCCTCCCAGGCATGTCTCTGATACTGTAGACCCTTTAGAGGAACTGCTTCCTCCTGGGTGCCCTCATGCTCCAAATCCGCCCCCCTCAGCCCTAAGGTCCCCCCACGCCCGCACCACTGGTCTTCTTTAAACCTCCCTGTCTGACATCCCACCCACCTCTCCCACGAAAACTTCACCACTGTCCGCAGGAAAGGTTGACAGTGGCGAGCCGTCGGTCCTCCCTCCCAGGGCAGGGTCCTCTGTCAGCCAGTCACTTTGGAGGAGTTTGAGGCCCCCACTCTTTCTTCTCCCCCTCCACAGCCCCTTCCCCTAAGGTCCAGTGCCACCTGGGTCTCACAGGACTGCTGTGGGCAGGAAGAGCTCCAGGCTCACAGTCAAAGGTGGACGTGGGTGCTCCTGGGTGGATTTCCCTGTCTCTGTTCCCACTGGGGTGAGCTTCATACCTGTAACTAACAGGCAGATTCCTGCACACCTCCTGTAAGTCCCACTCAATTTTCAGCAACTGTTAGATCTGAATCTGTGCTCTGAAAGGATATACTTCCTCAGTTAGCAAGGTGTAATCCTCCACCCCCAGCTCCCCACCCCTGCCACCCCTGTTACGGGGTAGAACGGCGTTTGGTTTCTTCCCTGTCAGCCTTTACTCCCTGTTACTCAAGGAGAAGCTCCTGACTCAAACTCCATTTGTCAGGTCTGCAGCCTTACTGCAGAACAGACCTATCAGCACTCCTTCTCCATGTGGCTGCTGTTTGTTGCATGCCAACTGGTGATGATGATGGTGACGGTGATGGTGACAGCAACAAAAGCTACCATTTATGAAGCGCTTCTGACATGCCGGGCACTGGTCTAAGCACCTCGTGTACTCACACGTTCAACCCTCGCAGTAACCCTCAGTGGAGAGTATTAGTATTTATTATCCTCATTCTACAGATGAGGAAGTGGAGGTTCAGAGAAGCTTAGTGGCCTGTTGGTGAGTGGCAGAGCAAGATTTGAAAGCCAGTCCACCTGGCCCCAGAGGCGGTGCTGCTGGCCTCAATCCCTGACTGTACCTGGAAGGGCGGGCCTGGGGCTGCTGCTCAGGCTGGACAAGGAAAGGAAGGAACACCCCGTTTTTGTAGATGGAGAGGACAAGGTCAGAGGACAGCCAAGTCATTACTCCAGGTCTCACCCAGCTGGGCACCAGTTGTGCGACCCAGTGGGAAATCTGGGCAGCATCTCCTGACTTCGACCTAGAGCCGTCCAGTACCGTAGCCACTAACCCCATGTGGCTATTGAAATAAAAATGACAGATGTGATTCCTCAGTCACACCAACCACATTTCCATGCACAACAGTCATGTGTGCCATATTAACCTCTGTGGTTATCAGTCACCCCATACTCAGTGCATGTGGCCTGCCCAGCTTGGGGTAGAACTTTGAGGCTAAAACCTTTGGGAATCTTCTCCCTGGCACCCTCCAGGCCTCAGAGTACTGACTGCCTGGTGAGGGCAGCATGGGAAGGGTCTCTGTGGGAAAGTTGATGGGAAAAGCCCTACCCTCACACCTGCCTCTGCAGCCCTTGTTCAAGCCTCAGAAGCCGCAATTAGCAGGCAGCAGCCGCTGCTTGAACCTGTCGTTCCCCTCCTCCCAGAAGCTGGAGGCTGGGCAGCTCCAGCAGCTTTGCTCTTTTTTTTTTCTGCAAGAAGAGATCAGAAACAGAAGCATTCAGGCTGCGCCTGGCTGGCTTCTCTCTCGGCATGAAGTCTGTGCCCAGCCCTGCCAGGCTGGGCTTCCAATTACGGAAGCTCGGCTTCAGCTGCGGAGGGGCCGGCGCCCAGCCAGCAACCCACCTGGCCCCCTCCTCTAATCAGAGCCTAATTGATGTGGGCTTGCCTGCAAGTCTTGCAGCACTTCTCTTGCTTCCCCAGCCCCAGCTGCTGCTCCTCAGGGAGCTCAGCCCTTTGTCCCTGCAAGTTTGAAACCATCTGAACAGAAGGTGGCAGCTCTGTGTTCGCAGCATTCTGGACTTTCTTCATGCCCCTGGGTGGAAGTGTACCTGGATGGTTTCTGGGAGAGGATGTTCAAGTCACCTCCCCAGTTGCTTCCTAGACCTGTGCTTGAGCTGGGTGGGGCTGAGCATGATGTGGGGTGTATGAGGGGTGCGTGTGTGTGTGAGGTTTTGCAGACATGTACTCTGGAGTGTTGATCTGCTAGGGAATTAGGCTTCTAGCTCTGAGTATGAGCACCTGCCTTCAATCTAGGACACCTGGATGCCCTTAGGACTGTACCTTAGGATAGGATATTTTATCTGGGGAAACAGGATGAGGAGGAATGAGGAAGGGAAATGAGGGTGAGAGCGGAGGCGGGGCAGGGGTGGGATTATTCTGGGAGGCAGTTCTGGCCAGGCCTGGCAGGGGTTTCTCCTAACTGATGCCACCTCGTCCCTGGAGCTGTTCCATGTGGAGAAAGGGCAAGGAGGAGAGGAGGAGACGCGGTGGGTGACAGTGTTCTCATCTTGGTGGCTCACCTTGCAGTTTGCAAAGTGCTTCCTCTGGGTTTATCTCCATGGCTCTGCAAAGCAAGCAGGGCAGGACACTCATGCCCAGTCTGCAGAAGGGGAAACTGATTTGATGAATGTCACATAGGGCCAGAGGTGACATTCTGGTCTAAGCGCCTTGTGTACTCACTCGTTCAACCCTCGCAGGAACCCTGTGGATAGTATTAGTATTTATTATCCTCATTCTGCAGATGAGGAAGTGGAGGTTCCTCTGACATTAGGCCAGAATGTCACACAAGGGCCCAGCACATAGGACCCTTGTCCCCAGGCTGTAACCACCCAGCTGTGGCCCATGGCTGCCAATAGAAATTCCAGACCTTCATCCCACCCTGGGAATGCCGCTGCTAGAGTGGTCACATTTGGTTCCAAATGGCCTGGATTTGGGGCTGTGGCTGTTTTATTTGCAGTTTTAGGAAGAATGGCACAGATGAGAGACTTTGAGTTCAGTCAAAACAACCTTGAACATGACAGAAGAATTCCATCCAGGCTGCAAGGGTAAAAAGGCACCCCACACTTCCCCAGGCCTCCTCCGAGGAAGACCCCCTCTATTTGAGACAGCCGAAAAACAATAGGGAAGGGAGAATTTTGGACATGGACTGGTTGTAACTTAAGGTGGGGAAAGAGGAGGGGGTGGTGGCAAATTTTTGGCTTAAATGTCTAGGTGGCCTTGGAGTCCATTAATAATGTCCTGTTCTAACCGATTTCAGCAGTTTGGGGACTGCATCTGCTCTAGTAGGTATCAGTGGAACTAGAAACGGAGCTGTGTGGATGGGCTGCTGATTGTCCCCCAAGGGAGGCAGCTATGCTCCTCCCTTGTCAAGAGAGACAAAACCGGGTGACTAGAGACAAAAGGACGCTTTGACCACTGTTCTCCCAGCTTCCTTCAAAGGAGGGCTTTGCCAAGCTGCTTAGTCAGAATCCAAGCTATTGACTGGGTGTGGCCACAGCCTTAGCCGGCACCAACTCAGGTTCGTGGCTTCTTGCTGACCCGGGCAGGGTGTGAGCCCTGGGTCCTGAGGTCATCTCTCCTCTGCTCCTCTCCTCTCATCCCTTCTGGTTCCATGGCCTGGGAGGATATGTGGGCTCAGAACCTCTCATGGGGTTTCTGTGTGTCCTCCAGGCCCACCTGGATGTGCTGATGCCACAGGTAGATCTAGGGAGTGAAAGGCCCCGCTGAGGACCTCAAGCCGCTGCTGCTGGTCCATGTTCCCGTCAGCTAGCAGCACTTGGGGCCAGGGCCGTGGGCATTCACACAGCACAGGTGCTTATGAGCCTGGGCTCTGATTTCTGTTCTACTGTTGCTCCCTCTGGAACCCCACTGGAAGAGTGGTGGTACGGGGGCAGGATGCAGGCATTCCTGGGTCCCTGGCAGAAATAATCTCTAACAGCACCAAAACCTCACCCTTAACCTAGAATGGTTATTAACATATTAATTAATATTTAAAAACTCATTACGCCTTGATGATGGCTTCCTTAATCTGCTTTTATATTAATTGCAGCCACCCAGGAGCCATAACCATACTTATGTGGCAAAATGGAGTCATTCTACTTAATTACTGAGGCGGTTTCACAGGCAGTCTTCAAAGCCCACAAACAATCAGAGACTTGATGTGATGTCTTCTTTTTAGATTTTCTTTTACACTGGATGCTGTGATGGTTGGAAATTTTGTCTTATATTGGAATAAAATGTTCTGATCGACACCCCTGCTGCCCTCTCCATTATAACACCCTGGAGCACCTGGTCTCCCCAGATGCTGGCCCCTAGGAGAGCCTGTCCTGAGGCTGTGGACCTTGGAGGGTGAGGAAGCTCTAACACTCACTGAGCCCCTTGGGACTGCCACCCCCAGACAATACCACAGTCCTGGGAAATCCTCTCCTACTCCTTTTGGCAGGTTCTGCTTTTGAGTTCAGGGCTGAAACCCTAAAGCTCTGTCCATGGTAGCATCAGTCTTCAAGGCACACCGTGCCTTCAATGTTTTCAGTTACCTGGGGGGTCATCCTGCTAGGCTCTGACCACAGCATCCCTCCTCCCTGGCACCTGCTGGCTTATTTCTAAACCCCTTTTCCTCCAAACCACTGCCCGGCTTTAAAATGGGTCACACAGCCACCACCCGCCAGCTTTGCCCACTGCCCAGGGGGTGCTTTGACAGCAGTCGAGGCAGCTCGTGCTTATTTGTTGGGACAGTTGCAATGGGGAAGGTGATGGGACAGAGGCCACATCAGGCCCTGCTTGTATTTCTCCTGCTGGTATGGGAAGATCTCAGTCCTCCAACCCTGAGCACCGCTGAGGATTTTAGGGTTTCTCTCATTTTCCAGCTGGACTGAAGGCACGGCCCCTGGGCGGGGAGCCCTCATGGTATGTGCCTCACCTTCCTCCGTCAGCTCCAAGGGGATGGAGGAGCTCGTGGTGGTATCCAGGTCTCAGGTGAGCCAGGAGTGCGAGGCCGAGGTGGAATGGACCAGGCATGGCATCTGTCTTTTAGGACAGCAGCAGAACATATAAGCGCTGAAGCGTGCGCCTGTCCGCTTCCGGACGACGCTCCCACACCCAGCATGCCTGCTGGGGCCTGCCCCGAGAAAGCCTGCCAGAGCAGGGAACAGAGTCAAATGGTGTCGAGAGATGGAATCAGCCTCTTGTGCTTTAGAAATTATGGTGAAGTGACAGGCAGGGAAATTGGTGACTCCCTCCTGTGGTGCTGATAACACCAGAGCTCATCCATTACCCGTGCAGGGATGGCCAGAACCATGCAGAGCCCCGGCTGCCCTAAGGGGTCCCCTGTGGCCCTCATGGCGGGGTGGGCAGAGGCTGATGGCCACCGGGTCCTGATGAAGCCACAGCCCTGGACACGTGTATGCCACAGTAAGTGTGGACTGGGGTCAGGACCCAGCTCGCAGGGTGGGGAGACATTAAAAGTAGAGGTAGGGGCAGGTAAGGTTTATGGTTTGGTTTGAGGCCAGTCAGAGTGGGTTTTTGGGTAAGGCCAGATTCAGGTCAGGGGTCAAATGAGGCTTCCAGCTGGATTTAGTAGAGTTGTCAGGACTAGGGAATAGAATTGGCATTTGGTTTCGGGGGGAGGCGTTTTGTTGGAGGTTATGGGTGTGTCAGGATGCTGGGGCTCTTCATTTAAGGGGTAGTTATTGTCCTATCTGGGGACCCCAGGAGAGGAGGACAGGACCAGGCAAGCCATCCCCAGGGCCAGCTTCTGCTCAGGGAACACCTGGGGTTTCCTCTCCTTGTTTCCAACCTGGAGTTCTGAGCTTTCTTATCCCTGTCATTGTTCCAGGGCCCTCTTCTATCCCAACCGTTTTCTGCAGCAGGGGATGCTAGGGGCTGGTGACTCTGCGGAAGGGCTTGAAACTGAAGGTCCCAGTCACTTCCGTGGCTACAGCGTGGACAGCATGTGCCATTTCTAAAGGACAGTAATTCTTCAGCTCCCCTTGTCTCTTCCCCTCCCTGCCTACAGGCACATACCAACCCGCACCTGCCACTTAGCTGCAAACCCTGTCCCTCATTCTGGTGCAGGTTCCTCTGTGATGGACTGGCCACTCCTGTCCTTTCTTTTCCCTTCCTGATCCCCACTTTCCTGCCTATCCCTCTCTCCCTGAAGGCCAGAGCCATTCTCAGAGCCTTCTAGTGCAAGATGAGGGTGGCTGGCACCAGGAGAGTGGCATGGGGGAGACCAAAGTCCCTGCACAGGAAGGTAAGATGGGAGCTGTCACCCCCTGAGCTTCCTTGTTGTGTGCCCCAGAGGGTGTGTGTCAGTGTGGGGCAGGGCAGGGGCATCCGATGCTTCTCAGCTGGCTTAGCCTGTTCCTAGCCTCATTTGTTGGCTGAGGTCTGCCTCTCCACCTCGGGTGCACTTTGAGCTCTTTATGTGTTGCTCTCCCCACAATTTCTCCATAAAGGCTCTTGCTCTGCCCTTGCGCTAACTGCCTGGCCTCCTGCTCTGGGAGTCTGGGCCATGCTCCTGCCCCTGCATCCCAGCGTGGGGGTAGAAGGCATAGGCTGCAGAGTCCCATAGTCCTGGATCCAAATCCTCTGCCACCACAGAGCCACCGATGGCCCTCAAAAGTGAGTCACATGGCTGTTCTAAGCTTCAGTTTCCTTATCTATAAAATGGACATACTCATGTGTTCCATTGAGCAGTGCCACTTTTAGGATTAAGTGACATGAGGCATATGAAGTGCAACGCACACAGCAGGCTCTCAAGAAACAGCTTATCCTCTGGCCTAACCTGTGCATGATCGCAGCTCTGTGGGGCCTTGGTTGTCTCAGGGCAGGGCCCTCAGAAACAGATCCTGAGATGAGGATGCGCATGATTTATGAAGGAGGGTTTCCCAGGAGAAATCTGTAAGGAGTGGGTGAAGGACAGAGAAGGGGAAGAAGCCAAGCTGGTGTGGGGTGGGAGGAGTGTGGTAGAGGGAAGACTCCAGACAGTTTCAGTCCCCTCGAGGGTAGCATCACTTTCATCCTGCATGGGGAGCTCTGGGACATGATCATGCTTCCTGATTGTCCCGACTGGGGGCAAGGGAGCTGGGCTTTCACACTCCAGCCCTTGGTCATTGGCCAAGGCCACCCCAGGGATGTGAACTCCAGACAGCTGGCTCAGCAGTTCCAGAGAAGTCATCCAGAGAATTGAATGTGAGGTGGTCAGAGGCACATTCCCCTCAAAGGTGGGGAGGAGCTCACAGAAATGGTAAAGGGGGCGTGAGGGTACTGGGGCAGAGGACTCCCAGAGCCCCTGTGATGATTCTGAGCGTGGGCCCTGCATGTGGGGCCTGGGATGACTGAGAGGCAGCCAGCCAGAGATGAAGCAGGAACTAACTAACTCTATACTAGGCAGGCCTGGGTACTGGGATAAAAGGCTTCAGGGCACAAAGGGTTCTCCAGGAAGAGAAAAAATGGAAAAATAACAATAATCATAGTAGCTAACACTTGCATGGCACTTATATGATATCAGACACTGCTTCAAGGGCTTTATTTAATTTAATACAACAGTCCTAAGAGAAAGAGGCTATTACTGCCCCCAGTTTACAGGTGAAGAAATGGAGTCTTGGCAAAGTCAACCAACATGTCCAAGGTCACACAGCTAGAAGTGGAAATGACCCATGGGATCAGCCAGAGAACAGAGGGAGCTGGCGGTGGGAGGCAGCTCTGGAGAGCTCCTCCGCAGAGACAGGGTGCTCCACAGCTGGGCAGGGAGCCAGCCTGGACTGAGGCTCCATCAGTGGAAGCTCTAGATGCTGGGTTAGGTGACTTACTCAAGGTCAGACACCTGGTACAATTCAAACCAAAGTTGAAGAAATGATATTTTAAAAATAAAGTCATGTGATTTTTTTTTCCAGTTTATTAAGTGCTCTCCAACCCTTTTCACTCAGCCAGAGGCACCACTGTTTCAGGGATGCTCGGGGTTATTGAAGCAGGAAGGCAAAGAGAGGCAGACTCAATGTGCAGACTTCCAAAACAGGGCTGTGTCCACAGTGGAACAGACACATCAAGAATCAGGCTTAGTGGAGACAGAGAAGGTTTTCTAAGTTCCTAAAGCTCCCTTTACACAACTGAGTCAAGCCTGGTGGACTTAGAGTTTTACTCTAAGCCCCAGCATAAGGAGAATGGAGGATGAGATGGTTTGGCTGTATCCCCACCCAAATCTCATCTTGAATTGTAGTTCCCATAATCCCCACGTATCATGGGAGGTATCTGATGGGAGGTAACAAAATCATGGGGGCAGTTACCCTCATGCTGCTGTTCTCTTGATAGTTAGTGAGTTCTCACGAGATCATGATGGTTTTATAAGGGGCTCCCCCTTTTGCTTGGCTCTCATTCTTCTCTCTCCTGCCACCTTGTGAAGAAGGACATGTTTGCTTCCCCTTCCGCCATGATCGTAAGTTTCCTCAGGTGTCCGCAGCTCTGCAGAACTGTGAGTGAATTAAGCCTCTTTCCTTTATAAATTACCCAGTCTCAGGTATGTCTTTATTAGCAGCATGCGAATGGACTAATACAGAGAATACAACACAAGGGAAGTTCCCCCTGGCAGGAAGAGGAAGTGGAGGGATCTGAGCCACTAAAATGGCAGCAGGAAAAGAGGTGAGGGGTCAGCTGTTGCGGTCCTGGTTGCCCCCTGGTGTTCAAGCACAGGGGAAATAGAGTCAGTCACCCAGATGGGGTTGGGGTCTTCCCAGTGGGAGGCATTGTCTCTTCTCCTCTCAGAGACTAGACCGGGAACAAGACCAGCTCCTTAACAAAGCTCTGAGATCTACAGGTGTTAGGCAGGATGCACCATCCAGGCAGTGGTTTAGAAATGGCAGGGGAAGGTGGGTGAGCCAAGGGGCAGCCTTGCAGGGCCTCTGCCCCTTCTGCCACAGTGGAGAGAAAGCACTTTAATGTTTCTAGACCCTTGAAGGGGTCCTGGGGAGAGAAGAGTGAGGGTGGATTCAGATAGGTCTGGGGTCAGGTCAGATATTAGAGGCTTGTGCTGTTTGTCAAGTATTGCAGTTTCACTCCCCTTCCTGACTCAGGGCAAGACTGAGCTTCTGGCTCCATGGTGGAGCCACATGACTAGTTCTGGCCAGTGTGCTGTGATAAGAAATGGCTTGTGCCATTTCCAGGGCGGAACATTGAACCGCTGATGTGAAGCCCTCCATAGCGCTCCTTTCTCTCGGCTGTAGTCACCAGCAATGCCCCAGACAGTGGCTGCTTCATCAGCCCGGATCCTGGAGTGTTGATAGGGAACAGAGCCCACCACTGACTTGTGATGACATGTAACACAAGCTAGAAATAAACCTTTGTTGCCCATCACTGAGATTTGGGGAGCATTTGTTATCAATCACCTAGCATCACCTGGTCTATATGTGGCTGATGCAGACTTCATGACCAAAGGCCAGAACAGGGTTTCAAGGACTCAGCACCTAAGTGGGCACCGGGGGCTGGTCCAGCCACGCTGTCTGAGACCAGTGAAGCCCAAAGGGCAGCAGTAGGCCGGATGTCCTTCCCTTTGCCACCGTGAGCAGTGTGATCCCCCTGCATTCAGCTGCCATTTTAGGAAGAAGGAAGTTGAATGAAGATATATCAAAAGGGGAGAGAAACAGTCCTGATAGAGAGTTTGAATTTTGAAAGACTGAGTATTTATGCAAAAGATGTTGAGTTAACCTGAAAGAGACTGTTTTAAGCTGGAAAAGGCTGAGCTATCTTTAATTAGTAAGTTAAAGTATTTCCCCTACTCCCTTCCCAGTCATCTGTGGGAATATGAGCTCAAGAGCAAGATGAAATGAATTATAGAAAATAAAGGTCTATGATTTTGCACATCTTGAATGTATAAAATTGTACAGTTTTGTGCCTGCTAAACTCAATTCTGTCTGACTCCAGAGCTTGGGCCTTCCTGTACCTTACTGTCTCCAGATAGCTCATCTTCCCCAAAATGCTGCCCACGTGGAGGAAGGGGCTACAAGGGGCCATGTGCCTGGCTTGAGTTATGGCAGCAAGAAAAATGAGAGTAGGGGTCAGGGTGAGAAGACACGAGGAGGCCGTCTCATGCAGCTGGTAAGTGCTTTGTCTTCGAAATAAAGAGACCAGGGCAAGATGAGGCTGTCGCCAGAATCACAGAGCCAGCCAGTGTCGTGCGGGAGCCTCAGGTGGAAGCAGGGCCTTTCCTCACAGATATCCTGCCCCACCTTTCTCTTGGGCTCTATCTCAGAGCACCATGCCACCATCTGCCACCAGTGCCCATGCCAGAAACCTGGGACACCCTGACTCTTCCTCTTACCACCCTCACATTCAGCCCCCAAGCCCTCTGGCCTTGCCCATGTCCTGGGCCCTCCAGGCTCCCTCCAAGCCCCATCCTGCCCTATACCCCGGGAGGCTGACCACAGGGACTGCCTTCACACCATTATTGCTGCTCTCCTCCCACCTCTCCTTCCCCGCAGGGTCACCTGGGGCTCACAGTGCCCCATAACTAAAGGGCAACACCTCCTGTGTGGCACGACCTGGCTCCTCTCCCTGGATTCCAGTGGCTTCTCCTCTGCCACACACAGCTCCTTTTTGGCCTCGCAGTGGTAATGACTCCCCACTGTTCCTAGCTCCAGGGCATGACACCACTCTTGATAGTTCTTCTCGAGCCTGGTCACACCTGCAAGAATAGTCCATTGATAAAACTCTTCTCATGGCACTCAGTTTGAGGGTGCCATCTGTTTTCTGCCCGGATGTGGCTGATAGAACCTCCCTTGAAGGATTTCTGTAGGGACTAGAGATGACGCACATAAAGCAAAAAGACCAACCACCTAGTGCACGGTTGCCACTCAGTACGTGGAAGCTATAATTGTTTCCTCCTAAATCTGGCTTGAAGCAACATTTCTCCCCATCCCTACTGCTGCTTTCTTGAGAGAGGTCTCTACCATCTTTCTCTCATTCATTTTCATTGTCCTCCTTGGTCTCTGCCTCCAGCCTCACCCCTGTCCTCTTCAGTCAGAATGATCCCACTGAAGCCCATGGCTTCACCATGCTACTCCCCTGTGGGGAACCCTTCAGCATCTTGATGGAGTTCAAACTCCTCAGCCTGGCCCTCAAGGCTCTCCCTGACTCTCTCTGCCTGTCCCACACACAGGTAAAGAGCCTTGCTCAACCACTCCCAGGGAGGAGCCACGTTCCCCTACTCCCTGGCTTGCCGGCACACCCAACCCGCATGCTATGAATGGGTCTTCCTGCCTGTCTCCCTCATTACACCGTTAGCTCCGTGAAGATCCGTGTACTGTCTTTCAGCATTTTCCCCAGCATCCCGCCTAGGCCTTGGCCCACAGCAAGTGCTTAATGCGTATTTGTGGAAGGAAGGAAGGGAGACGAGGGTTTAATGGCATCTTCCCTGTGCCAGGCTCTAGGTACATTATCTTCTGTTTGCCTAAGAGAGCCTGGCCTTTAATAGTGCTAATATAGACACAGTGGTTTTATGACTAATATTAGCCAGGACTTTCTAAGTGATGTTAAGATTAGAAGTCTGGGGTTGTCAATAGTTGGACTGTAATCTCTAGCAGGACAGTAGATTTTAACTGGGACTCTGCGGGGCCTCTCAGGTGAAGCTCTGGAGATGCTTAGAGCCTTGGGGATCCAACTTCATTCTACTCTGGGGCCAAGCATAGGGGGAAGGTGGGAGTGGGGAAGTGGAGAGATTTGGAAGGGGAAGAACCGTCCTGGGGTAAGTCACTGGACCAGCCTTTCTGCTGGGGACATTGAGCTGATTTGGGAACTGTCAGGTCCACAACCTTGGGGTCTTTGCCGGGCAGGGGAGAGGCAGCTCTAGAGGCACATGGGAAGTGCCCTGAGAAGACCAGGTGCTGGGAGGGAGGCAAGGAGGCTGGAGATGGTGCCTGGCAGGGTCTGCACCGCACAGGATGCTGAGCAAGGAAGCACAGCCCTGAGCTCCAGGAGCGGAGCCTCCCCACCTCCAGGGTCATCAGCCAACCGTGGGATTTGAGCCCGTCTCAGGCAAAGGGGTGTGCAGTAATGTAGACATAGGCCCAAGTACTCCTTTCCACACCCTAGAAGGAAATATAACCTCTAACTGACACCTAAACCTATGGATATAAAATAATAGTCATTTTATACCCATTGCAGGAGAAAATAATCTTGGAGCCAGGCTGTCTGCGTTTGAATATCAGCTCCACTCCTTGCTAGCTGTGTGACCTTCAGCACATTACTTAACCTCTCTGTGCTCAGTCCTCTAAACTGTAAAACAAGGATGATATAGTAACTACCTCATACAATTGTAAGGATGAAAGGAGTTAATGGTAAAGCTCTTGGACTAATATTGGCACCTAGTATGTGCTATGGAAGTGTTTGCTGTTATTTTTATTTTTATTTTTTTGGAGACAGGCTCATGCTCTGTCACCCAGGTTGGAGTGCAGTGGTGTAATCATAGCTCACTGCAGTCTCAGACTCCTGGGCTAAAGCGATCCTCCTGGCTTAGCCTCCTGAGTAGCTAGAACTACAGGTGTGCACCGTGCCCAGCTAACTGGGGTGTGTGTGTGTGTGTTTTGTTTGTTTTAGAAATGGGGCTCTCCCTGTGTCGCCCAGGCTGGTCTTGAACTCCTGACCTCACTCGATTCTCTCACCTTGGCCTCCCAGAGTGTTGGTATTCTAGGCGGGAGTCACTGCGTCCAGCCCCTATTATTTTTATATTATTTCCTGGGAGCTCAACAGAGCAAAAAAAAGGACCAGAGCGGACTGCTGGAAGAAGGAGCCATGGACTGGGGCTCTGAAGGACTCACATGAGTTCCTGTGGAGGAGTGGAAGGGCAGTCAAAGCTAAGCTGGTGATTAGATTCCCCTGGGAGGAATGGGAGCTATGTGAGGTGAAGGAGACCAGGGAGGCTGGCAGGGGGTGAGGGGTGAGAGCTGAGGCCAGGATGAGGGGCTGGGGCACTGCCCTCAGGGGCTAAGGAGCCACCAGAGGCTGATACCAGGGTCAAGGCATGGTGAGAACTGTGTTCTGGAACAATCAGTCTGGGGCAGTGGAGAGGAGTGGAGATTGGAGAGGGGATGCTAGGGAAGGGGAGAGGGAGAGGCCAGCTATGAGACTCGCCCCAGCCTTGGTGAGGGCAGGAGCCCAGGAGTGAGGCGCGAATGCATCTCTGCAGCTGCCCTGGTGAGAGTGCCTTGTGGGCGCCCAGTCCCCACCCTCTCCCTGTTCTTTCTGCCCAAGTGTGTGGGGGATTTCCAGCAGTACTTTATGTGGTTTGGTACTCACAGGGACAGCTGAATGAGCCACAGTCCTGCCAGGCTTTCACTGCCACGGCCACCACCACAGTCACCTCAGAACTCATCGTGCCAGGAATTTGCTGCTGTCCCCACTGCCAGTCATATGGCAAGGGAAGCCCTCCCCCACCATCTTTGGCCCTCCCCCACAAAGCGAGGGGTGCTCCTCTCCAGTTAGAGGACCAACAGTTGGGTGACAGGTTTCAAGGTGTATGTGTTGTGACTCAGTCTGCGATGGCTTCCTGCCCTAGGGCACAGCACACACTGCTGCCAGAGTGGCCAGACAGGCGCTGCCCCCTCACGCTCATTGGCCATGACCCACGCTCCCACTGGGGGCTCTGTCCCGGCTGGGTTTGCCCTCTGGGCCATGAGGAGAGTACTTCCATCTCTGTCAGGGCCCTGGAGCCCTACAGGAAATGATTGTATGTGGTTTAAGTTCAAGTCCTTCTCCCAGCGGACTTCTTAAGTCTTATGTAAATCAGTGGATGCAAATGCCTGCCTGGGGATGAGCCTCAGTGCCCCCACCAAAAGCATCAGAGCCAGCTCATGCCTCCGCCTCCCTGGCTCGTCGCACTTTCCCTGACACACACCTTTATTGCTGCTTTGATCCTGCAGTGGCCATGCTCCTTTTGCTCTTTGGTCTGGCACAAGGAAAGCCAGGTCTTAATAATAACCGTAATGATATTTATCAATTACAGTATGCCAGACCTATTCTATCCATTAGAGGAAGGATGCTTACTAGCTGTGTGACCTTGGGCAAGTCACTGAACCTCTCTGTGTCTTATTTTCCTCATCAGTTAAACAAGGAAATAATACCTACCTCATAAGCATGTCATGCAGATTAAATGATTAAATGAATGAGTGGATGTAAAGTGTTTAGAATAGTGGTTGATACATAGCCAAGTGTGGGGCACCAGCCCCGAGGCATGAAAATAAAGAAAAACCTTGAGTTCCTTCAAGGGGACCTAGCTAGCACTGAGAAGTCAATGAGCAACCTGCTAAGCAAGAAGCTAACAGTAACTTAAAACAATCACCAAGGAAGACAGAGTCACAAAATGATGGTTCCTCTAGAAACTAAAGATGACATCTTACCATATGTCTCTGAGTTGTTTTTCAGAAACCCAGACCCCAACTAAATGAGAAAGGCCAACTGCTGGCAGATAGACCTCACATAAGGAAGAATTGAGGGCTGAACTCTGAGCACCATTCTTTGTTCTAAAGTTCTTCCTGAAGGTCGTGGAGGAAGTCACACCCACAGGCCAGAGCTCAACATTTCTTTCTGCTGACCCCCAGAATTTTAGCTGCTTAGCCAATCACAAATGAGAATATCTTTGAATCCACCTACCCTTCCTCCCCACCTTCAAGGTGTCCATTCTTTTTAGGTCAAACCAATGAATCGCCTCCGTGGACTGACTGATGACTTTGCCTGTAAAGTCATATACCTGCCTCCCCACCTTTAAAAGCCCTTTTCTGTGAGCCATCAGGTCTTAAGCATGAGCTGCCCCATTCTCCTTGCTTGGCATCCTGCAATAAACGCCTCACTTTCTCACGCTGCAAATCCTGATGTCAGTGTTTGGCTTTGCTGTGCCTGGCAGGTGGGCCCAAGTTTGGTTTGATAACAAGCACTCAAGAAATGTAAGCTCTCATGATCACAACAACTTAGCAATTTACACTCTATTTATCATTCCATTTTCCAGGCAAGGAAACAATCTCTGAGAGGTGGTGTGTCTTTTGAAAGTCACTCAGTTGGTTAAAGGAAGGGGAGGGGTTACATTTGGGTCTGACTTCATGACATGCTCTCCTAACCCCCAGCTTCTAAACTGCTTCCCCACAAAGTCCTCCCAGGACATGGACTCCTTGGCTCTGGTATTCTCTGGGGCAGGCTAAATGCCCCCAGTTTTTCCAGCTGCTGCCCTAGGCTTGTTTCTAGGTAGGAGTAAAACTTTGAGGGCATATTGCCAACACGTTTCCTTTCCTATTAAGCAAAGAAGCCACAGTCATTGAAATCCTGAAGGAAGCCAATGAGTGGGGAAGGTGATCTGGAAGCCCAGGTGCGGGAGCAAAGAAGAGGGTTTCAGGGAGTCAATGAGAGTGGTGTGGTGCTGTCTCCCTTAGGTTGTCTGGAAGCTGCTGGGATGGGGTGAGGGCAGTAGAAGGCCCAGGAATTAGAACCCAACGGAGGCAGCCTCCCTGCTTTGTGGGGTTGCTGTCCTCTGATAAAGCAGCCTTGTTAGATACAAGGGGACCAAGCACTGCCACCCCCAAGAGGACCAAAGGCAGGGGTACTTTGCCCTAACTCCTAGGCTGCATGTTGATGCCTAAGAGCAGGGAAACAGGCCCCTCGTGGCTGGGTGCAGTGGCTCACGCCTGTAATCCCAGCACTTTGAGAGGCCCGGGCAGGCAGATCACTTGAGGTCATGAGTTCGAGACCAGCCTGGCCAACATGGTGAAACCCCATCTCTACTAAAAATACAGAAATTAGCTGGTGTGGTGGCAAGTACTTGTAGTCCCAGCTATTGGGGAGATTGAGGCAGGAAAATTGCTTGAACCCAGGAGGCAGAGAGGTTGCAGTGAGCCAACATCGCACCACTACACTCCAGCCTGGGCTGCAGAGCGAGACTCTGTCTCAAAAAAACAAAACAAAACAAAACAAAACAAAAGATAGGCCCCTCGAAGTTTGACCTGGGGCAAGACCCAGCTCTGCGAGCCTGTTTCCTTGGCTGTAGAACAGGGGTGCATAGAGCTCCAGTGCTCTCCAGTGCTCTCTGTGGGCTCACTGCTGGGCCCTGCTGCATGTGTCATCACTCAGATGGGGATCAGGCTGGTGCTGGAAGGCAGCAGGGACTAGAGACATTGGAGCCCTGGAAGCTGGAGACCAGGTTCTGGTCCTGCTCCTACCTCTGGCCTGCATTGTACCTGGGACAAGTTACTTAGTTTCTCAGAGCTTCCCCAGGTGGAAAAAAAGGGAAGAGGATAATCACAGTTCAAGAGTCCACCCCTAGTGTCTTGCTCAAGGTCTGAAGAAAGGCTGTGTGATGCAATGGAGGAGGGGTTCTCCAGGAGTTCACTTATGTGAACAATATTTATTGAATATCATTTCATGGCAGGCACTGTGGTAGGAACTTGGACACATCGGTGAACAAAACCAAAGTCCCTGCCTTGGGGACCTTAGGGCAAGGTCTCCCAAGGACCTTAGAGATCACCTAAGGCCAAACCTGGATTTGGGGGCATTGAGTTGTACTAGACATAGAAGGAAGAACCTTGCCTTTCAAGTTGGAATTTGTAAATCAAGGGAAGCCCCTTCATTCCTTTCCTGAAAAAAGACCCCAGAGTTTATAAATTGTGTTTGCTCAAATAGAAGCGATCAGAGACCAGCCTGTTTCCAGGCTGTTGGAGGTACTCATTTGCATATGGATATGCTGTTTATGAACGCACTCCTATTCATTAAAGCAGGTTCCCCAAGGCCCTCAGCTGCTCAACAAGGTGCTGGCTGCGCGGCGCGCCTTCTACGCAAAAGACACTGTGCCCTCGGGTTCTGCACAAGCCCACCAAAGGCAGGGAGAAGGTAGGCGGGTCGGGTCAGGGCCAGGCAGATCTGGAGAGAGAGGAGGTGAGGACACCTGATGGAGGGCATGGCGAGGCGCGGTCAGGGAGGAGATGGGAAAGGAGACCCGGGAAGAGGTTGGGCTTGGAGGCTGTGTCCTGCCCCAGGCAGAGCCGGAGGTGGCTGCGGAAGCTTTAGTCCTCTCTCCCTGACATGGTGACCATGGCCAGGTGACAACCTCCCACCCACCCTTGCCCTAGCTCTTGCAGCCCCCGCCGTAGAGAACGTCTGGGCCGGTCCTTGTGGCTGTGCACGGGTCAGCCCAGGAGGCTTCCCCTGGTCACCAGCCGGGCGCCTCTGCCGAGCGCAGGGCCATCCCTGGCCTCTGTGCGCCACCCTGCACCCTCTAAGCACACATCTTTCTAATGGGATTAGGCTTCACACGGGTCAGGGAACAATTTATTATTCTGCTGGCTAGAGCCAAGTTTCCCTTTGAAAAATGGTTACTCCCGGAGTCGGCAATTACTTCAAAATAAATTTACCAAAGACAAAATTGTGCCTCTTGGGTCAGTAAACGACTTGCCTGTTTGGGGCTGAGGAGACAAGGTGTTTATTAAGGACCGCCTTCGTTTCCTGTGCAGGTTTTTGAGTTTGAATAATTGTCCAATTAAATATAATTTGGAAGTCGGTGCTAACCCAGTGCCTGGATTGCAGGAGGAAGAATCACTCGGAGGCGTGCATTAATAAATCCCTCGGAGGCCCATCACTCCCCAAACCTCTCCTTTGGTTTAATTTTGAGGAATTTTTTTTTTGTCTTCCCACAGCCTATATAGCCTCCTGTTTGGAAATGAGCTGCTTTCCCCCAAAGAATTCCTGGGCCTCGCTTGCTTCCATCTGTCTGTCTGCTTCTCTCTAGCAAGCCGATGCATGGGGATTTTCAGCTGGGACCAACACAGTGATGCTGGGGCCTAAGGTCCATTCCTTTATGGGCCTGCATACTTGTAGATTCATTCATTCATTCATTCAGTCAGTCAGTCAGTCAGTCATTCAACAAACACCTACTAAGAACTTACTTGGAGCCAGGCCCTGGGTGGATAAGGACAAAAATCAGAGATTGTCCTGGCCCTCAAAGATGATTCAGCCCATTGAGAGAGAGAGGGACACATGAAAAGGCCATTGACAGACTGACAAAAGAAGGGGTCTTCTGGTTCTTTGGGTCACCTTTTCCACGTTGCAGATGGGGAAACTGAGGTGAGATGGAAAAAGCCACCCAGGGAGTAACTGGGGAGTCAGGTATCCTTTGGCCAACGAGGGTGGTTTCTACAGTAATTATTAGACCCACCACCCGGCCTAGGGTATAGTAAGGGAGGCACGTGGCAGCCCTGGGGTCCCCAAAGGTGGTTCCACCCTCTGGGAATGGCTTGTGGGAGGCAACTGAGGGCCCAGAGCCTTGATGTGGCACCATCCTGGCCGGCTGGGTCTGGTGGGGTGAAACACCCTCACAAGGGGCCTGTTCCTGATAACTGATGGGATCAGAGACATCGTCTTGGACATAGAAGCCATCTGTTCTGAGGCCAAAGCTAGGGCAGTCAGTGCCCAGGCCAAACCTCCGGCCTGGGGAAGGTCTGGATCCTTTTTCTGGGAGCCTGCAGTGATTTGGAGCAGAGATGATCCTCCCTGGAGGATCGGGGCTGGGCATCCTGTGTGGCGCCCTCTGGAGGCTGGTGCCTGGATCACAGAAGCCGGGATGCTGGCCTCGGCCCGGCCCTCTGTGTGGCCTGCGGTCACACATTGGACAATTTATTTGTTAATCACCCCTGTATACTGAGCACTATTCTAAGTACTGGTGCCACTATAGTGAACAAAAGGGGCAGAAGCCGCTGCTGACATGGAGATTTTAGTGAAGGGAGACAGACAACCAACACAAGCAAGGAAAAGAAACAGTATGTCAGTTACGATGAGTGAGGTGCAGAAAGATAAAGTGTGTGGCGGCGGGGGCGGCATGGAGTACGGGGGATGGGCTGCAATTTTAAATGGGGTGGCTCAAGAAAGTTTCCCTGAGAAGCTGCATTTGAGTGGAGACTGGAAGGTGAGGGCATGAGCCTTGGGGATGTCTGGGGGAAGAGCTTTCTATGTGTGGGAAGACAAATGCGAAGTCCCTGAAATGGAAATGTGTGTGGCATATTCAGCCAAGGGTCAGGGCTGGAGTGGGGTGAACAAAGTGAGGACTGGGAGCAGGGGAGCCGCAGACGAGAAACGGTCAGAGGCACAGGAAGTGAGAGAGCAGGCTGAGGGCAAGGCCCCCCTGGCCATCATCAGGCTCCCTCTGCCTGGCCCACACTGCAGGCTGCCTCGTGGCTCTGTGGCTCCGCGGTCCCAAAGCCTCCCTGTAGGCCTGCAGTGGCCTCCTGGCTCCTCCGCAGAAAGTGCTGGCTCTCAGGCAGGGTTGCTGAGTCCAGTGGGAAGTGGGTGGTGAGGAGGACGCAGAAGCCCCCCTAGGCCAGCCCTGTTGGCTGCCACCGGCATCCTTCCTCAGCCCCACAGGGAAGGAAGGAGCGGGATTTGTCTGCCCATATTCACAGCCGTGGAGGTGATCCAGGTTGAAAGAAAATCAATAAGATGTGTCCATTTATGTGGCACAAAGGAAGAAAGGTCTGCAGACAGAAATAGGCCGGGAATCACACGCAGGCGACTTAATAAGACTTTTCCCCAGTCTGAAGAGGACGGTAATTTAGATTTGCCTTTGAACATCTCCTTTCTTGTGCCTCAATAACTCTCAGGATCAGCCTGCTTAGGAAGCAAGGGAAAGGAGATTGGCCGCCTTCTTAGAAGACAAGCCCGTTTGGGAAGGCCGCTTGCTCAGAGAAGTTCAAACACCAGCCTTGAGAAAAGATGAAAGTGCCTCGTCAGCACATCCTCGGCCCATTGATCACGATTGAGGCCTGGGCCTGGTGCATTTGGGCTGGAGCAGGACAATGAGAACAAGGCCAGGCTGCCAGGAGGCCTCCTCTGAGCCACGGTGGTGCAGGAGATCCTCATTACCGGCCTCGGGGCTTAGTGGCCAGGTGTGGGCAAGAGGCAGCTTGGCCCTGCCTGCAGAGCACTGGCCTTGCAGCCCGTGGGCCCCACAGCCACCGCCCAGCCTTGGCCCAGGAGGCAGACTGGCTCCCACCTCAGGTTGTGGCAGGCAGAATTCAGGCTGCCCTCCTGCCCAAGCACAGATCCAATTTATCCCCTTACACCTGGAATTTCTGCCAAAGAAGTCTGGAGTGCCTGCAGAAAAAGGGGAAGGGCTAGGTCTTGTTCTCCTGAGGCTCTGCAGAGAGGGCCATAGCACCATTTGGCAGGGCTGGGCCACCCACTTTGTGCTGCCTGAGTGCACTTTCCTTACCTAGGCTGTTCACCTGACAGGAAAAACCAGGATCCTGGAGTTTTAGGAAGCTGGGTGAGTCAGAAAAAGGCCCCTGGGCAGATTTTCTGTCCCTCTCCACAGACCCAGCTCAAGTACCACCTTTCCCATCTCCCCGTGAATGGCAAATACTATGTCCTCAGTGCCCCCACAGTGTCCTCTGATTCCTCACTCAAGGCTTTATTACTTGTGCTGCCATTGTCCCACCCACTACAGGCTCCTCTGGGGTGGGAACTCTGCCCCCAGCCCACAGCCCGGTGCCTGGCACAGAACAGGTGCTGTCATTGTCTCCATTGGCCCTCTTTCCTCAGCTGGCAGGGCAAGAGGCCCGGGTCAGGTGGGGCCCCTGTGTCCAGTGGGATCCCAAGGTCATACGAGGGCAGATGAGCAGCAGGCCCAGCTTGGGATGCCAGCCTCTAGCACCAGCCCAGGGCTCTTCCACCTCAGTGCTCTGGGGCCACCTCAGGCTCCAGCAGGACAGCAGGAGGGCTGGGAGCTGGAGTCAGGGGACTTCATCCCAGAGCCTGGTTTGCATTTGGCCATGAGCAAGTCCATTTTCCTCCTTCCCAGCATCCTCCTCTGTAGACCCAGCATGCTGGTCTCTGTGCCGCCCAGTATGATAGCCGCATGTAGCCGTGGAGCAGCACCTGAAACTTGGCTCGTAGGAATTGAGCTGTGCTGTGAGTGTAAAATACACACTAGATTTCTGTGATTCATCACCAAAAAAGAATGTAAAATATCTCATTCATAGTTTTTATGTTGATTACATGTTGAAATGATAATGTTTTGGGTTTTATAAACCCAGTAATAATATTGGGTTAAAGAAAATGTATTATTAAAATTAATCCTTTTTAAATGTGACTCCTGGAAACTTTAAAATTACCTGTGTGGCTCAAATTGTATTTCTATAGGACAATGCTGGCCTACGCAGTCTCAGAGCATGAAAGTGTGAGGCGGCGTCTATGTTATGAGAGAGTGGACATGAAGGTGCTTTGAACAGATCCACCTTCACAGGGAGGACACTGGCTGTCAGGAGAGACCAGACTTGCTTCAAGAAGGGTTAGTGCCCAAAGCAGGACCTTTTCGAGGTCGTCAGCCTTCGCTAGTACCAGGAGCCAATGGCCATTGTCCTTCATGAGGTAATGCCTTCAAGAGGTCCCCCTCATTGGTGGCTGGGAGCATCAGTGGTGAGCAGAGGGGGGAGCCCTCAGGAGTTTCCTTCTTTCCCTGTCTGACGTTCATGTGCCATCCAATCCTGTTAACAGAACAGGTAGCCAGGACCACCTGGACTCCATAAAGGGCCTGGGGCCAGCTAGTGATCAGGAGGGGCCTAGAGTTGCCTGAGCTGAGGGTCTGGGTCCCCCTCAGCCCCAGGCACTTCTGGCCTCCCTGCGATTTGCAGGCTGCGGTCTCCACCCCAAAGGCCCTTCGTTCCTCCGCGCACCTGATGACTCCCTCCTGAAGCTCTGAGACCCCACTTCCTGGCACCTCCTCAGGGTCTGCCACAGCATGGAGTTCTCTGTTCCCTCTGTCAGAGACCTACAGCCTGTGTACTGCGATGGCCCAGCCCTCCTGCTTGTGTCTCCCACTTGGCTGGAAGCAGACCAAGAGCAGGGTATGTGCTGGGGTGCCCAACCCAGGGCCAGGCACAGAGCACACCCACACATTGAAGGAGGGTGTGACTGCATAGACGGAAGCTGGTTCCGGATCAGCCTTGGAGGTGGGGAGAGGGGTTGGTGGGGTCTGGGTAGATGAGAGGGATGGATAGAGCTTGGGGGTGATGCAGAAAAGCAGTGTGTATTGGGGGTGAGGGGCTACAGGAAAGACAGAGGGCGCAGGGAACTTCCATGGCCCCTGTCCTGGCATCAGTCCTAAGGTATGAGGTCCTCCCTGCCGTGCTGACACCAGAAACGGTTTGGGGCAGCCTGGCCATGGGATGCAGAAGGGAGCTTTGTGCCTACTGATGGGCGCTGCCACCTGGCTTCCTGGCAGCCCAAGCGGGAGCCAACAGAGCAAGTGGGGGAGCTGGCCCAGGAGCCAAGGGGGCCCCGGGAGCCCTGCAGGTACCTGAGCAGCTTCAGAAAGGAAGGTGCCAGAGGAACTGGGAGGGAGGAGTGTGTCTGGAGATGAGTGGCTCCTCCCAGCCTCGGAAGCCGGGGGCATCTGGAACAGCGGGGTCCCTCAAGAGAGGAAAATGCCAAGATGACACTGGTGAGGGAGGGCTAGAGAGGCCTCCTGGGGTGGGAAGGATGAGTTAAGGGGTGGGGTGGGGCTGGGGTGAAATCATCCAGCAAAGGGACAGGTCAGGCATGGGGGTGAGTGGAGGCTCATCAGGAGGGAAGTGTCAGAAGCCCAGCCCTCCTGCAGTTCCCTGATGCTGCTGTAACATGGCAGGGGTGTTGGTCAGTCAGCTGGCTTCACGCTCTGCCACTCACCTGTCCTGGGATACATGCCAGTGTCTCCACCTCCTACAAGCACTGCCAGTAGAGAACACCACTGCAGCCTTCAGGCAGACTGACCGGCAACCCATCCTGCCATGCAGGCCCACCCCAGGTGCAGAGACCTGGTTTCAACTGCAGCTTAGTCACTGATGGCCAGGGTACCACGGCCCTCTCTAAGCCTTGAATTCCTCATCTGCACAATCCTTTTGGGGCAGTGGCCACTTCCTGCCCACCCTGGGGCGGGCAGGCTGCAGACCAGCCTTTGCCCCTTTATGGAGAGGGAGCTCCACATCTCAGCCAGCAGGGCAGATCCCCAGAGCTCCTGGGGTGGGCAGATGAAAGGAGCTCGCCCCCACCTCCTTCCCCCAGCCTCCGGGCCAGTCACTTCACCTCTCCTCCTCTCTTCTGCAGAACTGTAAGAATTATTATTTTTTAAATCCTCATTGGAATGCTAATTTTGATTTTGAGTGTCTGTCATGGGCTCTTTGAAGTTTTTCAGACAAAATAAGTATCTCCTTAACAGAGGGGATTAGCGCCTACTTGTTTAGAATCCTCTGACTGAGAGTGACAACCAATTTCAAAATCTGTGGGGTTTAGGGAGGCTGCAGGAAGAGGGGCCGCCTCCCTCCCTGGTGGTCAGCTTTCCATAAATGGCTTAATGGGGTTAGAGTTTAACCCCTCAAACAGGGATCAGAGCCCCCAGCTTGAAAGCCAATGAGCAGCAAGGCAGATCTTGCTATTTAAATCCAGCAGGACTTGGTTAGAACTCTTTTATTCTTTTGAGCTTAAAGAAAACAAACCCATTTCCCTTGCAGAATTTAGGGCCCATACCAGCCAGCTGCCCCCAGCCTCCTCCCCAAAACGCAGGCCTTTGCTCCACAGGTAATTCATGGCCCAGACTCAGCCCAGGCTGAGATGCTCCTGGCTTTATGATTCAGTTCGATTCAGGAGTGCTAATGGGGCAATTTGTAAAGAAAGAAATGTAATGAGTTATCACAAAGCCCAGCAAGGACTCGACAAACCAGGCACTTCCCATCCATCAAGCATCCTAGCGTGGTCGGAGACCAGCAGCGCCAGAAATCTTGTGAGGCCCCTGGGAATGCGCTTTTCTGGGCCTGGACATGCACACATATGGCAGCCACTGCAGCTGCTTCCTTCTCCCTTTGCCCGCCCCGCACTCCCCACCACCCTGCACCCCACCAAATCATGGTCCCTAAGGGCCAGATGACCTGGGGCGATGGTGTGGGTGGGGTACGATAGAGGTAAAAGGAGGATGCTTAAGAATTTCTTTGCTGAAGCAAAATTATCATGCAGGCCATTTTTAAAAAGAGCATTAATACCATGTGAGGGCCCACAGAGTCCCACATGTCGCAGGTAGGCTGCAACATTTCCCCAGGACTCTCGTTGCCAGCCCATTGCAGGGTTGCTGAAGCTGGGGCTTGGCCTGGCATGAAGCCTAAGGTCATGGAGATGATACTGGGCAGCCACATCCATCCAGTGTGTCCCATGAAGTCAAACTTCACCCAGCCTGGGCCTATGAGATACCCTCTGCAGAGAGCAGGTGACATGCTGTGTCCACTCTGCTGAGACAGCAGGCTGCTCACTTGAGTCGGAGACCCATAGGCAGGCAGGCCCCTCCTGCGCTTCTTTCAGATGTGCACAGTGGGGTCCAGAATGGGGAAGTGAATTGCCAGAGGACTCGCATTAAGGAAGTGGCAGCTTGTCACAGTGTGTACATGATAGTCTAGGACAGTGTGGCTGGGGCTGGGTGGCTAGCAAGGGGGAGTAGGAAGGGTGAGGCCTAGAGGGCAAGTCCAGAGGCCCAAAGGCCAGGCACCTGGGCCCGGGACTGGCCCAACTTGCTCAGCCTCCATGCTGGGGTCCCTAGACTGGCCCTCACCCTTCCCTTTCCAGCCACCACTGCCCTGTTCTAGCTCAGACCTGAAGGATGGAGATTTTGGTCAGTCTGGTAAGGAGGGCTGGCCCACAGAGAGATCTCTCTGGGCTGAGGCGTCCCTGTGCTCTCTCCCTGTGCCCTACAGCCTCTGCTGCCCTCCCAGCTGGCCTGGACCCTGGGTATCTGCCCCACCAGGTACCTCAGGAGGCCCCTGGCCAGAGCTGCAGCATGGGAAGGCCCCATGGCCAGCAGATGGGACAGAGAGAGGTCTGGCTTTAGTAGGGACTGCTTGATCCCAAATACAGAGTGATGTGGTCCAGAATGGTCCTCAGCATGTTTTAGGTGGTCCTGTCTCACCCACTCAGGTCCTGCCTCCTTTTCTCCTGTTTTTGTAGGCAATCTGGAGATATCTCAAGCCCAGAGAAATCAATCTGCAACCTCAGAACAGGCAGGTCCCACAGAGAAGGACAGTCACCTCCCTCAGAAGGATAGCAAATAATGACAACAAGCACAGCTAGTGCTTCCTGTGTGTCAAGTGTGGTTCTGAATGTTGTACACTGATGGACTCATGAATCCTCCTGCCAGTACCATAATGAGGTACTCTTGTTATTATTCCCATTTTGCAGATTAGAAAATTGAGGCATGGAGAGGCTGAATAACTTGCTTAAGGTCACCCAGGTAGTGAATGGCAGAGTAAGAGTTCAAACCCAGCCAGCCTGGCTCCAGAGTGTTCTGGTGGTCCAGCAGATGTCCTAGACCTAGATCTAGTGGCTACTGATGCCCAGCATTCAACCTTGGTACCAGCTCCCACTCCCAATAAGGTCAGGCTGAGGGGCAGATTACTAGACAGAGGGATTCTCCTGATAGGGGCCAGTCCTGGAGAACCTGTTGGGTCTTGAGGCCATACGCTGAAGTGTCCCCTGCTCTGTGAGAGATAGGGGAATGAAGTGTCCCCTGCTCTGTGAGAGATGGGGGAATGGACAGAGAGAGGGCAGTGGACACAGGGCATTGACTCAGGTTTCGGGAAGACTCCAAAGAGCATGGGGCTGACCCAGTAAACACCTGCCATGTGCCAAGCACTATGCCTGGCACTTCCCCCACGGTATTTCACAGAAGTCTCCCAGTAGCCCTGCAGGGTAGGAATTACTGTCTTCATTGAACTGAATTACAATGGAGACTGAGAAAAGTTAAGTAACTTGCCCAAGGTCACCCCGCTAATAAGGAGCGCAGCCAGATTTCAAGTCAGCTCTATCTGGTTTTACAGAGTCCATGATGCCATGGTGCTAGAGAGGGGCAGGTGGGGAGGAGGGATGGAGGAAGAGTGGGAAGGAAGCTAAGAACTTACATCACATACCCGAGAGAGCACTGATGGTGGCCCTTCTCCAGCTCAGCAGAGCAGGGCACCCGAGGAAGTCACACTCGGAGCTGGAGGGCACTGGGTCAGTCTGGCTCACGGCCAGATGGGGATTCTTTAAAAAAAAAGAAAGAATGCAAACTTTAGCAGCTGCAGATGGGGATTCTTAAGAGAAGTAGAGACCCATCCTGTGGGAGGTGGGAGGGTGGAGGCAGGGGGCTGCAGGGATTGACCTCCTCACTTCTAGGTTGCCACTCGAAGCTTCCTCCGGGCAACGAGCCCTGCTGCTTCCCAGAGGGAAACTGCAGCCCCCAGACCAGGGGAGAGGCCAAAGCACCTGCTCCACATCCACATCACCCCAGGCTTCTAGCCCCCAGGGGCTTCATCAGTGGTTCAGCGCTCTCTCCCACCCCCCACTCCCCATGTCCCTCGTGATCTGAACTCCTAGGGCTCCGTGTCCCACAGGTCACCACTTCCTGCGTCTCGGGTTCCCACGTCCTGTGGCCCGTCCTGGGAGCGGAAGGGTTACGGCTTCTGCTGCTGAGTGGAGGCTGCTGTTCCCCAGCGTTAAGCAGCTTTAGTGTCTCCTACCCCAGCCCTGATTTAAAATTCATAAATGCTAATCCTTCATAATTTACGGTTTAAAAGCAGCCCCACTCACAGGCCCCGTGGCTACAGCTCTGTCAGAGTAATTATGCCGCCAAGCTGAAATTGGACTACTAACTGAGATATTAAACGGGCGGGGGGAAATCCTCGCGCTGGCAGCCGACCCAATTATTCCAAATAAGCAAACAGATTAGTGAGTAATTTTCCAGTTAAATTTGGTGATTGGTGCCAGAATTGTATGTTAAATATTCAGAAGTAAATAGATTAAAGATGAAATGTGCCCCCCTCCCTTTTTCCAGGCTTAATTTACTGTGTGTATTAAAACTTTTTCATGAGGAGAAAAAAAGTGAAAAATGATAATTAAAAAAATCCAAATAAACCCCTCTGGGCCTCCTGGTGTAGCATGGCAGAGGCCAGGCCCTCCAGCCTCCTTGACTTCCTAGCGCTCCAGGGCAGGGCCAGCTACCTCCCCTGGACCCAAACTCCAACCCTCTCCAGGGGAGAGGCAAAGAGGGTGTAAGATTCTGGGAACCTGGGTGGGCTGGGGACCTCCCGGCCCCTGTGCGCTGGGGTTGTATTTCTTTACAAAGAGAAATCCCAAATCTATTAGTCCTAAAGTCAGACAGAGCTGAGAAAATGCAGGCGGGGTGGAGGGAAGAGAGGCAGTTCTCGAGTGGGCACTCGAGGCCCCCGGGGTGCTGGGCTCCTCCTGGCACAGAGTGCTGCCTGGTTCTCAGTGACCAAGTGCCCAGGGCTAGGACCCAGGCCACCGGACACCAGCATGCCATCCTGGCCTGGCTGTAGCCGCTGGTCTGCTGTCCTGGGGTGGGGGTGCTGAACAGTGGCTGTCCCCAGCACACTCGCCTGGCCAGGCTTTGCCACCGCTCACCCTCCTACAGTCCTTCCCACCTCCCGCTTAGGTTCTCTGCTGCGGCTCAGCTGCAGCGGTGTCTCTGACAGGGAGAGGCCGGTGAGTCACCTCCCCCATAAGCAAGCGTACAAATGGAGGCCCGGAGGGGCCATTGGATTGTCCCAATTCAGGGACACAAATGAATCATCGGCTGCTCAGCCTGTGCTCTCTCTGCCGCCCCCTAGAGGACTGGGCTTCTGGCACAGGCTCACCCTGGGCAGGTGGGCAGAGCCACACAGGAACAGGTGCAGAACAGGGAAGGAAGACTTGTGCCAGGCCAGGAGTGAGCAGAGAGGATGGGCAGGGGGTGGGGGGCACACCTAGGCCCAGCCTAGGAAGAAGAAGATATGGGGAAAAGGATCTGCGGATGGTGAGGGGCAGGTGAGGCCGATAGGCTCTAGGAAGGGCCTGGCACCAACCTTGGGCACAGCCTCCTCCAGGGCAGCCCCTCATCCTCCCTTTGTCTCAGGGATCCCCTTCTTGTCGGTTCCAAATCACAAAGCACTGAGAATGTGGATGGAGGGGGAGATGAGAAATACGAGGAGTGGCGTCACCCTCTCCAGGGGCCCCACTTCCCTGCCCTTCAGAGGCATCTCTGTGGCCCCAGCCATGCTGAGAGGACTCCCTGTCCTCTTGGGGTTGCAGAGAGCTCTCTTCTTCTCCTTTAGCCTCTGAGTGGCACGCCTGAGGGACAGGGAACGGTTCCAACCACCCCTTCCCAGCATGGACATGCTGCACCTGTAATCCTAGGAAAGCCTCGCCCGGGCCACCAGGACGGCACCTCATGTAAACCCAGGACATGCAGGCAGGCCTCTGAGCCCACAGATCAGTCACAGCAAGGTAGTGTGGGCAGACAGAAAGGGCATGTTTGTCCTGTCCTTGGGACCTGTCCAGCTCAGCCTTCTCTGAACCACTAGGCTACTGGTTCTCAAACAGGGCATGTGAGAACCGCCTGAGACTCTTTCACAAAATACATACAACCCCTACCCCCTCACACACATGTGGAATCCCCTATGGGTTATTAACCAGCTTACGCAATGCAGTGAGGATTGCCACTCCTAGACTAATGACTTGCAGGTTTTAAAAAGTGGCCAACCCTTTTTCAAAACAAATCTTTTGTATAAGCCCATTATGCAAAGCAGATAACAGCTTGGGGTAAATGTCTTTATTTGCCACTCCCCTTCCCTTTCCCCACATTCTGAGTCATCTCAGGGGTTGGGGGAACCCCTAGAATTCTGCCAGAGAGCAGCTGCCCAGCACTAGGAAGCCAAGCCTCTAGTTCGTGGTCTCTGGATTGGTTCCTCCCAAGTAGCCTCCTTTATCAGTGGCTCCAGTGAGCTGAATGTGCTGTCGTGTCCTGGGTTGGCAAGGGATTGGAGGCAGAGCCAAGCCCATCCAAGTGCCGCTGAGGACAGCTGCTAAGGCCAGAAGGGCTGGTCCAGCTGGTGACCGGTCAGCTGTGGCCCCACTCTCTTTCTCAGAAAGTTTACAACAATCTTCTCTGAGAGTTCCCAAAAAGAGTGGCCAGTTAGGATTAGAGAGTGAGTGGGCCTTAGCCTGAGAGTCGTGCCCTTCTAGTCACCCTTTCTGCAAGTAGAAGCCTTCCCTGGCTTCTTTCCTTTGGGACCAAAGCGACAAAGTCCTTCTCAGGCCTTCGGGAAGATGGGAAGGGGAAGAGGGGCCTGGGTCCTTGTCTTTACATCTTGGGATCCGACCAGGGTCCAGGGGACCCAAGGTATGCAGACATCTCAGGTTTTATTGTTTCTTTCTCTAGAAAAAAAGTTCCCAAATAAAACAATATTACAGAAAACATTTACTGAGCACCTGCTGTGTGTGGCCAGCATGGGGGACATGGCACTGTTACTTACTCATTGGCCCTCCCATTTGCAGACGCCCCCAGGTGTACCTGGTAACTTTTTTGACTGAGAGAAAAAGTTCCCACTTTGTTCCACAAGCGCCTGGCTCAGCTGAATCCTGGCCTGTCCGCACCTGTCGTGGTGAACAGAGCCACATAGAAACAGGCCCTCCATTTCTGCCTCCTCACTGATCTGTTCTGGATTCACTATGAACACCATTTGACTTGGAAAACTACAGATTATCCCTTCACTAACCTCCAGTAGTTGTTGTTGCTGTTTTTAAACTGCTTTCTATTTAAGACTTTCCAAAAGGACCAAACTTTGTTTCCCATGAGGATTAAAACATCAAATAACAACCAAATGCATCAGAACACAGCTGGTGAACAGAGTTAGCAAGTGGCTACTGGACCAGGTGCTGTGACTCTGGAGCCGCGATTGGATTTCGTTCCACAGAAGCCCCAGCCCTTTACTATACAATTACAGCCAAGGCCCCCATGGATGGGTGAAGAAAGCCTGCACCATCACAGGGCAGGCTGTCTGTGCTGAGCTCCTTGCTAGACCTCTAGAGGACAATTCTCCTACAATGGGAAATTCTTGCCATGGAGGATCCACTCTGTTGGAACACACAGAGGGACACACAAATGCACATGCACTTCATGCATGCTCATGTATATACGTAAACAGATCCATACAGGGACACCCACAAAAGCAAACACACACAGGCACATACACATGCACACACACACACACACACAAAATCCCCTAGGCCTTTCCAAACACTTGGCCCATGGGAACGGGGCAGTGGTATGTTACTAAATCAGTTCTCCAGGTGGGGAAAAGGTCCTGGTTTACAGTGTTTGCCAATTTCCTTGATGTAAATACCTCCGCAGTAGCAGATTTTAAACAACTAACAGTTTAATAACTGACTCAAAAAATTCCTGAATATTTTCCAATTTTTCTCTTACTGACTCCAACAAACTATTGTCTTCAGGACCCCGTCCCAGGCCTGATTGCTGTAGGAGGGACCTGGTTGAGGTGGTCTGAGCAGATGGGAAAGCAAGGCGGGGTGTTGGCCTGGAGCAGGCCAAACCTGGTTGTCAGGGAGGAGGGTCATTGAGTGCCAGGTGGCATAAGTATTCCACAAGCCCTGGGAGGCTTCAAGCGGCCTGCTTAGACTATGAAGGGAGGAGCTACAGTCAGGTGGATGGTGTTACTGGGCTGATAAATGACATTATCACAGCCATCCCAGGAGGCTGTAGGCTCCCTATCACTGGAGGTTGGAAGCAGGGCCAGAGGACCACTCAACTGGGACCCCAGGGAATAGTTCACACCTGCCTTCTCTTCCCCTCTCCCAGGAACCTGCATGTAGGTCTTTTGCCCCTGAATCATACCACAGAGTAATGAAGAGTTTGGGTTGTTCTTGGCCGACCTTCTGGAATTAGGAAACCCAGTTCCCACTGCTAAAGCCAGGATGCCTGGCCTGGCCTGGCCTCATGTGACACCAGGGGACCACTTGCTACTTGCTTAGCTGAGAGCCAGGCCCCCGCCTCTGTTTTCTGGCTTCTGCGCATGCCCTTTGTTGGCCTAGTGGGAGGGGCGTGGGCATCCTCTGGCTGCAGCAGCCTGGCTCTGGCTATTCTATGTCCTTACCAGGCCTATGTTCCCCAGAAGTGACCTTTCTAACATGATCCCGGGCCCCTGAACTTCCATTGCCTCAGAAGGCAGGTTCTCAGCTGAGAGGCTCACAAACAGATACATGTATGTGATGATGAGTACAGCAGTGTGGGCATGTGTGTGAAAGAAAAATTATTTTTGAAAAATTATTTTTAAAAATAGAAAAATAAGCCAGGCACAGTGGCTCACTCCTATAATCCCAGAACTCTGGGAGGCCAAAGCAGGAGGATTGCTTGAGCCCAAGAGTTTGAGGCCAGCTTAAGCACAAAGTGAGACCCCTGTCTCTACAAAAAGAATACACAAATTAGCTGGGCATGATGGTGTGCACCTGTAATCCTAGCTACTCAGGAGGCTGAGGTAGGAAGATTGCTTGAGCCCAGGAGTTTGAGACTGGTGAGCCAAGGTTGTGCCACTGCACTCTAGCCTGGGTGAGACTCTGTTTCAAAAGAAAAAGAAAAAAAAACAACAACTATCATCTTACTGAGCACTTATTTTAACAAACAAGGCAGAATGATTATGAACACAGATCTTGAAGCCAGATTACCTGGGTAGCCTGCTTCTTCCATTTACCAGCTGTGTGATTTGGGGCAAGTTCTTCTTGTCTCAGAGCCTCAATTTCTCCGTCTGTAAAATGGACATAAGAGTAGGACCTGTCTTATAGTGATGGGAACTAAACACACTGATATAGAAGGAAAGCACTGAGGATAGTACCTAGCACAAAGTAAGTACAATAAAAAGTGTTAGTTGCTTTTATTATTATCATTATCCAATAGCTCTGCACTACAAATTTGGAGATTTATTTAATGTCATCCTCACAATGGTACCATGAAGTTGGTGCTATTACTGTCCCCCTTTTGTAGACAAGGAGTCAGAAGTTCAGAGGTTAAATAACTTGCCCAATGTCCCACAAGGGTACATGGCAGAGCCAAACCTCCAACTCTTAATTCCTGGAGTCACCTCACTGAAGGTCCTAACAGCAACCTAAGCCTCAGGTAGGACACAATGGTCTTTTTCAATGGGCAAATCCACAAAAATGGAGCCAACAGAGATCTGCCCACCGCTGAAGTCTGCAATAAATAGCAAGGATAGAGCTTTCTCTTGTTTACTCCATGGCGGCCACAGCAAAGCAGAAGCCAGAACAAATGGTGGGACAGCCACGAAAGGGCCTGCCTTGTTTTGCACCCCACGTGCCTCATCTGTCATCCTGCAAAAGGCCCTTTGCCACCTAGTACCTAGGCATGAGGATATTTGGGATGGGAACCCGTCTCTGCCAGCAGGGACTCTGTGTGGTTAAGACTGGGACATACATAGCTGTCTCTTATTTCACGATGTTTTTTCCTTTAGCCATTGGTCAAAAGTCAATCCTTGACCCCGTTCTAGATGGGGGCACCTCCATCTGTGTGATGTTGCTGATTGGGTGGTGGCATTTTTCACGGGCATCCATATGAGTGATCTCCAAACTGTCTTACTTATTGTGCATGTGATTGCTAAAGTCTTCAGGGCACATACACCCTGCATTAGAGAACACTGATCCAGTCAGGAACCATTACATAATTTTCTGAGACTGATGCAAAATGAAAATGTGGCCCCAGGCCCAGATTTGGGAAGTCAGCCTCCCCTTTTCAGAGGCCCGTCACCGCAACCCACAGCTGGTAGGTGACGCCCAGGGATTACGACCTCCATGTCAGGGCTTGCTCAGTACCTGATTCTGGGACGAGGGAGAGGCCCCCATAGAGCTGACTGTGGAACACGCCTTAGTTTCTCAGACCAGGGTGGATGGCTGCCACCTTGCCCCACCTTAGAAGCTGTGGGCACACACCTGGTCTTCCCTGCTTCTTTGCACGGAACCCTGCCAGGGTGGAAGGCAACCATGGAATGGGAGCCTTTCCTTGCCACTCTGACGGACCCTGCCTAGTGTGGAGGGTGGTGGCGGGCACATCCCTAGGACAAGGAGGCTGAGGAGGCTGGGGCACTAGGTGGGAGGAATTGAGCCTCTGAGACGTCCTCCCTTCCAGGGAGGTAGTAGGAAGCAGGACTGTGCTCCAAGCCCAGGCACAGCCTCCGTGTCCCATTAGGCTTCGCCACAAAACACACATTCAAAGATAAAATGATAATAATTTCAAGCTGGCAACCGCAGGGCATGAAACTCTAAGCACGGGGCCCTTCTAGGAATGGGCCACCACATCCAGGGCACAGCTCTCTGTTCAATAACCAGATCCCACAGACCTGCACCCAAATGCCTCCCCTTTTCCAGGCCCCCTGAATCGTCATTCCCCTGACCAGCTAGACGAGTCCTCCTCACTTACAGGATGAAGTCCTCACTCACTGTCCTCTGTGATGAGAGCTGGTTTCCTCCCCAGTCTCATCTGCCCCCTCCCACCCCACCCCTGTGTCCAGCCATGCCAAGAGTTCTCATTGCCCTATGCCGCTCCTTTCTGCCTCTCCTCCTTTGCCTGTGCTGTCATCTGCTGAATGTCCTTCCCCGCTGCACCTGGAATGCTCCTATTCAACCCCAAGAGTTTGTCTACTTTGCCACTAGCCTGGTGGAGTCTTTCCTGACCTCCAGGAAGAGGTGAAGTTGGTTCCTTTTCTTTTGTCTCATTGCGCCTTATGCATGAACCTATTATAACACCTACTACATTTGTCCACCTATTTATTCAATATAGATTTGTGGAGCATCTATTATATTCGGTATCAGCCTGGCTGACACTCTCTGTTAGTCTGACTCTCTCTTGAGGGATAACCAGCCCCAGCAGTCACTGTCTGAGTTCTAGTCATCTTCATATCTTCAGAGCCTGGAGGCGAGTAATAAATATTTGTTGAATTAAAGAATGAATGAAGGAATAAGTGAATGAATATGTACTAGGGCCACCTCCCAGTCCCATATCTACGAGTATTTAGAGCCAACACATTGAACCAGCGTCTGGTTGCAAAGCCTTGCAGGCATGAAATAGGGGCCTGTTGGGGTGGGGCGGGCATTGAGGAGTAGTGTGATTGGGACAAGGCTGCAGTGGTCGGGGAGGCAATAGAAGAAAAGATGGGCAGATGCCAGAGCAGGCAGGGTCTGGAACGCCCAGGTAAGGATTTTGCACCTGACTCTGGAGGCAATGGGGGCCACTGAAGGTTTCATTGAAGGACCTTTGGCTCCTGTCATAGGATGGGTTAAGGCAGCAGTCCCCAACCTTTTTGCCACCAGGGACTGGTTTCAAGGAAGACCATTTTTCCACAGATGGGGTAGGGAGTGGTGCAGGGTGGATGGTTTGGGGATGAAACTGTTTCACCTCAGATCATCAGGCATTAGATTCTCATAAGAAGCGCTCAAACTAGATCCCTCGCATGCCCATTTCACAATAAGATTCACGCTCCTATGAGAATCTAAGCTGCCGCTGATCTGACAGGAGGTGGAGCTCAGGCGGTCATGCTTGCTGCCTGCCACTCACCTCCTGCTGTGCAACCCGGTTCCTAACAAGCCATTGACCAGTACTGGTCTGCAGCCTGGGGGTTGGGGACCTTTGGATTAGGGGATGGGGAGACAGTTCATTCATGCAGATGCTGATACAGGCGGAAGGGTAGTTTGGGCTCAGTAAGGTTCACTGCCAGGGCATGAGAGCAGCAGGGTGCAAAGCTGGAGAGAATATTCTAGACCCAAAGGGTCAGTCTTTACCACCTGCCCCCTGTCGCATTCTCACTGACTGAGAATATGTCCTTCCAAAGCCACCAAGGACCAAAGGTCATCTCTCTCCATATCACTTCCCAAGTTCTTTGGCCTTGATAAATTATTAGAAAACATAATAAAACTTAGGAACCAAAGATAATGGGATGTTTGGTCATGGCTTTGAGGAGTGTTTATCTAATTTCTGATTATAATGCTAGATTCATTCTCCAATTTTGGAGAAAAAGTGCATGCACATGCACACTATACAAAATATGCACCCTGTGTCACATCCACAAGGGAGCACATGCATGCAGTCTCAAAAGGACGTGACACACACACACCACCCAGCTGTGTATACATGTGCACACAGGGGCTGGAGAAGGGGCAGGGCAGCTGTCATCACAGTCACCACTCAGAGTGACTATTCCTACCCACTCCTGCTAGGGTCCCACCCACCCTGACTCCCCCGACCACACTTACCTGTTCAGCACTTGACTCTAACCTCACCCTGTTCCCTTGGGGATGTCATGCACCCTGATCTCACTCCCTTGATACCTGGACCCTCTAATCTCACCCCACCCTGCCTTTGTCTGACCCCATCCTCGCCTCCCCACTCCCAGTGACCCTACCCTGACTTCACACATCTTGACTCCCACCTTGACCTCATCCAACTCTGATTTTGTCCCCACTTTGATTATGGCCCGGCCTCATACACAGCACGTGCTCAGGGCCATTTTCCACGCAGGCCTTTGAGGTGGGCTGCCCTTCCGGTGATCATGAAAGAAGTGAGCCTGGCCCCACATTTGTGTTCTCTCCTCAGCTCTAAACATGATCACATTTTCTTCAGCTGCCTTCAATAATTTTGGAAAGAAAGTAGGATATAAATTAAATCAATAGGTAACTATATATACTCGTCTCCCCAATCATTACCAGAACCCACTTTTTTCATCTTCCTTTCCCCCGGCTCCCTCCCACACATATGAACCCCTTCCCTTCCTGTCAAGTCTCTGCGGGCTACATGGCTGCCCTGGCTTCTGTGAGTTCTTTCCTGCTTGTGTTCCCTGACTCCTGCCCCACCCACCTCTGCTGCCCCACCAACTTCCCCTCTCCTCCCTGCCTCGCTGGCTGCTCCTTCTCACTCTCCTCTTCTGCCATTGGCATCTGAAATGTTGATGTTCCCCGGGGCTCTAACGCAGGCCCCTTCCTTGCATCAGACATGGCCCTCCCGATCTAGCCCATCTCATGTCTCCTCACACAGTTCAGCTGTGCACTGAAGCCCCCGCATCTCTGTCCCCAGCCCTGAGCCATCCCCTGGGCTCCACACCCTCGTAGCAACAGATTCCAGACATTTTCACTTGGAAGATCCACATTCAAAATGCAACCCATCACTTTCCTCCCACCCCAACTCACTGTCCTTGGTCCAAATTGCCCTTCCTCCTATATTCAGCATCCTGCCAAATGGCAATCCCATCTCACAGGTTTGTCTGGAAATTCTCCACAAGCTTGGCATCGTGCTAGGCCCTCCACCTCTCTCTTTTTCTCTTCACTCAAACTCAACAGTCATGAGGTCCTGTTCATTTCGCTTCCTTAAAGAGCCTGTTGGATCTGGTTCCCCTTTTCCACTGCCTTCGTCACCCTGGCCTAGCCACCCTTGGCTCATCCAGAAGACTAGCTGGAAGCATTTCCTGTCTGTTCTGTCTCTCCTCCACATTTCCCCAACCCAGAGCAACCTTTCTAAGACAGAAAGCAAATCATGTCTTTGAACTGCATGGAACCTTCAATGTATTCCCATTGCCTGCAGAAGAAAGTGAAGCATCTTTACCATGCCATTCCAGTCTCTTCACAAAGTGGCTCCTGCCCACTATTTCTTCTTCCTGTGCCTTCCACCAACTCTGTAGCTCTGCCCCAGCCACCCTACTTCCCATCTCACCACACTCCCAACAGGCCACTGCTTCATGCCTTTGGGGATTTATCATTTTATGAGCCTGTTTTGTTCCAAGCTCTGTGCTAGGAACTGGGGGTGCAGTGGTTAAAATCCAATGGCTCTGTCCAAGGAGCTCACATTCCACTGGGGGAGACCGACAGGAGGACAGGCAAGGACAGAATAAAGTTGGGAGGGGGGTGGTGTTACTGAAGACATTAACTCAGAATGTGAGGAATCCAGAGTTGCTTTAGACATGGGTGTCAAATGCAATGGAGAGGGAGGAGTGGATTTGGGGAGGCCAGTCTAGAGCTACTGCAGAGACCCAGGAGAGAAATCATGGTGCCTGGGCGGGAGAGGAGGCAATGGGAACGGAAGGATCTTCAGAAAGTGGAACAGGCAAGACCAGATGACTAGTTCACTGTTGGGGGAGAGAGAGGAGTCTAGGACCATCCCTGCGTTTCTGCCTCAGGCAATTGAGGTGATGGCAGTCCCATTCATGAAGGGAAAGTCGAGGGGGTGGGAACAGAGGTGGCCCGCAGCTCTGCCCTATGTCCTTGGTTTCTGTTGCTATTGTTTTAGCTAACAGCCATGGGTACATACTAGAGCCAAGCCAGGGCTGGGTGTTTTGCCTGCTTTATCTGATGGAATCCTCACAATACAACAAAATCTCCATTTTATAGATGGGACTGCTGAGGCTCTAGAAAGTTAACTAATCTGCCTAGGTTCACATAGCTGGGCAATGAAAGAGTGAGGATGACAGCCCAGGCCTGGCTGACTCTGAAGACCCCTCTCTTACCAGTTGCATTATATCACCTCCCCAGATGGTAGCCCCTGCCTGCGGGTGTGAGGTTTTGTGGGGCCGCACTGGTTTTGCATCCAGGGCTACTCACTGGAGTTTTCACCTCCATTCACTGCTCCCAGCTCCTAGCTGGAGCTTGCTCTTCTCCCACATGGCTCTGGATTCGTGCAGGGACAGGCTTAAATGCTGGTGGCTCAGCTCGGTGCCTGGTGGCAACTTGTGATGAAGGGCAGGAATCCAGAGTTGGGGCAGCGATCTGACTTCTGTTTACATGTCTCAGAGCCAAGAGCTGTGCCTACCCAGGACTCTCCTGTTCCACCATCACCTCCCTTCCACTCTCTCAGCAGGGCCTGTGGCACGGAGGGCAAGGTGCTTTGCAGAACTTGCAGAGGCTGGGTTGGGAGAGCTGGCCCTGTGGAGTGGACACACAAGGCAGGCAGGGGGCGCCACAGACCCTGTGGGCCCTCCAAGGCGAATGGACCACGCCTGTAAGGCTGCACCTGATGCGCTCCCCTGAGCATCAGGCACTGGAAAATCAATACCAATTTCCACTTTCAGTGCCCAGCGACACCCTTTCATCACATCTCACGTTTCCTCTGCATTGTTGGGACTGAGACAGTTCTCTGGCCACGGCCCCAACCCTAATCTCTGCGCTGGCTGATATGCCCAGTTAACACCTGGCCCTTGAACCTGTGGTCTGTTTCTCACTACCTTGGATCTTGGGGCCGCCCACATGCCTGTCATGTCACCTGTAGACACACCCATCCCTGCCTCTCCTTACACACATGCTTGACCCTCTGGGAATGAGTTTTTCAAGTGACCCACATTTTCCAGATAGTGTAATGTGTGGCCATTGAAGCATCAACAGTTTATCATTTAACCCTTTGGATGAAAATCATCCCCAGAAGTTTTTAGATCTCCCTTTACATTAAAAAAAATCTATACCTTTATTTCTTTTTATTAAAATAATAAATATGCATCATACAAAATTTGGCAACTGTAGGCCATTATGAGGAGAAACCATTTCATTCAGGAGTCATTAATGAAGAAGAAAAGGTACACAGGTGTGCATGCACATGGGGTCTGTAAGGATTTGCGTGCGTCCACTAAGAGGAGGGTATATATTTATTACAGCTCAAACACTACCTCCTCAGAGAAGGAAGGAGACCCAATGTCTCCAATCAATTTCTGTTTTGTACCCCATACTATTTTCTTCATAGCAGTTATCCCGCTCCAAAAGTCTCTGACTTCTTTGTTATCTATCTCGCAGAGCTGTGACATTGCACAGCTTCAGGGAATGCTGTTCACATTACATTCTTCATGCAGGGTGCACTGCTCTCTCAGAGTTGTGCAGTGTGCAACTGTGTGACCACACGCAGCAGCCCTGCTGCCGTCTTTCATTAAAGTGTAAACTCCATGAGAACAGGGAACTGTGATCCACAGTGAAACCGCCTTTGCAAAATTATGACTGAGGCAGTGAAAGAGATGTGACCTAACCGACTCCATCTTGGTTCTAACCTTTTAGCTGTCCTTGTTCCTTCCTGGGCGTAAGCCAATCCAACTTTGGGAGGAACTTAGTTTACAGTTTTTTGTTTAAAACAAAGATGATAACAGCTCTTTCCCAAAATAAACCTCCTTCTTGCCTAGGACTAGACTGCCTTTGTAGGACTAACAAATTATCCACAAGATTGGAAATTATGGTTTAGGAGTCATGAAACTGGAAGCTACAAGATTCTGACCCTCCCTAAATGGCTTCTAAGATCAGTGCTTGAGATATTTTGCAGACCTGCACTTGATGGATCAGCTGGCACCATCCAGATGGATAAACTTCTGGCCCCCACCCAGGAACTGAGTCAGTGCAAGAGGACAACTTCAACTTCCCATGATTTCATCTCCTACATAACCAATCAGCACTCCCAGCTCTTTGGCTTCCCCCCACCCACCAAGTTGTCCTTAAAAACTCTGATCCCCAAATGCTTGGGGAGACTGATTTGAGTAATAATAATACTCTGGTCTCCCACACAGCCGGCTCTGCATGAATTACTCTTTCTGTATTGCAATTTCCCTGTCTTGATGAATCGGCTCTGGCTAGGTAGTAGGCAAGGTGAACCCCTTGGGTGGTTACAACAGTGCCTAGTATATAGTAGGTGCCTAACATACAAAGTGTTTGTTGAGTGAATGAACGAACACACTTCTGCCTAAGGATGTAGCTTCTTATAGCCTCTATCTGGTCCCTCTCCTAGCTCCAACGTAACTGAGAATCAGGCAGAAAGCAAAAGGCTCTGATCTTACTTTGCGGACAGTTCCCATGCTCTCAGAGCCTATTTCATCTTCTTTCTCAAAACATTTGTAAGGTTTGGGTTTCTAGTCTTCATGCTCCAAAGTTGATTTCCTGGTCTCCAAGCTCCCTAAAGATTAGGAATAGCATGAGGAAGTGAGGGTGCTGTGGACAGACACTCCAACTATAGCCTGACATTAAGAGAAGGGACAGAGACACAGCACGTATCCAACAGAGCTCAGAACGCGGTGCTGGGGCGTTCTGCAGCCATGATAGCCTCAAAGTGCATCAATATATTACACCTCCAAACACAACGGTGACCTTGGCTATCACAAGAAGATTAAATCCTGTCTAGAGTGCTCTCTTTAGAAAGCATGGGAGGCATATGGTATTCATTTTTTATTCAGTTCTTTCAAGTGGCTCTTCACCCCAGCCATTCTGTACACTCTGGCCTATGGGCCCACACGAACCTATTTTGAAGACGAGAGGAACACAGCCGTGTTGTCTCCAGTGGTTTAGCTGATCTGGAAAGCAGAATCGTGATTCTGCTCTCCCCTGTCCCCTGCACCCTCCACACCAGATTTTCTGCTGTTTCTCACCCACCGTGGCTTCCCAGGGAGTGGATTCTGGTGCACCTAAAGCAGATCAGCCTTTGCAACAATGATTAATTGACACCAGCAGTTTAAGGATGCTTATTTGCACACAGTTACGAAGTGTCACAATATGTCTCAAATGCAAGCGGCTTCTATTAGAAGCAGAACGGCAGAGCGGGAAGCGCCAGCAATATTTCCTTAAAAGTTCATCATAGGCAATGGGGTAGTGTGCGAAGCTAAACAAATCCGGGCAATAATGGAAATGTAGCATGAAATTACTTCTGTAAACAACAACCATTCATTATTTGAACATTTTTCATAAGCGAGCAGGCAGGGAGAAGGACAGGGGCAGCGGGTGGGAGGGAGGGGGCTGTGGCGGACAGGGCCCGTGTACCCACTGGAATTTCTGGGCAGAGCTTTCTTGGGGCTCCCCATGCCCATCTGTCTTCAGAAAAATGCCGAGGCCAGGCTCCGTTCTGCCTAGCGCCTGCCGTCAGGTTCCCTTTCTTCATTAAGCGGGATTGGCGCAGGCAGAAGGAATGTATGATTTAAGGAGGAAAGAGAGACCCACTACTTAATGTTGATTTGGCGGAGTGTATAACCCCGGAGAGAAATGTAAATAGCAGCCTGCAATAACATGACAGCCCACTAATCATATTTACAAACGATATTAAATCTGTCCGCACACAGGCCTGCCTGCGGATTGGCCCGGCCGTAATTGTCATTGTAACCAGTGCCGGCTTATGGGAGGATTTAACTGCAGTGATATAAGGTGAGTCGCGGGCTTATTATGACTTTATTATTACCCAGTTTATGTTTATTAAAACAATTTGTCATGCAGAGCAGGAATGGAAGGATGGGAGCATTAAATCGTGCCGTACTCAACCTGGAGAGATGACTCCAGGGATGGATGGCAGCAGGCCCCGAGCCTCTACTCGGTGGCTTCTGGAGCGGTGGACCCGTCAGCACTGGCCACCCGGAGCCATGGCCTGGCTGAGGAAGGCCACTCTAAAACCTCAGAGCCGGGCAACACACAGCTGAAAGGCAATTCTGTGGCCCTAACTGCCTTTCAGATAGGAGTTGACTCAGGACAGTGATGGGAAGGACGAGGCCCCGAGTTATTGCCGGTGTTTGCAGGGATGGCCGTGAGGGCCACACCTGGGGCTCCTCTAGATGGCTGGGAAAGGAGCCAAGCCTTGGAAGTCTCCGAGAGAGCCTGCAGAGGCTCAGCACGAAACGTCTTGGAAGAAGTTTAATAAAAGCTGTTTTATTTTCTCTGGGGGTCCTTATTGGTTATTATCAAATTTATTTCATCCCCAATCTTTGTTCTTTGGCAAGGCAGAGAAAAGGGAAGGTGGTGGGGGGCGGGGGCGCTGAGAGGAATAGATCCATACGACTAGTAAATAATACTCCCTTTCCCCAATCCAATTACCTAAGGCAGAGAGGCTCCAGGAGGTTGGAGGGCCGAAGTAGCAGCTACAGGTGCAACTGGGGCTGTAGCCTTGTGTGCAGACATCACAATCTCAGACACCTGCTCTTGCTGCCAACCCCAGGGAAGGCCCCACATGCAAGGGATGGAGGGGCAGGAAACCAACCATAACTGGGTCTGTCACAAAAGCTTCAGAAATGTGACCCTTGGTCAGAGTGCCCTAGAGAAGCTAGAGCCAAACTGTGGCAAGGCCAGTCTTCATGGGCGAGGTGGCTAAAAATGTCCTCCTCTCTTCCGGGCCTCCACTAGCCCTTTCGGTGCCTCTGTATTACAGTACACACACACACACACACACACACACACACACACACACACACACACACACACACACACAGAGTTCCTCTGTGTATTACAGTATATCAAATACAGCAGCAGTGTATGTAATATATTTACATCTATATTACACAGTAATATACATACAGTGCCTCTGTGTATGTTAGAAAAAGGTGCCCCTTCCTCTAGGCAGGGGCAGACCATGTGTGCCCAGGGACTGGTGAGCAGAACAAAGTCTGGATTCCATTCTTCATTTGCCCCCTTAGTCCTTGTGTAGTGCACAACCTACACAGCTGTACATGATGGCCCTACTCCCTGCCAGCAGCCTCGTGGCCTGAAATGCGACTATTTCAGGAACTCACAAGCCACATAATGTCTCCAAAGCCATTAGTGTCCTGGGCAGCAAAGTAGAGGGTCTCTGGAGGGCACAGTGGGGAATGAGAAAGGATGTTCCCATCATCACCATCTGCCACAGTGTATTTCTCAGGTCTTGAGCCTCATGGTGGGTGAGTGAAGGATGGGACAGACAAACTGTGCAGCCTCCTTTCCGAGACTCTGAGCAGTGCTGCCTGTGGGATATGATTCTGGGTGGTCCCAGCAAGGCGTGCTATGGGACACGGTGCCACCTCTCCCCAGGGGTGTGGATACCTGGCTCCCAGTGGCTGCCTCAGTGGCAGGGTGTCTCTGTGGGGGTCACCACATTCCTGTGCTCTGCCTTCTCTCTGCCCAGCCAAGAGGGTCTGCTTGGGCTTCCTAAGTCTGGCCTTTGGGGCACCGGAAGTGACCTGCTCAGCTGGAGCCCCACCTTCCCTCTGGGTGCCCTCCCAGCTCACATGCTCCCTGTGGTGGGGAACTCTCTCCCTCCAGAGATGCCTCTCTGGCTGTTGGAAACCTTTCCCGGGACACCCACTGCACCCAGGGAGGACCCTGACCACAAGGCCCATCCCCGCGGCTCCCCTGCAGCTGCTCTTCTGTGTGGTGCTTCTGCAGGGGGCTCTGGGCCCCTCCTTGTGGGAGTCCTGTCTCCTGGTGCCCTGGGGTCCCCACCGGAGAGTATTTCCCTGCTGACAATGTCCCAGGCTTGTGCTCTCCTGTGAGTACAGCCTAGACAGGGGCTGAGTTGGGCCCCCACCCCCAGAGCCTGACCCTGGGGGATGTTAGCTAATTGTGGGCCCCGCTCTCTGGGCCTGGGGACGCCTGTGGGCCTTGGGTTCCCTTTGTCTCACTTAAGAAAGGAGTCACAAGCAGTGGTTCAGAGAGGAACAATAAGCCTTTATTGCGGCTGCCCTTCTCCACAAACGCTCAACCTGCTGGCCAGCGGAGAGCCGTGCTGGCAAATTAAAAGTCTCTAAACTTTCTTTATGTCTCCTTGGATGCTCCAGCAGCTTTAACGCTGAACTGACTGGCCTGGCTCAGAGACAAAGAGGCCAAGCTGGGGTCAGGGCCAAGGCCGTAGGACAGGGAGGATCTCACTGAATGGTCCCCCACTGGCCCGTGGATGCAGGTGGGGTGGGGTGGGGTGGAGCAGGTGTGGGTCTTGGCTGTGGTGCTAGGGGTCTGGGGCCCATAGGCTTACAAAGGCCTCTTGGGGCAGTTGGCTGGACAGGGGTATGGGATGCTGCTTCCTAAGTCTCTATTGTCTATGGATGGCAGACGTGGAGGCTCCTCTAGCTGCCTCTGAAGTCCTCTTAAGGAAAGCACAGCCTGAAGCCAGGGGCAAAGGAAGCCTGTTCTAGACCCCAGAGAGCATTAGCTCCCTTACCGCCACTCTCCTGGCTGAGTCCTGAGGCTGGGAGGCCACTAGAAGGGGCTGGAGGACCAGGTCTGTGCTACCACAGATGAGCACACCGCCCCTGCCACCTCCCACCAAAAACTCTGGCTCACCAGGGCCGGGTTAAGAGGTGAGGCTGGGACAGCCCCTGTTAACCCTTGTCATCCCGGCATTATTCACAGCACCTCTCTTCACCCTCCAGAGTGCCAGGGTTTCCTTTTGTGTGCCAGCTGGGTGCTGGGCCATGCCATCTTTGCAGGACAGCTGAGTTACAGCATCAGCGGGGAGTCACCTGGGCCAAGAAATGTCACCCCCACCCCACAAAAAATGTACCAGGATTCGCAGAGTAGAGAGGAACTCTGTGGGGGTGTACTGACTTGGAGGGGGCATAAAGGAGCCTTCTGGAACGCTTGAAGTCACCGAGACCTTGATCTGGGTGGTGATTCCATGGGTGGGCACATACATAACAAGCCATCGACTCGCATGCTCTGCTATATGTATATTGGACACTACGGTGATGAAAAGCAAATAGACATAGGCCCTGCTCTGGAGTACGAATGAATCCCAGCTCTCCCACTTCCCAGCTAGATGACTTTGGGCATGTCATCCAACATCTCTGAGGCTCTGGTCTTCATCTACAAATGGGGAGAACATCACCTACTTCTTTCCCACTAACCTGAGCCCTCTGTGAGAACAGAGACCGCACCTGACTCTCCTCTGTGTCCTCCTTGACCCCTGCGAAGGGGCTGGCTCAAGAAATTGCCGATATAAGAGCGTCCCCCAGGTCAGAGGGACCTCACAGCTCCCCAGGAAAACATCTTACCCTGTTTTACCAACATCCTAGTAATAACATCTCTCTTGGTGCCTCCTCACATCCCTCCAACTACTCTTTCATAAGGGGCTTGGGGTTACCTCTTTCTTCCTTGGAGAAGTGGGGGAAAAACTAGGGCACTGAGGCTGAGGCAGGGCCTGGAGCCTTTGGGGGTGTTGGGCCAGCAGGGCTTAGCTTGGAGAGGGGCCAGAGAGGGGTTTGCTTTGCTTGGCAGGGGAGGGATGGGGTAGAAGAGTGTACCTAGGACAAGGGCCCAGCAGTGAGACCTTTGCTGGGACTGATTCTCTGGGACAAAAGAGGACTCGGGTTTAGGTCACGGCTGAGGAGGATGTCTCCAGCACTGTGCACACCCAGGACATGGCCCCTGCCCGCCGGCACACCCCGTGTCTCCCAGGCCCCATCAGGCTGGACGGCCCAGTCTCCTCTTGGGGGAAGGGCCCCTTCCCTCCATCCCTCTATCTGATTGTCTGCTAGGCTAGTTCTTGGCAATTTCTTGCTCCGTTTCTTTAATCCCTGATTCTCTTCAAGCGCAGAAGGAAGAGGAAAAAGCCAAAGGCCGAGGTGGAGAATAGGGAGGGGGATGTGGGGGATATGGGGGAGGTATGAAAAGAGATAAAGGAGGTCACTACAGCCTGAAGCACCCAGGCTTGATCCTGGTGGGGACAGCAAGTGCCCTCGAGGGTCCAGAAGGGAGCTGGAGCCCCAGGCTGGGGCTGCGTCAGTCCTGCTCTTCAGCCTCTCCAGTGCTGGGAGGTCGGTGTAAATGGTCAGTGTGCTGACACTGCAGGGCTACAGTCATTTCTAGAGGCCAAGAACAGAGCCCTGGGGTGAAGGTACTGTCACCTCACCTTAGTTCAGCAACCTCCTAGGCCCTGTGCTGAGACTCAGGCAAGACTCGGGCCAGGGCTCAGACACAGGCTAGGCCAGTGCTGAGGTGTGCAGGCTCCGGAATGGCATCTTCCCTACTGGCTGCTGAGAGCTGAGGGCCCAGGAGGGGCAGGGAGGGCCCTGAGAGGTCAGCTGAGCCAGCACTCCTCCCGTGCCTCGCCCTGCCTCCCCGCTCAGGCCTCAGAAGCCTTTCTGCTTCCAGGGAAGCAGGGGCGGTGAGGGTCTGTGGCACAAGGGCGAGCCCTGGAGAATGGAGCTTGTGTGGCGTCTGCGGCTTCTTAGAGGAAAAAACTATTGAGAAGCTCAAATCATGGCAGTAATTAGGCCACTTATTTTGTAAAAGTCCAAATTAAATGGAAAATTTGGTGCTAATGAGAATGTTCCATTTTCTCCTTTTATTAAATCTAGCTCTGTGCCTTCCAAGAGTTTGGGAATAGCCAGCCCCTGATGTCTTTCTCACAGCCAGTTCATATCCTCTGATTGTGGAGTTGCTGAGACAGAACACACTCGCAGGGCCTCCAGTTACCGGCTCAATTGAAAAATGTCCTTCATAAGGCAGCAGCATTAACCCACCCCCAGCCACCCACACCTCCAGCCCTTCCCCCCATCTCCACCAACCCTCTCTGGCCTATCACCATCAGCTGCGTGGGCCCCCAGAAACCCAGACCCAACAGGGAGGGGCTGGTGTGGGTCCAGGAAAGCTGGGCTTCTGGTCTACCCCTTCTGGAACCCAGCTTCTTCTCTAAAGAGCCTGGGACCCTACCACTTCCAGCTGCCTGCCTCCTGACAACAGTCTCAGGGAGGCTGAAGCCCACAACCTTCTGATTAGACTTGCACTTAGATCCCATAATTACCAATTAGGGGCTTCAGGCAATGTAGTTTGCCTCTCTGGGCTTCAGGTCCTCACCTGTAAACTGGGGGTAGTGCTACTATTAGCCTCGTAGAGTGTTGTGAGTGTGAGTGGAGAGAAGGCATTGCAGAGCACCTGACACACAGCAGGGTGCAGCACCTGTCTATGGCCAGGTCCCTCTGAAGCCTAGTCTCTAGCGAGAGTAGGGATATGCATTCTGTCACTCTAGTCTTTCCAGGATTTCCTCTGGAAGGTTTGGCAGGGGTGGGAAGGGAGGAACTAGAGGAGGAGAATGTCTCAGAATACAACCCCATGCTGGAGTACGTATTAGGAGGAACAGCCTATCTGGTCCTGGCCAGTAGGATGCCTGGGCTTGGGAACCTGGCTGTCAAGGATAGGGAGGTCAGGGGGTGTATGCGAAAAATCATCCTGTTCAAACAAAGAGATAGGAACAGACACGTAGACAGACACACACACACAGGCTCAGTCCCAGCTCTCTTCAGTGGGGCTGTCGAGGCCTTGGCGATGGGGTCTCAAGGAGACCTGCAGCTTGAAGCATAAGCCACGCTTAGAATCTGCATTTCAATTCAATTCCCGGTTAGTCTACCCATAAGGGTTTACCAAGAACCTCATGCGTTTCTAACACCAGGCGAGAAGCCGGGGAGAGAGCAAAGCTATAGCCATCACAGAATAGGCCCATCAAACTCAGGCTCCTCGTCTTGGTGATAACGCATCCTCACCTGCAACTCCGATGTGAAACGTGACTGTCACTTGACTCTTCTCTCTTCATCATCCCGTCCTTCATTATCCCCATCTATGGTGTCGACTTCTTTCTTAGTTTCCTACCTGATCATGCCCTGATCCCTGCCCCACAAGGCTGCCTTTCCTGCTATCTCATTTCAGCCTCCTCACCAGGATTATTTTAACAGTCTTAGCACTCCAGCCCTGTCTCCTGCAGGCCCCAGAGGGAGCCTCCTAAAATGAGCATTTGAACTTGTCACCCTCTTCTTCAATCTCTCCAATCACTGTAAAACCTCTGTTATGTTCAGCATAAAATAAAACTTGGTTGTCCACGCATTCTGCATCTCTGTCACCTCCCCAGCCTACTTCTTTTCTGATCATATCCCCCTTCAGCCTGCCCCCCAGTCACACCAAAGAGCTTGTGGTTTCTCAAATGAAAAGTGGCCTCTCATACTGCAGGTGGACTCCAGTTGCCTTTGCCTTCTTAGGATTTTTTCTCACTTCTGGGAACAGAATCCTTCTCTCATGTGAGGAACCAGTTCTATGTGGTTTGGATAAGATGGGCAGGTGATCTAGTCTGTGATCTAGAACAACGAGAACACCTTATTCTTCTAGGGACAATGATTAATGTAGGAACATGGACATGGCCCAAACAGGGCCTGTTAGAATCTTCTCTGGGAATTTTGGCTTGAACTTACAAAAGAGAGCACCACTTACTGGTAATGGTAAGCCAACAGGAAGTGAGTCTGATGTTTTTGAGGACCATCTGATTCACTGTGTAGAGAAAGTCTATCTGATAGATATAGAAAGAGATAGAGGCCAGGCACAGTGGCTCACACCTGTAATCCCAGCACTTTGGGTGACCAAGGCAGGAGGATCGCTTGAGCCCAGGAGTTCAAGACCAGCATGGGCAACATGCTGAGGCCCCCCCATCTCTATTTTCTAAAATTAAAAAAAAAGAGATTAAAGCTGGCAATTAATTAAGCTTCTGGATCCAGTCTTGCCTGAAGTCATATCACATGGACTGTTCACTTATGTAAATTTTTTTAGCTTTTTTTTTTTGGTCTAAGCTAGTTTGAAATCTTGACTAAGACAAGGCTGAATTGATCTACACTTGATGTTCACACTGATGGCAATTCTTATCTTCCTTGTCTTATAGGAAAATAAGGCAAATCATTTTAAAATTAATTTCAACTGTCAACTCCTTTAAGAAGTCTCTTTTTCAACAACATGATTGTGATGTGATACCCCTACTCCACAGCTTAATTCCTACTGTGGCAATTACTATTTCTGCAACCAAATATGATCATTTTGATGGGAGGACTCCTGTCTAATTCAACTCTATATTCTCTGTACCCAGCACATGACCAGACACCAGGCAGAGGATAGAAAATATGATTCCATTAACATAAAGATGAAAAACAGGCAAAACTCATCAACACTGTTTAGGAACACATACACAAGTGGTAAAACAGTAAGAACAAAGCACCAAAATGAGTACCCTAAAGATAGGGCAGGGGATGATTAGATTCTCATAGGAAGTTTGCAACCTAGATCCCTCACATGCACAGTTCACAATAGGGTTCGAGCTCCCGTGAGACTCTAATGCCGCGCTGATCTGACAGGAGGCAGAGCTCACTGGCAGTAATGCTCACTGGCTCACTGCTCACCTCCTGCTGTGCGGCCTGGTTCCTAACAGACCACAGACTGGTACTGGACCGTGGCCTAGGGGTTGGGGACCTCTGCCCTAAGAGTCAGGGTGGTGGATACCTCTTCCTAGGGAGCAGGAAGAGAATACAACTGGAAAGGGATATACATAAGGTTTTGAGATCCTGGAAATGTATTGATTTTTGTTGTTGTTGTTGTTGAGACAGTGTCTCGCTCTGTCGCCCAGGCTGGAGTGCAGTGGCATGATCTCGGCTCACTTCAAGCTCCGCCTCCCGGGTTCATGCCATTCTCCTGCCTCAGCCTCCCAAGTAGCTGGGGCTACAGGCGCCTGCCACCACACCCGGCTAGTTTTTTTTTTTTTGTATTTTTAGTATAGACGGGGTTTCACTGTGTTAGCCAGGATGGTCTCGATCTCCTGACCTTGTGACCCGCCCGTCTCAGCCTCCCAAAGTGCTGGGATTACAGGCATGAGCCACTGCACCCGGCCGAAATGTACTGTTTTTTAATCTAGGTGACAGTTACATAGATGTTTATGGTATATTTCTTTAAATTCTGTGTATTAAGCATATTCTTTAATACATATTATATAGTTCACTACAATAAAGAAAATAAGTGAGGTGTTTTGGACACAAATTTTATTGTTTTATAACTTTATTGCACTGAAGTCATAGAATCTGTCACTAATATATCAAATTTTTATTATCTGTTAACGCTTCCTTTGTGTCCTATTATATAGTCAGTTTTTATTTATTTATTTATCTATTTATTTTGAGATGAAGTCTCACTCTGTTGCCCAGACTGGAGTACAGTGGCACGATCTTGGCTCATTGCAACCTCTGTCTCCCGTGTTCAAGAGATTCTCCTGCCTCAGCCTCCCAAGTAACTGGGATTACAGGCCCCTGCCACCATGGCCATCAAATTTTTTTTTTTTTTTTTTTTTTTTAGACAGAGTCTTGCTCTTGTTGCCCAGACTGGAGTGCAGTGGCGCTATCTTGGCTCACTGCAACCTCCGCCTCCTGGGTTCAAGCGATTCTCCTGCCTCAGCCTCCGGAGTAGCTGGGATTACAGGCACGCACCACCATTCTCAACTAATTTTGTATTTTTAGTAGAGACCAGGTTTCTCCATGTTGCCCAGGCTGGTCTCAAACTCCTGACCTCAGGTGATCCGCCCACCTCAGCCTCCCAAAGTGCTGGGATTACAGGCGTGAGCCACCGCGCCTGGCAAGTTTTTAAATATTCCACTTGAAAACAAAGTGTACTCTTTAATTATTGGAAACAGAGTTTTATATATGTACGTCAAACAAATGTTAATTGTGTTGTTCAATTATATTCAACTCTATATGTTCGTATTAATTTTATCTGTTTCATCAATTTCTGGAAGAGGAGTGTTAAAATTTCTCATTACAAATGTAGGTTTGTCAATTTTTCCCACAAGTCTGTCAATTTTGCTATGTATTTTGCTTAATATCCTCTGTCAATTTTCCCTGATAATTCTGTCATCTTTAAGGAGGTTATAGTATTATGAGCAATCAGGTTCAGCATCACTACAGATTTCTATTCAATTGTTCTTCTTGTCAGTAAACAGTCACCCTCTTTAAATCTCAAGTTTTTTAAAACCATGAAATCTCTTCTGGTTGCTATTAATGTCACTACATCTCATTTCCTTTGGTTAGTATTTATGATCTTTCCCTATCCTTCTACTTTTAAGCTTTTTGTATAATTATGTTTTAGCTATTAGGTCTGTTATAAACAACTTATAACTGGATTTTAAAAATCTCATCTGGGAATATCTCCGAACAAATGTGTCTAAGTCATTTAAATTTATTGTGATTACTGATAAAATTGGAGTTTTTAATACCACCTTTTAAAATTTTTACCATGTATTTTTCTGTTTCTTCCACTTTCCTACATTCAGCTGGATTTATTGGGTTCTTGTATTACCTTTTTTCTTCTCTCTACAGCTTTGGGTGTTATAACCTTTTTAAAAGTCTAATTTAATCAATATCTTTATTCGCCTCCTATAATACAAAGATCTTTAAATGTTTTAACTCCAATCCTCCTTCCCATCTTCTTGCTATCATTATAAAACATTCTAGGCTGGGCGAGGTGGCGCACTCCTGTAATCCCAGCACTTTGGGAGGCCAAGGTGGGTGGATCACGTGAGGTCAGGAGTTCAAGACCAGCCTGACCAATATGATGAAACCTGTCTCAACTAAAAATACAAAAATTAGCTAGGCATGGTGGCATGCACCTGTAATTCCAGTTACTTGGAAGGCTGAGACAACAGAATTGCTTGAACATGGGAGCCAGATGTTGCAGTGAGCTGAGGTTGCACCACTGCACTCCAGCCTGGGCAACAGAGTGAGACTCCATCTCAAAAAAATAATAATAAATTCAAAATAAATTAATAAATTAATAAATTAAATATTTCTGCTTTACACTGCTTTTAACTCTTTCAAAAAATGTCTTTTTTGTAGTCAATGCTTATTTAGATTAATGAAATGTGTTTTCTAATTTATTTGTTCATCATTCCTTTTGGTTTCAATTTCCTTCTTAGTAAGGTACACCCCTTGTCTTTTAATTTACAGAGAACTGTGAATAGTAAACTCTCTGGATTTTTCTCATGTTTATCTTGCCTTTTCTTCCAATAAATTATAAATTACCTGTTATTTTCTTTTGGTACTTCACAGATGTTATTCCACTGTCTTCTGGAATCAATTTTGCTGCTGAGAAGTCTGCTGCCAGCTTGCTTTTTTGGCATTCTGCTGCCCCTAGTTGCTTTTGTCTTTTATTTGATGTTTTGAAGTTTTCTCATAATGTATGTACTATGAATTTATTTTCTTTATCCCTCTCATGATTTAAGAGATTTAATCAATTTGAAGACTCAACTCTTTCTTCAGTTATGGAAAATTCTTAGGCATTTTTCTCTTCTAATATGCCTTCTCCCATTCTTTCTTCTCTCTTCTTTTGAAACTAGTATCAGAAATATTTGAACCATCTTATTTCTGCTGATTCTTCCTTGTGGTGTCTTATTTCCTTGTGTCATTTGTAAATTTTTATTGAGCTTGTTTTTAGCAGGGGTTGTGCTTTTATTAGAGTCCCATGTGCTATAGTTGTCAAAATATTCCTTCTGAGCAGTTTCATGATTGCTGTTGCTGGGTTCCCTAGACCAATTCTTATTCCCTCAGCTTGTGGACCCTCTCACACAGGTAGTATACATTCGAATTTTATATCTACTTCTGTCCCATTCCCAAGGTTTCCATTTCTTATGGACTATTTTATTTATTTATTTATTTATTTATTTATTTATTTATTTATTTATGAGATGGAGTTTCGCTCTTGTTGCCCAGGCTGGAGTGCAATGGCGCAATCTCAGTTCACTGAAACCTCCGCCTCCCAGGTTCAAGTGATTCTCCTGCCTCAGCCTCTTGAGTAGCTGGGATTACAGGCATGCACCACCATGCCTGGCTATTTTGGTTTTTTTTTTTTGGTGGAGATGTGGGTTCTCCATATTGGTCAGGCTGGTCTCGAACTCTTGACCTCAGGTGATCCACCCACCTCAGCCTCCCAAAGTGCTGGGATTACAGGTGTGAGCCACCACACCTGGCCTCTCATGGACTTTTTCCCCATTCATTGCTGCAGACATACAATACACTTTCCTGTTGCCTCCTGAGCTTGTGGGTTTAGTTTTTCTATTTCCATTTTTTTTTTTTTTAAAGAAAATAGATGACAGCCTTCAGTGCTTCCAGCCACATACAAAAGACTTAGTTCCAGCTCTGTGTCTTTCATGGGCAAGAGGCTAAATCTCCAGTCCCTGCTTGGGTGTTAAATACCAAGCCAGCAGCCCCTGTGCCATATATTTGTGTTTGAATTCTCTTACCACCACCACCAGCAGCATGGGATCCTACAGCATCTTTCTTGATTGCCATCTGAGTAATAAATATACTCTTTTTCTGATCCTGGAGATTTCCTTTTCTTGTTTTCATGTGGTGCTATATTGGACATCCCCATCCATTTCATTATCTTTGTTTAGAGGTTTAGTTTACACTATAGAAGTTAGTTTCTCTAAAAAAAAAAAAAAAAAAGCTTCTTTTAAGCATAAAAAATATAGGTATTATTTTTATAGTCAAGATTTAATTGAATTTACCAACATGTTTTTTATCATTTCCTGTGGTCATTCATGGTTTCTTGCAATCCATTTGCTTTTCCTTTGTGTCTAGTTTTTACTACAGGGACATCTTTATGTCAGTGAGGGGCAATGGGGGTGTATTCACTTAGTCTTTGCATGTCTATAAGGGCTTTTATTTTGCTTGCACTTTTGGATAATAGATTAGCAGGGTATAAAATTCTAGATTGATTATTATTTTTCCTCAGCACCTTGAAGATATTATTTCATTTTCTTCTGGCATCTACTGCTGGTGAAGATAACCCTGTGTATTGGTCTTTGTGGTTTGTTTGTTTGTTTTTGCGACCTGTCTCTTCCTTCTGGTAGCTTTTTAAATGGCTTTTTAAATTCTTGAAGTTCTGAAGTTGCACTATAATGTTTCTAGATGTGGATCTATTTGAAGTTGTCTCACCCACTACAGAGTATAATTTTGAATATAAAAACTTACATCTTGATTCAATTTTCAATAATTCTTGACAATTATCTCTTTATATATTGCTTCTCTACTATTTCTTTCATTTTCTTCTTATGAAACTTTTATTAGATGCCTGTTGGCACTCTTCAATGTAACTTCCATGTTTTTCAATTGCATGCATGTGTGTGTGTATGTGTGTATAACTCTGTCTCTTTGTGATGCAATTTGGGTGAATTTCTCCAATAGTAGTTTTCAATTCAATTCTCTGTTTCTCTCTTTAAGTGTGCCCAGTCTGGAGTTTATTTCCTCTATTGAACATTTAATTTCAATAATTGTATCTTTCCTCTCCCAGATTTTTAATTGATTCTTTTTCATAACACTTGATATTTATGCCTGTTTTTATTTTGTAACTTTCTTGTTTTCTTTTAATGAGTCTTTTACCTTTATCTCTTTGACCAATTAAACATGCCCAATGTCACTGTCAGACTCTTCAGTCATATTAATTTTATCTAGAGTGCATTTCTGTTGGGATTGTTGATTTTTTTCTTTGCAATAAATCCCTTTATATATACTTGGAATATTGATTTTGTAGGCTCATTTTAAGTGAGGATTTTCTCCCTTTCTTTTTCCTTCTTCCTCCTTTGTCTTTTCCTTCTCCTTTCTTCTTCTCTCTCCCCTCTCTGTTTTCACCTATTCCCATCCCGAACCAGGTCTTACATAGTAGCTTGCCGTTCCTTTCCCTTGGATGTAGTGGGGGATGTCACACTTATAGTCACAGTCACAGAGTCAGCAGGCAGCTAGCCTTTGTTCCTGACCACAGAGTTGCATCTTTACTCCTCCCACCCTTTAGGAGCACCCCGTCTCCTCTAACCTACTGGGATTGGACTGTCGACCTCATTGTTTGATGCTAGACCCAGAGCCCAGCAAACTTATGGCCTTGGTTCCATTTATCATTTTAAATTTCTATTCCATTTCTGGTTCATGGAGATATTAATCTTATTTTTGAACATGGCTATGAACTTTGGTGTTCTCTTTAAATAATTTACTGTCATTGTTTCTTGTATAGACCAGACCAGGTGATCAAAGTGTGAACCAACTATACCATCCTAAAGTTGAAAATTCCCTTATTTCTGTTCAGAAAAGGTGGATCAGGAATGTGATGGGCCTAATTTGTGTCACCGGGTCCAGGGTGTGCAGTGGAAAGACTAATTCATCTTGGGCTGAGTGCTTACCTTGTTGTGGAGGAGGTGCCAGGGCACCTAGGCTGATAGCCTCATCATGGCCACATGGGGCAGAAAAGTGTTTCCAAAGGAAAGGAGGAATAGTTCACCAAAGATAGGAGATAGGATCATGTGCTGAGCAGAACACACTCATGGCGGCCACAGTCAATGCCCAGAGCCCTTCTCCTAGTCTGGAGCTCCTGGAAAGCTAAGACTTACCTTCATATTTGCATGTCAACACTTTGAGTGCCTGAGGAGGGCTGAGTGCACAGCAGGAGCTCAGCCAGATAGATAGGCGAATACATGAGTGCACCACAGGAGAGAACCAACCTGGAAATGCCCCCTTCCCCTAGCTTTTCTCCAAGGACAACAGAGGCTGAGAAGCAGGGCAGTAGGCATGGTCAGTAAATAAAGGTCCTTCAATTGAGATATTTTCTTTTCCTCAAGCCCCAGAGATATGTAAGTAGACAAAGAGGCCAGGGGTTCCAAAACATAGGCAAGAGGGGCCTGGAGCTGAGCTCAGAGCTCAGGTGCCATCTTGTCTTCACGTAGGAACAAGCACTTGTTTAAGCCCTGGTTTGAATAACCAGCCCAGAGTCATGGGATGCTGAGCAGGTGGGCAGGAGCTCTGGTGGCAGGGCAAGTGGGCCATAGATCCTGGAGAGCCAAGACACAGACCCCTGGCACCCACACCAGGGTTCTTGGTCGGGGGGAGGTTACAGGAGATTGGTGGGCTCCCAGGCAGGGCTCTGGGGTCAGCTTCTACCCTGTACCCCCAGTCTCCCATTTCCAGGCCTGCTCAGCACTACCACTGCTGCTGTCTCAGTTAATGGCATCTTTCATTTCATTTAGAGCTTGATTTGTTTACAAACTAATAAATATGATTTATAAAATGTGCCCGTGGTTTGCTAATTACTGCACATATGGCGTTTTCATTTTGTAAAACTGGCATTTGCATTCTTTGTAGATTATGACTTTGTGTCCCCAGTGCTAATTAGTCTGATTAGGCAGATAACTTCTCTGTTACTAGGCTGAGAGGCTGAAGGCTGGGGCACTGGGGGCAAAGGGGCTGGGGGTATGGCCAGCTTTGTGGGGAGGATCCAGGGAGGCCCCAGGACTTTGCTGAGGACCCTGGAATGTCAAGCAGCCCATTTTGTGTCCTTCCCCAAATCCAATTATGCACAGTTCATTAGTGCAAATTTCTTAATCAGGCCTAATCTTCCCACTGAATGCACAATTTCTGAATTGTCACAGAGCTAGGTCAGCTTGCAGGGGATCAAGGGGCTGGTCGGGCCTTTGGCAGGAGAGCAATGAGACAGCAGGCTACCAGGCACTCCTTGGTGGGCCAGCAAGGAGGGTGCATGGTGCCAGGCTTGTCCACAACCCAAGACCTTGGATGGCCAAAGGGGATCCCCAGGCCTCTAGACCAAATTATGAGCTTCAGATGGGAGGTCCCTCAAGTGTTCTATTCCACAGGATCTGTCTTCAAGCCCCAGGACAGCCTAGAGATAATGCTTCTAGCTCCAGTGGAGGAGCAGTGGAAGGCTGAGAACCAGGCTCCAACCCCATGGGAGCGGGTCCCAGCAGAGCCACCTGCCTTTAAATGGGCCTAGATCAGGAGCAAACACAGCTATATCTAGGAATGAAGCCCTCTTTAGTTTTCTGGGATGTGTAACCCCTGAGTTTCTGTAAAATTAAAAGGAGGAGAGAGAGAGCCCCCTACAAATGACTGGTATTGAATCTCCTGCCATCTTGGTGAGCTTGGCCAGTGCCAGATTTAATCTGTGTTAGACAAATAAGAAAACATGTCATTGCCTGAATCTGAAGTAACATAGAGCAATTTGTACCTACTTCATTACCTCTAAGGGAGATGATATCCCCAAAGCATTTAGTGTAAAGCGCAGCACATGTCTTTGGAGTATTCTTCCCAGAGATAGTTATATTTTAAGCACATTGATGAATGTGCAATGGTGGAATTGCATTGGATATGCAGTGGAATCAAGGTTAATGGGCTTTGGATGAGGCCACACCAAGGTTTCCTAAACTCTGAGGGCACCCAACAGAGGCAGTCCTTGGGCCCCAGCCTCCCTCCCCCTTGACCTCCTCAACCAAACATATTGAAGGCACCTGACCACACATCATCCAATCTCCTTTCTCTGTTCAAGTGCCCTCTCCTCTTCTCATGGGCTGGCTCCTTCACACCTGCTAAGGCTCAGGAGGCCTTCACCCCTAGCTGGATAAGTGACTCTGTGCTCCCTTGGTTCCCTGTGCTTTTCCTGTCACAACACTTAACACACTGGTTTGCAGTGACTATGTCTTCTCAGGTCCACGAGCGACTTGAGGGCAGAACTGTGGTTTCCTTACTCTCTGCTGCAACCCACATAGCTGACCTTGCTGGGTGGATGGAAGGATGGATGCGTGGATGGATGGATCTCTATGGGTTCATCTCCTCCTGCCTTTCTCCCTGCTTGGTCCTGGGACTTGAGAGGGCCCTTGCAGGAGAGGGATGGGATGGAGTTAGGGTGGCAACATTCACATGGGCTCTACTCCTTTGTCTCTTTGAGCAGGGTGGGGTCGGAGGCCTCACAGTCTCAGGCCCACCTGGGGCTAGGTTGGCCTTGTTCATGGAGTCAGGAACCAAGGAGGAGCCTCAGGACTGCTTATTGGTCCGGGGAGTTCTAGAGGGAGAGTCCTGATCTTGGAAGGCGAAGATGTCAGCTCTGGTCCTGGTCGACCTTGGAAGAGTTTATTTCCCTGTCTGAGCTTTGATTTTCTCCTTTGAACAACTGGGATCAAATAGCCACCCAGGCTTCCTCCCTGGCCAATACGATGATTCAAGGAAGTAGCTGTTGACAGGAAGGGGCAGTGCGTTTGTGAGTGTGCATGCATTAATGAATGTGGGTGCATATGTGCAGGGGAAGGAAGTGAGTGCCGAGCCGCCCTGGCAAGGCCAGCCCAGGCGGTGGCCTTTAGGAGAGCTGCTTTGCTTTTCAGTCAGGCACTTCCTCTGGACTCTGAGGGGTGGGCCTGAGCCTCTCCCCCATCTGTAAGAGGATTGCCTTGCCCCATCCATTTGAACTTCATAACCAGCATCCCGGTGTGGGGATATGCTTCTTTCTCTTTCTTCAGAAATCTTAATGCATTCTGCCTTAAAATTGTTTTGAAGTAATAAAGAGATTTTCACAGGCAACAAACGAGTCTCTGGACAGACTTAATCTGAGGCCAAAAGCCAGCGACGGGGATTTACCTCCCATAATGGCTCCTTTCAAGTGAGACAAAGAGGAAGCCCAATTTCCACTCCTACCCAGGAGGAGGAGCAGGAGAGGGCACCCCAGAAACCCCTGTTCTGGGCCCAGAAGCCTTGTTCATGAATGAAACTCAGCCAGCAGCTCCACAAGCGCGCCTTCAACCAGCTGCTGGGACCACCTTGGTCCCGGCGCTGTAACACCCACTGCTTCTGTGGTGGCCTTGGCTCCAGTGCCCTGATCTGTTCCGATCCTGGCTGCACAGCCACCATCACACCTGGGGAGGGACATTAAAGCTGAAAATCACAGAGCAGGTATTAAGGGGGCAGGGCAGAGGGCCAGAAACCACAGCCCAGCATAGACCTTCTCCCAGCTCCCAGATCTACACACACCTCTCCCTGGACGCCTCCCCTTGGATGTCCCAGAGGTGTGGCCAATTCACTGTACCCACACCTGGACTCCTCAGACCTGCCCTAGCTCCTGTGATCCCCTTGTGATCATCACAAGGGCATCACCCCCTTCCTGACCAGAGGGCATAGCCAGCTGGCATCTGGAAGGTGGGATTGGGGAGGCTCACACCCCCAGAGACTTCGTGGCCTCAGTGAAGGGCCAGTGGGTGAGCTCCACCTCAACAGAAGTCACCGTCCACCCTCAGCTGGGGACCAGGTGGATTGGCACCTTTACCACAGCACATTCTAGGAAATAAAAGGATGAAGGGTCCACAGACAACCCCTAGGAGACCCAATTTCCTTCTCCCCTTATTCCCTTCAAGGTCTTCCCAGGTGACTGAAACAGTCTTTCATGATTCTGGTGCACTTAGTGCACCAAAGTTACTTTTTTTTTTGAGATAGAGTCTCACTCTGTTGCCCAGGCTTTTGTGTAGTGGTGCGATCTTGGCTCACTGCAACCTCTGCCTCCTGGGTTCAAGTGATTCTCCTGCCTCAGCCTTCTGAGTAGGTGGGATTACAGGCGCTTGCCACCACACCCAGCTAATTTTTGTATTTTTAGTAGAGACAGGCCAGGCTGGTCTCGAACTCCTGGCCTCAAGTGATCTGCCCCCCTCGGCCTCCCAAAGTGCTGGGATCACAGGCATGAGCCACCGCGCCTGGCCTGCCAAAGTTACTTGGTGTGTCGTCCACTTTGGCCTTCTCTTCTTTAGATTAGGAAGAATGGATGGGGGTGATAATGCACACTTTTATACCAGTACCCACATATCTACCTATACTTACCACACGATGTATGCCCTGAATATGTGCACAGGTGATAACACAGCACCTCCAAACATTTGTGGATATCCAGGCACACACGTAGCTGAGCAATTGTACATCCACATGTGCACACAGAGGTAGACCCTCCTGTGCTTGGCTTGGAGTCTCACTTTGCAGCCTAGGGGTAAAAGAGCATGTTGCGGGCCAAGAGTACACAATACTCCCAAATTTCTAGATAAAGCCTCAAGAGGAAAGGAAACAGATAAAAGGAAGTGATGGCACCTCTTTCATGGGCTGGGGCCAGGAGGCCCCGTGGCCTCTGTTGGCTGCACATATGTGAGTCACGGGACATGTGCTGCTCTGGGGGTTGGTCAGAGCTCCTGCTGTGGGAAGCAGAGGGGCTCCCGGCCCAGAGATGCACTGAAGGCATCTTTCATGTCTCAGGACACTTCTCAAGCCTTTAGAGACAGCTATTAAATTGTGGGGAAAGGACTCACTGGATTGGACCTGAGTGTTGTTTCAAAGACCGCTGTTTTCAGGCTGTGTGACCTTCAGCGAGTCACTTAACTTCTCTGGGCTTCAGTTTCATCATCTGTAAGAGGGGGATGAAGACACCTACCTGTCTACCTCCAAAGATGAGGTAATCAATGACAGTGAAAGTTCTTCAAAGCTGCAAAGCCTCGTATAAATTTGAGGGGTTATTAATATGTTCTGCTTCCAAAGCTGGCCTTCCCTCAGGAGACAATGCGGTGTTTTTGAACATGGAGTGAATTTCCCAAACTGTGCCCTCCCCCTCTCCAGTATTTCTGCCTTGGGTTGTCAAAAATGGTAATCTTCTCTCAGGCCTGAAATTATGAGCCTGCTTTATTGGTCAAAGGCCATAATAATTTGAGCTCTTATTTTATAAACTCATTTCTGCACAGTGATATCCTGATAGGAGCAGGAATAATAAATCACAAACATGTCCCCCAAGATTGCATTGTAAATGTCAAACTAGACAGGAAATTGTAATTAAAGAAAGGAAATTGCTACAAAGAAGCACTTGATTTTAAAATGAGCCAAGCATAGAATTTTCTAAGCATTTAATTATAGTCCAATTTCAACTGACTTGGCTTTTGCAGTCATATTTCTTATTATAACTCTTCTACATAATAACCAAATCTCCCTGCTCACATAGGTCTGGCCTGTCAGAGGGTAAGGACACTGGGTAAGTACAGGGATTAGGAACTTTATAGGGGCAGTAATCATGGTAGAGGCTCAGGTGATGGACACAGGTGTTGGGATTTTAAATCAACCGCAGTCGAATTTCCAGCCAACAGGGAGAATAACCTAACACCTGTGTGGAAGCAGATTTGGCCTGACTTCAGCTCAATGAGAAATTCACTCAGGTATTTGCTTCTGGGGAGAAGAGAGGCCCAGGCTTCCATGTTCTGTTCCTTAGACCCTCAAATATGCATAGGAATAGCCCTCACCCAGTTCACCCTACTGCAGGTCACGCTTTGCCTGGGCTGTAACTTGGGGGCACAGGGCAACATCCCCACCTTGCAGCACCTACATGCTGGGCAGTTTAGTTGTGTATTCAACAAGCTGTTCAGCATCCAGAGGCTTTGGAGACAGAAATAGAGTGGTTAAGCCTGTAGAATGTGGTGCCAGACAAGCTGAGTTCAAATTCTAGCTCTGCCACTTGCTGCTGTGAATTGGGCTAAGTCACATAACCTCACGAGCCTCAATTTGTACATTTTTTAAATGGAGATAATGACAATCTTCATCTCATACATGAATTAGTAAGTTGCTTGTGTGTGGCTGATACTCATAAATGGAAAAATGAAAGTGATTATAATGGTTATTATGCCCTGAGTCTGTATTGTGTCCAAAGAGGAAGATGGGGAAATTGATGGGCTATCTCGAGTGATGCAGGTGACATAACTAGATGGGGCTGAGCCAGTACAATTAGTGCTGGTTTTGGGAAGTGGGGTGGTGAGGGGTGGCCAGGGGGCACTATGTTGCTACCCACATGATGAGGAGTGATCATACCACATCAAAAATATCTTACTGGTCGAGGGATGATCCCCAAAGTACCCTGCACACTGGGTCTTCTTGCCTCTCCATCAAGTATATAGGGCCCAGAAACTCGTTAGCTAGGGTTCAAGTCCTAGTCCAGGTAGGAGATTGCTCCCGGCTGCTTCCCCATGCTCTGCTGCAGGCTTAGCCTCTCCCACAGAAGGGGGCAGAAGGACTCAGAAACAGATGATTCTTCTTCCTAGAATCTTCCTTTTTTTTTTTTTTTTTCAAGACAATGCAGTGAGGTTGTATGCAAAAGGGCAGGTAAATTCTGACATCAGTGGAACAGGGCTGGTGTCTAAACCCTGCTGCTGTCTCAACGGAGACATTGCCCAAGGAAGCACTGTGGATGGGGTCCAGCAGGTCTGAGTGTTGTGCTGATTTTGCATCATATGGGCACCAGGGAGTGCTATTTACACAGACCACAATATAAATGCCCCCTCTTTGAATTGTGCAGCATACAACCTCCACAACTAAACATGGTGAACTTGGACTCTGGGCCCAGAGCTAAATTGGAGCTAGACTGATGGAGGTGGGAACAGGTTGGAGATGGGTGCATAACAGTTTGAAGATCAGGACTTGAAGTGAAGAGTTGACAGTCCTGGGAGTGGAAGCAGAAGCCAAGGGAGCGAAGTCCCAGAGAACTGCGAAGGTGAGTCTGGAACCACAGGTGCAGGGAACGGGAGCTGATGTCCTCTTCCCTGGGTACCTCTGCTACATGAGATTTGGTTCATTCCTGTCTCCAGAGCATCAAGGGAGTGTGCCTTCTGAGAGAAAGCATTGAATGGAGCACCTACCTGCCCCCCGTCAGAACATCCCCATCTCAACTGGTGGTGAGTCAAATGCAGGGATCACAGTGCATGGGGAGACAGTGCGTGTGTGGCTGGTAGCATAGGACCGGGTCACTGAGCTGGGACCATCCTAGGGGAATGCTTCTCGGCAGAGTGCCATTGGACAGGTCACAGAGAGAGCGTGTTGGAGTCTCACATGCGCCAGTGGGGAAAGGCATTCCAAGGAGGCAGAGCAACCTGGGCAAAGGTAGAGAAGTGTGAGGATACTTTTATTCATTCAAAAGATATTTATTGTGACTACCATGTCTCAGGCACTGTTCTGAGCAGAAGGAATCTTTGAATGAACAAAACAGACAAAAATCCTTGTCCTCCTAAAGTTTCCATTCTCTTCCATGGGAAGAGAAAGATAACAAATTCCACAATAAACAAATTGTATAATATGTCAGAAGGTGATAAGTGCCATGTGAAAAATTAAGCAGGGAAGGGAAATAGGGAGTTCAGGGCAGGAGTTCCAATTTTACATTTTAAATACAGACCTTCTTGGGAAGTCAATATTTGAGCCAAGACTTGAAAGAGGCAGAGGAGCAAGGCAAGCGGACATACAGAAGAGAATCCCAGGCAGAAGGAATTGGAAGTACAAAGGCCCTGAGGTCTGGCATGTTCAAGGGACAGCCATGAAGCCGCTATGGAGAGAGGAGGGGGAAGTAGTGGGAGAGGAGGGCAGAGAAGTGAAAGGAACCAGGTTACACAGGGCCTTGCAGGTGATTGTAAGGACTCAAACATGATCAAGCTCTTTCTGACGTCACTGTTGAGAGCAGGGTGAAAGAGGTCAACGGTGGAAGTGGAGGGGGTCTGGATTCAAACCCCCACTTGGCTACCTACTGGCCGTGTAACCTTGGACTATTACTTAAGTTCTCAGGATCTGTTTTTCGAATGTAACCCAGGGATTGATAAGAGTGTCAACTTCATAGGATTGTGGCTAGGTTCAAAATAGTGCATTCACCTACAATAGTCATACACTTGCTGCAAGTGCCTGGCTTGTGGCAAGCACTACATGAGTGTTAGCCACTACTGTTTTTAAAAAAGGAGAGACAGGTCAGACCTCCTGGTCCAAAGCTCATCGAGGCTGGCGTTGGGAGGAGGGGATACAGAGGGCGGCCCTGAGGCTGGGAGAGTGGCTTTTGCAGTAACCCAGGAGAGAGATGAAGGTGACTGGACTGAGGGGTCGGGGTAAGAGGCAGGGGTGGAGAGAACTGGGAGGATTTGAGAGAAATGTGTGAGGTGACTATGGTTAACAGTCAGATGGGGGAGATTGAGGGAGAGGTGGAGAAATGAGATCAGGCCCTCTTTGCGAGGAACACGGGTTCCAGCAGCTGCCTTCTCATCATCACTCTCCCTTCTGCCCTCAGGGTGTTCTTCTCAGGCAGGTCCTTCCTTCCCCTGCCCGGAGGACCCCCTACAGGTTCAAGTCCACACTCCTCTGTTCGGGAGTCAAGGCCTCTCTCACTCTGACCCTGGCCAGCTTCATCTCTTGCTGTTCTCTCTCTCTCTCTTCTTTTTTGAGACAAGGTCTCACTCTGTCGCTCAGGCTGAAGTGCAGTGGCGCGATCTCGGCTCACTGCTACCTCTGCCTCCCAGGTTAAAGTGATTCTCCCACCTCAGCCTCTCAAGTAGCTGGGATTACAGGCGCCCTCCACCACGCCTGGCTACCTTTTGTATTTTTAGTAGAGATGGGGTGTTTACCATGTTGGCCAGGCTGGTCTCGAAATCCTGATCTCAAGTGATCCACCCGTCTTGGTCTCCCAAAGTGCTGGGATTACGGGCATGAGCCACCGCACCTCCCCTCTCACCGTGCTCTTCAAGACCTCTGTGTTCCACCCCTGGAGGCCCTGCCTCCTTCTGTTGGGCCCTTCCCTCCATTCCAGGCTGCCCAACCCTCACCCCACCCCCAATCTCCAGGGTCAGCCCCCCAGGACCCAGGTCTCTTGGCAGCAACGTGGGGATGTCTCTCGGTGGCCAAAACCCCCATTGGGGGCGGGGATTAGTTGGCATTCCTGCCTCAGTTCCTGAGGTTCCTTGCAAAGGACTCTCTGGCCGGTTCTTCCCCACGTGTGATTGGCTCTGCCTGGTCACTGTGTCCTTGGTGGCTGCATCCTGGAGGGAGCCTGCCCTCTTCCCCTAGGGGCTAACATCTGGGACCACCCAGGTCCCATCTGTAAAGGAGTCAGGTGTGTGCTCAGGACTGCTAGGGTCCCATACTTTGTGACCCTTTGGTCAGAAGACACCAAAGGCTTCCTCTATGAAGCCTTCAGGAAAGGACGCCAATTCCCAGTTAAGAAGACATGTTGGTGGAGGAACTCTAGGCACTCAGGAAAGGGGCGGCACCCCTGAACCCGGCCTGCCCCAGGGCCCTCGGAAGCAGTCTTCCCTGAGAGAGGGAGGGCCTCCAGCTTCCAGGTTGTACAGTCACACCGGGGCTTCATCTCATTCTGGCCAAGACTCAAGACCACATCCATATTGCTTGCCCTGGCCTCCAAGGCCCCTACCATCCCCACTGCTGCCCAGAGTGAACTCTGCAGCCTGGCCATGCCCAGCCCTCCTCTTGACCCTGTGGGCTCACCTCCCTGCCTTGCCCACACCAGTTTCTGCCTTCCTGGCCAGCTCCTACAGCCCTCCTCTGGGAGCAGGTCTCCCTGGCCTCCTCCACCATCCCTTTGCTCCTACCCTCCCGCACCCCCACCAGCCATCACTGAATGCTTTTACTGCAGAGAAAGCCTCAGGCTCCAAACCTCAGCCCTGCCTGCCTGAGGTCTTCCACAGGTTCCTATCAGGCCTCCTCCAGGCCACCTGCCCTCCGGAAACAGGGGCCACCTGCCTTTTCCTTCGTTGTGTCCCCTCCTGGGACCAACCTCTGTGAGGTTGGTGTCTGACCCACATTCACTGAAAGGAAGAAAGAGCAATTGTTCTCCTGAGGCCTCATGCCCGGAGTCAAGGCCTGACTTGGGGCAACCAACCCAGTGAGTGCCTTGGGCAACAGAAGCTGGTGATAGGGAATTTAGAGGGTCCAGAGGAGGCCCCTCGCGGTAGGCAAACAGGACCTTCGGCAAGAGGCCCAAGCCACATCTAAGGGAAAAGCAGAGTCCATTAAGTCCATTAACTGTAACACCGAAATCAATGTTGCAGCCACCAGAAGTAATTAGCGTAATTCACATTTCAGATCAGGAGATTTTTGAAAACCAAGTTTAATTACATTGAAAAATGACAACTTCATTTTCCCTCCCTGGATAGGTTCCCCTGATGTTCCCCACACTTTCATTAAAAAGAGGACTGGTCACAGGTGTGTGGGTTATTTTTTAATGCCATTAAGCAAAAGAAGTACTTTGGCTATTTCAGAGCTAATAAATTAGCTTGGATGCCCACAACACAGTCAAGTGTCTTTGAAATGTTCCCTTCCTTGTCTGAGGGGAGAGAGTGTGGTTTTAGGCCTGAGAGAATCCAGCTGGGGATCTCAGGCAACCAGAGTGACTCTAATAGATCATCAAACCCATTTTACAGATCGGTAAACTGGAGACTGGCCAAGGGAGGAGACCCACTTAAGGTCAGCTTGTCCTGCCCTGTGCTTGGTGCAAGGGATGCAGACATGATCCTTGCTATCCAGGAGTGGGCTATGATGAGCTCAGCACAGATGAGCTTGGGGAGTCAAGAAAGCCTGGCTAGGGGAGGTGACACAGGGTCTGAGTCTTAAAGGACCTGGGATTTAGCAGAAGAGAGCTGCCATTCTAGATGGGGGAGAGGTGAGAGCAGAGGCCCGGCAATGGGCAGGAGGCTCTGGAGTGTATCTGGGCCTGGGTAGAGGACGCCCACTGGAAGCGTGGCTGGGGGTGCCGCATCTCACCTCTCTGTGCCTTCCTAGGCAGAGACCTCACATTCACACGAGGATATTGGGATTCCCAGTAAATTAAAGATGGCAGCCAGGAAGCCAGCCTGTCCCTACCTTACCCCATCCCATCAACGTCCCTGCTACCACCCTTGCACTACCTACTACTCTAGCAGCATTCCAGCCCTAGCTCAAGCACCTGACCCTATCTCTGTCACCACCCTCAGATCGGGCCCAGTCCCAGCAACTTAGCCTCACCATCCTTATTTTCAGCTTCCCTCAGATCAAATCTTCTCTGCAGCCTCTGGCCCTTCCGACAGATGCGTGAACCTCCCCCACCGCTGACTTGGTCCCATGTGTTTGTTTAAGAGGTTGTTTAAGAGGCTGCCATGGTGCTAATTGCTGTGTTTATTCCTGCTCACCAAATGCGCCCTGCTTTGCAGCATTTGCTTGAGTGGCTGAGTGGCTCTGGATGCCTCCTGGTCCTGCTTGTTTTTCTTTTGGGTGGGGTGGGAGGTTAGGGAAAGAGAAGCATTCTCTGACCTTGATTCTCAGCACTGTCTTTCTGGGGCCATAGACCGCAAGCAGGACTGGGGCCAGTCCCCATCTCTGCCCTGTCTTTCCTCTCCAGAAAGGGGCCCTGGGCTCTGCTGTGGATCAGAAGAATGTAGGTGTGCTGCTGGGGGCTAGGGCAGCATTTCCCTCCATGGAATCGTGCCTCTGTTTTCCCAGCAGCCCCCATGGCCAGAAAAGCAAGCATTAGCTCATTGGTTGTGCAGTCTGGCCTGCCCTGTTCTCTAAGTAAAGGAACAACCTAGATGAGAATGTTGTGCTTTGCTGGATCTCAGAAGATGAGGCAATAAATGTGAGCCATCCCAGCCTCCAGGAATCCCCAAGAGGGCTGCTCAGCCAGGCAGGCCCCCAGCTCCCAGCACCCCCTGCCTTTGCCAAGCTGCTCCATTGTGAGGGCTTGCAGGCTGGGGTGGGGGGAGGCAGGGTCTTCTCATCACAGCCCCTTGCCGAAAAGCCCCAGCTCCCCTCCCCTGGGCCCTACCAGCCAGGCCAGGGTCAATGGGATTAAAGGCTCAATTCACGCCAGTCAGTTCTCTGGTAACACGATTTCATTAGAGGCAGGCAGGGAGGAGAATGGACGGAAACAGCTGGTGTATAAATTATAAAGTCTACTTTGTACTGAGTGAGCACACCTTTCCCCAGCCACATGACTAATTAATGTGGCGGGGAGTGGACTTGAAGTCAAATTGCCTTTCCCCCTCTCTCCTGGGGCTTGGTTAACAACAGGTCCCTGCAAAGCTGGGAGAAGGGAAGATTATGCAAAGCTATCATCATATGAAAATAGCGTATTAACATACTGCCTGTGAGCTGTGTCCAATCAGTTCCCTCCCAGTGGCGTGTATACGAAACAATTAGAATGGCATTTTTACCACGCTTCTTTAATACATTTTGGCATTAATATAATCAAGGAGTGGGGGCCTAGACATCTTGCAGGCGAGGTTTTCTGGAATACCCCTGGGATGTGCGGGGGTTAGTAGGATGCTGGGGGTGGGGTTGGCACGCAGGCTGGGCACCTTTGGACCAGAACCTGAGGCATTGTGCTCTGGTGAGATGCCCCAGACTCTGCCAGCCACCTACAATCTCTGTCTTCCTGGGAGCAGAGGCTTTCTTCCCCCAGAGCCGGGACCACAGAACCCCGTGACTCCTCAACTGGCAACAGCAAGAAGTTCCAGGGTCAGAATGGTTGGTAGAAATGTCAATCACATATTTTAATCCTCTGCTCAGATTGCCCAATGACTTCCCATCTCACGTCCAATAAAACACACACTCCTCGCTGGGCCATGATCTAGCCCCTGCCTACCTCCCCAGCTCCCCACATAGCCCACCACCTTCCAGCCTTCTTTCCTTTCCACACACACCCCGAGATCTTCCCTGCCTCAGGGTCTTTGTCCTTGCTCTTCCCTCTGCCTGGTATGGTTTTCTTTCTTGTCCTGTAGATCTCGGCTGTTCAGAGAGGAATTCCCTGACCAACCTGACCTAAATCAGCATCACTGTCTGCCTGGTTGTTTTGTTTCCTTCATAGGTCTTGTCACAGTAATCTCCAATTGTCTTGTATATGGATCTGTCCCTGGCATATTTGCTGCTTCCCACTGGAATGGAATCTCCTGAGGGCAGGGCCCTTGCCTGGTTTGATGCTGCTATATTCCTAGCACTCCAGCAGCAACTAGCATATAGTAGGCACTTGGTGAATATTTTTTGGATGAGTCAATGAATGAATGAAAGATCCCAATCCTGGCATCTGGAAGCTCCAGGGAAACAAGTAAGACCTGATGGGGATCCTGACTTTGCTGCCATCTCCTTTTGTGGCCTTGGGCAACCTGACTCCCTCTCTTATTCACCAAGCCTTCATCCAGCACCTGCTGGCTGTCTCATCCTGAAGAACTGGGAGAAAGAGAAACCTTCTGTAGTTCCTGCCCAGAAGGGCTCAATGCCTAATTGGAGAAACAAGTCTAGATTTGAGAAAAGATCAGCTAAGTTGGGACTTGAACATTGGTGTGCCGGGGGATGAAAAGGTGGGAGTCAAGGGCCTGGAGCCAAAGCCCCTCCCCTCAGGAGCTTCCATTCTACTGGGAAGTAGCAAATAAGCCAGGGATAAATCCATACCCAGGACATTTATTACAGATGTTGCATAACTTTAGGCTAGTTGCCAAACTTCTCTGGAGCTCAGTTTCCTCTTTTGTAAGGCAGATCACAATCAAAGCTACTCTTTGAGCTTATTGTAGCCAACTGCCCATTTCAGAGATGGGCAAACTGAGGCCCAGGAGTAGGACAAACCCTTGCCTAAGTCACAGTGTGAGTTAGTGGCCAAGCCAGGACCAAAGCCAAAACCAGAGTCCCTGTGTTTCATTGAGGTAACAGACTCCCTTCTTCCCCCTGCCACCAGCCTCCTGAACAGATCTAGTTTCTCTAGGGTTCCAGCTGGCACCTGCCCCTGACCCCACATCCCAGAGAAAGAGCCAAAAGCCCTGAGCATGCTCCTTCTCTCACAACAGATGGAGACTGTATCTGAGTGAATGCACCTCCAGGCCAGGAGCCTCCTGGGCCTGGCCATGAGACATCTGGAAAGTGGCCTGTTGCCACTCCCCAGATTTTGTATGAACAGAGTCTCAGTTCTGTGTGCAAGACCCAGCACAAACAAGGCCGGCTTGAGTCCTTCCTCCCTTATCCTGTTCAGACGGCCTAGGGAGCTCGCCTCACTGAACCCTGGTGTCCAAACTCAGTGTAGCCAGCAGGGGTTCACTGAGTATCTACTACATGCCAAGCACTGTCCTAGGGGCTGGAAATGCAAGAGGGAAAAAACAGACATGGTTCTTCCCATAGAGCTTCCATGTAGTGGACAGAGACACACACTAATACTACAACTGTAACTACTCTGAAATATTTGAGTAAAGATAAGTACTGTAATTACATAGCAAAGGAGAGGACAGTCACCACAGGGAGGGCTGGTGGATAAGGGACATGTGGACACAGACCTGGATGAAGTGATGGGTCCAGGAACAGAGTGTGGAGAGCAGGCAGTGGGAACAGAAAGCCTGGTGGCCCTGAGCTATGAGGATACTTGGCGTATTTGGGGGAGAGCCAGGAGGCCTTGTCTGTGAGAACAAAGTTAGCTAGTAGGAGAGTAGGAGGGAGACAAGGCCAGGGGGCAGGTGGAGGAGGGAGGAGGGATGGGGAAGATCGTATAAAGCCCTGGAGAGGACTTCTGGTTCCACTTTGTGAGACTCAGGAAGCCATCAAGGAATGACCTGATGAGACATATTTTTAAAAGATTACTCTGGGCAGGGTGTGGTGGCTCACGCCTGTAATCCCAGCACTTTGGAAGGCCGAGGCAGGTGGATCACTTGAGGTTAGGAGTTCGAGACCAGCCTGTCCAGCATGGTGAAACCCCATCTCTACTAAAAATACAAAAATTAGCCAGGTGCGGTGGTGGGCACCGGTAACCCCAGCTACTTGGAAGGCTGAGGCATGCGAATCGCTTGAACCTGGGAGGCAGAGGTTGCAGTGAACCGAGATCGTGCCACTGTACTCCAGCCTGGGCGATAGAGCAAGACTGTCTCAAAAATAAATAAATAAATAATAAACAAAAAATAAAAAAAAAAAAGATTACTCTGGCTGCTAGGTGAAATGGTCTAGAAGATGTGAGAAGGTAGCCAGGAAACTAATGCAACAATCCAAGCAAAGGATGATGGAATCTTAGCTTAGGGCATCCACAGTAAGAAGCAACTGGATTCTGCATATATTTTGAAGGCAGGACTGATATGGTTTGCTTTTGTGTCAGACAGGCTCAAGAGATACAAGAGAAACTCTGAAGGTCCTGAGGTGACGTTCCCCTTTGGAGAGAAGAGCCTCCTTCCGGCCTGATGCAGGTGAGGCTGGCAAAGCACTTCCTTGGACATTGTCCCTTCCAGCCTCCAACCAACCCAAGAAGGGCAGGGCCATGGTGTCGGCTCTCCTAAGGCACACAGAATAAGAGGCCCCTTCAGGATGCAAACCCAAATCTGATTGAGTCCGTGCTCTCTACTAAGTTGGATTTTCCCAAGGCCTTGACCAGTTCTCCTTCCATGAACCTCTGCCCTTGTTCCCTCTGTGGTCCTCTCCTGCTCCTGCTCTGCCCTTAGTCCTGAGGGTGCTGCTTCTGGGTGGGGCTAGTGGCCTCCAACAGCTCAGGAGGATGAATGTCTAGCCTCGTTCTCCCAAGCAGAGACATTCCTACAAGGCGGGAGGGATAGCTGGGGACAGACATGCATTCCCTGCACCTCAGACATTCCTGCATCCATCAACTTGGGGTCTGAGCAGGATGCCCACAAGCCCTCACATGGCCCTTTAGTAGATTCTTCCTGGACTTCACCTCACCTAACACACTGGGAAGCAAGCAGCTCACCCCCTAGCCCAGTTCATACCCTGTGGCAACCTCAAGTTGGAGACCTATCGTAATAAATGCTGGCATTTCAATGGAGAATGTTTCCAGAGACCAGGAACTCATATACCTCTTACACCCTAATTATCCCTGTTTCACAGAGGAGGAGACTAGGACTTAGAGGAGTGAATGACATGCCCAAGGCCGCAGAGATGAGCAGGGCTTTGAACCCAGGCTATCTGGCTTCAAGGGCCAATCCATGATGGCTGCTGATGGGACTCTCAAGGGTTGAGAGCAGACCCCCACCCATTCCCCTGAGCTGACAGGGCTCTGGCCCTATAGTCCCTCACCCACACACTGGGAGTTCCCCAGGTATAGTCACTGGGTCTTCGTCTTGGGATTCCCAGTGTCCAGCACAGGGCCTGGCCAAGGGGAATATCTATGAAGATGTTGACATCAGGTGCCTCTCTAAACACTTTGCATATGCATAGTAGTTCATTTAATTCTCAAGACAACCCCAAGAGACAGATACCACAATGATCCCCATTCTGCAAA